>NC_081830.1:26263331-28663331 GCF_030867095.1 Alligator mississippiensis
TTAAATGGGTCCCCCAGGAAACGGGGGCCCGTTTTTTGGTTCCTACCCCCTTTTTTTGGTTCCTACCCCCGGTGTCGCGCTTAAATGGGTCCCCCCGGAAAAGGGGGCCGGTTTTTTTGGTTCCTACCCCCGTTTTTTGGTTCCTACCCCGGTGTCGCGCTTAAATGGGTCCCCCGGAAACGGGGGCCCGTTTTTTTGGTTCCTACCCCCGTTTTTGGTTCCTACCCCCGGTGTCGCTCTTAAATGGTCCCCCCGGAAACAGGGGCCCGTTTTTTTTGTTCCTACCCCTGTTTTTTGGTTCCTACCCCTGTGTCGTTCTTTAATGGGTCCCCCAGGAAACAGGGGCCCGTTCTTTGGTTCCTACCCCCTTTTTTTGGTTCCTACCTCTGTGTCGCGCTTAAATGGGTCCCCCAGGAAATGGGGCCCATTTTTTTGGTTCCTACCCCCGTTTTTTGGTTCCTACCCCTGGTGTCGCGCTTAAATGGGTCCCCCCGGAAACGGGGGCCCGTTTTTTGGTTCCTACCCCCGTTTTTTGGTTCCTACCCCCGGTGTCGCGCTTAAATGGGTCCCCCTGTAAACGGGGGCCCGTTTTTTTGGTTCCTACCCCCGTTTCTTAGTTCCTACCTCCGGTGTCGCGCTTAAATGGGTCCCCCCGGAAACGGGGGCCCGTTTTTTTGGTTCCTACTACTCCTTTTTTTGGTTCCTACCCCGGTGTCGCGCTTAAATGGGTCCCCCCGGAAACGGGGGCCCGTTTTTTTGGTTCCTACCCCCGTTTTTAGTTCCTACCCCCTGTGTCGCGCTTAAATGGGTCCCCCCGGAAACGGGGGCCCGTTTTTTTGGTTCCTACCCCCGTTTTTGGTTCCTACCCCGGTGTCGCGCTTAAATGGGTCCCCCCGGAAACGGGGGCCCGTTTTTTTGGTTCGTACCTCCGTTTTCGGTTCCTACCCCCTGTGTCGCTCTTAAATGGGTCCCCCGGAAACAGGGGCCCGTTTTTTTGGTTCCTACCCCTGTTTTTTGTTCCTACCCCCGGTGTCGCTCTTAAATGGGTCCCCCAGGAAACAGGGGCCCGTTTTTTGGTTCCTACCCCCTTTTTTGGTTCTTACCCCCGGTGTCGCGCTTAAATGGGTCCCCCCGGAAACGGGGCCCGTTTTTTTGGTTCCTACCCCCTTTTTTTGGTTCCTACCCCCGGTGTCGCGCTTAAATGGGTCCCCCCGGAAACGTGGGCCTGTTTTTTTGGTTCCTACCCCCGTTTTTTGGTTCCTACCCCCGGATTCACGCTTAAATGGGTCCCCCGGAAACGGGGGCCCGTTTTTTTGGTTCCTACCCCCGTTTTTTGGTTCCTACCCCCGGTGTCGCGCTTAAATGGGTCCCCCCCGGAAACGGGGGCCCGTTTTTTGGTTCCTACCCCCGTTTTTTGGTTCCTACCCCCGGTGTCGCGCTTAAATGGGTCCCCCCGGAAACGGGGGCCCGTTTTTTGGTTCCTACCCCCATTTTTTGGTTCCTACCCCCGGTGTCGCGCTTAAATGGGTCACCCCGGAAACGGAGGCCCGTTTTTTTGGTTCGTACCTCCGTTTTTTGGTTCCTACCCCCTGTGTCGCGCTTAAATGGGTCCCCCCGGAAACAGGGGCCCGTTTTTTTGGTTCCTACCCCTGTTTTTTGGTTCCTACCCCCGGTGTCGCTCTTAAATGGGTCCCCTAGGAAACAGGGGCCCGTTTTTTGGTTCCTACCCCCTTTTTTTGGTGCTTACCCCCGGTGTCGCGCTTAAATGGGTCCCCCCGGAAACGGGGGCCCGTTTTTTTGGTTCCTACCCCCTTTTTTTGGTTCCTACCCCCCGGTGTAACGCTTAAATGGTTCCCCCCGCAAACTTGGGCCTGTTTTTTTGGTTTCTACCCCGTTTTTTGGTTCCTACCCCCGGATTCGCGCTTAAATGGGTCCCCCCGGAAACGGGGGCCCGTTTTTTTTGTTCCTACCCCCGTTTTTTGGTTCTACCCCCGGTGTCGCGCTTAAATGGGTCCCCCCGGAAACGGGGGCCCGTTTTTTTGGTTCCCACCCCCGTTTTTTGGTTCCTACCCCCGGTGTCGCGCTTAAATGGGTCCCCCCGGAAACGGGGACCCGTTTTTTTGGTTCCTACCCCCGTTTTTTGGTTCCTACCCCGGTGTCGCGCTTAAATGGGTCCCCCGGAAACGGGGGCCCGTTTTTTTGCTTCCTAACCCCATTTTTTGGTTCCTACCCCCGGTGTCGCGCTTAAATGGGTCCCCCAGGAAACAGGGGCCCGTTTTTTTGGTTCCTACCCCCTTTTTTGGTTCTTACCCCCGGTGTCGCGCTTAAATGGGTCCCCCCGGAAACGGGGGTCCGTTTTTTTGGTTCCTACCCCCGTTTTTTGGTTCCTACCCCGGTGTCGCGCTTAAATGGGTCCCCCCGGAAACGGGGGCCCGTTTTTTTGGTTCGTACCTCCGTTTTTTGGTTCCTACCCCCTGTGTCGCTCTTAAATGGGTCCCCCCGGAAACAGGGGCCCGTTTTTTTGGTTCCTACCCCTGTTTTTTGTTCCTACCCCCGGTGTCGCTCTTAAATGGTTCCCCCAGGAAACAGGGGCCCGTTTTTTGGTTCCTACCCCCTTTTTTTGGTTCTTACCCCCGGTGTCGCGCTTAAATGGGTCCCCCCGGAAACGGGGGCCCGTTTTTTTGGTTCCTAACCCCCTTTTTTTGGTTCCTACCCCCGGTGTTGCGCTTAAATGGGTCCCCCCGGAAACGTGGGCCTGTTTTTTTTGGTTCCTACCCCCGTTTTTTGGTTCCTACCCCCGGATTCACGCTTAAATGGGTCCCCCCGGAAACGGGGGCCCGTTTTTTTGGTTCCTACCCCGTTTTTTGGTTCCTACCCCCGGTGTCGCGCTTAAATGGGTCCCCACGGAAACAGGGGCCCGTTTTTTTGGTTCCTACCCCTGTTTTTTGGTTCCTACCCCGGTGTCGCTCTTAAATGGGTCCCCTAGGAAACAGGGGCCCGTTTTTTTGGTTCCTACCCCCTTTTTTTGGTGCTTACCCCCGGTGTCGCGCTTAAATGGGTCCCCCCGGAAACGGGGGCCCGTTTTTTTGGTTCCTACCCCCTTTTTTTGGTTCCTACCCCCGGTGTAACGCTTAAATGGTTCCCCCCGCAAACTTGGGCCTGTTTTTTGGTTTCTACCCCCGTTTTTTGGTTCCTACCCCCGGATTCGCGCTTAAATGGGTCCCCCCGGAAACGGGGGCCCGTTTTTTGGTTCCTACCCCCGTTTTTTGGTCCTACCCCCGGTGTCGCGCTTAAATGGGTCCCCCCGGAAACGGGGGCCCGTTTTTTGGTTCCCACCCCCGTTTTTTGGTTCCTACCCCCGGTGTCGCGCTTAAATGGGTCCCCCCGGAAACGGGGACCCGTTTTTTTGGTTCCTACCCCCGTTTTTTGGTTCCTACCCCCGGTGTCGCGCTTAAATGGGTCCCCCCGGAAACGGGGCCCGTTTTTTTGCTTCCTACCCCCATTTTTGGTTCCTACCCCGGTGTCGCGCTTAAATGGGTCCCCAGGAAACAGGGGCCCGTTTTTTTGGTTCCTACCCCCTTTTTTGGTTCTTACCCCCGGTGTCGCGCTTAAATGGGTCCCCCCGGAAACAGGGCCCGTTTTTTGGTTCCTACCCCTGTTTTTTGTTCCTACCCCCGGTGTCGCTCTTAAATGTTTCCCCCAGAAACAGGGGCCCGTTTTTTGGTTCCTACCCCCTTTTTTGGTTCTTACCCCCGGTGTCGCGCTTAAAATGGGTCCCCCCGGAAACGGGGCCCGTTTTTTTGGTTCCTACCCCCTTTTTTTGGTTCCTACCCCGGTGTCGCGCTTAAATGGGTCCGCCCGGAAACGTGGGCCTGTTTTTTTGGTTCCTACCCCCGTTTTTTGGTTCCTACCCCGGATTCACGCTTAAATGGGTCCCCCGAAACGGGGCCCGTTTTTTTTGGTTCCTACCCCCGTTTTTTGGTTCCTACCCCCGGTGTCGCGCTTAAATGGGTCCCCCCGGAAACGGGGCCCGTTTTTTTGGTTCCTACCCCCGTTTTTTGTTCCTACCCCCGGTGTCGCGCTTAAATGGGTCCCCCGGAAACGGGGCCCGTTTTTTGGTCCTACCCCCATTTTTTGGTTCCTACCCCCGGTGTCGCGCTTAAATGGGTCACCCCGGAAACGGAGGCCCGTTTTTTTTGGTTCGTACCCTCCGTTTTTTGGTTCCTACCCCTGTGTCGCGCTTAAATGGGTCCCCCCGAAACAGGGGCCCGTTTTTTGGTTCCTACCCCCTGTTTTTTGGTTCCTACCCCCGTGTCGCTCTTAAATGGGTCCCCTAGGAAACAGGGGCCCGTTTTTTTGGTCCTACCCCCTTTTTTTGGTGCTTACCCCCGTGTCGCGCTTAAATGGGTCCCCCCGGAAACGGGGGCCCGTTTTTTGGTTCCTACCCCCTTTTTTTGGTTCCTACCCCCGGTGTAACGCTTAAATGGTTCCCCCGCAAACTTGGCCTGTTTTTTTGGTTTCTACCCCCGTTTTTGGTTCCTACCCCCGGATTCGCGCTTAAATGGGTCCCCCCGGAAACGGGGGCCCGTTTTTTTGGTTCCTACCCCCGTTTTTGGTTCCTACCCCCGGTGTCGCGCTTAAATGGGTCCCCCCGGAAACGGGGGCCCGTTTTTTTGGTTCCTACCCCCGTTTTTTGGTTCCTACCCCCGGTGTCGCGCTTAAATGGGTCCCCCCGGAAACAGGGGGCCGTTTTTTTGGTTCCTACCCCCTTTTTTTTGTTCCTACCTCCGGTGTCGCGCTTAATGGGTCCCCCAGGAAACGGGGCCCATTTTTTTGGTGCCTACCCCCCGTTTTTTGGTTCCTACCCCCGGTGTCGCGCTTAAATGGGTCCCCCCGGAAACGGGGCCCGTTTTTTGGTTCCTACCCCCGTTTTTTGGTTCCTACCCCCGGTGTCGCGCTTAAATGGGTCCCCCTGGAAACGGGGGCCCGTTTTTTTGGTTCCTACCCCCGTGTTTTGGTTCCTACCCCCAGTGTCGCGCTTAAATGGGTCCCCCCGGAAACGGGGGCCCGTTTTTTTGGTTCCTACCCCCGTTTTTTCGTTCCTACCCCTGGTGTCGCGCTTAAATGGGTCCCCCGGAAACGGGGGCCCGTTTTTTTGGTTCCTATCCCTGTTTTTGGTTCCTACCCCCGGTGTCGCGCTTAAATGGGTCCCCCGGAAACGGGGGCCCGTTTTTTTGGTTCCTACCCCCTTTTTTTGGTTCCTACCCCCGGTGTCGCGCTTAAATGGTCCCCCCGGAAACGGGGGCCCGTTTTTTTGGTTCCTACCCCCGTTTTTTGGTTCCTACCCCCGGTGTCGCGCTTAAATGGGTCCCCCCGGAAACGGGGCCCGTTTTTTTGGTTCTACCCCTGTTTTTTGGTTCCTACCCCCCGGTGTCGCTCTTAAATGGGTCCCCCCGGAAACAGGGGCCCGTTTTTTTGGTTCCTACCCCTGTTTTTGGTTCCTACCCGGTGTCGCGCTTTAATGGGTCCCCCAGGAAACAGGGGCCCGTTTCTTTGGTTCCTACCCCCTTTTTTTGGTTCTTACCTCGGTGTCGCGCTTAAATGGGTCTCCCCGGAAACGGGGGCCCGTTTTTTGGTTCCTACCCCCGTTTCTTGGTTCCTACCTCCGGTGTCGCGCTTAAATGGGTCCCCCCGGAAACGGGGGCCCGTTTTTTGGTTCCTACCACCGTTTTTTGGTTCCTACCCCTGGTGTCGCGCTTAATGGGTCCCCCCGGAAACGGGGGCCCGTTTTTTTGGTTCCTACCCCCTTTTTTTTGTTCCTACCTCCGGTGTCGCCCTTAAATGGGTCCCCCAGGAAACGGGGCCCATTTTTTTGGTTCCTACCCCCGTTTCTTGGTTCCTACCTCCGGTGTCGCGCTTAAATGGGTCCCCCGGAAACGGGGCCCGTTTTTTGGTTCCTACCACCGTTTTTTGGTTCCTACCCTCGGTGTCGCGCTTAAATGGTTCCCCCCGGAAACGGGGGCCCATTTTTTTGGTTCCTACCCCCGTTTTTTGGTTCCTACCCCAGGTGTCGCGCTTAAATGTGTCCCCACAGAAACGGGGGCCCGTTTTTTTTGGTTCCTACCCCCGTTTTTTGGTTCCTACCCCCGTTGTCGCGCTTAAAGGGTCCTTCCGGAAACGGGGCCCGTTTTTTTGGTTCCTACCCCCGTTTTTGGTTCCTACCCCCAGTGTCGCGCTTAAATGGGTCCCCCGGAAACGGGGGACCGTTTTTTGGTTCCCACCCCTGTTTTTTGGTTCCTACCCCGGTGTCGCGCTTAAATGGGTCCCCCGGAAACGGGGGGCCCGTTTTTTTGCTTCCCACCCACGTTTTTTGGTCCTACCCCCGGTGTCGCGCTTAAATGGGTCCCCCCGGAAACGGGGTCCGTTTTTTTGGTTCCTACCCCCTTTTTTTGGTTAATACCCCCAGTGTCGCGCTTAAATGTGTCCCCCCGGAAACAGGGGCCCGTTTTTTTGGTTCCTACCCCCGTTTTTTGGTTCCTACCCCCGGTGTTGCGCTTAAATGGGTCCCCCCGGAAACGGGGCCCGTTTTTTTGGTTCCTACCCCTGTTTTTTGGTTCCTACCCCGGTGTCGCTCTTAAATGGTTCCCCCAGGAAACAGGGGCCCGTTTTTTTGGTTCCTACCCCCTTTTTTTGGTTCTTACCCCCGGTGTCGCGCTTAAATGGGTCCCCCCGGAAACGGGGGCCCGTTTTTTGGTTCCTACCCCCTTTTTTGGTTCCTACCCCGGTGTCGCGCTTAAATGGGTCCCCCCGGAAACGTGGGTCTGTTTTTTTGGTTCCTACCCCCGTTTTTTGGTTCCTACCCCCGGATTCACGCTTAAATGCGTCCCCCGGAAACGGGGGCCCGTTTTTTTGGTTCCTACCCCCGTTTTTTGGTTCCTACCCCCGGTGTCGCGCTTAAATGGGTCCCCCCGGAAACAGGGGCCCGTTTTTTTGGTTCCTACCCCCTTTTTTTGGTTCCTACCTCCGGTGTCGCGCTTAAATGGGTCCCCAAGGAAACGGGGCCCGTTTTTTTTGGTTCCTACCCCCGTTTTTTGGTTCCTACCCCGTTGTCGCGCTTAAGGGGTCCTCCCGGAAACGGGGGCCCGTTTTTTTGGTTCCTACCCCCGTTTTTTGGTTCCTACCCCCGGTGTCGTGCTGAAATGGGTCCCCCGGAAACGGGGGCCGTTTTTTTGGTTCTACCCCGTTTTTTGGTTCCTACCCCCGGTGTCGCGCTTAAATGGGTCCCCCCGGAAACGGGGCCCGTTTTTTTGGTTCCTACCCCTGCTTTTGGTTCCTACCCCCGGTGTCGCGCTTAAATGGGTCCCCCAGGAAACGGGGGCCCGTTTTTTTGGTTCCTACCCCTTTTTTTGGTTCCTACCCCCGGTGTCGCGCTTAAATGGGTCCCCCCGGAAAAGGGGCCGGTTTTTTTGGTTCCTACCCCCGTTTTTTGGTTCCTACCCGTGTCGCGCTTAAATGGGTCCCCGGAAACGGGGGCCCGTTTTTTTGGTTCCTACCCCCGTTTTTTGGTTCCTACCCCCGGTGTCGCTCTTAAATGGGTCCCCCCGGAAACAGGGGCCCGTTTTTTGGTTCCTACCCCTGTTTTTTGGTTCCTACCCCCTGTGTCGTTCTTTAATGGGTCCCCCAGGAAACAGGGGCCCGTTTCTTTGGTTCCTACCCCTTTTTTGGTTCCTACCTCTGGTGTCGCGCTTAAATGGGTCCCCCAGAAATGGGGCCCATTTTTTTGGTTCCTACCCCGTTTTTTGGTTCCTACCCCTGGTGTCGCGCTTAAATGGGTCCCCCGGAAAACGGGGGCCCGTTTTTTTGGTTCCTACCCCGTTTTTTGGTTCCTACCCCCGGTGTCGCGCTTAAATGGGTCCCCCTGTAAACGGGGGCCCGTTTTTTGGTTCCTACCCCCGTTTCTTAGTTCCTACCTCCGGTGTCGCGCTTAAATGGGTCCCCCCGGAAACGGGGGCCCGTTTTTTTGGTTCCTACTCCCTTTTTTGGTTCCTACCCCCGGTGTCGCGCTTAAATGGGTCCCCCGGAACGGGGCCCGTTTTTTGGTTCCTACCCCCGTTTTTTAGTTCCTACCCCTGTGTCGCGCTTAAATGGGTCCCCCCGGAAACGGGGGCCCGTTTTTTGGTTCCTACCCCCGTTTTTTGGTTCCTACCCCCGGTGTCGCGCTTAAATGGGTCCCCCCGGAAACGGGGGCCCGTTTTTTGGTTCGTACCTCCGTTTTTTTGTTCCTACCCCCTGTGTCGCTCTTAAATGGGTCCCCCGGAAACAGGGGCCCGTTTTTTTGGTTCCTACCCCTGTTTTTGTTCCTACCCCCGGTGTCGCTCTTAAATGGGTCCCCCAGGAAACAGGGGCCCGTTTTTTTGGTTCCTACCCCCTTTTTTTGGTTCTTACCCCCGGTGTCGCGCTTAAATGGGTCCCCCCGGAAACGGGGGCCCGTTTTTTTGGTTCCTACCCCCTTTTTTGGTTCCTACCCCCGGTGTCGCGCTTAAATGGGTCCCCCCGGAAACGTGGGCCTGTTTTTTTGGTTCCTACCCCCGTTTTTTGGTTCCTACCCCGGATTCACGCTTAAATGGGTCCCCCCGGAAACGGGGCCCGTTTTTTTTGGTTCCTACCCCCGTTTTTTGGTTCCTACCCCCGGTGTCGCGCTTAAATGGGTCCCCCGGAAACGGGGGCCCGTTTTTTTGGTTCCTACCCCCGTTTTTTGGTTCCTACCCCGGTGTCGCGCTTAAATGGGTCCCCCGAAACGGGGGCCCGTTTTTTTGGTTCCTACCCCCATTTTTTGGTTCCTACCCCCGGTGTCGCGCTTAAATGGGTCACCCCGGAAACGGAGGCCCGTTTTTTTGGTTCGTACCTCCGTTTTTTGGTTCCTACCCCCTGTGTCGCGCTTAAATGGGTCCCCCCGGAAACAGGGGCCCGTTTTTTTGGTTCCTACCCCTGTTTTTTGGTTCCTACCCCCGGTGTCGCTCTTAAATGGGTCCCCTAGGAAACAGGGCCCGTTTTTTTGGTTCCTACCCCCTTTTTTTGGTGCTTACCCCCGGTGTCGCGCTTAAATGGGTCCCCCGGAAACGGGGGCCCGTTTTTTGGTTCCTACCCCCTTTTTTTGGTTCCTACCCCCGGTGTAACGCTTAAATGGTTCCCCCCGCAAACTTGGGCCTGTTTTTTGGTTTCTACCCCCGTTTTTTGGTTCCTACCCCCGGATTCGCGCTTAAATGGGTCCCCCCGGAAACGGGGGCCCGTTTTTTTTGTTCCTACCCCCGTTTTTTGGTTCCTACCCCCGGTGTCGCGCTTTAATGGGTCCCCCAGGAAACAGGGGCCCGTTTCTTTGGTTCCTACCCCCTTTTTTGGTTCTTACCCTCGGTGTCGCGCTTAAATGGGTCTCCCCGGAAACGGGGGCCCGTTTTTTTGGTTCCTACCCCCGTTTCTGGTTCCTACTCCGGTGTCGCGCTTAAATGGGTCCCCCCGGAAACGGGGGCCCGTTTTTTTGGTTCCTACCACCGTTTTTTGGTTCCTACCCCTGGTGTCGCGCTTAAATGGTTCCCCCCGGAAACGGGGCCCGTTTTTTTGGTTCCTACCCCCGTTTTTTGGTTCCTACCCCAGGTGTCGCGCTTAAATGGGTCCCCCCGGAAACGGGGCCGTTTTTTTGGTTCCTACCCCCTTTTTTTTGTTCCTACCTCCGGTGTCGCCCTTAAATGGGTCCCCCAGGAAACGGGGCCCATTTTTTTGGTTCCTACCCCCGTTTCTTGGTTCCTACCTCCGGTGTCGCGCTTAAATGGGTCCCCCCGGAAACGGGGGCCCGTTTTTTTGGTTCCTACCACCGTTTTTTGGTTCCTACCCTCGGTGTCGCGCTTAAATGGTTCCCCCCGGAAACGGGGGCCCATTTTTTTGGTTCCTACCCCCGTTTTTTGGTTCCTACCCCAGGTGTCGCGCTTAAATGTGTCCCCACAGAAACGGGGGCCCGTTTTTTTTGGTTCCTACCCCCGTTTTTTGGTTCCTACCCCCGTTGTCGCGCTTAAAGGGGTCCTTCCGGAAACGGGGGCCCGTTTTTTTGGTTCCTACCCCCGTTTTTTGGTTCCTACCCCCAGTGTCGCGCTTAAATGGGTCCCCCCGGAAACGGGGGACCGTTTTTTTGGTTCCCACCCCTGTTTTTTGGTTCCTACCCCCGGTGTCGCGCTTAAATGGGTCCCCCCGGAAACGGGGGCCCGTTTTTTTGCTTCCCACCCACGTTTTTTGGTTCCTACCCCCGGTGTCGCGCTTAAATGGGTCCCCCCGGAAACGGGGGTCCGTTTTTTTGGTTCCTACCCCCTTTTTTTGGTTAATACCCCCAGTGTCGCGCTTAAATGTGTCCCCCCGGAAACAGGGGCCCGTTTTTTTGGTTCCTACCCCCGTTTTTTGGTTCCTACCCCCGGTGTTGCGCTTAAATGGGTCCCCCCGGAAACGGGGGCCCGTTTTTTTGGTTCCTACCCCTGTTTTTTGGTTCCTACCCCCGGTGTCGCTCTTAAATGGTTCCCCCAGGAAACAGGGGCCCGTTTTTTTGGTTCCTACCCCTTTTTTTGGTTCTTACCCCCGGTGTCGCGCTTAAATGGGTCCCCCCGGAAACGGGGGCCCGTTTTTTTGGTTCCTACCCCCTTTTTTTGGTTCCTACCCCCGGTGTCGCGCTTAAATGGGTCCCCCCGGAAACGTGGGTCTGTTTTTTTGGTTCCTACCCCCGTTTTTTGGTTCCTACCCCCGGATTCACGCTTAAATGCGTCCCCCCGGAAACGGGGGCCCGTTTTTTTGGTTCCTACCCCCGTTTTTTGGTTCCTACCCCCGGTGTCGCGCTTAAATGGGTCCCCCCGGAAACAGGGGCCCGTTTTTTTGGTTCCTACCCCCTTTTTTTGGTTCCTACCTCCGGTGTCGCGCTTAAATGGGTCCCCCAGGAAACGGGGGCCCGTTTTTTTTGGTTCCTACCCCCGTTTTTTGGTTCCTACCCCCGTTGTCGCGCTTAAAGGGGTCCTCCCGGAAACGGGGGCCCGTTTTTTTGGTTCCTACCCCCGTTTTTTGGTTCCTACCCCCGGTGTCGTGCTGAAATGGGTCCCCCCGGAAACGGGGGCCCGTTTTTTTTGGTTTCTACCCCCGTTTTTTGGTTCCTACCCCCGGTGTCGCGCTTAAATGGGTCCCCCCGGAAACGGGGGCCCGTTTTTTTGGTTCCTACCCCTGCTTTTGGTTCCTACCCCCGGTGTCGCGCTTAAATGGGTCCCCCAGGAAACGGGGGCCCGTTTTTTTGGTTCCTACCCCCTTTTTTTGGTTCCTACCCCCGGTGTCGCGCTTAAATGGGTCCCCCCGGAAAAGGGGGCCGGTTTTTTTGGTTCCTACCCCCGTTTTTTGGTTCCTACCCCGGTGTCGCGCTTAAATGGGTCCCCCCGGAAACGGGGGCCCGTTTTTTTGGTTCCTACCCCCGTTTTTTGGTTCCTACCCCCGGTGTCGCTCTTAAATGGGTCCCCCCGGAAACAGGGGCCCGTTTTTTTGGTTCCTACCCCTGTTTTTTGGTTCCTACCCCTGTGTCGTTCTTTAATGGGTCCCCCAGGAAACAGGGGCCCGTTTCTTTGGTTCCTACCCCCTTTTTTTGGTTCCTACCTCTGGTGTCGCGCTTAAATGGGTCCCCCAGGAAATGGGGCCCATTTTTTTGGTTCCTACCCCCGTTTTTTGGTTCCTACCCCTGGTGTCGCGCTTAAATGGGTCCCCCCGGAAACGGGGGCCCGTTTTTTTGGTTCCTACCCCCGTTTTTTGGTTCCTACCCCCGGTGTCGCGCTTAAATGGGTCCCCCTGTAAACGGGGGCCCGTTTTTTTGGTTCCTACCCCCGTTTCTTAGTTCCTACCTCCGGTGTCGCGCTTAAATGGGTCCCCCCGGAAACGGGGGCCCGTTTTTTTGGTTCCTACTCCCTTTTTTTGGTTCCTACCCCCGGTGTCGCGCTTAAATGGGTCCCCCCGGAAACGGGGGCCCGTTTTTTTGGTTCCTACCCCCGTTTTTTAGTTCCTACCCCCTGTGTCGCGCTTAAATGGGTCCCCCCGGAAACGGGGGCCCGTTTTTTTGGTTCCTACCCCCGTTTTTTGGTTCCTACCCCCGGTGTCGCGCTTAAATGGGTCCCCCCGGAAACGGGGGCCCGTTTTTTTGGTTCGTACCTCCGTTTTTTGGTTCCTACCCCCTGTGTCGCTCTTAAATGGGTCCCCCCGGAAACAGGGGCCCGTTTTTTTGGTTCCTACCCCTGTTTTTTGTTCCTACCCCCGGTGTCGCTCTTAAATGGGTCCCCCAGGAAACAGGGGCCCGTTTTTTTGGTTCCTACCCCCTTTTTTTGGTTCTTACCCCCGGTGTCGCGCTTAAATGGGTCCCCCCGGAAACGGGGGCCCGTTTTTTTGGTTCCTACCCCCTTTTTTTGGTTCCTACCCCCGGTGTCGCGCTTAAATGGGTCCCCCCGGAAACGTGGGCCTGTTTTTTTGGTTCCTACCCCCGTTTTTTGGTTCCTACCCCCGGATTCACGCTTAAATGGGTCCCCCCGGAAACGGGGGCCCGTTTTTTTGGTTCCTACCCCCGTTTTTTGGTTCCTACCCCCGGTGTCGCGCTTAAATGGGTCCCCCCGGAAACGGGGGCCCGTTTTTTGGTTCCTACCCCCGTTTTTTGGTTCCTACCCCCGGTGTCGCGCTTAAATGGGTCCCCCCGGAAACGGGGGCCCGTTTTTTTGGTTCCTACCCCCATTTTTTGGTTCCTACCCCCGGTGTCGCGCTTAAATGGGTCACCCCGGAAACGGAGGCCCGTTTTTTTGGTTCGTACCTCCGTTTTTTGGTTCCTACCCCCTGTGTCGCGCTTAAATGGGTCCCCCCGGAAACAGGGGCCCGTTTTTTTGGTTCCTACCCCTGTTTTTTGGTTCCTACCCCCGGTGTCGCTCTTAAATGGGTCCCCTAGGAAACAGGGGCCCGTTTTTTTGGTTCCTACCCCCTTTTTTGGTGCTTACCCCCGGTGTCGCGCTTAAATGGGTCCCCCCGGAAACGGGGGCCCGTTTTTTTGGTTCCTACCCCCTTTTTTTGGTTCCTACCCCCGGTGTAACGCTTAAATGGTTCCCCCCGCAAACTTGGGCCTGTTTTTTTGGTTTCTACCCCCGTTTTTTGGTTCCTACCCCCGGATTCGCGCTTAAATGGGTCCCCCCGGAAACGGGGGCCCGTTTTTTTTGTTCCTACCCCCGTTTTTTGGTTCCTACCCCCGGTGTCGCGCTTAAATGGGTCCCCCCGGAAACGGGGGCCCGTTTTTTTGGTTCCCACCCCCGTTTTTTGGTTCCTACCCCCGGTGTCGCGCTTAAATGGGTCCCCCCGGAAACGGGGACCCGTTTTTTTGGTTCCTACCCCCGTTTTTTGGTTCCTACCCCCGGTGTCGCGCTTAAATGGGTCCCCCCGGAAACGGGGGCCCGTTTTTTTGCTTCCTAACCCCATTTTTTGGTTCCTACCCCCGGTGTCGCGCTTAAATGGGTCCCCCAGGAAACAGGGGCCCGTTTTTTTGGTTCCTACCCCCTTTTTTGGTTCTTACCCCCGGTGTCGCGCTTAAATGGGTCCCCCCGGAAACGGGGGTCCGTTTTTTTGGTTCCTACCCCCGTTTTTTGGTTCCTACCCCCGGTGTCGCGCTTAAATGGGTCCCCCCGGAAACGGGGGCCCGTTTTTTTGGTTCGTACCTCCGTTTTTTGGTTCCTACCCCCTGTGTCGCTCTTAAATGGGTCCCCCCGGAAACAGGGGCCCGTTTTTTTGGTTCCTACCCCTGTTTTTTGTTCCTACCCCCGGTGTCGCTCTTAAATGGTTCCCCCAGGAAACAGGGGCCCGTTTTTTTGGTTCCTACCCCCTTTTTTTGGTTCTTACCCCCGGTGTCGCGCTTAAATGGGTCCCCCCGGAAACGGGGGCCCGTTTTTTTGGTTCCTACCCCCTTTTTTTGGTTCCTACCCCCGGTGTTGCGCTTAAATGGGTCCCCCCGGAAACGTGGGCCTGTTTTTTTGGTTCCTACCCCCGTTTTTTGGTTCCTACCCCCGGATTCACGCTTAAATGGGTCCCCCCGGAAACGGGGGCCCGTTTTTTTGGTTCCTACCCCCGTTTTTTGGTTCCTACCCCCGGTGTCGCGCTTAAATGGGTCCCCACGGAAACAGGGGCCCGTTTTTTTGGTTCCTACCCCTGTTTTTTGGTTCCTACCCCCGGTGTCGCTCTTAAATGGGTCCCCTAGGAAACAGGGGCCCGTTTTTTTGGTTCCTACCCCCTTTTTTTGGTGCTTACCCCCGGTGTCGCGCTTAAATGGGTCCCCCCGGAAACGGGGGCCCGTTTTTTTGGTTCCTACCCCCTTTTTTTGGTTCCTACCCCCGGTGTAACGCTTAAATGGTTCCCCCCGCAAACTTGGGCCTGTTTTTTTGGTTTCTACCCCCGTTTTTTGGTTCCTACCCCCGGATTCGCGCTTAAATGGGTCCCCCCGGAAACGGGGGCCCGTTTTTTTGGTTCCTACCCCCGTTTTTTGGTTCCTACCCCCGGTGTCGCGCTTAAATGGGTCCCCCCGGAAACGGGGGCCCGTTTTTTTGGTTCCCACCCCCGTTTTTTGGTTCCTACCCCCGGTGTCGCGCTTAAATGGGTCCCCCCGGAAACGGGGACCCGTTTTTTTGGTTCCTACCCCCGTTTTTTGGTTCCTACCCCCGGTGTCGCGCTTAAATGGGTCCCCCCGGAAACGGGGGCCCGTTTTTTTGCTTCCTACCCCCATTTTTTGGTTCCTACCCCCGGTGTCGCGCTTAAATGGGTCCCCCAGGAAACAGGGGCCCGTTTTTTTGGTTCCTACCCCCTTTTTTGGTTCTTACCCCCGGTGTCGCGCTTAAATGGGTCCCCCCGGAAACGGGGGTCCGTTTTTTTGGTTCCTACCCCCTTTTTATGGTTCCTACCCCCAGTGTCGCGCTTAAATGGGTCCCCCCGGAAACGTGGGCCCGTTTTTTTGGTTCCTACCCCCGTTTTTTGGTTCCTACCCCCGGTGTCGCGCTTAAATGGGTCCCCCCGGAAACGGGGGCCCGTTTTTTTGGTTCCTACCCCCTTTTTTTGGTTCTTACCCTCGGTGTCGCGCTTAAATTGGTCTCCCAGGAAACGGGGGCCCGTTTTTTTGGTTCCTACCCCCGTTTCTTGGTTCCTACCTCCGGTGTCGCGCTTAAATGGGTCCCCCCGGAAACGGGGGCCCGTTTTTTTGGTTCCTACCCCCTTTTTTTGGTTCCTACCCCCGGTGTCGCGCTTAAATGGGTCCCCCCGGAAACGGGGGCCCGTTCTTTTGGTTCCTACCCCCGTTTTTTCGTTCCTACCCCCGGTGTCGCGCTTAAATGGGTCCCCCCGGAAACGGGGGCCCGTTTTTTTGGTTCCTACCCCTGTTTTTTGGGTCCTACCCCCGGTGTCGCGCTTAAATGGGTCCCCCAGGAAACAGGGGATCGTTTTTTTGGTTCCTACCCCCTTTTTTTGGTTCTTACCCCCGGTGTCGCGCTTAAATGGGTCCCCCCGGAAACAGGGGCCCGTTTTTTTGGTTCCTACCCCCTTTTTTTGGTTCCTACCCCCGGTGTCGCGCTTAAATGGGTCCCCCCGGAAACGGGGGCCCGTTTTTTTGGTTCCTACCCCCGTTTTTTGGTTCCTACCCCCGGTGTCGCGCTTAAATGGGTCCCCCCGGAAACGGGGGCCCGTTTTTTTGGTTCCTACCCCCGTTTTTTGGTTCCTACCCCCGGTGTCGCGCTTAAATGGGTCCCCCCGGAAACGGGGGCCCGTTTTTTTGGTTCGTACCTCCGTTTTTTGGTTCCTACCCCCTGTGTCGCTCTTAAATGGGTCCCCCCGGAAACAGGGGCCCGTTTTTTTGGTTCCTACCCCTGTTTTTTGGTTCCTACCCCCGGTGTCGCTCTTAAATGGGTCCCCCAGGAAACAGGGGCCCGTTTTTTTGGTTCCTACCCCCTTTTTTTGGTGCTTACCCCCGTTGTCGCGCTTAAATGGGTCCCCCCGGAAACGGGGGCCCGTTTTTTTGGTTCCTACCCCCTTTTTTTGGTTCCTACCCCCGGTGTAACGCTTAAATGGTTCCCCCCGCAAACTTGGGCCTGTTTTTTTGGTTTCTACCCCCGTTTTTTGGTTCCTACCCCCGGATTCGCGCTTAAATGGGTCCCCCCGGAAATGGGGGCCCGTTTTTTTGGTTCCTACCCCCGTTTTTTGGTTCCTACCCCCGGTGTCGCGCTTAAATGTGTCCCCCCGGAAACGGGGGCCCGTTTTTTTGGTTCCCACCCCCGTTTTTTGGTTCCTACCCCCGGTGTCGCGCTTAAATGGGTCCCCCCGGAAACGGGGGCCCGTTTTTTTGGTTCCTACCCCCGTTTTTTGGTTCCTACCCCCGGTGTCGCGCTTAAATGGGTCCCCCCGGAAACGGGGGCCCGTTTTTTTGCTTCCTACCCCCATTTTTTGGTTCCTACCCCCGGTGTCGCGCTTAAATGGGTCCCCCAGGAAACAGGGGCCCGTTTTTTTGGTTCCTACCCCCTTTTTTGGTTCTTACCCCCGGTGTCGCGCTTAAATGGGTCCCCCCGGAAACGGGGGTCCGTTTTTTTGGTTCCTACCCCTTTTTATGGTTCCTACCCCCAGTGTCGCGCTTAAATGGGTCCCCCCGGAAACGTGGGCCCGTTTTTTTGGTTCCTACCCCCGTTTTTTGGTTCCTACCCCCGGTGTCGCGCTTAAATGGGTCCCCCCGGAAACGGGGGCCCGTTTTTTTGGTTCCTACCCCCGTTTTTTGGTTCCTACCCCCGGTGTCACGCTTAAATGGGTCCCCCCGGAAACGGGGGCCCGTTTTTTTTGGTTCCTACCCCTGTTTTTTTGTTCCTACCCCCGGTGTCGCGCTTAAATTTGTCCCCCAGGAAACAGGGGCCCCTTTTTTTGGTTCCTACCCCCTTTTTTTGGTTCTTACCCCCGGTTTCGCGCTTAAATGGGTCCCCCCGGAAACGGGGGCCCGTTTTTTTGGTTCCTACCCCCTTTTTTTGGTTCCTACCCCCGGTGTCGCGCTTAAATGGGTCCCCCCGGAAACGGGGGCCCGTTTTTTTGGTTCCTACCCCCGTTTTTTGGTTCCTACCCCCGGTGTCGCGCTTAAATGGGTCCCCGCGGAAACGGGGGGCCCGTTTTTTTGGTTCCTACCCCCGTTTTTTGGTTCCTACCCCCGGTGTCGCTCTTAAATGGTCCCCCCGGAAACAGGGGCCCGTTTTTTGGTTCCTACCCCTGTTTTTTCGTTCCTACCCCCGGTGTCGCGCTTTAATGGGTCCCCCAGGAAACAGGGGCCCGTTTCTTTGGTTCCTACCCCCTTTTTTTGGTTCTTACCCTCGGTGTCGCGCTTAAATTGGTCTCCCAGGAAACGGGGGCCCGTTTTTTTGGTTCCTACCCCCGTTTCTTGGTTCCTACCTCCGGTGTCGCGCTTAAATGGGTCCCCCCGGAAACGGGGGCCCGTTTTTTTTGGTTCCTACCCCCTTTTTTTGGTTCCTACCCCCGGTGTCGCGCTTAAATGGGTCCCCCCGGAAACGGGGGCCCGTTTTTTTGGTTCCTACCCCCGTTTTTTCGTTCCTACCCCCGGTGTCGCGCTTAAATGGGTCCCCCCGGAAACGGGGGCCCTTTTTTTTGGTTCCTACCCCTGTTTTTTGGTTCCTACCCCCGGTGTCGCGCTTAAATGGGTCCCCCAGGAAACAGGGGATCGTTTTTTTGGTTCCTACCCCCTTTTTTTGGTTCTTACCCCCGGTGTCGCGCTTAAATGGGTCCCCCCGGAAACGGGGGCCCGTTTTTTTGGTTCCTACCCCCGTTTTATGGTTCCTACCCCCGGTGTCGCGCTTAAATGGGTCCCCCCGGAAACGGGGGCCCGTTTTTTTGGTTCCTACCCCCGTTTTTTGGTTCCTACCCCCGGTGTCGCGCTTAAATGGGTCCCCCCGGAAACGGGGGCCCGTTTTTTTGGTTCGTACCTCTGTTTTTTGGTTCCTACCCCCTGTGTCGCTCTTAAATGGGTCCCCCCGGAAACAGGGGCCCGTTTTTTTGGTTCCTACCCCTGTTTTTTGGTTCCTACCCCCGGTGTCGCTCTTAAATGGGTCCCCCAGGAAACAGGGGCCCGTTTTTTTGGTTCCTACCCCCTTTTTTTGGTTCTTACCCCCGGTGTCGCGCTTAAATGGGTCCCCCTTGAAACAGGGTCCCGTTTTTTTGGTTCCTACCCTGTTTTTGGTTCCTACCCCCGGTGTCGCTCTTAAATGGGTCCCCAGGAAACAGGGGCCCGTTTTTTTTGGTTCCTACCCCCTTTTTTTGGTTCCTACCCCCGGTGTCGCTCTTAAATGGGTCCCCCTTGAAACAGGGGCCCGTTTTTTTGGTTCCTACCCCTGTTTTTTGGTTCCTACCCCCGTGTCGCGCTTTAATGGGTCCCCCAGGAAACAGGGGCCCGTTTTTTTTGGTTCCTACCCCCTTTTTTTGGTTCTTACCTCCGGTGTCGCGCTTAAATTGGTCCCCCCGGAAACGGGGGCCCGTTTTTTTGGTTCCTACCCCCTTTTTTTGGTTCCTACCCCCGGTGTCGCGCTTAAATGGTCCCTCCGGAAACGTGGGCCCGTTTTTTTGGTTCCCCACCCCCATTTTTTGGTTCCTACCCCCGGTGTCGCGCTTAAATGGTTCCCCCCGGAAACGGGGGCCCGTTTTTTTGGTTCCTACCCCCGTTTTTTGGTTCCTACCCCAGGTGTCGCGCTTAAATGTGTCCCCACAGAAACGGGGGCCCGTTTTTTTTTGGTTCCTACCCCCGTTTTTTGGTTCCTACCCCCGTTGTCGCGCTTAAAGGGGTCCTCCCGGAAACGGGGGCCCGTTTTTTTGGTTCCTACCCCCGTTTTTTGGTTCCTACCCCCGGTGTCGCTCTTAAATGGGTCCCCCCGGAAACAGGGGCCCGTTTTTTTGGTTCCTACCCCTGTTTTTTGGTTCCTACCCCGGTGTCGCGCTTTAATGGGTCCCCCAGGAAACAGGGGCCCGTTTCTTTGGTTCCTATCCCCTTTTTTTGGTTCTTACCCTCGGTGTCGCGCTTAAATGGGTCTCCCCGGAAACGGGGGCCCGTTTTTTTGGTTCCTACCCCCGTTTCTTGGTTCCTACCTCCGGTGTCGCGCTTAAATGGGTCCCCCCGGAAACGGGGGCCCGTTTTTTTTGTTCCTACCCCCTTTTTTTGGTTCCTACCCCAGGTGTCGCGCTTAAATGGGTCTCCCCCGAAACGGGGGCCCGTTTTTTTGGTTCCTACCCCCGTTACGTGGTTCCTACCTCCGGTGTCGCGCTTAAATGGGTCCCCCCGGAAACGGGGGCCCGTTTTTTGCTTCCTACCACCGTTTTTTGGTTCCTACCCCCCGTGTCGCGCTTAAATGGTTCCCCCCGGAAACGGGGGCCCGTTTTTTTGGTTCCTACCCCCGTTTTTTGGTTCCTACCCCAGGTGTCGCGCTTAAATGTGTCCCCACAGAAACAGGGGCCCGTTTTTTTGGTTCCTACCCCCGTTTTAAGGTTCCTACCCCCGTTGTCGCGCTTAAAGTTGTCCTCCCGGAAACGGGGGCCCGTTTTTTTGGTTCCTACCCCCGTTTTTTGGTTCCTACCCCCGGTGTCGCGATTAAATGGGTCCCCCCGGAAACGGGGGCCCGTTTTTTTGGTTCCTACCCCCGTTTTTTGCTTCCTACCCCCGGTGTCGCTCTTAAATGGGTCCCCCCGGTAACAGGGGCCATTTTTTTGGTTCCTACCCCCGTTTTTTGGTTCCTACCCCCGGTGTCGCTCTTAAATGGGTCCCCCCGGAAACAGGGGCCCGTTTTTTTGGTTCCTACCACTGTTTTTTGGTTCCTACCCCTGGTGTCGCGCTTAAATGGGTCCCCCAGGAAACAGGGGCCCGTTTTTTTGGTTCCTGCCCCCTTTTTTTGGTTCTTACCCCCGGTGTCGCGCTTAAATGGGTCCCCCCGGAAACGGGGGCCCGTTTTTTTGGTTCCTACCCCCTTTTTTTGGTTCCTACCCCCGGTGTCGCGCTTAAATGGGTCCCCCCGGAAACGGGGGCCCGTTTTTTTGGTTCCTACCACCGTTTTTTGGTTCCTACCCCCGGTGTCGCGCTTAAATGGGTCCCCCCGGAAACGGGGGCCCGTTTTTTTGGTTCCTACCCCCGTTTTTTGGTTCCTACCCCCGGTGTCGCTCTTAAATGGTTCCCCCCGGAAACAGGGGCTGTTTTTTTTGGTTCGTACCCCTGTTTTTTGGTTCCTACCCCCGGTGTCGCGCTTAAATGGGTCCCCCCGGAAACAGGGGCCCGTTTTTTTGGTTCCTACTCCTGTTTTTTGGTTCCTACCCCCGGTGTCGCGCTTTAATGTGTCCCCCAGGAAACAGGGGCCCGTTTTTTTGGTTCCTACCCCCTTTTTTTGGTTCTTACCCTCGGTGTCGCGCTTAAATGGGTCTCCCCGGAAACGGGGGCCCTTTTTTTGGTTCCTATCCCCGTTTCTTGGTTCCTACCTCCGGTGTCGCGCTTAAATGGGTCCCCCCGGAAACGGGGGCCCGTTTTTTTGGTTCCTACCACCGATTTTTGGTTCCTACCCCCGTTGTCGCGCTTAAATGGTTCCCCCCGGAAACGGGGGCCCGTTTTTTTGGTTCCTACCCCCGTTTTTTGGTTCCTACCCCAGGTGTCGCGCTTAAATGGGTCCCCCCGGAAACGGGGGCCCGTTTTTTTGGTTCCTACCCCCGTTTTTTGGTTCCTACCCCCGGTGTCGCGCTTAAATGGGTCCCCCCGGAAATGGGGGCCCGTTTTTTTGGTTCCTACCCCCGTTTTTTGGTTCCTACCCCCGGTGTCGCGCTTAAATGGGTCCCCCCGGAAACGGGGGCCCGTTTTTTTGGTTCCTACCCCCTTTTTTTGGTTCCTACCCCCGGTGTCGCGCTTAAATGGGTTCCCCCGGAAACGGGGGCCCGTTTTTTTGGTTCCTACCCCCGTTTTTTGGTTCCTACCCCTGGTGTCGCTCTTAAATGGGTCCCCCCGGAAACAGGGGCCCGTTTTTTTGGTTCCTACCCCTGTTTTTTGGTTCCTACCCCCGGTGTCGCGCTTAAATGGGTCCCCCAGGAAACAGGGGCCCGTTTTTTTGGTTCCAACCCGCTTTTTTTGGTTCTTACCCCCGGTGTCGCGCTTAAATGGGTCCCCCTGGAAACGGGGGCCCGTTTTTTTGGTTCCTACCCCCTTTTTTTGGTTCCTACCCCTGGTGTCGCGCTTAAATGGGTCCCCCCGGAAACGTGGGCCCGTTTTTTGGTTCCTACCCCCGTTTTTTTGGTTCCTACCCCCGGTGTCGCGCTTAAATGGGTCCCCCCGGAAACGGGGGCCCGTTTTTTTGTTCCTACCCCCGTTTTTTGGTTCCTACCCCCGGTGTCGCGCTTAAATGGGTCCCCCCGGAAACGGAGGCCCGTTTTTTTGGTTCCTACCCCCGTTTTTTGGTTCCTGCCCCCGGTGTCGCGCTTAAATGGGTCCCCCCGGAAACGGGGGCCCGTTTTATTGGTTCCTACCCCTGTTTTTTGGTTCCTACCCCCGGTGTCGCGCTTAAATGGGTCCCCCAGGAAACAGGGGCCCGTTTTTTTTCTTCTTACCCCCTTTTTTTGGTTCCTGCCCCCGGTGTCGCGCTTAAATGGGTCCCCCCGGAAACGGGGGTCCGGTTTTTTGGTTCCTACCCCCTTTTTTTGGTTCCTACCCCCAGTGTCGCGCTTAAATGGGTCCCCCCGGAAACGGGGGCCCGTTTTTTTAGTTCCTACCCCCGTTTGTTGGTTCCTACCCCAGGTGTCGCGCTTAAATGGGTCCCCCCGGAAACGGGGGCCCGTTTTTTTGGTTCCTACCCCCGTTTCTTGGTTCCTACCCCCGGTGTCGCGCTTAAATGGGTCCCCCGGGAAACAGGGGCCCGTTTTTTTGGTTCCTACCCTCTTTTTTGGTTCCTACCCATGGTGTCGCGCTTAAATGGGTCCCCCAGGAAACAGAGGCCCGTTTTTTTGGTTCCTACCCCCTTTTTTTGGTTCTTACCCCCGGTGTCGCGCTTAAATGGGTCCCCCCGGAAACGGGAGCCCGTTTTTTTGGTTCCTACTCCCGTTTTTTGGTTCCTACCCCCGGTGTCGCGCTTAAATGGGTCCCCCCGGAAACGGGGGCCCGTTTTTTTGGTTCCTACCCCCTTTTTTTGGTTCCTGCCCCCGGTGTCGCGCTTAAATGGGTCCCCCCGGAAACGGGGGCCTGTTTTTTTGGTTCCTACCCCTGTTTTTTGGTTCCTACCCCTGGTGTCGCTCTTAAATGGGTTCCCCCGGAAACGTGGGCCCGTTTTTTGGTTCCTACCCCCGTTTTTTGGTTCCTACCCCCGGTGTCGCGCTTAAATGGGTCCCCCCGGAAACGGGGGCCCATTTTTTTGGTTCCTACCCCCGTTTTTTGGTTCCTACCCCCGGTGTCGCGCTTAAATGGGTCCCCCAGGAAACAGGGGCCCGTTTTTTTGGTTCCAACCCCCTTTTTTTGGTTCTTACCCAAGGTGTCGCGCTTAAATCGGTCCCCCCGGAAACGGGGGCCCGTTTTTTTGGTTCCTACCCACTTTTTTTGGTTCCTACCCCCGGTGTCGCGCTTAAATGGGTCCCCCCGGAAACGTGGGCTCGTTTTTTGGTTCCTACCCCCGTTTTTTGGTTCCTACCTCCGGTGTCGCGCTTAAATGGGTCCCCCCGGAAACGGGGGCCCGTTTTTTTGGTTCCTAACCCAGTTTTTTGGTTCCTACCCCCGTTTTTCGGTTTCTACTCCCGGCGTCGCGCTTAAATGGGTCCCCCCGGAAACGGGGGCCCGTTTTTTTTGGTTCCTACCTCTGTTTTTTGGTTCCTACCCCTGGTGTCGCGCTTAAATGGGTCCCCCCGGGAACGGGGGCCCGTTTTTTCGGTTCCTATACCCGTTTTTTGGATCCGACTCCCGGTGTCACATTTAAATGGGTCCACCCGGAAACGGGAGCCCGTTTTTTTGGTTCCTACCCCCATTTTTTGGTTCCTGCCCCCGGTGCTGCGCTTAAATGGGTCCCCCCAGAAACGGGGGCCCGTTTTTTTGGTTCCTACCCCCGTTTTTTGGTTCCTACCCCCGGTGTCGTGCTTCAATGGGTCCCCCCTTAAACGGGGGCCCGTTTTTTTGGTTCCTACCCCCGTTTTTTGGTTCCTACCCCCGGTGTCGCGCTTAAATGGGTCCCCCCGGGAACGGGGGCCCGTTTTTTTCATTCCTACCCCCGGTTTTTGGTTCCTACCCCCTGTGTCGCGCTTAAATGGGTGTCCCTGGAAACGGGGACCCGTTTTTTTGGTTCCTACCCACTTTTTTTGGTTCCTACCCCCGTTTTTTGGTTCCTACCCCCCGGTGTCATGCTTAAATGGGTCCTCCCGGAAACGGAGGCCCGTTTTTTTGGTCCTACTCCCGTTTTTTGGTTCCTAACCCCGGTGTCGTGCTTAAATGGGTCCCCCCGGAAACGGGGGCCCGTTTTTTTGGTTCCCACCCCCGTTTTTTGCTTCCTACCCCCGGTGTCTCGCTTAAAGGGGTCCCCCCGGAGACGGGGGCCCGTTTTTTTGGTTCCTACCCCCGGTGTCGCGCTTAAATGGGTCCCCCTGGAAACGGGGGCCCGTTTTTTTGGTTCCTACCCCCGTTTTTTGGTTCCTACCCTCGGTGTCGCGCTTAAATGGGTCCCCCCGGAAACGGGGGCCCGTTTTTTTGGTTCCTACCCCGTTTTTTGGTTCCTACCCCTGGTGTCGTGCTTAAATGGGTCCCCCCGGAAACGGGGGCCCTTTATTTTGGTTCCTACCCCCGTTTTTTTTTTCCTACCCCCGGTGTCGCGCTTAAATGGGTCCCCCCGGAAACGGGGGCTCGTTTTTTTGGTTCCTACCCCCGTTTTTTGGTTCCTACCCCCGGTGTCACGCTTAAATGTGTCCCCCCTGATACGGGGGCCCTTTTTTTGGTTCCAACCCCCGGTGTCCCGCTTAAATGGGTCCCCCCGGAAACGGGGGCCCGTTTTTTGCTTCCTACCCCCGTTTTTAGGTTCCTACCCCCGGTGTCGCGCTTAAATGGGTCCCCCCGGAAACGGGGGCCCGTTTTTTTGGTTCCTACCCCCATTTTTTGGTTCCTAACCCCGGTGTCGCGCTTAAATGGATCCCCTGGAAACGGGGGCCCGTTTTTTTGGTTCCTACCCCCGTTTTTTGTTCCTACCCCCGTTGTCGCGCTTAAATGGGTACCCCCGGAAACAGGGACCCATTTTTTTGGTTTCAACCCCAGTTTTTTGGTTCCCACCCATGTGTCGCGCTTAAATGGGTCCCCCCGGAAACGGGTGCCCGTTTCTTTGGTTCCTACCCCGTTTTTTGGTTCAACCCCCGGTGACGCGCTTAAAGGGGTCCCCCGGAAACGGGGGCCCTTTTTTTGTTTCCTTCCCCCGTTTTTTGGTTCCTACCGCTAGTGTCGTGCTTAAATGGGTCCCACTGGAAACGGGGGCCTTTTTTTTGGTTCCTACCCCCGTTTTTTGGTTCCTACCCCCGGTGTCGCGCTTAAATGGGTCCCCCCGGAAACGGGGGCCCGTTTTTTTTGGTTCCTACCCCCGTTTTTTGGTTCCTACCCCCGGTGTCGCGCTTAAATGGTTCCCCCTGGAACGGCGGCCCGTTTTTTCGGTTCCTACACCCGTTTTTTGGTTCCTACCCCCGGTGTCTCGCTTAAATGGGTCCACCCAGAAACGGGGGCCCGTTTTTTTTGGTTCCTTGCTTATCTTCATCATGATAGTGCAATGTGGGAAAGCAAATAGATGCCCGCAGCCTGGCAGTTCTTGCCTTGCACAGCACCACATTTAGTGAGTTCATGACATTCCTCAAGTCTAAATCAATATGGCACATACCATACACTTCTTAAAAAAAAAAAAAAAAGTCTTATTTTTGTCTTATCGGAGTCAGTACAATAGAAAAGACGTATTACCTTTAGCACAAGTCTCATTTTACAGGCATTCTTTTGGCTCTTTCTTGTCCTTTCATCCTATACATTTTGTATTCTTTATGCCCTGAAAGAAATAGATGAGAAAGACCTATAGGATCTGCACTGTGTTGCACAACATGAGGGAGCAGATCTCAAGTGATAAAATCTCCAGGATTAATAACCTTTTTACAATGAGTGGAGCACATTAAAAAATCTAGAGCTGGTTCTGAATGTCTGTTCAAACTGCTTGCCTAAGTCCAATAAACCCTTTTACCTTGATGTTTAAGACTTACAATTATTGCTAGTTTAAGTTGATTGGACTTGACAGGGTTGGTTGGCTAATCAAACCTTGGTTTTAATCACTTACTTGTATCCACAGAGCACCTTGGATGCACAAATTTGCACCAGAAATTCATTTTATTTTATTTTATTTTATTTTATTTTTGTTGCTATACAAACACAAAACAACACAATGCCCCAAAGGGCTTACAAACAAAGTAAGGAAGCGAGTCATTTTTGCTAGGACTGCAGGAAGAATTGTCTCCTTCATTAATCACAAAAGAGATGAACTGCATTCCCTGCAGCTTCCTGTGTGTATGGTTCCTTTTAGAAGAGAAAATGGGAAGGCAGAGATAGAGAAAGAGGAGTTTGCACACTTTAGCAAACATGTAAGTACAAGCTTAACTTTTAAATATACTAGTATAGTCCCCTTGAGTTCAGTTGGATGGCTCCTGGGCTTTAAGTTAAAAATGTGCTTTGTTGGATCTGGGCCTAGGGAAAAAGGAGAAACATTCTCCTGTTCCCTATGTGGCATATGGTAGGCTTGGGTTCAAATGTTTTCCTTCCCTCTGATTATACTGAAATAAGTTCAAAGGAATCTATTGCAAATATCTAAGAGAGTGCCAGTAGAAAACCAGTCTACCTAGCGTGCTGAAGTGTTGTGTTAACCGAGGATGCCAAAGCCTTAGCATTTCTCTTTCCCTGGATTTGTTTTCCTCTCTCTCTGTCCCAGAGAGAGCAGAGAATTGGTCACAGGGTCAATTCCACTGAATTAGATTGAAACCCTGTGACAGGTAGGGGTCTGGTGCCATGTTAGCAGTTCTGTACAACCCGCTTGCAATTTCTTGTTTGTTACAATCCACAATATACTCTCTAAAAACTTTCATTCATTCACAAACAGTCTTACATGGCAAGTTACTGTTCTGTCAGGGTTTTGTGATCATGGGTTCTGGCACTTGGGGCATCTATCTGGGAAGGAAACAAAGTGGGGAGAAGAGATTTCAGAGCTTTCTAAGGATGAATGTAATTGGATGTTTCCTCTGTCACTTTGAAAGGGTATCTGTCTCCCCTGGGCTTTGTGGTGGAGGCATGTGAATGACTTCCTTGACGAGAGAGTACCAGGCATTCCACTTTTTCTTCTACTTTGGTTAAGTTTGTTACCCTCTGAGATTTGCTTTCTGTTGTTTACAGGGCCTCTCTTTCCCTCAGTCTTTATTTGCATTTTATTTTCTGCAAACATAATATATCTCAAAATCTAACACCAAAGGAGCCCAGTGATGGACAACTGCTTTTTTTTATCATAATTGGGGAATGATTGTCATTTGCTAAATATGTGACCCTCTCTCTCTCTTGCTGTCTTTGCATTTTTGACGCAAAATAAGAGTGCAACTCGGGAATCAAAATACTTGTCTTACTGAAAGCAAGCTGCTCAGAGGGCCCACAGTTCTCTGTCTAACCATTCCCCCATTAAAATATTCACAAGTTCTGCCTTCCTGATTAGTAGAAATACATGGCTCATGCTACCAAATAACTGCACAAGAAGCTCAGCTGGTGTTAAATTGTCTTGGACCTCCATGCTCTTGTGCTGATTTACACCAGCTAAAGATATGGCCACTGTCATTTAATCTTTCCCATACATTTGTCCACAGAGAGTTAGGTTCTTTTAAGAAAGCACCTTCAATAAATCTGCTGCATGCAGTCATGCCCATTTCACTGGGAATTGTCTGTAAAATGCCTGTACCAAATGGTTAGATGTGCTTTCACTCTACGTCATAGGAGGAGAAGGAAAGAAGGAAACATTACCAACAATATTGGTCACCATAGTAAACAGCTGTCTCCTCCTACCACTGGCCTAGCTGTGTTGAGTGGGAGTTATGCCAAAGGAGAGATTTAAAGGAAAAGAACAGGTGCAGTGTTGTAGGTGTTTATGGAAAGCCCCTTGTTTGTCTAAGGGACATGGGCCGAAGCAGGAAGGTTCTTATTTGAAAAAATAGCAAGTATGCAATGGAGGCTGGTATCATGGGCCAAGAAGAGTGAGCAGCTGATCTCTTGTTAGATAGCAGGTAGCATGAGGACTGGCAAGGAAGGTACCCAATGGGATTTGTAGAGCATCAAGAAAATCCATAAGAGCTAGGCACCAGGCATGCTTAGTAGGTTTTGTGAATGTCACATAGCACATGTCTGTATTTGTAGGGCTCAAAATATTGGTGTGAATCTGGCTTCCTACCCATACAGCCATTCTTCACTTGTGCTGACCCCACAATTGACACTAGCAGTAGTAGTACAAGTAAAGAATAGAGTAAATATATCGGTGAGGAAAAAAGAATAGCACTGCTGTCCTTTTTTTCTCACTGATAGACCCAATATATCATTGGTTGCCTTATATTGATGTTTTATGAGCCCCAGCAACAATACGAGGAAGCAAAAGATAGATTTTCAGATAACTGGGGTCAGGTGACCCCAGCAAGGTGACCATCCAGTCTCCTCTTGAAGATTACTAGGGTAGGTGATCGCGCCACCTCTGGAGGGAGCTTACTCCACAGTCTGGACACTCTAGCTGTGAAGAAGTTTTTTCCTAATGTTGAGCCTGAAATAGTCTTCTGGGAGTTTGTGACCCTTACTCCTGGTTTTCCCCAAGGGTGCCCTGGTGAACAGTTGTTCATTGAGCCCTTGATGTATTCCCCTGATATAGCGGTAAGCTGCTACCAAGTCCTCTCTCAGCCTTCTCTTTTTCAGGCTGAACAGTCCCAGGTCTCTCAGCCTTTCCTCGTATGGCTTGCTGTGTCAGACTGATCATACAGAAGGCTCTTCTCTGGTCTCCCTCAAGCTTTGCCATGGCCTTGTTGAAGTGTGGTGCCCAGAATTGGACACAGTACTCCAGCTGCAATCTCACCAAAGCTGAGTAGAGTGGAAGAATCACTTCCTTGGTTTTGCTGGAGATGCATTGATTGATGCGTGCCAGAGTATTAATTGCTACAGCATCGCACTGCCGGCTCATGTCCATACTGTGATCTATTATTACCTCCAGGTCCCTTTCATTCATAGTGCTCTTCAGTTTGGTGCCATCAAGTCCATAAGTATGTTGAGGATTATTTGTCCCCAGATAGACTTTGTACCACTTGAAGTGCTAAGGGGTTCTTGAAGTTGGCATAAATTACATTTCTATTTACTTAGTTCCCAGTTACACCACTGAAATGGTATAAATCAGTTTCAGCATAAATGAAAATCAGGTCCTATATTGCAATGCATTGGTCTTGTTATAGTGATACAAATTCACTTAACTTGCCCTAATCCTTAATTTTTTTCATGCCCTTGTGACAAGCTATTTAGTAGCATTTGCAGATTCCTGGGAATCTGATAAGCTGCACCAAGAGTACTTTTGCTATGTCTTCAAACTTGCAACCTCAGGGCTATTCACTGTGTGCCTTAGCACCCAAGCGACCCTAGCTCCCTAACGCCAGGTCATATATTTTGCATGCTTTCCAAGCAGTTGTTTTTAGCACCAAGGCCAGCGGTCTGGTTCAAAGAGGGATCTTCAGGGTACCTGTGAGGAAGAAGTATGTCAAAGCTGGGTGGGGACACAATTATTTGTACTGGAGGGCTACTTAACCAGTTTTGATGAGCTGTTGAGGCCCACACACACGTGCACACGCATGCGTGTGCAAAAGCCTATGCACACAAGAATTTCCTGCAGCTGAGCCAGGGCGAGTGGGAGTGGGAGCAGGAGCAGGGGCCCACTCAGGGCTGTAGGACACTCAAGCCCCTATCCCAGAGCTGGGAGCCAGCACTTGCTGGCTGCATCCACAGCAGGAGTGCACAACTGAGCAGAGTCAGGCTGGGCCGGGCCAGGCAACTGAGTGTGGGGCCTTTTCCCCTGGCACTGGCTATGGTTCAGGGATATCTGCTCCCCTGCACCAATTGGGGCACCTCGCAGTTACCTGCTGCCCCCGGTAGATGGCCCACGTGGCTGCCAGCAGTGGGGGAGAGGTGCTACGTGACTTCACGGTGTGGACTGTGATATAAAGCCAGAGCCAGGTGGGCAGGTGGGACTGTTTCCACCCAGCATCCCCATGTTGTTGAAGAGAGGCCGGAGCTGGAGCTCAAGCCTGAGCACAGTTCATTCAGCCTCTGCCCATGGGGATGGAGTCTGGCCACAGGCCTCCACCCTGATATAAGGGCTCCTAGAGCGCATGCACACGCGTACACGTATCCCAACCCTGTGGCCCTGTGGCAGGGGGATGGGACAGCGTGGAGGCCCACAGCCAGGCTTCACCCCAGGTAGAAGCTGGATGAACCATCCTCAGGCTTAGGTTCCAGCTCCAGCCTCTGCTGGCACCATGGTGGGTTTTGGGTGAAAACAACCCCACCTGCCCACCCAGCTCAATGGGCCAGGCCCTGGACAAGCTGTTCTTGGGCTCCAGCATCTGCTGGTGCTATGTGGGCTGGCAGGGCTACTTCTGGGAGATGAAATCCAGCCTTGCAGGCCCTGGGCGCTGCCTGCCAGCACAGTACAGGGCCCAAGCACAGCTTGCCCAGGACCTACCGTGTGGTGCCACCACTTGGATGCCTGCTTGCAAGCTGGATAAAATCAATTGGCAGGCTGGATCTGGTTGATGGGTCACATTTTGCCACCCCCCTCCCCCCCCCCCCCCCCCGGAATATGTAGCTTATATCAATCGTTTCTATATCAGTGTGCCAACAGATTCCATATTCCTGAGTCCAGCTCCCCAAAGTAGGAGATTCCCACTGAGGTAACTAGGAAGGTCTCAGCTGAAACAGGTTCAGACTTTCTACAAGAATGTATTGTGCTTGAGCTGCTGCCTATCTCTCGGAGATTAAATGTACTCTGCTGAAAAAATCCCACAAAAATGCATCCCACTACCCCCTACCCTCACCTGCTTTCTAAAGTATGGCATTAACTCTGTGCATACTCCAAGAGTAATTTTGTCCACTTAGGTTTTGTCTAAGAATATCTAATTCTCCGTCTCAAAGTCTATTCAGCACTGGTGAGGTCACATCTGGAGTAGTGTGTTCAGTTTTGGGCCCTCCGCTATACAAACGATGTGGACAACTTGGGCAACAAAAATGGTGAGGGGACTGGGGGACATGACTTGTGAGGAGAGGCTGAGGGAACTGGGCTTATTTAGTCTGGAGAAGAGAAGACTGAGGGGGGTTTAATAGCAGCCTTCAACTACCTGAAGGGAGGTTCAAAACAGGATGGAGCTGGACTGTTCTTCGTGGTGGCAGATGACGGAACAAGGAGCAATGGGCTCCAGTTGCAGCAAGGGAAGTTTAGGTTGGATATTAGGAAGAATTTTCTCACTAGGAGGGTAGTAAAACACTGGAACAGCTTACCCAGACAGGTGGCGGGATCTCCATCCTTGGAGGTTTTTGAAACCCAGGTAGACAAAGCCTTGGCGGGGATGATGTAGTTGGGGCTGGTCCTGCTTTGAGCCGGAGGTTGGACTAGATGTGACCTCCTGAGGTCCCTTCCAACCCTCATTTCCTATGAGTCTATGTTTCTTGCCAAGTCTGGTTACATGAGGGCAAAAAAGTAATGATTTAAAGATGGAGCTTGGTCATTTAATTAACAGGATTATGTGATGGGGTTGCTTGTGATAGTAGGGCATACAGCCCAGTGATCCAGAGGTCATTTCCAGGCCTATGTTCCCAAAGCCCATCCTGTGCACTTGCTTCAGGATCATGCTATTAAAAACCGTCATTATTTTCCATTCCCCATAATGGCCAATTTATCCAATGTTTCCCTTAGGTAGAGCTGACTTAGAGAATGTGTTGGCTTCCTCCATATACCAGTACAAATCACTTCCAATGGGCTGACAGTGGCTTTCACTGGAACAGTGCCCTGCAGGGACCTGTTGAGGGAGACCTTCCAGCTCCCATGTAGCAATAAGATGCTTTGAATGAGCTTCTCCAAGAACAGGTCAATGCTATACATTGTGTATAACTTGCCAAAGGTACCAGTGCTGTTCCTACAAAGGTAGGCTATAGCTTATTTTAATTGCAGGTATATCCTATATCCTAGGAATAAATCCATACCTGTTCTTTCATCACTAACCTATTTCATCCACATATTTCATGGTTTCCTTGGCATTCAGAGCAAGCACTTTGTTTTGATCAGATTTCCTTGCTTTTGGATTTAAAGTGAAATAGTCATCTCCTTGTGAGGGGATGGCTTCCCATGCTGTTGTATTTTTTTCTACGTGGTGCACAAATCGAGAGTGTCCAAGGATGCTAACACCCTGTTGGGAATTGCTGACATGACATCAATGAGATTTATTTAGTCTATTACTTTTAGAAGTAACCAGGTCAAATTAATATTAGGCTTGTCATGAGAAAAGAATGTACAATCCATTAATACTTTACAGTGTGTGTGCATATGCATGTATTACACATAAACCTACTCTAGAATTATCAATAATCAACTACATGCTCATGCAAAGCTCTGTGAAACCTGCTTAGGTGTGAGGATGAGTTCTCCAGTCTGTGAATCCCTCAGTTGGCATTACACTGTACTTTCTTAAGAATACTTTTACTTATGAAAGATTTATGCTGCTGGGGCTAAATACTGAACTATGCTAGTAGGAGCCCTTCTTATTTAAGTCAGCTGGAAAAAAAGGCAGGTACAGAAACAAATGAATTGTGAGTAATGGCATGCATATGTCCTGTCTTAGGGTCTTAGTGCACATACTCACTAAACCGTTCATGGGCTTAAAGCTAAGCACCTACCTGGTTCTTGTGGGACTGAGGCCTAGTACAGGAGATGAGTGTGGCCTACTGGAGAAGTCTTCTAATACCATTTAGTTCATTATCTGTTGGACTGTTTATCTGCTCTTTGCCCCAGATGTTTCAAATACTTAGGGGCATACTTACCTTTTGAGCCCATTCACAAGTAGTTGTAGGATCAGGGCCCTGAAAAGAATAAAGCAGGTGCAAGAAAAGATTCATAATTATTTCCATTTTGCAAGAGGGAAGTTAAGGCATCGTGATTAAGCAACATGTCCAAGGTCATATGGGTACTTTGTAGCAAAGGCTTAAACGGCACCTCAGTCTCAATCTCAAATCCTTATGCGTTGCCTTACCCATGAGAACATCTTTCTCCCAAATTACAGCACACGATGAATAAATTGTTGCTCTTCATTGCCTTCATATAAATTGAAAGTCAAAGATGTTACTCCAGAGTGACAAACCTAATTGAAAGCAAACATCAGGCTGGCATAGATAGCACCAGAGAATACTCACTAACGTGATAGTTTAGGTACCAGTCATATGATTGGGTCCTTCCACCCAGTGCAATGTCAATGGAATGATTACAATGCAAATGTGGCTATGTTGCCTCCCAAGACCGCCATGAAAAAAATCATTAAACGTGTCCAGCTACTGTTCTAATGGTGTACAAATTTCAAATCATCCTTGACATTTAAGTATTTTTTACCATTTAGAACCATTGTAAAACTCCTACCTCATTCCCACAAATGTAACCTCTTATTTGTTTCCAGGGCCTATGTGATATTTCATTCTATTTTCCCAAAGCATGCACTTTGGTGTGGTTTTTATTCTTTCCAAAAAAAAAAATCAACCTAGGCAGCCAAAATACACAAATAAACTACTGGTAATGAAGGAAAGCAAGTGCTTCATGTGGAGAAAGGGAATGTCAATGAGGAAATTGATTTTGGTTCCAAAGGTATGAAATAAAAGCATTTATACAATTATAAACAATACATACATAATCTTTGTATTTAATTTTTCCTTGCTTCTTTTATTTTTTGAAAAAGAGAGAATATAAAGAAAATGGCAAAATATTAGATAAATCCTAGATGCAACTGAGGGGATTTACTTTTCTACTTCCCAGCCCACTGGTACTTCCAGAAGTATTTTTAGCCTGAACTGTTTTGATTGGAAATGCCCCAAAATGTGTAAGGATGAGTTTGTGGAAAGAGAAGTTGTCATGAAAATTAAACATTTCTACCAGGAAAAATGCCCAGGCCAAAGACACCAGATGTTCTCATTGACTGAAATAGCAAATCTAGCTGGTGAAAAGCGACATGGACAAGCAATGCTCTCAAGCCTGATCCAGCAGAACGTGACCTAACTTGAAGCCCCTGGGAAGTCCCTCTAAAGCTTGTTTGGCCATGGGTTGTATTAAATATTCTCTTATATAATACATGACTTAAAACTGCCCCTTACCTGGTTCATTTATTGGGTTTATGGTTAAACATAACGGGCTGTTTTCTTGTTAAGGGAAGGTTTGTGCTGGAAGGCTTCAGGATTGACATATAAATAAGAATTAAGAGAGAAAAATCTGCCAACTCTAGTTTACACTTCCAAGTATCACGTGTCTTATAATAGCAGAATTGCCAAGTCACCCACAATTTTATTGCAAATCTTATGCTGTTTGATTTGATTTCTTTTTTTAAGGCTACAGCTCCCAGAAAAAGAAAATTACCTGAAAGTCCCTGCTTTAAGCTGTCAGTTTGCAGCCCTCAGGGCTGCAAGTTTGAAATGGGTTCCTAAATGCTCTCAAACCAAAAATCAAATAATAATCAAAAACTTGTCTCCTCCTCATCCCTTCTCCCCCTCCCCCAAAAAGATTTTTTTGAAGCTAATCTCATCCTTCTGGCTCATGATTTTTCATGATTCATGGGATTGCACCTATGGGTGTCCACCAAGACCATGGGCCCATTTTCATAGATTCTGTACAATCTTATAATGAGATACAGCTCATGCCCTAAGTAGACAAGACAGACAAAATGTGGGAGGAAAAGTAGTGAGGTGCAGTGAGCTTCAGTAATCTGCCCAAGGTTATCCAAGATCCCAGAGGTAGAGCCAGGAGAAGAACCTGTGTGTTATATATCCTCATCAGGTAGACTGCCTAACAGGCTGTCCCCACTTCCACTGTGCTTTGATGCAGGCCCAGAAGAAAGGACTGCTGCCTTATTTTATCTGAACCACTGTGCTCAGCCCAAACTGTCAAGAAGTCATTTCAGATTTTTCTCCCCCCCTCCCCCCCAAGCAGTCGGTGAAGTCCATTGCTGCTACAGCTGTATCCAAGCCTGGAGCAGGTCTGCAGACAAATAATCTGATTTTACCAAATTTGAACTCTTAGAGGAACTTCATGAGAAAGCAGGCACCCTTTCTGCTAAGAGCTGAAGACATTTATTGTTTGTTCCACTTTACTGTGCACTTGAGTATGTTTCACAAGTCAGTTATATTCCCCACCTGTGTCTATTATTATCTGAATTGTAGTTCTCCCGTTGTGAAGTTTTTAACCTCGCAGAACCCTTCTGAGTCTGTGAGGTCATTAAGAAAGAAGAGGAGAGAGGTAATGACAGATGATTTTGGTGCATGAGGGTGCTACTGATTTTAGCCTAAATATTCACAAAGGAAAATGAAGGTCACATCCCAAGCAAGCATGGGGATGTTTTCATGAGTGCCTGGGCAGGAGGTGCTATTAAAAACAAAAAAGAGTTTTCTGATTATGCAGGTGCAGACATCAGGCAGTTAGGAATCAGGTCAAAGTAAAACATCAGACGCACAGAGATTGCATCAGAGAAGTTTCTGTGAAAACTGGAAAAAACAAGGTAAGTAATTTCATTTGGCACCTGCTGAGAAATGGAGAGAAGAGATTTTAACTCAGATGCTTGTAATCATGGAGAATGATAGTTCTCTTTACAGTGCTGTATGGCTACTTTGACTCAGGCTTGGGTCAAGGCTGTGCTGTCCCTGCTCCTCGCAGGTACACACAACTCACTGCTCCAAAGCAGGGGCTCAGGCACTGGTTGACTCTGGCGGCAAGGTGGCACTTAGTGCTCCACCTTCTGCTGGAGGCTGCAACAGACTCAAGCACATTACTCTGCATTGGTTGCACTTAGGACATGTTTTCAAGCTGTTTTTTTTTTGGGGGGGGGGGGAGGGTTGTTTGTTTTTCTGCAATCATAGTGCTAGAAACATGTACACAAAGAGATCTGCTATTCTGACACCATCACCTAATTCTGAGAACTTGGCCTTAAGCAATGCTCTATTGTGCTGAATCATAATCTAGCCCTGCTTTTATTTTACTTAATATTACCCTGAGAGGGCCCATGGGAATAAACTGTGCCTCAAAGATGCTGTTTTGTGGGGAATAAAGTTATTTCACTCCCCTTTGATGTGCAGCTCTCTCTCCCTTTGCTACCCATCCAAGAGTGCAGGCTGCTTGGAGTGAGAGGGAATGGAAAATGTCACCTTTCCTCTTCCCAGTTGCTTGCAGGGGCATATGTTGGGCACTTAACACCTGCCTTTTCCTCCTCCTCCTTCCTTCCCTGCTCCCAGAAATACAACCTAGATAGACTGTGGATGCACAGAGGGGAGATTCTCTTGTGAACGAAGGACATGATCTAGCTTGAAGACACTTTCAGTAAAGAACATTGATGATGAGGGGCCTAATGGAAAGTCTGTTAAAGTCAGTGAAAATAATCCCATTGCTCAAAACACCCATAGAATAATCGCTCTTTCCCTGTACGATGGTACAGTCACTTGTTCAGAGATGTGTTAAATGGCTGTACAATCTTGTTGTTTCATGTCCTTTAAATTCTGTAGGATTCATCCATTGGGGGCAGAGCATAAGGGAGCAATATGAAGAGAGGCCTTGGTGCTTGCACTTGCACAAGTGATGTGATGTGGGAGATTTTTCCTAACACTAATTCCCCTGATCAATAAAGACAATACAAGTAAGAAAGAGAAGGAGTTAATATCCTTTATTTCCTTTTGGTTTTTTTTTTTCTAATTGCAAAAAGCCTGGGCACTTGTAACGTAAGTGCCTGGCTCTTTGTTTTTAAGAGACAATTTAAGCCTGGGTAACAAATCGTTTTACTTGACTGAAAACTGTAACAGCAGCATAAAGTTACCACATGAGTGCCATAGTTTAGAGAGCCTGCTTTAACACTGAGAAGTGTTGAAATGAAGCACTGGATAGAGTATTTTTTTAAAAGACAATATTTTTATCCTGGGTAAAAGGATTTTCTGTCTAGTCTGTCTCAGAAGGAATAATTTTTGTTGTTGTGTCTGTGCCTGAGTAGCTGAAATCCCTTTGCATAAAGCCATATGTCCTTGTTTACAGGACTGCACAGGTGTCCCTTTGTGTGCTAGATGCTGTACTAAAATAGATATATTCCTACTTCCAGTTTGCAGTCAAATGTGATGGGTATCAGGGATTGTTTTACACATGGGGCACTGTCTTCTGTTTTAGAGCTTATCCTATAGGTAGAGTGATATGCAGAAAGTGATTGCTAAGGACCGAGAAGTCCATCAGGATCATCTCATGAATTATTCAAAACCTCATTCCTTTTTCAGAGAGGTAGGCTAGTTTTGTGATTTAAAGCATGTTGCTGGGTAGTGTTGGCACTTAATTTATGACCAATACACCTTGTTCCGGATGGACCCAAACCCTCAGATCAACCACGACCTCTCCATTCAATAGTAGGCACATTTTATTGACACACAGTGATAGCAGATAAGAATAATGCAAATAATTCTCTATGTACCAGTCCCAGGGTTCACAGAGTACATCTGGCCAGTACACCAGCTTCACCCTGAGGTTCTTTCTTGAATGTCATATGTCAGCAGCCTGGAGGTCGGAGGCTGAGGTCCACCCATCCCCTAGTGTGGTGTGTGAGAGAGGTTGGTGGTATGCCCTCTGTCCATGGTGGCCTCATCTTCCCCCCAGGAGACCTTTTGCTGCTCTGAAATCCCTCCTTCTGTATTTTTTCTCCCCCTCCAATGACTCTTTAGCTAGACATCATTGATTTGGTTTCCTTGTGGTCATCATACTGTCCACATTCTGTCCTGTCAGCATATTCCTTTGTTTCATAAGCCCATCCCATGCACACATTCTAATTTGGGCTTTACTGGTCTCCGCTTAATTTTATCTGTCCCTCAAAGCCAGAAATCCTAAGGGCTCTGCAGTTGGGCATTGTGACCTGGCCAATGCAGCAGAGTCTCTTATTTCTGTTATGGAACACTGTGGTACATGTCTTCAGTTTCCCAGTCTGTGTCTGCTTGCTGCTTGCCTGTGTCAGACACAGTGGGCCTTGAAGGAAACTTGTGTTGCAAACAGGCTTTTACAAATCAGTTAACCTGTGAATCTGTGAAACCCTTGCTGTTGACCTGGACCATTATCTACTTTACCTACAAGCCAGTTCCTAAAAGCAAACCTCTAAATGTCATTTTCTAGCCATCTGGGAGATTTGGTTTCCATTCTCTAACGTGCTACAGGTTTTCTCATGAGACTTTGAAAAGTCAGTTTCTCGGTGCCTTAGTTCCTGCTCTAGAGTGGAGGCAATGAGGAGCCATCTAACTAATGGATACAGGACTAGGTTGTGGTTGCTGATGAGGTTATGGCTTTCCTGCTCCTTGACCTTGTTGGGGGAGACTTGCTGCTCCTGTATTAAATTAATAAGAATGTTCAGTGAAGCCAGAAAGTACAACTCTCTTGAGCTCAGGTATGGAAGAAGCCTGGGTAGGGTTAGGATGAGCACGGGAACTTGAAACACAAGTGCCTACCTGACCAGAATGACAAGCTCCTTGAGCTTTTGCTTAATCTATTTTGTACACTGGAGTATGAGCCAGGTTCACTCTAACTTGTACAGTGATGTGTGGAAACTAGGGAATTCATTAAGTACTGAAATTCAAATCTTCTAAGCAGCTGCACATTCATAGGACTTGCAGAAAGCCAGTTCCCTCCCCTCTGGGTCTGATTCTGGTTCCATCTTGAAAACTGTTGACTTGTAAATCTCCAGGGATTGGATTGCAGGATTAGGGTCATTGGAACTCTCCTCCTTATGCCCTTCTACCAGCCCATCCTGCATGAGATGCCATGACCGATTTCACTTACAGCTAAGTCTAAGTATAATGGAAAGGAAACTTTAGCAATGGATAGCTTTCAAGTTGCAAGATAGCATTTGAAGCTACAATAAGCTTTTATCAGAAGAATCTATAAAACATAACCTAGCATGCTGAACATATCAAAATACTAGTTTAAGTGCTTGCTTACAGTCCCAGCATAAAAAGGAAAAAAATACAGTCTATAAAAAAACCTCCTGAAGCAACATTTAGAGTAGTGGTGAAGAGAACGCATTGTTTAAAGAGAGACCATAAGTTTAATATGGTTGCATTATTGCTAGCCAGGATTTTATTGATTTATACATATTTTTTCAAGTTACTTATCTAGAAATTTATTGTGTCAGTTCCCAATTTTATTTTTTCTAACTGTCATTCCCAGGAAGAAATTAATGAGCTATTATCTGAGAAGTGGAGGGGAAAGGAAAGTGATTTAAATGAAATGGAGTTTCAAATGAACACAAATCAAGAAACTTCTTTTTTTTTTTTTTTTAAATAGCCTAACAAAGACGCATTTCATAGGAACCAGCATCTGTGGCATAGCCACACCATTTTCACATTCATAGTATTTATAGATTTCTTCTGTACCTTCCCCATTGCATTAATGAATGGGAAGAGGAGTGTGACATTTATAAAGAGCCTGAGGACTGAGGCTGTCTTAAGGGTTGGAGTCCCTTAGAACAATTATTTTGAATCCAGGGTGGGTGGGGGTGCATGTGTGTGTGCGTGTGCGTGTCTTGGGGCACTCCAAGCTACATGATGACTTAAAACACAGCCCTCAGCTACTAGTGGTGTGTCAAGTGCCCCAACCCAAGAGCAGTCTCAGCAGGCACTGTCATTTAGATAGCTCTCTGACCAGCTATTCCTTTTCTACTTAATTCTGCCTCTGGGAAGATGCTGATTTGCCTCTGGCTTATCTAGGTGATCTAGGAGTAGCTTTGCCTATGATCTATTATGGGTATTTCCCATGCTTGTGGGCTTTGCTGGTTGCTGCATGTGGCTGGGAGTAATACTGACCCCCGCTGCACATGTCAGAAGCTTTTTAAGCCTTCCTCAGGGACACTGATCAGTAGTGATGTGTAGGGGGTGCACGTGTACCCCCTGAGAGTGCTGATGCAGGGTGTCAGGCCATGCTCCCTGTTTAGGCAACAGGCAGGGGGGGCAGGCAGGAGAGCTTGTACACCCCCTGTGAGCGCCAGCCAGGGAGTGGGACTGGCAGCAAAAGTGGCTGCATTGCTTCTGGAAGTGGCTGTGGGACCATGGTGAGTGAGATTGGCCTCAGGGGGACACCTGCCCCCCCCCATCAGTGCAATCAGCCCCCATCAGTGCAGTCAGATGCCTGGAGACCCCCTCCCCCCATCACTAACCAGTGCTCCCCCCCCCGACTCAAGAAGCACCAGTCACCCATCACACTGGTTGTTGGCTGCAACCAAGGCAGGGGATTTTGACTGGGGTGTGGCAAGGCTTTTAGTGGGACTTAAACCAAGAGGTTCCTGGATAGAGGGTCTTGCCCCTTTACTCAGGGTCAGAGCAACTACTATACTTGGGATCAGGATGGAATTTCACCCCACGGTGAGACTGGGATGGACTGTGGGGATTTTTGGCTTCCTCTGTAGCAGGGGGTGTGGCCATCTTCCTGGGATCTCTCCAGCATAGTTTGCAACCCCCTGCAGCAGCAGTGTGTTGGCTATCAAGGTCCTCCGCTTTCCTAGTGGCAGTGTGCTGGCATTATGTCTTGTCATGTCAGTCATGTGGCTAAGAGGTTAGACTATGGATTTATACAAGATCGTTTGGATAGGGATGATCCCAGCTCAGGCAAAGGGTTGGACTAGGAAACCTCTTGAAATCCTTTCCAATCCTACTTCTCTATGACTCTGACTTCCTACTGAGCCTGGCATCAAGGATGCATTCAGCTATGTTGACTGGACTTTGTTATGTGGCTGTTATTCTGAACCTGGAAGAAGTCTCTAGCTTTGACAAAGCTGCTTGACATGAGTCCATCCCTTAGTTTGTGGAAACTGAAGTCAATGCTGCTGTGCCAATTTAAATCATCTGATCTTCCCACCCAGTAATTTTAGGCCATTTCTGATTTTCTGATTCACACTAAAATTATCAGCCTGGGGATAAAACGCTCTGTAAGATTATATAAATTGCACAGCCACCATGGGCTCGCAGCTGTCGGTCTGTGTTCGATAACGGAAGAGGAAAATAGACTGTTCCAAAGGTTTAAAAGTAAATGAATAAAGGAAGATAGACTGGTGGTGTTTTAGTCATTGGGTTTGAATGCTGAGGCTACAACATCAGTTTAGAAAAAGAAAAGTAAATACATTTCCCAATGTAATAAGCAGGGCACAAACAAACAATAAAGCCTATGGCAGTTGCTTCTATTTCACTTAGATAACCATGGGTTCACATGCCATGTCAATGCATCTGAATGTCGTTAGCTCTGTGTTGCTTAAGTAATTGCCCCATCAGGTATCCTGTGTGATGCCAGGATTATCTAACATTATTATTTTTTTCAAGCTTAAATGTGAGAAGTGAGGACTGTTCTTCCTAAAATAAGCACATTTTCAGTTGCTCAGAGCTTTATGTGAATCTCTCATAGGCTCAAAAATGCCACGCTTCTCTAATCCACATTTCCCAAAAGGAAAGAAAATTACTTTAGTCAAAAACCCAGGGGGAGTTTGGCATTTTAAGATAATTGTATCCCTCTGAAGTGGGGAGAGAATTAGCCAAAATCATGGTCATATTCAAGCAAACTCTTGTCCACAACCTTTTCAGCCCCAAATGAGATGATAGGGAAACAGAGGGTCATCATGTGGGACACAAGCTTTGCCAGGCTGCTGTCCATTCAGATCTAAATGGGGATTAAAAGTGGTTGTTGTGCAAGGGCTATTTAGTACTTTATGGGAAAGAAGTAGGTATCTTCAGTCCACAGAACTGTCATGCACTGTTGAGAGCTGAGGACCTGACCTTCCTCACTGGTAATCTTTGCATCCATTTGCATGCGACTTGGCTCTGATCTTAAACTAGGGGTGGACATGTAGTTCTTTTCTCTTATCCGTTGCATTGGACTGTGTTTAGATAAGCAATTTCAAGCGCCTGACATTTGGTAAATAGCTTTAATCTCTTGAGAAAAACACATTAGTTAGGAATGCTAATTGAAGCAATGGCTGTGAGCACAAGTTGAACGGGACCTTCCTAGGAGGCAAAGCTCCAAATCATGAGTGTGAGTGTTCACAACTGAAATCCAGGTCTAAGCATTGTAATTTCCTGAATGGGTGATGATTCAATCGTGGGATGAAAATAATGTTTAGAAGCCCCAACTGGAGATCTTTCACTTAGGTATTTTATTCCAGGATTGCATGTACTGGTCCATTATATTGTGAGAAATGAGAAAACAGGCCTTGTTCCAGAGACACTAAAAAACTTATTATAAGAAGCTACAGACAGAGCAAAGACCACAAAGAAACAATGAGCTAGTACTGGTCTGCGTGGCCTCAGCACTCCAGTGGCCTAACCACCTTCTATCTTCTTTTCATTTATTGTGCAAAAAGAGAAACTTTTCTGGGGGAGGGAGGAAGGTAATAAATTAATTCTGCAGATATTCATAGGGTGCCTCTTCTGAGTATGAGTGACATGGGAGAACTTGTGAAGGTGTTATTTTGAAAACTGAAATAGTGGCTGGTAGGAGCAGGCATCTTTGAATGATCAGAGGTGGGAGCCAGCAGTGCAGCAGTATGTAAAAACTGCTATGTCAGGATTCGGGCATAGAAAGCCCTTAAGAGGGAAGCTAAGAAACTTGTTTGTGATGAGAAGGAACTGGCTAAGGAGAGATGCCAAGAGAGTCAAGTGCCAGGCAAGACAAGGGTCTTTGAGTGATCAACCAAGGCATTTGTAAAAAGAGGGGCTGGAGAGGAATATTAGGAGATCTGTTGTGTAGCCATGTTGAGCTTGAGTAGATGCCTAAACAGCTATGAGGAGATGCCAGGGTCAGGATTTTAATGTGGATACAAAGGCACTGGTTGGAAGAAGACGAATAGACCTATGAGCCATCAGCACAGATGTAGTAATTGAATTTGGTTTGCAGATGAGGTGGTCAAGAGAGAATGCCTATCATTTAAGGCATTACATATGCACATGATCATTGGCAGTGCTTCCCTAAAAAGAGCTTACAGACTAAATAGATGAAAGAGACTGTGTCCCCATTTCACAGAAAAACAAATGAGTCAGAGAAAATTTTAACTTGCCCACACTGGCCCTATATAGGAGTCTGTGGCAGATACACAAACTGAACCCCCATTTCAAGCCCTTTCCACTACCTTCACAAAACTGTATGCCCTTGTAGTCTAGGCATCCATTTTTCAGATGCCATTCTATGGTACTGTGTCCATGTTCTTGATATACAGATCAGGAATTATTCATGGAAAACTTTCAATGAATTATTTTTGAGAGATTATCATAATCTGTTCACAGATGGGGAAAAAAAAATTGCCAACTAAATTATTTTTAATGAACTATTCACTCTTCTGTAACATAAATATTCATTAAAATAAAAAATTACTTAGCATTGAATGGCCCATTCTTGTAGATGCAATGTACTACTGAGGGGATAAGTTTAGGGTCAGATTTTTTCAAAGGGAGTGCAGTACTTAACTCCATAGACAGGTGTGGACAACCCAACCTTAGTTTTTTTCTTGAAAGTAAACGCATGAAATTACAGCAAGATTCTCGCATATGCACTAATGTGCTTTGTAAAGTAGCTCATACTCTGAATGAGACTTGTCTATTGTTTCTCCATGCTGGTTTTGATATATAGCATTTTATTTGTTTTTTGTTTTTTTTATCCTATAGCATATTACTTATCTAGTAAGATCCTACAATGAATGGGTTAACACGGGAGCTTCTTGGCCTTATCTGAGGAGTGCTTTTGCTCTCTTTCCTAGTTCGGTTTTGCTAATGTAATATCTCCCATAAATCGAGAGATAAGAGCTTGGGTACTGTATGTCCTTTTGATACATCTGCTGTGATTCCGTAGAGAAATAGCTAGTATTCCACTTCAGTGTAGTTAGAACATCAGTGATCTGCTCTCTAAATGAGAAGGAACAAAATACCTCACTCCTATGGTTGGGAACGTGACTAGTTGTTTATTTGCTCTAGTAGCTGACACTTATCCCATAACTCGCCAAATAAACCATTGTTAAAACAGGTGAACTAAATATTTAAGGTCAGGTCATTGGATGGTATGAATCAGTACTGTTTATATCAGTTTAAACTTGCAGAGGATCTGGATTCTAGTGCTGGAATCTTTTCTATCTTGAAATTACAAGTTAAGAGCTTGGGTTTATTTTTGGAAACACATGGTGGATTCCAGGTAAGGTTTTACCCTACCTGTGTTTTAATCTCTTGTTTTATGGTGTTTCAAAGTGTGGCTCTACTCTGAATGGCCACACTATGAATTTCCATCACAAGAGACTTAGGTCGTTGGTTTCTTTTTTAACACGCGTATTACCAAAAAGCCTTTGTATAAACCCTGGAAAGGTGCCGTTTACATTGCCACTCAAAATTAGAGTGAATTGCGTTGATGCAAAACACATTGAACTAAATTGGGGAATCAACACTAGTAACTGGCTGAGATGGGAGCAAAGCCCTGACATAGGTTCATGAGCTGCTTTCTGTGGTGCAATTATTTTCTCCAAGGGAATTTACTTCCATTTTCTCATGGCTTTCATTTAAATAGGTTGTCTTATTCCAACCCTTCTAAAATGTATGCAAGCTGTTGTGCCTTGGCAGAAAAAGCACGCTCCTCTTGTGTGTTTTTTATCTGAATACATAAACATGCAGTTATCGTAGCATGTACTATTATATTGATTCGTTTCTCTGAAGCTTGGTAACTGGAGCTGGAAAGTTATCTCTCTGGCAACATATATATTCACATAAACAAGAGAAGGATATTAAGCAGAGCATACACATCCGATACATGTGCATGAGAAATAGGAGCTTCTGTATTGTAGAGAGAAGCACAGTGTGGGGGAATGGGAGATCTTCAAAAGGTCAGAAATCTGCTTTACCAGGGTACAGTCTAAAGGCCCATTTGTTGCCGTGTTGTTCAAGCAGAGTGACAGTGAGCGATTCCAACGGTGTTACACAGGTATAAAAGGGATACAAAGCAGTGAGTCGGGCCGAGATCTGGAATCTGCCCTGGTGTCTTGGATTTCTGTTTCTCATATATTTCCATTAGCCAGGAAATCGCCTGAAATTGTCTAAGCATCTTTCATGTGCAGGTAGACCAAACATTTCATATGGCACTGATATGTCTGTATATATGTAAGAGAAGGAAGGACTTCAGTATTTCCTGGTACCCAGCATGAAGCACTTGAAAACAGTCTGATTCTCAGAGGGTAAGTGCATGGTTCTTTCTGGAAAGAATAAGAAAAGAACATTCCTTTTAAGGCACATACAGTTGAGCTCCAAAAAACTCCTGAGTCCCCTAGAAATGGCATTAGTGATTTATAAATAGTTTGGACTTAGGCCAGAAAGTGAACAAAAACAGGCAAAACATCTAGTTTTGCGCTAAGGATTGAGCAAGTTTGTACCTATATTCAAAGTTTACATTTTTGACTATCACTGCTTTCTTATGCATGGGAGAAATAGACATTCTCTTACACAACCAATGACTCGTTTCTACAGTTTGCATACGGCTTTTCCAGATTTTTACTCTCAATGTATGTTTGCTCATTAAACTGTCCCTGGATATTCATTACACCACTATGACAAATGAATTGAATTGATTAATGAAGTCCTGGTTTGCTGCTACTACCTTTTCATCTATCATCCTGAAGCCCTCAGTCTGTACAGATGCATAGCCAAAGGACTGAATTCATCATCATTCAGCTGTCACTTGTCAGGCCAACCCACATAAATGTAGTTAAGACACAGAGTTTAGATCATTTCTGACCTTGTAAACAATGGGTAGGGCCGTGAAATAACAAATAAGTATAATGTATATGTAGTTATAGCCTTGTAATAGCTGCATCACTAAAACATTGGATATGCTACTGAATGTTTCATTGATTATTTCATTATATTAGAATCTCTTACCTTAGAGAGCTTGGGAAACCTTTGTTAGAAGAATGCTTTGAAAAATGCTTTGCTGTTATGAAGAATTACACTTCTGGAAAATCACCTGTGATTCCAAATTAGGAAAATAAATCAAATTAACAACAACAACAAGAAACATGTTTTTGTGGGTAATACCTATTATTGGACCAACTGGCCTATTTGAAGTGTTACTAACAAGCTTTTGGTTCCTACTGTGCCTTCATCAGATCTCAGACCTCCCGAATATGCACCCACAAAAATCCTTGCCCCTTACATTTTTCCTGGACCATCACAGTTACAAAATCATCCGAACACTACCAAAAAAAAATTGTAATGTTTAAAATTGGAAATGCCAAAACTGAAATCCCCCATGTTTTTGTCAAAACAATTTGACACCTCAAAACGGAATCTTTGGTTTTGAATGGATGTGTCTGTTCTCCTAATCAGAAAATTGCAAGAAAAAAAAAATATTTGAAATTAGTATTTTCCCTGGTGAACTTCAGTTTGGACAAAACCAAAGTTTTCTGCCAAGACGCATAATTTTTTTTTAATAAGTTGAGCAAAGATTGCAGAATATACTTCTGGATCGAGCATGGTCAATGCAGGAAATCTAGCTAATCATATTTTTTTTTTTTAGTGAAATAAGCATTTGAGAAGTGAGGCTCTGACTCGAGAGAAATTGTCTAATTGCCACAGAGGATATTGTACCCAAGTAAAAATGTATATCCTGAGCATGAGGATGTGTGTGCAATCGCACAGTGCGTGCTGTTTGCCTATATACCATGTGTTGTCTCGTTGTGGTGCCCCAGTTCTTTTTAGTGACCATTGGACAATGTCCAGAGGTTGATGAGCCTCATCAAATCACAGCTGACAGTTTAGGCTTCTAGGTCAGAGAAAAGGGGTGTAACCATGGGAAACACACAGCCACCAGGGAACTTCTGAACTTCTAGGCTAGGGATAGCAATTACACACAAATGAGCTTAAGTGACCAGAATCTGGTTTAAACCTGTAACGGAACAGATGTTCAGTATATATAAACCAGTTTCAAAATGGTTGAAACTAGTTTAAAATAAAGCTGGTTGAATTTAGTATCAGACTTAACTGATTTGGGTCAAATCGGTTTATGAAACTTCTGTCCCAGACCCCTTCTTGGTTCAAATCAAATCAGTCCCCCAGCATCCCAGCACACTTTCCATCCCTGGCCTGGGCTGTGCTGTCTGCCCCAGAGAGTAGGGCTGGCTCCGCCCCTCTGCTCCATAGCTGGAGCAGTGGGGACTGACTGAAAAGGGGGTGGATGGGGCAAGCCCAGCTGAGGATACAGTACAGTCTCTGGGGGGGACTTTCCTCCTCCTCCCCCCAGGGAATCCCACCTGGGGACCAGGGATGCGGGGTTAAACACCCCTTCCCCCGCTCAAACTTACTGCTGGCTGCAACCGTGGACTACAAATCCGAGAGGCATCTGGAAGTTGGAAGAGGAAGTAATGAGCAACACTGCAGAGTCCTGCTGGTGCAACTCTGGAGTTCAAATCCCAGAGACTTCAGGGGCAGCAAGAAGAGTGAACACACAGCCAGAGAGCTGTGCTCTAGTGTCCCCGGCTTCTGGCCTGACCCACTGCTGGCACATGGCTGCATTTCCTGAATCAAGGGTAGTCTGTTCACTTCTGTTTCAATTTAATCTGCATAGTTTAGACTAATCTGCAGACTGTATCGATTCAGTCTCAGGCTTTTTGATTGTTTGTACTTTGCCTTATTCCGTTACAGGTTTAAACCAACTTCTGATCACTTAAACTGGTTTATGTGTAACTCCTGTCACTAGCCAGTGAGTTAAGCCAGCATTATTTTTCTGCTAGCGGTTTGCTTAGTCTACTAATTTTGAGTCTGCCTAAAAGTTTGGGTGTCTGCCTCTAAGTAAGTTGCGTCAAGCTAGCTGCTTTGACAGTTGTCCCCAATTTACCTTTCATTAATGTAATCGTATATTTTTCCCATTGGGCATTTCTTCCTGCCTAATTGTTCTGTGTTCATTCAAAGATACAGTTTTAAACTAAGCTTTCTGCCATCAGGAGGTTTGGGCTGTCTGAAATATCGGTCCTCCTGCACTAAGCAGACATCCAGGACAAGTGTTCAATAACAAGTTGGATAAGGATTATTTTGAATACTTGCAAATTGCCCATCATGGATGATTGGGAGGGTAGGGGGATGGAGCACTGCCACCCAGCACCCTGCAGTGCTGCCACTCTGCCTCCAGCCCCAGGTGGCCTCCCCAGCTCCCATGTCCAGCCCCAAGGGCCCCCCCTGACCACAGTGCGGCTCTGTGCACCCCACCCCCCACCCCCTGCTGCTCCATCCTGTACCACCATTGGCTTCCAGGAACTGGCGGGGAGGGGAGTTTTCATGCAGCAGCCACCTCCGCCACCCAGCACCCCGCGGTGCTCCACACCTGCCATGCTCCCTCCCATCCCCACACCTGTCCCTATGTGCCCCCCCTACCCTCTGTGTCTGGCCCCGTGGGCCCCACCACCAGCCTCCATGTGCCTCCCCCGCCTCACCTTGAAGTGCCACCACCTCTCAGGCATGGGAGGGTAGTTGAAGCTTGCAAGCGGCATCCGCAGCTGCCACCTAGCACCCTGTGCTGCTACCACTGCACATCCAACCATGTGCAACTCCCTCTCCCCGGCTCCCCTTCCTTCCTCCTGACTGTTGTCAGGGCCCAGTAGTGGGGCGCTGCCACTGTGCCCCCTGCTTCCCTTCTACCCTCCCCACCACCTCCTCTTTTGTCTGCCAGCTTTTGTCGGGACTCGGCGGTGGTGGCGGCAAGGCCGGAGCAGGGGAGCCAGGCCAGCGCTGCCCTGCCAGCATCACATTACCCCACCATCTCCAAGGAGCAGGGCTGGGGGGAGGGGCAAGGCCAGCACCACTGGCCTCACCCCCAGCTCTGTCTGCTCTGTCACCGCTGTCATGGCAGCGCGCTGCCACTGCCACCTCCTGTCCAGAACACTCTTGGAGTTCTCTGATTGGTTGTTTCAGACAACCAATCCGAGTGCGAATAAAGTAGTACAGAGAGACAGACTGACAGATGAAGGCTTTTATATAGAGAGAATTACAGAGAGGAATTGCATTTATAAGCTGTGGATTTTCGGGACCTTGTTGTGATAAACACATTCATACCCCAAATGGCCATAAAATAAAACTGAGCAATATGTGAGGAAATGTTGTTGTCCAGGAAGTAAAAGTAGATGGAAGTTTGTTGTTGATTTCTGGCATTTCAGTTTACTGGTGGTGTTACTGGTGTTAATTCTCTGTAGCTGTTGACTCAGGTGTCACCTGAAGTAAAACTGGTCTGAGGGGTTTGCAAACACATCCCAGAGATGAGTCCCACTGACAGTCATTAGAGCTCAGGGTTCTAAGTCACTTAGGCTTTTGTGAGAATTTCTCTTTGTTTCTTTGATCCCCTTCCATTGCTTCAGATAGACTGCAGTATTTAACAGGGAGCACTCCCTGGTGGAAGATATACTCTTACCTTCTTCAGCAAAATGGACTGACAGTGATTTTGCTGCATCACTACTTGAAAATTGAACTTACTAATAGAGGTCTTTCTATGCAAAACTCTTTATAATTTACCTTGTAATCATTGTCCTACATTTCCTTATATATTTTTTTCTTTTCTTTTTTTCTTGCCTGAAAAAAATGACTTAGTTAGAAGGAAAGCCTTATGATTCAGAGCCTAGAGAGAGATGCAGGTGATGTGGCTGTAATTTCTGGTCCTGTCAGACTTTCTGTTCCCAGGCAGGTCAGTGATGGGGAGATTTTTCCAAAGTGTTCCAGACCTACAACTGGGACCAGATTTTAGCACACAATAAACTGGCCAGGTTTTCCTAACTAGATGGTATTGTGCAGCCTGTACCCAGGTTTCATGATCCTTCTGGAAAACCTTCACATGTTAACAAATCCTTCTGCCACAGTGCACAGAAGAACAAATTTTCCCTGATGGGATGGGAACCTGCAGGTCTAGAAAATTGAAATGTTACAGACCTGCTGCTTAGATTCCAAAGCCGTGCACTTGGCCCATGATACCGTTTCACACCTATGTTGAGCTGAGCATGATTACGGCCGTGTGTAGACGAAACAAGGGGCATGCGTGCACGACACTTGAAAGTGGGTTAAATGTGTTTGCACCACCTTAATGGTCTTGGTGTTTGCATGCGTTGGCGGTGTATTGCACAGTAATTCCAGCTGCTGTAGCAAATTTGGTGGCATAATGCGCCTTAAATGACTTGGGGAGCAGCAAACTAAAACTCCTTCGAGGAGATTTAGTTTGCTGCCCTACACCCACAAAGTGAAGCACCGAGCTCCATGCAGCTCAGGGGCTCTGCAGGAAGCCCATGCAGGCAGCCTGGCAGCAGCCCGGGAAGGCAGGCTCAGCCCAAGAGAAGGAAAAAAAGGAGCGAACCTGATCTTTTTTTTTTTCCCTCCCTGGAGCCTGCCTGCCTGAGCTGCACGGGGGCCTGTTGCTTCCCCCTATGGCTGCGGTGACCCCTGGGACTGCCTGAGCCAGGTGCCGGCGGGTGGGTGCTGCCACTGCCACAGGGGGAAGCACCAGTCCCCCCCCACAGCCCAGAGCCTGTTCCACCTGCCAGCAGCTCACTCTCCCCTCCACACTGCCGGAGAGGCAGGTAGGTTCGTGTGTGCGCAAGACACAGGGGTTTAAAGGGCCCTACACTGAAGCAGTGTTTTTAAAAAAAACACTGCTTCAATTTAGGGCCCCTGTTTTGTCTACATATGCCCTACAACATTATCATCTTGGGTTGGAGGGAAATATTTTCATTTTGTGTGAATTTTGTTTTTTCATGAACATATTTAACTTTTAGATTTCGGCTCAAAAAGGGGTTGCTCGGCCAAGTGCAGTTTTGTAGTACCATTTCCTAAGTGGGATAATTCTGTTACTAACGTCTGTCAAAAACCATGTATGGGTCATCCACTAATTTTATGAACTTACCCCATGGTTTACCTATGGTGGTGGCAATAGAGCAGAACTGTGCTGGCACGCAAAGGATGTCAAGTGGGAAAATATTCCATATTGTGGTCAGCAAAGACAAAAAAGATGCAAAGGTATTTGCAACAGGAAAAATGGTTTATTGGGGAATAAAAATAAAAATTTAAAAACCTACCTTGATTATATTTTTACAACGTAATGAAGCATTTGGTAATTGCAGGGTTGACAAACGCCTCTACTCATTGGCAGGGCTTTAAGGGGATGCTACTTCAAATTGATCCTTCTTGTTCACCAGCTATATTCATATTCTACACCCACATCAACCCTGCAGCTCGGCATGCTGATTAGTATTGTCCCTTTTTTTCCCCCTGCCTCTCCCTCTCTCTCTTTTTTCCCCTTCCCCTTTGCTTTCCAACATGGTCACACAGTTCTGTTGGTGATATATGGTTTATATCTTCTTAGCCATTATGCTGATGACCTAGGGCAGAGCCTGCCACTTTCAATAAACTATCAGATTATTTTCAGAATATCCACATATGCTTTTCTGGAGGTACAATTTAGCGCTATGATAATCTACTAAATTGCTTTCTGTGCTATGCCAACTCTTGAGTTGTGCTACTTTTTTTTAAGGTATTAAATTGCCAGATTAGAAGTGAGTCCAGCAAATCTGAAGCAGTGCTACATACTGTGAATAAGGCACCGATGTATTGTATAGTTGCTGCTGCTGCAATGTAGAATAGAACGATGCTTCTATGGTGTGCGTGCAGCAAATATAGTATGGTCTATTTTACATACACCTGCCTATTATTTTTATTTCTTTAATTAAAACTAGGTAAAAATAAAGCACTTGTATAATGAGCTCTAGACAATTACTCTTACAATACCATCATAATTAACTGACATTCTTTCGGCATCATAATGGCTACCAAACATAACTTTTTATGTGAATAATTCATAAACTCATGGGTCTGCAACATTAAATAAAAACTATGGATAGGCTTTGGTATTGTGTACATTATGCATATACCAACAAGTGTATACCTCTGCTATACATATTATGGTCTATAGCTTTTAGGGGTATTGCGGTACAACCCGCTCCCCTCCTTTTTTCTCCAAGGTTCATGATGCAAGACTGGGGGGAGGGGGGGATGGTGAACCCTTTGAAAAGCTCAAGTGTTGGGAAGGTCTGGGTAAGATGGTCACAGCTACAAAGGTACCTAACTTACACTGGTTTCTGTAGGAGTTAGCACCAAAAAACAAAAAAAAGTTACCTAAACATCTTTGAGGCTCTTGATCTTAAGCATTATGATTCAAGTTCAGCATATGCCTAAGTGCTTCATAGAAACAGGGCCAATTGGCTCAAAGCCACAGGATTTGAGCCAAGGTATCAAATCAAGAGTCAAATGCAGCTATTTTCTAAATCAGACAGAGCAGGATCTGGCCGTTTGTTTGCAAACCAGCCAGTTTTAAAGGTAACCCACTAGTTGAGTGGAAGGACATAACTGAACTTCAGCTAATGATAATTTTTGTTTGATTCAACCTTGGTAAATCAGGACAGCTCTGGGTCCACAGTGCCAAGCCAGCAGTGGTTGCTTGAAGCTTCCCGCCCTTTTTGGCAGGTATTGATTTATCATGGAAAGGGTTAATAGGCTCTGCTGATCGAATGAGGCAGGTGGCTCATTATCTTGATAAACTGGTAGAGAGAGCTAGTTATCAGGGTTAGTCTGAAGTGGAGCAGAAGGCAGTCTAGTGTGTGGCTGGAAAGAAAGAAAAATTTCAGGAGCAGCCAGACTTTGGTTTGAGATTATTTTTGTTTTTTAATAAAGAGGCAAGTCTGGACTTCATACAGAGTGTCAGTTGTGTTAGTAGGCTAGATCCATCAGGAGAAAGCCTTGGGGATCACAACCGTGACCTCATATAAATGCCTGCTTGCTGGTATCAGAAGTTTTTTGGATAGCTCCTACTATACCAACTTTTGCAACAACTTTTAATCCATTGTACATTTTCAGCTATACAAAGCATGCAGCTACCTTGAAGGACTTATTTTCTTCTTGGAGCTTTTAGGATGCTTGCCTCTTCATGCTGTGCTGTGATGCAGCCTCGCTTCACAACTAAGTGAGGTTAGAGTGAGTCCATGTGTGAGGTAATGACTGGGATGTGTGCGAGAACACACCCCGCTCTGGAGAAATCACTTGGGTGGAGATGTCTTAAAAATAGGGAGAGGGACAATTGATAGTAAATCAGAAGGATGTGGGGAGTGACATGAGTGACTCTTCTTGCCCCCAGTTTCCTCCCATGGTAAATAAAAGCAACACCGGGGCAACTTAACCCTATTTCGTGCCGGTACAGTGCCGGTATGTACAGTGACTAGCTAAGGGTCCTCAGTTGAATCAGGGTCTCTAGGAGGTAAGCGAATACGATTAATGATAGTCTACCTGCTTGTAGCTGTAAAATGGATGTAATTCATTAGGTGTGGAAGGTTTAATTAATTAGAAGTCATTTATTGCAGCATTGTGGTTCTTGTGTGCACGGCGTGGTAGGAATACAAAATGGTATTTATTATTACTTATTTAGTCAAAAGGTAGATAAAAACTTCAGATTGTAGTTCCAGTTTTCAGGATTTGTATGTAAACTGGTATTGCCTAAGAAATAACTTGACCTCAACTTCTATTTATTGACAGTGTGTCTGGCTGGCTCACCCTCCGCAGTCATTGTGGTGTGAAATGGGAGATTAAATTAAAGGAGGAATCAAACTGATTGCTTCTCTCTCTATGCTGTACCTGGTTTATAATGAAACAGGGAAGATATTTTACAATAAACTAACATGTGACACCCACAGGCAATATTTGGTATACTCTAGCACTAATTTCTGTCCTTTTATTGTTTTCGTTCGTCCATACTCCATCCATTAAAATACACTTTATTTAATTTCCTTTATGTTATGATGAAAAATTACTCCAGAAACTAAAATAAGCAATGAACCTAAGCTCTGACACTGCAAGCATCTAGGGTAGTTTTGTACAAACAGAGAGGAAGACCTATCCAGTGCTCTGGGTGCCTCATTGCTATTTTATAAAAAAGTACATTGTAAATGGAAGACGCATCATTCCTTTACCCCCCGTGAAACCCAATAATCCAGTGGCAGCTTCAGTGAAAGAAAAGAAATGAATCTCTTTCTCCTTGCACATGTACCATCACACATAATTGCCATCAGCTAGCTCTAACTCCCATCTTTTCATTTTTCTCCCCAGGAAGGTGAAATTTGTAGTTTTGTCTGAATTTACCTTCCAACCTTCCTGAGTTAAATGTTTAATTAACAGCTTTAGAGTTTCATTGACCCGCTTCTCAGTGGGTCCAGTTATTAGTATGTCATCTACATATTGCCAGATCTTTATTCCTTCAGCTATATAATTTGTATTCACCTGAAATTTGACAAGGGTTTTGCCTATACAACTATTAGCTATGGCTGGTGAATTTTTATACCTTTGTGGACATACTTTCCATCGGTACGTGTTCCCATTAAGGTTCATGTTTAACAAATCTTCTTTGTCATCTATGGGGATTGAGAAAAACATATTCTTCAAATAAATACTTGTTCCCCATGGGGTGATCTTTTAAACTTCTAATGGAATACAATATTTCTTGTGCGGTGTGATGTTGCATAATACTCTCATCCTCTATTTTTAAATTTACTTCTTGATAATCTACTACTAATCTGACCTTCCCGTTGCCCTTGTCTATAGTCCATGCAGGACTAACATATTTGCCTGGGGTAGTTAATTCTATGGCTCCTTCATCTATTAGCTCTTTTATTAATACTTGAGTTGGCCCTGATAACAAGTCCTTAATTTGGTAGGCACGCACCGTTTTTGGCATGGGTGAAATTTTACTTTTTAATTTAGGCTTGTGGAGTTCCTTCTCTGAGACTTCAATTGGCAATATTTCCTTTAATAATTCTTTTAAATAAGGACCATGCCTTATACTGCTTATGCCTAATATATTCTTTGAGCCAATTAATACTTCTGTTTCTTTTCCCCCTGTTAGGATTATAGTTCCAACTTGATGTTCAGTGTGTTTCCCATTCACTCCCATAATGGTGATTTCTTCATTTTTTGGAATAACTAAATGTGAGTTTGCCTTTCTGATCATATTAACTTGTGCCCCTGTATCCATTAGGAAGGTTGCTCTCTCTAATCTTAAATCTTTGGGATTCACGTTTTCTAAGGTTATATAAGGGCGGGAAATCTCCATTCAATTCTTGTTGTTCTGGCATAATTTCAGCTGTCTCGGGGGAGGGACCAAATTTTACTGGCTCTCCCCTGCGACCTGTTTTTTGGGTTGCTTTGTTTCTCAGCAGTCCATTCTTTCCAAGGTTTCCATCCATGGCTTACAGCTAACTGTTTGTTTTCCCTCAGCGTATTCTTTCTTAATTCTTCCCTTTCAAACCCTTTACTTAGCAAGTATTCAAACATAGCCCTATCCTCTTTGGTTAGGGTAAGTTTGCTTGGACCCTTTCCTGTTACATATACTTTGGGCTTTTTCTTGATTTCCTTCTCCTACACTATGGTCCCTCTTTGGTCAGCTACCTCTAATGACATCCTATTACATGCTACTTGTTCAGGATTGTTGATAAACAAGCAATCATTCCTTAATCTCTGTTGTACCCTCGTTAGGGTGTTTGGGGGTGCTGTCCAATGGGCAAAACTAATTCCCCATATTATGTACCTGACGTTATTCATACCCCCTTCTAAATTTGGTGGAAAGTTTAGGGCTCCCACGTTATTTTTTTTTAACCCCGGTGGCAATTAATCCAGCTAAAGTTATGGGACATATGCCTTCTGGAATTATATTCATAGTGTTTATGAAGATTGCCCCTTTACTCCATCCCGAATTTCTTATTAGTGGAACGGCCTCCTCTGGACTTAATAGGATTCCTATTCCATTTTCTTCCTCTATAATCCTCCCCAGCCACATGTAGCAATTTTCATTGGCACGTTGTGCTGTTCTCCTAGCCAAATCTTCTATTTCTTCCCTGTTCCTTTCTCTATAGGTGTTTTGCCTAACTGCAGGATTTGTCCCTTGTTGTTTCCAAGTGGTAGTTACTATGGGGCAGGCCTCTGGTATTGGTTTTACTTCACCTTTAGCTACTACTCCTACCTCATATTCTGCTTTTAATTCTTTCAATTCTTCTGTAACTTCGCCATATGGGGGTGGAGAAGATAGAGCAGGTGCAGTAAGTTGCACAGATATTTTACTTGGTTTCTCCCTCTGCTCCCCTATTTCATTCACTTTACTCTGGTTCATAACCAATTTTAGAGCGTTATTCTCTGCCACTAAATTTTCTACCTCATGCAGTTAACTGAATGATTCCCCGAGTTGCCTCTCCTAAGAGGGACGGGTAATTAGTTTTTTTCAAAGGACCTCCCGATGCTTGTTTCCAACTTACTTCTAACTCTCTTAGTATCTCTCCTGCCCGTAAATGTGTTATCTCCCTTGCTAGTGGCAATTTTAACTGATCATAAACTCCTTTTCCTAACACCTTCCACATTATCTCTCGGAGTCCTCCCTCCTCCTTTTTACTTTCTTTCTTCCTACACACCTTTATTTCTGGCTTTACTTCCTTGTTTTCTAAGGTCCAATCTTGTGGACCATATGATTTCTGAATTTCTCCCAAACAGCATCTTAAACTTTCTTGTGTAAACACAAAACTATACGTGATTGTTTCATCCTTATTATTAAGATCCCTTATATTTACTTTCCAAGTACCCTCATTATTTTTGTGGAACGTGCAGTGCTGCAACACATTCACCCCATTTTGAAATGAGCAACCAGCACATCCTGTTCGTGAAGCCATGTCTCTAGTAGGTTATGGAATAGAGAAGATCCCACACAACTTACTGATTCATTTGATGCACTGGCTGGGGAAATTTTCAGCTAATTGCATGATTTCACAATGATTTCACACTTAAAATAAAATTGTGTTGTATAAATTAAGAAATAACATAAACACCAAAAACACTAATATATATAAAAGGAACAATACTCTAAATGCACTTCTTTAAAACAATTACAATTACAACTAACTATATAATTTGAACCAGAAAAGTTATTACTATATTATACTTACACTCCTAGAATTCCGAGAAGCCAAGCACCTATATATGGTTTCATTCCTCAGTAGTACAATTTAATGGGCTGGCCTCAGTAGTACGGTTCAATGGGCTGGCCTCAGTAGTACTGTTCAATGGGTTGGCCTCAGCAGTGATAGGAACAAGTCCCCTTCCTTCAGTCCTATTCGGGCGCTCTGCGGCTTCAGCATGAACTAAGAGATTCGTGTTCACGGAGAGGATGGTTCAGGTGATCAGTCTGATCCGGCCTACACTTGCGATTCTTCCTTTGTTGTTTTGCAAGTGAGGTTACCTCCAAATTGGGACTATAGGTTACAGTTTTTATTGGGTGAGTTGCCGTCTTGGGCCCCTCCTACCCAAACCTCTAGAGATAAGATCGAGGAGCCAAGACTTTAAGCATGTTTGTTGTAAGGCCAGGCAAACAATGAACCTAGATAAGAAGGTGAAACTCACCTTTTTCTAAACTGGCTAATGGGCAACTATTACAAGCATTCAAACTATTACATTCAGTATGACAGTTACTTAGTGTGTGATCTGGTGTGAGGAGCACCACGGGAGAGCGCTCCAATGAGTGGTGCTCCCAGCCTGTAGACAGAGTGGGAGTAGACCAAGACCTTTTGGCACCCTAGGATCCCAAAAACTTGGACATGGCTGAGGGTAGTGCCGCCGCCAGGGTCATACAACATTGGTATAAAAGTGTGTGTGCATACATATACACACATACTCATACTTCTGTATAGGTGTATGTGTGTGTACATGTGTATATATACACATACATGTAGGTATGCACATGCGGTACGTAAAAATAACACACGCACAAAATAATAGATATTCAAATATCAGTAGATGTGTTTACATCCATATAATGCACATATAATGCGACCTTGAAAACTAAATTGAGCTGTGTATATTAATGAAGGCATCCTCATGATATCGGGGTCCCCTACATCTGCTACACAACATAGATAATACACATGTATGCTTTATGATAGTGTTTGTGTATGTGTGTTTGTAGTGCATGCTTTTTTTTCCACATGAAAAGGATCCCTCAATGCTGGTTAGTAAGATTTTCATCTACTCTTTCATTTTGCAATAAAGACATGTTTTAAATGCAGGTCAAACTTTATTATATGTCAGCTGATCACTGTAGCTCCTTTTTATACTCATTTTGGGGGGTGGGGGTGCAGGCTGGAAAAGATTTACAAGAAGCTGGGTTTATTAAGAAATATTTTACTTCTTGTTGAACTACCAAAGCAGGGGCTGAGTTTCCTATCAAACCCTGCAGTGAGTTCAGAACGGTGACTTGACAGATATGCTTGTTGTTAAAACCTCAGCATCCGGTGATAAGGATATATCCGCTACATGGTGTGCTGATGTACATGAGATCAAGGGAAGAGCAGACAGGCTCTCGGCCCAGCTTTGGGATCATAAATCACACACAAGTAATTGAATAACCACAGTGGTGGTGGTGGTGTGGGTGCGGGGGTAGAGGGAGGCAGGCTAGGAAGTGAAATGATAACAGTCATTTACATAGCAAACAATGCAGGAAGAGACTAACAGGTTGTCTCCGAATCCACTGGACCTCCAATGCCTCAGTAGAAGCCCCATTGACATAAGTAATCTCCTGGTGATTTATTTTAATAGTTTTACAATGCACATTTGTCTTCTTTTTAATATTGCAGGTTTCCATTTAACAAAGCAGCTGAGAGGCATGAGTGTGGTGTTATAGTGCTACTTCCTATGGTACTGTCTGGTATGCTCGCTGCGGCTCAGCGTGCTTGCCCCAAGAACTGCAGGTGTGATGGCAAAATGGTGTACTGTGAATCTCGCGCATTCAGGGATATGCCTTGTAATATTTCTGGAGGATCTCAAGGCTTATCGCTGCGGTACAACAGCATCCAGAAGCTTAAATTAAATCAGTTTTGGGGCCTGAATCAGCTCATCTGGCTTTATCTTGACCATAATTACATTAGCTCCGTGGATGAGGATGCGTTTCAGGGGATCTGAAGGCTGAAGGAACTAATTCGAAGCGCCAACAAAATTTCTCATCTGCACAACAAAACATTTCACCTGGTCCCCAATCTCCGCAACCTGGAACTTTCTTACAACAAGCTGCAGGTGTTACAGTCGGAGCAGTTTAAGGGCCTTCGCAAACTCTTGATCTTGCACTTGCGGTCCAACTCGCTGAAAACAGTACCGGTCCAAGTTTTTCAAGATTGCCGGAACCTTGATTTTCTGGATTTGGGCTACAACCGTCTGCGGAGTCTATCCCACAATGCTTTTGCTGGCCTCCTGCAGTTAACAGAGCTCCATCTAGAGCACAACCAGTTTTCTAAGATCAACTTGGCCCACTTTCCACGTCTCTTCAACCTTGAATCCATTTATTTGTAGTGGAATAGGATCCGGTCTGTTAGCCCAGAGTTAACGTGGACTTGGAGCTCCTTGCACAACTTGGATTTATCGGGGAACGACGTGACGGGAATAGAGCCCAGGATGTTCTGACGCCTGCCCAACCTGCACAAGCTAAACCTGGATGCCAACAAACTCACCAGCGTCTCTCAGGAAACCATCCATACATGGCTTTCACTAATATCAACCTCTCTGTCCGGAAATCTGTGGCAATGTACTCAAACCATTTGCCCTCTCTTTACTTGGCTTAAGGATTTCAAGGGGAATAAAGAAAGCACTATGATATGTGCGAGCCCTAAGCACATGCAGGGTGAGAAGGTGAACGATGCTGTGGAAACACATAATATCTGCACTGAAATCTAGGTGGCGGTTACTGAAACACCCCAGAGGCCATTTTTTATTCCCAAACCTACCGTTTCTAAACTGGAAAGTAATCAGCCAACCTCCATTATGCCAAGTCCTTCTCCGGACCTGCCGGCACCTGGAGTGGAACCGGAGTATGGGCGTGTTTCCTTTCACAAAATCGTTGCTGGGAGCGTGGCCCTCTTTCTTTCAGTGGCTATGATTTTGTTGGTTATCTATGTGTCATGGAAGTGCTACCCAGCCAGCGTGAAACAACTCCGGCGGCACTCTTTTATGAAGAGGCACAGAAAAAAGGCCAGAGAGTCTGAAAGGCAAATGAACTCCCCTTTACAGGAGTGTTATGTGGACTACAAGCCAACCTTGGATGTATCCGTTAATGGATCTGGACCCTGCACGTACACTATCTCTGGCTCCAGGGAATGTGAGGTATGAAGCGCGATCCTCCTAAAACCATTTCAGCAGCTGGGAAGGAGAGGTAAATGTTTGAAGCTTTTGTGGCATCTCTAATCACTAGAAAGATTAATGAGCCTTTTTGCTTTTGGGTGTGCTCAGTGTGAAAGGTTATTTAATTAAATGACAACAGTCAGGGAAGTGACGGTAGTTATTTTCAACAATGCAGACTTGAAAGAGGTTCATCCAAGGATAAGTTTAAGTTGGAATAAATAGCCATGTTAATTGCATGTAGAGCCTGAATTTCCTCTTGCCGGGACCCATTTTACACCAGTTGCTTTACGGGCAGTGCCGGGTTATGACATGCTGAGGACTAAACTATGTCCATCTTAAGAGGCCGCATACGATGAAAATAATCCAGTGTATGTATACTTTTGTCATATAAGGTTGAAAATGTCCATATTTAGAGAGTCATTTTCCCATATCTCCTTTATCTCCTTCATTTACCAACGGCTTATTATAAAACTTGACATACAGTTGGTTTTCTTTTTCTTATGTAGAGGCCCCTCATATTATGAGGCCCTAAAGTGTAGCTTAAGTAGTTTAAGCCTAAATCCGGGACTGTTTATGGGAGTCACTAACAATGTGCACTGGTGTAACTGGGAGGTGATTAAGGCACCTGCTGGTCTAGGGAACACAGAGTAGAATGCTTGGGGGGGAAATCTGTATAGTAGGGTCCGTATTGCATCTGGTGGCTTCTCCAACCTATTTGACAGGGGTTAAAAAAGATAATGTCATTTCTCTTTTCCATATTCAGTCTGCAGTTCAGGAATATAATTGAGCACAATGAGACTTAAGCACTGGCTTAACTCACTTGAGTGCTCTGCTGAATCAGGATGGATGGGAGCTCTTGTTTATGGACTTGCCTGAACTTGGGTCCTAATGTAGGGCAAAAGTCAAAAGTAACATTTGCAAATGCCTGCTTTGGTGTGTTTTGCTGTAAAGTTTCAACTGAGAGACCAAGAGATGGCAGAAGGGGATGTAGCTCAGAGTTGCACCCTCTTACACAAGATGTTGTTTTGGCTCTATAAGTGTAAATAAAAAACTGGCAGTCATTGGCAGCGTGTGTGTGTTGAACATATACACGTGAGTATATGTTGAGCTGTAATTTTGTAATAATTAGGACATTAATAAATAAGCAAGGGTTGTACTTTAGATTCCCTAAGGTTGAGATTGTTGAAGTGTAACAACTGATTTTGAATGACTAACTGGAGATCCTTTCCCAGGACATGATCTTTTGAGCACTTTTCTGAAGATCAGGACCTTTTAAGACGTAAAGTTCCTAAGTGAGGGGCAAGACAAGTCTCTCACTGGGATTGTAGAGAGGCAGCAACAAGGCGCCAGACTACCATGCATAGATCCTAAGATGGTGCAGAGTAACTTGGAGGAACTGGATGCGTTTAAGTTGGTAGGCCCAGATGAGCTCCATCCGAGGGTACTGAAGGCACTGGCCGACATCATTGCACAGCCACTGGCAGGAATATTTGAACGCTCGTGGCACACAGGCCAAATCCCAGAGGACTGGAAAAGGGCCAATGTGGTCCGCATTTTCAAGAAGGGGAGGAAGGAGGACCTGGGCAACTATAGGCCAGTCAGTCTCACCTCCATCCTTGGCAAAGTCTTTGAAAAAATTATCAAGGCTTACATTTGCGAGAGCCCGGCAGGCTTAATTATGCTGAGGGGAAACCAGCACAGGTTCGTAGCAGGTAGATCATGTCTGATTAATCTAGTCTCTTTTTATGACCAGGTTACAAAATGCCTGGACGCAGGACTAGGGGTTGATGTCGTGTACGTAGACTTCAGGAAGGCCTTTGATACGGTATCTCACCCCATACTGGTGAACAAGTTAAGAGGCTGTGACTTGGATAACTACACAGTCCGGTGGATGGCGAATTGGCTAGAGGGTCGCACCCAGAGAGTCCTGGTGGATGGGTCGGTTTCGACCTGGAAGGGTGTGGGCAGTGGGGTCCTGCAGGGCTCAGTCCTTGGACTGATACTCTTCAATGTCTTCATCAGCGACTTGGACGAGGGAGTGAAGTGTACTCTGTCCAAGTTTGTGGATGACACAAAACTGTGGGGAGAAGTGGACATGCCGGAGGGCAGGGAACAGCTACAAGCAGACCTGGATAGGTTGGACAAGTGGGCAGAAAACAACACAATGCAATTCAACAAGGAGAAATGCAAAGTGCTGCACCTAGGGAGGAAAAATGTCCAGCATACCTACTGCCTAGGAAATGATCTCCTTGGTGGCACGGAAGTGGAAAGGGATCTTGGAGTCCTAGTGGACTCCAAGTTGAACATGAGTTGGCAGTGTGACGAAGCCATCAGAAAAGCTAATGGCACTTTATCGTGCTTCATCAGATGCATGATGAATAGATCCAAAGAGGTGATACTTCCCCTCTATTGGGCTCTGGTCAGACCACAGTTGGAGTAATGCGTGCAATTCTGGGCACCGCACTTCAAGAGGGATGCGGATAACCTGGAGAGGGTCCAGAGAAGGGCCACTCATATGGTTAAGGGCTTGCAGGCCAAGCCCTACGAGGAGAGACTAGAGAACCTGGACCTTTTCAGCCTCCGCAAGAGAAGGTTGAGAGGTGACCTTGTGGCTGCCTATAAGTTCATCACGGGGGCACAGAAGGGAATTGGTGAGGTTTTCTTCACCAAGGTGCCCCTGGGGGCTACAAGAAATAATGGCCACAAGCTAGCAGAGAACAGATTTAGACTGAACATTAGGAAGAACTTCTTCACAGTTAGAGTGGCCAGGGTCTGGAATGGGCTCCCAAGGGAGGTGGTGCTCTCCCCTACCCTGGGGGTCTTCAAGAGGAGGTTGGATATGCATCTAGCTGGGGTCATCTAAACCCACCCAGCACTCTTTCCTGACTATGCAGGGGTCGGACTTGATGATCTATTGAGTTCCCTTCCGACCCTAACATCTATGAATCTATGAATAAGATATATGAATTTGGGCACCCAAAAGCATCAGTCACTTTTTGAACATGTTTGCTCTCATGAACCTGATTAAAAAGTAGAAGTCTGTGCTTTGTGTTTAACTTGCTAAAAGCAACATATCTGCTGAAAAGAAGGGACCTTGCATATCCTCGTCATTGCCACCAGAAGTAGTGTCAATTAAGGTATCACTGTCAGCAGTGGTCAAGAAAAAAACAGTGGTAAAGAAAAAAACAACTCAGTGGAATTACTCTGGGTTTGCCTTGGTATCAGTGATACCCCCAAAACCTCCTTCTCTTGTCACTCCTGGGTTTGGTTTGGTTTTTAAATCCAGTGTAGCTCCATTAGCTTCAATGAGATTCCCTTTGATTTACACCAGCACAGCTCAGAGGAGAATCGCATCTCTAAAGAATGAGTCAAAATCCAGTATCTGAGTGGAATGACCACTAAGGGACACAGAAGATGCTGTATGTCTGAAGTTATTTAAGGTTTGAAAATATCTCTAACTGGTGTGTGATCATGGCAAATGAATAAAAAGGTATGTGTTTTACCATGGGGTAGTAAACAAGGGGGGTTATATTGCATTCTTTCTCCAGGCCTATATTGATCTTAATCTGAGACTAACGATAATGAGACTTCAGGCCATGGTGATGCTGCTGTAAAGGTCATCTGCTAGGAAGACATTGTCTGAGCATGTGTTTATGACCATTTGCCTTGCAAAGAAAAGTCATTCAAGTAAGGTTTTAAGACCATTTGTACAAGTGCAAGATGGCCTTTAACAGTAAATGTTCAAGTCTTTCTTGTGGATTTAGAAAGCTGGGGTAGCTGAATATTAGTGTGCTTGCAAATGATACAAGTTCAGGTGTAAGTAGCAAAGAGCACAATAAGGGAAATGTAATATAAAGGTATTTAATCAGAAATTGGCATTTAAATGGATTCTAATGCAATCTTAAGAAGGACAGGGCAATACATATTATTAGCTAAATTACTAATTGGAAGTCAGCACAGTTCCATGACCTGCATTAGTATGTCTGTGTACCTGAGCTGAGATCTGGCCCTATAATTCCTACAAATTACATGTGTCATCTCCATCCTTGGAAAGGTCTTTGAAAAGATTATGAAGGATCATATTTGTGGAAGCCCAGTGGGAAAATCAATGCAGCAGGGAAAGCAGCATGGATTTGTAGCAGGTAGATGATGCCTGACCAATCTGGTTTCGTTTTATGACGGGGCGGGGGGGAGGTGTCACAAAATGCTTAGACGCAGGAGTAGAAGTGGATGTCGTTTTCTTGGATTTTAGCAAGGCCTTCCATATGGTGTCTCATCCCATTCTCATGAATAAATGTAAGAGGCTGTGACATAGATGTTTACATGGTCCGGTGGGTGGCAAATTGGATTAGCGGTCACACCCAGAGAGTGGTAGTAGATGGGTCGCTATCGACCTAGAAGGATGTGGGCAGCAGGATCCCGCAGGGTTTGGTCCTTGGACCTGTACTCTTCAATGTCTTCATCAGTGACTTGGATGTGGGTGTGAAGTGTACTCTGTCCAAGTTTGTGGGCAATACTAAATTGTGGGGTGAAATGCACACTCCGGAAGGTAGGGAACGATTGCAGGCAGACCTGGACAGGTTGGATAAGTGGGCAGTACACAATAGGATGCAGTACAACAAGGACAAATGCAGAGTGCTGCACCTAGGGTGCAAAAATATCCAGCACATCTACTGGTTGAGAAGTGACCCTCTCAGCAGCATAGAAGCGGAAAGGGATCTTGGAGTCAAAGCAGACTCCAAGATGAACATGAGTTGTCAGTGTAATGAAATCAGCAGGAAAGCTAACCGCACTTTATCATGCACCAGCAGATGCATGACAAATAGATCCAAGGAGGTGATAATTCTACTCTATGTGGCATTGGTCAGACCCCAGTAGGAGCACTGCGTCCAGTTTTGGGCACCGCACTTTAAGAAGGATGTTGATAGGCTTGTGGGTCCAGAGGAGGACGCTTGTATGGTTAGGGGCTTACAGGCCACGTCCTATGAGGAGAGACTGAGGGACCTGGACCTCTTCAGCCTCTGCAAGAGGAGGCTGAGAGGTGATCTTGTAGCCGCCTACAAGGGGGACGCAGCAAGGGATTGGAGATGCTCTGTTCCCCAGGGCACCTCTCGGAGTAACGAGGAACAACAGTCACAAACTGACAGAGAGAAGATTTAGGCTGGACATCAGGAAAAACTTCTTCATGGTAAGGATGGCCAAAATCTGGAATGGGCTTCCAAGGGAGGTGGTGCTCTCCCCTACCTTGGGGGTCTTTAAGAGAAGGCTGGATAGGCATCTGGCTGGGGGCATCTGACCCAGCGCTCTTTCCTGCCCAGGCAGGGGGTCAAACTCAATCCTTTGAGGTCTCTTCCAACCCCAGCATCTAGGACTCTATGAATTTCATCAGTGCATTGGGGAAGTGCAGATGTATGGATCTGGCCTGTAGTCTTAACTTTGGACAAGCGCTTGGATAGAATTCACCGGATTAGACTCCTCGGGGGGGGATTCTCCTTTCTCCCACTGCTCTGAACCTAGAGTAACTTTGCTGATGTCAGTGCAGTTATTCTAGGTTTGTACTAGGGGAAGAATCTTGTTTTTTCTTTCAGCAGTTGAAGGGACCGACCAACTCCACATGATCACCACGGGTCACAAGTTTGCAGGCACGCATAGTCAAGTTAATTTTATTTACTCAAACAGCCGTCTTCTCAGATCTCTCCATAAAACTCACATCTCCCCGGTGTCTACCAAAGGCATAAGAATGGCTGCCGGCTGGTGTTCTGTCAACCCTGCTTTTCATGCTGAGGATTATTTCCCCTATTTCCCTCTGTTTCCTAGCGTGTTGTCTGCCAGTTGATATTTGATTTGTAAATTGTTGGGGGAAGGACCTGCCTTTCCATGACTGCTTGTACAGCACCTAGCGCAGTGCGGCATTGATGTCTCCAGCCCCTACTGTAATGCAAGTATTAAATAATAAGCAGTTGCTTCAGTGTGTCTATTCATGTGAATAAAGTTAAGCCTGTGTATAAATATCTGCTGGATTGAGGCCACAGGTTGTCTATGCACCTGCTGGAAAGCTGACCCTGTATTTCTCTGATGATTTAGTATACCTTGGCTATTAGTAGAGATGACTAGAAAAGACATTAAAGCACCTGATCGCTGAAGACTCATGTAACATCCATAAGCCCCTACTATCTTCACCGTGGATTTAACATTTTTCATCCCTATAGCTACCAGGTTCAACTTGTAAAAGGACAGTACTTAACAATTGGAAAAGAATCTTCGTCAGTGTCTTCATCAAAAAAAAGTTTCATAACTGGGGAAAAGGGGAAATGGAACATAACAGTATTAATAATTGATGTAGTCAGACAAGCGTAGTCCGAGAGGACTCATATTTGTGAGAGAGACGTAACTCAGGGCCATCTTTAAGCTGTCCCAACTGGCTCATTCATTGTTCCCATGCTCAGCTTTCACAAAGAAGAAAGATTTGGAGGCAAAGTAAGGTTGGAGTCTCAAATATTTCTTTTAAGGACACACTGAAGTGGCTCAAGTTTTTATTGATTCCACTTTGTCTTTTTGTGAATCATTGTCTGTCTTAAAAAATCCTTCCTATCTATTATTTTTTCAGAGGCAAAAGCGACCATCTTATGGTTTGAAAAATGTGTAGGCAGCAGGGAAGGAAGGATTATTTAACTCACTTTTCCATTTATAACCAGTGGAAGGTTCCTGAATGTTTTATCAATGGAAATTAGAGATAGTTGATGATTCCTAAGGGCTGTGTAGGATCCCCCTATTGTTTTCACAGTGTGGATTTTGTGGTTAAAAGGGGCTGGCTACATTTTATACCTAACTCCCCCCCCGTTTTCTTATGGCAAAGAAGAATTGAAGCAGTGCATCTTAGATTCCAGCTCAGCATGGCACTCAAGCATATAAGTAGTCCCAAATACTTCCAGGAGATCTGTCACCTGCTTAAAGCAGTATACGCATTTAGCATTTAAAGAGCTTCACTGAACCAGGGCATGACCTTGCAAATAAGAGAGCGACAGAAGCAAGTTATATGACTGCATTTACAAACTGGGCTTTCTGAATGACTCTCTCAAATGCAGGTATAGAGCCAAATTCAGCCTTGTTGTAAATGGGTGTAAATCCATTGGCATCCAATGGTGTCATAATCACTGCACCTGGCTCATCATTTTCTATTTAGTCTACTGGCAAGCCTTGCTAAATAACACCATGCTTATGATTTTGACTCTTGCTTTTCTGTTAGCCAACTGCAGCTCTTTTATTTTGATCTTTGTTTTGTGTACGTGCCGGTATGCAACCTGCATTTTTCTCACTTATTTGCAATAATAAGCATGATGCATTTTGGGGTCTTGTTCCTCTTTTACACTGTTGAGTCTCCCTGGCTTTCCTCTCCCCCCAATTCTGCATAGGCTTCCCTTTTCTCCTTTGAATGCATCAAAGCCAAGGGTAAAAAGGATGCAGCTTCACTTGTAGCTCTGTATCTGCATACAGGAACCAACTAAGGAGAAAACTAAGACAGCTGCTCATCACTAAAACATTTCTGAAGAAAACATTTTGATGAATGAGAGCCGGTTTGCATGTATGCTTTTAGGCACCATGTCAGGTAGATGACCTGAAGGTTAGACCAATGAGAGGTTTGCCTGACAAAGGACAGAGTAAATCTTGGAGGGTCCTTAATATTTGTTGCAGTTGTAGGCATTGTCGCTAAAGAGGCTATGGAAGTAGCTGTAGTAAAATGTATGCAAAGGCTTAGAGTGCCTAGCACCCTTTAGGAAAGGTCAGACTTTCAGCTTGGCTCCCTCTGAAATATCAGTTCATGGCAGAATTGCATGTTGGGTATGGAAAATCCAGCTGCAGTTTGCTGAGCCATTTGGAAAATCTTACAGCACCTTTGGTTAGGTGTCTAAATGGGACCTGAGCTCTTCTGCAAATCCAGCCAAAATTCCTGGATGCTCCCGAAACCGTGTAAATGTAAGGATCTTTGCCTTCAATTCTACACCTTTTGTTTCTTATTGTATAAACAGGAAGTTAAAAATAAAAAGTGTGGGCATGAAATGTTGGTGGGTTTAACAGTGGAGCAGAGCTTGTGATGGCATAAATGTGGGTGGTGATGCTGGAGTGACACGGCAACCTCCTGCTTCCCTCTTCCCCCCAGGAAAACACCCGTTTTCTAGAGACATCACCCAGCAGAGAGGCCCTTTTTCATTTGTGGTGCTCCTGGGAGCAGACCGTTACCATTACTGGCACAGCTGAGCACCTGAAGCAATGTGATTTTCACAAAACTTAGTGAGGCAAGGAAGAGGCTTTACCTCCCTTTTACGGATATGGAACTGAGCTAGGTGCCATGGCTGTGTGCTTAACCTGGGCTGGCAGCTAAGAAACAAGACCTATCTACTCTCTCTCATTCAGCGCATGCCTAAAGCTGGCCATGTGGGTTAGGAAGGTTCTTAGTGCAGGTCCTTAGCCCTTTTTGACAGATCCTCAAGACCTCTTTAAGACATTTGTGCTGCCTCTTGGCCAGGCCTGAGTGCATGCAGATTGGGAGGGAGCAAGCAGAGCTTGGTATCAGTCCTGGCCTCAGCAGGCAAGCAGTATAGACATGGTTTGAGGGGCTAAGGGACTTGCCAGAGACCAAATAAGAAATTGGTGGCAGAGCAACCCACATTTCACAAATCATGTTAATGCTGCAACCGCTGGCCCTCCTTCTAATCATGTCATATTCATTAACCTCTTATCATTATTTATCCTTCAGAGGCTGATAATGAAATAACATGGAGCTCTCAAATTACACTAGCTCCTACCCTGCTTTTATAGAAAATGCCTGTAGTAGGCCATGAAGAGTAATTGATATGCTTTCCTCCCTATCATCTCCTCTTTCTTTTTTCCTGCCACTTAGTACTAGAAGAACCACAGTCTGGGTTATACGTAGTAAGGACTGATAGAACAGCTAGGATGCTGAATTGCATAACCTTTGTACAAGAGAAAAGGTACTTGTATTATAATCATTGCCTGGGATCCAGGAAAAAAACCGCCTGCATTAGTTGAATTGTGATAGATGCAATTTCCTTTCTTCATCCCTCCCCTCTTTTTCTCTTGCCCCCATTCCTTTCCCTCAGTCGCAGCTCTGTGATGCACTGTCAGTATTTTATCTACATTAAATAAATAATCACTTGATACCACCAGTGCTCAGAGAAGAAGGGTGGAAGCTGTGGAGTGTATTGAGCCCCTTTCAACATGTTTTGAAGGCAGACAAACAAGTGTCCTGACATTGGAAATGTAAGTCAGGCTTCATTCCTTCCTCAAAACCGTACCGAGCTTGATTCCCCTCTGTGCTCAGGGTTTGTCTCCATTGCACAAAGCAGTTCAAGGCAGACACACCCAAGCTAGGTCAGTTCCTGGAAGCAGTCTAGCTGTGGCAGCAGGTTGATATAACTCACCTTTCAGCAACAGTGCTCCAGATATGTGCGCTTTTCGGCAGGCTTCTCTGAAATAGTTGCTTGCATACAGCATGCAGGAGCACTTTGTAGTATACTGGTTAATGTGCCCATTCAAGAGGAATTTGAGAATCCCCCTAAAACTTCTAACACTACGTTAGGGCAGGGCAATGCGCTTTCTTTCTGTCAAAAGAAGTAATATTGCTGAGGGGTAGCTGGTGCCTTTATTTTCTTTATGGGCCAACTACTGCTACCAGATGAAGAACCTTTTCTCTAGCTCAAGCAGTACAGATCTGGGTCATCTGAAGCCATGGGGTGCAAATCTCATGGGAAGGGGTGTTCATAACCAGACAAGGTTTCATAGATTCATAGATGTTAGGGTCGGAAGGGACCTGAATAGATCATCAAGTCCGACCCCCTGCATAGGCAGAAAAGAGTGCTGGGTTTAGATGACCCCAGCTAGATGCCTATCTAACCTCCTCTTGAAGACCCCTGGGGTAGGGGAGAGCACCACCTCCCTTGGGAGCCCATTACAGACCTTGGCCACTCTAACTGTGAAGAATTTCCTCCTAATGTGTAATCTAAATCTGCTCTCTGCTAGCTTGTGGCCATTATTTCTTGTAGCCCCCAGGGGCGCCTTGGTGAATAAAACCTCACCAATTCCCTTCTGTGCCCCCGTGATGAACTTATAGGCAGCCACAAGGTCGCCTCTCAACCTTCTGTTGTGGAGGCTGAAGAGGTCCAGGTGCCCCAGTCTCTCCTCATAGGTCTTGGCCTGCAGGCCCTTAACCATACGAGTGGCCCTTCTCTGGACCCTCTCCAGGATATCCACATCTCTCTTGAACTGTGGCACCCAAAATTGTACACAGTATTCCAAATGTGGTCTGACCAGCGCCCGATAGAGGGAAATTATCACCTCCTTGGTTCTGTTAGTCATGCATCTGCTGATGCACGATAAAGTGCCATTAGTTTTTCTGATGGCTTCGTCACACTGCCAACTCATGTTCATCTTGGAGTCCACTAGGACTCCAAGATCCCTTTCCGCTTCTGTGCCACCAAGCAGGTCATTTCCTAGGCAGTAGGTATGCTGGACATTTTTCCTCCCTAGGTGCAGCACTTTGCATTTCTCCTTGTTGAATTGAATTCTGTTGTTTTGTGCCCATATGTCCAACCTGTCCAGGTCTGCTTGTAGTTGTTCCCTGTCCTCCGGTGTGTCCACTTCACCCCACAGTTTTGTGTCATCCACAAACTTGGACAGAGTACACTTCACTCCCTCGTCCAAGTCGCTGATGAAGACGTTGAAGAGTATTGGTCCAAGGACCGAGCCCTGCGGGACCCCACTGCCCACACCCTTCCAGGTCGATACCGACCCATCCACTATGACTTTCTGGGTACAACCCTCTAGCCAATTTGCCAACCACCAGACTGTGAAGTTATTCAAGTCACAGCCTCTTAACTTGTTCACCAGTATGGGGTGGGATACCATATTGAAGGCCTTCCTGAAGTCTAAGTAAACGACGTCAACCCCTACTCCTGCGTCCAGGTGTTTTGTAACCTGGTCACAAAAAGAGACTAGATTAGTTAGGCATGATCTACCTGCTACGAACCCGTGCTGGTTTCCCCTCAGCATAATTTTTCCCGCCAGGCTCTCGCAAATGTGAGCCTTGATAATTTTTTCAAGGACTTTGCCAAGGATGGAGGTGAGACCGACTGGCCTATAGTTGCCTGGGTCTTCCTTCCTCCCCTTCTTGAAAATGGGGACCACATTGGCCCTTTTCCAGTCCTCCAGGACCTGGCCCATGCACCATGAGTGTTCAAATATTCCCGCCAGTGGCTGTGCAATGACGTCAGCCAGTGCCTTCAGTACCCTCGGATGGAGCTCATCTGGGCCTGCCGACTTAAACGCATCCAGTTCCTCCAAGTGCCTCTGCACCATCTCAGGGTCTATGCTTGGTAGTCTGGCGCCCTGCTGCTGACTCTCTACAATCCCAGTGAGAGCCTTGTCTTGCCTCTCGCTTAGGAACACTGAGGCAAAGAACTCATTGAGGAGTTCAGCTTTGTCCCCTCTGTCCGTCACCAATTGCTTATGCCCATTTAATAGAGGTCCTATTCCATCCTGGGCCTTCCTTTTATTCCCTATATATCTAAAGAACAATTTTTTGTTATCCTTAACTTGGGATGCCATCCTCAGCTCCATGGTAGCTTTGGCCTGTCTAACTGCCTCCCTACAAGCGCGAGCAGAGGAGGTATTCTCCTCTTTATTAATCTTTCCCTGTTTCCACTTTTTATATGCCCCCCTTTTAGCCCGTAGAGTGCTCTGGATTTCTCTGGTCAGCCAAGAAAGCCTCTTGGCCCCTTTCCCCCTCTTTCCCCGCATCGGGATCATCTCCCACTGTTCCCAAAGGATCATTTCCTTAAGGCACAGCCACCCTTCCTGGGCTCCCAACTCTTTAAAACTCTTACTCTGCAGTGCATCCGTGACTAAATGCCTGAGTTCATTGAAATCAGCTTTCCTAAAGTCTAGCACCTTCACCCTACTAGTTACCTTACCCACTCAACATCTTATGGTGAATTCTATTATTTGGTGATCACTGTCCTGCAGGTGACCAAAGATCTGTAGGTCTCCTACCATGTAATCCCCCATTTCCAATACCAGGTCCAGTAAGACATTCCCCCTAGTGGGACCATGTACCTCCTGCGTCAGATGGAGGTCCTGTACACAGGATAGGAACCTGCGTGAACGGTGGGACTTTGCTGTCTGCATCTCCCAGCAGATGTCTGGGTAGTTTAGGTCCTCCATGACTACCGCCTCCCTAGTTTTTATGGTCTCCGAGAGCTGCCTCAGGTTCTTTGGGTAAATCTGATAACTTCGATTAGACCAAATCAAATAGTTGGAAAAATTCTTCCTTGCAAGCTTTTGGGTATAAATATGCTTCGTCAGGCTGAGGAAACATCTGCAGTTGTTGTGCCTGCTCTTCCTGGACGGAATGAATAGTAATGTATGTGTGTGTTCATGTCATTTATATTAATTTACATGCATGTTACTTGCAGACCCTAGGTTGTATGAGCTACAGGTGAGAGCTGCCCAGGGTAAAGAGAGTTTTGGTCCTCTCTCTTATTATACATACCATGCATTCTTTGACATGAAATGTTCCTGCATGCTTTGTGTTTATAGCACAACTGACTTCCTGCTACTTGGTCATTTCATGCCAGGCATTTCAGGACTGAACTCAGATGGGTAGGAGCAATACACATTTTAGACACTAATCAGCTTTTATCACATCTGCCTGTGCTGCAGTCAAATAAGCTAGATTGCTTAGCATAGATTTTCTTATGTACCAAGCCTGCTTAATTCAGTTGTTAGCAAAGCCCTAGAAGTTGCAGCCACTGCTCTTTGCAGCAAGTCTTCAGCTTTTCATAGCACTGTGGTGGGAATAAGGAATGCTAGCTTCTTCATGCAATACGTAGCTTTGCCTTGCGCTGTTCAGCTGCGTAGTGAGAAAGCATGGAAATAGAAAGCTCGTCCTGGTGGAGATGTCAGCAGTGTTCCTGCTAGGCTGCTTTTGAAAGGGAGCCATTCTATATGCAGAACCACATGGAGAGAAGGCCAGAAGATGCTGATCACTGAGAATCAGTCGCTACCTACAGCACTGCATTACTTCCCTGCATTAATTCTCTCTGCATTACTTCCCTGCATCATTTAATGGTTCACTTGGAAAATGCCCATTTGAACTGGTACAAGTAACAAGCTGCTGCTTACGTTTCACCAGGTAAACATAAATGACATTGGCTAAGGTACGGCGACTTAGTAAGTATTAGATAATTACTAAATCCTTTTGAAGAGGCTTGTGGCTTAAGGTTGTCTCTCGACTATCAAGGCAACCTCACCTAAATAACAGTCCCAAATAGCAGAATCAGAATGTGCTAGCAACCTTAACTCAGAGGGGGAGGAAAAAAGGATTGAGTCTTACCTCAATCCTGGGGAAACTCTTTGAAAAGATCATCAAGGAGCACATTTGTGATGGACTGGCATCAGGGATGATGCTCAGATGGCAACCAGCATGGTTTCATTAGGGGCAGGTCATGTCAGACTAACCTGATTGCCTTTTATGATCAGGTCACAAAAGCATTGGACGCAGGTGTCGCGGTGGATGTAGTCTTTCTGGACTTAGCAAGGCCTTTGACACTGTCTCCCACCACATCCTCATTAAAAAACTAGGCGACTGTGGCATCGATGCCTACATGGTTAGATGGATTGCAAATTGGCTGAAGGGCTGTACTCAGAGGGTGGTGCTGGACGGGTCACATTCGACCTGGGGGGAAGTGGGCAGCGGAATCCCCCAGGGCTTGGTCCTTGGGCCTGCACTGTTCAATTTCTTAATCAGCAATTTGGATGACGGGGTGAAAAGCAACCTGTTCAAATTTGATGATGATACCAAAATTTGGGGTGAGGTGGGCACGCTAGTAGGGAGGGAGAGACTGCAGCAAGACCTGGATAGGTTGCAGGGGTGGGCTAACAAAAACAGGATGCGTTTCAATACTGACAAGTGCAGGGTGCTCCACTTGGACAGTAGTAACCAGCAGCACACTTATTAGATAGGAAACTCCCTTCTTGAGAACACGGAGGCAGAAAGGGATCTTGGAGTCATCATTCACTCCAAGATGAACATGGGCCAGCAATGTGAGGTCACAGTCGGCAGGGCTAACCAGACCTTATCGTGCATCCACAGATGCATCTCAAGTAGGTCCAAGGAGGTGATCCTCTCCCTCTACGCGACACTGGTCAGGCTGCAGCTGGAGTACAGTGTCCAGTTCTGGGTACCCCACTTCAGGAGGGATGTGGACAACATTGAGAGGGTCCAGAGGAGGGCCCACCCACATGATCTGGGGACAGCAGGGCAGACCCTACAATGAGAGGCTATGGGACCTGAACCTGTTCAGCCTTCACAAGAGAAGGCTGAGGAGGGACCTGGTGACCATCTATAAACTCACTAGGGAGGACCAGAAGGGTTTGGGGGAGACCTTGTTTCCCCTAGCGCCCCCTGGGATAACAAGGAATAACGGCCACAAGTTGTTGGAGAGTAGGTTTAGATTAAACATCTGTAGGAACTACTTCACAGTTAGGGCGGCCAGGATCTGGAACCAACTTCCAAGGGAAGTGGTGCTGGCTCTTACCCTGGGGGGTCTTTAAGAAGTGGCTTGATGCCTACCTGGCTGGAGTCATTTGAACCCAGTTTTCCTCCTGCCCAGGCAGGGGGTCAGACCTGAAGATCTGCAAGGTCCCTTCCAACCCTACTTCTATGATTCTATGATTGTAAAACACTGAAATGGGATCATGACAATGTTCTCTAAACATTGCATGTAAGGTGTTTCATACGAAGAGAATGAAAAGAAAAAATCCCGTCTAAAAAAAATAAACGTCAGTTACAAATATTAAAATGCCTGTGAAGACTGTGGGTTTAATATAAATTTGCTCTGTCTACAAATGATGCCACATTTGACGTGGAAGGGTCCTTTTTCTGAGTGCCATGAAGACTGGACCAGTGATGGCAAGGTCACCTTTTAGTGAAAGGATAGACGGTTGTTGGCATCTTGTATCTGTTCTATGATATTAGTATATAATTATCTACCTTTTGCACCGCACATTTCATCTCTAGATCTTTAAGCATTTTACTTCAGGTCAGTAGCATTTTTCCCATAAGAGAAAACTGAAGCGTGGGGAGAAGACGCAACGTGACTAAGGTTACCAAGTTAGTGACGGAAGAGCCACCAGTCCACATGGCACTTGTCCCATTTCCACATGACAAAAACCACCATTTCAGTAGCTTCATCGCATCTGAAGATCCACGTTGCCACCTCGTTTTATCATGGTAGACACTTTGTATCGTGGTAACTTAAAACACCTCTGACATGTTTTAGTTTTAGTGGCTGAATTTGTGCCAAGATATTTTTCTATTGTATTATTTTTTTCAATGTGTATCTGACATATAGGCAAAAATGGCATTTTCCCTGCTTTGCAACAGTTTCATCACCAGGCGCCGCTTGGGTTCACTCAGAAATCCGTGGAATTGCTGTTGCAATGCTTCATTTAGACACCAGGTGCTAACCTTGCACATTTTTACCGGTGACTTAGTTCAAGGTTCAGATGAATGAAGTGTACAACTTTTTTGGAGTCCAAAAAAAATTGTTCCCCGTGTTGGCATACACTTCATGGCTGGCTGGCCTTTTCTGCGCTGCCGCTTCTCAGAGCCAGCAAGCTTCTGCCACAGTGCTGCAGCTGGCTGGCCCTGTCATCAGTTTTGGGGATATCCCCCCTTTTCCTCGCTGCCGCCTTTCCCCACTGCTGCTTCTCAGAGCCAGCAAGCGTCTGCCATTCCTGCACCCCAACTTGTCTGCCGTTCCTTATGTGCCCTGCTTCGCTGCTGCCCACACCACCCCAAGGAAGGTGTGACTGACCCTGAACTCCTGAAGCTGCCCCGGCTTTCACACCCCCGCCTGGGCCATCCATGTAATAAAACATTTGGAGACCATCTTTCCAGGTCTCCAAAGTTGTTTAAACTCAGCTTTTTCAGCAACATTGTAGGTGGTAGACACACGGACCATGCCCAAAAGAAGAAACCGAGGCCATTTCTGAAGTCTTTCTTTGGTCTACAGCACATATTTATATTAAATAGAGGGACATTTATTTGCGTCGCCCTCCATGGATTCGAGGAGGGTCAAGACTGAAAACCTATATTCAGTGCCCCCAAACCACAAGGAGATTCAGATGAAGAAGCAAGGACTGACGTCAGTCTACTTAGCTTCTTCTTTGCTTTTGCTTTTGGAAAAAGTAATTTCCGTTCACCACATCGCTGTTTCCTCTTCCACTTCTGTCTGTTCTGGCTATCAAGACTGCAAGCTCTTTGCAGAATTAACTATCCATCCCTGTATGTTTGTGGAGGCCCCAATCTCAGGTGATCTTTGCCGGCACGATTGTCACCTAAAGCGTCCAGCCACCTGGTGCTGGTCATCATTCTTATTTGCATGCACATAATATTTTCATTCTCAGTTACAATACTGGGCATAACGCTGTCCTACCTGAATCTTTGATCTTGTCTTTCGCTGCATCAGTCCCAATTTTTGTGCTCTTGCAGTTTTGCCAGACAGTGCCCCAGTCATCTCTTTCTTCCATAACTATCTTTGTCTTCAAGTCATTTTTCTTCCCCTCTCACTGTTCTGCTGCCCTAGCTACATCCACTTCTGAACGAGGGCCAAATAAATTTTGGTCTGCACTGACCTCCAAGGAGCTCAAGAGAAGCATTTGAATAACTTTGCTTCATCCATTACAGTCCCACTTCTTTCCCACCCCCAAGGGTCCGTATTCATAGCAGTCAGCACAGAACACATAGTAAATGTAGCAGTTGGTGTAATGAGCTGTTTGGACTATAAATACCTAAACTGCAGAAATAAAACCAGGCTGCCTGAAAAAGAGTGACCTGCCTCATACTTATCTCATTGCTTCTCTTTAGATCGAAGTGTATGGGTTGGAACAACCTGCTCATTTTGACTCAACAGCCTGCTTTTAATTTACAGTGCCACCTGCCCTAAAGAGATAATGACTCGTCTTAAGTGGAGCTTGCAGGCAGATGGCAGAGAAGGGGCGGGGGAAGTTGTTGGATCCCATTTTCAAATCCCCTTTGCTAAAAAACAAAATAAAATAAAAGCAGGGAAGTGGTAAAGCGCTCATTCATTTTGTCTTCATCCCTCCTCCATCTGCAAGTAAAGATCTCTGGATGCTGATCAGCAGTGTGATCTCATTCATCCAACTTCTCTTGAAGTCAGTGATCTCAGTCAAATCATTTCTAACTAGCCGTAAGTCCCATCCACTGTTCCTGAATACTTTTGAGACAAAACAGGGGAAGCAAGGTTGACCTTAGGCGGTATTTGAAAAAGGTTTCACATTATTTGAAACAAGACAGAGACTTGTTAATAACCTTACAAACCAGGGGTGCTCAACCCCGGCAGGTGGGCCTGATTGGGCCTGCAGAGCTGTATGGTTAAACCAGCTGGGCTTGCCCCTGGATCTGGAAAATTGCCAGTGCAGGAGCAGTGGCTACTAGTTGTCTCTGCTGAATTTCTGGACCCATGGGGAGCCCAGATAGCATGGCCTTGCATGCTAGATTCAGTGTGCAGGGCTGGGGTGGCACAGGACCTGATCTGGGCATGCAGGACCAGGCCAAGGAGGTGCGGGACCCAATCCAGGCATGCAGGGCTGCACCAGGGCAGTGCAGGGCCTTAGCCAGGTGTGGGGGAACAACCTCATGCACCAGCCTTGTGAGGGATGTGGCCCTGCACCACTCATCCAGCTCATGGGGGCCAAAAGGTTGAGCACCACTGTTATAAACTGATAGTTGCAAAGACTCATCTGATTGTCTAGCATGGTTTCCTGCATCGAGCCCATATCATATTAGGACAGTGGTTCTCAACCCTTTCAGACTCAACGTGTCCTTTGGAAAACACCAGCATTTAGCTTTCATTTGTGTTTTTTGGCCATGGAAAAATCCTGTAATAGAGCAATTCTCCTGTTGCAAAGAACTCAGCAAGCCCACTACAGGTCAAAATAGTTTTGACATTATAGATCCTATTTGAAATCTCTGGGTTCATCTTGTGAAGCTTGTTTAGGTATTTGAACACTGAACAGTGCTAATATTGAGCGGCACCCTTAGTAGGATCTCTTCAAATCCCAGTTGACAATCCCTGTATTTTGGTACAGGTAAATAGTCAAATGCATGCTAGTTAACAGGGGATGTGGACTTGTGGCACAATAGTTGAGGCGTGGTCACTGTGTCTACAGTTGCCCTATGGTCAATGACAGCTAAACCATGGGTTGAGCTGCCCTTTTTGGTTTCAGTTACTGCAGGGTAATGGTGAGCACATGAACCGTGAACACATGCCCACAAAACATACTGCTCTGCAGTAAGTCCCCCCTCTGTTATTTGCATTAACTTGACCATTTTCCATGCCCTCACATTACAAGCCCATGTAATAAAGGATTGGTAATCCTTTTCCAGTGTCTCCCCTCACTAGAATATCTGAATGCCTTCCAAGTACTTAAAAATAGAAATTAAAAAGCAGTCTCTTTCCTCATTCTCAGCCTGCAGAAGAAATAATACGATTAGTTTGTAGGGACTTTTACTATTGCGTATGGTCAATGAATAAGTATTCTGTGTAGTTTTGGAAGGAAAAAGTATATTTGACCAATCTGTTTTGATTGTGTTACTGGAACTTGTGAGGGTTTTTTTTAAATTTAAAAATATTATTTTTATTACAGAAATATTCAGTATTCTCAATGTGAGTTTAAGGGACAATCAAGGAATATTACCTGTCAGAGTAAAAAAAACCCGAAAGTTTTCAAGTGTCACCATTATATGCTATATTTATTGTGAGCTGCGTGAGTTAATTTATATATCCTTCACTGCAGTAGGCAGTGCTTGTGGATTATACAAGCTACAAAGATTTTTGGTAAAAAGAATGCACTGACTGTCAGAGGAGTACCTTTTAAATGCTTATTGCATGCAGATACACTGCAGAAAAGGAGATCTTGACCTTCAAAGGGTCATTATGTAAAAAGAAAAAGAGAAACATGATAAACACTCTGCCTGAAACCTGACTGTACTTGATGTAAATGCTACTCGTTTCAGTAAACAAGCACGCTGACAGATTGAAATTCTTCCGTACAGAAGAAAAAGGGATGTCCTATGTGCTACTGAATCTGATAAACCAGCCTGCAATAGGAGTCGAAACGGGGGAAAAAAAAATAAGTTTAGGCAGTCTGCAAAGCTCAGTGTAATATTATAATCACTTATGTCAATAAAAATGTATGACCCCAGCTTAAATCATGGTGCTAGGCACTGTACAAGCACATTGTCAGGGGCAGTCCTTGGCCTGAAGAACTGATAACTTGCATAAACCAAGCAAGCCAAGGGAAACAGTCAAAAAAAGGGACTTACTCAAGGTCACACAGCAAATCAGTGGCAGAACCAGGATTGGCATTGATGTTTTCAGTGTCCTTTTTTACTGTCCTGGCCTGGACACTGCCTTTGGGCCTTGAGTGATGTCCACTTTATCCCACACCCCACAATATTCATGTGCCCAGGGCATAATGTACTTCTGAGCAGAGGGCCTATACGAGGCCTCGTCAGTCCTGAGCAGCATGCCAACCTTGAACAAGTCCTCGACGCTACGGCAAGTTTCCCTTGAACGGCCTTGCTCCTCATTTTCTCCTCGCACCAACATCTCCCGATATTTCACTGTTGTGGTGGGTTTTTCCTTGTCTTCTCATTTAGTTCTTAGTAAAATTCCACTCCTCCTGCCAAATGATTGTTCAATGCTTTCATCTTTTAATGCATATCCATTGGGTTATTGTTGTGCTTTGCATTGGCGAGGCGTGCACCCCCTGCAATCAGCTGTGCACCCCCTGGAAGCACCCACCATGAAACCAGAAGTGCCCTTCCAATTTTGCCGCTGGCTTGGCGATCGGCCCCTGGGGGACCCCCTCCTCCCCCCTTCGGCGATCTGGTGCCCCCCAGACTTAGGAGGCACCAGTTGCCCATGGTGCTTTGCGAGGTTATTTAGAAGAAACCAACATCCAATTCCTGCCTTGGTTCAACTACCATTTGTTAATGTTTTAAATGATCTTGGGCCTGTAATGTGTTACTTTTTAAGCTCAGAGTGATGTGACTGTCTGAAGCTTCTCTCTGTGTTAATTAAATCATCATAATTGGAGTTTCTTGAGACTGACAGTTTATAAATAGTTCCTTCCCCTCCCCCTGCAGCAATTTGGTATGAATGACAATCAAAGCCACGCTTGTTTAAACTGTACAACTGACATGGCCCTTCCCATTTCAGACTTGTTTCTCAGCTGTCGCTTGGTTGTCCTGAAATAATCAACAGCTCCGTTCTTAAAGACTCCAGCAATTCCCATGCACTTTTTTAACATTATGCAAAGATGAGGCAAATTACATCCAGGGTCAGTTTTATTTATTTAATTTGACAAATTGTATGACGGGTAGAACTGATGTTTCAGTCTTCGCAGGTAGGTCATCAGTGTTCAAGCCTAAAACAAGGAAGAGTCAAGATTGCAATATTCAAGCTCTGCTCCTTCTTCCTTTCCTTCCTGAAAGTAGACTTCTCTGTTTTCCAATTTATGATCATACTGTACCACAACTCTCCCTCTTTAGCAAGCTATCTATCATAAGAGCCAGGCCTCAACCTAAGAAGGGATCTGAAATATAATAGTGGATAAATGGAAACAAGTAAGACCAACAGTCATCCCCATCCTCCTTACTAAGCAAGGGACAGTACTAGAGGTAAATGAAGCTGAGTGGGCTGGATTTGCATGGGCTTTGTGCAAAATATTCCCTTTGGCCTTTATCTGTATCTGTTTTTGCTCTATTACTCCAGCTAGAATATATGAGACTACACTGCAAGGTACATGGCTTGGGAGCACCACTGCATTTGCAGCATAGTTAGCAAGCCTTGTGTACAGGTCATTGTAAATCCCAGTGTACAACCACCTTCTGCAGGCGCTATTGCATAGGTGTATAAGGAGTCCCAAACTTGTTGTGTAGACATGCCCACATAGTTCTGTTAGATACCATACTGATTTGTGAACAAATATCACAGGGACAAGCCATGTAACACATTCTGCAAAGGCCCTGGGCTTGAACTCTCAGAAAAAAAACGTAAGGTCAGATCTTGGCCTTTTATCACGACCTCTTTTTACTGCTCCATTGGTGCAAAGTAACCCTAAAGCAGGTTTGACTGACCACTGTGGAGTTTTCCACGTCAGGGACATGACTAGAGTACCTTGCCCATATCAAGGACTGTTCAGTTGGTATTATTATAGTCCTTTGCCAACTTAGGCCATTCCTAACTGACACAAATTGGAACAGCCAAAAGGAGAGGATGAAAGGGAAGAGATGCATGTTCGGCTGTGGAAGAGTTAAAGCCCCTTCTATTCACTTACCTATGCATCTTTAGGAATGGGTAGAGGAATATAATTTTCCATGGCTTTGCATTTAAACCAGGGAGAGGATAGCTGGGGGCAGTGATTACTGCTTGGAGGAGTGATGTGATGGAAACCAGATGCAATGAAGCTTTCAGGCTGCTGACTGTAGTGGTTTTGAAATTGCTCTGAGCTGGTGAAAATACGATTTAATGATTCAAATGAAAACTGAACCATAGATTCCCCCTCTTTGGTCAAGATAAAAATGAGTGAACAGGCTATAGTTGGTAAGTCAGACGACCAATATCTATCATGCTGAATGCACTTGAGAAGAAACCGTTTTAAGAATCTAATGGGTGAATGAGGCTTTCTATATTTCAGCTGTGGATGAGCCAACTCTCCCTTTCCTGCCTCTTTGCTAAGGGCTCCTGAAACCCTGTGAAGCTCACTGAAGTCTTGTATTCTAGTGCTAGACTGGAGGCTCATTCTAGTGAACCAGGTATTTCTGAGCTCAGTGGAAAAAAACCAAAAACAGTTCCAGCTGTGTTTTATAGTGATGAGTTGATGCAGGACTTCAGGGGGTAGAGGCAAAGCTGCCTTGGGCTATACTGTAATCTCTTGGGATTTTATAGCCACGTGAGGAGTGGGGCAGTGTGCATTCACCATAGCCTGATCCAAATCCCACAACCTGCTCCCATAGCTATACCCAGCCTTCACCCTTCTTATCTCTTATCTTGTGACATAAGTCACAAGGACTCAGTTGAGTCCAAACCTGGTTGTGGAATGATGAATCTGCTACCAAGAAAGCTCAGCTACTCTTTCTGTGCATGTCTTCTGCATGTGGATTTTGGGAGCATCACGCTCTGTGGGTTAGAACTGGATTTGAACCTGATAGACTTGGCTTCTACGACAGTCTGCCACTAATTTACTGGATCAGTTTGGAAAAATAATTCCCAGGAAAATGTTTAAAGACAAAGGAGAAGTAGGTGTCCAATTTTTATTGACTGCCACTTGGTCCCCTAATATGGCCTTTGCACCTGTAAAAAGTGACTGGCATTGCGGGGACACACTTTTGGTTGGGGTTTCATGCCAGTTTGGCTAGGTACAGCTGGTTAAAAAGCCTGAGGCTGAATCGATTTAGTCTTTGCCAGTTAGTCTAAGCTGCACAGATTAAATTGGAGAAGAAGTGAACAGATATTTACCTTTGGTTCAGAAAATGCAGCCATGTGTCTGCTATGGCTCAGGCCAGAAGCCAGGGGGTGCTAGAGCAGGCTCTCTGGCTGTGTGTTCACTTCCTCTTCCTGTGCCCCTGAGGTCTCTGGGATTTTCAGTCAAGAATTACAGCAGCAGGACTCTGCAGGGTTGCTCATCACTTCCTCTTCATGCTTCCAGGTGTTTCTGGGATGTGTAGTGCGCATTTGCAGCCAGCAGTAAATTTGAGTGGGGGAATGGGTGTTTAACCCTCCTCCTTGGTCTCAGACCCTAGCCGGAGTTTGCCTGGAAGGGACAGTCCTTCCTCCCCCCCCCCCCCTTAGACTGCATCCCCAGCCAGGCTTCCCCCCCCCCCCCCCAGCCAGCCCTCACTGCTCCAGGTAGGGAGCAGAGAGGCAGGTCAAGCCCTGCTCTCTGGAGCAGACAGCATAGCCTAGCCCAGGGCTACAAAGCATCCTGGGATGCTGGGGGACTGTGTTTTAATTTGAACCAGGAATGGGTCTGGGACAGAAGGTCCATAAACCGGTTTGACCCAAATCAGTTAAGTCTGCTACTATATTCAATCAGGTTTATCTTCAACCAGTTTCAGCCATTTTGAAACTGATTTAGGTGCACTGAGTTTCTGTTCTGTTACAGGTTTAAACCAGTTTCTGATCACTTAAAACAGTTTTATGTGTAACTTCTGTCTCTAGCCTTACTCACTCTGGAGCCTAAACAAACACCTACTGCATCTGGCTTGAGCCTGCTTGAAGTGGATTGCTTGGTTTTGATGTAGTATTAACAACTACCTATTTCACCCTTTTTAAAACGGCTGTCCTTATACTCAGATGTAATGGAGAATTGCTCACTGCTACTCAGCCCTGTCCTAGTGATTTTCTGCGGTGCAGTAAAATTGCATGATTTTAATGTAAATTTCTAACACTTCCCTTTTTCCAGCATTACCATTTTCTTCCCCAAAGCATCTAAATCATATGTTAGGCTTTTGATTTAAAAGACCTTGTTGATGTCACATACAAAGTAAAATGTGGAAATGAAGGCACCTCTTGTGTTCTCGCAGTAGGAACACAAATTGTACAAATCAGACTGGGAAGGAAGTTACTGGCAATTTCAAATTAGTAGAAATTTGCCTATAGAAACACAATCTCCAGATGGTCTTTTCTTTGTCTTTCTTCCTTATTTGTTGACTACATTAAGAATCCCAATATGCAGGCAACTTCTGTAACCCAAAGAGTTGATACACCTTTTGCTGCTGTTGTTGGCCTACAGACGTCTATTAGCTTTCAAGAGCTGGCTCCACTCTTCAGGTTTTGACTACTATAGATCTGTGAGCAACTGCAGATCCCGATAAGATTTTATAGAGACAGTAGGAACCAAAACCATAGAAGATTATTTTCCATTATATCTTATGTCTACTGCAAACCCAAAGAAAGGGCATTTTACCCCGATGCAAATGATAGATGATAGGGACAAAGGGAATCAGGAGGTTATCTACCCTCCTGTCCTGCACCAAGTCTGTATCATCAAGCCAGAGTTGCACCCAGTTTATCCCTGCACTGAGTGCAGAAGCTTGTTTGACTAAAGCATATTTTAGGAAAGGGAGCCAGTCCTGATTTGAAGATTTCAACTGATAGGAATCATTGCTCACATCCCCGAGTATCTTGCTTTAAGGGTGAATCCACCGCCCTACGTAAAAAAAAAAAAAAAAAAAGATTAAACTGTTACAGTCATATTCTTCTCACAGTGAGATGAGCCAATATCTGAGAGGGCACATGATCTTATGCTTAAGACATGCTAAAACAAAGCGTTTCTGCTCAGTTCTCAGTCCCGTGGAGAGCTGGTCCCAGATTTGCCAAAATAGCATGTCTTTATTAGAGTTAAAAGCATTTCAATGAAGCAGAAATACTTGCAACATTTTTTTTTAATTAAAACATTTAGTTTTCAATCTTGCCTTGCAATATGCACATGTATGTGCACACGCATACGTGCACACACATGCATGCACACATGCACACACACACTTAGAAGCAAATACTTTTTCGCGCATGTTGGTATTGTAGTCAAAAAAAGAAATGTTCTTAACTACTTCTGCCCCTCTGGTGCAAATGACTGCATTTCTCTGTGACTTGGTTTTCTATCTAGAACACAAAGACTGAAATGCTTCCTTTCTTCCCATTTTTTTTCCTGGCTTGGTTTATTTTAGATTTTATGGTCTTTTCAGCAGGGTCCCATGAATGGTAAAGTGCTCATTGACTTCAGCAGATCCCAAATTTCACCCTGTAACTCAGCTGGATTAAAAATAATAATTTGTCATACTTCAGAGCAGTGATTAGAGCCCATCAGTCAAAGAGTGTAAGTATGAATGCACTTCCACAACCTGTTCTGTTAGTCCGTGAAGGATTGGAATACACAGATTTCCCGTGGGGAAAAAAGAAAAGCCCCACATAATGTATATTATTTAGGTACTAAAGATTGTATTAAATCACACTATACAATTTGAGTGTTTTATCACTTGTATAGACGTAGGGGAAATGGTCAAAGAAAAGACACTTTTCACGAAAGACTTCCTTAGTGTGCATGTAAACTCCTTGGGTTGGTCTCTGTTAAATCCTATAAGGGACATATGGTTGTTGATTAGAATGATTTGTTCAGTCAACTAGGTATCTACAAGAAAACAGATGTTTGCAATATGTAGTTCATTCTGGAAGAAATACAATCAAGGGCAAATGAAGAAATGTGGTAATGAGGTCTAATATGCTCCCAAGTCTCTCTCTTTTAGCAAAAGTCTTGGCTTAGCAGTGGTAGAAATGACTAGAATGCACTGAAAACACCCCCCCAGCCAGATAATGTCTCCTTTTTTCCTCCTAGAAATTTGGCATGGGGATGTTTTTAATAAGCAAACTCAAAGGTAGGTTCAGAAAAAAAGTGCTGGACTAAAAACCCTCCTCAGCAACAGCTGGATCCTATTAGATGCTGAATATCCATAGCTCCCACTGGCCTCACCAGGAAGGAGGACAGGTCAACAACACCTGCATGATCAAGCCTCAAGTGCTCGACACCAGCACCACTTCTTCCATTTTATCCCCTATGCCCTGATCTTGCTCCTGGATCCAATCTGCTACACAGGACCTTCCTTTAAAGCATGTGTCTTCCGAGAGGCACAAGACCTCCCCTTCTTCAGCATAAAACATTAGCTTAGCAATAAAATAAACCCACTGAAGTCCAGGGCCTTCTTGACTTCAGTATGCTTTGGATTTAGGCCCTAAGTGGAGGCTAAAACCTTCTTCCCTGTCCTCGCTCGAGTGAAGAAATAAGTAAAATGGTGGAGCTATTCAGACGTACATTAACCTTAACCACTCACCACCTTGTGTTTGTTGTGTTTGTTCCCTTTGCTTTATCTGCATCCTTGTCTCCCTAGACCATATGGCTTTGTCTTCCTGTCTTTACGCTTGTCTGCTTAAGTGCTACACATCTTTGGCCATGTAGTAATAGATAATACTTTCTGATTGTGTTTTATAAACCATGGTGTTCATAAGCTGGGCTTTGCATAAATATTCATGTTAGAAATTGCAGCCTGGTCATTTGTTCAGAAGCACCAAGGACATGTGGGTATCATCTACTTATGAATGGCAGGCAGATTATAGGGTGTTAAGCAGATGTGCATGTATTTATGGTGCGGTTCAGTAGATCCGGCACTAGGCTGGCTGCTCCACTGGTTCCCTGGGAGACCTTTATGTGACAGTTCAAGGAATCTCTCTGTACAGTCTATGAATTGCGCTTGATATCATGAAATGGTTGGCCTGAAAATTGCTGTATCGGCATACAGTTTGTGTGCGTCTGCCATGATCTTGCATCAATTTGCTTGACCAGAGACCAGGGTGGGTGCTTAGAGCTCCTGAAGATGCATCAACACCACCCTGCCCCACCCCCCCGCCCCAACTTTTTTTAGATGAAGATCCTTCCTCCTCATCTCTGAAGGGAAGAGGAAGCAGAGAGGGTGGAAAGTACCAGCAACAAGGCAAGGAGTAATTCTACATTGCGACCAGTGCAGCTGTTGCAGCTTATGCAAACCTATCTGAGCTAGCGCTCAGCTTGTGACTACTGTGAGCAGCACATGCACAGCAGCATGTCAGTCAGCACAGGCTACAAAACACACCCGAGACCCTGGATAAATGCATGGGCTGGAAGTTTGTGTTGCGCTCCAAGCTACCCGAGCTGCATTGCTATCGTTAGCTGAACTAGCCTGCGAGCTCACATGTGCTCCCACGAGGTGCAGGGACAGCAAAAGAAAACAAAACAAATGATCAAAAAGAGCCTTATGGGGGAAGGCTGGATGAGACCCAGGAAATTTTGGATGGGAGTAGTGGCTGAGTTTACTTGAGGGCCTATTTTAACATGAATGCTGTGCAGGGTAGCTGCATTGCTGACTGCAATGGGACTTCCAAGGGGAGTAGGAACGACAGCTCATTGTTGCCTGATGTGCAGGTAAGTCATGGCATGAGCAGAAACTCTGTACCCAGTTTTTTAGTGTCTATATATATGTATGCTGACATCTTTCGTGTGGGTCCAGAGAGTGGTAGTCAGAAGGCTCATACCTTCGGTGAGATCTGTTGAGTGGTGCATTAAGAGGTTGGTTGCAGTCAGAGAAGTCAGATTTTTACTCTAGGGACAAGCGGTTGGACAGCGAGCTCCAGCTTGCGGCAGGATATAATAAATATGAGGGCTGCACCCTAGGACTGACAAGACAAGGGAAGAAATCGGTCCTGGACTTGCCAAATGAGTTGGCCAGGGAGAAGAGAGGACGTATCCACTTCTCTTCGTATGAGACTTCTCTGCAGACATCCAGTCCTCTATGAGTATCCCATTAACCATGGGGATCACTGAAGGCTTAGGCCTCTTCCAGACTCCCTTTAATTAATAAGCACAAGTATGCCTTTCACTTGAGCTCTACTGCCCACTGCCTTTGGTATGAATCCAGATTTCTCCTTGCATTGAACTGCATAGCCTTTCCTTCGAGTACCCATTCAGCAAGTGGTACCAAAGAACCCTCTTAATTATCTCGCCATGGCAGAAAGGGGAACATGGTAATTAAGAAATTATTCTGATCCTCTGAAAATCATGGGGATATGTTGTTCTGGGGAGAAACACTCGTTTACGTTTTGTGAATTGCTATAAAAATATTCCCAAGGCAAAGTTGTATTTTTCTAAAACATTTTAGATATCATAAATAGCACGATCAACTCATCAACTGATTCAGCAGCTGTTACAGAACAGAAAGCTAGCTGAGGGAGAATGAAGGACCCAGCACAGTGCTCAATTCTAGGATCTGTCGACTATATCCTGCAATTCACTGAGTCCCTCCTTAAAGTCAGCAGGGGCTGAAACATCTCAGAGTTTTGTGTGAGGCACGCAGCACCTTTTGAAATTGGGTCATAAATCAGTTAAACACAATTTGCACCTATGAATTGGCTGGCACAGACAGCGTGGGATCACATGGAAGGGGTGTATGCAACTCCGATTGTTGCACATTGATGCAGTTTTGTGAGACAAGGGAACAGAAGTGATGGGTAATTAGCAGATCGTTTTTCCCCTCTACTTTGTCAGTTTGAATCTTGTCACGGTAGCTCGCGAGTGAAAGTTTCAGCACTGGCTGATTTTTTGGGGGCTGCATAAAAGGAGTTTACTGCTGTTAGCTCATTTTTCATTTGACAGGTCTTCATATTTTTCTGCTTGTACAGCACCTGACAAGGGTTCATTCACAAAGATTAGAGGCACAATCACGCAACAAATAATATTAATAATAATGGTATAAATTGCTTGGGACAAGTGGAAAATATGTTGGTAGCTACAGAAGACACATCAACCATTAGGACTGAATTATTCCTTCATCTCAAGATCGAAATGCTCTGTGGAGGGGATAACATAGCTGTGGTACCTGTTTGGTGGCTACAGCAAGGACTCCAGTCTCCAGGGCTGTCAATCTGGGAGGCATTCAGGAACATTAAATTCCCACACAAAGAATCCATCTGCTTTAGCCTTAGCTTTAGTATATTCCAACCTTGTATGCAGCTTATTTAAATCTGTACTATATGAAAAAAGTAACTGAGCTTGTCCCAAGCTTTGTACACACTTTACAATAATTTAAAATGCATGGTAGAATAATTAAAGACATTCTTTGGCAAAAATCTTGTTGGCCTAATAAAAAATCTCATCTCTATTATGAGTCCTCATTGCCAGTAGAATAAGCAGTCTTCAGGATTGTACCCTTAAATACTATGATTGCAACAAGGAATTTAATCAGTTCTTGTATCCTGAAATTTCTTGTCCCAGCCTTCACCTAGTCTCAACATTCCCTCCTCCCTAGAAATAAAGAAGAAAAGATAAGCTTCTTTAGTACTCAGAGTTGCCAGCTTGTCCAATTTTAAGTCAGTCTTATGCTGTTTGGTGTCTTTCTTAAACCTCTTTTCTTAGAGGCGGAGGATTACTTGAGAATCTCGCCACTAATCTTTTCTTAAATAAGTTTCTAGCATGTGTGGCTATGTGGAAAAGCTAAGAAATGTCAACACTGAAGTCTGAAAAAGGAGAAGACAAGAAGATAGGCCTCCAAATGCATTATTTTTGACAGTTTCATGTGTTTGGGGGCCTTGACCCATTTTGTATGCTTGCAACTGGCACTGCAGTAAGACCAACTGTTAGGGAGCTCTGTCTTCCCCCATTACTTGTCATTTAAAATGTATTTTAATTTAATCTATCTTCCTGGAGTGCCAATATCTGTAAGACCAAAATTAAGCCACGTCTGAGCACAGGAGTAAACCTCTTGCCTTCCTATTCTTTCCCATTTCCTTGTGGTGAACTCAAGTTACAAAATGTGGGTCTGGATCTTGATCCTGAACTACCACAAAATTAACCTGCAGTACAAAGATCAGAGGTGTGTGGAGTCTAACGTTGAGAACGTGGTTCTGCTCCAGTCCTCAATATTTCCCGTTTCCTTATGACTGGTTAAGTAATGTATTAACTAAATTATGAGAGAGCCTTGTGATACTCGGGTACCTTTCAGCTCCTTTGGTACGAAGCACACGGGTTTGTAACAAAATGGATGCAGTTGGAATCTGCTGATAGGCACTAGGTTTGGGGAACCAGGTGCCTCGGGTTGTATTCTCAGCTCATCTGCTAACTGCTGTGGGACTGTTAGCAAATTCTTGCATTTGCTCTGCTTGAGTGTCTCCTCCTTTCCTTTGTCTGTTCTGAGTGTGGGCTTTTTGGGAAGGGAAAAACTGCTTTGTATGGGGTTTCACACAATGGGCCGTTAATCTTCATTGGGAGCTTTATTCTACTGTAATGTAAATCTTCATAAACCTGCCCTTTTCACAACACCCTTCCCTATCTCTTGCTGCCATTTAGAAGCATAGATAACACATAGCATGTGCACATGTTATCACCAAACATTTGTCTCTCTGGTGCTCAGTGGAGTCTCGTAGGATGCTATCTGGAAACACCCTGCTAAATAATGGGACCTGTTTAGCTCTTTCATATGCTATGATTGCCAAAGCAGGATGATTAGAGAAGAGACTAGGAAGAGCCAGAAGTATTGCACAGACTCTTGAACAGGAGAGGTCATCTAAGTTGTTTTAATCCAAAGGGAAATAAGAAAAATGATGGCTGTTCTAAAAGATTGTCTCTATCAATAGTCTTCTCTTATTCTGCCCTTCCACTGTTTTTATGGGCCTGAGCTGGCTTTTTTTTTTTTATTTTTGTATGATGGGCTTTGGCCTTTCTTGTCAGTAATGGCCAATATATTTTAACTGAGCAAGTCTCATGTTTCTCAATGCTTAATAAAACGATTTAAAGGCTATCTAAAAATAACACTTGGTGTTGATGTTGGTTTTCAATGAACAACACGGTATTCTCTGGGTGTTTTAGGATTTACAGTGCATATCTAGCAGGGGAGACGGTCATAGATAAGTTAAATTTTCTGAATGTTTTAAGACTCTCTGGAAATAACAGACTGTCTCAAGACATTACTTGAACCCTGATTGTACATAATAAAGCTCTTTGAGATGTTTGTATGAAAAGTACTGTATCTAGGTAAACATGGCTTCATCAGATATCTTGGGAGGATATTTTATAATTGGACTTTGAGATAAACCAGATGAGTTACCATGTGAATTTGGCTGAAATGTCATTGACGTTTGGATAAACTTTTGAGAAAGTTTAGTGAGCCAGGATATGATTAATCTGCATTTGCCTAAAACAGAGACTGATCCCGAGAGTCCTCTGCTGAAGTCTGTAGGAGTGAGGTTTGCCCTTCCGATAAAATTGGTCTTCCCAACAAGATGGGTAAGACTTCGCATTGATGTGTCCTTGCTGTATATTTTTTAGTCATTAGGCAGCTTTGTGGGCTTTGTAAGAGTCCAGACGAGGTTTGGTTCTTGATGAAGGGCAGAACTATTTGTCTGTAGTTGCAGCTGCATATTTTTAATTACTGTTCCCGTTTAGAAAGGTTGCTGATGAGAAATCGATCTGCACTGTCAAAGGCAGGGGACCTACTTACCCAAGGGATGTCTCTCTGTGTGACACTGCCTCTGGGAGGGCCAGGGCCAACCTCTAAGAAATAAAACCTACCCAGCCAGGCCCACAATTAGGCAATGGAAACAGCTTTAGCCTGAACCCTCTATACAATCTAATTTTCGGGCTTGAGTTATGGTATTTTAGGTGAAGGCAAGAGAAGGGGCAGGGGGTGATGGGACATGCTTTGTCAGGACCGTGGGCACCCCCTCCCAGGCCTACAGTGGCCTGAGCTGGTGGGCCTGAGCTGGGCTGGTGGGTGGGGAGCATGGTTTGCATTCTCTTTTCTGCCAGTTGATGGAACGAGGTGGCTCTTGCAGCTAAAAGCCACAGCCAACCAGAGCAACCCATGTGCTGGCCCGCAGCTGGGACTGCAGCAGAGCCACCAGACGGTGAGGTGCACGGCGGGCCCTGCCCTCCCCAGGTTTCCCTTTGTACTGGGGTCACAGCACTGCCTACATGGCAAGGAGCTAAGAGGCAGGGAGAGAAGGTGTGTGTCCTAGCCAGCCCACGTGGTGCAGTGCAATACGGTGCTTTGGGCATTTCCCAGGGGCAGCCTGGTGCTGGCTGCTGAGCCTGTGTTGTTTCACCATCCCTAAGATTGGCTGGCCATGGCAAGCATGCACTGGAGACCTCCAGTGTCCTCCCCACGGCCTCTTAGTGCAGCAGAGTGGCAGCCTGCATGGCTGGGAGCCACTGTGTCTCCCCGTGCCTGGCTCTTGCTTAGCTACTGTGCCGGGACAGGGAGCCCTTTGCCTATGGCCACAAGGAGGTCCTTGCATAAACCGGGGAGTTAAGTGAGGTCCTCCCATAGTGTTGTGCTTTCCTCCAGGACTCCAAAGCAGTCCTCCCAGAGCCAGAACAGGGTCTGCAATCAGGGGGAGCCGATTAGTGCTTAAGCGGGCAGGAACAGGAGCAAGCTTCATTGAGGGGGCCAATAAGCTCTTCCCAGAGTCTGAACCAGATCCTGCCAGCAAACTGGCATCTGCTTCATGCCCATGGAGTCTTTGGAAGGGGCAGCCTTCACTACGGGTGCAGCGAGCTCCTCCCAGAGCCCAGAAGAGGCCCTGCTTGCAACCCCAGGGTCCAATTTGTGCCTGGGCAGGTGTGGGTGGAAGCAACTTTGATTGAGGGGGGCAGCAAGCTCCTTCCAGGGCCTGAATGAGGTCCTGTCTGTAGCCCAGGCTCCAGTTAGTGCCGAAGCAAGTGGAGACAGGAGCCACCTTGGTGGAGGGGCCAATGAGTTCATCCCAGCTCTTGAGTGAGGCCCTGTTTGCAGCCAGGGGTTAAATCCCAGAGCCAGGAGGGTCTGCAGTTCAACAGGCATCACAGGGTGTCATTCTCAAGGGCGAGTGAGATCCTGGCTTCCTGCAGGAGTCAGATGGCCTGAGAATCGGGATTGCTGCAGGCCACGGTGGCTGGGCCAGCGCCACAGGGGAAAGGGAGCGAGGGGTGGGAGCGAGGTTCATTTAGGGGGTGGAGGAGGCTGCACTCTGGCTAGAGCAAGGGTCTGCCTTGGACCAGGAGCCAGAGGCGATCACGCTGCTGGTCAGTTTGCCTTCAGCCAGCAGCCACGTGAGATTGTGATCAAACATGGGGAGGGGGGCAGCCTGCAAGGAGGATCAGGCTAGATGATCTGTTCAGGTCCCTCCTGATCCTAGCTACTATGATAATACAATCCAAGGAGCTTCGAAACAGACCCGGGGCAGCAACCACAAGTCACTCGGGGTTCGAGGAGGTCACCCCACAGCAGGGTGAGGGGGTGGGGGAAGCACTCTGGTTCCTGGCCCGCCCTTAGTCCAGCGGCTATGTGCTTTCTGATGGCAGAAGCGTGTTATGGCTGCGGGTGTCATGTCACAACCCCTTTGTGAGGACAGCAGCCCCTTGGGTGCTGAACCAGGGCTTGCTGCGAGGCAACTGCACTTGTGGCCCTGTGCTCTTGAGGCTCAGAGGCGTCCCTGTGGCTTGGCCTTGGTTTCAGATGGGCCCCATGGGAGGCTGTTTGGCAAGGTGACCTTTCTCGGGGACTTGAGCTCTGCGGCAAAGTGCTCCAGGGGGCTGACCCTGCTCCTCAGTCTTGCTGAGAGCCTGGTGGTTAGGGCACCTTCCTGTGAAGACGGGGCTGCTGGTTGGCATTGCCATGTGGCCGGAGGCCTCGGACCCCCACCTTCTCTGTGACCCCGTGGGCTGGTGCTTGCACAGGAACCGGGAGCCCAGGGTTGTCTCTGTTGAACGTCCAGAGAAGACACGTCCCTAGAGCCCGAGGTGATGGGCCGAGCGGCTTCCCTTTTTGCAGGCAATGCCTGAGGCAGGAAACAAAGGCAGACCTGCTGGCCTCAAGCCTGAATTCTTCAGACTGGAGCGTACGTGGCTGGAAGGAGGGAGAAGCATCATCACTGCAGGCCCACAGCAGCTGGGCAAGGACCACAAGGGACAGCAAGAGGGAAATCCACCCGGGAGACAGGGGCCCGAAGGATGCCGGGTGGATGGAGAATCAAACCCATATCCCCTGCCTGAAAGGAGGGGTCTTGGCTGCCAGGCCACAAGGCAGGCAGGGGTCTGCAGCCTTGCCAGGGCTCCTCTTGTCGTGGGGCTAGTGTGTGTCCATGTGGGAAGAGGGAAGGGGGTCAGGGGAGAAACTTGGGGCGGGCAGTGTCCCGTGGTGTGCGGTGCAGCAGGCCATTGCTGCTGATGTGCCGAGGCTCTGGGGTCTGGCGCGAGGCCTGGTGGCTCGGCTCGTGAGCCCTGTGAGCTGGCAGCTCAGACTTGGTCTCGGGCAGGCGTGCGGGGCAGCTCCTGCCCCTTTGGCTGGAGGGGGCCTGGCAACCTGGGTCCAAGGGGCATGCCCAAAGGGGAAGCTCGCAACCCTCATCAATAGTCTGCATGTGGGTTTGAGTCCCCAGCCAGCTGGAGCTCTCTGTCTCCTACCCAGGTAGCTCTGGCCCCCAGGACATGGCCAGCAGCTGGGGTGTTGGGGTGACTGTGTTTGGGTGTGAAGAGTGCTAGGGGGCCTTCGTGGCCTCTCTTGACCTCTGAACCCCCGGGCAAAGAGCAGGGTTGGGGTTTTTGGCATTTTCCAGCCACTGAGCAAACAATGTGCTAAAAAGATCCAGCCTGGTGCCAGGTGGTTCAGGACTTGTAAGTGGGTCACTCCAGCTGTTAACAGTGATCACCCCTGGGCACAGGCTGCTAGGCAAGCGCCAGGGGGATGAAGGACCTCGCATAGTGACGGCAGCTAGAGGACTCCAGTTTTGTGGGAACGCGAACCCCCAGCCCCTGCCACCACGGGCAGTGCCCGAAACAGGAGGCCAGAAAGTGAGACCGGACTGCATCCTCCGTCGTGCCTCTTGACCCACCTTGCTGGTGCCCTGCAGGGGAAGAGGCCATGGGGGCTGTAAAATACTACTGCCAGCCAGCCAGCCAGCCCCCAGACACCTAGACCTATCCTTGCAACGCATGGCTCTAGCCAGCGGATGCAGTCTGGGCCATATAGATCTAACCGTCAGGAGCTTGGGCCCACAGCTTTTGTCATTAGGGATATTACCCACACCACCAGGCCACAGGGAGACTTAACAATAGTATCCTCCGGTGCTCCTCTTGAGCCCTTCAAGGAAAGGGGCACAAGCCCTGTGCTCCCGGGGCCTTCCAAGAGCCCGTCTGCATTCATGGCTTTCCTCTGTGGACTTAGACGCTAGAGAATCAAACTCTTCACTGACCCCTGAGAACCCAGGACCTACGAGTTTGAGCAGACGGGCTCAACGCCGTCCACTCTGCGCTCATTAGCATGCTGGGTTTTGTTTCCTCCCTTCAACCTTGCTGCTGAATAGCCCTGTGCCCCCACAACCCTTGTCTCCAAGGACCTTTCCTGTTGCAAGTAACTCTCGTCTTGGAGTCCAGCTGCTTGTTGTGTTCATGTGTTTTTGTCCCAGACCGCATGCTCAGATTTGCCCTTCGCAGAAGTATGTCCTCAGATAGGTTTGAACCCCGCTGCGTTGACATCCGCAGTAGGGAAAGCTAGTGTCCCCAAGTCAGGGGCTTAATAGGAAAGTCTCCCTTAGTCCACACACCTAAGGGGCCTCCTCGGCATAATTTAGACCCACCCCTTGTTAAGTCTTCCGCACCGGTCACAAAGAGAACTTTATTGATTACAGGGGGTAGGGTGAAAACAGGGTAGAAGGTAGAGCAGTATTGTAGAAATATCAGAGGAATCCCATAGAGCAAACCAGTATGGCTGAGGTAGCCCTTTTGATCTCGCATTTGAGTTACTGTAAGCTAAATATCTAGTTGGATCTCGAGTAGCTTACTCACACGCATCATCCAGAGGTGGTTGGAGTTTTCCTCTGAAGGCAGATCACTCTTTGAGCATGCGGTTATGAGGAGAGAGCCAGTTTCAGATTCACCTGGGTGACCGCATGGCTAACGGCTTTCCTTCTTCCTGGCCTGGGCCTTTAAATAACCTTCCTGACCTCAGCAGCCTGGTCCAATTGAAGCTGCCAGTGCTGGCCACTAGCCAACCAATTCAAAAAAACATCACTGGCTACATGGGCCGGTGATCAGGGCTTTTCCCTCCCCTCCCCCAGGTGACCAGAGAATCCACCTCCAAGGCACCAGGCTTTTGTCATGTAGGCAGGGAGGCAGATCCCCCTCCCTGAGGAATTCAACACCAGCCTCTCATGCTGGCAGAGACAGATTTCTGGAGAGGGACACAGATGGTGGCATTTCTGCCACATTTCCTACACACTCTTAAGCTTCCCTAAGGACTGAAAAGGCTGTCTGTTGTCTGGAGAGTATTGAAATGCAATGCTGTCCTTGTAAAAAGATCTCACCTGAAATGCTGAATAATCTTGTATTCATTTTCTCCTTACTTGGCCTCTGCTATACAGAGCAGCTATACAACATGACTGAAGCAGGTGCAAAAAAGGTTACTAATTTTCTATCTCTGTCTTCTGTGTCATTTTTTCCTTTCTGTGGCTCCAGCTTGCCACTGGAGGCATGTGTTCAAAGGTGATAATGGAGCCACAACTCCAGAAATCTATTTTAAAGGGCAGGCTCCTAGATGCAATCCTGGTCCTCGCAAGTCTAAGGGCGTTGTAATAACACATAGCATTTCTATGTCAATTCACACCGAAGGGATTCAAAGCCCTTCAGGAACTTTAAGTGAACTGCTTGTGACTGTTGCCGAGTAAGTACAGAGATGGGCATGCTGAGATGCATATGGTAGGTAGCCCTGATATAGCTACTGTATTTACAGTGGGACAGAGGGAAAGGATGATCAGGTTCACAGGTAGAGGTGCTACAGAAGCCAAAAGTCGAACTTGAGTGTATTGACTTGCCATCTTGAGGAAGCCCATGTCCCTGGGCCAGGACAAGAACTCCATCCTGACTACAAACCCTGAGCTCTCTCTACTAGATCCCACTCCCGTCCAAATTTAGGCAGCAGCCAAACCCTTTTGGAACACACAAGTCCCGTTTCTAGTGACATCCTTTATCCTTAAGATGCCTCACTCCCTTCCATTTTATTTTTGTCTGCCGCTCACCCTTTCTGATCCTTTCCAGTGAAGGTGGTGATTATCTAAACCCTCTCACTAACCTGAGTTGTGCACCTGAACCTCGCAGTAACGGTGCCCTGCAGTCTCCTCTCAGCCGGGGCATGCAACTCCCGGTAGTGCTGAAGGAAGCAACGCGTGCACAGCGGGATGAGAAGCTGTCCCATGTGGTACCAGGTTGACGTTCTTGCCCTGTTTTTTGGCTTCCTCATGCACTGGTTTCATTGCTGGAAACTAGACTCTTGCAGTGTCTCAGGGCATGCAGACAGAGAGCAGCTCCTTCCTGCACCCCGAAACGTGGAGGTTGTGATTTGCAACTCTAGATGCGTCTTTATTTTCTTCCTTTCCCAGGGGCAATTGGTTGCAGAAAACAGCCTCTCCCAGAACAAAATAAAACAAAATGAAGCCTTTTTGGCTGAAAGCTGAGTCCCCCTCCTTTTACCTGTTGTCAGGCTTGACTTGTTTGCCAAGCTCCGAGACAAGAACCTGACTGTAATCAACAGACCCAATGAAGCTGCAGTCACACAAAGCTCCTTGTGCCCTTCCTCCCCAGCAATCCCTCTCCTGTCTGACCTGCTGGGGACACTACCCAGTCGTGAGGAAACAATGGCACTTTCAGGGCTTGATTTCTGATAAGAAGGTCTACAAAAATGTGCCACTTTGCATTACAAGCAATAGTATTGTAGCAGGTAAAAGGGAGGAAGGAGGACCCAGGAAACTATAGGCCAGTGTGTCTTACCTCAGTCCTGGGGAAGCTTTTTGAGAGAGTTATCCTGGCACGTCTGTGAGGGGCCAGCAGGGGAGACTATGCTTAGGGGCAACCAACATGGGTTCGTCAGAGGCAGGTCCTGTCAGACCAACCTGGTGGCCTTCTATGTGTCATGGTGGACATAGTCTTTCTGGACTTCAGGAAGGCCTTCGACACTGTCTCTCACCCCATTCTCATTAAAAAAAAAACTAGGAGACTGTGGTGTTGACACCTATGCAGTCAAATGGGTCACTAGTTGGCTGGAGGGCCTAACCCAGAGAGTGGTGGTGGATGGGTCTTATTCGACCCGGAGGGACATGGGCAGTGGGGTCCCCCAGGGCTCAGTCCTCAGGCCTGCACTGTTCAACATCTTCATCAGCAACTTGGATGAGGGGGTAAAAAGCACCCTGTTCAAATTCACAGACAACACTAAGATGTGGGGGGAAGTGGGAATGCTAGAAGGGAGGAATAGGCCACAATCCAACCTAGACAGGTTACAGGGGTGGGCGGATGAGAACGGGATGGGTTTCAACACTGACAAATGCAAGGTATTGCACCTGGGGGGAAGAACCAGCAGCATACCTACAGGCTGGGGAACACCCTTCTCATCAGCTCAGAGGCAGAAAAGGATCTAGGAGTCATTATTGATGCTGAAATGAGCATGGGCCGACAGTGTGGGGACGTGGTCAGGAAGGCCAACTGTACCTTGTCATGCATCCACAGATGCATCACGAGCAGGTCCAAGGAGGTGATCCTCTCCCTCTGGACACTGGTCAGGCCGCAGTTGGAGTACTGCGTCCAGTTCTGGGCGCCGCACTTCAAGAGGGATGTGGCCAGCATTGAAAGGGTCCGGAGGAGGGTCACTCACATGATCAGGGGGCAGCAGAGCAGGCCCTACGAGGAGAGGCTACGGGACCTGAACCTGTTCAGCCTCCACAGGAGAAGACTGAGAGGGGATCGAGTGGCGGCTTATAGTCAGAGGGGACCAGCAAGCATTGGGGGAGTCCCTGTTCCCCTGAGCACTCCCAGGAGTGACTAGAAATAATGGTCACAAGCTGGCAGAGGGTAGAGTCAGATTAGACATCAGGAGACACTACTTCACTGTCATGGTGGCTTGGATCTGGAACTAACTTCCAAGAGAAGTGGAGTCTTTAAAAGGAGGCTGAATGAACACCTGGCCAGGGTCATTTGACCCTTGTACTCTTTCCTGCCATGGTAGGGGGTCGGACTTGATGATCTGCTCAGGTCCCTTCCAACCCTACCCTACTAACTAGGTAGGGAGTTAAGATGCGGACACCTTTCAACTGACCTTGGATGGAGATGCATTCAACTCCTTGCACAAAACTCCATTATCTTCATGCTTTGGGATGTCCAACTCAAGACCAGCCCCCTTTTTTTTGTTGTTGTTGAAATCTTCAGCCTGATCTCTCTCAAATCAGGCCTGTGAAATGTCTGAAGGACCCAAGCCTCGATTCCCCCATTTTAAGTAATAGCCCATAATTGTGGGCATTGCAGTAAGTTTTGCTGACTGCTGGCCTGGGACAGAATGTGAAGCTGGGATACTGAGTAGGGCGAAGTATTTTGTGAGCAGTTTTCAGTTTCAGTGCTAACTCTATTGGTTAAAATAAAATAAAATAAAATAAAATAAAATAAAATAAAAAGAGTCTGTAACTATATTAGAGTCTCTTGTGGAGGAAGTTATGTGGGCATTTACATACTCAGAAATGGTCTGAGACCCACTCTTTGATTGCACATAAACTACAGAGTAACCCCAAAGGTGTGAGCACTTGGTGAGCTAGTTAGGCTTAGTCACATAGAAGGAGAAGCTTCTCCTCACCCCCAAATGTTAGGCTACACATCAGCCTCTTCCTTGTATCATTTTGAATCGCTAGGCAACAAGCTTATTATGCTCTCTGACTGCTACCAAGTGCTAAGTGGTACTTGCTGTAGCAGGCACCCACCCCTGTTACTGAGACTGGGCAGTAGGTCCTCAGCTTCCAAAAACTGCAAAGGAAATAGGCTACATGGTGTGGAGCCCCAGGCAGCTCGTTAGGTAATGGCCCCTGCTGATAGTAATGGGAAACACCTTTAACCAGCTAAAAGCCTCAGTGGTCACGTGACTGGAAGGGGGCAGAGCCTAGGGCTATATAAGCCTGAGCCCAGAAGCATGGAGTGTGTTTGTTGCCTTGGTTGGTAAGAGAGTGTTTGTGTGAGTATACTTGAAACTAAGGAAACTACAGAAAATAAGGTGTTCTGAGGGGTTGGTCATGTGTTAGCTGATGGTGGTGAAGGGGTTTGTGACTTTTGGTATCAGGTGCATGGGTTTTTTGTTAGCTGTGAGGTATAAGGTGGCTTAGTACGTAATGTGGAAGCTGCTAACTTGATCTAGTAGAGAGGTTCTGTGCTCCCTACAGTGGATGTAAGGCTGATAGAGTCCCAAAGGGTACTGGGGAGGATGGTGACCCACTGGGAGTGAGAAGATGTCTTCACCCACACTCCACTTCTATGGGAAGGCCAGCACAAGCCAGGTGTGCTCTAAAGAGCAAAGTCTGGTCCAGAGTGTACTGCAGAAAGGCTTAGAAGACTGAGCCTGAGACCTAAGTAGAGGGAGTATGATGGCTACTGCAGGCCTGTGAAAGAGACCCTTGAGTGCAAGGGTGATGTTGAAGACCCCTGACTACCGCTAACTAACTAGGGCTGGAAAGCGAGTCCTGGATCAGCAATGCTAGCTGTGGGGGTGGGGAGGGGGGGCGCTAGGAAGAGAGGATAGGCGAGGGCTGAGGGAATAGGTTGGTCGAGGCCAGCGGAGCTTCAGAGCGAATTGGTCCGGAGAGGCTGGCTGATGGTGAGCAGGGGTGGGGACAGCACCCAAAGTGTCACTGGTGACTGGGCCACCTCCCCAAGTTAGAGGAACAGCCCACTTGAAAGGTGAGGGGGTGGTGAGAGGATGTAGGAAGGTAGCTAAGGCTGGATGGGGTGGCAGGTAGGCTGGTGAGCAGGGGCATAGGGTTTGGCATTGTAATGCCTCCCCTGCAATGCCTATACCACATCTTCAGACTAAAATACTACATGGGTTGAGTACTGTGCTTGCAGCTTTAAGAAATAAATGGTTCGTCTCTTCACATGCGGGCTTCTGCAGTGTTTGGAAGAGTTGTAAATACTCTTGTGCAGAAACCATGGGTTCCTAGGTATTTCTCTTGCCCACTGCGAATGCTAAGCAGGTCTCATGAAAAGCCCATATTTAATACAAGCCAAAGACTTTCACTCCATCTGCAAAACCTTCATTTCATCTGTCACTGTGGCAGCAGCATTATCCAATGTACCTATTAAATACTGTACATGTTTATTGTGAGTAGGGGATGGAGCAGGTTGCAATTATTGATGATCACCGCGTGAGGGGGAAAAACACCAGCTATTTTTTCCCTTATTGTCATAATTTTTGCCTGACAGAAGCTATGTGCTCAGGTTCCTAAATGTGACATGGGATATGCACAGAGGCTCCACTTCAGTAAGCAGTCAGTGCTTTAATGTGACATCCAGCGTGAAAATATAAGAACCCAGTGTCTCCCGCACGGAGATCCAGGAAGGAGCTTGGCACGGGGGAGCCGGTTCAAGCTGCCCCAGAGGTTTCCTCACTTAAAGGAGCATTGGGGTTGCTCCAATTGATGAGAGCAAGCCATGCACCCTAATCCTGGTCCATGCTGCCTGAAGATCCATGCATGGCAAGCAGCCATTAAAGTGAGGTGGCACCTAAACACCTTTATCAAACTGGCTTGAAATTGCTTGAGATTTTCAAAAATGTGCTGGACACAGTTGAGGGACCTGCTGGTACATTCCTCCTGGCTCCTTAGTTTATGACATGGAGAATAGCTTGCATAGAAATGCCTTGCACCAGGCAGGGGGTTGGACTAGATGACCTCTGCAGGTGTCTTCCAGGCCAACATCTCTCCAAAGACTTACATGAAGGTTTTTCAAAGCACTTCAGCACCCACAATACTGCTGCCTCAAGGTCCTCTGCCCCTTAGCGAAGGATTTAAATGCAAACAGCCTCTTGAAAAGGGCACTTGGATCCCTGAAGCTGGAGACCGCGTAACATGCCTAAGGACCTGTGGAAATGCAGTCTTGTGTCCCTTTGACTTGCATGGGGTGAGGAACGCTGTGGTTCATTGGAACTGATCCTAGTGGAGATAGGAGTTTAATTCCATTCGAGTTGAAATAAAGAATGTAGGGCTTCTCCTGGCTCCTCCCCCCTGCCCCCCCCCGGCAAAGCAAAGCCAATTGCACTTCTCTTGACAGGTGCCCAAAATGTGATCTTCTTTTCCAGTAAAAAAGATATGCCCTAAAATGCACGTCAAGCAAGTGAAAAGAAATATTGTGCCCACAGAACAGGTGCAAGGTTTAAAAGGATGTTTCTCTTCTCCAGTAGTTTTCAATAGGAGAAACAATTTGAGTTACTGATTGAAAGATCAAATCTGCCCATAGGGCAAGTATTGGGGTGTGTGTTTTCCACACTGCCCCCTTCCCACCTCCCCCAAGCAAATCACTGGAATAAACTGTCCAGTCAAACAATGTAGTGGAAGGTCTGAATTTGTAGTGGCAGGCACTATTATGGTCTGGAGAGAAATCCTTTGATCTCTCCAGACAAGACTCGGGGGGGGGGGGGGGGAGAAAGAACAGGACTCAGGTTTACCTGCTGAGCATTAAACTGAGAGGAATGTCAAAGGATGACATCATGTAGGAATATGGACCAGGAAATATCCTGTTGTAACTCACAGAAAGCTTATTGGTCTCTTCTATATTATAAGTCATGTGTGAATGCATAATTTAGGATCGGTACACATGACTAATCACTTGTTATAGAGTTTTATACCATCCTGTGAGCCTGTAGGTTGCTTATAAGTAGGGCATAAAACCTCTGAGCATATTGATATGCTTATAACCTCCTCTAGCAGCCTGTTGCTTAGCTTCATATAACAAATGCCTGTTAGTACGTCTCTTATTCGCCAGTTAACCATGTATAGAACTTTATTATGAAGTGCGGCCAGGATAGCGCATGGTTGCAGTGCCTTCTACCTGGAGCCAACCTTCAGATCTGCTGGCTCTCACCTGTTTCATAATAGGACCACAGGGTGCTCTACTTGCCTTGTAGTTGTGATCTCCCTCCCACTTCTGTACGTGGGAAGGCACTGGTGTCAACGTTTCCACATTGATTTGCAAGCTCTGCTTGGAAACTGTATTGTGTCAAGAAGGTTTATAGACTAGAAGCAACTGAATATGTGGATTATAGGGTTTAAGCTATGTGGGAATGGGTGACCTAAAATATGGAATAGACATCACCACTGTGTGTGTAAAACATTGGTTGTTAGGTTTAGGTGGGTCATCTCGGACCCCTTTTTCAGAGAATGTGGATCTGTTGTGGGTGTCAAGTATGCATCCGGGGTCTTGAGATCAAGAAACAGCTGTTTGTGCATTGAGGTCCTGGTGGTTAGAATTATGTAGGTGCCTAATGTCCCCTGACATCAGAATAGCCTATAGCCATTTCAATTGAATGCATTTGAGAAGATGAAATAGCTCTAAGGAACAGGGTCTGACAGCCTCTCTATGGTTATGCAGATCAAGTCATAGGATTGTAATACATGAAGAAAGGCGGGGGCACGAGGGATGCAAAGAGGAAGAGCGAGTGACAAAAGGCTGACAAGGCAAGGAAATGAGATGAATCAGATAAGCCAAGAGTTGGAGTAAAGGATGGAAAATTGAATAGATGCCCTGAAGAGAAAAGATGGAGAATGGAAAAATGGGAATAAAAGATGCATCGAGATGCAGACAGGAGAGGGGGAGCAGGAAGAAAACGGGTAACGTGGAGGAGTCAAGGGAGGTCACTTACTGGTATGTGCTGTGACGTTTGGTTTTGGCCCACGTGCACACCCATACATGCACATACTCACACACCCCACAAACACAGTTTTTTCTTGGTTGGATGTTTTCACTTCTTGAGCGCTGGCCGTTCAGTCCTCCTTTTCCTTGGGAAAACTGACAGGTACAAAGCTAGTGGTTCTCTGTGTGATGCCATGTGGCCTCTGGTTTCTGTCGGTCCCCACTGAGAATTCCCTCTGCTCATGCAGTCACGACTCTGCAGCAAGTTTTGCTTTGTGCGCTGTGCTAGCTGTTACCAGATTTGCCCATCCCTTTGGGGCGTGCTCATTTATGAGGGATGCGTTTCTAAGGTCTTTGTAATTCTGTCCATGTGCTGCTTGTGTTACTTGTGTTTCTATATGGAGCTGTACCTCTCCCTTCTGCCAGTCCTCACCACCACTGGAGCTATCTTGCAGGACTCTGTTTCATTGGGGCTGGGTTCCTCCAGTCACCAAATCAGTCACACACACACAAACACACACAGATTAATGTGACACGCCTGACCCGGCCAGGTTGATCAGCATGGACAGGCTGATACCCTCCTATGCCAAGAATCTGCTCATCAGATCAACAATAAACTGCAGTCAAACACAAGCACACAAGTGAACAGACTACCTCTGCATCTGGCTGGGTGTCCAGCTGACACCCTCATAGGCCAGCATTCAGTTCATTAGGGCCTGTCTGAGCCAAACTGGGTCAATCAGCCTGTACAAGCTGATCCCCTTTTGTGTTTCAAACTCAGCACATCCCAATCTTTTTGTCCTAACTGTCCTAGTAGGGGTAGCCTCTTGATGAGCAGACCCCACAGTATTTCTGGGCTTCACAGGGATCTTTGGCTTAGGTAAACGAAGCATTGCTACAGAGCAAATCGGGAAGGAGAAGTAGAGAAGGAAAAATACACCCTGTTACCACCAGTTTGACTATAATAGTTATGTATTGCTAACTATATGAAATGTATAATGGTACTACTAATAATAGACATGCAAGGAAAAACAAACATAACAATTATATAATATGACCCTGGTTTAATTGAGAATTTGGGGAAACTTAGCTCAAGCTTAACTAATACAATTTAGGTTCAGAAAGCTATGCCAGGGGTTATCTGGTTTGGAACATCTCAAGGAACTGAATAACAACCAGGAAAAAACATTACGTTTAAGGAGTAACCAGACACCTAGGAGCCAGCTTGAAATTATTGTGAATATACTGGAAGGGCTCTTCTCAGATGGCCTAGCTATGCTTGCACTGTGAAGTCAGCATCGGTGTTTTGCACTTTACCTGTTGTGAATAAGCCTCAGCTTAGCATGACTCCCAGATTTTACTGTAGTCTTTTAACAGACTTAAGGGGATTACTTGAAGCATTCATAAAATTTGTGCGGAGGACTTCCACCAGTCCTCCCAGGAAAAGTATGCCAGCACTTGTGGTCAGGGCTCTAACAGGCTGGATGCTGTGATGAACCCTTTACCATTGTTCAAATGTTGCCCATACCTGCTCTGGCTCGGTCTTTTGCCTTAGCATTCCCTAACCCGGTGACCGAGTTGTAGTCAATCGAGTTTAACTAGGCCTCCCATATTGGGACCGGGGAATGTACGGCCTGAGATGCCTATTAAACTTTACTTCTGCTTAGTTCTGGGTAGATGAGGTGTGTGTGTGGCGGTGGAAATGTCCTTAGTAAATCCAGATGAGAATTGGTGTGATAAATGCTGAGCTGGGTGTATGTAAATGCGGGTTGATTTGCATTTGGAGCACAGCTTCCCCATCATTCAATGCTCCCCTGCTTCTCTGATCCCAGAATTCACTGTGGTCTTTGCTTTGGGCTTTCTGTTCTCCATCTCCCATGTAAATGAATTGTCATCTGGTTCCATCTCACATGCAAATGAGAGCTAGGGCAGTTGCTCCCTTATCTGGAGGGCTTTAGGTGCATCTCCCACTGCATCTTCATTGTCTTTTATAATCAGTTTGTGTTCAGGTAGAGGAGGGGAGGGTGGGGGAATTTTTTGAGAGTCAGACAGGGTGCGTCCTGTGCCAGGGTTCCCCCAAGAACATGAAGCTGAGAGGTAACATTGCTTAGTCTCTTAAAGGGTCCGGCCCTGCTGTGTATTGACTGCCAGCAGTGAGGTGCTCCGTTCAGTATTGCCCAGAGAATATCTTTGAGACTAGAACTCAGCGCCCCGGAGGATTGGACCTGTATTGAGAGCCTGTGTTTTCCTTCTCATCTTTCTCAGCTTCCAGAGGCAGCTGCTGATACGGTGTGGTAAAAAAGGGATTGAGGAAGCTAGGAAGTGGCTCCTCTCTGGCATGGAAAGGCAGTGGAACATGAAGTGGCAGTTGAATTGATTGCGGGTGTGACCTGTATTTCGCCCAACTACATGAAGCTTGTTCACTGCTGCAGGTCTAGGTCAGGCTCATTTCACACTGTGCCAAGGTGCTCGGTTGGCTTTGTGAATCTAGGCAAACCCAGGTGGGCTGTCAAGGTTGGTTGCAAAGGTTATGAAGCATTGAGACAGGAGTTAAGGCAGGTGTCTGACCTGCAATGCATTCCAAATTCAAGCAAATTCCTTTTGCTGAGAGGTTTTGTGTACTATTTGTAATGCTTTCTAAGGTTTCCCATGACACTTATAACAGCACCTAATAAAACTGATGAAAACATATTCAAAGTGTTCCATCAGTTCTATTGAACACATCCCTGCCTTTGGTTCTTAGCCATTAGGGCTGTGTGAAGCCTTAGGTGCCGATTTGATTTGGGAGAGATTCGGCCCGATTCGGCGGACGAATGTCTGAATTGGAATTGAATCAGGAGACCAGTTAACTGAACGGAATTGATTCGAAGCTCTCTGAATTGATTCGGAAAAGATTTGGAGAGCTCAGCGATTTGGGAAATCCCTGCTCACTGCTCCTGGGAGCTGGAGCCGGACTCCATGCTGGTAAGTAGGGGACAGGCAAGGCAGGGGGCTGGAGGAGGGGGGGAGGGGACCATGGGGTACCCCTGCCAGGCTCCATCCCCTGCCAGCACCTTCCAACCCCAACCCGCTCTCCAAGCTGTCCACCCCTCATGCTTGCCCTTCCCACCCCAGTTCCCAGCTGCTTAAGAAAAAGCCCCTACTCTCCAGCTGTTGCCAGGTGGGGGGGTGGTGATCCCTGCTACCCCTGCTGTGCAGCGTGGGACGGTGGGGAGCAGCGGGGATCGCCCTTCTGCCTGGCAGCACCCAGGGAGTGAGGCTTTTTTTTAAAGAGCTGGGAGCCGGGAGAGCGGGCGGGGGATGGGGCTGAATCTCCAAATCAGAATTGGCTGAATCACTTCAGGGCAGCGATTCGACTCACCGAGTCGAATCGCTGTCCCCCGAATCAGCTGACTCCAAACTGGAAGTGAATGCTAGCCGCTTTGCACAGTCCTAATAGCCATAGACATGGATGGTAGTCTCTCGAGAGCAGAATCAGCGGTATCATTAATGCAGCGGATGCTCGTCGGGTTTTTCCGTGGATGTAGGCCCCCATTTCAGGAAACACTAAATGTCTTCAACTCGTCTGTATTAAACCAAAAAAACAGAACTTATGAATGTGCTGAAGTCCCAGTTGCTTTCAAGGACTTAAAAAGTTAAGCCACTTTGACATGAGATACCGGCATCTGTGCTTTACTGAAGAGCGTTCCCGGGGCTGTTGACCTTCATGTTTCAACAGCACCAAATCCCCTGAAGTTATTTGTATCAACTGTATCTGGCTGATGTTTCTGATCACTCCATCTTTTAGGTGAGTCTGGGTGCTCCACTAATCCTAGAAGTAAGGCAGTGTGGTTTGCATCTATTTTTACTCAGCTAGATAGGCAGTTTTAAATGCATGTCACATTAAATCTACCAGTGGCCTTCGGAGGCATTCTGCTACAAAGCCATGGGTGACAAAGACTAAATGTTAGCACTGGTGAGAAAACGCTGCCTCTGTATTTCACATTTGTGAGTTTTCAGGATCTATGGACCATTTGGAGAGGTAAACTTGATTGGACAAAGTTGGTTTCAACAAGTGGCCCTCATATAATCATGTATTAAACAGACCTTTAAGCACCAGTGGGGTTCCCCTGGATTCCAAGGCACCCACAAATGTGTAACCCAATAGAGCTCGCAAGTGGCTAAGCATTTGCACACTTGATTCTTGTTGTCTAGTGCAAACAACTCCATCAAGTTCAAAGGGGAAGTTATTGAGCTATTCTGTTTTCTGCCAGGCTGAGGGGAAGAGAAGCTTAAAGAGTATGTGAAGAGCATGGTCCTTCTATTTTAAGAAGACTGTGGAAAAAATGACCTGTTTATTATGGGCCTAAAGAGTGCAACTGTGAGGCCCAGTTTTTTGCCCTTGCACTTGGAACTAGTTGGCCTGAGGCAGTGGTACAACGTAAGAATACAAGTCCCCTGAGAAAGCAGTTGTATTTATTTACAGCTGTTTGCATACATTTAACTCCATTCTTGGTTAAGCATATAGCCTAAAGGAGTGAAAGAGAAGTGGGATGGAAATGGCAAGAGCAGAGAGTCCCAGGATTCACAGTACAGCAGAGGGAGGGGTCTTTGTGGTAGCAGGCAGTATACCATTGGACCTTTGTGTGTTTTCAGGTGAGCCAGTGGTGTTTATCACTTTATAGTTGAAATAAATTGTTACTGGCCGTTGTAATGAAGAATGAACCAGTCACCTCCATCTGACCTGTGGGCTAACTAGTGGCCTCCATGTAAGTAATCATCCTGGTCTAACCAGGGAGGCAAGGTTAAATGATGACCCCAGTGATTGGTGGCAGTTTGTAGGACAGTGCCAACGGTGATGGTTCAGGGGCAAATCAAACAGCAGCCATAACCAGTTCTTGGGTGGTGGTTCGGTGCCAGTTTGACTTCCCATTGGAGCTGGGGGCAATGGAACAGACCCCCCAGAAAGCTGTGAACTCTCCCGTGCTGGAGGTGGTTAAGAAGAGGTTGGTGTGCTTCCATGCAGGAATGTGGCAATGCTTCTTCTGAGACTCAGCCCGGGATGGTCCTAGCTCCGGGGTCTTGCCCATCTGGCTCCGGGTCCGACTGACGCTGTGGGTCAGGAATGAATTTGCCCTTGGTCAGATTGGTACAGACTGTGGGGGGTTGTCTTCCTTGGCAGTGGGACCAATGGCCTGTGCCTGGAATCTGGCAGCAGCTGCTGACTGGCTGCACTGGGCCAAGCCCCATGGGCAGTGCCGGTGGGCACCTGGCAGTCCTGTTTTGCCCCCAGACCCCTGCCCCTGCCTTTCAAGGCTACAGTAGAGCTTGCTACAATTTGTTCTAGGTGGGAAGGGCTTTCCCACCTTTTTTGCTTAGCACGAGGGAGTCCTTTTTATTTCCCCAGCCCCCGCAAACATGCAGGGTTCACTTGCTCGCTTTCATGGAAAACACTTCAGTTCATGCTTTCAGTCCAAAAAAGGACAACTGCGAATGCAGCTGGTCCCTATGTACAAGGGCTGATGTGTTGGGCGCATCGCAAATTGTACTTCAGTCTCCAGACATCGTGTTCAATACTGGAAAAGATGCCCAAGACTATGAAACTCGCACCTGAAGACCATGTTGCCGAGTTTGGCAAGGACAAGTGTCATGTTGATGGCACCATGCTGCTCTGCACTACGTGCGGCGAGGCTATAGCTCCTGCCTGAAGGCTGACTGTTATGGCATGCATGGAAACCATTAATTGTAAAGAGAAAAAAGAGAGACAAACAGAGGATGCTGGAAAAGGAGGGCTGTCAAAGAAACAATGCGCAGTGACAGCAGCACTCCGGCGTTCTGCCACTGCCCGAGCCCATCACGATGCCATCGCTTTGGATTGTATGCTAATGCGTTTGAAAGCAGACGCTCCCAGGCATAAAATGGATTTACCTGTTGTCAGGGATTTTTGGAGCAAAGACGTTAACAGAAACTTGGTTGCCGCAATCGTCAACGGAACGACCGACTTCCGGACCGGACCAGTTCCTGGCGGTTTATTTCAGGCGCTCAGAGTACGGCCTCCTCGGTGTGCTAACCTTCCCACACCGCAGCTAGTAAAGACGGCGTGCCTGAGGAAAGGTAGTCGCACTACCATTGCACAAGCTGTGATTTCTTGCCTGCTGGAATTGGCCATCCCGGTGGAGTGAAGATAGGCATTTGTAACAGACGCTGTGAGCTATGCGGTGAAGGGTTGGAACAGTGTGCTGTGTGGGCTGTGGTCAAACGGTGTACGTATTCGTTGCTATGCTCGTACAGTCGCTTTGGCGGGGGCTATTTGGTGAGAGACCTTCGAGCCAGTGGGTCACTTGGTAGCTTGAACAAAGTCCCCTGTAGGGAATGCTCCAGCACATCATGTACAGATGTGACAATATCCAGAGGACCAAAATGCTGATTTGCCAGCACTTCCACCAGAACTGGTTGTGACCAGGGGGACTGCGTGGTTCAGTGGTGTGAAGTTCCATACCAAGTACTCCCGGCTTTCCCATGGGTTTGTGAAACTCAAACAAATGGCACAAGGGGATGCAGCTGTTCTGCAGGAACGGGCCAGCCTGTCAGCAGTAGCAGACCTGCACAACCGTGTGAAGTACGTTGCAGAGAACTGTGGACGCCTGGTGACAGCGCCGGACCTTTGACAGTCCCAGAAACACCAAGTACATCAAGTGTCCCACACCAGCTTGGATTTAAGTTTGTGGTTGGAGCCTCTTGTCTTAGCAGTTGATGATGTGAGAGGAATCCCAGCTACTCGGAGTGCTGCCGATCAACTGAGACAGTACGGCACGACAAGTAACTGGCTGGCAGTTGATTTTCTCAGTGCTGTTCAAGCACTGAATCCTCCACAAATCGGTTCTGTTTGTACAGACAACGAAATGGTGGCATCAGAAGTAAAGCTGCCCAGGGCATGGCCAGTGTTTTTGAGAATTGTCCGAGGTGGGCTTGCAGATGCTGAGGATCCTATTCAGTTCTGGCCAACTGTTGAAGACCGCGTTCCCAACCTGGCAAAATACTCCGGGGCTCTCCTGCAGCTGACTGCAAATGCAACTGATGTGGAAAGAAGCGTCCCCAAATGTGAGGCTCTCGTCGGTGCTCAGTGTCAAGGTCTGAAAGGTGACCGTGTGGCGGGGAAGTTGCAACTGTCTGTTAATGCCCCGGCATCACCGAGTCGTTTTCCCCTCTTTCTTGTAGCAAGCCTGGCTTTGGCTGATACCTCGCCCACAAGGGAGTTTGTTCATCCCGTTTCGATCTAGGGGTCCCAGGTTTCGCGGTGGCAGCTCAAGCCAAGCGAAACTTAGGTGAGACCTCTACAAACTTGAATCCAGCCCTTATTGCTGCCAGCAGGTGCAGGGAGCCGAACAGCAGAGGTCAGCACTGCACAGATCCACAAAGTGTGGGGTGGGGGGACACAGCCACAGTTGGAGCCGCATCCTGGTGTGTGGGGGGAGCTTCTGCCAGCCAGAAGCTTTCCTGTGCTGCCCCGCTGTGCCCTGGGGGAGGGCAGCGGGGCTGGGAACACAAGGCCACAGCATGGACCCAGCCTTCCCCTGCCCCCCGCCCACCTGTGGGGGGCATGGGTCCCCCTTCTGCGTGCTGCTGCTGGGAGCTGGGCCTGCCCCAGCCCGCAGTGGGCAGCAGCAGTGGGGCAGGGCTAGGGGGATGTAGTGGGGGGGGGGAAGGGGCACCAGCAGGGCTGGGAAGCCTGTTTGAGGGAGTGAGGGGCACCCGCAGGGCTGTGGGGGGCCTTTAATGTTAATTGCAGATTTTGGCGTTTTTGCCAGAGAAAACCAGGATCCCCGGTGATGAGAAGGGCGCCCTGACATACAATGGGAATCATCTCCTAGGAAATGAGTTTATATCCTTTTCAGCAGCCCTTCCCCTGACTTACTCATCACGGTGAAAACACAGTGTGCACGCAGTCCCACTGTTTTCTCTTCTCTGCGAACGTTGTCTGTATGCTGACTTGTCGGATTTTGCAGCAATTGCGAGTTCTTCCCGAGCTGCCCCTGACCAACTCGTCCCACGTGCTGGGCCACAGCAACAGCGAGGGGCATTGTGGTTATCTATGCAGCAAACCAAGGCCTCTCTGCTGTCTGCAGAGTCGAGTGACCCAGTGACTCGGGGGGTCATAACATGAAAGTTTTTTGCTTCTGCATGGCACTGTGCATTCCTTCCAGGTTGATCGCTGCCCCAAAGAGGTACCGTTTTGTATCTATGGAGGACGTGCAAAAGATGCTGCTGGTCTCTGTTCATTCTCATCACAAGAAGTAATTGCACTTGTCCCTGACAACAGGGGCCGAGGAAGAAAAGAAAAAGAGAAGTGTCCAACCTCTCCACTGCCTCATGCAGCCTGCCTCTAGACAGAGAGTAGCGAGTTGGGGAAATGCAGACTGTGATGGGAGCCAAATGGCCTGAGGGAATGGGGACAGATGTCAGGGGCACTGCTGCGTGGAGTGGATGGAGCCGCCTCCAAGTCCACCTGCAATCTCCAGGCTCTAACTAGGGAATGGGATTGGATCTGTCCATCTGAAAGAGCGCCAGGCTGGGAACCGTAACAGTGTGTACAATCGTCCCTTCGGGAAGAGGACCGACTCTGACGCTGGTGGGAAGTGAGCGCCATTATTTCTAAGTCTCTGAGTCCTCTGGAATTGGCAGGCAGTGGAAACGACTCACATCACTTTTACTCTCCTGTGGGGCGAGCCTAGTTAGAGCCTGTGGATCCCTACGTAGTCCCCGTAGTTTTATTCCCTCTGGGTTGACTCCTGTGGTGTACTGTCCCAGGCCTACCAGCCACAGCCATGCGGAAGTGTTATCTAATACAAAAACCCAATATTTCTCCCATCTAAGGAAGTGATTCAGTGTGGCGCTGTTGTTCCTCACTTCAGTCCCGTTGGTTTCCGGTCCAACCTCCCATATAACACAGCCAGTGAAATTTCACCTAGTTGATCCTGTGCTGAGCCCTAATTGTTGTTGTTTTCCTTAAGTGTAGCTTCCATAAAAAACAGGGATTTAAAGGGGACTTGGCGGTATGGTATGCCAATGGCTGTCACAGTTAGGAGTGGCAGAAATACCACTGTCTGTGTCCTTCTCCAGAAATCTGTCTCTGCCAGCGTGAGAGGCTGGTGTTGAATTCCTCAGGGAGGGGGATCTTCCTCCCTGCTTACATGACAAAAACCTGGTGCCTCGGATGTGGATTCTCTGGTCACCTGGGGAGGGAAAAGCCCCGCTCACTGGCCCAGGTGACCCATGATGCTTTTTAAATTGGTTGGCTAGTGGCCAGCACTGGCAGCTTCGATTGGACTGGGCTGCTGAGGTCAGAAAGGTTATTTAAAAGCCTGGTCCAGGAAGAAGGCAGCCATTAGCCATGTGGTTATCTAGGTGAATCTGAAACTGGGAGAGGAGCCTCACCATCTGAAACAGGCTCTCTCCTCATAACCATATGCTCAAAGAGTGACCTGCCTCCAGAGGAAAAGTCCATCCACCTCTGGATGATGCGTGTGAGTAAGCTACTCGAGATTCGACTAGATATTTAGCTTACAGTAACTCAGATGCGGTATCAAAAGGCTACCTCAGCCATACTGGTTTGCTCTATGGGGATTCCTCTGATATTCCTCTGATATTTCTATGATACTGCTCTACCTTTTACCCTGTTTTCACCCTACCCCCTGTAATCAATAAAGTTCTCCTTGTGATCGGTGCAGGAGACTTATTGAGGGGTGGGTCTAAATTATGCTGAGGAGGTCCCTTAGGTCTGTGGACTAAGGGAGACCTTCCTATTAAGCCCCTGACTTGGGGAAGTGCACCAAGTGCTTGTATTGGGTCTAGAACCAAGTGGACGATCAGGCCTGTGTTTTCTAAGGTGCACAGAGCCAGAATTGAGTCCAGAGCCTTGGATGGTGGCAGTGGGTGTGGCAGAAATGCCACTGGCTGTGTCCCTCTCCAGAAATCTGTCTCTGCCAGTGTGGGAGGCTGGTGTTGAATTCCTCAGGGTGGGGATCTCCCTCCCTTGTCTACATGACAAAAGCCTGGTGCCTGGGAGGCGGATGCTCTTGTCACCTGGGGAGGGGGAGGGACAAGCCCCGCTCACCGACCCAGGTAGCCAGTGATGCTTTTTTAGATTGGTTGGCTTGTGGCCAGCACTGGCAGCTTCGATTGGACCGGGCTGTTGAGGTCAGAGAGATTATTTAAAGGCCTGGGCCAGGAAGAAGGCAGCCATTAGCCATGCGGTCATCCAGGTGAATCTGAAACTGGCTCTCTCTTCATAACCGCATGCTCAAAGAGTGACCCGCCTCCAGAGGAAAACTCCAACCACCTCTGGACGATGCGTGTGAGTAAGCTACTTGAGATCAGACTAGATATTTAGCGTACAGTAACTCAGATGCATGTTTAAATGGCTACCTCAGCCATTCTGGTTTGCTCTATGGGATTCCTCTGATATTCCTCTGATATTTCTAGGATACTGCTCTACCTTTTACCCTGTTTTCACCCTACTCCCTGTAATCAATAAAGTTATCCTTGTGACCGGTGTGGGAGACTTATTGAGGGGTGGGTCTAAATTATGCCTAGGAGGCCCCTTAGGTCTGTGGACTAAGGGAGGCTTCCCTAATAAGCCCCTGACTTGGGGAAGTGCCCCAAGCACTGGTATTGGGTCTAGTACCCATTGGACGATCAGGCCTGTGTTTTCCAAGGTGCACAGAACCAGAATTGAATCCAGAGCTGCGATGGTGGCAGCGGGAACCCCAGGTTAGCGGGTGTGCTCCAGGGAAGGGGTGGGCCAGACGGGAGGCACCCCAGGGAGGGCACTCGGAGCCTAGAAGGTGGTCGGGCGCAGTGAGGTGGGAAGCTCAACACAGGAGTGCCCCTTACTGGCCCGCCACAGGCTAGCGGCTGTACTCCAGAGAAGGGGTCGGCCGGATGTGAGGCACCCCAGGGAGGCACTCGGAGCCTGGAAGGTGATCGGGCACAGTGAGGTGGACTGCTCAAATCAGGAGCGCCCCCTACTGGCCTGCCACAAGGACAAGGTCCTTTGACTACCGTGTTTGGGAATGGACAGTAATTTCAGATGCCTTGGGATGTGGGGTGTCGGGGGGGGGGGTGTATGTATGACCATCTTTCAGAAAAGCTGAATGAGCACACACTTGCACAGGATTGAAATTGGTGGGAGTTGCAGGGTGCTTAGCACCCCTGCCACTCCAGCTCAGAGGTGGGTCTGCAGGCAAGCATTTCCAGTGAAAGGAGTTGTTTCAGATTGTGGCTGTGAATGTTTCTGGGCCTCAGGTTCCCTGTAGGCAGCATGATGTTAACAACGTTGCCTGCTCCACAAGAGCTCAACGACTTCGGTTTTTAGGCAGCTGGGACGCAGTAGAGACGGTCCCAAGGTTGTTCTCCTTTCCCCCCCCCGAATCACAAATGCTCCCTCATTGAACTTGAAACTCTGGAAAGGTATTAACTTTGATGAATTCTTGTGAAGTTTTGAAATTTGGAAAACTGGTTAAAAACGAAAAATGCTGGTGTGAAACTCCTGGCATATTTTGATGTTTAAGAGAATGATGGTAACCAAAACCAGCAAAAGCTTTTTGGGTTTTTTGGGTTTTTTGGATTTCCAGTTTGGAAGAGTTTAGATATTTGCCTTTTAGCTCTAGTAAGGAGTGGGGAAAAGCAATTGATGTCTTGCAAATATTTTTTAGGGTTGGAAAAAGTCTCGCCTACCTCCAGAAACAAGAAGAGAATGACAGCGATTTCCCTTGAATGTCTTGGTGGAATAAACAGGGGCTTTTTGGTGAGAATTTCATGGAGAAGAAGGTAAGGCACAGCCTTGTGCTTATCCCTATTTAAGAGTTGTTGCAAAACCATTGCAGTGTTCAGTGCAACACAGCATAATCCACAAACACTGTTCCAGACAGGCATTGGACTGGGGTAGACATGGCGGTATGACATGCTAAGCAAGGGGTGCCTTGACTGGGGGCAGGGGGAAGCAATCGGGACTCGTCGTAGAGGCGCTATCTTTCATTAGACTGACATTTTCGCAACAACGTTTCCTTTAAGAGCAAGCTTTCGGGCACAACCGCCCTTCCTCAGGCATTGGCGAGCAGACTGTACACGTTCTCCTGGGTAGAAGTGAAAGTTCCTGTGTCATAAGAGAGGTGACAGCCTGGTAGCATGTCCTCTTGGGAAAAGGTCCTTTGATATGAGGATGAGGCTTGGAGATGAGGTGGAATAGTCTGTTGACCTTGAAGGTGTTGGGTGGTAAGCAGGAGGCATTTCTATTTCCTTCTGCTTACGAGGTTTCGCATTTCCCAGAGGAGTCGGTGGAAGGATCGCTCTTCTGGGCAGGCGTTTCTTCTCTGGTGAGGTCTCTGAGTTCTGCGGTATGGCTTTGATGACACAAAGTACTCGAGCAAAGGCAGGAGCAGCATCTCAGGGTTTGGGTGGTCAAAGTTGCTTCCTCTTTGTAAAATGATGAGGACGTCATTTTAAAAATCAGCTAAAATTTGATATCTCCCATGTGTTGGGTATCCAGGCTGACTGGCGGGGGGGTGGGGCACACTTTTTCTACCTCGAGTGCCTGTACTGCAACAAAGCTAACCTGCTCTGATTAGCTGTGCAGTTAATGCATGTCTATCCATGTGCCCCTATAAGGCTGGAGTCAATAAATTAAGTCAGCCAAAAGATAGTATTTGTAAATATAGCGCTGCCCCAGCCAGCCGCTTTGCAGCACATTTACCCGGGAGGATCCCCTGGGCTCCCTGCCAGCTGTGGCTGGTCTGACCCGGCTCACCGTACTGTGATCCCAGGCACACGTTCCAATGGCTTGCCTAAGAGAAATAAACTCTGGGTCAACAAGCTCAGGAATGGCTGCATGTGCATGAATTGCATGTGTAGATATGGTTGCTGCCTCCTAAAGCACTGTGGGCCTTTTGCCCTTTGGAAAGCTCCCACGACTTGGCAAGGTGGGTCAAGAAGAAGTTGGGCCTGCAGGCCCGAGCCTATTTCTGGCTTTGCAGTCTGAGTGCGCAAAGTCTACGAAAGCGGCACAAGGAGCAGAACGGTATTTACAGTTCAGTATGAAAGGTTTGTGATGCTGCACATACCTCCTAGGACTGAAGCAACTTTGTTATCTAGTTGGGGAGTCAGCATCTCGGAGGAAGCTAGTATAGTTTCTGGGATGACCTGACTGGCAGCTGTCCGTGTCCACAGCTGCGGGAAAGAGTACTGGACTTGTCCAATACTTATGCTTGTATCGTCGTTTCGTCTACTCTTATGAGTATAAGAGTCTTGGGTTGTCTCATTTACCTAAGGCAAGATGCCCTTGTTTGCAGTGTTATTACAAGGCCCTTGCCTTTCTGAGGTTTTGAAAGCGATGGTAGCTTTTTAAAGAGGCAATATGCGGCGTTCCCTGGAGTACTGTTTCCACTACCACTTTGCTAGGCGGTAGCCATGCCGGTACCTGGCAAATGTGTGTGCACTTGTATTTGATGGGCAATGGTTCCTGATGGCAATAGCTCACAGATAAAGTAACTAAGAGCACCTACCCCTGGTAATAGGCATCTACCATCTTTATGGTTGTTTGCCATCAGGCCTTGGCTTCCATGGAAATGATGGGCAGTGCAGAGTATGGTGATGATAGCAACTAGCGTGTTAAGCATGACGTAGCCGTTTGCAAATGGCACGTGCGCCTCACCCAGCTTTTTCTGTCTAGCATTTTATCTCCTTCCGTTTCTGTTGCTGGTTATCTCACTGCCTGCATTGGTCTACCACATGCCATCTGTATCAAAGACTATCGCTCCTGATGCCCAACCGCTCCATCCCATGTTAATCTCTTTCAGTGCTTCGCTTCTCCCATGATGCCTAACACGTGGTCCAGAAAATGGACAGGTCTGTAAAACAATGGAATGACCCCTTCCCTTGAACGCCTTTCATTTTCAGTCTCTTCTGCCAGACCTTGGTTCTGCACTTTGGTCTGTTTGGGTGCTTGAGAGGTGTCATCCTCAAGGGCCTCGGTGTGTGAGCTCCTGGGGGAGGACGTGTCTTTGTCCCACCTCTCATGCAGCCCCAGGTGCATTGCTAGGCCTCGAGAAAGGATTGGTCTGTGAGACTGGTCCTGAAGATTTTCTGCCTACGAACAACGTGATACGTGCAGATAGTCCCCACTGAGGTCCCTAGGCCTACGCATTCTGTATCATGCGGATCTTTCTGTGGGTTGTACTTGTGCATTTAAGGTTTCTCAAAAGTGTGCCCTAAATTCCGGTGACAGATTAAAAGGGCACTCCAGGTAGGCGATTCACTCCTTGTGAAGGGAGCCGAGTATCTCTAGCAGCATACACCACGGGTGTGGCTGCATGTGAAAGTAGCGCGGCACAATGTCCAGCACACCTACAGCCTAGGAAATGACCTGCTGGGTGGCACAGAGGTGGAAAGGGATCTTGGACTTCTAGTGCACTCCAAGATGAACATGAGTCGGCAGTGTAACTCAGCCATCAGAAAAGCTAATGGCACTTTATCGTGCATCAGCAGATGCATGACGAATAGGTCCAAGGAGGTGATACTCCCCCTCTATCGGGTGCTGGTCAGACTGCAGTTGGAGTACTGCATGCAATTCTGGGCGCCACACTTCAAGAGGGATGCGGATAACCTGGAGAGGGTCCAGAGAAGGGCCACCCGTATGGTTAAGAGCTTGCAGACCAAGCCCTACAAGGAGAGACTAGAGAACCTGGACCTTTTTAGCCTCCACAAGAGAAGGTTGAGAGGAGACCTTGTGGCTGCCTATAAATTCATCATGGGGGCACAGAAGGGAATTGGTGAGGTTTTATTCACCGAGGCGCCCCCGGGAGTTACAAGAAACAATGGCCACAAGCTAGCAGAGAGCAGATTTAAATTGGACATTAGGAAGAATTTCTTCACAGTTTGAGTGGCCAAGGTCTGGAACGGGCTCCCAAGGGAGGTGGTGCTCTCCCCTACCCTGGGGGTCTTCAAGAGGAGGTTAGATGAGTATCTAGCTGGGGTCATCTAGACCCAGCCCTCTTTCCTGCGTATGCAGGGGGTCAGACTTGATGATCTATTGAGGTCCCTTCTGACCCTAACATCTATGAATCTATGAATACATTTTGGAGTGGTTTGCACTGGAATGTGATGTTTCTGAACGCAGCGTCAACACGTGCACCTGGGACCGCGGGACATTGGGCCGAGGCAGCTCAGCCCTGGCTTGCGAGGGCCCCAGGGGGTCAACCCGGAGCCGCTTTTCCCCAGCTTGGCATGCTGCAGCGGAACAGACTGGGGCATGGGGGTGCTCCAGTGCAGGGCTAGCCAGTGGGCAGCCCTTGCACTATAGTGCTCTTGTGCCTCAGTCAGCCCTGGCCATAACTCTGCTGTGAGATAGTACTTGTGTCGCACAGTACTAACCTATGGTGGAGCTGGTTAGTTCACTCTGGCTTGGTAGCTTTGCTCATGGAGATGGTGGCACTTGACTCCACAGTCAGCGCCTCACATAGGTGCCCCTTATGAGTTGGGCCTGCCATTGGAGATTCAGCACTAAGCAGCTGTAGGCTAAAGCACGGTTGTCTTGATGGCAGAGAGCGAAAAGTTATCTGTGATGGACCAAAAGGCATCTTATGTAGTGGCAAGTGCACGGTGACCGGTCACATGTATGCTTCATTGCTGAGAAAGAAACTAGATTCCTGACCAGGGTCTAGTCTGGATCCTTCTCTGCTCCTGAGTCCATAGAGAGCTGACCACCGGGACACATGTGTACAAAGGTGTTTGCTCAAGTAAGTGGCCTAAGGCAAACTCTGTCATCCAAGGATCTTGGGTCAATCCTGCACCGTCCCTTGGAGGATTTGCTCCTTCTTAAAAATGTAAAGCTATCAACCTGGGACACAGAACCTTGTTCCTAGATATTGCGTGCTCCTGCAGAGGAAGCGGTAGCATTCAGCCTGAGGCCAGCTGCGTGTTAATCAATGTTGGCGGTTTTAGAATACTGGGCCGAAGCAGTGGAGAGAGGTGGGGAAACATTAGAACAAAAATAGAAACGGAGGGATGGGAAGTAAGGAAGGGTCAAGGCATTGCCAGGCTGCTTATTGCAAGCCCTGAGTTTTAAGACGAAACTGAATGTGTGCCTTGGATAATATTGAAACAGGAGGAGAACGCTGCCTGGCTCGTGTAGCACCCAGATGCCCTAACTCTTTCAGTGTCAGTGTCTTTTCACGTGCTCCCTGGGGTGGGCGGGGGAGGCGCTTTCATTAGAGGGGCTCTCAGGGGCTGTTCTAAGTAAGGCACCCACAGCATCTCATGCATTCAGCCTGCTGCCCCTCAAAATGGTGACTTGGTCACTTTAAGTAAGCTCGTTTGCCGGGCATGTGTAGAGGTGCCCAGCGACTTCCGTGGGACTAATTCGTATGATGAAAGTTAAGCACGGGTCTAGACACCTTCACCAAGGCCTCGATCATATTGCTGTCCGTTCCGAGAAACTCCCCGGCGTCGTCAGTGTACAGACCTGATGTTGGCTGGCGATCTTATCATTTCAGCTCCTCGGCCGATCTTTTAGCGGCACTCTGAGAATGATCGGGATAGCAGGAAACAAGTGCAGAGAAGCACTCGCTTTCCTGTTCTGATACCTCTGCTGTAAAACTCGATGATCTTGAAGCGAAAGGTCTTGATTGTGTGGTCCAGAGAAACTCTGGCTGGGGTTCAGCTGGACGGTTTGGTGCAGCTAGCAGAAACTACGGAGACTTGCAAGAATATTTTGGAATTAACAGCCTGTCAGGCCAAGGGCTTGGCTTCTACGGTGGTCAGAGCATGAGATGGAACAGCAGGATTCCCGAGTTCTCCTTTCTGCTCTGCTACTGGTTTGCTGGCAGAGATCCTAGCTGTCCCTTAGTTTTGGTGGAACCATTTACCCGGGACCCAATCCTGCTACGGAACCATAAATAGCCATCAATATCTAGCAGAGCTGGAGCATCGCAGTAGACACGATGGGCCCGAAAAGATGCAAGAAGCAGGATTTCTTTGGCGATGTTTTTTATTGGGCCAACTGTCTAGTTGGGTGAGATCATAGACAAGCTCTCATTGCACTGTCTGGGGGGCAAGGCCGTGGCGATCACGTTCACGTCTGAGGAGAGGGTCACCGCTAAGGAAGAGGGCTGTACGGTGAGTTTCACTGGTGCCGGTGTCAGTCCAATTGAGTCCTGTCAATAGAAAATGTTTCTATTTTGGGTGCTTACCAAGGCCTGGGCTTTTCTGCAGAGAAGCTGCGGTGAGTGAGTGCCGGGCTGGTGTGTTTTTTTTATAGTGGAAACACAAGGAGGAGCATGGGGGCAGCCCGGGGCAGCTCTCACACTGCAGCCTCCATCTCTCTGCGCCACGGCTGCTCCATCCCCCGCCTTTGGGGCTTCTGTGCTAGCTCTCTGGAATTCTGCACGCCTGTCCCTGTGCTGCTGGGCTTGAGCAGCTGCCCGCAGTGCCTAGTGCAGGGGCGCAGTGTGCGAGTAGCAGCTGCACGGTGAGGCGATGCCCCGCAGCACCTGCAGGGACCGGGCAGGCTGCCGGGGTTTGGCTGAACGCAGGTGGCATTGGTTCCAGCAGCCAGGAGCTGGCTGCAGCTGGGCCCGGGTTATGGCAGGCCTGATAGGAGCCAAGAGCACCCTGCGGGGCTGGACGTCACTGGGGCCAGGCAGTGGCACCGGGCTACAGGTAACTAGCACAGGTAGCCCATGGTCTGTGCAGAGGCAGCAAAGAGCAAGAGCCCCCCCAGGCTTCCAGCTCTTCTGCCCTGGGGTTCCAAACACTGGCAGTGTTTTAAAGGGCCTGGGGCTGGGGCTGCCACTGAGGCAGGCCAGCCCTGGGGCAGGAGAGGGTCCCAGCCCCAGGGACCCAGGCCTGAGCTGGGGCTGGCCCCCTGAGTGGCAGGACTGAGGGGGAGCAAATCTGCTGTCAGGCAGCGCCTACACGTGCAGTACTGTTCAGTAAGTGCTTGCAAGTAAACTTGTGATTTGCATTTGCAGGTCACACATTGACTTGCAAGTAGCCAAGGTTCTCACACAGTCAGCATGCACGGGTGTAGACGTGCACACTTCCTGTGCCGTAAACTACACTACGGTGCAGTCAAGCATCCCGTGTAGATACATGCAGCGCATGTTGAATTGAAGGGGGAAGAAACCCTTGCCATAGCAACATGCGGTGAGGCAGAGCCAGCCAGGTAGTATAGCTTGGACATAACTTCAATACAAATCTTGTGGTGTGCAGCTATCAGCTCAAGTGGAACCCCTAAAATGTCAACGAAATTCCAGCCAGATGTCTTAAGAGGCAGGGCATGGGGAGGGCGGTGGGCCCGCTGCAGTGACCCTGGCAACCAAATTGAGAGATGAGTCATAGAGCAATGGCAAGGAGAAACCCAAAGATGGGCCTGGAAAGATGCTGGCCAAGCATTTGGCTGCAAGGTTCTATGCTGTGTCAATACCCCAGGGGAAGCTTATTCCCTTCACCCGTATGGTCATCCGGGAGCAGGTGCCATAGGGTGTTGCTGCGTCTCGGGCGTGCTTTTCTTTTCCATCTCTCCCTGAGGCGCTAGGTGCCAGCCTGAGCCCAAGCTGGGGATTGGGATGGGGCCATGCCAATGCTCTGGCTGGGACCAAAACCACAGGGTCCCGGCTAGAGAGTCTGGCCCCTCTTCTCAGGCTCAGACTGACATTGCACTGGGGGCAGGCAGGAATTGTACCCCCGGTCAGATTGGTACAGCCTTTGTGGGGAGTAAGGGCTATACTAATCTGGCTGGGGGTACTCCCCAAGCGGGGATTCATAGATTCTAGGGTCGGAAGGGACCTCAATAGATCATCGAGTCCGACCCTCTGCATAGGCAGAAAAGAATGCTGGGTCTAGATGACCCCAGCTAGATGCCTATCTAACCTCCTCTTGAAGACCCCCGGGGTAGGGGAGAACAACACCTCCCTTGGGAGCCCATTCCAGACCTTGGCCACTCTAACTGTGAAGAAATTCATCCTAATGGCCATAAGCTAGCAGAGAGCAGATTTATACTAGACATTATTTCTTGTAACCCCCAGGGGCGCCTTGGTGAATAAAACCTCACCAATTCCCTTCTGTGCCCCCGTGATGAACTTATAGGCAGCCACAAGGTTGCCTCTCAACCTTCTCTTGCGGAGGCTGAAGACGTCCAAGTGCCCCAGTGTCTCCTCCTAGGGCTTGGCCTGCAAGCCCTTAACCATATGTGTGGCCCTTCTCTGGACCCTCTCCAGGTTATCCATTTCTCTCTTGAAGTGTGGCTCCCAAAATTGAACACAGTACTCCAACTGCAGTTTGACCAGCGCCCGATAGAGGGGAAGTATCACCTCCTTGGATCTGTTCGTCACGTATCTGCTGATGCACAATAAAGTGCCATTAGCTTTTCTGATGGCTGACTCACACTGCCGACTCATGTTCATCTTGGAGTCCACTAGGACTCCAAGATCCATCTCCACTTCCGTGCCACCAAGCAGGTCATTTCCTAAGCAGTAGGTATGCTGGACATTTTTCCTCCCTAGTTGCAGCCCTTTGCATTTCTCCTTGATGAATTGCATTCTGTTCTTTTCTGCCCATTTGTCCAACCTGTCCAGGTCTGCTTGTACTTGTTCCCTGCCCTCCGGTGTGTTCACTTCTCCCCACAGTTTTGTGTCATCCGCAAACTTGGACAGAGTACACTTCACTCCCTCGTCCAAGTCGCTGATGAAGACTTTGAAGAGTATTGGTCCAAGGACCGAGCCCTGCAGGACTCCACTGCCCACACCCTTCCAGGTCAATATCAACCCATCCACTACGAATTTCTGGGTGCGACCCTCTAGCCAATTCGCCACCCACCAGACTGTGTAGTTATCCAAGTCACAGCCTCTTAACTTGTTCACCAGGATGGTGTGGGATACTGTATCAAAGGCCTTCCTGAAGTCTAAGTATATGATCTCAACCCCTACTCATGTGTCCAAGCGTTTTGTAACCTGGTCATAAAAAGAGACTAGATTAATCAGGCATGATCTACCTGCTACGAACCCGTGCTGGTTTCCCCTCAGCATAATTTTTCCTGCCGGGCTCTCGCAAATGTGAGCCTTGATCATTTTTTCAAGGACTTTGCCAAGGATGGAAGTGAGACTGACTGGCCTATAGTTGCCCGGATCCTCTTTCCTCCCCTTCTTGAAAATGGGGACCACAATGGCCCTTTTCCAGTCCTCTGGGACCTGGCCCGTGCACCGTGAGTGTTCAAATATTCCCGCCAGCGGCTGTGCAGTGACGTCAGCCAGTGCCTTCAGTACCCTCGGATGGAGCTCACCCGGGCCTGCACCCAGTTCCTCCAAGTGACTCTGCACCATCTCAGGGTCTACGCATGGTAGTCTGGCACCCTGCTGCTGCCTCTCCACAATCCCAGTGAGAGACTTGTCTTTCCCCTCTCTTAGGAACACTGAGGCAAAGAACTCATTGAGGAGTTCAGCCTTGTCCCCCCCTGTCCGTCACCAATTGCTTCTGCCCATTTAATAGGGGTCCTGTTCCACCCTGGGCCTTCCTTTTACTCCCTATATAGCTGAAAAACGATTTCTTGTTATTTTTAACTTGGGATGCCATCCTCAGCTCCATGGTAGCTTTGGCCCGTGTAACTGCCTCCGGCCCGGCTCTGGCATGTCCCGCCGGAGTTTTCGGCATTGACGGGCTGACCCCCTCGTGGGCGTGGATCTCAGTTCCTCCCTTATTTCAGCAGGACAAGAACCCATGCAGTTAGAGACGCATGCACACGCACTAACAGAGTATGTCTGAGCAGGCAGGGTCCGATCAGCACTTTCAGCGGATACCCTCGTGCATCTCAAAACTCAGCACGTCCCAGTGGCCCACGTCGTAACGCCCTTGATGAGGAGACCCCACTGTGGTATTGGGCCTTGCTGCAGAGCCCATGGGGAGGTCAAGGGGAAGGAAGAGCCAGTGAGGTACAGCAGCCAGCTTGACCATAAAAGTTATGTATGGCCAGGTCTATGAACTTAGGATGATACTGTAAGTACTCCTGGCATGAGTGGCTGCTGCAAGCATTTAGAGAAATCATTTCCCGCTGTCCACCCGCTCTCCCTTCAATACATGTAATGTATGCAAGGCAGGGTTTTGGGTGGTCCCCGTGTCAGTCTAAGGACACAGGTGGGCAAGTATGTCAGCATAGATGTGATATCTTTTGTCAGACCGACTGAGTCATTGGAAAGAAGTTTGCAGCTAGCTTTCCAGCATAGTCGCCCTTTTTCAGGCATATGGAGTCTCTGCTGCTCTGAGACTCCAAGGAGTGAGAGAAGCTAAAAGTGCAGCAGGATTTCAGGGAGAGTGTAAATAGGTAGAAAGTAGGAAAACCAAAGGTGAAGCAGGGAAGAGTGGGGAAAAGCGTGGGGGACGGGGGTGGGGGGAGCCATAGGTCAGTAAAGGAGACTCTCCAGTGGTAGTAATTCAAGGTTGAAAAGAGGCTGTCTGTGAAAAAGTAGGTGGCTGGAAATGAGGAGGACAAAAGGGCAGAAAAGGGAAGCCAGAAGGGGGAAACAAAAGGGTTACTGGTCAGGTCTGGCCAGCAGCTGGTGAATCAGGTGTCCGGGTGGTGGTAACGGGTCATAACTCCAACATTGACATTGAGTCTGAGTCTGTGAAGTTTAGCATCCGGTAGATGTATGAAGTGATGTTTGTAGGCTTGTCTGCGCAAGGTGCATTGTAAGTTCCCTTTGAGAATTACAACTGCAAGGTCAGAGAGGGAGCGAATGTCCCGTGAGAAGTGTGCCCCCACAAGCAGTTGGGTATTCTCGTCTTTGATCCATTTCCGGCATGCGTTCATTCTGGTGCATGGGTGTTGCTTGCTTTCTCCTTTGTCTTTTCCATCAGGGCCTTTGGGGCACTGGACAAGAGGGAGATCATTCCTGGAGGTGTGGGTAAGATGCAGGAAGGGTGACAGGTCTGTTGTGGCATGTAGTACTTGTGGAGGAGGTGGAGGTGCGGGGGCAGGTTTGGCATTTCCTCTCCTGGCATGGTCTGCATCTATTAGGGGCATGTGTAGATGAAAAGGGGGGATCTAAGTGGAAGTGATGGGTTTTTAAAAACACCGCTTCAATGGAGGGCCCTTTAAACCCCTGGGTTGTGCACACGCACGAACGTACCTGTCATATTGAATGAAATAGTTTGAATGTTTGTAATAGTTGCCCATTAGCCAGTTCAGGAAGAAGACAAGATTTATCTTCTTATCTAGGCCATTGTTTTGGCCTACGTGTGGAAGGTCCTGACTTTGCTCAAAGTCTTAATTCTTGAATTTTATCTTTAGAGGCCTTTAACAAAGTTAACCTAAAAATGACCCTTAAACAAATATCCCGAGAGATCAAACCCTAGGGCCTTTGAAAAAATTGGAAAGAAAAGGTCATTTGCAGTGGTATGGAAGTTCCCCGAAGTTATTAAAATGGTCAAGAAAAGAAACTGATTACCAAGCAAAAGAATCTGTTAAGTAAGATCCAAGCCCAAATTTGGGAGTAGTGACAGGTTTGGGTAGGAGGGGCCCAAGACGGCAACTCATTCAATAAAAACTGTAACCTCCTTTCCCAATTTGGAGGTAACCTCACTTGCAGAACAACAAAGGAAGAATCACAAATGTAGGCCGGATAAGACTTATCACCTGAACCACCCTCTCCATGAACACGAATCTCTTAAGTCACGCTGAAGCTGCAGAGCACCCGAAAGGGACTGAAAGAAGGGGACTTGTTCCTATCACTGCGGAGACCAACCCTAAAACCATAACTAAAGAATGAAGGTATACCTGGGGATTTGGTTTCTCGGAATTCTAGAATTGTAAGTATATTATGAAAAATAATAGTATTGATTCAAATTTAACTTTTAGTTGTAATTGTAGTTGTTTTTGTAATACTAATTCTTATAGCATTGTTTGGGAAGGAAGTGCATTTGGAGCGTTGTTTCAGATATATGTAGTTATTGTGTTCTTAATGTTTGTGGTATTTCTTAAAGCTAAGCAGTGTTATATGCGTAGCAAAGAAATTTAAAATAAAATTGTGTTGTATGAATTAAGTGTGTAGTCATTGCGAAATCGTGCAATTAGCTAAAAATTTCCCCAGCCAGTGCATCAAATGAATCAGTAAGTTGTGTGGGATTTTCTCTATTCCATAACCCACTAGAGACAGTACCCGCCTCTCTGGCGGTGGGGAGGGGAAGGCGAGCTGCCGGTGAGCGGACCAGTCCCTGGGCTGGGGCGGGGGGGACGGCGCTTCCCTCCATGGCAGCACTGGCCGCCCCTCAGGTGGGACCTGCCTACAGGCACCTGGCTCAGGCGCTTCTGGGGGGCACAGCAGCTGCAGAGGTAAGCACCAGGCCCCCATGCAGCTGAGGCAGGCAGGCAGGCCTGGGGGTGGGGGGGGGAGATCAGGCTTGCCGCTTCTGTTGGGTGGAGCCTGCCTTCCTGGGCTGCTGCCAGGCTGCCTCCGTGGGCTTCCTGTGGAGCCCCTGCACAAGCATGCAACCTACTGTGAATTGTCGTGCATACGTGCCCCTCATTTCGTGTACACATGGTCTTGGTATGGTGTGGGTCGTAGGGAGTTTCTGGTGACCAGAATGCTGAGGTGTGGTGCTTGTTCACAGGCTAGGATGGGTGGTTCTGGGAAGAGGTCTTTAAGAGTCGGGTCTTCTTCTAGTATGGCACACAAGCGTAGGAGGATTGTCCGTATAGGTTCCTGGGAAGGGTGATACGTCATCACTAATGGTGTGCGAGTGGTGCGGGGGGTGTTTGTACTGCAGGAAATGTTCATGTGGCCTCTGGGCGATCTAGCTCTCTGGTGGAGCATCCTGGGTGGCTGAAGGCCCATTGGAGATTGGTGAGGTGGCGACCACGGGTTTTCTCCTCGATGCGTGTTGGGTGGCAGCGGGAAGCCTGGCTGTAAATGACAGGTTTCTCAGTGGGCCTGGTGTGGTTGCTGGTTCTGTGGTCTGTGGGTTTCTTACGTAAGGTGGTTTGAAGTTTTCCCTTGTGGATAGCGATCTCGGTGTCCTGAAAGGAAACGATGGTGATAGTCGAGGGATAGGCTGCTGGAGGGGTGATGATGGGTGCATTGTTGGTGGAAATCCATGTCTGCAAGGCAGGTTTCATGGTGTGGCAGTGCCCAAACCAGCACTGAGTGTTCAGCGGCGGCAGGGTGCCCGCACGAAGGGGGAGCAGCTCGTTTCTGAATGGAGCGAGTGAGGAACAAGGCTGTGGTTCTGAAGACACCACCCTTTATGTAGCCGTCTCTGAGGGCCAGGTGGGGTGAGGTCTGGCAAGGCACTGGGCCTCCTCGGGAGCCTACAGAGGACAGGTGGGTCGATTCGAGGCAGGGTCAGGCGCTGGCTCCCACCCTAAAAGAAAGAGCCATGCGCTTGCGCTCCTGGGGCTGGGATAAGAATAGAGCGCGGGGAGGAGCGCCTTGCCAATCCCAGTGTTGGCTGGGGCTTGGAGGAGTCCCGGCTGTTCTGAACTTCCTGCCCCCTGGCCCGTGCAAACGCGAGGCTGAGAGTGTCATAGCTCTGCTCGTTGTCCAGGGCAATGCAGTTTGCAGTCACTGCTGGCTTTGAGCGGGCATTGCCTGTGGAGACTATTGTGCAAGCTATGGCCTTGGGGAGAGGGGCAGGGCAGTGGCACCCTGAAGCCAGGCTGCGGTCCAGCTGAGCGTGGGTCCGTGCAATGGCACGGCAGCCATGCACCACCCTGGACGGGGTGGTGTCTACACAACCTGGCCCCCACTCCCTGTCTGCAGTGTGAAGCTGTGGCAGCCCATGAGCTCTCCCAAGGGGCCGGTACCTGGCCAGACCATAGAGGCAGTGCTGAAGCCCACAGAGCCGGGCCTCTCTCTTTCAACCATCTGCGAGAGCCCCACATGGTCCATTCCGTGGTTGGGGCTCTATCGTAGGCCTGGGGCTTGCACTTGGGATGGCGTTCTCTTCTGGCACTTGGGGCAGGCAAGGAGCAACATGGGCATTTGCTGCAGGGGACAGGCCAGGGCCAGGGAGTCCAGGGAACTCCAGCTCAGCTTCTGGCTAGCAAGCACCCTCAGGTTGGTGGGCCTCAGGGCCAGCATCCAGGAGGGAGCAGGCCCTGCCATCCTGAGTCCCTGGGATAGCGCTTCTGGCTCCCCCTCCCCAGAGCCAAGCCTACAGTGAGGCCCCCCCATCCTGCAGCCAGCCGTCCTCCCCTGCCAAGGAAGGCAGGCAGATGGAGAGCTGTGCAGGGCCTTTTCCCCAACCTGTCTGGGAGAAGGGCATGCCCCCAGTTCCCAGGCGTGCCCTCTCCAATGTGCTGGGATGTGGGGGAATGCATGCCGGGGGCCAAGCCTGGCTTGTGCCTGTGTGCACAGCTGGCAACCATGTGGTTGTAAACCCAGGCCCATAGTCTATCAGTTCCTCTTGCATCCCAGGGAACTGCCAAAAGCCAGCTGCCAGCAGGGCCTCCCATCGCTGCCAGCTAAGTCAGAGGGGCGGCGAGTTGAGGGGCGAAGGCGGGGCTGTGGGGAAGGTGTGCACCAGGTGGTGTGGAGGCAATGCAGTTCATGTTACATGGCAGGCCATGACAGGATGTCATGGTGCTCATGGGAGGACGTGGATCTCTGTCCAGGTGTGCTCCGGCTCCAGGCGTGTTGTCATTGGAGCTGGCACATGACTCTAGCAAGCGCCTGGAGGTTGATCCAACCAGCGACTGCCGTGGGTCCTGGCCTCGGGGCCCGGAGCCCTGCCACGGCCCTGGCAGCAGGCTGCGAGGTGGGCGCCTGCCTGAGCTTCAGTGGAAGTCGCTGTGCAAGTGGGCCTTGACAGGATTGTACAGCTTTCATGGAGTCATTGTTCAACCTCTTTCCCATGCTGTCATGCTACGAGTGGCATGGAGGTGCGGCTGGCTGTCATTAGGAGGCGATGACCTGGGCCCTCCTGTCTCCCCTGTTGTGTGTGCCGGGGGCCCAGTCTCCCTGGCCCTCGGCCTTCATGACTGTGATAGAGGCGTGGTAGCATGATAGATGGCGAATGCCCCCACGTGCGGCGTGGCACCGTCCCGTTGCAAAGGTCCCCGGCCAAGCAGTGTCGGGCCGGGTTGTGTGCGGACACAGGACCCAGGAAAGCTGTGTTTCCTGGCAGCGGACCACTGGACACCGTGACCGCAGCAGCCCAGTCTCGGAGCGCGGGGCTGTCTGGGCTTTCGTGAGCATTTCTCCCCGTCCCTCGCCTCTGGCAGCTGTCCACCATGGTGACGCTGCCTCGCCGTGTCGCAGTGCTTGTCCCGCTTGCGCATCGAGGATGTGTGATGCAGGCCAGCCGAGCGGAGCCCTATCAATCCATCCTGGCACGACATGGGGCAGGGTGTCGAGCACAAGCCACCCACAGTCACCGAGGCCCCCCGAGGGCTTTGTGTCCTTTGGCTCTCATGGCCATGCTACCTCGGCCTGTATGGCTGCTCCCCGACAGGGTAGCGAACGGCTGTCCTTGCCGTCTAGCCGGGGAGCTAAGGTGCAAGGGAGCTGATGGGACAGACCCAAGGGCATGCATGGATGTGGTGTTGCAGCCGAGGCCTGAATGGGAGACTTCTGGAGGGCCCAGCACAGCAGATTGTGCCCAGGACCGGCGGAGCACATTCAGCCGTTTCTGCGGGCTTTGGGACACATCTCTTGAAGGGGCCTCCGGTACCGCTGCAGCTGCCATGTGGGGGGCAGAGCCAGCAGGGCCCAGAGCGGCACCCAGAAGGGACGAGCAAAGTCCTGGGGTCTGGCTTGGCCGGGGCAAGCAGCCGCTCAGCGAAGTGGAGGGAGAGCAGGCTTCCGCACAGCGTTGGGCTGAGCCGCAGGCCCCAGCCCTTGCCACCGGGCCCGAGTCAGTGTGCCGGATTGTGGCTGCCTGGCTTGTGGCTGGAGCAGGGTGCCGAGGGTGGTTTTGAAATGGAGGCGCTCGGAAGAGATGGTGAGCAGTGGTTCTGGGGCCGTGTGAGGTGAGCAAGGGGTGCCTGGTGCCTGGGGGCAGGCGCATTGGGATGGCAGCTGACGGGCTCGAAACAGAGCCTGATGATGTTGGGACCCAGACACGGGTGCATAAGGATGGGTGCTTGGGAGATGTGTTCTTGCTGTGCGAGGCTTGTCAGACTGCCAGACTCTGGCTAACGGGGGGGGTTTAATTGCCCTGATGTTGGTGGGCATTGTAAGCATGCAGCCATCCCCCAAAGGAAGCCTGGTGCTTCAGGGGAGCGGAGGGTTGATCAGCAGGCTGCACGTTAGAGAACCAGAACGGTGTGGAGGCTCCCGCAGCCCCACTCCCGGGAGCTGAGACAAGGAGGATAAAGAGGGCAGAGGCAGGGAAGTGTCCAGAGTCCAAATGGGTGCCTTAGTGGTAGACATCAAGTATTCCTGAGGGGCGGCCATGGGGCCAGGGCAACAGAGCCAGGGCCAGGAGCCTGCCTGTGCGAGCGAGCGGGCCCAGCCTATGCTGGGGCGCGGGCCCCAGCCGAGCGACATTCGCTATGCAGGGAAGGGAGTGGGCTCGGAGTTTGGAGGGAGGCCATGGTGTGCAGGAGCTGTGCCGGAGAGCAGCTCTGGGATGCCCGGGAGATCAGGAGAAGGCGGGACGCCCAGGCGTGAGGCGTGTTGCTCTGTCCCGCTCCCCTGTCTGCCCAGGCCCTGCCAAGTTCCTGTGGGCAGCACGTGGGGCAGGAGTGTGCATGCAGGGGCTTTGGCTCACCAACATGGGTGCGTTGCTCTCCTTGGTGGCTCCTCCTGGTCCTGCCACCTCCGTGGAGAGGCCCCAAGTTGGCCCCTTGATGGGGCTGTAGCGGGGTTGTCACCACATCGGTCTGAGGATGGAGGCAGGCCAGGTTCTTTGTGGGGAGGTGAGGTCTTGTAGCCCAGCCACTAAAGAGCCTGTGTTTTGCCAGTAGTGAGGCACAAATGCCCGTCTCGAGGTACAGGGAGGCTCTGCTGGGGTTAGGTGTTCTCCAAGGTAGCCCAGAAGCGAAGCTCAAGGTCAGCAAGCAGGTCTGTGAAACTGCAGTGGAGCAGTCCTTTGGGAGACAGTGGGCAGATAGGAAGGGAGGTGGGGAAAGGAGAGGAGCGTTTGAAGGAAGCTCACTGGTCACTGCAGGCCAAGTACCTGGGCTTTTCAGATGGCAGATATGTTGTGTGCCACCAGGCTCTTGGGTCGGAGGCAACCTCTTCTCCTAGGCCCCCTGAACAGGAGCCACAAAGGAGGTTGTAGAACAGTTGCCAAGGTAACAAAAATCCTCACGTCTAGCCCAAGAACCTTGCCTCGCAGTAGCCGAGTCTTGAGTGTGGAGGCATTTGGTGGCAGGGAGCCAGCCCCCCGGTCACTCCAGATGTTTCTCGCAGAGGTAGGACTCGAGGGGAAGACCGCAGTCTGATGGGAAGGTGGTTGTCTACGGAGCAGGGGAGCAAGGCGGAGCAGGGGATGCCCAGCCTCCCATGCGAGGCAGGGCATCCTCCACCTTCCATGGCAGAGGCTACGAGGGAGAGAGGAACAGGGGAGAACCCTGAGCTGATCCAGCTCGCTGCCTTCCGGCCTCTGCTCTCTGCCGCCGTGTGGCTGGGTGAGATGAATGACAGTTTTGCTGCTCTTACGTTCATCTGTGCCACTGCATGTCTGGCGTAGGAGCTTAGTCTCGCTGTGGGGAGCAGCCAGGGAGCTGCTGTGTGTGGGCTAGGAGCTCAGGTGACAGAGGGGCAGGTGGGGAGTAAGGAAGGGTGGCTCCCAAATGCATTGTGTGGTGGCAACGAGCCAGCGAGCCATGGCCTGCAGGCATGCCAAGCCCGTGCCGGGATTGGATGGTTGTGGTGGTTCTTGTGTCCCGAGCGGAGGAATGTTCTGCCTGCGTGCCCCTGTGGAGTCCAGGTGTGCAAGACCTGTCACATGAGGTCCAGCGTCTGCCCCCAGCTGCGGTCCTGGGAGGGCACGTGTTGGGGCGGCTTGGTGTGAGGGCTGGCAGCAGGGTGGCTGAAGTCCTGAGGCCCCCACGTGGCAGTGGGGCGCCCTCTGTCAAGGGGCTGCCCATCCTTTGTGCAGTGCTCATGACCAGTCTCATGAGGGCAGCGCCCCGCTGCAGAGCGATGCTCTGCCATAGAGGAAGGCAGCATGTACTGGCATCTTTGGTGGCAGGGGCTTGTGACGAGAGGGACTCTGCCGGAGGCGGCGACGGGCTGGGCTCACGAAAAGGCTGGGCGGTTTTTAGAAATGCAGTAGTTGGACCGGTGTGTAGCAGGGTAACTGAAGGAAAAGCTTCTTTTAGCCCACATGCCTGGCTCTGTCCCGTCAGGTGCACGTTCCCTGCCTGCAGGAAGCTGCCAGGGTGGCCTTTCTGTTTGTGGGGAGACGAGCTGTGCATGGGACAGCCGAACATCTGGCTGTTCCTGGTGTCACCTACCGAACTGTCCCCCAAGCAGCTATCGCCTTGCTCCTTGCACTGCGCAGGAATGAGGACCTGGGTGTCCTGACCCTGAGACTCAGGGCCATCACTGGTGGTGGTGATGCCCGGCCGGACTAATGGGGGAAGCCTGAGCGTGACGGCACAGGCCCCACTGAGGGCCAGCAGAGCGCAGCTTGCAGCCAGTCCGATGCCCTGGCGGGATGGGGACAGTTGGCCTGTGTTACGTCTCAGCTCTGTGTTCTTGGGCAACCCTAGCACAGGATGCAGTCTGTCTGACTCACAAGGACTCACCCCCCTCCCTCCCCTCCTCTACCTAAACGAAACTGATTAAGATGCAGTGAGAGACGCACCTAAAACTCTCCAGATAAGGGTGATAAGAGTGAAACAACTGACCAAGGTCTCATTTACATCTGAGATGGAACCAGATGACCATTCATTTACATGAGAGATGGAAAACAGAAAGCCTGAAGCAGAAACTGCAGTGAATTCTGGGACCAGAGAAGCAGGAGAGCACTGCATGATGGGGAATCTGTGCTTACAATGTTAATCAACCCATGTTTACACACACCCAGCTCAGCATTTATCAGACCAGTTCTAATCTGGATTTGCTAAGGACCTTTCCCCCCCAAGACACACACACACAGCTCTAAGTTTAATAGGCATCTCGGGCCGTACATTCCCCGGTCCCACTATGGGAGGCCTATTTAAACTTGATTGACTAAAACTCGGTTGCCGGGTTAGGGAATGCTGAGGCAAGAGACCGAGTCAGAGGGGGTATGGGCAACATTTGAACAATGGTTAAGGGTTCATCACAGCATCCAGCCTGCTGGAGCCCTAATCCCAGGTGTTGTCATATCTTTCCCAAGACGACTGGTGGGAGTCCTCTCCACAAAAGGTTATGAGCACCCCAATAATTGCTTTAAATCTGGAAAAGTCATGCTAAGCTGAGGCTTGTGCACAACAAGTAAAAATCCAAAATCCTGATGCTGCAAGCTATCTATTGTTCCTGAAGAAACCATGAGATATCCCATCAGTATATCTGCCATCCATAGGAATCTCAAGCTGGCTCCCAAGTATTTGGGTTACTCCCTAATCTTAAGTGTTTCCTGATTATCAATCACTTTCCTGAGATGGTCCAAACCAGATAACCCCTTGTCAATAGAAAAGACAATGATTTACACTACTGAGGGTGCTTCAAAGCAGTTGAACTGAGGGTATAAAAATCTGTAAGTGTGTGCTGCAAAAAAAAAAGAGAAAGAAAAAGAAGAAGCAGGAGGAAAGAAGGAAAAGGAAAGAAGAAGAAAACTCCTGTGCTGACACCATCCCCTGTCATTCTTGGGATGCTGGAAGAACAGATCGTCTCTCTCTTCAAGGATTGTGCTACGGACTGTGCCTGTCAGCTTTGCAGCCTGAGTACCGTGGACTAGGTGTTCTCTCTCTTCTGTTTAGGCATAAACTTCTGAACCTGAACTGTATTAGTTAAGCTTGAGCTAAATTTCCCCAAATACTTAGTGAAAGCAGTGTCATTGTTTGTGTTTGTTTTTCTTTTGCATGTCTATTACTACTAGTACTATTATATATTTCATATGCTTAGCAATAAATAACTTTTATAGTCAAACTGCTAGTAATTGGGTATATTTTTCCTTCTCTGCTTCTTTTTCCTCCCATGCTTTGCAGCAACGCTTCTTTTACCTATGCTAAAGATCCCTGTGAAGCCTAAATTATTGTGGGGTCTGCTTATCAAGAGGCCAAAGATTGGGACGTGCTGAATTTGAAACACATAAGGGGATCAGCTTGTACAGGCTGATTGACCCAGTTTGACTCAGACGTGCCCTTATGAACTGAATGCTGGCCCATGAGGGTGTCAGCTGGACACCCAGCCGGATTCAGAGGGATTCTGTTTACCTGTGTGCTTGTGTCTGACTGCATTTTATTGTTGCTCTTATGAACTGATTCTTGGCATATGAGGGTGTCAGCCTGTCCATGCTGATCAGCCCAGCCAGGTCAGGCGTGTCACGTTAATTTGTGTGTGTTTGTGTGTATGACTGATTTGGTGACTGGAGGAACCCAGTCCCATTGGGATTGAGTCCTGCAAGATAGCTCCACTGGGGGTGGGGGCTTGCAGAAGGGAGAAATACAGCTCCGTATAGTAACACGAGCAGCACATTGACAGAATCACCAAGACCCTAGAAACTATCCCTAATAAATGAGCACACCCCAAAGTAATGGGCAAATTTGGTAACACCTGGCCCAAAGGGAGAGGGTGAGTCTGGATGGGAAGGGTTCCTCGGGGGAGGCCTTGCCAACTGGCTCTTTTCTCCTGACCCCCCGCCAAAGACTTTTGCTGGCCCTGTGTACGGTGCGGGGATGGTAGCGGTGCCAGCAGGCGGTCGCATCTCTGTGCCAGCCCAGACTGCCCTCGACAAAGCCTTGAGCTGCTGCGGCAGTGAATCATAGGTCACGCTTCTCTCTGTGGCATGTCCCACCTGGCCGTGGATGGCCATTGGGTCCTTTGTGGGCAGTGCCTGCAGAGAGAGGTGCCACGGGGGCTGGCAGTACTGGGGGCCGTGGCTGCGAGTGCCGGGGCCGGACCCATGCTCCACCCCATGGGGAGGGAGAGGAGCCGACTGGTGGCCGGCGTGGCAGTATAAGCCCAGCGAGACCGGTCGCTCGGTCCCCACAGCCCTGCTCGGGGAGGGAGTGTGCTTTCCACCGGGGCTAGGCTCGCTGGGCAGAAGGGAGGGTCTGGGGGTTGTGGAATGGTGCTCTGAACGGGAAACCCTGAGCTGTGGCTACCCAGCTGACCTTGCTGCCTGCGGGCATGGGAGTAGCCCAGTCAGTCGGGCCCCGGGCCCATCTGGCGGAAGCCCTGGAGGCCGGGAGCCATCTCCTGCCCAGTCACGTGCAGGCCAGCTCGCTCGTGAGTCATGGGGGATGCGGGCCTGGCAGATGTGTGAGCGGGCACAGGCCCTGGTGTAAACCATTGGCCCTTTGGGCCTGTGCAAGGTACCGAGCATGACGTGCGGCTGAGAGTGGCTACCTGTCTGTTTGGGGAGCCCCTCTGGCAACTCGTAAAATGGCTGAGGTGCCGTGGAGCCAGCTGCACCCAATGACTGCGCATCTGAGGGATTCCTGAAAAGCGTCGTCTTCCAGGAGCACCCTTGCCAGCAAAGGGCGGGTGCCCGCGGTGCCAGGCAGTAGCCATCCCCAGAACGAGGATGTTCCCAGAGGCAGGGTTTGGGCAGACCAAAGCAGCTGCACGGGGTGTGCAGCAGCCTGTTGGCCCCGCCCAACTCCCAACCCTCCGCCATGCCCGGAGCCAGGTGAGCCTCCCCCTCTCACCCCTTCCCCATCCAGGTGGCTTGGGACGTGGTCCGGGCGAACACGGGGACATGCAGGTGCCTGCCACTCACGGCTCGTTGGCCGAGCGCTCGAGCTGGGCTCTGCAGATGGAGAGCTTTTGCTCAGCGCCATGAGTGGCCCGAGCCCTGGCTGCGTGAAAGGGCGTTGGAGCCATGGTCCCTGCCAGCGTCCATGCAGGATGTCACGTTCTCAGACAGCAGGCGTCAAGACTACAGGGTGGCAGCAGGTGACCCCCGCTGTGCCCATTTACTGGTTGCAGTCATGGGCAGGATGGGTGAAGTTGTCTTTTGGGGGCAAGGGGCCATGGGACCCCAGGCCCATGGGAGAGCTGCAGAGGTTCCCTTCTGCAGGCGAGTGTCAGCGGGCTAGCACAGGGAGGTACGCCTTGTGGCCACCTTGCTGTGAGCATGGGTGTGCTCTAAGGAAATGCCCATGATGGTGGGGCACATAGGAGAAAGGACGCTGGCAGACACCTGCTCGCTCTGTTCCTCAGGTCCCAGCCTTGGAGCCATCTCCTGCCTTCCCGCTGGGCGCTTGGGGTGGGGGGTCAATCGCGGAGCATGGCCCCCACAGTACCGTCCCTGGCTTACGGTTCCCTGGACAGTCCTTCTGAAGTGGGACGAGATGTAGGTCGAGCGGTGCCAATGGCAGGGTGTGCCACTCTACCTGTTGTGGGCTGAAAAGTCAGCCTCACGGGTGAGAAGCAGTAGTCCAGGGGTGCTACCTGAAATGGCAGGAGCAAATCTGCCTGCCAGGCTGGGTGGCACCAGTGCTGCATGGCAGCAGGAGGGGAGCTGGCACAAGACGGCGGGGGGGGCAGTTCCCAAAGGTCTAGCCCCGGTGGGGCTCTCGGGCGCTGTTGTGGAAGAAAACCCCCTTTTCCGGTGCATTGGTACCGCTGTCTGCCAGTGCTGAACCAGGGGTTGCTCATAGGGAGGCAGTGCCTCCTGCCAGAGGACATTGACTGTGCTAGGGCTGCAGGAAAAGGTGCATCTACAAAGTGGAGGAGCCGAGCAGGAACCGAGCCATGCTGGGGGGGGGGGGGGGGCAGCGCTGGGATGGCGGGGGTGTTTATGATCTGGGTGAATCCGGCGTGGAGGCCCACAGCCCTGCTGACGGCAGAGGGCAGTAGCTGGGCTCAGCAGCTGTCCAAGCGGGAGCAGGGAGCAATGGGCGGTCAAAGGGTGGCAGGCCCTCGGTCTCATTGACGGGCAGGAAGTCTCAGCATGATCCCTTGTGCGTGGCTCTGAGCCTGCCAGAACAGAGGGTGGGTGCGCAGTGGGGAGATGGCCACATGCTCTGGGCGTCGTGCAGCGGTCGGGGTCCGTACTGGTGCGGCTCCCATGCCAGGCAGGCTGCACTTGGGGCAGCACAGGCAGACCCTGCTGTGGCCTGGGGACCTGGGCAAGGCCAGCCAGCCCTCCCTGTCTGTGACAGCCAGGACCAGAGGAATTAACAAGCAATAATATGTGCTTCTTGGAGGCATTTGGTATTTTGCCTAAATAGGTAATATTAGTTAATATAAGCTTGTAAGTTTGTAAACTGCAAATGTAACTTGTCTGTCATAAGTTTAACCAAAATGATAAATTAACTGTTCATGGGCCCCATAGGCAAAGCTGTAGCTGTGAGATTAGCTGGCCTAATGTTTTTTTGCTCAGGGTTCAGCCTTAGCGATAAAAACTGGATCTAACTGCTAGGCATACCCAAACACATTCCAGGAAAGCATATCCCAAGAAAGCATATTCAATTGAAGCCTAAAAGCGGTTGGAATTTAGGCAGAGCGATGTCAATTTCAAACCTAAAGGTGCTGCATCATAATTTGCTTAATGGATAAACCAGATTCCCGGTGTGAGTGAGGATTGGATCATGAGCAAGGGACCTTCCCCGGTAATCCCTCTGACAACGTTGATCATCAGGGATGCCTGACTTCCCTGGAACCACTTGGCACACACCTGGCATTGAGGGACTATCGATAAGTTGCCAACCCATGTCTGTCTATTTGTTGTTTTGAACAGTCCAGTGTTTTGAACAGCCCAGTTGCCCTGTGACAGATTGATCTATCTATCTATCTGTTATTATTATCTGTTGTTATTATTTTACTATTAGCTCTTTTATGCTGCCTTATCTGCTTATTGCATTTATCTTTCTGTTAATTGTTGTGTGTGTGTAAGCTATAATAAGTTTGCCTTTATTCCGCTCCCAGCTTTGCTTCCTCGATCCGAAACTGAATCAAACAGCCCAGTTGGCCTGTGATAAAATTGATACACTCACAGTGCCCAGCTGGCCTGTGACACTCACTACACATTGCCTATTTGCATATCAGAAAAGGTTTGTCATGTTAGATGGGGAAGAGGCAAGACTGTGTTTATGGAGCACAGAGAGTATAGGAAATAATGGCCAAATGCCTTTCAGGGGGGAAAAACATTAGGTGCATCTCCTAATGGGGACAGTTGTGTTCATCAGGTCCCAGCTGAGGGGAGAGTTTCATGCAGACTAATGCCTCTGTCCTTTCTGAGTATAATACTAATGGGAAAGACAAGTAATCTGTCATATAGATGTCTATGTGGGGGGGAAGCAAAACATCTACCAAGATAAATACATTTTTTGAGAACCTGGATAGAGAACAAACACAGGACTTAAAAGAAGACTTTTGGAGAGAAATTTGAGTAGGAACCCTGGTGTCTAGCACACGATTTTAGTCCCCAGCAAGTGAAGCTGGTAATGATTTGGGAAGAGCTGCCAGGATTGTTAGCACCTGCAAACACAGACAGTCACTGTCCAGGGCAAGCTATTTCTGTTTTGTTTGTTTGTTACCTTACAGATGGGGACTTTACCATGCATATGAGGCATTAACTGTCATTAGATGGTATTACTGAGAGGCATTTGAAGCTGCACTTGGCATACGATGGCAGCACCTGCACATGCCGGGCTGTACCTTACATGTTATAACTATAGCTGATGGGTGGGGGTCCATTTTGATACCACAGTATTATTACATAGTAATATAATGGTGATTTTGAACTGGTGAGTTGTTTTTAACTTCACCTGCCTCTGCCAAACTAGGTTTCCTATGACTAAAAGTAATTTTGGCTCTATTTGCCACAGGGCCTACCCTACGCTCAAAAGATGGTGAATCAGAGGAAACGAAAAATTGATGCTGAATGTCGAGTTTTCAAAGGTAGTTGGACCACTGATTTTTTTGCTCTTGAACAAAATGGGAACATCCTGTGTCTGATTTGCCACGAGAAAGTGGCTGTCTGCAAGGAGTACAACGTAAAGTGACATTATTTTACAAAACATGCAAAGATATGTGACAGCCTGGTGGGTCGGGTTAGAAGCGATTGGGTGAACCCTCTAACACAGAGCATGAACAGGCAGCCGTCTTTCTTCAAAGCTGTGAGGCAGAAGTCTTAGGCAGCGACCAAGATCAGCTTCTTGATAGCCGAGGTAATAGCTAAGAGGGGGAAACCGTTGTCTGATGGAGAATGTGTGAAAGATTGCTTGGGCACATTTACATCTGTGGTATTCCCTGACAAACAGTCAATGATGGAGAAAACCAGCCTTTCACATCAGACGGTTGCTAGAAGAGTAGATGACATGGCATCAAACACTGACGATTCACTGATGAAAAGACTCAGTGCCCGTCAGTTTTATAGCTCGGGGGTTGATGAAAGCACAGATGGGAGTGATACAGCTCAACTGGCAATCTTTGTGCAAGGAGGAACCAAACAATCCCATGTTGCTGAGGAACTGCTCGACTTGTGTCCAGTGAAAGGCAAAATGACGGGACAGGACATTTTCAATGAAGTGAAATGTGTCTTGATGGAATTCAATCTTCCAGAGGACAAACTCTGTGGTCTAACAATGGATGGCGCCCCTGCGAGGATAGGCAAGCACAATGGATCTGTCCGTTTACTGCTCAAGTCCGTGCCTCGGGATGTCATCACACATCACTGCATCACTCACCAGGAACAGCTGCGTGCAAAGGCCCTGGGGATTAAATTTGTGATGGAAAAGGTTGTTTCTACAGTCACTTTCATAAGGTCAAAGGGGCTTAATCATAAACAGTCCCAAGCATTTCTTGCGAGATAGGATCAGACCATGATGACGTTATTTACTTCTGCCAAGTTTGTTGGCTCAGCTGGGCAGCTGCACTAGCCAGACGCTGGTCACTGCTCGACGAAATTAAAACCTTCATGAAAAATGTCATATTGAATGTAATAGTTTGAATGTTTGTAATAGTTACCCATTAGCCAGTTTAGGAAAAGACAAGATTCATCTTCTTATCTAGGCCATTGTTTTGGCCTATGTGCGGAAGGTCCTGGCCTTGCTTAAAGTCTTAACTCTTGAATTTTATCTCTAGAGACCTTTAACAAGGTTAACATAAAATGACCCTTAAACAAACATCCCAAGAGATCAAACCCTAGGGGCTTTTGAAAGGGTTGGAAAGAAAGGTCACTGCAGTGGTGTGGAAATTCCCCAAAGTAACTAAATGGTTAACAAAAGAAACTGAACACAGCAGAAATCTGTTGTGGAAGAAATCAAACATCGCGTTGTGGTTGTATTAGAATTGGCAGAGCCATCTAGGCTTATTTAAAGCTATACAAGTGATCACAGGGAGAGTTCTCAAAGGAACTCTAACCTCTACAAATTTACAAGCGTATTTATACTTTAGACAGCGAGAAAAGATGCAGGGTTCAGACAAAGCAACTGTGAGAGAAACAGAAAGATGTTGATCATTCGTTTGTCACATGTAAGCAGTTTACTTATTTAGAAAAAAAAACACTATGTTTTGGGAACAGTTATCAGCTTCTGGCTCAGCGGAAAGGAGGAGGTTAACATCTGCACACAGACAAAACAAGGCATGAAGGTTATTCCTTATCTTAGAACATTTTAAAACACATAGCATCAGCATCTTTTTCTCTTCTCTTTCTCTCTCTCAGAGAAGTAAGAGGCCTGGTTAAACTTATTGCCACGCTGTTAAGAAAGATCCAAGCCCAAATTTGGGAGTAGTAACAGGTTTGGGTAGGAGGTGCCCAAGACAACAACTTACTCAATAAAAACTGTAACCTACAGTACAGTCCCAATTTGGAGGTAACCTCACTTGCAGAACAACGGAGGAAGAATCACAAGTATACACTGGATCAGACTGATCACCCCAACCACCCTCTCCATGAACACTAATCTCTTAGCTCACGCTGAAGCCGTGGAGCGCCTGAGTGGGACTGAAGGAAAGGGACTCATTCCTATCACTGCTGAGACCAACCCTAAAACCATAACTGAAGAATGAAGGTATACCTGGGGATTTGGTTTCTCAGAATTCTGGGATTGTAAGTATAATATAGTAATAACTTTTCTGGTTAAAATTATATACTTAGTTGTAATTGTAGTTGTTTTTGTAATACTAATTCTTATAACATTGTTTGGGAAGGAAGTGCATTTGGAGCATTGTTTCTGATATATGTAGTTATTGTGTTCTTAATGTTTGTGGTATTTCTTAAAGCTAAGCAGTGTTATATGCGCAAGAAAGAAATTTAAAATAAAATTGTGTTGTAGGACTTGTGTGCAATCATTGTGAAATGGTGCAATCAACTAAATACTCCCCCATCTAGGTGCATCAAACGTATCAGTAAGTTGTGTAGGATCTTCTCTATTCCATAACCCATTAGAGACAACAAACAAAAGAAAGATGTCAGCTTCATGGATGATGAAGCATGGCTGAATGACTCGGCATTCCTAGTTGACATCACCAAGTATCTTGCAGATTTGAACATAAAACTACAAGGGAAGGATCAATTTGTCAACAGACTGGATGAACACATCCAATCCTTCATTCGTAAGCTGGAATTGTTTCAGAAACAGTTGAATAAAAAGAAAGTCACCCATGTCCCAATACTATTAACAAGATGTCCTGAGACTGTGAACCATGACAGGTATTCTGCACTGATGGGCCGTCTGCTGGATGAATTCAAACGAAGATTTGCGGATTTCAGGGAACACAGCCATGAGTTGGAGCTGTTTGCAGATCCATCTGGAACAGATGCCACCGATGCTTCTGGCACATTCCAAATGGCACTGAGATCCGAAATAATGGTGCCTTGAAGAGAGCTTTTGCAGAACAGGACCTACTGACATTTTAGAGTCAATATGTTACATGGCACTCTTTCCCAAATCTGCTGAATCATGCACTTCAGTTCATTGCTCTGTTTGGCAGCACGTATTGCTGTGAACAGCTTCTCTCAAGAATGAAGAACATAAAAACAAAATCGAGGTCACTTCTGACAGATGGACATTTAAAAAAGGGAATAAACCCAGGTTGCTGTGGAATCTAACATTGCTGGAGGCTGGAGGTGATCCAGGCTGACCTGGACAGGCTCAGCAAGTGGGTGGACGAGAATCTGATGGTGTTCAACGCCGATAAATGCAAGGTTCTCCACCTTGGGAAGAAAAACCTGTAGCATCCTTATAGGCTCGGCAGTGCTATGTTGGCTAGCACTATGCAAGAAAGAGACTTGGGGGTCATCACTGACCACAAGATGAACATGAGCCTGCAGTGCGATGCTGTGGCTAGTAAAGCGACCAAAACGCTGGCTTGCATCCATAGATGCTTCTCAAGCAAATCCCGGGACGTCATTCTCCCCTTGTACTCGGCCTTAGTGAGGCCGCAGCTGGAGTACTGCGTCCAGTTTTGGGCTCCACAATTCAAAAAGGATGTGGAGAAGCTTGAGAGAGTCCAGAGAAGAGCCACACTCATGATCAGAGGTCAGGGAAGCAGACCCTACGATGACAGGCTGAGAGCCCTGGGGCTCTTTAGCCTGGAAAAGCGCAGGCTCAGGGGTGATCTGATGGCCACCTATAAGTTTATCAGGGGTGACCACCAGTATCGGGGGGAACGTTTGTTCACCAGAGTGCCCCAAGGGATGACGACTAGGTCAAATGGTCATAAACTACTACAAGACCATTGCAGGCTGGATATAAGGAAGAATTTCTTTACTGTCCAAGCCCCCAAGGTCTGGAACAGCCTGCCACCAGAGGTGGTTCAAGCGCCTTCATTGAACACCTTCAAGAGCAAACTGGATGCTCATCTTGCTGGGATCCTATGACCCCAGCTGACTTCCTGCCCTTTGGGCAGGGGGCTGGATTCGATGATCTTCCGAGGTCCCTTCCAGCCCTAGTGTCTATGAAATCTATGAAATCTTTTAAGATCAAGTTAGTCAAAAGTTTTTTGAGTGGTTGATGTATATTTAATTCTCTCCTGAGCCATGGGGATGGAATATATGCCTACTTCAGGTTTCTACTGGTTCTGTCTCCTGTGACTCTAGGGCTGTGTTAGAGCAATGCTGTAGCTGTAACGGTCCAGGAATTATGCAAGAGGCAAGGGTTTCACCCAAAGAATATCACCCTAAGACATTTTAAGGTTATCTCCCCAAGAAATCCTTGCCCTGCAATTCTATGGAGTTACAACCTCTGGTCCCAACTAAACAGAAAAGGGATTTGAACTCTTGTCTCCCTTTTCTACCTGAGTTGCCAACCAGGAGCCTATCGAGGAAAATGTAATAGTGTTTGTGTGGAGTCCAGCACAGTTGACATACTTGGAGGAAGTTTCTTTTATTGGATTCTCACTGACAAGAGCTGGGAAAATGCCTAGTTTGACCATTTCAATGGGGATAGGATGGGGTTATTTATGCATATGTCCAGAGTCTGGGTTTAAGTATCAAGGAGCCTTTTCCTGTAGGGACTTTGGTTATTGTTACAAGGACTTTAAAACTGTCATAAAGACAATTAAAATGGGAACCTTCCTTAATTAATGGGTGTTAATCCATCTTCAATACTTGTCAGATGTTTTCAAGTTATGCTAGATCAAGTGAGGGTTATCTTTGATTCATTTTGCCCAGGTCATTCCAGGGTATTCTTAATCTGCTCTGGGGAGAGACAATGCACTCCCTTTGCTCTGCGCTGCAAGGGGGGCAAACTTTCAACCCCCCTGAACTCTACTGCCCAGGATGTGATCCTGGCCCCAAGCCACAACCCCTTTCTGCCCCCAAGCGTGCAACCTCAGCGCATCCTGACCACTCTAAGCACCCAAGTGCAGGTCACCAGTTTGCTGCTTGCTCTAGTGCCCCCATGCACTTGGCTGGCTGGCCATTACAATGGAAGTGGTTAGGTAACCTCACTATCATCACTATAGTCATTTGCACCTGCCACCTCCATATGCCCATGTACTTCTTGCTCACCAACTTGGCCTTCCTGGACCTCTTCAAGTCCTCAGCAACTATCCCCATGATGCTGAGGGACCTCCTGTCCCCACACAAAACCATCTCATTTCACAGGGGCTTGATAGAGATATTTTTCTTCCACTTCTCAGGAGGCACCTCAGTCTTCCTCCTCATAGTAATGGCAGATGACAGATATGTGGCCATCTATAAACCATTACAGTACTTTGTCATGACCCAATGATTGTGTGTGCGCTTTGGCACTGCAGAATTATTTCCCGCCACATGGAGCTTTCTTTGCACGGTGCAATTCTCAGCTGCAGAGAGAAAACCCCGGTGCAGAGGAGTTCCCGCCACCCATATGTAAATTTGTTTCCCACTATTGGCTGTTTCTAAATTATTCCCACGTGGCGGCTAGCGATTGGCTTGCTAGTCATATCAGAGGTTTGAGCAGTTTCCGCCCAAGTGATAGAGGACTCCACAACCATCTCGTGGGGACTCTGAGCACGCGGCAGAGTAAGAGAAACTTTGTGTGTGTCTCAGAGGAGTTCGGCGGCCTGATCAATCACCAACCTCTTCCTGTCTCGTTCGTTAAATTCTTAAGACATATCTACGGTTTTGCGTACTCGTCAAGGGTATCCAGAGCTCTGTCGTGTTTGTTTTTGTGGAGCCTAGCAAACTCCGTGCATGTGTCTTTGGTGAAGCCTAGCAAACTCCACTTGTGGAGTTTTTTATTATTAAATAATCTTTAATTAACCGCTATGAGTCCGTGCCTAATTCTAGTCCGTCGTGCAAAAGTACCCACCCTAACGTTGCAGGCTCCCGGCCACAGCCCGCCGCGTGCCCCCGAAAGCCTTGGACCGCTCCCGGCCCGCACATACTTGACTATCATGACCCAGAGGGTTGCATAGGGCTAGTGACTGGGGCATGGTTGGGTGGCTTTGTCCATTCTAGCATCCAAATTGCACTGATCTTTCAGTTGCCTTTTTGTGGACCCACTCTACTAGATAATTTCTACTGTGATGTCCCACGGGTCAGGAAATTTGCTTGCACAGAAACCCATGTGATAGGCTTGCCGATCATCTCCAACAATGTGTTTGTAATTTCTGGCGCCTTCTTTGCATTACTAATTTCCTATACAATCATCTTGGGCAAGATAAGAATGCATGTTATGGAAGGGAAGCACAAAGCCCTTCCCACTCGTATTGCACAGATTATATTGGTGTGCTTGCATTTTGGACCTGGCATGTTCATTTTATAACAGACCCTTCCAGAAATTCACAGCAGATAAGGCAATCTCCATGCTCTATACAGTGGCCATCCCCATGGTGAACCTGGTGATCTACAAACTGAGGAGTGCCAAAATAAAAAATGCCATTCAGAGTTTACTGTGGACAGTCCTGTTCTCAGGAAGGAAACCAGAGCCTTCATTTGTTGAATAGCCCCTGTGTTTCCCACTTTGCAAAACCTTTCAGGTTAAGATATAATAACAATCACAATGATAATATCAATATCGTTAACAATAACAATAGGAACAACTGTAATACATGAGGTCAGTATCTCAAAGCCTTCTTATATGGTTTGTATACATCTAGTATAACATTCTAGTTTTTTTTTTCAGTCATCCAAGTGGCTATTTCTTCATCCACTCAGTCACACGCCCTCCACCTGTCTCCTGGCCCCATATATTTCTTACAAACCTTCCACTATTATCTGTTCAGAGGCCAGCCTCACAAAAGTGCTAAAGAAGACCCTGGCTGGTTACTGACCTGTGATGTGGTGGGTCAAGTACTTTGCTGGGCCATCAATGAGACCTAGATTCCAACCAACTCTGGGCAAGGGGGCCTAAAACTTGGATCTTTCTACTTTGCTGGTGACTACTTAGTGACTGAGGGCAAAACATGGGAGGCTTTCCTCTCCCATGCATCCTTTCTTTGTTTCTGCGTATGGGTCCAAATAGTCCTGGTTTATGTTTGATGTTTTCAGACTTCTAAGGCCACTATGGATCCATAAGGGGTTCAAGTGCCTGCCCCGGCTTTTTACCCAGACAATGAATACCCTTTTGGCTGTGCCGTGTCTGCAAATGTAGGCAGTTGGCGATGCAGCTAGGAATGACATTCCTTGCCTACATGTAATTGCACAAGGTAAAAGTCTCCTTTGGCTTCACTGGAGGGAAATGTTCCTCCTAGAGAACTGAAGATCTGCCTCTGAGAGTAATTGAGAGCTTCCCTTTGAAATGAGTGGGGGATCTGGGTGCCCCTATAAGCAGACGTAGTGTGCAAGTCCTTCCTGAAATATTCAATATTATATCTATAACCTGATCTCTCTTTCCTTGCAGCCAGGTTTCTGAAAACCTGTCTCCTTCTCAGTAAACTAGCATAGCCTCAAGATCGCATTGTATGATTAATGCATCGGTCGTCCCAGCCTTTCCAAGTCTGCTATATCTGTGACCATAGAACCAGGTTCCTCCAAAAGTGTTAAAAATATTACAACAAGGTCAAATCTCAGCAATATTTGTTTCCTACCTGGCAGGAAAATTAGATCTAGTTCTCAGAATCAGACAGACCCCCCAAACTTTCCACTTATCTATTTTCTAACTCTGGATGTAGCATAGGTACTAAAAATAAAGTCTCTCTAAAATCCCTTTGAGGTGTTCCTGGCTGGATCAAAAATGTTGCCACTTTGGAGGTTTGAAATTCTGTCTGAAGCAACTAAATTAGAAACTTTAAGAATCTCTTCCTTCTCCAATCCAAAGAGAACGGGCTTGCCAAATGGGTTTTGGTGAAGAGATGCCTGATATTACAAGATGGGATATATGAAACATGGGGAAATAGTCCCCATTTTAATGGTCCCTCTAGAAGATGCACAGAACGGGTTGCTACAGACACTGGAAGACAAATCTGCCTGTGGAATAACAGCAGGAGAGAAAAGCAGTTAGGACTTCTGGGTTTTGTATGGCAGCTGCTGATGTGGAATAGCATGCCTTGGCTCGGCGCGGGGGCAATTGTTAAAACAATTGGCCACACACGTAGCCAGTCAATTTTTCAACCACTTAACATTGAGAATGAATAGAACATGAAACTGTATTACATCAGAGCGAGATGTGGGGCACACACCTGAGTTGGAGCACATCTGTTCCTAAGGTTACCAAAAAGCCCAGAAATGACAGCGATGGGATCATACTTAGTGCTTTGAATGAAATAGTGTCCAAGCTTTAATTGACATGCCACTTGGGCGAGGAAAAGCTACCTGGACTCTAAAATTAGGTTACATTTGGGTAGAAACAATTTGTAGCTGTCGACTTAGTATGGCTAGTTTCATGCCAATTTATCTACCTGGTCTTTGTGTCTGTTTGTCTATCCATCCCATATCCAAACCTCTCATCAATATATTTATCTAATCTGGCTGGTCACCAATAATACAGAAGATGATGGTAGGATTTTTGAAGCCGTGTGGATGCTAGGTGCTCAAGTCTCACTGAAAGCTGAAAGAACTCGTCTTTCTAATTCTCTAAGACACTTCTGAAATTTCCATTTGGAGCAACTGCTTAAAATGTTGTTTGAAAGGCAAGGATTTCTTAGGCTGGTATCTTTTATTGGATCAACTATGCAATTGGAATAAAGCTTTCAAATGCAAGGCTTTTAATACTTAGTTGACTAGATGACATATCACTTAATTTTGAGGCTGTTTTTGAAACCCTGCCTGAACTGAGTGCAGGATAGTTTCTGAGGTCTATGTTAAAATCCTTTAAATGTGATTGATGAAAATACATTGTTAGCCCTTTGTGTTAGTCCAAACCCAGAGAGTGAGTTCAGACTGAGATCCAAGAGAGCTGCGTCTCCTCCCCTTTTTCATCATTGCCAGCATCACATTTTCCTGCTTATAGACTCATGAAGTCAGTACTGAGGACAAAGTCTCATCCCCACACAATCTACTTTGTTTTCTACAGGCAAACATCTTTCCTTCATACTCTGCAGTGGTGATTCCAGGGCAGAAATATGCATGGCCATCTCTGCTCTCAGTGACCACTTTGCAGATTTACCTACTTCCCACTGTAGCCCCCAATGACCCTCATGCAAACTATTTGGACCAATCTGAGTGACTGGAAAAGAATCAACAATTATTTTCATCGCATCTGCACATGTCATATGGAATAATGCCAGCTCCTATTCCTGCATGCTTAAAAAAATAAAATAAAAAAAATCATTCAGTGTAGAAAAAAAAAATCACATTGAATACAACATGGAGAATGGGTGAACTGAGCAAGAAGCTTACTTTTTAAGCACAGAGATTGGAATCAATTAAAATGCTTAGCTGTATTTGCAAGAAGAAGAAGGTTATTAAAGGTAGATCAGATTTTGCAAAGATCTAAAGGGTGTGCGAGGGCTAGCTGTTTGCAGGGGTAGTGAAAAATTAGAGAGTGCATAGAAAAGCAGGTATAAGAATTATCTGGAAATTTGCATTTAGAGACAAATCACTTTCATTTATAAGAAGACTGACAAGAGGCTTGATACCAGAATTTGAACACCATCAGAGGGAGGCAATGTTAACATAGTGAGAAAAACCCATCTAGAAGAACTATGGCTGAAAACTGAAATCACATTCAGACAAATGCAAATTAAAAATAAGGCATACGTGTTTTAAGAAGATGATTGAGCACTGAAATACACTATCAAGGTAAATGGTATATTCCCAGGAACTGATGTCTTTGGTGTAAGGCTGGATTTTCTTCAGGAAAGGCTGCTAGATTTTTTAGTCTTACATCTGCACAAAGGCCATTACATTTCAGAGCTTTCCTTCAGCAAACTCTTCCTAATGAAATCCTCTAGTGAGCTTTTATTATGTCTGGATTGATTGACATTCTTCATATGATTCGCTAAGGGGTATGCATTCAGACAAATAAAGGTTGTGCAAGCAGATAGACATGGGGTGTGCAAGCAGAAAGATATAAACCTAAGTGGGAACCTCTGGTCTTAGAAAGCAGTCCCAGTTTTGTTTCTAGTTTGGATTTGCTCAGTGGATGGGAAGCCAAGTGCAGAGAGAAGGAGAGAGAAAAAGCTAGCCATTAAAAGGAATCAGGTAATCAGGGCAATTACAGCTGCTTGGGGTTATCCTTTCCTTCTTAGTCCAACCATTACAAACCTATGCAGTTTTGCAAGCCTTAGTCCTTAGAGAGTTAAGGGCTAGCTTGGATAGCAGAGTGCAAGTTTGCATTCCTGTGGCATCCGAAGTGTTCATAGATGAGTTTTTGCAGCTCATAAAATCCTAAATCATCTCTGCACTTTGACATACTTTTGAATGTTAAACTGAGATCAATCCAACACTATGTGTCTGTAGCTCCTTCAGAGACCTGGGAAGCAAGCTTCCTGCACTAGAAGCAATGATTAAAATCAGTCAGGTGTTGGAGTATGGAGGAGGCCAATTAGGGTTTTTGAAACAGCCTAAATAACTTGGAGAACAGGTTTGCACTGGCTTGCAATGGTGGTGGACAGCTAACAGTTCCAGGCTCCCCTAAAAACCACAGCCAATATCTGGAAAGGCTTTTAGAAAGGGAAACGGTTTGTAACACTAAGCATCATCTACCTAACCAAATCTCTTGTGTACTATCAAGAGGATCTCACAATATCTTCCTCCACACTTATGAATCAATAGTGCATGTCTAGCAGAACACCACACAATTTATGCTCTAAGACTCATTACTTCATATCACCGGCCTGGGCTGTAACTGCAAAAGTAGGTGCCTCTGACTGTTAAAAATGTATCCTTAGCCAGTCCCATCTCAGACCTGTTCATGTTTTTTTGTAAAAGGCAAGGAAAGTGGGTCAAATTTCAAGGGGTAAAGTCTTGGACATCTTTCCCTATTTAATATCTTATTAAAGATATCTTATAATAATATCTTATTTTATCTCTTATTTAATATCCTCCCAGTAACACTGATGCTGAAAATCCTCCAAAGGTTTACTAGACAAGATGAATAAAGCTACTGCTTTTGAAATGCAAGTTATTCATGTAAATATCCTGCCCTACAGCCTAAACCATCTCTGTAAAGCGTACAGAGGCTCCTGCCTTGCAGCCTTTTTACAGTGCAGTTGACCCGGTTACTACTAATCATGGTCAGCTGACTCCCTCTGATTGGTTATGGGGCTGCTTTTAAGAAACCCCTCCAGCACCTAAGCCTCATTATTTATTGTCCTAGTCTTTGGTTTCTGAGCAGCTTTTGTTCTAGCAATGTTCATGTGTGTCCTGGCTCCTGATCCTGTCTTTTACTTGTTCCTAGGTTTTAGCTTTGAATTTTCTATGCAGATCTGTTTCCTGACCCTGGTTTGGCTTACTTTTGGTGTATACCTGTGAATTATTCTTCTAGCATAACTAGACTTATAATTCCTGAATCCTTTCCCTGGCTTGGCATTTGGTTTCTTACTTATAACTTCTGACTTTTACCCCTATAATCTCTAGCCTAGTAGATCATGATAATTCAGTCTCAAGAAGTCATTTACAAGTTGGTGACATGCCTTCAGTTATACATCTTCCTTACTATTATTGTTTAGGTAACAGGTTTTAAACACACCCAGAAACAACACACCTTGGCAAAGTCCTCAGGCTGGGAACTGACACCTGCAGTCTATTTGCAGCCTTTGGCCAGCCTTAGAGGAGGTTGGAGGAGCAAACTCCTGTTTTATGGGTCTGATGAGGAGTTGGAATGAGATCCCTGAGCAGGAGAGAGCTATTCTGGAAACCATACTGAGCTTGTGGAGAGGAGTACACTCTATGCCCTAGAAATGGGGGCATTCTCTACCAGGAGTCCTGACTTCCACAGGGACCTGTGGTAGAAGGTTGAGTTTTGGGGGTTAGGGCAGGTTCAAGATGGGAAGTCAGGGATGTTTGTGTTAAGTTCCCTGTTAAAAAATGCGACTAGTGCCCAGTTGTTAAATCAGAAGTGATAAGAGCTGCAAGCCAGGACTCCTCATCTCAGGTATAAGTAGAGGAGTGCGCTACACAGCAGGCCTCCTAAACTTAATGCAGATTTTTGAAGTGAATATGCTGTTATAGTGAAAGCTAAGATTTTTCTGAGATATCTATGAGAGTTGGAAGCCCAAGTACCATGACTGCTAATGAGAGCTTATTGTCCACATCCTTTAAACAGCTTGGCAGATGTTAGACTAAGCAGGAGAAAAGGAGTCTGGCCACATGCTGTAGGCCTCACTGGACTACAGATTAATACAACTATTGCTTAGTGCATGTCCAAATTGTACAAAGGTTCTGCTACAGCATTGACCAAAACAGGCCACACTGGGGCATGGCTACACAGTCATTAATGCACAGTAGTTACTGCACATTTAATTTAGTACTTTTATAATAGATTTGTGCATTCTGGGTAAGAGGCCAGGCACCTAGAAGGTAGACAAAAGAAGGCTAATGGCTAAATGTATGTGTCTCTTTACTCACTTAGATGGCATGTCAATGGCTGTGTAATTGCAGCTTCTGGCACTTAGTTGAAGATTTTATTCCTCCCTGATGTAAAACAGAACAATCTTGCACAGGTATCTACTGGTGTAGTGGTTTTGAATCTCCTCCGCATGTTTTAACCTAATATCCTATTGATTAGGACAACCGCCTAGGAAGTAAGAAACCCAGGTCCTAGGCAGCAGAAGGGTTGGGGCCTGTGGCTTAGGAGGAAGAGGTAGGGCATAGGCATATCACTGTCCCCCCCCCCCCCATCCTTCCTGTCCCCCACCCATGTCCTCTTTTTTTGATACTGGAAATAGGGTTCAGGCTCTTGCACATGCTAAGCAGGAATGAGTGAGCAAGGTTTTATTCTCAGTGTTGCTTCAGGCTTGCTCTGGGGACCGTGTAGACATGGCCAGAGCAACTTTTCACTCTGCATCCTCGGAAGGAATCCCTGTCTCAAGATTCCTCACTTCTCAAATATGGATACTAAAATTACCTCCCATCTTTGGCATGCACGTGGATTCACTCACTCACGTCTGCCTCTGACTTCAAAGCTGTAATGTGCCAAGGACCTTTCCTATGAGTTTTCTTTCCTTTTGATATTTCTCCATTGCAGATTGCATGGCAGTGCAAACATAGTCAAACTAGTTGTATGAGAGAACCCCATCTGCTTCGGGTAACTCTGAGTTGTAACCTGTGCTGGATACATGCCAGAGGGAGGGGGGACCTGTTCCCTTTGCCTCAAGTTTCCCTGCCACTGAGGGTAATGTGACTAGCTTCTTCACCAGGAAAGGTGATGTCATTTGAAAGCACCAGGCATTAGCCAGTGAGGCTGCTCCTGGTGGGACCTCAGTGATGAGGTCACAATAGAGGATAAATTGGGTATCCATAAAGAAGGAGGGCAGAGCTATCTTGAGCTGAAACATCTTTGGCAGAGCCATGCTGAAGCCCTAGGGCTCATGGGAAGAGAGGAGGAGCAGCTGAATGCTGCAGCCCTCTCTCTCTGTCACTTGAAACTGGACACACAAGCAACTGCCTGCCTCCAGAGGAAAGCAACCAGCCTCTGGATGATGCTTGGGAGTAATTTACTGGAACCTATCTAGCTACATAGTTTGCAGTAACACAGGGTTGTGTAATCAAAGGCTATCTAGCCACACTGTTTGCTCTAAGGGTATTCTTTGATCTCGCCCTATCCTGTATCTTACCCCAGGCCTCCTTTCTGTACCAATAAAATTCTCCTCCAAGCATGGTGTGGGAGACCTATTGGGAGATGGACTGGGTTATGCCTTCATGCTCCCTTGTTCCGGCTGACTAAGAGAGCCTACTATTTGGACTTGTGGCTAAAAGAAGCACCCCAAGTTCTTGCAGTGGGTCAAGCGCCCTTCAGGTCTGTAAAGCCTATGTACCTCAAAAGGCACAGAGCCACTCACAAACCGAGACTCTTGAGTGGTGGCAGCATCATCCCCAGGCTTGTGGGTGTGCTCCAGGAAGGGGGTCGGCTAGACATGAGGTGCCCCCAGGGAGGCACTCAGAGCTTGGTAGGTGGTTGGGCACAGTGAGGTGTGTGGCACACTGCAAGAGCACCTCCTACTGGCCCACCACACAAGGTAGTTAGCCATATTAGTCTGAAGCTTAGGAAGAAGGCAGGGCAGTGTGGCAATTCATAGACTAACTCATTCAGAGAGGCCTGAGCTTTTGTAGGCTACAGCCTACTTCATTATATACTACAAATATGAATAGCATCTGATGAAGTGGGCTGTAGCCTACAAAAGCCCATGCTTCTCTGCCTGAGTCTGTAAGTCTGCCTGTCTGTACCTATCTCCTTGACAGCTGGCAGACTTTGTGGCCTCAGCAGGGGCTGGCAGGCCTGCAGCTTTCACCCTGCTGCGCCGTAACACACACAGCGTCACCCACGCATTGTCACCCATGCAGTGTCACCTGAATTTTGCTTCTCCACAGCTTGAGGTTCAGTTTCCCCAAACCCCTACACCTATCTCCTTGAAATTTGACAGGATTTGTGGCCTCCACAGGGGCTAGCATGCCTGCAGTTTTGACCCTGCTGTGGTGTGATGCATATATATGACGCAAGTTTGGCTTTCAAGACATAGAGGTACAGTTTCTCTGAAGCCCCTGCACCTATCTTCTTGAAACTTGGCAGGATTTGTTGCCTCAGCAGGGGCTACCATTTTGGCAAGTTTCTTCCAAATCCAGCCATAAATGACAAATTTGTAGGCTATTTCAACCTTCTCCATTATAGCCTATGGGCAAAACGTCGAAACAGCGTTGAAACACAAAAGCGTTTTGACTTGCCTCGTTTTGTTTCGAGGCCATTTTGACCATAGCTGTTCCATTTTGATTTTGCTGTTTCTACCTCAAAACAGCATCGAAACAAAACTGGTGGTGGAATTTCGCACAGCCCTACTAAATATGCTCCGCTATTACTTTTAGCAACATCACTCTTCAAGAAATGAGTGAATGCCTTGTGCATTTCAGTAGCTGTACTGTTTCTATTACTAGCAATCATGTTGGTACTGGGGCAAGTCATTACCAGCAAAGTAAAAAACAAAGTTTACATTACCATCAATTATTTATTTTAGCATTGACATAAGCAGCACGTCTGTGTATATAAGTAGCAATATTTTTAAGATACAAGAATTCGGTTTACAAATTACAGTAGAAATAATGGCAATATTAGAAATGAACCATTTGGATGTATAGGTAGAAAGGGTATGGCTTGACTTAAAGGCAGGCCTGGTAGCATGCCACCTATTACTAAAGGTTGCCAGACATTTCCTATTATAAGGCTTTCCTTTCAGTTGTTCATAACAGCTAAACTTTAACAAATCAGAGTAATAGCTAACGTGTTGCATATTTTCCTCTGGCTGAAAGGTTTTGGAAGAATTCAGCCAAAACAGCTTGGCTGCTTTTAGGAAGAAAGGTAGGGGCAAAAAACCTGTTTCACTATAAAAAAAAACCCAACCCCCCCACTCCTCCCCCCTCAGCCCTTTTATTTAGAAGCTCCAGGGCAGGGACCTGGCATTTGACATAAAGGAAGTCTTTGTTAATCCCATGAAAAACTGTCCCATTTTGACTCTGGAACTGATCAGGGAGCTTGTCTTTTTTGAGCTCTCATTGACACCCCCTGTCCTTCTGACACTGAGATAATGAAGCCATATGATTCAATACAGAGGGCCAAAGTGCACTGTGGGGTTGGAGTGGGCAGTAGATTAGGAAAAGGAGTGCGGGGCTGAATTGGAAGCAGAAGCTGGCAAGGAAGGAGACTGAACGGGTGGGCAAGGGGAGAGCAGATGGCCATAACCTAGAGATCTCCTAGCCTGGCTGACTGGGGCCACCTGCCTGCTAGGGCTGAGAACCAGCACACTCACTTCACATTTGAGTAGCCTGAGAGGGGTTCCAGCCATGCTACAGGCTGTCCTTTGGTGGGGATGGGAGTGGTTGAGTAGTGTGTCCTAGTGAACTTTAAGCAAGGTACTTTTTATCTTTTGTTATAAGGTAGTACTTAGCTAAAAAGCATTATTCACAAGAGTTTTATCAGTTCTCGTGTCTTTTATTCAGTCCATAGATGGAATCCAATTTGTTCTCAGAGTTGGTCCACATTTTTTGAAAGCTGAGATGTACGCCATGCTCCTCATTATTCCAGTTAAAACTTCGATTTCATTACTTTCTCCTGGAGAGCAATATTCTGCTCATTAACCTCCAGATAGCATTTTTCATCTTGGCATTTCTTAGAGTGTAAATGATTGGGTTCAACATTGGAGTGATGAGAGAGTAGGTGACAGAAACTATCTTGTCTCCTAATAACTTCTTGAAAGGTCGGTCATAGATGAAGATTCCTGGGATAAATATTAAGCTCATGACTGTGATCTGGCCAGCACAGGTAGACAGAGCTTTGTGCTGTCCATCTGTGACGTGTTTCCTGATTTTGACTAAGATGATACTATAAGATATGAGCAAGATCTAAAAGTTGCATGAAAGGAGCAGTCCGCTGTTGGAGACCATCAGCAGCTCAACTATGTCAGTATTAGCACAGGCCAGTTTGATGACCTGTGGGACATCACAGTAGAAATTGTCCAGCATATTGGGTCCACAGAATGGAAGCTGGATGATCAGTGCAGTTTGAACAATAGAGTGAGTAAATCCTCCCATCCATGACCCTATCACCAGTCTGTGCACACATCCTGATTCATGTTTGTCAGGTAATGCAGTGGCTTATGAATGACCACATACCGGTCAACTGCCATCACCACCAGGAGGAAGATGCCAGCACCTTCACTAAAATGAAATAAGAATATCTGGATGATGCACCAGTTGAATGATATGGTTCTGGTGTGAGAAGCAAGGTCCCACAACAACTTGACTGCTGTGATTGAAGAGTCACTGATGTCTGCGAAGGCCAAGTTGGCCAGAAAGAAGTACAGTGGAATGTGGAGATGGCTGTTGGTGATCACCACAATGATGATGGTCAGGTTACTGAGCCAGGTCATGAGGTAGACTAAGAAGAAGACCAGGAAAAGAAGATACTTCAGCTCTGGACTCTGGGTGAGACCCAAGAGGACAAATTCCATCACTGTGGTCATGAGGTTCTCCACTTCCATTGGGTATCCTTAATGTATATTGACAAAGGAAGCACTAATGATGAAAACAGTAGACTGCAGTTTTAAAGGACAGTTCCCATGGGATTGAATACGTTTTGGTCCACTTACATAAGGATCAAATGGTCGTTACACAATGACCAGCTGGAAATGTGTAATAGTAGGGCTAGAAATAAGGTTTTCTTTCTCCAGAAATAATAGTTTCTAGTCTTTCTGTTAACACTGAAAGTTAGGTTCTATTTCACTATGCAGCAGTAACCCAGCTTCATAAGTGCCTTTTTGGTACTAGCGCAGAGTTTGTAATTCTATTTCAGCCTCTGGCAAAATAGAATTGCCTATGCATGTTCATGCATGAAACAATGAGGTGCTAGAAGCTAGATTTACTACTTCATGAGTACCCTAGGCACCAGGCTATTGGGCAAAATGACATGGGGGCTGTCCTCCTTAATGCTTCCTCCTAACACATGCTAGTGATTGGTTCCTTCCCAGATTCAACTTTGGGCAGATAAAAGAGCAAGTGAATGTTCCTGCATAGCTGCCTGGTCAGAGTTCAGACTACTGACCATGCTCAGTCCCCACATGGAGATTTCTGTATCTACATTGCACTGCAAATAGAATTGCAAGCTTCATGGCACTTACTTAGCTAGGCCACTGCCATTTAGGTGTGTAAAATGAATAATCTAGCCGTGAAAGTCCCTTTATATGTTAACACTATATGTGCCATCCATATTTTGCCCCCACATACTCTTTCTCTCACAGCCACACCAAGGAATAAAAGGAAACTGTGTGGAGATGGAATTAAGTTTGAAAATGCCTAAATAAGTTAAGTGTGGGAATAGAATACCATGCAGTATTCTATCTAGTGAATTTAGTAAATAAATCCAGTGTCTATATTTAGTCCATGATTTTTTTGTAGCTGGTTGAATCATGGACTGAATATAGACATTGGATTTATGACACATTATAAGTTGCCTGACATCCGACTCCCCAGGTAAATCCTCCACTTTTTACCAGCTATTCTCTTTCCCCCCACCTTTCCTTGTCTCACATCCTTTGACTACAGCTGCTTTCATTCCCCCTCCCCCCGACCTGTCTCTCACCTACTGCCCTCCTCAATTTACATTTTAACTGATTGGCTTTCTTGCATTCATACTGGCCTCTGCCTGATTTACCATGCCAGCCAGGCTGCTTTACTAAATCTGCAGATGATTCTTCAGCTTGACGAAGGGTGTTTGTGCCCAAAAGCTTGAAAAGAAGAATTTTTCCAAGTATTTGACTTGGTTTAATAAAAGATATTTCCTAAAGTGCTAGACTTTAGGAAAGCTGATTTCAATGAACTCAGGCAATTAGTCAAGGACGCACTGCAGAGTAGGAGTTTTGAAGAGATGGGAGCCCAGGAAGGGTGGCTGTGCCTTAAGGAAATGATCCTTCAGGCACAGAGGAAGACGATCCCGATGCAAGGAAAAAGAGGGAAAGGGGCCAGAAAGCTTCCCTGGCTGACCAGAGAAATCCAGAGCATCCTATGGGCTAAAAGGGCACCATATAAAAAGTGGAAACTGGGAGAGATTACCAAAGAGGAGTATACCTCCTCTGCTTGCGCTTGTAGGGAGGCAGTTAGACGGGCCAAAGCTACCATGGAGCTGAGGATGGCATCCCAAGTTAAGGATAACAAGAAATTGTTTTTCAGCTATATAGGGAGTAAAAGGAAGGCCCAGGGTGGAATAGGACCCCTATTAAATGGGCATAAGCAATTGGTGACGGACAGGGGGACAAGGCTGAACTCCTCAATGAGTTCTTTGCCTCAATATTTGTAAGTGAGGGGCAAGACAAGTCTCTCACTGGGATTGTGGAGAGGCAGCAGCAGGGTGCCAGACTACCATGCGTAGACCCTGAGATGGTGCAGAGTCACTTGAAGGAGGAACTGGATGCGTTTAAGTCAGCAAGCCAGGATGAGCTCCATCCGAGGGTACTGAAGGCACTGGCTGACGTCATTGCACAGCCACTGGCAGGAATATTTGAACGCTCGTGGCTCATGTGCCAGGTCCCGGAGAACTAGAAAAGGGCCAACGTGATCCCCATTTTCAAGAAGGGAAGGAAGGAGGACCCGGGCAACTATAGGCCAGTCAGTCTCACCTCCATCCTTGGCAAAGTCTTTGAAAAAATGATCAAGACTCACATTTGCGAGAGCCCGGCAGGAAAAATTATGCTGAGGGGAAACTAGCACGGGTTCGTAGCAGGTAGATCATGCCTGATTAATCTAGTCTCTTTTTATGACCAGGTTACAAAACGCCTGGATGCAGAAGTAGGGGTTGATGTCATACACTTAGACTTTAGGAAGGCCTTCAATACGGTATCCCACACCATACTGGTGAACAAGTTAAGAGGCTGTGACTTGGATGACTACACAGTCTGGTGGGTGGGGAATTGGCTAGAGGGTCGCACCCAGAGAGTCGTAGTGGGTGGGTTGGGATCGATGTGGAAGTGTGTGGGCAGTGGAGTCCCGCAGGGCTCGGTCCTAGGACCGATACTTTTCAATGTCTTCATCAGCGACTTGGACAAGGGAGTGAAGTGTACTCTGTCCAAGTTTGCAGATGACACAAAACTGTGGGGAGAAGTGGACACACTGGAGGACAGGGAACAACTACAAGCAGACCTGGACAGGTTGGACATATGGGCAGAAAACAACAGAATGCAATTCATCAAGGAGAAATGCAAAGTGCTGCACCTAGGGAGGAAAAATGTCCAGCATACCTACTTCCTAGGAAATGACCTGCTTGGTGGCATGGAAGCGGAAAGGGATCTTGGAGTCCTAGTGGACTCCAAGATGAACATGAGTCGTCAGTGTGACTCCGCCATCAGAAAAGCTAATGGCACTTTATTGTGCATGAGCAGACGCATGACGAACAGATCCAAGGAGGTTATACTTCCCCTCTATCGGCGCTGATCAGACCACATTTGGAATACTGCGTTCAATTTTGGGTGCCACACTTCAAGAGAGATGTGGATAACCTGGAGAGGGTCCAGAGAAGGGCCACTTGTATGGTTAAGGGCTTGCAGGCCAAGCCCTATGAGGAGAGCCTGGGGCACCTGGACCTCTTCAGCCTCCACAACAGAAGGTTGAGAGGAGACCTTGTGGCTGCCTATAAGTTCATCACGGGGGTACAGAAGGGAATTGGTGAGCTTTTATTCACCAAGGCGCCCCCAGGGGTTACAAGAAATAATGGCCACAAGCTAGCAGAGAGCAGATTTAGACTGGACATTAGGAGGAACTTCTTCACAGTTAGAGTGGCCAAGGTCTGTAATGGGCTCCCAAGGGAGGTGTTGCTCTCCCCTACCCTGGGGGTCTTCAAGAGGAGGTTAGATAGCCATCTAGCTGGGGTCATCTACACCCAGAACTCTTTCTTGCCTATGCAGGGGTTCGGACTCGATGATCTATTGAGGTCCCTTCCATCCCTAGAATCTATCAATCTATGAATCTATATCTGATTTACCCAAAGAACATTGTCTACCTAAATGGTAATGAGAAATTAAGAACTAAAGTGAAACTAGAACATAGTAAGTTTAAAGCAAACACAAGGAAGTAATATTTTTCATAGAACATGTAACTAAGGTGTAGAGCTAATTGCCACTTGGTGTTGTGGAAGCTGACAGTTCAATCAGAGTCAAAAAAGGAATTGGAAATGTGCTTGGTGGAAAGGTGGGTTGGTAGCTATTGTGTATTCAGAGTTAGAGGTCGGCCTCTGAACCAGAACTTCCTAGACCTTAAATGCTGGAGGCTGCAAGTGAGAGAGGAACAATGGGAAAAACCCTGGTCACACCTTGTTCACTCTCCCTTTCAGCATGTACCCCCTGCCACTGCATGACACAGGATACTGAGTAAAATGGACTTACGGTCTGACCCAGTAAATGGCAGTTCTTATGTTCTGATATAGAAACAAGTTCAGAGAGAATTTGCTGGGTGTACGTGTGTGTGTGTGTGTGTGTGTGTGTGTGTGTGTGTGTGTGTGTGTGCCTACTATATATATTTCGAAGGACCACATTAATTGAACCATTTGTCTCATGAATTAAAAAACTTTCATGAAATTTTTCATGGGTGGGTGGTTAGTTTTGAAATGACCAAAATAAGTAGTTTTCAGATTTCAAATAAATAAATTAGAAACATGATTTTAAAGAAAGGGGCTTAAATAGCTAAATGTGGAGCTGGCTTAGACCTTTTGAAGGCCAAAAGCAAAAAGGATGACCAAAACAAAGGCAAAAAAATGATGTAGGCATCCTGAACCTATGCAGATGAATGAACATCTGAAAGAGTATATTAGGAATAAGCAGAGAGCCTGCAAGTAAAGAATAAAAGGGTATGATCATCCAGAAAATCTATATATTGAAATTCAGAATTTGTAGGGACAAAGTGAAAATACTGAGTTAGAGTATTCAGTGCAACCTTAAAACAAATTGTGCAAGGTCGTTCAACCATGTAAATGAAAGGCATAATCAAGAAAGAATAAATAGGGATGGTATGGAGTACGATTGTGGTAGGGATTAAAGATAATCTAGTTATGGAACAAAAACTAAAGAAATACTTTGCCTCTGATTTTGTTAAGGCAGACGATGGGGAACAAAGGCAGGATGGAAATAAGGATACAGAAATAACAAAAACCTCCTTGAAGGAGAAATAAAATGTGTTTATGTAGAAGATAGGGTTGGGTATTTGATTGATTAAATGATGTTTGGTCAATTGACCAATCAACTATTGGTCAAAAATTGTAGAAAATTGCAAATACCATCAAATAATACACAGACAAAACACAAATTTGCCATTAAGAAATGTGTCAACCCCCCCCCCCCATCCCCCCAAATATTTGTCAAGAAAACCTAAAAAAAAATTAGTCCTCATAAAATTGCCTATAATCTTTGACCGGTCAAAAACTGCGTTGTCCGTTGACCAGTTGATTGACAATATTTGACTTGTAAAATGACTGATCTGCCAACCCTAATAGGAGAAAGTGTATATGAACAACTTTGAATTTTGGAAGTATTGGTACATGAAGTAATAGGATCCACGATACTTAATCAAACGTTCCAGTCTGAGGTGGTATCATAGAATTAAAGACCAGCATCTCTAATATCTATATTTAAGAAGGAAAGCAACCACAGTCTTGCTAGTATGACCTCATTGATATATAAATCACTAGAACAAATTTTGAACAATATAATTAAAGACCTGGAGGAAAATGAAAAAAAGCAAAATAAATAAATCACAGACTCTAACTCTACTTAGCTAATAGGTGGACTACAATCTGGGCCTTGATGTTAGAAGAAAGCAACAAGACCAGTGACAATTCATACAGAAGAGCAGCAATGCGGTTGGGGGGTGGGGCGCAATGATAATACATGACAGAAGAGCAAAAGGACAATGCAGATAGCTAGCTCTTCTACACAACTTTTTAGCCACAAATGTCAAAGTGTTTCACAAGAGAGGCAAATAACATTATCCTTGTTTAAAAGATGGGGAAACTGAGGTACAAAGAGATTAAATGACTTGGCTGAGGTCACAAAACCATCTCACAGCAGAGCTGGGATTGAAGCCAGGTCTCCTGTTCCCCAGGCACCAGCCAAAAAGGAAGCCCACGCTAGCTGTGCGAACACTCTGGCAGCCCAAATCTGAGGTCTGTTCTTGGTGCTCAGAGCAGAGGATGTGGGATTTCTGTCATCAGAAATGTTTACCATTTTTTCCCTTTCCCCTTCTGTGTAGATATGGGTTACCACATCTCCAGGTCCAAAAAAGAGGACACCTTCACGTGGGGCAGGGGTGGGGGGTGGAATATGATGGGGGGGTGGCCATGACATGCCAGTGCCTTGCCCCTGCCCATTGTGTTGCCCCTCACTGCCAAGCCATAGCCCCCGCCCAGCCCTGCTGCTACCCCTCACTCCTGACCCACTGACCCCAGCCCTGCTAGTGCCCCTCATTCTCAAACCACAGTACCCTGCCCTTTCTGCCATGATGGTTTCTAACCCGAACCCCCCGCCGCCCCATCTCTGCTGGTGCCTCCCACTGTTACCAGATTTGCCCATTACTTTGGGGTGTGCTCATTTATTAGGGATATGTTTCTAGGGTCTTGGTGATTCTGTCAATGTGCTGCTTGTGTTACTATACGGAGCTGTATCTCTCCCTTCAGCAAGCCCTCACCCCCAATGGAGCTATCTTGCAGGACTCAGTTTTAATGGGACTGGGCTCCTCCAGTCACCAAATCAGTCATACACACAAACACACACAAATTAACGTGACACGCCTGACCTGGCCAGGCTGATCAGCATGGACAGGCTGACGCCCTCATATGCCAAGAATCAGTTCATAAGAGCAACAATAAAATGCAGTCAGACACAAGCACACAGGTGAACATAATCCCTCTGAATCCGGCTGGGTGTCCAGCTGACACCCTTATGGGCCAGCATTCAGTTCATAAGGGCATGTCTGAGTCAAACTGGGTCAATCAGCCTGTACAAGCTGATCCCCTTATGTGTTTCAAACTCAGCACATCCCAATCTTTGGCCTCTTGATGAGCAGACCCCACAATATTTTTGGGCTTCACAGGGATCTTTAGCTTAGGTAAAAGAAGCGTTGCTGCAGAGCATGGGAGGAAAGAGAAGCAGAGAAGGAAAAATATACCCAATTACTACCAGTTTGACTATAAAAGTTATTTATTGCTAAGCATATGAAATATATAATGGTACTAGTAGTAATAGATATGCAAAAGAAAAACAAACACAAACAATTACAGTACTACCCTGGTTTCACTAAGTATTTGGGGAAACTTAGCTCAAACTTAACTAATACAGTTCAGGTTCAAAAGTTTATGCCTAGAGAGAAAAGAGAGAGAGAGCACTGGGATCTCACCAGTCCAAAGTACTCAGGCTGCAGAGCTGACAGGCACAGTCCGTAACACAATTCTTGAAGAGAGATGATCTGTTCCTCCAAGAACGACAGGGGATGGTGTCAGCACAGGAGTTTTCTTCTTCTTTCTTCTTCTTTCTTCTTCTTTCTTTTCCTTTTCCTTTCCCTTTCTGAAGCACCCACACTTTTTACAGATTTTTATACCCTCAGTTCAGCTGCTTCGACGCATCCTCAATAGTGTAAATCATTGTCTTTTCTATTGACAAGGGGTTATCTGGTTTGGAACATTTCAAGAAACTGATTGATAATTAGGAAACACTTAAGATTAGGGAGTAACCAAATACTTGGGAGCCAGCTTGAAATTCCTATGGATGGCACATATACTGATGGGATATCTCATGGTTTCTTCAGAAATAATAGATAGCTTGCAGCATCAGGATTTTGGATTTTTACTTGTTGTGAACAAGCCTCAGCTTAGCATGACTTTTCCAGATCTTACTATAGTCTTTTAACAGACTTAAAGCAATTATTGGGGTGTTCATAAGCATTTGTGGGGAGGACTCCCACCAGTCGTCTCAGGAAAAGAATGACAACACCTGTGATTAGGGCTCCAATGGGCTGGACGCTGTGATGAACCCTTAACCATTGTTCAAATGTTGCTCATACCCCCTCTGACTTGGTCTCTTGCCTCAGCATTCCCTAACCCGGCAACCGAGTTTTAGTCAATCAAGTTTAAATAGGCCTCCCATAGTGGGACTGGGGAATGTACGGCCCGAGATGCCTATTAAACTTAGAGGTGTGTGTGTGTCTGGGAGGGGAAAAGTCCTTAGTAAATCCAGATTAGAACTGGTCTGATAAATGCTGAGCTGGGTGTGTGTGAACATGGGTTGATTAACATTTGGAACACAGATTCCCCATCATGCAGTGCTCCCCTGCTTCTCTGGTCCCAGAATTCACTGCAGTCTCTGCTTCAGGCTTTCTGTTCTCCATCTGTCATGTAAATTAATTGTCATCTGGTTCCATCTCGGATGCAAATGAGACCTAGGGCAGTTGTTTCACTCTTGTCACCCTTATCTGGAGGGTCTTATGTGTGTCTCTCACTGCATCTTAATCAGTTTCGTTTATGTAGAGGAGGGGAGGGAGGGGGGGGTGTGAGTCCTTGTGAGTCAGACAGACTGCATCCTGTGTCAGGGTTGCCCAAGAACACACAGCTGAGATGTAACACCACTCCCAAACCCCTGGCACTGCCAGATCCCCACACTCCAACCCACAGTCCCCCCCCCCCATTCCCCTTACTCCCAGCCTGCAGCCCCCCAATTCTCCCCCAGCTCTGCCGGAGGGATCCCATCTGTCCCCCTCCTTCCTGGGTGGGAGCGTGGTGGCTCCAATTCATGTAGGCGGTGGCAGAGTCTGTCTGGCCTCAGCACAGTCTGGAGGGAAGGGGAGGGAAGGTTTGTGGCACCCCTTGCCCTAGGATGGGGCTGCCATGCAGCACCAGGCAGCCTGGCTGTGTTCCCCCCACCCCCCTGCAGTGTCTCCTGGCTGCTCAGCCCCTGCGAGTATAGGCACCAGCCCTTGTGCTACTGCCCAAGCCACAGAGTTCCCCGCTGTCCTCGAAGGGTCACCCCCCCATACTTTTCCCCTTCTGGAGGGGCAGGCATCCCTCCTGCCCTCCTTACCTTGTCACAGCCCCAGCCCCTGCCCTTCCTGCCCTGACCAAATGTCTGGGATTTTGCTTTGCTCAGCTGGAGGGAGCAGGGAGAATGTGATCAGAGGCAGCAGGCAGCACACATGGGTCTGATGATGCCTCCGCAGCTGCAGGCAGGTCAGTCTGTCCCCTTTAATGCCTGCGATCCCCCTCCCCCTGCTCCCACCAGCGGAGCAAAGCAAAATCCTGGACATTTGGTCAGATGTAAAAAACCCACCTGGACTTAGATCAGAGGGCTCAGAAAGAGGACATGTCTGGGAAAACCGACACTTGTAGTCTCTGTTTCCCCATCTATAACTAAAAGGATGCTATTTCTATCCCAAGCATTCTTATTCTTTAGCCAGATCTTTGCTGTCCAATGAACAAAGAACCTGACCATTTCCCTTCAACAGTACAGTTTACTCCCTAATATTACAATAACAATTCATCAGGAGTGAGTACTTCACACTAATTCCTGTTTCTGTGATCTCGATGCCACTTACCAACCAAATGATGAAAGAGATGCTGAGAGTGTCATTATCAGAGTCTTTCCTTTTTCTCCTGACAGGCAGGAAACTGCTTTAGTTTCAGAGGCACCTCTAGCAGCTTCCTCTTATTTCACCTGAGACATTCATACTAGTGATGGCTTTAGGATTATGGGATTATGAAATCTTCTGAGATTGGCTTGCAGGGGTGGAAAAAAGTTGATGCTTTGGAGTTCCAGAGTGTAAGCATTTGGGGATCTTGTCACAAGGGAAATAATTTCAAAAGTGCAGAAGTTTTTCAATTAATATTTATTCCTTTCCAATCATATAACCCTAACAGACTTGAGCCGGAAGGGGAATGAGTTAACAGAATAGAACGTATACATGCTCACTATTCCTAAACTTTTTCAGACAGATGCTTATTTATCCTCTTCTTGAAAAAGTTGAATGAACAGATTCCACAGTTTCCATAAGCCAGTCGTATAAGTTAGATAGGGGGAGGGGTAGCGGGGCACTGGCCCAGATGGAGTGGGAGTTAGTTGCCTACCCTTCTTACATATGTTGAAAAGCTCTTTGGAAATCTGATTATCATGAATGACATGTGCCCCTGGTGGCTTGGAAGGCACGGCGGCACTGGTGGTGGTTGGAGAACGGTGGTGGCAGCAGGAGCGTGGCGGCAGTAAGCGCGGAGCTCCCGCAGATGCCGCTGGTGCTGTTGGCAGCTGGGGAGTGCAGCAGATGGTGAGCGCTGACCGGGGTTGGCAACCACCTCCCACAGGCACTGCTGGCAGTGTCAGCAGTGTCCAGCAATTGCGGACCGCTCGCAGAGGCTGCTGGTGGTGTCAGCAGCAGGGTAGTGAGTGACCTCCTGCAGGCACCCCCGACACTTTTGCCAGTGCCTTTTGGTAGGGGGTGCACCGCCAAGCTCAGAGGGTGAACGTCTACCCACGTACACCCACTACACATCGTCTCTGGACATGGTGACTGAGAAGGAACCAAGGTCCATGATGGACAAATTAATCAATCAAAAGAACAAGAGGGAATGAAGTTTGTAGCTAAGAGTTACAATTGTGATAATGAGGAGATATTCCCACCAGGGCTGCCAAGTATGCTGCTAGACAGATAACAAAGCATAAGATCTGGAGCTCCTGAATATCAGAAAAGCCCAGGAGGAGGAACTCGGTCACAATGGTTTGGTTGGACATTTCCCACTTCAGCGCATTGTGCAAGGCCTGTGAAGGAAGAACACTACCCCTTGTGCCAGCTGGACTGCTGCAGCAGCCCTGAGAGCTCCCTGCACCCTTTACCCACTGTAGCAGTCTGGCGGTGGGGGCTGCTGCATGGCTGTGAACGGCTGCGCACCCGCCAGACCCAGATGTGGACTGCACAGCTGGTAAAGGCACCTGCCCCTCTGGGCCAGCTGCCAGGGGGCTGTGGCTGCAGAGTTGCCCCCTACCCGGCCATCTGGGCAGCTATTGCCCAGAAAATGTTCCCAGTGTAGTGGCCTGCTTTGAACTGTCAAAGCATGTCCTCCTGGCCCCAATTGGTGAGGAGGTCAGCCCCCTCCAGCTGGGTCCCACGTGCCAGCTCTGAGCAGGCAGGGTCCTGCCACTGGCCTCCCTAGCAGGAATTCTGGTGTTCCCTACTGGAAAACTGAAAAATTCCTGATAAAAAAATCCCAAAGTCACTGTGTAAAATACGCTGAAATCCATGTTCCTCCACAATTAGAAGAAAAGACTACTAGAGAGAGACGGAGAGACAGTGATCAGTTGGGCAATGTTTTACTGATACATCTACAATGTTAAAGCAATTTGGAAGCCAACCAGTGTCTCTATCATCATAATAAAGTGAACCCTAATACCTATATGTTTTGTTGCCCCCTCACAGGGGTTACAGACCCCCCCCCCAACAAAGGCCAAATGGCTTCTGAAAGGGCTACCAACCTTGCTTGCTCCCCCAGGCCCCCAGATTGCTGCCCTGCCTGGCCCCAGCCCCTGCTTGCACCCCCAGCCCCGTGATGGCTGCCCCCCCCACCAGCCTCTAGCACTTAAAAACAAATAAATAATTTTAAAAAGTCGCTACTCACCAGGAGTAGCAGGGGCTGTGGGGGTTCTGATTCTTAATGGCAGAGCCCTGCCACATGCAGCACAGGGCAGCAGGGACTGGGCTGGGGCTGCTACAACTGTCACCCTGCCCCACGCTGTGCGGGGAGGGGGCATCGACCCTGACAGCAGTTGCTACTGCCAGTGACTGTGGGGAGGGGATGGGGTTGGATTTTTTTAAAATGCTGGGATTCTGGGGCTGGGTGAGGCAGTGACCACTTTTTTCCACTGCGGGTTTTTTTGACCCCTTGATATCCAGGAGTCTAATTTTGCCCCCACATGTGGCTTTGAGGTGCTGCAAGGTGCACATGCACGCTCATCTGGACTCGCCCACTGAGGACACGATCCATAAAAGCAAAAAGTAAATCAAGTCTTGTCATGATACAGCAGTCACTTAGCTGGGACAAGGTGCATCTATAGTTCTGGTTTCTTTTCATAGGACAAAACTGTTTTTAAGACCCTGCTAGACGCAGCCTTCACTGGGACAATATAGTTGGGGCTGGTCCTGCTTTGAGGAGGTGGCTGGACTAGATGACACCCTGAGGATCCTTCTAACCCCAATTTTCTATGCTTTGTATGATTTCTATGGCAGCACAAGCATGTTGCATTAATACGTCACAGAATAATACTATAAAGAGCAATGTGATTAAAGGCTGGGACCCAGTGCCTGTGATCCACCAAACCCCTCCCCCCCACCAGATCCTTTTCAACAATCATCCCCCCCCAGCCATTTATAACCCTATTTGTATCTGTGCTTTTGAATATTCTCCCCTAGATGCAGCAACTTGCATTTCTTTTCTTGAACTTCATCCTGTTCTTTCAAGCCCAGCTCCCCAATCTATGCAGATTCACCTGAATTATGTTTCTGTCCTCTAAAGTGTTTGCACTTCATTCCAGTTTCACATCATCTGGATACTTGCCTGTATATTCTGTCATCCAAATAATTGATTACACCAATTAGTAAACAAAAGTCTTCCATTCATTATCTTGCAATTGATGGCATTTATTTTAGGTGGCACAGATGGTAAAAATGATGCATGAAACATTGCTTTCCTGCTTCAACAGTGTTAACACAAAATTACCCAAATCAAGTGTCATTGTACATACAAAGCTAAAGAATTAACCCACCACTATCATTTTTTGTAAATAGGTTGCACATGATAGTATGAAAACAAGAATTTCATGACTTAATTATAAAAAAAAAACATAAGTAAACCAAAGTCATGAAAGAAAGATGGACATATTGTTCTTGGACTGGATCAGCCTGTGGAGCAGGTTCTTCAGGGCGGCTTGGAGCTCCTTGTTCTTCATGCTGTAGATGACCGGATTCATCAATGGAGGCACCACACAATACAGAACAGCTGCCAGGAGATCCAGAGGGGCCGGGGAGTCAGAGATGGGCTTCATGTAGGCAATGCCACCAGTGGAAAGAAACAAGGACACCACAATCAGATGAGGAATGCAGTTGGAGAAGGCTTTCTGCCGGCCCTGCTCAGAGAGGATTCTCCACACTGCGGTGAAATTTGAACATGCGACACAACGATGAAAACAAAACAACCTAAACATAAAAACACACTGAAGGCAAGGACTGCCAGCTCTCTGCGGTATGTGTCAGAGCAGGAGAGCTTGAGCAGCTGGGGCACTTCACAGAAGAACTGGTTGATGGTATTTGAGTGGCAGAAGGGTAGACTAAAGGTGTTCCCAGTGTGCAGTGCAGAGTAGTTGACACCAGCAGCCCAAGTACTGGCAACTGTCTGGACGTAAATTCTCCTGTTCATAATTATCCCATAGTGCAGTGGCTTGCACATGGCAATGTACCGGTCATATGCCATGATGGTGAAAAATGAAAAATTAGCTGTATAAAAGAGGAACAAGAGAAAGACCTGGGAGACACATCCAGCATAGGAAATTGTCCTGGTGTTTAAGAGAGAATTGACCATGGACTTGTAGACAATGACGGAAATGGATCCAAGGTCAAGGATGGACAAATTTGCCAAAAAATAGTACATGGGGCTGTGGAGGTGGTGGTCCGTAGTTATAACAGTGATAACAAGGAGGTTCCCCACCAGAGCTGCCAGGTATGCTGCGAGAAAGGTGACAAAGTGTAAGATCTGCAGCTGCCGAGTGTCAGAGAGGCCCAGGAGGAGGAACTCAGTTATAGTGGTCCAGTTGGACATCTTCCTTCCCAGGGCACCATGCAAGTCCTGGGTATAATACAATAAGGGCCATGGTAAGGAGGAGAGTAACAAACTCAGTGGCTTTGATATTCCCATCAATAATGTCTCCAAGTTTCATGCTAAGAATGTAGGTCTTCCATTTTTTGCCCTATGGATAATTTGATTTTAATTAATTACTTTTCCCTAACAAGACCTTACATAAAAGGAAATATTATGATCTGAAATTCTATAATTTATCTAGCATTTGTATGCTGGAAAGAAATACATGTGAAATGAAATATATTGTATAACATTTGATTGCCTTAGAGGTCCTATTCCCAAACCCACCCTCCACACTATTCCCAATAAACTGTATAATTTTATCTGAATTAATAGCAAAAACATTGAAAATGTCTTCATTCACTCTTGTAGCTTTGAATCTATTATACATACTATGCAGTATCATTTCTGTAGCCAGGTTTTCCAGGTTTTATATTCTTAAATCTCTTCTGCAACTTACTAAGACGGGACACTCCACTAATGTAGAAAACTTACGGAAATTGTTTTTGTGGAAATGTCCTGATTTTGTGTCATATTCAGGCTTCCCCTGCAGAGATCCTTTGCTCTTGTCCAGTTGATCTCTCAGCTCTCGTCTGCACCAACCAGTAGTCTAGGTCCCCAGGAGCACAGCTAACTCAGAGGTCTTTCTCTGCTCCCTCTGTCACTGAACGACTGGAATAAATCCAACCAATTTTCTGAGTATGCAGCTGACTTCAACCACATCTTGTAGAAAAGGAGTGAAGCAAGACAGCAATTTTTTAGTTGTTTTCTTCCAAAGGCTCATGGGACTCATTCCCTGGAGTCCTACACCGCTCAGAAGAAAAAGCACAGATGTAAAATTCTGAGCTGTACAGATGTTAGAGGAACAGCAGAGCTGTGCTCTGGTTTGATCTCCCTCAGAACACAAGTCATGGAATCTCTGAGAAGTCCCTCAGCTTCTCCACCTGGCTCTCTTGTCCCAGTTAGCCAGACTGGGCACCTTAGTGTCACGACCCAGGGATTTTGGTGCCTCGGCACTATGGAATTTTCTTGTCACATGAGAACCTCTTGCACAGCGAGGGTTTTTGCTGCATAAAGAACCCGCATGCAGGAGAGAGTTCCCGCCAATTTGCAGCTGTCCTTGCAGGATACATTTTCCCTTTGCAGCACAGAAATGCACGGTGCAAAGAGTTCGCGCTATTCGAATGCAAATTCGTGTCCCACTATTGGCTAGCACTAAATTATTCACACGTGGAGGCCGGTAATTGGCTTGCTGGCCGTTTAAAAATTAGTGCGACTTCCGCCCAAGTCGAAGAACTTTGAGCACGCTGCAGAGTGCCTCTAAAGAGATCCAACTTGCGGCTAGCTGATCGATAGACTGATCACCTATCGATCCTTCTTCCCGTCGCCGAACGCAATCCCAGACGTACCCTTTTCCCGCCGGCTTAAGTTATGGACGGATTTGCTGGCTTTGGCCTCGCCAGCTGGAGCAACTCACATTGTTGTTCAGACGACCGAACCATTTCCGTCACAGCCACCAGCGACGTAAGTAAAGTTTTTACCACCATTAAACCTTGTCAGCCTCTCCATTCACCAGCCCGCCCTGACGAACGAGCAGTTTCTAAATTACCTCGAGTCGGCTCAGCCCGGCCGAGACATGGCGACGAGGATGGGATTAAAGGGCATGGTGATGGAGAAGAACTTAATTGGGTGCTGCCCCTGGTGCACCAGGAACCTCCATGTAGAGAATGCTAACGATCTATGGGCGCATATCGCTTACCACCAGGCGGTAGAAGGGGAGGAAAGAAGTATTGATGGTTATTTCTCCGTAAAAAGAGAAGAAGCTGTAGTGAAAGAATGGAGAACAAAGCTATCCCTTGGGGAGTTTGGATGCATAATGGGGAGCGACCGGGTTTATTATCAGCCCCTGGAGGAAACATTAACCATATCCCTAGCTGGGGTGAAAGCGCGGAAGGCAGAAAAGCTGACCCCCACTCAAGAGTTCGCCCAATGCACCCGATACTTAAAGGAAGGGGGGGAACCCACCCCCGTGGACTGGTTCAACTGTCCGGATTTGGTGCCTGAGTCGCGGGGCCATGAGCTCCTCGTTCAGCTACGGGAGGATTTGGAAACTAAGGGCCGTCACAAGCCGAAGTGGGGTCTAATTAAATGGAAAAAGGGAAAGATGATAAATGTGCTGTTCCGTGCAGTAACGGGCCTACTAAGGGAATACGCGAATTTGGAGGCTCAGATGCATACTGCGGGTAAGGAGTTGCTGGAGCAGAAAGCAAAGGGCTCCGGAGCAGCGTTTATTAACAGTGTCAGCCGCATGATGCTGTTGGCAGAAAATGGCACCGAAAGAAGCGCGAGCCATCCGGAGAACCCGGAAAAGAGGGGCGGAGTTTTGGAAGACCCCGCGGGGATCCGCCTAGTGACTCCACCCCCTGAGGTGACGTTGTTCCCTGCAACCACGCCTCTTACCACGGGGAGGGGGCAATGGGAGGAGAGATATACCCAACGCTCCCAGATGCAGAATTTAACCCTCTCTCTGCCGCAGCTTACCCGATAGCTGTGACGAAGCATGTTGAGGATGAAGAAGGTACCAGGCGTACGACTGTTATCTCTCACACACGCACCAGACCAGAGATACAAGAGCTTTGCAAAGAATCTAAAATAAGGCCGGAAGAAACCTTGGCTATGTGGTTAGGAAGACTAATAGTGGAATTTGGATCTGACACTCTGGATAAGGAAGAAGCGAGTGCCCTGACACGACAAGCAGCGTGGAGCGGAGGGCGCGCTACTGATTTGAATGTGGTCACGGATAGTGCCCACTGGCCCATCCCGCTCCCGGCGCTTGTGGTAGGACAGGTAACCCACAAATTTCACACCTGGCATGAGGGTTGCCTGCAGAAGGCTACTGCAGAACAACTTCTTCTGGCTATAGTTGGAGTGTCATATCTCTCATGGAGCCCGAGAACAAATCCAACGGGACTAACGGCAGTCCAATATAAAGAGAGATGTGCTCATCGTCACTGTGGCGGCAAAGTGTCCCCACAGGCGAGTGAGGGAGAGAAGAGGGGACCCACAGACCCCGAGAGCAAGCCCCCAGAAGGGCATACGTACTGGCAGAGGGGCAGCGGGAGGAAGAGCTGCATCCGTGGCTGCACCCGCGCAAGCCGCCATTACGCCGGCTCTGGCAACAGCTGTTCCCCAAGCGGCGAACAGCTGAGCCAATCCCAGCGGCCGGAGCGGCCGCTGCGGGAAGATTTAAAAATGCCGGCACGACAGGGAGGGGAGGAGAGCCAGGGAGAGAGAGTACGGGTTTGCGGCCCGTGCTGCAGGCTCTCGCACGGAGCGGTGAGGACCCCGCCTGCGGGTCTCAAGCAGGCAGTGTAGGCAAGACCTGGAAGCCTTTCGCAAGCAGCCAAGCGAGAGGCAGTCAGAGAGTGCACGCCGAGGCACTCTCTCTGCGTCCTGAAGTGGCAGACGCCCAGGAGGCAGGGGAGCACTCTGCGGACAGGAGGAGAGGGGAGACAGCGGAGGCCGCAGGAAGGGGCTGGAACCAGGGGAAGCACCCACCAGCTCCCCCCGATTCGGAGGAGTATTATCTATAAGGGAGGAGAAAGGAGAAACCCCTCCCAGCAGGAGGGAGGACGACTGGGAACCGGGGAACCAGTCAGAGGCCATCATACTGGGCCTGGCAACATCTGGAATACATCGCCCAGCGGTTGGTGTGTGGACGGGGTGTAGGGGAGGCGGAGCCCCGTGGATCACTGCATCCGATAACCGTGAGTAACACCGTCTATCGGGAGGCCCCACCCAGGATAAAGATCTCCAATGGAGACCCCTCTGAAGGTAATTGAGTACATCCAAGTCGTGGCAGACGAGTTGAGGGGAGGGGCGACACCCCGATAGGCCAGGCGGAGCAAGGCGCAGGCTCCACAGTCACCTATCGGACCCCGGGGCAATTCCAACGCCCTTAGAAGCTATAGATGCCTGCGTGGAGGTATACGGAGGAACGAACGCTGTTACACTCCGACTCTTCTTGAACCCAATGGCAGGTCAACCAGTGGGAATTCTTTTAGGCCATCTCCCACGATTGCAGGCACTCATGGAGCAAGGTGAGGAAGCTTCTAATGACACAAGGGATCGACCTTCAGCGTACCTAGCTGCAACACTGAGGCCTAGGCGACAAGGGTATACCCCTCAGCGAGAGCCATGGGGGTCACTTCCAAGGACCCCAAAAGAAAGAACCTCAAAGGAAAGAACACTGAAGGAAAGGACTATGTTCGGATTTCTTCTCGCTTACTCCAGACTAACAAAGGCTCAATTGAGACTTTTGGGAGACAAGGCCCAGGCCAGTATGGCTGAAGCACTGGGATTTAATTTCGAGGACTCGCCAAAAAACGAGTAATGGCCATTGGCTCCGCCGGCGGCCTTCACCAATTCAAACCCGATCCTACTGATTCTCGTCCGTACACTGAACTCACTGTTTACAACCCTACCGATCCAGATGACAAACAACAGGTATTCTTCCTTCTCGATACTGGAGCTCAGACCAATGTGATTACCTCAATGATACCTCATCAAAAGACCACCAAGACAATCAAGGTACAAGGGCTTAACGTTATCGCCGTCACAACGAAGGTCAAGTTTTGGGTTCAGGATCACCGATATCCCCTAGAAGCCGTTGTAGGGGGCATCAACATTTTAGGAATCCCGGGGATAAAAACGCTTGACCTCAGGGAACAAGTGCTACAGGCATTACCCATAATTATCCCAGAGCAGGACTGGCATCGACCAATGCTTCGTGACACTTCCACCTGGCGATATCGGCCAATCCCAACTAAGGATTCTCTAAAACAGTCCCTTACTGACCTTCTGCAGAGACTCGAGCGACAAGGCTGTATTACAACCATAACAGCCAGCACCTACCTATCATCAGGATGGGGAGTTGCAAAACCTGGGAAGCCTAATGAAGCCCGGTTGGTCATGGACTATAGAGAAGTCAACAAAAGGTGTCAGGTACTTCAACAACCTAATCCATCTACGCTGCCACAGTGTATGTTAGAAATGGCACAGTTGCAGCAAAGTCAGTGGGTTGGAGTCACATTAGATCTGAAAAATATGTTCTTTTCCATCCCAATAACTGACCCAGAAGGAATACTAAATATGTGTATTGATGGCATCATGTACAGGTGGACAGTTTGTTCGCAAGGATATTGCAAAGCTCCATCATTAGCCACTGGTGCCATGAATAACACCCTGAAGAATTTTCGAGCCTTGCACTCTCTTCCCCCAGAAAAAGAGTTAAAAATTTGGAGTTATGTTGATGATATTGCCATCATGGGTTGCGATAGCTCTGTAGTTGCCAGTGTAGTAAACCAACTAGTTGCTCACCTTCAAAGTGAGGGATGGAGAATCAACAAGGAAAAGTCAAGCCTACATCCTGTAGATGACATTACGTTCCTTGGCACTCGATACATCAGTTCCATTCGCCAAGGAGTCTCGCATGAGGGTCCTAACATCGATCTGCTAAAAACATTGCACCCTGTCACTAAGAGGCATTTTCAACAGCTTTTGGGTCATTTAAATTGGAATCCCAGTGATTTGGCACTCCTCACTAAATTACAGCGACAGATTCGTGACAAGTCCCAAAAGTCCACGCCTTGGACGGAAAAGGATCAGCAGAATCTGCTTCACCTGCTAACCACGGTTAAAGGTACACAACTCCATGCCATCGATCTGGGTGACTCACTAACCGTAACCCTTGGATTCACCACCAATCACGTGTGGGCTGTCGTGCACAATCCCCGCGATGAGCTAGTATACACGGGCCATAAGATGCTTCAAGCTGCACAACATCGATATGGAGCTATGGGAAAGATTCTCCTAGCTGAACAACTGGTGGAGCCGTTAGCAAGGGGGCATGGGACGTTACGCGCTCCTGGTGCCACATTGTTACCCTTGCTGGACGCGGGAAGAATCGACCCACATTTTCAAGGGGAGTCTAAAACTTGGAATACGTTAGTACTTACCCACCATTATAATTGGCATTGTTGGAGGATGGAAGATATGGTACCTGGTCCAAGCCCAGGAGATGAGGAAAAGGTTCCTACACTATATGGAACTTCAGCCCCAGCGTGGATGACCTCGGACGGAACCTCCCGACATGGCGGAGGCTATGGATATTATTGCAAAGCTTGTAACAATAAGGAAATTTTTCAAGCTGACCCAGATGATAATTCGTCCCAAAAATTTGAATTATTAGGATTCCTTGAGGTACTGGAGCATTGTCTGACATATCATGACGATACGCTCCCTGTTCCAATTATCACCATTGATTCGCAGTATATCTATAAAATTCTTACTGGTATAGCTTTTCCCTCCGAAAATTTGAATGATTGGCAGGATATTTGGAAAACGTTAACTAAATGTGTGCGCCTTCCGTTAGTTAGGCACACTAAGTCCTACCATCCGGATACTGATCCAGTAGATGAGGTTATTGATAAACTTTTGGAAGATCCACTCCGGACCGACATAGCCTTGCCTGTCACATCTACCACTAGTCCGGAAGTAAATCCATTTCTCGCATGGCTTCATGAAAATTGGGGTCACCCAGGACCACGGGCTTGTCATCAACGTTGGTGCCGAACCATTACAGAGCTGACCTCATATGGAGCTTGGCGGGATTGGGAAAAGGTAGCTCAGGCCTGTGAGACATGTGCTAAAGAGAAGTGTCATAAAACCAAGCTTCAGATAGGAGCTTTCGATTCTTCCCAGTTTCAGGCAGGAAAAGTTTGGCAGGTAGATTTACTGGGACCCCTCCCAGGGTCTAAACCGCCAAATAAAGGACTAGTTGTGGTTGATTTGGGGACCAGGCAGTTGCAGGTCATTCTCTTACGGAAAAGCAATGCCACTGCTGTAATTGCTGCCTTAACTGCTGTATTTGGCACCTGGCAACCTCCTCATGAAATTCAGTCTGATGGAGGACCTCCGTTTAACTCTAATGCTCTGGATAAATTTGCTTGTCTTCATAATGTAGCATGGCATCTTCATCTGCCGTACCATCCGCAGTCCAACGGCGTTGTGGACAGACACATAGGTGTATACAAGGAGCAGCTTTGCCTTAGAGGAGGAGGGACATTTAAAAATTGGACTAAATTTAATCACAATGTCCTTATTTCACTAAACACTGCTAAACCGTTATGGGATGAAACTGATGTCCGGAAACCCCCACCTTGGGAGCCCAAGTTCCAACCTGACGAGTTAGTGTGGATTTCAATACCTCACCCTCATCAGTCTCATCCACAAGTTCACAAAGGGACAGTTCAACGACTGGGACAATATCCCAATACCTATTCTGTCCAACTGGAAGAGAAGCCTGATTGTCCTCCGATTATCGTTCATCACAACTGGATGACTCGCCGTTCCGACGTTCACCCAGTATCCTTACAGTGAAATCAATTATGATTCTTTCTTGTTTTGTTTTGTCTTGTTATTCTGTTTTCTTCACAGGTTTGACCCCACCAAAAGCAGTAATTCACAACCACCTGATTATGAGAACAGATTGCAGTCCATTCGAAGCAAAAAAAATTATGGTTGCGAGGGAGGCACTGAGACGGCAAAGAACCCATTGGCTCAGGACTTGTTATGACACTATTTTCATTTGTTAAGTGTTTACTGACATTGTTTGTTATAGGAGAAGACGGACTGAAGCGGACGTTCTCCAATCAGACGATGATCAACAGTTGTTGCTATACGTTCAAAGTTATTGTATTTTGTAACTTGTTGAAAAGACCGATTTGTCAAGTTATTTGTTTATGTATTTATATATATACAAATATATATATATTGGTTGTGAAGGCTTTGCCAAGTCAGTGAATCCTCTAACAAAGATGCTGTATGATGTGCTCATGTGTTGAAAGTTCCAGTTGTGCCTTTGGCAAGGGGGCATGTCACGACCCAGTGATTTTGGTGCCCCGGCACTATGGAATTTTCTTGTCACATGAGAGCCTCTTGCACAGCAAGGGTTTTTGCTGCATAAAGAACCCGTGTGCAGGAGAGAGTTCCCGCCAATTTGCAGCTGTCTTTGCAGGATGCATTTTCCCTTTGCAGCACAGAAATGCACGGTGCAAAGAGTTCCCGCTATTCGAATGCAAATTCGTGTCCCGCTATTGGCTAGCGCTAAATTATTCACACGTGGAGGCTGGTAATTGGCTTGCTGGCCATTTAAAAATTAGCGTGACTTCCGCCCGAGTCGAAGAACTTTGAGCATGCTGCAGAGTGCCTCTAAAGAGATCTGACTTGCGGCTAGCTGGTCGATAGACTGATCACCTATCGATCCTTCTTCCCGTCGCTGAACGCAATCCCAGACGTACCCTTTTCCCGCCGGCTTAAGTTATGGACGGATTTGCTGGCTTTGGCCTCGCCAGCTGGAGCAACTCACATTGTTGTTCAGACGACCGAACCGTTTCCGTCACAGCCACCCGCGACGTAAGTAAAGTTTTTACCACCATTAAACCTTGTCAGCCTCTCCATTCACCAACCCACCCTGACGAACGAGCAGTTTCTAAATTACCTCGAGTCGGCTCAGCCTGGCTGAGACACTTAGCATGTGAGGCACCAAGTTGCAATTTGGTTAGTTCCTACGTAGTTTTGCATGAGAAAATAACCTGAGAATAAAAGTCAGGTTGTAAGGTGCAAAAAAAAAAAAAAAAATTCTAAATATAATTAATATATTCCATAACTCAGACAAACAAGCTCCATTGCAAGGCATCACATTGACAAAATATTAGCTCAGTGATCATTAGTAGGTCATGGTTCTGTATGTACTGTCATGAATATGACAGCCCGTTAGACCACTTTCCCCTAAGTCGTATGCATGCAGGGTCCCAGCTCCCCCTCATTTCTTCCACTATCAGCTCCCCTTGAACCCAGCGGTGCCCAACCCAGATGGACTCCATCTGCCAGATCAAGCCCACAGGGGTGATCTAGTGGAGGCACTGCATGCAACGTGCATTGTGGGCTGTCTACATCTGGTGCTTGCACCTGTGCACAGCATAAGATCTGAGGGGCCAGCCTGCAGCACATGCTACCCACAGCAGGTCACTGGGGGTGCGTACTGCATGTGGCATTAGTGATGTGTAGGGGGTGTACACGGGTGCATGTGCACCCCTTGCGATTGGGGGTGCACACCCTGAAAGAAGCACCGCTGGTGCCTGAGGGTAGTTGCCACTTCCCAGTGCCCCCCCTGACTGACACCAGCACTGCTGACAGCAGTCTCTTAGCTGGGATAAGGTGCATCTAGAGTTCTGGCTTCTTCTCGTAGGATGAAAAGTTTTTAAAATCCTGCTAGACAAAGCCTGCACTGGGATGATCTGGGCTGGTCCTGCTTTGAGGAGGGGGTTGGACTAGATTACTCCCTGAGGACCCTTCCAACCCCAATTTTCTATTATTTGTATGATTTCTATGGCACAAACAATGCATTAATAAGTCACAGAATAATACTATAATGACCAATGTGATCAGAGGCCAGGACCCAGTGCCCAATTTTAGTTCTCTCAATCCTTCCTGGCATGGCTTGACTTCCAGACATTTATCACTTTTGTCACATATCTCTGAACTTCTCTAACTTATTCATATTCCTTAAAATGTGGAGCCCAGAAATTCACACAGTAGTCTAGTAGTCACACACTTGCCTGCCTATACACAAGTGCCAGGAGCTTGGGGGATAAACAGGAAGAACTTGTCCTCCTGCTAAATAAATATAACTATGATTTCATAGGGATAATGGAGACCTGGTGGTCTCATGACCCATGACTGGGCCACAGGTATAGACAGCTATACCCTGTACAGGAGGGACTGAGCGGACAAAAGGGGAGGAGGTGTAGCTCTCTATGTCAAGGAAAACTACGCATCCCTGCAAGGCGACATTGGCACCCATGGTGGAAGACTTGAGACCCTGTGACTTAAAATCCATGGGGAACATGGCAAAGGGGATACTATGGTGGGCGTCTACTACAGATCCCCTACCCAGGGTCAACAGCGTGACCAGGAGTTTGCCTGGGAATTGGCTGAGGCCGCATGCTCCTGGTGTATCGTAGTCATGGGAGACTTTAACTATCCAGACATCTCGTGGGAAGAGCACTCAGCTGAAGCCGAGCAGTTGCAAAGCTTTCTCTCATGCGTGGATGAGCCTATCTGATGCAGGAAGTCTATGGGCCAGCAAGAGGTAAAGCGCTGCTCGACCTGGTACTGGCAACTGGAGGTGACCTAATTAGCCACCTAACAATTGAAGGGAAGCTGGGTGAAAGTGACCATGAGCTGATCACCTTCTCCATCCGCTGTAAAGCTGGCAAGTCAGTCAGTAATACAGAAGTCCTTGACTTCAGGAAAGCTGACTTTGACAAGCTAAGGAGGCTTGTCAGTGAGGCCATAAAGAGCCACAACCCAAAGGGAAGGGGAGTTCAGGATGAGTGGTTGCTTCTCAAGGGAGCAGTTCTGGATGCACAAGCAAAGTCTATCCCGTCTCAAAGGAAAGGCAGCAAAAGGGCACAGCAGCCCCCTTGGCTCTCCAGGGAACTGGTGGACCTCCTACATCTTAAAAGGAAGACCTACAAAGGATGGAGGACTGGAACCATCACCAAGGAGGAATACTCTGCTGTGGTCCAGAACTTCAGAGAGCAAAACAGGAAAGCCAAGGCTGCGATGTAACTACAGCTAGCTACAAAGATCAAGGACAATAAAAAGTCCTTTTTTAGATATGTGGGGAGCTGGAGGAAAAACAAGGGCAACATTGGACCCCTGCTGAACCAGATAGGACAACTGACAACCGATGCCCATGAAAAAGCAGACTTGCTAAATGGGTACTTTCCATCAGTTTTTCACCAGTCCCATGGGACACCCCTGCCCACTGTGGGTCAGGGATGCCCGGATGAGGGAGATTCCTTACCCTTCATCAAAGCTGACCTTATGAAGGAACACCTTGACAGGCTGGATACCTTCAAGTCAGTCGGCCCTGACGAGTTACACCCTAGGGTCCTCAAGGAGCTGGCGAGCATCATAGCCCAGTCCCTGGCACGGATCTTTGAGAGCTCTTGGCACTCTGGTGAAGTGCCCCATGATTGGAAGAGGGCCAATGTCATAACTATCTTCAAGAAAGGGAGGAAAGTAGATCCAGAAAACTACAGGCCCATCAGCCTGACCTCTATCCTGGGGAAGGTCTTGGAAAAAATTATGAAAGAGGCCATCCTATACAGGCTACCTGACGGCAACATCCTGAGGGATACCTGGGTTTGTTGCAGGCAGGTATTCCTTGACCAATCTCATTTCCTTTTATGACCACGTGTCCTATCACCTGGACAAGGGGGAAGAGATTGATGTCATATATCTTGACTTTAACAAAGCCTTCGATCTGGTATCCCGTGATGACCTCTTGGCAAAACTGGCTAACTGTGGCCTTGGCCTCACCACGATTCACTGGCTGGGAAATTGAGTCCATGGTAGGACCCAGAGGGTGGTGGTTTATGGGAGTCAATGATTATGGTGCGTTGTGACCAGTTGGGTCCCTCAGGGCTCTGTCCTAGGACCTATACTATTTAACATTTTAATTAATGATGTAGACATTGGCATCAGAAGCGGACTGGCCAAGTTCGCTGACAACACCAAACTCTGGGGTAAAGCATGCACACCGGAGGACAGAAGGGTGGTCCAGGTTGACCTCGACAGGCTCAGGTATTGGGCGGATGAGAACCTGATGGTGTTTAACACTCAAAAATGTAAGGTTCGCCACCTTCATAGGAAAAACCTGCAGCATCCTTATAGGCTCGGCAGTGCTACTCTGGCTAGCAGTACAGATGAAAGGGACTTGGGGGTCATGATTGACCACAAGATGAATATGAGCCTTCAATGTGATGCTGCAGCCAGTAAAGTGAGCAAAATGCTGGTCTGCTTGCACAGACACTTCTCAAGTAAATCCCTGGATGTCATTCTCCCATTGTACTCGGCCTTGGTGAGACTGCAGCTGGAATACTGCGTCCAGTTTTGGCCTCCACAATTCAAAAAGGATATGGATAAACTCAAGAGAGTGCAGAGGAGAGCCACATGCATGATCAGAGGTCAGGAAAACAGACCTTATGACAAGAGGCTGAGAGCCGTGGGACTCTTCAGCCTGGAAAAGCACAGGCTCAGGTGTGATCTGGTGGTCACATATAAGTTTATCAGGGGTGCTCACCAGGATCTGGGGGAATGTCTGTTCACCAGAGTGCCTCAAGGGATGACAAGGTTGAATGGTCACAAACTCCTCCATGACCATTTCAGGCTGGACCTTCTTTACTGCCCGAGCCCCCAAGGATAGGAATAGACTGCCATTGGAGGTGGTTCAAGTGCCTACCTTGAATGCCTTCAAGAGATGTGGATATTTATCTTGCTGGGATCCTATGATCCCTGCTTACTTCCTGCCCCTGGGGTAGGGGGCTGGACTCAATGATCTTCTGAGGTTCCTTCCAGCCCTAGTATCTATGAAGCTATGAATCTAGGTGAAGAAGGCTTTCTGATGGCCCCGATGAGAGGGGATTATCAATACTGTGGTGAAGATCTGAACATACGACACAACAATGAAAAAAAAATAGAGTAGAGCTAAACACATACTGAAGACAAGAGCTGCCAGCTCTCTGAGGTATGTGTCAGAGCAGGAGAGCTTGAGCAGCTGGGACACTTTACAGAAGAACTGGTTGATGGTATTTAAGTGGCAGAAGGGTATGGTAAAGGTATTCCCAGTGTGCAGTGCAGAGTTGATGACATCAGCAGCCTAAGCACTGGCAACCATCTGGGGGCAAGTTCTCTTGTTCGCAATTATCTCATAATGCAGTGGTTTGCAGATTGCAATGTATCAGTCACATACCATAACTGTGAGAAGGGATAAATTTGCTCCCAAGAAGCAGATGAGATAAAACACTTGGGCAACACATCCAGAGTAGGAGATCGACCTGGTGTTCAATAAAGAGTTAGACATGGATTTGGGCATTGTCACTGAGATGGAGCCAAGGTCCAGGAGAGACAAATTAATCAAGAAAAAGAACATGGGGGAATGATGCTTGTGGTTGAGAGTTACAACTGTGATAATGAGGAGACAGTGGTTTGGTTGGACATTTCCCTTTTCAATGGATTGTGCAAGGCCTGTGAAGGAAAGACAAGGGTACTGGTCAGGATCCAAGTAACAAGTATAACATAAACATCAACAGCATCCCAAGAGTCACCTTGTCTGGACTGAATCTACACTGAGTTCTGCCTGCCACGATAAGCTGATTTATATTGTCCCCACCCCCCGGCCTGTACAGTCATCGCTGCACCATGATAGGCCAATCCCGTCTTCCTGCTACCTTTTTGGGCAAGGGGTGCTTCTCACTATTTATTTGCTCATCACACTTTCTTGGGTGCCTTAAACCTAATTTGAGAGGCACTCAAATATGTAAAATACATTTTGGGGTGTATCAAATGTGGGGCTTACTTAGTTATCTTTCCTCCTGGGTTTTTTTTCTGGAATACAACATAATCTGGATGCAATGAAGAGGTGGGATTGTAATTCTGGTGTTGCCGGGGAATACTGATGCTTAGAATTTAAGCCTGGGACAAGATTTCTTTTAAAATTGTCATCTCTTAAAGACATAATGTTTTGCAATATATACATTTCTTCCAAAGTTTAAGTATATGTAGAAGAGCTCCAAATAAAATATATGGGTGGGAGGATTATTTGGTTTAAATCTGCACTCTCCAGGAGATTTTGGTCAAAAATCTTTGGTTCCAAAGACACTGAGATATGTGGGTTCTTGGGAGCAAGTTCAGATTTTCTAAAACAAACTTTTCTTTTCTTTTCTTTTTGTTTTCAGGTAAAGAATTTTGAATACCTTGCTATTAAAATTTTGATATATTTCCAGGTATGTCTTTTTTAGGTGCTGAAATAAAATACACCCACCACACTATTCCCAATAAGCTGTATAAGTTTATCTGAATTAAGAGCAAAAACATTTAAAATGTCTTCATTCACTCTTGTACCTTTGACTCTATTATACAGACAATGCAATATGATTTGTGTAGCCAGATTTTCCAACTTTTATATTCTTAAATCTCCTCAGCATTTTACTAAGACAGGACACTTCACTGATACAAAAAACTTACTGAAATTGTTTTTGTGGAAGTTTCCTTATCTCTTGTGTCATATTCATGCTCCCCCTGCAGAGATCCTTTGCTCTTGTCCAGTTGATCATTCAGATCTCCTCTGCACCAACCACTAGTCTAGATCCCCAGAAGCACAGCTAACTCAGAGGTCTTTCTCTGCTCCCTCTGTCACTGATAGACTGGCATAAATCCAACCAGGTTCCTGATCGTGCAGCTGACCTCAACCCGCCTTGTAGAAAAGGAGTGAAGCAAGATGGCAATTTTTCAGTTGTTTTCTTCCAAAGGCTCATGGGACTCGTTCCCTGGAGTCCTGCACAGCTCAGAAGGAAAAGCCCAGATGTAAACAGTTTGAGCTGTACAGATGTTAGCAGGACAGCAGAGCTGTGCTCTGGTTTGATCTCCCTCATAACACAAGTCATGGGATCTCTGAGAAGGCCCTGAGCTTCTCTATCTGGCTCTGTTGTCCCAGTTAGCCAGATTGGGCACCTTAGCATGCAGGGAGGCACCAAGTTGCAATTATGTTTGTCCCTTTCCTATGTAGTTTTGCATGAGAACATAACATGAGAATAAAAGTCAGGTTGTAAGGTGCAAAAAAATAATTCTAAATATAATTAATATATTCCATAACTCAGACAAACAAGCTCCATTTTTAAGGCATCATGTTGACAAAATATTAGCTCAGCAATCATTAGTAGGGTCATGGTTCTGAATCTACTGTTATGAATATGACAGCCCCTTTTCCTTGAGTCGTATACATCCCAGGTCCCAGCTCCCCCTCATTTCTTCCACCACCAGCTTCCCTTGAACCCAGTGGCATCAAACACAGATGGACACCATATGCCACATCAAGCCCACAGGGGTGGTCTAGTGGAGGCACTGCATTCAATGTGCATTGTGGGCTGGCTACATCTGGTGCCTGCACCACGTGTACAGCTCTAGCCCTGCTCACCACACAAAACACGAACTGGCCCCAGCACTGTGCACAGCATAAGTTGTGAGGGGCCAGCCTGCAGCACATGCTACCCACAGCAGGTCACTGGGGTGCGTATTGCATGTTTCATTGGCGATGCATAGGGGGTGTATGCGGGTTCACGTGCACCCCCTGAAAGAAGCACCACCGGTGCTTGTGGGCAGTTGCCACTGGCCAGTGACCCCACCCGCTCTGACCCGCCAACACTGCCAACAGCATCTGTGGATGGTCTCGGATCACCACTGCCCCCTGCCAACGTGGCTGGTGGCATCTGCAGGTGGTCGCTGACCGCCCGCCAGCGCTCCCCATTCCCCCAGCCCCCACTGCCAACACTACCACGGCTACCTGAGGGAGCTCCCCATTCGCTGCCACTGCTGCCACCTGCGGGCAGTCACTGTGCCCCAGCAATGTGGGGGTGCATGTGTCGTTTGTGGCATGTGGCATTTGCAGCAGGGTAGGTGTTTCTATACGAGATGCTAGGTCAATGTGGCAATGTGCTACAGTGATATCTTTCATCGCTGTGGCAATGTAGCATTGGTGGGCTCTAACTGTGATACCACCACTACTGTGCAGTAGCAATGAGTTCCTGAGCATTACTTCATTGCTACTGCACAGTAGGGTTGGAAATGATCCATGCGCCTCCAGGACTGCACAGTCCTCGCAAGTACTGCATGTTCATTTAGTTCTTGTTGAATGACTGCACAGTAAAAATGCTCAGTGGGGCAGACATGTAGCTGACTGTGTACATTGGATCCTGTGTGTAGGGTGGGTCAATAGGCCCAATCCAGGCAAACCCCCAGTTTAGTACACAGGGCTGGCTTGGCACAGGTGCCACATGAAGCATACATCCCCGTGCAGCCTCATGCCATGTACAACCCATGCCAGGCAGGCTCCAGAGGTAGTATCAAGAGATCAGAGACTCATTCATGGACTTGATTTCTCTTGATCTGAGCCTAACAGATGCCAGAGCCTGGTGTGACAATATGCGTCTCTGCCCTTCAGCCTCCGTGCTAACTTACTGTACTGGCAGCTCCCACTTGGGACAGGGGTTGGTTGAAGCCCAGCAGCTAGAAGATTGATGGTGTTTAGAATTCACTGTCTTCATGGATGTTCCCATGGCCAGAAACTATGATCCCAGTATGGGAGAAATTTAACAATATCAACCTTACCCAATCCCCAAATGGGGATTTTTTTTTTTTCATGAACCAAACAGTCCCAAAATATTTCATTTTGACCTTATCAGTTTTGTCTGGACTTCTAGAGCCCATGACCCCATTGTATCCACCCTGTGGAGGAAGGTCTTTTCCTAACAGGGGCCTTCTCTTACTCTGCGCTGTGCTGTACTGCAGCTGGGCAGCAAAAAGATGCAGCACTGAGGAAAAGTGGTAGTAGTCACCTGGTTTTTGTATCACCCTAGTTTTCCCTTGAGCTGGGTCAGTCTGGCCTAAAAGTGGAAAACGTTGGTGATTCCCTGCTTTATCATATTGTTTTCTCCATTACATAGAATTACAGAGACATCCCATGAGCCTTCCTTGCAACCTTGAAGAAAAAAATGGTTTTGTCTTTCCAATGTGGAAGCCAGCACTTTCTGATGGCATCTCTGATTGTGAATCTCCTTGATATCACAGTTATAATTCTTGACTACTATCTCCACTTCTTCGTGATGAATCCCAGATCTTGGAACGATCTCTGTCACCATCTCGATATTCTTAGCCAATTCTCTGCGGAACACCAGGGCCATGTTCTATGCTGGATGTGTCGTCCAAGTCCTTTTCTTCTTGTTCTTTTTGCAGCTGACTTCCCTTTCCTCACCATCATGCCATATGATCAATATACTGTCATCTGCAAAAGACTGCACTATGAGACAATCATGAATAGGAGACAATCATGAACAAAACATGAATCTGATGGCAGCCAGTCCATGGAGCTGTGGTTTTCTATATTCTGCCCTGCACACTGGTAACACCTTTAGTGTATCTTTCCAGGAAGCTAATATCATCAGCCAGTTCTTCTGTGAAATCCCTCAGCTAATCAAGCTCACTTGCATCAACTTGTACCTTACACAGCTTGAGATAATTGCTGTTGGTGTTTGCATAACTTTAGACCCATTTCGTTTTCCTAATTGTATCAAACATTCGGATCTTCAACACAGTGCCCATCTGAGCAAGGACAGCATTAAGCCTTCTCCAGCTTCCCATCAGCTCATGATCTCTTAAAAGCCATGCTCTATTCCATGCTGGATCCAATAATCAATCTAGTTATGTACAGCAGCAGGGGGGAGGGAGGAAGGGTTGTGGGGGCCGTGCAGTTTGTGGCCCCAGCCCAAGCCCTATCCCCACTCCTTCCCTCACTACTGAGGCTTCCATAAACCCCACCCCTCAATGGCAGTGAGGGAGGGTCAGGCCCTGCACAGCCTGGGAGGGAGCCTGGCCAGGGAGGGGACAGAGCCATGAGTGGCTCATCTGGGGGGCGTGGGGAAGTGGGGTATGCAGCCTGGGAGGGCAGGGGGTGCATGTGCCCCCAGATCTGTATGCAGGGGCTGCATCCACACCTCATCCTATCCCCCCCCCCCCCATAGTCTGAAGGGTGGTGTGCTGCACACCATGTCAGGAAATCCTGCATCCACCCATGGATGTTCCCATTTTTATCATGACTCCTGTATTACGCTCTATCTTTACTGATATAATCAACTTGTAGCATAATTGTCTCCATGATGAGATAAAGCCATGCCATCCTTTTATGAAAGCTGAGGTCATTTACAAAGGTAGAAATCTAGACTACCTCTACCAAATGTAGCTCTCATTCTCGCTCTTTCACCACCAAGCCCTGGCTTCCAATATCCTTGCACAGGATTCTGTGGAGTCTATTGAAGGTTCCTCAACCAGGTCAAAGGCATGTTGTTCCATGGAAATTCATGCTTTGGGACTATGCACGGCCAATCAGAGTGTGAATAAAACCAGACTAAGGTTTTTATAATATTAGAGTTTTTACCTAACCTGGTCAGATTAAATTTAGGTTAAACAACATGTTAGGCACATACTTAATCTTCAGTCCTTACTCATGCTATATTTACATTAGACCTGTGAGTCTACTGCAGAAGCAATAATCCTGAACATTATAATACAATCAGCATTGAAAATGACCCTAAGGATTATCTGGCCCTAAATAACTTTGCCCATTTCGTCAAATTTTCCTTATACAGTTTACCTTTCAAAGACTTTATTATAAAATTTTTCACCCACCTGGGTACCCACTCCAACTACGCCCTTTCCTTCTTAAAAAGTGAAGCCCAGACCACCACTAACAAGTGTCACTGTCACCTCAAGTGTCTCACACTTTTTAATACAGCTCAAAAATTTCACTTGCTTTCTTTACAATTGCACCAAATTGCCAATTTATGTTGAGTCTGTGATCCCTAAAAAACTCCTGGATCCTTCACATAAATGCTGGCTCCCTGGCACTTATCTCCCATTCTGTATTTGTGTTTTTCATTGCTTTTTCCTGGATGTAGCATCATAAATTTATCCATATTGGCTTTCACCCTGTTCCTTCTCAGCCAGTTATCTGATCTATTAAAACCATTCATATTCCACTCTTGTCCTCCAGGGTATTTGCAAGCCTTCCCAGGCTGTGTCAGCTGCACATTTTCTCAGGCAGCTCTCTATTCAGGCATCTAAATCATTCATCATACCTTTTAAAACCACATCCCACAAGTCATCATCATCTTGGACTTAAAGGGATTTATTTGAGGTGGCACAAGGAACACCAGACTCTTTCACTTGCACTTCAACAATGTTAACACAAAATGACTCCAGCTGAGTAACACAGACTTTATAGCACTGCTGAATGTAGCTGAGAACTGTCATGATTCATAAGCAGAATGCACACAACATTATGGAAACTTAATTTCATGATTTAATCATAGATCTAAAGAAACAAAGAAGTACACCAAACACACAAAGTAAAAAGGGGCATCCTGTTCTTGGATAGCATCTACTTTTGGAGCAGTTTTCTCAGAGCACATTTGACATCCTTGTTCCTCATGCTATAGATGAATGGATTTACCATTGGAGGAACCACACAATACAGAACAGCTGTCAGAAGATCTAGAGAGGATGAGAAGTTGGAGGTGGGTTTCATGTAGGCAAAGGTGCAAGTGGAGCTAAACAGGGAGACCACAATCAGATGAGGAATGCAGGTGGAGAAAGCTTTCTGCCAGCCCTGAGCAGAGGGGATTCTTCACACCGCGGTGAAGATCTGAACATACGACACAATGATGAAAACAAAACAGCCTAGAGCTAAACACAAACTGAAGACAAGAGCTGCCAGCTCTCTGTGGTGTGTGTCAGAGCAGGAGAGCTTGAGCACCTGGGATATTTCACAGAAGAACTGGTTGATGATACTTGAGTGGCAGAAGGGTATGGTAAAAGTGTTTCCAGTGTGCAGTGCAGACTTGATGACCCCAGCAGCCCAAGCACAGGCAGCCATCTGGACGCAAGCTCTCCTGTTCATTATTATCTCATAATGCAGTGGCTTGCAGATGACAATGTACCGGTCATATGCCATAACTGTGAGAAGGGATAAATTTGCTCCCATGAAGGCAATGAGACAAAACACTTGGGCAAAACATCCAGAGTAGGTAATCGAGTTGCTATTCAATACGGAATTAGACATGGATTTGGGCACGGTCACTGAGATGGAGCCAAGGTCCAGGAGAGAGAAAATAATCAAGAAAAAGAACATGAGGGAATGAAGCTTGTGGTTGAGAGTTACAACTGTAATAATGAGGAGATTTCCCATCAGAGCTATCAGGTATGCTGTCAGAAACATGACAAAGTGTAAGATCTGCAGCTCCTGGATGTCAGAGAACCCCAGGAGGAGGAACTTGGTCACGGTGGTTTGTTTGGACATTTCCCTCTTCAATGCATTGTGCAACGCCTGTGAAGGAAAGACAAGGGTACTGGTCAGGATCCAAGTAACAAGTATAACAGGACTGGATCTCGTGTCAGAAACAACTCATGAGCAAACTGTCAACAGGGTCTATGTTAAAGGGCTGTAAACTTTTTAGTGGAAATTAATATTGTTCAGATTTTTTTGTTTTTAATTTTTTGCATTTTAAAAAAGGTGCACAAAAGTCCTTACCTGTGGGCATATGTATAGAAACACAAAACCAATGAAAAGAGAGTATTACAGACAAAAGCAAGTTTTATAATTATTTGATTGGTACTGCAATAGCACACAAGGTTTGCGTTTTAATTGCTTCATGCCCTCATTCTCCTATTCCCTCTCCCTCCATTTCAAATCTCAGTGTAAAACTACATCACTTCATCAAGTCGGCTGACCAGAGGAACATAGTCAAACCAAAAGGCCCAGTATGGAGGGCAGAAATGGGTCAGAAGCCTTGAGACAGTAGCCTATGAACCATCGTAGAAAACCAACATGGTAGTTTTGGCTGGATGCATTATATATTCAATTTTTAATAGCAACAACAGGAAAAACAAGATTCACAGGGGGAAAAAATAAAGCCACAGCAAGAGCAGGCTCACTGAATACAGCACTTGTGATGGCAATAAATGCTGGTCAACAAATTGTTAGCACATCCTCCTTTCCTCTTCACTGGTATCTACAACATAAACATGGGCAGCATCCCAAGAGTCACCTTGTCTGGAATGAATCTACACTGAGATCTACCTGCCACGATAAGCTTATTTATATAGTCCCCACCTCCCAGATGGACCATGATCTCTGTGCCATGATAGGCCAATCCCATTGTCCTGTTACCTTCACTTTGTGTCATTGATCTTTGTCATTTGGGTGCAAGAACTTTAAGCTCTTTGGGCAAGGGATGTTTTTCACTATTTATTTGCTCATCACACTTTGTTGGGTCCCCTGACCCTAATTCAAGAGGCATTCAGATATTTAAAATGCATTTTGGAGGGGTATCAGCAGCAGGGTTTACTGAGTTATCCCTCCTCCAGGTGTTTTTTTTTTTTTTTTTTTTCCTGAAAAACAGCAAAGTCTGGATGCAACGAGTAGGTGGGATTGGCATTCTGATGTTGCCGGGCAATACTGAATCTCTGCTGTGGGGCTTAGAATTTAAGCCTGGAAAGATATTTCTTATAAAAATGTCTTCACTTGAAAACGCAATGTTTTGCAATGTGTACATTTCTTCAAAAGCATACGTTTATGTAGAAGAACTAAAAATAAAATTGTATGGGTGGGAGGATAATTTGGTTTAAATCTGCAGTCTCCAGGAGCTTTTGATCAAAAATTTCTAGTTCCAAAGACACTGAAATATGTGTGTTATTGGGAGCAAGTTCAGATTTTCTAAAGGGGACTGTTTCTTTTCTTTCTGTTTTTTCCTTTGACCACCTAAGACATTTTGAATACGTTGCTATCAAAATGTTGATAGATTTCCAGCTGTGTGTCTTTTTTAGGTGCTTCAATAAACCACACATCCCCCCATTACCAACCAACCACAGCTAATTGCAATAACAGACTTACAGCAATGTTCTTTGTGAAGCTTTTCTCAACTTGTGACAGATCCTCCAGTGCCAGGACTCCTCGCTTCTTTTCCCAGTACTGATCTATCTAATCTCCCTCTTCCCTGACACTGTCAAATCTTTCAAAGTCAAAATATTTTAGTAGGAGCTTTCTCCCCACTCCAAGACTGAACTGGCAGAAGTAGATGCAAACCAGTTTCTCTCTGCAGATCACAAAAAACTTCACTGGTTTGGAAGGACTGATGCTGCAGGAAGGTGATTTATCCACATCTCTCTTCTTAGGGCTTCTGGGACTTGTTCCCTAGAGCCCAGCTTAGCTTTGAAGCACACAATCAGAAATAAGCCATCCTGGATTCATGTATTTTCCAGCCAGAAAGTTTTATTTTGATTGTTTAGTTTGATCAACTTTTATCTGCTTCTGGGCCAGGATATGTAGCATCTGGGAGCCAGATTAAATTATTCAGGCATCTCAAAAATCAGTGAGATATGTAGTCACGTTTAAGAAAACAGTTACACAGGTGTGCTGGCTCAGTTTTGTAGCTTAGGTGGTGTTGTGAGTCCCTTGGAGATCTACCTGCATTTTACACATAACAGTGCCTCTGATATAGGTGACCCAATATCTTTTCTCTTAACTTTTATGCCCTGTAATCCTCCATGCTCAGGTATATGTGTCATTATATCCATCCTGTTATTTTTCTGTTGCTTTGGTTCTCTTTAATTGCAGAACAATAAATCCTGGGATTGGCAAAGCAGTAGAAGAGACTGAGGAATGAGGTCTTCAATGCTCTGTTCCCTTAGGGTGCATCTGTACGTCATCATACAGCGGTGTTGCTCCAGTGCCATGATTTAGCTCTTCCTTTTGGAAGTACTAAAGCACAGTGCAGCAGCTGCCCCTACAGCACCATGCACGTGGTGCACGGCTTTATTGTCCTGCTATGTCGCTGTAGTGACACGCTATACCAGGAGGGTGTGCCACTACACCGACATAGCTGCCAATCTCATGTAGACCCACATGATTGTTATGTCACTTTGGCACACTGTATGGTGACGTAGTGCATTGCTACATCATTGTAGGGTGACATGTAGACATGTCCTCAGAGTCTCCAGAAAATCAGAGCCTAAAATGGCAACAAACAGACAGGAAACAAGGGTTGGTGAAGTCAGGTCAGGATGGCTGGGACTCATAAAATCTTCACTTATCTCTGCAAATAGATCACTTCACATGTCTCTGGGCACAATGTTCCACTCTGGGCCCTGTAGGGTCAAAAACAGAGACTGGAGGAAATATAACCATTTATTGTGTATTTAGATTTGGGTCCATCATTCCATCTATATCAAGCCTTTCAGGGAATTTATAACTCTTTACTGACTTATTGTTATCTTGTTTTCTGTCAGGCCAAAACCTCAAATCTGCATCCCCAACCTGTGCATCCCAAACTATAACCATTCCGGCTGACCATTCAGGCTGGGGAAGCCTGGAGCAGGAAGTGTCTGGACAACAGGGTTCAACATGAACTCAGACAGCCTTCCTGGTCGTTATAGCTTGTGCCTCTTCCTGCTCTCTGTGTGCTTTCCTGGCTTCACGATTTGGCTTGCCCTGTTACTCCAATCTCCTCCTGATCCTCTGGCTTCCTGACTCAGCTTCTCCCACAGACCCGTTCTCAGATTGACCTCCCGGCTCCTCATCTGGCTCCTTCCCGCAATCTGCTTCCTCTGCCTGCCTGCTTCAACTCCAAGTGACACCCAGATCTGGGAGCCTGGGACCCAGTGTGATACTCTCAGAGGTCATGTCTACATGAAATGTTGAGTGCACAGTAGCCCAGGACTACTGTGCAGTACTGTCGCATGGCAGAAAACATGATGTGATGGTACTGCTGAGTGGTGTCAGGCTTCTGTGCAGTCAGGGTCAAGAAAAAGCTGTTAGTTGGTGGAACTCAGCAGTAATGCCATTTCCTGTGCAGTCATTTAGTAATTGTTCATACAAGTACTAAGTTAGTCGTGACTAACTACTCTTCGGTCACAGTCTCATGTAGACACGGTCAGAAAGCAGTCAGAGCCCAATGCCCTAGCTCTGACAAGACCAGAATCAGAAACTGCAGCTGTCACAAACTACCTGGGCTCAGTTGGCATTGTCTTAAGTGTAGCTGCCTTCCTCACAAAAGTATGGTCTGGGTATGGCCACCATTTTGCAAGAGATATGTACATTACCATCTTCATCCAACCAAAAGAGATTTGGGATTCCAGAACATGTCATCACGGCAATTAAAGGGTCTGTGACTCTTAGGTGCATGTCAGGTGTCTTAAAATTAGGCAAAATGGAGGAGGAAGAACCCACCTCTTTTCCACAAACCTAGTACTCAGAGCACTTTCTCATGACTAAAAGTTAATGTGCTTCAATTTACCATTCAGTGAGAAAATGCATTGCTCAAAATCAGAACTCTTCAAAGAAAATGGTCACTCCCACCAACATCAACAGGATCAACACATGATATTATTATTCAGTCATAGGTTGTCTTCGGAAATACTCTAAGTCCTCGTCTTCCAAAATGCCTTTCCATCATGCTAATATTGACACAGCATACATGTATCTAGGCACTTGGGTTTAACATGAAAAAGGACGCATGTGTAAGATTGTAGGTTCATATTAACAGATGGCTAAACATGCACTAGGGTCCAACCAGCATTAATATAGTCTTTTAACTGGGGATGGGTCCATCCAGAAATCTACAGAAACTCCTTTCCTGCTATTTAATATTGGAAGGAAATACTGATGATGCCATTCTTTAAACCAAGGATGCCATGATGTTTACACTAAGATTGCCAGGGCACAGGCAGACAATCACTGGTGCAAGCCCTGGAAGATTCAGGGCAACCACAGGATCAGGAGGTCAGGTAACATGAAGGATCTCACTCCTACCCCAGCCCCAGGATGAGACTCTTCTAAGAGCACTGGGAATTCTAGAGCTTCAGATGACAGGCTTAGCTTCCTGTACACAACTGCCAGGAGCATGGGGTCACACAGGAGAAACAGGCTCTTTTGGTAACCAAAAATGAATATGATCTCATAGGGATAATGGAGACCTGGTGGGACTCCACCTATGACTGGACCACAGGTATTGATGCCTATACCTTGTACCAGAAGGATTGTGTTGCAAGGAAGGGCAGAGGTGCAGCTCTCTTTGTGAAGGGGTATTACACTTCACTACAAACAGAGATTGGCACGCAAGGAGGGTGACTCGAGACCCTCTGGGTTAGATTACAGGGAGAACATGGTGGAGGTGATATAACTGTAGGAGTCTGTTCCAGACCTCCTAACCAGGAGCAAGAGCTTAGCCATGAATTTGCTAGCCACTAGCACACTTTGACTGTATGGTCATTATGAGTGACTTCAAACACGCTGATATCTCATGGGAAGAGCATTTAAAGAAAAAAAGAAGGTTGTATAATAAGACATCCAATACTCCTACTGTCTCACTGTTTATTCACTTGCAGACCATTGTTTAAATCCCCTACATATTAATGATGCAAATAATAATAATAATAATAATACACCAACTGGTAAACAAAAGTCTTCCATTCATCATCTTGAAATTGATGGGATTTATTTTAGGTGGTGCAGATGGAAAAATTGAAGCAAGAATCTTTACTTCCCTGCTTCAACAGTCTTAACACAGAATTACCCAAGCCAAGTGTCATTGTACTTACCAAGTTACAGAATAACCCACCACCTTTATTTTTTGTAAAGAGGTTGCACATGATAGTATGAAAACAATACTTTCATGAGTTAATCATAATAAAAAAAAATTAGTAAAGCAAAGTCATGAAACAAAGATTGGACATATTGTTCTTGCAGAGGATCAGCCTGTGGAGCAGTTGTTTAAGGGCAGCTTGGATCTCCTTGTTTCTCATGCTGTAGATGACCAGATTCATTGATGGAGGCAAAACAGAATACAGAACAGCTGCCAGGAGATCAAGAGGGGTAGGGAGTCATAGATGGGCTTTGTGTAGGTAATGACAGCAGTTGAGAAAAGCAGGGAGACCACAGTAAGGTGGGGAATGCAGGTGGAGAAGGCTTTCTGCTGGCCCTGCTCAGAGGGGATTCTCAACGCCATGGAGAAGATCTGAACATACGACACAACGATGAAAACAGAGTAGCCTAGTGCTAAAAACACACTAACTCTTCCACAAAATGCATTTTTGTTCGAAGGGTCTGTCCTAGTGAAACTAGACAATTTTGCAAAACTTTCTATCAACTCAAATTCCCACATTTCAGTCATGCATTAGCTATCATGAACACTAGCTGTCTGTCCATGTTGCAAAAGGAAAAAAAAATGAGGTTGTGAGATAAGATGCACAATAATCCTATCTCTCTGTCTGGCTTTTCACGTGCAATCCACTGTTTTGTTCCACTACATGTTAGTGATTCATTTTAAATAACAACTAGCAAATCTTCCATCAACCATGAGGAGATTCATTCAACCCCCTTCCAGCCCCGCACCCCACCCCAGCCTCACTCGCCCTGCCCCCCCCCTTCCCCCATTCACTTCCAACCCTGCACCACCTCCCTGCCTCACCCTGTCGTTTGGGTCCAACCCAAACCCATTCTCCTCCTTCCCCTCCTCCCACCCATTTGGGTCTGACCCTTCCCCACTTTGCTCACCCTGGTTGGGTCCAAACTTGTTCCCCCCATCCTCCCTGGATCAGGCCAGTCCCTGCCCCCATGCAACTCCACTCTGTGTCCGCAGCAGCCCCCCTCCCTCCCCCTGTTCAGATCCAACCCCATCCCCTCTTCCCCCACCATTCAGGTCCCACAGGGTTCCCCATTTCAGGTCCGACCCCTCCCCCTCCCTTCCAGGCCCCTTCGGTCTGCCCCTGCCCCTGCTCTTGCAGAGTTAGGGTCTGACCCCACTCCTCCCCTTTCAGGTCAAACCCCACTATGACAGAGGGGCTTCTGGTTTTCCTCAGCTGGCCCCACCATTTCTAAAGTGCTCATGTCAATTTATTATTTTTTCTTGCCTCTGTGGAGGTGGGGTGGGGAGAGCCACAGCACCAGGGGCTGCAGGAGAAAGTGGCACAGCAAAAGGGCTCCCGTTTTAACTCAGCTGGCCCTGCCCCTGGCTGCCCAGCCCGCCCAGCCAATCAGCACATGCACAGTAAGACAAAAGCTTGACAGACAGACAGATCAAGCCTTTTATTATATTAGAATAATAAAGTCAAAGGGTTAGAAGGGGTCTCAACAGGCATGTGGTCTACCCCCGTACAAGTTGGCAGACCAGAGTTTGGCATTTTGTATTTGATTTTTAATAGCAACAGCAGGAAAAGCAAGAAGCTGAGAAAACATCAAGATCAGGCACACTGAACACAGAACTTTTGACTACAATAACATGCTGGTCAATAAACTGCTAGCACGCCCCTCTTTCCCCTTCCCTGGTATATACAGCATAAGCATAGACAGCATCCTAAATTTCACCTTGTCTGAAATGAATCTGAGTAGTGCCTGCCATGTGGCAATTAGCCGATTTATATGGTCCCTGTCCCCATCTGGACGGTCATCTCTATGCCACGATAGGGCAATTCCAACCTTCTGTTATCTCCACATTGTGCCTTTGATCTTTGTCATTTGGGTACAAGAACTTGAAGCTCTTTTGGGCAAGGGATGCTTCTCATTATGCATTTGCTCATCTCGCTTTGTTGGGTCCCCCAACCCTAATTTAGGAGGCACTCAGATATGTAAAAGACATTTCAGGGTGATCAGCTGTGGGGCTTACTGAGCTTTCCCTCCTCCAAGCATTTTTTCTAGAAAACAACAAAATCTGGATGCAATCACTGAGGTGGGCACTACTGAATCTCTGCCGTGGGGCTTAGAATTTAACCCTAGAAAGATGTTTCTTATAAAAATGTCTTTTGCTAAACATATACTTTCTCACAATACATCTATTTTCTTCAAAACCATTAATTTATGAGGAAGACCTATCAATATGGGAGTGGAAGGATAATTTGGTTTAAGATGTGCAGCCTCCAGGAGCTGTTGATTAAAAAACCTCAAGTTGCCGAAACACTGAAATGTGTGGGTTCTTCGTAGCAAGTTCAGATTTCTAAAGGGAGCTGTTTTCTTTTCTTTCTTTTCTTTTTTCCTTTGACCAGCTGAAGAATTTTGAATACCTTGCTATTAAAATGCTGAGAGCTTTCCAGATGAATGTCATTTTCAGGTTCTTAAATACCCCACACACTGCCCTTCTTGCCAACCAACCGTATTAAAAACTTACTGCAACAGTCTTTGTGAAGTTTTTCTCAGCTTACCATAGATCCTCCAGATTCTTTGCTTATTTTCCCTCTACTGATCTATCCAATTTCTAAGTTCCCTGCCTCTACCAAACCTTCACAAGTCAAAATATCAAGCTATCTCCACTCCAAGACTGACCTGACAGAAGTAGATTCAAACCAGTTTCTCTCTGCAGATGACAGCGAACTTCACTGGTTTGGAGGAACTGATGCTCCAGGAAGGTGATTTATCCACATTTCTCTTCTTAGGGCTTCTGGGACTTACTCCCTAGAGCCCAGCTTACCTCTGAAGCACAGAATCAGAAACAAGCCTTGCTGGATTCATGTCTTTTAAAGCAAAAATTTATGTTTTGATTCTTTAGTTTAATCATCTTTTATCTATTGTTTCCTACTTCTGGGCCAGGATATGTATCATCCTGTGTGAAAAGGCTAGTATTCACTTCGGATTGGGATTCGTCTGGTTCTGGGGAAAGTGATTCTGTTCAGTGATTCAAATCACTGTCCCGATCTGATTCAGCCAAATCTGATTTGGAGATTCGACCGCTGTCAAATTGGCCGAATCTTCAAATTGAACAGACACAATCCCCTGCCCACTCTCCCAGTCCCATCAATGGCTGCCCCACCCGGCCCCAGCATACTGGAACCTTAAGAAGCAAAAAGCCCCGTACTCACTGGTTCCTGCCAGGCAGGGGGGCAATCCCCACTGCCCCCCACTACCCCATGCTGTATGGGGCGGGCTCTGCAATGAGCCCCCAGAGGCTACGACAGCTGCTGCAGCAGCCAGTGAGTGCAGGGCTTTTTTTTTTTTAAGTGTCAGTTAACCTCAAGGTTACTGTGCATTTAAAAGGGGCCCAGTGGGTGCATCTGCACAAGACACTACTGCACTGTGGTTACTGCATATCTACTTAGTACGTGTATAAGCTATGTATTAAATAAATGCACGGTAACCAGATTTACTACACGGTAGCACCAGCAAACATCTTTTATGTGATGCTATTGTGCAGTAGCCTAATACTACAGTAAATTTCACCGGCGCACTAGGGCAGGCGATATGCCAGATTTGAGATGCTTAAGTTACCAGTAGCCCTGGGACCTCCCTCAGGCAGATCTGCTGACTGGGGTGTGGCCCTCACCCTCACTGCCCAAGCATTTGCTCCAAACCCAATGAACAGATGGGTTTCTTTATTTTATATATATAACTATATACAGGAAGAGAGATGGATTAATGAAAAAGAAGGCATATATCCATATATATATATATATTATCAATAGAGAATAATAAAACCAATCATTTGAATACAATCTAGGAATATAACTGTAAGTGAATAATTCTCACACAGGGGGTTATTCCCTTACACCAGACTCCCGCACTGATTACAGTCACCTGGTCATATCCTTTTGATTAAAAAAACAAAACAGCTTCCTTTTAGAATTAAACCTCCCCTCTCACTGTAATAAATAACCACACAGTTATTGCTAGGATCTGGCACTAGATGATGTGGACACATCCTGTCATTTTTGAGGCTCTGAACCCACTTCTTCAGCACCGCAGCCACTTCTGGGAGCACTGTGACCATTTCCAGGAGTGCCGTGGCTGCTCCCCAGTCGACATGATTGGGTGTGTGGAGCCCACTGACCTCGATCGGTGAGACTGGCCATGAGGGGACCTCCACCCCACACAGTCACAGACTGGTTGCTGAGGGGGCACAAGCCCCACCTAACTAAGGTGGCACCAGTCACCCATGCTTGCAGGGTTCTGACCTGGCAGCTCCCAAAGAGCCTACCAGCTGAGGCTGGCCATTCCCTTCCTCTCTTCTCCTGGGGACACCTGTGTCCAGAAGCTGCACAGCTCCATGCCTGGTGAGGAGATTAGCTCCTGATGGTGCTATGCAGGCTCTTTCTTGTCCTGATGTTAGCTTCCAGAGCAAGTCTCAGTTCACATTGCAGTGAGCTAGTGTGGGGCTGTGCCTCTTCCCCTCTCTCTCTCTCAAAGTTGGAATTGGATCCTCCTCTCCTCCTTTCACACATTATGGATGCTTTAATGTGCAAACACAACCAGTCAGAGCCCTCAGCTCACAGCGGGGGCTCTGATTACATTGCAAATGGTCCAATAAAAAGCATGCATGGTGCAGAGTGTATTTTCCTGCTTGGAAAAGCCATAGGACCTGGTGCAAGCCTTCTGTGGCTTTTCTGCAAAGGGTACCGAACATGGCGCACCCACCAAGCTAGCAGCCCAGGAAGCTGTGCAGCTGTTCCAGTGCTGTGCAGTAGCATCTCAGGACAATATGGCAAAACAGTTTTTACCATGCAACACTATCAGCCTGCTAAACTGCACCTGGGCACATGTATACATCAGGAACAAATCTGCTCCCAGTGGAAACAGTTGAGTGCAGGACTGTTCCTACCCTGCAGCAGCCAAGGGGTGCTCCAGGCTTCCCGGGTGCCAGACCTGGGCTAGCATGGGGCACAAGGGTCAGGCCTGAGTTCTGGAGACAGGGGGAACTGTCCTGAAGTGGGAGACAGTGCCCAACTGCACGGATCTTGGGATCCCAGGCCTTGTGATGCCCTGTGCCTGAGAGTGGGGCTAGGCAGCACCAGGACTGCAGGGAAAAGATGCGAGAGGGTAAGAAGCATCATGTCAAGTAGCACTATCACCTCCCATGTTTAACCTCTAATACTCCTGGTACTGCAGCACAAAACTGCATTCATGTTTCTGTAGCTACATCAAATTGCTGATTCATATTGAGTCTGTGATCCATGAGACCCTGCAGATCCTTCAGATCCTTTTCAACAATCATACCACCCAGCCATTTATAACCCTATTTGTATCTGTGCTTTTGATGATTCTCCCCTAGGTGCAGCACCTCCTTTTGTTTCCTTGGACTTTGTCTTGTTGTTTCTAGCCCAGCTTCCCAGCCTTCCACATCCATTTGAATTTTGTGCCTGTCCTCTAAAGTGTCTGCAGTCCATCCCACCTTCACAGAATCTGAATATTTGCCTATATCCAAATAATGGATTACACCAAATGGTAAACAAAAGTCTTCCATTCCTCATCTTGCAGTTGGTGGCATTTATTTGAGGTGGAACAGACGGTAAAATTGATGCATGAAACATTATTTTACCGCTTCAACAGTTTACACAAAATGATCAAAGTCAAATGTCATTGTCCTTACAAAGCTAAAAAACTAACCCACCACCTTCATTTTTTGTAAATAGGTTACACACTATAATATGAAAACAATGATTTCATGAGTTAATTATAAAAGAAACACAAATAAAACAAAGTCATGAAACAAAGATGGGCATATTGGTTTTGGAGAGGATCAGCCTGTGGAGCAGTTGTTTGAGGGCAACTTGGATCTCCTTGTTCCTCATGCTGTAGATGACTGGATTCATCAATGGAGGCACCACACAATACAGAACAGCTGCCAGGAGATCCAGAGGGGGCAGGGAGTCAGAGACAGGCTTCAAATAGGTAATGCTGGCAGTGGAAAGGAACAGGGAGACCATGATAAGGTGAGGAACGCAGATGGAGAAGGCTTTCTGCCGGCCCTGCTCAGAGGGGATTCTCCACACTGCGGTGAAGAACTGAACATATGACACAATGATGAAAACAAAACAGCCTAGAAATAAAAACATACTGAAGCCAAGAGCAGCCAGCTCTCTACGGTATGTGTCAGAGAAGGAGAGCTTAAGTAGCTGGGGCAGTTCACAAAAGAACTGATTGATGATATTTGAGTGGCAGAAGGGTATACCAAAGGTGTTCCCAGTGTGCAGTGCAGAGCTGATGGCACCAACAACCCAAGCACTGGCAGCCATCTGGATGCAAGCTCTCCTGTTCATTATTATCTCATAATGCAGTGGCTTGCAGATAGCAATGTACCGGTCATATGCCATGATGGTTAGGAGTGCAAAACCAGCTGTACAAAAAAGGAACAAGTAAAAGTCCTGAGACACACATCCAGCATAGTAAATTGCCCTGGTGTTTAAGAGAAAATTGGCCATGGATTTAGGGACAATGATGGAGATGGATCCAAGGTCAAGGATGGACAAATTTGCCAAAAAATAGTACATGGGGCTGTAGAGGTGGTGGTCCGTAGTTACAGCAGTGATGACAAGGAGGTTCCCCACCAGAGCTGCTAGGTATGCTGCGAGAAAGGTGACAAAGTGTAAGATCTGCTGCTCCGGAGTGTCAGAGAAGTCCAGGAGGAGGAACTCGGTTACAGTGGTCTGGTTGGACATCTTCCTTCCCAGGGCACCGTGCAAGTCCTGGGTCTAATAGAACAAGGGCAGTGGTAAGGAGGAGAGTAACAAACTCAGTGGCTTTGATATTCCCATCAATAACGTATCCAAATTTCATGCTAAGAATGTAGATCTTCCATTTTTTTGCCCTATGGATAATTTGATTTTAATAGATTACATTTCCCTAACAAGACCTTACATAAAAGAAAATATTATGATATTCCATTTAAAAAGTGAAGAAAATGTTAACCCAGCCTCAACTCAGGATTTTTATTTTTTTCCCTGTAAATCTGAAATGTATTCATCTCATCTAGAAAGTGTATGCTGGAAAGAAATACATGAGAAAAAAATATATTATGTAAAATTTGATTTCCTTCGAGGTCCTGTTCCCACCCCATCCTCCACACCACTCCCTGTAAACTCTATAACTTTATCTGAATTAATAGAAAAAAACATTTGGAAATGTCTTAATTCACTCCTGTATCTTTGAATCTATTATACATAAAATGTAGTATGATTTCTGTAGCCAGGTTTTCCAACTTTTATATTCTTATATCTCTTCTGCATTTTACTAGAAGAAGACACTTCACTGATGCAGAAAACTTACTGAAATTGTTTTTGTGGAAGTTTCCTTGTCATATTCAGGCCGAGATCCTTTGCTCTTGTCCAGTTGATCTCTCAGATCTCCTCTGCACCAACCACTAGTCTAGATCCCCAGAAGCACAGCTAACTCAGAGGTCTTTCTCTGCTCCCTCTGTCACTGATAGACTGGCATAAATCCAACCAGGTTCCTGATCATGCAGCTGACCTCAACCCGCCTTGTAGAAAAGGAGTGAAGCAAGATGGCAATTTTTCAGCTGTTTTCTTCCAAAGGCTCATGGGACTCGTTCTCTGGAGTCCTGCACAGCACAGAAGGAAAAGCCCAGATGTAAACAGTCTGAGCTGTAGAGATGTTAGCAGAACAGGAGAGCTGTGCTCTGGTTTGATCTCCCTCACAACACAAGTCATGGGATCTCTGAGAAGGCCCTGAGCTTCTCTATCTGGCTCTGTTGTCCCAGTTAGCCAGATTGGGCACCTTAGCATACAGGGAGGCACCAAGTTGCAATTACGTTTGTCCCTTTCCTATGTAGTTTTGCATGAGAACATAACATGAGAATAAAAGTCAGGTTGTAAGGTGCAAAAAAATAATAATTCTAAATGTAATTAATATATTCCATAACTCGGACAAACAAGCTCTGTTGCAAGGCATCACATTGACAAAATATTAGCTCAGCAATCATTAGTAGGGTCATGGGTCTGAATCTACTGTCATAAATATGACAGCACCTCAGATTAGCACCCATCTATCTGTCCACGTTCCAAAAGAAAAAAAAAAAAAGAGGTTGTGAGATAGGACGTACAATAATCCTATCTCTCAGTCTGGCTTTTCACTTGCAGTCCACTGTTTTGTTCCACTACATGTTAGTGATTCATTTTAAATAACAACTAGCAAATTGCCCATCAAGAATGACATGAGATTCATTGAACCCCCATCCGGTCCTGCACCCCACCCCAGCCTCACTCTCCCTGCTTCAGGTCTGAACCCACTCCCCACTTTGGGTCTGACTCATCCCCACCCCCCATTCAGTTCCAACCCTGCCCCCCCCTCCCTGCCTCACTCCGTTCGGGTCCACCCCAACCTCATTCTCCCCCTCCCCCCTCCCACCCCTTCTGATCTGACCCTTCTCCACTCCCCTCACCCTGGTCTGGGTCGAACCTTGTTCCCCACTTCCCCCCTGGATGAGGCCAGTCCCTGCCCCATGCACCCCCAGTTTGGGTCCACAACAGCCCAACCTCCCTCTGCCCATTCATGTCCAACCCTACTCCACCTCCCCAACCATTCAGGTCCCACACAGTTTGCCCCCCACCACTTCAGGTTCAACCCCACTCCCTGGCCCCGCCTCGCTACAGGTCCAACACTGCCCTGCCCCCTCCCACCCACTTTGGATCTGACCCTGCCCCTCCTCTCCCCCAGTTTGGATCTGACCCCGCTCCCCCTCTTCAGGTCCAACTCCACTATGACAGAGGGGCTTCCACTTTTCCATGGCTGGCCCCACCCTTTCTAAAGCACTCATGTCAATTTATTTTTTCTTGCCTCTGTGGAGGTGGGGTGGGGGGAACCACAGCACCAGAGGCTGAAGGAGGAGGTGACACAGCAAAAGGGCTCCCGTTTTAATTCAACTGGCCCTGCCCCTGGCCACTCAGTCCGCCCAGCCAATTGGCACATGTGCAGTAAGGCAAAAGCTTTACGGACAGACAGACAAACAAAGCCTTTTATTATATTAAAATCAAAAGTCAAAGGGTTAGAAGGGGCCTCAAGGGTCATGTGGTCTAACCCCCTGGACAAATGCAGGAATGGCACTCCTAACCCATCCCTGATGAGTGCCTATCCAGCCTCTGTTTGAAAACCTCCAATGACGGAGACTCCCCAACTTCCCCGGGAAGTCTATTCCACTTCCTCACTATTCTAAAAACAAGGGTGCTTTTTCCCCAAAGTCTAATCTACATCTACTTTGCTAGAATCTGAAGCTTGATATCCTTCCCTATGCAGCAAGGGAGACTTATAATAATTCTAATAATAATAAAATCACAATTAATAACTATGGAATAGAAGAGTCCTCAAGAATCATGGAGTCCCACCCCTGCACAAATGCCAGAATGTTACTCCAAAATTATCCCTGGCCAATGTCCATCCAACCTCTTCTTGAAAACCTCCAATGAAGGAGACTCCACAACTTCCCTGGGCAATCTATTAAATGTCCTCACTCCTTCAAAAACAAGGATGCTTTTTTCCTCAAATCTAATCTAAAATTACTTTGCTGGAATTGGAAGCTTGACATCCTTCCCAATACAGCAAGGGAGAACTGTTGCTTTTCATCCACTACTGCATGTCACTTATTAAGATATTTCAAGACTGCTGTGTTGTGCCCACTTGATTGCCTTTTCTGCAAGCTAAATATGCCTAGTTCTCTCAACGTATCCTTGCATGGCTTCCATTCCAACCCATTATCATTCATGTCACCTATCTCTGAACTTCCCTAACTTTTCAATATATATATATTTTTAAATATGGAGCCCAGAACTTCACATAATAGTCTAGATGAAGCCTAACCAGCAGCATGTAGATTGGCAGTATAGGATCATAGAAGCATAGAAACATCAAACCAGGAGGGACCTGTGCAATCATCAAGTCCAGTCCCCTGCCATGGGCATGAAGTTATTGGGCTCAGATGTGCTCCTGTCAATCCTCACCTTGAGCACCTCCAAGGAGGTTGACTGCGCCACCTCTTCTGGGAGTGTGTTCCAGATTCTGGTGAGCCTTACAGAAAAGAAGTTTTTCCTCATGTTCAACCTGAATTCACCTTCTATTAGTTTATGCCATTTGGTCCTCATCCTCCCTTGAGGCGCCCTCCTGAATAGTTGCTCTCCTAGTTTTTGGTGCTCCCCCCTGATGTGCTTGTAGGCAGCTATCAAGTCACCCCTCAGCCTTCTCTTACTCAGCTTGAACAGGCCCAGTTCCCGGAGTCTCTCCTCATAAGACCTACTCTCCACACCCTTACCCATACAGGTGGCCCTTCTTTGTACCCTCTCAAGTTTATCCACAGTCTTCTTGAAGTGTGGTGCCCAGAACTGGGCACAGTACTCCAGCTGAGGTCTTAACAATACTGAATAGAAAGGGAGGAGTATGTCCCTGGATTTATTGGCCACACCTCGGCTGATGCACACCAGAGTTTTGTTTTCCCATCTGTCAGCCTCGACACACATGTTCCCCAGGTCTGATTCAGATGCTGTGCCAAGCCAGTGGGTCACCACCTATTGTATAGTTGTGGTGAGTGTTCTTCCTATCCAGGTGAAGGACCTTGCACTTCTCCCTCCCTGTTAAACCTCATCTGATATTGTTCTACCCATAAATTTGGTCTGACAAAGTTGTCCTGATCTTTTCCCTATTCTCTGGTGTGCCCGTGTATCTGCACAGGTTGGTATTGATTATTAATGAATATATTGAATAGCACGGGTCCAAGCACTGATCCCTATCACCTCCCATGTTTTCTAACTAATACTCCTGTTGTTGCAGTCCAAAACTGCATTCAAGATTTTGTAGCAGCATCAAATTGGTGACTCTCATTGAGTCTGTGATCCACCAAATCCCCAAGATCCATAGATTCATAGACGCTAGGGTCAGAAGGGACCTTGGCAGATCATTGAATTGACCTACTGCCTAGGCAGGAAAGTGTGCTGGAGGTCAGATAACCTCAGCCAGATGCCTATTCAGCCTTGTCTTAAAGACCCCTCAGGTAGGGGAGAGCAGCAACTTCCTTTGGAAGCCCATCCCAAATTTTGGCTACCCTTACCATGAAGGATCCTTTTCAACAATGCTGCCACACAGCTTTGTATAACCCAGCTTGTATTTGTGCTTTTAATTAATCTTCCCTAGGTACAGCAACTTGCATTTCTTTCTTTCAACTTCATCCTGTTGTTTTTAGCCCAGCTTCCCAGTCTATCCGGATCCATCTGAATTCTGTGCCTATTCTCTAAAGTGCCTGCAGTTCATCCCACCTTCACAGAATCTGTGTATTTGCCTATATGCAGATAATAGATTACACCATCTGGTAAACAAATTTTTCCATTCATCATCTTGCAATTGATGGCATTTATTTTATGTGGCGCAGAGAGTAAAATTGATGCATGAAACATTACTTTCCTGCTTCAACAGTGTTAACACAAAATGACCCAAGTCAAGTGTCATTGTACGTACAATACTACAGAATTAACCCACCACCTTCATTAGTTGTAAATTGCTTGCACACTATAGTAAGAAAACAATAATTTCATGAGTTAATTATAAAACAAACGTAAGTAAAGTCATGAAAGAAAGATGGACATATTGTTTTTGGACAAGATCAGCCTGTAGATCAGTTTCCTCAGGGCAGCTTGGATCTCCCTGTTCCTCATGCTGTAGATGACTGGATTCATCAATGGAGGCACCATGGAATACAGAACGGCTGCCAGGAGATCCAGAGGGGACGAGGAGTTAGAGACGGGCTTCATGTAGGCAATGCCAGCAGTGGAAAGAAACAGGGAGACCATGATAAGGTGAGGAACACAGGTGGAGAAGGCTTTCTGATGGCCCTGCTCAGAGGGGATTCTCAACACCACGGTGAAGATCTGAACATACGACACAATGATGAAAGCAAAACAGCCTGAAGCTAGAACCACACTGAAGGCAAGAACTGCCAGCTCTCTGCGGTATGTGTCAGAGCAGGAGAGCTTGAGAAGCTGGGGTATTTCACAGAAGAACTGGTTGATGGTATCTGAGTGGCAGAAGGGTAGACTAAAGGTGTTCCCAGTGTGCAGTGCAGAGTAGATGACACCAGCAGCCCAAGTATAAGCAGCCATCTGGATGCAAGCTCTCCTGTTCATTATTATCTCATAATGCAGTGGCTTGCAGATGGCAATGTACTGGTCATATGCCATAACCGTGAGAAGACACATGTTTGCTTCCAGGAAGCAGAAGAGACAAAACACTTGGGAAACACATCCAACATAGGAAATCCTCCTGGTGTTCAATAAAGAGTTAGACATGGATTTGGGCATGGTCACTGAGATGGAGCCAAGGTCTAGGATGAATAAATTTATCAAAAAGAAGTGCATTGGGGAATACAGGTGGTGGCTGAGGGCTATAGCTGTGATTCTTAGGAGATTTGCCATGAGGGCTGCCAGGTATGCAACTAGGAAGATGAGGAAGTGTAAGATCTGCAGCTCCTGAGTGTCAGAAAACCCCAGGAGGAGGAATCCTGTCCCTGTGGATCTGCTGGACATTTTTCTCCTCAGTGCCTTGTGCAAGGCCGGTGAAAGGAGAACAAAGACAGCGATCAGGGTCAGAGCAACACATGTACGAGGGAAGCTCACATCAGCAGTAACATCAAGCCATCTAAAAAGAATATTTCAGGGGAAAAAAAACATTTTACAAGTATTTCAACTGATCCTGTAATGACTCATGAAGCATCTTCTTTCATTGCCTTCTTTCCCCTTCTCCTCCAAGGACTCATTATAATAAAACCATCTCCCCTCGGCAATCTGGCACACTGACGGGATATAGCCAGACCCAGGAACCAGCTGGGGAAGAACAGTGGCCTGAGGTGTTGAAACAGTCACCTATGAACCATCAGAAACAGCATTTCCAAAACAATCATCCATATCCTCTTTTTAGCAGGAAGTAATTCTGCATTTGATATTTTCCTAACAGAAGCAAAGGCAAGAACTACAGCAACAGTCAGTGGCCCAGCAACAGCAATCTCTCATTACACTGAGTAGGGGGTTAATTTTGTGAGATCTCTCCACAGCTCCTCACTATCAGCTTTGGATTACACCACCTGGGATAGCTAGTATCTGGTGGGAACACTGAGAATTCACTGTGCACCTCCTCACTCAGATCATTGATGAACATGTTGGACAAAACTGTCCTGAGCACAGAGCCCCAGGGGACTCCACTCTTGTCCTTCCACCAACCTGAAAAATGGCCATTTACCCAGACCCTTTGTTTCATGTCTTTTAACCATGTCTTGATCCATTAAAAGACTTTCTGTCCACTCCCATGGTCCCTCACCAAAAGGCCAATTTTAAGAACTATCAGCAAGGGACCTTGTCAAAAGCTCCTGATATTGCGTTGGGTTGGATTGGACTGGGTTGGACGGCACTGGACTGGATTCGATCAACTGCACCTCCCTTGCCCACATGCTAACTGATGTTGCCAGAGATCTCCAGCAGATGGTTGGGATACAATTTCCCTTCAAAAAAATTATGCTGACACTTCCCCTAAACATCAAATATATCCATGTGACTGCTAATTTTATTCCTACTATACTATATATTCCATCAAATTCCAGGGATAGAAGTGAAAAACCTTCGGCTGTATTTCCCAAGATGACTTCTGGAGCCCTTTTTTGAAGTTGGGTGTTGTGTTGTTAACCCGAAACTCTTCTGGTATGGTATCCCTCGCTAGGTGACATGCTATGAGCAGCAGCCCTGCAGTTTCACATTTAAATTCCTATACAACTCTCAGGAAAGATGATCTGGTCTCAATCACTTGCTTACTGTTTTAATTTATGGATTTTCTTTTAAACCTCCTCCCTTGTCACTTCATTTTGATCTCTTTGCATTTATACAGTGTGGATCTAGCATGGGCATCTCCCCAGTATTTTCTACAGCCCAGTTTACTACCCAGCTTTTGATATACTTTTAAAGAATTCTTCTTCCTTCTTTCACAAAACACTTTTCAAATTCCCTTTTGGCCTGCCTTACTATGTTTTACAATTGACCTGCTAGAATTTGCATGCTTTCCTGTTTTCCTCCTTGGGCCACACTCCTTTTCTAACCTCTGTTGGGTCAGAGTAGCCGCTGCTTAATATGTGTTTTAAAGCATTTGCGTTTAGCTGGTAGTGCTGTGCTCAACAAAATGCTAACTCAGCCTCTTTTCCTCTTCCCAGATGCATACAGCCTAGCTTCAAGTAGCATCTAAGTGTCACCCTGTGCTTGCCTCCTATTGTCTCCCCTTGCCTCTGATCCTCACTATTAAGTATTTGTATTTTCACAGACATGCATTTTATACACTGGTTTCTATTCCATCCAGGGGAACAGAAAATACCATCACACTCTCCCTACACCTGAAGAAGGGTGTTTGTGCCCAAAACCTTGCAAAAAAACATTTTTCCAAATATATACATGTTCTAATAAAAGAAATCACATTTAGCCAAAGAACCTGTCTGACCTTGTCCACAATGATTTTATATTGAGCTCCAATATATTGGGGGGGGGGGGGGGTTGGAACTGGGCTATTTCTGAGCATTGCTCAGGCTCTCAAATTGAGCTTCGAATTTAGAGCCGGAGGTCTGTTTCCATTAAAGTTTCCTTATAAAAACAAGTATTTGTTCTAAACCTAGCCTTTGTCACAGTATTTCTATTTCTTCAAAACTGTTATCTTACATAGAAACACTAACATTAAAACATAAAAAGGTTCAAAGGAGGAAAGAAGAAAATTTGATTTAAAATGTGTCATTTCTGGCAGTTTGCTTGAAAATATCCAGTTGTCAGAAACTGAAATAATAAATGGGTTCTGGGTGACAAATTGAAATTTTCTGGGGGGAGGTTTTTTCTGGTTGTTTTGTTTCATTTTAATACCCTCCCACCCCCGTGACTAGCTAGATCACTTTTAATACATTTACATTGTCCTCTACATTTCCAGGTGTATCTGATTTTTAAGTTGTTAAATGACACAGGCAAACACACACACACACATACACTTATCTTTTAACCACCCAAATACATTTCATCGCAATGACAAATGGGCTGCAGTTTACTTACTGAGGTTTTTCCAGGCTTGTGATTGGATTCTCTAGTCCCAGGAGTCTTTAGTTACTTTCCTTCAATCAATCTATATAATTTCCCTTTTCCCTAACACAGTCTTATCTCGGTGTTAAGTGCTCAGATATCTTACCTTCACTCCATGACTGACAGAACTAGACCCAAACCAGTTTGTCACTAGAGAGAACTGAAGACCTAAAGCTGCAGGAAGGGGATTTAACCACCTCTCTCTTGGGCCACGTGGAACCGTTCCCTAGAATCCAGCTTAGCTTTGAAGCAGAGAACCAGAGGGAAACATTCCCGGGTTGATATATTTAAAAGTTTTCATTTTAATCTTTTGGTTAGACTACTGTGTAATTGTTTGTCCTGCTTTGGGGCCAAATTCTGTATCATAGGGAGGCCAGACTATCAAAGATATTTAAGCACCTAACAATTCAGAGGCACTCAGACACTTTTAGGAAATGTGTATTTTAGGTGCATCATCACCTGGCCTGGCATCTTCCGTCTTGCCTTTTTATGCTATGTACTTCTTGGTGTTTTAATAAATATGTCACGCTGTCTCCACCTTGTTCTGTCTCAAACTCTGTGGTCTTCTTAACTTTCAGATGAATGAATTGTGGGATTAGCAAAGGATAGATGGGGCTGAGAAATGCAAATCTCCAGTGCTCTGTTCCTTTAGACTCAATGAGTACCCTATGCAAAAATAGCAACAAGCAGACAGAGGAAATAGGGGCTAGGGAAAACAGACACAGATGGCTGGGACTCCTCAAAACTACCCATAACTCTTCAGATAGATCTTTTGAGGTCAATAATTCAGTTTTGATAACTTTCTTTGGGACTCTCTTAACTGTATGTTAACATCGCTGTCACCTTTAATTCAATGCCCTGTGTCTCTGATAGAGGCCAGAATCAGAAAATAGACCTCTTACAAACTGGACCATGGGCTGCAGAAGCAGGTGGGCCACCTGGGCCAAGGCCCGACCAGCTTTTAGTACATTAATTTAGCTAGCTGTGCAGTTAAAAAAATAGCTAGACAGTTTTAACCAGAATGACAATTGCGCATTTGTGGGATATATAAATTAACTTGCTAAAAATTGATCGGGCCATAGCCTGGGTGATCCACTTCATTCTTCAGCCTATGAACTGGACCAGGTCCTGTAGAGATGCCTCAAATGCAATTGCTACAGTGATGCCTACCTGAATCTACAGAGAGCCTGGGACAATTGCTGAGGGACAGAGAAAGTGACACTAGTATCCCCATGGGGTTTAATTGTCAGCCCCACTGATCCCTGGTACACTTCCAGCTGCATACACCTTGAGGGGGTTGGGAGGGTAGAGCAGTAGTCTGGCCTTCATTCCCAAACTAGACTTGCCATGGCTTGAAGGGTAAGGATGAGGAGACTGAACTACCTCCTGCATGTCTGGGGTACCCTGATCCCAAGGGGGTTGTTACTGCCTGTCCTTCAGAGGAGGACAAAGGGGTAATGTATCCCTCTCAAGACCTGTTATGGGCATTTCACAGGCAAGTGGGAAAGCCCTGTGCCTATCTTGGACTAGTCCATGCTGTAGTTTAATGAAACACAATGGGCCTATTTTCCAAAATCACCCTGGGAGCTACAGTGCTGAGGGCAAGGACTCCTGAGAGCAGCTGCAGTGCTGCTCTTTAGGAATGAGAAGGGATGTTCATAATGACCAGTTCTTTCCTAGCTTCCAGGTCAAGAAATTTACCTCTTTGAGGCAGTGTCTGACTGGAGACCTGTCGTCAGAGGTTTTGTGTCTTTCAGAGTTGTGTCCCTATGATGTAGCTGGAGAGGACACCGGAGCATGAACTGGAATTGCTGTCACACAGGAAAGTCTCAGTTTCCAGCATTTTCCCCCAAAGCAGACAAAATTCACAGCCTTGGAATTTTACTCACAACATATTGCGAACTTATGTCATGCTGACTTTGTGTTTCCAATATTATTTTGAGAGCTGCCTCTGCAAAGGGTCACTGAGCACACAGTTAACCTGGGGATTTGGTGCACAGAGGCAAAGGAAGGAATTGGGTGACTGTGGCGTCGATGCCTATACAGTCAGATGGGTCACCAACTGGCTGGAGGGCTGCACCCAGAGAGTGGTGGTGGACAGGTCATTTTTGACCTGGAGGGATGTGGGCAGTGGGGTACCCCAGGGCTCAGTCCTCAGGCCTGCACTGTTCAACATCTTCATTAGCAACTTGGACAAGGGGGTGAAAAGCACCTTGTTCAAATTTGCAGATGACACTAATTTGTGGGGAGAAGTGGGCACGCTGGAGGAGAGGGGCAGGCTACAACTAGATCTGCACAGGTTACAGAGGTGGGCGGGTGAGAACAGGATGGATTTCAGTATCACAAGTGCAATGTAGTGCACCTGGGGAGGAAGAACCAGCAGCATACTTACAGGCTGGGGAACTCCCTTCTCATCAGTGCAGCGGCATAAAAGGATCTTGGAGTCATTATTGGTTCCAAAATGAACATGGACTGACAGTGTGGGGACGCAGTCAGGAAGGCTAACCACACCTTGGACCTACTCATGATGCATCTGTGGATGCATGACAAGGAGGTGATCCTCCACCTCTATGCGGCACTGGTCAGGTTGCAGTTGGAGTACTGCATCCAGTTCTGGGCTCCACACTTCAGGAGGCATGTGGACAGAATCAAGAGGGTCCAGAGGAGGGCCACTCGCATGGTCAGGGAGCAACAAGGTAGGCCCTATGAGCAGAGGCTGAGGGACCTGAACCTGTTCAGCTTCCACAAGAAAAGACGGAGAGGGGATCTGGTGGCTGTCTACAAACTGGCCAAGGGGGACCAGCAAGCTATGGGAGAGTTCCTGTTCCCCTGAGCACTACCGGGAGTAACAAGGAATAATGGCCCTAAGTTGACTGAGAGTGGATTCAGGCTAGACATCAGGAGGCACTACTTCACAATCAGGGCACCTAGGATCTGGAACCAACTTCCAAGGGAGGTGGTGCTCGCTCCTACCCTGGGGGTCTTCAAAAGGAAGCTGGATAATAACCTAGCCGGGGTCATTTGACCCCGGCTTTCTTTCCTGCCCAGGGCAGTGGGTCAGACTTGATGACCTACTTAGGTTCCTTCTGACCCTACCTACTACGAACCTATGAAACTATGAAGGAAGATAGAGAAGAACTAGGAAGTAATGGAGCAGTGTCCAGGGCCAAAGTTGTGGTGGAGAAGAAGGGAAGGGGGTGATGTTTGTATAGAAGGATGCAAGGAACTAAGGGATGGGAAAGAGACTTGTGGGTAGGGACTATACAATGGGAGTGGGAGTTTCAAGGAGAGAAATTGGGGGCAGAGAGAATTAGCCAGGAGTCTTTGGAGTATCTGAAGCTGGAACCCTATATGGAGGAAATGGATCTTGGGACCTGGAAAGGGGAATCTCATTTTGGGCCTCCCACTACACAAATGATGTGGACAAGTAAGAGGCAGTCCATTGGAGGTTAACAAAAAGAATAAGGGAGGTGGCGTATATGACTTTGTGTCGCACTTATTCAGCATCCCCGCCTTTCAAAATGGTGGTGGGGCCCCTTGAACTCTTTCCATGTGAATGATACAGATAACTTGGTGTGGAATGAGGCTGACGGGCTCAGAGATGAAGCCTGGTACAACTCTTTTCGTACCTGGCTTACCTGTTCATACCCAGCCCATGTGAAGAGTGGCAAAGCAGTGTCCCTTCCTCACATCGTGCAAAGAACAACTGATTGCTATTCTCCTAAGACAAGCCCCAAAACAAGCAATGAGATGACCCTCACTGGTGCTCCTCCTTAATTGCCTTTTCTGCCAGCTAAATATGCCCAGTTCTCTCAACCTCTCCTTACATGGCTTGCATTCAACCCATTATCATTCATGTCACCTAGCTGTGAACTTCCCTAACTTTTCATTATTTTTTCTTAAAACATGGAGGCCAGAACTTCTCTTAATAGTCTAGATGAAGCCTGTGCCCGCCTCTGTTCTATCAGGTGTTCTCTTGAGGCCTTGGCCCGGACTATTGATCTTGTCTGTCCTAGGCCTGGGAGTGGACCCCAAAGTCTACCCCAGCTGACATCCAGGGGTCCCCTTAACTCACCTGCCACGATTTTGAATGGAACCTCAGTGGAGGGGGTCCCCTTTGAGGCAGCCTTCAGGGCCATCACGCCTCCCGGCAGGCACTCACAGGGCTCTGACCTCCCCTACACCCTGGCCCCTCACCACCTTTGAACACAGGTCTTCTGGCCCTTTAGCGTTCCTGGTTCTTCTTGGCTTATACCCTGGGCTCCCGTGGCTCTCCAGCCATGGGCCCCCAGTGACCCTGGGTTGCGGCTCAGGTGTGAAGGCTACGAGGCCCTTTTTGTCCTAGCCTCATCTATCCCCTTGTCCCCAGCTCCCTGTTCCCCCCAACATGACTCACCGTGCTACCCCACCACCGTGACTGCCAGAGAGATGGGACTGGTGGGTCAGGAGGCCCCAAAGAAATACAAAGTAACCCTCAGCCTACGGGCCCTGTGATATCCCAGTGCCTTGGTACCCAAGCCTGGTGGTTTGCCCCACTCAGGGCTCCTACCTCTCATCTTAGGCTCGGCCCTACTCCAGGGATGGCGTCCCAGTCTGTCCAAGTCCTATGGGCCATGACTGATCCTCATGGGGGGGGAGCGGGGGAATGCTGTGGGCCCAGGTGAAGTCTCCCCTGCTCCGTTGACTAGTCCCACTGCGGTCTTCTGCCGCTCATCCCGCGGCTCCCCTAGTTGGGGTTCTCATCGGCCCCGCCCTCTTTACCTCTTCTCCAGGTTCCCCATAGATGCTCTGGATTCCCCAGCACTTATCTCCACCTCTGCTCTCCCTGGGCTTCTCTGCGGGAGCCTCCACCGGCTCCTCTGCCGGTTTCTCCACCAGTTCCGCTGCCAGCTTCCCTGCCAGTGCCGGCTCTGCTGGAGCCTTCGCTGGCTCCTCTGCTGGCTCCACTACCAGCTTCTCTGCTGGTGCTGGCTCTGCTGCAGCCTTCACCGGCTCCTCTACCAACCCGGATACCAGCTTCTCTGCCGGTGCCCCCGCTACTGGCTTCTCTGCCGGTGCTGGCTCTGCTGGAGCCTTTGCCAGCTCCTCTGCCAGCTCCGCCTCCATCTCCCTGGACTGACCAGTGCTGTGGCTGCACCTCCTGGGCCGTGGGTTTCCCTGTGGAGCCTCCACTCCCCCGTTCTCCTGTGCCCGTGAGGCCGCCTTTTGTGTCCTCCGGGTGGTGTTTCCAGGTCACGTCACCTGGCCCCAGCTGGATATAAGTGCGGCCGACTAACTGCGTGGGCAGTTTCTCTGTGCGCGCTTCCCCACGCTTTTTGGCCCCTGCAGGAGGTAAGTTGGGGCTTTCTTTTACTTTGGCCTGGAGTCCTCCTGTAACCCTGGCACCCTTGGGACAAAGCCCAACCAGCAGCATGTAGAATGGCACTATATAATCATAGAATAATAGAAACACAAAACCAGAAGGGACCTGTAAGATCATCAAGTCCAGTCCCCTGCCATGGGCAGGAAGAATTTTGGGTTCAGGTGTGCTCCTGTCCCATGGGTCCTCATTTATGCCCATGGGTCCTCATCCTCCCTTGAGGTGCCCTCCCAAATAGTTGCTCTCCTAGTTCTTGATGCCTCCCGCTCCCACATTCTTCTTGAAGTGTGGTGCCCAGAACTGGGAAGAGTACTCCAGTTGAGGCTGATTAGAGAGGGAGGAGCACCTCCCTGGATCTATTGGCCACACATCGGTTGATGCACGCCAGAGTTTTATTTTTCCTTCTGGTAGCCTTGTTACACTGTTGGCTCATATTCATGTTCTAGTCAATTGTGACCCCCAGGTCTGATTCAGATGCTGTGCCAGCCAGTGGACCACCACCCTTGGAAGCCCATTCCAAATTTTTGGACCCACCCTTACCGTTCAAGATCCTTTTCAACAATGCTGTCACACAGTCATTTATAACCAAGCTTGAATTTGTGCTTTTAATTATTCCTCCCTAGGTGCAGCAACTTCGATTTCTTTCCTTGGACTTCATTCTGTTGTTTCTAGCCCAGCTTCTATCTGGATCCATCTGTATTCTGTGCCTGTCCTCTAAAGTGTCTGCAGTTCATCCCACCTTCACAGAATCTGGATATTTACCTATATCCAAATAATTGATTACACCAACTGGTAAACAAAAGTCTTCTATTCATCATCTTGCAATTGATGGCATTTATTTTAGGTGGTGCAGAGAGTAAAATTGATGCATGAAACATTACTTTCCTGCTTCAATGGTGTTAACACAAAATGACCCAAGTCAAGTGTCATTGTACTTACAAAGCTACAGAATTAACCCACCACCTTCATTTTTTTCGTAACTAGTTTGCACACTATAGTCTGAGAACACTAATTTCATTAGTTAATTACAAAAGAAACATAAGTAAAGCAAAGTCATGGAAATTTTGTTCTTGGAGTGGATCCACCTGTGGAGCAGTTTCCTCAGAGCAGTTTGGATCTCCTTGTTCCTCATGCTGTAGATGACCGGATTCATCAATGGAGGCACCACAAAATACAAAACAGCTGCCAGGAGATCCAGAGGGGATGGGGAGTCAGAGAAGGGCTTCATGTAGGCAATGCCACTGGTGGAAACAAACAAGGAGACAACAGTAGGGTGAGGAATGCAATTGGAGAAGGCTTTCCACCAGCCCTGCTCAGAGGGGATTCTCAACACTGCGGTGAAGATCCAACATATAACACAACGGTGAAAACAAAAAAGCCTAAAGCTAAACACATACTGAAGACAGCTTAGATTTGAAGCAGAGAACCACAAGGAAACATTCCCGAATTGATATATTTAAAAGTTTTAATTTTAATCTTTTGGTTAGACTACTATGTAATTGTTTGTCCTGCTTTGGGGCCAAGATCTGTATCATAGGGAGGCCAGACCTAAAAATTCATAGGCACTCAGACACTTTTAGGGCACTTTCAGGCTGAGAAATGCAAATCTTCAGTGTCCTGTTCCTTTAGACTCCATAAATGCCCTATCCAAAAATGGCAACAAGCAGACAGAGGCAACAGGGGCTAGGGAGGACAGATTAAGATGACTGGAACTCCTCAAAACTGCCCATAACTCATCAGCTAGCTCTTTCCAGCTCAATAATGCAATTTTGATAACTTTTGGGGGGAATCTTTTAACTGTATGTTAACATTGCTGTCAGTTTTAATTCAATGCCCTGTGTCTCTGGTAGAGGCTAGAATCACAAAATGGACCTCTTACAAACTGGACTGTGAAATGGGGTGGGCCACCTGGGTCATGACCCAACCAAATTTTATCACATTAATTTAGCTGTCTATGCAGTTAAAAAAATAGCGATACAGTTTTAACCAGAATGACAATTGTGTGTTTGTGGGTTCTATATATTAACGTGCTGAAAGTTGGTTGGGCCATGGCCTGGGTGACCCACACCATTCTGCAGCCCTTGAACTGGACCAGATCCTGTAGAGATGCCTTCAATGCAATTGCTACAGTGATGTCTACCTGAGTCTACAGAGAGCCTGAGACAATTGGCGTGGGACCATGGAGTTTAATTTTCAGCCCCACTGATCACTGATACCCTCCCAGCTGCGTACAACTTGAGCAGTTTGGGAAGCGAGAGCAGTAGTCTGTCCTTCCTTCCCAAACTAGACTTGCCATGGCTTGAGGGGCAAGGACAAGGAGACTGAACTAATTCCTGCGTGGCGGGGGGACCCTGATCTCAAGGGGGTTGTTATTGCCTGTCCTTCTGAGGAGGACAAAGGGATAATGTATCCCTCTCAAGGCCTGTCATGGCCATTTCACAGGCAAGTGGGAAAGCCCTGTGCCTATATTGGATTTGTCCATGCTGTAGTTTAATGAAACACAATGGGTCTGTTTTCCAAAATCACCGTGGAAGCTACAGTGCTGAGGGCAAGGACTCCTGAGAGCAGTCACAGATGCTGCTCTTGAGGAATGAGCAGGGATGTTCATAATGACCATCTCTGCCCTAGCTTCCTGGTCAAGAAGCTTACCCCTTTGAGGCAGTGTTTGAGTGGAGACCTGTCGTCAGAGGTTTTGTGTCTTTCAGAGTTGTGTCCCTATGATGTAGCTGGAGAGGACACCAGAGCATTGCTGTTCTCCTAAGACAAGCCCCTAAACAAGCAATGGGATGACCCATAAAACTTGCCACCCATCTGAACTGTTCTAGCTGATCGTACACACACACAGCAGTCTCAGCTGAGACTATGAGTTGAACTCAGGGCACCTTTAATCTCTTGGTTCCTCATGCTTTAGAGGATTATATTGATCATTGGAGGCACCGCAGAATACAAACTTTGAATCCTTTGAAATAAATGGTTGAATCCCAAATAAATCATGGGGTTTAATCCTCATTGAATTAAATAGGTTTATAAAATTTAAACTGGTTCATTTTGGAGCACCACATCAGTTTTTGCACGCACTGGGTTTTTGAAAAAATTAAACTCGATCCCTGCCTGGCACCATAGAAGAGTGAGAGGGTCCTGCACTGCCCCCACCCTAGTCTGGGGCCCCCACCCCATGCCCTACCATGCAGCTGTGGGAGCAGGGATCTGGCATATGGAACAAGAACAACAACAACAACAAGCAGAAATAATTTGAAAGCAGCAGCAATTTGAGGAAGTCACAGCACCATCTTGTAACAAGGATGCTTATTACATGTCTTTGAAGGCCTTTATGTTTGAATGCATGGACACAACACTTTCATTTGCGGTGAGTCAAACTAAACTATGTCCAAGGATTTTTAGTTTAATGCACCAGAAAGACTTAATTTTTTTTCTTTTTTTTGCCTCTGTGAAGGTGGAGTGGAGGGAGCCACCACACCAGAGGCTGCAGGAGAAGGTGGCACAGCAAATGGGCTCCCATTTTAACTCAGCTGGTCCTGCCCCTGGCCGCCCAGTCCACCCAGCTGATTGGCACATGCACAGTAGGGCAAAAGGTTTACGGACAGACAGACAGACAGACAAAGCTTTCATTATATTAAAATAACACATTCAAAGGTTTAGAAGGGGCCTCAAGGATCATGTGGTCTAACCCCCTGTACAAATGCAGGAATGGCACTGCTAAACCATCCCTGATGAGTGCCTATCCAGCCTCTTTTTGAAAACCTCCAATGATGGAGACTTCGCAACTTTCCCAGGACGTCTATTCCCCTTCCTCACTATTCTAAAAGTGAGGGTGTTTTTTTTTACCCAAAGTCTAACCTATATCTTCTTTCTATAAGCTGAAGCTTGATATCTTTCCCTATGCAGCAAGGGAGACTAGCTGTTCACCCTCTTCTTCATGGCTGGTTTTCAGATATTTGAAGACTGTTATGACTTACCTCTTAATTGCCTTTTCTGCAAGCTAATATGCCTAGTTCACTTAACCTCTCCCTGCATGACTCACCTTCCAGCCCTCTATCATTCTTGTCACCTATCTCTGAACTTTTCTAACTTCTCCATATTCCTTCTTAAAATATGGAGCCCAGAACTTCACACTTTAGATGAAGCCTGACCAGCACCATGTACAGTGGCCACCGCCACCTCCCATGTTTTAATCTAATACCTCTGTTGTGGCAGCCCCAAACTGCATTCAGTTTTCTGAAGCTACATCACATTGCTGCCTCATGTTGAGTCTGTGATCCGCCAGACTCCCTGGATCCTGTTCAACTCTGCTGCTACCCAGGCATTTATAAAACAAACTGTATCTTGACTTTTGATTATTCTTTGCTAAATGCAGCACCTTGCATTTATTTCTTTACAATTCATCCTGTTATTTTTAGCCCATCTTTCCAATCTATCCATGTCTATGCCTATCCTATAAAGTGTTTCCCGTTCATCCCAGTTTCACCTCAGCAGGATATTTACCTATATATTCTGTCACCCAAATAATTTATTATATCAATACATAAAATCAATCCTACAATTCTCCATAATTCTGGGACTTTGACTAGATCACGTGTTCTCAATCCCTGGCCTGCAGCTGCCAGTCTGCATCATGGTTGGCTGATGGACCCAAAGTAGCCACAGACTGGCAAACTGTGGTCCCCCCAGAGGTCCCTTCAAATGCTAATTCCTATGATTCTCTATCACTTTATGACCTTGCACTTGGTGGGATTTATTTTTGGTGGGACAAAACAAACACTGATGTATGGAATTCTAGTTTTCCACTTCAACAGTGTTAATACAAAATAATCTGTGTAAAGTGTCATTGTCCTTACAATGCTACCAAATTTAGCATTTAGCTAAAAATTAGCTACCTTCATTTCTGTAAGCAGGTTTCAGATGATCGTATGAAAACAGTTCATCACAAAAATTTATATATAAGTAAATTGAAGGTCATGGAACAAAGATGGACATATTATTTCTGGAGTAGTTTCCTCAAAACCTTTGCAGTAGTTTCCTCAAAGCAGCTTGGATCTCCCTGTTCCTCATGCTGTAGATGACTGGATTCATCAATGGAGGCACCACAGAATACAGAACAGCTACCAGGAGATCCAGAGGGGACGGGGAGTCAGAGATGGGCTTCATGTAGGCAATGCCACCAGTGGAAACAAACAGGGAGACCACAGTAAGGTGAGGAATGCAAGTGGAGAAGGCTTTCTGCCGGCCCTGCTCAGAGGGGATTCTCAACACTGCGGTGAAGATCTGAACATACGACACAATGATGAAAACAAAACAGCCTAGAAATAAGAACACACTGCAGGCAAGAGCTGCCAACTCTCTGTGGTATGTGTCAGAGCAGGAGAGCTTGAGCAGCTGGGGCACTTCACAGAAGAACTGGTTGATGATATTTGAGTGGCAGAAGGGTAGACGAAAGGTGTTCCCAGTGTGCAGTGCAGAGTTGATGGCACCAACAACCGAAACACTGGCAGCCATCTTGACGCAAGCTCTCGTGTTCATTATTATCTCATAATGCAGTGGCTTGCAGATGGCAACGTATCGGTCATATGCCATGATAGTTAGGAGTGCAAAACCAGCTGTAGAAAAAAGGAAGAAGTGAAAAACCTGGGAAACACATCCAGCATAGGAAACTGTCCTGGTGTTTAAGAGAGAATTGGCCATGGACTTAGGGACAATGACGGAGATGGATCCAAGGTCAAGGGTGGACAAATTTGCCAAAAAGTAGTACATGGGGCTGTGGAGGTGGTGGTCCATAGTTACAACAGTGATAACAAGGAGGTTCCCCACCAGAGCTGCCAGGTATGCTGTGAGAAAGGTGACAAAGTGTAAGATCTGCAGCTCCCGAGTGTCAGAGAAGCCCAGGAGGAGGAACTCGGTTACAGTGGTCCAGTTGGGCATCTTCCTTCCCAGGGCACCGTGCAAGTCCTGGGTATAATAGAACAAGGACAGTGGTAAAGAAGAGAGTAATGAACTCAGTGGCTTTGATATTCCCAACAGTAATGTCTCCAAATTTCATGAATATAGAATCTTCCATCTAAGAACGTAGATCTTCCATTTTTTGCCTCATAGAAAATTTGATTTTAATAAATTATTTTTCCCTGGCAAGACCCTACATAAAAGAAAATTTTATGATATTCCATTTAGAAAATGAAGAAAATGTTACCCCAGCCACAACCCAAGATTTTTATTTTTTTTATTTTATCTAAATCCGAAAGTCTATCATTTATCCATCTCACCTAGAAAATGTATGTTGGAAACTAATACATGTGAAATAAAATATATATAATATTTGACTTCCTTAGAGATCTTATTCCAGCCCCACCCTCCACCCCACTACCAACAAGCTGTATAACTTTATCTGAATTAATAGCAAAAACAGTGAAACATTCTTCATTCACTCCTGTAGCTTTGAATCTATTATACGTAAAATGCAGTATGATTTCTGTAGCCAGGTTTTCAACTTGAATGTTTTAATTGTCCTCTACATCTTCCTAAGACAGGACACTTCACTGATGCAGAAAACTCACTGAAATTGTTTTTTGTGGAAGTTTTTTTAACTTGTGTGTCATATTCAGGCTTGCCTGCCGAGATCCTTTGCTCTTGTCCAGTTGATCTTTAAGATCTCCTCTGCACCAACCACTAGTCTAGATCCCCAGAAGCACAGCTAACTCAGAGGTCTTTCTCTGCTCCCTCTGTCACTGATAGACTGGCATAAATCCAACCAGGCTTCTGAGCGCGCAGCTGACCTCAACCCCGCCTTGTAGAAAAGAAGTGAAGCAAGATGGCAATTTTTCAGTTGTTTTCTTCCAAAGGCTCATGGGACTCGTTCCCTGGAGTCCTGCACAGCTCAGAAGGAAAAGCCCAGATGTAAACAGTCTGAGCTGTACAGATGTTAGCAGAACAGGAGAGCTGTGCTCTGGTTTGATCTCCCTCATAACACAAGTTATGGGATCTCTGAGAAGGCCCTGGGCTTCTCTATCTGGCTCTGTTGTCCCAGTTAGCCAGATTGGGCACCTTAGCATGCAGGGAGGCACCAAGTTGCAATTACGTTTGTCCGTTTCCTATGTAGTTTTGCATGAGAACATAACATGAGAATAAAAGTCAGGTTGTAAGGTGCAAAAAAATAATTCTAAATATAATTAATATATTCCATAACTCAGACAAACAAGCTCCATTTCAAGGCATTACATTAAAAAATATCAGCTCAGCAATCATTAGTAGGGTCATGGTTCTGAATCTACTGTCATGAATATGACAGCCACTCAGGCCACTTTCCCCTGACTCATCCATCCAAGGTCCCAGCTCCCCCTCATTTCTTCCATCATCAGCTTCCCTTTAACGCAGCAGTATCAAACACAGATGGACCCCATTTGCCACATCAAGCCCACAGGGGTGGTCTAGTGGAGGCACTGCATGCAACGTGCATTGTGGGCTGGTTACCTCTGCTGCTTGCACCATGTGTACAGCTCTAGACCTGCACACCACATGCAACACAAACCGGCCCCAGCACTGTGCACAGTATAAGATGTGAGAGGCCAGCCTGCGCCACATGGTGCCCACAGCAGGTCACTGGGGTGCATATTGCATGTGGCATTGGCGATGCGTAGGGGGTGTATGTGGGAGCACGTGCACCCCCTGAGATTGGCGGTTCGCCCCGTGAAAGAAGCACCACTGGTGCCTGTGGGCAGTTGTCACTTGCCAGTTCCCGCCCCCCCACAACTGCCAACACTGCCGACAGTATCTGCAGATGGTTGCTTATTGCCGCTGGCCACTTCCAACGTGGCTGGTGATGTCTGCAGGTATTTGATGAATGCTGGTCACCACTTGCCACTTCCCCCACCCCTTCCACCAGCACTACCACGGCTACCTGGAGGTGCTTCCCATTTGCTGCCACCACCGCCACCTACAGGCAGTTGCCATTCCCCGCCAGCTTCCAGGGGCACATGTTGTTCATGGCATGTGGCATTTGCACCAGGCTAGGTGTGTCTATATGAGATGCTAGGTCACTGTAGCGAGTTATGGCAATGTCATTCATCCCTGTGGCTGCATAGCGTTGGTGTGCACTAACCATGATGCCACCACTACTGTGCAGTAGCAATGAGCTCCTGAGCATTACTTCATTGCTACTGCACAGTAGGGTTTGAAATGACCAATGCGCCTTCAGGACTGCGCAGTCATTGCAGTTACTGCATGTTCATTTAGTTCTCACTAAAGCAAATACTGAATGACTGCACAGTAAAAACTGCCAGGTGGGGCAGACGAGTAGCTGACTGTGCACACTGGATCCTGTGTGTAGGGTGGGTCAATGAGCCCAATCTAGACAAATCCCCAGTCTAGTACACAGGGCTAGTCTGGCACAGGTGCCACATCAAGCAGACATCCCCGTGCAGCCTTATGCCATGTACAGTCCATGCCAGGCAGGCTCCACAAGGAGCATCAAGAGGTCAGAGACTTGTTCATGGACCTGATTTCTCTGGATCTGAGCCTGACAGATGCCAAAGCCTGATCTGACAATATGTGTCTCTGCCGTTCAGCCTCCATGCTAATTTACAGTAGTGGCAGCTCCCACTTGGGACAGAGGTTCATTAGAGTCCAGCAGCTAGAAGATTTATGCTGTTTGCAATTTGCTCTCTTCATGGATGTTCCCATGACCAGAAACAGTGATCCCATCATGAGAGAAATTTAAAAATATCAACCTTTCTCAATCCCCATTTTGGGATTTATTTTATTTTTTCATGAACCAAGCAGTCTGAAAATATTTAATTTTGACCTTATCAGTTTTGTCTGGACTTTATCACAGCAGTTGACAATCTAGAGCCCATGACCCCATTGTATCCACCCTGTGGAGGAAGGTCTTTTGCTAACAGGGGCCTTCTCTTACTCTACGCTGTGCTGTACTGCAGCTGGGCAGCAAAAAGAAGCAGCACTGATGAAAAGTGGTAGTAGTCACCTGGTTTTGGTATCAGCCTAGTTTTCCCCTGAGCTGGGTCAATCTGGCCTAAAAATGGAAAATTTTGGTGATCCCCTGCTCTATTATATTGATGTGTCCATTACATAGCGTTAAACAGATATGCAACCTTCAAGAAAAAGTGGTTTTGTCTTCCCAGTGTAGAAGCCATCACTTTCTGATGGCATTCCTGACTGGGAATCTCCTTGACATCACAGTTATAATTCTTGACCACCATCTTCACAGCCCCATGCACTTCTTCCTGATGAATCTTTCTATTCCAGACCTTGGAACTATCTCTGTCACCAGCTCAATACCCTTAACCAATTCTCTGCTGAACGCCAGGTCCATGTTCTATGCTGGATGTGTCGTCCAAGTCCTTTTCTTCTTGTTCTTCCTTGCAGCTGACTTCCCTCCCCTAACCATCACAGCACATGATCAACGCATTGTCATCTGAAAAACACTGCACTATGACACAATCTTGAACAGGAGAGCTTGCATCTAAATGGCAGTCAGTGTATGGATTTGTGGTTTTCTATATTCTGCCCTGCACACTGGTAACACCTTTAGTGTATCTTTCCAACAAGCTAATATCATCAACCAGTTCTTCTGTGAAATCCCTCAGCTAATCAAGCTCACTTCTTCTGACATGTACCTTACACAGTTTGAGATAATTGCTGTTGGTGTTTGCATAACTTTAGACCCGTTTTCTTTTCATAATTGTATCATTCATTCAGATCTTCAACACAGTGCCCATCTGAGCAAGGACAGCACAAAGACTTCTCACCTTCCTTCCTCACCTCATTCTGGTCTCCTTGCTTATAAGCATGTGTACCTTTCCCTATATGAAACCTATCTCCAGCTCCCCATCAGCTCTTGACCTCATAGAAACCATAATCTATTTCATGCTGGATCCAATAATCAATCCAGTTTTGTACAACAGTGGGGAGGGGAGAGGTGGGAGGGTTGTCGGGGGGGGGCAGTGGGAGCAGTTGAGTGCAGGGCTGTTCCTGCCCATCTATCCTACTTTGACCCCTGCAGCAGCTAGAGGGAGCTCCAAGTTGGGAATGGCTGGGGGCTGCAGACGCTGTACATATTGCCCTTTAAATTGACCAGAGCTGCAGTGGGGAGAGGAGAAACCAGGTTCAGACCCACCAGCCAGTTGGGGGACCTCATTCAGCAGGACCAGCCATGACCGCTCTACCACCCACTCACCCTCCACGGGTCTGGCCTTCGATCCTCTTCATTACATGTGATCCTTGTTTCCCACATTGGCATGCTGATGGCATCTTTAACAAACCCTACAGGAAAGTCCTGTTCCCGTTTCCCCCTCTTGTCTCCCTTTTCCCCATTCCCGGCAGTGCTTACTGCCCCCCTCCCCCACTCCACACACACTCGGGCACAAGACATCACCCCAAGCCAGCACCATTGAGCTGGACTGAGATCCTGATCTCCACACAGCAGCCATGAACAGGTCTCCCACCCCACCCCCTGTCCTCTGTGGCCCCCCCACTGCCTAGGGTGACTGGGAGCAAATATGCTAATCTAATGCCATCTACTCTAATTCTGCACCCAGGAACAAGAAACTCCAGCAAGAATTGTGCTGGAGTTCATTCGGCTGTGCTAGTTGCATGAATAGGTGCACACAGAGAACAGTGTTCTTGTATTAGGACTAAACATATCATGGGAGGAAGCAATACTCTCCCTTCCAGTCCTAAGATCTTATGAATATTTTGAAACAGGCAAGTGAGTTTGAGACCTTAAATATCATTTAAAGTAAGCACCTAACTTTCTTTAGGATTTTTTTTTTTTTAAAACCACAACTTGTTTGAGCAGTGGTGAACAGATATCTATGGCCCTGAAATTTTTTCCCAGTGATGTGGTAACCCTCCCTTACTATGATTAAAACACAGTAATGTGTTTTGTGATCAGTAGCAAAGTTGATCAGCAAATTTCCCTTAAAACACTTTTTGTTTGGGAAGTGCTGTCTTAGTATCACTAGGCAAGTTCACAAAATCTGAGTCATGTCAACTCGAGTTCCAGCTGTTCACACATGCATGAACTATTAGGAGGTCTAGTTCCCATCTGTCTGTCTACACTCTAAAAGGAAAAAGAAAAAAAAAAGAAATTGTGAAATAAGACACACAACAATCCTTCTGTTTCAGTGTCCATTCACTTGCAGTTGACTGTTTTAAACCACAATATAAATTCATGATGCTATTACAATGATAATAATAATAAAGTCATAGGGTTAGAAGGGGCCTCAAGGATCATGTGGTCCACCCCACTGCACAAATGCAAGACTGTTACTCCTAAATCATCTATGAGCAATGACTATCCTCTTTTTGAAAACCTGAAATAAAGGAAACTCCACAATGTCCCTGGGCAGTCTATTCCATGTCCGCACTGATCTAGAAACAAGGGTGCTTTTCCCCGTGAAATCTAATCTAAATCTACTTCACTGTCATCTGAAGCTTGATGTCCTTCCCTATTCAAAAAGGGAGAACAATTGTTCACCGTCTTCTTTACAGCAGTTTTTTTCGGGTATTTCAAGACTGCTGTGATCTGCCTCTTAATTACCTTTTCTACAAGCTAAATAGTTCTCTCAATCTCTTATTAACATGGCTTGCCTTCCAACCATTTAACATTTTTGTCACCTATCTCTGAACTTTTGTGACTTCCTTATATTCTCTCTTAAAATATGAAGCCCAGAAATTCACACACTAGTCTAGGTGAAAACTAACTAGCACCATGTGGAGTGGTACTATCACCTCCCATGTTTTACATCTAATACTCCTGTTGTTGCGGCACAAAATTGCATGAATGTTTGTGTAGCTACGTCACATTGCTGGTTCGTATTGAGTCTGTGATCCACCAGACCCCGCAGATCCTTTTCAAGAATCATACTACCCAGGCATTTATAACCCAATTTGTATCTGTGCTTTTGATTATTCTCCCCTAGGTGCAGCAACTTGCATTTATTTCCTTGGACTTCATTTTGTTTCTTGCTCAGCTTCCCAGTCTATCTGGATCCATCTGAATTCTACTCCTATCCTCCAAAGTGTCTGTGGTTCATCCCACCTTCCAGAATCTGGATATTTGTCTATATCCAAATAATGGATTACACCAACTGGTAAATGAAATCTTCAATTCCTTATCTTGCAATTCATGACATTTATTTTAGGTGGCGCAGTCAGTAAGATTCATGCATGAAAGATTACTTCCCAGCTTCAACTGTTTTAACACAAAATGACACAAGTCAAGTGTCATTGTATGTACAAAGCTACAGAATTAACCCACCACCTTCATTTTTTGTAAATAGATTGCACACTATAGTATGAAGACAATAATTTCATCAGTTAATTATAAAAGAAACATAAGTAAAACAAAGTCATGAAACAAAGATGGGCATATTGATTTTGGAGAGGATCATCCCATGTCTTCCACTTTGTTTTGTCACTTGGGGTGCCTATAGACATGCAGCAATGCATGTGGGAGCAGACTTGAGTCTGATAGAGCTTGGCAAATTCCATGCTCCAACAGGCTCCAGCATCATGTGTATCATTGTCCCTGCACTGAAAAATGGTGCTTTAACTAAATCTCTTTCAATGAACTGTAGTTAAAGCACCCCCCACTGCCATTTTTTCAGCATAGGGCATTAATTATAACTCCCAGAGCATCACATGCATCAGAATGGGTCTTGAAGCCACTCTACACATGTGCTTCGCACGCGGGGCGGGGGGGAGGGGTGCTCTAGTGCTTGAGTTAAACACCCTTGGTTTTGTCTCACACACTGCTGGGCATCTTGCACACACTACATGGGATTTGGCAGAGCTGTCCCCACTCTGGCCAGGCTAGCCCCCACATTGTGCAGGACGGGGTTGTCCTGTACTGGTCTCTCCAGCCTTGGGCACTGGGCACTATCAGGGATGGGATACAGGATATGCTGGACTAGATGGTGAAGGGACTGCTATGGGCAGGGGATGAGTTCAGCTGGGTGGGGCACACTGTGAGCTCACAGGCATGAGTCAGTAGGAGATCAGCCATTGGGCCAGAGGGGCAGTGACCTCATAGAGGGCTGACATCAGCTTGCAGGGCCAATTCCAGAGCCCTAGGCCAGAGGCTCAGACCTGAACACACCTTCGTGATGGCAGGTCTCTCTGGCTGAAGCTGATACAGGTGAGGGAGAATCTGACTCCTATTTCTAGTCGCAGGGCCACCCATCTTATCTGCCCATCCCTCCTGCCCCACAGCTCTTGGGTTTGGGCCAAGTGATGCAGTTGGGTCCCTCTCTCTTCTTGGTCCCCAACCCTTCCTCATGGTTAATGAGTTTAGGGCTGTGGCCCTTCTGAGTCACAGGCTGTAGTTCAGACCCAGGTCACAGGGCCCTGGCACGTAACAACACAGAAGTAACTTTGGTGTAAGAGCCAGTTGTGATCTCTGCCAAATCTCAGCCAGTTTGGGCCCCCTGAAATGTTTGGACTGGGGATGAAATACCTAGTTGTGCCCTTTGAATGGGTGGGAACTTTGATCTCCATATTCCCCTGCAGCTCTGTCTGTCTGTCCAGCTGTCTGTCACTCTGTGCTTGATTCCCAGTGGCTGAGACATGGAGCAACCCTTTAGTTTTCAGTACAGCAGCACCCAAGTCAGACTGCTGCACATTGAACAAGAGCTCCCCCCCACCCTCCTCTGATGTCCACAGGGGCCTTTCCACCCTCCCTTACTTCTCCCTTCCCTTCTCCTCCTGCCATCCCCTAGTCCCACCTCTGGTTGTGTACAACAGCTGTGCTGTGCTTGAATGGAACTGGGGGGACTGGGAGGGCTCAGGTGGGTGGGCAGGAAGGAGAAGGGTTGGGCAGGAGGAGGAGTGGGGTGAGGAAGTCAAGCATGTGGCTAAGGACTCTGTCTCTCTGTGCCTGACAAAGGCAATGCAAGTGACAAGGAAGTGGTGGGGGACACTTTTGGGGTTGATTTTTATTGGACCAGGTGTCAAATTTGGGAGCAATGTTAGACAAGGACACAGAAGAAGGGCACCTGGTGCCCAGAGACTTCTCTAACTAAGCAAAAAGACTGCAACAAAGAGAAAAACATGGCAGAAAAAATAGAAATTGAAGTGGGGAATACTTTCCCAACTATACGATGGGTCCAAGAAAAGATGTCACTAAAATCACCTTGATCCTTGCATATTGCCCAGACCATCATGGCTACAACAGTAGTCCAACCCGACTGGGAGGAAGGCTTTTGCCTTTATTCAAATAAGTCAGGTGTAGCCAATCATGGGGCAGAGAATCTGATGCTAGGAGACAATGGTCAGGTGGTTGCTTAGCGCAAGGTGATTGTGACCCAATGGGCAGTCCTCCTCTCCAGCCACCAGTCTATAGAGAGGTGTGTGTCAGGGGGGCACACTTTATGAGTAAGGCTCGCAGAAATTTGCTGAGAGCACAAGAGTGAGGAGACTCACGGAGGTTCAGGAGTCTGAAGAGGGGTTCACTCAAGTGACCCCAGGGCTCTGTGCACACTCTCTGCCCCCAACATGCCTGACCTCTGCTTTGGGGTCCCCTCCAACTTGACCTTGTCCCAGTGTTATTTTTCTTCATTCCTGGCTCCCTGCCCAGCATCCAAGCACTCAGTTGGAAATCTCAGATCCCACTGTGAGGCCTTACTCTAAAATGCATGGAGAAGGTGACCTAGAACTTCTCCTAGAAAAGAGAGAGATGGAGCATGCTCCCCATCCTGGCTCATAAGGCAAAGGTGCATCCTTCCACTCTCATTGTGCCTTTGAAAAGGCAGGACATGGCCCATATTGATTCATCAGCAATACACTCCACTGAAACACTTTGCCAACCTCCAAGCTCTAGTTCACAAATTGTATCAGCAACTTCTTGGAATCTGTTAAAAAAAGCCACAATCCCTTTAGCAAAAAGAAACCCAGGTAAACGGGGGAGTGGAGCAGACACTGATTGCAGCAGAAGTGATAGTAACCTACTGTTTTTGTGTTTCTCAGCAGATTCAGCCAGGGTTTTGATGGAGTACAAAACACTCAAAAGCTTCTCAGAAAAAAAAAAAAAAATTCAGATGGACGGACCTAAAAAAATGACAAAGCAAACAGAAACACCACATGCTTCATAAAGCAATGAAGGTTAGAAAAAAAGCCACAGCATAATTTCCATATATATGTATATATATCATATATACCTTAACAAGGCCATCAGTAAATGGCTAGAGTCAATAGTAGCCTATGGGTCTGCTGGCAATTCTATCTAGATGATCACAAATAAGTTGATGACTGCAGCCCCAATCTAACAAGATGCACGTGCCTTATTTCAAGCATGTCTGTGATCCTGGGGAGCTCAACAGGACTGCTCCAAACTTGCTTCTTAGCATGTGCATCAATGTTTGCAGGATCAGGGTCCAACACAGAGCCAAATGGGCCCTGGTGGTTTTTGAATTTGATGAGCAGAGTGCTACAATGCTCCAAGGTCCTGATCTCCTGGTATTGTCTTCACTGTTGCATCTGTCTTTTCACTGTCTTTCCATTAAAATGGTTATGTACCTCAGGCAAAACTCTGGCTACACCAAAGTCACTGTCCAAATTCCCATTTAATTCAGTAGGGCCAAGCTTTCACCCTTACTCACCCCCAGAGTTGAGCTTTTATAGTAGAGCCTGCGACACAAATTCCTAGACCTGCAAGCAGTTTACACTCAAAAGTTCGGACTGCCCTAGAGTTTACTGCTTTTCATGTCAGGACACCAACAGCCTAGATTTGTGCCAATTGCTAATAAAAGCACAAACAAGAAAAGATCATCCTCCCAGGTAAGAAGTCAGGGCATGGGGAGATATCAGAACTGGAAGATGAGCTGCACCTGCCATGACATGTATTGTTATGCAGGACTCACCTGCCCAAATGGCATCGTTCCCCACAACCTTCCACGCTCTTTTCAGAAACAAATGAGCAGGATATAATGCTAGAAGATGTGCGGTGTTGGGATGGGTTGTGTGACAGATACCCTTTGCTTAACACCATGGGAAACAACGGTGTGACCAAACTACCGAAGGCACTACAGCCCAGTGGCCACAGATTCGTAGATAGTGGAACTGGGTCAAAGCTGCTAAGTGCAAAATGGGGGCAAAACTATTTTCCTCCTGCGCTGGGGTGAGGATGCACATTAGCAGAAGCCTGCACTGTCCTTGAAAACCATAACAGCTGCACAGCAGACAGTGTTTAGATGCCTCATCACGAGGAAGAGCAGGGGGCGGTACTGCCCAGGGAGAGCACAGCCTTTGAGTTTTGGTAGGAGATGGATTAAACGTCTGCAAATGAATTGATTCATTTTCTGTAGGGGGAAGTGAGCTAGCTGATAAGTGCTTTCTCAGCGGAGGGGGCATGGGTGAAAATTAAGTCATCTCTCAGTTCCTGTGGGGGAACCCTGGCCCTGCTGAAATCAGTGACAAACCTCCCCTGGCCTTCAACATGGTCAGCGTTTTCTTCCATGGTCTTCATGTCGGCCCTTCAGAAACAAGCTCAGGGAGAAGCAATGCTGACCCTAGTTGGTCTTTCACTGATTTTTCCTGAACTGGCTCTTTCTTTATTTCCTATATTTATTCTGTTAGATTTATATCCCACCCTGACCCCAACACTCTTTCCTGCCCAGGCAGGGGGTCAGACTCGGTGATTGGTTGAGGTCCCTTCTGACCCAAGCATCTATGAATTGAGGTCGCTTTTCATGGAGGACTATTATTATTTATCCTAAAAGTTTGAATCGCACCCAGTAGAGCGCTGGTGCCCTGTGCAGAAGGGAGAATGAAGGAATTAATTAACACCTTTACTGCCCTTTCTCATTTGTTCCTGCTACAGAAAAACAAGGCCAAAGAAATGACTGATGCAGTTACAAATATAATGACATGGTTTGTGGATGGGGTAACAGATATCCTCTATCCAGCCATAATGAAATATGAAGAGAGAAAAATAACCAAGAGAGATATGAGAGACGAGGAGGCCAGTGCCAAAAAGTGCATCTGCACAGGCAGAAAGATAACACCCGGCAGCACACCAGGATGTGGGAAGAAAGGGAGTAGAGGAAAACTAACGTCACTTTTTTCTCAACACTCACCTGGTCTGTCTCCAACTCTTGGCAGAGAGGTTTGGGAAGACAATCTTCCCGAGACTGAATCAGCAGCACTACCTCCTCGTCCGGCTAATCATTTTTCCCATTGCGGAGGGAGAGTGCGTGCAGGGGAGCTCAGCTTCAGCATCCCAGGCAGACTTTCCAAGCTGAGCGATTTCCCCATGGCCAAAGGTACTTCTAATACAAACTGACACAAAAAGCTGGCCTATTACAAACCCATCTCATTAGGGAAGATATTTCCTCTGGTGTCGCAAAAATTCTCCCTAAAACAGGCATGCTTAGAAAATTATTTTTACTGATCAATGCCCAGGAACGAGCACTTGGTTCTGAGGAACAGGTCCAAAGGAAGAGCAAATGCCATGACAGGTTCAGGTCCCCGAGCTTGCAACCCCCCACTCAGGGGGCATCAGAAAGGTGCGTTACCACGCAGGAGCTCTGGGACTCAAACCTTCTCCATCCCCCCAGGACGTACTCATCAAGCCAAGGGCAGTCTGGTCCAGCATGACTCTACCCCAGCTCGGCAAACAGCTTTGGAGAAAGCCCTGCTTGTCATCAGGCAGAAAAATATTCCCTGAAGAGGAAGCACCACTGCCAAGATACACCATTGAGCCTCAGCCCTGGCACTCACCTGCCAGTATTTATGCCAACGCCTTTTTCCACAACACATATGATGACCCGATGAGCAAACGTGTCCCCTCCCAAAACGTCCTTGCTCAGGACAGCGTGATCCATGGAAGCGATCCTTCACAGTTCAGTACAGAGCTGGTTGATTCGGTGTTAAGTAAGCTGTCCGGATGTTAGGCCACAGCCCAGCAGCCTTCGGAGGATCAGGGTCTCTTCCCTGACATAGATACCGTGACAGCCTAAATTATTCACTCCAGTTTGTCTGACCTTCGCCACGAAAGTACTCCTAAAGTTGCAGCTTGTGAAAAAAGGAAAAGCAACACGAGCGTGTTGGAAGAGGGGTTAAGTGTTTTAAGAAGGAGAGAAATTCCTGATCACCAACACTTAGCAAAAGCACCCCCTCCAGCTCGGTACAAACCTCTAGAGCCTGGGAAAATGGATGAGAAGCTTTTTGAGGATGCTACCAAAAGCACCTCACAGTGCCAAAGTCCCACACCATCTACTCCGGCGATCTGGCTCAGATTTCTGGAAGTTATAATCATCAGGCTTTTATCTGATATTCTCCCTGCCACCGCCAGCACATCTTCCCTGAAAGAAAAGAAACGAAGCTTGCAGGATTTCACTTGCTTCACCTAAAGGTAATCAGAGAAGTGATGGCAAAAATCTCTGAATATGATGACTCTTGTAGCAAGCACACTGACCATCCGCATGCCAGAGAGGATGCTATGATTCAAACCACTGCTGATTTGGTTTACGACAAGCTTTTGGCACAGTTTCAGTCACAAGTCAACATGCAGAACTGTTTAAGAGGTGTCTGGTTCTTTCCGAAGCGTTTTGTGACTTGATGTTCCAAAAGTTTTCTGGGAGTCCACTGCAGAGCTCTCTTTCTGAGGAATCACCACTTCACCGCCGTGCCGAAGCGGACAATATTGTTGGGGATACACCCAGAGATGTTTCTGAGTTGCTGGAGAACCCAAACACCTTATCATTGGACCTGAGTAAAATAGTTCCTCTTATCATCCAAAAACTAGCAGAAAATCTGTCCACATTTTCTTCCCTCTTTCCCATTGTGGATTTCGATGCAGAAAAGACTTTGGTGCTGAATGATGCAACTAGAAAAATACTACCGGCTTTGCAAGTGCTCCTCTCAAAAGAGCAGATGAACATGGATGAGCATATCAGCGAAGACCATCTTTTGCACGCTGAAGAGACTTAACAGGGAGAGCTGTTCAATTCAGCTTGCGCCAGCATCACACAACCTGCTGACTCTGGCATTTTTGTTGGCAAACACCTAACAAATCAGAAAGACATTATAGCCCACAGGATAGCAGCTTCAATAGCAAAAGAAGTTGCCAAACCTGAGTTTCAAGCCAGGTCAGAGGATACCTCATCTTCAACACCAGAAGGTGTGACGATTGCGGGCAAGCTCCCTAGTGATCTTGGCATGATAAAGGAGATTCCCAAACCAGCTCTAAACCCATGCATTCCCACGGTACCCAGGATGTTTGTGGGGGAAATATTAAGTAGTTTCCTGTCAAAAGCCTTAATTTCAACAGATGGCAGAAGCTCACAGCACCAGAGATGTTTATCAAGGGCCGAAGTGAACGCACTTACTGAGAACCTGAACCAGGCCATGGAAGAAGGCCTGTCCAGACATCAAATCAGCCTTGTGCCGGCTACAGGGGAAAAGCCACCATGACATCCAGAGCAGGAAGAAGCACTTATTCCTGGAAGTCGAAAGTACAACCTGATTATGTCACAACCATCTGTATCCAAGCAAGACCTGTACAATGACATAACAGGTTTTGATGCACATCTTCCACAAAATGCGGTTACGGTCATAATTGAGGAACTCTCCGATCGCCCCCTTTTACAGGTGGTGAGTGACTGACTGAACCAAAGCACGAAGGACCCAGACAGGCTTGCCAACGAGGCTCTTTCCTAGTCGTCTATTAGTGCAGGGCCTAAGTCATGGCGCGATGAAGAGGCAATCCCAGGTACAAGTGCAGACAAGACCCCGACAGGGACAGAGGAGTTAGCCATGTGGAGAGCTCTTCAGCCCAAGGCGGACCTCCTTTCACAACTGACAGATCGCTACACTGAGGATGAGGAGGGAGAGGAGAGGGTGGAAGACAACTTTGAATCAGAGGAGGAAGTAGAGCTGCAGCAGATCAAGGAGACCGCTCCAGTCAAATCCTCTCTGTATTTGTGGAGCCCGTTGGGTTCATTCACGGACACTGAACCATCAAGGTAACTTTTTCTGGCAGTGCAGCGAGAGTGGGAGCTGTGGTGGAGGGGGATCATCTGGGGTCTCTGGACAGAGCGGTCCCTGCATTAGACTGGGTTCGGCATGAAGGTGCGCAGGGCCCTGCCCTGCTCTCTGCTTGCTTGTAACCAGAGCTGTTCACTGGTGTAACACAGTGAGAACAAACGGTGTCAGGGACTCTGCGCTTCCTACATGGCTCATTTACTCTGCCACCATCTGTGCGCTTCTTCCCCGTGTCCAGATCACACTCCACAGTCACAGCTGGTGGGAGGATGTGTTCAGCAGAGGGGCATTAGAGCAAGGGCATCTCTCCCAGCTACACCTGCTGTACATCCAGAGTCCACTGGGAGAAAATCCTCTGTGAGGCTGGGGGCCTGGTCTTGGCCCCTCCAATATTTTCACTGGCTTCCAACTGTTTAGTTTGAAGCAGTGAATGTTTCCCGCTGCAGGAGGGGAGACTTCCCTGGGCGCATCTGTCCCAGCACACATGGCCATCCCTAGCAGCGTTGTCCCTGGGGCAGCACTGGGCCAACAGGCAGGCCACACCTCGGGTTTCTCCACTTCTGACTTGCGATACGGCTAGGATAGGGAGCAAGCCCGAGGACGGTCTGCCCCTGCTTACCAGAAGGGTGTTAACTGGCGTGGCCCCTTGCCTGGGAAGCAGCAGACATGGGTCTGAAGTCCTGCTGACCCAGAAACAGCTTGAACCTGCTTCGGCTTTTTCCAGCACCATGCTCTAACCACTAGGTCATAATCCAGGCCTTGCTTAGAGCTCTCCCCATCTCTCCTCTCCAAGCTTGCTCCTTTGGCAGCCAAAACAGGGAGGTAAGTGGAGATATGAGGTGGTCCAAGGTTTTAGACTGGCTCCCAATGCAAAGAAGAAACCCAGGTGTTATGTAGCCATTTCAGCCATCAAATGTGAAGCTAAGTTGAAAGGGCGGTCGTATTCCACCACTGAGAATTACAGTCCCAAACTGCATAAGGGGGAAACAATGTGGTTTCACAGGTGAACAGTACATTGGACTGGGCCTACGAGACCTGTGAGATGAAGTGCGTCACCCAACGCCACCCAGCAGAGCAGTGACAGAAATCCCAGGCAGCTTTCCAGCCTCTACATCCCCTGCCATGTAGTATTTCAGCAGGACAGTGCCCTCACCTCCTGTTTCTAAAGCACATCTTTGTGCTGAGCATGCTGCTAGTGTGGACAACAAGAAACAAAGATGAAAAATACTATTGAAATGCTAATGTTATGGGCCTTTACTCCTGCTCATCTCTAAATCCAAATTACTTTTTCCTTTTGTTTTTAGTGTGGCTGTTGGAGGACTATCAGGATCACTGGAAGCACAGACATCGCTTGAATGTATGCAATTTGCATTTTTTTTAGGGTTTCATTTATTTCCCTTAATGTCTCTACAATTGTCTATCACTTCTTTCATTCCTTTCATCTTAGCAATCATTGGGCTGGTGAAAGTCCATCTCCAAATACAGTAGTCTACAGGATAGTTATGCTACCTGTATGCGGATTTGTCCAGAACAGACTTTTTCTGGCAAAGGGAGTCGTGTTTGAAATGGAAGCTCGTCATACCTTCCCCATGGTTTTCCTTCTGTCTGGCATTTCCCTGCACAAATGTCCCCACTAACACCCTGCACAACGAATCTGAAGTTGTACCTGATCTGTGGGTGTGGAAGAACCAGCTCGTTCATATGGCATCCTCCACGTGTGCATCACTGTTAGGACAGCACAGCGGGGTCCTTGCTTCCAGGCACTAGGCAGTATACAAGCATGGCCCAGAGGTAGCACCAAAACACATGAAAACAGAGATAAGCCTGCTCCAGAAAAAAAGAGAGCATGCACTGGTTCCTCCTAAGCACTGGCCATGCCTGTGTGCTTCAGTACGGCACCAGGGATCACCTCAGCGAGGGTCACAGCATGAGCTCTGCACAAGCTGTCCCTCCCCTGAAATGGAAATCAGGTGGCGTGTGTGCATCAGGAGGCTCAGCCAGGAGAGAGAGCTGCCTGGATCCAAGCAGCACCACACTGCTGGGTGGGAACATGGCATCAGGCGGGGAAGGCAGCGTGCACAGAAGCAGGCACGGTGCACCTCACCGCACCCCTCCCTGCTGGGGCACAAGCAGCCGAGACAGGCCTGTGGGCAAAACCTTGCAGGACGCTGCTTTGCAGTGATGATAAAATAACACTAGAAAAATCAGTCATGAAAGTGGAAATGAGTCCCAAGTGAGCTGACTGTGGATGTGTCTTGTTTTACAGGGATGTCTGCGGACACGTGGCCAGCCTGGGACAGAGAAGACTTGTTAAACATGGCTGTGGTAAGGATCCTGTCAAGCCTCGGGTAACAACCCCGGGACATTGGTCCATCAAAGGTCTCTTGGCTCCCCCAGCTGACCCCTTGCCTTTCACAGGAACCTCAGTCTTTCATTCGCTTCTGGTATCTTTTCCGTCATCTCTGCGCAGAGGTTGCCTCTCGCTGTGCGACACAGTCTGTTCCCCAGCCCAGTTGCTGCAAACTTGCTATCCCTGAAGTTGAGGGGTCTTTTTCCACTGGTTTCAATAGGAGTAGGGCTGAGCGCCTTTTCCTAATCTCGATCCTGACAGCAATTTGAGTGTGGGCCAAAAGCACTTCTATGTTCAGAAAGTTTCTAATTGGTAAAGGCTCTTAAATCTTCCAGAGAACACAGTGACTGGAAGATGCAGCTGGTTCATTCGAGGAATACGGTCCCCCCCTATTTTCTTGTTACACAGCAGGTTATTAACCACAGCAACAACTTACCTGGGCTGGGGTACGATGAATTGTCCCTCACCTGAAGTCCTGAAATGAAGGCTGGGTATCTGTAAAAGAGAGGCTAGAGCATGACCTGAAATGAAGGATATCTGTGCTGCTTCCCCTCTATGCAGGCTGGCTGGTTGTGCAGGATTAGTGTGGAGTGTTTCCCTTCCATGCAACCTGCGGCTTTAACCCCTACAATACAATGGGTAGCTGGGGTCTGCTCCCTTAGTGCTGCTCACAGCAATGCCAAGTGCCACACTTCATTGCTCAGGTTCCACGTCCAAGAATTGTGGGGGTCGAGCAATACTTCCTGACCCCGGCGTTGCTAGCCCTGCCACCCTGGACAAACACAGAAAGGTGCAGAGAGGAGCTTACAGAGCTCTTTTGGTAGGGAACGGAGCATGGGCAGAAAAGGCAGCGGTTGACCTACAAAGCATTTTCAGTGGGTGCTAGTGAGCGCAGCAAGAGCAAGCACTAGAAATCCTGAGGAGTGCAGATCAAATGAGACCCAGCCTGATTTTTTTTCCCCCCTCTTTCCATGGAACAGTTCAAGACACCGTTTGACAATGCTGGACCTGCCATACCAGATGACATGGGGATCAACACAGGTACGCATGGGGATGTGACACTGTCTAAGTTAGGTGATGCGCTCAAGGTCACACAGGAAGTCTGTAGTACAGCCAGGAAGCGACCTGAGGGCTCCTGAATCTGCATTCATTGACCTCCCAGGAGATCATCATTGCTGGCCTACCTACCATCTCCCATGCAGCGCTGCAGGACAGAGACAGCACCTGACCTTCCAGGATCAAAGTCTGCAGAGCTTGGCCACAGGAGAGGATCCAGTCATGCTGGTGATCAGTGCCCCATCCTAACACACACCTTCCTAGCACACACGGCTTGTTAACTCTGTTGTAGACATCTTTGTGGCAAAACTCCAGGGCTGAGTGATTACAAGAGTGGGTTGGAAATCCCAAGGTATTTCCCTCTACAAAATCAAATCCTGTCCACAGGAGAAGCTTCTTTCTTGAGAAGGGCATTGGACTAAATGACCTTTGTGGACACCCTTGCTTTATTCTTCTATATTAAGTGACTTCTCTCTTTGCTCCACAGCAGCTGGTGCCAGTGGGCCAAAAAAAACAGTCTTCCTTGTTTAACAACATACCAAATGCTCTGGCCAGAGTGCACTCACTCCTGTCACGTTGCCTACCGCACCCCAGAAAATTTTGGAAAATTGCACTCAAGATTATTCCGCAACGTTAAATTTGTTGTAGGAAAAATATAGAGTTAGAAAAAATGGGGTCTGGTGGAGGCTGCTAACTGTAGTTTGAGAGCGTTTGCAACTTTTTTCTCATGTAGTCAGGAGGCTCCTTTCAGGGTGTGTTATTTGGGAGTCAAGGTGCGCTCCCAAGCGGGTGGCTGTGCCGCCAGAAGGGAGTTGGAGACAGAGGTCAGGAGCCAGGTCATGCCACAAAGGGCCAGAGCACTCCTTGAGATGACATGGAAGTGTCACCTAGCAAGGGTGAGGAATTAAAACCAGCAGATAATGCTATTTGGAGAGGGCCTCGTTCTCCACCTGCAACCACTGGGTCATCAGAAGGCCCCTGAAATCAGAGGTGCTGACCCATCCTTCTCCACACCAGTACAGGGAACAGCTGTCTGAGTCTTTACCTACAGCACCAGGGGTTGAGCTCAAGCTCTCTAAGCAGAAGAGCAGCATGGCACAGGTGCCTGAGAGGAGCAAACACCCAGAACTGAGGACCTGCTGGTGTCCCTGACCCCTGCTCCCCCCTTGCAAGCTCAGGGCCACCAGGGGCCACCTATGAGCTCCTGCACAGTAGCATCATAGTTAGTGCCTCACAATGCTGTGTTGCCATAGCTCATTGCTACTGTGACAGAGCTTTTCACATAGACGTGCCCAAGGAGTGGCTACTGAAAGGGAGAGTGGACAGGGAATGACCAGGGATTTTTTCCCCACAATTCCTCTCTGACCTCCAGCCTCCAGCATTTAAGATCCAGGTAATTTGAATTCAGAGGCTGTGCCTCTAACTTCCATGTATGCCACTTGGTCACTTGGGGCACCTATAGACATGCAGCCAGCCTGCTCTGATGTATTGCATTACCAGGGACCCATTTGATGTTTTGTCATTACCAGGGTTTTCCATTTCCCATGAAAAAAATGGGTTAACCCCAGATGTTATCTTTTACCAGAGGCAAACATGGATTTCTTGTTTTATAAGAAAACACCATGGATTTTGCCTGCAGGCTGGCCACAAGCATGGACATGCATGTGGCCCCAGGCAGCCTGCAGACTAGCTGCAACAGGTAAGGGCGGGAGGGAAAAAGAGGGGGACTGAGGCCCCTATAAGGAGGGATCTTGGGTAGGTCTGGGGCTGCTGCCCCTCTGGGTAGGGGTTTGGGCTCGGGGCCCGGGGCTCCTCTGCTCCCTGCTGTGGTGGGTTGCGGGGCAGGGAAGCAGGGCAGCACGGGGGCACTGATGAAGGTGATGCTTTGGGAACTTTGATGGCTGGCTGGCCGGGAGTGGTCAACCCCATTGCGGATGCAGCCCAGTCTGGGGGGGGGGGGGGGGGGGAACTGCCTCTTCCCCAGGCAAACTCTGGTGGGGTCTGGGGCCAAAGAGGTGTGTTAAGCACCCCTTCCCCTGCTCAAACTTCCTGCTGGCTGCAACCATGGTCTACAAATCCCAGAGGCACCTGGAAGCAGGAATCTTCTGATGATCCAGGGGCCCTGAACTCCCCACAGCGATCTGGTTTCACTTCCTGCAGCCAGCCATGGTTCTCTGCTCTTGTCCCTCCCAAATATCGGTACATTCTTTCAGGGCGAAGATGAGCTGAATTTCTAACATTCAAAAAACCCATCCTGGACACATGGAAGGGAAGGAATCTGCCCTTAAAATCAATCAATCAATCAATCAATCAGTTAATCCCCGGGGCTTTTCGACGTGAGAAGTTCAGAGTTGTGCGGCCCGTGGCCCTTCAAGCCAGCTCTCCGGTGTGGTGTGGGCGGGGCCTTGAAGGTCTCATTGCAGACTCCGCAGAAGGCATTTCCACCACAGTTACCACTGCAGAGGAAGAGCGCTGTGTTGTTTCCAGTTGTTTCCCTCACCTGTCATGTCTCTGGGTGCAGGTGCCCGGTTCCAGGTCTGGTTTGGGGATTTGCAATTGCGCCCCAGAAAAGCCCCTTACAGTGGAATACATTGTTTTCTCCAGCAATGCCAGGGTGTCTTCCACTGTCTCTGGAAAGTCTCAGGAATGCCTGGGGATCAGAAAGCCTTTGCACCCTGCATTGGTGGATCTCAGCTTGTTCCCTTGCAGGGCTAGTGCAGAGGATGCCTCAGTTTCCCCTGTGGAGGGGGTCAGACCATGAGCAGCCCCAGCAGGTTTTCCTTTTATGGTCACTGCCAGGGCAGTCCTAGGGGAGTGAGGCTGGTAGAGCAGTGATAGGGCAGTGTCTTCTCTCCTGCCTCCTCATCTCCACAGGCAGAGTTGGGAGTGTGTGGGTGTGCTGGATTGTCCTGGCTGAATGGGTCACTACCACATCCCATATCCCACAGCCTACTCTCCAGGGGTTTTCATGCAGATGCTGATGGGGAACCTGGATGGTAGAACACATTAGATTTCCCTTAAATCCTTGCTAACTTGTAAGCTGGTTACCAGTGCCCAGGACCAGGTGCTATTTGCTGATGGCTCCCCGTCCTTCTCCCTTTATTTCTGTCTCATTTGGTAGTTGTTGTGGCCTCTACCCCTTGTTTCCTAGTGGGGCACAGTGGGGCTTCTTTAGCCGTGGAGCAACCTATGCCCTGCAGGTCTCAAGGGGCTTTGTGTAGCAAAGGAGCCGCAACCAGGGTTAGACCCCAGGATGAAATGCACCTGCTGATCTGGACTTGCACAGCCACCTGTTCCCATCTTTGCCTCAGCTGCCTGGTTTGGGAATGGCCACCCCCATCTGAAGCCGAATCAGAATTGGGGTGACTGTGTAACCAGGTGCCTTCCACCCAGGCTGCCAGGTCCCATATGCTCTTTCCTGCAGTAACACCAGGCATCTCCTCGGTCTCAGTGTCCTCCCCTGCAAATGCACTAGGCTTTCAAGGCTGTCCCTGGAGGCAGAGGTGCCCTTCCTTGAATTTTAAGGAACTAGACGTGTGTGGGAGAGGGGGAGAGAGATAGAGAAGGAGGGAGGCTGCCTCTTCTTTCCTGCATTAGCAGCACCAGAAGACCTGGATTCCACCAGGCTTGAAGGGGAAACAGCCCAAGGCCTTGGAGACCCTCTGCTCTTCTGCTCCTTGAGTCAGGCCATGTCCCTTCCTGGTGCACCCTGTGCTGGGAGGTCAGCACTGGAGCGCCGTCCGCATGTGCGGTGGGTCAGCTGTATGCACAGCCAGTGTCTCCCCGGACAGGGACATGTCAGCATTCCCTGTGGGTTGTGAGGGATTTTGAATAGCAGCCCCTGGCCACTGGCCACAGCATTGACTGGTGCCACTCGTGCAGAGACTGCAGGGGACCTCAAAGCAGTCAGTGGGTCTCTGGCCCTCAGGCAAGGCTGGGCTGGTTGAGGGAGGCTGAGAGATGAGAGGCAGTGCTCAGGTTCGCACGTGGGCTAATGGCCTGGCTGTGACCATGTTAGTGTGAGATCCAATCCCTAATTCATAGAGAGTTCAGTGCCTGGGAGAAGAGGCAGTCTGAGTTGGGGTAGGAGACCAGTCCTATATGATTGGCAGTCTGGGTTGGGATCTGGCTTTTCCATTTCCCACAGGAAAATGAAGTAAAACATGGATTTCCCCCGTTACCGAAGGGAAATGTGTATTTCTCATTTGAGCTGAGAAACCCATGGATTTTGCAGTTTTGCAAAGAGGTCTCTACCGCCTGGCAGAGGTCCATCCTGCCTAGGATTGTGGGGAGCAGGAGGAGGGCTGTCAGGCAGGAGGTACCATGTGCATCTATATGGACACAGGTGCCAGGAAGCCTGAATAGCATCTCTCACAGGTAAGAGGGTGAAGGGGGGGACTGAGACCCCCAGAGGCAAGGAATTGGGCAGGGCTGGGGTTCCTGCCCAGCTGGGCGGTGCTTGGGACCCGGGGTCACAATGCGTGACTGCAGGGCCTCAGCAAGGAGTGGCTTATACAAGAAGTTGGGGGGAGGGGCATGTATGCCTGGGGAGCCAGGGTGATGTGCTCCCCACGTTTGTGTGTGGGGCAGGGGCGGGCATGGGCTGCCCTCTACAGGCTCTGGTTCCCACCCTGCTGCCCTTCTTCAGCAACTGCACAGCGTGACGGGTGCAGCCCAGCACTGCAGGGAAGAGTGGAGCAGCACAGGAATGCTTCTTGACATTGAACTCCATGCTGCTTTGCTGACACGTCCCCTGATTGCGTGGCAGCAGCAGGGGTGGCTGCTCAGGGTTGTGTCCCTCGCTCAAGGGATGCATTGCCAGAGAAGCACAGAGCTCACAGCAGCTAGGAGATATCTGTTTGGCCCTACAGCCCACCATGCCTCTGTCCCACAGACAGATCAGGGGGGCAAGGGTCCCTCCTGCTTCCCCAGGAGTGCACACAGTGGTGGGGAGCCACCCCCGCCCCGAGCCCGCAGCAGGCAGGCAGCAGTGGGTAGAGCTGGGCTCTTGCTCCGTGGCAGCAGCCATCACCTCCTGCTGGGGGCAGGGAGCTGTGGACCCAGATCCCTGGCCCCATAACCCTGGCAGCTGGGGGCCCCTCCAGCAAGGCTGGGGGGACAGGGAGCGGTGGATGGCGGGTGAGGGACACCAGCAGGGCTCAGGGACGCTGTGAAGGGGGGGCAATGGGCACCAGCAGGACTGGGGAGGGCTGTGTAGGGGAGAGAAGGGCACCAGCAGGGCCTGGTGGGCTGGGGGGGGCTTTAATTTTAATCACAGATTTGGGTGTTTTTATCAGAGAATTTGTGATTTATTTTTATTTTATATTTTAATCAGGGAAAACCAGGCTTCCTGGTGATGGCAGTCCCTGACAGCCGTGAGTGGGCCATATTTCCCACATGGGTGGGTTGCTTGCTGACATGGGACAGTGGTGGAGAAAGGAAGGTCTGGGGTTGAGAGTCATCTCATGAGGGAAACTGAGGCTTCTCCACCAGTTTCATCCCCTTGGGCTGCACCTTCTAGGCCAAATTACCCAGGTTCTGCTCAGCAAGACCCGAGCTGCCTGTGTCCTGCTCAGCATGTCCTGGGTCATTCTGGTTCATCAGATGTGAGTTTTGGGGATGAAACAGGAGGAAGAAGGGAGCATCTGCTAGAAGTACACCAATTGAATTGGCACCGTTAAATGAAAATTGACATTATAGGCAATTGACTTTTTTGGCTCATGTGGCCAGTAATGTCACCAATAAATGCCACATGTGTGCACATGACCAGCAATGTGGCCTGGCAGCTTCAAGAGCGGAGTCTGGCTGGTAAGTCTGTGCAGAGGAAGGGGCAAAGGCGGGACAGATAAGAGGCCCTCATGGCGAGGGAGGGAGTGGGGCTGGAGCTCGGGCAGGGGCAGGTGCTGAGCAGCCAGGGTGGGTGCAGGACAGAGCTATGGCTTGTCTGGGGGCCAGGAAGGGGGAAGCAGCTCCCACCACTCTGCCCATCCCCAGGGAATGCATAGGGGGACATGTGCCACCCGCCCCCCACCCCGATCTGTACGTGGAGTGTGAGCAGGCTGCTCGCTGCTCTTGGAGTGCTTGGAGTTGTTTGAGGAGATGGTGATTCTCTCTGTCACAGAGTCTGTGTTGTATTCTTTACTGCTTTCCTAAGACATAAAATTTTGTGTGACCCATTCCAGCCCTTCCCAGGAGCTGTTTGGACCCAGTACAGCCCTTATTGGCTAAAGTCAAATCCAGAGCCTGTGCAGGGGAGGGGCAGAAAATCTCCAGGCTTCCTTGCAGCCCCTCCAGACTATGCCAGCTGCCCCTGTGACCAGGCACCTGCATGAAGAGTCACTTCTAGCCAGGAGTGTTATGGTGAGTGAAACCAGGTGTGTCAGTCTCACCAATTTCCTGAGGGGGAGAAAATACCTTCCAGAGCGGCTGCAATGAATACCAGGTGAATCCAAAGTGCAATGACCTCCCTTTGCCCCACCACGCTAGCGTCTGCAGGATTGAGACCCCTTATGTGTGTGTGTGTTGGTTTGGGGGTTAGTTTTTCCAGGCACATGGTGACATGTCCGTCACTCAGCAATGTCATCAGGGCCTCAGCACTGGGCCAGGCCTGGAATGGAGGCAATAGAAGGGCTGGTCCCGTTCCCCTTCCCCAGAGCCTCATAGAGACTAGGCTCCCTGAAGGGGCAGAATCTGCATCTCTTAAGGAGTGGGGTATGCAACTCCCAGTGAAATTTCCCAGTTTATATCTGTCCGGCTCTGCCCAGGCTGCACCCATAGACAACTCCTGCCTCCTCTCATCCCTGCTTAGGTGCCAGCCAGCCCCAGGGAGAGCTTTCTGTTCAAACTCCAGTGGCTGGCCCATGGGGAGCAGGGTCTGGGCTGCAGTGCTCCATCTGAAATATGCCCTGGCTGATCTCAGGCAAGCAGGTCATGGCCAAGTGTCCCAGATACCTTCCCTGGAACTGCCAGGAGATGCGTGGCCACTGTGCTCTCAGCTCTGTCTTTTGGGAAGTGGCTTCCTTTCTTGGTAAAGCCACAATGAAGGGGAACATTCCCGGGGTTGAACCCTTGAAACACCCACGGCTTAGTGAGTGAGATGGGCCATGGCTGGGGTCTGACTCATTGTGTGCGCCCAGGACTGAGCTGGAGGATGATTGCTTGGCCTGTGGGTGCCCAGGGACCAGTTGTTTTGGCTGTGCCTTACCTGGAGCTCTCCCTAGGCCTGGCACATTAGCAGAGGCTGCTGCTATGGCAGGAAGGGTGGGCATCGCCTGTCCTGAAGAAGCATGAGGCCCAAAGCTGCATCCCACCCTGCATGCCCTGTGTTTGTGGCAGCAGCGGCTGGGAGGCTGGGAGAGCTGGCTCTGTTGGCTGCAGGTGTGAGGGCTCCTTTGTTCAGATTGTGCCTGTGGTTTGTACATGACATGCAAATGAGGGTAAAAAATGCAATGGTGAGTGTGGGGCTGTGGTCAATAGGAGGATTTCTTCCCAGTGGGTTGAGCGCCCTGGAGCCTGGAACCAGTCAGTGCAGCAGAGGCAGGGGGACTCCTTGTCTGCACAGAGGGTGCAGAGCAGTCTGCGAGCTGCTGCCAGCCCCTTCAGGCTCAGGGGTCTGTAGGTGCCCAGGCCTGGTGCCAGTCCCTGCGCCCAGAGGGAAATTTACCCAGGGGATCAGCCCTGGGATGTGGGGCGGGCATGGCAGTGCCCACAGCCGTTGTGAAACGCACGTGTGTGGACAGAGCTGTGATGTCTAGTCCCTAGTGATGATGGCCAGTAGGATGGTGCCTGCTTCCGCCTCACAAGTAAGTGCTAAAGTCTACGTAGGACCCTGAGACCCTTGATGGGTCATGAGAAGGTGATGGGAATCATGCATGTGACCAGGAATCACTGCTCAGGATTTTTCATACTGTCTCAGCATGGAGTTGAGACACAGTCCCCATGCTGGGGGGGGTGTTTGCAGTTGCTGCCAACATGTCCGTGGTGAGGGGAGACAGGCTGTGGAGTTTCAGGTACCTTTTAGTTAGGCCAGACAGGAGCAGCCACAGGCCAAAGCAGAGCACTAGCTCTTGCTCTGAATCTGCTGATTAAGATGAGCAGTGGCACCAGGGCAGGAGGAGAAGGGGGCAGGGCAGGGCAGGGCAGGGCAGTCCTGGTGCTGCAGGAAGGGGAGGCCAGAGCCAGGAGGGAAGCCCAGCTCCTGGGGGCAGCTCAGGAACCAGGTTGGAGTAGGGAAGGACAGGCCAAAGGGTAGCAGCCTCGAGAGGGTTAAGGAGGGCCCTAAGCAGCTGCTGCCTGTTGCAATCAGCTACATCAGCCTCAGCTGCTCCGGCAGGCTGCAGGGAGGCTGTTGGTTGTCCTTGGTAAACTACTGTTCTGTTGCTGGGAAAGGAAGCTGAGATGAGAGCTGTCTCTATTCCCTACCCCAGGGTCTAGGTTGAGGTCTCAGATGTGAAGCCCTTGAGTGAAGTGTCCCACAGGAGCCAGATACCCCTGGACCTGAGGTTGGGGACTTGCTTTGCAGGTGCTCCTCTCCCCTCCCCATCATCTAGCCCCTGTGGGTTTTGTTCTGCCCCTGGGACAATGAGAGCTGGGGAGGGAGCTGAGCCCTGTCTGGCTCTGGGTTTGTGAGGCTTTCTGCAGGCTCTTGAGAACTGGCACAGGGTGGGGGGGACTCTCAACCCTTTCCCAGGACAGTGGGAGTGATGGGGCCTGAGCTCCAAGTTTGTGCCATGTAAGCAGGAAGACATGGACGTGGGGGTGCATGAGATCAGGGTGACTGTCCCTGGAGTAGGAGCTGGGCAGCACTGGATGGGCAGGCAGGATGTTGGAGGTCAGGGCCTGGGAAGGGCTGGGTCAGGTTTTGGGTCGGTTCTCATGGAGAAATGTGTGCCAAAGGGCCCTGAGTCTGTGTAAAAAGAGCTTCCACTTTTTGTGCCATCCCAGCTCTGTTTGGCATCATGGTATGACTTCTCTGTCTGGCTGTTAGGACTGAAAAGAAAGCTGGTTTTGGAGGAGTCTCCAGAGAGGGTCACTCTGTTTTGGAGAGATGCAGGGTAGCCTGTCATTGCTATAAGGGAGTGAAGTAATAAGTTATCTTGAAGTCACTGGTGAGTGTGCAGGTCAAGGAAAGGGTCTCTCCAGACTGCACCATCCCTGGTCTGGACTCTGTTGAGCTGGTAGGAGAGATCTGGAAAAATCAGGGATCAGTCTGCATCAACCCTGACATATGTCTTAGTTACTGCTGCCTCCCCCAGTCCCTGAACCCTTTTAGGGAGTGGGGAGGGGTGGTTCTGCTTGTGCCTAATTAGCAGCCTGGGCCCTCATAATCAAGAGAAGGAGAAGTCCAGCATTTCCCTGAAATCAGCAGCACAAGGAGGGTAGCAGAGGGAAACCTTGCAGGTGATGACAGAGTTAAATCTTGCTGTCAGTTCTGGTCCCCTGCTAATAGTGCTCTCTCTCCACCCCAGTCCCCAAGCCAGTGTTGCTTGCGGGACCTCGGAGAAAAGGGGTCTGCAGCTTGAGGGTTTTGCTTTAGCAACAATAGGACTTGCTTCACTACATTTCTGGCACAACAATACGAGACTGTCCTCAGGGCTCACATGCCTCATCTGTCAGTGTAGCAGGTTCTGGGCATTGCCCTTGGAGATGGTGAACCCGCCATGCACAGACCTGCTGCAGTGTATGGTAGGTGCAAGGTTGCTCATAACAACCAACCACTCTAGCCCCTCCCCGGGGACCTGGTGGGCACAGTGCATGTGGGAGCTGCCGAATGCAAGCCCAGAGGCTTTGCAGGAGAGGTGAAGAGTCTCCAGGCTTCCTCATGGTCTCTCCCAACTCTAACAGCCCCACCTGGGACCAGGTGTCTGGGAAAAGAGACAGGTTAATAATTATTTGAATCTCACCTGCAAAGACCCCAAGGCTCTAGAGCCTCCCTGTGAATTGGGATTTGCAGTGCTGCTGTCCCTAGTGCCTGAAGCCCTTCCCACAGCTGCCCAGGATGCCTGTCCCCCTGTTCCACCCTCTCCATTGAGTAGCCTCCTACCCATCTTTTCCTCCCTGAATCCCATCCTACCCCTCTCCCTCCTTTCCTTTCCCCCATCCCCTCTTTCCTTTTGTCAGGCAGAAGCAGTGATTGCAAACCTTCAGGATGTGTCCTGCATCCTTCTCAGAAATGGGGCTCTCCAGCCTGGCCCCTGCCCCTCAGCTCTGAGACTGCTGGAGCCCTGGCTCCCAGGGTGGCAGGATGTAACATGGGTGCTGCAGTGCCTCCCACCCTTCCTGCCCTTTCAGGTGACTGAGGCTTGATCCCAGCCAGGGGCTTTCCCAGGGACTTTGGCCCTGGGCTCCACGCCCTGACTGAGCAGCTGGAGCCTGTGGCTTGAGGAGGACAGTGTCTGCTGGGGAATCTCCTTCACCCTTTGCTGCCTGGAACCAGATCTGCTTGGAGCTCTTGCCTCAGCCCTTAGTCACTTGAAGCTGCATCAGGGCTGTTTATCTGGTCCTGCAATGGTGGGCAGGTTCCTAACATGTTGTGTTTGTGGTGAGCTCTTGCACTTCTTGCCTCCATGCCAGTGTCCCATTGCTTAGGCGTACTTCTGTGTGGTAGCAGGCTTGGAGTGTAGCTCTGGGTGGGACGGTCCAAGACATGTATGTGAAGCCAGGTCTTTGGTGATGGCTTATGCTGAACCAGCTGCGTATTTCAGAGGTTTGGCAGAAAAGCTGACAGGCTTTGCTCATGTCTGGGGAAGAAGGAAGCGATGCCAGAGCTAAGTAGCAAGAAGAAGAATCAGTTGTGTTGAGTCGTGTCTGCTGAAGCTGTTTGTGGACTGGTTTACAGCAGAAGTCGAGTCGGATAAGTGCGGTTCTGATGATCCAGGGAATGCGTGAGGCAAGTATTTGTTTTGTTTGGAGATGTTGTATTGGACCGAGAGTGCAGTTGGGAGAAGTGGTAAACAAGGCTCCTCCACTTGTCCCAGCATATTGGCCTAGCATCTGTGGGGCCCATGGGTGACACTCATGGAGACCCCAGGAATGACAATTGCTGCCTGGATGGGATCTATGAGGGCCGTGACAGTGCCTTGGCACTCAGCACAAGGAGCCCCAGTGCAGCCCCCCCCCCCCCAACCAATGAGTGCCTCTTCATCTTCTGGGAGAATTGGGAGGCACTGGGGGGCTATTGAGAGGTTACTGGAGGAGCTAGGCTGTTTACTGGGTCTGCCTGGGAGGGTACTGGGAGGCTATGGGGGATACTGGGAACTTACTGGGGAGCTAATAGGAGGTTACTGGGCTCTTTACTGGGGGACACTGAAGGCTGTGAGTGCTGCTGGGAGGGGATTGGGAGGTAACTTTTGGGCATTGGGAGAAGCTGGAGCACTGGGAGGTCCCTGCCCACCTGCCAGGTGGCAGCTTGGGAGGCAGATCATCACTGACTGCAGATGTGAGATCTTGGACAAGGCAGAAGGACCCGAGAGTAGTGGGCAGCTGCTGGACCCTGATGGGGTCTTCGGTGGTGGCTGTGGGTCAGGACTAAGGGGGCAATGGGGTGGGGGGGGAGAGACTGCAGGATGGATGTGAGGGGTATTGGGGCATAGGAGATGGGGCTTTGTCAGGAGTGAGGGGTACTGGCCTTGCTGTCCCTGCCCCCACAGGCAGTGCCAGGCCCAGATGCCCATCCCGCAATTCTCCTGGACCTGTCACTTCAACTTATGCAACTCCTGGGGGCCGGAAGAGCCCCTCTGCATGAGCCTCAGCACCTACACAGTTGCCTGCCATGATGCCAGTGCCCCAGTTAGTGTCTCAGATTGGCGTGGTCCCAATATGTACTTGGAGTGCAGGGCCAAACATCCAGGCCCCCTCACTCCCTAGTTCTCACTCTGCAGCCCCCACCCCCTCCTAGGGAACCCAGGCACTCACCCTCTCCCCTCTCTCTGCCTCCCCAAGTTTTCATCTGCCTGGCCAAGAGCAACTACAACACGTATGGTTCCCACTGCCCCGCCTCTTGCTCTGTGGCCTCCCCGGGGGGCTGCGCAGAGGGCTGCGTCTGCCTGGCTAACCTCGTCTCCAGCGGAGCCGACTGCATCCTGGCCTCGGTTTATGGCTGCCTTGGCCCGGCAGCACCTACTGCCCGGTGAGCTGGTGGGGGTGTGGTGGGGTAGAAAGGGGCCTGGATGCACCCAGATGTGGGGTGGGGCACAGCTGCGTATAGCACAGCCCCATTGCAGCCAGCTATGGAGTGGGGCAACACCAAGTGTAGCAGGGAGCCGAGATGCAACTGCCTCTGGCCTGGGGAGAGTGGCCTCCATGTTGTCCTGAACCCAGAGTGGGATCTGCATGAGTGTTGCTGCATGTTCCTTCCTGTTTTCCCATTCATCCCCCACCGACAGGTGGGAGATGCCTGATTTGAGGAGGAGTGCTTTGAGTGCTGCACGTGCCGTGGCCCTGGGGACCTGACATGCGAGCGCAGCCACAGCACGCCTTCAAGGACCGTTGGTTCCAAGACAGCAAGAACGACTGCCAGCCCCTTCGTGACTGCTCCTGGCTCTGGGGTGGGGAGAGCAGGGCCCAGGATGCAGCCAGCTCCCCACATCTGCTAAACCATGGCAGAAAGCTACCTTGCAGCTAGCATTTTACGTGTACAGTTTACACCTAAAATGTATGACTTGACTTTTACCTGTCCACTGAGGCTTTTCTGGCCTGTTTCGCACAAACTAATTGTGCACCTTTGGGACAAAGCTTGTAACAGTATGTGCAAGGAACAGATTCCGGCTTCAGGAATGCAAATGCTGCAGAGACAAGTGCCTGGGCTGAACGTGTGCCCTTATGCCACTGAGATTTACTGTACCCAGCACAGAAGAGTGAACTGGCCATAGACTTTTTGACAGCTTCTGTTGGACACTTGTATATGGATTTAGTCCACGTATTTGGTATATAACACACACTGCGTGTCACTTTTCTTAGACAAATATTTTCTTGTTGTAAAATCTGCTTTATATTTTAGTGGGTACAATGTAGCGGTGGATTTATCTCTCACAAATGAAAGGTCAGAAAGAAGTGAAGGAGGAAGAGGGGAAAGGAGGCACGGACAGAGTTGACTGAGCTTTATTCCATCTTTGCTTGCAGCCTGTTGTTGAGGCTTTAACATCTGCGTTGTCTTGTGTTTCAGAGCCTGCTTTCAGATGAAAGAAGCCAGAACGCTCTCAACCAAAGTACAATGTGTGTTGCTCATGCTCCATATGTCAACTTGGAGCAGAAAGTGAAAGCTACCCTTCACCAATGAAAGCTAGCAGCACAGACAATGCCCATGGGTCCCTACTCTGTTCTAATCAGTCCAAACATCAAGGTTACACATAGTCAATTCAAACCTCTTCAATAAAGCTCAGAATCTGCACTGCCCTCAATTATCCATCACCACTCACTCGAAGCAGTCCTGTCTACCTAAGCTCCAAGGCTGCCCCAACCTACACAGCCCGTACTGTCACATATGCTAGTCCCACCAAACATACACCATACTACCTCCTAGCAGCAGCCATCCAAGCCGACCACTACTCAACCCCCTGCTCTGTATCCAACAAAGCCCAACACACTGCCCTCTCCAAGCCTCCACACTATATGCAACCAAGCTAATGCCACCATATGCTTCACCCTCTAAATGAGGCTCCTGAATGTCCCCAGGCTTCTACCAACTACAGCTCATGCAAAGGCCAGTCTCCACCCAAAGGACAAAAAGAAAGAAAAGGGAAAAAGAAGCCAGGATTGGAATAAAGACAGGAGCAAGGGCTGTACAGTAGAGGCAGGATAGGAGGCAAGGCTGTGGGAGGACAGTCGAGGCAAGGCTGTGGGAGGACAGTCAAGACAAGGTAGTGAGGCAGGAGAAGGGAAATCAGGAAAGGGAAGAAGAGGGTTCATGAGACTGACTGGCACATAGTGCATCAAGGGGGGTCTCCAGGCAGGGCTAGGGGACAACAGCCCTGGGGCAGAGACAGTAGAGCAGTAGATGGGGAGCAAGGAGGAACAGGGATGACTTGACAAGGGATAGCCTAGGCTATGGTGCAGACCTCCCTACTCAGACCTTGGTGCTTTGGGTTGTGTAGCTGCTGGAGCCCTGCAAGGACAGCTGTGGGTGATCCTCCTTTCTGCACTAACTGGGCCAAGTGGCGCCTCCCTTGGATTGCCTTGCGAGTAGCAAAGACAACTGTTTTTGGTTTTGCTGAATGTGTCATATTTAGGGTGGCCTTTAGTTGGTGCTGTTGAGTTTGTCCATGTTCCATGGAAACAGGACTTGTTATATTTGGTGATGGGTGGGGGGAGGAGAGTCTGCAAATGTTAGAGCACCCAGTCAGAATGTACTTTCTTGGCTTTCTGTTTGGGGCTAGAGCCAGGGCGAGGAAGGTGCTATTCAGCCCCAGAATCTGAACCCGGCCCTCGGTGCTGACAGAAAGTTACACTTGCTTTGCATCCCTTCTTGGTCTCTCATCTAGTAATCCTGACCAATTTAAGGGCTTGAAGGGTTTGCCTTTGCTCAGTGCTGCTGCCTTTGGAAGTGGGAGCTTTATTCAGATGCTACTGTGTGCCCCTGGGGTTCATTGGTAAAGCTCTGGAAGGAGGTGTCCTGTGGTACATTCTGTGTGATATTCCTAATAACCCTTCTTTCACAGCAATGTACTGATAGCTCACTATAGTCAAGTTGTGCAGGCTTGACCATTTACTCACAGCAACATACTGTATGGTGGCTCCATCTGCTTCTGAACCCAAGTTAATTCAGAAGGAGAAAGATAGTTGTGATCCTTATTTCCATCGGAGTCTGCCAAAAAGCGGCTGGGCAGACACTCCTCTTATGCATTAGGAATAGAAAATGTTGCCACTTTGCATGATGCCGGACGTTCCTCCCGAGTCTGTATTTAGGAGGGACTTGCGGCTATGTTGAAATGCCACCATCACTGGAAGCTCAGGCTATCAGTGTAATGGCCTGAATTTGGGTTGGTTTGTTTTCCCAAACCTTTTGTGGTGTTACGTAAAACTTGTGAGCGCTGTTCTTTATAACATGCAGTATATTTGCTGATCTTTAAGTTGTTACTTTTTTCTAGGATTGTGTTCTGCTGATTTCCTTGCCCTCAGAGGTTATGTCCTCACACCTTTTGGCTTCCTGCTTCCATATTCATGTACTGATTATATTGCATCGTTAGAGGGCCAAAGATCAGGGCCCCTTTATGGTAGGCCCCATAGACATACTTGTAATAGTAGCTAGTGTCTCCAAGAAGGAGGGTTTTTTTTTTCCTTTCTGGTTTCCTCACTACTGCCCGTGCAAGCTTCTGTTCAACTTGTATGAGCACTAGTGCTGAGCAGTGTGGACCCAATGTCTCAGAAAGTCTACTCGCCCTTGCACTGCTGAAGAACAAAAACACCAGGTTTGGTTTTCATTCTCATTGTTTGCAAGGAAGACTGGAGAATGGATCGGTGGGACGGTGGTGCTTTTCCCCAAAGGTGTTCAGCCTTTCTGACTGTCAGGTTATTGGAGGCCGGACGTGGCAGTTTGTGTTCACAGTTCTGCATCTGAGCCTTAAAGGGCACCCTTTGGCCACGTACAGCCTGTCCTCTGGAACAGCCTTCTTGTACCCCTGCTCCTCAGCAACATTTTCAGTTTCATGGATAGCCCTGAAACTATGGCCCGAATATCTCTCCCTTGAGTTGTATTTCCTTTAAAAAATCCTCTTGTATTGGAGCACTGGACTTAGTCTACTTCAGCAGTTGAAACACGGTATGGTCATTAGTGGCATATTGTGGGGAGACAGAGACATGCCTTGCACTGGTATTGGAAAGTGAGGAGTATGGTTCTTGAAAGCTTACCTGTAAGATTTCTGCTGTTTTTCACAAAACTGTCAGGTTTTGTGTCCAGCCCTAGTTATTTCAGTGCAGGGTTGCATTATGCTGGGAATCTAAGGAGGATATGGTACTTAGGGAGGGTGATATTTAGCATATAGGGCAAATGGCATATTTTGGTAGATAGCACCTTTTACTGGACTGCACTCTGGCTATAGGTCCAAGAAGCAGGATGGCTGTTGTGTGAGACAGCATGCCTGGAGCTCATGCTGCTGCATCACTGCAGCTCTCTTTTCTTTTATAGCCAGTCAGTAATGTCCTGGTTGTACCCACATTTCTTAAGCAGTGTGCCCCGCTTCCTGAAAAAAAGATAGGTATCACTATGAAGTGATTGCTTTTTGGCTGGATGTGTAAGACCCCTGACACTTGATTGAATGAATTGGTTGCCTAGCCTTTCCTATACCCAGGGCCATAAACACCTGCATTACTTATTAAATAATTAAGCACTGAACTATTTATTAAATATCTACCATAAACATAACTCGGCCCTGAGACATGTTCTTGAATTAGAGCAGTGGTACACTGGTACTAACATATGCATCCTTCAGTGTTGGTGGGCACTTGATCACATGGTTTCTTTGTGAGGCTAAGGCATGCCTGTTTAGGATGCTTCCAAGACTGTCACTCCACTAGAAAAAGACATTTGATTTTTCCTAGCCTGGTTTGGTGCCACCTGTGGCCAGGAAGGGTGGCTGTTCATTTGGTTGGGTCAGACTGTGGGCGGAGGTAGGAGAGATTAGAGCCATGGCTTGGTTGGATGCACTGGGGAGTTTGGGGAAGTTTTCCACAAAGGACAAGGGCTGGCTGGGATGGCTGCAGTCTGCATAGGATTGCAGGGCATCTTGTTTGGGTTGGGATGTAGTTGTGGGGGCACTGACTAGGCTTTGGAGCATGCTAGGTACTCAAGCAGTACGGTGTATCCGCGTTGTATTTCAGGACTCCAGAGGCAGGAGCTCTGAGGCTTTGAGAGAAGAGTCTCGGCTCCTTTGCTGTGTGAGCCTGGAGCCTTTTTGAGCTAGGAGCAGGCTAGGAAGCTGGGGGGATTCTGCGTTGGTTAATTGGATTTTGTGGGCTCAGGGTGGTGAGGTGGCTTGGCTGGTTGGGAGCATCCTGGAGTTACATCCGGAGTCTGGTGCTGGGGCTTATTCTCGTGCAGCCTGGGGACTTTGGGAAGTGGATGGGGCAGTGACGTTGTCTGTAGCCTGGGGCTTGGGTTGCAGGAGGGGTCCTCAGGAGATTGAGTCTAAACCTGGTGTTCAGGGAAGAGACAACATGTTCTTGGGTTATGCCAGGTACTCACGTGGGGTGAGGGGGCTATGTTGCAGAGTGCCTTGATTGGTTGTATGCAGATAGGGTTTGGACACCTGTCTGGATTGGGTTCCATATTTGGGTTTGGACAGGGATAGGAACATCTCTGGTTTGAAGTAGACATTGTGTGATGGCAGTGAGTGGGGCTGGCTGGGCTGGGTGATGGTGATGGGGCAGCTGTTTGGTCTGGGCATGGGACAGGTTGTCGCCCCGTCTTGTTGTGTTGTGAGCAATCCCCTAACTAGTACTTGGTGGGGTTTTCCGCACAGCAGGGGAGTCCTGGCTTGTTGGGTTAAAGTTAACATGGTCATAGGCTAGCTTGTTTGGCTGCTTCCTGTGGGGCTCCTCCTTAGTGGGGTGCAGACGGGAGGGCCTTGTCATGGCAGCAAGAGTGAAGGCTGGCGGTGCTGGGGACAGAGGTTTGATGCAACTGGGATGCAAAGATTGTTTGGCTGCATCTCAGAGCTTAGACCAGGTGCAAATCATAACATGTTTGGTGCACCATGAGGGGTGGGGCTTGGCATGGACAACATGCACTTCACAGGTACTGGTTGGAGTCCACGAGTTTGGATTCCTGATGGGATTTGCTAGGTGTTGTGTTCGGAAGGGGTGTGTAGGCACAGTTGGTGGCAACTGTCCGTAACTCATGGGCCTGGTTTCAGGATGCGCACAGAGGCAGCCCTTAGTTTGGTTGGCTGTAGGCTGGGGCTTGAAACTGATGGTGGGCTGTAGGTTGCTGAGGGAAGTCCGACTGCATTGACCTTTAGTGTATGTGAAACATGGGATGCTGCTGCAGCTGCACTTCTCCCTGAGCCCGTTTATTGTTCTCTCTTTGTTAAACCCCCCTGTCTTACCTCACTCCCCTGTTTGGTTTGGCACCTTCTCCCCCTTTTCCCTGCCCTCAGCTCCTGCCTCTTGGCCCCTCCTGGAGTTTCAGCCCAATTTCTGCCCTCCCCATTTCATTTTTGTTGGCACTTGCCACCTCTTTCCTCGCATCCCTCCTCCTGCTGTGCTTCCCCTGGTGCTCTGGCATTGTGTCATCATACCTGCTGTCTGTCCTTTCTCCCTGGGTTGTTCTAGTATCAACCTTTTCTTTGAACCTTGGTCTGCCCCCGCCTTCTACCAAGAGGGTAGAAGGCGGGGGCTCAGGGTGTATCCTGTCTGTGGCTGTGTCCGAGGCTGCTGGCGCTCTTTCAGTTAGCTTAAGTGCTGGTGGTAGAGAGGCAGCATCTCCCCATGGGGCTATTATGGTTGAGGGGTGTCTGTGATGACAGGAGCCCAGAGGGCACCCTGTCTGGGGGTGGTGTAGAGCGGAGGCTTTAGCCCTTTTCTTCCCTCTCATGGGGGGGATGTCTCAGGGTTAGGCTGAAGTTGGTGTCATCTCAGCTGAGGTAGAAAGGGAAAACAAGAGGGGCTTTTTTGCATGGAGCAGAATGGGCTCAGTGCAGCGTCAGAGAATTTCTGGAAAGCAGCATGCGATGGTGTAAGCTGCTTCTTACGGATGCTTATGGATCTCGGGATTAATTTAGTCTGTACAAATGCAGCTATATACCCTGCCTTTGGCTGAGTTCCAGCTGACAGGGCTAAGTATAGGTACCTCTCTGCCCAGAAGGTGCCAAGGTGCAAGAGGATGAGAGAACTTCCATTTTGGGAAAGATCAGTCTGCCACGTGTACGTTTGTCATGGGATCGATGCTGGTCTCACAAACAGCTGTGCAAATTCACCCCAGGTCTCCAGCTTCCTGGGACCCCCACTCCTGTGCTTCCTGTTCAAGTGTGCTTATGGAGCAGATGTACAGAAACTCACAGTGGTTGAAAAATAGCTTAAAAATTTGTTCCATTTTTTTTGGAAGCTAGTCATTTTATACCACTGTAAGCAAACCTTTTTGGTGTTTTCTGAGTATTTTAATTGCACTTTGCTAGTAATTGCTGTAATTTTCAATTTTTTTTTTTTGCTTTCACGGTGATGTCCTCAATGTCTGTGAATCTCTTCCATTCGCTAGTACCTTTCATTCTCTGTACGAAAACGGCAAGGCTTCTTTCAAAAGTCATATAGTCCAACTAACGGAGTCCAACCTCCTAATGAAATGTGTGTTCCACGTGTTATGGCAACGTTCTGGTTGTAGGTCAAAGAATGAGGATGACTCTTCTGTGAGAAAGCATGCCTGGGCTCATGTGGCTGTGCAACTGCAGCTCCCTTTTCTTCTATAACAAGCCACTAAGCAACATTTCTTCAGCAGTGTACCTATCTCTCTCTCTATATATAGTTATCTGTATATATCTCCACATCTCCATATCTCTCTCTATCTCCATATACCTTTAAGTCCATTTACTTCTACCTCCCTATATCTCTAGCTGTATATATCTGTAAGTCCATTTATCACTACCTCCATATATCTCCGGCTCCATGTATCTCTGGCTCCACAAAATTCTAGCTCATTATATATTTGGCTCCATCTATCTCTGGCTGTATATATTTCTGCCCCTATATACGTATGGCTCCATATATTTCTGGCTCCATAAAATTACAGCTCTGTATATCTTTGGCACCATGCATCTCTGACACCATGTATCTATGATTATATATATCTCTGTCTGTATATATCTCTGCCTCTATATATCTCTGGCTCCATAAAATTCCAGTTCTATATATCTCTGGCTCTATATGTCTCTGGCTCCATAAAACTCCAGATCCATATATCTCTGACGTCATATATCTCTGGCGTCATATATCTCTGGTTCCACAAATCTCTGGCTCTATATATCTCTGGTTCCATAAAATTCCAGATATACATATGTCCTGCGCTATATATCTCTGGGTCTATATATCTCTGGGTCTGTCTATCTCAGATTCCATACAACTCCAGCTCCATATATATTCGACTCCATATATCTCTGGCATTATATATCCCACACATTATATACCTCTGGCTCCATATACCTCTGGCTGTATATAATTCCGGTTCCATAAAAGTACAGATTTATACCTGTTCCACGCTATATATTTCTGGCTCTGTATATCTCTGGTTCCCTATATCCCTGGCTCCATATATCCATGGCTCCATACATACCTGCTTCCATGTATCTCTGGCTCTCTGCATCTCTGCCTACATATATATCTGGTCTTATAAAACAACAGATCAATATATGTTCTGTGCTATATATCTCTGGCTTTATAGATCTCTGGTTCCATAAAATTCCAGCTCGATATATCTCCAGCTCCATATATATCAGGCTCTATATATCTCTGGCTCCATAGGTTTCAACCTCCATAAATCCCTGCCTCCACATATCTCTGGCTCCATCCGTCTCTAAAATCATATATCTCAGGCTCCATATATCTCTGGTCCCATATATCTCTAGCCCCATATATCTCTGGCTACAAAGATCTCTGGCTCCAAATATTTCTGGCTCCATATATCTCTGCCTGCATATATCTCCAGTTCCATATATATCTAGCTCCTAATATATCAGGCACAATATATCTCAGGCTCAATATCTGTCAGGCTCCATATATCTCTGGCTCTTCATATATCTGTCTCCTTATATCTCTGACCCCATACATCTGTGGCACCATATATATTTGGCTCCGTATATCACTGGCTCCATATATCTCTGGCTACATATATCTGTGTCCCCATTTATCTCTGGCTCTATATATCTCTTGCTCCTTATATCTGTGGCTCTGTATATCTCTGGCTCCTTATATCCCTAGCTCTATATATCTCTATCCCCATATATCTCTGGCTCCTTATATCTCTCACTCTATATATCTATGGATCCTTATATCTCTAGCTCCATAAATCACTCTCCCCATATATCTCTGGCTCCTTATATCTCTGGCTCTATATATTTCTGTCCCCATATAGCTCTGGTTCCATATATCTCTGACTCCATATCTCTCTGTCCTCATATATCTTTCACTCTATATATCTCTGGCTCCTTATATCTCTGGCTATATATATATCTCTCTACCCATACATCTCTGGCTCCATATATCTCTGGTTCCATATATCTCTAGCTTCCTAAATCTCTGGCTCCTTATATATCTGGCTCTAAATATCTGTGTCCTCCTATATCTCTGTCCCCATATATCTCTGTCTGCATATATCTCTGGTTCCATATATCTCTGGCTCCATATATCTCTGTTCCCATACATCTCCCACTCTATATATCTCTGCCTCCTTATATCTCTGCTCCATACATCTTTCTCCCCATATATCTCTGGCTCTATATATCTCTGTCCCCATATATCTCTGGCTCTATATATCTATGGCTCCTTATATCTCTGCCCCTATATATCTCTGGCTCTATGTAGCTCTGACTCCATATATCTCTCTCCCCATACATCTCTGGCTCTATATATCTCTGGCTCTATATATCTCTGGTTTCTTATATCTCTTGCTCCATATATCTCTGGCTCCAGATATCTCTGGGTCCTTATATCTCTGGTCCCCTATCCCCCTGGCTCAATATATCTGTGTCCCCATATATCTCTGGCTCTATATATCTCTGTACCCATGTATCTCTAGCTCTATATATCTCTGTCCCCATATATCTCTGTCCCCATATATCCCTGGCTTTGTATGTCTCTGTCCCCATATATCTCTGGCTCCTTTTATCCCTGGTTCTATATATGTCTAGCTCCATATATCTCTGCCTCCAGATATCTCTGGTTTCTTATATCTCTGGCTCTATATATCTCTGCCCCCATATATCTCTGATTCTATATATCTCCGGCTGCATATATTTCTGTCCCCATATATCTCTGCCTCTATATATTTATGGCTCCTTATATCTCTGTCCCCAAATATCTCTGGCTCCTTATATCTCTGTCCCCATATATCTCTGTCCCCCTATATCTCTCTCCCCATATATCTCTGTCCCCATATATCTCTGGCTCTATATATCTCTGGCTCCATATATCTCTCTCCCCATATATCTCTGGCTCTATATATCTCTGTCCCCATATGTCTCTGGCTCTACATATATCTGTTCCAATATATCTCTGGCTCCGTATATCTCTGGCTCCATATATCTCTCGCTCCATATGTCTAATTGATCTCAGCAGTATTCCTGCCCAGAGCAGGGGGCTGGACTTGATCTTTCGAGGTCCCTTGCAGCCCTTAATTTCTATGATTTCTATGATAGTTTCTTCTGGGACTGTAGGCAGATTTAGTGTTTTAAATGTTAGTTACTTCACCGGGAGCAATTTCAGAGAAAGGGAAAGGAGAATGTAGTTCTTGTATCCTCTGCAGGATAAACAGCAATTAAATGCATATTATGGGTTTTTACTGAGTCAAACTGTGAATCCTGCATTCTTTTGATTGTTCAGATTTTATGACTGGAGCCTCTTATTCTTTCTAATCTTAAAATAAAAGGGGGGGGCACTTCTATTACAACTTGAGAAAAGTTCTTTGTAACTAGGAATAAAAAATATCAAATGAGATAGGAAGGAAGCAATACATTGTCTTTGCTTATATGTTACTAACTTGCTGATATTATTATAATTAAATGTTCACAGGCATAATTTCAGTTATTTAAACCAACATGATGACCTAGTTTAAAAAAAAATAAGGTGGAGAGGAATATGGCTTTAATTATCTTTGGTGATTGCTTTATAAACCCTACAGAGTACATAAATGTAATCTAACATAAATGTAAGGCTGCTGCGCCAGCAAAAGGCCCAACAAAGTGGCTTTTTTTTTTTTTTTGTGGTACTTTTTAATATGGTACCTAACTTTCAGCGAATAGAAGTGTCGGGACCGAGGGTGGTCTAAGGCTATGGCCAGTAGCCTGGACCGTCAGGTTTTCCACGACGGAGTAGAGTTAGGCATGGAAGCGTATTGGTTGTACAAAGAAAGCTTTACTTACACTGCTGATGGTCACACTGCTGGAAGGAAACTTGCTTGAGTTACAGTTGCACACAAACAAACAGAAGTGAGATCTCTTGTCTAACCGAACCGAGATGAGTCGTCGATGTACGACTCCGCGTGCTCAACATGGGGTGTACGTCAATCTTTCCACTATGATGGGGAGTGGTTAGAAGCTGATCAGGCCCCTATGTCCTCCTCCAAGACACACGGGGAGTTTGCTAGGCTCCACAGCGCGCTTAGAGTTCCCCACGAGATGGTTGTGGAGTCCTCCAACTTGTGCGGAAACTGCTCTAAACTTTTATACGGCTAGCGAGCCAATTGCTAGCCGCCACGTAGGAATAATTTAGAATTGACCAATAGTGGGACACTAATTTGCATACGTGTGGTGGGAACTCTTTTGCACCGGGGTTTTCTCTCTGCAGCTGAGAAATCCACCGTGCAAAGAAAGCTCCATGTGGCGGGAAAATTCCAATGTGCCGAGGCACTAAAAATCATTGGGTTATGACAAGAAGCAGGAAGTAAAAAAGAGAATTCCAGATCTGATGCACAGTACTCTATGCATCAAATACCCTTTATAAATGGAAGAGTGGCAGACTCATACCCACAAGTATATTTCCTGCACTTCTGGCAAATATTGTTTACATAAAATCACTCAATGATAGCCATGAACCAACCACTGATATGCTGGAAGTGGTTAGTGGCTGTCATCAAGTGAATCTTTGATCCAAAGACTGTCATAGGCCTCATCTGCACTAAGGCTAATAAGTAGCTGTCAATGCATTTATTTGGCACATTAATTGTCTAAAAAACTTTGCACCTTTTTTAGTGGCAATTCATTTGAATTTTGAATTGATGGGTGAAAAAGTTCTCTGATTTTATTCTTAGGTGTTATGAGCAATCTGCTCTATGTAACTGAGACCGAGCAGTTAATGCATCCCAGCACAGATCCAAAAGTACAAGGAAGAGCCTTGCTGTGGGCTAGTGGTGAAGCCCTGACCCAGTCACGTTGTCATTTGGGCTGTCACATCATTCCTTTGTATGGCATGAGTTTCAGAAGCTGATGTATCTTAACCATCCCAGCTTGAGAGGTTCCTTTTTTTAACCAGGATTTCAATTGCAGTTTTTGCCCTGAAGAGCATGCAGTACAAAACACTGGATCCTGATCATCGGGAAGCAATACATAGACTTTTTCTCCCAAGAGACTGAGTTATCTTACAGAAAACCATGTCAATGTCTAATTGACATTGATAGCACAAGAAGTGTGATTGACTGACAGGCTTTAATGGAAGAGAGCTGGGTAAGACCACATCAGCTCTCAATAGCACTGTTTTAACTTCTTTCCTGAAGATGGAGGATAAGAAGGAACACTCTCTGCCATCATTTCCCAAAGAAGTCACACCACCTACTTCAGTGAGAACAGCAAAATCTGTAGGAAGAGGGAGGTGTCAACAGGCTAAGCCTTTTTTCTATCACCGTTTCGTGGCCCTGGGCTCAGTGGATTGAAGAATACCCAAATCCACCTCTGTTCTGGGTAAGTTCTGGTTTTGGGATCTCAGCGTTTTAATTACTATCATCCAGCAGCTCCAAATGATCCCTGTTAACTTTGCATCAATGTAAATTTTAGTTTACATTGTGAAAATCGGGAGCCCGATAAGCATCATAAAAATAGGTTGCGGTAGTGCTGCTTTTAGGACTCAGTGACCCATATCCCAGTGATAAGAATGTGCTGAAGCTCTTCTTGTTTCTGACATTGTATGTGAACAAAGAGTGATTATTTCCAGTGTATCTCAGAATTGCCTAAGGTATTATTTGGGATTATTGCAGTGCAAGTGCTCTTTGCTCAGATTTGCTTAGATTCTTGGAAAATACTAAATGTTGCCTTCCTAATGCCTGATCATACCCTGCTGTAATAAATGTTAAAACAAATGAAAAGTAAAGATTAAAGTATACCATAGTTGAACTCCTGAGATGTATTGCAACAGCACTTCAGCTTACACTTCAATTTCCCACAAATAGCTTTCTATCTTAGGTGCCACACATTTAGAAAAAAAAAAAAAAAAGTTCCGATTAGATTGAAGATGCAAGACTACCAATATTCTGCTAAATTTTTTTACTGTTATCTATTTTTATATTGCAAGCTCTCTTGGCAATCCATGTTCTTTACAAATTAAGTTGCATGGAGGTATAGTTCACGATAGCAATCAAGTTTCTGCACAAAATGCCTTATTTTCATTTTTAGGCTTAAAACTACTGACATGAAATGATTTACTGTTTGTAGGTGGGGGGAAAAGGCTACTGAGGAGTTTATTGTTTGATTTGGACTTTCTCAGTCTTTATTGGCAGTGTTTGCCTCAAAATGTTAAATGTACAATAATGGGCTGTGTAATTTCAAATCGGTCTCAGTCACTAAAATGCACTAATGTATTATCATCTAGGAATCTGCATAATATGCAGGATTTTGTCCAACGAATGGGATGTTGCTTCTTAAATTACACCAACTATATTTCAAAACTGCCAAAGATAGGAGAGGTTGAGGAACAGAGGTCACTAGGGGGAACTCAAACTGAATCTTAATTTCTGGATGTATCTATAAAATAGTGAGGGCTGCCATGGCTCAGAAACACAATTGATAGATGTATAGAGATACAGGCCTGATTTTCAGTGGGTATAAAATGGTTTTAATGAAGCTGTGCCATTCGGCTTCAGTGGATGCCAGCAGAGCTGGGCCAGTTTGTGTCCTGTAAAATATATCTATAGTCAGAAGCAAAGACAGGCCGAATTCAAGAAATGAGAAGGTTGTGGATTTCTGAAATAAGCTAATTATCATTGTTTTTTGAAAAAAAATATAATTGTATGTTTGTTTTCCTTGTTGTGGTTAATGGTCCTTTAGTACAAATTTTATTGCAGAGGAAGTAGGCCTTTCTCCAGCATCATGCCATACCTTGATCATAGTAAATTTTGTAGTGGATGATGGTAGTGAGTTTTGTAGTGGATGCCTGCATCCTGGGAACTGGATGGAAACTGTGAACCTGTTTGTGCTCTGAGGCATAGTGCTCTGTTGTGGTTGTTTTATTAGTATGTCACACCTAATACTACATAGTGTCTGTTTAAGCATATTCCAGGAGTCAGTACTAATGCAGTGAATGCAGCAGCACTTCACAATGAAGCATTTAAGCATTATTTTTACTTACTCCAAGATGATAATTGCCACACTTCTGGCTTATTTCTATCACTGTGCTATTGTGTATGGCCCATCTCTCCCTTTTTTAGAGTACTTCTAAAGCACTTGAAGTGCTACAAACATTACACCTGTCTATGCCATAAGGGAAGAGTCAGGATTTTTGGCTTATGTTCCCAGCTGTGCCCACCAACCTGTGTGTGTGAATTTGGACCCAAAATTTCCCCTCTCTATACCTGTTTCCATTTCTAAAATGGAAAGGCCAGTGTTTATTTTCCACTATAAAGCACATCAAGATCTATGGCTGAAAAATGCTATTAAAGAGCCAAAGGCCAGACCTTCAAAGGTATGTAGGTGTCTCCAGATGCTGATAGACGTCCAGTGACATTTACAAGTGCACCTAATTTCAATGGGGGAGCTTCCAGTCCTGCCCAGGCATTTTTGCAAATCCCAGTAGGAAGTTATCTGCATCTAAATGCCTTGAAAATCTGGCCCTAATCTATAGACAGTTTAGTGGGACAAATATGTAGTAGGAATGCTATTTCAAAAACCCACATAACTCCACTATGGGTACAAGTAGCATTACCATCAATGATATGCCAAGGAAGGCAGGTAGAGGAAGAACATGGTAAACTAAAGGAGATGGGGAGAGAGGACTAAAAAGGGGTGCAGTAAGGGAGTTTATAAATTGTATCATTTTATGTATAATAATTTTTAAAAAGCAAGGGATCATTAACTACTACTTTCTCTCCAAGCCTTGTACTGTTAGTAATTCTATCAATAATAAGCACCATCCTATTAAGCAAACTATCCAATTATTAATGCACTAGCAATTGTATTGTACAAAGCTGATCATAATGTCTACAGAAGTCACATACTTGACAGACTAGGGCAGGGGTTGTTTTTATTGATATTGTCTAATTAGGATTTAAAAGGCTGGCTTCCCAAACTCAATGAGGATTTAATGAATGACATTACCCCATAGTTTTCTAGCATAACTTGTTCACAAATGAACTGTATCTCCTGCTTTCTGCCTTGAAAACTTAACCTATCATATGACAGCTAAGTTTTGCTCCTCTTTTTTATAAGCACTGCAAGATTATGTAAAAAATGGCAGCAATCATGGTGTTAACATAATGCAAACAATTAGTATAGCAAAACCTAAGTTTTAATTGGAATGCATACATATGTCTTTTCAGAAGGTCTCTGTGGTATCTTTGATCTACCTTCTGATTGTTATAATGTTCTGCTTTCTGCTAGCAGAAGTGCTTGCCATGTGAAAGCATTCAGGCATAGTTATCCAAGTTTCAGGTGTGGTAAAATAAACTTGCAGTTAAAGCAGCTGATCATGGATCAGGCTAGCTGAAAATACTCTAAGAAAAATGTCTTTCAAAGAGAAAGCTAGGTTTTGGATTAAACTAAAATTCTCATGGAAAGTGTTTTCATTCTTCAAAAATGTTTTTTGTTCATTGGGAAGACAAGAAAATACCCGGAAGCTATTTTTTCAAATATTTTGGCCTTAAATTTTTTCAGATGTTGCAATTTATTGGCAAAAGTTGAAATCTTAGCGTAGGAAAAAAAGTACCATTTTTTGAAGATCACGATTAAAAAAAATCTGTACACACTTACTCCCTCTGTGATTTTTGGATACAACAGTTAAATCTCTTGGGATCAGACAGAAGGCAAGGGGTAGTCCCTGTATGGAAGACTGAATGGACACCAAGTTGACATCACTTCTAGAAAGATACAAAAACCTATGGCAGAAAACATTTCTGGAAATTCAGTCAGTGACATTAGAGTAGCTGCTCTTCAACAACAAAACTTTAAAAAGCAACCAGACTATCAAATTGTGGAACAACAAATCAAACTGAATAGTGATAAACATCATCTCAACAGAGGTTATGGATTCTTATCCCATTAACTGGCATCGCTTTTATAGCCCCTATTATCTCTCAATGGGTTAACTCCTTTGTTTATCCTTTGATCCTTTCAACTCACCGTCATCTCTCAGCAGAGCCCCTGCTTTCCGCCCCTCTTTCCCCATCTTGGGTATGATGATAAACTACATCCAAGTGGAGGGCCTGATGGCAACATGATGGAATCACATGTGGTGGGGTAGCTCCTATAAAATATCACAATGTTCCAATCTCCAGAGGAAGGCAAATATAGGGCATCTCAAAACCTCAGCCCCTACGGCCTTGTGGGTACTTCTTGGTTGGAGAAAGTCTAGGGGACCTCACCCTGAGAAAAACATGCCCTTGCTGAGGGATTAGGCAGTCTGCAGCAGGTCTGATCTGTTGCTCCCTGGCAGAAGCTACAGCCATCAAGGCACTGAATGTCTGGACTTGGTCTGGCCTTTGGATTCGATCTCATTGGTCTAAAGTGAGGGTGGTACATTTTGGGCAGCCTCCACTCCTCCATATTCTGACCTAGGTGTACGCCTTGGGTCTCATAGTTTCATAGTTGTTAGGGTTGGAAGGGACCTATTAGATCATCGAGTCCGACCCCCTGCCCTGGGAAGGATTGAGTGCTGGGGTCAGATGACCCCAGCCAGGTGTCTGTCCAAACTCCTTTTAAATACCTCCAAGGAAGGGGACAGAACCACGTCTCTTGGAAGCGTCTCGGTGCAACGGTCACAAGACTGGATGCAAGTGGATTCATCCGTCACCTGACGACCTCTTAGGCATACACCGTGATCCAGAGGATCAGCAGTTGCCTACAAATGACCTTATCTCTTTGTTTAGTAGTCCCCACCCTCTCTGCAAGTCCATTCACAGGATCTAAGGAAGCAGACTATAGCCTACAATAGCTTGTGACTCTCTGAATGAGTTAGACTATAAGGAGCCCTACTGCTGTGCCTTCTGCCTTGAATAACACGCAGCGTGGTGTTAGGTTCCCATCAACAGAGGATGATTATCACACTTTGTTACCTTACACTTTGTGCTCTTCTGCTCCCCCTCTGCAAAAATGAAGTTTATTTCCTACCTATGGGGACTTTTTACCGTCTTGTACCATCTACACTTTTCCCAGAGCCTGACGAAGGGACTTTGATCCCGAAAGCTTGCAGAAAAGGACAATTTTCTTGCCATTTTCCAGTTGCTGTCATAAAAGATATCATTTTGGAACCAAGAGTTCTAGTTTTTTGTATGTCTTTTTGTCTCAGACCAACACGGCTACCAAGTACCCCCTTGCTACCTTACAGGATGTTGTGAGATTAAATTTCTCATCAGATAAAGGAGTGTTGGGATCATGTGAGGCTCTGATTCAGAAAGACATTTAAGCCTTTATTTAACTGTGAATAGTTGCATTCTTGTGAAAGTTTTCATCAGCTAGATGAGGGGCTCTGGAAGGCTTCCCTAGAAAATATTTCTTTTCTTCTTGGAAAGTGTCCTTTCTGCCATATCTAGTTATGATATTTTTCCCCCCTTCAGTGCTTTCAGTTCCCTGTGATGCCTTCATTTCTCCATTCCACAAATGCTTATTCCTAGGCCAAGAATTGGGGAGACCCTGTGTGGTGACACTGAGCCACACACACTGACACTGGATAGCCAGATCATTCCTAGGGTCGGTCTGTGTCCTGCAGCCTATATATAGACCCCCCCTTTCTATGAAGTATGCTGGTCTCCTCTTCCTGTAAAAGCTTTCTCTTAATTCTAAAACATTTGAGGTGGGATTATATCCTGATGCATAAGGGCCTTATATTCCTTCCACATTTTTTTCTTTGAAAATGGTATTTAAGTGCCTGTCTGCATTTTTAGCAACGTAATTCTTTAAAAAAGTGGCCCTACACCTTTGAGAGCTGTTGTCACCATGAGTTCTGTGGGCCAAACAAGAGAGAGAGAATAAAAAAGAATTTCCTGGTGAGGTTTGAATTTGCTACCTTTCGGGCTTGAAGAGCTTCAGTCACGTGTCAGGGATGGATAAGACGCATTTACTGAGAGGCGTTACTTTTCATTTATTATCCCATATGTTTTCCATGAATGTAATTATGTGTATGCAGATGTTTGATCCCACTAAGTATCTGTTTGAATGCTGGCATATTTGACTCCTTGTGTTTTGAAGATCTAGTCTCATTGTATCTAATGACATGTACTGACGTTAGAATCTGTTACTGGTTTGGAAATACGGTTCAGCAGCTGCCGACTCCAAACATTTGATTAGAAGTCAGAGCATAAATGTAATCATTTATCAGTGATTTGGTATATATTTAACAGCACCTGTATGTCAAAGACCTTAACCTTGTAGCATACAAATCGGTCTTGTTTAGTGATCACTGATTCAACATCACTTAAATGTTAAGCTGAAAAAAATATAATTGAAAGTAATGGTACATAAACTCTCGAAGGAGAAAATAAAGTCTATATGATGTACATCTCTATTTTCTGTCCTTAGTGTTTTACAGTTTGACAAGGACATAGATAAATTTACCCTTTGCCAATGGCAGTGGAGCACTGATTAAACATCTAGGAGCAATTATGAATTGGCTGGTACCAGCAAACTGTGATAGCTTACCAGTTTCATGTGAATCTGTTACCTACACCAGTAAATACTTGGTTTGTTTCCAAAACCTGAATTTTCTCCACTTTGGCCCAGTGTCAAGGCTCTTCTTTTTAATTGATTTTTGAGTGTCTGTCTTATTTTGAGTTTAATATTGCAGAATGTTAGTGTTTAGTATTGCAGTGTTTTGTATTTAAGTGTTTAGTATTGCAGAATTTTAGTGTTTAGTATTATCTCTGTGTGGAAGTCATTTGGTATTTTGAAGAACCCATTGTTTAAAAAGACAAGTATTTTAATGGTTGAAAGGAAGCAGGAGGAGGTGAGAGCTGGCTGCTTTATTTGTCTTTCCATTTATTTATTTAACTGCCTCATGCTGTTTTATGGTTCTTTGTGACCGAAGTAAAAGTTCATCTTTTACTTTAAAATAGCATAAGTTTCTGATCCTCATTATGGCAATAAAAACATTGAAAACTTAAATTATAAGGGATCCTAACCAAAGGAAACAGATGAGAATAATCAATATTAAATTTAGGTTAAAATTTAGAATTTTTTTCTACCATATGTTTTTTTCTGTAGTCTAGGAAGCTTTAAATGTGGGTTCAGGCCCTTAAGGTATGTGTACATTATCTCGATTCCTCATTTGGTACCACTGCTGTGAAGCTTGCCCTTCCCACTTGTATGTGCTCAATATTCACCAAATTCCAGAATTGAACTAAAGTAGTCAGCTAGCATCATGTTCAGAGCGTGCCGATAAGCATGCCTGGGGCAGAGAAACCAAGAGCGGTGCAGAGCACTAGTCTAAGGTTGCTCCCTTGCTTCCTTACTGTGATTTGGCACATACAAAGCAGGAGCCAGGTGGTGGCATATGATTCTTGGCAGCACTTGTAGACATGGCATGGGGGCAGTGCAGACAGGCCCTCATTAACTCGTGCAGGGTTGTAAAGGCCAATTCAATGGTTTTAATCACCTTAGTGCATCTCTAATCTACCGCCACATACTTGCCATTTGAATGATGTTATCACTCTGTCCTACTTGCTACTAGCATTGGCGCAAGCAAAGGGCTGTTTTCACAAAGAATCATGGCAATGTTTTTATTTGTATGAATGTGTTGAGATTTTAAAGGAAGCGTAAGGGGATTAGACACTTAAAACCTATTGAAATTCAGTGGGAGTTGGACAACTCATTTTTTCCTATCAACATACCAGTTTGTGTACATCATCCTACCCTCACTGAAGTCCATGGCAGCATCCCACTGACTTCAAGAGTGATTGGATTACACCTGAGGTGGGATTAATGCTGGAAGCACTTATGAAAAGTAAGGTATCCACAAGCATATACTTTCACAATGGTTCATGACAGAAGCATTAAAATTGTAAGAGAGACTTAAACATCTTCTGTGATGACTTCAAGCTCTTCTGTTTGCTGTTGTTCCCTTACTGAATTGCAGGACCATGTGATGTTGGTGACTGGTCACACAGCATAACAGGTGCAAATGCTTGAAGTATTTTTTACAGAAAATGGATTGTGAACAATCCATGGGGTGAGATATGTTTCTATCAAACATGTCCAATAAATCAAATGTGCCCAAGAAATCTTCTGAAAACTGAATTGGTATATGAATAATTTGTGAAGGGAAAAAGGAACACAATTGTAAAAATGGTTCCTTTCCCCCGTAAATCTGCAGATGGGTGAAGTTTCTTGATTTTCTTCACAGTTTTGATCAGGGTCTGAGGGGAGCCTTAAAACAATTGCTGTGCAACAAGCTGAGCTTTTCTCTATTCCTGGAACATTGCAGCAAGGGAACATCACAGTCATGCTGCCTGATGCATGTTTCCCAGTTTCTTTTTGAGAAGCAAGGTGGCAGTTGCGCTCAACATTAGCTTTCCAGTTGATTAAAGTTGGGATTTTTTTCCCCCTAGAAAGTCTGCAGAACATCCAACCAAACATAAAAAGGTTCAGAGGTGTCAGTAAGAAGATCTATGCTCTAATCAGAAGGGATGTCTCCTCTGAGCACTATTATTTGCCAAGAAACTATTTCTGTAAGAGTGAAAATCTCTAACCACTCCTCAAATAACTGATTGGGTGGGTACAGCAGTGCTCAAAATGATTTCCTGGAACAGACACATAGGTAACCAGGGTAGTGAGCATGATATAAATGCCTAGGCAGATGGAGATAGCCAACAAAATGGGCACCCTCAGCTAAATGGATTCCTTCTCTGTTGGTGTTGAGAAAGCAGCATAGTGCGGTGAACAGCACATGGGGCTGCAGGTCTGGAGACTCGATTCTTACTTGAGCTCTGCTGTTTAGGTTCATGGTGGTGTTGGGCAAGTCATTTCCCCTCTCAGTTCCCACTTGTGTTGTATCAACTGTGTCTATTTGGACTGTAAATTTTCCACCAACTGTTGCATATTATGTTATTTGTATAGTATCTGGCACAAAGCAGCCTCCTTCTTAGTCATAGCTGTAATAATAATAAAATTAATACTATAATAATAACAACTAAGTTCCTGGCTCAGGGATGAACCTTGCACTTTCAGTAAACTTTTCCCACTTAGGAGTTTCCTCTGAAGCATAGAAAATTAGGGTTGGAAGGGACCTTGTCCAACCTCCTGCTCAAAGCAGGACTATCCCCAACTAGATCATCCCAGGCAGGGCTTTGTCTACCTGGGTGTTCAAAACCTCCAAGGATGGAGATGCCACAACTTCTCCAAGTTAACTCGCTCCAATGCTTTACTACCTTCCTAGTGAGAGAATTTTTCCTAATATCTTTCATGGGGCCAGATGGCTACCAGACTCTCATTTACCTCATATTGTCATTATACTGGTGCAAAGTGAATGAGGACACCTGCTATTTTATGTTTATTCTGCAAGCATCAGTAATGCAAGGGATATATATAGATGTAAGTTGGCATATAGACAATTAATATTCTGCCAGAGGATGAGGAAATAGTATGTTATATAGGTAGAAAGAGACAACACTTCCGCACCGCCTGTAATTATGGGGTGAGCTGTGCATTTATGTACAGTTGTGTGTCAGGTCCTCATCTGGTGGAAACTGGTGTCACTAGCAGGGAGTTAGGCTAGCTTTGGGATCTGGCCAGTTGGGATGCCTTGGCAGAAATTGTGCTGCCTAAATGTCAAGTATAAAAATGTTTTTTGGAGGGGAAACTCTCTGGTGAAAGCATTGTTACCAAGGCTGGACCATGAAATTTGCTCCACCAGCCAGCAGCTAGGTCACACCGATCTGTACCAGTCATATAAAGGATTTGTTCACTTCTAAACCGGTAGGTCAGCAAGTCTGTATTTCTTCTATCGTCATGGCTAAAGCTAAAGTTGGGAGCACTGAAACTTTTTAATATCTCTCCTGCTTCCTATATATAGTGTACTATTTTCTTCTGTATTTACACAAGCTTAAAATATAATGTGTGGGATATTTAGTAAAACACACTCCCAGACCAAGGTCTTTTTTATTTTTATTTTTTTAATAATATTTCCTTTCCATGCCTATGATCTTCAGGAACTGGGAGCTGGGAGAGTTAACTGTGCTTATTGTCTCCTGCGTGTCTACAGTGGTCTTGCAAGCACTGCTGCTGCAGAAATGATCTTTTGCCCTCAACTCTGTAGTGTACGAAGCCCCATTTTTTAAAAAGCAAAAGCAATTTTGCTGTTGTCTTCATTATTTAAAGCTTTGTTCCATGGTAACACACACACACACACACACACACACACACACACACACACACACACACACGAAACCTCTGAAGATTTAAAAGCTGTACCATGTTTTACAATGTTGAGAGCTTGGGCTCATTCTTCTAGTAGACTTTTCTTGTTGCTGTTAAAGGCCAAAGGTGTGCGAGAAATTTGCATGGTGAAAGACACCCCCTGGACTGAGAGTACATAAGGGAAGTTCTGCATAGACTCTGCATTAGTGGAGATACCCAGAATGCAGTAAGTTAAGCACATGATAAAGTTTTGCAGCATTGGGGTCTATGGAAATGAGAGAAAGGGGGAAGAGTCTATCTTAGGGGGAGGCAATTATTTGGCCTTGTGGGCCATATAAGGAGTTTTGTTGAGCTGTTGTGAGCTGGGTCAGCACCCCACCTCTTCACCCTCTCCCCACTGCACAGCAGCTCAACAAAACTCCCTATGTGTCCCCATCCTGTCCGCTCGTCCATGCACTCTGCTCACATCGAATCCCAGCCGATCTCCACAGAGACCCTAGGATTGTGGAGTGGCAAAAGCATGGGGCTGGGGCCTGGGGCAGAGCCACAATCCTCTCCACGCACACCCCTGCCTGGAGACCTGATGTGCATCACAGGGGTGTGTACCACAGGAGTGTGCAGGCAGCAGATCATGGCTGCCAGAAGGGCAAATAAAACTGACGTGCATCAGCCGATGTGTGACCAATAGATCCAGGGAGGTTCTCCTCCCTCTCTATTTGGTGTTGGTGAAGCCTCAGCTGGAGTACTGTGGCCAGTTCTGGGCAGCGCACTTCGAAAAGACTGTGGATACGCTCGAGAGGGTACAAAGAAGGGCCACCTGTATGGCTAAGGGCATGGAGGGCAGGCCCTATGAAGAGAGACTCCAGAAACTGAGGCCTGCTCAGTCTGAATAAGAGACAGCTTAGAGGTGACTTGATAGCTGCCTAAAAGTATGTCAGCGGGGAGCATCAAGAACTAGGAGAGCAACTATTCAGGAGGCCACCTCTAGGGAGCATGAAGACCAATGGGCATGAACTAATAGAGGGTAAATTCAGGTTGGGCATAAGGAAAAACTTCTTCTCTGTAAGGGTCACCAGGATCTGGAACACATTCCCAGCAGAGCTAGTGCAGTCAACCTCCTTGGAGGTGTTTAAGGTGAGGCTGGACAGGTACCTTGTTGATCTCATCTGAGCCCAATAACTTCCTGCCCACGGCAGGGGACTGGACTTGATGATCTTGTTGATCTTGATGATGATCCTTTCCTGGTCTGTGTTTCTATGATTCTATGCACTGGCCAAGGCCAGCAGGCTGGGGAGTGCTCCTGCACACCTCACAGGGTTCCCTGGGCTGCTGGAGATAGCCAAATGCCCGGGCCACCCCTGCCACTTCATCTTCCAGCCATAGGCATCTGTCAGCTGCAGGCAGGCAGCAGGAGTGGGCAAGGAGGGCATCTCTTTTTCTGAGCACTTACATCCCTGGACCATGCCTCTGCACCCCACGATGTACACACAGACCTGACACAGAGCCCAGGAAAAGCCCCGTGCTCAGGCACAGCCCCAAGCAGCCCAACCTGGCTGCTGGGCATGAGTCAGCAAGCCTTCTCCCAGTGCCATGTCATCTGTCAGCTGCAGGCGGGCAGTGGGAGGAGGCATGCTTGTCCATGTCTCGCAGCCCAGTCAGGCTCCATGGGGCTGCACCCGAGCCCAGGGGTTCATGTCAGGTCTGTGTGTACATCACGGGGTGCTTCATGCAGTGCAGAGGCATAGCTTGGGGATGCTGGTGCCAAGGTGCTGAGGCTTGTGGACAGAAAAATAGATGCCTCCCTTCCCCACTTCTGCTGCCTGCCTGCAGCTGAGAGCTGACCAGAGGCAGGAGGCAGGGCTCTGGAAGGAGCTGAGAGTGGGGCAAGCGCTACTGCACCTCCCTGCGAGGACGGACTAGCAGGAGCCACAAAGGAGCGTTGGATGCCAGTGGACAGTGACCTAACTTGAATTGATAGGGGATCTGGTAGAGAAGTTAGATTCACTGGTCTAACCTAAATTGATTAAGTTTGAGAGCACATCGATCCAGGACTATCTTAGACCAGGCTCCACCATTTTTAGACCAGTCTATGTGCAGTGAACTTCTCTTCTGGGTTTCAGACTGGTTTCTTATCACTGAGGGTGTTTTTACATGTGATCTGGGGGTGGATGGGAGGCGCTTTAATTAAAGTGTCTTTGAGAGCTGCTCTAATGAAAGTGCCTACCACCGTGCTTCAAAATGGTGCTCGGGGTGCTATAATTAAAGTGTGATAAACTAATTAGCATGCTTTAGCAGACTTAATTGAATCAATTATTCCATGTACATCTGCAGGCACCCTCAGACTGTACCTGGCCAGAATTTGCCATGCTTAGACCAGCAGGGTCTATAGTCTAATGTCGTGTCACCAGTTATAGGCAGCAGAAGAGAAACCTGCAAGGAAGACTGATGTGGATAATTATGGAATAATTTACCTGAGGAATTTTTTTTTCCTATTATTTATTTGCACTGCAGTAAGTATGTAGGATCCTGTGTGTTAAATGCTGTCCAAAGTCAGATTGTGCCCCAAAGCACACACAGTCTAGGTATTTATTTTATGGTAGTACTCAAACTCCAGCCGAGATGGGGGTTCACACTTCATTCTGTGTCCACTGTTGGTGAGTAATAATCTGAAGAGAATAAAGAAGGGCATGATGGAAGTATGATCATCTCCTTTTTGCAGATGGGGAGCTGGGACAAAGACAAATTGACTGTCCCAAGGTCACATAGGGCATTTAATGGCTGGTTAAGGCACCTAGACAAATTGGAGGGCTGAGCCAAAAGAAATCTCATGAGGTTCAACAAGGACAAGTGCAAAGTCTTGCATTTAGGATGGAATAATCCCATGCACCAGTACTGGGGGCTGCAGGTCTGCAGAAAAAGACCTGGGGGTTACAGTGGACAATAAGCTGAATATGAGCCAGCAGTGTGCTCTTGTTGCTAAGAAAGGGAATGGCATACTGGGCTGCATTGGTAGGACCATTGCCAGTAGGTCAAGGGAAGTGATTATTGCCCTCTATTCAGCACTGGTGAGGCCACATCTGGAGTAGTTTGTTCAGTGTTGGGCCCTCCGCTATACAAACGATGTGGACAACTTGGGCAACAAAAATGGTGAGGGGGCTGGGGGATATGACTTGTGAGGAGAGGCTGAGGGAACTGGGCTTATTTAGTCTGGAGAAGAGAAGACTGAGCAGGGGTTAATAGCAGCCTTCAACTACCTGAAGGGAGGTTCAAAACAGGATGGAGCTGGACTGTTCTCAGCAGTGGCAGTTGAGGGAACAAGGAGCAATGGGCTCCAGTTGCAGCAAAGGAAGTTTAAGTTGGATATTAGGAAAAATTGTCTCACTAGGAGGGTAGTAAAACACTGGAATAGGTCGCCCAGAGACATGGCAGGATCTCCATCCGTGGCGGTTTTTGAAACCCAGCTAGACAAAGCCTTGGCTGGGGTGATGTAGTTGGGGCTGGTCCTGCTTTGAGCCGGAGGCTGGACTAGATGTTACCTCCTGAGGTCCCTTCCAACCCTCATTTCCTATGAGTCTATGATTCTTGCCAAGTCGGGTTACATACATGAGGGCAAAAAAGTAATGATTTAAAGATGGAGCTTGGTCATTTAATTAACAGGATTACGTGATGGGGTTGCTTGTGATAGTAGGACATACAGCCCAGTGATCCAGCAGGTCATTTCCAGTCCTATGTTCCCAAAGCCCAACCTGTGCAATTGCTTCAGGATCATGCTATTAAAAACTGTCATTATTTTCCATTCCCCATACAGACCAATTTATCCAATGTTTCCCTTAGGTAGAGCTGACTTAGAGAATGTGTTGGCTTCTGTCTTGTTTACTTTTCATTCCATCCAGGAAGAGCACACACCAACTGCTGAAACTTCCTTAGCCTGACAAAGGGTTTTTGAACCCGAAAGCTTGCTTAATAACTATTCTCCAACTATTTGGGTTGGTCTAATAAAAGATATCAAATTCACCCAAGGAACCTTGTTAGCTTCCTCTATACACCAATACAAATCACTTCTAGTGGGCTGACAGTGACTTTTGCTGGAACAATGGCCTGCAGGGACCTGTTGAGGGGGACCTTTTAGCTCCCATGTAGCAATGAAATGCTTTGAACAAGCTTCTCCAAGAACAGATCAATGCTATACATTGTGTATAACCTGCCAAAGGTACCAGTGCTGTTCCTACAAAGTTAAGCTATAGCTTATTTTAGGCAGTATATCCTATATCCTAGGAATAAATCCATACCTATTGTTTCATCACTAGCCTATTGCATCTATGTATTTCATGGCATTCAGAGCAAACACTTTGTTTTGATCAGATTTCCTTGCTTTTGGATTTAAAGTGAAATAGTTATCTCCTTGAGTGGATGGCCTCCCATGTTATTGTGTTGTATTCTACCTGGTGCACAAATCAAGAGTGTCCAAGGCTATGAACACCCTGTTGAGAATTGCTGAAATGACATAAATGAGATTTATTTAGTCTATTACTTTTAGAAGTAACCAGGTCAAATAATATTAGGCTTGTCATGAGAAAATAATGTACAATCCACTAATACTTTACTCTGTGTGTGTGTGTGTGTGTGTGTGTGTGCGTGTGCGCGCGCGCGTGTATTACATATATAAACCTACTGTAGAATTATCAATAGTCACTTACATGCTCATGCAAAGCTCTGTAAAAACTGCTTAGGTGCACGGTTGAATTCTCCAATCTGTGAATCACTTAATTGGCATTACACTGTACTTTCTTAAGAATACTTTTATGAAAGATTTATGCTCCTGGGGCTAAATACTGAACTATGCTAGTAGGATCCCTTCTTATTTAAGTCAGTTGGAAAAAAGGCAGGTACAGACAGCCTCACAGCTTTCCGCTAGAAACAAATGAATTGTGAGTAATGGCATGCATGTGTCCTGTCTTAGGGTCTTAGTGCACAAACTTACTGAACTGTTCATGGGCTTAAAGTTAAGCACCTGCCTAGTTCTTGTGGGACTGAGGCCTGGTATAGGAGATGAGTGTGGCCTACTGGAGAAGTCTTCTAATACCATTTATTTCATTACCTGTTGGAGTGTTTATCTGCTCTTTGACCCAGATATTTCAAATACTTAGGGGCTTATGTACCTTTTGAGCCAATTCACAAGTAGTTGTAGGATCAGGGCCCTGAAAACAATAAAGCAGGTGCAAGAAAAGATTAATAATTATTTCCATTTTGCAAGAGGGAAGTTAAGGCATTGTGATTAAGCAACATGTCCAAGGTCATCTGGGTACTTTGTAGCAAAGTCTGAAACGGCACCTCAGTCTCAATCTCAAATCCTTATGCGTTGCTTACCCATGAGAACATCTTTTTCCCAAGATACAGCACATGATGAATAAATTGTTGCTCTTCGTTGCCTTCATATAAATTGAAAGTCAGAGATGTTACTCCAGAGTGACAAACCCAATTGAAAGCAAACATCAGGCTGGCATAGATAGCACCAGAGAATACTCACTAACGTGATAGTTTAGGTACCAGTCATATGATTGGGTCCTTCCACTCAGTGCAATGTCAATGGAATGATTACAATGCAAATGTGGCTATGTTACCTCCCAAGACCCCCATAATAAAATTCATTAAACTTGTCCAGCTACTATTCTAATGGTGTACAAATTTCAAATCATCCTTGACATTTAAGTAATTTTTACCATGTAGAACCATTGCAAAACTCCACCTAACTCAGGTGGTGTCTAGTCCCACGAGGGGTAGCGCCTTGCTTGACCTGGTCTTACCAACAGGGGATGATCTTGTGGGGACCATGTGAGTTCATGGTAGTCTGGGACATAGTGCCCATCACTTGGTCGAGTTCACGATCCAGCGAAGGGTGGGTAAAGTAACTAGTGGGGCTAAGGTGTTGGACTTCAGAAGGGCCAACTTTAGCAAGCTTAGAAGGCTAGTTAGTGAGGGGATGCAACTCAAGAACATAGAGCATATGGGGGTCGAGGAGGGTTGGAGATATCTCAAGGGAGTGATCCTTGGGGCTCAAAAGGAGTCTATCCCATTACATAGGAAGGGAGGTAAGGGGGCAAAAAAGACCCCTTGGCTGAACAGGGAACTCCAGGAGAGCCTGGGGCAAAGAAAGAGATGCATAGGCAATGGAAGCAGGGAGCAGCCACCAAGGAGGAATATATCTCCCTGGCGCACTATTGCAAGGAATCAGTTAGACAGGCCAAGGCGGGGCTTGAGCTCAGGCTGGCTTCAACAATCAAGGACAATAAAAAGTCCTTCTTCAGGTATATAGCGGGCAAAAGGAAAGCTCAGAGCAACATAGGGCCCCTGCAGGACAAATCAGGACAGTTGGTGGTTGACGCGGGGGGAAAAAAGCAGAGCTCTTCAATGAGTTCTTCGCTTCAGTATTTCTATGTACTGACCAAGCCAATTCCCCCACCTCGATCATTGACGGATGTCCACATGGCACCAGTCCACCGACGGTTAGTTCTGAAATAGTTAAGGAGCTCCTGGAGGAGCTGGATGGGTGCAAGTCAGCAGGCCCGGATGACCTCCAGACATGGCTGCTGAAAGAATTGGCCAGTGTCATAGCTGAGCTGCTGGCACAGCTGTTTGAGCACTTGTGGTGCTCCGGCCAGGTCCCTGAGGACTGGAGAAAGGCCAATGTGGTGTCCATTTTCAAGAAAGAGAGAAGGGATGAGCTGGGTAACTTTAGACCAGTCAGTCTTACCTCTATTCCTGGGAAAATACTAGAGAAAATAATCAAAGAACACATTTGTGCAGGCCCAGCAGGGGAAATGATGCGAGGGGAAACCAGCACGGGTTTGTCACAGGTAGATCCTGCCTGACAAAACTTGTAGCCTTCTATGACCAGGCCACACACTGCCTGGATGCAGGAGCCGAGGCTGATGTCATCTTCCTGGACTTTAGGAAGGCCTTTGACACAGTTTTGCACCCTATCCTCATTGGGAAGCTAGCAGACTGTGGAGTGGATGTCTGCACAGTCAGGTGGGTGGCCAACTGACTTAGGGACTGCACCCAGAGAGTGGTGGTGGATGGTTCCTTCTCGGCCTGGAGGGAGGTGGGCAGTGGGGTCCCGCAGGGTTCAGTCCTTGGACCGATATTATTCAATATCTTCATTGGCGATTTGGACGAGGGCGTGGAGAACACCTTTTCCAAGTTCATTGATGATACCAAGTTATGGGGCAAAGTTAGTACACTGGAGGGCAGGGAGCAGATTCAGGCTGACCTGGACAGGGTGGGTCAATGGGCAGAAAGAAATAGGATGCAATTTAATAAAGATAAAAGTAAGGGACTCCACCTGGGAAGGAGGAACCCCCAGCACACCTATAGGTTAGGGAGTGTCTTTCTCAGCAGCTCGGAGGCAGAGAGGGATCTTGGAGTCATAATTGACTCCAAGACGAACATGAGCCGGCAGTGTAACAAGGCCATCAACAAAGCCAATTGCACCTTGTTGTGCATTAGCAGGTGCATGACTAATAGATCAAAGGAGGTGATGCTCCCCCTCTATGTGGCACTGTTCAGGCTGCAGTTGGAGTACTGTGTCCAGTTTTGGGTGCCATACTTCAAGAGGGACGCAGGGAATCTGGAGAGGTTCCAGAGGAGGGCCACTCATATGATTAGTGGCCTTCGTGATAGACCCTACGGGGGGAGGTTGAGAGAGCTGAATCTCTTCAGCCTTCACAAGAGATGGCTGAGGGGAGATCTTGTGGTCACCTATAAATTTATTAAGGGAGGTCAACAGGGAATAGGGAAAGCGTTGTTTACTAAGGCGCCCCAGGGAGTGACTAGGAATAATGGGTGTAAACTACTTAAGAGTGGATTTAGGTTAGATATTAGGAAGATTTTTTTCACAGTAAGGGTGGCCAGGATCTGGAATGGGCTTCCAAGAGAGGTGGTGCAATCACCTAGCTTGGAGGTCTTCAAGAGGAGGCTAGATAGTTACCTGGCTGGAGTCATCTGACCTCGGTCCTCTTTCCTGCCGGGGCAGGGGGTCGGACATGATGATCCATTGTGGTCCCTTCCAACTCTACAACCTATGAATCTATTAATTCTACCTCATTCCCACAAATGTAACCTCTTATTTGTTTCCAGGGCCTATGTGATACTTCATTCTATTTTCCCAAAGCAAGCACTTTGGTGTGGTTTTTGTTCTTTCAAAAAAAAAATCAATGTAGGCAGCCAAAATACACAAATAAACTGCCGGTAATGAAGGAAAGCAAGTGCTCCATGTGGGGAAAGGGAATGTCAATGAGGAAATTGACTTTGGTTTCAAAGGTTTGAAATAAAAGCATTTCTAAAATTATAAACAATACATATTAATCTTTGTATTTAATTTTTTCTTGCTTCTTTTATTTTTTTTGAAAGAGAGAGAGAGACTATAAAGAAAATGGCAAAATATTAGATAAATCCCAGATATAACTGGGGGGATTTACTTTTCCTCTTCCCACACCACTGGCACTTTCAGAAGTATTTTTAGCCTGAACTGTTTTAATTGGAAATGCCCCAAAATGTGTAAGGATGAGATTGTGGAAAGCAGAAGCTGTCATGAATATAAAGATTTCTACCAAGAAAAATACCTAGGCCAAAGACACCAGATGTTCTCATTGACTGAAATAGCAAATGAAAAGTGAGATTGACAAGCAATGCTCTCAAGTCTGATCCAGCAGAGCTTGACTTGATTTGGAGCCCCTGGGAAGTCCTTCTAAAGCTTGTTTGGCCATGGGTTGTATTAAATATTCTCTTATGTAATACATGGCTTAAAACTGCCCCTTACCTGGTTCATTTATTGGGTTAATGGTTAAACATAACAAGCTGTTTTCTTGTTAAGGGAAGGTTTGTGCTGGAAGGCTCCAGGATTGACATATCAATTAGAATTAAAAGAGGGAAAAATCTGCCAACTCTAGTTTACACTTCCAAGTGTCACGTGTCTTATAATAGCAGAACTGCCAAGTCACCCACAATTTTATTGCAAATCTTATGCTGTTTGATTTGATTTCTTTTTTTAAGGCTACAGCTCCCAGAAAAAGGAAATTACCTGAAAGTCCCTGCTTTAAGCTGTCAGTTTGCAGCCCTCAGGGCTGCAGTCAGAAGTTTGAAATGGGTTTCTAAATGCTCTCAAACCAAAAATCAAATAATAATCAAAAACTTGTCTCCTCCTCATCCCTTCTCCCCCTCCCCCAAAAAGATTTTTTTGAAGTTAATCTCATCCTTCTGGCTCATGATTTTTCATGATTCATGGGATTGCACCTATGGGTGTCCACCAAAACCATGGGCCCATTTTCATAGATTCTGTACAATCTTATAATAAGATATAGCTCATGCCCTAAGTAGACAAGACAGACAAAATGTGGGAGGAAAAGTAGTGAGGTGCAGTGAGCTGCAGTAATCTGCCCAAGGTTATTCAAGATCCCAGAGGTAGAGCCAGGAGAAGAACCCGTGTGTCATATATCCCTATCAGGTAGACTGCCTAACAGGCTGTCCCCACTTCCACTGTGCTTTGATGCAGGCCCAGAAGAAAGGACTGCTGCCTTATTTTATCTGAACCACTGTGCTCAGCCTGACCTGTCAAGAAGTCATTTCAGATTTCCCCCCCCCCCCAACAAAAGCAATCGGTGAAGTCCATTGCTGCCACAGCTCTACCCAAGCCTGGAGCAGGTCTGCAGACAAAGAATCTGACTTGCCAAATTTGAACTCTTAGAGGAACTTCACAAGAAAGCAGTCACTCTTTCCGCTAAGAGCTGAAGACATTTATTGTTTGTTCCACTTTACTGTGCACCTGAATGTATTTCACCACATAAGGAAGTCAGTTATATTCCCCAACTGTGTTTATTATTATCTGAATTGTAGTTCTCCCGTTGTGAAGTTTTTAACCTCACAGAACCCTTCTGAGTCTGTGAGGTCATTAAGAAAGAAGAGGAGAGAGGTAACGACAGATGATTTTGGTGTGTGAGGGTGCTACCATTTTTAGCCTGAATATTCACAAAGGAAAATGAAGGTCATATCCCTGCCTTTTTCTCCTCTTTCCTTCCCTGCTCCCAGAAATACAATCCAGATAGGCCATGCATGCACAGAGGGGAGATTCTCTTGTGAATGAAGGACATGATCTAGCTTGAAGACATTTTCAGGAAGGAACATTGATGATGAGGGGCCTAATGGAAAGTCCGTTGAAGTCAATGAAAATAATCCCATTGCTCAAAATACCCATAGAATAATCCCTCTTTCCCTGTACGATGGTACAGTCACTTGTTCAGAGATGTGTTAAATGGCTGTACAATCTTGTTGTTTCATGTCCTTTAAATTCTGTAGGATTCATCCATCAGGGGCAGAGCATAAGGGAGCAATATGAAGAGAGGCCTTGGTGCTTGCACTCGCACAAGTGTTGTGATCAGGGAGTTTTTTTTCCTAACACTAATTCCCTTGATCAATAAAGACAACACAAGTAAGAAAGAGAAGGAGTTAATATCCTTTCTTTCTTCTTTTTTTTTTTTTCCAATTGCAAAAAGCCTGGGTACTTGTAACATAAGTGCCTGGCTCTTTATTTTTAAGAGACAATTTAAGCCTGGGTAGCAAATCAGTTTTACTTGACTGAAAACTGTAACAGCAGCATAAAGTTACTGCATGGGTGCCATAGATTAGAGAGCCTGCTTTAACACTGAGAAGTGTTGAAATGAAGCACTGGATAGAGTATTTTTTTTAAAGATACTATTTCTTCTCTGGGTAAAAGGATTTTCTGTCTAGTCTGTCTCAGAAGGAATAATTTTTCCTGATGTGTCTGTGCTTGAGCAGTTGAAATCCCTTTGCATAAAGCCATTTGTCCTTGTTTTCAGGACTGCACAGGTGCCCCTTTGTGTGCTAGGTGCTGTACTAAAATAGATGTATTCCTACTTCCAGATTGCAGTCAAATGTGATGGGTATCAGGGATTGTTTTAAACATTGGGCACTGTCTTCCGTTTTAGAAACTATCCTATGGCTAGAGTGATATGCAGAAAGTGATTGCTAAGGACAGAGAAGTCCATCAGGATCATCTCATGAATTATTCAAAACCTCATTCCTTTTTCAGAGAGGTAGGCTAGTTTTGTGATTAAAGCATGTTGCTGGGGAGTGTTGCCACTTAATTTATGACCAAGATACCTTGTTCCGGGCAGACCCAAACCCTCAGACCAACCATGACCTCTCCATTCAATAATAGGCACATTTTACTGATACACAGTGATAGCAGATAAGAAAAATGCAAATTCTCTATGTACCAGTCCCAGGGTTCACAGAGGGAAGGTACATCTGGCAAGTATACGAGATTCACCCTCAGGTTCTTTCTTGAATGTCATATGTCAGCAGCCTGGAGGTCGGAGGCCGAGGTCCACCCATCCCGTAGCGTGGTGGGTGAGAGAGGCTGGTGGTATGCCCTCTGTCCATGGTGACCTCATCTTCCCCTCTAGGGGACCCTTTCCTGCTCTGAAATCCCTCCTTCTGTATTTTTTTCTCCCCCTACGATGACTCTTTATCTCTGCGCATCATTGATTTGGTTTCCTTGTGGTCATCATACTGTCCACATTCTGTCCTGTCAGCATATACCTTTGTTTCATAAGCCCATCCCATGCACACATTCTAATTTGGGCTTTACCGGTCTCCGCTTAATTTTTTCTGTCCCTCAAAGCCAGAAATCCTAAGGGCTCTGCAGTTGGGCGTTGTGACCTGGTCAATGCAGCAGAGTCCCTTATCTCTGTTATGGAACACTGTGGTACATGTCTTCAGTTTCCCAGCTTATGTGTCTGCTTGCTGGAAATTTGTGTCACAAACAGGCTTTTACAAATCAGTTAACCTGTAAATCTGTAAAACCCTTGCCATTGCTCTGGGCCATTATCTACTTTACCTACAAGCCAGTTCCTAAAAGCAAACCTCTAAATGTAATTTTCTAGCCATCTGGGAGATTTAGTTTCCATTCCCTACCTTGCTACAGACTTTCTCATGAGACTTTGAAAAGTCAGTTTCTTGATGCCTTAGTTCCTGCTCTGGAGTGGGGGCAATGAGGAACCATCTAACTAATGGATACAGGACTAGTTTGTGGTTGCTGATGAGGTTATGGCTTTCCTGCTCCTTGACCTTCTTGGGGGAGACTTGCTCCTCCTGTATTAAATTAATAAAAGTGTTCAATGAAGACAGAAAGTACAATGCTCTTGAGCTCAGGTGTGGAAGAAGCCTGGGTAGGGTTAGGATGAGCACAGGAACTTGAAATGTAAGTGCCTAGCTGACCAGAATGACAAGCTCCTTGAGCCTTTGCTTAATCAATTTTGTACACTGGAATATGAGCCAGGTTCACTCCAACTTCTACAGTGCTGTGTGGAAACTAGGAAATTCATTAAGTACCGAAATTCAAATCTTCTAAGCAGCTGCACATTCATAGGACTTGCAGAAAGCTACTTCCCTCCCCTCTGGGTCTGATTTTGGTCCCATTTTGAAAACTGCTGGCTTGTAATGCTCCAGGGATTGGATTGCAGGATTAGGGTCATTGGAACTCTCTCCTCCTTATGCCCTTCTCCCAGCCCATCCTGCGTGAGATGCCATGACCAATTTTGCTCACAGCTAAGTCTAAGTATAATGGAAAGGAAACTTTAGCAATGGATAGCTTTCAAGTTGCAAGAAAGCATTTGAAGCTACAATAAGGTTTTATCAGAAGAATCTATAAAACATAACCTAGTATGCTGAACATATCAAAATACTAGTTTAACTGCCTGCTTACAATCCCACCATAAAAAAGAAAAAAAAATACAGCTATAGAAAAACCTCCTGAAGCAACATTTAGAGTAATGGTGAAGAGAACGTATGGTTTAAACAGACATCATAAGTTTAATATGGTTGCATTATTGCTAGCCAGGATTTTATTGATTTATATATATTTTTTTTCAAGTTACTTATCTAGAAATTTATTGTGTCAGTTCCCAATTTTATTTTTTCTAACTGTGATGCCCAGGAAGAAATTAATGAGCTATTATCTGAGGAGTGGAGGGGGAAGGAAAGTGATTTAAATAAAATAGAGTTTCAAATGAATACAAATCAAGAAACTTCTTTTTTTTTTTAAGCCTAATGAAGAAGCATTTGATAGGAACCAGCATCTGTGGCGCAGCCAAAACATTTTCACATTCATAGCACAGTATTTATAGATTTCTTCTGTACCCTCCCCATTGCATTAATGAATGGGAAGAGGAATGTGACATTTATAAAAAGCCTGAGGACTGAGGCTGTCTTAAGGGTTGGGATCCCTTAGAACAGGTAGAAGAGATTGATGTCATATATCTTGACTTCAAAAAAGCCTTCGAGCTGGTTTCCCATGATCTTCTCTTGGAGAAACTGGCCAGTTGGCGCCTTGGGTCCTCCACGATCCACTGGCTGGAAAATTGGCTCCATGTTTGGACCCAGAGGGTAGTAATTGATGGAAGTCACTCATCAGGGTGTCCTGTGACCAGTGGGGTCCCCCAAGGCTCTGTCCTTGGACCCATACTGTTCAACATCTTCATTAATGATGTGGACACTGGAGTCAGAAGCGGACTGGCCAAGTTCACCGATGACACCAAACTTTGGGGGGAAGCATCCACACCAGAAGACAGGCGGGTGATCCAGGCTGACCTGGACAGGCTCAGCAAGTGGGCGGACAAAAATCTGATGGTGTTCAATGCCAATAAATGCAAGGTTCTCCACCTTGGGAAGAAAAACCCGCAGCATCCTTATAGGCTTGGCAGTGCTATGTTGGCTAGCACTATGGAAGAAAGAGACTTGGGGGTCATCATTGACCACAAGATGAACATGAGCCTGCAGTGCAATGCTGTGGCTAGTAAAGTGACCAAAACGCTGGCTTGCATCCATAGATACTTCTCAAGCAAATCCCGGGACATCATTCTCCCCTTGTACTCGGCCTTAGTGAGGCCACAGCTGAAGTACTGCATCCAGTTTTGGGCTCCACAATTCAAAAAGGATGTGGAGAAGCTTGAGAGAGTCCAGAGAAGAGCCACGTGCATGATCAGAGGTCAGGGAAACAGACCCTACGATGACAGGCTGAGAGCCCTGGGACTCTTTAGCCTGGAAAAGCGCAGGCTCAGGGTGATCTGATGGCCACCTATAAGTTTATCAGGGGTGACCACCAGTATCTGGGGGAACGTTTGTTCACCAGAGCGCCCCAAGGGATGACGACTAGGTTGAATGGTCATAAACTACTGCAAGACCATTTCAGGCTGGACATAAGGAAGATTTTATTTACTGTCTGAGCCCCCAAGGTCTGGAACAGCCTGCCACCGGAGGTGGTTCAAGCGCCTACATTGAACACCTTCAAGAGCAAACTGGATGCTTATCTTGCTGGGATCCTATGAACTCAGCTGACTTCCTGCCCTTTGGGCAGGGGGCTGGACTCGATGATCTTCTGAGGTCCCTTCCAACCCTAACGTCTATGAAACAATTGCTTTGAATCCAGGTGAGTGCGTGCGCACCCTGGGGCACTCTAAGCTACATGATGACTTAAAAACACAGCTCTCAGCTACTAGTGGTGTGTCAAGTGCCCCAACCCAAGAGCAGTCCCAGCAGGCACTGTCATTTAGATAGGTCTCTGACCAGCTATTCCTTTTCTACTTAATTCTGCCTCTGGGAAGATGCTGATTTGCCTCTGGCTTATCTAGGTGTCGTGGTAAACACACACAGCAAACTTTAGGACAGGTCAGTAGAAGCTTGGTTTATTAGAGAATGCATTCTGGACAGACTCATACACAATTGGAGAATTGTGAAGAGGTCTGACCCCGTACAACAGGTGAGGCGAGTTCATATAAAAAATATAACATCATAAGTATAGCAACAACATAACCAATCAGCATTTGCCATGACTTTGTTAGTAAAGTGCATGTCTTCTATTTATGTTAATGTTAGCAGAATTTTAAGGGTTTCTCATCTAACTTGTAACTTTAGGGGTCACTTTCCGTTTTGGGCTGACTCAGCAGGCTGGTTTGTGGTTACTTTTGTGCTAAGTTTTTGTTTTTTACTAGACTAGGACAGGACGGTCCCAGTCTTGTGTTAGTCTGGCGGTTTTGGGTCATGTCCTTTTGACTTCCCCATAGCCTAAGCTGAATACATGTTTTGCACCCTTACACATAATGCAGATTCAACTCCATTTTTCCCTTCTTCCACAATCCCCCCTTTGAGACTTAACAGTCTCACACTTCTATCTCCATTAACTTCTATAACTCATTATCTATATCTCTTTGGTAGCTGTCGATGCGATTACAAGTTTGTGATACCATTATTTTAGTTTCTTTTGAGATACTAGAAATGCTTTGCTTAGTTCTTCGGACGTTCATGCAGACACAACACAAGATTAGTTGTATAGATGTATATATACTTAAGCCTAAAATTAAAATCAGGCACAAGACGGACATTATTTTCCTGAGCAAGCCTTTGAATACTCCCCAAGGGTCTAGCCAACTGAACCAGTTGGCTGAGGTATCTTTTGGAACAAAGGTTACTTCAGCAGCTTTAGCTGCATGTACCAGGGCATCATTAACATAACCTTTGACTAGGTCGAAGGAGCTATTAGCATATGTGCAACATTCTTCACCAATTATAGCACAAGCACCCCTTTCCGAGGCTAGCACATAGTCTAGAGCTAGTCTGTTTTGTATAACCATTTGTCGGAGTCTTTCTTGATCTTCAGCTAAAGTTTTTATTGCTGTTCCTAGGCTATTTATAGCCTTTTCAGTTTCTATGGCCTCAATTTCAACTACTGCTTGAAGTCGTATATCTCCCTACACATGCCGCGGACAGTGGAAGAAAAGAACACCCAATCAGTGTTCTTACAGCCAAGGGATCTTTATAAGCTTCCAGGGTAGCATGAGCATTCTGAAGATGATCCTGAGGATCAGGACTTTCTCTTTTATTTCTGAGATGACCATGGGGTAGGGACTTTGTTGCTCTTACCGTTGGAGTTAACCAGGCCAAATAGCAAGAACCAAACCAATTCTTTGGCAACAAATGGTAGGCCTTTGTGCCATTGCCAATTTATTCTAATGTTTATTTGCACTTCCTATAAAGGGTAGCTATGGCCTTAAATGCTTCTGACTGTTGGATTTGTGGACTTACCCCCAGAGCCCATGATGAAGGATTTTTAATGATACCGCAGCCCTTAACTTTCATGAACCTAACTGCACATCCTGAGAGTCTCAGCAATAAAACCTGGAATGATGCAGAGTACCGTGTGTGATTGTTCATCCAAATACCTTCGGAAGTGGAATAATGTTTAAAACTGGCAATGGCAAGGCTAATAGTAATATGAACAGTCTTATACAAAACATGTTGGCAGGTATTGTTTGGCTTGCCTCTGCAGGCAATTCTTCAGGTTTTCGTTGTCTATTTGTTCACCTTGATGTTAATAGCATTGATTCAGTCTTAAAGACAGAAAGGACAAAATATTTCAACAACGAATAATACCCACACCAGTAGGACAAATCCTACTACTAACCACACCCAAGATGGCAACCAAAGTTTCTTCTTGTTTTCTGAGCTTAGGTTGCCTAGAGGGCTGACATTTTCGGCTCTGGATCTGGGTTGAGGTGGGGATCTTCCAAATGGAAACATTTACATCTTCTGAGGGTGCAGATGACACCTTGGCTCTCCAACTGATGGGGTTAGTTGGATCAGGGTGTTAGGTTCATCAATGAGATCACTATCACTTGTGCCTTGATACTCCTCACTTGCTTCAGTGAGGTCCTGAGGGTCTTTGTCCTTGGCCTCAGGGAAAGGTTCCAATCTTGGTTGGAATACAGCTGCCTCGGGGTCCAATGGTGGTAATACCTTCTTGCAGTGCGAGGTGTGAGTCTACGTCTGATGACCTTGGCAACAAAAGCAGTGTTAGTGGCCAGAAGCACTTGAAAGGGCCCTTTCCATCTGGATTGGAGTGCATTTTTCCATTGATGAACCTTTATGTAGACCCAATCTCCTGGCTCAAGGCTGTGACAAGGAACATCCGGTGGTTGAGGTAAAGCTTCTTGGACCTGTGAATGAACAGACCTAGCATACTTCATTAATGTTTTGCAATAATTTAGCAGTTTCATCAGTTAATTGTAGGTCTGCTTGGTGTGGGGCAACAGGTGGTGTAGCCGGCATTCTCATGGGTCGTGCCATGAGTATTTCATAAGGGGTTAATCCATGATTTCTGTTGACAGTGTTTCTAATGTGCATAAGACCAATGGGCAGTGCATCAGGCCATTTGAGACCTGTTTCAGCACAGATCTTTGAAATGCGTGTTTTCAAATCTGAGTTTTTACATTCTACAGCACCACTTGACTGTGGATGATAACTGCAGTGTAGATGTTGCAGTATGTTGAGTGCTTGGCAGATGTTTTTTACTATCTGTCCTGTAAAATGGGTGCCTCTGTCGCTATCTATAGCAAGGGGCAATCCAAACCTAGGGATGAATTCTTTGACCATTTTTTTTTGCTACAGTAATGGAATCAACATGTACACATGGGTAGGCTTCTACCCATCCAGAGAACATATCAATAATAACAAGAATGTATTCATAAGAACAACACTTGGGTAGTTGCATGAAATCAATTTGCAAGTTCACAAATGGTCCCCATGGAGGGGGATGGGCTTCAGGTGTCGTTTTTACCCATTGCCCAATGTTGTGATCTAAACAGATGGGACAGGAGCTGCAGTACTGTTGTGCCATGGAAGGAAAATTTGGGGCAAACCAATCCTTTTGTACTGCAGCAATCATGCCTCCCTTGGTTGTATGGGCTTCTGAATGAGTCAGATGAGCAAGGTATGGCAAAAGCTCTCTAGGTGCTACCAGGCGGCCGTCCGGGGAGCGCCATAGAGAGTCAGGGTGCAGTGAACACCCTGCACATAACCAGTCATCTTTTTCTTTTTTTGTGGCCTGATCTTGAAGAAAGGCTAGGTTTGAGAGGCTAGCCAGAGGAGACTGGTTTGCTGAAAAATAAAAACAGAGTTAGGAGCCTGCGGGCCAGAAAGGGCCGCATTTCTGGCAGAACGATCTGATAGATCATTTCTTCATGTGACATCATCAAAAGGTTTTTCATGAGCTTTACATTTAACAATGCCAATAGCAGAGGGCAATTGAACAGCTTCCAAAAGTTCTTTGACATAACAACCATGACTGATTTGGGCTCCCAATGAAGTGAGGAATCCTCTTTGTTTCCAAATTTGTCCAAAATCATGAACAACACCAAAAGCATACTTAGAGTCAGTATAAATGGTTGTGATTTGATTTTTTGCAAGGATGCAGGCACGTGTTAAAGCAATGAGTTCAGCAACTTGAGCAGAACGAGCTTGAGGTAAGGAATAGGCTTCTAAAACAGCTTACTGAGTGCATACTGCATATCCTGCAACCAGTTTGCCTGCATCATTTCTAAGGCAGGAACCATCTACAAACAGAACAAGGTCAGAGTTTGGGATAGGAATGTCCTTAAGGTCAGTTTGAGGGGTTCACAATTGAGTTGTGACAGATAGGCAATCATGAGGTTCACCATCAGCGGCAATTGGCAGAAGTGACGCCGGATTCAGAATTGAACAGCGATTTAAGGTTACATTTGCAGCTGACAGCAAAAGTTTCTCATATTTAGTAAGACGGGAATTGGAAATATGCTGAGTCTTGCCCTTCAGAAGAAGACCCATTACAGCATGGGGAACTGCAACTGTTAAAGGGTGTCCTAGAACTAAAGCATTGGCCTTTTCAAACAATAAAGCGGCAGCGGCTACTGAACGGAGGCAAGGGGGAAATCCCGTAGCCACAGGATCAAGGGCAGAACTATAATACGCAATTGGGCGATGCTTCTCACCATGCAGCTGAGTAAGTACTCCTAAAGTGATTCCTTCCCATTCATGACAAAACAAAGTAAAAGGTTTCCTGTAATTAGGGAGTCAAGAGCGGGAGCAATAGTGAGGGCTTGTTTAAGGGCTGCAAATTCTTGCTCGGTTTCAGGAGTCCAAGGTAGAGGTTCTGGAGTGGTATCATGGGTAAATAATTGCAAGGGTTTTGTGAGAGCAGCATAACTCGGGATCCACTGTCTACAAAAACCCGTTGCACCTGGGAATCCCCTCATTTGTTTCCTAGTCATAGGTTTGGGAATGCCAAGGATAGCTTCAATTCTACCAGAGGAAAGGTGGCATTCTCCTGCTGAAATATCATACCCCAAATAGTGTACCGTAGGCTTACAAAGCTGTAGTTTAGATTTTGAGGCCTTGTGGCCCTTCTGAGCTAAGGCCGTAAGGAGTATCAAAGTATCTTGCTTGCAGGCTTCTAAAGTGGGTGAGGCTAACAGCAGATCATCAACATACCGAACAAGGGTGGACCCCCTTTTGAACATGATAGAATCTAAATCCTTCTTTAGGATCTGGGAAAACAGAGTGGGAGATTCTCTATATCCCTGAGGGAGTCTTGTCCAGGTATATTGGAGTCCTTGATAAGTAAATGCAAACAGATACTGGCTATCCTTATGAACGGGGATAGAGAAAAAAGCAGAACAAAGGTCCACTACTGTGAAATATGTAGCATCTGAAGGGATACAGGAAAGAATAGTAGCAGGGCTAGAGACCACAGGGAAAGCAGGTAAAACAGCAGCATTTATAGCTCAGAGGTCTTGTACAAAACGATACATATCTTTACCAGGTTTCTTAACAGGTAGGATAGCTGTGTTGCAAGGGGAGCATGTTGGGACAATAATCCCTTGCTCAAGGAGTGAGGAAATGACAGGCTTAATTCCTTCCTCAGCCTCCTTTGAGAGAGAGTACTGCGGGACACGAGGAAGTGGCTTGGCAGGGTTTAAAGTAATATGCACTGGTTCAGCACTCAGCATGTGCCCCACTTCATTCACATGGCTGGACCACAGCTGTGGAGGTACCCATGCCAACAGTTCCTCTTGCAAGAAGGAAGTGTCAGGATCAGAGTACTCCTGAGTTAGCAAAGCCACAAGCTCAGTTTCCCTATGTTCCGGTACTTCAAGGTAAATACCCTCTGGGTTACAATAAATCACGCATCCTAGTTTACACAGCAAATTCTTCCCAAGAAGGTTGACAGGAGCACAGGGACTAAGAAGAAAGGCATGATTCTCAGACAAAGGGCCAATTGAGACAGATACAGGTTCAGAGACGGAATGTGGGATAGGTTGTCCGCCTATACCAACAGCATTTACAGTTTCAGGAGAATGAGGTAGGAAAGGAAATTCAGTGACCTTTAGCGTGGAGCGGGAGGATCCGGTGTCAACAAGACAGGAGACAGGTTTACCAGAAATAAGGCATTCAACAAACGGACCAGATTGGTCAGTAGCAATCAAAGGAGCGACAATGTTACTGTCCCTCAGGCTGTCCTATTCAACACTGGGAAAATTGACAGGCAGAGGAGGTGGTGCCTGGGTTTTGGGTCCTTGGCCAGGGCAGTTGGGACATTTTGATTTCCAATGTCCTTCTTGCTTACAATATGACACTGGTTTCCATAGCCTCTCCCATATCCACCCGGGACTCCCCTTCCTCGGCCACATCCCCATACTTTTCCTCTGCCTGGACCTTGCAACTGAGTAATCTGTAAGGCCATTAACTTGAACTTGGCATTGTCTTTGGACTGTTCCAATTTGTTATAAAAATGGTTAGCAGCAGCAAGGACTTCAGTTAAATCTTTAGTTTCCCAGCCGATAATTACTGTTTGAATTTTTTCAGCAATCTTAGGGTTAAGTCCTTGAATAAAAGCAGCTACGGCGACTTGCTTAGCATTGTTGACTGGATCATTCATTCCTGAATGTCGTTCAAATGCCTGTTTGAGGTGTTCTAAATAGTCACTAGGGTGTTCCTTTTTATTTTGCTTACAAGTATTTATCTTGGTCCAGTCTGCCCTCTTCAGGCAGATTGTAAGAATTGCCTGAACTAAAGCTTTTCTTTTGTCAATAAAGTCCTGACCAGTTCCTGGGTCTTCAGTTGGCCATGAACAGGAAGCGTAGAGGCACCTTTTAGTTTCTTTGGGCAAAATGGCTTGTAAAAGTTGGTCTATATCTGCCCATGTTGGATTATAACAGGTTATAACAATTTGTAATCCTTCTTGAAATTTTTCTGGATCCTCCCTGATTTTAGGGAATTTCTGGGTTAAATTGTTAAGATCACCTGGTGTCCAGGGTGCATGCACAGTTATTATGTTTGCTCCATTCGTGCCGATGCCTGGCATTTGTCTTAATGGATAAACCTGTGCACTACTAGATCTAAGATTAATAGGAGATCTCTCCAGGCCCAAATTCATCCTTTTGAATGTCGGAGCAGCAGGAGAGGTAGTTGAGTCTGGACTAACAGACTCTGTGGGTATTAGAGTCTCAGCTGATTAGTCACTAGCCTGGGCTGCAGCCTGATTTTGAACCGGTTGTTGCTGATGTGGGAGTCCGAAAAGAGCAGGATTTGGGCAGAAGTCAAGGATGTCTTCTGCTGGTTCTGGTGGGGGCAAAGCTGGCCCCGGGCAAAGCTGGATACAACGGAGCGGTGGCCGGCATATAATTTGGGGGAGCAGCCAATTTCTCCCTAACAGCCTTTAATTGTTGTTTTAATTTTTTCCTGAGAATCTTTTAAACTTCGATTTTGAGATTCAGAGCGTCTTTTAGACATCTCCTCATACCAATTTAAAAAAGCATTCCACTGACTTTGAGAAATATTTCCTCCCTTAGATTCTAGGGCACCACACAAATGAACAATTTATCTTGGTCAAATGTTCCTTCCTGTGGAAATTGCTTCCCAGGATCATCCCTAGTATACCGGTTCCACTTATCCAGATACTTGCAAGTCTTGGGAGAATAGTGTGTATACATAAAGTATGCCGGAGTCCATTTAGGCGGGGACAGGAACTGGTTTCATCTGACCTATTCCCATTTTCAATCACACAGGAAAATGTAGGAAAGGTTTATTTAGGATGTCCGGGCCACTCAGTGCCTTTCCCGTGGTTTTTTTACCGCCCAGACAAAAGGCTTCTGACCCGACACCGGCTCATACATTGGAAGCAGGGAGGGAAACACAAAAGGGATCCTTTCACTCCTGCTCTTGGCAGAAGCTACTGGGATAACGGGTTTGGAAAAGACAAAATCACTCAGATGCCCTGTCCACTGGGTCACGAGGTTTCAGCTGGGCCCTCTTGCTTTCGATGCTACCTTATTAGGCAGAATCAGGGCGGCTAGACCCAGCCTTAGTCCTAGACCTGGTCAGTGGCTCATTTTTCTGAATACACACACACACACGCACGCATGCACGCACGCACACACACACACACACACATTCATTCAGTCAGCCCGACCTCCTCCCCCACACCGCCTTTAGTTAATTAACTACAAGCCCGATGTGCTGTTGGATGAAGGTGCTTTAAACGGTTTCTCCCCGAATAGAACGTACATTACCAGACACAAAAATAGGATCCTTTACCAGACAAAAAATTCTAGTCGAGAGTAAGGTTCTAAACTGACCTGTATTCAATAAGGTTCGGATCCAGTCACCACGGTTAAGTCAGGAGCCTACAGGCAGCCTTCCTTCGAAACCCCATCAGAGATTTTAAATTAGGTCTCTTACCTCTCAAGTTTGGCGCCACGGGGTTCGGGGGAAGCAGTCTGCGGTTCTCCTTCCTCAATCTGTGTCGTGGATGTGAGTCACGGCACCAGGAAATTGTCATGGCAAACACACGCAGCAAACTTTAGGTCAGGTCAGCAGAAGCTTGGTTTATTAGAGAATGCATTCTGGACAGACTCATAGACAATTGGCGAATTGTGAAGAGGTCTGACCCCGTACAACAGGTGAGGCGAGTTCATATAGAAAATATGACATCATAAGTATAGCAACGACATAACCAATCAGCATTTGCCATGACTTTGTTAGTAAAGTGCATGTCTTCTATTTATGTTAATGTTAGCAGATTTTAAGGGTTTCTCGTCTAACTTGTAACTTTAGGGGTCACTTCCCATTTTGGGGTGACTCAGCAGGCTGGTTTGTGGTTACTTTTGTGCTAAGTTTTTGTTTTTTACTAGACTAGGACAAGATGGTCCCAGTGTTGTGTTAGTCTGGCGGTTTTGAGTCATGTCCTTTTGACTTCCCCATAGCCTAAGCTGAATACATGTTTTGAGAAAAAGGACATAGAATCTCTAAGATCCAACCACCAAATAGTAATAAAACCAGCAGATAAAGGATGACCATAGTCATCCTAAACTGTGAGGATTAAATAAAGGAAGCCAACAGACAGCTCTCTGACACCACCTACTACAAAGAACTGCAAGAAGATGCTACTCCCCTTTTCACCAAAAAACTCAACAATACCATCAAATCATTTCCATCCAGACTACAAGAAAAACTACAGACCTTGATCCCCCCGCTACCTAAACCGGGGAGTTTTTACATGCTCTCTAAAATCCACAAACAAGGGAACCCTGGCAGACCTATCATATCCAACCATGGGACCTTAACTGAGGAAATATCAGGTTTCGTTGAATCAATCCTAAAACCGCTTGTCACCCACAAAGCAAGTTTTGCACAAGACACTACAGACTTTCTACGGAAACTTAAAAAACATAGACCACCTTCCCAGCAACACACTCCTAGCCACCATGGACGTTACCAACCTATATACCAATATCCCACACCAGGATGGCATCCAAGCCTGCCTTACATATCTACAGGAACAAGATTACAACTCAGAATACAGACCCAAAGATATTACTGACCTTATACACTTCATCCTCACACACAACAATTTCACTTTTAATAATCAACACTTCATCCAGATGATGGGAACAGCTATGGGCACTTAAATGGCCCCACAGTATGCCAACCTTTTTATGAGCCACCTGGAAGAAGACTTCCTCAAGAACTGCACCATCAAACCCTTGCTATACTTAAGATACATCAATGACATCTTCATCATTTGGACTGAGAACCTGCAGTCTCCGATTCAGTTCCATCAGAAATTCAACAGTCACCATCCCTCCATCCGACTTTCTTTAGAATACTCCAGCACCAACATCTTCTTTTTAGACACAATGATCAGTATCCAGAAGGGTAAAATACAGACCACAGTATACAAGAAACCCACAGACCAACATGCATATCTGCACAGGACCAGCAATCACCCTAAACACACCAAAAAAGCTGTGATATACAGCCAAACCCTCAGATACCACCGCATTTGTACTGAAGACAACACCCAGGATTGCCACCTCACCAATCTTAAAAAGGCTTTCACCCAGCAAGGACACTCATCCAGACAGGTAGATCACACGTTTGAAAGAGCCACCTGGATACCACATGAAGAACTGCTGCAGTACAGAACACCCCCTCCCCCCAAACACACACACACAAATCGCACACCTCTGGTTATGACGTATCACCCCTCCCTTGAACCTGTATGGAAAATCCTCAAAAAATTGGAACCCATACTAGATAGAGACCCTATTCTTAAAAAGATCTTCCCAGAGCCACCCATCCTAGCCTTCAAAGAAGCACCGAACCTCGCCAACCTCATCACCAGAAGCAAACTTCCTCAGGCCCAGGACACACTGAAAGGATCCAGACCGTGCCATGACAAGAAATGAAAAACCTGCCAACACATCTCCACCACCCCCACAATTACTACACCCCACAACAGAGCCATCAGCATCCCAGGATCTTACAGCTGCACCTCCAGAAATGAGTGGGGCTGCCAGCAAAAGTGACTGCATTGCTTCTGGAAGTGGCTGCAGGACCGTGGTGAGTGAGATTGGCCTCAGGGGGGGGCCTCCCACCCCCCCATCACTGCAGTTGGCCCCCACCAGTGCAATCGGATGCCGGGAGACCCCCACCCCCCACTGTTGCTGACTGGTGCCTGCCCCCAACTCAAGAGGCACCAGTCACCCATCACACTGGTTGTTGGCTGCAACCAAGGCAGGGGATTTTTACTGGGGTGTGGCAAGGCTTCTAGTGGGACTTAAACCAAGAGGTTCCTGGATAGAGGGTCTTGTCCCTTTACTCAGGGTCAGACCAACTACTATATTTGGGATCAGGATGGAATTTCACCCCATGGTGAGACTGGGATGGACTGTGGGGATTTTTGGCTTCCTCTGTAGCAGGGGGTGTGACCATCTTCCTGTGGTCTCTCCGGCATAGTTTGCAACCCCCTGCAGCAGCAGTGTGTTGGCTATCAAGGTCCTCCGCTTTCCTAGTGGCAGTGTGCTGGCATTATGTCTTGTCATGTAAGTCATTGGGCTAAGAGGTTAGATAATGGATTTATATAGGATGGATGGAAAGGGATGATCCTGGCTCAGGCAAAGGGTTGGACTAGGAAACCTCTTGAAATCCCTTCGAATCCTACTTCTCTATGACTCTGACTTCCTGCTGAGCCTGACATCAAGGATGCATTCAGCTATGTTGACTGGACTTTGTTGTGTTGGTGTTATTCTGAACCTGGAAGAAGTCTCTAACTTTGAGAAAGCTGCTTGACATGATTCAATCCCTTAGTTTATGGAAACTGAAGTCAATGCTGCTGTGCCAATTTAAATTATCTGATCTTTCCACTCATTAATTTTAGGCCATTTTTGATTTTCTGATTCACACTAAAATTAGCAGCCTAGGGATAAAATCCTTGGTAAGATTATATAAATTGCACAGCCACCATGGGCTCATAGCTGTTGGTCTGTTTTGGATAACGGCGGAGGAAAATAGACTGTTCCAAAAGTTTAAAAGTAAATGAATAAAGGAAGATAGACTGGTGGTGTTTTAGTCATTGGGTTTGAATGCTGAGGCTACAGCATCAGTTGAGAAAAAGAAAAGTAAATATATATCCCAACCTAATAAGCAGGGCACAAGAGAGCAATAAAGCCTATGGCAGTTGCTTCTATTTCACTTAGATAACGATGGGCTCACATGCCACGTCAACACATCTGAGTGTCATTAGCTCTGTGTTGCTTAAGTAATTGCCCCATCAGGTATCCTGTGTGATGCCAGGATTATCTAACATTATTATTTTTTTCAAGCTTAAATGTGAGAAGTGAGGGCTGTTCTTCCTAAGATAAGCAAATGTTCAGTTGCTCAGAGCTTTAAGTGAGTCTCTCATAGGCTCAAAAATGCCACACTTCTCTAATCCACATTTTTGAAAAGGAAAGAAAATTGCTTTAGTCAAAAACCCAGGGGGATTTTGGCATATAACAGCATTTAAGATAATTATATCCTTCTGAAGTGGGGAGAGAATTAGCCAAAATCATGGTTATTCCTTTGTTTATTCAAGCAAACTGTTGTCCAGTAACACCGTATTTTCAGCCCCAAATGAGATGATAGGGGAACAGAGGGTCATCATGTGGGACACAAGCTTTGCCTGTTTGCTGTCCATTCAGATCTAAATCAGATTAATGTGAATTAAAAGTGGTTGTTGTGCCAGAGCCATTTAGTACTTTATGGGGAAAAAAGTAGGTATCTTCAGTCCACACCTTAGCGGATGGCTATCTACATCATACAGATTGTCTGCAAAACTGTCTTTCACTGTTGAGAGCTGAGGACCTGACCTTCCTCACGGGTAATCTTTGCATCCATTTGCATGCAAATTGGCTCAGATCTTAAACTAGGGGTGGACATGTAGTTCTTTTCTTTTATCTCTCAAAGCTCCCCTTTCAGGACAAAAAGTGGTGTTGGACTGTGTTTAGATAAGTAATTTCAAGTGCCTGACGTTTGCTAAATAGCTGTAATCTCTTGAGAAGAATAAGTCCATTAGTTAGAAATGGTAATTGAAGCAATAGCCGTGAGTACAAGTTGAACGGGACCTTCCTAGGAGGCAAAGCTCTAAATCCTGAGTGTGAGTGTTCACAACTGAAGTCCAGGTCTAAGTGTTGTTATTTCCTGAATGGATGATGATTCAATAGTGGGATGAAAATAATGTTTAGAAGCCCCAACTGGAGCCCTTTCACTTGGGTATTTTATTCAAGGATTACGTGTACTGGTCCATTGTATTGTGAGAAATGAGAAAACAGGCCTTGTTCCAGAGACACTAAAACATTATAATAAGGAGCTATAAACAGAGCATAGACCACAAAGAAACAATGAGCTAGTACTGGTCTGCGTGGCCTCAGCACTCCAGTGGCCTAACCACCTTCTATCTTCTTTGCATTTATCATGCAAAAAGAGAACTTTTTTTTTTTTTTCCGGTGGTGGGGAGGAGGGAAGGTAATAAATTAATTCTGCAGATATTCATAGGGTGCCTCTTCTGAGCATGAGTGACATGGGAGAACATGTGAAGGTGTTAATTTGAAAACTGAAATAGTGGCTGGTAGGAGCAGGCATCTTTGAATGATCAGAGGTAGGAGCCAGCAGTGCAGTAGTATGTAAAAAAATGCCATGTCAGGATTCTGGCATAGAAAGCCCTTAAGAGGGAAGCTAAGAAACTTATTTGTGATGAGAAGGAACTGGCTAAGGAGAAATGCCAAGAGAGTCAAGTGCCAGGCAAGACAAGACAAGACAAGCACAGATGTAGTAATTGAATTTGGTTTGCAGATGAGATGGTCAATAGAGAATGCCTATCATTTAAGGCATTGCATATGCACATAATCATTGGCAGTGCTTCCCTAAAAAGAGCTTACAGACTAAATAGATGAAAGAGACTGTGTCCCCATTTCGCAGATAAAGAAATGAGTCAGAGAAAATTTTAAGTTGCCCAAAATGACCCTATATAGGAGTCTGTGGCAGGTGCACAAACTGAACCCCCATTTCAAGCCCTTTCCACTACCTTCACAAAACTGTATGCCCTTGTAGTCTAGGCATCCATTTTTCAGATGCCATTCTATGGTACTGTGTCCATGTTCTTGATATACAGATCAGGAATTATTCATGGAAAGCTTTCATTGAATTATTTTTGAAAGAGTATCATAATATGTTCACAGATGGAAAAAAAATGCCAACTAAATTATTTTTAATCAAATATTCACTCTTCTGTAACATAAATAATCATTAAAATAAAAAAATAGTTAGCATGGAATGGCCCATTCTTCAGATGCAATGTACTAATGAGAGAGTAAGTTTAGGGTCAGATTTTTTCAAAGGGAGTGCAGTACCTAACTCCATAGCCAGGGGCGGACAACCGAACCTTAGCTTTTCTTGAAAGTAAATGCATGAAGTTACAGCAAGATTCTCGCATATGCACTAATGTGTTGTATGAAGTAGCTCATACTCTGAATGAGACTTGTCTATTGTTTCTCCATGCTGGTTTGATATATAGAATTTTATTTTTTTTTTTTTTTATTCTATAGCATATTACTTATCTATTAAGTTCCTACACTGAATGGGTTAACACGGGAGCTTCCTGGCCTTATCTGGGGAATGCTTTTGCTCTGTTTCCTAGTTCAGTTTTGCTAATGTAATGTCTCCCATAAATTGAGAGATAAGAGCGTAGGTACAGTATGTCCTTTTGATAAATCTACTGTGATTCCGTAGAGAAATAGCTAGTATTCCACTTGAGTGTAGTTAGAACATCAGTGGTCTGCTCTCTAAATGAGAAGGAACAAAATACCTCAGTCCTATGGTTGGGCATGTGACTGTTGTTTATTTGCTCTAGTAGCTGACACTTATCCCATAACTCAGCAAATAAACCATTGTCAAAACTGGTGAACTAAATATTCAAGGTCAGGTCATTGGATGGTATGAATCAGTACCGTTTATATCAGTTTAAACTTGCAGAGGATCTGGTTTCTAGTGCTGGAGTCTTTTCTATCTTGAAACTAGAAGTTAAGAGCTTGGGTTTATCTTTGGAAGCACATGGTGGATTCCAGGTAAGGGTTTACCCTACCTGTGTTTTAATCTCTTGTTTTATGGTGTTTCAAAGTGTGGCTCTACTCTGAAAGGCCACACTATGAATTTCCATCACAAGAGAGTTCGGTCGTTGGTTTCTTTTTTAACACGCGTATTACCAAAAAGCCTTCATATAAACCCTGGAAAGGTGCCGTTTATATTGCCACTCAAAACTAGAGTGAATCGCATTGATGCAAAACACATTGAACTAAATTGGGGAATCAACACTAGTAACTGGTTGAGATGGGAGCAAAGCCCTGACATAGGTTCATGAGCTGCTTTCTGTATCTAATGGTGCAATTATTTTCTCCAAGGGAATTTACTTCCATTTTCTCATGGCTTTCATTTAAATAGGTTGTCTTATTCCAACCCTTCTAAAATGTATGCAAGCTGTTGTGCCTTGGCAGAAAAAGCACTCTCCTCTTGCATGTTTTTTATCTGAATACATAAACATGCAGTTATCGTAGTATGTACTATTATAGTGATTCGTTTCTCTGAAGCTCGGTAAGTGGAGCTGGAAAGTCATCTCTCTGGCAACATAAATATTCACACAAACAAAAGAAGGATATTAAGCAGAGTGTACACATCCGATACATGTGCATGAGAAATAGGAGCTTCTGTATTGTAGAGAGAAGCACAGTTTGGGGGAATGGGAGATCTTCAAAAGGTCAGAAATCTGCTTTACCAGAGTACAGTCTAAAGACCCATTCATTGCCGTGTTGTTCAAGCAGAGTGACAGTGAACGATTCCAACTGTGTTATACAACTATAAAAGGACTACAAAGCAGTGAGTCAGGCCGAGATCTGTAATCTGCCCTGGTGTCTTGGATTTCTGTTTCTCATATATTTTCATTAGCTAGGAAATCAGCTGAAATTGTCCAAGCATCTTCCATGTGCAGGTAGACCAAACATTTCAGATGGCAATGGTGTGTGTGTGTGTGTGTGTGTGTGTGTGTGTGTGTGTGTGTGTTTGTGTATATATATATATATATGTATATGTATATATGTATGTATGTATGTGTATATATGTATATATAGGACAAGGAAGGACTTCAGTATTTCCTGGTACCCAGCATAAGGCACTTGAAAACAGTCTGATTCTCAGAGGGTAAATGATTGGTTCTTTCTGGAAAGAATAAGAAAAGAACACTCCTTTAAGGCACATACAGCTGAGCTCCAAAAAACTCCCGAGTCCCCTAGAAATGGCATTAGCGACTTATAAATAGCTTGGACTTAGGCTAAAAATGGAACAAAAACAGGCAAAACATCTAGTTTTGCACTAAGGATTGAGCAAGTTTGTACCTATATTCAAAGTTTACATTTTTGACTATCACTGCTTTCTTATGCATGGGAGAAATAGACATTCTCTTATGCAAAGGATTGATTATCGGACAAAAACCAATGACTCATTTCTACTGTTTGCATAAGGCTTTTCCAGATCTTTATTCTCAATGTATGTTTGCTCATTAAACTGTTCTTGGACATTCATTACACCACTATGAAAAATGAATCGAATTGATTAATGAAGTCCTGGTTTGCTGCTACTACCTTTCCATCTATCAGCTTGAAGCTCTCAACTTGTACAGATGCATAGCCAAAGGATTGAATTCTTCATCATTCAGCTGTCACTTGTCAGGCCAACCCACATAAATGTAATTAAGACACAGAGTTTAGATCATTTCTGACCTTGTAAACAATGGGTAGGGCCGTGAAATAACAAATAAGTATAATGTATATGTAGTTATATCCTTGTAATAGCAGAATCACTAAAACATTAGATATACTTCTGAATGTATCATTGATTATTTCATTATATTAGAATCTCTTTAACCTTAGAGACCTTGGGAAACCTTTGTTAGAAAAATGCTTTGAAAAATTCTTTGCTGTTATGAAGAATTACACTTTTGCAAAATCACCTTTGATTCCAAATTAGGAAAATAAATCGAATTAATAACAACAACAAAAAACATTTTTTTTGTGGGTAATACCTATTATTGGACCAACTGGCTAGTTGAAAGTGTTACTAGCAAGCTTTTGGTTCCTACTGTGCCTTCATCAGATCTCAGACCTCCCAAATATGCACCCACAAAAATCCTTGCCCTTTACATGTTTCCTAGACCATCACAGTCAGTTACAAAATCATCCCAACATTACCAAAAAAAAAAATTGTGATGTTTCAAATTGGAAATGCCAAAACTGAAATCCCCCGTGTTTTTGTCAAAACAATTTGACACCTCAAAATGGAATCTTTGGTTTTGAATGGATGCATCTGTTCTCCTAATCAGAAAATTGCAAGAAAAAAATTAATTGAAATTAGTATTTTCCCTGGAGAACTTCAAGTTGGACAAAACCGAAATTTTCTGCCAAGACACACAATTTTTTTTTAGTGAGTTGATCAAAGATTGCAGACTCTACTTCTGGATAGAGCATGGTCAATGCAGGAAATCTAGCCAATCATTTTTTTTTTATTTATTTTTTTTAATGAATAAGCATTTTGGAAGTGAGGCTCTGACTCGAGAGAAATTGTTTAGTTGCCACAGAGGATATTGTACCCAAGTAAAAATGTATATCCTGAGCATGAGGATGTGTGTGCAATAGCACAGTGCGTGCTGTTTGTCCATATAACACGTGTTGTCTCATTGTGGTGCCCCAGTTCTTTTTAGTGACCACTGGGCAATGTCCAGAGGTTGATGAGCCTCTTCAAATCACAGCTGACAGTTTAGGCTTCTAGGTTAGAGAAAAGGGGTGTAACCATGGGAAATGCTAATCCTAAACTTGATCCCTACTGCTACATTTGCTACTACATTCAGTATAGAGTTGTTTCCTAAAGTGAAGCCATGTTCTTCACACAGTAACTGCTTTGCATGCAGGGAGGGAGGTTTTCTTCCCCAGGAGTATTAGTGGGACACCGAGGCTTTGAAACAGTCTAAAACTTACACTCTGCTTTTGTAGAAATAAATAAGTGAAGCCTGAGGATGCAGAAAGAAGTGACAGTTTTTACTAGGACTGTGAGAAGCTTCAGGTGTTATTTTGATTCGGAGGAGATTCAGCAGCCGAATCTCCAAATCCAAATCGAAGCAGGGGACCAATTCCAAGGTCCAAATCTATTCAAAGCTCTCCAAATCTCTGGAAAAAGATTCAGAGAGCTTTGATGATTTGGGCAGTCCCCAGTGGCTGCAGCAGGGAGCTGCAGCCACTCTGAGCTGGTAAGTAATAGGGGTGTGGGAGGGGGAGCAGGGGGATGGGGGAGGGTACCATGGGGGGACCCCTGCCAGCCCCCCAACCTCCCCCAAGGCTGCTCCCGCCAGCCCCATTTCAGTACTTTAAAGAAAAGCTCTGGTGCTCACCAGGTGCTTCCGGGCAGGGGGGTGATCTCCACTGCCCCTCACTGCCCCATGCTGCATGGAGGGCCCTACACGAGCCCCCTGACTCCCCCAGCCTCCCTTCTCTGAATAATATTTGGCCAAATCAAATCAGGACAGTGATTCGAATGACTGAAGTGAATCGCTGTCCCCCGAATTGGCCAAATCTGAATCCGAAGCGAATACTAGCCACTTCGCACAGGCGTAGTTTTTGCCTGATCTGGCTCCAGAAAGTGGTCTACAGCCATAACCAAACAGAAGTGTATGGCTGCAGACAGCTTTAAAAGGGCCCGATCCTGTGAAAATATGAACCCTCATTGCATGAAGGTTCAGATGAACATGCTCCAAAATAGAGCATGTTCTGTAACTTGTGTCTGCAGAGCTCCCAGCCTGTTGCTGTTTTCAGAATTGAAGGGGAAGAAGACAGAGGAGGGAGTTTGGTCTTGGGTTTTTTTTCAGCTGGTGCTGGAGGGTGGTGCAGGTGTATTGGAAGTGTCAGTCCCACCCCCCCCCCCAGCCCCTGCCTCCAATGTTCTATCCTTTGATCTTTTTATTCCCTCTTGCTCTCTTTTCAGAGCATGAGATATCAACATTTTAATACCTGATATATTCTGGTAGTTCAGGTACTGTGCTGTATTATGTTGACCTTTTTAGTATTCAGTATTTTGAGTATCTGGCCATCCTTCCCCTCCTTGCAAGTTAGCAAAATTATGAGCAGGAGAAGAATGCAATGAACAAGCAGAATAAACACCACATAACTAATAGGTCAAAGTAGTACAACAGAACTACTACTATAATCTACAAAATATATGATGCATCCAAATGTTTGATATCTCCCATCTGTTACCAACTTGGCAATGAGACTTGAAACTAAGAGGGAATAGACTGCAAAGCTGGCAGGAGAGTAGTGCTGGAGGAAATGTAGAGAAGGGCAACAAAAATGATTAAGGACACAGAGAGACTGTTTTACAAGGAGAGATTAGAGGAACTAAGTATGCATAGCCCAGTTAAAGGATGACTGAAATGGGAAGTGTAATAACCATCCACTTGGACTGGGAAGCTATAAGCACTAAGAAGGAAAAACAATTTGTTTGGGTGCTCCAGAGGGTTAGTAGGATGAAACAAAGCAAAGGACAATTTAAGATCAAGAGTCCTTACTATGATTTAGAACATATCGTAGCGTTATATATTGTTGCAACCCAAAAGTGGGTTGCAACAATATGTGAAAGGGTTGTGAACAAACTTTAAAAATGGAAAACCATGGCCTTTTCTTTGTAGGCTGGCAGAGTTCCAGCCTGTCTGGGGCTGCTGGGGCCCCCTTCCCTGCACCCCTCTGCCTCGCACATGGGGGGCTGGAGGCCTGGGGGTGAGGGGCAGGGGGTTGGGACTGGCCACTGATTATTTACAAATGGGTGCTGATACAAAAAAAGGTTGAGAACTGCTCTTGTAGACTGTGCAGCCATACAATGGCTTAACAAAAGTATTCTTACATCCCTCACTGGGCTCTGACCATAAGACCTGACAATTACAACCATAAATGGGGCCCTGTGCTCCCTCAGTTGAGGGAAGGTCAGTGGTTCCAGTAGAGTATATAATAGAAACAGCTGTGAAATCCTAACCTTCTCTTACAGAATGTCTTGTGTTCAAAATCTTGTCTAACTTTATCCCAAATACATAGTTGGTCCAATACAAGATATCGCCCTAAGAAATCCTTGCCTCTGGAAGAAGGTAAAGCAATATAAGAAATATTATGACTTCTTTGTGCCACTGGAAGTTCCCTTTACATTGAGCTGATCTTAGTGGCTAAGTACAGACAGTCAAAAAGCCTGAGGCTCAGTTGATTCAGTCTTTGCAGGTTAGTTTAAACTTCAATGATTGAACCAATAAGCAAATGAACAGATATTCACTTTTGATTCAGGAAATATAGTCACATGCCTGCATTGGCTCAAGCCAGAAGCCAGGGCATGTTAGAGCAGAGCTCTCTGGCACATGGCCAGCATGGGGTGGGTGTTTGCTTCCTCTTCTTGCTGCCACTGAGGTCTCTGGGATTTGCAGTCCAGACTCACAGAAGAAGGACTCTGCAGGGTTGCTCATCACTTCCTCTTCCTGCTTTCAGGTGCCTCTGGGATTTGTAGTCTACAGTCACAGCCAGCACAAAGTAAGCAGGGCAGGGCAGGGCGGGCCAGCTCTGTACTCAGGGAAAGGAAAGTTTAACCCCTTCCCTAGCCCCAGACCCCAACACAGATTTGCCAGGGGGGAGGAGGAGGGCAGTGAGCCAGTCCTTACTGCTCCAGTTAGGGGTTGGGGGTGTGGGGCAAGCCCTGCTCTCTGGAGCAGAACAGCACAGCCCAGACAAGGGCTGTTGGGGGATTCTGCGTTAACTTGAACTAGAAAGAGGTCTGAGACAGAACTTTCATAAGCTGGTTTGACCTAAATTAGTTAAGTCTGATACTATATTCATCCAGGTTTATCTTTAAACCAGTTTCAGCCATTTTGAAACTAGCTTATGTGCACTGAAATTCTAGAATAGGGATAGCAATTACACACAAATAAGCTTAAGTGATCAGAATCTGGTTTAAACCTGTAACGGAACAGATGTTCAGAGTATATAAACCAGTTTCAAAATGGTTGAAACTAGTTTAAAATAAAGCTGGTTGAATTTAGTATCAGACTTAATTGATTTGGGTCAAATTGGTTTATGGAACTTCTGTCCCAGACCCCTTCTTGGTTCAAATCAAATCAGTCCCCTAGCATCCCAGCATGCTTTCCAGCCCTGGGCTGGGCTGTGCTGTCTGCTCCAGAGAGTAGGGCTGGCTCCGCCCCTCTGCTCCATAGCTGGAGCAGTGGGGGTTGACTGACAAGGGGGTGGGTGGAGCAAGCCCAGCTGAGGATACAGTCCGGTCTCGGGGCGGAGGGGGAGGGGCTTTCCTCCTCCTCCCCCCAGGGAAACCCCACCTGGGGACCAGGGAGGGGGAGTTAAACACCCCTTCCCCTGCTTAAGCTTACTGCTGGCTGCAACTGTGGACTACAAATCCCAGAGGCATCTGGAAATAGGAAGAGGAAGTAATGAGCAACACTGCAGAGTCCTACTGGTGCAACTCTGGAGTTCAAATCCCAGAGACCTCGGGGGCAGCAAGAAGAGTGAACACACAGCCAGAGAGCTGTGCTCTAGTGTCCCCGGCTTCTGGCCTGACCCACTCCTGGCACATGGCTGCATGTCCTGAATCAAGGGTAAATGTCTGTTCACTTCAGTTTCAATTTAATCTGCATAGTTTAGACTAACCCACAGACTGCATTGATTCAGTCTCAGGCTTTTTGGCTGTTTGTACTTAGCCCTATTCTGTTACAGGTTTAAACCAATTTTTGATCACTTAAACTGTTTATGGGTAACTCCTGTCACTAGCCAGTGAGTTAAGCCAGCATTATTTTTCTGCTACCATTTTGCTTAGGCTACTAATTTTGAGTCTGCCTAAAAGTTTGGATGTCTGCCTCTAAGTAAGTTGTGTAATGCTAGCTTCTTTGACAGTTGTCCCCAGTTTACCTTTCATTAATGTAATCTTATATTTTCCCCATTGGGCATTTCTTCCTGCCTAATTGTTGTGTGTTCATTCAAAGATACAGTTTTGAACTAAGCTTTCTACCATCAGGAGGTTGGGCTGTCTGAAAGATCAGTCCTCCTGCACTAAGTAGACATCCAGGACTAGTGTTCAATAACAAGTTGGATAAGGATTATTTTCAATACTAGTAAATTGCCTATCATGGATGATTGGGGCAGGGTGGGGGGGGAATGGAGCACTGCCACCCAGCGCCCTGCAGTGCTGCCACTCTGTCTCCAGCCCCAGGTGGCCTCCCCAGCTCCTGTGTCCAGCCCCAAGGGCCCCCCCTGACCCCAGTGTGGCCCTGTGCACCCCACCCCCACCCCCTGCCGCTCCACCCTGCACCACCTTTGGCTTCCAGGAACTGGCGGGGAGGGGAGTTTGCATGCAGCAGCCACCTCCACCACCCAGCACCCCGCAGTGCTCCACACCCCCCATGCTCCCTCCCATCCCCACATCTGTCCCTGTGTACCCCCCTACCCTCTGTGTCTGGTCCCAAGGGCCCCACCCCCAGCCTCCATGCACCTCCCCTGCCTCACCCTGCAGTGCCACCACCTCTCAGGTATGGGAGGGGGGTTGAAGCTTGCAAGTGGCATCTGCAGCTGCCACCCAGCACCCTGTGTTGCTGCCACTGCACATCCAACTGTGTGCAACCCCCTCCCCCTGGCTCCCCTTCTTTCCTGATGACTGTTCTCAGGGCCCAGTAGTGGGGCGCTGCCACTGTGCCCCCTGCTTCCTGCTTCCCTTCTACCCTCCCCACCACCTCTCCCTTTGTCTGCCAGCTTTTGTCGGGGCTCAGTGGTGGTGGTGGCAAGGCAGGAGAGGGGGAGCCAGGCCAGCACTGCACTGCCAGCACCTCATTACCCCACCATCTCCAAGGAGCAGGGCTGGGGGGAGGGACAAAGCCAGCACCACTGGCCTCACCCCCAGCTCTGTCTGCTCTGTCACTGCTGTCATGGCAGCATGCTGCCACCACCACCTCCTGTCCAGAATACTCTTGGAGCTCTCTGATTGGTTGTTTCAGACAACCAATCTGAGTGTGAATACAGTATTACAGAGAGACAGACAGACAGATGAAGGCTTTTATATAGAGAGAATTACAGAGAGGAATTGCATTTATAAGCTGTGGATTTTGGGGACCTTGTTTTGATAAACACATTCATACCCCAAATGGTCATAAAATAAAACTGAGCAATATGTGAGGAAAATGTTGTTGTCCAGGAAGTAAAAGTAGATGGAAGTTTTTTGTTGGTTTCTGGCATTTCAATTTACTGGTGGTGTTACTGGTGTTACTCGTCTGTAGCTGTTGACTCGGGTATCACCTGAAGTCAAACTGGTCTGAGGGGTTTACAAACATCCCAGAGATGAGTCCCACTGACAGTCGTTAGAGCTCAGGGTTCTAAGTCACTTAGGCTCTTGTGAGAATTTCTTTTCATTTCTTTGATCCTTTCCATTGCTTCAGATAGACTGCAGTATTTAACAGGGAGCACTCCCTGGTGTAAGATATACTCTTACCTTCTTCAGCAAAATGGACTGACAGTGATTTTGCTGCATCACTACTTGTAAGTTGAACTTACTAATAGAGGTCTTTCTATGCAAAACTCTTTATAATTTACCTTGTAATCGTTGTCCTACATTTTCTTATATATTTTTTTTCTTTTCTTTCTTTCTTGCCTGAAAAAAATGACTTACTTAGAAGGAAAGCCTTGTGATTCAGAGCCTAGAGAGAGATGCAGGTGATGTGGCTGTAATTTGTAGTCCTCTCAGACTTTCTGTTCCCAGGCAGGTCAGTGATGGGGAGATTTTTCCAAAGTGTTCCAGACCTACAACTGGGACCAGATTTTGGCACACAGTAAAGTGGCCAGGTTTTCCTAACTAGATGGTATTCTGCAGCCTGTACCCAGGTTTCAAGATCCCTTATGGAAAACCTTCACACGTTAACAAACCCTTCTGCCATAGTGCACAGAAGAACAAATTTTCCCTGCTGGGACGGGAACCTGCAGGTCTAGAAAATTGAAATGTTACAGACCTGCTGCTTAGATTCCAAAGCCGTGCACTTGGCCCATGATACCGTTTCACACCTATGTTGAGCCTAGCATAAGGAATGATTACGGCCATGTGTAGATGAAACAAGGGGCATGCGTGCATCATGCTTTAAAGCGGGTTAAATGCTTTTGCACCACTTTAATGGTCTTGGTGTTTGCATGCATTGGCGGTGTAATTCCAGCTCCTGTAGCAAATTTGGTGGCATACTGCGCCTTAAATGACTTGGGGAGCAGCAAACTAAAACTCCTTCAAGGAGTTTTAATTTGCTGCCCTACAACCACAAAGTGAAGCACTGAGCTCCATGCAGCTCAGGGGCTCTGCAGGAAGCCCATGCAGGCAGCCTGGCAGTAGCCCGGAAAAGCAGGCTCAGCCCAAGAGAAAAAAAAAAGCAGCGAACCTGATCTTTCCCCCCCCCCCCTGGAGCCTGCTTGCCTGAGCTGCATGAGGTCCCAGCGCTTCCCTCTACGGCTGCGGTGCCCCCTGGCACTGCCCAAGCCAGATGCCTGCAGGCAGGTGCCACCACTGCTGCAGAGGGAAGCACCAGTCCCCCCCACAGCCCAGGGACAGCTCCACCTGCCAGCAGCTCACTCTCCCCTCCCCACTGCCAGAGAGGCAGGTAGGTTCATGTGTGCGCATTGTAATGAGGCATTTGGTAATAGCACGGTTGAAAAAAAGCCCCTACTCATTGGCAGGACTTTAAGGGGATGCCACTTCAAATTGGTCCTTCTTGTTCACCAGCTACATTCGTATTCTACACCCACATCAACCCTGCAGCTTGGCATGCTGATTAGTATTGTCCCTTTTTTTCCCCCTGCCTCTCCCTCTCTCTCTTTTTTCCCCCTCCCCTTTGCTTTCCAACATGGTCACACAGTTCTGTTGGTGATATATGGTTTATATCTTCTTAGCCATTATGCTGATGACCTAGGGCAGAGCCTGCCACTTTCAATAAAATATCAGATTATTTTCAGAATATCCACATAGGCTTTTCTGGAGGTAATATCTAGTTCTCACAGTTGTAGATAAAAGTTGGAAAACATAACCCCTAAAGCTAAGGCAGCAGTTGAAGACATCCAAATTTATTATTATTATTTCTACCTAATCACATGATCACTGGGGCTCATTATTTTTGAATGGTTGAGGTTGGCAGTAGTGAGCTTTATCTTTTTCTTTTCTCTTCTCTCTCTCTCTGCCTTTCTTTTTTGGAAGCTGTTGAGACCAGGATAATTGTAGTTTAGCCTGAATACTATAAAAGTGCATTTAAGTGGTAGACTTCCAAGCACTTTAAACACACAGATCAATTGGATTTGGTGAAGCTACATAAATCCAAACTGTGGTGAGTGAAGAATTAGTCATCTTGTGGTTTCCCATTTCCATTAAATAGAGAGCTGAAAAATGGGCCTATTATTAAATGACTGAACAGCATGATACCCCCGAATCCACTAGGCTCTCAGTCTCTACGCTGTTAATTGTGCTTTGGTCCCACCAGAATCTGGTCAGGAATGTTTGTCAGTAGCTGTTTCTGATTCCACTCGGCTGTCTGCAGGTGCCCCTGGGGGCTGGCAGGCCTGAGTGGGGGCCACAGGCTCAGCTGCACACCTGGGGTGGGGGCGGGCAGCCACAGCAGGGCTGTGGCTTGCCCAAGCCCTTGTGCTGTGTGCCCCAGGGCAGAAAATAGCTGCAGGCTTTTAAAGTCTGCAGAAAGGAGCTGCCAGCAAAACAGCCCAGCCCTGGAGCAAGACAGGCTCCCAGCCACTAGCCTTGGGGCTGGCCTTAGTGACTGGGCAGACCCAGAAGCAAACTTGCTGCCGGGTCACATCTACACATGCGTTACTGTGCACATACTAAGAACGATTAAATTTGCACCCAGAATTGGCAGCTAACAAATTTAACTGTGATTCAGGGAATTTACTGTGCAGTAAGTTCACGCACGTAAAGATGCGTGCACTTACTGCTCAGCAAATAAGGCAACCATACAGTAATGCATCTCATGTAGACACATCCACTGATGACAATATTTCCATCACCATTGCTAGCGACATCTCAATGGGCCATGAGATTGCCAGCGATAAGATACAATGGAAAAACGCAGCAGCTGTCAAAAGAGCAGGCAGCACTCATTTACTCAACTTGTTAGCTCCACGCAGAGGGCCAGCACATAAGATCCATTTAACTAAGGACACAATAATGCTTGATGCTAGCCCTCTGCCTGGGGGGTGAATTACACATGAAGGCCATGATCTAGCACTGCTCTGAATCATGTTTCTCTGAAGTCAGTGGGACTTAAGCAGGCTCTTCAAATTAGGCAAACACCCAAGTGTTTTACTGAAGTGTTCAGTCCCTTGCAAGGCCTTCGTTTCTGGATATAGCTTCCTATTTCCTGTGAACTGACAAGCCTACAGCATGTGATCACAAGCCAGCTTTCTTTTACCCTTTTCTGTACAATAATACACTAGGCAGATTTGTAAATTCCTGGTTTCCAGTGACAAGACAAAAACAGGCCCAATTCCAGGGGTGAAAACACACTCCAACCTAGATCTTCCCTTATTGGCACACAGTCCCTTACACATGTGCAAACTGAGCCCAGTGGCTATGCAACTCTGTCTGGTGAGTTGTTGATGAATAAGAGGCAGAAAGAAGGTGGCTTACTAACCAAATCCCTACTGAAGACAAGAGCAAACCACCAAGCCACCTCTGGGACTTATAAGCCAAGCAGATTTCATTGGGGAGTCATAGAGAAAGGTATGGTGCCCGCTGCACCTTTTATTTTACACAGCTGCTTTTCTGACTGCAACTGCATGCTACATGGTCACTGAAGAGAGCCAGGTCAGAAAACTTCTACCCAGGTCAGAAAATGAGGATACTCAACTCTCCATCCTCCCCCTGCTTTTCTGAAGTCAGTAGGCTTTGTCACTCTTTTGCAGTTGAGAAAAGTCAAGTGCAAAAAAGGTGAAGAGACATTGTAAAAGTCACAGGCATATTATTTGCACAATCATAAATGCACAAAGTCTAGGAGACAACACATCTCATAAAAGTGAGCTCTTAACTCCCTGCCACACATGCCTCTCTACCTACGCATCCCTGGAGAGGCTAACCGAGGCAGGCAAAGTCCAGCTCATGGGCCAAATCTATTTTATCCAGCCCACAGGGTCCCTAAAAAAATTAGAAAATTAAGATTTATCTGCCCCTGGCTGCCTGTCAAAGATGACAGGAGCCAGGGACAGTAGGGCCCAGGGGAAGTCAGGGCAGGATCCTGCAACATCAAGGATAGCCCGCCCTCCCCATCCCCCAGCCGGAAGCCCCTGCTGAGTCCAGCAGTCCAGTCACGCACCCTAGAGCCATGTGGTGCAGCACAGCTGGCAGGTGGGCAGGACAGTGAGGAAGGCAGGGGAGGAGGTGGGGGGAGTGGGAGCAAATGGGCAGACAGGGGCGCAGCAACAGTCGGATGGGAGCGCCAGGCTGCACCAGTATCTGGGCCCAGCACCGGTGTGGCCCAGAGCAGGGGCTGCAGGCTGGCAGGGGACTATGGTGCTGGGCCAGGCTGCACCAGCAGGAAGAGAGGGGAGCTGGCCCAGCTCCAGAGAGCCCCTGCTGCCCTCCTGCCACCCCACTCTGGGCCCCACTGGCACTGGCCCCAGGACACCGGTGCAGGCCCCACACTCATGTCTGGCTGTCGCTGGCTCCTGCATGCCCACTCACTCCCAGTCCCCCCGACCCCAGTGCCACAGTACAGGTGGGGACTAGCATGTGCAGCCCCAATCCTGTGCTCTCTGCACTCCCCTGTCTGGGTTGAGCAGTGGCAGTGCGGGACAAACTGCTGCTCGGCAAGGGGGAAAAGCAACCCCTTTCCCTCCCCATGCCCAGCGCTTCCTGGTGCAGCCGCTTGGAGCCCACGTGGGGCTGTCAAGGGGTGGGGCTTCGACACCTTGGCAAAACTTGGCCCAAACTAACTGCCTGCCCTGGGCTAAAATGTACATAATCAGAAGTAAAGTAGGTACAGAATACAGACCCAGATCTAAAATCCCCGAGAAAGCTAAACTGTGTAATGAAACTAATCGGGAAGAGGAGTTGCCAACTGTTCTCATTTCTCCAACGAGGAAATGACTGGAGAGACTTAGTTGGGCTTTAATGGTCAGTGCTGAAATGAAGCAGACAGCTTCTGGGGTTGATACAGAGGCATGCTCATTTACTTACTTAAGGCTGAAAACAGCTTGTGCTCCCATATAAATCCAAATGAAAGAAAGGAGCAGAGGTGAAGGCAGAGCAAGAAATGTGCATCCGTACATCAGAAGAAGGAATCCGGGCAAAGTACGCAGCACCTAGTTTTCGCATGCATGTGCATGCATACACACACACTGAGCAGTATTCTCTGGAGACTTGTGGACCCCACTGTTGCATGCTGAGGAATAACCGGGGTTCACACAGAACCTGTCACTCACAAGAATGATAAAGCACTGAATGTACACGTGCACACAGGTCACTCACCTTTCTGACAACTGCTTCCTGCAAAGCCACACGGCAGTCTCTGAAGAAGAAAGCACAGCATAAATGCTACAGGTAAAACTGCCCCGAAGTTCCAGGAAAGCTGAATGGGATTAGCCAAAATGGCATTTAACACAGGCATTGAGCTCAGAACCCCTGGCTTTTGCAATCAGCATCATGTGATCTTCAATGACCACTAGCGGCAAGGATAGATCTTGGTTTGATGTCTTACCTGGAGGGTGACCTCTCCAGCAGGATAGCACATCAGAAACCACATGCAACGTTTTGGCTGATATTTTCAAAACTGCCTTAGGTGGACTTGGGGTTGGCCAGTAGAGTGCAAGTCTCTTTCCACTCAAAGTTTAAGACTCTGGTTTTCTTAAATCACTTCATCCCTATAGGACATCTCCCCATTGGCTCCATTTCCACTGTGCCACCAAATCCTTAGATAACCTTCAAACTCTCAGCCTTGATGCGGGAAGAAGGAAAGAACTATGATCAGAGAAATTTGGAGCACAAAGTGCACGTCAAAACTACAGAGTGGGCTGAAGGGATAGACCTTGGCCAAGCCCAATTTAATTTACTCAGAAGCCCAATTTAATTTACTCAGCTTGGGGAGCTCTTACCACTAACTGATAACTATTTACTTCTCCTTTACCATATAGACATGCCATGCCATGATACTGTGATGTCTTGATGCCAGTTCCCCTGAAGCTCCTTTCTATTTGTTATTAAGCGTATAAAGCAAGGGGGAAACTTGACTCTGTTACAGGGTTGGCTGGCTCCTGGTATGGTCTGTGGCAGGAATCAGATAGTTTGCCTAATGACGATCATATGGCTGTTGCTTCTTTGCAGATTTCTCTAATACGGAGTTTATTGATGCAGGATTACACCACATTTTATAGTGATCAAATACAGCTGAAGCCAAAGGCACCCTGCGCTGAAAATTGGAGCATGAGCTAAAGGAGATGGGTCTACTGGCTTCTGAGATGCATTCCACTGGGTTGGCTGAGCAACTCAAAAGCTGAGCAGCTCTCTGGTTGCTTCCTCCTGATGGTCAGTTGGTGGGCGAGGAGAAAACATGCTCAGTTAATCATCTCGCTTCATGCATTTCTTCTGCTAAATCCTGACACCTCTAACTTTTCCAGCTTGCCTCATTGATGACATACTTGACTTGCTCTGCTGTTTTCTGATCAGCTACTGGGGCTCAAACAGCCACACCGCACAGGACATGGCATCCCAAACTATGTGTAAGTGCCAAAAATGGCAGTAGCACAGCTGGAAGGCTGCCATTAATGGGAAACGGATATTTCCTGGAGTGGCTACATGGGCAACCAAGATCCTCTGAATTAGTGGGTATTGGAAAACTTGGGCCTTTATCGTCAGCCATTTGGATTCTGTTCCAGTTTTGGATTTGTGTATGATCGTACTTCTTTGGAGTACAACCTACAGCCTTTCTGGTAGAGTTCTTCATTTATTCTCCATCGTTTTCTGATTCATCCTGGCTCAGGTTGCATGCACCTATGACATGGGCAATGAACCTTTATGACTTCAGGTGACAGTTGATGGTAACAAAATTGAGATACGAGTTTTTATATAACAACATTTCAGCAGTTGTGTGAGCAGCACTTCAAGGGATTGTAACATAAAATTTTGCCCAGAAGAGTTTACGCTTCAAAGGTCCAGTTCCAAAAATCTTAAAACCAGCAATTTTTAAATCAAAAAAAGGAGAAATCTTGCGGGCAAAAATATGTTCTCTGAACTATGCCTTACACTGAAAGCTGGCTGCGATATTGATCGTGGAGATGCCATCACTTCTCTGTAATAATGCTCTAAAGAAGAACCCCTGAATCCAGATGTGTTGCACACTGGGTAAGTCTAGGGCTGGAACCAAATCAAAAGGCCTGGGATTAGCTCTAGCATTAGCCAGTCTCCAGTTTGAAATACCCCACCCCAGCGAGACTCAAATGCACCTGGGACATATTTGATAGAAGAAATATTAGAAAATGCTGCCCTTGGAAACATACTCTTCTCTTCAATGTTTGATGTGTTACATTGCATCAAGCTACTGAAATGTCACCTCGAGTTGCATCCAATTAGAATCTGACATGTTGCGACACGACAAGATACTAGCAGAACAACGCTTCTGTTCACATTTAATCCAGGCTCCATTTACCATGGATGATGATTACCTTTGAGATTTAGGAAAAGAGCTGTGATGCATTACTTGACCAACAAGATTAAAATCCCTCACATTCTTTACTGTTCCCACTTGCTTCCAGGCATTCAAGTGCCTGGTCTCCTTAACTGAAATTCCCTTTCGCTCGTTTTGCCTTTAAGTGCCGACCAATTGTTGCACCAATTATTTTAAAAGCATCTCGTTCCTCATTGTTCACTTCAAACAATCCCTTGACCCACCGTCATGAGATCACGTCCCTTTCCAAGGTGACAAACTATCTTGAGCTCTAGCGTGCAATCACACCGCAGTGCTGTGACTCAATGGAAAGGCAAGACCTAGAGTAAAACTTCGAAAAAGTGCATCAACTGGATGGAGGAAAAAAAAAAACCACTTTGTTCTCATTGGCACTTACTTTGAAATGAGTATTCAGTGCCACTTGCCAACACTCACCTGCTGGCTGCAGCAGTAATACTGCATGAATTCACTCTCTGACAGTACTGTGTTGTTGCAAAACTTCTGCATGGATCAAAATGCAAAATGAGGCACGATGTGGAGAACATGACAGATATTTTAGTTGGGTTTGGAGAAACCGCTTGCTTATTTTTTGGAGCCTAGGGCCTTGTATCTAACAGATGTCCCGTCTCCAAATGGCACAGCAGTCTCATTGGGAAAGGTTTTTCTTGGATTTCTAAGTCTTTTTCAAGATGTTTGATATGCCCTTGCTGGCCTTTGGTTAGGCTGAAAATGCTGCCATGACCTGGATGAAACTCTGGTCCCAGATGATGACTGCAAACAAAGAAAGCACAGCAGTCCCAATCGCGACTACAGGCCCCAACCAGGATGGCTTTGTGACCATCAGGGGATGGCTCCAAAAGCAACAACTACCACACAAGAGTGCTTTGCAAGATCCTCCTCAGGGGGCAGGAATTTCAGGAAGAAACTAGCCTGATGGCAGAAATCTGGGACAGAAGTCTTGTGACATCACTACTTTTGGTTAAAGTCCCACCACAACCTTGGTCCTGATGCAGTTCCAACTCAGAGCCTAATATTAGCCTCTCCGCTTAGTTTGTAATTTAATCTGAATCAATTTACCCATCTCTGTCAAGCCTTTTTTTTTTTTTTTTTACATCTTAAATTTTAACGAAGCCTTACAAGGAGTACAGTCAAGGATATTCTTTGCCCCAAAACTTCTCTTAGGCTGCAATGGACTATTCACAAAGAAAAAGTTATGACATGCCATTATGGGATATAACTGGGGTTAGGGAACACATGAAATCAATACACAATAATGAACACATGTACATTATATAATTAAAACCACTTTTCTTAAAATAATCCCGAGGTTGGAGCACACAAAGAGAAAAAGGTTATGGGTCTGAATAAGCCCCATGCAGCCATCTCAAGGCTCGGCCGCTTCTGGTCACTGCAAGAATGCTCTCGTTCATCTTGGAAGCGGAAGCAGACTGCTAATCCAGGCAGCTTGGTGGCAACCCAAGGGGTAATGCCTTGCTGGACCTGGTCCTGGCCATGGGGGATGACCTGGTGAGGGGACTGTAGGTCTTTGACCACCTGGGCAATAGCGATCATCACCTGCTGGATTTCACTATCCAGCGCAGGGTGTCAAGGGCTTACAGCAAGACTAAAGCCCTTGACTTCAGAAGGGCCAACTTAAATGAGCTTCGGAGAGTAGTGGGGGAGGCACTGAGGGCCCAGAAGGTAGAGGAGATGGGAGTCCACGAGGGATGGTCAGACCTTAAGAGGACGATCCTTCAGGCCTGAAGGATAACAGGCCCTGAGAGAAGCCAGGCGGGTAAGAGTGATCAGAAACCCCCTGGGCTCAACAAGGGCATTCAGCAATGCCTGAGGACTAAAAGGGCAGTGGAAGGGAGGGGCTATCACCAAGGAGGAGTACTCCTCCTTGGCCCGGCAGTGTAGGAGTGCTATTAGGAAGGCCAAGGCAAAGCTGGCGCTCAGGCTAGTGACCAGGATTAAGGACAACAAAAAGTCCTTTGTCAAGTCCATTGGGAGCAAGAAGAAGGCACTAGGCAATGTAGGGCCCCTGCAACATGCAAACGGTAATCTTGTGGCTACGCCAGACAAGAAAGCTGATATGTTTAACAGTTTCTTTGCCTCTGTTTTCTTGAACAGGAACTGGGACATCCTTCCTTCCAGAGGTAGGCACAATCTCGGGGATAGCTCTGTCAGGCCTTCAGTCAGCACAGAGGTAGTTAGGGATCTTCTGGAAGGGCTAGACATTTTTAAATCTGCAGGTCCAGATGCTTTCCACCCAAGGGTATTGAGGGAGCTGGCAGGGGTCATCGCAGAGCCTTTGGCTCAGCTGTATGAGCATTCATGGTCATCTGGCTAGGTGCTGGGGGATTGGAAACTGGCTAATGTGGTCCCTATTTTTAAGAAGGGGAAGAAGGAGGACCCAGGTAACTATAGGCCTGTAAGCCTCACCTCGGTGCTCAGGAAGATCTTGGGGGAGTATCAAGGAGAATATCTGTGGGGGGCCTGCAGGGGAGATCATGCTCAGGGGCAATCAGCATGGCTTCACCAAAGGCAGGTCCTGCCTGACCAACCTGATTGCTTTTTATGACCAAGTAACTGAATCCTTGGATGATGGTGTTGCCATGGACTTAGTCTTTCCAGACTTTAAGAAGGCCTTTGACACTGTCTCTCACCCCATCCTCATCAATAAATTAGGCAACTGTGGCATTGATGCCTGCACAGTTGGATGGGTAAAAAATTGGCTGATGGGGCACACCCAGAGAGTAGTGGTGGACGGTCATACTCAACCTGGTGAGATGTGAGCAGTGGGGTCCCCCAGGGCTCGGTCCTCGGGCCTGCACTGTTTAACATCTTCATCGGCAACTTGGACGAGGAGGTGGAAAGCACACTGTCCAAGTTTGCTGATGACACTAAGATGTGGGGTGAGGTGGGCACACTTGAAGGGAGAGAGAGGCTGCAACTAGATTTAGACAGACTACAAAAGTGGGCAAACGAGAATAAGATGGGGTTCAATGTGGATAAATGCAGGGTGCTGCACCTTGGGAGAAGGGATCCACAGCATGCATACAGTCTGGGGAGTTCCCTTCTTGAAAGCACAGAGGTGGAAACGGATCTTGGAGTCATTATTGACTCCAAGACAAACATGACTCGCCAATGCCAGACTGCAGCCAGCAAGGACAGCCAGACCTTGTCATGCATCCAAAGGTGCATCTCAAGCCGGTCCAGAGAGGTGATATTCCCCCTCTATGCGACTTTGGTCAGGCCGCAGTTGGAGTACTGCGTCCAGTACTGGGCGCCCCACTTCAAAAAGGATGTGGCCAGCCTGGAGAGGGGTCAGAGGAGGGCCACCCGCTTGGCAAGAGGGCGGCAGGACAGGCCCTACGAGGAAAGACTGAGGGACCTGAACCTGTTCAGCCTCAGTAAAAGGAGGCTGAGGGGGGACCTGGTGGCTGCCTACAAGCTCATCAGCAAATCAACAGCAAATAGGAAGAGCCCTTTTCTCCCCAGCACCACCTGGGGTGATGAGGAACAAGGGTAATAAGCTGATGGAGAATAGGTTTAGGTTGGAGATCAGAAGGCAATATTTTACAGTTAGGGTGGCCAAAATCTGGAACCAACTTCCCAGGGAAGTGGTTCTCACCCCTACTTGGGAAAATTCAAGAGGAGGTTGGATGATCACCTGTCTGGGGCCTTGTGAACCCAGCATTCATTCCTGCCTGTGGCAGGGGGTCGGGCTAGATGACCTGTTCAGGTCCCTCCTGACCCTAGCTACTATGAAACTATGAAACCCAAGGCTGCTGCCCCTTCCCACTGCCACAGACAATGAAACCTTCAGCTAAGCTGCCTCAGTCCCACAAGAGCAAATGATGAAACAAGTTCATTCCTCAATCTCTGTCCTTGTCCCATTTTATCTGTTCTCATTATTTCAGCTGCAACGGTGATAGGACGCACAAGATGGTACCCATGTTCTTTACACTACTCCAGACCACGGCATCAACACTGTCAGTGCAGGGGTGGGAGCTAGGGAGGGCCCTATCACGGACTTTGGCAAAACATATCACCTCTCTGTGACATGTTCCCATTTGAGAGAATGGAAATAGTCTTTACCTTCCTGGGACTTGCATTTGTAGGGATGGTCAGCTATTCTGATTCAAAACACTGCTTGCAGAAAATTGGCTTGGCAACTATGCTAGTTCTTTGTGGGAAGGATGTGCATTCATCGCACACAACAAATTTGCCTGACATCTGATTATTTGATTTCTCTGAATTTTTGGTGAATTCTGAGCGTTTTGGGGGGGAAAAAGGAAAAGGAAAAAAAAGAAAGAGAAAGAAAAAAGAAGAAAAAGAGAAAGAGAAAAAGAAAAAGACAAAAAGGAGAAAAAGAAAAGCTGTAAGTTACTCCGGAGGAAAAAAATCCTGACCACCTTGGAGTGTGAAATATTTAGGAGGCCTTGTATAGCATTTTAAGAGTCTCGGTTCCCACAACGCTGGTCAAGCCCAAAGCATTTGTAATTCATTGTAGACGGAAAGCATTGTCAGGTGGGTTTGTCACGTTTCACTGAAATTATTCATTGTTCGTTATAGCGAGCCACAAGTGTGCATGGCGCTAGGCAGAATATATCATACTGACCCACAGATATGGAGCCAGCCTTTAGCACTGATGTAAGTACCGAAACATTATCAACTTCCACGTCAGCAGACTTGCTTTATTGCAGCTGTTACCCAGACATGTCTCCTTTCAATAACTTAATGTTATCTCTGGAGCTAACCCCCTCAGGTCTAGTTATAACATACTGTGGTGTTATGCAGGGTCTCTATCTAGCCGTCTGTCTTAGGATATACCAGCATTGCGGCCAAAGATGCAAGTAAGCACAGGGCGGTCCCTAGACTTCAGCTAGCCCAGGAAAGCGTAATAGTGGAGATGCGGTTGAACAGGCTTCAGTGCAGAAACCAGCGCGCGCACACCCTACACTGAAGCCTCTGCTAATTTTTCTCTTCATGGAGAAATTAAGTGATTTGCCCAAGGTTGCATAGTAAGTGTGTGGCAGAACAAGGAATTCAATCTGGGTCTCCTGGGGCTCAAGCTGGTGTCCTGCTCTTGAATCACCCTTCCTCTCCCACATGAAACGGAGGAAGCTAAACATATAAGAGGAATTTCACAGCAGGGTTTTGGCAACAGGTAAGTGATTTCAGCTAAGGAGGTGATGGCTGATGCTTAGAAGTGGATCAGATGGTTTACCAAGAATATCAGTATTTACTTTTCTCTGGCAAGGATCTCAAAGCTCCTTACAAAGGGTCAGCATTTGACATTAGCCCCTGTTTGCAGATCGTGGAACTGAGGCAAAGTTTGTATGGCTAATCCAGTGTCACACCATGTGTCAGTGGCCTTCCATCATGGGCCTATTTGATCATCAACTTCGCCTGCATCTGAACTAAAATTACTTACAGCCCCACCGAGAAAACGATAACAAGTGAAGAGCCCCATGTCCAATAGAAAGCACAGAAGACCTTTTGCCTGGCAAAGCACAAAGGTTTTCATCCTTGCTCTTGTGAAAATTGCAAGCTTTTTTTTCTCTCTTCTTCCTCCTTCTTGTTCTATTATGATCACGTTTTGGTCCCTCCCCCCAAAATCATATGCCCCTTCTGCAAGGCACAGGACAAACCCAAAGATCTTGTCCATGCTGCATTTTTTTGCACTAATCTCTAATGTGAATTTAAACACATGGCTTTACAGGTATACCCTTTCTTGGATAACTCTTTGTCCGGCAAAAAGAGTAGATTTTGTGGGTTTAGCACCTGGTCACTCATATCCTGGGACATAAGAATTCAGAAGGGACCGAGTGATACCCCAAGCACACTACATTGGTATAAAGCAGGGCAGCGTGGCACCTCACTCATAGCATGTGGCAAAGCAAGCTGATTTAATTGGTCTGTAAGGTGCCACTCAGCTCTGCCTTCTACCTGACTTCAGACGGACACAGCTAACTACTTCGGTCCCTTCCACGTCTCGACTTGCATCCCTTGCCACCCTTTATTTAACGTGTTAATTTAGGTTATAGTTCTACTGTCGTTAAAGATATGATGGCAGTGCAATAGTTTTAACTTCATTTAACGCCCCCAATACCCAAGCTGGGTTTCCAGGGGGCAGTGTAAATGCACCCTTAGAAACATATGGGCAAGTGTATTTATACAGTAGTCTAGGTCTAAGCGCTGCATGTGATTTCTATCCTAGAACAAATTATGGATCAAACATTCTAGATCCTTGGCTTTATATGTCCTGATGCTACTTTGATTGAAAGATCAAGCATTCAGACATAGGGAAAGCTACTCGCTCTTCTATCCACTGGGTTTTCACTTGGATCGTAAGAAGCTGTTTGGGGCACGGACTGGATAAGGGGGTCTCACTCCTCGACTGCAGGTTCCCCTAGGCTCCTACCACAGTACCAATGATGACATGAGTCATGCTAGGAGCTCTTCTTAGTAAGTACATTATAGAAGTCCAAGTAGGTAGAGGCCTAGGTCCAAACCACCTCCCCAGATGGAGGGCTAGAAGCTGCTTGGTGATTTAAGATGGTACTTTCCACAGGCAATTTCCTTGCTCTGCTATTGATACGCCCATCTGCTGGAAGTACCCTACTCTGTATACTTTCAGGTCATTGGCAGTTGCTGAAAATGGGCTGTTCTGACTCACAGAGGGGAAAGGGTACAGTGGAGGTAATTGCATGTAATCTCATCCCCTCCCCCCCCCCCCCAGGTTTTCTGAGGATAGTTTAAAGCCCATCATGTACTTTAAATTGCTGGACCAAAGCCACATAGTTAACGTTGCAGTCACCTAGCACAGTTGCTGGGGCAGGGAACAGATGAGGCTTGAAGGAGGAAGGTGACACACGAGGTTAATACAGAGAGGGGGACAAAGCTTGGGACACGTGATGTACCAGGTACGTTTGTGTGCAGCTGTTCTACAAGGAAGATTCTTCTGCCCGAGCTGAGAGCTCTTGATTTGTTTCTTGACGTTCAAAGGTATTTCTGTGCTAAAAAGTGGTGCTAGCAGCACTTAAAGCAGACAAAACCTTCAGCTGGTGCATGCCAGGATGCAAAGAAGAACTTGGATGAAGGCTGGTTCCAATTTCATCCCTCCCACCTGCATCTCTAGACTATCTTTGCTCTCTCCTGTGCCACGTGGGGGGGATCCTAGCACATAGGATATAGTTAATGATAGCACAAATGTCCTTCCTCTGCCCCCGATTCAAGGTTGTCCTGCGGTCTCTGCTGCAGAAAAGACCTAAGCGCACAAAGCACTGAAGTCTTGAGGACTTTGGCATTACTAAGCCCAAGACTTCAAAAATGATTAAATCAGACATACCAGGAAACTAGTTTCCAAACAATTGCAAGGTACTTACTTTTTGTTTTAAGTAGAGCAATAAAAGTGGTGCTCTTTTTCGTTGCTTTCAGACCCATGAGGGTGTTCACGAGTTACATTTTCAAGGTTTTGTTCCTGCAAATAGCTAGGATTTTTTATGCAAAATTGCAAGTTGAGTTTCCTACATCTTCCTGCATCAGACACCTGAAACTGGGATTTTACAGGACTAAATCAAACATTAGGATAGCTGGCAACATGGGGGTTGCCACAATGCACAAGCATGACAAGCATTGACAAAGAAGCAAGGCTTGCTACAAATAATGACTAAAAGAAAGCAAAGTAAGTTGACTGACTCTTCCACCACATTCTTTCTGAAATAGCCTCACAATTGAATTGCTATCCCAATGAACGAATGGCACAAACATTGAAAATGATCCTTTTTGCTGAACGGCTCCTATGCTCTATCTTCTGAAACGATATTTGCATTTCTCCCCGTGCACCTGTAAAACAGCTACTTCTTTTTGTCAAGCTTGTCTTTTATTACCGAAAGAGCAGCAGCTGGAGAAATATTAATCGTGTTTCTATACATAAATAATGCAATAATAAATGCCTTCAACATGAAATAAAAGCTAAACGTGAAATGTTAAGGGGGAACAAAGGTGTTTGGGACTTAAAATGCATAAAGACAAGGAAAAAAAAAACAGCCCACAGTGATAAGCGGTTATAAATAGTATGTACATTTTCATTAACACACAGGAACAATAAATATGTGCCAGATAGTTGATCTCAGCATAGTGCATTGGGTTTATTTTCTGTATTAACTGGAAAATGGACTGGAATTTTAAAGGGATGTTAGGTCCCTTTAAAGATAGAAACATAAATCCGCATTGTAGAGGTCACTGACATTTCTAAAGCTGCAGAGCAGGTACTGCATACCAGATGCTTCCGGGGACCTTGGGGTACATGTCTACAGTGCAGTGCCTTGCAGAGATACCCCTATCTAGCTGTGAGCACAACACCTTGGACTAAGACGTACTTCTCAGCAGAGTTAATTCGCTCAGGCACAGTACCACATTAACACAGCATTCCTGCTACCGTGTACAGAGCCAGCAGGTGTCTCTCCACGTGGTGTTGCTTTGCCCATTCAGGCCATGCTGACATGGTAAGTAGACTGTGCTGCTCCTGTCAGGCTGCTTCCTATCTTGAAAATAGCCCAGCCATGTCTGCGTGGTGCTGCATCCTGATTGCTTAGTGACAGGACCAATTAGTCCACTCTCCTGCTATTTAGCGTGCCCTAGGACTGCAGGGACACAGCTGCATTGCTTCCAGTGCAGGAAGCCATCTGCCCGCAGCATGGCAGCTTGAGGACCCTGCTCTGGTGCACAGTACGTTTTCCTTGGAGACATGGCCTTAGTTCTCCAAAGTTTCTACCAGTCTGCATTTTCAAAGGAGCCTGAGCACTGATGCCCTGCCACAGCTAACAAGCTGCTCAAGGCACCCACTCCAGATGCCCAAACAGGGGACTTTTTCCATTAGGCAGGACATCCGCCTGTAGGCATGCTCTCATCGTGTCTGAGTCCTTGAAAAAGAGTTGCAGGCAGGTGGCAGATAGACCAAGGAGCCACACAGCGTCGGCACAAAAGTTGGGCGGGAGCTTAGGGAATAGGGGAGGGTTAGCAAAGACAAAGACAGAGTGCTGCGTGGGGTTGTGGCTGTTGGGGCTCACCCAGAGCCACCTGGAATGGGACAGAGTAAAGCAGAGCTGCTGCCAGCACCACCAGCACTGACTGCTCAGTGAACAGCGGGGACAGCTTCAGCTGCTAAGATGTGGGCCGCCTAAGCAACTGCCCTGGCTTAGATGTTCCCCTCAAGCCTCGAAGGTTTATGGCTGAGGATCTCAAGCAGAGGGAAGCCCCTCTCGCCATCCTGTGAGCTGCTTAAGCCCCTCTCCTCTGCATTATCCTCAGCATCGTGTGCCTGGCTCGCTTGGGCTGGACCATTTATGAAAATCCTTTTTCCTGGGCACCTCTCCCCTCCACCAGGCACTCCACAGGGAGCCTAAGCAATGCAGAGAAGCCTGGGTTGAGGCTGCAAATTCCCCCATGCAGAGGGCTGTCTGCTGGGCAGGCACGGCCCTATTGAGCAAAAGCACATTGACAACCCTGGAAACATCTACACCTTAACAGCACATCAAAAGGGGGACAACAGACATGACAGAGCCTCAAAAGCTTCTTCTTATGTATTTCTGCACATATTTGTCTGACACTGCAGTAGATACTCCGATGATGTCAATGTGGGGAACTGCACTTTTAAAGGGTGGTTTAATACAGAGCCTTACCTCATGCAATGCTAATCAGACAGGAGGACCCAGACAGACAATGCTACAGCTGTCCTTTTGCTGTCAAAAAGCATGAAACCATGGCTCATATGATCAGATGAAAGTTCTTATTAGGCATCACATTACATATTGCTTTCTCATTAAAAGGAAGAAAGTTCCCTCTGTACCTGAGGAACCAGGCTGATAGCATTTGGTGTATAATGCTTTGAGATGCCTGCTTGAACGAGTCCTATTTTGCTCTCTTTTCTAAGAGACCTGCCAAGAGACATCACCCCCGCTGAGACTTCAGGGCATAACATAATGCTGGTGATTCTGGGAGTGCACTGGCAAAACAACACCTTTCCTGTTTACCATAGCAGATGATCCAGCCAAGTCAATTCTTCTGTAACACAGCTGGAATCACATCGCTTTTGGTCCCCAAAAGAGACAAGACTCCATTGAGAACCCATGGATGCAAGACCCTATTGACTTTAGTGGGCGTGGGACCAGGGTTTAACCTGAGGCCAAAACACTACCAATGCTCTCTTTTGGGATTTGCAAAGCAGCACGTCACTGTAGAAAAAGTCTCTGAAATGGGACATAGTGCCGCGGCACATCTTAGTACTCGGGAACTGTGCCCAATGCTACTGCCAGCTCTTTGTCCAGTAAGATGTTGATCTTGCTTAGAGTGGGTCAAAACCTTAATACTGCTTAGCATAAGCACCCTATCTATACGACTACTGGGGAGCCCTTACTCTACGTAAACTGTACATTGAAGCCAATGGAATTACTCAGATGAGTGCTTGCTAACTGAGATTCAGAGATAATCCAGCCTATGGTGATTAGCCATCATATTCCCACTGGCTTCAGTGGGAGTACAATCAGACCCTTAAATAACCAAAGAAAGTCAAGAGCCCAAGCTCAGACGAGTAAGGGCTGGAGAACATAGCATGAACACAGACGAAACCAAGTTGCATTTTCCAAAATATCCCAAGCACGCTTGATATAATGCAATAGCCTTGACTTTATTTTTGATTTTATTCATCCATTTTGCTGCTAATTTGTAGTATTCTGTAGACTGCAGTGGGTAAGCAGCTGTTACCACCAAACACATTTAACTGAGTGAGCAGAGAAAAAAGGTTGCAGTATAACATTTCCCTTGCTGGTTTCCCTTGTATCCTTCTGCTAGGAACTGTGTGTCCTACCAAGAAGATATGCTGCATAAAATATGACATTTCAAGAGTGAAATTCTGCTGTAAGTCTCAAAGGAGAGTTTAGCTGAGAACGACGCCTTGTGGAAAAGCCCTACAGAACCTAGCAGAAATTGAGCATGCATCTATAAGAGCTCTGAGCACTCCCATAGGATTTGACAGAGTTGCTTATAGGATTTTTAAAGCTCCAGAAAATAATCTCATTCTTTTCTCAGTTATGTGGACCGGATTCTTGTTGGAAATCAGCCTGAAACTATATTGATTTACATCAGCTGGAGAGTGGCCTCTATTTTCAAGAGTATTTTCTATGGAAGCCTAGTTTTATTGCAGAATCCTACTGTAATAGATAGGATTTGGTGGTCTTCTGTTGCTGCAGAGGTTATTCCTATTCCCAGAGAAGTCAGCAGCAAAGCTCTCATTAACTACAGGCCAAATCATGCAAATGCCCTTACTGCTCCAAGAGTACAACGTATCCCAATGATTACTATGTAAATTGGAAATTTCCAGTCTCATTAAAAAATAAATGTTTTGCACAGAGAAAATATAATAGAAGTTCGCCGGCATTATGGTGCATTAACTGCTTTTACTTTCCAGCACATAATGTGATTGGGTTGAATGCAAACATCACCAGTTAAAAGGCACAAATCAGTTAATAAAGTGATTACTTTCAGTATTTGTGTGCTTGCAGCAAAATGTTGGTCATTTCACCTCTTAAGGACAGTTAAAAAGGTTCCTGGAGGACTCCGTTTCTATTACCTGGCAATGGTGCTACAGGTGTCAAAACTGGACCAGATTTGCTTCACTTTTGCAGCTTTAAAAAGTGGTGCAAATCTCTTGGAAGTGTGCTACGGTTTAGCTCCGTAGAGAATACTGTAAAATGCCAGATTAGCTAACAGTTTTAAATGCTGGAAAAAAGATAACTGTTGATGGATTACAGTAGAGGCCACCCCATGACTGGGCATCCTAGGCACTACCTTGCCCTTCTTATCATTACCACTAACTACTTATTTTGCCAGTTCCTGAAAAAATTACCACTCATTCTACTGGGAGAAAGACTGGACACAGAATGAATATTGTGGTTTCACAGTGTGTTACCATACCAGATGATCCACTGAATGAAAGGGCTCTCCAGAAACAGACAGCTTATTTTGCACTGATTATTCATTACAATTAAAAGCAGATGCTATCCTACAACTCCTTTCTTTCTAGCAAAAATAGCAAGTCAGGGCAGTTAAGGAACTTGATGAAGTGGCCCGGAAATAGCTTTGACTCTTGGTTGAACAGGATTCATTTTAAAATGCCCTCTGTGCCTTTTTTGGTCCTTCCTCTGAAACAGCTGGTACTAGACGCTGTCAGAAGCAGGATTCAGGATAAGTCTGCTCCAGCCATGCCAGCCAGCATCGTTCCTGGATCTAAGCACCAATAACTGCTAAGTGAAGCACAGGGGTGCAAAAGGAAAAAATAACAGGTTGTGACTCATCATAGAAAACACATTGGTGTATCTTTACATTTGAAGCAAAGACCATACCAGCAGTATGTCTCATTACCCACTTGACCAGCCTAGAACCACTCGATGATTATTCCCACCCACTCTCTTTTTTCAGACCAGGAGCCATGGGTACTGCACTAGCTCTCTATGAAGAATTAACATGAGGAGGCAATAATATAAATAGCTAAGCGGAACAGTTGGTTTGATGGACTTTCCCTGGGGAATCAAGAATGACGTTCTCAGACAAAACCTTGGCTGGGGTGATGTAGTTGGGGACGGCCCTGCTTTGAGCGGGGAGTTGAACTGGATGAGACCTCCTTTTCTATGCACACTGAGTCGTGGAGAAGGCAGAAGCATTTCAAAATCTATTGATGCTTAGATCTAGGAATGGTGCCAGAACCTGCCACTCCTACCTTTGTCAGTTAGAAAAACTGAAAACCGAATATGAAGAAAGATGATTTTCAGAAACACACCTACAGAGGTGACTGCTTACAGGTCTAACTGAGCTCCTGTGTACACATTTACCACAACCGCACACGTCCCTAGTAAATGCGTGTGCAGGTCTTTACACTTGCCTGGAGTCAACGGCACTCTGCACGTGTCTAGTCACTTGAAGAAGGCTTAGATGCGCCGGACATTTGTCCCACAACATCTGTAGGGAGCAGTCTACGGTCAAACTAGAAGCAGAGCTCAGCTCTCCCAAGGTAAAGCCCATTCCCTTATCAGCTCTGGCGCATGGCCCCTTAGAGTAACAAAAAACATATTTTTGCTCTGTTAACTCTGTGCCTAATTCCCATGTTGCCTTAAAGCATTTGTGTAAATCTCGTTAAAGTGTTAGCCTGAATAAGGATGACAAGAAGAGTAAGGCTTGAAGTTGATCATACACTGAAGTGCTGTGATGAATCCTGACCCCAGAGAACAAACCATTTTCCCTCCCCGCTTTCTTCTTATTCCATCTCTCTTATTCTTTCTTTTTAATCAAACAGCAATGCTCCGATTCACAATGATCCCTGCAGCAGAAATCTCATTGCACGCTTCCTAAGATCTCATTTGCTTACCTTTTCACAGCCCCATCAATACAGAAAGCATCTTGCAAAATGCAACTACAAATATGTCAAGATTATCAGGAGAAAGAAAATCCCCAAATCCCCAACAGGGATATCCCCACGGATAAATAAAATAAAGTAAGTAAGATAGTAAGATAAATAAGACAGTAAGATAAATTTAAAGTAGATGCAGGAAACTGTTCTTACAATACTCATTCATTTCATCATAATCTAATACAAATAATTACTTAAGCACAAAATCTAGAGGACTTTTTAAGGTTTATCTTCCATTGAACTTTTAGGCTACAACTTCCATAACTTAATTGAAATTATCATCTCAGTAATCGCCACTGTCCTTGCATACCAGATACAGTCACAGTGAGATGAAAGGATGAGATGGGTTCCCGGCAAGATAAAGTACGGTAGGTTAGTGCTAATACAGAACTATATTTTAGGCTTTTCTTAACCTGTTTCCATGCAGCAATCTCCCAAAGGCCCCTTCCAGTCCAGTTTTCTTGTGCAGCCTCTATACTATTAAGGCTGTCCCCACCGTAATCTTCTTCAATGAAACCTCGTTATTTAACATTCTTTCATTGTTCAAACAGAAACCAAAGAAAGCTGGCCTTTTTCAAAGACAGGTCCAAAAAGCTTTCGCCGACACGTTTTGGAAGTGACTACCAATTTGGGGTATGCAGCTTCAGAGACCTGATTTCAGGGAGGGGGTTGGCAAAAAAAGCCATGCTTTAGTTGGGGGGGGGGAAGGTTGTATGTAAAATTCAACAAGTTCTCATTTTCTTATTTAAAAGCTTTGGTAAAAATATATCCACTCCCTACCCCTCCACCACCTTTTAAGAAGAGGGAAAACTCCACTGAAGACATTTCTGTGGGAATCCCCTCTATATTCTCTGATGATATTTCAGTCGTCCATCTGAGGATCTTGAAGCACGCTACAAATATTTAAATGAGCTAATCCCGTCAGACTTTTTTTCAGATACTGTTATGGCAGGAATTACTACATGGCACTTTTACTAACAGCCTAACAAGTTCTTTTTTCTTCATATAGGAGTATGGTTTTACTCTCTGAAGGGACAGCGTATTGACAAAATTGAACAATGTATAATATTATTCCCTTCAGTTTAGCAACGAGGTAACCAAAAAGAACAGACTGCAAGTTGGGATGAAGTTGATTTTTGAACTGAGCTCCCAAGTTTGGGATTTATTAACTTGCTTAGTACTCAACTATTTTCAGAAACTGATTCTGTTCCGATTTTTTCTCTCTTAAACATAGGTGAACATGTTGTTCAGAGCGTCTGGTGTGAAATCTCACCAGTGTTTTGTACCATGATGTTCAAGAAATATCAGATAGCATTGAAAAAAATATTGCTATGCAGTGATCCTTTGAGAGAGGCGCTGCGGCAGATGGCACAGACTTGACTTTCTGCTTTGTAACATATAGATAGGCAGTTACTAGGAACCAGAAACTGGTATGCAAACCCTGCCCAGGTGCCATTTGTGACCACCTCTGTTTCAGGCTGGTGTGTAAAGAAAGCAAATGAGTTAGACTGCATCACTGCTACCCTTGAGGTCCTTTCCAAACCAACAAGTCTATTATTTCCTTCTCCATTGCAAAGACGAAGTGTAAGGCCCCACAGTTCTGCTAGTATTTGAAGGAGGACTGATGCCATCACCAGTAGGAGGACAACGAGTTCAGAATGGGTGATAATGGCATTTTACAGATGGAGGAACTGAGGGATCAGGTAACTCATCCACAGTCATGCAGCAAAATAGATGGAAAAATGAGACAAGAATCCAGATCTGATGTCAGGCATGACTACTTTCCCAATGCCCCTCTGCACTTTTCCCAGGAGATCATCTTCCATCAGGTGTGAGCATCCTTCTAATAGGCTTTCCTGGTTTCAGTTGTCACTTCTCTCTAGGGAACAAGCTTCAGTTAAGCCTATATCCCATTGCTTCCTTGTTACCAATCTACTTATTTATATCCCTCTTGTACATTTTATTCCATTACGGGAGTCATGAAGAAATCAATTAGAATCACAGCACATCTACAGCTTGCTCTGAAAGAGATTGTTAGCACTTGCTTCACCTACTTACACATCAAGTTAGCACTCTTAGATGGATTTCAATTGCGTTGAGACTGACAGGCTTAGGAAAGGATTGCATCTTCTCCCCCCACCACATGCTTTGCAGGAATGGAAAAATCACATATTATTACAACCTGAGACCACTCATGAATTTAGTACAGAACAATCCAGCTCACCTGCCCATCCTCTAACTTCATGTATGACTGTTTTCTGTATCTATATCCAAGGACTTCAATAAACATCAGATACCAGTGCAGAGATTTTCAAGAGATGCGTTCATTTTTGGGTGCCCAATTCCCGACACCTGAACAATACTGATTTCCAGAGTATCTCCCCTGCATGGCTCAAATTGGGTGCCCAAATTCAGACACCTTAGGTTACAAGTCAGTTGTAATCATCTTGGTCTAGATCTTTAACCTAATGTTTGTGGATGTAAATCCAGCATTTTACATACGCACACCTTAACGCAAACAAGACTTGAAATCGGTGGGATCCAGGCATGTCCTTAAGTGCTTTCCTTAGGAATTAGCGCCTACTTAGCACACAGGAAATAAAACTATTCTGTTTCTGGGCAGTTTATTCCACTAGGTATAGCTGTCCCAATAAATGGCAAAAGCATGGGATTTTGCCTCCCACTGTTTATGAACCACAGAAATATGGGAACATTAACACCTGGGAGCATCTCCAAACTTTTCCCTGTTTGCCTTATCTGTGATGTCTAAAGCGCGCACATGAGCACACACGCCATTAACTGCTACCTCAGGTTTAGGAACGTATAGAAGCAAAAGGGCTTTGTTACTTCGGCCAGTCTCAGGATTACCGTAACAAACTTTCCATAAGGTTGGTCACATATTCTTAGCCACGACATGCATATTCTTAGCCACGACATGCATTGTTTGATTAAAGGGTATTCCCTGTGAAAGTAAAGCTCTTCGTATCAAAGTACAGCCTTATACAATAAATCTAATACCAAAGCAGGCAAAATGCATGTGCGTACACATGTGCACACACCCATTTTGAAGTTTGAAACAATCCAACAGCAGCTCAGAAAAAGTGAAGTATTCTCAAGTTGAAAACTCATTCCCATATCTTTCTGTATACGTCATTTGAGATGTATTAAAAAGCTGTGTCTGTTGCCTTTGACGCTGTTTCAGAGACATAAGAAGTCACAATTATAAGTCATTAGGATGAAATAAGATCTTTGCTGAGCTTAATTAAGTTAAATATTCATGTAAACAGGATGGAGGAGGTAAGTGTTGATCTTAATCAGAAGAGACTGCTGCTCTACAATGCAAATTGCTCTCTTATGTGGACAACATCAGGAAGCTACAATACAGGGAGCACAGCATGAGTTACAAGGATGAAGAGAAGGTACTTCTGAATGACTCTCACTGTGCTTCCTCTACAGAACAGAGAGCAGAGTCTGCTGAGCCCAGCATATGCTAAGTAAATACATTGTACCCAGACTAAACTTCCTTTAGGCTAAATTCGCTGAATAGGAATCTCTCACTCTCTCTCTCTTGTGCAAACACACACACCTCCAATTCTCAAACATTTGCACTGTGTGGCAATTGTTTTTCTCCATGAGCACATCAAGCCTATGCTCTAATTGTTGAGCTCATAGCTCCTACTTAGCATCTGCTGTCAGGTTAAGGCTTTCTTTCTAACCTATGAAAGTACCTAGTGACCAAGCCAAATATTGCTTGCTTAAGCACGGGACAGAAAGAGAAAAGTAGATAGTCCCTGCTCTAGATAAACCAAAAAAGGCATACAAGGAGTAAGGGGGAAGTATAGAGGTAAAGGGCACAGACAGAAATTTTTGCCCCATCTGGCCCCTGAAATCGCGCTACAGCCATGACCAATCAGAAGTGTACGGGTGCAAAGCACTTTAAAGGGGCCCAATCCTGCACAAATCTGAACCCCCACTGCATGAGGGTTCAGAGGAAGAGGTTTCAAAACAGCGTCTTCAGTAACTTGCGTCTGCTCTGCCTCCCAGCCTTCCAGCTGTTTTTAGAATGGGAAGGGGAAGGGAGCAGAGGGAGTTTGGTCTGGGTTTTTTTCAGACTCCGCTGGCAGAGGGGCAGGTGAATTGGAGCCATCCTAAGGTGGGGGCTAGGGGCTCCAATCCACCTACCCCACCCTCCAGTGATGGCTGGGGAACCCCTAGAATGAGCTCCCTCCACTCCCTGCTCCCTCCCATTCTGAAAACAGTGCCTGGGCTGGGGGGAAGGAGGGGCCATTGCTAAGGGAAGCCAGCTGCAGGCTGGCAGCCAGCAGCTGGATTTCCCAAACCCTCCCTCCTCCCTGGACCCAACAATTAACTTCTGCTCAGTCTGGGGGATCGATGCAACTCAGAACACCTCCTGCAAAGTATTATGAGTTACAGCGGGAAGTTGCTCTTCTGTCTGTGCCCAAAAGCACGCAACTGAACCCTCTTGTAAGACTGTGTGAAACGGCCATTTCATTTCAGTTTTGGATTCGGCCATTTCGGAGGGACAGGGATTCGTTTTGGTGTTTTGGATCACCGTTCTGTTTTGATTTGACCAACTCTGTTTCAGAGTGTTGATGCTGTTTCAGAGATTCGGATCAGCCAAGGAGAAGCAGGCACAGCCAGGCAGCTGCAGTTTCTCCCACAGGTCCTCCAGCTGTGCCTGCCTTTTCCCAGGTGGGGGGAGCCATGAGAGAAGCCCCCATGGCTGCCCTGCCCAGCCCCAGCCTCCTGGCACTTTAAAATATATATATACACACACACCCCCTCACTCACCAGCTTTAGCAGCAGTGATTGGGACCCTTGGGGGTTCATGGCAGAGCACCCCCCCTCCCATGCAGCATGGGGCAGTGGGGGGCAGCAGGGATCACCCTTCCCCACCTGGCACCCACATGGAAGCTACCCAACGGTGCGGGTGCAGTGCGGCTTGGCACGGTGCTGCGTGCTGCCTGGGAGCTGGGGCTGTTAAGGCTGAGAGGTTCCGGGTTCCACCTGATAGGTGGAGCCGCCCCAGCTCCTAGACAGCATGCAGTGCCCTGCCAAGCCACGCTGCACACACACAATGTGACAGCTGCCGTGCGGGTGCCAAATGTGGGGGATGATCCCGCTGACCCACGCCTGCCACCAGCATCCAGAGGTCCTGATTGCCGCTGCTACATCCAGTGAGTGCAGGGCTTTTTAATTTTATTTTACAAGTGCTGGGAGGCTGGGGCCAGGCAGGGTATGGGGCCAGGCAGGGCAGCCATGGGGGCTTCTCCCGTGGCTCCTCTGACTGTGCTTGGTGCAGACTGCACCGAGCAGACTTGGGTGCTGGTGCTGGCCCCAGCCGGCAGCATTCTGTCATCCCCACGCAAATCCAGGGGCCTGTGCCCCCCAGGAGGGCTGCAGGGCTATGCCAGACTCCTCAGGTGCTGGCCCCCAGATCTGCGCATGGGATGAAAGTAGGCTGCCGTCCCTGACCTAGAGCACTGGGACTGGAAGTGACCTCAGAGACAGATCGCAAACAGTGGTCAGCTACAGGTGCCAATATCAGAGCCCTCCTTCCGCCTCTTCCCCCTCCCTCTTCTTAGTTTCTGTTTCCCTACGAGCCCAGCTCCAAAACATCCATAATGTTTTGGCTGGTTTGGTTTTGTTTCAGAGATGTTTTGGAGCCTTCCGTTTCATTTCGGATTCGGTGTTTTGGGCATCAAAACGGGCCAAAATGCCTCCAAAGTGAAACGGCTGCCAAAATTTCGCACAACCCTACTCTCTTGGGATATTCAGAGCAGAATAGTGTTTTTCATGATCCTCCCATATTCTGGTGATCGGGCTTAGAATTTTATATTGCTGCCCATCATGGTAGTATTTCCCATTTACCTTTGTCTTTCTTTTTCTGACTCTTTCCTCTATTTCCTGCTTTGGAGTTTAAGAAAGGGCCAATATAATGTTAGCAAATGATTAAATAAGAACATGTACCATCTGCTCAGATGTCCTTACAATCAATCAAGTCCCTTCTTTCGAGGAAGCTGTTCTCATGAAGAGGAGCAGGGAGCTCTAAAAGAACTGAGGACATAATATCACATGCATTACAAATGCAAAGGGCCAGAACTGAAAGTCTTGTCCTTACACTCAAGATATCCATTAGAGCAGCTGTATAAAAACCTCTCTCAAAGAACAGATTTCATAGTGTTTGTCTTCCTGCTTCGGCCTGCAGACGTGGATGAGTAAGCAGCTTGGGTCTAAGCTGCGTCTATCGCTACAGGAATTCAAATGACTTCCATTCAGGGAGCTGTGGCATGCCTTGCAATCTTCAATGTAGGCAGCCTCACAAGGCCCCTGTGTGCTAAAGGAAGTGCTCTTATTCCTCTATTTTATAAATGGAATTTTAAGAAACTGAGAGAAAGGGGCAAATGAAGAAAAGAATTAGGCGTCTGAAGGGGTCAGGATTTAGGTACCTCCACCCACAGTTGCAGTCCTAAAAAAACCTGCTTAGCTGCTACCAAAACATGAATTTCATAGCTACCAAACCATAAACTTCATAGCTTCCTCCCAGCTTCACTTTTAAGTTTCCCCAAAATCAAGAGTTATACCTGTGCCCATGCCCAGAACTACCCGAGTCATGAAAGGCTAGAGCAACCTGTGTCTAGCTAATCCCAGAGGCCTTCAACAGGTACGCATCCCTCCATTTACCTGGTAACTGTTGACAGAGCCAGATACACCTTTATCACTGCTAGTCTTTCAAACCCAGCAGCAAAAGGAGGTAGCAGTAGGACTTCCCAGGTGTGTCTACATGTGATGCTTTACTATTCAGTGGACTAATTTACTGCACAGTAAAGCATCACCAGCTACACATGCACACATTTATTGTGCAGTAAAACACTCTACTGTGCAGTTAGTTTACTACCTGCAAATTTACTATCTGTAGTAAACTAATTGCACGGTAGTTTACTACCTGTTTACAACTAGTTAACAACCTGTAGTAAACTAATTGCACAGTAGATACTGCATAGTAACGTTTGTGCAAACACTGACTGGGAGCAAATTTGCTCCTGGTCAGTCTACGCAGCAGGGAGCCATAGGGGCAGGGAGCCCTCTGTCCCCAGTCCTGGTGCTGCTCAGCTCTCTGGCTCCCCCTACAAGCTGGGAGCCAATCAGTACTGGAACTGGGAAGCACTCAGCCTCCTCTCCTGGCTCCTGGGGCATACCTGGCAGCTTTGGAGAATGAGCAGGGGCTGGAAACTCAGCCTCCTTCTGTGCACTGGAGCACCTATGGGGCGCGTGGAGCTGGCTGCTTCAGGGAACAGACCGGAGCTGGGAATCCAGCCCTTGCCTGTCCCTTGGAGCAGGTCTGCACTGTGTTGAGCTGCCCTAGGGAAGGGGCGAGGGCTGGATTCCCAGCCTCTGCCCACCTCCCTGAGGAAACTGCCACTGTGTCGAAGCAGGCCAGCTGCCGGCAAGCTTCATTCCCCTCCAGTGGGCAGAAGGCTCACCAAAGCTGCTGGGACAGCTCCTAGCAACCCCTTGCTGCACAGGGAAGCGCTGCCTGGGAAGGGGCTAGCTGGCAGCTGTGTCCTCGCAGTGATCACAGGGCCAGGAGAGCTCTGCTGGCTGCAGGGGCAACTCTCTCCCAGCCCCACACACATCAGGTCCCCTCCCAATATGCATGGGGCCAGGAGACAGTTGCCACTGTGGCCAGCAGAGCTCTCCTGTTCCCATGCTCCCTGGGACCAGCCCTGTGCCCTTACTAACCCCAGGGCTTGCACCAGGGGAACCTGGAACTCCCCTTGGCTACTGCAGAGGGGCAGAGCGAGGCAAGAGCAGCCCTGTACTAGACTGCTCCCAATGGGAGCACAAGCCTTAGTTTGTTACTTAGTGTGCAGTAAACCAACTGTGAGTTAATAGCATAATTTCATAGTTTCTAGGGTCGGAAGGGACCTGAATAGATCATGAAGTCCGACCCCCTGCCCTGGGCAGGAATGAGTGCTGGGATCATAATACCTCAGCCAGAAATCTATGCAAACTCCTCCTGAAGACCCCCAAGGTAGGGGAGAGCACCACCTCCCTTGGGAGCCCCTTCCAGAGAATGTATAGATGCACCCCCAGGTTGGCAATAGCTGAGGATTAAGAGAGTTCATGCAGGAAGTAGGACCTTAGTTCAAGCCTCTCCTCTACCATAGGCTATAGCAGGGGTTGGTAGCCCCAGGCACGCATGCCAGAGCATGGCACATGAGGCGTTTTTGCTCAGCGCACCACATCCAGCTTGTCAGCCACGGTGCCTAGGCAGTTCACAGAAGGCAGTGGGGAGGCTACAAGTCCTGCTGCAAGTAGCCCGAGCTCCATGGCAGGCAGAAGCTGCACAGAGCCTGGGCTGGATGTGGCAGGCAGCCAGGAGGCTGTAACCAATGCACTAGGATCTGGTGCCCTGGCCCAGCTCTGTGGCTAGCAGTTGCTGCTTACGTGCCTTGAGGGGCATGGTGGGAAAGGAGCCTGGGTCAGTGCAACTCCAGCCCCTTCCCTGCTGTGTGCACCAGCCGTGTGGGTGCAGCTGTTGCTGCCACAGAGTTCAGACTGCTTGCAGGGCGGTGGGCAAGCTGCAAACAACCGCACTGGGGTCTGAAGCTCCAGCCTGGCTCCATGGCTGGTGGTGGCTGCACGTGCGTCTTGGGGTGCATGGTCAAGGAAGGGGCTTGGGGCAGCGCAGCCCTGGTTGCTTCCCCGCTGTGCTCCCCAAGGTGTGCATGCAGCTGCTACTGGCAACAAGTTGGGCCAAGCCAGTGCAGCCACGTACAGGCTCATTGCTGCCTGCTGTGAGCAGCCCAGACTCCAGGGCGGGCAGCAGCTGCCAGCCCAGAGCCTGGGCTGTTTCTAGCAGACAGCCACAAGGATGCAAGTAGCTGCACCGGGTACCTTAGCGCCAGCCCAGCTTATTGCTGGCAGCGGCTTCACACATGCCTCAGGGAGCACAGCAGGGAAGGGGCAAGGGCTGCGCTGCCACAACAAGGATCAGGCCCCTCATCGCTCCCCTGCCATCGGACTCTGGCCATCTTTCAAGGCCAGGTTGCAGGGTTCTTTACCCCTCTGCCCAAAAACATTGCCGACCCCTGAGATACAGGCTTTCAGGCTAGAGGCATCTCCATCCTTTCTGAGCTGCCAGGTACAAAAAGACTCCAACTGAGCCACAAAGAGAGCAAAGGAAGGGAGCGGGATTTTGCAGCCTTGCTTGATAGGAAGGGGCAGGAAGTCCTGGGTATGGGCCCCAGTTCCCAGGAGTGTTTCTGCATTTTATCTTTTTGTAGAAAAATGAAGACACTGTCCTGGGAGCAGGGACTAAACCCAGGACTCCCCTCTCCCAGCTGCCTGCTTAATCACTCTGCTAGAAGCCTGCGCCCTCTTGCGGTTACTTTCTGACTTATTACATCTTGAATTCTTTTCTGCACAGCTGCACAACGTGAAGAGGACCCCATGGAAGTCTCCTGTATCCCAGCTTGGCATCCTATCAATTAAAGCAGACTTCCAGCTCCTGCCACGTAGTTGGAGATACATTACATAACAGTGTGGCTCAGTCAAAATGACAGATCAGTACTGAAAGCAACAGTCGAATTAACAAAGCTTTAACAACAAATGCCATTTCTAGTTTCCTCAGGGCCATGATTAACAACAATAAAAAATGTGGCATGGGGAGGGGTTGCAAAAAGGAGCTCTCAGCTTCTGTCTATCTGTTTAAAAAGTAAATCTGGGTTCATTGTCTGCAAACCCCACGCTGAGCCTGGAATGGAACATTTGCCCTGGTGGAAGTATCGGCAGGTTTACTGGTAATTAAATGGTTATGGATCCATTTAGCATGCTAGTAAAGTGCGAATGCATTCAGTTCAGATGAGAAAACAGGAATGAGTCCTAAATCACTTTGCTTGGAGATGTGCTGCAAAATATTATTGCTATTTTACTCTGAAACAAAAAAATATCATTGATCGTAACCAGAGTCTGAATCACTTGTATAGTGCTTTCCTGATAGACTGCAGTAAACTAATTTGGTAGCCTGACAAGAAAATAGTACTAATAGAAATAACATTTCTAACCTGAAGTCTGTTTTGACAAAATGGTGAGAGACTTAATCTTGAGAGGGGCTTCTTTCTTCCACTGATCACCTTTTTCCAGGGGTAGGGCAGCCAGCTGTCCTGTGGTCAAAGAACTACGCTGGGATGCTGAAGAGCAGATGTTAGAAAGCATCTCATCAAGACCCCACCCCTATTTAGAAATATGGGAAAGGAATCATGGTCATGACCCTGACACCTCTTTGTGAACCTCCCCCTTCTCCTCACCCCCTCCTAGGTCTTTGCACATGGCAGCAATCCCGAAATCACTGATATGTTACTTTTGACACCAGTGACCCTAGAGAAGTACAGCACTTCAGTGGTGTGAAGGTCAGGGAGCAGATTCAAATTCCAAAAGCCAAATTTCAGAGCAGAAAAGAAACACCTGACTGCCAGCCAGAGTGGGCTGACCTTCATGCCCATTGATGCCTTGGGAGAAATGGAATAAATCTCATCCCTTTGCTCCTTCTAGTTTTGATCAAAGTGTAATAAAGTTGAATAGTCAAGATTCAAACTAAACAGCAGCAGTTCAGCCCAACAGCCAGCTCCGCTTTCTGACATGCAACCAATGAACGTAATATAAACGTACAGGAAAGTCTCATCTTGCCCTGTGGACTGGAACAACTGCTGACAACCAAGCCCAAACCCCTAAGCGGAGAGGGGCTGGTTGGACGTCCATTCTCACTGAGAACCAATGCTTTGGTGATTTAACTGCAGCCAAGATGCTCCAAATGAATCTTTACATTTGCAGAAAGCTCACACTTTGAGAGGATAGTGGGTAAGTCACTGGGCTGAGTCCCAGAAAATCTGGGCTACTATATTATACTAGACAAGTTACTTCATCTCTACTTTCTAGCCTTTCTGTAATCTTTTTTTTTTTTTTTATCTTGATGGTAAGAATGTCTTATTTCCAGTATGAATTTCAGTTCAACTTGCTGTACCTTTTCCTGCTGGGTAGCCAGTGTGATTCTATAAAATAGTGACAAGTCCAAGTCAGTCAATTTACTGGTCTGTTTATTCCTTGTTCTTTTCAGTCTGATCCAAGCTGAGGTGGATCTTAACACAGCCAATGGGCACGCACCTCCAGTTAATATTCAGACAGCAGGAAGTGTTTGTATCAGTTTGGAGCACACAAGAGGGGGATTTTCAGGGCTAGGGACAGACATGCAAAAAGCCAGAGCCTGAATTGATTCAGTATTTCCAGGTTAGTCTAACCTGAAGAGAATGAAATGGTTTGCAAGTGGATAGATGTTCAGCACATGCCTGCTGTGGGTCAAGCCAGATGCCGTGGGGTGCTAGAGCAGCCCTCCTTTTCACAGGGAAGCTGAGCTGAGGGGCGGGAGGGGGCTTATGCCCAGGCCCCGGGAGGTCCACCTTTGCGGCTCCCTTATAGCCCAGAGCAATCCGGGCATGCAGGGCTGCCTGGCCCCAGAGGGAAACTCTGTGTGGAGCTGCAGGCATGATGCAGAGCCACGATAGGGGCAGCCAGTGCTGTTCTGGGGGCAAGGAGTGCAGCCCCATGCAGCCTGCCTCTATCTCCATGGCTCTGCGCTGTGCCTGCAGCTCCACACTCACAGAGGGGAAGCCCTGCACTGGACTCTGGGGAAGCAGGGGCCGGGGCTACCTCCACTCCCAGCAGAGTGTGGGACCTGCACAGCAGGGAGTGGGGAAGCAGCTGGCTCCTGTGCGGGGCTGGAGCTGCAGGCTCAGGGAACAGAGCCACGGGCATAAGGCAGGCTCCACTCCCTCCCCCCATGTAGCGCTGGCTGGCGCCGTGCACGAGCATCCTGACCTCCCCACCTGCTGCTGCTGCCAGGAAGTGGGGGATGCACACCACGGGGGAGGGTCTGGGGGTCCCTACACCCTCCCTCGCACCCCACACACCCACACCCTGCCCAGCTGAGCTCCACGCTCCCGCTGCCCTTCTGGGAGGAGGAGAAGGGGGAAGAGTTTCCCTCAGCATGGAGCAGAGCCTCCCCCTGTCGCCTCCCCTGCTCTGGGGCCGGGCAGCATTGCATGGAGCCTCCCCCACCACCGTCCCAGCCCTCCAAGGGCAGGGGGGCAAGGGGAAGAGGAGGAAGAGTCCTCATCCCCCTTCCCTCTGCTCCCCAGCAGACAGCCTGACCCTGGCTGAGGTGGGGAAAGAGGGGAAGGAGGAAAGATTTAACCCCCTCCCTGCCCACTTGGCCTTAACAGGGCCATGCTGGCCCCATTCTCTGCTAGGGTGGATCCCTGCTCTGGCTGGAAAGCAGAGAGAGAGGGCCAGCCCTGCTGTGGAGCAGAGAGCTCTGCCCAGCCCAGAGAGCATGCTGGGATGCTGGGGGTGTCTGGTTTATCCTAAACCAGCAAAGAAGTCTGAATACCAGCTCCACATAACTGCAGGAGACATTGTAAGCATCTAGCACCTTGCAAGAAGCCACTGCAAGGGGTTTTGTATATACCTGATCAACTGCAAGGTTTTAGATGTTAAGTCTTAAAAAAAGGGTGGGAGGGGGAGGCGGGAAGCAGGGAGACAGACATAAGACACTTTCAGAAGGAAAATAATTTTGCTCAAAAGTTCAAGCACCATTTTAAATTTCAGCTTGCTTTCTGCGAGAAAGGTTGTGCTTGCCATCCAGGTCTCGGGAGCCACTTCTGAGCACTGCGCAAGGAGGGTTGCATTATACAGCAGCACAAGGTGCAAAAGGAACAAGACACATTACTTTGATACAAATGCAAGTTTTTTCCTCCAATTTATTTTACCTCTCCAGCCTGATGCTATTAACAAAGGAAGGAACAGATGCAAAACCTGTTTTGACTTGACAGGCCATTCATTGCAGCTGAAATTTGTTCCGATCTCTACCAACAGCAGGGATGCAAACACAAGGGTGAGGGGAGTGCAAAAGATCTTTGTAAGCCAAAGATTGTGGGGGGTTTTTGTTTTGTTTTGTTTTGTTTTTTGTTGTTGTTGTTGTTTTTTAAAGTTACTACTGGTTTGGGGATACCCAGTCTGAGAAACCTGTGAGAGGCCTGCTTTTCCAGAGCGGGGAAAGTGCTCAACATAATCTGAAAAGCAAGGTCTGAACCCTCTTCCAGCGCTCATAGAAAGGACTATTTAAGATGTCCTGTGATCTGGCAGCTTTGCATGTGGACGTCAAGTCAGGCACCACTATGCAGGACAGCCTGCCTGAACGTAAACTCCGAATTTCTGTCTCTTTTCAGCAACCAGCCTTGTTTCACAAGAATGAACACGTCTCTCCCTCTGGTGAAAGCTGAGTCTAAAGCCCTAGTCCTCCTCAATCTCCTCCTGGTGTGATATAAGCCAGAATTAAGCACCCACTACAGACTGGTTTGAGTCAAAGTGACTCAACCTGTTTTTAAAAACTGTAATCAGTCTAAAGTTTGAAGTGAAACATCATCATTCTTCTTAAAAAGAGGCAAACTATCGTGATTGACCATTTCAATTTTTTCTAGTTAAAATGATAATCATACAAAACTTGACAAGGCTTCCTCCCTGAAGAAACACTGTGGTTTTAACATACGATCAGTTCTTAATGAAAATCTTTATGCTGAAGAAATCCTAACCTGCGCTTTCTATCAAGCAGCGGTTCTCGACCTTTTGCACCTTACGTCCCATCAACTATTTTGTCAAAAACCCTGGTCCCACCATGATAAAAACAAACCCCCACTTTTTCCAAGAAGTGTGTTTTTATATTTATATGCATTTTAGTATTATATTAATCATTAATGAACTTTTTACGGACATTAAAAATTGCAAAAATTTTGTCAAGAATAAGTTTTCTTGCTATAATATTAATGTCCCATCTACCTGACCTTTGCGTCTTGCTGGTTGAGAAACACTGTTATAAAGCCACATCCATTACCGCAACGCTGATGTTACTGGGATTGAAATGGCTAGGGGCCCCAAACAGTAGGGTTTCCACTTGGATCCATCCCCTCCTGCCCCCCAAGGGAGAGGACATGTAGCTGAGGCTCACTGATTAAAGGTCATTATGCTTAAGTTTGAACCTGGATATGGATGGTCCAAGTTTGGGGTAGGATATTTAAATCTGCACAGTAGGTCCTAGCCCATCCACACATTAAGGCAAAGGTTAAATCCACCCGTTTCACTTTCTTGCTTCAGCCAGTCCACAACGTAAGAATAAAACTGGCTCATCAAGTTAAGTCCCCTGTATCCACAGGCAACCAGTTCATAAGTCCCCGCCGCCCCAAAGCAAGCCCACTCAGAAGAACAAAGCGAGGTATAATTTGAGCTTTTTATCCAGCAGCCAAATCCCACTTCTTGCCCCGCCAGACTCCACCCATTCAAAGGTTAATTGTCCACTAAAAACAGGAGCTCATAATTATTCACTTCCATTTAACCAGGACTACAGTGATGCATAGTCCAAACTGGGATATATGACGAGTCTGTGTGGGCAAGACTTCAGCTAGCATAAGTTGGATTTGTTCGAATGAAATCAAAATTGCTCCAGTTTACACCAGCTCAGGATCCGATTCCTTTTTACCTCTTCAGGTCCTTACTAAGAAAAAATACCAGTCATTTCCTGGCTGCCACCACCACAGCAGCACATAAAACAGTCTGAAAGCATCTCTTAAATTGCGTGTTTACACATTGCTTTTTGATCTGAGAAAAGCACTGTCTTGGGTACAGCTACTTGTCTCACTGGTTGCAGGCAAGTTATAAAAGCGCTATCGTGAAGGTATGAGGCTTATCTAATCTGCAGAAATCCACAGCACCACGGAGGCAATGGAGTCCAAATGCGGGAAAACGATATTCATAGATTCATAGATGTTAGGGTCGGAAGGGATCTCAATAGATCATCGAGTCCGACCCCCTGCATAAGCAGGAAAGAGTGCTGGGTCTAGATGACCCCAGCTAGATGCTCAACTAACCTTCTCTTGAAGACCCCCAGGGTAGGGGAGAGCACCACCTCCCTTGGGAGCCCGTTCCAGACCCTGGCCACTCGAACTGTGAAGAAGTTCTTCCTAATGTCCAATCTAAATCTGCTCTCTGCCAGCTTGGGGCCATTATTTCTTGTAACCCCTGGGGGCGCCTTGGTGAATAAATACTCACCAATTCCCTTCTGTGCCCCCGTGATGAACTTAAAGGCAGCCACAAGGTCGCCTCTCAACCTTCTCTTGAGGAGGCTGAAAAGGTCCAGGTTCTCTAGTCTCTCCTCGTAGGGCTTGGTCTGCAGGCCCTTAACCATATGAGTGGCCCTTCTCTGGAACCTCTCCAGGTTATCCGCATCCCTCTTGAATTGCGGTGCCCAGAATTGCACGCAGTACTCCAACTGCGGTCTGACCAGCGCCCGATAGAGGGGAAGTATCACCTCCTTGGACCTATTCGTCATGCATCTGCTGATGCACGATAAAGTGCCATTGGCTTTTTTGATGGCTTTGTCACACTGCTGACTCATGTTCATCTTGGAGTCCACTAGGACTCCAAGATCCCTTTCCACTTCCGTGCTACCCAGCAGGTCATTCCCTAGGCTGTAGGTGTGCTGGACATTCTTCCTCCCTAGGTGCAGCACTTTGCATTTCTCCTTGTTGAACTGTATTCTGTTGTTTTCTGCACACTTGTCCAACCTGTCCAGATCTGCTTGCAGCTGTTCCCTGCCCTCCAGCATGTCCACATCTCCCCATAGCTTTGTGTCATCTGCAAACTTGGACAGAGTACATTTCACTCCCTCATCCAAGTCACTGATGAAGACATTAAAGAGTATCGGTCCAAAGACCGAGCCCTGTGGGACCCCACTGCCCACACCCTTCCAGGTCGAAACCGACCCATCCACCACGACTCTCTGGGTGCGACCCTCCAGCCAATTCGCCACCCACCGGACTGTGTAGTCATCCAAGTCACAGCCTCTTAACTTGTTCACCAGTATGGGGTGAGGTACCGTATCGAAGGCCTTCCTGAAGTCTAAGTATACGACATCCACCCCTCCTTCTGTGTCCAGGCGTTTCGTAACCTGGTCATAAAAAGAAACTAGATTGGTCAGGCACGATCTGCCTGCCATGAACCTGTGCTGATTTCCCCTCAGCATAATTTGTCCTGCCGGGCTCTCACAAATGTGAGCCTTGATAATTTTTTCAAAGACTTTACCAAGGATGGAGGTGAGACTGACAGGTCTATAGTTGCCCGGGTCCTCCTTCCTCCCCTTTTTGAAAATGGGGACCATGTTGGCCCTTTTCCAGTCCTCTGGGACTTGGCCCGTGCGCCACAAGCGTTCAAATATTTCCGCCAGTGGCTCTGCAATGATGTCGGCCAGTGCCTTAAGCACCCTTGGATGGAGCTCATCCAGGCCTGCTGACTTAAAGGCATCCAGTTCTTCCAAATGACTCTGCACGATTTCAGGGTCTACGCATGGAAGTCTGGAAATATTTAGCAAAGCCAGTGAGGGAAAATTATATTTAGCAAAGTCCAAATGTGGGAAAATGATATTCAGGCAAAGCCACTGTGGGAAGCTGTCTTCTGTTGTTGCTGCTATTTTCATTCTGCTTCACAATGAAGAAAAATGTTGAAACATCAATGTTTTGCAAAAGGGAAAATCTGGTTCCTGCTCCGCTCTTGTTCCCCAATGTGGCAGATCTAACATGTGGATAGCGAGCATAATGTGGCAAGGCAATAAGAGAAGGTGCATTCAAGGGAAGGAAACACGAGGACCGCAGGCGTACAAATGCGTCAATCTTGCAAACCAGAGCCATAGAAGTGCGATTGAGACAAGTTTGGACAGGGTTCTGGACAGAGACTGTAATTCGTTCTGCCAACCATCAGCACGTGAAGTCTACCACAGCAAACATGTTGAGGGGAAGAGAAAGGGAAAACGAGACTACGAACTGATTCAGTAATCCAGTTTACTTTTTCATACAAATCTTTCCTTGCTCTGATCTTTTGGCCTCACTGTAACATTGAGATGGACACCAGATTGTATTCAAAGTGTCACAGACCCTGGTGTAAATTTAGAGAATCCCTTTTTTTATTAACGAGCCACTTTCATATAGCTAAGGTCAAGATGCAACCTATCATATGAAATTCCTATTTCCTCTCTCTATTATGGCCAATGGCAGTAAGGAAAAAACAATACCTAGGGACTCATAAATCAAAGAGAACAAAAAGGGGCTCAACTCTACTTTCAGATACCCTTTCACAGCTCCCAGGCGCTGACTAATGACTTGACTGTTTTCCTGAAAACGAGCAAAGATGCACATTATGTTTGGTAGCGTGCCACATAAAACATATCTAGACTAAAGCTGGGCTGACAACTGATGTGTTTTCCTGGTCCAGTAGAAGGTCAAAAAAAAAAAAAAAAAGAAACAAAGGCCAAACACAAAACAAAAACGGTATGTTTGGGGAATGACCCAGAATTAGTTTTTAAGGGTTTTTTTTGACAAAAAAAAACTTTGAAAGAATATCAGTTTGGGATTCTCTGAAACATTTTGTTCAACCAGAATTTGAAATAAATTTCAGACCAAAATGTCATTTTGAATAAAACACTCCAAAAGGCTTCATTCTAATAGCATCATAATTAAACATTTCAGTTTTTCAGATTAGTTTTAAGGGACAGTTCAGGGAATAAGTGATGATTTGCAAAATGTTTTACTTGATCTGAATATCCATTTTTCATTGAAAAAACTTAACTCCACCCAAGAAAAACAAATGGCCACTGCAGAACAATACTGCACATTTCTTTTAAGTTTGCAAGGGAGGACTGGGGCAAAGGGTCTTTGCTACTTGAATGCTGCATTTGATTTGGCTCACCTTCCGCCAGCACTATCATAATTTTCTTGTAGGTCCCACTTAAACAAGACAGAGCTGATAATGGGCCAGTTTCCATTCTTGCATTAATGTAAACCCACAGTAGTTGTATCTGTTTTGTTGAATTGACTGTCGCTTGAGTGAGAGCCAACGCTGGTCCAATAACTAATCACGATAGAGCTCTCTCTCTCTTCTGAAAAGCTCAGTGTTTTATAAACTGATTTATCAACTGCATACACTGCACAACAAGTAGATCAAATTATGTATCTACAGCTACACACAGAAAGAAAACAAGTAGCCCAGCCCTGAAACATAGGCATCTCTGGGGTGATTTATGATGACTGCTAGGTAATGTATCGCATTGCTGTATGCATGTAATCTAAAACTGAAACAGAAAACAAACAAACAAACCAGAATCGACCACTATCCAATTAAAACTATAGAAGCAATTTTAAGGTAGAACATCTTCAAATGTGATTTTCAGTGCCCTGTGGGCTTAGGACAAAAGTGGCGCATGGATACTTTGCATCTTCAGTGTTGTAACAGGTTTGTGCATAAGGGTTTAGGGCTGCAGTGTGTTGAACGTCAAACACCTTCAACTCCCATGGCAAATGGCTTTAAGGCGTGAAGGTCCCACCCAAATGAAATCGCTAGGTTGTCTGTTTATTATTGCGCTGATTTCTCTGAATGTGGAAAGGCACTGGATAAGTCATAAAGACAAAGGACAAAGTCAGTGATAAAACCCCTGGTTCTTTCTCACTCAGATCTTCAGTTCAAGCCATACCCCTCACTGTCTTGCACTTACTGGGAGAGGAGCATGCAAGACACTTAAGTGGAACAATCCAGGACCTTGCTTATCCCAGAGTGGTGCAGGATCTGTGTGAAGAAAAGGGGCTTTATAAATTCAAGGTCATCCTGCTGGATATTTCTTGGCCTTCAGGCTTATAAAGTCTTTTACCTCTTGGTGAAAGGGGTGCTAAACAATGACCCTGGCATTCAGGCTGTTAGGGTTGTTTTCTTGGGGCTACTAGCTCTGCGGATGCTGCTGCTATGTTGGGGCTTGGCATTGCGGCGCAAACACTTCTTTTGAAGACCCAGTTGTTAGCTCAGCCGCGACAACCTTGCAACATGACAGCCTCATAAAAAATTCTACAGGTCTGGTTTGAGCTTGCTTTGCAGAACCTATCAGCACGAAATAAAACCCCAACTAAGGTGCGATTGCCTGCACAAACAAATGGACCGCACGGACACCAAATATAAAATGAATGCTTGGCAGCTGGGTCTGACTGCAGCTCTCCAAAGCACAGCAATTCAATGGTCAAGGTGAGCCTGTCCTATCTCAGAACAGCCTCACAAGAGCGTTGCGCTTAAAAACCAATTTTCTAACCTAGTGCTTTATGAATTGATGTAACGCTCGGTTCATGAATAGCAGAAAGGCTTGCTTTGATAACTACCAACAAGTTTCAAAACTAAATGACAGAAAAGGCTCTTTCCCAATATAAAATAAGCTATTAGTCCTTAGTATTATCTTAGCTGCACCGAGATCTTTACCCAATGCAGGCGGGAAGCAGTTCTTGTCCAGCCTCAAAGTGTGGGTCCTTCACTTGTTGGCTGGGTGGCAGGATGGTTTCTGGTGTGGACTGCGCACAACTTGCTGACAAATCTGCTTGGTTCTTCTCCTGTTTATTCAAATCATTTCCCTTGACGGTGGGCCAATTAAAGTCCAAACAAAACAGGGAAGAAAAGGTCAATCATCATAGCGTAACTGCTCATTGCCTGCCTCCTGTTCTTGATGGTCTCGGTGTAAAGAGTGTGCGTTTCTGCAGTTATAGGTCAACCACAGATGATGGGCCTTGAGGATATTTAGAGGTGTCACCAAACTTATTTGGGGGTATTTGTGTATCAGTGGGGGACATTTGCAGTAGCTCCTGACTTTACACATGCACTGAATGGCTCAGATATTTTTAACGCCTTAGGGTGACATTGGATGCTTGTTTTGAGAAATGTGAGGATGTCACATGCAGAACATCCTCCCTGCATTCAGTGCTCCTTTTACAGGTTGCTTTTGAGATGGATATTTAGTCTTTTGTTTTCTTTAGCTGCTAGGTCAATGGAAATGCATATGCAGTTTTCTGCCTTCACTGGCTCAGCCTCTTTTTAAAGGGCTTTCTTAGATACACATGTGTGATGATGAGCGCAGCAGGACTCTGCCAACAATTTTAACCACTTTTATTATTGTCTAGCATGGGTCTGGTATCGGGAACCACAAGCACCCCACTGTCTCAATGCCTAATGGGTTGCCAGCCATTAGCGGCGTTCAATTTTCTTGTGGTAGTCTTGCAACCACCATCCAGTAGCCTGGAGGAAGGGGGACGGGGGAATTCAAACTGTGGAGACCCCAAGGTCCTTAGGAAAAGGGCCAGCGAATTTAGCAGGAATGACTAAACGTTACCTCTGGTATGGCACAGATCAGGTGGCTTGTGCAAGCCTACAGCCAACTGATTAGGGCCAACCATAAAAGAACAACTGTGTCATGAAAAATGTCAAGGTTTTGAACCTGTTTTCTTTGAATAAAAGGTGATATTTTTGAGGGGAGGGATGTGAGCAAGAGATGCAGGCCTTGCCTACCCAATAATAGACGTGACAAAAAATGCCTGATAAAGACAGAGAAGCATGCACTGAGGCAGCATCTGGAGAAAGAGGGAAGGATGGAAATTAGATGCAATGGGCTAGATTCACTCTGGGGGCTGCACAGCCTTTGACTGGCACAGAAAAGGAGGGGTTCACAGGGCTGAAAGAGCATCAGAGGCGGGGTCAGCACCAGATGTCTGATACCTGCCGCTCCTGCTAAGAAGACGCTGAAGCCCAATCTAGTAATGGGGGTAGTCTTCTCTAGTGACCAATCCTCTCTTCTTATTTAAAGCTCATTATGGAGATCTCCCAGCATCTGTCTCCCTGCAACCCACACATCTGTTACTCTCGTCCCTTTGCTCAACACTTGGCTGAATGGGAGCTGGTGCCATGTCACTAAAAGAAAGGCACGGCTGTGCTCCCTCACATGCTGAGCCACAGGACACTTGCACCCGCATCTTTCACGTGCATCAGGGTGAGAAGTGACAGCTCACACATATATGGTGTCTTCTGCCAAAATGATCTCTACTGTGGGGCCAAGTCAAAAAATAGTTAAGACAAGATCCCCAGTGCTCAGAGATGAGGCCTGAGGCCCGTGTGCTCCACTCGCGGTGGAAGAGTAAAAGCTAGCGAGTGGCAGAAAAAAGCCATTGCCGTCGTTGCCACTTGGCACCATCGCCTCACCCCAGTGCTTGCAACCTGGCAGGGCTGGGGGGCTGTGGCTTGGGAGTGAGGGGCAGGGGCAGGGCACGGGCGTATTGCTGCCCTGCCACAATCATATACCCCCGACCTCACTACAGGTGTACTCTTTTTTTAATCACCTCAATGCTTGCAACCTGGCCTCAGGCAGAATTGCTAACGACGGTGGAAAACAAATCAGAGGAACAGCCCCCAAAGCTCTCCTCTCAAGACAGTACAAAAAGCAATGCAAAATTATCGCAGTGCCGAACAGTTTCAGTTCCACCACAGCAGCTGCACCTGAGATGAAAGCCCTCTTCTACCTGTGGGTGAAGGCCATTCCTCCTCTGCCTCCTCCAGTCCCCACCGAAAGACAGGTAGGATCCAAGAGTTACGTGCAGCATGTGAATTCAAGTATATCAATCACCCCCGTGAACTGAGGAGCCGAGAGAAGAACCCGGTGCTCTTTCAGCATTGAACCAGGGGTCTTGGTTCAATTGCAATGCTGCCTCGGTGCCCCACCATGCTAAGGGCTGCAAAAATTCAGAATAAACACCTGGCAGGCCACAAAGTGCTTAGAATGGACAGGCTGTCACCACTCAATATAATCCTGTTGAGAAGCGATAGCAGGTGTTTTCCTGTGTATGTCTGTGAGCGAACCATTACAAGCAGCATTCACATACCCATGCATGCCCGGCAAGTAGATCACAGTGCTCCTCCTTTCTTTCCATGTATTCTGCAGTTATGACACATTTCTAGTCGACAGCCCTCATGACTTAATCTCTCTGCTTATTCATGGAGGACATGGATTGCATGGCAGCAGCACAGGACTCCCCATCCGTGGGCCTCACATTAAAGCTACAACAGTGGCTCCCAAACATTTCCATGGACTCCTGCCGGCCCTCAAAATATCTCATAATTACTAGGCACTCTTCTTTTTACCCAAACTTTTAACAGCAAGTAGTACAAGGGCCTGGCACAATCCAAACCATTTACTATTAGCTTTGCAGATCACCGATAGCACCACTGTGCCCACAGATTGAGGACCCCATCTTTTGAAGGTCAGCATAAGTTCAGCCTCAGATGTACTACTCCATCTTTGGGGCCCTACTGTGCTTGGAGTCTTATTTGTGGGCACATTCAGCCTGTGTCTTCATTTCTTAAATATTAGGGTGCCCATCTAGAGACATTTAGGGTATGTTGTTTGAAGGAGGCATTTAGCACTCAACTGGCAGCATGAATGAGCAGCCCCCTCTGGAAATCATGCCATGGGAGTATCTAATATCCAGACACTTTTTAAAATGTGGGCCAGGTCATACCGGGAGAGTCAGACAACAAAGGACTTCCCAGGGAGGTGAATACATCCCCCACTCAACGAGAACTGTGTTTCCAAGTGCAAGTCAGAGCCTATCCATACTGAGACTATATTGCTGTCCAGGAGAGGCTTCCCTCTTTGCAGGTTATCACAGGAGTGAAGTGGAGGCTGCTTGAGACTGCCATGTCACTGCCGCTTTTCTCTGGCATGTTAATGCTCCCAGACTCTTGCTTCTTGCGAGACTTCAGCAAGACTCCGGATTAGAGGGAACAAAAGCTTCTGCTCTGAAAGTGACAAGGAACCTGAGTCGACACTATGGGCATTACAGACCCAAGCACTGTTCCTTAGCATAGAGAAACATGGGTAACTCTGGTGCAGACACCGACAAGATACTTATCTGAGATGCAGGAGGGATAGTGGAAGATTGCAAAACTGTCATGAGATACAAGAACAGGAGGCAAGAGGAGAATGGTTAAAAACAATGAAACAAGGCCATTTCAACATTCAAAAGCAGACCTTATTGGAAGTACTGCACTCCCCTAAACCTGGTCCTCACTGCATAGGTGCCAACTTCAATTTTTGCTAGGGGTGGAGGGGACGGGGGGACAAGATGATGGGCAGATGGAAAAAATTACACATTTCTGGTGACCGCGTTCTTCCCCAGGGGGCCAGGGCCTTTGAGCCCCCATATACTCGGCTTCTCTGCCTCACTGTCCCCCTTGCTAGTGATAGGAGAAAATGTCCTGAAAGCAGGAAGGTGGTAGATAAAGAAACCCATTTATAAAAGGAAGTTACATGTAATCCACCTGCTACTTCTGTTGTCCACGTTTTACATGACAAGCACAGGAGAGGAGGGAAAAAACCCTCTCTCGTTTCTGGCACCCTCCAAGGGTGAAACCATCCGCACTGTCAGCTATGCCATGGCTTTCTTTTTAACTTCTCCTTGCCTTACAAGCGCCCAATGTGAAGGTTACAGGGATACGGTCAAGTCAACAAACTATTCCCTGCCTTAGCCCTTCACTGCAGGACTTGGCAGCGTACATAGGAACAACTGGCAAAATTTAAAGAGTGCCAATATTTTGGTAAATGAGAAGCTCCCTAAAGAGTTGAGATGTTCATCTACATTACTCTGACACTCACTGTTTAAAAACGGACTCACAATTCCCATCAGGACAGACTTGGTTGTGAGACTCCTGTAAGAAGAGGGACAGAAGGACAGTGAATTGGACCTTACTTCTGAGGAGTCTGGATTACCCTGTTATACGTGCAGCAAAACAGCTATGCATGGTGCTCACACAGCCAAACACTAGCTGATTGGAAGCCATGCCTGTAGGAAGAAGGACAAATCTCCAAATGACTTCAGAGCTAGCTGGAGTGAGCCTGAAGAATGACTGACTTTGTACCACCCACAGGCAATGATGGCATCAAGCAAAGATGTGGGGAAATACCATGATAATTGGAACTGGATGCTTGGAATGACTCTTTTTCCAATTGCAACAAAGAGTATGCCTGTCGGAGGGTAGGGGGTATATGATGGGGGGGAGCTTTAATATGCCCGTGGCTCTGCTCCTGCCCTTCACTCCCAAGCCACAGCCCCCCCAGCCCTGCCGGTGCCTTTCACTCCTGACCCACAGACCCCTGCCACCCAGACTTGCTGCCCACGCAGCTCTCTACTGCCTCTGAAAAACCCCCTACCCTCTTCCCCCAGCTCCCCTGCCCTGCGGCCCCAGTGCTGATTCACACACACACACTTACTTGCCTGCAGCTGCCAGTGCGTGCACAGAGGCATATGATGCTCTTGCCTTCAGTTGCCTTCCCCCGGTCTCCCCAGCCTCAAGCAGCTCCTTCCTGCGGCAAGCTGGGAAGTGCCAGGAAAGTGGAGGCACAGCAAAATCCTGGACATTTGCAGATATGTTAAAAAACCACCTGGATGGAGATGGGAGGGCCCAAAAAGAGGACGTGTCCAGGAAAACCCAGACTTATGGTATAACCCTACTGGAAGATCAAAGTTAAAAGGGTGGGGGAACTGCCAGGAACCATGGAGCTTGATCCACCAATGGCAAAGTCCTGTTGTACTCTCGTGTGAGCCAATTAGAATAACTGATAATAGCAAGTTTGTTGGCGCATGAAATCTTGAACCCAGGACCTGAACCACAGACAGAGAAGGCAACCCCTCACACCGTGTCAGCTGAACTGTGCTCACATCCGTTATAGACAGTGGAGTAACAAGGATATCTGTCATTACCCAATGATTGTGTGCGCGCTTTAGCACTGCAGAATTATTTCCTGCCACATGGAGCTTTCTTTGCACGGTGCAATTCTCAGCTGCAGAGAGAAAAACCCCGGTGCAAAGGAGTTCCCGCCGCTCGCATGCAAATTTGTGTCCCATTATTGGCTGTTTCTAAATTATTCCCATGTGGCGGCTAGCGATTGGCTTGCTAGCCGTATAAGAGGCTTGAGCAGTTTCCGCCCAAGTTGGAGATCTCTGGGGAGGACTTCATTTAGGGGGACTCCGCATCCATCTCATGGAGAACTCTGGGCCACGTGGTAGAGCCTAGCAAACTGCGCGTGTCTCTAAGCCGACCGGTGGTTTGATCACCCATCGAGAGTTTCTCCCCGTCACCAGACGATCCTTGACCTACCCCTGCCCTGCACGCTCGTTGAAAGTCACAGCACGGATTCTCGTATCGGTTTAAAGAGCTCTCATTGTTCGAGTTTTTCTTCTTTTCTTCTGTCTACAACTGTAACCAAGCAAGTTTTCCTGCCTGCACCGCGACCATCTACGGTGTAAGTAAAATAATCTTTAATCAACCTCCACACATCAGTGCCTAATTCTAGTTCGCCCTGACGACTTCCCCGGCCCACGTGCCCGGGCTGCTGGCCACAGCCCCTCGGCCCCAACAATATCAAACCACTTTTCCTTCTCAAGGGATACTAGACGCAAGATTTTTTTCAGCACAGAATTTTTGCTTCAGCTGCCAAAATCCTAGGGGCTCTTTGCTACAGATTGACCTATGGATACCTTGGCCATATGCTCTTTCTCCTGGCTATGCCTTACATCCATTGTCTTACACACACACATGGACACATGTTTTATGTGCAAAAAGCTTCTAAATCCTATTGGGAAAACATCAGTAGTGCTTAGGATCCAAAAGTGCCAAGGTAATTTTGCAAATGTTATCCTGGGGGTACAAGGTTATTTTTTTATGTATATCGTGACATGCAGATATAGAAAGATCCAGCTGCACAAACAATTTGCCAAGAGCTTTCCATAAAACAGATGTAACTTGAACATTAATACTGACAAATTTAATGCCAAAGACCAATAAGCAGCAAATCAGGCACTAGGACAGCTTGTGACTACCACTGCAAAGACGTTGTGGATTTTACTCGCCCTGCTCGCAAAGAGCTAGCGCTGTTAGTACAACAGGGTCCCCATCTATCTAAGACTTCACCATTAGATACTGTGTTAGCAGGAAACACAAAACCGATTGTAATATTGACAGCTGCCAATCTGTGAACAACCCATTGGTAGCACAAAACCGACCATAGTATTGACAGCTGCCAATCTGTGAACAACCCATAGGGGAAAATGTGTTCGTCCTTCTTATTTATGGATCTATTCAGCGTGCAGACTTCCTCCAGCTCTAGTCAAAGCCATGAGGGTGCCCTTTATTATTTGCTTGATGGGAGGAATCCCTTATTATTTACTGAGTGCTGGAAAAGCCTGGGAGGTCCAGGTTTCATGAATTCCAAGTGTTGGTCTAATGTCTCCCATTGAAGTCAATGATAAAATTCTCCCCGGTTTTGATGGGAGCTGAATTACATGATACTTTTGAAAGGGTAGGGACAGACACCATGTATGAAGTACTCTGAAGTGCAACTGCAGCTGGTTTGAAATGGGAAATGGCTGCTTGACTTGCGTACCGTCCTCTGAAAAGAACCAGGCAGAGTTGTGCATGCAATTCAAACAGCGCTGCCAGAATCCCTTCGTTGCAGGCCCCACAGTCTCTTCCTCTTTATAATCTCAAAATGTTCATCTTGAACATGGAAACGTTCTGCTCTGCCCGATGCCTCCAAACTGCCCCTTTCTTCATTCTTCAGCTAAAGATGGCCCAAGATGGAGCGTGTTAGCAAGGAAATCTGAAGCCGTATCAGAAGCTCCAGAACAATATCAGCAGCTCCAGAGAGAAAACCGTGGGCCTTTTACATTCCTGATACCTCTTACATCTTGGGATCATTTTTAAGAAGCTCACATAAAAATGCCTGCTTGCTCAGGGAGCAGTGAAAGGGTAAAATTACTTGGGGAGCTGACTGCATTTCAACCCAAGGCACTCCTTGACTTCCAAGTTTAGCTTTCTGAATGTGGTGGACACTTCAGGATTAAATTAATTCTTAGACGCTGTCACTGTTGCTGTCATCTCGAATCTATACTTTAGAGAAAAACAACTAAGCAAAGCACCAATAGCATCCTATTAGTCTAGCAGCAGGTGGCAGCTACAAAAGTGTAGAAAACGAAAGGTCAAAAATGGTCTTTTTACAGAGGCAGACAGAAGTCTGACTTTGGTACCATGGGATATTTTTAGAAAGGATGGGCCTATGTAACACCATGCTGCTTTGGATCTCAAACACCTTCCTACCCATGAACCCCATGGTGGGGTTTTAAGGCAGCACGAGTGTGCAAGAAATACATCCTATTAATGATTGTTCCCAAGGAAGTGTAACTACAACCAGGGATCTAAAAATGAAACAAAATGCAGTTCAGACCAAATATAGCTGGACGGGAGCCAGATTTTCAAAAGAGCTCTGTGCCTTGGTGCCTAACTCTTTTGAAAATATTGTCCATTAGTGTCACTGTGGGAGCCACAGGGCTCTGAGATGTTTTGCAAATTGAGGCATTATTCAAAGCCTAAAGGAGACCTTGGCTCTTTTGAATATGTGACCCATAATGTACAATTCATCTGATATTGTCATCATAATGTATTTACAATCGGTACTGGTAGAAATGCCCTCCCAAAAGTTAACTATGTTCTGTTATGCCAAACACAGACAGTATTTGGCATCCAGTACACATTTGAATCAAGCCTCAAAATAGGATTAAATGAGAGGAATTCGATCTGGAACCTGGAATTAGGTCAATGTCCGGCTCTGCCCATCAGATGACCTGCCTCTGATAAGTGCCGTGTTCACTCATTATCTGGGGACTTGAATGGGAGCGAAAGATGTTCAAACCTGGAGCATGCTGGAAATTTTTCAGCGTGTTTTTTTGGCCAGAACATTACAAAAAACGGTTTGCAGGAAAGTGCAATTGGAGACAACTTGGACTGAACTGGGTTTTTCAGGACCAGTCTACTAAAAAAATCAAAGGAAAAAAGGACATATTCCATGCAATTAGGGCCAACTTTGATGAAGTCTCCCACTTCATGCCCCTATGTCTGATTTTTTCATCCAAAAAAAAAAAAAAAAAAAAAAAAGAAGGTTTCAATTCCAACCAGAGGTGAAATTTCCAAAAATGGAGAAAAAAAAAATCACAGCCCATGAAAGCTGTTTCCCCTGCCCCTATTTCTATCCAATGCCCCTCAGTGGTAGTTGACTCCTGGGCTAGGAAACACCCAGAACTGAGTTCAACCTTTTACATGAGCACATACCCACAAGAAAGGAATATGTAGGTATGAGACGTGAACTGCTAGCACTGACCACCTGGGACCTAAATATAAAACAAAGACTTGAGCTGCATGTTGCATAAAACATAAAAGGCACCCCTGGAGAAGCTCAAGAGAAAGCCAGAGCATAGTTTTGAGAGATCAAGTGGGCTATTAATGGACTGTCAGCCTTGTGAGGATTCTCTGCCCAAGGGTAATTTTGATTCTAAATTAATATCTGCCCTAAGTATTGCCCTAAAGATCAGATTGCATCTTAAATCCAGAAAAATGCTGCTAAAATGAAATTAAATCAACACTGATGAATATGAATACTATGGCTAGGGACAGAAATTACACACAAACCAGCTGAAGAGATCAGAAACTGGTTTCAACCTGTAACAGAACAGATGTTCAGTGCACATAAACCAGTTTCAAAATGGCCAAAGCTGGTTTAAGATAAAGCTGCTTGAATGTAGTATCCAACTTAACTGATTTGAGTCAGACTGGTTTATGGAACTTCTGTCCTAGACCTCTTCCTGGTTTAAATTAAATCAGAGTCCCCCAGAATCCCAGCATGCTTTTCAGCCCTGGGCTGGGCAGGGCTGGGCTGGACTGTCTGCTCCAGAGAGTAGGGCTGGGCCCACCCCTCTCCTCCCTAGCCAGAGCTCCGACTGGCTGCAAAGCAGGTGGGGGACTGCAGGCACAGCAGCATCTGCCTGGTTTCCCCCTGCCCCACCCTCCCCTTGCTCACTACTCCAGCAGGGACCCCTCCTCTCCCACAACAGGGACCCCAGTGGCACAAACACCAGCCAGCATCTGGCTATGCCACCCCTATGCTAGCTAATGCTGGGGGTGGGGGGTAGTGTGTGTGTGTGTGTGTGTGTGTGTGTGTGTGTGTGTGTGTGTGTGTGTCCAATTTCACAACAAAGGCAGACAGAATGCTTAGGGATTTTTTGGAACTAATCACCAGGTCAGCTGGTACTGTCCCTCTGTTCTTCCTCACAAATGCCTTGGAAGAGCTTGCACTAATGAGAGAAGCTTTGTTTTCTTGATGGGCTGATAATCTTTGTATTCTGACAAGCTCCCTGCTGGCTTGCTTCAAAGGCCGCGATCTGTCAGTGTTCAAGAAGGGACAGAAAGGTGCGAGAAATGACCTGGTTTGCAATGAATGCAGTGCCTGTCAGTTTGCTGCAGACTGTATGAAAAGCTCAGTACCATCAACAGATGCATGCACTCCACACAAACAGTCCTCCCTCCCCACACCCACCTTTGCCTGAAGTGCTAGCCATGGGCTAAGATCTCACAACACTCCCGCTCCTTGAGCAGTGAGCCGGGGAAAGCCTGGTGAGGGCTTCTTCTCTCTCCCCCTCCAGGCACACCCCAGCTGGGGACTGTGCAGGCTAGCATTGGTGACACATAGGGGGTGCATGTGCACCCCCTGAGATTGGCCGTGCACCCCTGGAAGTGCCAGCTACGAAACTGGAAATGCAAGTGGAAATGCACTTCCAGTTTCGCCGCTGGTGGTTCCATGCTTGGCGATCAGCTGCTGTGGGACCACCTCCCAGTCCGTGATTGGCCGCTGGGGATCCCCCACCCCCGTCAACTTGGCCACACCCCTCCAAAAGGGAAGGGAGGGCTTGCTCTAGCGCCCCCAGCTTCTAACCTGAGCAACTGCAGGCATGTGCCAGTATTTCCTGACTCAAAAGTGAATGTCTATCCACTTGCAAATCAGTTCAATCTCTGCAGTTTAGACTAAACTGCAAAGATTGAATCAATTCAGGCTCAGGCTCTAGACATCAAATGGGTGAAGGAGGCCCTCTGAGTGAAGCCATACAGGATGCTAATGTACATCTATTTTCCAGGCTATACATTAATACAATGCTCCTACATACTTAGTCAAGTGTAACCATGGGTGGAGACAGCTAAATGACAGGAGTGAAGCTGGCAAAGTCACTGATGTTGTTTGAGTATGTGCACCACATTCTGTGGGCATACATTATTTCTGCACAGAGACTACCATGAAGCAGACAAGAATGCATTTAGCTAGAGGATAAAGGTAGACTTGCTGCAAAAAGGAAATTAAAAGGGAAAAAAGGACCTGATCTTGAAAGATTTAAATAAGGAAATACAAGCTTTATATCCCAGATGACAATGAGACTTGGATCAATTTACAGGCTTCAAGGTGACCATCAGCCATGAAACCTTCAAAAACCATTTCAGAGACCGCTTGTTCCTCAGCAGCCCATCACAAGACCTACAATTTCCAGGGAGAGCCTAAGTAACAATGCCTGGACTATGAAAATGAGCTTGGACCCTACCTAGAATTGATAGTTGCCAGCAGATATGAATTTGTCTAGTCTTACACTTTTGATGACGTACAAATGACAACTTCAAACTCAGGTCTATTTTTCCACTGCAGGAATTAGAAAAAACAAAATTCCTCCCACGCCCACAAAAAGTGCATCAGAGAAGTCCCAGGACTGGTGTGTATCACAGTGGTTGGGTGAGGTCATCTTCACCAAAAATATTTCATATGAGATTCCCTTTGTCCTTTAAAACAATCTTTCCTAATGTAGTTGACCTATTGATAGTGCTAACTTGCAGAACCAGCTAGGGTAGACAAAACTCAAAAACCCAAATCTAAATTCTGTGGGGAGGAAAGTCAAAAACTTGAACTCAAACCCAGAGCCAAGTTTTGCCTCTGGTGGGTTTTTTTGTACCATCCAATTGACTAAAGATGTCAGATGCAAAATCACTCCTTGAATTTGGGAGCATTCAAGTTCAAGACCCATTTCTATTCCATACCCAGCATGGCAGATACAATCATATTCTTGTCACTACATCTGTCATGTTTAATACCAAGATTTTGTCCAAGGCTCATCACAGAACACACACTTCAGGAAATTGCCTCTCTTAATAATAATAATAAAGGATATTTAGTTTTTATTATTATTATTATTATTAGAGTATTAGTTTATGGCTGCTTTCACTTGGAAGACCATGCCAGTGCATGCAGGAGATATATTTTGGTAAAGAGCTAAGTGGGTCTTCATTAATGTGTGTAGTACAATAATGAAGAAAACTGATGTAGTGACTAAAGCACAACATTAAAAACTAGGATAACTGAGATCTAATCTCTGTTTCATCCATTGACTGACCACATGACTATGGACAAAGCCATTTAACCTCTCTGTGCCCCATCTTTAATGAGAACAATGATATTTATGATACCAGCTTCACAGAGATCATGCCGGATTAAATTGATATCCTTTGAGTATAGCTACTGGTGTACAGTCATATCATCATTCAGAATTTAAATGCCTCACGGTAAACTACAGTTGTTAATGCCCAATTTAAGCAATACTGCACACATCAAAAGCTCCAGTCCATATAATCTGTAAGCATTGATCATGTCAGTGAAAAAATCATTGATGCAAGACCCTTATCTGACAATTGTGGCTGACCATCTTACATCTCCCTCCCATTCCCGCAGAAAGCAGATCAAGAGGTATCTTCAATAACTTCCTACTAATGCTTTTTACATCTTCTGGGAAACCAGGGACTCTGTGTTTTAGTTCCACTGAGAAACAAAAATTGGCTTTTAGCTGGTGCCGTTTTAGAGAGGTGGATTTCAGTGAGCACTGTCTTTTCCCATTAGCGCTGCTCTAGTGCTGCTGATAGGTGCCAGACTGACATCTGCAAACATGGCAAAAGAAAGAGCTAAGTCCTCTGTGTATTCACGAGATATAGGTAGGAAGAGACGTGGCAAGCTCCCCCAGCTTGCCTTAGTCTTGCTCCACAAGTACGGCACCCTGGGGTAACTCTTTGCCACAGATTCCTTTTTTTTTTTTTTGATTGAATACTACTAAAGGTGCCAGTTAGTGGATTACCAAAACTCCAGCTGAAGCCACCCATCAGTTCCTAAAATAGACACAGAGGGAAGCTTTACTTTGTGGACCATCACAAGACCTTAGCTTTACTTCAACTCTGAGAAAGCTCAAGTTGGACTGGAAAAGCCTCTGCACTTGGACAAGCTTGATCCCCTTCTTCTGCTCAGTGAAGTTTCTCACCTGAACATTTTTCACCCGAGAACGTGCAGTTTGGGGTTAACTGAAATGCTTGACGAGTTCCTGTTGATTTCAGTGAAACGTTTCCTTTTTTTAAAATGACATCCCTTCCCCCACCCCAAAATCCCGAATCATCTTCGCCTTTTCCAAAATGGTGTTTTGCTATGAAATGTAACGCCTTTGCTTTTTTTTTTAATTGTGCTTGGCCTGAAACTTGTTATTTTTTCTACGATTTTGTTTGGATTAAAATTTTCAAAAGGCTTTGCTGTCAAGTTAACTCAAAAGAAATATTTGGTCTCCTAACGCTCTGTAACAGGTGCCCGCTCTGGGCCGACCTTAATGTGGCCCGCACATCTGTTCCCGGGGCAACCGCCCGCCTATTCTCCTGCCATGCCTTGTTATTAATTGATTAATCGGTGTTAATTAGCGAGAGGCTGCCCTTGTACTACCCCGCTGCTAGGGGGTGCTATCTGCGGCTCTGTTTCCTCCCCTACACCGCAGTCCACACCTCGCCGATGGACTCGCCATTGTCTTAATTCTATCACTATTTGGCCCCTTCCTGTTCTCCCTGGGCCTTCCTTCCTTTGACGCACACTCCCTCCGGTGCTAGGGATCTCCCTGGCCCTATCTCACTCTGTGCCCTCTTCTCCGGGGCCTTATCTACAATGCTGCCCCTTCCCTGGGGCCTTCTCTGTGATGCTATGCCCTCTCTTGGGCTTACCTCGCCTGCACTGGGGCTTCCCAATAATGCCGCCCTCTCCCGGGGCTCTCCTTGCCCTCGCTGGGGCTTCTCAATAATGAATATGGCCCTCTCCTGGGGCTCTCCGTGGCCACACTTGGGCTTCCCAAAAAGGCTGCCCCCTATCTGGGGCTCACCGTGCCCAACTTGGGCTTCCCAATAATGCTACCCCCTCTCTGGGGCTCACTGTGCCCACACTTGGGCTTCCTAGTAATGCTGCCCCCTCTCTGGAGCTCACCGTGCCCACACCTGGGCTTCCTAATAGTGCCCCCTCTCTGGGGCTCGCCATGCCTGCACTGGGGCTTCTCAAAATGCTCCTCTCTGGGGCTGGGGTCTATGTACCCCATACGCTGCACCCTTACTAGCGCTGGGGTCCCCACGCTACTGTGGGTCCCCTATGAGACCTCCTCCAACCCCTAATAGCCTCACCCAAACCACCGGTGTAACAAACAACAAAACACAAGCCCCTGGGCTGTAACGTAAATTGAAGCCGCCTGGCTAAAACATCAGTCTGGCCTACCGGGGAACACTCCTTCCCTCAGCAATGTCAAAACGCTGCTCCTATGGTCAGGCCTCACCCTTCTTCCCTGAGAGAGTTCCTTCCCCTTGGGCTGCTGACAGGGAACTGCCTCTGGTCTCCTGTCTGTGCTTTATATAGGAGCCAGGCCCTGCCCTTTTCAGTCAGCTGACCTCCTGGTTGCCCCGGCAACCCACAGCTGGACTCCTTAGTCACTGCTAGGGTTCCCTCCCTAGCAGTTTCCCCTCTGCAGGAGCAGGGCACCTCAGTGCTCTGTGACATGCTCACACTAGTTTAATGTCAACTTCTACCTTCCTTCTTGAATAGTTGTGTTCACTTTGCTGGGATTTGCAATAAGGGGTCTGAGAGACAGATATGGATAATTCCCACTGAGTTTCTAGTTTTACCACATGGGAGTTTGATGCCTGGTGTCCTAGGAAGCACACAAGTAGCCTCACTGATACTCCTATGCAAATGCAATATGACCTAGTAAACAAAACCCTGGATTTAGGTCGACCTGAGTTTAGTTTCCAGCCGTGACTCGGGTTTGTTGCATGAATCTGGGCCTCTCTGCCCTTTGGCTTCTCCATCTGCATGGAATAGAAATGCATAGATTAACATCCTTTGGAAAAGTGCTTTGAAATGTATATAAGACCAATATTATTAATGCTTATGAACCTAAGACTAGCTGGGGCATTAAGCCATTAGAGAAGAGGGACCGTAGAAGCACTGCCAGAGTGTATGAGCACAATAAAATCATCATTAACCTCTCTTCACTCCACTTTCTCCCTCTGCAAAATAAGGACAACCATCCGAGCTCACTTATGGGATTCAGCAAATCTTACAACTTGCAGAATCATAGAAAGTGAGACTTGGCAGAGACCTCAGGAGGTCACATCTAGCCCAACCCCTGCCCAAAGCAGGACAAGCCCCAGTTAGATCATTCCAGTGAGGGCTTTGGCGAGCTGGGCCTTAGAAACCTCCAGGGATGGAGACTCTACCACCTCAACAGGTAACCTATTCTACTGCTTCACCAGTCTCCTACTGAGAAAGTTTTTTCCTATTATCAAACTTAAACCTCCCTTGCTGCAACTTGAGACCATTGCTCCTTGTTCTGTGACCATTTGCTCCATCTGACCATCTGCTCCTTTCTGTGACCACTGCGCCTTGACCATTGCTCCGTCTGAGATAGTGGTGATAATCCTGGGAACATCTATGTGCCCAGTACTGGCGAACAAAGATACGATGGGCCGATAACCTAATATAGCTCAGGGTAGGGAGAACCCCATGCAGTATGGATATAAGGTCCCATTGGCCTCCACTTTGCTTCCCACGAAGAGCATGTGCAACACTACCAGTCCAATTGCCATTTTGCATGATTGGCTCCCTACTCTAAAAAGCAATACATTCTCCCAGACCATTCAGGTGTTTCTGCTCCAGGGCCAACTGAAATGTGAAAGCACTGAAAAAGAGAAAATATCTACGCCGAGGTTATTTCTGCAAAAACAAATCCTCTGCACAAACACAGAGCACCGCTGAAACATGGTCACCCCTGACATGTGCATTTAAAATCCTGAGTAGAATAGCACCACAACGGAGGACATCTTAGGGAGCGTTCAGCACTTGAATACTTAATTTAGTCCTATGCTCTATATAGAGTGCATGTGAACATTCACACACATCTGTAAAGCCCGGTAGTTGAAATTACTTAATGACATTAAAATGGTTCAGATATCTGAATAATTTATCTTCTGCTTCCCCCCGCCCCCCAGCATCTACTTATCTACTTCTGCCAGCAGATTGTCTGTAAGGTCTCGAGCACCGACATGATTGAATTCATATTAATCTCAGTGCAAAATTCTCGTTGGCCTCAGTAGAAGCTGGATCAGACCTTTGACAAGCAGCAATTCTTTTCTCTAAATAAATAGTTGAGTGAGATGCTTTGGCAAGGGCTATCATGATGTCAGATGATCACTTCTAATTTAGTTTTCCAGGTCATTTTTTTATAAGCTTTCATAAACTATCTCCCTATTTGTCCAGGGATGCTTTGGTCACAGAGACTGCAAAGGGCACTCCAAGGGAAGTACTGAACACAGGAGGATGAAATTCCTATTGAGGAGGTTGCTTGCTCCACTCTGTTGCAAAGAGCTGCAAGCAAATCCCATTGTCAGAACTAGAACTGAGCTATATTGACACATGCCTGTGACTGGTTGTTGGACTCAAGCTGTCTGATTTTCACTTGCCCTGCAGCCTCATTTGTTTATATGTTGGTACAAAATGCTGCAATCCCAATTCAGTAGACTTTTTTTTTTTTTTATTTAATTTTTGTCCAAGGCCACATTAGCCAAAACTAACTCCAAATTCAAGAGTCCAGAACTATAAGTGGCCCTACTACCAGCAACCATCCTTCACCCACACCTGGGGCTTCAGAGGTTTCCAAAACCTTTGGCAGGCATCCTACTTGCAGGCCCAAGCCCAGAGGCTTCGGGTTTGGATGCCTTCGAGTTGTGCTTGCCCTTAGCCATAAGGCCCTCCGAGCAAGCAAGGGAGGAGATTCTCATTTCCATAAACTGGGCTTAAAGCAGCTGCACCTCGGTGGGTACTGAACCACGCCACAAGGGCAGTTCTCCTGAAAAGTGGTTCAGGAAAACTGTCTTCTTTTACACAGATATGCGGGATTTCCCCTGCCAGGTTAAGAAGCCACAACACTTGTCCTAAGCCTTCAAGAGGCTGATGTTGATGTCCTTGACTGGACAATGTATAAAGGCAGTGGAAACCTCTTTCTACCCTGGATCTGCCACAGAAAAGATAAGGTGGGAATTTATGTAGCAGTGAAAAATATAACTAGAGGCTGGCTGGGGGAAGCAAAAACATTGATTGCCCAACAGGCAACTTGAAAGAGTTGTAAGTCTTCTATGAAAAGTGTTTCTATGCCAAAGTTGTCCAGGGTTTCTCAAGTTTGAAGTTGAGAAATAAAGTAGAAGGACGGTGAATCATCTCACAGCAATGGGCCAGTGGAGGAAACAAGCACCTGCTTTTGCGCAACTGCTTTCTGCCAGGCCCCTGGAGCACACATGCTACCAAGGATAACCAAGTCTGCTTCCTTGCTGGCCCTTCTAATGCAGCATTTTGGTTGCAAAAAATACAGAGGCTGGATCTTCAGTAGTCTAGGGGAAATGTACACTGGCATTGCAAACCTATGCAATATCTTTGTGACGGGACAAACCTACAAGAGTTCGTGGTAAAACAAAACAGTTGTTTCATTTTGTAACCAGGTCCATATTGCTTTCGCCAGAATTGACCTGTGGCTCTGAATTTATGGCCAGAGAAAGCACACCAATCCCCATTCAAAAGAAGCCCTATACATTCTCCAGCAATTTAAACACATATAAGGTTTAAATTCCTGACAGGACAGAGCCGACACACTTTATAATGGAAGAAATTACAGTTGATAGCCTGCCAAGAGATGTTTCTGTAGGTCACATTGAGGCCAAAGCACCAGACGGCCTCGTGTGGGAGACCGCAGACCAGGATGGATTCTCCCCACTCAATACCTTATTCTCTCCAAGCCACCACTGTGATGTCAAGCTCAAGAGAGCGATCCAGGTAAAGGAAAGGGAGAAGCTGGCTGTGCACATTTTGCTGGGTGACCGCACATATTTAACAGACACTCGCAACACCCGGGTCAAAATCAAATATACAGCACTTGTGCACGGGCGATTATTCCTGTGAGACCTACCACCAACAGCTAGACAACTTAAGATAACTAGCTATCGTATTGCACTTTTCACCTCCTTTACATCAAGTTTCCCTATACTGTTAGTATAGCAGAGGGCAGGCAATTATTTTGAGCAGAGGGCCACTTAATGAGTTTGGGCAAGCCATCAAGGGCCGCATGACAGGCATGACAGGCAGCCAGCGGCAGATAAATATTAATTTTCTAAATTTTTTAGGGGCCCTGTGGGCCAGATAGAATGGCTTGGCGGGCTGCATTTTGCCCACCCCTGGCATAGCAGAATCCAAATCCCAGTGCAGGATGGTATTTCAAAATAAAGAGAGTGCCTGAGTGAGTAATGGCGGGAAAGGTTTCCCTGGAAACATGACATTTCCAAGGAAAGTCTGTTTTGACAAAACAATATTTTCCGCAGATCAACCAACAGAAGAACTCAATAGAAGACAATGTAACAACTGGGAAATCTCTAAATGTCACTGATCAAGGGCTAGAAGCCCTGGCCTGAGTTAATCAATGCCAGGGACCAACTTTTGGGCTGAATATCTCCAATATATTGATGGCTTCTGCAGCTGCTCTGCTGGGACATGAACCCCACAGCTATGAAGAGCAAGCACTTGATCTGCAAGGGTGCGAAAGGGGAATATCAACAAGTGAGGTTTTTCCCTCCTGCTTATCATGCCAGATGCGCAAAGAGAAAGGAGAGAATAAATGGTCCTCTTTGTAAATGCAGCCCTAGCAAACAAACCCTCTTCAGTCGTCCCATGTCACTTCCACAAAAGCCTCATCAAAAGCACGTCAGAGACAATAAAAGGTATCATTTTTGGAACCACGAGTTCTAGTTTTTTTGTATGTCAGAGACAACAGGCATTTGTTAACAATCATTGAATCGCTTCATTTCAGCAGATGCCTCTTATTGCAAAAAAGGAGGTGAAGTGGGCAAGCATAGCCTCCAAACACTTGATTTCAAGGGATACTGTTTGGTTCAAGTCCCAAATGTATCCGTGCTTCAGACAAAATATGTAGTGCGGTGACTTTTAATGCTGAGACTTATACGTATTGGAAATAAAAGACTCCTGGGAGTTGGCAGGGGCAGGTATTTCTGCTAAAAACTTGCAGGGAATTGGAAATTTTCTGCATACGCAGTTTTTACTCAAGGCCTTTCCTGCCGGGTCTTGTCGCTTTTATTTAGAAGCCTAAATACAGCCTGACTTCTGTTTTGTTCAAAAGAAGGCTCAGTGAAGACAAGGAGCCCAGCGTGCTCGGTGCTGCAGGTCCAGCTGTGCCCCAACCCGCTCCCAAGAAAAGGTGACAAAAGAAAAGGGTGGGAGAGGAAAGGGAGCATGAAGTGACTTGCTCAGGAGCAAATGCCAGCACAGGAGCAAACAATCAGCAATATCATCTGGCTCTCCAAACTCCCTCCCCGTTAGCCTACACGGCCCTACATGTGCCTTCTTATACCCCACCGATGTGAAGTCATCTGCTGCTGGGCCAGGCCTGCTGATCCCCACTGGTTTGGCAGAAGGTTCAAGCCATGTGCTCCCCTTCAGCTTTCTCTGTATTGCTGAAATTGTGTAGAGGGGGAAAAAAAATCCCCGGCTCTACTGGAAGCCAAGTCAAAGGAATAGTTTTGCTAGATCAGACAGACAGATGGAAGGGCAGGGCGCAGAGAAGATTTCCAGCGAGCCTGATTCAGAGCCTGTGATTACAGTCAGGCTGGCAGCCTGGAGGCGGGTTATGGCTGCGTCCTGTTGCTCTCAGAAATATTTCTTTATCTGGCAAGTCCTGCCACCTGATGCTCAGCTCACCTACGTCCCTTCTGACCTGCAGCAACAACTGTGCTGCTTTGCCTCCTTGTACCACAGAGCGTGCATAAAACGGTGGACAAAAAGGAGCAGTTGCTCCTCGCCAAGTGGTGCCTCTGCCTCGATTCTCTGCCAGCCCCTTTCCTTCCCCCTCACTCCCTTGCTCTGCAGGCTGCACAGGTGTTTGACTCTGCTGCCTGCTTAGTCTCTATAGTGCCTTTTTGCACCTGCTGGTCCCTCCATCCCCAGGGTTATGCTCCTGCCACGCACATAGCAGGCTCGGGTGCAGCTGACTTACAGGTATAGCAGCTCTGCACCTCCGTATATCCGTTTCCTTTGCCAGCATTTGAAAGCCTGCAATTCGTCTCCTCTGCTCCCAGGTTTGTGGTTTCAGACTGCACCTCAGCCTCTGCATCCTTGGCTATGCCCATGACCTTGCTTTTGCATTGCGTTCTTGCCTGCTGAAATTACACTAGGAGGGGGCCTCCCCCTCGCCCCACAAACACAAAGAACTAACGGGGGGGGGGGGGGAGAAACACACAAAGCATCCTTCTGATTTTTACTTGGCCTATACGTTGTACTACAGGGGTACCAAATAAGAGCAGGGCCCCATGGCACTAAGCGCCTGATATCATAAATCACCTCTAGCTCAAGCTCCTTACGAACTACATAGACAACAGATGGCAAGAGTTAGAGAAACACAGAGAGAAGAACTGACTTTCCCCAGATGACAAAAGCTGCAGGGCTAGTAACGAAATCTACATCCCTTTAGCTCACGCCTGTCCTCCATCCCTTCAACCGCTCTGCATTCAACAGGGACTTTCAGATCAATATAGTGATCAGTAGCTCTATTAAATAAAATAGCTTTTCTGTTCCAGAAGCCCTTGCAAGAGGTCTGTCGTTGCAGACACTTCGATCATTAAATATCAATACATAATCTCTAGGTGTATCAACCATCTACAAAGGGTTCCTTTCCTCTTCCTCTGTTGCATTTTTTCTTTTCCAAATAGTTGTAAAGGCTGCTTCTGATGATTTTCTTAAATATACTCAGACCAACTAATGGTGTATTTATTGCCCCCCTGCCAGCATATTTACTTGTCACTGAAGGTCTGTGTAAAGGGCATCAGTATCTAGATTCCCTTTTACAGGCTGGGAAATAGACACAATAAGGCAACGTGATTTATCCATGACTTAGCAGTGGCAGTAGATTCACTCTTGGTCTCCCGTAAGTCTGGAAATTCATAGAAGTTGGGTACCGAACCTGCCTAGCGGGATTTTCCAACAGCATCTGTAGATTTGTGTGTTAGGCACCTAAATCTCTTTGAAAAACCTGATCATCCGTGTTCCAGCTCTCCATTATACCATGGTAGCAGTACTTCACAATCATTTACATAGATATCCTCATCCAGGAGAGGCAGGGAGGTGCTAGATACCACCGTAATGGAGACTGTATAACAAATTCTGAATTCAAAACAAGATCCACGGATGTGGATTAGGTCAACTGAGCTCTTCATATCTTACATGCTCTTTCATATCTATACTGGTGCCAGCTCCCCTGCAGAACAGGGAGAGGAACAAGATAAACTGATGCCCAGTCTCAAGGTAATTCCCCTCTTGCTGCCATTCCCTCTTTGCTTTGAAGCATCAAATCTGACATAGTAACAGCTGCAGTTTACACTCCCTCTAGTTAAAGATATGCCCTGCAGTGGATCTCCCAAAGTTTACAAGAACAATAACTAATGTACTAAGCTGCTCAAATAAGACCATAAACAGCTGGAGAAAGTAATGGGCTGAGACAGAAACTGCTAACCATTATTATCCAGCCACAAGTCCAGAGCAGAGGGCTCTTGCACTAGGATGAGTCATTACTTACTTTTTAATTACTAAGTGCAGTTTTCAGCACTATTTTAACATACAGATTTTTTTTTTTGATTTTTTTTTTTTTTTTAACAAGGATGGCTCTGGATGTTCTCAGTATAGCATCCTGTATTTACCTGAGATGTCTTGCTTGCTTCAAGCAAAACTAACCAATTGGAATATTGTGCTTATGATATGGACATTTTGACCAGATTATTTCATGCAACACCCAGCACACGTTTTTGTCTTTGTGGAAACTCACTCTCCTCAATAACAGCAAATCAATAGCTCCCTGCCAGATCACTGACCTGCCTAGATCTTGGGCAGCTGCTTGGTTGTGCACAGACCTTTTTTTCATTTCCTTGATCACTGATCTCAACACAGATGCAGGAGAGGACAAATCATACCACAGCCACTTGGCACCTGAAAAGCTTATTTCATCTAATGATCTGAAAGCATTTCAAACACCTTGAGTAATTAAGCTTCACAGAAGTATCGAGAGGCAGTTAAGTATTATTCCCATAGAAGAAAATGGAGGGATAAAGACGAATTGAAGATGGCAGTTTAATCACAGACCCCCAGAGCAACTCCAAGAGCATTTGACCTTTGAATTCTACTTAGGGACTGATATGTCCGTCCTTGCCATGCCCTTCAGGTTCCTGTTCAAGATCTGCATTAAACAGAGAGGTTAAAACACAGTCAGCCAAAGCCACCGAAATTCCCAAATCAAAGCCAGAAACAATGTTACTCTGGGATCACTCAAACAAATGAACCTTGGCCCAAATTCTTGGTCCTCAGCAGAACTTCCCATTTGTCATTAAAGCAGAAAGCATATCACTCCCAACTGATTACAGATAGCATAGGGAAGGTTTTTCTGTGAAGATCTATTTATAAAGTATAGCTTGCTGTTGCCGTTACTGTATGGTTTCAAAAAGCGACAATTTTCTGACAAGCTAAATTCAGGAAGTAGCGGGACATACATAAGGAAAACAATGTCCAAAATGGAAAAGGGAAGGTGATTCCTATCCGTTGCGACAAAAAACTAGATGGGACACAAAACCACCTCAGACGATGACCTTGAAAGTGTAGAATCGAAACTAGGAGGTGTATTCAGATCTGCATTTTTTCAGGCATACTAACATTAGCAGGACATCAATGTACTCCAGCTGAAGAAAAGTAGGAGCACCCGTCTAGAGAGGCATCCCAACGCCCTTATTTTTCTTTGATGAGTCTGCCAAACCCTGCTAAACTGTTAAATTTAATTTAGGTCCTGCAACAAAACAATAAAATTGAAAAGCAATTTGTCTATTATATCTGAGAAAGTGCAGATTATATACATGTAATTATTTTAACTATTCATCACAAAACTTCAAAGGCAGCCCTCACATGTCATAAATCAAAAACCTTCAGGGCAAGTGTCACCAAACCTAGTTGTTATTAAATGTTCAATTATCCCTTTTTGTTATATTTTAACATCATCATATTGACTATTAGTCTTTTAAATTAAAGGCGGCATCTCTGGGCAAGAATGATTGCCCTTTGCAAAGATGGTAATGTTTAAAATACATCAAAAGGAGCTGTATACATATAGCAGTCCCATATAAGACTGAAATTCATTATATTGCAATGGGGGAAAATATACACGGGCACCAAGAGTTGCTTGATGAAAGATTTCTCTTGGTGCCCAGAAAAATGAGGGTCAGGCAGCGAACATCACAAATATGTGTATGGGGCAAGATGTGAGGTTTTTTCCCCACGGGGACCTTTAAAAAATAAAAATGTTTGTTTGTTTGTTTTAAATGTAGCGGTTTATGAAGAAACTAAGAAAAATAGTCCATCAAAATTAAATCAACTTCCATAAGATGAGGTACAGTTATTGACTTTATCTGTAATATAATCGCACCTACGTTTTACATGCTAGATTGCAGTCACATTGAGTTAGGCACAGCACATGCAAATCAAAAGCTTTCATGCCACATCCTCAGGATAGACCAAGTACAAAAGGGAAATTACAAAGCGACAAAGTGGCTCGTGTAAGGAGGTCAGTAGCAAAGCTGGGAACAGAAAACCAGGTTTCCTGACTCATCCAGTACCCTGTGAAATAGGTACATCACCTCTGATTGAGTTCCTCAGCTTAAACATTTCAGTATCAATCCCACAATCAGACCCTCACCCAGAAGCCCTTGGGCTTCAGTGTCAATGTGAGCGGCCGATTACACTCACCCCATAGCCCAAGCAAGTCAGTGAGGCGTTGTACACAGTGGTTTAGATTGACTTTCTGGATCTGGGCTGCATTTTAGTTGTGTGTAAGTGTCTAGACTGCACATGACTGTGACTGTAAAGCTCATGGCTTTCTCAGCAAGTTATGTAAACTAGTGTTAATATAATGTCAGGGTTAAATTAATGTTTGCATTGATAAGTAGATTAGAAATCCCAGTGCTTGCAAGCATTGTATGAGCTAATTCCAAATCCTGACTTGCAAACATTTACCGAGCTTTAGCTCACTCAGTATATACTCACAAATCATTTGTAACTCACTAATTGATGTAAACTGCACTTTTCGTACAGTGGAATTAAGCATTCATGGCCAACAGAGCAGCTGCACTTCCTCACTGTTCTTCTGAAAAGTCACAAAGCAAGGTGGTATTTATGCACCCTAGCTCCATCACCATATCATGGTCTAATGCTTCACAGCTTCTCTCCAACCCTAATCCAACTCGAGCAAAATAGATGAGTTTTTAAACTGATATTTCCAAGCAGGTTTTAGTCGCTGCTCCTCCCTCACGCCATGGCAAAAGACACTTGGAAGTACAAGACTTACCACAGGACCCTTCATTCGTTGAAGAGTCTCGCTAACTTAGTGGCGCCACTCATGGTGGGCTGTATTATTCAAAACCAGTAAATCTAATACAAATTGGAATTCAATGACTCCCATATCAAAAGCTCGGTCATGTTTCACATTAAAAGATTTCTTGGTAAAGATTTAAAAAATGAATAGATGTTATACACATGGTAAAATACACATGGCGCACCAAAGATGCTTTTAATTTAGGCACATCAGAAGGAAAGTGTTATAAATAGTTATAAAACCCAGCAGATCAAGAGATGACTCTTAATGGACCCTAAGTGTCAAGACTGGTTATAAGGGAGAAAGTAGTTCCTTTAGCTACCTATGGCCCAGATTTTGTAGGGACTTATGAATAAAAACTAGTGACTTGAATTGTGCCCAGAAAGCTAGTGCAGGCTCTGGAGCAGTGAAGCAATGTACCCCCAGTGAGGCACTCACAGCAGAGGGCAGGCCCCCATATTTTTCACCAGGTGCAGCTGCTGGAGAGTCCTTGATGGCAGAATTACATAGAAAACATGGCAGCCATCTACTCCCTAGGTTATGAAGGTGTGGACAATGGTGGCCAGCTGGGACTCAGAAAGAAAGGATCAGAGCCTTCTCGCCAGGTGGTGGCATAAAGCATTTCTAGCAAATGCCATCACCTGAGCATGCAGGTGCAGGCAAGGATCCAGGAGTGCCCCAAGACTGTAAAACTGAGTGACAAGGGGAGGTCTGAACACCGTCAAGGATGGGCCATCCCTACCCTCTGCAAGTTGATCATCAACCTCTTGTCATGCACACAAATCAATTAAACAGGTTTTTACTATCAAGGGGACAATGTGAAGGGGGTTGTTGTTGCTGCTGCTTTACTTCAAAGAACTTTTGGGGAAAAAATACAATATTGCCCTTGTGGAGCCTTTTGCTATGAGCAAAGGAGGGAGCTGTGATAACATTTACAGCTGCAGCTCTTCTGAAACGTAGAGGACCTCTCTACACTCGATACTGAACATCCAAGATTTGTTCAGAATTAAGCTACTACCAAGAATCCCGTGTACAGCATTTCTCTCCAAAATGAAAAGCGTAAATGAAAATGAATCGCCATTTTTAGAGGATCCAAACCATTTGACAGGTATAATAGAAATAGCACCAAAAGCCCCAAACCGTTGACATTTCCTTAGGACTCCTGCAGAGGTAAACTTGCAATAGCAATAGATTTGTTGTTTTCTCCCCAAGTATCTATACATTATTTAATGTGACTGAACATTTTTAAACCCATTTTCTTGTGCTTTTGAAATATCGATGCCTTTTAAAAGGTCGAGACTTCTCCTGTAAATCTCACTTCCATGGATAAAGTGCATTGGTCTAAAATACTATAGCTTAAGCTATACAAGAAAGAAATCAAGGAATTGTCTTAATAGACAGGGTGACCTCTGCAGTGCTCGTGTAGGCAAACCTTTGTCATGCTTCACTTCTCCCCAAACTTTCATGCTCATTTTATTTCCCTTTCCCTCCCTATGCAAAGACCTCTCTTTCTTCTGAAAAACTTCATCTCCTATCACTCTTGAGAAAACAGTTTCCCATGAGCAGGAAGCCAGGAATTGCCAGTCTTGGTCTAACCGGCAGCCCTTGGAGTCAAGTGGCCTGCCTGAAACAGTGGCCAGCACTAGCAGTTTCCATGGGCAGGTAAAGAAAAGACATAATGGACAAGTATAAAATAACCTGACCCTGACAAAAATGTCTTTCCAGCTCGATCAACTGATAGGGTCAATATGCTTCCTGCAGTGTGTGCGTTGATATCCCTGCTGAGGTATTTACAGCCTGACACCACTGTGGAGCTTCTCACTGGTATTGGCATTGCAATCTCACCTAGACGGCTCTGTTAAAACAAGGCTCCTGCTTCAGTGGGTGCTATATAACACAAAAGCCACATATTGCCCATGCTCCACAACATGTTACAAGACCCAAACCTGAACATTTTTAAGCATTTCTGCAGGTAACAAGTGGAAAATTTAATTGAGTTGCACTTGTCCTTCCAGGGATCTAGGGAAGGAAAAAAACCCTCTTGCTTTGCATGCTTGCTTTGCATGCATATCTTTTTAGGGCTGGATTCTCCTCTCAGAAGTTATGACACTAAGCAGATAACTGGGAGCTATAAAAAACGCTATAACAATGTGCTTGCATTCACTTCCACCTACTAGGCACCAGAAATCTGGAGTGCAGCTGCTATAAAACAGAGAACGGGTTCAATTGTACTGTCACCAGGGCTGCTAGATGAGTCCTACTAGCCACAGTGAGAGCAGGGAGGGTATTTTCCTCACCAAAAGAACAAATTAAAAATTCACTTCCAACACCTCTATCCAAGCTGTGGAGAAAGTTCATTCCTGCTTGCTGTCCTAATACAAACATGCTCATCATGCTTTCCTTGCACAGATTTCACAGCTCTTTAACACAGTCGGGCCACCTTTGCAAAAAGGGGGAAACTGAGGCATGGAATACAGGATTGAGCTGACTTAAATGAGAACTGGAAAGGTATCCCGCTGTCTAACTTGGTGATGCACCACGCTGGACTCCACGTGCCGATTTACCAACTCGGGATTGCCTTTGAAATGCAATTGGGGGCAGCCAGTCTAAAGTATGAGGCTGTATAAACAGGGATCTACCCCATTTGCCATTTGGGGTTTTCCGTGAACACCGCCAAATGGTGAGCCTTGGGATTTTGGCATGGAATAACCTGGAGGCTGGGGGAATGGCACTGTGAGCAGCTGCAATTTTTCCCTTTGCCTCAGCAGGAATTAATTAGATCCCCATGTCTAGAATCAGAGAATCAAATGAGAGGGAATGATGCACTAACTTACATTCCTAGGGCCTTCATCTCCTTCAGCCCTTTTCACCCCAAATCTGATCCTCTTTCAGTAGTTCATGTCTCTAGCCTCTTTGGGAGAATGTAGCCTCTTTGTCCTGTTATCAACTTGTTATCCCAAGTTGGAACACTGAGATATGCAGAACCTAAGTGACTTGCTAAAGGCCATACCTGAGGGCTATTTCAGAGCATAAATAGACTTGGATCAATGGAGCTGCAGTCACAGCCTCTGTTACGCAGCCCCCTTCCCTCATATAAATCCTATTATGTGCAACTGTAGCAGTCCTCTCCACCTGCTCCTATCGTGCATCGCCATTTAGGGTAACCGTGAACCTGCAGTGTCACAGTACAGCACTTCTACTCTCCTGACCCACCTGCCTATCAACCTGCCTTAGCCCACATGCTTGCCATTAATTAGTGAGTGTTGACAGCGTGTGCAGCCCTGCACTAAACAAAGACAAAGGCCTGGGCTTTGCCCAGAGGAGTTTACAATCTGAAGATGCTAGAGGAGAAGCACAAAGGAAAATGTACATCACAAAATCTGTCAAAGGGGATTCAACGAGACATAAATTCACTAGCGCTAGATCAATCCGCCCAAGCTCATCACAGTAATATCCGAGACCCAATGAGAGGTCACAGATGCTCACAACGCAGGGGTGTCTCCCCTCTGTGAAGCTTGAATGGCTGCTCTGCCAAGGCTGCAAGATAATTTCCTTGTTTGAGATACCCGACATTTCTGTATGTATTATCCAGGGCTATCCAGCAACATTTCTTGGGTGGTTACTGCCAGCAGGAGTCTAATGCTGCACATCAATCCCACACGGGCCTCTTATGTTGCTATCCCCATTTACCTGATCGCCTATAGGATGTTTTTGGCAGCAACAGAGCCAAGGCTGTCATTCAGTGACAAGCACAGTACATAACCCCATTTAGTGCGAACACAGGTCTACCTCCCCCTGCAACAATGTTTCGGAGACAGGCATTGTGATGGAGATGTCATCAGTTGAATAATGCACAGAAAAGTCTTGATTTTCATGTTAGAAAAGGACTTGCTCAGAAACTTTGAAACTCCAGGAAAGATCCCCACCTTAACGAATCACCAGAACTTCAGCTACCATTTGCTTTATTTTGCTCTTTTGTTTTACCTTTGGACTTGCCCTTTTGAGTTGCTGCATTTCCCTTGCTGTAAGCTGCCCCAAGCCTTCCTTGGGAAAGGGAGGCATGCAACTCAAATAAAGAGGCTGTAACCAAACACATGCTTGCATTTTGCCTTAGAGAATTCAAAATTGAGGTTTGATAGTCGAAGGCATACATCACACGACAAGGTATTTGGGGCTTTTCAGATTTCTCTCAACCTGGGCAGTGAACCCAACGTCTCTTCTACCCTGAAGGTTCTCATTGCTGCAATGTGCAAGTGAAACTTGATTAGATGGGCTAATCTGATTTTAGAAAATAAGGGGTATTTGGGGTGTCATGTGCTAAGGCACTCACTCGAGGCAGTGACAGTCTGGCTGTTGGGAAGCTACTAAAACAGGGCCGACTTTTTGGGCAGAGTGCCAAGAACACCCACAACTTCAACTTGTAAGATGTTGGCATGCCCGGGGCAGATGGCAGGGGAGCTACCAAGGGCCTGACCTGGTGGCCAGATAGCCCCAGCCCTTTCCCTGCCATCCATCCAGAGGCATGCGTGCCAAGCAAAATGTCTTTGAGTGCCACACTTTGGCACCTGGGCAGGGGGTTGCCTACCCCTGTCCTAAAAGTTGTGTCAGCTCCTCTGAGTTGGGCAGGGTCTGGACACAGATACAGATATAAGCAGTAACTCATTTAGCCAGGGGTTTTCAACCTTCTGGGGTCATCGTATTCCCGGCGGCCAGTCGAGAAGGCAGGAGTCCCCCAGTGGCCAGACGAGTGGGGGGTCCCCCACGGCCAATTGGCGAGAAGTACCCCAGGTTGAAAACCCCTGCATTAAGCTAAGGCTGCTGCTTCCCTGCTCTGGGCTTTCCTGACAGAGGCTGCTCGGTAGCATGAAAAGCCTTTATTACCAACGCAAGCAAGGAGATGGAGTCCACCCACTCTGTCAGGACTGGACTAATGCAGAGGCAAACAAGGCACATGTCTCGGGCCCTAAGTGAAGAGGGGGCCCAGTTGTGCTTATTTTACATATTAGAGTGAAAAAAGTCGTATAAATATACAGTATTAAATAGGGGGCCACGAGTTTGTTTGCCAAGGCCCTGCTAAAGGGTTAATCCGGCCCTGCATTCCTTGTCTCTCAAACAAGTGATGAGCCTTTAAGGGCTAGAGTCCCCTGTCAAGTAGAAAACATCCTTCATTTGTAAGGGATCTCAGAAGCACAAAGGCAAGCTTAGGAAAAATATTACGGGACAGATTTCTCCCAGGGCTGAGCATCACCTGGAGTTCGGGCCCTAAACGTTGCTAAATTCCTGAGAGCCTTGCAAGATACGGTGGCTTTTGCTCCCCACCCTTTAGAGTCAAGGCTCCAAGAGTGTGAGAACGTCCTGAGATTTTCAGATGTCTCCTGCACTGAAATCCATTCCCAGCCCTGGGGGCAAAGGCCGGACAACTTCTGGCCCCAAACAAACCACACAGCACTTGTTAAAACTGCCTTTACACACACACATGTATAAAGTAGGCACACACGTATACACATATGTGCATATATGCACACACACACACACACACCCCTTGGCTCTGGAAACCATAACCAGACACGTGCTTGTGTTATGCTTTAGAGAATCCAATTGCAAGTCTTCCGACAGCCCAATGTACACATCACTCAAAATGCTACCTCAGGCTTTTCATATTTCTCTCACCTGGGGCAATGCAGCCAAGTCTCAGGTCTGTTCAGGCCAGTCCTCAGTGCTGCCACATGCATTTGAAACCTCATTGGCTAAGGCTTACCTCCCCACATTCACCATGTGTGCGCAGTGCCCGTTGCTCACTCAGATCAGTTGGGGCAGATCACCAGCCATCCCACAAACCACAGTCTGTGGTCAGAGGGTGAAAGTGAAGCCCAGACATCCAGCTCATTCTGTGAATGGAGGAAAATGGTGGGTGTACAACCCAGATTTGCTTGCAGCAGGGGAATTTGGGAAGCCTGACTGTTGGGGAGCTCCTCACAGTGGCTTGGACCTACAGGCTTATCAGCTTCTCTGAGCAGGGCAGTGCTGGAGCCAAATACAGGTGTAAGCAATAAGTGGTTAGGGTCAGCCTGCTACCACCCCTCTCTGGGACCCTCCCCAGAGGCTGCTCTGCCAGCACAGAAAGCTTTTGGTAATGCATCAAGGAGCCGGGGTTACCTTGCTCACTGCCTCTCTCAAATAAGTGATTAGTATTTAGTGGCTAAAATACCCTTTCAAGGACAAAAGCCCCTTTAGTCTGCAAGGGTTCCTCAGAGATCACAAAGGCAGGCTTAGGAAAACAGGATATGGCTTTGATTTCTCAGAGGGCTGAGCAGCACCTCCAGGTCTGGCCTTAAGTGTGATACTTGTAATACGTAGTGGGTTTTCTTCCCCCTTCTTACAGTACCAGCTCCTACAGGCCCAAATTACATGTGATTTTCTGCCTTCACTTGAGCACCCACACGCTTCTAGCTGTGGGTGCAGGCAAAAGCTGGAACACTTTTGAATCAGAAAGGTCCAAATGAAGAAAAAAAAAAAAAAGATACAGACAGACAGCCACAAGTTTAGGGCTTGTAACATTTTAATTTTGGTGGTGGGTGGAGGGGCAAGGGAGGGAATGAGGAGCTGGCCTCACCACCTGCAAGCACACACATGCTTGTGCTATACCTCAGAAAATTCAAAAGAAAAACACAATTAGAGGCAGAAGTAGACATCACTCAAAGTGGTACCTTGGCTCTTTTTTGGATTTCTCCCAACCTGGATAATGAAACCAATGTCAGCTCTGTCCAGTCGGCTTATCAGGGAGTGCTGCCGTGAGCATTGGATCCTTTGCTGACTAAGGTGCGTAATGGGGAAGGGGGGGGGAGAATTTGGGGAGACAAAGCCTAAGTCAGCAGAACATGCCCACAAACCAAAGCCCCTCGCCAGAGGGGGCAAGCAAAGCCCAGACCTCACACTGGGTCTGTGGACCGAGGTGAACAGTACCCACACACCCCAGAATTGTTTGCAGCAGGGGAATTGAGGCTGAAATACAATCTGTACCACAACAGGCACCAGCCCAGCTCTAGTGTATTTGGGGTGTCATGAATTTTCGGTCCTCTCTCTGCCAGCATGGAAAGCCTTTGCTAATGCAACACGATGCAGTTCACTTGGTCGCTGCCTCTCAAGTAAGTGGTTAGTATTTCATGACCAGAGTACCCAGTCAAGCAGAAATGCCTCTTAGTCTGGAAGGACTATTCAGGGTTCAAAGAAACACAAATGTATAAACATTGTGGGTGTGTCAACACATGCCAGCACGTGCTCTTGCAGCAGCTCAAATAAGAGCAGCACAGATTGGAGCCGGGGATTAGTGCCTCCACACGTGTGCCTGGACATGCACTTAAATGTAGGGCAATTTGTGCCACTTGGGGCAAAATGACCCTGCCCAGGTCCTCCCAGATCTGTAGCCAGGGAGAACTAAAGCCGGGGGCCAGCACCTGTGCTGCCCCCAGCAGTATGAAAACCTGCCCTGGCATGCAGCTCAGGGCTTCTTGCCCTCAGGAGCTTCTGAGGGCCAGGCAGGTGGTGTCTGGGGACACTACCCCTTGTGCCAGCTGGACTGCAGAAGCAGCTGTGACTTGGTGTGGCCCCTGCCCCCTCTACCCATTGCAGCAGTCTGGCAGAGGGGGCTGCTGCCTGGCTGTGACCTGCTGCCACCTGCAACAGCATCCACCCCCTTGGACCTGCAGTCCCATGGCTGTGCACCTGCCCGACCCAGATGGGGTGCCCCCGCTCTGCCATCTGGGCAGCTATCGCCCAGAAAATGTTCTCTTTGCAGTGGCCTGCATTGAACTGTCCAAGTGTGTCCTATTGGCCCCAAATGGCCAACAGGTCAGCCACCTCGTCTGCCCTCCAGCTGGGTCTCCAGTGCTGGCCCTGGACAGGCTCCTCCATCCTGGTCTCACCACCAGAGATCCTGGTGTTCCCCGTTTAAAAATTGCAAACTCTGATAAGAAAGCCAAATTCTCTGTTTAAAATACCCAAAATAGTGTTCTTTTGCTATCACAATGAAATGCCACTATATAGAGAGAGATCAGTTGGGCAATGTTTTATCAATCTATTTACAAGTTTAAAGCAATTTGGCAGCCTACCAGTGCCTCTATCATCATCATAAAATACATTCTAGATATCTATACACTTTAGCATTTACTTTTGGCTTTTGTGTCATAGAAAAATCAGAGCTGCCCCTCCCCCCTCCCCTCACCAGGATGTACAGCACTGAATAGGCCAGTGCCCTGCCCCTCCCTCTCAACCCACAGCCTGCCCCAGCATGGAAACCTGTTGCTAATGCACAAGGAGATGGAGTTCCCCAACTCGCGCTCTCTCACACAGCTGGCTAATATTTAGTGACTAGACTGCCCAGCAAAGTAGCAAGTCCCCTTCAAATTTTAAGGCTCCTAGGAGATGTGAAGCCCAGGGGCAGGCTTACGGGGATGATATTTTTCAAAAGTCTGAGCAGCTGTGGGATTTCTGGCTATATATGTTGCTAAGTTTTACAGTACATCATGATATATTTTTGCTTAGTCAAGATCCTAGGATTAAAAGAGATTCTCAGGCTTTGCTTATAGCCCTGCACGCAGACAGGAACTAAAAAAAACCAAACCCTTTTGAATCTGAAATGATCAAAACTAAGAAAGCAAATGAAGACAACCACAGGTTTTGTGCCTCTTGACTGACAGTGATTATTTTTTGTTGTTGTTTGTGTGTTTGGTTTGGTTGGAGGAAGGGAAATGAGAGAGAAAATGAGGACCCAACTCCAGAAGTCTAACCAAAGACAATTTAAATTCTCTAAGGCATAATGAACTTAAAGCAATTTAATACTTCAAGTACACATCACTCAAAACATCAGCTTGGCCTTTTCATATTTCTCTCAACCTGGGGGATAAAACTAAGGGAAAACAATGTCACTTCTGTTCAGTCAAATCCTTAGCACTGCCACACATGCATGTGAAATCTTGCTGGGACAGGCTGAATAAATAACACCCTTTAAAAAAAGTGATTAGCCATGTTTTACACCAACCTCCCCACCCCCCCCCTACACACACACCTGCACTCCTGTTGCTCAACCAAGGCAACTCAGTAGGATTTCACTGACATGTCCACTGAACAACACACCCATTCAGGGGGCACAAGCACAATGCAAAGCAGTTCAGCATCACCTAGACCTAGTAATAGTGTTTGCATCAGTGGACTTGAACCTGGGACACAAGTCTGTACCACAGCAAGTCCAAGCCTCTGCAGGTCCAGTGTGTTTGGGGTATCACATGCTTTAGGTACTCACTCTCAAGGCACCAGCAAGCCTCACTGTTGGAGAGGTCCTTGCAGTGGCTTTGTCAGCTCCTCTGATCAAGTTCAGGTGTGGAGCCAGGTAGAGACACAAGCAGTAACTCCTTAAGGTCAGCTCTGGGCTTCAAAGGCAGAGGCTCCTGGGCCCCCTCTCCACCACCAGGTGTGAGCAATAGCTCATTAAAATCAGCCTGCTTCACCCACATCTGGGCTTCCCTGAGAAAGGCTGCTCTGCCAGCATGGAAAGCCTTTGCTAATGCAGCAAGGAGATGGAGTTAGCTAGTTCACCCAGTCTCAGATAAGGGATGAATATGTTAGGACTAGTGTACTCAGTCAAGTAGAAAAGCCTCTTAGTTTGGAAGGACTCTTTGGGGTTCAAAGAAGCGCAAAGGCAACGTTATGGGTCTGGTGTTGCAGAAGACTGAGCAGCACCTCCAGGTCTGGTCATACAGGTTGCTGACTGCCATATTCAGCAAGGCGGCAAAGTATAATAGTAATAATAACCATGTCCCTCAGACAAATAGTAAGTTAGAGCAGCTTGTGAGATACAAAAGCAATGGGAGTTTCTAAGGGCTTCAAGAAGCTTAGGGCCAGGACTAGAGAGTGTCATGGGTCTAATCTCTCAGAAGAGAGACTGGCACCTGGAGTTCTATCTGCAAGGGTTACTAAGTTTTATGCAATTAAGTTATTTACTCCTGCAGCCTCAGCTCCAGGAGAGCTGTGACTATGTGAGTTACAGATACATGCTCTCTGTGTACATCCACCCCCGCCATATATGCAGAGTCCTTTGGTCACCTAAACAGGCTCATCAAAATTCATGCCAGTCAAGCCCCTGCTCAAGGGGCATAGGGAAAGCACAGACCTTCTTTGCTGCAAGATGAATACTAGCTGCACAAGAACAAATTATTACAAGCAAAATTCAGTCTGGGATTGTTTGTACCCCAACAAGAACAAAATTAACTAGTCCCTGTAGACCATCACGTACTCAAACTGAAGCACTTCCACTATCATCCCTGAAAGAGGGAAAGCACCCCTTCCTGACTTGGGCTTATAAATGAACTCAGCTGCTCTCAGAAGAGCAGCATGTGCCTCCAGGTACAAGTGAAAGCAAAAGGTGGTTGGGTTCTGCCTCATATGCCTCAGCTGTGTGCTCTCATGCCCAATGCTTTTATGCTCTCTCTTTCCTAACACAAAAGGTGATGAGTTCACCAATTCACTGTATTGTTAAAAAAAATGATTCATGTTTAGCGGTAAGAATCACCTTCAAGGTAGAAAACAGACTAAGATGAAAAGGCTCCAAGGGGCTCTAAGAAGGCCGAGCTAGACTTGGGAAAATTTTATATGCTTGATTTCTCAGATGAGCACCTGGACTTCTGACAATAAGTGTTAGTTTTTGCCCTATGTATGTATGTATGAATGTATGCATTTATTTGATTTATCCCACAAAAGGCTCAGGGCAGTTTACAGTAACAGCAAATAAGTCATTTTATATATATAAAATGCCTAGCACAGAAGTTCAGTGCACATAAACCTCTTTTGAAATGGCTGAAACCAGTTTAAGAGAAATCTGGATGGCTATAGTATCAGACTTAAATGCTTTAGGATAAATTGGCTTATTGAACTTGTGTCCCAAATCCCCTCCCCACAATATATATATATAGTGGGATAAATCAAATAAATATACAAATACATAGGGCAAAAACCAACACTTATTGTGTGTGTGTGTGTGTGTGTGTACATATATATATATATATAATGACTAATTTGTTGTTACTGTAACCTGCTCTGAGCCCTTTGTGGGATAAATCAAATAAATAAATAAATAGGGGGAAAAACTAGAGGTGCACTGATACACTGGTCCAATATCAGATTGGTACAATATAAAGAAAATTGGCTGTATCAGAAATTGGCCCAATGCAGCTGATAATTTGGCCAAAAAATGCTCCTATGTGTGCCCACCCATGCACCCCTGCATGCCTCCACCTACATGCCAGGAAGAGCTGGAGTCGTGTCGGGCGTGCAGTGGTGGTGCTATGGGGGGGGGCTATGGCAAAATTTGGGGTAGCTACAGCCCCCTCCATAGCTCCTGCCCTGAGCCCAGCTCCTGTCCCAAGCCCAGCCTCTGCCAAGAAGAGCCCAGCACAGTCCCAGCTCCAGCCTGCAGCTGCAGCCCGCCCGCCCACCCTGCCCTGCCCTGCACACATCTTGGGGGTACACGCTCCCCCCATTCCCTCCCAGGAATGCACAGCAGTGGGAGCTGCCCCCCCCCCCCCCCCCACAGTGAGCCGTGTCTCCATCCTGTGCCCTGGCCCACCCTGGCTGGGCAAAGCCTGCCCCTGCCCCCTCCTTCCCTCACCGCAGGGGGCATTGATCTGCCCCCCCCAACACCTCTCCCTGTCCAGCCCAACAGACTTACCAGCTGCATGCAGCTCTATCGAAATCGGATAGGTATTGGCCAATATACCTCCTTAAAAATTGGCTGTTGGTACCAGCACCCAAAATCTCTATTGGTGCACCCCTAGAAAAAAACAACACTTATTGTCAGAACTCCAGATGCTGATCTGAGAAATCAAATGTATAAAATGTTCCTAAGTCTGGCTTGGCCTTCATATAGATATAGATATATGACATTATAAGACAACTCCCCAAACACAGATAGAACTTGCAGGAGGTTGCCTTTGCTTATCCTTAGGGGTGAGAATGAGACATAATGGCTGAAGTGGTCCCTTTGGTATATAAGGCCCATACCATTAGGGCTCCATATATTAAAACCATCCCTTTGAATTGCACCCAAAAAGCTATTGGAAGCCAGTGAAGACTCTGCAGCACTGGGATAATTTGCTCTTGGCATAACACTGCTGTCAAAAAGGGGGCTGCCACATTCTGCACCAGCTGCAAGTTTTGGAGGGTCTTCAAAGGCAGCCCCACATAGAGCAAACTGCAGTAGGGCAAGGTTTGTGAGCCCTGCTTTATGTATTGGGCTTTCTCCCTCCCTCTCAGAGATAACTCTCCTAGAGTCCAGTGATTATGTGAGAGTCTCAGCTTGCATGTAAATAAAAGGAATTCTATCTCTAGGCATGCACAAAAGCTGAAAAACTTCTGAATCCTAAATGTTCTAAACTTAGAGAGCAAATAGAGAAGCACAAATTTGGTTCTCTTCATAAAAGTATTTCATTTAACCAGTGAAATCTAGGGAGACAAGTCTTTGCCTAAAGGAAAATGAATACTACATACTTTACTAAATAGGGGCCACTGTTGCAGAAGAGGCAACCATCTCACAATAATCATCATTGCTGCTGATGAGGGTATCTGCCATCCCTAGGGATCTGAAAGTATGTCCTAAGCCCAAAGTGCTCATGAAGTGAAATGCAGCTGCTTCTGGAGTGTAGCACTGGTTGTTTGACAACACACAGTGAATCCGCATCAAAGAACAAACCTAGACCGAGTTTAAACCTGAAGGGGATTTTTATTGAGGTGAAATCTGGCCAGCCTACTGTGGCTCCCACCCTTACTTTTCTGAAAGCATATCAGGGGGTGATTCATATAAGCCATAAGTAATTGAAATATGAAGGATCCAGGTTCACGGAGTAGCATAATTTCATCTTTATAGGAGAGAGAATTAAAACAATAGCTTTAGAGTGAAGGTTCATTGTACTGTTTCAGTGTATCTTCACATCCCAACTTTGCTTTTCATCACTATTACTTCTACTGCAGTACTGCACAAAGACCTCTGGTGCCATTCAGGCTTTCATTGTGGACTAGGTACTATATAAATAGCGAGTGGGAATCTGGCCTGAGGAGCTTACAGTTGAAATAGGGTAGGGAAAAGGAAATGTGGTATCCTAGTGCAAAAGGTGGAGAACAAAGGGATTTGATGACTTGCCCAGGTCAGAGTGGAGGCCTGTGGCAGACCTGCGGGTTGCATCTATCAGGCTGGTTTTCACTTAAGTCTGAGTTTTCCCAAACACGTTCTCACTGACGTAATCATTCTTAAACATGTGCTGCCCCTCCCTCAATATCCAGATAAGTTCCTTGTTGGTGCAAACCCCTTTTTCAGACAAAGGCTGGAGCTGGCCTTCAGCAAAGGTCCCTTCTGCTATACAGATAGGTGAAGAGTTTGCTCACTCCTCATGTGGAAAAAAAGAAGCAAAATCAGGTTTAGAAGATAATCTGTGTTTGATTTCATGCCTCTAGTTGCCCGGGCTGGTGAAAAGAGAAATGATCTGTAAATCATTCCCAAAGCACTTGTAGATAAACTGTAAACTAATTAATAGCAGCATTATTGATGCATAGCAAATATTTTGCAAGGAATTTATATGCAACCCTGTCACCGCTTTACACATCACAACATTTATAAATCACTGAGCAAACAGTGGCGTGTTCAATAAATACTTTTTGAATGTTTGCCAACAATTTCTCTTACATAATGTGCTATATATACACTGCAAATGCTGAGTAAGTTCTTAATAAATTGCATTTTGTATACTATCTAGTATGGCTTAGAAATGCACTCATTCTTTTGCCACCTCGACGAAATTTGTCAAAGGACCGTTGCATTTCACTGAGGGTTTAATGGCAGGCAATTCTTGCTTTCATCACCAGCTATTAAATAAACAGGCACTTTCATTCCTTTTCCTGCACCACTTCTCAAGCTTAGCAGCGGCACCTCACTGCCCTCCTTACATCCCCCCTTAAAATGCTCCTTTATTGCCAAATATTTGATTTATCAAGTCTAACATCAGTGTCTATGGTACTGTCCAATATTGCCTCTTTGCGTTCCTTCCCTTGGCTGGAGCCACCTGCTCTCTTTTGCATGGATAAAAGATCTTTGACGGCAGAGATCATCTTCTTTTCTGTTTTTGCACAGGCTGTTGAACAGGGGCGTGGTTCGTGACTGGAGCTCCTAGGCAGAAGAAATGCAACTACTAAATAAGGGTCTAATCACTCCAGGCTTGACTCATCCTTTTTCCACTTCCAGATGTAAAGTTCATGCCCTGGCTGTCTTGAGTCTTTGGCAGCTGGGGAATAGCTAGGGAGTGATGCCCTGATATTGGGGCAGTCATAGTGACATCAATATTAAGGCCAGGAAAGACCATTATGATTGTCTACAGGGCAGAGAACTTCATCCAGTAATTTCTGCATCAGCTGGGTTACCCCTAGTTTTGCTTCACTAGAACAGGTCAGAAAACCTTTGATGGAACAAGAGTCCTTGGAAGATGCAAATCCATTTAAATTGAAATGCATAGCAAAAATCAGGTCAATGGTGTCAGAATGTATCCATAGATAAGGTGATAACAAGAAGCAATTGTGTTCTGAAAGCCAAAAAATGGATGGGATCCATAAGTAAAGGGACAGCAGCTTTGAGTAGAAAAAGGTATTTCCCCCACGCTCAGTGCTGAAACAGAAGTAATGTAGTCCTCTTTCTAGCAGGCAGCCTTCTCCCCCATCCTTCTTCCTCCATGCCTCGGAGGAAAAACTTATTAGTGCGCATCCAGGCCCAAGTTAAGATGGCTACATTACCTCCATGGTAGGAGGTAACACCTTGCTGCGATCTGTATTTCCCTACTGGCTTGGTCATCTTTTTGGATTCATAACCCTTAACATCTACTAGTACAGTTCCCTGGCACACTACTGTGGTGCTGTAGATATGTAGCCCCCCAACCCCACACATGGAATATTCATTGTTCAAAACAACTGTGGTGTGCTCGACTCCCATGCTGGGCTAAAGCAATCCCTTTTTAAGTCAAAATCCCAAGATAACTTTGGAAGAACAAGCTTTTTCCCCTCTTCAAGTTTCCCTAATTCCTACCAAGATAAAAGTAGTCTCCTAGCAAAGACAAGTGCTTCAGATCACTAGGGAGTGAGTCTAGAGCACTGACTGGAAGGAAGTCACAACCTCCCACAACCATTGCATTAACACAGATTGAATGGATTGTATCTGTTTCTTTTTAGGTGTATAAAACTGCACAAGGGAGATCGTGTTTTAAAAATCTGTTTTTGTGTCATTATTATTTATGCTTGAGTTATGTCCCAGTCCTCCCAGAAGCTCTCATTGAGATCAGCAGCCCATTGTGCTAGGCACTGTACACAGAGTCAGAGGCCCTCCCAGCCCTGAAGAGTGTGCAGATTAAATAAGAAGAACAGACAAAACATAATAGGGGACACTGAAATAACACAGTTCTCCCAACGTCCTGCAGCAAGAAAAGAGAACACAAGTCTCCCACACAACACGTCTAACATGAGATAAGAAATGACATCACGAAATTAGGCATGCTAGAAGTGACATCGTTTCTCACATGAGTGAGATTAGAAATGACATTCACATGTCTAACATGAGATTGAAGTACTAGCGCTCGATTGAAAAACAAAAGTCAAAGAAAGGAAAATAAAAATTAAAAAAGCAGCAAACGTTTTTGTTTGTTGAAAAAGAAAATAAATCCAATTTAAAAAAAAAAAACCCTTAAGAGTAATAAGCACTTAACAAAGAAACCCTGGCTGACCCCCTCCCTCCCCAATGCTACCCCACCCCTAAACTACCCTCACAGCTTTTTGCCCATGGTTCTCCTTCCAAGGAGCCACAGGCAGTTATGCTGAAGACAACATCATCCCTCAACATCACATCCTCGGCAAGTCCACATTCACAATGCTGCACTCCGCATCCGAGCTCTGTAACAAAATCATCTCTGCCTGCAACCGCAATGTATCCAAATTGCCAGAACTGAGACCTTTCAAAGACAGGGTTTTGTCTGGGTTCACAGTAGTGCTCGAATGCTGCACACACCTCTGCAAGGGTGCTGTCAGTAGGGTTGGCAAACACCCCTGGCACGTTGGTGTAGATTTCTAGGGCTTTATCCCCAATGCAGTGAAGCACGACTACAATTTTATAATCCTCTGCCTCTTCCTCAGCCTTTGTGACTGCAAGGAATAATTACAGCTTCTGTTCCCATCTCCTCCAGTTCCCCCCAAGATTTCCAGTAAAGGATAATGCTGGTGGAGGTTGGAAATGCTCCATTTTTTTTTCTCGTTGAATGAAAACTGTAACCCCCTTAATCAGGCTGCTGGTAACTCCACCAAGAGACAGGTCACTTCTGATGCCACATAGTGTTTAATCTGTGCCATTGGGTTCAGGGATGGGGTAACGCTCTCAGACCTCTGTGCCTCTGGGGTCCTGTCCTCAAGTCACCATTCAGCAGAGCCCAGTGGGGTGGTCAACAGAGCTATATCTTTATTAGGAACAGGATTCAGAAACTCCTGTGCTCACAGCTTGCAGGGAGAACTACCGCTACCCACCACCACAAACCACACGCACAGGGCATCCGGGGAGCAGACTGGGTCAAGAAGCTGTCTCCATCATTGGTTTGGTCTTCTCTCAGTGTAGATGGGTGGAGCAGCCGAGTGCATGATTATAGCTATGAAGCTGTGGTCTCGACTGAGTTCAAAGTTGCTGGTCTCAGCATGCTCCCGGGAGACGGTGCTGCATCCTCTATTTACATAGAGTGGCTTATGAGCCTGGCAGTATCCGATCACTTGTTGGCCATAGTTGTAATAGGGCAAAGTCTTCATGTGGCGAGGAGCCTGCATAAGAGGGGGAGAGAAAAGTGGGCAGGGGGGGAAAAAAAGAGAGAGAGAGAGAAAGAAATGAATAAATATCATGGACATAGTGGAATGGGGTTTCAGTTTTTGGCCTCCAGGCATGATCACAATATAAATTTTAAGAATCACAAAGTGTTCACAAGGGTGTAGGTTGTAGCTGTGTTGGTCTAAGGACATAGGCAGACAAGGTTCCTTGGGTGAATTTGATATCTTTTATTAGACCAAACCAAATAGTTGGAGAATAATTATTAAGCAAGCTTTCGGGTTCAAAAACCCTTCGTCAGGCTATGGAAGTTTCAGCAGTTGGTGTGTGCTCTTCCTGGATGGAATGAAAAGTAAAGAAGCCAGGGGCTGGGCTGGGGAGTCAGTTGTCAGGCAGATTATAATGTATCAAAAATCCAATGTCTATGTTTAGTCCATGATCTCCAGTATCCAGGAGGTAGATGAAATGGAGCTCATAGGCTCATCTCTGGGAAGTGTTGTGTAAGTTTCCCTTGAGGATCAGGACTGAGAGACTGGAAAGAGAGTGGCCCTCCTGTGAGAAATGTGCCCCCATCGGTAATTGGGTATTTCTGTCTTTGATAGATTTCCAGTGTGCGTTCATTCTGGTGCGCAGTTGTTGTCTGGTCTCTCCTACATATTTTCCATCAGGGCATTTGGTGCATTGGATGAGATATATTACATTTCTGGAGGTGCAGCTGTATGATCCAGGAATGCTGATGGCTCTGTTGTGGGGTGTAGTAATAGTGGGGGTGGTGGAGATGTGTTGGCAGGTTTTGCATTTCTTGTCCTGGCATGGTCTGGATCCTTTTGGTGTATTCTGGGCTTGAGGAAGTTTGCTTCTGGTGATGAGGCTGGCAAGGTTTGGTGCTTGTTTGAAGGCTAGGATGGGTGGCAATGCCACCACAACAACCTCTCTCTACCAGAGAAAAAGGCCATAGAGAAAGAATGAACAATGAAATACTCAGCAACACGCGCCACCACAATAACCTCTCTCTACCAGAGAAAAAGACCATAGAATCTCTAAGATCTAACCACCAAATAGTAATAAAACCAGCAGATAAAGGAGGAGTCATAGTCATCCTAAACCATGAGGATTACATAAAGGAAGCCAACAGACAGCTCTCTGACACCACCTACTACAAAGAAGTACAAGAAGATCCTACTCCCCTTTTCACCAAAAAAATCAACAATACTATCAAATCATTTCCATCAAGACTACAAGAAAAACTACAGACCTTGATCCCCCCACTACCTAACCCAGGGACTTTTTACCTGCTCCCAAAATCCACAAACATGGGAACCCTGGCAGACCTATCATATCTAGCCATGGGACACTAACTGAGGAAATATCAGGTTTTGTGGAATCAATCCTAAAACCGCTCATCACCCACAGAGCAAGCGTTGTACAAGACACTACAGACTTTCTACAGAAACTTAAAAACATAGACCACCTTTCCAGCAACACACTCCTAGCCACCATGGACATTACCAGCCTATATACCAACATCCCACATCAGGATGGCATCCAAGCCTGCCTTACAAATCTACAGGAACAAGATTACAACACAGATTACAGACCCAAAGATATTACTGACCTTATACACTTCATCCTCACACACAACAATTTCACTTTTAATAATCAACACTTCCTCCAGATGATGGGAATGGCTATGGGCACTAAAATGGCCCCACAATATGCCAACCTTTTTATGAGTCACCTGGAAGAAGACTTCCTCAAGAACTGCACCATCAAACCCTTGCTATACTTAAAATACATCGATGACATCTTCATCATTTGTACTAAGATCATGCAATCTCTGATTGAGTTCCATCAGAAATTCAACAGTCACCATCCCTCCATCCAACTTTCTCTAGAATACTCCAGCATCAGCATCTCCTTTTTAGACACGAGGATCAGTATCCAAAATGATAAAATACAGACCACGTTATACAAGAAACCCACAGACCAACATGCATATCTGCACAGAACCAGCAAGCACCCTAAACACACCAAAAAAGCTGTGATATACAGCCAAGCCCTCAGATACCACCACATTTGTACTGAAGAGAACACCCGGGATTGCCACCTCACCAATCTTAAAAAGGCTTTCACCCAGCAAGGACACTCCTCCAGAGAGGTAGATCACACATTTGAAAGAGCCACCCGGATACCACGTGAAGAACTGCTGCAGTACAGAAGAAACCCCCCCACAAATTGCACACCGCTGGTTATGACATATCACCCCTCCCTTGAACCCATACAAAAAATCCTCAAACAACTGTAACACATACTAAAAAGAGACCCAGTTCTTAAAAAGCCCTTCCCAGAGCCACCCATCCTAGCCTTCAAACAAGCACCGAACCTCACCAACCTCATCACCAGAAGCAAACTTCCTCAAGCCCAGAACACACCAAAAGGATCCAGACCATGTTCCCACTCATATAAAAGAATTGTCTCACCAAGTTTCCATGATAACAATTAAATCATAGATTTCTTTACAGGCTATGACTTTTCAAAGTGCAAAAAGCAGATAAACATAATAAAATAGCACTTAGCATTTTAACCCCTCTTGGAGCAGAGTTTATTTGAAAACCCTTGATACAGAGAGGCCAAAGTGGAATAACTTGCATTGAGATGCATAAAGTTTTCTTATTATGGCAAAGACAGGAGAAGATTCCTGGCTTAGTACCTACCAGTCCCATCATACCACTCTGACGCTTATAGTTTCACAGTTTCATAGTAGCTAGGGTCAGGAGGGACTTGAACAGATCATCTAGCCTGACCCCCTGCCACAGGCAGGAATGAATGCTGGGTTCACAAGGCCCCAGACAGGTGATCCTCCAAACTCCTCTTGAATTTGCCCAAGGTAGGGGCGAGGACCACTTCCCTGGGAAGTTGGTTCAAGATTTTGGCCACCCTAATTGTAAAATATTGCCTCCTGATCTCCAACCTAAACCTATTCTACATCAGTTTATGACCATTGTTCCTCGTCACCCCAGGTGGTGCTGGGGAGAAAAGGGCTCTGCCTATTTGCTCTTCATCCCCCCTGATGAGCTTGTAGGCAGCCACCAGGTCCCCCCTCGGCCTCCTCTTGCCAAGGCTGAACAGGTTCAGGTCCCTCAGTCTCTCCTCGTAGGGCCTGTCCTGCTGCCTTCTCACCAAGTGGGTGGCCCTCCTCTAAACTCTCTCCAGGCTGGTCACATCCCTCCTGAAGTGCAGCACCCAGTACTGGACACAGTACTCCAACTGCGGCCTGACCAAAGTTGCATAGAGGGGGAGGATCACCTCTCTGGACCGGTTTGAGATGCACCTTTGGATGCACGACAAAGTATGGCTGGCCTTGCTGGTTGCGGTCTGGCATTGGCGGCTCACGTTCATCTTGGAGTCAATAGTGACTCTGAGATCCCTTGCCGCCTCTGTGCTTTCAAGAAGGGAACTCCCCAACCTGTATGCATGCTGTGGATTCCTTCTCCCAAGGTGTAGCACCCTGCATTTGTTTACATTGAACCCCATCCTATTCTTGTCTGCCCACTTTTGTAGTCTGCCTAAATCTAGTTGCAGCCTCTCTCTCCCTTCAAGTGTGCCCACCTCACCCCACATCTTAGAGTCATCAGCAAACCTGGACAGCGTGCTTTCCACCCCCTCATCCAAGTCGCTGATGAATATGTTAAACAGTGCGGGCCCGAGGACCGAGCCCTGGAGGACCCCACTACTCGCATCTTGCCAGGTTGAGTACGACCCATCCACCACTACTCTCTGGGTGCGCCCCATCAGCCAATTTTTTACCCATCCAATTTTTTGCCTGCATCCAACTGTGCAGCTATCAATGAAACAGTAGCCTAATTTATTGATGAGGATGGGGTGAGAGACAGTGTCAAAGGCCTTCTTAAAGCCATTTATTGAAGCTGTTTAAGGTATGATACTCTTTTAAAATTTGGCTCTGGAACACAGTGAACTATAATGAAGTCAAAAATTTGCTCAGACAAGAATAAGACAAATGTAAGGAGAGCTGCTTGGCCGTGTATAATCTATCAGAGTATTTGATTGAGTTTTTGGCTCACAGTTGAGCTCCATGACAGCACAGTCCCATAGACTGAGTCAAGTCACTGCACAAAATGTAGGGTGACAAGATATTTATCACCAGACAATGCACCAGTACCCATCTATTTACAACATTTGCTACTAAATAGATTTTATATCCTCTTCTGAAAACTGTACCATGTATTAATACTGACAGTTTCAGCTGATGCTTCATTGACTTAATGTAGTGAAATGCATGTACTTTAATAAGCAAATATATCCTCATGCTGTTCAGCTATGTCGATGACAGCACAGTCTTTCTTTTGACTTAACTTGTACAATCAACAAGGGACAGTTTAACTTTGCCCTAAACGCTATTGTGTAAGAACATACCCTGTATATTAAAGTATTGCAGAGATGATTAAGTCAATAAATGAATCTGTTCTTTGAAGTGAGCCTTGACTCTATTAACAAAAAGAAGCTTATTACATTAGAAGCGGTTTAAATGTTCAAGTAAGATTTTGGTCTAATGGACTGGATTCATTAACTGGGATTAATGGCTGAAACCTTCACCTCTGTGGATCTTCTCTCTGAACAGTATAAACACTATAGTCCTAAGGGTAGTACACTTGAAACAAGTATTCGTTTACACGTGGCATTTCTGTATAGTTTGTGTCCATGGGATTAACATAAAAGATTCAGAAGGCAAAATTTAGAGACACAAATCTTCCTTTCCAGAGCAATTTTGACATTGGAGAGGTTAAAGGCTCACTATCCACATTGCTGAATAGCGGCTCCACAGAAAACAGCAGACCTCAGGCGATTTTACTCGAGAGCAAATGAAATCCTACAGCCATGTTAAACACGGGATTCCCAAGGTTTCATTTCTGTTTGCTTCCTCTTGAAGGCTCAGTAGCGAGCTTCGGTTAAGCTACAGCTCATCCACGCATTTGTGCTTACGTACATGCTTACTTTGTTGATTATGGGAGAACGTTTTTATCACAAGCTGCCTTTTATCTGTGCGCTTACAGCTTTTTCCTGAACAGGAATGGACTGAAAGACTGGGCCTTCAGAAGCATGTACAGTGGCATAGATCCACTGAAGTGGAGTTATGCTGGGTATGGCATTGCTTTTCTAATGAAAAGGAAATTACACTATCACCCTTGATGAGTATAACAAAGTCAGACTTCTTTAAACACGTTCCACTTTTTGGAATTGAATTTGGATATGGGTTTCCCCCAGAGGATGCATTTTTAACTGAACATCTGCTAGCCGGGATTGTAAAATCTGTCACCTAGTCAAAGGTTAAGGACATTACAGTAAGGGTGAAAAATCTGCTGTTACCAAAACCTACAAACATGAAGACAAAATCTTTAGCAACCATATAGGACCTGATTGAATGAGCTAGAAGGTGGACACAGGGTGGTGTGTGTGTGTGTCTACACATTGCCACAAATGTTCCCCAAACATTACACAAAATCACCAGTTTGCCACCCAAGAAAGCCACCACGCCTCTTCCCACATTTAAAGTAACAAATCACCACATTGCCACACTTTTTTCACACAAACATTCCTAAATCACCCCGGTTCCAGAGACAGTTCCCAAATCAGCACACCGGTGTCCGCAAACATCCCTGTATTCCCACACCCCATTTCCACACCAAGTTCCCGTAGGACCACACAAAGTCCCCAGTTTTCATAGAAAAAGTTCCAGTATTGCCACACAATATTACCAAATCGCCCCACGTGTGTCACCATACTTCCACGCATAATGAGGAGCATGGTAAAAACCCGCTGAACTGCGGGCATGTCCTCATCGTCTTCCACAAAGAGCATCATACTCCCACACACACTTCTATGCAAAGTCCCCAAATCACTGCACAAGATTGCCAGTTTCAAAGGAAAAATTTCCCGTATTTCCATACAGTATTACCCCATTACATCTCCATGCATGTCCACAAAGAAGTTCCCAAAACACCCCAGGATCAGCACACCAGTTTCAACATGGGACAAAATAAAGGAAGGAAACAGGTTATCCATCACGCAGGTACCAAACCCACACATAACGTCCGCACAGAAATAGCACTGTTTTTCCACAAAGAAAGGTCCAAAACCACTATTTTCTTCTTTTTTTAAATCACCGTATATCCGCACAATTACCAAATCACCATATTATTTTCCAAGTGAGAAGAGCTTTTTTCTGGGTTTTTATTACCCATCACAATGAATGCATATTGAAAAGTTGGTTTTATGTTCTGGATTATAGTACTGCGCTTCCACATGAGCAATCTGGTTTTGTTTCTGGGATCCCTGTCGTAAGAGAGCTTTCTGTGGTTCATTATTTCTTTATACTCATTATCGTTAGGGTAATGGTATGAATTTTGGGGAGCACTGAGTGCGCAGCTGAACGAAGGCTTTTTTTCTGCGTCTCAGCAGAGCTGCTGGTCACAAGGCAGAATGATGTATTAAGACCAACCTTGCAAATGCTTAGGCAAGCGGTTTTCTGAACAAGGTAGTGTTAGAGCCCGCTGTGTAAGAAGAACAAGACGCAGCCCGCCAGCTATTATCAGGAGATAAGACAGAAGCCAAACCTTGGACATGGTGCCGAAATCAGCAAAGAACAAGGAAGAAACAGCAAGTGACCGAGAGTACCCGAGTTCATGGTCTTACGCATGCGCTCTTACCACAAGAGCATATAAATGAAGGACATGCGTAGGCGAATCCATGCTAATGAAGCAAACAGGAAACAGAGGCGGAGCTTTAAGATAGGAGGAGAAATGGGTGGAACCAGAGGTGGAGCAACGGCTGAGTAAATGTTTAAGATGTTTAATATTAAGGACCCAAGGTGTATAAATGTTAAAAAGCGCTGTTGTATGGGGCAGGACCCCATCTCTTCTGTCAGGAGGCCACTAGTCGGAAGCCATCTCCATTCTGAATAAAGCTGTTGCGAGCAACGTGTGCTGGTGTTTGCTCCATGCTCTGCTCTGGCTAATGAGTCACAGGATCCCTGAGCAATTGGACCGTGATCTCCCTAGTCATTTGGCACTGCATGGAGTCAGGGTCTAACAATTATTACTGGGGTTTCCCACCTCCCCGAACCTGACAGCTCCCTGCCAACCCCCCGGGCCCCTGCACAGCCCCACCAGCTTGTGAGAGGTCACAGCTGCAGGGAATTGCTCTCCTTTCTTCTGACAGGGAACAGGGTAAAACCCCAGTGGACTGCAAGTGGGTCCTCTTCACTGGTCAAGGGCAGGGCAGAGTCACCCGTTGCCAGCCTGGCCCATTTCCAGGCGGGCTGTAGCATAGCGCAGACGTGGCTCAGGCAGGAACCCCAACCCGGGCCACCACCGCCTCCCCTATGCCCCAGGAAGCCCTGCTCCAACCTGGCCACTGCCAATGCCCAGGGACAAGGGCCACAGCTGGGTGTGGGGCCAGGCGGCTGCTCCTTTCTCCATGCCATGTTCCCACACGGGTGTGCTGGCTCCTCATGCACAAAGCAGCCCGGGGTGCTGCCACTCTCCCCACAGCGGGACAGGGTCTGGAGGCTGGAAAACCCCGCACAGCAGTGCGGCTTGTGCATGGAGGCCCAAGGTGGCCCTCACAGGCCTCCCTGCAGCACGGCAGATCATTCTGGGGGTGCAGGAACATCCGGGGGGGGGGGGGGAGCTTTTGCTGCCCGTAGCATCGCACAAGGGCTCCAGCACCAGGGATCCTGCTGCACATCACTGCCCCGGGCAGCAGCACATTTTCATTACTCTTCCTCTCAAACTGTTTCGAGTGTCACCCTTCTTCGCTTTAGACAGCAATTTACCTTTTCAGAACTGTTTTTTTAATCTCCATGAGCTACCAGTAATTGTTTTACCTCATAAGAGACATCCAGGAATGAAATTACATCTGGTTCACGTTTAGCATTGCAGGAGTAGCTGCCTATGCAAAATGGTTTATTTAGAATTGGCAGTAAAGTACTTAAGCAAGAAGATTGGTCTTACTTCAAACGGGAACCTAAGACACGCTCATTAAACCAAAATCCCTTTGGAAGACAATGGCATCTCTCAAGAAAATTACACTCCGCTATGAACCTGTCCATAATAGCCTGGTCAGCGTCTAAGACTTGACTAGCCATTTTGGGTACCTAAGCAGAGGCTTTTAAAGAGCCCTGGTTTTCAGGAACTGTGGAAAACCCTGCAAATGTGTGAATATTATAGCTCTTCAAGGTGCATTATGGAGGGAATCAAAATCACAGGGCAGTGTTGAAATCTCTGCCCTTGTGCCCACCGTGAAGATCAAGACATGAACTTCAACATGACAGCAAAAGCAACAGACATGGCACATGTGCAGGTAGCAGAGCGGCATTTCAACCATGGCTGAGTGCTGGACCATGTGCTGAAACAGCAAGAGCACTGGTCCCTTCCACATCTATGGCTTGCATCTGGACCCCAGTGGAGCTGCGTTTGTGGGCACAAGGTGGAGGCATATTTTAGTTTTGGCTTGGGCTTCAGATACACAAGCTAGGCTGATGTGGATCAGCCAAAAGCAAGAGTAGATTTGTATCTCATACCCTCTGTTAATCAGAAGCCTCTACTTAGTCAAATGCATTTTTGTTTCAATGGTTCAAAAATATTCATTCCCTACTTCCAACCAGATGTGCTAGGAAATGTGCTGTCGCTGACTTAACATTTCCCAATGATTAAAATAAGTAATACATTAAAATTTTAATTTTAATTTTAAAAATATAATTTATTTTAAAAATTACATAATGGCAGTGAGAAAATGGGTCTGGCTCCCTCACAACTCAGTAGCCCCTCAGGGATGAAATAGGCAGGAATGGCTGAAAGCCTGTGGACATTACATTGAATAGGCAAGGGGGGGACCACAGCTGGACTTCAGGGAGCCATAAAAACCTGGAGGCAACTGGGGATCAACACAGGCATTCTCCTTCTCACAAGGGGACAAGAGCATCTTCCCACTGCCGTGACCCAGCCTGGTACAGAAAAAGCATCCACCGTGGTATTAGAAGTAGCAAGACTTGTACCAGAGGCATTCAGAGAATAAGGTCTGAAACACTGGAACTAAAAAACACCAAGCAGCTCACAAGTTTCCTGAGTATTTTACTTTTATTGGGACCAGTTTTTTTTTCTTTTAAGACAAGGATCAGCTGAACTTCCACAGATCATACCAGAGCATCACTACTTCACTGTACCTTATTTTTAGCTCCTCAAAGAATCAGGACTGATTTCCTACAGTGCATTAGCAATTGTGAATTGATGACTAGGAACCATCTGTTACACAGTCTTTTACCACTTGTAAATCACAACAGGAAATAGCTGCATTAAACAAGAACACAGGTCTGATCAGTAGATAGAATGAAAAGGTGTATTCCTTCAGCCAGCTCTCAGTAGGAAGGATAATGTCTGAATCTTCTCAATGTAGACTAGCACCAGTCACAAGGTGAAAAGTTTTTTACACCGTTGATTGTTCAACTGTGTACATCTTAGGCCCACTTGTTCCTACCAGTTTGGCAATGACGTCAACTAACTTTATGATCGTTTGGACACAGAACAACATCTTCATCTCAATTGGAGTTGGAGATTAACACTTTCAAACACCCACGGAGACTTCACTTTCAGGCGCAAACAAATTGCACCACAAGCAGCCTCAAATTGGTGCTGCAACCTCCAGCTGAAGCAAGCTACAGCCAAGCCATGAACAGAACGAGCACAAACCTGCATTTCTATGCTAACTCCGAGAACCGCTCAACAACCCAACCGAGAAAAACCTACACGCTGCCTCCAATCGCATCTATTTAGATCAACCACTTAACTAGCAAAGCCAAACAACCTGCAATACCCTTGACTGCCGCATATCAATATACACAACTGGCACAATGCCTCAACCTCGTCACACACAATCAGGGCCAACCGAAAACCGAATGCACGGTGCAACTTGAAGCGTGGGACTGCTTGCTCCTAATGGGTGTTTGAAAGTGTAGAGATGCAGTCTCCATCAGGACTCATCTAAGCATACACTAACAATTCCCCTCCCTCCCTCCTGCCCACCTCAACCCACACTATTTGTTCCTGAGCTTCATTTCCTGCTTGTGTTCATTCTTCTCCAGCTGCCCTAGCTCACACCACCTATTGTACTTTCAAGCCTGATATCCTTTCAAAACAAGGAGGAAGTGATATACACCCGGTTTCCTAAATGAGGAGTACCCCACTAGCACTCACCCATGTATGACAACAGGAGGACCTAAGACACAAATCCTGTGTATAAGGGGGTCCCACTGCTCCAAACCTTCCACGACATGTTAATCACAAGGTCGACAACTTGGGGATGCAACTTGCAGAGAGGACAGATACTGTGTCCAAACGCCTTTACCTTCCCTCCAGGTGGGCTGGCATGGGTCTCCTCCCTCGTTAGTGGCTAACTCTGGCTCATTTGTCATTTCCCTGCTTCTCCTTCTAGGGGCTTAAAAAACAGACAGACATAGTATTTAAGTCAGCACATCAGAGGACGAGACTACAGGCCCCAACTTCTCCCCTCCTCTTACCTGTAACTGAACCTGCTGCCACTCCATCCTCTGTCTGTGGAAAGTGGGAAGAGCAGACGCCTGCAGGTTCAGCCTCTGACATCCAGGCAGGAGCAGAGTGCGATGGGCCAGGACTCTGGACAGAACTGCTAGGGTGGCACCATGAATGGTGACCACAAACACCGGCAACCCTGCTTACAGGGCGGTGCTCCTTCCACACAGCTGGCTGCTGGGGCATGAAGCCCAGAGACAACCTGCAAAGACCTGAATGATAGCTGACAGGTGCCTCAGGTGGTCTCGATCAAGGGCCAAAGCCACCCCGCATCTGGAGGATAAAAGGGCTGTGCCTTTAGCCTTCTGTCACAGCAGCCACAGTGCCCAAAGGACTGAACGAGGCCTCAGCCCCCAAGTCATGGTCAGGGGTGACCAAACCCCTGTTTACAGGGGGGAGGAAAGGTGCTGGCAGGCAGAGCTTCTGGAAAGCCTCAAGTCAAGAAAACTGAGCCACAGTTACAGGAAGCCCATGGCGCTCAAGGAACCAGAGTTCCCCGAGCAGCACAAATGAAGGGAAGGAGAGGCACATACCCTGCTTACGGGAGTGCCTCTCCCCTATAAGTCAGCTACGGCAGTGCTCTCACACACTTACTATGGGGCAGCTACAACGTACAAGGCACTGCACAGCTCAGTCTAGCTTTTGGGCAGGGAGCAGCATGCACACTTTTAACAAGGAGTGGGCCTGGGCCTGATTACGGGGCAGCCATGCTGTGCCATCATTGCCAGCAGGTGAAGAATCAGAATCAAAGGGGAGGCAATAGGGAGGGCAGCCTCCTGCTTGCAGGGCAGTCCGCCTTTCCCCTGACAGCTCTACAAGAGCAACAGCCTCCAGGGCCAAGACCTGCTTCCTGGTGACGGGGAGGTCCTGCTGTCCAAGGGTCTCTCAGCCACAATTTGGCTCATACGTGACTGAGACCTAAAGGCAGGGAAGTCCCTGTGTCCAGAGTCCTTTTCCTTCACAACCCGTTTTCCTGTCTGCTTTCCATCCCGCTTTGCCGCTTTGCCGCCCAGTCTTCCAAGGACTGTAAAAACAAAGACTGAGACCAGGTGTAAGTCAACACAGCCTGAGCGCATGTCGAGCGGCTGCAACTTTTCCCTTTTCAGCCTTGATGTGAAGGCGATCCAACGCGCTTAGTATCCTCCAGAATCCTGCAGCCCTCCCTGTAATCCCTAGGAAACCCCTCTGCCCAACCTCACAAAATAGCCTGAGATTTGGAGAATTAAGAGCAGGAGACCTGCACCCTGCCTGTCAGATGAGGGGCCCAGGACATCCTGGCACTGCCAACCTTCCACGACTCATGAATCCCTTGTGTTTACCAAACTCTCTTACCTTTGCCTCTTGGTTGCCTGGCATGGTTTTCAGCCCTGGTTATCAGTTGACTCCCATCTTTCAGTCCTCTTCTTTGTTCCTCCTTCTGGGGTCAGAGAAAACAAGACTGAAACAGGGTGTAAGTCATTGCAGTGAAAGACACGTCCGCAATCCCCAGCCTGTCTCCCTCATTTACCTTTACCAAGTGCCACTCTGTGCTCTGTCCACAGAAAGGGGGGAGGGAAGACATGTGCAGGCTTGAATGTTGACATACAGGCCAGCCAGAAGCAGAGTGCAATGGGCCAGGACTCTGGACAGAACAGCTAGGGCAGCACCATTAACAGTGACCACAAGCACCGGCAACGCTTCTTACAGGGTGGTGCTCCCTCCACACAGCTGGCTGCTGGGGCATGAAGCCCAGAGAAAACCTGCAAAGCCCTGAATGCCAGCTGACAGGTGCCTCAGGCAGTCTCGATCAGGTGTCAGAGCTGTCCCGTGTGTCCAGAGCACAAGAGGGCCACAACTTCAGCCTCCTGCCACAGAAGCCACACAGCCCAAAGGGCAAAATGAGGCATCCCTCCAACCTGGCTAGAAGGGGTGGAGGCACAGCCCTGCTTACAGGATGCCAGGGGAGGCCATTTCAACAGTGCCAGAGCAGCAGAACAGCGGGGCAGAGACCTGGACCTGAGTTACAGGAAAGTCATGAAGCCTCGGGGTCCCAACATGCTCAGTATCCTCCACAAGCCTGTAACCTTCCCTGCAATCTGTGGGTATCATCTCTGGCCAGCCTCTCCGAGTGGAACGAGATCCAGAGAATCAAGGGGAACTGCACCCTGCTTACAGGCTGCAGGCCGGGCGTGGGGGTGCAAAAGTACAGCTGGCCAAGTGCCAGGGCACTCATCTCCAGGAACTCGGATATGGAATACATAGCCTTCTCTCAGAAAGGATGGCAAGAACCCTTCATGCAAGGTACCAAGTGGCCACAAGAACATGCTAGCCACCCAAAAAGAGGGGACTCCTACCCTGAGATACAGGGAGGTCGTGTTATTAAAGTATTAGAAGGGAAGGCCTAACGCTCCCCCAGGCAAGGAGGGACAGAAATTTATAGTGGTGCTTAATCCCCTGGGTGAGAAGGTGGGAGGAGAAGGCTACAAGGACGTAGCTTGCCCCTTTTCCAGCACTGGGAAGAAAATAAAGTACGCTGCAGCGATTTTAAGAAGAAAAAGAAAATAACAAACACTTTTGTTCCCAGGCACTCCTCTCTCTCGCCATCCATGCTCTGACAAGGGAAAAAAGACTGTTTCCAGGCTGGAAAGGAGCTCCATGCTGCAAACCGCTTCACCTCAGCCTTCCACAGGAAAATCCTCCTCTGCTCCCAAGGGACAAGAAGGCTGAGACCAGCACCTTCCTTACAGGGCATGGTCTGTCTGACTAACCAGACTGCCCTCAGAGGGCAAAAGGGAAAGGACCAGAGCCCCACTTACAGGGAGGGCCGTCAAGCCAGCCAAAGGAAAGAGCTGTCAAAGGTATACTGAGACCTGGACCCTGCTTACAGGGTGGGCCCACAGCTAGCTAAGGGTAAGACCTGTCCCCAAAGGCACAGTGAGACCCAGACCCTGCTTACAGGGTGGTCCAGAGCTCTGCAGAACCCAGTCCTCCACCAAGAGGCACAGGACTCGCACCCTCATTACAGAGCGTCCCAGGGGTCTGAACATGGAGTGCCAGGCACAGATGCAGGAAGGACAGATGCCTGGACACAGGGAATGGAGAGGAGGCCACAGGCTTCAACCCAGCCACAGGAAGGTCATCAAGCTCTGGGTTCTGAAGAGTTTGCTGTCACCCCACGAGACTCGACTTGTCTGCAAGGCCACCCTACTTCACAGCACAGCAGACTGCTCCATCTCTCAGGCCAGTGGAAGGAGGCTACTGGGTTACAGGGCTCCTCTCCAACTGGCTGGCTTTGGCAGTGCATGTAGTCTCCCAATTACAGGACACCCAGCACTACGCAAGTTCAAACTGCCTGTCATTCTTGCATGGTAGGAGGCAGCACGCACACTGCTTATAGGGGGCTGCACCACTGTCTGGCAGCTCACCTGGACTCCACTTACAGAAAGCCTGCGCTGCGCAAGACCACCAACCAAATCCATGGCTTTAGGAACAAGGTGGCCATGACACACGCCTTGCTTACAGGGTTGTCCACCTGCCACCTGACTGCTGCACAAGTGCAAGAGCATTAAGGGCAGTGTACCTTTTCTGGGTTACAGGGAGATCACCCAAAGACTCACAAAGAGAAAATTTGGCTAATTCATGATCTAGACCTAAGGGCAGGGAGGTCACTCTGTCCAGAGTCCTGTTCCTTTGCATCCTGTTTCTCTGGCTGGCTTTTCTCCTTGCTCGCCTCTTCCCTGCTGCTTCTCCTTCTGGTTCTTCCGAGGACAGCAAGAACAAAGACCGAGACCGGCTGTAAGTGAACACAGCCAGAGCACACATCTAGCAGCTGCAACTTCTCCCTTTTCAGCCCTTAAATGAAGGGGTTTCAATGTGCTCAGTATCTTCTGGAAACCTCTGTCCTTACTGCAGGATCTGTCGGCTATGCCAGCAGACATTTGAAATATGCCCAGTTAGCTAGTGAAAACAGTGAACGTGACCTGGGTCGGAGGCCTGCTAATAAAAACTATCCAAGGGCAACTCCCGAAAAGGAATTTTCCTTTTCTGTCACTCAGCCTTGTCTTTACTCATATCCTTCTGCTGCTAGTCTACATTAGTTATTAAGTAGTAGTTAAGTAGTAGTTAAGTAGTCTTGCCTACCAAACACAACAGGGAGCTCAGAATCAGTGGATGTTTCTACACATTCATTAATGCACAGTGGTTACTGCACATTTAATTTAATATAACCAAGTACTAAATCAATGCACAGTAACCAGAGTTATTGCACAGTAGTGCCGGCAAATGCCTTTTTAGTGACGCTACTGTGCAGTCACCTAATAACACTGCACAGTAGCTTATTAGCACTGTCCATGGTGTGACACGTTACTATGCAGTGTTATTAGGCTACTGCACAGTTAACGTCCTATGTACATGCACCTAGTGAGAACTGGATTTTCATATGAGGTCTGTTCAGCACTAGTACAATGCAGGGAGCTCAGCCTTGGTCATGGTCTTTGAAACAGTGGGTACAATGGTGCTCTGATCTTAGCTGCTCCCCCACCCAGACATTTTCATGACAGCTATGATGACACACGAGGACAGCTGTGTCACACAACAACAGCTACAAACAATAACAAGAATTCATGTATGTGTTACAGGACTCTGCATTGACGAAATGGAGCATGAAAACAGCACAGAGGTGACAGAGTTTGTGTTCCTAGGACTGTCTCAGACCTGGGAGGTCCAGCTGTTCCTCCTTGGCTTGTTTCTTCTTTTCTACTCGCTGATCCTCCCAGCTAATGTCCTCATCATCCTCACCATCCACAAAGATCCCCGCCTGGGATCCCCCATGTTTTTCTTCCTGGCCAACCTGGCCTTCCTGGATATTTGTTACTGCTCTGTCACTCCACCTAGAATGCTAGATGACTCTTCTTCCGCCACAAGGCTATCTCCTACAGGGCCTGCCTAGCACAGCTGTTCTTTCTCCACTTCTTAGGAGGAGCTGAAATCTTTCTGCTCATTGGCATGGCCTTTGACAGGTACATGGCCATCTGTAAGCCACTACACTATGCCACCGTGATAAACAGAGGGGTCTGCTGGGCCTTAGTGGTGGCCTCCTGGGCAGGGGGATTCATGCATTCCATTATCCAAGTCGCCCTCATTGTTCCTCTCCCCTTCTGTGGCCCCAACAAGCTGGACAACTTCTTCTGTGACATTACCCAGCTGATTAAGCTGGCCTGCACTGACACCTACATCTTGGAATTCATCATACTCTTCAACAGTGGTCTGGCCACCTTCATGTGCTTCCTCCTCCTGCTGATCTCCTATGGGGCCCTGCTGGTCTGGCTGAAGGCAAGCTCCTCCCATGGGAAGAGCAAAGCAACCTCCATCTGGGTCACCCACATCATCATTGTCTTTGTCATGTTTGGCCCAGCCATGCATGTCTACTGCTGGCCCAGCCATCCATGTCTACTGCTGGCCCTTCTGTAGCTTCCCCATAGACAAGGTGGTGGCTGTGTTCCACACCGTGGTCTTCCCCCTCATGAATCCCATGGTGTACATGCTAAGGAATAGGGAGACTCTCAGCGCTATGAAGAGGCTGCTGGACAGATCTGGCCTCTGGAAAAGGAAATAGAAGAATGACAGAATAATAGAAATGCAGAGATCAGAACATTTTTGTTGTGCTGGGCAAGGCTTTGTTTGAGTTGTACTGGAGTAGCACTTTAATGATGATACAGGTTCTCCACGGAGCTCCTCTGAAGTATCCTGGAAATAAACTTTTAGAAACTTGGTATCTGTGGAGTACAGTGCTTCTTTACACTGTGGGTACATTACACACGCGCTTTAAGGTGCAGTAGCCTATTATACTACACAGTAACTTGTCATGTAAAAATACATGCAATTACACTAATGCACAGTAAAATAGGCTACTGCGCATTATGCATCACTTTAAAAATGTGCACTTTTCATACTGCACATTAGGGTAGCTTAATGCGCATGTATTTAGTACCTGACATTGGAGGTACTAAATCTAATGTGCATTTAAAAACGCATTAATGCAGGTGGAGACACATCTTGTGCATTTTTAATAGTGCAGAACCTATGGTCTAATTTTCTGGGTCTATAGAAAAACTTTGGAATAAATGTATTATCCATGAAGTGATCTATAATATCAATGGACAGGCTCCACAACAGCTGTGTAGAAACACTGGACTAACTCTATAGCAGGGTTTTTCAACCCCTGGTTGACAACCCCCTGCTCTACAGTATCTATGGAATAACTATAAATTAACTTGGTATAGCCTGGCAGTAACTCTATATTAACTGTTGAGTAAGTCTATATCATCTGTGGGACAATTCTGTTAGCTACGTAAGTATATAGCCCTAAATCCTATTTGGCTAATTCTTGTTCAGGCTATTCCAGAAAATGTGCTTCACCTCATCACCCTTAATCCTAGTTCATCCTGGAAAACGTGCAGTTCCCCTACTGCTTCTGCAAAGGCTGATCCTATTTTGCCTTGCAGATCCATAGTAGTAGAAATATCCCTACTAAGAGTACTGCCACTCCCTTTTGCCCAGTAGCCAAGTGCTTAGAGCACTTCTGGAAAAGATGGGAGTCCTAAGGCCAAAAGGAGAGCCTGCAAGAGGGAACTTGACTCTTGCAAACCTTTCCTTTCGGTGGGCTAGTTTTAAGGACAGGGATAGAGGATGCTCTGCTCCCACCATTTGAAAGGATTCATCTGAGAGGGGGGACACAAGATTTGGGCCACAATAACTGTGTGGGAATACTCTAGTACCTCTGGATTGTTTTCCTTTTATATCTGTGGAGTAAGCCTGTAGCACCCAGAAAGTAACACTATAGTGACTCTATGGTCAGAAAGGCAAAGCCTGAGAGCTGTAGAAAGTGGAAAAGAAGGTGGGACTGAGTGTGAGGTAGGCAGGGACACTGTGGTTGGATAAGGAGCAAAACGGAGAGGGTTTTGCAACCTCCCCCCCAAAAATGAAATAATAATGTTTGCATTTTATTAAGCCATTGTTAACACGCTTCCCAAACCAGCCAAAATGAGGATGAGCATACTGATATTTCAGTTTAGGTGTAGTAATATTAATGAATGATGGGATTTTGTGCCGGTTAGGAATTTTTATACTGTAATTGCACTGCCATATAAAGCTTTTTTGTCAACTTTTTTGCAGCATCCTAATTTTGCCTCAAACTTTGGTTACTGAAGATACATTCAATATGTTGGCCTGTGGAAGTAACAATAGAAAGCCCCCAGACAACGAGAAGCCAGCAGGTATAGTTCTATAGATGGCGTGGTGGCATGGCTGCAGACTTCACCCCCCCCCCCCACCTCTGGCTGTGCCCCCAAAGTGCAGTGAACTCTTGCTGGCACTTCAGAGCAGCTCCTGCTGAGAGCTCCATGTGTGCCGTGAGCTCATCCCCTTCAGTGGTGTGCAAAATGAGCTGTCTTAACTGAGAGATGTAAAATGAGCTCTCTCAACTTCTCCACCTCACCTTATCACTGCAGTCCTGAATCTGCCCCTGGTAGCTAGACAGAAGTCAATGATGAGACTCCTTTAGAAACTAACACCTCCCATAGATCCTCCTGGAATTAGTTCAGATGGGTTCTCAGAGGAAGGCAAGGTTCCTGAGGCCTCTTGCAGACTTTCTTGCCTATCCCACATATGCTATAAAGGCTAGAAACACACAAGAAGTAATTTTAGGAACAGACTCATCAGCCTTGGCCACAATTAAATTTAAGTCGCTATTTAATTCTGGGTATGGTGGGCTGCATCACAACTGATAATTCTGTCTCCTTCACATCTCCTTTGGAAACCAGATTTCAGCGTTCGAATGCACACGAGTAAGTAAATGTAAAGCTGATTAGGAAATGGAATAGGCATCTCATTGTAGTTCCAGTATTTCAAATTTCAGGGTTGATGTGAGAGGAAAGGTTAAAATATTAACAAGGACTTACGCTTTATTAAGAAAAGCTAAGACAGAAAGCCAATGGAAAAAGAAAACTTCCATTGAAAGCAACACGTTTCTTTTAGAACTTCAATGCACTCCAAAAAGCCTTTTTTTCCCCCACCCCCTATCATTTGGACTGGCCCCAAAAAAGTTTCATCATTATCAATAAGGGATGTCTTTTTTTTTTTTTTAACTTCCATTTTTCTGTTGCATCAGATGAATGCAAGGCAATTGGACTCTTGCAGTCCTTCCTACCTACTGGGTGAGCTTCCACAGGAACGATGGAGATCGCCCCAGGCCTGTCTATTTCATCATCTGGTACCTATGGGACTTCTTAGGTGCTTGGAGTTCTGGGTTCATCTGCCCCTTCCCTGGTGGAGTCTGGGGCCAGCAGGAAGAAAATAAAAACTCCTTTCTGGAGGCTCCCGCTCCCAGGGTATCACCCTGCTTTTCAGGCTGCTCTGCACATTTCTTCATGCTTTTCTCTGAGTTTACAACAAAGTGTTTCTGGAGTCTTGATATACATGGAAGTGTTCAGGTAGACACAGGGGTTTCAAGCAACTTTTATCATACATATACAAGGAAATAAGTGGACAAATCACTCGGAGCAATATTTACTTACTTTTTTTAAAGGTCACAGAAGATTTAACTGTTTAGTCACATAACCAAAGTAATAACATCTACACGATTGTAAAGAAACAAATTTGTTTTATTTCTAATGGATCTTCAAGTAGTTGTATAAGAATTGTTAACACATATTTGTTGTGTATTGCATAGTAAACTGTCTCGGACGGCCAGAGCCGACTCAAGGTGATTTAGTAATTATTTGTTTGCTGGGCGGGCTGGTGAATAGAGAGGCAGACAAAGCTTAATGGTTGCAAAACTTTACTTACGCTGCTTGTAGCCGCGACGCAGACGGTCCGGTCGTTTGAACAACTATGTGAGTTGCTTCAGCTGGCAGGGCTCAGGCCAGCTCATCCGTCCACAAATCAAGCCGGCGGGGAAAGTGTACGTTGAGGATTGCGCTTGGCGACGGGGAGAAGAATTGATAGGTGATCAGTCTATCAATCAGCTCAGCCGCAAATCAGATCTCTTTTTGAAGCACTTTGTAGCGTGCTCAAAGTTCTCCGACTTGGGCGGAAGTCGCACAAAATTTTAAGCGACTAGCAAGCCAATTACTAGCTGCCACGTAGGAATAATTTAGAACTGGCCAATAGCGGGACACAAATTTGCATTCGAAGGGCGGAAACTCTCTTGCACTGGGGTTTTTCTGTTGCAACAAAAACCTTTGCTGTGCAAGAGGCTCTCATGTGGCGGGAAAATTCTATTGTGCCGAGGCACCAAAATCACTGTGACATGCCCCCTTGCCAACGGCACAACTGGAATTTTAGACACATGAGCACATCATAAGGCATCTTTGTTTTGGGATTTACTGACCTGGCAAAGCTTTAACAACCAATATATATATATATATATATATATATATATATATATATATATAAACAATTTGATAAACCGGTCTTTTTAACAAAGTATAAAATATAATAACTTGAACATATAACAACAACTATTGATCATTGTCTGATTGAAGAACATCTGCTTGGGACTCCCCTCGTTTATTAGTCAGTCCGTCTTCTCCTATAACAGACAATGTCAATTAAAATACTTAATAAAATGAGAGAAAATAGTGTCATAGCAAGTCCTGAGCGAATGGACATTCGCTGTCTCAGTGTCTCCTTCACAATCGTCATTCTATTGACTCGAGTGAACTGTAGTTTGGTGCTCGACGGATCTCACAATCGGGCGGCTGTAGATTACCACTTTGCTGAGGTTAGACCTGTAAAGAAAAGAAAACAACAAAACAAAAGAGACTGATAATTGGATTCACTGTAAGGATACTGGGTGAATGTCGGAGCGGCGAGTCATCCAGTTGTGATGAACGATAATAGGAGGACGATCGGGTTTTTCTTCTAAGTGGACAGAATAGGTATTTGGATATTGTCCTGACCGTTGAACGGTTCCTTTGTGAACTCGTGGATGAGACTGATAGGGGTGCGGTATTGAGATCCACACTAACTCATCTGGCTGGAACTTGGGTTCCCAAGGTGGGGGTTTCTGGACATTAGCTTCGTCCCATAACGGTTTAGCAGTGTTCAGTGAAATGAGAACATCATGACTGAATTTGGTCCAGTTTTTAAATGTTCCTCCTTCTCTGAGACGAAGTTGTTCTTTGTACAGGCCTATGTGTCTTTCCACAACGCCATTGGACTGCGGGTGGTACGGCAGATGGAGATGCCATGCTACATTGTGAAGATGAGCAAATTTGTCTAGAGTGTTAGAGTTAAAAGGGGGTCCCCCATCAGACTGAATCTCATGAGGAGGTTGTCAGGTGGCAAATACAGCAGTTAAGGCAGAAATAACAGCAGTGGCATTGCTTTTCTGTAAGGGAATAACTTGTAAATGTCTTGTTCCCAAGTCAACAACAACTAATCCTTTATTTGGCAGCTTAGACCCTAGGAGAGGTCCTATCAGATCTACCTTCCAAACTTTTCCTGCCTGAAACTGTGAAGAATCGAAAGCTCCAAGTTGATGCTTGGTTCTATGGCACTTTTCTTTAGCACATATCTCACAGGCCTGAGCTACCTTTTCCCAGTCGTGGCTAGCTCCGTATGAGGCTGGCTCCATAAGGGTTCGGCACCAATGTTGATGGCAGGCCCGTGGTCCTGGGTGACCCCAATTTTCGTGAAGCCACACGAGGAATGGATTTACTTCAGGACGGGAGGTAGATGTGATAGGCAAGACTATGTTGGGCCGGAGTGGATCTTCTAAGAGCTTATCAATGACCTCATGTACTGGATCAGTATCCAGACGGTGGGACTTAGTGTGCCTAACTAACGGGAGGCATGCAAGTTTAATTAACATTTTCCAGATGTCTTGCCAATCATTCAAATTTTTGGAGGGAAAGGCTGTACCGGTAAGAATTTTATAAATGTATTGCGAATCAATTGCGATGATTGGAATGGGGAGCGAGTCGTTATGATGTGTCAGACAATGTTCTAGTACTTTGAGGAATCCTAACAATTCACATTTCTGAGCCGAATTATCATCTGGGTCGGCGTGAAATATTTCCCTATCGTTACAAGCTTTGCAATAGTACCCATAGCCTCCGCCATGTCGGGAGGTTCCATCTGAGGCCATCCATGCTGGGGCAGAAGTTCCATACAATGTAGGGACCTTCTCCTCCTCTTCTGGGCTTGGATCAGGTGCCATGTCTTCCAACCTCCAACAATGCCAGTTGTCATGGTGGGTAAGCACTAGCGTATTCCAGGTCTTAGACTCCCCCTGAAAATGTGGGTCGACTTTTTCCGCATCCAGCAAGGGTAATAACGTGGCACCGGGAGCGCTTAACATCCCATGCCCCCTTGCTAATGGCTCTACCAGTTGTTCAGTTAGGAGGATTTTTCCTACCGCTCCATATCGATGTTGTGCCGCTTGAAGCGTCTTATGGGCCGTGTATACTAGTTCATTGCGAGGGTTATGCATGGCAGCCCACACGTGGTTTGTGATGAACCCAAGGGTTACTGTTAGAGACTCACCTAGATCAATGGCATGGAGCTGTGTGTCTTTAACCGTGGCTAGCAGACAAAGCAGGTTCCGCTGGTCTCCTTTCATCCAGGGCGTGGACTTTTGGGATTTGTTACGGATCTGTCGCTGCAATTTGGTAAGGAGTGCCAAATCACTGGGTCCAACATAATGCCGATACCAATTCAAATGACCCAAAAGCTGTTGAAAGTGCCTCTTAGTGACAGGGAGGAATGTTTTTAATGGATCGATGTTAGGACCATCATGCGAGATTCCGTGGCGGATGGAACCGATGTATCAAGTGCCAAGGAAGGTGATGTCATCTACAGGATGTAGGCATGACTTTTCCTCATTGATCGTCCATCCCTCACTTTGAAGGTGAGTGACTAGTTGGTTGACTATACTAGCAACTACGGAACTATCACGACCCATGATGGCAATATCATCGACATAACTCCAGATTCTCAATTCCTCCTCTGGGGGAAGAGAGTGTGAGGCTTGAAAATTCTTTAGGGTATTATTCATGGCACCAGTAGCTAGTGAAGGAGCATTGCGATATCCTTGTGGACAAACCGTCCACCTGTACATAATGCCATCAATACACATATTTAGTATTCCTTCCGGATCAGTTATCGGGATGGAAAAGAACATGTTTTTTAGATCCAATGTGACTCCGACCCACTTACTTTGTTGGAACTGTGCCATCTCAAACATACATTGTGGCAGAGTGAAAGGATTAGGTTGTTGAAGTACATGACATCTTTTATTAACCTCTCTATAGTCTATGACTAGCCAGGCTTCGTTAGGCTTTCCAGGTTTCGCCACTCCCCGTCCTGATGACAGGTAGGTACTGGCAGTTACGGTCTTAATACAGCCTCATCGCTCAAGTCACCGCAGGAGGTCAATAAGGGACTTTTTTAGAGAACCCTTAGTTGGGATTGGTCGATATCGCCAGGTGGAGGTGTTATGAAGCGTTGGTTGATGCCAATCCTGTTCTGGGATAATAATGGGTAATGCCTGTAGCACTTGTTCTTTAAGGTCAAGCGCTCTTATCCCCCGGGATTCCTAAAATCTTGATGCCCCCTAGGACAGCCTCTAGGGGGTAACGGTGGCCTTGGACTGAGAATTTGACCTTTGTGGTGAGTGCAATAGCGTTAAGCCCTTGTACCTTAATCGTTTTGGTGGTCTTTTGATGAGGTATCATTGAGGTAATCACATTGGTTTGGGCTCCAGTATCGAGAAGGAAGAATATTTGTTGTTGGTCATCCGGATCGGTAGGGTTGTAAACAGTGAGTTCGGCATATGGACGAGGATCAGTGGGGTCAGGTTTGAGTTGGGAAAGGCCGCCGGCAGAGCCGATGGCCATTATTCATTTTTTGGTGGGTCTTTGAATTTGAATCCTAATGTTTCGGCCAGATGACACTGGGCCCTTTCTCCCAAAACTCACAACTGAGTCTTTGTAAGTCCAGAGCGGGCGAGAAGAAAACCAAACATATTCCTTTCCTTTGTAGTTCTTTCCTTCGGGGTTCTTGGAGGTGACCACCATGGCTCTCGCCGGGGGTTAAACTCTTGACATCTGGGTCTCAGTGTTTCGGCTGGGTATGCTGAAGGTCGGTCTCTTATATCATCAGAAGTTTCTCCACTCTGTTTCATGAGTGCCTGCAGTCATGGGAAATGGCCTAAGAGATTTCCCACTGGTGACCCGCCATTGGGTTCAAAAAGAGGCGGAGTGTAACGGCATTTGCTCCTCCGTATACCTCCACGCAGGCATCTATAGCTTCCAGGGGCGTTGGAATTGCCCCGGGGTTCGATAGGTGGCGATGAGCCCATCTCTCTTTGCGTTGGACTGCTGTTAGTCCCATTGGATTTGTTCTCGGGCTCCATGAAAGATATGACACCCCGACTATAGCCAGGAGGAGTTGCTCTGCAGTAGCCTTCTGCGGGCGACCCTCATGCCAAGTGTGAAATTTGTGGGTTACCTGTCCCACTATGAGTGCCGGGAGTGGGATGGGCCAGTGGGCACTGTCCGTGACCACATTCAAGTAGGTAGCACGCCCTCCGCTCCATACCGCTTGTCGGGTCAGGGCACTCGCTTCTTCCTTGTCTAAAGTGTCAGATCCAAATTCCACTATTAATCATCCTAACCACATGGCCAAGGTTTCTTCTGGTTTTATTTTAGATTCTCTACAAAGTTCCTGAATTTCTGGTCAGGTGCGTGTGCGGGAGATAACAGTGGTACGCTTAGTACCTTCTTCATCTGCAATACGCTTCATCACAGCTATCGGGTGAGCTGCGGCAGAGAAAGAGTTAATTTCTTCATCTGGGAGCATTGGGTACATCCCTCCTCCCATTGCCCCCTCCCCGTGGCAAGGAGGTGGGGCCGTTGGGAAAGACGTCACCTCAGGGGGCGGAGTCGCTACGCGGATCCCTGCCGGGTCTTCTGAAACTCCGTCCCTCCTTTCCAGGTTCCCTGGATGGCTCGCGCTTCTTTCGGTGCCATTTTCTGCTAGCGGCATCATACGGCTGGCGCTATTGATAAGCATCGCTCCGGAGCTCTTTGCTGTCTGCTCCAGCGACTCCTTACCCGCCGTATGCATTTGTGCCTCTAAATTTGCATATTCCCTTAGTAGACCCGCTACTGTACGGAACACCACATTCATCATCTTTCCCTTCTTCCATTTAGTTAGACCCTATTTCGGCACGTGACGGCCCTTAGTTTCCAGATCCTCCCGGAGCTGAATGAGGAGCTCATGGCCCCTCGACCCAGGCACCAAATCTGGACAATTGAAGCAGTCCGCAGGGGTGGGTTCCCCTCCTTCCCTTAAGTATCGAGTGCATTGAGTGAACTCCTGAGCGGGGGTCAGCTTCTCTGCCTTCTGCGCCTTCACCCCGGTTAGGGATATGGCTGATGTTTCCTGTGGGGGTTGATAATAGACCAGGTCACTCCCCATTATGCATCCGAACTCCCCAAAGGATAGCTTAGTTCTCCATTCTTTCACGACTGCTTCTTCTCTCTTTACAGAAAAATAGCCATCAATATTTTTTTCATCCCCTTCTACCGCCTGGTGGTAAGCGATATTTACCCACAGGTAGTTTGCATTCTCTACGCGGTGGGTCCCAGTGCACCAGGGACAACACCCGATTAGGCTTATCTCCATCACCGTACCCTTAGATCCCATCCTCGTTGCCATGTCTTGGACGGCCAGAGCCGACTCGAGGTGATTTAGTAATTACTCGTTCGCTGGGCGGGCTGGCGAATAGAGAGGCAGACAAGGCTTAATGGTTGCAAAACTTTACTTACTCCGCTTGTAGCTGTGACGCAGATGGTCCGGTCGTTTGAACAACTATGTGAGTTGCTCCAGCTGGCAGGGCTCAGACCAGCTCATCCATCCACAAATCAAGCCGGCGGAGAAAGGGTACGTCGAGGATTGTGCTCGGCAACGGGGAGAAGAATTGATAGGTGATCAGTCTATCGATCAGCTCAGCCGCAAATCAGATCTCTTTTTGAAGCACTCTGCAGCGTGCTCAAAGTTCTCCAACTTGGGAGGAAGTCACACGAAATTTTAAATGGCTAGCAAGCCAATTACTAGCCGCCACGTAGGAATAATTTGGAACTGGCCAATAGCGGGACACAAATTTGCATTCGAATGGCGGGAACTCTCTTGCACCGGGGGTTTTCTGTTGCAACAAAAACCTTTGCTGTGCAAGAGGCTCTCATGTGGCAGGAAAATTCTATCATGCCAAGGCACCAAAATCACTGGGTTGTGACATAAACGTTTGTTTATTTTTTTTACAGTATGCAAGACTTCCTCGGTGGAATCATCTGATCTTTGTTAAACAGGGATCTGATGATCATGTTTGCCTTTAGACATTAAAAACCTAATAACAAAAGATATATCCTTCAATCCTACTATTAGATCTGCAAGTCAGGGCATCTGAATTGCTCTGGAGGCCTCTAGACATTATTCCAGCTGCAGCATTGCTTTCCCCATGCAATGGAGACATCATGCTGCATGCATGTCTACAGGTGCATCAAGCAAGATAAACTTCCAAGAAAAAAAAGTGCATGGGGGTTAGAAGGCTCTGGTCAGCAAAGATGGTGAGCTGGAAGAGGGTGCTCTTAGCCAGGATGACAAGATACAAGAGCAAAAGCAATATGAAGAACAGGGGCTGTGTCCGAGTTATGTTGTCAAGAAGCATCCCTTTGTTCCATAAAATATCCACTTTAAAAATAACATGGTGGGGTTCGATCCTAAGAGACTGCAGTGTCCACACAGATTTCAGTGTCTTGTTTTTTTGTGGTTTTTTGTTTGTTTTTTTAAAGAGAAGTGTGAGCATTCATATGATGACTGTAAGTTTTCAAATATTGATTTGCTACTTTCTTTATTGGCAGGGGGAAGGGGAGGGGCATAGTTTGAGAATGTTCCCACTAAATAAAACAGTTTACCCACTTTTCCACAAGCTTGTGCAAAAAGAACTAGCATCTAACAACTAATTTCTGGAAGTGAGCAAGTCCATCGCTAACATCTGGAAGCACACAAGGAATCAGCATCACATAAAATCAACAAGAATCCTCAGTCAACTTGCCGTCCTACATGGATAGACATTATCCTAGTTAAAGAGTTGTAACTCCCAAGCAAGCCACATGAAAGCCATGGAAGTAGATTCAGTTTTTTTCATTCACCTAAGTGAAAACAAAACTTAGCCAAAGATTGCCTAGTAAAATCCACTACTGAAACTGTGTTCAGACACCCACATGTTCAAGGCTTGACATACAATCACACTCACACATGTCCCCCCCCCCCCCAAAGCACTCTTCCACCTTCTTGGTAACAGAAACTAAAAAATTATCAAGTGAAATGAAAAGAATGGACTCCCTTCCTAAGCTGCAGGTCCCCGCCTGTCTGGTATCTTTCACAAAGAAAAGAAAGGTCTCACTTTCCTTAGAACTGAATCAGTTCTATGAAAAAGCAACATCTCCTTGAATGCAATTCATCAGGGACATTATAATTAGTGATCTGGAATTTGACAATAATAGTATTGTTTTGTAAGGGAGTTAACAATCATAATTACAGTTATAACTGCATAGGAAATGTGTGTAACCAGCCTTATGAAGTCCCTAGTGGCTGGAGAGGGTGATTTTATTCAGAATTAAGGCCCTAACAGAAACACACTTGATTCTCCTACATTTCAGGACGAAGGGAGTTTGACATTTCATCTCACTGGAAACCAAATCAGAACTCTGAATGCAAAAGCACCCAAGGCTAGATTCTAGTTCACTTATCAAGTGTCTAAGTCTATCTAACGTGCCTGGGACAAAGTACAGACAGTCAAGAAGCCTAAGCCCGAATCCATTCAATCTTTGCAGGTTGGTTTAAGATTGACCTGATAAGCAAGTCAGCAGCCACTTATCCTAGATCAGTTAAGTCTGCATCCATCCAGTTTTATCTTAAACTGAGTTCAGCCATGTTGAAAGCAGTTGATGTGCACTAATGTCTACCGAGTTACAGATTTAAACCAGTTTCTGATTGCGTGTACCGGTTTGTGTGCAACTTTTGTCCCTAGCCTGGGTGTCTAAGTATGAGTCTAAGGTATCCTCCTCAAGTACATGATAAGCCATATTGCATGTGTTTTTGTCACAGAGTGCCACTTGACTGTAAGACTGAGTCACAAAAAAAGCAGCATTGAGGAGGAGGAAGATTCACTCACCTTTTGGAATTGCTGTTTTTTCAGTGACTTGGGCAGGTTGAACTAGAATCTATGTATGGAGGTGAAGTAATGGCCACTTTTCTCAATGTTTTAGACTGAAATGTCATCAACTCTGTACAGGACAAAACTGAAATAACTTAGGGTGATGTTAGTCTCCCCTGAAGGTCTAAGTGTACCAATTGGGTTGCCTACATGGGCACCTAAGACCAAAAATGCCACTTATGTGCAAGTTGGCATGCTGTACCTGGGGTGTGTGGATGACTATGCATGACTATATACTCACAGAAACTGGGCATATGAACCGGCAACAAAACATGTTTAAGAGTCCCCATCTTGTCACTTAAATACTTGAACGACTAGGGCACTAACAAGGGCAGCCAGAGATCTTGAGTTCTCCTCAAGAGGAGGGTTTTCGGATCTGGGCATCACTGACCCCCCAGAACAGTAGTAACCCTAACCACTACACCATAGGCTAGACACTGTCCAGCCCTTTCCCCAGTGCTCCTTTTTAAATATGGCCCCTTAGGCAGCCATGGAGGAAGGCATGTAGGAAATGTCTCAAGTCAGAAGAAAGAGAACAAGCCAGAGTGCATGATTGGTGAGAAGGCTGTTAGCCTGAGTGGGGAAGACCCTAGATTATAGCCTACAACCTTGCTTTCTCTGAGGTAGAAGCTTTATCCCATATAGTGCCCTCTATCCATCTTTATCAATCACTATATTAGTGGCTCATCTTGAAAAGTAGCATTGGGAGTGGCTTTTATAATAGTTATAGTAGTGAAATGAGACATTGGTGAAGCCAGGGTCCAAATCCACCATGACCAAGGCAGGCCTAGAAACCAGGAACTCAAGCTCCCTGGATGAGTGCCATAGCCTCTCCTCTATGGGCTATGAGACAGACAAGTGTCTGAAGTCATTATGCATCCACAAGGGGTGTGCACATAGGCCTGAGCTACTCTTGCACCTGTCCAATCTGCACCACTATTTGGCCATGTACTATTTGGCATAGTAATCCATGGAGAACTACATGTCCACGAATAAATGCCAACCTGAGTCTGAGTGGCATTTTTTGCCCTTAGACAAGCACAACTGTCATGTATATCACCAAATCTACAGGAAAGCTGACTTTGACAAGCACAGAAGGCTTGTCAGTGAGGCCCTAAGGGACCATGACCACGGGGAGAGGGGAGTTCAAGAAGAGTGGTTGCTCCTCATGGGAGCGATCCTCAATGCACAAACTAAGTCTATTCCATCTCAGAGGAAAGGCAGCAAGAGGGCACAACAGCCCCCCTGGCTCTCCAGGGACCTAGCAGACCTCCTGAGACTAAAAAGAAAGGCCTACAAAGGATGGAGGATGGGAGTCACCTCCAAGGAGGATTATTCTGCACTGGTCTGGTCCTGTAGGGAGCATACCAGGAAAGCCAAGGCTGCAACTGAAATCCAACTAGCTTTGAGCATCAAGGACAATAAAAAGTCCTTTTTCAGATATGTCGGGAGCTGGAGGAAAAGCAGGGGCAACATTGGACCCCTGCTGAACCAGATGGGGCAACTGACAACTGACGCCCAGGAAAAAGCCAACCTATTAAATAGGTACTTTGCGTCAGTCTTTCATCAGTCCCATGGGACGTCCATGCCCGCCACGGGACAGGGTGATCCCCTGCCCTCCATTAATGTTGACTTTCTGAAGGAACATCTTGAGAAGCTGGATACCTTCAAGTCAGCCGACCCTGACAATCTTCACCCCAGGGTACTCAAGGAGCTGGAGGGCATCATAGCCCAGCCTCTAGCACGGATCTTTGAAAACTCTTGGCGCTCTGGTGAAGTGCCCGAAGACTGGAAGAAGGCCAATGTGGTGCCGATCTTCAAGAAAGGGAGGAAAGTGGATCCGGCTAACTATAGGCCCATCAGACTGACTTCTATCCCTGGGAAGATCTTAGAAAAGTTTATTAAAGAGGCCATCCTTAATGGACTGGCCGACGCCAACATCTTAAGGGATAGCCAGCATGGGTTTGTTGCTGGTAGGTCTTGCTTGACCAATCTCATTTCCTTCTATGACCAGGTGACCTATCACCTGGACAAGGGAGAAGAGATTGATGTCATATATCTTGACTTCAAAAAAGCCTTCGATCAGGTTTCCCATGATCGCCTCTTGGAGAAACTGGCCAATTGTCGCCTTGGGTCCTCCACGATCCACTGGCTGGAAAATTGGCTCCGTGGTCGGACCCAGAGGGTAGTAATTGATGGAAGTCACTCATCATGGTGTCCTGTGACCAGTGGGGTCCCCCAAGGCTCTGTCCTTGGACCCATACTGTTCAACATCTTCATTAATGATGTGGACACTGGAGTCAGAAGCGGACTAGCCAAGTTCGCCGATGACACCAAACTTTGGGGCAAAGCATCCACACCAGAAGACAGGTGGGTGATCCAGGCTGACCTGGACAGGCTCAGCAAATGAGCGGATGAGAATCTGATGGTGTTCAACGCCGATAAATGCAAGGTTCTCCACCTTGGGAAGAAAAACCCGCAGCATCCTTATAGGCTTGGCAGTGCTATGTTGGCTAGCACTGCGGAAGAAAGAGACTTGGGGGTCATCATTGACCACAAGATGAACATGAGCCTGCAATGCAATGCTGCGGCTAGTAAAGTGACCAAAACGCTGGCTTGCATCCATAGATGCTTCTCAAGCAAATCCCGGGATGTCATTCTCCCCTTGTACTCGGCCTTGGTGAGGCTGCAGCTGGAGTACTGCGTCCAGTTTTGAGCTCCACAATTCAAAAAGGATGTGGAGAAGCTTGAGAGAGTCCAGAGAAGAGCCACATGCATGATCAGAGGTTAGGGAAGCAGACCCTACGATGACAGGCTGACAGCCCTGGGGCTCTTTAGCCTGGAAAAGTGCAGGCTCAGGGGTGATCTGATGGCCACCTATAAGTTTATCAGGGGTGACCACCAGTATCGGGGGGAACGTTTGTTCACCAGAGCTCTCCAAGGGATGATGACTAGGTTGAATGGTCATAAACTACTACAAGACCATTTCAGGCTGGACATAAGGAAGAATTTCTTTACTGTCCGAGCCCCCAAGGTCTGGAACAGCCTGCCACTGGAGGTGGTTTCAAGCGCCTTCATTGAACACCTTCAAGAGCAAACTGGATGCTTATCTTGCTGGGATCCTATGACCCCAGCTGACTTCCTGCCCTTTGGGCAGGGGGCTGGACTGGATGATCTTCCGAGGTCCCTTCCAGCCCTAATGTCTATGAAATCTATGAAATCAGGTTGCCTACATACCCAAGAAGGGAATAGAAGTTCACCCTCAGTGACTGTAGTTGGGCTAGTCTTTTGTGCACTCTTTTTTCCACTCATCATTATTTGTCAGATCAATCACAAAAATTCCAACATCATATTCAATGTGATTACTCCATCCATTTCCTTCTTTATTTTTTCTTTCTTTTTTTCTCACCATCTTTTCTATATTAAACTCAGGAAATCAGGAAGCATGTATAGTTTTATTAGGGAGACTTCATTTAACAACTAATCAGGCTTCCTGTTAGAGAGGACTCCTAAAAAGGTTAACTTTCTGCCAGTAAAAGGAGGAGAAAAGAAAAGGGCAACCAAGGGGCAATTACACACATGCACTAACCTACCATAATGACACTTGCATGAATGTTGTATGATCTCTGGGAGGGGCAGTACATGCCTTAAGGGTGCCATTCCATTTCAACTTCCAAATTCAGTTTGGTTATCTTGAAACATTTCAAACAATTAACCTTGTACTCGGAAAAAAGGTCTGTAAGTCGGGGGGGAGGGGGTCCACAATTCACTCCTCATGCGCAATTCAAAGACTGAAACCCTGCTCCAAATACAAGGCTCAACTCCAAAATAATTATATTGTCATGTATGACACCTCTACAATGGATTAGTGATTGGAAAAACAGCAATCATCTAGGGATGTTTTAACTTCCTCAAAACCAATCATTTCAAACTTGAGGAAACATGTGTTAGCACTAGAGACCAACTGAAATATTTCAGTGGGTTACACACAAAAATAACCTGTTAGGCACCCAGAAACCTTGGATTGGCCCCATAGTGATACCATAAACAGTGTAGACCTCCTGTTAAGTTTCAATCTTTTTTCTTGCATCACAGTCATTTTAGCAGGCCTTTACTTGTGTTAAGTTAGGTTCAGTTAACATAAGGAGACCAAAATGTTCTCTCACCTGTGACTCAGTTTTCTATACTACTTCCCTTAGTGATACTATTTTAAGGCATCAGATGGGAAAATGAGATAGCAATGTTTTGAAAAAGTTTAACTTGTATCCAGTGACCTGGGTTGAAGGTGTCAGAACACGTTAGATCAATCTGAACTGGTTACGTACTGGTCCTATTCAATTTTCTCTAACCTTCTTCTAAGGGGTATTGGTAAGTACCTTTAGAGGAAAGGCTCAAGAGAACAGTTCGCCACATCCTAGGGATGCTTTAAGTTTAAAACGCATGCCATCTGGACTCCGTAGGCAGCCATTATGTTCCAGCACCTTACGGATTTGTGCCCCAGAGTCATGTGGGAGTGTATATAGATGTGTGGCAAAGTGGGAGTCCCTAGCTAGCCACAGGGCTAGCTTCCCACCTGCCTCTGGGCATGCTGCCCACCTGTCTCACCCGCCATGCCTTGTTGCTAATTAATTAAATCCTTAATTAAGGTGGGAGGCTGCCCATTGTACACCCTGATATTGGGGGGAGGGAGGGCTTTCCACAGCTCCGTTCTGCCCCTACACCATGGCCCAGGCCTTGCAGATGGCATCTCAGGCAGTTGGTTCAACTGTCCCCTTTGCCCATTAGCTGTGACCCCAAATCATGGGACCTTTGGCTTCCGTAAGCCCTGGCCCTGGCTTAGGCCAGTCAGGACCCCTAGCTTATTTTCTCATTGTGCGTGTCTCCTGCAGTAAGCCCTGGCCCTTTTGACCCTTCCAGTCCTGGCCCCAGCATTGACCAGTTGAGTGCCTTGGCTGGGTTTTCACCTTCTGCCTGCACTTAGGGAGCGGGGTCCCCCATTCCCAGCTCAGGTGCTCCTCAAAGTGTGCCTGGTCCTGCAGGGTCACTCTCCCAGCAGGCTCAGGTGCCTCCAGAAGCTTACCTGGCCTACTCTACTCTGATGTTATATGGCCCACCTGAAGGTGAAGGCTGGGGCTAAGGCACACCTACTCACCTCCCCAGTGAAAGGCAACTGGCCTGGTATCTCCAGGGGGCTCCCACGCCACTCAGAGCCCCACCAGGCCACCCACTCCCAGCAGGGTGCAGTTTTAGGTCATACCCAGGACCCAGAGCCTCCAAACCATCCCCTACAGCTCCTCCCTTGCCTCCAAGATGCTCCAAGCAGCCTTGCAGCCAGGCTATGTTACTACCTAGTATGCCAGCAGCAAACTGCCCTGTTTATATAGGCAGTCAAAGATCTAAAATGGCCGCCGCAATCAAGCACCTGCTGGCTGCTTGGCTTGGCCCTTAAAGTGGCAGGCACCCACAGTGTCCTGCCACAAGATAATGTCACAGAATCATAGAGTCATGGAAAATTAGAGTTGGCAGGGACCTCAGGAGGTCACTTCTAGTCCAAACCCCTGCTCAAAGCAGCACCAGCCCCAACTAGATCATCCCAGCCAAGGTTTTGTCTAGCCAGGTTTTGAAAACCTCCAAAGATAGAGCTTCCACCACCTCTGGGTAACCTGTTTGGTTTTTTTACTACCCTTCTAGTGAGAAAATGCTTCCCAACATCTAACTTAAACTTCCCTCACTGCAACTTGAGATGGTTGCTCCTTGTTCTGTCATGTGCCACTATTTTGAGAACAGTCTGGCTCCATCCTCTTTCAAGCCTCACCTCACGTAGTCAAAGGCTGCTATTAAAATCCCTTCTTATTGTTTTCTTCTCTAGACTAAATAAGCCCAGTTCCACCAGTCTTTCCTCATAAGTTATGTCCCTCAGCCCCCTCACCATTTTTGTCACCTTCTGCTGGACTCTTTCCAATTTGTCCACATCCTTTTTTTAGTACTGTGCCCCAAAACTGGGCACAGTACTCCAGATGTGGCCTCACCAGTGCTGAATAGAGGAGAATAATCACTTCCCTTGACCTGTTGGCAACACACCTACCAATGCAGCCCATTATGCTGTTAGCCTTCTGTACAACGTGGACACACTATGGGCTCATATTCAGCTTATTGTCCGCTGTCACCCCCAGGTCCTTTCCTGCAGAGCTGCTACCCAGCCAGTCAGCCCCCAGCCTGCACTGGTGCATGGGATTGTTCCGTCCGAAGGAGTTTGCACTTGTCCTTGTTGAACCTCATGAGATTTCTTTTGGTCTAATCCTCCAATTTGTCTAGTTCACTCTGAACACTAGCGCTACACTGCAGCATATCTACTACTCCCCACAGCACGGTGTCCTCTGCAAACTTGCTGAGGGTGCATTTTATGCCATCTTCCCAGTTGTCAATCATGATATTGAACAAAACTGGTTCTAGGCCCATCATCTGGGGAACTCCACTTGATACTGGCTGCCAGCCACATTGAAGCATTGATTATTACCCCTTCACCTGAACCATACAGCCAGTTTTCTATCCACCTCACAGTCCAATCATCCAGGCCCTACTTTTTAACCCAGAACAGAGAAAGAACCAGTCATATTCTCCACTAGGGATTAAAGGAGATATAGGAGGTATGTAAAAGATGTTGCAACAGTGCAGTAACAAATGACAGCATCAGCATCAAAGGTAAAATTCAACAGATACAAAGACATTAGCTAGGGCAGAGCAGCATCTTAGAGACCAACTACTTCAGGGAGACACAAGCTTAAAATTAGATACAGAGGCTATTTAAACTAAAGAAACACAACTGACATTGGTTCAATTAATCTGTATTAATAACACAGTTGATGGATTCTAACAAAATATTCAGTGAAACCACAGTCACTGGAGAATAACTGACATCTTTGTTAGAATAAACCACTTCCATCTCACCAGTTTCCACAGTTCTGCTTTGATGTCCTTGTTTCTCATGTTGTAGATGACCGGATTCATCATTGGTGGGATCATAGAATAGAGAACGGGCACCATGAGGTCCAGAGCTGATGGGGACCCAGATGTGGGCTTCATATAGGCAATCAGAGCAGTGCTAGCCAGCAAGGAGACAACAATGAGGTGGGGAAGACAGGTGGAAACTGCTTTATGAAAGCCCTGCTCAGAGGGGATTCTCAGTACAGTAGTGTATATCTGAATATAAGACACAAATATAAACACAGTGCAACCAGCACTTAAACATGCACTAAAAATAAGAATCTGAATTTCACTAGTAAACACCGAGCCAGAGATCCTAAGGAGCTGGGGGATTTCACAGAAGAACTGGTTGATGATGTTGGAGTGGCAGAAGGGCAGTCTAAAGGTGTTCCCTGTGTGCAGGGCAGAGTACAGAAGAGCAGCGCTCCAGGCCATGGCTGCCATTTGCAGACAAGCTCTCCTGTTCATCACTGTCTCATAGTGCAGTGGTTTGCAGATGACGATGTATCGGTCATAGGACATGATGATGAGGATGGCGAGGTCTGGTGCAATGAAGAAGAAGAAGAAAAAAACTTTAGTGACACATCCAGAATAGGAAATCAGCCTGGTGTTCAGTATGGAATTGGCCATGGATTTGGGGACAATGACAGCGATGGATCTGATGTTGAGGATGGACAGATTGAGAAGAAAGAAGTACAATGGGGTGTGGAGGTGGCTGTCAAAGGCTGTGAGTGTGATAACAAGGAGATTGCCAATCAGGGCTGCCAGGTATATTGTTAGAAAACTGGCCAAGTGCAAGATCTGCAATTCCAGGGCATCAGAGAACCCCAGGAGTAGGAACTCAGTCACAGCGTTGCAATTGGACATCATCATCCACGTTGCCTTTTGGGATGCCTGTGGAGGGAAAAGGAACGACTGTGATAAGGACACGAGCAAGCAAGAGATTAACCCTACCTTTCCTGTCTACAATCATGCATGTCTTTTTTTTTTTTATAGTGCCACTTTATTTTCAGTTGAAAGGCAGTTTTGGGGGGAGGGGGGTTTAAATTAAAAATTAGGGCCCCTAAAGTAACAAAATTGTTAAGAAAAGTTTTTTGTCACTTGGGAATATTATGGCATTTCATCCAAAAAGTAGGTAGGAAAGGTATTTTGCCAGTGCTTTTGTGGAGACCTTGTCACTGGCACTGACCAGAGCGGATACATTTCCCATGTCTGTGAAAATGCAGAATTTGTCAGTGCACTGTCACACTGACATAAACTGGCCTAGCTCCTCCATAGTCCAAAGAGCTGTGTCCGTCCCCGTCAGGTTCAGGTCCATTCTATGATATAGCTTCAAAAAAGAGAACAATTACAACCCCATTTCATGAATGCTGGTGCCTGAGTCTGACCCACAAGGAGCTGCTCATGAAGGTATGAAGTCAAAAAGGCCATGCCATTGTATTTCCATTTTCCGAGGCACATATAATATAAACACAGCCAATGTCTTAAGCTCTGAGTCATCTGGGAAGATTGCACACAGCTTTGTTCACATCCTGCCAGCCATTTGATTGCAAACTGGCTTCCAGTCTCACAAATATGTACATGTATGGGCTATCAAGACCCCCAGTTTTGCTTTAAGTATTGTAACTCATCTATTAAAAAAAAAATGATTGATCATCTGAAAAGATCATCTTTTCTTTATTTGCTGAAGCTGAAATCCTGCTGTGGGCAAGAAACTAAATTATTCTTAGTACTTTGGGATTATTGATAAAAAGGAAGACATGTTAGCAGGGCTGCTCCAAGCCCAGGGAAGTTGAGATGCAGATGAGAGCTCCAGCCCTGGTCGCTCACCTCGGTTATACTACTGTAGAAAATGGAAAATCTGCATTTTTCTTTTTGTAAAAACATATTTACTAGTCTGACAAACTGAAGAAATATTATTACATGGAGAATAAAACTCTCAAACAATTCTTAATTGTAATTTATATCTCTGTTCCAAATGTTCCTCTGTCTCAATACCCACACTTTATTAAATTGAATATTTTACTTTCTGTGCTCATCTTAATGGTTTTGTCTTCTGTTTCCTACATTAGGTCCTTGAACGCCAGACTGGTTTGGTTACTGACTGTCTTCTACTGTATCTAATCCCTTGTCCTCCTATCACTGCACTATTGAGATGCCAGGGGCACGGGTTTTGCAGTCATCCACCCCTCACTCCATGAGAGAACGGAGAGGGGGAGAACAAAATGATTTCTCTCTGAGAAAGAGCTCTGGGTGTAGCTCACATGGAGCCTTGCTGGAATAAAAGGACGGAAGCTTCAGTGGAGTGATTTCTCTATGCATCTTTCCTAAGAGCTCATGGGACTCGGTCCCTAGAGCCTTGCACAGCTCCCAAGCAGAGGCCAGGGACAAACACCCCTGGATTCACTGATTAGACACGGATTCACCGAGTCACTGGAATACGCTCCCCCCGAGGTGGTGCAAGCACCTGCTCTGAACACTATTAAGAAACATTTGGACACTTATCATGCTGGGATGCTTTGCCCCTACCTTTGCCCCTTGGGCAGGGGACTGGACCCAATGATCTGACAAGGTCCCTTCCAGACCTAATGTCTATGAAATCTGTAATTTTGAAGCCAGAAGTGTCGTGATTCTCTCATTTGACCTACTGTTGATCACGTCAGAGGACTTCACTCTGGCTTCTAACTTAGGTCATGTTTATCCGTGGGCCAATGCTTCTGGGCTTTGCTAATAGCCACATAGGGCTAGTAAGGATTTTTCCTCCCTCCCGTTGCTACAAGTGTTGGGCTTCACCTCACCCCACAACCCTGCTTTTCTCACACGCAGTCATTACTGGCTGCTAATTGGCAGTATTTAGCCACATCTAAAGGGTCTACCCTCCCTGCCCCATGTCCACTCATAGTCATGCCAGTCGCCATGTTTGGGAGCAGGAGGGAATTTTACTGCAGAGTTGGATTGTTGGAGACTTGTGGGGAGACAGGGTCCTTGCTCTGTACTACAGAGCATGGCTGCTTTATTTGCATCTCCTGAAGGTTTTTAAAACCCATGGGCAGCAGCAGGACACAGACAGTCTTCATCTCCCTCTTTTACCTGTGGCAGATTTCAGTGGTTTTAGTGTCTGTGGGCAATATACCTTGCAGTGGTGTGATAGGGAGGCTGCATGGTTTTAGAAACAGTTTACATAAGGTTACATATGTGATAGTTTGGATAGGGAAGATGCTGCCTTGAGCAGGAGGTTGGACCTCCAGAGCTGCTTCCAGTCCTCCATTTGTGCTAGTCTGTGATTTATCACATTTGACTTGTACATGGGACCATCCCCAGGTCTATTGCCCAATGTGGACTCTAACTAAGACTTCTCCTGGGAGCGAGATGGTGTTCATCTTTACAGTTCTCTTTGCTTTTTCTTCCTAAGTACTGCAACGGAGGAGAGCCCACAAGCCCAGGAGGATGCAGGTGTGGAAAGAGAGGGTACAATGGCATGGCAGCATGTGGTAGATGAGCAGATGAGGGTGACACATAATGACCGGAGCTGGGGGGAAAGGTAGGATGATGTCCACATACATGTTACTATGGGAGATCTGAAGGAATGGGGGCAAAGGCTGAGGGAAAGCAGGGCAGAGGGGAGTAGAAAAGGGGAGAAGAGAGTGAATCCAAAACACCAGTAAAGTAGGTTTTTTGCTGATGGACCAGGGAGGAAGTGGACTAGACTGGTTAGGGATGTTGTGAAATCTTCATCATAGGAGGTGTTCAAGAAGAGGATGAATAAGTATTGGTAAGGGATGATCTAGGAATAGCGATGCCTATGCTCTACTCTGCATTTTTCCCATTCCTCTGGTCTTGCAGTTTGCTGCACGGGATCAGGAAAGATTTTCATTTCCCTTCCTTTTGCTACATGTGTCAGAAGGCTGTTTCTGCCACATTTAGAAGCACTGGGTGTTGGCTGGCCCCACAGACTTGTACAGGTCCAGTTTTTCTAAATAGACTGTAAACTGAACTTTTGCCACTACTGGCTGCTCATCTTCTTCCCAAAATGTGCTGCTAAGTAGCAGTCTGAGCGTTGACCTTGCCTGTGCAGACTGAAGTGAAAAAAGACATTGAGCACTTCAGCCATTTTCACATCAATGGTCACTAAAGTTGCTTCCACCACTCAGCAAGACCCCAATACTTTCTCCAATCTTCCTCTTATTGCTGACACCTGTCAATATACTTATAGTTTCATAGTTGTTTGAGTCAGAAGGGACCTGAGCAGATCATCAAGTCTGACCCCCTGCCATGGGCAAGAAAGGATCCTGGGGTCAAATAACCCCAGGAAGGTGATTATCCAGCCTCCTTTTAAAGACCCCCAGGGTAGGAGCGAGCACCGCTTCTCTTGGAAGTTGGTTCCAGATCCTAGCCACCCTGACAGTGAAGTAGCGCCTCCTGATATCTAGCCTGAATCTACTCTCCATCAATTTATGGCCATTTTTCCTTGTTACTCCTGGTAGTGCTTGGGGGAACAGGGACTCTCCCATTGCCTGCGGGTCTCCCTTGGCCAGTTTATAGGTGGCCACCAGGTCCCCTCTCAGACTTCTCTTGTGGAGGCTGAACAGGTTAAGGTCCTGTAGCCTCTCCTCATAGGGCCTGCCCTGCTGCTGCCTGATCATGCGAGTGGCCCTCCTCTGGACCCTCTCGATGCTGTCCACATCCCTCCTGAAGTGCGGTGCCCAGAACTGGACGCAGTACTCCAACTGCAACCTGACCAGTGTTGCATGGAAGGGGAGGATCACCTCCTTGGACCTGCTCAAGATGCATCTGTGGATGCATGACAAGGTGTGGTTAGCCTTCCTGACCGCATCCCCACATTTGTGGCCCATGTTTATTTTGGCATCAATAATGACTCCAAGATCCTTTTCTGCCTCTGTGCTGATGAGAAGGGAGTTCCCCAGCCTGTAGGTATGTTGCTGGTTCTTTCTCCCTAGGTGCAGTACCCTGCGCTTGTCAGTATTGAATCCCATCTTATTCTTATCCACCCATCCCTGTAACCCATCCAGATCCAGTTGCAGCCTGTCCCTCCCTTCTAGCGTGCCCACATCCCCCCACATCTTAGTGTCATCTGTGAATTTGAACAGGGTGCTTTTCACCCCCTCATCCAAGTTGCTGATGAAGATATTGAACAGTGTGGGCCCGAGGACCTAGCCCTGGGGGACCCCACTACTCACATCCCTCCAGGTCAAATAGGACCCATCAACCACCACTCTCTAGGTGCGGCCCTCCAGCCAATTGGTGACCCATCTGACTGTGTAGGCATCGACACCACAATCTCCTATTTTTTTTTAATGAGAATGGGGTGACAGACAGTGTCAAAGGCCTTCCTAAAGACCAAAAAGACTACGTCCACTGCTACCCCTGCATCCAAGGATTTTGTGACCTGGTCATAGAAGGCCACCAGGTTGGTCTTGTAAGGAGTGACCTAGAAACTACTATGCAAAGCCTAAGCAAAAGTAAATGTTATGTGACGAATGCCCATTTGCAATGATAAGGAGGAGACAGTCTTAGATAAAGGAGGCTTGAAAACAAAAGCAGAATCAGAGTACTGGGTCAAAGAGCTCATTAAAATACTAAAAATCACACCCCTAGGTGGGCAAAAGGTATGCTAATGAAACATACATGTATGTTAATGAGATACATAGCTAAAACACAGGTATAGAGACATGCTCAGTAAAGAACTCCTAGCGTCACTCCTTTATAGCCAATTAGCAAACAAGGATGCTTATGAAGGTCTAAAACTCCTGTATAAAAGTGGCTTAGAATTGAAATCTAGTGTGCTTGTTCTGTGAAATTATTCCGCTTGCACCTTTTATTGCTAGCAATAAATCTTCTTTATACTTTCACTCCTGGTATCTTTATTGGCCTTTGCATACCGGGCACGAACCCAGACTTGAGCTGGGACTCAACAGTTTTCGGCGACCCAGATGGGACTGCCTTAGATAAGCTTTGCCCGGACCAACTGACGACCAGCTGATTTGCTCTTCCTTATCAAATGTCAGGCGCACCCCGGGATTTCTTTTCCCAGTGAGACTTTTGCTTCAGGAGGAGCTGGATCGCTGAGGCGGCAGTAGCCTAACGGTGCAATGCCACAGAGTGAAATTATCAGTAACAGGCACCTGGGTGAGAGGGTAGAAAGGGCATAAGGCCTACCGTCAGTACACCTGCCTGGGATTATCTCTGTAAGTATTCTGTCTGGCCTGAGTCCAAGACCAGTGATTTTTCCCCTGTGAGGACGAGGACTAAGAACAGATCCCTGGATCCCAGGTAAGTCGGATGGTCAGAACTGGGAAGGCAGCCCTGAGATGGGTACTATTAACAGTAAGGTTAGGAAATGTACCCCCCTCTCTTGTGTATTGGGACATTGGGCAGAGTTTGGTGGGGATCCTATGACTAAGAAGAAAGCTAAATTCTTCTGTGAAACTGCGTGGCCACGCTATCAGCTAGATGATCAAGAATATTGGCCTTGGGAGGGAAGTGTTAATTATAATACCATCTTACAATTGATTTTGTTCTGCTGGCAGAATGGTAAATGGGAGGAATTGATGTATGCGCAAGCATTTATGTCTCTTTGTAGAGATAGAAAGATTTTGGAGGAATGTGGATTGGGGGAGGGGGTTGGGATCTGTGAGATGGCTGTGGCTCGACCAACTGCAAATCCTGTCCTGGACTGTCCGGAGCCGGAGGCTCCCCCGCCTCTGCTACCTTTACTTTATTCTCTTCCTCTTCCCCCTCCTCCTCCTGATTCATCTGATTCCTCGTTGGCATCTGCTCTTCCTCCTTCCCCCCCCCCCCGAGGCGGAGGTTGAGAATACTCCCCAACCCAGGGATCTGGAACAGCGCCAACCATGGCCGCCAGGTGCTTGGCAATCTCCAGAATCCCCGACTTCTCCTGATATAATCCCGGGAGGTGGGTGGAGAGTACAGTTAGGAGCAGACTCCGGGGTTAAGGGAAAACATCACAGGGAATCTGATCCTGGCCGTGGGAAGGGAAATGGGGTATTTCCCCCAAGAGAACAAGTGATACCCGGGCCTCTCGAAGATGACGGTGAGCCAACCTACCATCGAACCTTTGTGCACGTTCCTTTCACTACATCAGATTTGTATAATTGGCGGAACAATAATCCCAGCTTGAGAGAGAATCCTGAAAAGGTACAAAACCTGTTTAAAACAATTTTCAAAACCCATAACCCAACCTGGGCAGATGTTCAGTCTCTTTTAGATATCCTGTTGACACCAGAGGAAAGGAGAATGGTAGTGAACAAAGCTCGTGAGTACGTGGAAAAGGAAATTACTGCAGGGAACCTGCAAAGAAATAGAGACGATCATGTCCCCATCCAGGAGCCAGATTGGAAACCAGACCAAGATATGACCTCCATCCGTGCCTATTGAGAATATATTCTCCGAGGATTGAGAGATGCTGTGAAAAAACCTCAGAATCTCAGTAAGGTGTATGAGGTTCGACAGGAGACTAATGAGACCCCGAGTGCTTTTTTGGAAAGAATTTACACTACTTTCAGGCAATACACTCATGAGGACCCGGAGGATGCATCGAACGCTCGCATGGTAAATATGATCTTTATAGGTCAGACTGCACCAGACATTAGAAAGAAATTGCAGAAGACAGACGGAGCAACAGGTATGCCTATTTCCCAACTAGTAGACATTGCTTACCAAGTATTTACTAACCGAGAAAGTGTTCAGGAAAAGCAACAGGACAAGAAAGAGGAGAGAAAGATGAAAATGCAGGCAGCCCTAGTGGCAGCTGCAATCACGGGAAAACCTAAAGATGAGGGATCCCAGAGACAGCCTCAGAGATGGGGTCCATTAGAGAAAGATCAGTGTGCCTATTGCAAACAAAAAGGACATTGGAAGCAGGAATGCCCTTATCGGAAAGTTGGGGAAGGTGAAAAGAAAAAAGAGGAGAGCAGTGGATTGTTCGCTTTTGGAAGGGATTCAGATTGAAGGGGACTGAAGGCCCAGGAGGAAAAGATAACCCAGATCCCAGTGTCCCCTGACGAGCCTCTGGTTAAAATGCAACTAGGGGACAGAGATGAACTGGTAGATTTCCTCGTCGATACAGGTGCTGCCCATTCTGTCTTAACTCAAAAACTGAAACCTTTAAGTAAAAAGACTGTGCCGGTGGTAGGGGTTACAGGGAAGACAGTAACACGACCCTTCCTACAGCCAATGACCTGTAATCTTGGGCAGGCTGAAGTTACCCATCAATTCTTGTACATGTCAGACTGCCCCATTCCCCTTTTAGGGAGAGACCTCCTCTGTAAACTGCAAGCTACATTGTCGTTCCAGGATGGGCAAATGTTTTTAACAGTGCCTCCTGAAAAGGGGTGGCATTTGCAGGCTTGCCTTCTCGGCCTTCTCCGAGAGGAAAGTACACCGGATATTCCTCAAAACCTGCTGGATGCTGTTGTTCCATGGGTATGGGCAGGTCACCGACCCGGGAAGGATAAAAATGCTGACCCTGTGAAGATTCAACTTTTGCCAGGGGCCCAGCCTCCATGTGTGAAACAATATCCAATGTGGATGGAAGCCAGGAAAGGACTGAAGCCGTTAGTTGAACGGTTCCTGGAGTATGGCCTTCTCTGTGAATGTACATCAGCTTTTAACACATCCATCTTGCCTGTGAAGAAGCCTAAGAGTAATGAATATTGTTTTGTCCAAGACTTGAGAGCTGTAAATAAAGTGGTTGTGAGTATATACCCGGCCGTGCCTAATCCGTACATCTTGCTATCTGCTTTGAACCCAGATCATAACTGGTTTACGGTTATTGATTTAAAAGATGCTTTCTTCTGTATACCGGTAGAGAGGGGATCTCAGGAAATATTTGCATTTGAATGGGAAGACCCAGATACTAGCATTAAGACTCAGTTTTGCTGGACTGTCTTACCCCAAGGGTTTAAAAACAGCCCAACCCTATTCGGCACTGCATTAAGCAAGGATTTACGTAGGCTAAAACTGCCACTGACCTGTGCTCTTTTGCAATATGTGGATGACTTGCTTTTAACAGCCACCACTGAAGCAAGCTGCCTGGAAGGAACAATTTGCCTCCTTAATTTTCTGGGCCAAGAAGGATACCAAGTATCCAGAAGTAAAATGCAGCCCATGTCCCAGAAGGTAACATACTTGGGATTTGAATTACAGCCTGGTCAGAGAGCCCTGTTGCCTGAAAGAAAAGAAGCTATATGCCGGCTGGCACCCCCAATAACAAAGAAACAACTATGAGGATTCTTAGGTACAGTAGGTTTTTTGCAGGATTTGGATTCCAAATTTGGGGGTTATTGCAAAACCTCTGTATGAAGCTACACAAGGTGATGAAAAGGTGCTTGAATGGACTGAAGAGTGTGAGCAAGCATTCTGCCAGTTAAAGCAGGCTCTCATTGAAGCACCCGCCTTAGGACTACCGGACATGAGTAAGCCTTTTTCCCTTTTTGTGCATGACTGAGGTGGGGTAGCCGTGGGAGTCTTAACACAGAAATTGGGTAGCTGGCAATGACCAGTGGCATATCTTTCTAAGAAATTAGACTTTGTGTCATGCGGATGACCTGCTTGTCTCCGGGCTGTTGCTGCCACCTGTCTGCTAATACAAGAAGCTGAAAAGTTAACCCTAGGCCATGAAATGACTGTATATGTGCCTCACGCAGTGCTTACAGTTCTGGAGCAGAAAGGAGGGAACTGGTTAACCCCGGGACAAATGACTCGATATCAGGCCATCCTCCTAGATAAGCCTGAAATAAAATTGGCCATTTCTCACACTAAATCCAGCAACACTGTTGCCATCTATGGGTGACACACCAGATCTTGTGCATGACTGTTTGCAAACATTGGAAGCTGTTTATTCTTCAAGACCAAATTTAAGAGACAGACCTCTTGAAAAAGCTGACCTGGAGTTCTACACTGATGGCAGCTCGAGTATGGAGAATGGAATTCAAAAATCCAGATACGCTATTGTGACTACACAGAATGTGATAGAAGCAGGACCTTTAAACCCATCTGTTTCAGCCCAAAAGGCTGAACTCATTGCTATGACTCGGGCTTTGCAATTGGTGGCCAAAAAATCTGTCAATATTTATACTGACTCTAAATATGTTTTCCTTGTTTTACATGCTCACAGAGCACTATGGAAAGAGCGGGGTCTACTTGATTCTAAAGGAACAGGCATTAAGCATAGCAAGCAGATAAAAGCTCTCCTCAAGGCAGTCTGGGAACCAAAGGAGGTAGCGGTAATGCATTGCAAAGCACATCAAAAGAAAACAACCCCTCCACAAAAGGTAATCGATTTGCTGACGCTACAGCAAAGAAAGCAGCTAAAAGACCTCAGACAGACTTGCTGCCCGAAGTAAGTAATCTGTTACCTCTCCTCCCAGACTTATACCAGCCTGTGACACCACAGTATGGGGAAAGAGACAAACAATTGATAAGAAAGTTTCAAGCAAAGAAGGGGGAGCACGGGTGGCTAGTAGCAAAGGATGGCAGCATTATCATCCCAGCTGCCTGGGTTCATGTGGTAGTGAAGAGAGCTCATCATGGCACCCACTATGGACCCAGGGCCCTGGTAAATTGGATCAGTCACTATGTAACTGGAGTGGGATTAAGAAAGGCTGCCAAGAAGGTATCAGAGACATGTGAGGTCTGCCAGAGAAATAACCCAAAAGGAGGGAGAAAAGAAACTTCAGGACATCAGGGAATAGGCAATGGGCCAGGAGAAGAATGGCAGGTGGATTTTACTGAGTTACCCCGGCAACAGGGGATGAGATATCTCCTTGTCTTTGTGGACACTTTCTCTAATTGGGTTGAGTGCTTCCCATGTTGGACTGCCCAAGACCGAGAGGTGGTCAAGGCACTCCTACGAGAAATCATACCTCGCTTCGGACTTCCAAAAGGAATAGGGTCAAACAATGGCCCACATTTCATTGCACAAATTACTCAGAAGGTTTCTGAGTTCCTGGGAATCAGCTGGCATTTACACACCCCTTGGAGACCCCAGTCCAGTGGAAAGGTGGAACGTATGAATCAGACCTTAAAAAGACACTTTGCAAAGATTTGCCAAGAAGCTTGACTCAAATGGCCAGAGGCCCTACCCTTGGCCCTGTTACGAGTAAGGGTCGCACCACATTCTAAATTGGGATTAAGCCTATTTGAGATAATGTATGGTAATCCTTACCCTCTGAGTCTGCCCATGGGTACTGAACAACAGTTACATGTTTTAGGGGAGGGAATGATTAGAGAATATGTATGGTCCTTGGTTTCTGTTTTGTCTTCCACCCATCAGCAGGTACGGGACGTGCTGCAGACACAGGACCAGTCTCCTGCCCCGGAAAATTGATTAAGATTGATTAACTCCCACCTGGGAGTTATGCCCTTGTGAAAGATTGGAACGAGGAACCACTTCGAGCCAGATGGAAGGGCCCATATAGGGTACTTTTAACGACCCCGACGGCAGCAAAGCTCAAAGGAATCAAGACTTGGATACATTCCAGTTGCCTAAAGCCGGTAGCTGGACCAGAACAAGAAGAAACCCCTGCAGGACCAGAGGCAGAGAACAGTGGAAGGTGGAGCCAATAAGAGACTTAAAATTCCTATTCAAAAGAAAGGAACTTTAAATAATTTGTCAATCTTTGATCAAGTTTTACAAGCCTTATTATGAAATTGTTCAAGGTTTTAGTGTGGGGCGCCCTGATCTGTCCACTCCTACTCATAGGAGGAGAAAATCTTTTACAACAAGAATTTGACCCTCAGGAAAATGTCTGGATTTATCTGGCCCGGGAAATATTAAATAGAATGGACTTCTGCTTAGCGGGAGGGATCAATGCTCACCTGGTTTTTACCTCATGCTTAATTGCAGTACCTACCCCTTTGAAAATTTTACAAAATTATACTATGCTGAAAGATGTAGAGAAGAAAAGTACATATCAGGATATATATAAGTGGGGGACTATTGTAAAAGAGAAAAGCAGAGACATGTTTTCTGTACGGGTTCAGGCAACAGCTAATGCTTCTGAATGTTTCCTAATAGTTAATTGTACTAATAATTGCTTTAAATTGAACCAAGGTAGAAAAATCCTCTTTAATAAGACCAGTCACATATCCTATGTATACACACATACCATCCTTCCTCAAGGATGGTTTCTGGCCTGTGGGAGAATGATATATTCATACCTTCCAGCGGATGCTACTGGGGGACCATGCACCATTGCCCGGGTAACTGCAGCTCTTCCAAGGAAATCTGACCTAATGCACACTGAACAAACCCCTCTTGGTGGGAGGTTTAAACGAGTATACACTACTCTCACTGCTAAATGTGACGAGAATGATTCCCCTGGACTATTATCTAAGGCAGAATACATAGCATTAGCTGCATCTATGGTGGGGGTTCCAGGACTTGCTGTAAGTAATAGCAGGAATCTTAATGCAGTGGCCTGTGTTTTAGCAAAAGGGCTAAATGCTACATCCTGAGCGCTCTCAGCCCTGAATGCTGAACAAAAACAATTAAGGGACGCTGTCATAGAAAATAGAGCCGCTATTGATTATCTCTTGTTAACGACACAATCTTCGGTGTGAAACAGTTATTTAGTATGGTTGTTTTGTTTTGTTTTATAGGGATTATGATTTGTTTCTGTATCCAATGTATACCTGTTTTCGTTACATCTATCTTCAGGCCTAAGGTAAATCAAATGATTTTGCAAACAAAGAAAGCTGAGAATACTAAATTTGTGTTAAGTCAAATTGAATGGAGCAATCATAATAATAATAATAATTAAAAATGCTCCAGAGGAGGGAATGTAAGGAGTGACCTAGAAACTACTATGCAAAGCCTAAGCAAAAGTAAATGTTATGTGACGAATGCCCATCTGCAATGATAAGGAGGAGACAGTCTTAGATAAAGGAGGCTTGAAAACAAAAGCAGAATCAGAGTACTGGGTCAAAGAGCTCATTAAAATATTAAAAATCGCACCCCTAGGTGGGCAAAAGGTATGCTAATGAAACATACATGTATGTTAATGAGATACATAGCTAAAACACAGGTATAGAGACATGCTCAGTAAAGAACTCCTAGCGTCACTCCTTTATAGCCAATTGGCAAACAAGGATGCTTATGAAGGTCTAAAACTCCTGTATAAAAGTGGCTTAGAATTGAAATCTAGTGTGCTTGTTCTGTGAAATTATTCCGCTTGCACCTTTTATTGTTAGCAATAAATCTTCTTTATACTTTCACCCCTGGTATCTTTATTGGCCTTTGCATACCGAGCACGAACCCAGACTTGAGGTGGGGCTCAACAGTCTGACAGGACCTGCCTCTAATAAACTCAATGTTAGTTGCCCCTAAGCATACACGCCCTTGCTGGTCCCTCCCAGATGTGTACCTGAATAATTTTCTCAAAGAGCTTCCCCAGCACCGAGGTAAGACTAACAGGCCTATAATTTCCTGGGTCCTCCTTCCTTCCTTTTTTTGAAAATGGCGACCACATTGGCCCTTTTCCAGTCCTCTGGCACCTCACCAGAACACCACAAGTGCTTGTAAAACTGTGCCGGGGTCCCGCAATGTCCTCTGCTAATTCCCTCAGCACTCTGGGGTGGAGATCATCTGGACCTGCTGATTTGAACATGTCCAGTCCCTCCAGAAGTTCCCTGACTAGGTCCTTGCTGACCCTGAGCCTGGCAGCACCTCCCCTGGGACCATTGGGGATCCGGTGGGGGGATGACCTGGTCCCTGCTCAGAAAAATGGAGGCAAAGAAAGCATTAAATAGGTTAGCTGTGTCATCTGGTGAGACCACCAGATTTCCAAGCGTCTCCTGCAGAGGCCCCATGTTACCCAGAACCTTCTTTTTACCCACTATGTATTTAAAAGAAAGATTTCTTGTTATCCTTGATCTGGGTCGCTAATCCTAGCTCCATCTCTGCCTTGGCCTTCCTAAGAGCCCCCCCTACAAACCCAAGCAATGGAGGTATAGTCCTCCCTGGTGATGGCCCCTCCCTTCCATTGGGTGTACACCTCCTTTTAGCTTTGAGACATTCCTGGATGCTTTTGGTGAGCCATGGGGGCTTTTGAGCACCCTTGCCCCCTTTGATCCGTGTTGGGATTGCCACCCTTTGGACTTGGAGGATCGTCTCCTTCAGGAACAACCACTCTTCTTGGACTCCCAACTCCCCACTCCTCCAGAACCTCAGTGCCTCCCTGACTAGTCTCCTTAGCTCAATGAAATCCCCTCTTCTGAAGTCCAGGGCTGCTGTCTTGCTGCAGGCCTTGGATACCCTGCGCTGGATGGTGAATTCTAATAGGCAATGATCGCTATCGCCCAGGTGATCGAGCACCCACAGTCCCCTCACCAGGTCATCGCTTGTGGCCAGGACCATGTCCAACAAAGCACTTCCCCTGGTGGGACTGTGCACCTCCTGAGTTAGATGGAGATCCTTTAACATGGCTAGGAACTTACGTGAGCAGTCAGACCTGGCTGACTGCTCTTCCCAGCAGATGTCCTGGTAGTTTAGGTCACCCATGATGACCACATCCTTTGACTTAACTGCCTCCAAAGCTGACCTGAGAATTCCCAGTCCAGCTCTTCTCCCTGGTTGGGTGGTCTGTAGTAGACCCCCACCAATTTCCCCTCGATTTCCTTGTATTCTAACCCAGAGCACTTCAGTCTGCCCCTCCTCCGACCCAGTGCTGCTCGTTGAGGATGTGTATTCCTCTTTGACGTAGAGAGTGACACCCGCCTTTCCTCCCTGTCCTATCCCTCCTGTACAGCCTATAGCCCTTGATGTTCACCGCCCAGTTGTGTGTTGGATCCCACCAAGCTTCAGTGAGCCCCACTATGTCTGGGTTTGTGTTAGCTAGCAGGAGAGCAAGTTCCTCCTGCTTGTTCGCCATACTACGAGCATTAGTGTATAGGCATTTAAGGCCTCCTGAAGGTGTATGCACACCCCTCCCCCTGCCCCCCACCAACCCCAGGACTATCCCGGCCCCTGTCTCTTACCTGTGTATTTCTTGTGCTCATCATCAGTCTTGGCTGGGCTCTTCTTGTGGGCGACACTTGGCTTGGTGTTCTGAGGCTCCCTTCAACCGCATCCTCCACTTCCCCCAACGAGCCTACTTTAAAGCCCCTGGAGGAGATCAGCCAACCTGAAAGGTTATTACCTTTTTTGTTACCTTCTTCATCCCTTCATCTTCATGTTACCTTTTTCATCCCTGGCTACCTGCAACTCCAACAGCTCTCCCTTCCTATTTCATCCCTGCTGGCCTGAGTAATACTCTTATCCTCCTCCTTTGCCATTTGTCCACATTTCCACTTCTTTTAAGTTTCTTTTTGGGTTTTAGTTCACTGAAGAGTTCCCTGCTAAGCCAAGATGGTTCCTGCCATAATTGCTGGTTCCCTTTGTGCGGGCCAGGTCTGACCCCGGGCCCTTTTTGTCGCTCTGCACGCGGGCTGTGGCCAGCAGCCCGGGCAGGCCGGGTCGGAGAGGGCGGGCGCCGAGTTAGAATTAGGCACAGACACGTAACGGTTGATTTTAAGAATGTTTTACTTACACCGAGATGGTCGTGGTGTAGGCTGAGAACTTGCTTGAGTTGCGGTTACAACAGAAAACACGAACACACGTGGAGGTTGCAAGGCTCCACGCAGACAGAACACAAACAATCACGTGGAGCTTGCTAGGCTCCACGCAGACAAACTCCAGATGTCCAGGACAAGCGTGCATAAAACTCGTCGTTACGTCTTATAGTAGGCTCCGTTCGAAGACGGGAAGAGGTGGGCGGTGGATCAGGCCGCCAAACTCCTCTGAGCAACACACAGGGTTTCTATTACCCTGCCGCGCACACCCAGAGTCCCCACGAGATGGATGCGGAGTCCTCTACGACTTGGGCAGAAACTGCTCAAGCCTCTTATACGGCTAGCAGGCCGATCGCTAGCTGCCACGTGTGAATAATTTAGCACTAGCCAATTGCGGGGCACGAATTTGCATACGACGAGCGGGAACTCTTTGCACCATGCATTTCTGTTGCAAAGAAATGCACCCTGCAAGGATAGCTGCAAAGTGGCGGGAACACTCCTTTGCACGCGGGTTCTCTGCGCAGCAGAACTCCTCCGTACAATGAAGCTGTATACCCACGGGGATAATTTGAGTGCCGAAGCACACACAAAAAAAATCAGACCTTTGGGTCATGACACCCTTGTGCATCAGGATCAGTTGTTTCTGCACCCTCAGGAAGGTTTCTTTAAAATACTAAGCTCTCCTGGACTCCTTTTCCCTTCAGACTGGCCTCCAGGGATCCTGGTCTTCAGTTACCTGAGTGAGTCAAAGTTTGTCTTTCTTAAGTCCAGGGTTCTTACTGTGCTTCTCCACATCCTTCCTTTCTTCAGGATCCTGAACTCAATTATCTCATGGTCACAGCTGCCCAAGTTGTCATCTACTAGTACATCCACCACCAATTCTTCCCTCTTTGTGAGCAGCAGATGAAGAAGAGCATGGCTCCTCGTTGGCCACTTGAGCACTTGCAGCAGGAAGCTGTTCCCAACACTCTCAAAAATTGGATTTTGATTGGTCCAAATAAATATCATGAAGTTCAGTAAGGACAAGTGCAAAATCCTTCATATAGGATGGAATAATCCCATGTACTGGTAATGAGTTGGGACTGACTGGCTAAGCAGCAGCTCTGCAGAAAAGGATCTAAGCGTTACAGTGGCCCAGAAGCTCAATACGAGCCAACAGTGTGCCCTTGGTGTGAAGAAGGCCAGTGGCATCTTGTGCTGCATTAGCAGAAGCATTACCAGCAGATCAAGGGAAGTGATTCTACACGTCTTTTTGGCACTGGTGAAGCCACAACTGGAGTACTTGTCCAGATTTGGGCCTCCCGCTACTAAAAGGATGTGGACAGGTAGGAGAGAGTTTAGTGGAGGGCAAGAAAAATGGCTAGGGGGCTGGGGTACATGAATTATAAGGAATGGCTAAGAGAACTGGGCTTTTTTAGTATGGAGAAGAGAAGACCAAGCTGGTGCTTAAGAGCAGCCTTCAACTCCCTCAAAAATGGTGATAAGGAGGATGGAGCCAAGTTGTTCTTGTTGGTGGCAGATGATCGAACAAGGAGCAATGGTCTTAAGTTGCAACAAGGGAAGTCTGTTACATATTAGGAAAAAAAATTCTTACTAGGAGGGTAGTAGGGCAGTGGAACAGACTATGCAGAGAAGTAGTGGAACATCCATCCTTCAAGGTTTTTAAGATCAAGCTAGACAAAGCCTTGGGTGGGATGATCTAGTTGATGACGGTCCTACTTTGAGCAGGGGGTTAGATTAGATGACCTCCTGAGGTCCCTGCAAACCCTCATTTTCTATGATTCTATAATTAGTCATAGGTTTAGAGCTGAGTTAGCTACAGGTAAAAAATCCCTCAGAGTTTTACAGCATCACTCCTCTCATATAATAATAGAAACATAGAAAATTATGTTTGGAAGGAAGCTCAGGAGGTCTTCTAGTCCAACCCCATGCAGAAAGAAGGACCATCTCCAATTGAAATGGAGAGAGGCTGAGGAATCTCCATCTTTGAAGGTTTTTAAGACCTGGCTGGACAAAGTCATGGATGGCATGATCCAACTCTCTATAGTGTAGCAAAACCCCGTTTTTCTTTTTTTTTTAAATTTTAAAATACATTCCCTCCCTTCCTCAAATATTTCTGACATTCTCTCCCTCTCTATTCCCTATAGATAAGTATGAGTAAGTTAAGACATAGGATAAGCTTTTGCATTTTTGTAGCAAGTTTTTTATTTCTCCTCTCTCCTTCTTTGATCTACTGTTTTATATTGTATAATTATTGTGTTTATATTGATTTTTACTGTGTGAGTACTGTTTTACCGATTTTTACTGTGTTTTTTTTTTAAATCGATACTATATGATTTGTGACTGTGGCTGCCATGTGTAAGTTAGGATAAGTAATGTCAAGTAATGTCAAGTTTCCATTTTGTATGTCAAGCCTTCATCTTGTGTCCTCTACCCAGGTGTAACCTATGACTCATGTCTAACCAGCCCCATGTAAATTGGTTCCTGAATGAATGGCGATGAATGAGGGTGCTTGAGATACAATGGTAGCAGGCCTCTACTGAATAATCAACTCAACGACTGGACCATCAGCTCAAAGACTATTGCCTTACCCTGGAACAATGGACCTCACCCAGGAACAGAACAGAAGCCCAGCATTTGAAAGATAAAGACCCTACAGTAACCAGCAACCCCACCATTGTGTCCTACCAGACAATGAGGACACCTAGATCTGCATGTAGGCATCTGAGCAGGACTGTCCTTGCCTGGACATGTCCCTCCCATAGGAGACATAGGTAGCCCACCCCTATAAAAGGGGTGGTAGAGTGTGACCTCCTGGGGATGCCCTCCCCATCAGGACCAGCACTGAGCCACACCACCTATTCACCCAGAGACCCTGTTGGGGACCCACTCTGGACAACACATTGCTGGAGAAGACCCCAACTGGCCATCAAGGATCAACTCACAGACCAGGATAGGTAACTATCACCCACCTTCCTTCCCCAAGAACAGGAACTGGACTCTGTCCATATGCACTTTAACTTCAATCGCTCCACCAAGCCTTTTTTTCTCCTGCTACCATTGTGTGTGTGTGTGTGTGTGTGTGTGAGTGCTTGTGTGTGTGTGTGTGTGTGTGTGTGTCAGAACCAATAACTTTGTGAGCTGTCTAGTATACTGCCTGTTTAATAAAACTGATATTGTTGACCCCAAGTTGGTCTCTGTCTTGCTGCAGGCTCCCAACTAAATCCCTCTCTCTCTCTGACCTCCCTCTGGGCCTCATTCCTCTATGCTCCCTCTATCTTCCCCAGCTCTGGCTTTTTCTCCCTTTCCACTGACCTCCTGGACCTACTCTTTGGTTTCCCAGCTCTAGCCCTCTGTACTCTGCCTTTGCCTACCCCCTGATCTCTCTCTCTCTGTCTCTCTCTCTCTCTGCCTCTGCCTTCTCCCTGATCCCTGTCTGCCTCTGATCTATCCTGCCTCCCTCTCCATTCTCTGGCTTCCCCCAGCTTTCCAGACCACAGCTCCACCTGGGGCTCCTCCCCTGAAGCCCCTCCAGCTCCCATCATTTTCATCCATAGCTGCCCTGCAGCCTCTCCAGCCCCGCAGCCTCCTGGTTCTCCCTGCAGCCTCTCCAGCTCCCCCTGCAGCCTCCTGGTTCCCCCACAGCATCTCCAGCTCCTCTGCAGCCACCCGGTTCCCCCTGAGTACCTGAGTAATCACTGACATATACTATCTAAAATCTATTATCACTCCCCTTTACACATTCTCATACCCTCCTTCCAGATCTCAGATAGTCAAACCTCCAGAAAACATTTTAACATAGAAAAGAGAAAGATCCCGTGATATTCCCCAAGAGGGATTATTGGAGATAGAGAAGCTATGTACAAGCTGTTGCAATAGTGCAGTAACAAATGACAATATCAGTATCAAAGATAAATTTCAACACATACAAAGACATTAGCTAGGGCAGAGCAGCATCTTACTAACTAACTATTTCAGGCAGACATATGCTTAAATTTACATACAGAGATTATTTAAAATGGTGTAGAGCTAAAGCAACTGAAAGGGAATTGGTGGAATTAATCTCTGTTAATAACAAGGTTGTTTCTATAAAAATGTTCAGTGAAACCACAGGTACTGGAGAACAACTGACATTTTCATCAGAATAAGCCACCTCCATCTTAGCAGTTTCCACAGAGCTGCTTTGATGTCCTTGTTTCTCATGCTGTAGATGACTGGATTCATCATTGGTGGGATCATAGAATAGAGAACAGACAGCATGAGGTCCAGAGCTGATGGGGACCCAGATGTGGGCTTGACATAGGCAGTCAGGCCAGTGGTACCAAGCAGGAAGACTACACTGAGCAGGGCTGGCAAAAAGTAGTTTCCACCTGCCTTCCCCACCTTAGAGGGGATTCTCAGTACAGTAGTGAATATGTGAATATAAGACACAAATATAAACACAATGCAACTAGCACTTAAACATGCACTAAAGATAAGAACAGGAATTTCGCTAGTAAACACCTCTGAGCAAGAGATCCTAAGGAGCTGCGGGACTTCACAGAAGAACTGGTTGATGATGTTGGAGTGGCAGAAGGGCTGCCTAAAGGTGTTCCCCATGTTCAGGGCAGAGTACAGAAGAGCAGCGCTCCAGGCCATGGCTGCCATTAGCAGACAAGCTCTCCTGTTCATCACTGTCACATAGTGCAGTGGTTTGCAGATGGCGATGTATCGGTCATAAGCCATGATGGTGAGGATGGCGAAGTCTGCTGCAATGAAAAAGAGGATGAGAAAAACTTGGGTGACACATCCAGAGTAGGAAATCAGCCTGGTGTTCAGTATGGAATTGGCCATGGATTTGGGAACAATGACAGAGATCCGATGTTGAGGATGGACAGATTGAGGAGGAAGAAGTACATCGGGGTGTGGAGGTGGCTGTCAAAGGCTGTGAGCATGGTAACAAGGAGATTGCCAATCAGGGATGTGAGGTATGTTATTAGAAAACTGGCTAAGTGCAAGATCTGCAATTCCAGGGCATCGGAGAACTCCAGGAGTAGGAACTCAGTCACAGCAGTGCAATTGGTCATCATCATCCACAGTGCCTTTTGGGATGCCTATGGAGGGAAAGGGAATGACTGTGATAAGGACAAGAGGAAGCCAGAGGGAGAAAAAAAAATTCTTGTCCACAATTGTCCATGCCTTGATTTTTTTTGAGGTCCACCATATTTTCAATTGAAAGGGATTTATGTGATAAATATCAAGGTTCCCAAAGTGACAATATTTTTGCAATTAAATGGCTGGCAGGATGTGCACAAGGCTGTGTCAAACTCACTTCAAGTCTTAGAAATATATATAAACATGGGCTATCAACATCCCTCAATGTTCTCTAAATTTTGTAAGTCATCTACTTCAAACATATTTGACCTTTTCTTTATGTGTTTAGTCTGAAAATCTTCAGTGGCCAGGAAACTAGATGACTCTTGGTACTCCAGGGTTTACTGATAAAGAGGGAGACATTTTAGCAGGGCAGTTCCAAGCCCAGGGCAGGTTGTGATGCACAGGGAAGCTCTGCCTGCCATGCTGCTGACCTGTGGTCATGGCTATTTCCCCCCACTCCACAAAGGCAGTGCCTTGGGCTGCTGTCCTGCTTCCCCACTCAGTTATATTATTGTAGAAATGAAAAACATTTCAGGACAGAAGTCTGCTATTTTTCATGCTAATACGTCTATGTTTACCTTTTCAAACAACTGTAGGAATGTTATTAAATGCAGAAAAAAAGTTTTGAAATAGTTGTAAATATAATTCATTATATTTTTTATAAAAGATCCTCTCTATAATAACCCAAACATAATGGAATTGAATATATTACTTACTGCACTCCTCTTAAGGGATTTGTCTTCAGTTTCCTAAATTAAATCCTTGAATGCCAGGGCATTTTGATTGATGACCATCTACTCTTCCCTCCCATCTCTTGTGCCCCCATCACTGTGCTATCTAGATGCCAGGGGTACAGGTTTCTCAGGGTCATGCACTCCTCACTCTGCAGGAAAACTGAGAGGAGGAGATCGAAAATGATGAGTCCCTGAAGAAGAGCTGGGCGTGTAGTTACTTCGAGCTTTACTGCAATGAAGGGACTGAAGTTGCAGTCAGTGAGGTGTCTATGTATATGTTGGGAGGTCTTGTGGGATTGTTTCCCTGGAGCCCTGCCCAGCTCAGAAGCAGAGTCCATGATCAAACACACTGGATTCACAGATATTGAAACCAGAAGAACTGTCCAGAGTCTCTCATTGGACCTACTGCTGACCACATGTCAGAGGATCTCGCTGTGGCTTGTAACAGGCTGTGTCCATCATGGGACTGATGTTCCTTTGCTAGTCTCAACGTGGGGACGGGGGGAATTTTTCCGCCTCCTGTTGCTCATGGTGTGAGGGTCCCCATCTCTCGACAACCCTGCCTTCCTCAGCAGCCCTGGGTTAAAGGGTTTTCCCTGTCCGCCCACGGACCTGCCATTCACCACATTTGGGAGCCAGAAGGAAGTTTACCGCAGAGTCAGATGGGTAAAGAGTTGTGGGGGAAGAAGGGTCCTTTCTCTGTAATGGGGTGGGAGTGCTGTATTCTTGGTATATCCTGAATGTGTTTAAAAGCACTTGCAGGAGCTGGATGCTGACAGTCTTCATCTTCCTCTTTTTCCTATGACAAATTTTAGTAGTTTTAGTAACTGTGGGCAATATACCTTGTAGTGGTGTGACAGGGTATCTGCATAATTTTAGAAACAGTTGAAACAAGGTTTCTTAAAGGATAGCTTGTATAGGTAAGATGCTGCCTTCAGCAGGGCCCTGAACCTCCCGAGCTGCTTCCAGTCCTATTTTTTGTATTAGTCTGTGATTTATCACACTTCTCTTGTACATGGGACTATCCCCTGATCAGTTCCCAGATTTGGAATCTAAAATGAACACTGTCTCCATCCCCAGGGAAGTCTTAGTCAGAGTCCTGTCTGCTCTTTCTTCCTAAGTATGGCAAAGGAGGACAGCACACATGCCCAGGAGGGTGCAGGGGTAGAAAGAGAGGGACCAGTGACATGGTAACAAGTGGTAGATGAGCAGATGAGGCTGACGCATAATGACCTTAGCTTGGGGGGAAAGTGGTATGATATCCACATACATGTTAAAATTGCAGATCTGAAGAAATGGGGGCAAGGGGCAGAGGGAAGCAGGACAAAGGGGAGTAGAGATGGGGAGAAGAGAAAAAATGCAAAACACCAATAAAGTAGGTTCAGATTAGGTATCAGGAGCATGTCTTCACTGATGGACCAGTGGTGCAGTGGACTAGACTGATTAAGGTGTTGTGCAATCTCCATCATTGGAGGTACTCACAGGGATGGAAAAGCATTGGTCAGGCATGATCTAGGAATAGCTACATCCATGTTCTTCTCTGGTTATTTCCAATTCCTCTGGTCTTTGCTGTTTGCTGCATGGGATCAGGAAGGATTTTTTTTCCCCTTCCTTTTCCTACATGAGTCACGGGGGGTTTAACCACTTTTAGAAGCAGTGGCTGTTGGCTGAAATCAAGGTTGGGGATTTTGAATGATATGCCAAAGCTCCTGCTCAGACTAAATCTCCAAGATCATGAGCTAAGGAGTCTTGCCCCACCACTCTGGGTCAAACAAATCCCTATACTTGCAAATCCCTATACTTGCAGTCAAAGAAAGACTATATCCAGTTGGATCATGCCAACCATGGCATTGTCTAGCCCACTCTTAAGAACCTCCTAGGAAGGAGCTTCTACCACCTCTCTGCCTTTCAGCTCTACACAGACTTCTTGCTTCTGTTTCTTGTATTAAAAGAATGTTGCCCAAACTAACTTCATATTGTCCAACAGTATGAGTCACTATCAATCAAGATAAACCAATTCATTACTTTCAAAATTCCATTTTGGATGTCAATTCTGGACAGTTACCAAAACTCTCAGAAGTAATTAACTTGAGCTTGTATTTATCTTTTTTTTTTTTTTCTTTTGGAAACTGCTGTTCTCTGGGGAATTCTGGGAAATGTGTTTTACTTTCAAATCAGAAAGCATAATCAACATTTCAGACCTTGCTGGATCTCCCATGGAATAGAAGTCCCAATTTCGATTCAGTTGTACAGTAACAGATTGTGGTCTCTACTGAGTTTCCTTTTACATCCATTCTAAACAAGGCCACACTATTTGCATTTTTGGAGTTCTTGGCATAGGCCGCTTGTTGGGAAGGTGAAAGTAGATGCTGATTGTCCCAAAAGGATTTAGGGGCTAGTAGTGTGTATGTCATTAAGCCTTGACATAGTTTAATAAGCTGCCAAAATCCCCAGGTTTAACTCTCTACAGCTTCCCTATAACAGAATACAAGAAAAAACAAAATCCAGCATCACTACAGTCATGACGTGCACAGGAGCTGTAGTGTGTACACACTTACAAGAAATAATTTCCATTTCTTCAGTGCTGTGTGGAGGAAAACCCTCAGCTCCATTGCAAAACATGTACAGGAAAGCATGACTCAAAGAACCTGCAATTGAGTAATGACTGACACCTACTATCTGAAAACCATTATCACTCCCTTTTAAATATTCTCATACCCTCCTTCCAGATCTGAAATAATCAAACCTCAAGAAAACTTTTTAACCCAGAAGAGAGAAAGATCCAGTGGTTTTCTCCACCAGGGAATCTTACAAATATTTAAGGTATGTACAAGCTTTTGTAATAACGCACTAACAAATGGCAATGTCAACAACAAAGATGAAATGTAACAGATATAAAAAGATTAGCTGGACAGAGTGGTATCCTAGAGACAACTAGTTCAGTGAGATGTAGGGTGAAAATTAGATAGAGAGGTTATTTAAAATGGTGTAAACATAAAGAAACACAACTGGCATTAGTTAACTAAATCTGTATGAAAAACACCATTGATTGTTTCTATAAAAAGTCCACTATTGACACTGGTGGAGTTAAATAGGAACTAAAACAGCTCAGTTTCTATAAAAATATTCAGTGGAACCACAGTCACAGGACAATAACTGACATCTTCGTCACAATAAACCACTTCCATCTCAGCAGTTTCCACAGAGCTGCTTTGATGTCCTTGTTTCTCATGCTGTAGATGACCTGATTCATCAATGGTGGGATCATAGAATAGAGAACAGACAGCATGAGGTCCAGAGCTGATGCGGACCCAGATGTGGGTTTCATATAGGCAATCAGAGCAGTGCTAGCCAGCAAGGAGACAAAAATGAGGTGGGGAAGACAGGTGGAAACTGCTTTATGCCAGCCCTGCTCAGAGGGGATTCTCAGTACAGTAGAGAATATCTGAATATAAGACAGAAATATAAACACAATGCAACCAGCACTTAAACATGCACCAAATATGATAATCTGAATTTCGCTACTAAACTCGTCTGAGAAGGAGATCCTAAGGAGCTGGGGGACTTCACAGAAGAACTGGTTGATGATGTTGGAGTGGCAGGAGGGCAGCCTAAAGGTATTCCATGGATGCAGGGCAGACTACAGAAGAGCAGCACTCCAGGCCATGGCTGCCATTAGCAGACAAGCTCTCCTGTTCATCAATGTCGCATGGTGCAGTGGTTTGCAGATGGCAATGTATCAGTCATAAGCCATGATGGTGAGATTGGCAAGGTCTGCTGGAATGAAAAAGTGGACTAAAAAAACTTGGGTGACACATCCAGAATAGGAAATCAACCTGGTGTTCAGTATGGAATTGGCCATGGATTTGGGAACAGTGACAGAGGTGGATCCGATGTCTAGGATGGACAGATTGAGGAGGAAGAAGTACATTGGGGTGTAGAGGTGGTTGTCAAAGGCTATGAGTGTGATAACAAGGAGATTGCCAATCAGGGCTGCCAGGTATATTGTTAGAAAACTGGCCAAGTGCAAGATCTGCAATCCGAGGGCATCGGAGAACCCCAGGAGTAGGAACTCAGTCACAGAGGTGCAATTGAACATCATCATCCACAGTGCCTTTTGGGATGCCTCTGGAGGGAAAGGGAATGACTGTGACAAGGACAAGAGGAAGCCAGAGAAAAAAAAAACAAAATTTTTCTTGTCCACAATTGTCCATGACTTGATTTTTTTTGAGGTCCACCATATTTTCTGTCGAAAGGGAAATATGTGATAAATATCAAGGTTCCCAAAGTGACAATATATTTCATACTTTTTTTTTTTTTAATTCAGATTAGTGGCATTTCATCCAGAAAGTGGACAGGAAAAGTATTTTGTCATTGATTTTGCAGACACCTTGTCACTGCCACTGACTAGTGCACATGTATTTCCCATGTCTGTGAAAGTGAAGAAGTTGACACTGCACTATCACGTTGGCATAAACTGCTCCAGCTACTTTCTAGTCCAAGAGGCCATGTCAGTTCATATCAGGTGCAAGTCCTTTGCAAGTTCATGTGACTTGGGAAAAGGGAATAATTACAACCCCAGATCCTATCATTTCATGAATGTCAGTGCCTGAATCTTATCCACAGGCAGCTAAGCATGAAATTATGAAGTCATAAAGGTCGTCTCATAGTATTTCCATTTTCCTAGGACATAGAGCTTAAGATGCTGGCTGTGTCCACTCTCTAAAGGGACCTGGGAAGACTGGAATCAAATGGCTGGCAGGATGTGCACAAGGCTGTGTGTTCAAACTGGCTTCAAGTCTCAGAAATATATATAAGTGTGGGTTGTCAACATCCCTGCATGGTCTCTATATTTTGTAACTCATCTACTTCAAAGATATTTGAACTTTTCTTTATCAGTTTAGTCTGAAAATGTTCAGTGGCCATGAGTCTAGATGATTCTTATTATTTCAGGGGTTACTGATAAAGAGGGAGATGTGTTAGCAGGTCAGCTCCAAGCCCAGGGCAGGTTGTGATGCACAGGGAAGCTCTGCCTGCCATGCTGCTGACCTGTGGTCATGGCTATTTCCCCTCTCTACAAAGGCAGTGCCTTGGGCTGCTGTCCTGGTTCCCCGCTCAATTACATTACTGTAGAAAAGGTGAACATTTCAGGACAGAAATATGCCATTTTTCATATAAATACTTATATGTATTGTACTTTTTATGACGTGTAGAAATTTTATTAAATGGAGAATAAAGTTCAGAAATAATTTTAAATATAATTCATTATATTTTTTTATGAAAGATCCTCTCTATTAAAACCCAAACATTATTGAATTGTATATATTACTTACTGCGCTCCTCTTAAGGGTTTTGTTTCAGTTTCCTATGTTAAATCCTTGACTGCCAGGGCAGCTTGATTACTGACCATCTACTCTTCCCTCCCATCTCTTGTGCCCCAAGTGTGCTATCTAAATGGCAGGGGTACAGGTTTCTCAGGGTAGTGCACTCCTCACTCTGTGGGAGAACTAAGAGGAGGAGATCCAAAACGATGAGTGCCTGAAGAAGAGCTCGGCGTGCAGCTGACTTGAAGCAGTACTGCAATGAAGGGACTGAAGTCGTAGTCAGTGAGTTGTCTATGGATATGTTGGGAGGTCTTGTAGGACTGTTTCCCTAGAGCCCTGCACAGCTCAGAAGCAGAGTTCATGGGCAAACATGCTGGATTCACAGATATTGAAGCCAGAAGGACTGTCCAGAGTCTCTTATTGGACCTACTGCTGACCACATGTCAGAGGATCTCGCTGTGGTTTGTAACAGGTTGCGTCTATCAGTGGGACAATGTGTCTAGGCTTTGCTAATTACAACATGGGGATGGGAGGAATTTTTCCCCCTCTTGTTGCTATCAGTGTGAGGGCCCCCCTCTCCTGACAACCCTGCCTTCCTCAGCAGCACGGGGTGTTGGCTGCAGCCCAGGCTAAAGGGTTTTCCCTGTCTGCCCAGGGACATGCCAGTCACCACATTTGGGAGCCAGAAGGAAGTTTGCTGCAGAGTCAGATGGGTAGAGACTTGTGGGGGATGAGGGTCCTTTCTCTGTAATGGGGTGGGAGTGCTGCCTTCTTGGTATATCCTGAATGACTTTAAAAGCACTTGCAGAAGCAGTATGATGATAGTCTTCATCTCCCTCTTTTACCTGTAGCAAATTTTGGTAGTTTTAGTGACTGTGGGCAATATACCTTGTAGTGGTGTGACAGAGTGTCTGCATATTTTAGAAACAGTTTAAACAAGATTTTATAAGGGATAGCTTGAGTAGGTAAGATGCTGCCTTCAGCAGGGGCCTGAACCTCCAGAGCTGCTTCCAATCCTAATTTTGTATTAGTCTGTAATTTATCACTCTTGCCTGGTACATTGGACCATCCCCTGCTCAGCTGCCAGGTTTGGACTCTAACTAAGACTTCCCCGGGAAGTGAGACAGTGTTCATTTTTAGAGTCCTGTCTGCTCTTTCTTCCTAAGTACTGCAATGGAGGGGAGCACACAGGCCCAGGTGGATGCATGGGCAGAAATAGAGGGACCAATGACATGGTAGCAAGTGGTAGACGAGCAGGTGAGGCTGACACATACTGACCTTAGCTTGGGGGAAAAGTGGAAAGATGTCCACATACATGTTATCATTGGAGCTCTTAAGCAATGGGGGCAAGGGCCGGGGGAAAGCATGGCAAAGGGGAGTAGAGATGGGGAGAAGAGAGAAAACCCCAAACCCCAATAAAGTAGGTTCAGATTAGGAATCAGGAGCACGTCTTCATTAATGGACCAATGGGGCAGTTTAGTAGACTAATTAAGGTGTTGTGCAATCTCCATCATTGGAGGTGTTCAAGGGGATGGATAAGCATTGGTCAGGCATGACCTAGGAATAGCTACATCCGTGTTCTTCTCTGGTTATTTCCAATTCCTCTGGTCTTTGCTGTTGCTTCACTGGATCAGGAAGGATTTTCTTTCTCCTTCCTTTTGCTACACGAGACACAGGGGATTTTTTACCACCTTTAGAAGCGTTGGATGTTGGCTGAAATCAAGGTTGGAGATTTTGACTTCATAGGAAGTCAAATAGGTTTCCCTATTTGCTTTTATTAACCTGTTAAGCATGGCTTTTAATGTGGATAGCTATGACCCTGCGTCAGGCACAGGGTTGAAATAGTATCATAGTTTCTTGGTTTCTAGGGTCAGAAGGGACCTGAAGAGATCATCAAGTCCGACCCCCTGCCTTGGGCAGGAATGAGTGCTGGGATCATAATACCCCAGTCAGGTATTTATCTAACCTCCTCTTGAAGGCCCCCAAGGTAGGGGAGAGCACCACCTCCCTTGAGAGCCCATTTCAGAGCCTGGCAGCCTTAACCATAAAATAATGCCTCCCGATATCAAATCTGAACCTGCTCTAAATCAATTTGTGGCCATTATTCTTTGTTATCCCAGGTGGTGCTTGGGGGAACAGAGCCTCACCTATTTTCTGCTGGCCCCTCGTGATGAGTTTATAGATGGCCACCAGATGCCCTCTCAATCTTCTCTTGTGGAGGCTGAATAGATTCAGGCCCTTTAGTCTATCTTTTTAGGGCCTGGCCTACTGCCCCCTGACCGTGTGTGTGACCCTCCTATGGACCCTCTCAAGATTAGCCACATCCCTCCTGAATTGCGGTGCCCAGAACTGGATGCAGTACTCCAACTGCAGTCTGACCAGTGTCACATAGAGGGGAAGGTTCACCTCCCTGGACCTGCTTGTGAAGCATCTGTAGATGCATGACAAGGTGTGGTTAGCCTTATTGACCAGTCCCTTGCATTGGCAGCTCATGTCCATCCTGGAGTCAACAATGACTCCAAGATCCCTTTTAGCCATGGTGTTGTTGAAAAGAGTGTTCCCCTGCCTACAGGTGTGTTGCTGGCTCCTTCCCCCTAGATGCAGCACCCTACACTTGTCACTATTGAATCCCATCCTATTCTCATCCACCCACCTCTGTAATCTGTCTAGATCTGGCTGGATTCGGTCCCTCCCTTCCAGTGTGCCCACTTCTCCCTACATCTTTCCCATCACCAAATCTGGACAGCGTGCTTTCCATGTCTACCTCTAAGTTGCTGATAAAGATGTTGAATAGCACAGGCCTGAGGACCGAGCCCTGGGGAACTCCACTGTCCACATCTGTCCAGGTTGAAAATGACCTGTTCACCACCACTCTCTGGATGGGACCATCGAGTCAATTTGTCACCCATCTAACTGCGTAGGCATCAATGCCGCAGTTGCCTAGTTTTTTTGTGAGAATGGGGTCAGTCACAGTGTCAAAGGCCTTCTTGAAGTCCAAGTAGACAACATCCACCTCAACACCCACATCCAAGGACTTTGTGAACTGGTCATAAAAGGAAACAAGGTTAGTCAGGCCAGCTCTGCCCACAATAAACCCATGTTGGTTTCCCCCGGAGCATTACCTCCCATGCTGGGGCCCCACAGATGTGTTTCCTCATAATTTTCTCAAAGGTCTTCCCAATGACTGAGGTCAGACTAACCTCCAGTTACCTGGGTCCTCCTTTCTCCCCTTGTAGTAAATGAGGACCACATTGACCCTTTCCCAGTCCTCTGGGACCTGGCCCGAGCACCACAAGCGCTCATACAGCCATGCCAGTGCCCCAGCAATGACCTCCACCAATTCCCTCAGTACCCTGGCATGAAGAGCATCCAGACCTGCTGATTTAAACATGTCCAGCCACTCCAAGAGTAACCTAACTAGATTGTCCCTGACCCTAGGCATGCCATTGTGTCTCCTGAGCCTATCCATAATCCTAGTGGGGGAGTTGCCCTGGTCCCTGCTTGGAAATATGGATGCAAAGAACTCATTGAGGAGATCAGCTTTTTCCTTTGCTGCAATCACTAGATTGCCAAGCCAGTCCTTTAGGGGCCCCACATTACCCGGTGCCTTCTTCTTACTCCCTATGTACTTGAAAAAGGACTTTTTATTATCCTTAATTCTGGTTACCAGCCCTAGCTCCATCTCTGCCTTGGCCTTCCTAACCGCCTCCCTGCAGTCCCAAGCAACGGAGGTGTAATCCTCGTTGATGACAGCCCCTTGCTTCCACTGATTGTATGCCATCTTTTCTGCCCGTAGGCCTGGAGTAGATGACATCCCGGTGTACCTTCCAGGTCTACTTCTTCTTATTCTATGAGAAGTGAGGAGGCTGTCCCCTTCTCCAGGTTCTAACATGTGTGGTATGGGTGCTTTCTACAACTACAAGTTTGGACTTCCCCCACCTTGTTCATATACCTGAGGAAGCCTGGGGTTTTTTGCACACATCTAGATGTCAGCCAGATCCCCTCCACACTTCAGGTGCCTTGTGTCCAGTCCCTCAGACTTGTACACATGCAGCTTTTCTAAGTAACTCTTAAACTGATCTCTTGCCAGTGCTGGCTGCTCGATTGCTCTCCAAACTGTGCTGCCCAGTGCAGTAGTCAGGGAGCTGACCTTCCTTGTGAAGACTGAGGTAAAAAAGGCATTGAGCACTTCAGCCATTTTCACATCATCTGTCACTAGCTTGCCACCCCCATTCAGCTAGAAACCCATACTTTCCTTCATCTTCCTCTTTTTGCTGACACACTTGTACAAAGCCTTCTTGTTATCTGTCATGTCCCTAACTAGCAGAAACTTCAGCTCTCTTTGCCCTTCCTGATTTCATCCTTGCAGGCCTGAGAAATACTCTCATACTCCTCCCTAGTCATTGATCTAAGTGTACTCTGCTTGCAGCTTCCTTTGGTGGTCACTGAAGAGTTCACTACTGAGCCAAGCTGGTCTTCTGCCATACCCGCCAGCTTCCATGTACATTGGGATGGTTTGTATCAGTGCCCTCAGTAAGGTTTCCTTAAAGTACAGCCAGCTCTCTGGGGCCCCTTCCCCCTTAGACTGGCCTCCCAGGACATCCTGCCCATGAGTTCCCTGATGGAGTCAAAGTCTGTTTTCCTTATTCCACTTCTCTCCATCCTTCCTTTCCTCAGGATCCTGCCTGCAATCTTCTCGTAGGCTCTGCTGCCCCAGTTGCCATCCTCTACTAAATTCCCCACCACTTCTTCCCTGTGTCTGATTGGCATATCAGGAAGAACACAGCCCTTAGTTGGTCTCTCCCTCACTTGCTCCAGGAAGTTCTCAGCAACATTTTCTGAAAACTTCCTGAATTGCCTGTGTGTTACTGTATTGCCCTCCGAGCAGATGTCAGGGTGAAAGAAGTTCCCCATGAGAACCAGGGCTTGTGATCAGGAAACTTCTCTTAGGTGTCTGAAGAAAACATCATGCACCTCCTGCTCGTGGCCTGGTGGTTTAGAGCAGACCCCCCACCATGACATCACCCTTGTTGATCCCTGCCAACCGTAACTCAGAGACTTTCAACAGGTCTGGTCTCCAGTTTCATACTGGAGCTCTGAGCAATCAGAGGGCTCTTTACCATATAGCAAAACTCCTCCTCCTTTTCTCCCCTGGCTGCCCTCCCTGAACAGTTTGTACCCATCCATGACAGTGCTCCAGTCATGTGAGTTCCCACCAAGTCTCTGTTATTCCAATTATGTCATGGTGTCATGACTGAGTGAAGACTTCCAGTTATTCCTGTTTCTTTCCCAACCTCCATGCATTCATGTACAGATATGTGAGATAACTATCTGATTATCCTACTTTCTCAAGAAGAATTAGAAGGCTTCCCCTGTTGTCCCTTCTGCTTGTTCTTCCTCCAGTTCACCCACTTCCACATTTACATCATAGCTTTGGTTCCCATCCCAGGGCATACCTAGTTTAAAGCCCTCCTCGCTAGGTTAGGTAGCCTGTCTGCAATCATGCTCTTCCCTCTTTTTGTCAGGGAGATCCCATCTCTGCCTTGCTATCTTTTTATTGGTGCAACATCCCATGGTCAAAGAAGCCAAGGCCCTGCTGGAGACACTATCTGCACAGCCATGCATTCATCTGCAGGATGCATCTGCTCCTGCCTGGGCCCTTCCCCTTGACTGGGAAGATCAAGGAGAACACCACCTGAGACCCTTAACCTTTCACCATTGCAGCCAGAGCCCTGTAGTCCCATTAGTTCTGCTCAGGATCACCCCCGACTGTATCATTCTTGTCCACACAGATGAGCTGTGTAGTAGTCAGAGGGATGGATGAATCCCAGTAATCCCTCTGTGCGACTACAGAGCCACTGGCCTTTATCTTTGAAAACTCTTGGTGACTGGGTTATGTCCAAGATATTTGAAAAGGGCAAAAATACTGCCCAACTTTAAGAAAGTGAAGAAGGGGAGAAGGAGGATCTAGGAAGTTACACACAGGTCAGTCACACCTCAGTCTGTAAAACAATCATGGAGCAGGTCCTCAAGGAATCAATTTCTAAGGACTTGGAGGAGACAAAGGTGATTACGAACAGTCAGCATGGGTTCACCAAGGGCAAGTCATGCATGACCAACATGAGTGCCATTGTGCATGCAAAGTGCATGGACAGAACACTGGACATGATATATTGTCCCTTTCACAAGGCCTTTGATATGATCTATGATCGTTCGGTATACTACAATATTCTGACAAGCAAGCCAAGGAAGTATGGGGTTGATGAATGGACTGTGAGATAGATAGAAAACTGGCTTGAGGATACAAGTGAAGGGATAGTAATCAATGGCTCTATGTCTATCTGGCAGCCAGAATCAAGTGGAGTGCTCTAGGGGTTGAGTCCAGAACCAATTTTGTTCAATATCATTGCCGACAACTGGGAAGATGTCAGAGAGTGCAACCTGAGCAAGTCTGCAGGTGACACCAAGTTGGAGGCAGTAATAGATATGCTTGAGGGCAGGACTATGATTCAGAGAGACCTTGACAAATTGGAGGATTGGACCAAACACAATCTCATGAGGTTCAGTAACGACAAGTGCAAAATCCTGCATGTAGCATGGAACAATCCTATGCACTGGTACAGACTGGGAACTGACTGGCTAAGTAGCAGGACCTAGGGGTTACAGTGGATCAGAAGGTGAGTATGAACAAATGCTGTGCCCTTGTTGCAAAGAAAGCCAATGGTAATTGTGCTGCATTAGCAGGAGCATAACCAGAAGATCAAAGGAAGTGATTCTTCCCCCATGTTTGGCACTGGTTAGAGCACATCTGAAGTAATGTTTCCAGCTTTGGGCCTCCCACTATTGAAAGGATGTAGACACACTGGAGAGAGTCTACTTGAGGGCAGGAACAATGGTTAAGGGGCCAGGTTACATGAGTTATGAGGAGAGGCTGAAGGAAATGGGCTTATTTATTTTGGAGAAGAGAAGACCAAGATGATGTTTAAAAGCAGCCTTCAACTCCCTCAAGGGTGGTTACAAAGAGGATGGAGCCCAATTGTTCTCAGTGCTGGCAGATGAATGAACAAGGAGCAAGGTCTCAAGTTCAGTTTAGATATTAGGAAAAAAAATCTTATCAGCAGGGTAGTAATGCATTGGAACAGGTTACCCAGAGAAGTGGTGGAAGCTCCATCCTTGGTGGTTTTTAAGACCCCGCTATACAAAGCCTTGAGTGGGATGATCAAGTTGAGAGTGGTCCTGCTTTGAGGAGTGTGTTGGACACGATCTGCTGAGGTCCATTCCAACCCTAATTTTCTATGATCCTAAGATTAGTCATTGGTGTAGAGCAGCGTTAGCTACAGGGGAAACATCCCTCAGAGTTTTACAACACCACTCCTCTCATACAATAATAGAAGCATAGGAAATTAGGGATGGGAGGGACTTTGGGAGGCCATCTAGTCCAACACCAACTAAAAGCAAAACTAAAAGCAAAATCTCCAGTTGGATCATGCCAACCATGTCTTGGTCTATCCCAGTCTTAGGAACCTCCAAGGAAGGAGATTCTGCCACCTCTCTGCCTTTCAGCTCGACGCAGACTTCTCTTTGCTTCTGTTTCTTGTGTGAAAAGCACATTGCCTGAACTAGCTTCAAACTGCCCAACAGTATGAGTCACTATCACTCCAAATAATCCTATTCATTACTTTCACAACTTACCTTTTGGGTGTCAGTTCTGGACAGTTTCCTAAACTCTCGTTAGTAAATAACCTGAGCTGATATTTTTCTCTTTTTTTTTTTCTTTTGGAAGATGCTGTTTTCTGGGAAATTCTAGGAAATGTTGATTATTCTTTCCAATTTGAAAGAAAAACACATTTTAGACCTTGCAAGATCTCCCATGGAATAGAAGTCCCAATTTCGATGCAATTTTACGGTAACAGATTGTGGTCTCTATTCGGTTTCCTTTTACATCCATTCTAAACAAGGCCACACTCTTTGCATTATTGAAATTCTTGGAGTAGGCTGCTTGTTGGGAAGGTGAAAGTAGCTGCTAACTGGTCCTGAAAGGATTTAGGGACTAGCAGCATGAACATCATTTGGTCTTCGCATATTTATATCAGCTGCCTAAATCCCCAGGTTTAACTACCTACAGGTTCCCTATAGTGGAATACAAGGACAGCCAAAATCCAGCATCACTACAGTCATGACTTGCACAGAAGCTCTAGTTTGTACACACTTACAATAAATCATTTCCATCTCTTCAGCGTTGTGTGGAGGAAAACCCTCAGCGCTCTTGCAAAACCTGTACAGGGAAAGCATGACTGAAATTCCAGGAACCTGTGTAATGACTGACACCTACTATCTAAACCCCATTATCACTCCCTTTTAAACCTTCTGATACCCTCCTTCCAGATCTCAAATAATCAAACCTCAAGAAAACTTTTTAACCCAGAAGAGAGAAAGATCCAGTGATATTCTCCACCAGGGCATCTTACAAATATTGAAGTTATCTAAAAGCTGTTGCAATAGTGCAGTAACAAAGGCCAGTATCACCATCAAAGATGAAATTTAACAGATACAAAATGATTAGCTAGGGCAAAGTGATATCCTAGAGATGAACTAGTTCAGTGAGATGTTGGTTTATAATTAGATAGAGAGGTTATTTAAAATGGTGTTAACATAATGAAACACAACTGACATTAGTTAATCAACTGTGTTATTCATACAGATTTAGTTGTTTCTATAAAAACTCCACAACTGACACTGGTGGAGTTAATTTGTATTAAAACAGCTCAGTTTCTATAAAAATGTTCAGTGAAACCACAGTCACTGGACAATAACTGACATCTTTGTCACAATAAATCAATTCCATCTCATCAGTTTCCACAGTGCTGCTTTGATGTCCTTGTTTCTCATGATGTAGATGACCGGATTCATCATCGGTAGGATCATAGAATAGAGAACAGACAGCATGAGGTCCAGAGCTGATGCGGACCCAGATGTGGTCTTCAAATAGGCAATCAGAGCAGTGCTAGCCAGCAAGGAGACAACAATGAGGTGGGGAAGACAGGTGGAAACTGATTTATGCCAGCCCTGCTCAGAGGGGATTCTCAGTACAGTAATGAATATCTGAATATAAGACACAAATATAAACACAATGCAACCAGCACTTAAACATGCACCAAAGATAAGGATCTGAATTTCACTAGTAAACATCTCTGAGCAAGAGATCCTAAGGAGCTGGGGGACTTCACAGAAGAACTGGTAGATGACGTTGGAGTGGCAGAAGGGCAGCCTAAAGGTGTTTCCTGTGTGCAGGGCAGAGTACAGAAAAGCCATGCTCCAGGCCGTGGCTGCCATTTGCAGACAAGCTCTCCTGTTCATCACTTTCTTATAGTGCAGTGGTTTGCAGATGGCGATGTATCAGTCATCAGCCATGGTGGTGAGAATGGCAATGTCTGGTGGAACTGAAAAATGGATTAAAAAAACTTGGGTGACACATCCAGAATAGGAAATCAACCTGGTGTTCAATATGGAATTGGCCATGGATTTGGGGACAATGACAGAGATGGATCCAATGTCTAGGATGGACAGATTGAGGAGGAAGAAGTACATCGGGGTGTGGAGGTGGCTGTCAACGGCTATGAGCGTGATAACAAGGAGATTGCCAATCAGGGCTGCCAGGTATATTATTAAAAAACTGGCCAAGTGCACGATCTGCAATTCCAGGGCATCGGAGAATCCCAGGAGTAGGAACTCAGTCACAGCGGTGCAATTTGAGATCATCATTCACAGTGCCTTTTGGGATCCCTGTGGAGGGAAAGGGAATGACTGTGTCAGGAGAAGAGCAAGCATGAGAATACCCCCACCATTTCTGCCCGCAATAGTGCATAACTTGATTTTGAGAGGGCCTCCTTATTTTCAAATGAAAGGCAGTTTTCTGATGAAAGATAAGGGTTCCTAAAGTGACTACATTTTTCATTAAACTTTTTTCTCCCTTCAGAATATCATCACATTACATCCAAAAAATGGGCAGGAGAAGTATTGTTCTAGTGCTTTTGCAGAGACCTTGTTATCCCCCTGATTAAACCTTATGCACTTCCCGTGTCTGTGAAAATGGAGAAGTTTTCAACGGATTGACTGCTCTTTCTTCCTAAGTACTGCAATGGAGGAGAGCCCACACGCCCAGGTGGAGGCATGGGTAGAAAGAGAGGGATCAATGACGTGTTAGGAAGTGGGAGATGAGGAGATGAGCCTGACATACTGACTTTAGCTTGGGGGAAAAGTGGAATGATGTCCACATACATGTTAACATTGGATATCTGAAGGAATGGGGGCAAGGGACAAAGGGAAGCAGGACAAAGGAGAGTAGAGAAAGGGAGAAGAGAGAAAATACAAAACACCAGTAAAGAAGGTTTAGATTGGGTATCAGGAGAACGTCTTCACTGATATATCAATGGGGCAGTGAACTAGATTGATTAGGGCTGTTGTGAAATCTCCATCCTTGGAGATGTTCAAATCCTATCATTTCATGAATATCAGTGCCTGAATCTGACCCACAAGTAGCTGACCATGAAGTTGTGCAATCAAAAAGGCTATGCCATTGTATTTCCATTTTGCTAGGGACATATAGCATAGACACAGCAAGTATTATTGGGCATTTTGGGGCAAAAGTGCTCAAAAGCCTCCCTGGCTCACCAAGGATGTCCGGGAATGCCTGGTTGCCAAAAAGGCGGCATACACTTGGTGGAAGTGGGGGGCAGCAATCTCCAAAGAGGAGTATACCTCCACTGCTCGGGCCTGTAGGGGGGCTCTTAGGAAAGCTAAGGCGGACATAGAGCTAGGACTAGTGTCCAAGAACAAAGATAATAAAAAAGTCCTTTTTCAAATATATAGGGAGGATGAAGAACGTACTGGGAAATGTGGGGCCCCTGCAAGATATGCTGAGCAATCTGGTGGTTGCGGCAGAGGAGTAGGCAGACCTCTTTAACAAATTCTTCACCTCCGTTTTCTTATGCAGGGACCGGGACACCCCCACCGTGATTCAAGACGGATTCGAGAGGAACGCCCCAAGACCTAAGGTTGAGGAGGACTGGGTTAGAGTGCTTCTGGAGGGGGTGGACGTGTTCAGATCAGAAGGTCCAGATGCTTTCCACCCCAGGGTGTTGAGGGAGCTAGCAGGGGTTATTGCAGGGCCCTTGGCATGGCTTTATGAGCGCTCATGGTGCTTGGGCCAGGTGCCAGATGATTGGAAGATAGCCAATGTGGCCCCCATCTTTAAAAAAGGGAGGGGTGAGGACCCGGGCAACTATAGGCCCATCAGTCTTACCTCAATCCGGGGGAAACCCTTTGAGAAGATCATCAAGGAGCACATCTGTGATGGGCCGGCATCGGGGATGATGCTTAAGGGCAACCAGCATGGTTTCATTAGGGGCAGGCCACATCAGACCAACCTGATTGCCTTTTACAATCAGGTCACAAATGCATTGGATGCAGGTGTTGCTGTGGATATAGTCTTTCTGGACTTCAGCAAGAGGCCTTTGACAATGTTGACCACTCCATCCTCATTAAAAAACTAGGTGACTGTGGCATGGATGCCTACATGGTCAGATGGATTGAGAATTGGCTGAAGGTTGGTACTCAGAGGGTGGTGGATGGGTCATATTCGACCTGGGGGGAAGTGGGCAGCGGAGTCCCCCAGGGCTCGGTCCTTGGGCCTGCACTGTTCAATTTCTTTATCAGCGATTTGGACGACAGGGTGAAAAGCAACCTGTTCAAATTTGCTGATGATACCAAAATTTGGGGTGAGGTGGGAATGTTAGCAGGGAGGGAAAGACTGCAGCAAGACCTGGATAGGTTGCAGGGGTGGGCTAACAAAAACAGGATGCGTTTCAATACTGACAAGTGCAGGGTGCTGCACTTGGGCAGTAGTAACCAGCAGCACACTTACAAGATGGGAAACTCCCTTCTTGAGAGCACGGAGGCAGAAAGGGATCTTGGAGTCATCATTGACTCCAAGATGAACATGGGCTGACAGCGTGAGGTCACGGTCGGCAGGGCTAACCGGACCCTATCGTGTATCCACAGGTGCATCTCAAGTAGGTCCAAGGAGGTGATCCTCCCCCTCTACACGACACTGGTCAGGCTGCAGCTGGAGTACTGTGTCCAGTTCTGGGCACCACACTTCAAGAGGGATGTGGGCAACATTGAGAGGGTCCAGAGGAGGGCCACCCGCGTGATCTGGGGACAGCAGGGCAGACCCTACAATGAGAGGCTACGAGACCTGAACCTGTTCAGCCTTCACAAGAGAAGGCTGAGGGGGGACCTGGTGACCATCTATAAACTCACTAGGGGGGACCAAAAGGGTTTGGGGGAGACCTTGTTTCTCCTAGCGCCCCCCGGGATAACAAGGAATAACAGCCACAAGTTGTTGTAGTGTAGGTTTAGATTAGACATCCATAGGAACTACTTCACAGTTAGGGCGGCTAGAATCTTGAACCAACTTCCAAGGGAAGTGGTGCTGGCTCCTACCCTGGGGTCTTTAAGCAGCGGCTTGATGCCTACCTGGCTGGGGTCATTTGAGCCCAGTTTTCTTCCTGCCCAGGCAGGGGGTCAGACCTGAAGATCTACAAGGTCCCTTCCGACCGTATTTCTATGATTCTATGATTATAGGGCATTTATACCTGTGCTCCTAGAAAGTGGAGGTGTGGGGCACACTAATCAAAAGCACCTGGAGCACCACATGTATCAGCATCCCCATGATGAAAAATGGTGCCAGGAGACTTTGAACTGAAGCTCATCGAATGGGCACCCTTCTGACGTTTTTCAGCACCAGAATGTTGATACATGTGATGCTGGAGTCTGCTGGAGCACGGTAATTACCACGCTCCAGCAGTCTTGATTAAAGTCATCTGGAAAGATTGCACACTTAGCTTTGTCATTTGCTTGTCAACTGGCCTCAAATCTCAGAAATATATACAAGCATGAGCTATCAAGTTCCTTCAGTTCTGCTCTACATTTTGTAACCCATCTACTTCAGAAATATTGACCTAGTTTTCATTTGTTTAAGTTAAACATTCACAGTGGCCAAGAAGCTGTATTACTCCTAGTACTTCAGGGGTTATTAAAAAAAGGAAGATATGATAGCACGGCAGCTCCAAGCCCAGGGAAGTTGTCATGCAAAGGGCAGCTCTTCCTGCCATGGTGCTGACCTGTGGTCATGGCTAGTTTTCCCCCCTCCACAAAGCAGTGCCTGGGGCTGCTGCCCTGGTTACCCCCCCCCCCCCCCAGTTATATTACTGTAGTAAAGGTAATAGTTTCAGGACAGAAATACTCCATTTTCCATACATGTACATATATGTTTAACTTTTCTGACCAAGTGTAGAAATTGTCTTAAATGGAAAATAAAGCTCCTAAAGAATTTTTAACAATAATTCATAATTCTGTTCCAGATGTTCCTCTGGCTTAACACCCAAACAATATCGATTTGAATATATTACATACTGTGCTCGTCTTAATGGTTTTGTCTTCAGTTTCTTACATTAGGTCCTTGAATGCTAGGATGGCTTGGTTACTAACCATCTGCTACTATATCCAGTCTCTTGTTCCCCCATCACTGCACTATCTAGATGCCAGATGTACAGGCTTCACTGAGTTGCCCACTCCTCACTCAGTGACAGAGCTCTTCCTCAAGGAGAAATGATTTTGACCTCCTCCTCTCAGTTCTATGTGTAGCTGACTTGCAACTTTACTGGAATAAAAGGACTGAAGCTGCAGAGCAGTGATTTGTCTATGCATCTTTTATAAGGACTTGTGGGACTCAGTGCCTAGAGCCTTGCACAGCTCAGAAGCAGAGGCCAGGGACAAACATCCCTAGATTCACAGATTGTTAAGCCAGAAGGTACTGTCATGATTCATTTGATCTACTGCTGACCACACGTCAGAGGATCTAACTCTGGCTTCTAACTTAGGCTGTGTCTATCAGTGGGCCAATGTTTCTGGACATTGATAGTTGCAACAAGGGGGTGGGGAGGATTCCCCTCCACTCCTGTCGCTATGCATGTCAGGGTACACCTTTCCCCCAACACTCCTTTCCTCAGAAGCCCTGGGTGTTGACTGCAGCCAAGGATAAAGGGTTTTCCCTATCCACTCAGGGTCATCATGATAATCACCAAATTTGGGAGAAGGAAGGAATCTAACCACATAGTCAGACTGTAGAGATTTGGAGTGGCGTGATGGGGTGGGAGGTCCTTCCGCTGGAATAGGGGGCATGGCTGCCTTATTTGCATCTCCTAAATGTATTTTAAAACCCTTGCAGCTACAAGATGCTGACAGTCTTCATCTCCTGGTTTTACCTGTGGCAGATTATGGTGGTTTTATTGTCTGTGGGTAATATGCATTGTAGTGGTGTGACAGGGTGACTGCATACTTTTAGAAACAGGTTAGGAAAAGGTTTTGTATGAGGTAGTTTGGATAGGGATAATCGTGCCTTGTACAGGGGGCTAGATCTCCAGACACTGCTTCCAGCCCTAATTTTCTATTAGTCTACAATTTATCACATTTTTCTTGTACATGGGGCTATCCCCTGGTCCGTTATTGGATTTTGACTCTAACCAAGACTTCCCCAGGAAGTGAGACAGGAATAAAAAGACAGAAATTTAAAGGTATATACTAAGTACTGCAATGGAGGAGAGTACATCAAGCCCAGGTGGATCTATCTGGAAAGAGAGGGAACAATGTGGTAGATGAGCAGATAAGGGTGACACGTAATGACCATACCTTGGGGGAAAGGTAGAATGATGTTCATAGACATGTTACTATGGGATAACTGAAGGCATGGGGGCAAGGGCTGAGGGGAAGCAGGAAAGAGGGGAGTAGAGAAGGGGAGAAGAGAGAGAATCCAAAATCCTAGTGAAGTAGGTTTAGATTGGGTATTCAAGGAACTTCTTCACTGATGGACCAATGAGGCAGCAGACTAGATGGCTTAGGGAAGCTGTGCAATCTCCATCATTGGAGGTGTTCAAGGGGATGGATAAGCGTTGGTCAGGGAGGATCTAGGAATAGCTACTTCCATGTTCTTCTCTGGTTATTTCCCATTCCTCTGCTCCTTGCTGTTTGCTGCATGGGATCAGGAAAGATTTTCATTTCTCTTCCTTTTGGTAAAGGTGTTTTTTTTTTTTTTTTTTTTTTTTTTCCTGCCAGATTTAGAAGCCTTGGGTGTTGGCTGCAGCCAAGGCTCTGGATTTTGACTGAGTGTGCTGAAGCTCCTGCTTGGACTAATATCCCAAGGTCGCTAGCTGTAGGGTCAGGATCAGACAGATCCCTATATTTGGAATCAGGAAGGAATTTCAACACATGGTCAAATGGAAAGGACCATGGTGGGGTTTTCCATCCTTCATAGGATTGGTGTTGCCTGTGCACTTTGAGTAAAAGGCTAGACAGAGATTTGCTGTGGAAAACAATGAACCTAGTCAAGCAGAGGGCTGGAGTAGATGACATCCAGAGGTCCATTCCAGATCTATTTTTCTGAGGTCCTATGAGAACTCAGGAGGGCTGTCTCCTTCTCCAGCCTCTAACCCCTGTGGGTTGAGTGCTTTCTAGAACTACAAGTTTGGGATTGACGCCGCCATGTGCAAATACCTAGGGAACACTGTTTCTCTGCACAGCTCTGCACATCAGCCAACTCCCTTAGCGCCCTTGGTCAGTGCTGTAGCAAAGAAATTTGGCACCCAGGGAAAGCCCACAGAGGCAGCCCGCCCTCACCTCGTGCACAGATCCAGGGGGTACACACCCCCCGAGCTTGCCTGGGAGTGCACACAGTGGTGGGAGCTGTCCACCCACTTCTTGTGCCACCCCAAATGAGCCATTCGCAGCTTCACCCCATGCCTTGCCCCGGCTGGGCACTATTTGTTATCTCCCCTTCGCTTCAGCACCCAGGGCAGTCACCCCACTCACCCCCTCCTTGCTATGGTACTGCCCTCGGGTACATTGAATACAATATTTCAGGCCCCGTGGACTTGTACATGTCCAGCTTTTCTAAAAAATTTCTAAGCTGTACTTTTGCCACTGTTGGCTGCTCTTTTCTCCCCAAACCGTCCTGCCTGGTGCCATAGTCTGGGAGCTGATCTTGCCTGTGAGCACTGAGGTTAAAAAAAAACATTGAATATTTCAGCCATTTCCACGCCATCGGTACCTATGTTGCTTCCCTCATTCAGGAGTGGGCCGACACTTTCCCTGAACTTCTTCTTGTTGCTGATGTACTAGTAAAAACCCTTCTCGTTATCCTTCATCTCCCTAGCTAGCTGCAACTCCAGTGGCATTTTGCCCTTTCTGATTTCATCTCTGCAGGCCTGAGCAATGCTCTTATATGCCTCCCTAGTCATTTGTCCACATTTCCACACCTTATAAGCTTCTTTTTGTGTCTTAGCTCACCAAATAGTTCTCTGCTAAGCCAAGCTGGTCTTCTGCCATACTTGCTAGTCTCCTTGTGCTCCTGGATGGTTTGTTCCTGCACCCTCAATAAGGTTTCTTTAAAATACAGCCAGCTCTCCTGGACTCTTTCCCCACCTCGGACTGGCCTAGCAGGGAATCCTGCCCATCAGTTCCCTGAGGTAGTCAAAGTCTATTTTTCTTAAATTTAGGGTCCTTAATCTGCTGCTCTTTTCCTTTCCTTTGCTCAGGATCCTGAACTCAATCATCTCGTGGTTGCTGCTACCCAAGTTGCCATCCACTACTACATTCCCCATCAATTCTTCCCTGTTAGTGACCAGCAGGTCAAAAAGAGCATGGCCCCTAGTTGGCCTCTCCAACTCTTGAAGTAGCAAGTTGTGCACTCTCCAAAAACTTCCTGGATTGCCTGTGCACTGCTGTATTGCCCTCCCAGCAGATGTCTGGGGGATTGAAGTCCCCCATGGGAATGTACGGTGCTTAGAGATCTATAGAGGAAAAGTGGTATATATTACTATGATATGCAAACAAGATAACAGACAAAAAGTACCCACTTTCCTAGGGGTATAAAGTGTCATGCTTCTCATCATCTCTTCTCATTCATGAAATGAGAATATCAGATTGACCACAAGCTAAGAAATACATATTCTGGCCTCCTCTCTTTTATACCACTTCAACCATCACCTTGTATTCAAGGAACATAAGGGTAAGCCTGTTTGGTAGGTGATGAAATTTGGGGCTGTAATTTTCAAAAGGCACAAAGGTATGTCTGTACCACTTTCAGGGTACTCCCTGTCACAACCCAAAGTTGTGATTTGTTGTTTGTATGTGCTTCGGCAACACTAAATTATGTTCCCGTTAAAATTACAGCTTCCTTGCACAATTGAGTTCTTTGCTGCGGGAGAGAACTCCGGTGCAATGGGGAATTTCCCGCCAATTTGCAGCTTCTTTGCATGGTGCATTTCTTTTGCATCTCAGAGATGCACGGTGCAAAGGAGTTCCTGCCATTTGTATTTAGATTCGCGCCACATTATTGACCAGTTCTGAATGAAGGCATACGTGGCAGCTAGCTATTGGCTTGCTAGCCATACAAAAGGCTTGGGTAGTTTCCGCCCAAGCCGGAGAGAGAGGAAAACTGGAGAGAGACAGAACTCGCCAGGAGGAGGAGACTTTGCGCTGTGTGAAGATCTCTAAGAGATGTGGACCCTTGCGGACCCAATGCACCTTTCTTAAGCAGGCAACAGAGGTCTAAACAGCCTCTGGCCTCTCCCCGTCACCGAGCGCAATCCTAGACGTATCCCTATCCTATATACCCAATTTTTGAACCCGCAGAGTCTTAACAGCTCCTGGGACCTGGGAACCAAACAAAACCCACAGAGATTCAGCCACTCCGTGAGGAAAATATTGCCGAACCGGCAGAGCCTTAACAACTCCGGGGCCAAAGAACCGAATTCATCAGAGAAATCCAACGAGGATTTAAGCGGAGCTGCACCTGGAAAACTGTCCAGCCTACACCGCGACCATCTTGGGTGTAAGTAAATCATCTTTTCAATCAACCATTACGCCTCTGTGACTAATTCTAGCCCGCGCGTGCCTTGCCGTCCCGTGGTTTTCTCCAGCCCCGCGTGCCTGGGCTGCTGGTCACAGTCCGCATGCGCAAAGACAGGCCCGGCTCGCCCCCGGCCCGCACACTCCCGAGAATGCGACTCTGAAACACACATAAGATACTTGCTTCTTCTCTGTATATCCTGGAAATAAAGCAATGAAACTTTCTTGGAGCCTGTTGTCCATGAAGGCTGTTGAATCCTTGTAATGGCACATCTCCTGGGTTGTCACTGTGGTCATCTGGGAGGGCTACAAGCTTTTGACTAAGGTGGCATCAAAATCCATGATACTTTTGGGGATTATGTACAATCTGTCCACTGTGTGTCTGGGCATGCATTATGCCATACCTGTGAGGCTGTGGGTCTGGTACACATCACCATGCATGTAATGGCATGGCATGTTTTCATGAATCACTGCCTCAGTATCTGGCACTTGCAGAAACAATGAGTCCAACCATGGTTCTGTCCATGGGCTGCCATTTCTGCAGTGACCCATTCAAAGGCTGCTAGGTTTTGGTGGTTTGAATGGAGTCCATACTGGCTCTCAACCCCTTCCCAAATAGTGAGGAGATTCACTACCTCCTCCTGGGCCCAGTTGGTGCTGCCCTTGCAAATGGTGCTGGACAATAATGGTGGGGCCATTGTTGAAGGATCAGGGGATGAGTACATGAATAGAGGGGTGTCCAAAGTGGACCATGACTCAGTGGATGAATGATTGGATAGGTGGGCAGGTCCCCCAATGAGTAGATCTTCCTGGTGGGTGAACGGGTCCATGGTTGTTCAGATGGACCTGACTCTGATGCTAACCTTAAGTGGTTGGTGAACATGAAATTGCTGGCAAATTCACCATTCAGGACAATTAATCGGTGGGTAAAACTGCGTGGGCCCTGTTACTTTTGGGCAGCCAGGTTCTAACACCAGGCCTACAGCAGCTGCCCCAGGTTGATGATGGCCTGGGATCGGGGCAGAAGTGGTGCCTGGAAGACCAACTGGGGCATTCTTGCCCTAGGAAGATACCCTGAGATACACTTTGTAATACCCCAGAAGAAGCTGTTACTGCCTTTTGTTCTGGATCTGTTTTTTGGGCTTTGCCTTGGGACATGGGAAATGGATGGCTGTATGCATGCACTTTGTCCCAGGAAAATACAGTTTCTCTTAGGACAAATACAGTCTCTGTTCATCGACTTAGACAGTGAGATACAATGAACAAGTTCTGACTTCAGAGCTTTCAGAGTTCAAAGCACAGTGGAATGAAAGTGTATTTACTTAGCTACAAATTGGTTGGACGTCCTCACATTCACACAGTATTCGCAGTCACCCCAGAGATTCTTCCCCAGGGGCTCAAGGACATATAGGAAAGAAACACATGTCAGAGTCATGAAAGGACCTGTCCTTATTCCAAAGGTAAGTGACAGGTACTTCAGCTTACGAGATATTGGGCTGTTCAGAGAACGTATCTGAAAGAGCTTCCCATGGCTCCTCCACATTCGTCTTTGTGACCGTGTGTTAAGATACTTGGCTTTTAACTGCTGTGCTATTAAACCTGATTTGAAAAGAGAAATCTCAGTTAACATCCACTGATTCCATCTTTCTACTTGTCTATACAACTATCTGTGTAACAAATTTCATTTCTCACTGTCATCTTCCTTTCTGTTGTCTCTGTTTACCCACCTGCTCTTATCACTTTCTGTCATTCATTTTTTGTTTTCTGTAGCCCTGTACAGACCTCCCTACCTTTCTTGTCATCTATCCCTGGCCATACCTCTTTTGTTTTTGTCCTCTTATCTTGATTTTTATCTTGGTGCGTGTGTCAGTATTCCTCTCTTTGATTCTTTGTATTTCTAGATGTGCATTTCTTTCTTTCATTCCGTCTTTTCATCTATTTCTCTTCGTGTATCTCCTTCTTTTTTCTTCTAACTGGATACATCACTTCTCTCTTGGCTTTCTAATAATTAACATAAATTCTGTATAAAAATTCAAAAGTACGTTTCTACAGATTACCTATCATTACCTATATCATTTTATTTTCTTTAAATTCTGCCAAGGGCTGGATTCTTTTATAATAATTATTATTTTTATAAACAACATCATACACATCATCATAACATAATTTATATTATTTTTAGTTCAAACATTTTAAGGGAAAGAGCAACTATCACTAATTTATCTTCTTTGTACTGTTTAATATTGTGGGTTACTTTATTTTGTCTCATTCTGGTCAATCTCTGTTGCCCACTGCATCATCTTTTTTTGTATCCTATTCCCACAATTTCTTTTTTACAAATATTACAGTAGTACTTAGACACTTCTGTTACAATATTTTCTAGAAAGCATCATTCTGGTGCATGCCAAATTAGTTATCTCTATTTTGATCCTCAAGTGATGTAAATGGAGCTGCAATTTTATACATGAAAGGAATATTTGTCCCACTTGTTTCAACATAGCTACATTGATTTGTACCAACTGAATGTGCAATGTATTAATCTCAAGAGAGCTGTACTAAACTTCTATAATCATTTTTGTCTTTGGGATAAGTGTCCATTTCTATTTAGTCTAGGCTTGACAAAAGAACTTAAAGGAACCAGGTATCAAATTCTCATAAAATGTCAAAAGCATTCAGGTGCTTAACTGTCTTAGGACTCTTTGAAAGCCTCAGACTTAACTTTAGCCTCTCTCTTTCTCCCCATACACATGCATACATTCACCCCTTTCTTTTGACACCCTTTGTCTGCATATATGTGTGCATGTGTATTTTCATTGTCCCTCTGGTTTTCAGTCTCTCTCTATTTAATTGCAGTTATAATTTTTATGTTTATCTATACTAAACACATATATCAGTCCCCCTTTCCCAAGTGTTTTAGTTCCAGCTTGCCATCCTTAAGCAACTGTGGCTGTCTCAATTTTAAGTGTAAATTATTCTCTATAACTATATAAGCTCTCTGTTTCTGCAATGGTGAAAGGTCACACCCATTCTACACAGGCTTTCCCTTTTCTGAAAAGCATTTTAACAAGTTTTCGCTTTTCTTCACACTGACTCCAAACCTAATTTATGAGACCGAAGTTTTCCCCTCTGTGAACCTGAATGAATAAAACAGAAAAGGATCATATGCCTATTTTTCCAAGGAAGTCCAAGGGAATTTAGCAATCATCTTCCAATGAATTTCATGTGGGTAGCAAACTCAATTAGGCTTTTTCTGAAAGTCTCATCCAAGTTGTTTCTTAGTAATATAAAATCAGTTTAATGACCTTTGCTTCTACATTTTTAAATGCTGTTTGCATCAATATATTACTCCAATTGCATATTCAAAAGGAGACACTTGATGCCAAAGACTCAATTCATGAGTTGGGTGCTTCAATCTCTTTGTTTCTTTTGGAAATCCTTGCCTGGAAGGGACCTCAGAAGGTCATGTAATCCAGCTTCCTGCTCAAGGCAGGATCAACCCTGGCTAAACCATCCCGGCCAAATGTCTGTCTAACCTGCTTCAAGGATGGAGATTCCAGTTTCTCTAGGTAGGCTTCTCTAAATGATCATAGGCTAGTCCTAATGATTACCCAGGGAATTCATGTAATTGGTTATTGACAGCATGTGAAACAAATATCTGTTCAGAATACTTTAGACTTACATGACCCTACCTTGGCACAGGGGTGGACTAAATTCCTTCTCCAGATCCACTTATTTACAGTCTCCTGTTCTCTTGTTTTTAGCTGTTGTGTGTCAAGATATACAAAGCTGAATAGGGGTTTTTAGCACGTCCCATTTTGGGTGCCAGTGGACCTTGGGACATATTCAGCTCATACAATTCCAAATTAAGGGGGGTTTTGTGCTGCAATAAAGTCGGGACAAAACAGAAGCAGACACTCTGAATGAGTCTGAGCATGCAGTGCTCATGCTGCACCACTATAGGGATGCTCAGCAGATATTCCAGCATGCCTTGCTCCACTGATTCCCGAGAACTGAGCAAAGTGCAAATTGCCTGTCTGCCTGACAGCCTGCTTTTGGCTTGTGGGGGAAGCTGAGATTTAGGGGGACAGATGATGGTGGTGGGGCCCAACCCTGCTCTTCCCCTGGATACTCCAGTAGAAGCTTAGTGCCTGTGTGCAGTGTGGGAAGGGCCAAGGGGTTAGTTTGCAGCTTGTTGGGACAATTAAGGGTTAATTCCTGTCTCCAAAGCTGTAAATAAGTATAGGGAATGGTGCATTCTGGGATGCTGGAAGACAGCAGTATCTCCATGGGGCAGGCGCATGTTTGATGTCCCTGTCAAAGATACTACGATCCCAAGATAAACCTCAGTCAAAAAAGCACAACTTTGCATCTTTTCTCTTCTGCTCTCAAATGGCTTGAATGTGCCTCTGCTTACACTTTGGGAAGTCGGAAATGGATTTGGAATGACAAAAACTGAATGTGTGCCAAGGGCATAAGTTGCACCTTTTAAAGGTAGGCTTGACTTTCAGATGGCAGCATTTTTGAAAACGAGGACACTTCCTAAAGTGTATTGAACCGGTTGCTCAATATCATCATCATCACCATCATCATCAAAAAACTCCAACCCATTCAGTTCTTTTAAAACTCTCTCCCTATGATTGTTGCAGTTTTATCTGAGCTGCTGGGGGAGCCTGAGTCACATTGAGTCATGTTTAGACATTATAACAGAGGAGAGAACAGTAGATGACAGTGTTTCATAAGCTTGTTCCAAAAGGATATATATATTTTAAAGAGTATGTTATTGAATATATTTCACAACATCTAGCAATGTATTGGATAATATTCAGTTGTACCCCTTACTATGTCTTGTGACTTGACAGATGAATTTTACAGCCAGTGCAGACAGGGGGAACCAGAGCAGTCCGTATGTTTTCATCCTCCAAGGATTCCCTGGCAATTGTTACATTCACGTCTCCCTCTTTATGCTCTTCCTCTTCATATACATCCTGACAGTGACAGCAAATGTCTTCATCATACTCAGAGTGAGAACTCACCCACAGCTACACACACCCATGTACTGGTTGCTCCTCAACCTCTCTTTCCTGGAAATATGGTACACAACAGCTTGTGTCCCTAAAGCCCTGGCAGTCCTCTTGGAGAAAAGTCAGGCAATCTCCTTCCTTAGTTGCCTCCTACAGATGTACTTTGTTTTCTCCCTGGGCGTACAGAATATTTCCTCCTGGCTGTCATGGCCTATGACCGGTATTTGGCCATATGCTACCCACTGCACTATAGCTCCATTATGAATGGCACCTTGTCTGCTCAGATGGCTCTTGGCTCTGTGGCTTTCTAGCTTTTCTGCCCCAGCATATTTGATCTCCAGGCTGTCCTTCTGTGGACGTAATATCATTAATCATTTCTTTTGTGACATAGCCCCATGGATAGTTCTCTCCTGCACCAACAAACGTTCAGTGGAGCTGGTGGCCTTCATCATCTCATTCATTGTCATCCTGGGCTCATGCGCAATAACTCTGGTATCCTACATTTACATCATCTCCACCATATTGAGCATCCCATCAGCCAAAGGTTGCCAAAAGGCCTTTTCTACTTGTTCTTCTCATATCATTGTCATGATTATCTGTTATGGCTCTACCATTTTCCTGCATGTCAAGCCTTCCATAAAGGAATCACTTGAATTGACCAAAACTGTCCATGTACTAAACACTATTGTCACTCCAGTGCTGAACCCCTTTATCTATGCTTTGAGGAACAAAGAGGTGAAGGATGCTTTGAGAAAAGTGGTCAGTGCGGCATGACTCATTCTCTCACAATGTCACTCTCATTAGATAAACAATATCCTGTTTGATGACATTTTTATTGTCCAAGTGCTGATATCTCTTATTCTCAGAAGTCACTATGACCTCAATGTGCTAGAAAGAGGATGTCACGCCTGGGGAGGTCGGGCCCGTGCCTGGAATTCTGTAGACCTGGGCTCCATTTCCAAGTCTATCGCAGAGGAAGTCTGTGACCTGGTCAAGTTGCTCCAGTTCTCTGTGACTGTTTTACCATCCAAAAGCTAGAGTTAATGGTGCTGGCTTCATTTTCTTAAAGCCTTCTGGACTCTACTGAGGAAAAGTATCTGATTTTGTTATGATCTCCCTTTAGCTCCCCTGAAAATCTGATCCGTTGTCATTATTACTATCTAGGTAGCAAGTGCTCTGGTTACCCAAAGCTGTCATGTTCCTATCTATCAAAGAACTGGAAGACAGTGTAACTACTGGCTCATATATTTAAAAGTAACGGAGGCTCCTTTAAACATTCAGTCCAACTACTGAGTAAATATCAAACACGGTAAAAAATAAATAGATCTGTGATTTGGAAATAATGTTGAGGGCTAAGGACAGAAGTTACACACAGACCGGCTTAAGTGATTAGAAACTGGTTTAAACCTGTAACAGAACATAAGTGCAGTGCACATAAACCAGTTTCAAAATGGCCAAAACCAGTTTGAGATAAACCTTGAATGCCGTATCAGACTTAACTGATGGAGCTCAAATGGGTTTATGCAATTTCTGTTCCAGATCCCTTCCTGGTTTAAGCTAAACCAGAATCCCCCAGTATCTCAGCATGCCCTCTGGGCTGAATTGTGCTCTCTGCTCCAGCGAAGCAGGGCTGGCCCTGCCCCTTTGATCCCCAGCCAGAGCAGGGACAGGCAGGGGTGGGGGCCTGGCCAGATGCTGGCCCTGGAAGGGAGCAGGGAAGAGTTTTATTCCACTTCTTCCTCCCCTGTCCCACCAGCAGGACCTGCCAGGCATTTCTCCCTTGCTGCTGCAGTGGGAGGGGCCTGGCCAGCCTCAGCAGTGGCCTGGCATGACCTGGCCAGGAAGGGGGTTTAATTCTTCCCTGTCCCACCAGCATGGACCCGAGCCGGGGTCCACCAGGTGCTCCCCCCTTGCTACTGCAGCGCCAGGTGTGGGGCCTTGGCCAGGCCTGTTCCAGACTTGTTCCAAAGAACAAGTGGTATGGCACAATCTGTCCCTTACCATGACATTGATATCATCCATATACAATACTTCTTTCACTTCTTACTCTCATCCACCTGGCACTGGGACCCTCAGGGTTACTAGGAATAATGGCCAAATACTAAAGGAGAGTAGATTTAGATTGGATATCAGGAAGAAATTCTTTATGGTGAGGGTTGCCAAAATATGGAATGGGCTTGCAAGGGAGGTGGTGCTTTCCCCTACCTTGGATGTGTTCAAGAAAAGATTAGACAGGCACCTAGCTGGGGTTATTTAACCCCCACGCTCTTTCCTGCCTAGAGCAGGGGTTTGGACTCGATCTACAAGGTCTCTTCTGACCCTAGAAATCTATGAAATCTATGACCCCTCTTAATGACTCTATCCCACCTCAGTCTCTGCACAAGCATCTCAATAGCACAAATAAAAGGTGCGGGGGGCAGGGGCACCCCTGCTGTACCCTAGACTAAATAAAAATAAGACTTGTTCAGGTGAAAATCTAACCAGCAAGTCCATTTGTACTATAAGTGGTACATGTACCACAGTTTGGAAACTACTGTATTAAGCCATAGATCTGTAGAAGCTTTTAACTTCTTTCTGCCTAGCACTCTGTGCTACCATATACCCCTGTAGCAGTATATTAGAAAGATGAATTTTTATGGGGATCAGACATATAGGATGCATCGATCAGTCACCTGCCTTATGCTGGTGTAGACAAGAAAACACAAGTTTGATTCTTGTGTATGAATACTGCAAGGACAATCAGGTTGAAATACACAGCAGTCATAATTACACTGGTGAAGGTGTTGTGTGTCTATGTCTATTCAGAGGTAACCATTTCTTCAAGGGAAATGGCTTGTAATAGCCACTGTGAGGCAGTGAGATAACCTTTATGACTCAAGGCATGGATATAAATTGCAAAGGATGAGCAGCTATCAGTGGGCAGCTGCACATACACAGTGGGGCTGAGAACCACTAGCTTACACCCATCACACACCTAATGGAGCCACATTCTCCTCTATTTTATGTAGGAACTTATACCATAGTTATTATAACGGTGTGTATGCTCATACCACTTTCCAAGCAGTCTTAAGAGCACCTCTGAGAGACAGGACATCCCCAGGGTGGCTTTACTGTCTCATTTCTAGTCTGTCACCCCTCACAAGCAGGCCAGAGGCAGGGAGTAAGAGAGCTGCAGTGGAGGGTCAAACCCACCCCCAAATTCTGCCTAAGAGGAACAGGTGCCTCTGCTCCTTCCTCCCTACTAGAAGACCACCTCTGCACACCAAAAGTCCTCTCCAGTGGCAGCTCACTAGACAGACCACCTCTATCACTGCCTGTTTCTCCTGTGGTAGACAGCAATGAGAGTGGCAGGCCTGGCACTCTGCTGTCCCTCACTGTGCCCAACTACAACTCAGGTGATCTGCCTTGAGATGCTGTCTGGGAAGGCACTGTTCACATGCACGGTTGAAGTGTGCCACATCCCTGTCTTTGCTGCCAGCCCTGACTGCAGCAGAGATTATAATAAAAATAGCCTGACATGACTTGGAAGTGATGCCTAGTGACAACAAGACCAGGGTAAGCCAACCTGTCCTGGCACACCCTGTGCAGAGTACCCATCACCAAGAGAACCGGTGGCTTCCAGTGGGCGCTGCTGCATGGGGTCTTGGCCATGGGCACCTTTGTGCACCACTTAGGTTGCAGAGTGCCTCTTCAGTGGCCCAGCGTGACACAAACTAGTCCACATTTTGTTACAAAGCTAAGTGTTTAGATCCAAATGTGCCCAGACCAGGAAGCAAAAGACAGAAAGAGAAAGAAAGAAAGAATGATAGATAGCTAGATCTTCTGAAAAGTAATAAACCTACTTCTTGTGAAGTTAGAGGTCGTTAAGCAGATACTGAAGAATTCTGCATTCTCTATATTCAAGTGGTTTCTATACAGGTTTCAGCGTTTGGTCAAATGAGTGTTTTTATTACTGACAGGTATTTCATTCTTGACTCCTTGGGAGGGCCATCACGTTTTGTTATTAATATTTTGCAATGATGTGAAAAAAAAAAATCCTTTGTTTCTTTCTCTCTATCTGTCTGTCTCTCTCTCTCTCCGTGTCTCTACACCCAAGACTTTTGAACACATTCTTTATGCATAGTGAGCTTCATTGGGCAGGGGCTGCAGAATGGCTATTTTCAATGTCAGGAGCACTGCATTCATTTTTTTAAATATCGTTGGTTCGTTTTGTTAGTTCTAAAGAATATTTTTTATGATGGTATAGCTAATTGCTTAGAGACAAAGCAAATGGGAAATGAACCTAACAAGGTTTTGCAATGCAACTGTAACCCTCTTCTATGGATGACTATGGTAGTGGTAGTACTTAAAGATCAAGCAAAGACTCCTAGCCCCTCGTGACTAGTCAAGGGAAGTGGCAAGAACATATTAGCCAATAGGTTGCATCTGTTTCTATCTATCTAATCAAAGATCTGGGGTGACAGACCCCTACTCGGAAAGCTTCCTCATCCATTTCATTTGAAACATATTAACTTTACTTTTTCATTTGGATAAAACTAATACAATTTTCAGTTAAAAAAAAATTTCCAATAATCATTAAAAACAACTCTCTCAGCAGCACACCTTCTAAAAAGAAATCTCTCTAATTACCGGTGAAGCACCTGCTGCTCCAGAGAATTGTAGGAAACCACATCCATCATTATAACATCATGTGCTTTAACGAGGGCTCCAAGGAATACTGTGCTGAGGTGAGGAGCCAGGGACACTGCAGGGAGATCTGGCAAATCTATGGGCATTAAGGGCTGTGACGGAAACAAAGCTATTAATTGTTCTTGATGGGTCCCACTAGGAGTCATTAGAATAAAAAGTAATTTGGGAAATGCAGATCTGAGGAAGGCTTCTGGGGCTGGTATGAAAAGAAAGTCAGGGAATATAGATTAAAGTTTGAGAAAGAAGGAAATGAACAGCTCGTATGTCAAGTTGCCCCCTGATGGGTAAGGTAATATGGGTCAAGCCATGATCGCCAGTTCCTGGGAAGGGTGATGCCTTCATTCATTAATTCTGTGAATGAATCCCATTCATACAATCTGCAAGGAATATGAGGGTTGGGGTGCAGTGCCACCAACACACAAATGCAGCCCAGATTCCCAGGAAGTGAGCACAGGCAGGCAGGCAGGCCCAGGTGTCACGTTCAGAAAACACTGCTGGAGTCTAGCCTTCAGTGGCAGATAACCAGTTAGTCTGTAAGGTGCCACCCTGCCGGACATACACATGTGCCCAGGACCCGCATGCATGACCTGTAAGCCCCCCTGCTACCCAACACTGGGATCCCAAACAATTGTGCATCCACATACTCACATAGCTCTGCCAATGTGCATTAAACATAACCTACAGAGCCTGCTATAAAACTCCTAGGCCCTCTCCCCACATAGCTCTGGCAATTTTACTTACCATTACCTGCAGCCCCTCTTCCTCCCCAGACCTGGGCTCTCCCATCACCAGCTCTAAAAACATCTCTTATTCCTGAATTTAACACACTTACTCTCCCTAGCCCCAAGCCTTTCCAGCCTTAACAGTTCCCTTCAATACTGCTCTGCCCACTCTGCTACCTTAGGACTGGATTTTCCCTGCCCAGTTTTTTCTGAAATCTGTGCATCCCAAATGTCAGAAGCCCAGTTCTTGTTGTAGTTTGGTTAGCAGCCACCAGCAATCACCTAACGTCTCATATAGCACTTTAGTAATTACACATCAGGCATTTTCCAGGGGACTCTCTGTCTCTCCTTTTGAAGCTGGCCCCAGTAAGTTGGGTAACTGAGACCGAGAGCTTTGTGGGCCCAGTAGAAAGAGCAAATACGAAGGTGTGCATCTGAGTGAGAAAGATGGTGGCCTGGAAAGGAATAGTTCTTCATTTGTAATCAGAACCCTTGCTTGCAATGGGAAAGAAGTGTTCCTGTTATGCTTCCTACCATGCATTTTATCCAATGGCTATTAAAGGCAAGGGGCTCCATCTTAGCTTCAAAAGAGTGCTGGGGAGGGCCTTGGCTAATGTCTGACTAGTGCCATGATAGTTAGAGCACCATGTGGAGGAAAGTGTGTGTTTGTAGGTTCACATCCCTTCTAGGCAAGGAGGACCTTAGAGTTCAGGTATTTGAGAGTGAACCCAGATCTCTTGCCTCCTAGGTGAACTGTAGTTCATAATAGGTCTGCTGTAGGCAAAAATGTAAGGTGTCTTGCTGTGGGTCCAGATGAATGATTTCAACATTTTTAATTTAGTTATTGGGGCAAAATATGGAAAGGTCCTCTTCCTCCCTCTCATTGCTTTCTCCAAAACTTACTCAACTACCTCCATGCATAGTAGGGCTGTGCGAAGCTTCAGTAGCTGATTCGATTTGGAGGAGATTTGGCCTGATTTGGCGGTCGAATCTCCAGATCAAATCAGGAGACCCATTCAAAGGTCCAAATTGAATTGGAAGCCTCTGAATCAATTTGGAGAGATTCGGCGCCAATTCGGAGATTCGGCCATAGACAAAACAGACAGCAGTCCTCGACCATGCTGGATGCAGCTGCCTCCAGCTGGTAAGTCTGTTGTGGTGGGCAGAGGGTATTGATATGCCCCCGCACACCCCTTCCCTCCCCCCTCTGCCCACCACAACAGACTTACCAGCTGGGGGCAGCTGCGTTCAGTGTGGTCGAGGACTTGTCCCAATGAAGGAGGGTTGGGGCTGAGGTTGGGACAAGCTGCCCGGCCAGGGCAGTGCGGGGCACAGGACTCAGGGATGGGGGTTCCTGCCATTGCACGTTGCTGGTCCGGGAGGGCATGAGAGCAGGCATGTGCCTACAGATCTGCAGGGGGCGGGTGGGCTGGGCCAGGCTGTGCTCTGGGAGGCTAGCCTCAGCCGCCTGCCGCCAGGCTGCACTCCACGGGGCAGGTGGAGCCAGGGCTGTGCTCTGGGTGGCTAGCCCCAGCTGCAGCCTGGAGCACAGCCGTGGCTCCACCCACCCCACAGAGCATAGTGGAGCAGGGGACATGGGGGGCTGCAGCCACCCTAAAATTCCCCATAGCCCCTGCCACCAACCCCTCCCCGATCTGGGTTCATGCACCCATCCTGTGCCCTGCTGCTGCTCACCCAGCCGGGACACGGGCACATGAGATCTGCCCCCTGCCCCACACCTCTTCCCTCCCCCTTCTCCCACCACAACAGGCTTACCAGCTGGAGGCAGCTGTGTCCAGTGTGGTCGAGGACTGCTGCCTGTTTAGTCTATGGCTGAATCTCTGAATTGGCTCCGAATCGGCGCCGAATCTTTGAATCTGATTCAGCCAAATCAAATTGGGACGGTGACTCAAGTCACCCATTCGAATCACTGTCCCTCTGAATCAGCCAAATCTGAATCTGAATTGAATACTTGCCGCTTCGCACAGGCCTAATTTGTAAGTCCATTAGGTTAGGTTTATGGAGCCAAAGTGTAAAGCAGATAGGTAGATAGAAAACTGCCTTTCTAGATATACAAAGGGAAACAGAATCTAGCATAAGAGTTTGTTAAAATTTTGAATGCATCAGTTTGGTAAATCAGTTGAGATTCAGGAATTATAATCCTGGAAGCCCTGCAGACATTTCAAAGCATCCCTGAATGGATGGCTATTAGTTTCAGGGCTGGTAACAGCATCATCAGAACATCACCTTGCACCGGCTCAGGACCCGTGTTCAACATAGAGGACAAAAATCCCACTTCAGTAATTCCTCAGGGGTACATCCCAAATCTGAGACTGTCCAGAAAAATCAAGGATGGTTGTTTGCTTTACAGTGTGGTTAATGAACCCTTGGTATTTAGCAATCTGGAGTGAAAAATAGAAAGTTTTTTTGGAAATGAGATATAGGAAAACAACAAAAAGCCTAGAAAATGTGTAATATCAAGACCTGAAGAAGAATATTTGCCATTCAGAAACTTGTCTAAGTCTATCCCACCCATTCAGTTGGTCCACTAAAAGAGATCTCCCACAAAAATCCTTGCTTCTCAATGTCAAAGAAATTCTTGCCTTACATGGCAGAGTCATTAGATGGCAGCAACGGGTAAGAAATGAGAAAAAGACTGTAAGGACTGAGAACAGATCAGATTCTCTATGATATGGTAATTGTGAAAATGAAATAAAATAAGTTGAAGATGGTGACAGTGATGATGATGATGATGATCATCATCATCATCATAATTTCTAAGTATTCTTTCCAAATTAAAAACTGATGTAACTAATGTTACTCTTACCTTTAATATAATGCTGTGACACCAATGATGTGCCATACCACCAAACTGGAGGATCATTGCCTCACTCCTTAGCCTAGCAACTACTCATTGAATCTGTCCAACTTGGGAGATTCCTATGGTAGCAAAACTACCACAACCCATAAGCCTCAGGATCCTGCAAGAACTGAAGGACTCAAGGTATTTTGAGCAGTAAAAAAGAGAGTAAGTGGAAAGGAAAGCCATGTTAAGTGTCTGGAGGAAGAGGGAGTAATGCTTCCTTGAAGATGCATTTGGAGAGGGAGATCTTCAAATATGCCTTACCAATGAAACTGGTTTTAATTTTTGGCTGGGGGAAAGTATAATCAGGAGAGCTTTAGAGAATAAATTACTGTTTTCAATGTATGGTTACTACAGTGATCGGTACCCTAAAAATAGACAAATGGAAAATAAATTTGCCTAGTATCTTAAGGGAAATAAAGAGAGATGCAGGGTACAGAGGAGTTTTGAGAACTGTGAGGGTGATAAATTAGCAAGGCAGATCAACAGATAGCTTGCAATATTTGAGGCAGTTTTTGGATGTAGATAAGGGTATCTTATTATCATAGGTCACTGTGCAAGCCTGACAAGGCACATTCATAATTGTCAATAAATTAACTCCAGATTAACACTAGTAAAGATGAAATCAGGAGCTCAGTGAAAAAAAGACATTCAGACAGCAAATATTTATTTATTCATGGCATATGATACAGCAAAAATGAGGTTATGATGTCTTGAAAAAGGATGGCTTTTGCTTGCTTGTGGTAACAATCCTTTCTTTCTGCCTTCCTGCCTTCAACAGACTATGAAAAAATACTTAAGAGAAATACAGCGAGGGAAATAATGGGAGAAGCAATCAGCTTTAAATTGATATAAAACCCTGGACCTCAATGGCCATTTGTACACACAACTTTTTTTGCCCTTTCCTGCGCTGCAACTGTGCAACTGTTTGCATGAGCAGGATGGACACTTTAAGAGTCCTTCTGGTGCATTAAAGTAAAACTCTTTGGACGTAATTTATTTTGGCTCACCAGGAATTAAAGCATCGCACCCATGCATTTGTTGTGTGCACACACAAAGGCACTCAGACATGTAATTAGCCTCTTTCTCCACCAGGTGCTGCTGCAACTTTTTTGTAGTTCACTCCTGGGTCCATCAGATGTAGCTTTGAATTGTTGTGACAGCAAACAAAAGTTTCATTAATGTCTTACTTATGGAAAGTTTAGTTTGACACCCCACAAAGAATGAGTAGATGGGCTGCAAATGCCAGTCTAGGATCCAGAAAGTGTATTTATAGAGCAGGTCTCCAGAAAAAAATTTAAAAGAATTAATTTTGACAAATATTGGCTCACTAACATCAGTGGTCTGAGTTAGATACATGGGCATGAGGCATTTGGACATCAGCTGAGATACATACAGTACAGATATAGTTCTATTTCAAAAACAGCTTTTTTATTACATACTTACTGTTTTACTACATACTTATTATATTTTTATTACATGTGAGCAGTTTTCTTACATACTTACTGAAAAAAAAAATAATGCCATGGTACTATGAAATTAATCAGGAATAATTTGTGACACTGTGAGAGCCACGACATGTGAAATTATTTTTATGCAATAAACTCTGGCACAGTTCTCACTGGAGTTTATTGCTCTGGGCAATACATTTGCACCCAGAACTGCAGCACACTGAACTGGGGTGGAGCAGCCCCAGCTGGCAGGGGGCCCCAGGGTTCACCCTGTCAGCCCGGGTCTGCTCCAACCTGGCTCAATGTGCTGAGGAAGGGCTATTTGGGTTATGATGGTGCTCCAGTGCAGGGCTAGTTGGCAGGAAGGCCTGCAGTATAGCACGCTTGTGCCCCAGCCTGCCCTGCTTAGCGTCTACACACGCATTGTGGTGGAGTGAATAACTCCTCCATGCAATAGTACTTGTGTCTGGCAGCACTAGCCTACAGCGGAGCTAATTAGTTTACTCTGGCCTAATAATATTGCACATGTGCTTTACTGCGCAGTTAGTCAGCTCCACAGTAAACATCTCGTTTAGATGTGCCCAGTGGATGCATCCATACGTGTGCTTTACTGCAGAGTTGACTAATTAGTTCTGCAGTAAATTGTCACCATCCACACATGCGCCCACATTACAGCATAGTAAATTAATTGACTACTCCATAGGGTAGTACTGTCCAGGACAATTCTATCCTATGGTGAAGTCATTTAGTGCACTGAAACGCATGTGTGAATAATGAGCAGGGCTGGCTGGGGCTGTCTGCAGGCAGTATCACCCTCATGCCCTGGCCAGTCCCTCCACCACCTTACACCACAACCTGGAGTCCTGGGCTGGCCCCCTACGTCCCTACCAGCTCATATCAGCTCCGCTGCAGGTCAAACAGCTGTGGTCCTCAGTGCACATGTATACTGTTACGCCTCAGCTCTGTATTCTTGGGCAACCCTGGCACAGGATGCAGTCTGTCTGACTCACAAAGGACTCACCCCCCCCCACCTAAACGAAACTGATTAAGATGCAGTGAGAGACGCACCTAAAACTCTCCAGATAAGGATGATAAGAGTGAACAACTGCCCTCGGTCTCATCTGCATCTGAGATGGAACCAGATGACCATTCATTTACATGAGAGATGGAAAACAGAAAGCCTGAAGCAGAGACTGCAGTGAATTCTGGGACCAGAGAAGCAGGAGAGCGCTGCATGATGGGGAATCTGTGCTTCCAATGTTAATCAACCCATGTTCACACACACCCAGCTCAGCATTTATCAGACCAGTTCTAATCTGGATTTGCTAAGGACTTTTCTTCCCCACAGACACACATGCACAGCTCTAAGTTTAATAGGCATCTCGGGCCGTACATTCCCTGGTCCCACTATGGGAGGCCTATTTAAACTTGATTGACTAAAACTCGGTTGCCGGGTTAGGGAATGCTGAGGCAAGAGACCGAGTCCGAGGGGGTATGGGCAACATTTGAACAATGGTTAAGGGTTCATCACAGCATCCAGCCTGTTGGAGCCCTAATCCCAGGTGTTGTCGTATCTTTCCCGAGACGACTGGTGGAAGTCCTCTCCACAAAAGGTTATGAGCACCCCAATAATTGCTTTAAATCTGGAAAAGTCATGCTAAGCTGAGGCTTGTGCACAACAAGTAAAAATCCAAAATCCTGACGCTGCAAGCTATCTATTGTTCCTGAAGAAACCATGAGATATCCCATCAGGATATCTGCCATCCATAGGAATCTCAAGCTGGCTCCCAAGTATTTGGGTTACTCCCTAATCTTAAGTGTTTCCTGATTATCAATCAGTTTCCTGAGATGGTCCAAACCAGATAACCCCTTGTCAATAGAAAAGACAATGATTTACACTACTGAGGGTGCTTCAAAGCAGCTGAACTGAGGGTATAAAAATCTGTAAGTGTGTGCTTAAAGGAAAAAGAAAGAAAAAGAAGAAGCAGGAGGAAAGAGGGAGAAAAGAAAAGAAGAAGAAAACTCCTGTGCTGACACCATCCCCTGTCGTTCTTGGGATGCTGGAAGAACAGATCATCTCTCTCTTCAAGGCCTGGGCTACGGACTGTGCCTGTCAGCTTTGCAGCCTACGTACCGTGGACTAGGTGAGATTCCCAGCGTTCTCTCTCGTCTGTCTAGGCATAAACTTCTGAACCTGCACTGTATTAGTTAAGCTTGAGCTAAGTTTCCCCAAATACTTAGTGAAACCAGAATATTATTGTCATTGTTTGTGTTTGTTTTTCTTTTGCATGTCTATTACTACTAGTACTATTATATATTTCATATGCTTAGCAATAAATAACTTTTATAGGCAAACTGGTAGTAATTGGGTATATTTTTCCTTCTCTGCTTCTTTTTCCTCCTGTGCTCTGCAGCAACGCTTCTTTTACCTATGCTAAAGATCCCTGTGAAGCCTAAATTATTGTGGGGTCTGCTCATCAAGAGGCCAAAGATTGGGACGTGCTGAGTTTGAAACACATAAGGGGATCAGCTTGTACAGGCTGATTGACCCAGTTTGACTCAGACGTGCCCTTATGAACTGAATGCTGGCCCATGAGGGTGTCAGCTGGACACCCAGCCGGATTCAGAGGGATTCTGTTTACCTGTGTGCTTGTGTCTGACTGCATTTTATTGTTGCTCTTATGAACTGATTCTTGGCATATGAGGGTGTCAGCCTGTCCATGCTGATCAGCCCGGCCAGGTCAGGCGTGTCACGTTAACTTGTGTGTGTTTGTGCGTATGACTGATTTGGTGACTGGAGGAACCCAGTCCCATTGAGATTGAGTCCTGCAAGATAGCTCCACTGGGGGTGAGGGCTTGCAGAAGGGAGAAATACAGCTCCGTATAGTAACACAAGCAGCACATTGACAGAATCACCAAGACCCTAGAAACTATCCCTAATAAATGAGCACACCCCAAAGTAATGGGCAAATTTGGTAACATTGTCACTGTCTTAGAATGCCAACTGCAGTCACTTCTGCTGATAAGGAAGCTATTCCACCAGTAAGAACCAACCATCTTCCACATGTGCTGGGCAGAATGAAATAGGCTAGCAACATCTTGAGAAAGTGAAAGTTGGAAGTTCTGGCCAAGGCCCAAGAGACCTCCACCTGTTATGGGGTGGTGCCCAAATATATATTCTACTCATGTCCTGTAAGTGCCTAACTAATAGCTCAACACTTATTTCCTGGGTTTCTGTGCATTACATCATGAGCAGCTGAACAAGGTGTGCTGGTTTGCTGAGAATCAGCTGGAATTGTTCTCTCCATTAATCGTAGTGCTTGAAGCAGAAATGGCAAATGGCTGAGTACTTCATCAGGGAGATAAAACTGGATGTGTGGAGGACAGTAATGTTGGCTAGTTTCCTAAAACACCTAACATTGAAATGCACAGTGATCCATAATACCCCAAAACACAACTGAGAAAGAGCCCTTTATGTTGGTGGAGTTATGGTGTAGAAAGCCAGGGAACTGGAACAACCATAGAATTAGTTATACTGATGCAACAGGAAAATCCCATCTGAGTAAATCTGTTAGGGCAGCTATATTTGGATCTTGGGGGGCACTGGATTTGCAGCTGAATAAAGGCATGACCTGTGGCCTAGCAGAGCTGCTAACCATTAGGCATGTACGAGTAGGCAGCTATTCAATCCAGCTTTGGATTCGGTCACTTTGGATGCCAGAGATCCAATCTGGACCTCTGGACCAGGTTTCTACTTCGATCTGGACTTAAGAGGCTCCAAAGCTTTGGAGCTGCCTTGGAGATGCGGCCATAGGGTATAATAGGGAATCAAAGAAATATCTATAACTGTGTTGTTTTTTTGTCTGATTTACAGGAAACATGTAGGGATGGTAGCCTCTGATGAGAGCATGAAGCCTACCAAATTTCAAGAAGATCAGTACAGGGGTTTGGGAGGAACTGTACCCCAAATTCTTGAAAGCAAAACTCATATCACGTGTATGTGTTACACCACAGGGGGGTGAAAACTGCAGGGGTGGTAGCCCCTGGTGAGGCCACAAATCCTGCCATGTTTCAAGAAGATCAGTGGAGGGGTTTGGGGGGAATTGCACCTCAAGCTGCTGACAGGCAAAACACATGACATAGATGACCCTGTATGTGTTAAGGTGCAGCGGACTGAATACTGCAGGGGTGGTGGCCCCTGATGAGGCCATGAAGCCTTCCATGTTTCAAGGAGATAGGTGCAGGGGCTTGAGGGGAACTGCAAGCTGCGGAAAAGCAAAACCCATGGCATGGGTGACACTGTGTGTGTTAAGGCGCATCAGGGTGAAAGCTGCAGACATGCTAGCCCCTGCTGTGGCCACGAAGCCTGCCAGCTGTCGAGGAGATGGGTGCAGGGGTTCTGGGTTCTGGGGCCCTGCACCTATGGCTGCTGACAGGAAAACTCGTGACATGGGTGCTTGTGCAACTGACTGTATCTGTCTTGGGGCAGTTGATTGTCTGTATTGATTATTTCCTCTCCTTTGTCTGTGGTTTTGTAAGCGTTAATCCATGCTCATTAAGTCGTCATGTAGTAGTTAGGTACTGTATATTGAGCTGGTCCCTGAGTGAATCTTGATTGATTGGTAACTGGTAACACAGTAGCTTAGTAAACAGGACTGCAGTAGTTCCCCCTCCCCCTCCCCCCCCGCCTCAAGACAGAGTTGCATAAGCACCCATGTCACAAGTTTTGTCTGTCATCAGCTAGGGGTGAAGGGATCCAGAACCCCCCTGCACCTATCTCCTTGACAGCTGGCAGGCTTCATGGCCCATGGCCTCAACAGGGGCCACCACCCCTGCAGTTTTCAGCCCACTGCACCTTAACACAGACAGGGTCATCTATGTCACGAGTTTTGCCTGTCAGCAGCTTGAAGTGCAGTTCTCCCCAAACCCCTGCACTGAATTTCTTGAAACTTGGCAGGATTTGTGGCCTCACCAGGGGATAATACCCCTGCAGTTTTCACCCCGCTGTGGTGTAACACATACACGTGACATGAGTTTTGCTTTCAAGAATTTGGGGTACAGTTTCCCCAAACCCTACACAGATCTTCTTGAAACTTGACAGGATTCATGCTCTCTACAGAGTCTACCACCCTTGCAAGTTTCCTCCAAATCAAACAAAGAACAACAAAATTATAGATATTTAATTGACTCCCCATTATACCCTATGGCCGGAGCTCCAAATTGGCTCCGAAGCTTTTCCAAAGCACTTCAGAAGCTCCAAACCACTTTGGAAAGCCCAATGAAGCCAGCACTTGGATCTGGACATACTTCTTTGGACACCAAAGAATCCGAAGCTGCTTCGGATCTGAAGCAGGGTCCAAAGCCTCGCACAGCCCTACTAACCATAAGGCAAAATTATATATTAAAAGTAACATTACGAGATGCTTAGGCAAGCAGATTTTGCTTATGAATGCTTATGCTAAGCCAGCCATTTGCTTATGCTAAGTAACCATCTTAACTGTGTCAACCATTTTTAAGTGAGTCTGTGCGAGTCTGCATGCTGTGAATGAGGTGAATCCTTAGAAATGTAGAAGATGGTACAATATGGAACAGAAAAACAGACTGGAATGTGGAAGACAACATGTAATTGGTAACAGGATCTGAAATGAACATATGCAAAAGGGTGAATAGTGATTAGTGAAGAAGCTTCCAGGTTTTGGTCAAAGTCTGCCCAGTGATTGAAGAAGTATGATGAAGGTCTTAGACAAGTGCTCTTAGCAAAAAGGCATGTAAATGAATAAAATGCATAGGCAATTCCATGCTAATCAAGTAAACAGTAAACAGAGGTGGAGCTTGAAAGGGGAGATGATATAGGTGAACCAAAGGAAGGGCAAAGAAGGGTTGAATGTTAATAAGCATGAACCAAAGTGTATAAAAAAACTATTGTTCATGGTAGGTCCCCGGTTTGTTAGTTTTTTGGCACCTTTTCCCGAAGTTGTCTCCATTCTGAATAAAGCTGTTGCAAGCAACGTGTGCTGGTGTTTGCTCCCTGCTTGCTCTGGCTAATGAGCAGACCCATGAGCAATTGGATCATCATCTCCCTAGTCATTGGGCGCTGCCTGGAGTCGGGGTCTAAAAAAACCCATCAGTGAGTTCCTGAAGATTGGAGGGCCTAAAGAAAATCAGGTGGGCACATTCTGGAGCACCCCATATACCTCATGAATTGCAGGTCCAGTGGTAGATCAGCTTCCAGTGAACTGAATGGTCAACAGAGGTTCAAAATTACATATCAGTACTAGCTTTTCCATGTTGAAAAGTGCTCACATACTGGTTGTTCTGTCTCAACTCTGCATAGATCTTGAGGAATACATTCCATGCATGGCTATGAGTCACTGACACATCAGGGTAACAAAAAGTCTACAGTTTATCTACTAGGTGTTCTTTTCCTGCTCTAGGATGAAAGCCTTTAGCCACTCTAAAAGTGACATTCAAATTATGGTTAAAATACAGAATGGTTAAAATACAGAATGGTGTTCATAGAAAAAGCAGTTAATAAACTGAGCCAGATACTTATCCTAATCTGTCACAAGTTCATCGTGTCTAGCACCAGTAAACAACTCATTTAAGGCTTGATGTTTCCCTAGCTTTTCCTCTGAGATTCAAAGTGTTTATATCCCAATTAATTGTCTTCTGAGGTTACATTTGTTTTCACCGTTTCAAAGTTTTGCATTCTTTTGGGAAATTCCATTGAGAGTAGTGCTATGGAGTTTAGCAGTCTCATCATATTGACATGATTGTGTGTTCCCTGGAGAAAATTAATACACCGGCCACTTTCACTTCTCATTCATTTCATGGACTCAGCAGTAGATGTATTAAACAACATGCAATTTGCTTGTATAGCGAGTACCTAGTGAATCAGGAGAAACATGAATACATACATAGTGATACTGATGCTGGATACAAGGCAAGAAGCTATAACTGTCAGCCAAGAGAGAGAAATATATATTGATCTCCTCCCTTAGAGATGCAAGAATCAGGGATAGACAACAATCTACACGACCCTGTCCAGATGCATGTGATGCTGAATTGAGAGGAGATGGGTAAAATACAAGCTTTGAGTGAGGTAAATACTTCTTTGTCACCTTTATATCAATTCATCATATATTGATAATGTTGAGGTAATGATGTGATGATGTTGCAGTGTGGTGGCCCGAGACACCTGTGTGAGAGAAGTTATATGTTTATAGGTGATCCAAGAAAAATATCACCAACAAGAATTCTTGCCTAATTCATGATATTCATATTTAGAGAAAAAAAGAATCTTGAAGATTCAGTTTTTCACACTGCCTAGGTAGAGACTTTTATTACACTGGAGATATATTCATTCCATTTTTCCCCCCACAAATCAAGGTCTAGAAAAAAGATAATGATTCCAAGAAGTCTGTCCCCAACTTTTTTAGTCTTTTTCAACTGTTGCTTTCATTTCCATTTTTTACTTCTTTCCTTCCCTTTTTTTAATTGCCCAGAGGAGATCTGGGGTAAATGAAGCCAGAACAGCATATAGTGAAAAAATCATGTTAAACTTGTCTGTGCCTAAAGTAATTCAATAGTTCTGGTCTTTAGACTCTTTTGGTAATTGCGTGTAAATGCAGCTTCTGGTGCAGTAAAGTGGAAATATTACTATTTGAAAAAGAATCCTTCCATTTTGGGATCCCTGTGTACAAGGTGTAAAACTGGGGAGATATGACCTCCAATACCTGTGCTGAATCAGATTGGATGGTTTGATTGGAATGTTTATCAAAATGTATTACTTTTATGATTTCATTTTGGAAAATAAATTAGGTACCATAAAGTTGCATATTAAAATTGCTGTACAGAGATTTATAAACAACATTTTTTAGACCTTGATTTTCAATGCAAGAGCATAAAAACAATGAAGGAAAGGAGAGCATACATCATTTCAGTACAATCAAGCATATTTGCACTTCATGGTATTCATTCCAGGTCTCAATCCTGTGTGAGTTTTGGAAAGGGACAGGCATACACATGGTCATTTATGCTCACCTCTAAAATGCTTCCTATTAAACTGAGAAGGAATTACTCTGTTAATAGGCATGTCATAGAAATACATCACCTAACATATATTTCCTTTTCATGTAAAAAAATCAAATATTGAAAAAAAAAGTTCTATTTTAATTTTATTTAAATATGAGTTTTCAAATACTTTTTTTTTCTTCCAGCAGTGCAATCCTAACACACTTATTTTCTGATATATAAAGCTATAGATCAGTTGCCCTTTTGTTTCAGAAACAAACAAACAAAATAATTGGAAGACTTTTTGGTTCCAGCAACTTAATAAAAATTGATATAAGATTGAAAAATTTTCCGGTGCAAAATTGTGGGAAAAGAAAAGAAATAAGCAAAAAAGACCAAAAGACAGAAACAAACTATATAGTTGTTTCAGACAATATAGATAGATAGGTTTAGATCTATATCATTATATATGTAGATCTCTTTCTCTCTCTCTCTTTTTGTCTGTGTGTGTGTATAGACATAGATCTATATCTATGTGTAATGATAAATATTTCTTTTTCTCTAGAAAGAGCATATTTTATGGAAAATATAATGTAATCTGAAATCTAATTTTCCAATTAAAATGCTTTGATAAATACTTTTCAGTCATCCCTAGTCAAGAGCATGGCAGATAAAAGAACAATATTAATGCCCGGTTCTATGATCCTATAGGCAAAGGTTATCTTCATCTGTCACCTCATATATCACATTGCGTCATCCTAATATTAAGTAAATTGGAAGGCTGGGATGAAGCGTAAAAACAGAATATGGATTGGGTAAGAGAATTTTTGGACAGCACCAGAGTTAAACTTACAACAGTTCCATTCAGCATTCTTTTGTACAACCTGCATAGTACGGTTTATTCATTTCTACTTAGATACAAATTGAATTGCATTCTATGTTAAAGCTATTGCCCTCCAATTAAATTTATGATTTTTTCTGTACCTTCTTTGATGCAGTCAGTTGCACACATAGGGTGGAGTAACCAAACGTCCATCATGGAATTCATCCTCCTGAGATTTGGGAATATCTCTGAAATGCAAATCCCTCTCTTCCTAATGTTTCTACTGATTTATCTTGTGACCATCTCTGGGAATGTCCTCATTGTTACACTAGTTATGGCGGATCAGCACCTTCACACTCCCATGTACTTTTTCCTGGGGAACTTGTCGTGCTTGGAGACCTGCTACATCTCCATCATCCTGCCCAGGTTGCTGGCCAGCCTCTTGAGTGGGGACAGAACCATTTCTGTCAGAGACTGCTTCTCATAGTTTTATTGCTTTGGTGATCTAGTAGCAACAGAATGCTACCTGCTGGCAGTGATGTCTTACGATCGGTATTTAGCAATATGCAATCCACTCCGTTATTCTGTTATTATGAATGGCAGGGTTTACTCCCAGCTAGCAGCTTATTGTTGGACAGGTGGCTTTCTGGGCAGCACCACAGTAATCATTTTAATGTCAGAGCTAAAGTTTTGTAGCGCTAATGAAATTGACCATTTCTTTTGTGATTTCTCACCCATAGTGAAACTCTCATGTACTGACACCAAACTTGTAAAATTTTTGGTCATCACACTGTCTTCAATATCTTCACTGATCCCATTTTTGCTAACCCTGACATCCTATGCTTGTATCATAAGCACTATCTTGAGAATCTCTTCCACATCTGGGAGGCAAAAGGCCTTCTCTACCTGCTCCTCTCACCTTGTCATTGTCACAACCTATTATGGGACCCTCTTTATTGTCTATTTGGTTCCAACAGACTATGTTTCAAAGAGCTTACACAAAGTGTTCTCTGTCTTTTACACTGTCCTCACCCCCATGCTCAACCCACTCGTCTACAGCCTTAGAAACAAAGAGGTGAATGAAGCCCTGAGAAGAACTCTCAATAAAATATATGGTTTTGCAAGATTTCCATTCATAAAATTTAACCAGAGGGATATGAACTAGTGTCTTTAACTGACTCACTGTAGCAGGTTTTGGAAGACTCAGCTTCTGGCTAATTTCAACAGAAAAAAGAGGACTCAATGAATCTACGAAATCAAGCTGACATTTTAATAGGATCCCGTGAGTGTTTAAAATATTTCACTGAATTCTTGGACTACCAACAAACCTTTGGAAAGCCACTTGATGCAGGGTTTTCAAAGTGCTTTAAGGGCATTAAACACTGATGGTCTGTCCTGAGGCAAAATTATCATGCTGACCCTAAATCTGCTGATCAGTTTGATACTGGATGTGTGAGCAAGATCTGACATCAGGCACCTGATGGGTGGGCAGAGGGTTCTGTATAGTTGATAAACTGATTTTTGGGGTTTTTTTTGGTTCTTGTGCCTTTTTTCTTAACTTCTTAGAGAGTGGTGCTTGAAATTAACCAGTGGCCCAATCAGAAATCTTATTTGAAAGGCATACTACCCAGGGCAAGCTGCATGTGGATTTATATCATGCTTTCTAGGACAACAATAGCCTGCATGAAATATGTTTCATTTTTGTTCTTCTTCATTTCACATATTTTAAGGCATAAAGAGACCTTTATGTTAATCTACTCCAAACTACTTTTTAACACAGACTGGAGAACCGTGGGTGCTGACAGAAGTGCAGCTTCTCAAGAAGCGCCATGAGTTACAGGGTACTCCTCTACCCAAAGAGACATTGACTGTTGGGTGCAGGGGGCTGGTGGATCGAGCTACAGTTTGGAGTACCTGTGTGTCTCCAGCCACTCTCGCTTAGCCCTGCTGTCCTGCCTTCCCAGCTCCAATGCCACGTTTAGAATGGGCAGGTGGAAAGGGACTGGGAAGAGCCTGGTCTGGGGTTTGCCAGCCTGCACTGATGTTCCTTTTATTCTCTCATGCCTTAATGGTCCCTGGAAGATTTCATAATAAGGATTACTTGAAACACATGGAAGACCATTTTGCAAATAACTATCATAAGCCCTCCTCATCGAAGTTTACCAACCTGCTGCTTCTACAAAACTGATGGATGTATCAGTGCTCAAGTATCCCCCTTCATGGGCTGAGGCTACTAATTCTATCTGTACAATACCCAGGACTACTCACATAGGAGTATCTTCTCCTTTTCTGGCTAGAACTAGGCCAGAAGGTTCCTGCCGTATATGCCATTGACCACAATTTCCTTTTTGACCTAATTTGGCAATACTCAAAGCTTGATTCTGCAAGCCAATCCTATCATAAGAATCAAGATCACCTTCTCTGTCACAGGGAAAACCTTTTTTTTTGCCTAGCATTTGCCATTTGGGTTCAGTTTTGGCAGCTTTATTTTCAGCTTCATCGGCTCAATTGTTAAAACTTGGCTCAGAAAATGTCCCCTGGTTGTGAGCCTTTATTTTTCCTTATTTTACCAGGTGATTCCACTGTTGTACCAGTGTCCGTGTCTATACTGAGATGAATCATTGGCTTTCCATCAGATGTCTTACACTCTCATCTTCTCCATACCGGGAGCCAATCTGTAAGAGTTTGCATCACCCAGTTGCTGCTGGAGAAAAGGGATAAATTGTAAAGGCAGGGCATTTGTTAAGATAAACCAAGGAGAAAGCCCATGTGGCATGCTACAGAGAAATGCAAATGAACTCATGGTCCTTGCTGGTCTGTTCTGAGGCAAAAGTTTCATGCTGGCCCCAAATCTGCTGATCAGTTTGATACCGGATATGAGAGCAAGACCTGATGGGTTTCTAAATACACACACTGGACAGCTCACAGCTCTAATTATAGTAATTCCCAATGCTTCAGGGAAGGGCAAAGTGTGGGAGAGGAACTCCATAGAGCAGAAGCCAAATAACACATTTAAGGGGGGATTTCAGGGGAAACATGTTCAGCGCTTCATACAGGTGACCAGGTAAATCTCTGAAGCATGCTACTACCAGACACCTGCCACATGAAGGTAAAGTTACCTTCCACCAAATTAAGACAAATACCAGATCCTGAAACACACATCACACACTCCATGAGCATTTGCATTATCATAGTGCCCCTTCCATGAATGTGTCAAGCTCAATTTTAAAGTGATTCAAGGTCCTTGCCATTACTACTTAGTTTAGGAAACCATTGGAAAGCTTAACTCTTTTAATAGTAAAAAACAAACAAACTTGGGATGTCTTGGGATGTGATTGGTTCCATTTTCGAACTACTTGATCTTGTATCAAAATTTGCCTTTGACTTATATAGCTTTCCTTCCTCCCTGGTAGTTGCTAGGTGGATATATTTCAACATAATCATCATATCTATTTCCAGCCTTCATTTTACTGACATTTTAACTAAACAAGTCAAGGTATTTAATGCCCCATTTCAAGACATAAGTTTGTGATGTCTTTAATACCTTACTAACCCAAATACTTATTCCAGTTTAATTTTAAAAAATAAAATAAAAACATAAATGACAAGAAGCTGTACACAATATTCTAAAATGAGTTTTTGCCATTGTTTTGAAAAGTGAAGCTAACACTTCCCTCCCTCTCCCTGGAAATCCTTTAATGAATGCATTTTGCAACCAACAACCATCTTTATTTCCAGCCTAAGTCGCAGAAAGTAGTGAGGAGAAAAAAGACCCAAAGAGCTTTTGGGGTGGAATAGGATTGGACAGTCACCTCTGTTCACTTAGACACCTAAAAATGAAATAGAATCTGGCCCTGACTATAGGATTTTAATCTCTAAATTATTAAAGTTTGTGTCATTTCTGTTTCATTCCATAAGGTTATATATTTATTCTTGTTTCATATTCTGTTCCTCCTTGTTCCTGGCAACAGCTAGTTATGGGCTACCTGGACATTTCTGAAAAACTAAGGTCATGAATGAAAATATTAGAAGGGGTGCATCGCAAGACTCATACCTGAGGAATAACACTAGTAAATTCTCCTCAATCCTTTAACACCACTTTCAACATGTACTTGTCTCACATTCAGCCAACTCCTTCTGCATTTTATGACTGTTATTTCACTCCCATATTCCCTAAGCTAACTAACAATATATTGTGAAGTGAAGCACTAAATGCTTTATAGATTCATAGTTGGTAGGGTTTGAAGGGACCTGAGCAGATCATCAAGTCCGACCCCCTGCCATGGGCAGGAAAGAATGCTGGGGTCAAATGACCCCGGAAAGGTAATTATCTAGCCTCATTTTGAAGACCCCCCAGGGTAGGAGCGAGCACCACTTCCTTTGGAAGTTGGTTCCAGATTCCAGCTCCCCTGACTGTGAAGTAGTGCCTCCTGATGTCTAGCCTGAATTGACTCTGTCAATTTATGGCTGTTATTCCTAGTTACTCCTGGCAGTGCTCAGGGGAACAGGGTCTCTCCCATTCCCCACTGGTCTCCCCTGGTTAGTTTATAGATGGCCACCAGATCCCCTCTCAGCCTTCTCTTGTAGAGGCTGAACAGGTACAGGTCCCATAGCCTTTCCTCATAGGGCCTGCCCTGCTGCCTCTGATCATGTGAGTGGCCCTCCTTTGGACCCTCTCAATGCTGTCCGCATCCCTCCTGAAGTGCGTCACTCAGAACTGGACACAGTACTCCAACTGCGGTCTGACCAATGTCGCATAGAGGGGGAGGATCACCTCCTTGGACCTGCTCGTGATGCATCTGTGGGTGCATGACAAGGTGTGGTTAGCCTTCCTGACTGCGCCCCCACACTGTCAGCCCATGTTCATCTTGAAATCAATAATTACTCCAAGATCCTTTTCTGCCTCCGCACTGACAATAAGGGAGTTCCCCAGCCTGTAGGAATGCTGCTGGTTTTTCCTCCCTAGGTGCAGCACCTTGCACTTGTCAGTATTGAAACCCATCCTATTCTCATCTGCCCACCCCTGTAACCTGTCCAGATCTAGTTGTAGCCTGTCCCTCCCTTCTAACATGCCCACTTCTCCCCACATCTTAGTGTCATCCGCGAACTTGAACAAGGTGCTTTTCACCCCCTCGTCCAAGTCTCTGATGAAGATGTTGAACAGTGCAGGCCCAAGGACCGAGCCCTGGGGAACCCCAATGCCCACATCTCTCCAGGTCAAAAATTACCCATCCACCACCACTCTCTGGGTGCAGCCCTCCAGCCAATTTGTGACCCATCTGACTGTGTAGGCATCGACACCACAGTTGCCAATTTTTTTAATGAGAATGGGGTGAAAGACAGTGTCAAAGGCCTTTCTAAAGTCCAGAAAGACTACATCCACCGCAATACCTGGATTTTGTGACCTTGTTGTAGAATTCAAACAGGTTGGTCAGACAGGACCTGCCTCTAATGAACCCATGTTGGCTGCCCCTAAGCATAATCTCCCTTGCTGGTCCCTCACAGATGTGTTCTTGGATAATTTTCTCAAAGAGCTTCCCCAGGACCAAGGTAAGACTAATGGGCCTATAGTTTGCTTTCTCCCTTTTTTGAAAATGGGGACCACATTGGCCCTTTTCTAGTCCTCTGCCACCTTGCCAGAGCAGCATGAGTGATCGTAGAGCTGTGCCCGGGATCCCACAATGGCCTCTGCCAGTTCCCTCAGCACCCTGGGCTGATCATCTCGACCTACTGCTTTGAACATGTCCAGTCCCATCAGAAGTTCCCTGACTAGGTCCTCTCTGACCCTGGGCCCGACTGTGCCTCTCCTGAGTTCGTTCGGGATCCTGGTGGGGGGATGTCCCAGTCCCTTCTCGGAAATATGGAAGCAAAGAATTTGTTAAAGAGGTCAGCTTTATCATTTGGTGCAACCACCAGATTGTCAAGCGTGTCCTCAGGGGCCCCAGGTTACCTGGGGCCTTTTTACTCCCTATGTATTTAAAAAAGGACTTTGTCTTGTCTTTGATCTGGATCACTAGTCCAAATTCTGTGTCTGCCTTAGCCTTCCTAACAGCCCCCCCTACAGTCTTGAGCAATGGAGGTATAATCCTCCTTGGTGATGGCCCCTCCCTTCCACTGGGTGTATGCCTCCTTTTTAGCTTCCAGATGTTCCTGAATGCCTTTGGTGAGCCATGGGGGCTTTTGAGCACTATTTCCCCCTTTGATTTGCATTGGAACTGTCACCCTTTGGGCTCAGAGAATCGTCTCCTTAAGGAATGACCACTCATCTTGGATTCCCATCTCCCCTCCCCTCCAGGACTTCAGTGCCTCCCCCACTAATCTCCTTAACTCATTGAAATTGACCTTTCTGAAGTCAAGAGCTGCTGCCATGCTGCAGGCCTTTGACACCCTGCATTGGATGGTAAATTCCAGTAGGCAATGATAGCTATCACTCAGGTGGTCAAGCACCCGCAGTCCCCTCACCAGGTCATTGCCTGTGGCCAGGACCAGGGCCAGCAAGGCATTTGCCCTGGTGGAACCATGCACTTCCTGGGCTAGGTGGAGGTCCTGTATCTCGGCTAGGAACCTACATGAGTGGTCAGACCTGGCTGACTGCTCCTCCCAGCAGATGTCCGGATAGTTTAGGTCACCCATGATGACCCTTGACTTAACTGCCTCCGCGAGCTGCCTGGAGAATTTCTGGTCTAACTCTTCCCCCTGGTTGGGTGGTCTGTAGTAGACCCCCACCGTTAAGTCCCTTTCCCTCCAATACCTTTGTATTCTAACCCAGAGCGCTTCAGTCTGCCCATCCTCTGACCCAGTGCTGTTTGTTGGGGACGTGTATTGTTCCTTGATGTACAGGACCACACCTGCACCTTTCCTCACCATTCTATCCCGTCTGTACAGTCTGCAGCCCTTGATGTTTACCGCCCAGTCATGGGTTGAATCCCACCATATTCCAGTAAGCCCCACTATGTCTGGGTTTGTGTTAGCTACTAGGAAGAGAAGTTCCTCCTGCTTGTTCCCTATACTACCAGCATTAGTGTATAGGCATTTAAGGCCTCCTGTGGGTGCATGCACTCCCCCGCTCTGATCCCAGGACTATCTGGACCCCTGCCACTTACCTGGGTACTTCTTATGCTCATCGCCTGTCTTGGCTGGGAAGTCTCGTCATTTCCCCCTGTGGCCCCATCCCCCGGTGAAGCTAGTTTAAAGCACACTGTACAAGATCAGCCAACCTGGAAGAAAGGACATGCTTGCCTTTAGGGGAGAGGTGAAGCCCATCCCACCCGAGCATGCCCCCTGTGCAAAAATCCGGGTTATTGTCAAGGAACTTAGTTATAGATAGGTAGATAAGCTGTGAAATTGGAACTTCACAAAAAATAATGATAATGGAAACTATAAGTCATATATTTAATATCAGCAGTTTCCAGATATTCTACATCTTTATTTGCTTTATTTAAAAGAGTTCCTCTTCAGTGGCTCTGGATAGATGTGGAGCTAGAGCAGATTGAAATTCCCCCATAAGTGCATACATGAGGAAAGTAGACACCTGGACATCTCTGGAGGACAATCCTAATCCTAGAATGTATGAGGAAGCTGACTATTTGAATACCCATATCAAAATTAAATCCAAAAAAAAAAAAAAAAGAAAACTAATGTATTTTTTCAATATTTTGATTTTTATGTAAGAAGGAAATATATGTTAGGTGACAGATTTCTACCACTAGGAACTAGTGGTAAATAATTTTGAAACTTGTAACCTCCAGTGACCATCCAGTTCACTGTTGCCTGATCTGCCACTGGACCTGCAATTCATGAGGTATATGGTGGGGTGCTCCAAAATGTTCCCACCTGATCTTCTTTGGGCCCTCCCGTCTTTTAGAATTCACTGACAGGTTTACTCAGATGGGATTTTCCTGTTGCATCAATATGTTCAATTCGATAGTGGTCCTCATTCTTTGGCTTTTTCTCTACACCACAACTTCCCCAACATAAAGGGCTCTTTCTCAGTAGTGTTGTGAGGTGTCATGGATCACTATGCATTTAAATGCTATGGAAGGTAGCCAACATTACTGTCCTCAACACAGCCAGTCTTAATCCCTGATGAAGTACTCAGGCATTTTACAGTTCTTCTTCAAGCACTAAGATTAACTGGTTGATTCTCAGCACACCAATGTCTAGTTCCTCATGATGTAATGCATGGAAACCAAGAAAAGAAGTGTTGTACTTTCAGCTAGGCACTTATAGTATGCAAATGGAATCTACGTTTGGGCAGCAACTCACAGCAGGTAGAGGGCTCTTGGGCCTTGGCTGGTACATCCAACTTGGACTTTTTAAAGATGTTGCTAACCTATTCTGCCCAGCACCTGTGGGGGATGGTTGGTTATTACAGGCAGAATAGCTATCAGCAGAAGTGACTGTCTTGGCATTCTAAGATGCTGACAACAGGTAGGGGACTCTCTAACAGGACACCTTTGCCATCTAATTTGAGCATTGATAGAGATTACTGGCATGAGACAAGGGCATGCCTGTTGACATGGGGGAGCAACAACCATAGCGTTCATTGAATCAGTGTGTTCCCTTTATTTATTTAAACAAAGAAACAAAATAGGCAATCAGGGCTTGAACATAAAAGGACACAGGGTGGCTCGTTCTCTGGGATCTCTTGGGCATATATTTTAAATGTTTTAAAAAATCAGGAAACTGGCTGAAGGAGATTTAGGTTCCCCTGCTTTGTCTGTGGTTTGGATGTTATTTCTTGTGTTGTGTTGTACCGGGGAAAGATTTTAGAAATGGATGCCACTGGGGCAGTGAACAAGTGAGTTAGGTTAGTATTAGACTGTCTCTCAGTATGTGGCTTCAGCACACTGAGAAATTGGTCCTGAAGACAACTTTTACTGAGTGTATTGACACACATCATGAAACAAGAATTAAAGTTACAAATATAATACAAAGATTTACTAAAAGCAGAAAAGGGATTAAAACAAAGGATAAGGGATAACAATAATAATAACAGTATAAACACAAATGAACAAAGAGAGATGTAATCTTTACTTGACCAAATATCCAAACAGGAGACTAGGTCAAAAGTCAAAGAATCCAGTCTCAGTCTGAGGTCAAAGCCAAGAGACTTTGAACCAAGGTTGAGATACAAAGATCTCAGGAGAAGGGAAAAGGATATTGGGTTGCAGTGAGCAGGGTTTCTCTTTCTACACGGTGGAGGGACAGCAGCTACACTATTGTCCACAGTCCGCTACCAGTCATAGCCCAGCTCAAAAACACCCAAATTCCACCCAGCTTCACAAACCAATTCATACAAACCACACAGAACTAAACACAACTCACAAGCTCCCACATGCATTCACAAAACATCTACGTGTAGGTTCTCTGGCAGGCCTCTCGTACACACAACCCTAGTGACTGTGAATATAAACTCACACAGTCACCAGGGCACTGCACCATGGAGCCCTCTTGCCTTTACCAACTCTCCAAACATTTGCAGAACATGCACATAGCAAGAGTTTGAACCAAAGACATCTAACAACTACAAAACATACCGACACCCACACCCAGCACCAAAGAGCCAAGATCTTTTAGACAAGGGTCATCCCACTCTCCTCAGTCAATCCTCTGAAGCAAAGGTCCTGTTGCTCCCTGTCAAATATACCAAATCCAATCACTTCAGTAAGACCACTGTCCCCAGCGATACATTAATCTGTTAATTGATTCTATTTCTCACCTTTCCCTCAGAACAGACACACGTCTTTCCAGCCCTTCACATTCACTCAGCTGCACATACCCAGGCTGGTAAAATGGGTCAGTGAGGATTGGGTATGCAATCACAGACTGGCATTATGATATCTGTTAACAATATAACTGCTGAACATAAACTTTATCTTCTAATCTTGCCCTCCTTGAGGATGACTCCCTTGTAGGATTTTGTGTGAAGTACACAATATGTTGCAGTGCCATCTGGTAGTTAAAGAGGCTCATTACACATCTTTGAGTGTGTTTGTGTTTGCATGCAACAAATCCATGGATGCAACACTTTAATTCATGGTGAGCCAAACTAAACTACATTTGAGAAATTTTACTTTAATGTGCCAGAAAGACTTTTAAAGTGTCCAGAAAACTCGCTCATGCAAGCAGCCATGCTATTGCAGCACAAGAAAGGGTAAAAAACATGGCATGTACAGAGGCCCCAGATGTCCAGTTCATGCTCTAGAAAAAAGCCTTTAGTCATTCTAAAAAGTCACATTCAAATTGGGGTTAAAATACGGTAATCATAGGAAAAGCAGTTCATAAACTGACCCAGGCACTTATCCTAAGCTGTCACAAGGGCATTATTTCTAGCACAAGCAACAACTCCTTGAAGGTTTGAACTTTCCCTGTCTTTTCCTCTGATATTCAAAGGGTCTGTTTCCCAATTAGCTGTCTTCTGAGGTTAGATCTAAATTTGTTTTCTGTTTTAGATGTTTTGTATTCTTTGGGGCCATTTCATTGAGATTAACACTATGGAGTTTAGCAGTTTCATCATATTAGCACACTTGTTTGTTTCATGGAGGAAATAAATACACCAGCCACTTTCACTTCTCAGTCATTTCATGGATTCAGCAGCAGAAGTGTTAAAGATTAGGCTGTTTGCTTGCATAGAATGCAGATAGTGAATCAGGATAAACAAGAATACATACCTAGTGATATTGATACTGGATAAAAGCAAGAAACTATAACTCTGACAGTCAGCCAGATATATATTGATCTCCTCCCTTACAGATGCAAGGTCCATGAAAGAATCAGGTATAGAAAACAGTCTGCTGGACTCTGTCAAGGTGCATATGATGCTGAATTGAGGGGAGCTGGCTGCAATTCAAACTTTGAGTGAGGTAAATACTTCTTTGTTACCTTTTACTATCAATTCATCATATATTGGTAATGTTAAGGTGATGATGTGATGCTGTTGCTGTGGTGGTCCAGAACATATGTGTGAGGCAAGAATCCTTGTGAGTTATATACTTACAGTTTCTCCAAGGGAATATATCACCACCAAGAATTCTTGCTTAATTCATGATATTCTTATTTAGAAAAAAATGCATAAGTTTTAGCTTTTCACACTGCCCATGTAGAGGGTTTTATTACTCTGAAGGCATATTCATTCCATTTCCCCCCCCACAAATTAAGGTTTGGTAAAAAGATAATGATTCCAAGAAGCCTGTCCCCAAATTTTCTTTATTCTTTTTCAGCTGTGGGTTTCTTTTCCATTTATCACTTCTCTCTTTCCCTTTTTTTAATTGGCAAGGGGAAAACTGGGGTAAGTGAAGCCAAAACAGCACATGATGAAAACCTGTATGTTAAACTAGCCCATGCATTAAATTATTTAAACATTTATGGTCCTTTGCACTTAATTGGAAAAAGAATCTAATGCAATTTCTGGTGCAATAAGGTAGAGATATACCTACTCTAAAAAAGAATCCCTCCATTATCGGGTTCCTTTCTACAAGGTGTAAGATAGGGGACATATGCTCCCATTCCCAAGAAAAGTCATTTGGATGGTTTGATTGGAATGTTTATCAAAATGTATTACTTTACTCTTTCACAATTTCTTTAGGGCAAGTAGATTAGGTAGCATTAAGGTGCTCACCATATTAAAATTGAAGTACATAGATTGATAGATCAACAGTACTTGATTGTCAGTGTGAGAAAATCCCACTGAGAAAATCAGTGAGAGAAAATCACACAAAATTTTTAGTACTTCATTTTCAGTCAGAGCATGAAGGCAAAGTAGTAAACAAAGGGGAGTGTATGTCACACCAGTATAATCCAACATGTTTGTACTTCATGGTGTTCAGTTCAGGAATCATCTTTGAAAGCAATAACCTGTGTGAATATTAGAAAGGGAAAGACATGTGCACAGTTAGTTATACTCATTTCTAAAATACTTGCTATGAATCTGAAAAGGAATTACTCTGTTAAGATGCACATGGTAGACATCCATCACCTAATATGTATTTCCTTTTTATATAAATAATCAAAGTACTGAAAAATGGACGAGATTTTTTTTTGGATTTGATATGACTGTGGGTATTAAAATATGTTTTCTTTCAGCAGTGCAAGCCTAAAACAGTTCTTTTTTTTATATATGAGGCTTCAAATAGGTTGTCTTTTTGCTCCAAAAAGAAAAACAAAACAAAACACTGAAAAAAATCAATTGCAAAATTGTGACAAAAGAAAAGAAATAAGTAAATAATACCAAAAGACAAGAGAAGGCTTTTTTAGAGAGAGAGAGAGAGAGAGAGAGAGAGAGATTTTTTAAAGGAAAGAGAAAACAGGTTTTTGGGTTTTCTTAAATATAATGTAATCTGAAATCAATTTTTCCATTAAAATGCTTTGATAAGTAATTTTTAGTTAGCCCTAGTCAAGATCATGGTAGATAAAATAATGATATAAATACATGGTCATATTTATTTATAAACCCAGGGTTATTTTCATCTGTCACCTCACATATCACATTGCAATAGTCCTAATATCAAGTAACTTGGAAGGCTGGGATGAATTTTGAAAACGGAACTTGGATTAAGTGGATGGATTTTTGCACAACACCAGAGGTAAATTTATGACTCTTCCATTCAGCATTCTGTTCCACAAGCTGCATAGCAAAGTTTAATTTCCACTTAGATACAAATTGAATTGCATTCCATGTTAAAATTATTGACCTCCAATCACAATGACTGTTTTTCTGTACCTTTCTTAGATGCAATCAGTTGCAAACATAGGATGGAGTGATCAGTCGTTCATCATGGAATTCATCCTCCTGGGATTTGGAAACATCTCTGAAATGCAAGTGCCCCTCTTCCTGATGTTTCTACTGGTTTACCTGGTGACCATCTCTGGGAATATCCTCATTGTTGCACTAGTTGTGGTTGATTGGCACCTTCACACTCCCATGTACTTTTTCCTGGGGAATTTGTCATGCTTGGAGACCTGCTACAACTCCATCCTGCCCAGGTTGCTGGCCAGCCTCTTGAGTGGAGACTGAACCATTTCTATCAGAGATTGCTTCTCACAGTTTTATTGTTTTGGTGTCTTAGGAGCAACAGAATGCTTCCTGCTGGCAGTGATGTCTTATGATCGGTATTTAGCAATACGCAATCCAGTCTGTTATGCTGTTATTATAAATGGCAGGGTTTGCACCCAGCTAGCAGCTTATTCCTGGACAGGTGGCTTACTGAGCACCACCATAGTAATCATTTTAATGTCTAAGCTGCAGTTTTGTAGTTCCAATGACATCAACCATTTCTTTTGTGGTTTCTCACCCATAGTGAAACTCTCTTGTAATGACACTGGACTTCTAGAACTTGTGATTTTCACACAGTCTTCAATTACATCACTGATCCCATTTTTGCTAACCCTCAAGTCCTATGCTTCCATCATAAGTACCATCCCAAGAATCCCTTCTACAACTGGAAGGCAAAAGGCATTTTCTACTTGCTCCTCTCACCTTGTCATCGTTACAACCTTTTATGGGACTCTGTTCCTTGTTTATGTGGTTCCAAAAACCTACCTTTCAAAGAGCTTACGAAAAATGTTTTCAGTGTTTTACACTGTCCTCACCCCCATGCTCAACCCACTCATCTACAGTCTGAGAAACAAAGAGGTGAAAGAAGCCCTCAAAACAGCCCTTAGTAAAATATATGGTTTCACAAGATTTCGGTTCATAACATTTAATGAGATGGATATTAACCAGCCTCTTTAACTAAATCACTGTAGCAGGTTCTGGAAGACTAAACCTTCTGGCTAATTTCAAGGGGCAAATGGGGACTGAAAGAATCTATGAAATTAGGTTGAGATTTTCAAAGGAGCCCCTGTGTGTTCAAAATATTGCACTGTATTCTTGGACTGCCAACAAACCTTTGGAAAGCCACTTGGTGCGGGGTTTTCAACTAGCTTTAAGGGATTAAACACAACAATTTCATTGAATATTAATGTGCATAGAATCCATGAATCCCTTGAAAATCCACCCTAAATTACTGACAGGTATTTAAGACTTCTATCTGTTGCCATATTTTGTATGCAAGTGAGCAGGGGATTTTATATGGTTGATACACTTTTGTTTTGTTTTGTTTTATTGTGTTTTTTATTTACTCCTAAGAGGGCGTGTCTAAGTGTGCTTTTACACGTGCCTAAATTTAATGTGCATTTCCCCAATGCTCATTAAGACAATTTAGGCAGGCATCTACACATGCATGCACTAAGGCGCATTAATGCAGTGTGTGGACCCACTTAGGACTAAAGTTAGTACAAAATTAGTCAACATACACAGTGTTAGCGCACCTTAGTGCATCTACATGTGTGTTAAGGCAGTTTACATACAAAAAACTAGAACTCTTGGTTCCAGAATTATACCTTATATTAGACCAACTGGGAAATCTCAAGAAAATTGTCCTTTTTTGCACGCTTTTGGGATCAAAGTCTCTTTCTTAGGCTCTGGGGAAAAGTATAGATGGTACAAGATGGTAAAAAGTCCCCATAGGTAGGAAATAAACTTCATTTTTTCACAGGGAGGGCTGAAGATGGAAGGCTGTCCCTCTGGGTCCATGAGGGTGTCTTTGTGAGCTGTGCTGAGTAGCTCTTTGATGTGTAGATCAGGTAAAATTCCTTCCCTGGAGGTGTCAGATGGCAGGCAGGGGGGTAAAAAAATCTTTCTTGTTGTTCTGCAATAACGTTTAAAATCTAAAATCAGCTAAAATTTGGCATCTTTCATGTTTCAGGGGTGTACTTGGTAGCCATGTTAGTCTGAGACAAGAAGCCTAGAACTCTTGTTTCCAAAATGATACTTTTTATTAGACCAACTGGGAAATCTCAGACCAACATGGCAGAAAAGCTGCAGACAGAAGCTTACATGCTGTTTATACGTCCCTCCCCCAGAGCACTGTGATTGGAAGGGGACCAAGGGAAAGAGCATAGTCACTGGCCAGCTACAGATGTCAGTTTTTCCCCTGCCCTGCTCCTCATTCATCTTCTCAGTTTCTGTTCGCCTGAAAGACTGCCTTCTGAAACGCCAATCTTATTCTGAATCTATTCCAAATTGATTCAGATGTCTTTTTTGGCCTACTGATTTGATTTAGATTCAGTGATTCGCCCTCCGAATAGGGCCAAATCTTCTCTGAATAGAATTGGAAACCGTAGCTTCGCACACCACATTTTATATCATGATTTCTTAGATGATGATGATGTTGATGATGTTGATGGTGATGATAACCTACATGAAATATGTTTCATTTTTGTTATTCTTCGTTTTACATATTTTGAGGCATTAAGAGACCTTTATGGTCATCATATCTGACCGTCTCCTTAACACAGACCAGAGAACCGTGGGCAGTGACAGAGGTGCAGTTCCTTTCTTTAACTCATGGCACTTTTCAAGAAGCACCGTGAGTTACAGCATTCCCAACCACTCGAACAGACTTTGGCTGTTGGGTCCAAGGGGTCGGTGGATCAAGTTCCAGTTTGGAGTAGCTGCATGTCTGCAGCCACTCTCCCCTAGCCCTGCACCTCAACCTTCCCAGCTCAGGTGCTGTCTTCAGAATGAGTGAGCTGAAAGGGACTAGAGGAAGGCCAGTCTAGGGTTCAATCAGTCCTTCTATTCTTTGATGTCTTAATGGACCCTTGATGATTTTATGATTAGGATTACTTGTGACCATTCTGCATGTAATTTTCAAGATCTCTGCTCATCCCTGCTCATCCAAGTCCACCAGCCTGCTGCTTCTATAGGACTGATGGATATATCAGTGAGCAGGTATCTCCCTCCATGTGCTAAGGCTAAATTAGTTTGTACAATGCATGAGGCTACCCATACAGAAGCATTTTCTCTTCTTCTGGTGAGAACTAGGCCAGATGATTCCTGCCATATATACCATTGACCACAATTTCCTTTATGACCTTATTTGGCAATACTTCAAGCTTGATTTTGCAAGCCATTCAGACCAAGTGAATCAAGCTGGTGACATCTTCTTTGTCACAGGGAAAACCTTTTCTATTCCTGGAATTTGCCATTTGGGTCCAGTGTTGGGCCCTTTCTTTGCAGCTTCATCATGTTGGTTATTAAAAATTGGCTCAGACAATGTTTCCTGGCTGTGTGCCTTTACTTTTCCTATTTTTACCAGGTGATTCTTCTGTTGTGCCAATGTCCATGCATATCTCAGTTTGTTGAAATGGATGCCAGACTTTGCATAAGATGTCTTATACTTTCATCTTCTCCATACTGGGAGCCAATCTGTAAGAGTCCATATCACCCAGTTGCTGTTGGAGAAAATGGATAAACTGTAAATGAAAGGAATTTTTTAGGATAAACCAAGGAGAAAGCCCATGTTGCATGCTACTGAGAAATGCAAATGAATTCATAGTTCTTCCCAGTCTGTCCTGGCAAAATTTTCATGCTGACTCCAAATCTGCGGATCAGTTTGATACTGGATATGTGAGCAAGACCTAATGGGTTTCTAAATACAAGTAAGAGCATCATCACACACTGGACAGCTCCCAGCTCTAATTAAAGTAATGTCCAATGCTTCAGGGAAGGGCCAAGTGTGGGAGAGGGACTCCATAGAGGAGAAGCCAAATAACACATTTAAGGGGGGATTTCAGGGGAAACATGTTCAGCACTTCATACAGGTGACCAGGTAAATCTCTGAAGCATGCTACTACCAGACACCTGCCACATGAAGGTAAAGTTACCTTCTACCATATTAAGACAAATACCAGATCCTGAAACACACATCACACACTCCATGAGCATTTGTATCCTATCATAGTGCCCCTTCCATGAATGTGTCAAGCTCAATTTGAAAGTGATTCAAGGTCCTTGCCATTACTACTTACTTTAGGAAACCATTGAAAAGCTTAACTCTTTTAATAGTAAAAAAAATACCAAAAACTTGGGATGTCCTGTCTAACTGTTATTGGTTTAATTTTCTATCTACTTGATCTTGTATCAAAATTTGTCTTTGACTTAAATAGCTCTCCTACCTCCATTATAGTTGCCATATGGATATATTTAAACAAAATCATCATATCTCTTTCCAGCCTTCATTTTACTGAACATTTTAGCTAAATAGGTCAAGCTAATTAATGTCACGTTTCATAACCTAGGTTTGCATTTTCTTTACTAACTTACTAACTCAATTACCCACTCCAGTTTAATCTGAAAAAAAAACCCAAACACACACAAAGAAACACAACTGGCCAGGCTCTGGAATGGGTTCCCAAGTGAAATGTTACTCTCTCCTACTTTGGGGGTCTTCAAGAGGAGGCTGGACAGATGTTTGACTGGGGTGATATGATTTGGCTGGGGTGATATGACTGCGGCACTCATTCTGCCTGGGGTAGGGGGTCGAATCTGATGATCTGTTTAGGTCCCTTCTGACCCTAAGCACTATGAAACTATAAGTTGCTCTCTTAATGGAGTTTTTGCCATTGTTTTGAAAACAAAGCTAACACTTCCCTCCCTCTCCCTGAAAATCCTTCAATGCATGTTTATTGTAACATGCTACAATCTTTATTTCCAGCCTAAGTCACAAAAAAGCATCAAGGAGGGGAAGGAAGACCCAACAGCTTTGGGGATGGAATAGGACTGGACACTCACCTCTGTTCACTTAGATACTTCAAAATGGAATACAATCTGGCCCTGAGTATAGGATTTTCCACTCTAAAATACTAAAGTTTGTGTCATTTCTATTTCACTCCACAAGGTTATATATTTATTTTTGTTTAATATTCTCATCCTCCTTTCCATTTTCCAGATATCTTTGATCATATCCATGATCTTTATTTACTTTATTTAAAAGAGTTCCTCTTCAGTGGCTCTAAGGGACATGGAGTTGGAGCAGATTGGATTTCATCCAGAACCACATACATGATGAAAGCAGACACCTGGGCATTCTCTGAAGGCTAATCCCAATCCTATAATGTATGAGGAAGCTGACTATGCCTGGACCATGTTGACAGAGCCCCAGCCTCACAAACTTCCCCTTCAGACCCTGTGTCACTGTGGGTAATGATCAGTAGGGCTGTGTGAAACAGCACTATTCTGCTGTGACTTCCATTTCAACATTTAGACAGAACAGTGTTTTTTTTTCAAGTTTTGTTTCATTTGGAAAGCACTGCTCCATTTCATTTAATCAAAACTGTTTTGCTGTTTCAATGCTGTTTTGACATTTTGCCAATAGGCTATTCTGTACCCAGCGCTGGGAAGTTAGGTGCTGCTGCTGGCATCAGCCAGCAGCACCAGCCTCCTGTCATCTGGCTGGCAGATCAGGGACTGCATCCCCAGGAGGAGTCCAGCACTGCCCCTGCAGCCCTCCTGAAGGTGCAGGCAAGCCCCCGATCTGCCTGCCAGATGACAGGAGGCTGGTACTACTGACTGGGACTGGCGCTGGACATAGCCCATGCTGAGAAGATCAGCGCTGCCACTGGCCCCAGCTGATGCTGGTTACATTACTGAGGGAGGGGGAAACCTGATCCCTCTGCCTACAGGACTGGCCTCAGACGTCTTGGTCAGGGTTTAAACTTCCTATTGTTCAAAGCAATGTCATCATGACTGGGAGGGGGCTAGAGACCCTGCCAGTCTACCCAGCAACCAGTGATGCATTTCAAATTAGTTGGTTCACAGCCAACCATTGCTGGCCTTCATTGGATCAGGTAAATGAGGTCATAAGGTCTATATCAGTTAAGGAAGCGGGGCAGCAGCCATGATAACTCTCAGAGAAGCTGGACCTTCTGAAACTCACTCTCTCTCTTGAAACTCATGTTCAATGAACTGCATGCCTCCAGAGGGAATCTCCACCTGCCTCTGGATGATACTTGTGAGTAAACTACTTGAGATTTAATTAGATATATAGCTTGCAGTAACTCAGATGCATGATCAAAGGCTATGATGCCACTATTTACCCTTAGGGTTTTCTCTGATATTGCTGTACCCTGTACCCTATTCCAAACCTGTAACCAATACAGTTCTCCTCTGTACCTAGCATGGGAGACTTATTGGGAGAAGGTCTAGATTATGCCTTGGGCTCCCCTTGGTTCGGCTGACTAAGAGAGACCACTATTTGTGTTTTGGACTGAGGGAAGCACCCCAAGTTCTTGCAGTGGGTCAAGTACCCTTAAGGACTACTAGGCCGGTGTTTCCTAGGGGGCACAGGATCAAGATTAATCTAGACCCTGGGTGGTGGTAGCATTATCCCCAGGCTTGCAGGTGTGCTCCAGGAAGGGGGATAGCTGGACATGAGATGCCACCAGGGAGGTACTCGGAGCCTGGAAGGTGCTTGGGCCCAGTGAGTCAGGTGGCTCACTGGACCAGCACCCACTACTGATCCACCACAACCTTTACCTTCTAACTTCAGGGTCTGGCACTGTTCAATTAACAATGTACTTTCTTCTCCCTGTGACTGGAAGCAAAACCTCAACGACAGGATGTTAGTGCCTACACTCTGAATCTGCATATTTTCCTCCACAGCCCCAGTTTGACAATACTGGTTGTTTTTTGGGGTTTTTTTTTTTTTAATTTTCTGCTATTTTGTTTCTTTGTTCATTTAAATAAAGCAGGGAACTCAATAACTCAATGAGCTTTCTTGTTGCTGCTCCACATATCAGCATGTAGGCCCTGTCTCATGCCTATAATCCCTATCCATGCTCAAAATAGATGGCCAAGGCCTCCTGTTTGAGATTCCCCTTCCTGTTATCATTGGGTGCATCTACACATGTGCCCAGCTGTGTAGTTGTTACCGTGTAGTCATTTAGTACTTGCTTTAGCAAATACTAAATGATTGCAGAGTAACCACCAGTACTATGTCACTGTAACTTGTTGCTATGGTGACAATAGTGTCTTGTATAGACATGACCATTATCTTGGAATTCCAACTGCAGTCACTCCTACTGATAAAGAAGCTATTGTGCCTGCAGTAACCAACCATCTCCATGGCAGAGCACCTTTGGTGGTGTCAGACTGCAGGCGCCTGATGAGGGCAGCCATTTTGGAGCCCAGCTCTGAGGGCTGGGGGCAGCAGTTTGCTGCCAGCAGCCAGGGAGAACACCACCCAGCTGGGCTGCTGCTCAGAGCAACACATTGGAGGTGAGGGAAGGCACTATGGGGGTTGGCTGAAGGATCCTGGTCCTGGGTATGACCTGAAACTGCACCCTGCCAGGGAAGGGTGGCCTGGTGGGAATCATGTGGTGAAGGAGTCACCAAGAAATGTCAGTCCAGTTGTCTCCCTGGTGAAAGGTGTGTAGGGGTGCCTTATAACCCCTGCTCCCACACGCTGGTGGGTCACCCAAACATAGGGCTAGGCACGGGGGCCAGGCATGTCTTCGGACACCTGAGCCCCGCTGGGGTGTAAGACCACAGGAGCCCCAGGAAGGGGGCAGTGGCATAGCCTGGAGAGAGGACAGAGAGCAGTGGGATGGGACTTGGAGCTCTAGTCTCATAATGAGGGGTTTGGAGCCCAGTGTGAGGGGCCTGGGGCTCATGGAGGGGCTTGGAGCCTGGTGTGAGGGGCCTAGGGCCCAGGATGCAGGTTGGGGCATAGAGGCCCCTCACACCAGCCGTGAGGGGCTTGGAGGCCCAAGGAGGGGCTAGGGGAAGAGTCAGCCCAGTGTTAGGCACAAGGACCATGCCACAGAGAGTAGGGGAACACGATCTGAAAGGGCTGTGTATGCAGTGCCGGCATGCAAGTAGTCAAGCCTGATGTCCCAGAACGGCTGCTCCAGGGGAGCAGGATGATTGTGGCCCAGTAAGAGGCAGTGTGCAGGAGACCGTGTGAGAGAGGGCAGAGTGAAAGAGGCCCCCATGAGAGGGGGATGGTATAAGTGTGACCCCATATAGGGTAGTGTGTGGGGAGTCCAATAATGGACTGAACTTGGCCTGGTCTCAAGCCGGAGCTGTAATATACAGGATGCCATCTGTGAGGCATGGTCCATGGCACAGTGGCAGTACAGAGACATGGATAGCATCCCCTGGCATTGGGGCATTATAATGGGCAGCTTCCTGCCTGGGTAACATCATGTAATCATTAATAACAAGAAGTAGCAGGTATGTCAGGCCAGTTTGCCCAAGGATAGGTGGGCAGGCCAGCACTGTGACTGGGCCTGGGAGTCTGACTCCCATCACAATCTCCCACAGAATAAAGTAGGCCGGCAACATCTTGAGATTTTCACAGTTAAATGTACCGGGCAAGGCCTAAGAGCCCTCCACCTGCTGTGGAATGGTGCCCAAATGTATATTCAATCTGCATCCTATAAGGGCTTAGTTGATAGTCCACCTGCTCATGTTGTAACACACAGAAACCCAGGAAAGAGGTATTGTGCTAAGTGTGCTGCTTTGCTGAGAATCAGCTAGGGGCTAGTCATCCTATTAATCTTAGTGCTTGAAGCACAAATGGCAGATGACTGAGAACTTCATCAGGGAGATGATAATGGACATGTGGAGGACATTAATGTTGGCTAGCTTCCGAGATCATCTAGCACTTAAATGCATACTGATCCGTGACACCCCACAACACAACTGAAAGAGAGCTCTCTATGTTGGTGGAGTTATGGTGCAAAAAGCTAAAAATGGGTCTAAAAATAGAATTGATTATACTGCACCAACAGGAAAACCCCATCTGGGTAAAGACATCAGTGAGATCTTGAAGACTGCAGGACCTAAAAAAAAAAGCAGCTGGGCACCTTCTGGAGCATCCTATATACCTCGTGAATTGCGAGTCCAGTGGTAGATCAGCTAACAGTGAACTGGAAGGTCACTGGAAGTTGCCAGTTTCCAAATTATTTATAACTACTTGCTTTTTTGTGTTTAGAAGTGCTCAAATACTGGTGGTCTATTGCAATTCTGTACAGATTTTGAGCAATACAAGTCTTACATGGCTATGAGTCACTGGCATAAGATGGGAACAGAATATAGCCAACAGTTTATCCACTAGATGCCAGGTTCCCACACTAGAATGGAAGCCTTAGGCATCCTCAAAGTGACATTCAAAACAAGGTTGAAATACAGCATCATGTTCATAGAAAAAACAATTAATAAGCTTCCCCGACACTTATCTTATACTGTCACAAGTGCATTATGTCACATTATTAGCACCAACAAATAACTCCTTTAAGGCTAGAAGTTTCCCTATATTTTCCATTGAGATTCAAAGGAAATTCCTTTGAGATTTGTCTCCCAATTAGTTGTCTTCCGTGATTCGAACTGTGTGTGTGTGTTTTCTCTTTAACCTTTTAGATGTTTTGTTTTTGTTTTTTTTTTGGGGGGGGGGGCATTCCACTGAGAGCAGCACTATACAGTTTAGCATTTTCATCATTTTAACACAATTGTTTGTTCCATGGAGAAAATAAATACACTGGCCACTGTCACTTCCCAGCCATTTCATGGACTCATCAGCAAAAGTATTGAAGAGTACTGCTTGTATAGTGAGTAGCTAGTGAATCTGGAGAAACATTAATACATAGATAGTAATATTGATACGGGATACAAGGCAATAAGCTATAATTCTGGCAGTCAACCATATATAGTGATCTCCTCCCTTAGAGATGCAAGGTCCATGTCAGTATCAGGGTTACAACACAGTCTGCAGGGCCACGTCCAGCTGCATGTGATGCTGAATTGAGAGGAGATGACTGCTATTCAAGTTCTGAGTGTACCAACCAACCAAGTAAGTACTGCTTTAAAGTCAGTTCACCATATATTAGTAGCTTTGAGATGATGTTCTTGCTTTGGTGGAGTGCTGACTGGTAACTGAGGATATTGCATTAGGAACCTATATGTTTGAAAGGATTGTACATGCTTCCTAGATATAGTGGGAACAGGGTTGATGACTGAGCTGTCAAACAGAAGTACCTCTGCAGGAGGAAGTTTTATGCATCCCTGAGAACTGAATAAAAATATAGCTGGTACTTAAGAGATGCCGTGGAAGTAAGTTTTTGCCTAATGGTCCTTGGGCACTTGGTGATTTAATTCTTCAGTTGACTGAAGCTGGGTAGAGCCTAATGATAAGTTTTTATTTAAAAAAACTGACAAAGGATCTGAAGAAAAAGCTGCATATTTAAGGCAAATCATAGGGTAATATCATAACTAGTCCTTAATTTTTTTTCATATTTCTGTCCATCTCTATAAACAGTCACTTTGTTATGATTTATCTTATATAAGAAATCTCTTTTACTCTTTCTTATACTGTACTGATTGTCTGTTGTGGCACTTTCAAATTATTCTTTCCTATGAAGGTGAGGACCACATCAGTGTAACACAAACTAGACAAGAGCTTGAATCTGTAAGTGGTCAAATTCTTCTCTGCTGGAGCTGGCAAGGAAAGGATAAAACAGGTGGAGCTGAGGGACATGGGACTAAAAAGTTGCCCCTTAGATAAAACTGAACTTTTTCTCAGTGGTCGAGCAGCAGGTGGTGGGGAGAGGTTCGGGGCTAAAGACACCCTTGAATGTGACACTAGAAGCTAACCTAGATTTCCTAAACGTTATAAGTCCCACACAGCACCTAGGAAGTCCAGTGTCCCTAGCTTTTGTGCAGTACCCCAGAGTCTGCTCATGAAAACAGGAAACTTTAGGGTCTCCAAACAGCCAAACAGGGAACCAGGCTGGTTTCTATATGAAAAACTGCTGGATAGACAAGGACAAAGTGATATTTTTTGGATCCCAGGAATTTCCACCAAATATTTTGTTTTATGAAGCCACACTTTCTGACATTACTTCTCTGTGAGTCTGAATTCACTTCATCAGATGCTGTGACCACTTCATGTTATCAGCATTTGATGAAGTGAGCTCTGACTCACTTTGGTGAGTATTTATTCTTTATAAATACTCTTGGTGAGTATTTATTCACCAGGGCGCCCCCGGGGGTCACAAGAAACAATGGCCACAAGCTAGCAGAAAGCAGATTTAGATTGGACATTAGGAAGAACTTCTTCACAGTTCGAGTGGCCAAGGTCTGGAACGGGCTCCCAAGGGAGGTGGTGCTCTCCCCTACCCTGGGGGTCTTCAAGAGGAGGTTAGATGAGTATCTAGCTGGGGTCATCTAGACCCAGCACTCTTTCCTGCTTAGGCAGGGGGTCGGACTCGATGATCTATTGAGGTTCCTTCCGACCCTAACATCTATGAATCTATGACTCAGAAAAGACTACACTATACATCTCTGCCTTAATCTATAAGGCTCGAATCCACCCAAATTATTCCTGAGTTCAGATTAACATAGCTAACCAAATCTCTGTGCTTATAAGACAAAATAATTATTCAAAGCAAAGAATGAATATTAAGTCAAAGGGCAGTACATTATAACAGACCATCTTTCTGAGTAATAGATTCCATTTATCTGTGATGCTGGACATGCAGGTCTCAGAATAGAAAAGCTGCACTATGATATGAAACACTTTGCTTGGTTCACAAAGCTTGTTTTGTTTCTTAACTAAATACAGTCTTATTTTGGGTGGGGAGGAGAAGAATTACACTGGGTATAATTAAAACAAGACTTTGAATATATGAAAAGATACCCACAGTTTTGATGGGGTGAAACAAGGCATTTACAAAAAAAAAAAACTTACACATTTCAGTGACTCAATTTAACTATTACAAGCTCTTAATTGAAGAGAAAATACAATTCACTGATTAGCTTTTGTAACCTGAACTGTGTGGATTGTCTTGCTCTTCACATAACATGACAGCTTAATTCCCAACACTATGGGACAGCTTTAATTAGAGACCTTACTGATGGAAATGCCAACATTTATATAGCTGTGTGGTGTGATGCACAAATGGAGTGACTATACAGACTATTCCAGGATCCTTAAATGTGTTGATTTCTGTGTTCAGGCAGCTGCATGTGAGTGCAGTATGCATCTACACACTCTACCCTCTCTTACTCTAGGAAGCTGGTTCTCCACAAATGTACTGTGAAATAAAAAAATATTGTGGATAGGTGCTATGACTCTAAAGGGTTGACAACTAATGCCCTAGGTCTTAGCTCTTCCAGGGTTCCCATTTCATATGCTCCCAATATTGGGCCTTGACTAGGCTTGTCTTCTTACAGTTTGAGGCAGGCAGTGGAATTTATGATTTGGGACTGAGTTATTACATTCTTATTAATAATTTATGTTTAGTACATTGCTGAGCATTAGAGCACATCAGAGGAGATCTGTGAGCGCCATACTATTAATATGGAGTAAACGGATGACAAAGGAACTATAGACCATAGGACAGGCCTTTAAGCATCCAATTCCTTTCATACCATCAAGCATAGAAAATGAGACAATACTCACATTTTCTTCTTCAGAAATCAGTGTCTCTTGAATCACTCAGAAAACCTTTGTTTTAAAGGTTATTCAAACTTATTCCTAACCTCATTCCCTAACTGTGCATTGGCAATTTTTTTTTTTTCAAAAATCAATAATCATGGGTGACTTCAATTATCAGGACATAGATTGAGAGGAACACTTGGCAAGGTCAGCTCATTCACACAGTTTCTTGACTGTGATTGAGAAGGTATTCATGACCCAAGAAGTGCAAGGGCCAACCAGAGGTAACCAGGCTCACCTAGACTTGGTCTTGGCCAAGGGAGATGATCTGGTGTGTGGCTTGAACATTGAGGGTAACCTGGGTGACAGCAACCAAGAAATTATCAGGTTTGTTGTCCACTGCAAGGTCAACAAATCAACCAGCACGATTGAAGTCCTGGACTTCAAAAATGCTGACTTTGACAGGCTCAGAGCATTAGTATGGGAGATGATGCGGGGCCAGGAAGGGAAGGCAAATGGGGTGCATGAAGAGTGGTCATTGCTCAAGGATACAATTCTCAAAGTACAAAAGATAACCGTTCCTGCAAAGAGGAAAGGCAACAGAAGGGCTGGCAAGCCCTCCCAGCTTAATAGGGACATTACAGTCCTCTTAAAAAAGAAAAAAAGAGGTGTACTCACAGTGGAAGCTCGGGATGGTTCTCAATGAGGACTATACAACAGTGGCCAGCACTTATAAGGAAATGATCAGGAAAGCCAAGGCGGCGATGGATTTTAGGTTAGCTATGGGAGTCAAGGATCATAAGAAGTCCTTATTTAGGCATGTAGGCAGTAGAAGGAAAACAGATGGAAGTGTGGGACCACTGTTCAACACTTTGGGACAGCTGGTAACTGACATTCAGGAACAAACTGAACTCCTGCATGCCCACTTTGCTTTGGTATTTCACCAGACCATGGGGAATGTCAAGTGAGATAAGGCTCATAGGAGACATGCTGGGACTGACAGCCACCCCACTATGGATGCTGAGTGGGTGCAATACCAAATAGAAAAAGTAGACATTTGTAAGTCAGCAAGACTGGATGGACTCCATCCGAGAGTGTTGATGGAGCTGGCAGAGATCATCGCGGAACCCCTGGCAAAGCTCTTTCAGAATTCGTGGCACACGCGAAATCCCTGACAACTGGAAGAGGGCCAACATTGTGCCCATCTTCAAAAAGGGAAAGAGGGAGGATCCAGGCAACTATAGGCCAGTCAGCCTGGCCTCCATCCCAGGGAAAATCCTAGAAAAGCTCATTAAAGAACCTATGTCTGATACACTCATGGAAGGTAAGATTCTGAACAACAGCCAGCATGGCTTTGTCACGGGTAGGTCTTGTCTTACCAATGTCATCTACTTCTACAATCAGGTGTATCACCACCTGGACACAGGAGACGTGGTAGATGTTATATACCTAGATGTCCAAAAGGCTTTTGATCTAGTATCCAATGAAGTCCTTGTGGGAAAACTGGAAGGTTGTGGGCTCAGCTGCTTGATGGTTCAGTGCATGGGAAACTGGCTGCACGGTAGGACCCAGAGAGTTCTCATGAATGGATCTGTGTCATACTGGTGCAAAGAGGCTAGTGGTGTCCCTCAGGGGTCAGTAATTGAACCGGTGCTTTTCAACATGACGAAGAGGTCCAGGGAGGTGATACTTCCCCTCTATAGGGCGCTGGTCAGGCTGCAGTTGGAGTACTGCGTGCAATTCTGGGCGCCACACTTCAAGAAGGATGCGGATAACCTGGAGAGGGTCCAGAGAAGGGCAACTCGTATGGTCAAGGGCCTGCAGACCAAGCCTTATGAGGAGAGACTAGAGAAACTGGACCTTTTCAGCCTCCACAAGAGAAGGTTGAGAGGCGACCTTGTGGCTGCCTATAAGTTCATCACGGGGGCACAGAAGGGAATTGGTGAGTATTTATTCACCAAGGCACCCCCGGGGGTCACAAGAAACAATGGCCACAAGCTAGCAGAGAGCAGATTTAGATTGGACATTAGGAAGAACTTTTTCACAGTTCGAGTGGCCAAGGTCTGGAACGGGCTCCCAAGGGAGGTGGTGCTCTCCCCTACCCTGGGGGTCTTCAAGAGGAGGTTAGATGAGTATCTAGCTGGGGTCATCTAGACCCAGCACTCTTTCCTGCTTATGCAGGGGGTCGGACTCGATCTATTGAGGTCCCTTCCGACCCTAACATCTATGAATCTATGAATCTATGAACATCTTTATCAATGATTTGGATGGGAGAGTGAAAAGCTCACTGGCCAAGTCTGCGGATGACCCCAAGTTATGGGGCAGTGTGGTCACGCCAAATAATAGGTTTCAGATACAGGCAGATCTGGACAGGATAAAGACCTGGGAAGACCAGAGTCTGATGAAGTTTAACACTTCCAAGTGTAAGGTGCTCCATCTGGGGGCAAACACCCCTCAACATACATACAGGCTCAGTGGTAACAGCTTGACTTGCACCACAGCTGAAAGGGACCTAGGGGTAATGATCAATCATTGTATGAATATGAGTTGTCAGTGTGAGGTGATGGTCAGCAGGGCAAACAGCATGCTGGCATGCATCAACAGATGTATCTCGTGTAAAGCTAAGGAAGTAATACTCCCACTCTGCTCAGTGCTGGTGAGACCTCAGTTGGAGTACTGTGTCCAGTTCTGGGCACCACACTTCAATAAGGACATGGAAAAACTTGAGATGGTCCAGAAAAGAGCCATTCCTATGATCAGGGACATGCAAGGCAAGCCATACGAGGATAGGCTGAGCGACCTGGGCCTCCTTAGCCTAAAGAAGAGAAGGTTGAGAGGGCACTTGATAGGGGCTTGGTGTTATATCAGAGAACTGCATCAGGGGCTCAGTGAACGACTGTTCACTAGCGCACCCCCAGGGAAGACCAAGACCAATGGATACAAACTCCTGGAAGGCCACTTCAGGCTTAATACCAGGATGGTTCATCAAGCTTGTTTGGTTCCTTAACTAAATGCTGTCTTATTTTGGGTGGGGAGGAGAAGAATTACACTGGGTATAATTAAAACAAGGCTTTGAATACATAAACATTACCCACAGCTTTGATGGGTTGCAACGAGGCATTCTTAAAAATAAAATAAAATAAAATAAAATAAAATTTCAGGGACTCAATTTAACTATTAAAAGCTCTTTATTGAAGAGAAATTACCATTCACTCATTAGCTTTTGTAACCTGAACTCAGTGGATTGTCTTGCTCTTCACATAAAAACAGTAGGTTAGTTCCCAACATTATGGGACAGCTTTAATTAGAGACCTTACTGATGGAAATGCCAACATTTATATAGCTCAGTGGTGTGCTGCTCAAATGCTGTGATTATACAGACTATGCCAGGATCCTTAAATGTGTAGCTTTCTGTTTTCAGGCAACTGAATGTGAGTGCAGTGTGAATCTACACATGCTACCCCCTCTACCTCTAGGTAGCTGGTTCTCAACAACTGTACTGTGAAATAAAAAAAATATTGTGGATTGGTGCCATGACTCCAAAGGGTTACAAACTACTGCACTAGGTCTTAGCTCTTTCCAGAGTTCCCATTTCAGATGCTCCCAATTTTGGGCCTTGACTAGGCTCGTCTTCATGCAGTTTGAGGCAGACAGTGGAATTTATCATTTGATATAAATGATGATTTATTACATTCTTATTAATAATTTATGTTGGGTACACTGCTGAGCATTAGAACACATCAAAGGAGACATGAGCACCATATTATTAATATGGAATATACAGATGACAAAGGAACTATATACTGTAGGAGAGCCCCTTAGTTATCCAATTCCTTTGGTACCATCAAGCATAGAACATGGGACAATATTCACATCTTCTGTCTCAGGATATATATATTATTGAATCACTTGGAACACCTTTGTTAAAGTTATTCAAACTTATTCCTTGCCTCATTCCCTAATTTCTATTGTGCATTGGCAATTAAAAAAAAATCAATAATAATTTCCTGTTTAGTAAAAGTAAAGCAAAATTTTGGCATCTGCTTCTGATGCAACAGCTCAGCAATTGGCATCTGTCTGGAGAGGTTTTAGATGGAAAACAAAACAAAAAGAAAAGAGGGGGCAAATGGCAACCAGGGCACTTTAGCTGCAAAATCTTGGGGATAATTCTTTTATTGCATTAATCCCCAGTTTTACTGCGCTCTGGGGTTATCTGGTTACAAGTTGAACATGTACAATGAAATAAAAGATGAGGTACTTGAAATCTTTCCTCCAGATTCATGTTACTTTTCTGAAACATTTTGATTATATGGATTGTGGTGTGTTTATAGAACTAATCCCAGGTAGCTGCTTCATTTAAATCTTCCCACTTCATAATCTTTTTCTGGTTTTGTGTTCTGTCTCTAAGGTGCACCCAGGGGAGAACACAGAGTGGGGAAACCAAACAGCAGTCAGGGAATTCATCCTCCTGGGATTCAGGAACATCTCAGAAATACAAGTTCTTCTTTTCCCAGTGTTTCTAGCAATCTACATTCTGACCATGGCTGGGAACATCCTCATCCTTGTGTTGGTTGTAGTTGATCACCATCTTCATACCCCCATGTACTTTTTCCTGGGGAATTTATCCTGCTTGGAGACCTGCTACACTTCAGCCATTCTGCCCAGGATGTTGGCAAGCTTTGTGACTGGAGATGAAACCATTTCATTCAGTGGATGCTTCACATAGTATTTTTTTGTTTTGGTTTATTGTCAGGTTCAGAATGCTGTCTCTTAGCAGCAATGTCTTAGGACCGGTATTTGGCAATATGCCAACCACTGCACTATGCATCTCTTATGAATGGAAGATTCTGCTTACAGCTAGCAGCCATGTCCTGGATAAGTAGTTTTCTGGCTATTAGTATAACAGTACTTTTAATGCTAAATTTAACTTACTGTGGCCCTAATGAAATTGACCATTTCTTTTGTGATTTTATCCCAATCGTAAAGCTCTTCTGCAGTGACACATTCATGCTAGAAGTTGTAGCTGCCATTCTGCTTCCTTTATGGACTTTTCCACCATTTTTATTAACAATGACATCTTACAATTGTATCATCACAACCATCCTGAAAATCAGTTCTACCACCAAGAGGCAAAAGGCTTTTTCCACCTGCTCCTCCCACCTCACTGTAGTGACAATATTTTAGGGGACCTTATTTATTGTGTATATGGTACCAAAAAAAGACACCCTGAGAGACTTGGATAAAGCATTCTCTTTCTTCTACACTGTCCTCACTCCCCTAATTAACCCCTTCATATAAAGCTTGAGAAACAAAGAGGTAAAAGAGGCCGTAAGAAAAGTTGTTGCTAAATTCTGTGTTGTCAAAGAAATTCAGACTTCCCTACGTTCATGTTTTTAGTACAAATGAAATAGAAACAAAAATTGGGTTGCTTCAAGACAGCTGCTTTACTAGTACCATTAAGCATTTTGTTTCTATGTGAATTCAGTGGCCATCTAGATTCTACCAAAACAGTGCTGATACTTGTGTTGTGTGAGGTTATGAATTCATCTGCAGTATATTTTAAGAGTTCTTCTTAGGGATCCCAGAATCATTGAAAAATATGTCTTGAACGGATCTCAGGAGTTCATCCTTTCCAGCTCTCCATCCAGGGAAGAATCATCCCTATCTAAACCATCCTATACAAGTGTTTCTTTGACCTGCTTTTCAAAGGATGCAGAAAAGGTTGAAGTGCTGAATGACTGTTTTGCCTCCATCTTCACAGGAAAGGTGAGCTCCCAGACTACTGCACCGGGCAGGATAGTTTGGGGAGGAGGTGAGCAGCCAACAGTGGAAAAAGAGGTTAGGGACTATTTTGAAAAGCTGGGCATATACAAGTCCATGGAGCCAGATAAGATGCACCCAAGGGTGCTGAGGAGTTGGCTGATGTGGTTGCAGAGCCATTGACCCTCCTTTTTAAAAACTCATAGCAATCAGGAGAGATCCCCAATGACTGGAAAAGGGCAAACATAATGCCCACATTTAAGAAAGGGAAAAAGGAGGATCTTAGCAACTACATACCAGTCAGCCTCAGCTCAGACCATAGCAAAATCATCAGACAGATCCTCAAGAAATCCATTTCTAAGCAGTTGAAGGAGAAGGAGGTAATGAGGAATAGTCAGCAGGGATTCACCAGGGGCAAGTCATACCTGACCAACCTGACTGCCTTCTATGATGTGATGACTGGCTCTGTGGATGTGGGAAGACCAGTGTACCTTGATTTTAGCAAGGCTTTGGATATTGTCTTCCACAACATTCTCACAGGCAAGCTAAGGAAGTATGGGCTTGGATGAATGGACTCTAAGGTATTCATAAAACTGGCTGGAGCATCAGGCTCAGGGGGTAGTAATCAATGGCTTGATGTCTACTTGGCTGCAGGTATCAAGTGGAGAGGCCCAGGGGTTGGTCCTGATGCCAGTTTTGTTCAAGGTTTTCATCAACAACTTGGAAGATGGCATAGCGTGCACTGCACCCTCTGGAAATTTGCAGATAACATCAAGCTGGGGGGTAGTAGTAGATACACTGGATGGTAGGGCTAGGATTTAGAGTGATCTAGGTAAGTTGGAGGATTGGTCCAAAAGCAATCTCATGAGGTTCAATAAGGAAAAGTGCAAAGTCCAGCACCAGTACAGGCTGGGGGCTGAGTGATTGGGCAGAAACTCTGCCAAAAAGGGCCAGGAGGTTACACTGGAGAATAAGCTGAATATAAGCCAACAGTGTGCTCTTGTTGCCAAGAAGGCTAATGGCATATGGCATACTCAGCTGCGTCGGTAGGCTTTCTAGCCAGAGTATAGTCTGGCAGGGAAAGAGGGAAAGCTGCTTGGATTGCTCCTTCTATCCCACAATTGTTCCACTGCCCCCCATCACCACCTTGATCTCCTCTCCACCCTGTGATCAGTCCCTCCATCTGTGGATTTCTCCTGGACCCCCAAGTTGGCCCCTCTACCCCTGGATCACTGCATGAGAGCAGTGTCACCAGAGCAGAAGAGATCCCACTTCCTGCCTGCTCCTGGGCTTCCTGTGGCCCATGCTGCCCTCTTACACCAGGTTACATGCCCCACTGACTCCCACAGTTACCTGGCAGCTACCACCACCTTCTTCCTGTCTTCCCTTTAGTTGTGGGGCCTGGTGGGGGCTGGATCTGGGCATGGGTGGGTGGGGTCTGCAGGGATCCCAGGAGCAGGCAGGGAAGGGGAACCCCCACACCAGCACCTCTGCTGCTTTTAGGCTGATCAGGGCAGCAAGACATTGTTCCAGGAGTTGGGAGGCCTGAATGCAGTGGAGGGCCAATTGGAGTGGCAGGACTATGATTTGGGGCTAAAGGAGCTGATTTGAGGGACAGAAGAGCAGCAGCCTGGCAGCTTCCCTGCACCCACCCGCTCCCCCCTTTCCCCCTCCTTGCTTCCTCCAACCTTCCCCACAACTCCATGCTCCTCTCTCCCTGGCTACTTCCCTTCCCTAATTTTTCCTCTCCCCGTCCCTACTCCCCCCATCCCCACTCACCTATTGCCCAGCTGTTCCCAGCTGTCAGTCCAAGGCCATAGAGTCCTGGGTGATATAACTAGTTTATCTGGGAGAAATGACTCCTAGGATATTGGAGATACCTCAAGGATATTGGTGGTTTAATATCAGATAAAGACCCAGAAGATAACTCTAACTAGGTAGCAAAGTCAAAAGTGGCATATATTTAAAACACCTAACAGATACTTAGCATTAGCTAATAAGCCTTAATGTGTGATCATTCACATTTTAAGTGCTGTTATCATGATTGAATTGCCATGTGTAATCTCACCCATTGTTACAAAATTTAAAGAAGTCTTGGTCTTTTAAATGGATAATGCAATGCCCTTAGTTCTTATGATAGGAGAATTTGCACAAAGTAATCATAAAGCATCCTTCCCATAGCCATAAATAGCTGGATACATGTCCCTTGGGTGTTTTTGTTTTCATAACTGTTCATGCTGGTGTACTCTGACCCTTTCTGATGGATCTTGCTCATGGCCCCACCTCATGCAGCCATGCAGGCTTGGTGCTGTTGGTATGGGCCCAGGTTGGGTCTATTCTCAGGGCCCCAGGATGCAGCATGAATAATTCATACTGGCATGAAGTAAAGGTAAGGGGAAGGGATAGAGACTGCATGGGGGATGAAGTAGGTAAGGGGCTGCAGGGGGAAATGGCACAGTGCAGAGGCAGCAGGGGGTGCAGAGGGCAGACAGCATCTGCAGCTATGGCCCTTACCTTTGGTAGGGGTTGCAGCCCAAGGCACAGCAGCTGCCTCACAACCACCACCACCAACGCACTCGATTGTAAGATAAGGGGCATTTTCCTCCATGTTAAATGGGCGGGGTGGGGGGAACTTGTCTTAGGATTGAGTAGATATGATACCTCCCAGAGCCCTCAGTTGCTGAACTTTCATAAAATCAAGTCACACCATTGTCCTTTTTATTTATTTCCTTATGTTGATAAGAGAGCAGAGATTCCAAATTAAGGCCTCAATAAAGCATTATAAGAACACATCACAAAAAAACACCTGACTTGTTCCACCAAAATGAAAGCAATACATCCACCATGATGAACCTCTGCCTTCATTACAAAACCCCTACTTTAGCAAATAGCCCATATAATTTCCCATCAATTAATGGGGAAAAAAAAATCCCGTATGTCAGCTCTAAACTGCTCTTCCTTTAACCACACCAGAACGCACACCGGAAATCTATCAAAGACAGAAATACTCAATTACCAGTGGGGGCACATTTCTCACAGGAGGGCCACTCTCTCTCAAATCTCTCAGTCCTGATCCTCAAGGGAAACTTACACAACACTTCCCAGAGATGAGCCTATGAGCTCCATTTTCTCAACCTACTGGATACTAGAGATCATGGACTAAACATAGACATTGGATTTTTGATACATTATAATCTGCCTGGCAACTGACTCCCCAGCCCAGCCCCTGGCTTGTTTACTTTTCATTCCATCCAGAAAGAGCACTCACCAACTGCTGAAACTTCCTTAGCCTGACGAAGGGTTTTTGAACCCGAAACCTTGCTTAATAACTATTCTCCAACTATTTGGGTTGGTCTAATAAAAGATATCAAATTCACCCAAGGGACCTTGTCTTCCTTTAACCAGTCACTGGACTTTGTGTCCTCCAGCAATGCAATATTCTCCACTTTCCATGCATCATTGGTTTTCTTGAATAACTCCAAGCAGTGACAGCCTTGCTGCAGAACCCAGAGTCCCATTTTCAAAGGGGTGGGTCATATCACTCCAGTGTTCCAGTTTCCACTAGCTAACAGTAGCTTTTCAAGTGCAATTCAAGGTGCTGCGTCTTGATCTCATAGATTCATAGACATTAGGGCTGGAAGGGACCTGGGAAGATCATCAAGTCCAGCCCCCTGCCCCAAGGGCAGGAAGTCAGCTGGAGTCACAGGATCCCAGCAAGATATACATCCAAGTGCCTCTTAAAGAAGTCCAGAGTAGGTGCTTGCATCACCTGTGGAGGCAGTCTGTTCCATGCCTTGGGGACTCGGACAGTAAAGAAGTTCTTCCTTATGTCCAGCCTGAAACAGTCTTGGAGAAGTTTATGAACGTCATCCCATGGGGCACTCTGGTGAACAGCTGTTCTCCCAGATCCTAATCTACACTCCTTATATAGTTATAGGCTGCCACCAGGTCCCCCCCGAGCCTGCGCTTTTCCAGACTGAAGATACCTGTAAAGCCCTATATGGCTTGGGTCCTGCACACCTAAAGGAGTGCCTCATTTAGGTTCCATTGTGATCCCTAATATCAGCTAAGAACAACATCTTGCATGTACCATCCATTTTGCATGTACCATTTTGCCAAACCACATGGAAGGCTGTTCTCAGTTACTTTCCTTGGCTCTAGAACTCCCATCCTCTTGGGGATTACCACAGCCTGAGCCTCCATATTTGTTGGAAGCAGTGTAGGACCTTGTTTATTTAAGAAGGCTTTTGGTAGGTGGGGTTAAGCTTTGGTTATTTTGGTGGGAATTGTTTGTTATTGATTTATTATTTTATCTATTTCTATAATCTTGGTATTGTAAGCTTCTCTAAGCCTCTCAGGGGAGGACAACATAGAAATCAAATTAATTCATGAATAAATAAATAAAAGCTACCTATATTAATTTTATTATTACTGGTAGTATTTCAAATCAAGTAAACCAATATGAATGCCACTTATTATAGTGGAAGTAGGCTGAATGCTTTTAGATAATAATCATACTGTCCACCAGGTTATGATGGAGACAATCAGCTCATATGGTTATACCTACAAGCAACTGTAGGTCTAAACTCAATTATTAAAGAGAGGTGAAAATATTTCCTTAATGAATAACCTGAAAACAAGTAGTTTCCCTAAAGCAACTTTTATCTCCTTGTTCCTCATGCTGTAGATGATGGGATTCATTACTGGAGGCATCATAGAATAGAACACATTTACTATGAAATCCAGAACCAAATAAGAGCTGAAAATAAGCTTTAGATAGGTAGAGGAGCCAATTAAAAAGGAATAAGGAAATTACTGTGAGGTGAGGAATGCAGGTGGAGAAAGCTTTATTTTGGCCTTTTTCAAATGGGATTCTCAGCATGGTTTTGAAGATCAGAAGATATGGCATACAGATTAAAACAAAGCAGGTTAACACTAAAAAGACATTAAAAACAAGAATCCTAGCTTCACTGCTGTATGAATCAGAGCAGGAGAGCTTGAGCAGCTGGGGGACATCACAGAAGAACTTGTTTATGTTGGACGGGCAGAAAGGTAGCTGAAAGGTGTTACCAGTGTGCAGTGCAGAGTTGAGAATTGCAATGACCCACCCAATGGTTTCCATTTGGAAACAGGCCCTCATGTTTACAATGGTCTTATAATGCAATGGTTTGCAGATGGCAACATATCTGCCATATGCCATAACAGTGAAGAAGGTAAAGTTGGCTGTATTGAAGAAGATAAAGAGGAACACTTGAGTAACACATTCAGAATAGGAAACTGACCTGGTGTTTAACACTGAATTAACCATAGATTTGGGAACAGTGACAGAGATGGTTCCAAGGTCTTGGATGGACAAATTCATGAGGAAGAAATACATGGGAGTGTGAAGGTGGTGGTCAAAGGACATAGCCATGATGAGATTCCCCATCAAAGGTGCCAGGTATCCTGTTAGAAAGATGGCAAAGTGCAAGATCTGCAGCTCCCAATTCTCAGAGAATTCCTGGAGGAGGAACTCAGTCATGGTGGTTTGGTTGGACACTAGCTTTCACAGTGCACTGTATGATGCCTGTGGATGTAAGAATTAAGGAGTAGGTCGGGATGCGAGTAACAAATGCAACCTGATTCTCCTACAAAGACTTCATAACTTCAGTTAAAACAGTACGTGCTAGAACCACTATTTTTTTCCAGAATTATTTTTTAGGGAAACATCAAGTTTTTGAATACATGAAATACATTAAATTTTACACAAATAAAGATTTCTGGTAGCACTTTTTTTTGTTTTTAATTAAGAAATCAAACATTCAAAATCTTCATCAGGAAAGAAAGCCACCATGTAACATATCATGATATGAGACCACAATGTATCATGAAATATAAATTCTGGTGATGGAATTTAGTCCAGCGAAGAAAACAGGGACAAAGACCTCACATGAGGTGACACGACAACATGCCCCAGTGGAAATTTGTTTATCTTTCAATTGGAAAAAAACTAATTCTGAATTTGATTCTGTATTTTCAGCAACAGTAACAGCAACAACAATAATGTTATCCAAATACAACTAGTGCACATTAGTCCTGAAAATCAGAGTATTAGATGCATTGAGAGACTTATCATAGAAAGGTAGGACTGGAGGGACCTCTGGAGGTCATATACTTCAACCCCTGCCAGAGACAGGATCATCCCTATCCAAACCATCTGATACAAATCTACTGTCTAACCGGATAGCAAAAATACATAGTCAGCCCTGACACAGCCACAAAGAATAACTTCCTACATGCCACAGTAAAGTTTGGGGATAATGGGTGGTAGTGTCCTTGTGCTGTGGGAACTGTTAAAACATGCTCAGGAGAGCCAAGGAAGAGAGCTTTGCCCTCCACCCTCTACAGAGGAAGGCAAAATCCTCCACAGTCTATACTAGCCTAACCATGGGGTAAAATTCCTTCATGAATTCAAAAAAGGTGTTGGTCTGACCCTGAGCAGAGGGAAGACCCTATAACCAGGAACCTCTTGGTTTTCATTCCAGTAGGAGCATTGGCACATCCCAGTCAAAATCCCAAGCACTGAATGAATCCAATACTAAATCCTTTGAGGAAGGCAGCCCCCCCAAACAAACAAACCAACCAACCAACCCTGATGTGTAACTAAAGGAGGGAGGAAAAATTCCTTCCCAACCACATGCAGCAACCAGCGATGCTCAGAATCAGGGGAAATATGCATAGCAAAGGATTGGCCTGGCTCCTCCTAAATCATCCCTGACCAATATTTGCACTACTTCTTCTTAAACACCTCCAATGATGGAGATTCAACACCTTCCATAGGCAGTTATTCCACTGCCTCATTGCTCTAGCAGTGAAGTTTCTTTTTATATGCAACTTAAAGCTACCATGATACAATTTCAAGCCACTGGCCCATGTCCTCCCTGTAGCAAAAGAGAAAAGATATCTTCCTTTTTTTGGATAGCTGACCTTCAAATATTTGAAGAGTGCTATTATTTCTTCTCTTAATCACCACTTGCAGAAGCTGAACATGCCTATTTCCATCAATTTCTCCTTGTACAACTTGCCTTCCAAACCTTTATCATTTTTGTTCCTGCCTCTGGACCCTCTTTCTCTTCTCCATGTCCTTTTTGAGCTGTGGAACCCAACAATGCACACAATACTGTTGATGGGACCTACCAGTGCTGCCTAAAGAGGCTCTATCACCTCCCATGTTGTACACCTAATGCTTCTATTCTGGAACTTGGCAGAGCTCCCCTATAGCCGAGGAAACTGTTTCAGTTTAGATACCATAAGGATCTGATTCAATGTATGAGATGAACATTATACATTAAACGATAGCCCCAATCCAAGGATTTTACAAATTATTCACTAGTAGACATGTATACCTCCACACTCTATCTCTGCACCATTGTGACAAAAAAGGGCTGACAATAGGTATGAAGCAATAACAATGAAATGCCACCAGAGCATCCTTCCCTCTTCCTCCACCATCCTGGGGCAGCACTATCAGCCCTATTTATTATGGCATGATTGCACACAAAGATTTCTTTACATCTTGTCTCTCATCTGGTTTTAAATCGATATGGCTCCTTGAGCCAGCTCAGCTACCATCTCTATACAGAGGAGCTTGTATTATCCCTCAGTTCCTTCTGCTCTGTGTCATTGACCTGTGAGACTTTTCTACTTGGGTTGCAAAGTCTTTTAGGGAGGCACTGTTCTTACTGCCTTCATGCCCCACTCACCTGTTCACAGAATCTGCATTTAGCCTCCTGCAGCAGGATCAAATGCACTTAGTTCTGGACATGGAGATCTAGGTTCTAACCCTACTGACTTCTCGGACCCCTTTGGGGAAGTTCAGAATTATAGGCTGTGGTTGTTGCTTCAGCTCTGACCTTAGTTTATAGGATTTACTAGAGTCAGTCTTTAAAGCTAGAGGTACATTTTTTTCTTCTACATCAATGATTTTTTTTCAGCTAAAAAAAAAAAAATCCACTACAGATTCCTCTCAGAAAAATATGATCTTTTATTTGAGGCCTAATGAAAAAAAATACTTGTAATTAATAAATTAGGTTTTAACTTGCAGTCTTCAAAATGTGTCAGCTGAAAATCTGCTGTGAGGGTTTCTATAGACAAAAATGTTCTCTGCATAATTCATTCTCTCTCTCTCTGTGTAGAATGAAAAATTAAAATTTTCTGCAGGGAATATTTTTTTTCTCACTAGATTCAGATATTTAATTACATTAATTGTAAGTATCTCAAAGAGTCTGGAATTAAATTAATATGAATACTCTTTAATTAAGTCGTTGTATTAATACCAGAACACATTTAATAGAAAAAAAAAAAAAAACAAACTTGCTGGAGATGATACTTGTGGACATTTTCTTCAACCTCTGATGCATTTGATCCACATGTGCCAGGATTCTTTTCTCATAATACATCTGTTGATCTATCTATGTTCTCCATCCCCTAATGCTGTAGAAACTAGAGGTCAAAAGCAAAGATACCTTGGTAGCCTTCAGTCACTCAGAGACTGAGTTGCAAAAATAGCTTAAATCTGATTTATTTCTGCAGATGATTGATTTATTTCTGCAGATGAACTGGGTTTGCAAGCTATCATGGCCCAAAAGCTTAGAATCTGAAGCATCTCTTCTTGTAGGGCTCCTGGGATGCATTACCTGGAGCCTTGCACCACTCAGAAGCGCAGAACAATAGGTAGATATTTCTGTAGCTCTTAAAGAGAAAGGGACCCTTGTAATGAAGTGGGCTGACCTGCAGGGTACAGGGCTTTAGCCCAGGATGAACAGCAGGCCAGTGGTCTAGCCTGCTGTTTTATGTGGTCCAGAATAACAATAGCATTTAGTCAAAGATTCATGTAGGTGCCAGGTTGCATTTAAGAAAGTCCGTAAGTGAGCTGGTTGGCTTATTGTTATCATATACATATAGTAATTTATATACTATTTTTTTAAATATATTTTCTAGATTTATGTCATGCCCTTTCCAAAAAGCACAGAGTGGCTTACAATAAACAAATACCCTACAGATAAGATTACCCAAACAACACTTCAAAACACAAATATTCCATTTCAGCCCCTCCTGCCAATCCCAACCACACCTTGCAACCACCCCTCCCATCCAATTACAAGAAAGCCTTCCTCTGACCAAAACTCCCCACTCAATCCTTCCTACTACTCTAACATACCACCTGGGAGGACAATCCCACCCACCCCAACCTATCCTAAAGAGGGGATGCAGAAGTCATCCCCTTCCCCCCTCAGAAAACAAGTCTAACACGTGCCCCTCTTGTTACTAAACACAACAAAAGCACCAAAGAACCATACCAAAAAATTAAAAGAAAGACACGGTCTCCATACTTCAGTCATCACTGAAAGGCAACACGAAAGGACACCCATATGTGGTACCTGCCCAGGGAGGCCTGCCAGCTTTGTAGAAACAGCAAGATACCTGGGTCCTTCTCTTTCCTTTGGGTTGCCAAAATGGTGCTTGTGGCACTATATGCTTTTCTGTATATTTTTGGGAATCTTGGTACCTCTGGAAACGTAAACCTGTATGTAGGTGGGTTGTCTGGCCTGTTGGTTCCTGCAGGCAGGTTGTGATTGTGAACTCCTCAGTGATGTTGATTAAGCATGTGGTATGCACTTGATGACCATTTACAGTGCCCATCTCTACTTCACCAACCTGGTTTCCAGGTTGATGTGTAGGTGAAGCTTCAGTCCACCTTCCTCCAGGTTTCCCTCCACAACATCATGCCATTGGGTAAGCATTTCTCAGTCTCAGACCCTGTGCTTGTGCCATGGGGGAGTTGGTCAGGCTGGCTCATAGCAGATGGTGTGCTATGGAATTGTGCTGCCAGAGCAGAAGGGCAGTCAGGCTAGACTTGAACTCAGACCCTTCTGTCTGTTGCCTTTGTGTAGGGGACAATGGCTGCTAGGGCTGCGTGAAATTTTGCTGAGTATTCCATTTCAAAGCTGTTTTGATGCGTTTTGAGCTTGAAACAATGAAATCAAAATAAAACAAAAAGCATTGAAACAACTTCAAAACAAAATGAGGGTGCTCAAAACGCTTTCCTTGTCTTCTGTTGCTGGAGGCTTTTGATCATCACCTTCTGTGATACCTAGTTTCAAGCCTGCCTTACTAGGTTGACCAGATGATGCCCAATAGGGCTGCAGGAGGCTTTGGACCATGCTTCAGATCTGAAGAAGCTTCAGACACTTCAGCATCCGAAGAAGCATGTCTGGATTGAAGCGCTGGCTTTGTTAGGCTTTCCAAAGCAGTTTGGACCTTCCCCATGTCATGAGTTTTACCTGTCAGCAGCTAGAGGTGCAGGGCCTCAGAACCCAGAATCCCTGCACCTATCTCCTAGACAGCTGCCAGGCTTCATGACTGCATCAGGGGCTACCATCCCTGCAGCTTTCACCCCGCTGTGCCTTAACACACACAGTGTCACCCATGTCACAAGTTTTGCCTGTCAGCAGCTTGAGGTGCAGTTCCCCCCAAACCCCTGTACCTATTTTCTTGAAACATGGCAACCTTTGTGGCCTCACCAGGGGCTACTACCCCTGCAGTTCCCCCCCCCCCCCATAATGTAACACACAGACATAAAATGAGTTTTGCTTTCAAGAATTTGTGGTGCAGTTTCCCCTGAATCCCTACACTGATCTTCTTGTAACTTGGCAGACTTCAAGCTCTCAGCAGAGGCTACCAACCTTGCAGGTTTCCTCCAAATCAGACGGAAAACAATAAAGTTATAGATATTTCATTGATTTCCCCATTACACCCTATTGCCGGATCTCTGAGGTAGTTCTGAAGCTTCGGAGCCGCTTCGGCTGGATTGAAGTGGGAATCCCATCCAGAGCTCCAGATGATATCACTGGCATCTGAAGCGGCCAGATCCAAAGCCAGATTGAATAGCTGCCTACTTGCATAGGCCTAATGCCCAAAGATACTCTTTCCAGTTCTCATCAGATGGATCCCATGTTTTTGGTGCACACTGAGGCAATCAGGGTAGCCCATCCATAAAGCCACAGACAACAGGCTCCATGCATTCTAACCTTTAGAAGCTAAGCACAGCCTATACTAGCCTGCCCAGGCAAAGACTGAGGTACTTAATCTTAACTCCTGTGAACTTCCTTGGTTCCCCTTAATGGATTTCCATTTTTTACTTCCACCACTTGATTCCAGTCTGAACTCCTGCAATATCATTATATCTTGACTCTGCCTTTGGCTCCTGATTCCATGTCTGGTCTTGATTCCTGGATCCATGGGAACTCAACTCCTGGACTTTACGTATCTATCAGGAGACCATCCCTGAGTTCCCTTGCCCCATCTCTAACAATTGCCATCTGCAAATGCCTATGGGACCTCACAGTTGCCAGCAGAAGCCTGTCTGAGTGGATTGGTTTCCTCCTCTTTACATACTGGACCTCCTATTCTCCAATTACTTTTCTGTGATACATTCTTAAATAACATGTTTCAAAAGATGGGGACAGGGAGAGCTATGACTCAAATCTATTTATATCCTACCCCAAAATACAAAAATATAGAAATAAGTAAGATGTTTCACACTGTAATGGTGGTGAATAATAAAAAAAAAGTTTTAATTTTAAAATCATAAACTGGATTTTTTTGCAACTGTTTTCATGATTGGGAGGTCATCCCTGCACTTAAATATTCAACTAGAATTGTTACAACATACAATTAATGGATAGAGGAGTTTTTAACCTCTACAGAGAACCCATCAGGCCACTCACCAGATCAGTTTGGGGTTTCACTTGCAGGGTAAATTTAGTACTAGTTTGCTTGATTATATTTCTCAGCTCAAGAATCAGAGGCTTCATTTTCACTCTTGTTTCATGTTATGATTTTTTACAATAACGTTTGATGTAGTTCAGACACTAATCCTAATAAACCATCATTGGCTTATGTGTATTATATGTGGTTTTTTTCTGTGATTTTTATACGTTTCTTAAGTATCAAAACAGGGTATTTTTAATTATTTTTAGCCATCGCACCCATGTGCCAGCACCTTGCCTTCTGATTTTCCACAATGACTCCTACTCATTTTCAGACCCACTGTTTTGGAGGATGCAGTCCTTCTTATAAAGCAGTGGCCCTATACTTATTAGGCAACAATCCTGAATCCTAATACATTCTACTCAAATCCCAGGAAAGCCATCAGCACTTTTACTTTTGTAATAATATGCCTTCATCTTAGCCCTAAGATGAAATCACCAAGATGTGCCAGGGACCATGGACATTTTGTATTCCCAATTTTTGAGGGAATTGAGCATTTCTAGTTTTAATGTGTCATTATCAGTAGAGTCACATATTAGATATTTTATCTTTGTGACTATAATCAATGTCAAACTAACCAACCTAAGTCTTCTCAGGTACTATTTTATAGTCTTTTCAAATACTGGGGCAAGAATAGCTGTCATCCAATCCTCTGGAAATTCCCTGTCTTATATGTTAAAATTTAACAACAGAGACCCTGGCAGACTTTCAGCTAACTTATTTAAATTATTTGTGTGATGTATTTAGTAAGTTATATTTCTATCCTGCCAACTATCATTGTATTACCAGATTCCATGCAAAAGAGAGGTTCCTAATGGATTTCATGGAGTCTCTGGGACTTCTCTCTTTTGTCAGTTTCACTTTGTATGAGATAACTTATGGATTTTAATTGATATTGTCATTATTATTAGTTTTATTTATTTCTTTTTAGTAGAAGGAATATCATTGTTGAGGAGATGATTCTTACAGTGGAAATCTTTCTTTTTTCCTTTTTCAAAGAATTTTTCATAATATTTACAACAAATTTTGAGACACTATATTAACTTATGTTCCTATGGGAGTTTGTTCCACAACTAAAAACTTCCCATCAAAAGAGCTTGGTTCCTACTTCTCATACATTATGCGCTGATCTTTTTGAACTCCCCTGTTGCAGAGAAATACAGCTGTCATGGTCATTTAGGGATAAATATATGGTCTCTCAAGTAGGTGCAGCTTGATCTATTAACATAACCATGTTGAATTAAATAGTCTCTGAGGCACATGGAAATAAGTTCACTTCCCACGGAACACATTGCACAAGGCTTTCTTTACCTCCCTGTTTCTCAGAGTATAGATAAAAGGATTTAGCAATGGTGTCACAATTGTGTTCAGGATGTTCACTATTTTGGTCAGCTCCAACGAACTCTGGGCAGAAGGCTTGACAAAAAGAAAAATGGTGGAGCCATACCATATAATCACAACAGCAAGATGGGAAGAACAAGTGGAAAAGGCTTTTTGTTGTCCTTTGGCCAAAGGGATTCTCAGTATGGTAGAGATGATATAGATGTATGAAAGTAGAGTAATCACACATGAGCCAAGGATGACAATCACTGAGATGATGAAAGCTGTTGTCTCAACTGTGTGTGTGTCTGTGCAAGACAGGACTATCCAGGAATCTATGTTGCAGTAGAAATGGTTAATGACATTAGGGCCACAAAAAGACAGTCTGCTGATCAGAAATGCTGGTATTGAGATAAGCAGGAAACCACACACCCAACATGCAATGGCCATCTGAGTAGACAAGGTTATGTTCATAATAGATCTATAGCGCAGTGGATAGCATATGGCCAAATAGCGATCATAGGCCATGACAGCCAAGAGGAAATATTCTGTGCAGCCAAAGGAGAAAATGAAGTACATTTGCAGGAGGCAACTGGGGAAGGAGAGGGTTCTGCTTTTCCCTAGAAAAATTGCAAGCATCTTGGGAACAGAAGCTGTTGTGTACCATATTTCTAGGAAAGAGAAGTTGCAGAGAAAAAAGTACATGGGGGTGTGGAGGCGATGGTTGGTCATTACAAGGGTTATGATAGCCACATTCCCAATGACTGTCAGGGTGTACATGAGAAGAAAGAGCAGGAAGATGGACATCTGCAAAGAGTGGGATCCAGGGAAGCCCAAGAGAACAAATTCCATCACAGTGGTTTCATTTGATTTTCCCATTCTGTCCTTTTACCTCCTGAAACCCATGAAGTCAAAAGAGAGAAATTACCAAAGTTGACCAATCTATTTTTTCCTGGTCCGCTAAAGGGTCATTCCTGGCACTTACATGCCCAGAGGAATTCTATCCTTAGGAAACTAGGACAATATCTATGTATATGCTGACCAGCAAAGAATGAGGGAGAGGATCTTTTTGGAGTCTCAGGATTGTATCTTTTGCAGCTGAATGGTTGGGACATTCATCTAGGACATCAGAGGACCTAGGTTTTGCCCCTTCATGCAGAGATAATTGGATTTGGGGAGTGGGGTCTCTTTGACTTCCAAGTAGAGCACTCTAAGCACAAATGAGATGTTACCAAATACCTTTGCTGGCACACCTTTTGAAACAGAGTCACTAATATAATCATTGAAACACTCAAACTAAAAGAAGGATAGAGGAGAAAGCTTCTACCTCCCTAGAAGCAGCAGCCCAGGTGAGAAACTAGGCTTTTCTCCCTCAAAGTCAACAGTCACTTTGCCAAGCCATGCACTCTCTGACTTAATTATATGCCCTCCCCCTGATCAAGTGTCTCCAGTATACCTTGTGCTCATGGCTGCCTAGTGGACCAGTTCAGACAGAGTGCCAGAAAAAAGCAGGACAACATTTTAGACCTGTGTTGTGGTGGTTAGAGACCTGCTCTAACAAATCAGTGAAAACCCAAACTCCTGCCTCTGCTGGGTCAGGAGGGACTAGAACCCTGGTCCTTAATCTATCCTGTGAGTGTCTGAATACATAATTGTCTACATATGCAGAACTGTGTGTCCAGGCAGAGAATCCCTCTGGGCATAGAAATGCTGCTAAAATAAATGGCCATTTACACAGTTGGAAAGGGCATAGACTGCTAATTAAAATTACTCTTGCTTTCCATTCATGCACCCATCGATATTTCTTTAGTCTATCTGAGCTAAGAGTAGAAACCAGACATTCTTCATACTTTCTTGATTAAAAGATGAGAACCTATTCCTTCTGGAAAGTGGAATAGAGTCCTGGACTAGACTGGCATTTCCACAGAAGCACAAGTATTTGGGTGTCCAGTTCCTTTGTGTAGAGTCAGAGTTGAGAAATGAACTTCCTAAGATTTCTTTGACAATCCTGGCCTTTAAGAACAGCTAAAATCCATTTACAGAACTGAGACTACAACCCAAGTCTCTTGACTTGCAGTGTGTGTTCTTATTTTGACATTGGTTTTGTGCAATGCCTAGATTTTCCATGTTTCAAAACCATACATTGTGTTTTTGAAGAGTGAGAATGTGTATCAGTGTATACAATGCAGCAAGGAACAAAATACCTTAGATCAGAGGTTCTCAAACTGTGGTCCATGAACCACCACTGGTCCACAGAAAGGTTGTGGAACAATTGAGAATATCTGTACTCGTAAGGTAAGACTACTGATATTAAAATATGAGTTGTGTGCTTTGATTTGTAGAACAAAAAAAAAAAAGTTTATTAAGTGGTCCACCCTCAGCAATTTTCAAGTGGTGTGCAAAAAAAAAAAGTTTAAGAACCACTGCCTTAGACCAACACCAATACATTGCTGAGTCACAGAATTACAGAGCAGCCCTTCATCATTTGCTGTTATAGCCTAGTGTCCAGAAAAGCCTGGAGCATAGTTTATCCACACTGTCTTTGCTGTATTGAATTTCTGGGGCCAGTAGAAATGACAATTTGCAAACTCTTTCCTCCACAATGCCTCATGAGTGAGGCTGACTATCTATGAAGAACCAACATGATGATGGAGAGGGGCATAATTTACATCCTCACTGCTTAAAAAGATCCCTTACTTGGTTAAAAAGGGCATGGTTTGTCTGCAGCCATTTACTTTTAAATAACCAAATAAATGCTTTTGTGGCACTATAACAATTTTTAAATAATGCAGGGTCACTCTCTGAGTCCATATACTGTGGTATAAACAAATACTACAATATAGCATGGGAAGGAAACTAATATCTTAGATATTTCTTGTCAAATTAAATATCTTTCTAATTCAAGATGTTACCACTGTGCAGCAAACTTATACAAATGTGAGTATGTTCTCTATGTGGCTGATCTGCCAAACTTTATCATGACTGGATAATATTTTAAACAAAATATTTGCTTGATGAATATACTAATCTTTAAGTTAGACAAAAGTCTTCTTCTCTAGAAATATGTAACATAATGCTGCTTTAATTACATAGTAAAAATGATAGAATAATAACATTCTCTCTCTCTCTCTCTCTCTCTCTCTCTCACCCTGTCTATATATCTCTTTCAGAGTACATGTTCTATATTTCACAAAGTAAGAACAAGAGGGCATTCAATTTCATTCAGAGTCAGAAAATTTAAAACAAATAAAATAAATCCTCACCCATGGCATTATTAAATCACAGGAACCCACTGAATCCAAGATTGTAGTAACAGCTCCAAAATAGGCATCTATATGGTTAGCAGGAAGAACCAGGCTATACATGAAGATAACAGACATTTTGTAGAAGGGGCATTGAATCACATGATTTGAGAGTCAAACTGGTCTCTAGCTAGTAGAGATCTGGAATCGGTTGTAATGCAAAGAGGAGAAGCAGACTATCCCACAGTGACTACTGCAAGGCTTTTACATTTTCTACCAGACCTTCTTACCACTCCTGCAGACACAGGAAGAAACTGATCTTCCTTTCCTCCATTCTTCCCTGTCTACCCCTCACCTCTCTTTCCTCTTCCCTCTCTCTCTCTTTATCTTTGTAATTAGTACTTTGTCTTTCTGTTGTGTTTAATATCAGCAGTCATTCTCTCTTTCTCTCTTTTCAAGCCCCAAAATGCTCCTTCAAAACTGCATCATGCAAAATACCAGAGTTCAGGGAAGAATGGTTTATTTAATCACTTCACAAGTTTCCCTTGAGGTTCAACCTCCAAAGAACCCCCCAGCAATGCTGACAATTTATACAGGGAGTTTCTTGAGAAGCTACTGAAAGAGTCCAAATGGCTAGTGAGGAACAATGGTTTATGCTCCCCTGTGGCAGTGCTGTCAAAACATAGATCAAACTTCATATTTTTTACTTGTCCTAGACTTCTGATAATTCTCAGATTCTCTCACTTTCCCCTCTCAAGTTCTACATAAAACACAAGGAAATTAATGGGAAAAATTCCATGTATCTTCATTTGCCCTGGATCATGTCTTTCTCTCTCTCTCTCTCACTCTCTGGGCTGCCAAGTGTGTGTGGGGCAGGGTTGGGGGGAGGAGGGGGTGGCTGATTCAAAAAGAGCACCGCCAAGAAAATGAAATAGTAGTGAAGTTGTTCTGTAGTAAACACTGCAGAAAGAATACAGGAGTCCAGAATATCTGACACTTTTGATTCCTTGTCAAAGTCTCTGGATTTATTTTGTGAATAACTGTTTCACGCATACCAGTGCTTCATTGCAGGGTACCCTGCAGCAACCTTGTAAGGATTCTAGGGCACCCCAGGGTACTGTGGCATCCTAATTGTTTGAGAATCACTGGCCTAATGTAATCTACTTATGGGTTTCTGGCTGGCTATGCTTTCCTGACTTAAGTCACAGTTTGAAATTGAGAACTAGGGCTGTATGTAGATGAAATAAGGGGGGTGTGTGCAGAAGACTTTAAAGTGGGATAAATACTTTTGCACCTCTTTAATGGTGCCAATGTTTTCATGCTTCGGTGGTGTATTGTGCATTAATTCCAGCTGCTGTAGGAAATTTGGTGGCGTAATGCACCTTAAATGACTTGAGATGCAGCAAACTCATGCTGCCCCTGCAGTTGTGGAGCGAAGGCCTGGGTTCCATGCAGCTTCCCGCCGCCCCAAGACTGCCTGCCTGCCTGAGCTGCGCAGGGGCCCAGTGCTTCCCTCCACAGCTACGGTGCCCCCTGGGACTGCCCAAGCCAGGTGCCTGCAGGTGGGTGCCGCTGGGGGGCGGGGTGCATGGCTGCTGCAGAGGGAAGCAACAGCCCCCCCCCCGCTGTAGCCCAGGGACCATTCCATCCACTAGCAGCTCGCCCTTCCATCCCCACCGGAAAGGCAAGTAAGTCAACAGGGTGTATGCATGTAACACAGGGGTTTCATTGCTTCTAAATTGAAGCAGTGTTTTTTAAAATCCACTGCTTCAATTTAGGGCACCCGTTTTGTCTACACATGCCCTACAACACTCAGGCAGCTGTATATATGTGTAGCCCAGAACTCATGTTCAGTCTATAGGTGACAGTCTGTGTGAGAAGGTAAATGCATACATGGGCTGGGGATGATGCTAGCAAGGGAGACAGGAAGGCCCAACTACTAGCTTAGAATCTGTAATACCCAGATTCCATTTTCTGCCCTACAACCAGCATCCCAAGAGACCTTGGGAAAGTCAGTCAGGGCTAGCTTCTGTTACATGTGTTAGAGGGCTTGAGTGAACTTAAGCGCTAAACAATGTTCCCTCTAAGGAGTAGCGATCTGTGAGCACACCGCTTCAGTTTGTGAACGCGCCGCTTCGGTCCCACCTCCCCCTTTCAGCGTAGTCTGCCAGTAAGTGTCCCGCAGTAAGTGTCCAGGTAGGAGTGGGCAGGATTTGGCCCTATGTGGAGCACTGTGGCCCTTACTCACCACCCTTCTCCATGCTAACTGCTTCCCAGAGCAGCACAGTGGAGTGCTGTGGAGCAGCCATGCACTGGACACAATTGGTTGATAGAAAAGGAAGGGAGGCACCAGGGCTGGTGTAGGACACTTACCAATGGTAAGCTCCTCAGTCCTCATGCAGGGCAGGCAGCAGCTCCTTCCCGAGGCAGGGATGGGGCCTGGGGCTCAGGGCTGGCACGGGCTTCACCGGCTCTGGGGAACTGCTCTGCTTCCCAGCCCTGACGCCATGTGTCTCCTTGCTCCCTGAGGCAATGCAGGGGCGTGGAGCAGTTCCCCAGACTCAGCAGAGTCTATGGAACAGTTCCCTGGAGCCGGTGGAGCCCATGCCAGCCCCCAGCCCCAGCCCCACCTTGCCTCACCTCTGGGAGGTGTGGCTGTCTGCCCCGCATGAGGAGTGAAGAGCTTACGTTCAGTAAGTGTCCCCCACTGGCCCCAGTGACTCTGCCGCGCTCTGTGTCCAGCTCCTCTCTGGGAAGCCGCAGCCCAACTCCTCTCTAGGGAGAGGAGCATTAAAGTTACTGTGCTGCAAGATTTTTAATTGTGCATGGCCAGGCATGCGTGCAGCTTGGTGGGAACCTTGGTGCTAAATTCTGTATCATCTTACTTGCCTTAATGACATACGCATAGCTGCATAGCTACAGTCAGAGGTATTCACTCACTGTTAATGATTCTATGTTCCTCTATGGCCAATTAGAATCACTCTGCATGCATGCATGCATACATGCTGGAAATAAGGCAGGAGCAGTAACCCTCCTGTGTTTTAGATGACAGCGTAGTGGTAAAAGCACCTGTCCAGGAAGAAGGAAACCAAAGGTCTAGCTCATCAGCCCACACCTTACCCACAGGAATTTTAAATCTATATAATCTATATCCTAGCATAGTGCCCTATCTGCCAAATCTCAAGGTAGGCATTACCCAGCCCTTTCTCCAACCTTCCTCTGGAAGTTTTCCCACACTGGGTAACCAAGGAAGGGAAATACATGGAAACAACAAGAAGAGTACAAATCAGAGTATTTGTAGGTCTTAGTAATGGAGATGTTATCCAGGAAGGTTTGGGAGCCTGTGTTCTAGCCTGGGTCCCTTATCCCTATGGGTAGAAGCTATAAAAGTGAGGGCTGTACACCTAATTAATATTAAATGCAAGGTGCAATGGATCAGCTTCAAAAGGATGGCTGAAAAGGGTTTAAAGAACTCAGGTGATGATAATTTATATAGAGACCAATTCACACTCCATCCTTGTATCATAGACATCACATGCATCCTTGAAAGTGGAATAGACACTGATAAATCCAGCTTCCATGGCACTTCTGGCATGCATTCAGTTTACCAATAGTGCCCTCCATCACTGTGTTCAGTGCATGAGTGTCTCCTGGTACTTCTGGTTCCCATGCAGGACCTGTAATGACAGATATATTTTCACACTACCATGGACCTTACTTCAGTGTTCTCCAGGGCACAAGGTACAGACCATGTTACATTTGATGGGTTTCATGTGCCTATGAAGGCATACTTGCCCTTTGAAGCACTTCAAAATCATCAAAATGCTCAAAAATTATACTTGTTAGAATGAGGTACCATTTAGAGACACTTTGCTTTTTCTTACATTTGTACACTGGGGGAAGTACGACAGGGATCCCCCATGATCCTCCAGCATCACACTGTCATGTTGATTGGGTTTAATAGAGACAGTCGTGAATAAATGAGAAGAAGTAAAGGAGGCGACAAATGTATCCAAAAAACAAATGATGGTACTGATAGAAGATTGCATTTCTGGACATCTGGTGGAAGGACAAGACAACCAAACATAAAATGTTGATCTGGTTCCAAACTTATGCAGAAACAACCTTCAGTTCTGGAAGGTGGATCTTGGACATGATTCTGCCTAACAGGAAAGAACGGGTGGAAGTTGTAGAGGTGATGGTGTTGTATTACAGTAGCTATATTTGCTTTATTCTGTTAATTGCTTTATATTGCTATTTTAATAATGAACAATTTAGCTATTAAGATAAGGCTAACCTTGTTATGATTGATTCTTTATAATGTTTTAATCAGTTATTATTATTTTACTAGACAACTGCCCATCAAGAATGATAGGGGGGAGTGGGCAGGGATGGAGACCCATCCCCCCCAATCCAGGCCTCCTCCCCCTCACCGCTGCAGCGGGCCAGCATCTTCCTCCCTCCTCAGGCCGGCTCCTCCCCCCCCTCCTCCTTGGGCCCACTCATCCTCCCCCTCCCCCTGTGTCAGGCCCAGGCCCACTCCTCCCCTCCCACCACCATTACCACTGCACTGGCCCCGCTCCCACCACTGTGGTGCAACTGCTCCTCCCCACCACATGTCAGGCCTGCTGCTTCCCTAACTGCTGCCACAGTGGCCCTGCAGGTGATGATGATGGAAGGGGGGAGGCACGGGCTGAGGCCAGTGCTGGTGGCCTCACCCCCCCCCCCCGCCCCACAGCATTGTGACCCCACTCCCCCATCTCAATCCTTCCCACTTTGGGTGTTGACTTGACAAAAAAGACCAATGCTCAGGATCAGCAATATCAGGTTTATTAGAAAAGGGTGTAACTACGCAAACATAAAATAAAAACAAGAAACTAAAACAGGTACAAGAAACTGTTGGTCCACACACATGCACACACATGCACACGCACACACACAAAGGTGACTGTGGGTTGGTAATTGGAGACTGAAATTGGCAGCATGCAGTCCTAGGGGAAGAGAGGGAGAAAGAGAGATGAAGGCACTGCGTTAGAGATGTGCAGTGTTAGCGCTATCTCTGAGGGGAATGATATTTGCCAGGAGCACAGGGTGTGATAACTTCAGATAGCTGCAAGTGTGGGATATGGTTGTAGATGGTATATGGTGGTTACAGATAATTGACTGATTATGGATCGGATCGGAGTGGAGTCTGCGGGGTTAACTGGATACGTTTAGCAAAAGGCTAGACATGGTGCCAGTTGCTCGCTGAGTCCAGTGCCTGTGATTAGCAGAGATCAAAGGATAGGGTGCACTGAGGAGCAGGAGGGAGAGGAAGAGGCAGGAGAGGTCCTGAGATTGGTTTTAGGGTGAGAGGAAGAAGGACAGGTGTCTGTTAGACACAGCTGTGGTGCCCATGGAGAGCAAGGACAGAGACACAGCTGTCTGTCAGAGGAGGAGGGAGACAGAGAGAGAAAGAGAGAGACAGGGACATCTGCAGCACACAGCTGTAGTGCTGGTCGGGAGTGAGGAGGGAAAGAGAGACACACACGGACTTCTTCAGCACACAGCTGTCTGTCAGGAGGGAGAGTGAGAGATATGCTGTAGGGAGAGACTGGGAAGCACTGAGGTGATATTTACCTATCCAAGTGCCATGGGTTGATGATCGATGGCCAGAAGATGTCATCCCGAGGCTGGGGTCCAGAGGAGGTCGCTGGCTGATCCTCTGCTGGATGGCTGGTGCAGGTTACATGGTGGGGTGCTGGTCCAGATAAGGGAGGCATCCACCAGGTTCACATTCCCCTGCCTTTTTATCAGGCAGTTCCCTTTTGATCCCTGTGGATTGAAACCCCAGATGGAAGAGGGGCTAACAGCTGTCATTTTCTCATTGATGAGAGTCCCACCTGGTGGGACGTGCAGTTTTGATGTATCTATTCTTCTGACTGTTTTGGGTGGGGGGCTTCTTCTCAGAATTCACAATGAGGGTGGTGTGGGGTTACTGGAAATCCATACTGCTCCTGATTGCTTCCTGGAATCTTATTTCCAATTGAATGCAGGGCTATTCCTGTGTATTTTTGTGTTGATGGGTCCATTTTTTCCACCTTTGTCACTATCATATATGCACTTACAGTTTCCATTCACTTGGGGACCAACTTTTCATATAGGCACAGCTGACATTACAGTGGGGTTACGACATGTCTTGACAAGCAAGGGGAGAAGCAGGTTAAAACATAACAAAATGGAATCTTGACATTACAAAATGGGGCTTGACATTACTTTGGTTAACCATGAAAGCAGGCCTGAAGTATACAAAACCAGTATAAGAATAGCACAAAATAGCAAACATTTGAATATAAAACAGTACAAGATAGCAAAAATAGCAATACATAACCCAAAAGACTCATCTATATCTATTAAGATATAGTAACACATTGCAATGTGTACACTCATTTCCTTAGCTTAACTCACAAAAGATTTATCCTAGACCTTATTTCATATAAGAAGGAGAGGGTGGGGGGTAGAGAGGGAAAAGAGAAAGATAGAAATGGATGGGGGAAGGGAAGGAAGTGTGAGGTCTTTCTGTGACATGGGGATTCCTGACCTAGCCTCTTTCATCAATGGAATATACTCTTCCTCCTGTGTTGCTAGCATTCCATATCTGTTCTCCAATTAAACCACTGCATGTGGGGATGATGACTTCTTCTTGCTGCCAGCAAATATAAGCTTCTAGCTTCCACTTTCTTGAGAGTCCATGCCCTTTTCCTATTCGTCTTCTCGCACTGCCTCTGGCAGTCCTTTCTCCACAGTCCTAGAGATTTCCTCCAGCCATGGGCTACTGGTGCCTCCCAAGTCTGGGGGGCACCAAATTGCTGATGGGGGGAGGGGCGCATCCCCCAGTAGCTGATCACCAACTGGTGGGGGCAGGATCTCCCAGCAGCTGATCACCAAGTGCACTTCAGATTTTTCAGCTGGTCCTTATATACCCCTCCTGGGGCTGGACTTGTGAGGCCCTTTTGTTAGGTCCCTTTGTCATGCCCAGGCAGCAATCAACGAGCAATTAGATCACTCAGCTGCTCAGAGCACACACCCAAGCACGCAAACCCACCAAACAAGCCTCAGCAAGCCAAACACACAGGCAACCCTGGCTCAGTTACCTTCCCAGAGCAGGATCTGGTGCCCGCTGCCTCTTCCACTTCCTCCTCTTGCTCCCAGGAAACTACTAGCAAACTATCCTCTTTCTTCTCCCTGTTCAATGCTCCCTGGTTGTTTGGACTGGTGCCAAAGGAAAGAGCCTCCACATGCTCCAGCCTTTAAATCTAGGCTGAGCCTGCAGTAACTTGCCCAGGCAGTGACTGAGGTATTTACTTCTGACTTCCATGTGCTTCCTTGATTTTTCTTACTGTATCTCTGGTTTTCACTTTTGACTCCCCGTTCCAGTCTAGACTTCTGGCACTTCCTGACTCTGGCATTGGCTCCCAATTCCATTTCTTATCCTGACTCCTGGCTTCTGTCAGGTGACTGTCCCCAAGCTCCTTTGCCCCAGTCTCTAACAGTAGCCCTCTACAAATGCTTATGTCACCTCACAATTACTAGCAGGTGTTTTCCTGGGGGTCTGAGCAGATTGGTTTCCTCTTCTTTACACATTGGACCTATTCCCCTATTTTTTTTCCATGGTCCATTCTGAATAACGCTTTTCAAAAGATGGGGACAGGGAGATCTACAAATCAATTACATTTATATTCTCATAGTATGAATGGCCTTACCCAGAGATACAAAAATATACAGATAAATAAGAAATTTCACACTGTACTGATAATGAAGAATAAAAAGGTTTCCACATTTAAAATAATAAACTAGTATTTTTTACAACTGTTCTGATGATTGGGAAGTCATTCCTGAATTTTAATATTCATTTACTATTGGTACAATGTACACAGAGTGGAGGGAGGAGATTTTAACCTCTACACAGAACCCATCAGACCACTGACCTGCTATTCTTGGGATTTCATCTTCATCATAAAGAAATTTAGTACCAGTTTGTTGATATTTCACAGCTCAAGAATGGGAGGCCTCATTTTCAATCTTTTTGAATGTTATGATTTTTTATGATGACATTGAATCCAGTTCAGACACTAATACTAATGAAACGTCATTGGCTAATGTATATTGTATGTGCTTTTTCTGGAATTTTTCTAGAGTTCTTAATTATGAAAACAGTGCCGCAGGGCACCTCGATACCCCCTGCTCCCAGAGAGGAGAAACTGCCAGGGAGTGAGTGAGTGAGCCCTTGCCTGACATAACGAGCCCAGCTGAGGGTTGCCGGAGCAACTAAGGGGAGCCAGCTGCCTGTAGGAGGCAGGGCCTGGCCCTTATAAAGCCCAGGGCTGAGGCCAGGCTGGCAGTTCTCTGCCAGCAGCCTGGGAGGCAGGAGCTCCGGGAGTGAGGATGTGGAAAGGAGCCTAGTAGCAAGTACCATTGTCATATGGAGCAATGTTGTTATAGCCATAGGGCTTCAGGTTTGAGTTACAGCCAGGAGGCTTGTGTTGTGTTTGGTTAATGTTTGTATTACACCCGGAGGCTTGGGTGAGGCTGTAGGGGTTGGAGGAGGCCTCATAGGGACCCCATAGGGGTGGGGTGCCCCAGCGCCAGTGAGGGAGCGGTCTAGCGCCAGGAGGGTGCATCATTCTCACAGCACCAGTGAAGGCGCAGCTTACGCGCCAGTGCAGGCGCAACTGGCGGTGAGGAGCGCAACCAGTGGGTTGCGGGTGCAACCAGTGGGTTGCGGGCGGGGAACAAAGACCCCGGGTTGTGTGTGGGGTGTGTAGACCCCAGCCCCAGAGAGAGGGGCGATTTTTATCAGCGAGCCCAAGGCGGGCACGGCGAGCCCCAAAGAGGGGGAGCGCCATGTTAGGAAGCCCAGGATGGGCGCAGCAGACGCCAGCAAGGGCGTCACTTGCGGGGTGCATAGACCCCAGCCCCAGGGAGGGGTGAGTATGGAGGAGCCCGAGAGGGGCCGTACGGAGGAGCCCTAGAGTGGGGCGATATTGAGGACCCCGAGAGGGGCAATATTGAGGAGCCCGGTAACAGGCTAGCACCGTGGAAAACCCAGGACAGGGGAAGGGTGCTGCAGTGGACCCAGACAGAAAGGGTTAGCAGTACAGCATCCCAGAGAAGGGCAAGGTGCTGCGGTTGCCCCCCCCCCCGAGAGGACGGGGAGTAGGAGCGCGGTGAGCCCGTATCAGAAAGGGTGGTAGTGCGGTGGGCCCAAAAGACCGGTGGCCAGAGAGGACATCCCAGAGGGGACTAGCCTAGTATAGAGAAGGCCCAAGAGTGGGCTATGTTATAGAAGAAGGGCCCGGGAAGCGGGCGTGCAGACACACCAACGTCTATTACATCTGCGAGGCTGGGGGCGTGGTATTAGGGGTGGTAGGAGCCACGCGCAGCCCATAAGGCTAGGGTGCTTGGGGAGCACCCATTACACCGGGAGACCACAGGAGTCCAGAAGGACCACGGGGACAGAGGTCCCAAGTAGCCGTGCCTAGGGAGTCATAGGCAGCCTCCCAACTATATATACAAACATCAAAGATGTGGCGGGTGAGAATAAGAGGGTGCCTTGGGCCAGCCTTTACACGGAGCGAGGAACCTCGAGGAGATCACGGCCCTCCTGGAGGACTCCGCCGTGACAAACAGACTCTCTTATTTATTTATTTATTTATTTGTTTATTTTTCCATAGCATCAGTCTGCCAGCATCTGCCATATTTAAGCTTTGGTCTCTCATGTAACTGGGGCTCAATTTATAAACACAACCTTGTTGATTTTAATGAACTAGCTAATGAGATACATGGAAATAGGATTATGCCCCGTGGAATACATTACACAAGGCTTCCTTCACCTCCCTGTTTCTCAGAGTATAGATAAAAGGATTGAGCAATGGTGTCACAATTGTGTTCAGGATGTTCACTATTTTGGTCAGCTCCAATGAACTCTGGGCAGAAGGCTTAACATAAAGAAAAATGGTGGAGCCATACCATATAATCACAACAGCAAGATGGGAAGAACAAGTGGAAAAGGCTTTTTGTTGTCCTTTGGCTGAAGGGATTCTAAGTATGGTAGAGATTATATAGATGTATGAAAGTAGAGTAATCACACATGAGCCAAGGATGACAATCACTGAGATAATGAAAGCTGCTGTCTCAACTGTGTGTGTGTCGGTGCAAGACAGGACTATCCAGGAATCTATGTTGCAGTAGAAATGGTTAATGACATTGAGGCTGCAGAAAGACAGCCTGCTGATCAGAAATGCTGGTATTGAGATAACTAGGAAACCACACACCCAACATGCAATGGCCAGCTGAGTAGACAAGGTGTTGTTCATAATAGAACTATATCGCAATGGGTGGCATATGGCCAAATAGCGATCATAGGCCATGACAGCCAAGAGGAAATATTCTGTGCAGCCAAAGGAGAAAATAAAGTACATTTGCAGGAGGCAACTGGGGAAGGAGAGAGTTCTGCTTTTCCCTAGGAAAATTGCAAGCATCTTGGGAACAGAAGTTGTTGTGTACCATATTTCTAGGAAAGAAAGGTTGCAGAGAAAAAAGTACATGGGGGTGCAAAGGCGGTGGTCGGTCATCACAAGGGTTATGATGGCCATGTTTCCAATGACTGTCAGGATGTACATGAGAAGGAAGATCATGAACATGGAGATGTGCAAATAGAGGGATCCAGGGAAGCCCAAGAGAATGAATTCCATCACAGTGGTTTCATTTGATTTTCCCATTCTGTCCTTTTACCTGCTGAAATCCATAAAGTCAAGAGAGAGAAATTACCAGAGCTGACCATCTCTTTTCCTGGTCTGCTAAAGGTTCATTTATGGCACTTACATGCCAAGAGGAATTTTATCCCTAAAAAGCTAGAAGAAATCTATATACATGCAGACCAGCAAATAATGAGGGAAAGGATAGTATTCTATCCTTTGTCTAATGCACCTGAATGGTTGGGACATTCATCTAGGAAGTCAGAGGGCATAGGTTTTAGGCCTCCTCATGCAGAGACATTTGCATTTGGGGATTTGGGTGTCTCTGACTTTCAAGCATACCACTTTTACCACAAGTCAGATCTTACAATATACCTTCTGTGGCACACCTTTTGAAAATGAGGCACTAATATAGTAACTGTAAAAAAATGGAAAGAGGAAAAACTTCTGTATCCCTTGGAGCAGAAACCTAGCTTAGAACCTGGACTTTCCTTTCTTCAAGGCCAACAGTCACTTTGCTGAGTCATGCAACCTCTGACTTCATTTTGTGCCTTCCTCGCCACAACTGTATCTTCAATATACTTTGTGCCCATGGCTGCCCAGTGGACCAGCTTCAGAAGGAGTGCAAGCAAAAGCAGAGCAAAATGGTTGACTTGTGTTGTGGTGGTTAGACCTCTGCTCTAGGAAACCTCTGATCAGTGAAAACCCAAATTCATACCTCTGCTAGGTGAGGGGGGACTAGAACCCTAGTACTTAGTCTACCCTGGGAGTGTCTGCATGTGCAGAACTATGAGTCCAGAAAGAATAAATCTGGACATGTCAATGCTGATCAAATGAATGGTCATTTATAAAGGAAGGGAACTGAATACTAATTTAAATTACTCTTGTTTTCCATTCATGTAGCCATTGACTCTTCTTTGTCCTCTCTTAAATAGTAAGTCAGTTGCCACTAAGCTAAGAGTAGAAACCAGGCATTCATAGTCCTACTTTTCTGGGCAAAAGACAAGAACCTACTTCCACTGGAAAGTGGAATAGAGTCCTGGATTGGCATTTTCAATGAAGCACAAGTAATTAGGTGTCCAGTCCCTTTGTGTTAGGAGTCAGAGATGGGAAATTAACTTCCTAAGTCTCTTTTGACAATTCCAGCCCTTAAGAACAGCTAGAGTCTATTTATGGGACTGGGAGTAGAACCCAAGACCTCTGACTTGCAATGTGAGAAACAGAAGAAATGTATTCTTATTTTCACATTTGCTTTGTGCCATGGGTAGTTTTTCCATGTTTTGATACACTGTGTTCTACAAGAGTCTAAATAGGTGTCAGTATATACAATGCAGCAAGGAACAAAATACCTCAGATCAATAAGTTGCTCAGACACCGAATTACAGAGCAGCCCCTTATCAGTTGCAGTTAAAATCTAGTGTCCAGAAAAGCATGGAACGTAGTCCACCCATACTGTCTTTGTTGTGTTGACTTTATAGGGCCAATAGAAATGACAATTTGCAAACTCTTTTTCTTCCATAAGTCCTCACTCGTGAGGCTGACTATCTATGGAGAGCAAACATGATGATGGAGAGGGGAAAAATTTACATCCTCACTGCTTGAAAAGATCCTGTACTTGGTTGAGATGGATATGTTTTATCTGCAACCTAATTTTAATTAAACAAGTAAATACTTTTGTGGTACTATATCTAGTTTTAAAAAATGCAGGGTCACTCTCTCAGTCCATATACAACATAGCCTAGGAAGGAAACATATCTTAGAGAACATACTCACATTTGGATGGGTTTGCTGAACACTGGTATTGTCTTGAACTGGAAAGGTATATAATTTGAAAATAAATATTTAAAGAGATGATCTGCCAAAATTCATGATGAGGGAATAACTTTTTAAATGAAATATTTGCTTGATAAATATACTAATCTTTACGTTAGACAAAAGCCTTGGTCTTTAGAGGTATTTAACATAATGCTTCTTTTATTACATAGTAAAAAATGATAGAAAAATATGTTCTCTCTCTCTTTATTGTCCTATCCATATATCTCTTCCACTGTATATATTCTATATTTCATAAAGTAAGAACAAGAGGGCATTCAATTCCATTTGGAGTTAGAAAGTATAAAACAAATAAACAAAATGAATCCTCACCCATGGTATTATTAAAACACAGGAACCCACTGAGTCCAAGAATGTAGCAAGATCTCCAAAATAGGCATGTATTCAGTTAGGAGGAAGAACTGGGTTATACATAAAGATAACAGACATTCTGTAGAATGTGTATTAAAGCACATGATTTGGGTATTGAGGCACGTTATGAACTAGAGATCCTCAAATGGGTCTCTAGTTAGTAGAGCTCTAGAATCAGTTCTAATGCAAAGAGGAGAAGCAGACTATCCCACCATGGCTGCTGCAAGGCTCTTACATTTTGTCAGAGCTTCTCACCACTCTTGGAGACATGAACAGGAAGAACCTGATCCTGGGTCTGGCTCAATATGACAATGCTTCTTCCTTCCCTCCCATTCTTTCCTGTCTACTCCTCACCTCTCTTTTCTATTCCTTCTCTCTCTCCCTCCCCCTAATTAGTACTTTGTCTTTCTATTTCAATATCTGCAGTCATTATCTCTCTCTCGCTCTCTTTTCAAGCCAAAATGATCCTTCAAACCTGCATCATGCAAAATACCAGAGTTCAGGGAAGATAAGGTTATTTCATCACTTAACAAGCTTCCCTTGGGGTTCAACCTCCAAAGAAACTCTCAGCAATGCTGACAATTTACACAGGGTCTTTCTTGATAAGCCACTTAAATAGTCTGAATAGCTACTGACGAACAATGGTTTATACTCCCCTGTGGCAGTGCTGTCAAAGCATAAATCAAACTCCATACTTTTAGCTTGTACCAAGATAATTCCCAGATTCTCTCACTCTTTCCCTTCAAGTTCTATCTAACGCCCATGGAAATGAATGGGAAAAATGCATGGATCTCCATTTGGCTTGGATCATGTCTTTGAATTCTCAGAGGAGCTCTTCCCATCAGCCTTACACCCAAATAAACAGGTGCTGTCTTGAGGAGCATCAGTCACATACTGTTTTACATACTGTTTGTGATGATGGTTTTCCTGTTGTGAATCACTGTTTGGTTTTGTCAGATTTGTACAATAGTCTTTTCATTTTTGATAAATTAGCAAAACGTGTGTGCACGCGCACACACACACACACACACACACACACACACACACACACACACACACACACACACACACACACACACACTATATGTATGTATGTATGTATCTCTCCAGGGCCTGAATTCTATTTCCTTTTGTGTGTCAAAAGGCACTTTTCTGCCCTTTGGGATATTGTGGGTGCATGAGTGTGTATGGGTGACACATACAGTAGGGTTATGCACTGTGGCTTACATTCCCATCCAGCTCTGTGGATACATACCCAAGTACAAGTCCCGGAAAAGTGGGAGGAGCCCCTTCCCATATTTTAACCCCACTAGCAGTGGAATGAGCATACTCAGCCAGGAAGCCGGAGACGTACATACTAGGCCTACTTCACTCACAAGGGTGTTTGTATTTTCATCTCTCTGATGTCTTAATACAGGTCTCAAACCATAATAGTGTAGGTCATAAATAATCCAATAGCATCATTAGCAGCTGTTTTGAGGTTGAGACAAGGCCCCTTGCATTTAAAAGTTACTGGGACCAATTCATGGATGGTAGTGCAGTGGGGAATATGCTACCCTATTGAGAGCAAGAGTCCAGGCTAGAACCCAGGACTTACTACCTTTTTTGGCCCCTCATTTTGTCCTTCTGGGCTGCCAAGTGGGGCCTGATTCAAAAGAAACATTGCCAAAGAAATGAAATAAGTAGTGTAATTTTTTTTTCTGCAGTAAACAATGCAGAAAGACTACAGGAGGCCAGAATGCCTTTGACACTGTTGCTTCCTAGTTGAAGTCTCTGAGTTTATTTTGTGAATCATTTTTTCACACATAAAGTGCTAACATTGCATGGTACCCTGCAGCAAGCTTGTAACAGGTCTAATGTCATGTACTTATGGGTTTCTGACTGGCTATGCTTTCCTGACTTAGTCACAGGTTGAAATGGAGAGTGAGAACACCCAAGCAGCTGTATATATGCATAGCCCACAATACATGTTCAGTCTATATGTGCCAGGCTATGTGTGAAAAGGTAAATGCATACCTGGTCTGGGGATGATGCTAGCAAGGGAGACAGGAAGGCCCAACTACTATCCTGAATCTGTAATACCCAGATTCCATTTTCTGCTCTGCAACCAGCTTCCCAAGGGACCTTGGGAAAGTCAGTTAGGGCTAGCTTCTATTGCATATATTAGAGGGTCTGAGTGAACTTACTTACTAATCCTATATCATTTTACTTGTCTTAATGACATGCAAAGCTGCATAGCTACAGTCTGAGGCATTCACTCACTGTTAAAGATTCTATGACCCTCTGTGACCAATTAAAATTACCCTGTATATATAAGTCCTGGAAATAAAGCAGGGGCAGTAACCCTCCTGTGTTTTAGATCATAGTGTAGTGGTTAGGGCACTTGTCCAGGAAGAAAGAAATAGAAGGTCTTTCTCCCCCAACCACCCATTACACACAGGAGGTGTAAATCTATATAATCTACATCCCAGCATAGTGCCTTACCTGGCAAATCTCAAGGTGGGCAGTACCCTACCCAGCCCTTTCTCCAGCCTTCCTCTGGATGTTTGCCTCCACTGGGTAACCAAGATAGGTAAATATGTAAAAACAAGAAGAAGAGTAGAAATCAGTAATAAGAGAGATGCTAACTGGGAAGACTTGGGAGTCTGTGTTCTAGCAATGGTCCCTTATCCCAATATGGCAGAAGCTGTAAAGCTCAGAGCTATACACTTTATTAATATTATATGCAATGTGCAATGGCTCAACTTCAAAAGGATAGCTGAAAGGGGTTTAAAGAGTACGGGTGATCACAGTTTTTCTAGAGACCAATTCACACTCTATCCTTGTAGCACAGGACATCACATGCACCCTTGAAAGTGGAATAGATGCTGATAAATCCAGCTTCCAGGGCACTGATGGCATGCATTCAGTTTACCAGTAGTGCCCTCCATCCCCGTGTTTAGTGCATTAGTGTCTCCTGGTACTCCTAGATAACATGCAGGACCAGTAATGATCTTCACCCAAGGGTGCTGAAGGAATTGGCCAGTGTCATAGCAGAGCCACTGGCATGGCTGTTTGAGCACTCATGGTGCTCAGGTCAGGTTTCAGAGGACTGGAAAGGGGCCATTGTGGTCCCTATTTTTAAGAAGGGGAAGAAGGAGGATCCAGGTAACTTTAGACCAGTTAGTCTCATCTATATCATTGGGAAAGCCTTTGAAAAAATTATTAAGGATCACATTTGTGCGAGTCCAGCAGGAAAAATAATGCTGAAGGGCAACCAGCATGGATTCATAGCAGGTAGATCCTGCCTGACTAACCTTGTTTCTTTTTATGACCAGGTCACAAAATGTTGAGACACAAGAGTCCAGGTAGATGTAATTTACTTAGACTTTAAGAAGGCCTTCAACATGGTATCTCATCCTATTCTCATAAATGAACTGAGTGGCTGTGACATAGATGATTACACGGTCAGGTGGGTGGCAAATTGGCTAAGAGTTGGTGGACAGGTCAGTATCAAGCTGGAAAGATGTGGGCAGTGGGGTCCCACAAGGCTCAGTCCTTGGACCTGTGCTGTTCAATGTCTTCATCAGTGACTTGGATGAGGGTGTGGAGAGCACTCTGTCCAAATTTGCAGATGATACCAAATTATGGGGTAAAGTTAATACATGACAGGGCAGGGAATGAATGCAAGTGGATCTGGATAGGTTGGAAAAGTGGGCAGAACAGAATAGGATGCAGTTCCACAAAGAATAATGCAAAGTGCTGCACCTAGGGAGAAGGAATCACCAACACACTTACAGGCTGCGGAAGGACCTCCTCAGCAGCACAGCAGTGGAAAGGGATCTCAGAGTCATTGTTGACACCAAGATGAACATAAGTCATCAATGTGACAAGGTGATTAGTAAAGTCAACCATACTTTATTATGCATTAGCACGTACATGACGGACAGGTCCACAGAGTTGATACTTCCCCTCTATGTGGTATTGGTCAGGCTGCACCTGGACTACTGCATCCAGCCTTGGGTGCCTTACTTCAAGAGGGATGTGGACAACCTTGAGAGGGTTCATAGGAGGGCCACTCATATGGTTAAGGGCCTGCAGGCAAAGGCTTCCAGGAGAGATTGTGGGACCTGGATCTCTTCAGCCCCTGCAAGAGAAGGCTGAGACGTGATCTTGTGTCCACCTACAGTTCATCAGGGGGTGAAGCAAGGAATAGGAAATGCTCTCTTTACCAGGGCAACCCTTGGAGTAACTAAGATCAACAGCCACAAACTGACGGAGAACAGATTTAAGTTAGACATCATGAAGAACTTCTTTATGGTAAGTGTTGCCAGAATCTGGAATGGGCTTCCAAGGGAGGTGGTGCTCTGCCCTACCTTGGGGGTCTTTAAGAGGAGGCTAGACAGGCACCTGACTGGGGTCATATAACCCCAGCGCTCTTTCCTGCCCCGGGCAGGGGGTCAGACTTGATGATCTACTGAAGTCCCTTCCAACCCAAACATCTATGAATCTATTCATCTATAATGACAGGTATGGCTTCACACTACCATGGACTTTTCTTCAGTGCTCTCCAGGGCACAAGATACAGACCATGTCACTTCTGATGGGTTTCATGTACCTATGAAGGCATACTTGCACTTTGAAGAACTTTAAAATCAGCAAAGTGCTAAAAAATTATAGTTGTTAGAATGAGATGGTATTTAGAGGCACTTTGCTGCTTCTTATGTGTTTACACTGGAGGAAGTGTGATAGGGAACACCACGATCCTCCAGCATCCCACTTGTGACGTCGGTAGAGCTCACGTTCGGTACCTCCCTTCGTCTGGTGGTCCCTCCCCCTCGTCCCGCCTGCCACGTCTTTGATGTTATAGATGATTCGAAGGAGGGGTTCAGTGGAGATCTTCTACCAGAGGGCTTACCCGACGGAGGGGGGTACTCACGATTGAGGTCCCACGATGTTCCACGGGGCTCCGCCACCCCTACACCCCGTCCACTTGCCAACCGGTCACTGATAGGTGAGATGGTTATCTGCCGTCACCTGCAGATCTTGCTAGCCGGTCCACCTAACCATAAGATCCGAAGCTAAGGGGTCATCTTCAGTCAGTCCGCCTTGGGCTCTGACTGACCCGGCCGTAAACTCCGGTTATCTCCCTCTCCTCTCCCCTGATCTTCAGAAATAATATTCCTCCCGGATGGGGAGGCTTCCCAGATCCCTGCCCTGGTCCTGGCAACCCCTGGGGATCACTCCTGCTGCCCCTGCCAGGGATTCCCCTTCTCGCCTCGGCTGCTGGGTTGACGCCGAGTGGTCAATCTGAGCCTCTGGCTCTGGAGAAGCCACAGCAGCAGCGACGTGCTGCACACCTCCTCTCTCCCTCTCTGGCTTCTCCCTTACCGCAGGGTTTGCTGGGGTTTTTAAACTCCCCCCGCCTGCCAGCTTGGCTGCCGCAATTGGTGCAGCTGCTCCCCTCGTTGGGAACAGCTGTTTAAACAGCCGGCGTAACGCCAGCTCATGCGGCCGTAATGGCGGCTGCGGCTGCTGCTGCGGTCCTGGCTCCGCCGCCACCGTCCCTCCCAAGGGTGAGTAACTCCACCCGGGGCTTTCCTGAGCCGGTGCTGCTGCCCCCCAATCCTCCCTGTGCCTCTCCTGTGCCCGTGATGGCAGCACACCACCGTCACAGACCTCCCCCCTCAAGTCGCCTTGTAGCGTCTGGGTAGTGCGTCGTGCATCCCTTCGTTCCTGGTTCTTTCCACCATGATAGTGGTCTGGCTCCTTGAACTGGTCCGGATCTTCCCATCTGGACAAGAAATAAGCAACAAAGTTATCCTTACTGGGACGGTGTATCACTGTGAATTTAAAAGGTTGCAAAGCCAATGCCCAGTGGGTAATCCTGGCGTTCGAATTTTGCTTTTTTGTTAGCCACTGTAACAGAGCATGGTCTGTTATAACTACAAATTCCCTCCCCAGGAGATAGTACTGGAAATACTCTATGGCCCATCGTATGGCCAGGCATTCCCTCTCCACGGTGGCATACCTTGTCTCGGTGTGGCTAAGTTTTCGACTTGTGAAGGCAATTGGGCGTTCGCCTTCTTCCCCCTTCTGTAATAATACAGCCCCCAACGCCCGTCCTGATGCGTCTGTCTGCAAGATAAATGGGGCGTTAAAATCTGGTGTATGCATTATGACCTCCTGGCGCATCGCCTCCTTCAGGTGGTGAAAGCTGTCTCTCAATCCTTGGGTCCATGTTAAGCGTGTAGAGGAGACTCCGGCCAACGCATCCGTAAGAGGTGCTGCCATCTGCGCAAAGTGCTGTATAAACCGGCGGTAGTAGTTGACGAGCCCCAAGAAGGAACGTAATTGCTTACAAGTTCAGGGTTCCGGAAACTGGCTCATGGCCCTGATTTTATTGACCAAGGGGCGTATTGTTCCCTGCCCTACCTGAAACCCTAAATAGGCCATCTCCCTCTCTGCCAACTTGCACTTCTTTGGGTTAGCAGTTAAACCAGCCCCTTGGAGTTCTCCCAGGACTGCCCTCAAGGCCTCTAGATGTTGCTCCCAGCTAGAGGTGAATATTATGATGTCATCTATGTACGCTGCAGCATAAACTGCATGTGGAGCTAATAGCGTCTCCATTAATCTTTGGAAGGTGGCGGTCGCTCCGTTAAGGCCAAAAGGCATTCTTACAAATTTGAACAGGCCCCAGGGAGTTCCAAACGCTGTCTTGGCACAGTCGACGGGCCGCAAGGGAATCTGCCAGTAGCCCTTAGCCAAGTCAAGAGTGGATATGTATCGAGCCTCTCCAATCCTTTTGATGAGATGGCTCACGTAGGGCATTGGGAAGGCGTCGAACGTTGTGAGGGCATTCGGTTTCCTAAAATCTATGCACAGCCTGAGGGAGTCATCGGGCTTAGCCACCTGCACGATGGGGCTGCGCCATGGGCTCCGAGCGGGCCGTATAATCCCCTGCTCCTGCATCTTTGAAACTTCCCGCCGCACTTCCTGCTGCCATTGCTGGGGTATTGGTCTCCACCTTTCTCTTACTACCGTACCGGATGGCGTTCTTCTTTCATGTTGGATACTCTTGGTCCTCCCGGGACTCTCTCGGAATACCTTTTGGAACTCTTCAACCAAGGCCAGTAATGCCTGTCGTTGCCGACTGTTTAACTCCTTATTCATGTGAATGCCCTCATCCGGAGCAGTTTTCCCTAATCCTAGGCAAGGGGGTCCTAGATCCACCTCTCCTGCCTTTGCTTGGGCCATCCAGCCTTGAGGGTCTTCCACTCCTTCAGCCGATTTATGTGGTAGGCCTGCTGCTCCCGGCGATGACCCGGCTTACGCAGCTCGTAGTCCACTGGCCCCACTTGCCTAATCACGGTGAAGGGCCCTTGCCACAGTGCCAGTTGCTTGCTTGAAGTGCTCGGTATCGAAACCAAGACCTGATCCCCAGGCTGAAAGGAGTGGGCCTTTGCCCTCCTATTGTAGTGTGTCTCCTGTTGCTCTTGGGCCTCCTTCACGTTATGTCCTGCAATCCATTGGGCCTTCCGAATATGAGCCTGCAGCTCCTGTCGGTACTCCTCTGCAGTGACCCCTAAGCCCATCGGCTGTTCCCACTCTTCTCGAACCACCTGCAATAGGCCTCTAGGGCTGTGGCCATACACCAATTGAAACGGTGAATAGTGGGTTGATTCCTGAGGAGCATCCCGCAGTGCAAATAGTAGGGGTGTCAGCAGGGCATCCCACTGTTGGGGATCTTCTTGGGCACACCACCTAAGTAGTTGTTTAATGGTTCCATTGAGCCTTTCCACCAGGCCATTGGTCTGAGGATGATAAACTGATGTTCTTAGTTGGGTGATGCCGAGGGTCTTGCAAAGGGTCTTCATCACTCCTGACATAAAGTTTGTTCCTTGATCTGTAAGTATCTCTTGTGGAATGCCCACCCGCGCTATCCATTTGAGGAGTTCCTTAGCTACCTTTGGGGCTGTAATGGACCGTAGTGGGACCACCTCCGGGAACCGGGTGGCATAATCTATGAAGACCAAGATGTACTGGTAGCCACTGTGGGACTTCGGAAGGGGACCTATTACATCCAAGGTGACCCTGGAAAATGGTGTCTCAATCATCGGCATGGGTCTCAGGGGTGCCTTGGGTGGCCCCCACTCCTGGGCTTTCTGACACTCCGGGCATGCGGCCCCCCACTGTTCCACATCCTCATGCAGGTGGGGCCAGAAAAATTCTTGGGTCAACCTAGCCCGTGTTTTGGTCCTCCCCAGGTGACCCCCTAATGGAGAGGCGTGGGCCAGCCTCCAGACGGGGTACCGTAGGGGAGATGGGACCACCAATTGCCTCCCTTTCAACTCGCCTCCCTCTTCCCGCTGCACCCGATATAGCAAGCCGCCTATTACCTCGAAGTTCTCCTGTCTCTGGGACGTTCCCTCTCCGGGGTCACTGGTCCTCAGCAGCTGGAGCTCCTGGTCCTCCTGTTGAGCTTGTCGGAATTGTGCTGCGCTCACCAGGGATTCCACAATAATACTTTCCCCGCCTTCCAGACAAGGAGGCTCTGGGGTCTCAGCCACCCAGACTTCCATCCTTTAAAATCGCCTCCTCTCTTCTTCAGTGGCTTGCACCCGTTCTAGCACCCAGTAGAAGGGTTCCCATTCACGTCCCAAGATCATTTCACAGGCTAGGGCGGGAGCCAGACCCACCCGTAGTTCACCACGGAACTCCATTACCCTAACGGGTACGTAGCAGCAGCGGAACTGCATTTCCTCACCTAGAATGCAGGTCATGCTGATGACCCCTGCCTCTTTTCTCTTCCCCAGTGGGGCTAGGTCAGCCCGGAGCAAGGACTGAGAACATCCCGTGTCCAACATGGCCCTCACAGCCCGACCGCCTACCCAGGCTGTGACCATGGGACGGTTCCAGCCTTCTTCCGATCTGGTGAACCCCACACTGCAATCCATGGGTTCTCCCGTGCTTTTCTCTCTGCCCTTCTCTCTTGTCAGGAGATATCCCGCAGGACCGCGGCTTAGCTCACTTAGCCCCATCCCGCAGTCCCAGGCGATGTGTCCCATGTACCCACATTTGTAACAAACTACCCCCTTCAGAGTGGTCTTCCTGGGGGCTGCTCAGCCTTCAGCTCCGCTCCCAGAACTTTCTCTCAAGACCCGGAAGCCTCGTCCACTCCCTTTCTCCTTCTCTGAGTTCGAAAAGGCCTCCGCCAGGTGCAAGGCCTCCTCACTGGACCGCGGTTGGTGTCTCCGCACCCATCTCAGGGTGTCTTCCTCTAAGTCCCAAAGGAACTGTTCTAATAATATCTGATCCAGCACCCCCGCCCGATCAAATTTGCCTATTGGTAGCCATTTCTGCAGGGCATCCCGGAGCGTTTGCAGTAGGCCCCGAGGTCGCTTACTCTCCCTTGGTTTACGTGCCCTGAATACCTGCCGATAACTCTCGGGGGAGATCTCCAGTCGATACAAAATTGCGGCTTTGATGGCATCATAATCCTGGGCCTCCTCCCTAGACAGTGCCCTGTATGCTGCTTGGGCTTCATCAATCACTAAGGCCCCCAGCTGGTGTCCCCATTGGCTCCAGTCCAACCCCGTCTGAATGGCCGTCCATTCAAAAGCCTTGATGTAGGCCTCAGGATCATCATCCTTCATCATACGGGGCATCTTGAACAGGGCAGTACTGCGCTGTATCCATTCTTGCTGATGCGCTCCCTGTAATTGTTGGGCCGCCAACAACTGCCCGATACCCTGAACTGCTTGAATCAACACGTCAACCTGGGATAACCCTGATGGCTGCATCTTGTTTTACCCCTGGGTGGGGCTCTGCCCCTTGGGCCTTGACACTGTCGCCAAGCTTCCCAGCCGATGCACCACTGTGATGTCGGTAGACCTCATGTTCGGTACTGCCCTTCATCCGGTGGTCCCTCCCCCTTGTCCCGCCTGCCACATCTTTGATGTTATAGATGATTCGAAGGAGGGGTTCAGTGGAGATCTTCTACCAGAGGGCTTACCTGACAGAGGGGGGTACTCACGATTGAGGTCCCACGATGTTCCATGGGTTTCCGCCACCATTACACCCCATCCACTTGCCAACCGGTCACTGATAGGTGAGATGGTTATCTGCCGTCACCTGCAGATCTTCTTGCTAGCCGGTCCACCTAACCATAAGATCCGAAGCTAAGGGGTCATCTTCAGTCAGTCCGCCTTGGGCTCTGACTGACCCAACCATAAGCTCCTGTTATTTCCCTCTCCTCTCCCCTGATCTTCAGAAATAATATTCCTCCCGGATGGGGAGGCTTCCCAGATCTCTGCCCTGGTCCTGGCAACCCCTGGGGATCACTCCTGCTGCCCCTGCCAGAGATTCCCGTTCTCGCCTCGGCTGCTGGGTTGACGCCGAGTGGTCAATCTGAGCCTCTGGCTCTGGAGAAGCCACAGCAGCAGCGACGTGCTGCATGCCTCCTCTCTCCCTCTCTGGCTTCTCCCTTACCACAGGGTTTGCTGGGGTTTTTAAACTCCCTTCGCCTGTCGGCGCAGCTGCCACAATTGGTGCAACTGCTCCCCTCATTGGGAACAGCTGTTTAAACAGCCGGCGTAACGCCAGCTCACGCGGCCGTAATGGCGGCTGCGGCTGCTGCTGCGGTCCTGGCTCCGCCGCCGCCATCCCTCCCGAGGGTGAGTAACTCCACCCGGGGCTTTCCTGAGCCAGTGTTGCTGCTCCTCAATCCTCCCTGTGCCTCTCCTGTGCCCATGATGGCGGCACACCGCTGTCACACCACTGTTTTATTGATTGAGTTCAATAGAGACAGTCATGCATAAATGAGAAGTAAAGGAGGTGACAAATGTATCCAAAAGCTATGAGAGAGTACTGCTGGGAAGCTGTATTACTTTCTGGATATCAGGTGGTAGAGCAAGATAACCAAACATAAAATGTTGAGCTCATTCCTAACTTATGTGCAGGAGAACTTTGTTCCAGAAGGTGGATCCCTAACCAACAGGGAAGAATTGGTGGAAGATGCAGAGGTGATGGGCAACTTGAGAGAAAGTGACCATGATATGTTAGAATTCCAGATCCTGAGGTGGGGAAAGCATGAAGTTACCTAAATAAGGATGCTAGATTTTGAAAAAGTGGATTTTATCTGACTCAAGGGGTTAATAGACATGGTGCCATGGGAAGACAGGCAGAAAAATGTAGGCACCCATAAGGGCTGGGAGCTTCTAAAAGGCACAGTATTGGAAGCCCAACAAGAAACTGCCCTGACATGATGGAAGCACAAGAATGGCAAGAGACCAGCATGGCTATACACGGTGCTTTTAGTATGTCTCCAATGAAAAAGCAAAGCATACAGGCCCTGGAAGAATGGGCAAGTAACCAAGAAACAGTACCAGGAAATTGAAAGAACCCGCAGGGGCAAAATCAGCGAGGCAAAGATAAAGAGTGAACTTCACCTGGTGACGGAGGTTAAGGACAACAAAAAGAGGTTCTATAAGTGTTTTGGCCAGAAAAGAAAGACCAAGGAAGCTGTGGCTCCAATGGTAATTAACCAGGGGAAACTCTTAACAAAAGATGGAAAGAAGGTGAAACTACTCAACAACTGCTTGGACTTGAAACTCACAAAAAATCAAGCTGCTGCGATATGTTTACACTGGATTTGGATTCAGCACCTATACCTTTGTTTTCGGCGGGCACAACCCTCAGACGGACCACAACACCTGCCAGTTGATAATAGGTGAATTTATTGATACAGAGTAAGAACAAAAAAGCAACAATACAAACAGTTAAACAATTTTATATCTACCAAGTCTAGGGCTGTTATCAGAGTTGAAGTACATCTGGTTAGGATGTGGGATCCACTCTGAGGCTCTCTCTTTTAGGTGTCAGCAGTCTGGAGGTGGGATGCCGAGGCCCACAGCCCCCCTTCAGTGGGGTGTATGAGATGGGCTACTGGTATGCCCTCAGTCAATGGTGGCCTCGGGGACCCTTCCCAGGGTACAGGAATAGGGAGGGGACCCCTCTCATGGAGAAGAATGGGAGGGCCAGCAAAGAGGGACAGGAAGGGACAAGAAGGAACAGGGAGGGAGGGAAAGACAAGACAAAGGGAGGGACAGGAAGGACTCTTTGTTAATCTCAAGTCTCTGCTTGTGTATTCTTCTTCCCCCTTGATTACTCCTGATGACTCTTCATCCATGGCTATATCTGGTTGGCTGTCTCTCTGTGGTCACATGTCCACGTAGTCTTCTGGGCCTTTTTTCTAATTTGGTCTGTTCCCCCAAAACCAGGCCTTAGCCCCCCCTGCTTTCAGGAAACTTGCTGCTGGTGTCACTTATTTTGTGTTATGGGACAGTATGGTACATACTTCCTTTGCTTCCCAGGCTGTTTCCTAAACTATGTGTCCTTGTTGGCATTGAAGGTTGTGATCTTGTGTTATGGCATGCCTCCCCTTCATTCTTAGGCTGTGTCCATACATTGGCCTTGTTCGGTTAGACAGCCCATCTACTTCCAGGGCCATGAGAAGCTGTGTGTGTGTCTCCCAAGCTCTTTAGAAATCCATTTAACCTCTGCTGCTCATACTGTCTCCTTATAATGTATATATCTATACCTATAAGCCAATTCCCCAAAAAACAGGCCTTTAAATACTGTTTCTAAGCTGACACCAGATACCTAAAAACGATGATTTGGATAAGGAAGGGGACAAGCTGAGGAGGAAGATAAAGAAATGGACCCTTTTGATGGGTCTAAATGAATTACAATCAGCAGGGCCTAATGACCTTCATCCCAGGGTACGGGAGGAACCGGCACAGCTCAACTCAAAGCTGTTGCCAATGATTTTCATGAAGTTGTGGGAGACTAATGAGGTACCAGAGTTCTGGAAAACTGCAGAGGTAGTGCCACTTTTTAAAAGATATAAAAAAGAGGACCCCAGAAATTACAGAATAGTCAGCATCTCCTCAATACCTGGGATTTACTGAAACATATTCTATATAATGCCATTTGTGAGCATCTCAAGGAGCAAAGGCTGATCACAAGCAGCCAGTATGGATGTGCTAAGAACAAACAGTGTCAAACAAATCTGATCTTCTTTGACAAAGTAACTACTTGGGTGCATGAAAGAATGCTATGGATATACTGCATCTGGACTTTAGCAAGGCTTTTGACAAGATCCTTCATGAACTTCCCAAAAAGAGTTTGGAGAAATGTGGGCTGGACATAACTATTGTAAGGTGGATTGGTAACTGGCTTAATAGCTGCAAGCAAAGGATAACTATTAATTGATCCATGTCAGAATGGCAGGAGGCTATAAGTAGAATCCCACAGGGCTCTGTTCTGGATTCAGTGCTCAACAATATGTTTATTCATGATTTGGGTGCTGGCAAAGAAAGCTTCTTGAGCAACTCCGCAGGTGACACAAAATTGGGAAGCATTGTGAGAGGCTGAAGGAATGAGGCATATTCAGCTTGCAGAAAAGGTGCTTAAGAGGGGGTATAATCATAGTCTTCCAATAGTTGAAGGGAAAGAGAGAAGAGAGAGAACATCTTTTCACTCTTGTTGTACAGAGTAGGACATGGACCAATGCTTTAAAGTTGCAGCAAAGTAAGGTTAGATTGGATATCAGGGAAGGACTTCTTCATTATTGGAAGAATAAGGCAGTGGAATGGATTTAATAGGGAAGATGTGGACTCTCTATCATTGGAGGTGTTCAAGAAGAGGTTGGACAGCCACTGGTCAGGGATGATCTATGCCAATAATCTTCTTTGGGTATTTCTCATGCTTCTGCGCTTTCTAGTTGCTGCACGGGGCTGGGATGGAATTTTGTTCCCCTTCCCACTTTTCTGCTGTCCCATCCCCCTCCTGCTCTCAATGGCTGCCCCACCTGCTGTCCCAGCTCCCAGCTCTTTGAAGAAAAAAAATATAAAACCCACTTGCCAGCATTGTTACTTCTTTCCTTCCCTTTGTTTCACTGGCAAGAGGAAATCCTGGGTAAATGAAGTTGGAACAGCAAAATATGAAAACCTTCATCATAAACTGGTCTAAACTCATTAAACAGGTCTAGTCCTCAGAAACTCTTGGCTATTCTGTGTAAATGTTACTTCTGTTGCAGTAAGGGGCAAATATCCCTACTCAAAAGAATCCTTGCATTTTGAGATCTCTTTGTACAAAATGTAAAATGGGAGATTTGGGCTCCCATACCTGTACAAAGTCAACCTCCCATCCTGATGGTTTGACTGAAAAGTTTATCCAAATGTATTATTTGAGTCTTCTAACATTTCATTCTTGAAAGTAGATTAGGAATCATTAAGATGCTCAGCATATTAGAATTGCTGTATATAGATTGAGAGAACATTTCTAAGAACTTGATTTTCAATACAAGAGCATGAAGATAATGAAGGAAACAGAGATGACCATACATCATACCAGTACAATCAAGCATGTTTGCACTCCATAGTGATTTGAAGTTTGGAAAGGGAAAGTCATATGGATGATCAGTATTGCTAATTTCTAAAATTCTCAGTATCAATATGATAAGCAATCAGTCTGTTAATGTACATGTGGTAAAAATCTGTCACAACATATATTTCCTTTTTATGTAAATAATCAAAATATTGAAAAAAAAAAACGATGTAAGGCTGAACATTTTCACGTGAAAAATTGTGAAAACAGAATAGAAATAAGAAAATAATACCAAAAGACAGAAAAAAAAATGTTCTTCAGATACAGGGTTTTCAGAGAAAGAGAGAGAGAGATAATAAAAAAGAGAAAAGAGATTTTTTAGAAAAAATAATGTAATCTGAGATCAAATTATGTATTAAAATGCTTTGATAAGCAATTTTTCAGTTAGCCCTAGTCAAGAGCATGGCAGATAAAACAATGAAATTAGTGCGTGGTTATATTTCCATATAGACTAGGATTAGATTAATCTGTTATGTCATGTACCATATTGCAGTAGCCGTAATATAAAGTAACTTGGAACAGGGGGATGAATCTTGAAACCAGGACGTGGATTCAGTAAGTGGATTTTGGACAGCACTACAGTTATATTTACAACATTTCCATTCAGTATTCTGATCAACAAGCTGCATGGCAAGGTTTATTATTTCCCACTTACATACAAATTGAATTGCATTCCATTTTAAAATTATTTCCCTGGATTAAGATGACTGTCTTGCTTTACCTTCCCTAGACACAACCTCTGGCAAACATCAGATGGAGTAATCAAACACCCATCATGGAATTCATTCTCCTGGGATTTGGGAATATCCCTGAAATGCAAATGTCCCTCTTCCTGATGTTTCTCCTGATTTACCTGGTGACTATCTCTGGGAATATCCTCATTGTTGCACTAGTTGTGGTTGATCAGCACCTTCACACTCCCATGTACTTTTTCCTGGGGAACTTGGCATGCTTGGAGACCTGCAACAGCTCCGCCATCCTGCCCAGGTTGCTGGCCAGCCTCGTGAGTGGGGACAAAACCATTTCTGTCAGAGACTGCTTCTCACAGTTTTATTGCTTTGGTGTCCTAGTAGCAACAGAATGCTACCTGCTGGCAGTGATGTCTAGCTATATGCAATCCACTCCGTTATGCTGTTATTACAAACGGCAGAGTTTGCTCCCAGCTAGCAGCTTATTTCTGGACAAGTGGCTTTCTACTCACCATCATGTTAATCATTTAAATGTCTAAGCTGGAGTTTTGTAGTTCCAATGAAATCGACCATTTCTTTTGTGATTGCTCACCCATAGTGAAACTCTCCTGTATTGACACCAAAATTGTAGAACTTGTGATTTTCACAATGTCTTCAGTTGCATCTCTGATCCCATTTTTGCTAACTCTGCCACCCTATGCTTGCATCATAAGTACCATCCTGAGAATCCCTTCCACAACTGGAAGGCAAAAGGACTTTTCTACCTGCTCTTCTTACCTTGTCATTGTCACAACCTTTTATGGGGCTCTATTTATTGTCTACGTAGTTACAACAGCCTACCTTTGAAAGAACTTACACATAGTGTTCTCAGCATTTTATGCTGTCTTTTCCCCCATGCTCAACCCACTCATCTACAGCCTGAGAAACAAAGAGGTGAAAGAGGCTCTCAGAAGAGGTCTCAGTAAATGTTATGGTTCAGCAAAATTTCCATTCATAAAATGCAATGAGATGGGTACTAACCAGTCTCTGTAACTGACTCACTGGAGCAGGTTCTCAGAGTCTCAGGCTTCTGGTTAATTTTAGGGGGAAAATGGGGACTGAATGAATTTGGGAAATCATGCTGAGATTTTCAAAGGAGGGCCTGAGTGTTTGAAAAACTGAAAACCCTGCTCCAAGTGGCTTTCCAAAGGTTTGTTGGCAACCAAAGAGTACAATACAAAGTGCTTTCAAGGAATTAAAACCTACAAGAACATTGAAAATCAATGGCAGCAGAGTGCACAAATCCCTTGGGCTTGTTTGTGAACTCTACCCTAAAATACTGGCAGGTGTTTAAGACTTCTATCTGGTGCAATATTTTAGGTAAAAGTGAGCAGATGACTCTATATGGCAGATAAACTGTTTTTGGTTTTTGTTTCTTCCTTTTCCTCTTTACAAATTGGTGCTTGAACTAAATCGGTGTCTCAGACGTCATTCTCATTTGAAAGTCATTTTACCCAGGGTAGCTCTGTGTGGGCTTATAACATGCTTTCTTTGATGATGATGATGATGATAGCCTGCATGAAATAAATTTCCATTTGTGTTCTTCTGCATTTCACATATTTTGAGGCAGAAAGGGATCTTTATGATTGAGTCTGACCTCCTGCAAGGAAATGCAGCTACTGACTTAGTCAGTTGAGCTATTGGGTGCCTATATATGTGCTTGGGGTTGAGGGGAGGGGAGGTGGCATTTGAATTAGTGTGATTCCCGGAGAGCTACTCCAATTAAAACACCACAGTGTCATGTGTAGGGTTTTGCCTTCCCCTGTAGTGGGGTGGGAGGATAGAGGGTGTGTGTGGCCCTTCACCCAGGATCTCTTAAGTGTATATTAACAACCTTTAAAGAAAGTAGGGCATTGGCTGCAGGACGTTGGTTTCCCTGCATTCTTTGTAGCAGGTTAGGGTGTTATGTCTTATTTTGTGTCAGGATTGATAGTAGTTTTATGAACAGTTTATGGTATGCATTTGTATAGGATGTTTTGAATAGGAATGATCCTCCCTCTCATGAAAGGAATTGGACTAGATGATCTGTAGAGGTCCCTTCAAGCCCTACTTCGTTTTGATTCTATGACTCTTTGGCTACGAGACATTAAAAGAAAACAGAAAAAGAAAAAGAAAACTGAAGTTGACAGAGAGTAGTGTTTTCTGCAAGGCATTACTTGCTTGGAATTATTTCCCATGGGCCATTAGAGGTTGAGATCACTGTTTCAGTGGTTTAAGACTAGATTCATTCCTCTGCTTTGCTACTGACTTCCTGTGTGATCTTAGGTAAATGAAGAGGAAATATCGAAATTTGCCCCATATGCCTTCTGTGACTGAGTTCTGGCTTTGGGGCTAGTTTCACTTCTGTATATGACCTGGCTTTTGTTAGGATCAGTACATTAAAGTCGATGACAGTCACACATTACAGTGATGGTGGACACATATATCATCTATAGCTGACTTCAACACAAGGCACCTACTCCATGTTTACATTGTTTTAACAGCAGATTCTGCAATCAGAACTTCAAAGCCTTAAGACAGAACTTCATGCCAGTTGCAGATAGAATTGAGTGGGACATTGTGAATAGGATTTTAGCTCCCAGCAAATGTACAGTTGCTATAAAAGCTATAAAAGCTTGCAGGTGAAATACCAGCGACAATATGCACCTTGGTTTGCCATCAGAATTAATAGGATATTTGTATTCTTTTTTTTTTTTTTCTTAAGCTTCAGACATCTGACATTTGTGCCGTTTGGATTTAACTTCATCAATATATACAACTTTTTATTGCCTACATTAAAATACTGTAGGAAGGTGTCCCTGTGGGACTCTGCCCCATCTCTTTGGCCTCTAGTAAGTGGAATTAGAATTTAAATTAAAGTGTGTGCATCATAGGGGAGATCCCCCTTAAGTGGAAATTGAAGGGGGTGGAAAGGACACTGGTAAAGTTCTCCAAAGACACCAGGCTGTGGGGAAGTGCAGCCATTAGGTCTGTGTGAAGCAATTAGCATTCACTTTGGATTTGGATTCTGTCTATTCAGGGGACAGTGATTCAATTTGTTGATTAGAATCATTGCCCCAAATCAATTACGCTGAATCGGATTCGGCAATTTTGCTCCTGTTGAATCTCTGAATCTCCGAATTGCCCAGGTCCATCCCCTGCCTGCTCACACAGCCTGGCAATGGCTGCTTCACCCACCCCGGCTCCCAGCACTTAAAAAAAAAAAAAAGCACTGACTCAGCAGGTGCTGGCAAGTGGGCAGTAATCCCTGCTGCCCGCCATTGCTCCACGCTGCATGGGAGGCTCTGAACGAGCCCCCCTGACCCTCCCCCCTCCTCCCCTAGCCCTCCCATGGCTGTCCTGTCTGCTGTTGTTTCAGCCCTTTAAGGAAAAAAAAAAAACAAAAGAGAACCCCCCCGGACTCACTGCTACTTCTGGCAGGAGGGCAATCTCCACTGCCCCCACCACGTGTGGGGATCTTCCACGAGACCCCGAAGCCCTGAAGCCGCTTCAGGAGAGGTCAGTCCCAGGGCTTTTCTCATTTTTTTTTCTTAAAGAACTGTAGCTGGCCTGGGCAGGGCAGCCATGGGGGAGTGAGAGGGCAGTCAGGGTGCTTCTGCAGAGCCTCCTCTGCAGTGTGGGGCATCAGGGATTGCCCTGAGCCCAGCAACACCCGGTGAGTGGTGGCTTTTTGTTAAAGCACAAGGAACTGGGGCGGGTGGGCAGCTGTGGTGGAGAGCAGGGGGACTGGGCAGGGGCCGGGGGGAGGGGGGGTTGGAGGAGCAGGCAGGGGCTGAGGGCTGGCAGGGTTTCCCCCATGGTCCCCTCCCCCAGCTCCCCTTCTGTGCCCACTACTTAGCAGATTCATGTCTGGCTGCAGCTCCCCAGGGAGCGTTCAAATCATCAAAGCTCTCCGAATGTTTTCCGAAGATTCAGAAAGCTTTGAATCAATTCAGATCATTTATGGCCAGACCATAACCAGAGGCTTTTCAACACTGACAGGTGTAAAGTGCTCCATTTAGAGAGGGAAAATCCACAAGAAACTTACAGGTTTAGTGGTCCTAAGTCAGCTAGCACCACACCTGAAAGGGACCGGGGGGTCATAATTCACCATAAAATGAATAGGAGCTGCCAGTGTGATGCTACAGGTAGCAGAGCAAACAATACACTGGCATGCATCAACTGATGCATCTGAAGCAAAAGTAAGGCAGTTATTCTCCCGCTCTACTCACCATAGGTGAAACCACAGGTGGAGTACTGCATCCAGTTCTGGGTGCCAGGATTCAAGAAGTACGTGGAGAAGATTGAGAGAGCCTAGAGAAGAGCCACTCATATGAATAGAGGCCTGAAGAGCAAGTCATATGGGGAAAAGCTGACAGATATGGGACTGTTCAGCCTAAAAAAGAGATGACTTCAGGGGCATTTGGTGGTAGCCTACAAATGTATCAGGGGAGAGCATCAGAGGCTAGGCAAACACATATTGACCGGAGTTCCCCAGGGAAAAACCAGGAGCAACAGTCATAAATTCCTAGAATAAGGTTTCAGAATGGATAGAAGAAAACATTTCTTCACAGTTTGTGTGACCAGACTCTTGAATAGACTCCCAGCGGGGGTGGTGCAGGCACTTTAGAAATCTTCAAAAGGAGACTGAACGCATACCCCCCAGGAGGTGGGGACAGCTGAGGCAACCATGGGGTGGTCTGGGGGAGCAGGCAGGGATCTGGGGGGTCTGGGAGAACAGGCAGGGGATGCGGCCTGGTGGGGGTCCCCCCATGGTCCACTCTCCACTCCTCCACTTCCTACTTACCAGCTTGGAGTCTGGATCCAATTCCCTTCAGCAGCGGGCAGGGTCTGCCCAAATCACCAAACTGCTCCAAATCTTGTTTGAATTTATTCAGAGATCTTTGAATTCATTCAAACCTTTTAATTGGTCCCCTGATACAATTTGGATTCAGAGATTCAGCCACTGAATCAGGCCGAATCTCCTCCAAATCAAATCAGCACCTGAAGCTTCACACAGCCCTACTCAGCCTGCTCACTCTGCAGTATACTGGTTAGGCCAGTGAACAACTTAGAGTTAGGCCTAGAGTTATGGATAGGCACAAGACTTTGGTTAGAGATAAGGTTAAAATATAGTGTAAGGGTTACAATTAGGATTAAGATGAGGACTAGAGTGAGGGTTAGGATTAAAGTGAAGACCACCTTGGAAATACTAAATAAAATGCTAGGGTGTCCTGCATAAACAAAACCCCCTCCTCACAAGCACTGTAAACCAGAGAAAGAATTCATTACAGAAAACAAAGAGAAAGAGAACAAAGAAGAACACTGAATACAGTTTAAAACACGACCAACTACAAGGCAGAGCTCATAGAGCACCCTCTTACGGAGGCTTCACTCATGCCCAGGCAGACTGGGACTTGGGGCTCAAACAATAGGCAATTCCAAGGGTTTGCACCCTTATAACTGCCCTTCAGCAATGGTCTGGACAGGTGGCTTTGCTGGAGAGTCCTTTGAGGTGCTCCTTGCATTTGCTGGGCAATGAGAAGCTGCTAGAGATTGTGAGTCCTTCTGTGTTGCAAGGATCCCCTTGTTGCTCCCGACAACACTGTAGGATGATCTCCACTTCCATATGGTGGTATTGAGAGGGTAACCGTGGCTCCAGATAGCACGCTTCACCCCAAAATTCTTACTCTCAATCCCATTTTTGGTGACCAAAAATTGCAAAAAATACCCCAGAACCCCCCCCCCCCAAAAGCTTCAAAGGAGAGGTCAGACCTACCTTACCGGGCCTGAGCTGAGCAGCAAAAAGTCAGCCAGGCCTATAATACACTGAGGCTTAAACATATAGCTGGGGTTCAGTCACACAGCTAGGCTGAAACACCACAGCTGTAGAAACAGCAGAAAAAAAGGCCCAGTCCCACGGCTCTGGCCTGGAAACCCAGTGTCAGCTATACCCCATGCTGAGACAATACAATTGTAAATCAGTGGGGGCGAGTCCCCTGTATCCAGTAACTGCCAGGACCCATTCCTGGACAGTTTGTTCCAGTGATAAACCACCCCAGGGTCGTAAACCCACTTAAGGCTAGTGTAGACATTAACTGCCAGGACCCATTTCTGGGCAGTTTGCTCAGGGATTAATACCCCCATGGCATTAACCCACTTAAGGAAAAAAAGGGGGAAAGAGGGAGGAAATTGGAGTCTCAAACTCCAAAACAGACTTTCTCTCCCTCTAGCTAAGGTGTTGCCTTCAAACAGTGTTTACTTGTCTTTCCAGCGAAGTGGGGTGGGGGTGACCCCCATGGGTAGCAAGCTTTCTGTTTCCCAATGTCGCTGTGCAGTTCTCAGGAGCCCTCCCAACCTTAGTGAGTTGTTCTTATATACCTGCTGTGACATCACCCAAGTCTTGTCCAATCTAGTACACACACTCTACACTGCAGGCGCAGTGGTACAGATGCACCCCTCTGATTACTGCTACACCCAAACTATAAAACTACAAGGGAATGGCATTGGTATACACGTCATAGACAGTGAAGGACTGGAGGCACTGTAGTCAGGATTGATTCATCCATGGACAAACATTTACTGAGTTACTGTAGACAGGCTAGAGTCACGCCATGTGTCCATCACAGTCCAAGTCAACAAACTGAGTCTTGAGGTGGTATCATGGTCAGGGAAGATGGTAGATCAGAGCCAGAAGGTCAATACATGGCAGGGGCAGGGACTGTGCTGAGGCTGGGATCAAGTAGGAGCAAGACAGGAGAAGGTATGGAGTCAGACTGGAGCAAGGCAGCAGTCTAAGAAGCACACACAGGAGTATTGTACCTTGGACAACTTTCACAGGAGTTTTATAGTCCCCTGTCAGAGGCTCACAGTTCCCATAGGTTCTTTCTGGTCACCTGACTCCTCATTAGCCTCCTCATGGGAAGGACTCTGGGCTGGAGCTAACATTTGACCAACTGCCTGGTGGTTCTATGGACTTTGCCTATGCCTTTTGCCTTGGCATCTCCAGGCTTGAATCCCTGTGTTCCTCCAAACTGTCAACTAGATTTCACTTTACAAATTTGAATGAGCATTGTATATTTGGCTATTATAAGTACAGGACTAATATAACAATATCTTTTGAATATTTTGGCCATTGTCGCCTCATTTTTTTTAATTTAATATATAAATATATTAACTAGCAAATTAATGAACAGTCCAATAAAATTATATTTGATGAAGGAGTAGAAAGCACTATGTCCAAGTTTGCAGATGACACCAAACTATGGGGGAGAGGTAAACAAACTAGAGGGCAGGGAGCAAATCCAGGCAGATTTGGACAGGCTGGGGAATTGGACACAACATAATAGGATATAGTTTAACAAAGATAAGTACATTGTGCTGCACTTAGGGACCAAGAATCATGAACACTCCTAGAGCCTGGGAGGGTACCATTCTAAGTAGCACAACTGCAGAAAGGGATCATGGAATCATAGTCAACTCCAAAATGAACATGAGTAACCAATGTGATGAAGAAATAATTAAAGCTGAACACATTCTCTTTTGCATAAGTAGGTGCATCAAAAACAGGTCTTACAAGGTGATACTTCTCTTCTATGCGACATTGGTCAGGCCACAGCTGGAGTACTGCATCCAGTTTTGGGTACACAAGGTTCCTTGGGTGAATCTGGTATCTTTTATTAGACCAACATGGCTACAACCTATACCCCTGCAGTTTTGGGTACCACACTTCAGGAGGAATGTAGATAACCTGGAAAGGATTCAGAGGAGGGCCACCCGTCCGGTTAAAGGCCTGCAGAAAAAAACCCTACGAGGACTGATTGGGGGACCTGAACCTCTTCAGCCTCCACAAGAGAAGGCTGAGAGGTGATTTTGTGGCCATCTACAAATTAATCGGGGGGACAGCAGGAAATTGGAATATGATATTTACCAGACCACCCATTGGGGTAGCTGGAAACAATAGCCACAAACTGAAACAGAGCAAATTTAGTCTGGACATTAGGAAAAAATTCTTTGCAGTGAGGGCTGCTAAAACATGGAATATGCTTGGAGGTATTTAAGAGGAGATTGGACAAAGACCTGTCTGGGGTCATCTGACCCCAGCCTTCTTTCCTGCCCAGCACAGGGGGGCACACTCCATGATCTAATAGGTCTCTTCCAATCACCCAAAACTATGAAATCTATTAAATCTATCTGTTATTTATTTGATCTTAACCTGAATAATGTAGCGCTAGGCCCTAAACATATAAAAGTATATTCAAATTAAACTGGCTAGAAATGTGTCAATAAATGCTTTAACAATTCTGAGGCTCTCAGGGGTTACTTTAAGAGGGACCACACAAACACATCTGATACATGAGACAGAATGGTTATTCTGCTCTGCACATTCCATGTTCTTTCAAGGTTTAGTTTTGCAAAGTTGCTGTCTAGGTCCACTTGAATTTGGAGAACCATTCTTCAGCCTTTCTACATCTTTATTATCACAAGATCTGTTTTTCTATTACTCCCTCACAGTCTAAATAGTGGTTTCCCTGTGACAGATTAGAACTTGACTCAAGGTTGTCCTTGTAATTTTCTTGTTCCTTACAGCAACCCCCCTTAAAAGGGGTTAGAAACAGATGCAGAAAGGGTGGCTAGGAGTTCCACTGTATATTGCTGTTTGGGCATTACATGGACAACTATAAGAAAGCTGCAGGAAATGCATATAATAGTCAGATGAGCAGGACAGATGTAAAGATCTCCCTCCCCCGCATCCTATGGTATTGCAGATCTAAAGAATGACAGAGAGAGTGTAGATGTAAAACATTCCATTTGTAATTAATGGGCAGACAATAATAGTGGAAGTCAGCATGAAGTTCATCCTAACATCATTGGCATTCATGGCCATCTCGTTTGTGATGCTAACTGGGTTATTTCAAGTATGGTACAGGCATAATTCATATTCATGTCCCTAGCACAATAGAAAGCTTAAGGGTTCACAGGCCCTCTTTATACAACTTCCCTTTTATACCATACAAATCCTAGTACTTACCAAATGCTAAGATATCTTTTGACGACACAATCCACATCCCAGTTCTCTCCATATAATACATCCTTCCCACCAAACATGGAGACCTGTTTACCAGCTCATCCTTATCTTGGTACATTTAATCTTTATTTTTTGGTATGCTGTCCAGTCGTATTGATCATTCTCTATGTCTTGGCGTTGCAATGGTCTGTACGGCCTTGCGATCTAACTTTTCCAGCCCTTCCAAGTAAGCCATATATGGTATGCCTCATTCCATTCTCAGTAAGAGCAGCTTAAGTCAATGCCTTAGTGGGATTCATATCTGGACTGATCGATCCTGGTAATTACCAAAAATTGAACCCTACTGGGGTTTGGGGTGACTGTGGTGGGAATGCTCATGGTGGATTAGCCCCTAGAAAATTTCACCAGGGACAAACCCCAGGGAAGGGTGAGGCTGGGGTGCTCTAAAATCCTAGCCCCGCACTGCCTCACATGTTACCCCTTGCTGGGGAAAGGCTAGGGGAGCTGACCACAAAATAAAAAGAACAGCAGAGCCAGAATGTTCACCAGAATAGACAACTACACCTGGATCTCTCTGGAAAGTCCTCGCTAGTGGATTAGGCAGCCAAACAAATAAGCTCATCTCCCCATATGTGAAGGCAGTGGGCAAGAGTTATGTGGACAGTGTAGGGCATCAGCTCAGGTGCATCAAGACCTGATGGCCATCCCCTTATCTGCAGACCTCCTGCCATTGATTTCAATCTCTGTTCCACTAAGTACTGATGTTTGTTCCGTCTGGGTGTAAAGTAGGGTCTAGGATCCAGATCTACCCAGATTTGACTATCAAGTCATGGGTGTGGCAGTGAGGAGTTGTGTCTGCTTGAAGAAATTGCTCACTGAGTTCCCTGTGACAGTTAGACCAGGTGTTTCCCGTAGTTTATCTATGTATCACAAAACGTGTTACAGCTAAGAAGCTTAGTTAAAGGTTTAGGAGTGTAATAGCTGAAAGTAAAGTTTGTGTGGTAAGGTGCTTTCTAAATGCTTTGTGATATTTAGAAGAGGTGTTTCCTGTGGTTCATTAATGCATTATAAAATGTATGCTATGGTTAAGAGTTTAATTAAAATTTAAAACTAGTTAAGGCCGGATTCGTAGATAGTGGCGCAGCTCAAATAAATCATATAAGAAAAACACAAAGGCTAGTACTGCTATTCATTAGTCATATAAGGCCAGTTTGCAGCATAAGATTGTGAGTGGCTGTGATCCAACAGCATAGTTCAAAAGTTATAAATTTGCTAACAATTACCACGTGATTAGGGTCACGTGCTGCCAGCCTTCTCCACCAATTTTGTTACCAGATTTGCCCATTACTTTGGGGTGTGCTCATTTATTAGGGATAGTATCTAGGGTCTTGGTGATTCTGTCAATGTGCTGCTTGTGTTACTATATGGAGCTATATCTCTCCCTTCTGCAAGCCCTCACCCCGAATGGAGCTATCTTGCAGGACTCAATCTCAATGGGGCTGGGTTCCTCTAGTCACCAAATCAGTCATACACACAAACACACACAAATTAACGTGACACGCCTGACCCGGCCGGGCTGATCAGCATGGACAGGCTGACACCCTCATATGCCAAGAATCAGTTCATAAGAGCAACAATAAAATGCAGTTGGACACAAGCACACAGGTGAACAGAATCCCTTTGAATCCGGCTGGGTGTCCAGCTGACACCCTCATGGGCCAGCATTCAGTTCACAAGGGCACGTCTGAGTCAAACTGGGTCAATCAGCCTGTACAAGCTGATCCCCTTATGTGTTTCAAACTCAGCACATCCCAATCTTTGGCCTCTTGATGAGCAGACCCCACAATATTTTTGGGCTTCACAGGGATCTTTAGCTTAGGTAAAAGAAGCGTTGCTGCAGAGCACGGGAGGAAAAAGAAGCAGAGAAAGAAAAATATACCCAATTACTACCAGTTTGACTATAAAAGTTATTTATTGCTAAGTATATGAAATATATAATGGTACTAATAATAATAGACATGCAAAAGAAAAACAAACACAAACAATTACAGTACTACCCTGATTTCACTAAGTATTTGGGGAAACTTAGCTCAAGCTTAACTAATACAGTTCAGGTTCAGAAGTTTATGCCTAGAGATAAAAGAGAGAGAGAGAGCGCTGGGATCTCACCAGTCCAAGGTACTCAGGCTGCAAAGCTGACAGGCACAGTCCGTAGCACAATTCTTGAAGAGAGAGACGATCTGTTCTTCCAGCGTCCCAAGAACGACAGGGGATGGTGTCAGCACAGGAGTTTTCTTCTTCTTTCTTCTTCTTTCTTCTTCTTTCTGAAGCACTTCTCTCTTCTTCTTGAAGCACACACACTTTTTACAGATTTTTAAACCCTCAGTTCAGCTGCTTCGAAGCATCCTTAATTGTGTAAATCATTGTCTTTTCTCTTGACAAGGGGTTATCTGGTTTGGAACATCTCAAGAAACTGATTGATAATCAGGAAACACATAAGGTTAGGGAGTAACCAAATACTTGGGAGCCAGCTTGAACTTCCCATGGATAGCAGATATACTGATGGGATATCTCATGGTTTCTTCAGAAACAATAGATAGCTTGCAGCATCAGGATTTTGGATTTTCACTTGTTGTGCACAAGCCTCAGCTTAGCATGACTTTTCCAGATCTTACTATAGTCTTCTAACAGACTTAAAGCAATTATTGGGGTGTTCATAAGCATTTGTGGGGAGGACTCCCACCAGTCGTCTCGGAAAAAGTATGACAACACCTGTGATTAGGGCTCCAATGGGCTGGACGCTGTGATGAACCCTTAACCATTGTTCAAATGTTGCCCATACCCGCTCTGACTCGGTCTCTTGCCTCAGTATTCCCTAACCCGGCAACCGAGTTTTAGTCAATCAAGTTTAAATAGGCCTCCCATAGTGGGACCGGGGAATGTACGGCCCGAGATGCCTATTAAACTTAGAGCTGTGTGTGTGTCTGGGGGGTGAAAAGTCCTTAGTAAATCCAGATTAGAACTGGTCTAATAAATGCTGAGCTGGGTGTGTGTGAACATGGGTTGATTAACATTTGAAGCACAGATTCCCCATCATGCAGTGCTCCCCTGCTTCTCTGGTCCCAGAATTCACTGCAGTCTCTGCTTCAGGCTTTCTGTTCTCCATCTCTCATGTAAATGAATGGTCATCTGGTTCCATCTCGGATGCAAATGAGACCTAGGGCAGTTGTTTCACTCTTGTCACCCTTATCTGGAGGATCTTAGGTGTGTCTCTCACTGCATCTTAATCAGTTTCGTTTAGGTAGAGGAACGGGGGGGGGGGGGGTGAGTCCTTGTGAGTCAGACAGACTTCATCCTGTGCCAGGGTTGCCCAAGAACACACAGCTGAGACGTAACACGGGAATCGACAGAAGGGACACACAGCATAGTATAGGAAGCTGTCACTGTATGGAGGAGCTGCTGCCCTGGATTCGGATGGGCCAGTGGATCTTAAGGAGCCCAAAGACTGAATGCCAGGGTCCTTTCTGGTACCCGCTTGGAAAGCACAGATTGCTGATGCCTGACTTAGCTGAATTTTGAGAGGCTTGTCGTATGCCAGGCATCAAAGGGGACTGCTGATAAGATGCCGACTCGGAATTTTATTGTCTGTCATTCTGTATTGTTATTACTACGTGTAGTTGTGTGTTTGTTAGATCAATAAATCTCTCTTAAATTTTTACTCCTGACAACTCTCTCAATCCCAAAACACGCCCCATCCTGCCACCCCGCGCTACCGTACTTGATCAGTGAGTTCACCACTGCCACCCAGGGTAAACCCAAGAAGGGGTGTCTGTCATGCCTGCTGGCCACATGTCTGCAGTTGGGGGCTGAAGAGATTGCCAAGCTATGGGAAGAGGTCACCCAATTGAGTAAATAGCTGGACTATGTAAAGGGTTCCAACAGTGTGACGTGTGAGGCTGCACGAGGCACCCAGAGGACCTTGGAGACATTAGAATGAAGGGAGGGGGAGTTTATGACTGTGCACGTGGCTGCTTCCCTTCAGAGGAAGGTGCAGTTAGCGCGGGCTGTGGAGCCTCCATTCGAGAAGGTGTGACAGTGCTTGTATGGTGAGAAACCAAAAGTAGACATCTGGGAAGACAAGGGGGAGGAGATTGATGATGAGTCTTATGCTGAACCATCCCCGTATGTCTCTGCCCAGTGGGAGGAAGTCAGCCAAACATTTCCAGTAATAGTGACTCGCACAAGGGCCATAAGGGGGAAACCCTTGAACAGAGCTACGCTCCTTTACCCATGCAGAGATTCGAGATATACAGGACCAGCATAAGTCCAAACCTGGGGAGCTGGTGATAGACTGGCTAGTTCGAATGTATAGTGAAGGGGCCTCAGCAATGTCAGTGAGCCTGGTGTCTTAACCTAGATAGTATGGTTTCCACCAGAAGCCAGGTGACTGAAAATTCTGTGCCATGGTGCTCACTGCTGCAATGCCCAAGTCCCCTTTGTAGATTTAGCCATATTTGGACCTGTAGGCACCTAAGCATCTCTTTGACTCTATGCCATAAATACAAGTTGTCTTAACTGAGCCGAGAAGGTCTACTAATTTAAGAAATCAGGTTGCTAATGCAACCTGCATTAGAGGGAGTTTGGGAACCCAAGCAGTGCAGGATTGATCCCTACACCATTTTTGTTTTCAGCTACTGAAATATTATTTCCTTTATCATTCCCACAAGTGGCACAAGCAGCCTCTTTAGACAGCGTGCAGTAGATCAGGGATGAGGCAGGCAGCATAAATCAAAAAGAAAAGCAGCTCATTGGCCAAAGAACTCAGGGAAGGAGGCAGGAAGCAGAGGAAACAGGGAACACATGGCCAGGAGCAGAAAGTAGAGCAGCAAATTGGGCAGGGGAAGGGGATTGGAGTGGCTTCTGAGGAGGGCATGGGGCTAATTTGTGGCACAACTTCCAAAAAGTTTTTCCCCCTTTATTTTAGAGGGTACTCATCCTACCCAAGTGGAGAAGAGAGAAAAGAGGATAAGAGAAGAGGAAAGAGGAGAATTTTGCTTATGTTTGAAGAGTTTCCCTTACGGCAAAGGAAGTTTGAGTCTATTGAGAGCAGGACTATACTACTAAAACACCATGAACTTTTCCTTCATGTTAGTATAACATCCCCATTGGCAGAAGTGTCAAGGGAGAGTTTTCCTTTCTTTGTGTGAGACTAATGAATCAGGAGAGAGATTCAGCTACTGGGAAGAGATATAAGGAAGAGGCAGCCACAGGTATGAGCAGATCCAGACCAAGGAACCTACGTGACTCATTGCTGAGAGTAATGGAATACTCGCAAAGCACTAAGGTAGCAGAGGAACTGCAGAAGCTCTGTCCTGCTCTCTGAAACAGAGTGAAAAGATCACAGCAGAGACACCAGCTTGCTTTATTACTATGCCAAAGGTAAATACATGCTACACATTCTTTACTGCTGTAGAAAATAGCCATAATAGGGATGAAAAATCCTACAATCTATCCATCCTGTATCTACCCATCCTGTCCCATATATATTTTTTTTCTTGTACAGTATTACACCTCCTTTGTACCATTGAAAATAAGACTATATTAATACTGAAGGAAGAAAATTATAATTCTGACTGTATAGTAAGCTGTTAAAAGGTAATACACACACATAGTTTTATACACGCATACCCAGTTGTCAAAGACTGGGAAACAGTAACAGAAAACAATGGGAGTATAAAGAGTAAATTAGGACATGCTTTTTTGCTAGAATGAAATAGACAAACGTATCATATTGACTGTGCTTTCTTCATCTGTAGACTATTTGTTTCGTGATATGCAAAGCATTATTGACAAACAATTACACACATCAGCACTGTATTTGTGGCATCTCATATATAAAGTAAGTGTGTTTCCATAAAAAAAAATGATTACATAGTGTAGAGGAATAAAATTTGGATGAACTGCTTTGTTGGATACATTAGTAAAAAATAAAGTAATCAGAAAGTAAAATTCCTTCCAGTTTGGAGAGAAAGAGATCATTGGCAACTGCATGTATTGGACTCTGGTTATTCATTAATTTAAAATGCCAGCACCTAGAAAATAAAAGCGGGAGCTTGTTGAAAGCATATGTGGGCAACACAAAGTGGAAAGAGAAGCAAAGTCAAAGTGAGAAGGAGGAATAATTCAGTGATGAACAGTAAAAATAAAGATATTCAAATTGGAATGCCGTTGGATGATGACTATAGTGGTGGTGGTCCAGGAAATATATGAGAAACAATTATTTCTTTGGTGATATGTTTTACTGGACTAACGGTATATTTGGGAGAGATACTCAGCAAGCTTTAATAGACAAAGTGCCCTTTCTTAGGTATGCATATATGGAGGAAAATAACCCAAAATGCAACCAGCAACACACCTCTGAAGCTTAAATCTTAAAATAGAGTTGGAAAGTGAAGCACACGTTTAGCATGAGCTTGTAATGCAACAGCTCAGCAATTGGTATCTGTTTGGAGCAGTTTTACATGAAAAACAAGGGGCGGGGGGCAACCTGGATACTTAGGCTTCAAAAGCTTGAGATTGGTTGTTTTTTTACAAAAACCCCCAGCTTTACTAATGTGGATCATGTTGTATCTATAGAGCTAATCTTACATTGCTACTTTATTAAAATTTGTCCCTTTCATATTCTTTTCCCTGTTTTGTACTTTATCTCCAAGATGAACCTAAGGGTGAACACATAGTGGGGAAACCAAACAGCAGTCATCCTACTGGGATTCACGAACACTTGGAAATGCAAGTTCTTCTCTTCCCAGTGTTTCTAGCAATCTACATTCTGACCATGGTTGGGAACATCCTCATCCTTGTGTTGATTGTAGTTGATCAACATCTTCATACTCCCATGTATTTTTTCCTGGGGAATTTATCCTGCTTGGAGACCTGCTACACTTCAGCCATTCTGCCCAGGATGTTGGCAAGCTTTGTGATGGGGGATGAAACTATTTCATTTAGTGGCTGCTTCACACAGTATTATTTTTTTGGTTTACTGGCAGGTACAGAATGCTATCTCTTGGCAGCAATGTCTTATGACCGGTATTTGGCAATATGCAAATCATTGCATTATGCATCCCTTATAAATAAAAGGTTTTGCTTACAGCTAGCAGCCGTGTCCTGGATAAGTGGTTTTCCGACTATTGGTATAACAATACTTTTAACGCTAAACTTAACTTTTTGTGGCCCTAATGAAATTGACCATTTATTTTGTGATTTTATCCCAATAATAAAACTCTCCTGCAGTGACACATCCATGCTGGAAGTTCTAGCTGCAGTTCTATGTGCACTCTTCCACCATTTTTATTAACAATGACATCTTACATTTGTATCATCACAACCATTCTGAAAATCAGCTCTACCACCAAGAGGCAAAAGGCTTTTTCTACCTGCTCGTCCCACCTCACCGTAGTGACAATATTTTATGGGACCATATTTATTGTGTATGTGCTACCAAAACAAGACACCCTGAGAGACTTGGATAAAGCATTCTCTTTCTTCTGCACTGTCCTCACTCCCCTAGTTAACCCCCTCATATACAGCTTGAGAAACAAAGAGGTAAGGGAAGCCCTGAGAAAAGTTGTTACTAAATTCTACGTTGTTAGATGGTTTCATATTTCCCTATGTTGATGTGTGCAGCGCAAATGAATTGGAAATAAATGTTCGTTTCCTTAATGCATCTATGTTTCTAGTACCACTAGCCATTTTCTTTCTATGTGAAGTCAGTGGCCACAGAATTTTCAGCAAAACAAAACAATGCTGGTACTTTTGTTGTTTAATGCATGTCCCCTGCTCTCCCAGTCTCCCCTTTCCCTGCCTGCTACTGCCAATGTCCCCAGCTGCCTCAGGGGTGGAAGATCTAGAGCTGCCTCTTCCCTGTCCCAGCTGGGTTTTGTGAGGAGCTGAGATAAACTGAGAGCAGTTGCAGTAGAACCAGCAGTGGTTGAGGTCCACTTCCCTACACCTGGGCTTTGGGGAAACCTGGAAGCATCATTCGGGGAAGTGAAACGCACTTGCTAAGGCTCTTTTAAAATCATAAATAGAATCAAAATAGAGCCCTTTATCTTTTCCTCATGGCTAGCCACACATTTTCTTTCTTAGTTCCATTCCCCCTGAAAACCACAAGAAAAAAACCTAGAGTAATCTCCATTTATGTCTCTGCATAGGATATATTTCTGTTTTAATTATACCATTTGAGGGTTCACAGACTCACAGATGCATAAACATGGATGGCACAAAATCAGTGTATCTGTTTACTGACCTATCCGTCTATGACTGAGTTGTCCCCTCATTCTATGCTCACAAAAAAATGTGAAAAATGTGCAGTGGAGAGTCACTCATAGGTTTGTGGCCCTGCATTAATACAATACAAAGTAAAATGGGTTTTATCACTGTTTGGTAGAGGAAGTCACTGGCTGTTGGATCTTTCTTTAGAATTCTCTGTGTCCTCCTAGATACGTTAATCTACTGCCCAGAGGAAATCTGTGGGCTCTTCCTCTGGGTAGGACAAGGAAATGGTGGATAATACATCTCTGTGATCCACCATTTAAAGAGGACTAAGGTTCTCAATTAATACATGTGCCAAACTTTAGAGCACTTTTAAAGTGGCAGAAACCTTCTTAATTAATACTGGTTGGATGTGTTTGAAATGTAAGGTAAAATGGGGTTGTCCATGTCAGAGCACCCCATTCTCCTTGACTGCATCTGTATTTAACGAGGCTTTCAAAGTGGTAATTACTAATGGCTACCATGAGGTGTACCTAGCCAGCTCTATAGCCAGCAGCCCCATATCAGGGTAAATCAAATTATTCTCTGTGTAACTTAACTGAAGAAGTAAACACCAAAACTAAACATAATCATCTTTGTCTGTGTAGGTGTATAGATTTATTTATTCAAAATATACTATTGGATAGGGGAAAGACCTTGCAAGATGGGGAAATGGGGAGATGATCTCCCCGCCCCAACAGGTGCACTACATCCAGGGCTGCAAGCTCTGTTGTCTGGTGCCAGCAAGGGAAGCCTTTGTTTGGGGGAAGAGAAATCCCCCATGAGACCTCTGAAGCCCCAGAAACCTCAGAAACGCCCCTCCCCCCACCCCACAGTCCCATGAAAGATCTGTGGAGTGGGCAAATCCTCAGATGCAATGGGAATTCGCCACCCCTCCCAACCCGGCTTCTCTTCTTACATTGCAGCAGCAAGAGCTGACACTCCCAGAGTGGGAATACTCCCACAAAACCCAGAAAGCCTCAAAGACCCCAAAAAACTCAATGTGCAGGGTTCCATAAATGCTGTGGTGAGTGGGTAAGACACTCAACCCTCTCATTGCAGCAGCAAGATCTCAAACTGAGCAAGGGGTGGGAACCCCACCCCCCCCACCTCCACAATACCCCTCAAGACCACGGGCAGCATGTGGAATGTAGGAGGGTCAGTTATCACCCCCCCCCCCCATCTGCTCCAGCCGGCCCTCCATGCCACTGCCACTGCTGCCAGTGGCAGAGCTTGGGCTGTGGCTTCTGCCTTTGCTCCTCTTTGTGCCTGTGCCAGAAACAGAGACCCCCAAAAGCCACTCCACAGGATCATATGCATACTATGGAACATGGGTAAAACATCTGCCCTGCACCCTAACCATTACAGAGAGGGTGGGAAATACACACATGACACCATCCAAAGCCCCAGAGACCCCCTCCCTCTGCAGGGTCCCATGCAAACTTGGGGAAAGTGGGTCAAACACATATGGCACATATAGCTAGGTCACATGAATGCAATCCCTCCTAGGATACTGGGGCTATCTGGAGGACTGCAAATGGTGGTTTGATCTCAGAGGACAACCCAGTTGAACTTAACTCAAACTAAACAGCAGAAAAGAAAGATATTCCTGGCTCAAAGTGGCATACATTTAAAACACCTAAAGGGAACCCAGCACTAGCTAATGAGTGTTAATGTGAAATCATTCACATTATAGGTGATGTTATCATGATTGAATTGTCACGTGAAATCTTACCCATACTTACAGAATACAAGGAGGCCTTGGTCTTGTAAATAGATAATACAGTGCCCTTAGTTCTTATATTATAATGATTTGCAAATACTAGTCATCAAACATCCTTCCCATAGACGTAAATGTCTGACTAGTTGTCCTAGGGGTGTTTTTGTTTCCGTAACTCTTCATGCTGGTGTGCTCTGATCCTTTCTGAAAGATATTACTCATGGTCCCATCCCAGGTCCTGTAGCAGCCGTGCAGGCTTGCTGCTGTTGCTAAGAGCCTGGGCTGTGCCATGCTCAGGGACCCAGGTTTATGCATGCACAGATCCTGCTGGCATGAGGCAAAGGGGTGGGAGGGGGGAGAGGGGCAGACAGAAGGCTAAAGACTGCATGAGGGGAAAAGAGGGTAATGGGTTGCAGGGGGGAAATGGCAGAGTGCAGAGGCAGTAGGGTGGTTCAGGGGACAAGCAGGAGCTTCAGCTATGGCCCTAACCTTTGGTAACAGGTTGCAGCCGAAAGCACATTGGCTGCCTCCCACCCACCACCTTCCCACTTGACTCTTAAGAAAAGGTTGTTTTTTTTCTTCCATGTTAAATGGGGAGGAAGGGTGTTGTCTTAGAATCGAGTAAATATGGTACCTCCCTGAACTGTCACAGGGTGAACTCTCATGAATTTAAGTCACTCCATTATCCACATGTTATTTATTTACTTAGGGTGATGAGAAAGCACATCCCAACTCAAGGCCTCAATAAAGTATGATAATAACACGTGAATAATACACTGACTTGATCCACCAAAATGACAGCAATTCATGCACCATGATGAATTCTTGCCTCCATTGCAGAAACTTTACTCTAACAAGCAGCTCATATCATTTCCAATCAATCAGTGGACTGCACTTTTGGTCCTCTAGCAGTGCAACATAGTCCACTTTCCACGCATAATTAGTTTCTTTGAATAACTACAAGCAGTTACAGCCTTGCTGTGCAACTTAGAGTCCTGTCTTCTGACAGGGGTGGGTGGCTGGGAGCACATCACTGCAGTGCTCCTGTCTCCAATGGCTTCTAGTAGCTTTCCAAGTGCAATTAAAGGTGCTGGCCTTGGCCTATGCAGCCTTAAATGTTTTGGGTATTACACACCTGGGACTGCCTCATTTAGGTTTCATGATGATACCCAGTGTCTGCTAAGAACAACCTCTTGCAAGTACCATCCATGCATCAAGTTCACTTTGACTGAGAACAGCCTTCCATGTGTTTTGTCAATGTCTTCAGCTCTGGAACTTCCAACCTCTTTGGGTTTACCACAGCCTGAGCCTGAGTATTGGTTGAAAGCAGTTTTACTATTTTTTCTATTTTTTAACTTTGTTTTTGAAGGCTACTTTAAACCTTTCTAGAGAGGGCAGAATAGAAATCAAATAAACCCATGAATAAATAAATAATAGTTGGATTGATTCTCTTATTACTTGTATTGAACATGAAATAAACCAATATGAATGCCAGTAATTATAGTGGAAGTAGGCTGAATATTCTTTAAGGTAGACACCTGATTTTAGATAATTTCATAGATTTCATAGATATTAAGGCTGGAAGGGACCTCGGAAGATCATCGAATCCAGCCCCCTGCCCAAAGGGCAGGAAATCAGCTGGGGTCATAGGATCCCAGCAAGATAAGCATCCAGTTTCATCTTGAAGGTGTTCAATGAAGGTGCTTGAACCACCTCCAGTGGCAGGCTGTTCCAGACCTTGGGGGCTCGGACAGTAAAGAAATTCTTCCTTATGTCCAGCGTGAAATGGTCTTGTAGTAGTTTATGACCATTTGACCTAGCCATCATCCCTTGGGGCGCTCTGGTGAACAAACGTTCCCCCAGATACTGGTGGTCACCCCTGATAAACTTATAGGTGGCCATCAGATCACCCCTGAGCCTGCGCTTTTCCAGGCTAAAGAGCCCCAGGGCTCTCAGCCTGTCATCATAGGGTCTGCTTCCCTGACCTCTGATCATGCGCGTGGCTCTTCTCTGGACTCTCTCAAGCTTCTCCACATCCTTTTTGAATTGTGGAGCCCAAAACTGGATGCAGTACTCCAGCTGCGGCCTCACTAAGGCCGAGTACAAGGGGAGAATGACGTCCCGGGATCTGCTTGAGAAGCATCTATGGATGCAAGCCAGTGTTTTGGTCACCTTACTAGCCGCAGCATCGCATTGCAGGCTCATGTTCATCTTGTGATCAATGATGACCCCCAAGTCTCTTTCTTCCATAGTGCTAGCCAACATAGCACTGCCGAGCCTATAAGGATGCTGCAGGGTTTTTTTTTTCCCAAGGTGGAGAACCTTGCATTTATCGGCGTTGAACACCATCAGATTCTCATCCGCCCACTTGCTGAGCCTGTCCAGGTCAGCCTGGATCACCCGCCTGTCTTCTGGTGTGGATGCTTTGCCCCAAAGTTTGGTGTCATCAGTGAACTTGGCCAGTCCGCTTCCGACTCCAGTGTCCACATCATTAATGAAGATGTTGAACAGTATGGGTCCAAGGACAGAGCCTTGGGGGACCCAACTGGTCACAGGACACCACGATGAGTGACTTCCATCAATTACTACCCTGTGGGTCTGATCCTGGAGCCAATTTTCGAGCCAGTGGATCGTGGAGGACCCAAGGCAACAATTGGCCAGTTTCTCCAAGAGGCGATCATGGGAAACCAGATCGAAGGCTTTTTTGAAGTCAAGATATATGACATCAATCTCTTCTCCCTTGTCCAGGTGATAGGTCACCTGGTCGTAGAAGGAAATGAGATTGGTCAAGCAAGACCTACCTGCAACAAACCCGTGCTGGCTATCCCTTAAGATGTTGAAATTGGCCAGTCCATTAAGGATGGCCTCTTTAATAAACTTTTCTAAGATCTTCCCCGGGATAGAAGTCAGGCTGATGGGCCTATAGTTAGCCGGATCCACTTTCCTCCCTTTCTTGAAGATAGGCACCACATTGGCCTTCTTCCAGTATTTGGGCACTACACCAGAGTGCCAAGAGTTTTCAAAGATCCGTGCTAGAGGCTGGGCTATGATGCTTGCCAGCCCCTTGAGTACCCTGGGGTGAAGATTGTCAGGGCCGGCTGACTTGAAGGTATCCAGCTTCTCAAGATGTTCCTTCACAAAGTCAGCATTAATGGAGGGCAGGGGATCACCCTCACCTGGACTTCCCGGCCCTGTAGCAGGCATGGGCGTCCCATGGGGCTGATGAAAGACTGATGCAAAGTACCTATTTAATAGGTTGGCTTTTTCCTGGGCGTCAGTTGTCAGTTGCCCCATCTGGTTCAGCAGGGGTCCAACGCTGCCCCTGTTTTTCCTCCGGCTCCCCACATATCTGAAAAAGGACTTTTTATTGTCCCTGATTCTCAAAGCTAGCTGGAGTTCAGTTGCAGCCTTGGCTTTCCTGGTGTGCTGCCTACAGGACTGGACCAGCGCAGAATAATCCTCCTTGGAGGTGACTCCCATCCTCCATCCTTTGTAGGCCTTTCTTTTTAGCCTCAGGAGGTCTGCTAGGTCCCTGGAGAGCCAGGGGGGCTGCTGTGCCCTCTTGCTGCCTTTCCTCCGAGATGGAATAGACTTAGTTTGTGCATTGAGGATCGCTCCCTTGAGGAGCAACCACTCTTCTTGAACTCCCCTCTCCCTGTGGTCATGGTCCCTTAGGGCCTCACTGACAAGCCTCCTGAGCTTGACAAAGTCGGCTTTCCTGAAATCAAGGACTTCCGTGTTGCTGACTGACTTGCCAGCTTTTTGGTGGATGGTGAAGGTGATCAGCTCATGGATAATATTCTCCACCAGGTTATGATGGAGACAAAAAGCCTCATTTCATTACACTAACAAACAAGGATATGTAAAAAACTTAATCTTTAATTTAAGGACAGGTGGTATCATTGTTTTATGTATAACCTGAAGGCAAACTGTTTTCCTATGGTAACTTTTACCTCCTTGTTGCTCATGCTGTAGATGATGGGATTCATTATTGGAGGCATCATAGCAGAAAACACATCTGCCATGAAATCCAGACCAGACAGACAGCTGGAAATTGGCTTCAAGTAGGCGAAAAAGGACATTGACAGGAATAAGAAGATGACAGTGAGGTGAGGAATGCAGGTGGAGAAAGCTTTATTTTGGCCTTTTTCAAAGGGGATTCTCAGCATGGTTGTAAAGATATGAACGTACGACATACAAGTAAATACAAAACTGTTTAAGACTAAAAACATGCCAAAGAGAAGAATCTATACTTCACTGATGTGTGAATCAGAGGAGGAGAGCTTGAGTTGGCTGGGGACATCACAGAAGAACTTGTTGATGATGTTGGACTGGCAGAAGAGTAACCGAAAGGTGTTACCAATATGGATTGAAGAGTAAAGAATGGCAACGATCCATCCAATGGTTTCCATTTGGAAACAGGCTCTCATGCTCATAGTGGTCTTATAATTCAATGGTTTGCAGATGGCAACGGGTCTGTCATATGCCATAACAGTGAGGCAGGTAAAGTTGGCTGTAGCAAAGAAGACGAAGAGGAAAACTTGAGCAACACATCCAGAATTGGAAATTGACCTGGTGTTCAACAGCGAATTAACCATGGATTTGGGAACAGTGACAGATGCTTCCGAGGTCTAGGATAGATAAATTCATAAGAAAGAAGAACATGGGAGCATGAAGGTGGTGGTCAAGGGCGATGGCTGTAATAACTAGTAGATTCCCCATCAGAGCTGCCAGGTATCCTGTTAGAAAAATTGCAAAGTGTAAGATCTGCAGCTGCCGACTCTCAGAGAATTCCTGCAGGAAGAACTCAGTCATGGTGGTTTGGTTGGACATTGTCTTTCTCAGTGCATGGTATGATCCCTGTGGATGGAATAATTATGGAGTAGGTCAGGATGAGAGTCAAAAATGGCAATCTGATTCCCCTATAAAGACCTCATGTCTTTAGTTTAAAAGGAACAGCCTACAACACCTAGATTTTTTCTATCAGAGTTATTTTTTTAAGGGGGCATGGGAAATCAATTTTTGAATACCTAAAATTTTACACAAATAGTGCTCTCTTGCAGCACTTTTTTCCCTTTTAAATAAAGAAATCTGGCATCCAAAATTTTCATCAGGAAAGGGGACATAGTGTACCATGATATGACACTATGATGTATAATAAGATATAATATCTGACTAAGTAGTTCAGCTCAGACAAGAGAACAGGTACAAAGGCTTCCTTCCCAAGCCTCACATAAGATAAAACAGCAACATGCCCCTGCAGGAATATTTTAGCTCTCAGTTGGAAAATAAATAATTTTGACTTAAACTACTTCTGGCCTTAATTCCGTGTTTTTCAGATTACAGCAACAGTGATGGCACCAACAATAACATTCTCTGACCAGGTCTAGTGCACATCTTTCACATCACAAAATCAGTGTTAGGTTCATTGAGAGACTTATAGAATCATACAAAGTAGGACTGGAGGGCTCTCTGGAGGTCATATGCTCAACTCCGTGCCAGAGGCAGGATCATCCATTTCCAAACCATCCCATACAAATCCAGGGTCGAATCTAGTAGCAAAAATAGAGAACCAACCCTGACCCACAACCACAAAGCGTAACTCCCTGCATGCCACAGTAAAGCATGGTGGCCTTGCTCCCCACCAAACACAACTGAGGAAGGAGCCTCCCCCACACAGTCTTTAGAAGTCTGACCATTGTGTAAAGTTCCTTCCTGAACCCAAATATGGAAGTAGTCTGATCTTGTGCAGAGGGGAAGACCCTTTACCCAGGAGCCTCTGGATTTTCATTTGAGCAACAGCATTAGCACCCCCAGTGAAAATCTCCAGGCCTGACTGCATCCAATACCAAATGCATCTGAAGAAAGCAAGAAACAAAACCTGGCACATGTAGCACAAAGCTACTCCTAAATCATCCCTGATCAATGTTTGTCTAAATTCTTCTTGAAGATCTTCAATGACAGATTTCACAACTTCCTGGACTGTCTATTCCACTGCCTCACTACTTTAGCAGTGAAGATGTGCCTCCTGCTGTCCAACCTGAAGCTACCAGGCTGTAATTTCAAGCCATTGGACAATGTCCAGCTCTCTGTAACAAGAGAGTTAAGGTATTTTCTCTCTTCTTGGTTACTGAGCTTCAGATATTTGAAGACTGTTTTTGCTTATCCCCTTAGTCAACTTTTCCATAAGCTGAACATGCCTATATCCTTCAACCTCTCCAAGTACAAACAGCTTTCCAAGCCCCTTACCATTACTGTTGTCTGCCGTTGGACCCTTTTTCTCTTCTCCACATCCTTTTTGAACTGTGCAACCCAGCAATGCACACAGTGCTGTAGATGGGACCTACCAGTGCTGAGTAAAGAGGCACTAGCACCTAATGCTTCTATTTTAGAGCCTGGAAGAGCTCCTGTATAGCCAAGGAAAATGTTTCAGGTTAGATATTATAAGGATCTGTATGACATGAGCATTAGGCATCATAGGAGGGCCCCAATCCAAGCATTTTACAAATGAACGCCTACACACACATATACCTGCGCACGCTACCTTTGCACCTCCGTGACAAAAAAGGGCTGATAGGGTGTGAAGCAATAACACTGAAATGCCACCAGAGCATCCTTCCCTCTTCCTGGGCCATCCTTGAGCACTACTGTCAGCCCTATTTATTATAGTATGATTATGATTGCACACCAACCTCGTCCACATCTTATTTATCAATTGGTTCTCAATCGACACGGCTTCTTAAACCAGCTCAGCGACCATCTCGGTAGAGAGGAGCTTGTACTATGCCTCAGTTCCTTCTTTACTGTGTCACTTTTCTACTTGGGTTGCAAACTCTTTTAGGGAGGCACTGTTTCTTACTGCCTTTGTGCCCTGCTCACCTGTTCACAGAGTCTGAATTTAGCCTGCTGCAGCAGGAGAAAATGCACTTAGTTCTGGAGATGGAGATGTTGGTTCTAATCCTACTGACCTCTCCCACCCCTTTTGAACAAATTCAGGATTATAGCCTTTGATTGGTTGGTAGTCCTGACCTAAATTGGAATATTTTCCTAGATATAAAACAAGCCCTGTGGGTTAACAATTGCGTTACCTACTTGCCTTTAAACTCCTTACAGGTATTCCTTTGGAATATAAACAAGCAAACGTGAATACATTGAACTGGTTTGAGATTATTATATTAATTTGCACTACTGATACTCCCTAGAATTGGTTAAAATATAAGGTTGGTGGGAAATGTTTCTATTGATTTATTTTTTCTTACAGAAAAATGAATGTTCAGCTAAAAAAACCTCTTGCCAAGTGAAAATCTCCAGTGATAGTTTATATATTCAAAAGTATCCCATGCAGAAAATTTCAATTTTTCACTTCATATGTGTAAATACACCCCCCATACACACACTATATTATACAAGTTTCATGAAAAACTGAATTTTTTTGCAGAGACTGTTGTTTTTTTTTTCATTAGATCAAGATATTTAATTAAATTAATGCTAAGAATCTCAAAGAGACTAGAATGCAATATATATGATTCCACTCTAATTAACACTCCGTATTAATACCAGAGCATATTTAATAGAAATAATGAATGTAGTGGGATGTTTCCTGTGGACATTTTCTTTAACCTCTGATGCATTTGACTCTCATATGCCAGGATTATTTACTCATAATACATCAGTTGATATATCTTATTTCTGTTTCCCCTAATGTTGTAGGAACTGGAGGTGAAAGGCAGCAATAATACCATGGCAGCCCACAGTCACTCAGAAAGTGAGCTGCTAGAATAGCATAAGTATGATTTATTTCTTCAGATGAACTAGGCTTGCTAGCTGATGTTGCCCAAAGTTTAGAAGCAGAAGCCAGGCAATTTATCCATGTTTCTTCCCATAGGGCATGGGATGCATTCCCTGGAGCCCTTCACCGCTCAGAAGCACAGGACAACAGACAGATATTTCTGTAGATTTTGAAGTGAAGGGGACCCAGGTAATTCAGTAGTCTTACCTGCAGGGCACAGCAGTTCAGCCAGAAATGAACAACAGGCCACTGGCCCAGCCTGCAGGGCTCCCCCAATGGTCCCCTTCCCCTTCCTCCAGCCCTACTTGCCCCGCCTCCTACTTACCAGCATGGACTCTGGGTCTAGCTCCCTGTGGCAGCAAGTGGGGGCTGCCCAAATTGCCGAAGCTCTCTGCATCTTCTTCAAATAATTTTGGATAGCTTCAAATTGATTCAGACCTTTTAATTGGACTCCTGATTTAATTTGGATTCAGAGATTCGAACACCGAATTGGGCTGAATCTCCTCTGAATCGAATCAGCACCCAAAGCTTTGCACAGCCCTGCAAACTAGGAGAAGGCCCAGAAGGCTACGTGGACATGTGACCACAGAGAGACAGCCAACCAGAGATTGCCATGGGTGAAGAGTCATCAGGAGTCATCAAGGGGGAAGGAGAATACAAAGCAGAGACTTAAGATTAATAAAGAATCCTTCCCTATCCCTCCTTCTCTTCCTTTCCATTCTTTCCCATTCCTGAGACCATAATTTGAGATAGGGAAGGGACCGGGGCTCAGTAAAACACACCCCAACTCGGGGTTTCCAATGAAGGTGGTTTTATTGAACAGTGGAGATGGTGACACGATATTTTATTGGTTCCTTTGCACACACACACACACTCAGACACACACACACACAGACAATGGCAGCAGGGGTTGAAGAAGCTTGGTGCAGGGACTGAAGTTTGGGAGGAGACAGATAGAGTCCAAATTGGAGGAGGAAATATGCAGGTGACATCTACCTATTCCATGCTGAAAGTGGGTCCTTAATGGCCACTTGGAGTCTCCTTCAGCTCGGTGTTGTCCAGAGGGGGGTTGCCGGCAGGGCCTCTGGGGTGGATAGGTGGTGTGATGTAGAGCTGGTCTGGTCCAGATGGAAATGGGGTTCCCAAAGAGTCAGTCTTCACTACCTGTTTTTATGGGGCAGACTACCTCTGATCTCCTATGGGGAGGGTCTGTCCAGGCAAGGTCAGTCCTGTCCCAAAGGGCTTCAGGTTTTCATATTGAGCATGTGCAGCCTTGGCACAACGGTGGGTTGCCTCATCTTTTGTTTCTTGAATGGTGAAGGTGGTTCCAATGGCTGGGTCGTTGGTCCCGGTGTTGGTGTTGATAGTTAGGTCATTCAGAGGGAGCTATTCTTAGACCTACTGCCAAAATCAATACAAACATAATAATTATCACTTATAAAACAGGGCATATCTATATCAAAATAGCAGGGCACTTATTTGGAGACGAGAGAGAAATAAAACTTATTACCTAAAATAAAATATTAAAGCTTATCCTATTTCTTAGCTTACTTATACTTACCTATAGAGAATAGAGAGGGAGAGACAAAGTCAGAAATGGTTGGGGAAGGGGAGGGAATGCATTTTAAAAGAAAAAAAAAAAAAGAAAAACTCAGGGTTTTGCTACAACACTATGGACATAAGAAACTAAAAGAAAAAAGAAAAGAAAAAGAAACCTGAGTTTGACAGAGTAGTGTTTCCTGCAAGGCATTACTTGCCTGGAATTATTTCCCTTCAGCCATCAGAGGTTGGGATCACTGTTTCAGTGGTTTATGACTAGATTCATTCCTCTGCTTTGCTACCGACTTCCTGTGTGATCTTAGGTAAATGAAGAGGAAATATCGAAATTTGCCCCATATGCCTTCTGTGACTGAGTTCTGGCTTTGGGGCTAGTTTCACTTCTGTATATCACCTGGCTTTTGTTAGGATCAACACATTAAAGGCGATGACACTCGCATATTACAATGATGGTGGACACATGTATCATCTATAGCTGACTTCAACACAAGGCACTTACTCCATGTTTACATTGTTTTAACAGCAGATTCTGTAATCAGAACATCAAAGGTTTAAGACAAAATTTCATGCCAGTTGCAGATAGAATTGAGTGGGACATTGCGAATAGGAGTTTAGCTTCCAGCAAATGTACAGTTGCTATAAAAGCTTGCAGGTCAAATACCAGCCACAATATGCACCCTGGTTTGCCATCAAAATTAATAGGATCTTTTTATTCTTCCTCCAAAGCAAAGCAAAGCAAAGCAAAGCAAAGCAAAGGGATCTTTTAGGAAGTAGAAGTGACAGTTTTCATGAATAAAAGTTGAAGATTAAGGTTCAGACATCTGACATTTGTGCAGTTTGGAATTAACTTGATCAATATATACAACTTTTTATTGCCTACACTAAAATATTGTAGGAAGGTGTCTTTGTGGGACTCTGCTCCATCTCTTTGCATTCTAGTTAATGGAATTAGAACTTAAATTAAAGTGTGTGCATCATAGGAAATCCCCCTTAAGTGGAAATTGAAGGGGGTGAAAAGCACACTGGCAAAGTTCACCAAAGACACTAAGCTGTGGGGAAGTGCAGCCATTAGGTCTGTGCGAAGCAATTAGTATTCTCTTTGGATTCAGATTCAGTTGATTTGGGGGGACAGGGATTTGATTCTGTGACTAGAATCACTGCCCTGAATCAGTTCAGCTGAATCCGATTCAGAGGTTTTGCTCCTGTTGACTCTTCGGATCTCCAAATCGCCCATCTCTATCCCCCGTCTGCTCACCCAGCCTGGCAATGGCTGCACCACCCACCCCAGCTCCCAGCCCTTAAAAAAAAAAAAAATATATATATATATATATATATATATATATATTTTTTTTTTTTTTTTTTTTTTACATTACCTCAAGCCCCAACCCAGACCACCTGGGAAATTTTAAATAAATTGCTAGGGTGTCCCGCATAAACAAAACCCCATCCTCACAAACAGTGTCAATCCAGAGAAAGAATTCATTACAGAAAACCAAGAGAAAGAGAACAAAGAAAAACACTGAATCCAGTTTAAAACACGACCAACTACAAGGCAGAGCTCATAGAGCATCCTCTTGCGGAGGCTTCACTCATGCCCAGGCAGTCTGGGACTTGAGGTCCACCCAAAAGGCAATTCCAAGGGTTTGCACCCTTATACCTGCCCTTCAGCAATGGGCTGGAGAGGTGGCTTTGCTGGAGAGTCCTTTGAGGGGCTCCTTGCGTTTGCTGGGCGATGGGAAGCTGCTAGAGATTGTGGGTGCTTCTGTGTTGGAAGGGGCCCCTTGTTGCTCCCTACAACATGTAGGATGATCTACATTTTCATGTGATGGTCTTCAGAGGGTAACCATAGCTCCATATAACATGCTGCACTCTGAAATTCTTAGACTTAATCCCAGATCTGCTGGCCAAAAATTGCAAAAAAAACCCAGAAAAAAACCCTCAAAAGCTTCAAAAGATTGGTCAGACTTGCCTTACTGGTCCTGAGTTGGACAGCAAAAGTCAGCCAGGTCTATAATACACTGAGGCTTAAACATACTGCTGGGGTTCACAGCACACAGCTAGGCTGAAACACCACAGCTGCAGAAACAGCAGAAAAAAAGGCCCAGTCCCATGGCTCTGGCCTGGACACCAAGTCTCAGCTACACCTCATGCTGAAACAATACAACTGCAAATCAGCGGGGGCCAGGCCCCTGTATCCAGTAACTGCCAAGACCCATTCCTGGACAGTTTGTTCCATTGATTAACATCCCCATGGTGGTAATCCCACTTAAGGCTAGTGTAGCCAGTAACTGCCAGGAGCCATTTCTGGGCAGTTTGCTCAGGGATTAATACCCCCATTGCATTAACCCATTAAGGAAAAAAAAGGGGGAAAGAGGGAGGAAATTGGAGTCTCATACTCCAAAATAGACTTTCTCTCCCTCTAGCTGAGTTGTTGCCTTCGAACAGTGTTTGCTTCTCTCTCCAGCAAAGTGGGGTGGGGGCGACCCCTATGGGTAGCAAGTTTTCTTTTTCTCAATATAGCTGTGCAGTTCTCAGCAGCCCCAGAAGAAAAAGAGCCTCCGAACCTTACTGAATTGTTCTTATATACCTGCTGTGACATCACACAAGTCTTGTCCAACCTAGGAGGGCCACATTTCAGTTTTTCTCCCAACCAATCTGCCTGAAGCATCCTTTGTTTCGTCTGGGCAATGAAGCCAGAGGGTTTTACATATTTCCCCCAGATACTGTCCCCAGCTTGCCTTGTGCTGAGCACTTGGCCAGAACAACAGCCTCCGCTAACACACAAGCACACTACACTACACAACCTTGTGTGTGTGGGTGTTACACATAGAAGTGGGAGTCTAGATTCTGTCCTGTGCCTAATCTGCCTTTGGAAACTTAAAAGAACTTACTGAGGCCCAGAGCCTCAAAGGAACTGACGCATTGGACTTGTATTGAGGCCCCTTAATTCCACTGGAATCAGAGAGGAAATGATTTCTGTGGGCATTAGGGGCTGAAATAGCAGTTAGTATCTTTGAGAAACTTGGTTTCAGAGACTCTGTACCTCAATTCCTGTTTGAGATGATAGAACTTCCCTCCCTCATTGGAGTGCTCTGAGCAAGGGCAGATCTAGGGTGGGGTGCAGTGGTAAAGATGCACCCCTCTGATTCCTGTTTTACCCAAACAATAAAACTGCCTGGGAATGGCATTGGTATTCCTATTTAGGGAGTACTGAGGGAGTCAGTTGACTTCTGAGCTCATTATAATCTCCCCTATTTCTCCTACTCACTTCATTCCATTGGTGTTAAAGACCCTCTCTCCTTTTTAATGGGCTGGATGTTCCACTATTTAAGCAGTCCTTTCATCTGCAATTTTCCAGTCTGTTAATCATTCTTGGTAGTGGCTCTTTTCTGTTACCACCCTGCAAATTTTTTTATTTTTGTTCTAGTTTAAAATATTAATTTAGGTACAGAAGTGTCGCACAGTGAAAGACTGGAGGCACTGTTGTCAGGAGTGATTCAACTATGGGTGAACATTTAATGAGTTACTGTAGACATGCTAGGGTCACGCCATGTGTCCATCACAGTCTGAGTCAACAGACTAAGCGTTGAGGTGGTATCATGGCAAGGGCACATGGTAGATCAGAGCCAGGAGGTCAATACATGGCAGGGGCAGGGCAGGGACTGTGCTGAGGCTGTGATCAAGTAGGAGCAAGGCAGGAGAAGGTCTGGAGACAGACTGGAACAAGGCAGCAGTCTAAGAAGCACACACAGGAATATTGTTGTTGGGACAAATTTCACAGGGGTTTTATAGCCCTCTGTCACTGACTCACAGTTCCTATAGGTTCTTTCTGGTCACCTGACTCCTCATCAGCCTCGTCATGGGAGGGACTAAGCTGGGCTGGAGATAATGTCTGACCAACTGCCTGGTGGTTCTACGGACTTTGCCTATGCCTACTGCCTTGGCAGATCCAGGTTTGAATCCTTAAGTTCCTCACAACTGTCAAGAAGACTAGATATCAGTTTACAAATTTGAATGAGAGCTGTACGTTTAGCTATTATGACTACAGAACTAATTTAATCTTTTGACTATTTTGACCATTCTTGCCTCATTTCTTGTGTTTCTTAAATTTAATATATAAACATATTAACTAGCAAATTAGTGAACATTCCAATAAAAATATATTTGATGAGGGAGTAGAAAGTACCTTGCAAATGTTTGCAGATGATACCAAACTATGCGGGGAGGGAAACAAACTAGAGGGCAGGGAGTGAGTCCAGGTGGATTTGGAGAGGCTGGGGAAGAGGACAGAACAGAATAGGATATAGTTTAACAAAGATAAGTGCATTGTGTTGCACCTAGGGAGCAAGAATCATGAACACTCCTATAGCCTGGGGGGTACCATTCTAAGTAGCACAACTGTAGAAAGGGATCTCAGAGTCATAATTGACTCCAAAATGAACATGAGTCATCAATGTGATGAATTAATAAGTACAGCGAAACACACTCATTCTTGCATAGGCAGGTGAATCACAAACAGGTCATGGGAGGTGTTACTTCCCCAGTATGTGACTTTGGTCAGGCTGCGGCTGGAGTACTGCATCCAGTTTTGGTGCCGCACTTCAGAAGAAATGTACATAACCTGGGAAGGGTTCAAAGGAGGGCCACCTGTCTGGTTAAAGGCCTACAGAAAAAAACCCTATGAGGAATGATTGGGGGACCTGAACCTCTTCAGCCTCCACAAGAGAATGCTGAGAGGTGATTTTGTGGCCATCTACAAACTCATCAAGGGGGACAGCAGGAAATTAGGAATACGATGTTTACCAGGCCACCCACTGGGGTAACTGGAAACAATAACCACAAACTGAAAGAGACCAAATTTAGATTGGCCATCAGGAAAAAAAAAATGTACAGAGCGGGCTGCCAGAATATGGAACACGCTACTAAGACAGGTGGTGCTGTCCCCTTTCTTGTAGGTATTTAAGAGGAGATTGGACAAAGACCTGTCTAGGGTCATCTGACCCCAGCCTTCTTTCCTGCTCAGTGCAGGAGGGCACGCTCCATGATCTAATAGGTCCCTTCCAACCCCTAAAAACACTATGAAATCTATTAAATCTATGTGTTATTTCTTTGATCTTTACCTGAATAATGTAGTGCTAGGCCCTTAACATATAAGCATAGCTTCAAATTAAACTGGCTAGAAAGGTGCCAATAAATGCTTTAACAATTCTGAGGCTCTCAGGGGTTACTTTAACAGGAACGACACAAACACATCTGATACATGAGACAAAATGGTTGTTCTGCTCTGCACATTCCATGTTCTTTCAAGGTTTAGCTTTGCAAAGTTGCTGTCTAGGTCCACCTGAATATGGAGAACCATTCTTCAGCCTTTCTACATCTTTATTATCACAAGATCTGTTTTTCTATTACTCCCTCACAGTCTAAATAGTGGTTTCCCTGTGACAGATCAGAACCTGTCTGAAGGTTGTCTTTGTAGCTTTCTTGTTCCTTACAGCAAAGATAAAAGGGGTTAGAAACAGATGCAGAAAGGGTGGCTAGCATATGGGTACCTTGTGGAGTTCCAATGTATATTGTTGGTTGGGCATTATGTGGACAACTATAAGAATACTGCAGGTTATGCAAATTATAGTCACATGAGTAGGACATATGTAAAGGTCTCCCTCTGCCCCCACCCCATCCTATGGTATTACAGATGTAAAGAATGGCAGAAAGAGTGTAGGTGTAATACCTTTTATCTGTGATTGATGGGCAGACAATAATAGTGGAAGTCAGCATGAAGTTCATCCTAACATCATTGGCATTCATGACCAGCTGGTTTGTGGTGCGAACTGGGTTATTTGCAAGTATGGTACAGGCCTAATTCATATTCATGTCCCTAGCCCAATACAAAGCTTAAGGGTTCATATATGGACTGACGGATCCCGGGTACAACCGAAAATTGAATCCTACTGGGTTTTGGTGTCACTGTGGTGGGAATGCTCATGGTGGATTAGCCCCTACAAAGTTTCACCAGAGACAAAGCCCAGGGAAGGGTGAGGCTAGGTGTCCCAGCCAAATGCGGACGGTTTGGGTTTGAGAGTATGGTCAGGGGTAGAAAGGTAAGAAAGGTTTATTGACTTAACAAAAACACAACTACGCATAGTAACAAGACAAACAATGACAGACAAAAGCAATTCATGTCGGCAACTTATCGGCAGTCCCCTCTGATGCCCGATACACAACAAGTTTCTCTTTTCACAAAGTTCAGCGAAGTCAGGCGTCCCCGATCAACGCTGTCTGAGGGGAACTGGGAAGGACCCTGGAATGCAGTTCTTGGGCTCCACAAGGTCCACAGGCTCACTGATTAAGGGAACAGCTAACTAATTCTTTTCACAGAGCTGTATTTTCATTCAGGTTTCCAGATATTTCATCTAATTTATAGCTTCTGAATGGTTCTGATAATGTACAACCATTCAGATTCCTTTTACTTCAACTGTCTTTAAACTGACCAATAGCAGTACAAGCCTTGCATTACTTTGATAAGGTAATTTTAACTGTGCCACACGGCTTTACTACTTCAAGGCTTTGCTAAATTTACTAGGCCTTACTTTATACAAGGCTTCACTACATCTTAAACTTTAATTATGCTTTCAGCAACAACATATAACTTAATATTTAAACATATACAGAAAAACACTTGGTCTAAGCTTCATACAACCTTCAGCAAGCACCTTTATCATACAGACATAATTTCAGCTGTTACAGCTGGGGTGCCCTAAAATCCTAGCTCCCCACTACCTTACATGTTACCCCTTGGTGGGAAAAGGCATGGGGAGCTGACCCCAAAATAAAAATAAGAGCAGAGCCAGATTTTTCACCAGAGTAGGCAACCATACCTGGATCTCTCTGGAAAATCCACTCTGGTAGATTAGGCAGCCGAACAAATATGCTCATCTCCCCATCTGTGAAGTCAGAGGGCAAGAGTTATGTGGACAGTGCAGGGCATCAGTTCAGGTGCATCCAAACTGATCTCCAGACATCTTGCCATTGATTTTAGCCTCTGTTCCACTAAGTACTGATGTTTGTTCCTTCTGGGTGTAAAGTAGGGCCTAGGATCCAGATCTGTCCAGATTTGACTCTCAAGTCATGGGCTTTCCTTCTGGACTATTACATATTTAACATCTCAACCAAATTGGAACAGCTTCAACAGGAGCGATCACAATATCCAATACCCTGGCCATTAGGTATCTTTCATGGGAGACAGACTCGGATCCCAAAAAAATAATTCAACGTGGCTGTAGAACACCCTGGAAGACTGCTATGGGAACACTGAGCCTTTGGATCAAGAGGCAGCACTCCTTACAATTCTGGCCAGCTTTTTGAAAGAAAATGCTGAACTTTCTTCAGTTTTTTAAACAAAAAAGGCAGGGCAGGATGGCACTTGAAAGACTAGCATAAAGACTAGCTTGTTCAGAATGGCACAAAGTTTTCTAGGAGACAGCACTTCATTGGTTGCTATCTGGGAAAGCATCTGACAAAGTAGGCTGTTACCTAGGAGAACTTATGCCTCTGTGACTAGGAGAACGTATGCCTCTCTGCATGTATTAGTATTTAAGGTTCCATTTGCCCTGCCTTCTGGACCAATTCTTTCTAATGAGACCGCCTACATTTCAGTTTTTGAAAGACAGGGCTTGAAACACCTAACTCAAAAAGAGACTTTTGGTTTGTGAAACCAACTGTAAGGAGGTGCCTCCCTGTAGCCAAGAATAAGACAAATAATACCAAGGCATGCCAGCTCAGGAGAAGGCACCTAACACTCCCCATGCATTATTCATGTGGCCTGGTGTCTAAACCTGGATAGTATGGTTTTCACCAGAAGCCAGGTGACTGAATATAATGTGCCATAGTGGTCACTGCTGCAATGCCTAAGACCCCTTTGTAGATATAGCTATATTTGGACCTGTAGGCACCTAAGCATCTCTTTGACTTTATGCCATAAATACAAGTTGTCTGAACTGAGCCGAGAAGGTCTACAAATTGAGAAAGCGGGTTGCTAATGCAATTAGAGGGAGGTTTGAGAACCCTAGCAGTGCATGATTGATCCCTTCACCATTTTTGTTTTCAGCAACTGAAATATTATTTCCTTTCCCATTCACATAAGTGGCACAGGCAGCCTCTGTCAACAGTGTACAGTAGATCAAGGAGGAGGCAGGCAGCACAGTGGCAGATAGGGCAGGAATCAGAAAGTAAAGCAGCTCTTTCACCAGGGAGCACAGGGAAGGAGGCAAGAAGCAGAGGAGACAGGGAACACATGGCCAGGAGCAGAAAGTAGAGCAGCAAATTGGGCAGGGGAAGGGGATTGGAGTGGCCCCTGAGGAGGGCATGGGGCTAATTTGTGGCGCAACTGCCAAAATGTTTTCCCTCTTTGTTTCAGAGGGTACTCACCCTACACAAGTGGAGAAGAGAGAAAAAAAGGATAAGAGAAGAGGAAAGAGGAGAGTTTTGCTTAGGTTTGAAGAGTTTGCCTTAAGGCAAAGGAAGTTTGAGTCTTTCGAGAGCAGGTCTATACTACTAAAATATCATGAACTTTTACTTCATGTGATTATAACATCCCCACTGGCAGAAGTGTCAAGGGAGAGTTTTCATCCCTTGTGTGAGGCTAATGAATCAGAAGAGATATCCAGCTACTGGGAAGAAATATAATGAGGAGGCAGCCACGGGTATGAGCAGATCCAGACCAAGGAACCAATGTGCCTCATTGTTGAGAGTAATGGTATACACACAAAGCACAAAGATAGCAGAGGAACTGCTCTCTGAAACAGAGTGAAAAGATCACAGCAGAGACACCAGCTTGCTCTATTACTATGCTAAAGGTAAATAAGTACTACACACTCATTTCTGCTGTAGAAAATAGCCATAATAGGGATGGAAAATCTAACCATGTATCCATCCTGTATCTATCTGTCCTGTTCCATTTTTTTTTCTCTTGTACAGTATTACATCTCCTAGGAACCATTGAAAATAATACTATATTAATATTGAAGGAAGAAAATTATGATTCTGACTAAATTGTAAGCTGTTAAAGGGTAATGCACACACACACAAAGTTATATACACGTATGCACAATTATCAACGACTGGGAAACAGTAACGGAACACAATGGGAGTATAAAGAGTAAATTATTGCATACTTTTTTGATACAATGAAATAGTCTGTAGATGAAGAGACTACTGTCAATATGATATGTTTGTCTATTGATTTTAAGATATGCCAAGCATTACTGACAAACCATTACGCACATCATTGCTGTATTTGTGGCATCTGATTTATAAAGTAATGGCATCTGATTTATAAAGTAAGTGCATTTCCATTTAAAAAATGATTACACAATATAGAGGAATAAAATTTGGATGAACTGCTTTGTTGGATACGTTAGTAAAAATAAAGTAATCAGAAAGTAAAATTCCTTCCAGTTTGGAGAGAAAGAGATCATTGGCAACTGCATGTATTGCACTTTGGTTATTTATTAATTTAAAATGCAAGCACCTAGAAAATAAAGGGGGGAGCTTGTTGAAAGCATTTGTGGGCAACAAAAAGTGGGAAGAGAAGCAAAGTCAGGGTGGGATGGAGGAATAATTCAGTGATGAACAGTAAAAATAAAGATATTCAAATTGGGATGCTGTTGGAGGGTGACTATAGTGGTGGTGGTCCAGGAAATATATGAGAAACAATTATTTCTTTGGTGATATCTTTTACTAGATTAATGGTATATTTGGGAGAGATGCTCGGCAAGCTTTAATACATAAAGTGCCCTTTCTTAGGTATGCATATATGGAGGAAAATAACCCAAAATGCAACCCGCAACACACTCTGAAGCTAAAAACTTAAAATAGAGTAGGAAAGTGAAGCACAAGTTCAGCATAGGCTTGTAATGCAACAGCTCAGCAATTGGCATCTGTCTGAAGCAATTTCACAGTTTTACATGAAAAACAAGGGGCGGGGGCAACCTGAATACTTAGGTTTCAAAAGCTTGAGGCTAGTTGTTTTATTGCAAGAACACCAGGTTTAGTGGTGTGGGTTGTGGTGTGTTTACTGGCAGGTACAGAATGCAGTCTCTTAGCAGCAATGTCTTATGACCGGTATTTGGCAATATGCAAACCACTGCATTATGCATCCCTTATAAATGGAAGATTCTGTTTACAGCCAGCAGTCATGTCCTGGATAAGTAGTTTGATAGGTATTATTATAACAGTACTTTTAATGCTAAATTTAACTTTTTGTGGCCCTAATGAAACTGACCATTTCTTTTGTGATCTTATCCCAATCATAAAACTTTCCTGCAGTGACACATTCTTGGTGAAAGTTCTAGCTGCCGTTCTAGTTGCTATGTGCACTTTTCCAACATTTTTATTAACAATGACATCTTACATTTGTATCATCGCAACCATTCTGAAAATCATCTCTACCACCAAGAGGCAAAAGGCTTTTTCTACCTGCTCGTCCCACCTCACCGTAGTGACAATATTTTATGGGACCATATTTATTGTGTATGTGCTACCAAAATAAGACAGCCTGAGAGACTTGGATAAAGCATTCTCTTTCTTCTACACTGCCCTCACTCCTCTAGTTAACCCCCTCATATACAGCTTGAGAAACAAAGAGGTAAGGGAGGCCCTGAGAAAAGTTGTTACTAAATTCTGTGTTGTTAAAGGGATTCATATTTTCCTATGTTGATGTGTTCAGCACAAATAAATTAGAAATAAATGTTGGTTTGCTTTAATGCATCTATGTTACCAGAACCACTAGACATTGTCTTTGTATGTGAAGTCAATGGCCACCAGGATTTTCCACCAAAACAGAAAAATGCTGACACTTGTGTTGTTTGACATGTGTCCCCTGCTCTCCCAGTCTCCTCTTTCCCTACCTGCTGCTGCCTATGTCCCCAGCTCCCTCCGGGGTGGAAGATGTAGAGCTGCCCCTGCCCTGTCCCACCTGGGTTTTGTGTTGAGTTGAGATAAAGTGAGAACATAGGCAGCAGATGGAGCAGTAGGTGAGGTTCACTTCCCTACACCTGGGCTTTGGGGAAACCTGGAAGCATCATTCGGGGAAGTGAAACGCACTTGCTAAGGCTCTTTTAAAATCATAAATAGAATCAAAATAGAGCCCTTTATCTCTTCCTCATGGCTAGCCACACATTTTCTTTCTTAGTTCCATTCCCCCTGAAAACCTCAAGAAAAAGATCTAGAGTAATCTCCGTTTATGTCTCTGCATTGGATATATTTCTGTTTCAATTACACCATGTGAGGGTTCACAGACTCACATATACACAAACATGGATTACACAAAATCAATGTATCTGTTTACTCTGAGTTGTCTCCTTATTCTATATTCACAACAGGCAGCACAGTGCAAAAAGTGCATTGGAGAGTCACTGATGGGTTTGTGGCCCTGCATTAATACAATACAGAATAAAAATGGGTTTTATCACTGTTTGGTAGAGGAAGTTACTGGCTGTTGGAGCTACCTTTAGAATACTCTGTATCCTCCCAGATACGTTAATCTACTGCCCAGAGGAAATCTCTGGATAGGAGAAAGAAAAGGTGGACAACATGTCTCTGGATTCTTCTATTATTACACTGCAGATTAGATGACAAAAATAAGTAGGTGCCACAGAAAAGGAAAATACAGGGTGAGATTACATGTTAGGGATTTAATGTTAATTTCTGTTACACAGAGATCAATCACACAGAATCATGGGCACTTATACACATGATGATTTCCACCATTTAAAGAGGACTAAAGTCACCAATTAATACATGTGCCAAACTTTAGAGGACTTTTAAAGTTACAGAAATCTCCTTAATTAAAACTGGTTGGATGTGTTTGAAATGTAAGGTAAAATGTGGTTGTGCATATCAGAAGACCCCTATCTTCTTAATTGCATCTGTATTTAACTGGGCTTTCTAAGTGGTAATTACTAGTTCCTACCACGAGGTGTAGCTAGCCAGCTCTACAGCCAACAGCCCCATATCAGGATGATTCAAACCATTCTCCTTTGTGTAACTTAACTGAAGAAATAAATACCAAAACTAAAAATAATCATCTTTGCCTGTGTAGGTTTATATATTTATTTATTCAAAATATACCATTGGGTGGTGAAAAGACCTTGCAAGATTGGGAAATGGGGAGCCAATCTCCCCACCCCAACAAATGCACTACATTCAGGGCTGCAAGCTCTATTTTCGGGTGCCAGCAAGGGAAGAGAAACCCCCCCATGAGACCGCTGAAGCCCCAGAGACCTCAGAACCACCCCCGCCCTCCCCCCCCGCCCCCGGGTACCATGAAATCTCCGGGGAGTGGGCAAATCCTCAAGTGCAAGTGGAATAAACCCACCCTGCCTCCCCTTCCCACATTGCACCAGCAGGAGTTGAGACTCCCAGAAGGGGGAACCCCCCCACAAGAACCCCCAAAGCCCCCCAGAAAGTCCCCCCACAGGGTTCCATAAATGCTGTTGTGAGAGGGTAAGACACTTAATCCTCCCATTGCAGTATCAAGATCTCAAACTGAGCAAGGGGTGGGATCCCCCCCATGGTGCCCCCCCTCAGACACCAGTCAGCATGTGGATTGCAGTAGGGTCACTGTCCCCACCCCACATCTGCTCCAGCAGGCACTCCATGCCACTGCCACTGCTCTCAGCGGCAGAGCTTGGGTTGTGGCTTCTGTCTTGGCTCCTCTCTGTGCCCCTGCCAGAAACAGAGACCCTCAAAAGTCACCCCACAGGGTCACATGCACACTATGGGCCGTGGGTAAAGCATCTGCCCCCCCACCCCACAGCCATTGTAGCAAGGGTGGGAAACCCACCCATGACACCCTCCAAAGCCCCAGAGACCCCCAAACCTCTTCCCCCGCAGGGTCCCGTGCAAACTTGGGGGAAGTGGGTTAAACACATATGGCTCTTTAGAGTCAGAACTTTCCCTTTATGGGGTTGATTGAAAGAGACAGTCCTGGTAGATCGGCCAGCTACTGCTCACTAGCAACTAGTTATGGCAAAGTGAATGGAAGACAGGACTGGGTTCTCACTGCATTCACAATTTGAACCCTAGGAGCAGCCTCAATTTCCCACCCCCACCCCACTATTGCTGCAGGGTGAGCTGACACACTGCGAGGGGGGGGTCATCACACCCCCAAAGCACCAGAGCCCCTGAAAAGCACCAGGGGAGGCATGGTGTACAGGGACCCCAGGAGCAGGCATGGAGAGAGAACACCCACAGCTACACTTCTGCTCTTGGGCTGATCAGGGCAGAGATACAGTGTTCCAGGAGTGGAAAGGCTAAGGGGAGCAGAAGAGTAACTGAGGTGGCAGGGGAATGATTTGGGAGTGGAGGGGGTGATTTAGGGGAGAGAGGGGCAGCAGTTTGGCAGCTCCCCTGCACCCACCTGCTCCCTGCTTTCCCCCTCCTTCTTGCCTCCTCCAACCTCCCCCGCCCCACACTCCTTCCCCATGCTCCTCTCCCCCTGGCTGCTCTACTTCCCTTCCCCAATTTTCCCTCCCTCCCACCCTCCCTATTCACCCCATCCCCACTCATCTGTTTCCTGGCTGTTCCCAGCTGTCACTCCAAAGCCATAGAGTCCTGGATGATAGCTAGGTCACATGAAAGCAATCCCTTCTAGGTTATGGTGGTTTGATCTCAGATGAAAACCCAGTTGAACTTAACTCAAACTAGTTAGCAGAACAGAAAGATATTCCTGGCCCAAAGTGCCATACATTTAAAACACCTAAAGGCAACCCTGGCTTGATGCTGTTGATAAAGGTCTTGGGCTGTGCCATGCCCAGGGCCCCAGGTTTATGCATGCACAGATCCTGCTGGCATGATGCAAAGGAAAAGGAGGGAGGAGAAGGGCAGACAGAGGGATAAAGACTGCATGAGGGGAAAAGAGGGGAATGGGCTGAGGGGATGCAGAGGCAGTAGGGAGGTCCAGGGGACAAGCAGGAGCTTCAGCTATGGCCTTAACCTTTGGTACGGGTTGCAGCCCAAGGCACAAAGGCTGCTTCCCACACACCACCACCCTCCCACTTGACTCTTAAGACAAGGGTATTTTCCTCCATGTTAACGTTATGTTAAATGGGAAGGAGGGAAGATATGAGGTTCCTGGGGTGTTGTGTCAGGCACAGGTTGAAACATCACTCTAATCTTCTTCGTGTTGATAGTCAGTCCAAAGTTGTTATAGGCTGATGAGAATACGTCCATGGACTGTTGCATGTTAGCCTATCAGCCTGCACATAACACATAATCATCAGTGAAGAGGAAGTTGCAAAGTGTGGCTGTCTGGACTTTGGAGCTTGCCCAGAGCCTGTGCAGATTGAAGATGTCTCCATCAAAACAGTACCTGATCCCCATACCAAGGTCATAATCTTGGAAGGCATCCAAGAGAATAGAAGAGAATACCATGCTGAAGAGGGTAGGTGTGAGCACAAAGCCCTACTTGAAGCCATTTGTGACAGGAAAGTGGTTAGAGCATTTGCCATTCAAAAGGACGTGTGCCATCATGCCATCCTAGAACTGTAGAACCATATGGATGAACTTTCCAGGGCATCTGTACTTCTTCATGATTTCCCAGAGACCTTAGTGGTTCACTGTGTCAAAGGCTTTGGTTAGGTCATTGAATGTGAGAAGTTTGATGTTCTGTTCCTGGCACTTTTCTTGAAGGTGCTGGTCCACAAACACCATGTTGGTGGTTCTGCTTCCTTTTCTGAAACTGGATTGCCTTTCAGGCAGTAGGTCGTTTAGATGGTTGGTCAGCCGATTGAGGAGGACTCTTGAGAATATTTTGCCATCAGTTGAGAGGAGGGACATGCCACTGTGGTTGTCACAGAGTTGGCAATTTGACTTCCTCTTGTACAGGTGCATGAAGGAGGCATCTTTGAATTCTTGAGGGACTACCTCCTGCACCCACATACTGCAGAAGATCTCGGTTAGTTTCTCTGTGAGGCTGTGACCACCTAATTTGTAGACCTCCACTGGCATCACATTGGCTCCAGGAGCTTTGCCACTAGGCATTTGTTGTAAGGCCTTTTGGACTTCCATAGCTGTAGGAGGATCTTCAAGCAAGGTGTTGATGGTGATTTGAGGCAGCTTGTGTATGGCATCCATGTTGACAGAGGAAGTTTCATTGAGGACAGTTACAACAAACAAATAACCTACACATAAGGTTACCCAAACAACACACCAAAACCCAACCACTTCATTTTGCCCCCTCCTGCCAATCCCAACCACATCTCCCAACCACCACGCACATGCAATTACAAGAAACCACCCCTCCCACCAACACCCCCCACTCACCTCTTCCTACCACCCCACCTCACCTCCTGGGAAGACTCTCCCACCCACCCCAAACTCTTCTAAAGAGGGTGTGCAGATGTCACCCCCCTCCCCATCAAAAATTAAGTTGAACTGTTCCCCCTTTTCTTACCAAAAACAACAAAAGAACCAAAGATGTGTACCAAAAAAATAAATAAATAAAAGAAAGACTCTGTCTCCATGTTTTGATCACCTCTGAAAGGCAACAGCAACACCCTTAAGTGGTTCCTGCCCAGGGATACCTGTCAGCTTTGTAGAATCAGCAGGCTGCCTAGCTTTCTCTCCCTCCTGTGGGTGGACAAAATGGTGCCTGGACCAGGCACTATGTGCCTTTCTGCATATTTTTGGGAATCTTGGTACCTCTGGAAATGTAAACCTGTGTGTTGGTGGGTTGTCCGGCCAGCTGGCTCTTGCAGGAAGGGTGATTGTGAACCCCCAAATGATGTTGAAGGCAACTACACTAACATCTGCTAGCCTTTCCAGGATGTCCACATGAATGTGAGGTGTCATCAAATGTAAGTCATCTACAATGCCTACCTCCATGTCATCCATCTGGTTTCCAGGTTGATGTGCATGTACAGCCTCAGTCCACCTTCCTCCAGGTTTCCCTCCACAACACCACCAGTTTTTTGAGTAAGGATTTGTCCATCCTACACCCTGTGTGGTGCCACTGGGGGGAGTTGGTCAGATTTGTCATGGCAGGTGTTGTGTCACAAAATTGTGTCACCACGGCAGAAGGGCAGTCAGGCTAGCCTTGATCTCGGACCTTTCTGCCTGTTGCCCCTTTGTAGGGGACCATGCCTACCCCTTACAAGCTCACAGCCCCTTACAACCACATGTACAAGCTCACTAGAATCATTGTTGAGAAAACCCAACAAATCAAGATTTGAGAAGCCTCCCTAAATCAAGAGGCTATGCCCAATGAGGGATTCTCAAGGTGTGCATGAGACCCTGTGGGGTACATTTTGGGGGTCTCTGATTCAGGCAAAGGCACAGAGTGGAGCCAAGGCAGAACCCTCAGCCCCAGCTGCAGCCCCAGCCCTGCAGGAGGTTTGTCACTGGAGAAGATATGAGTGACTGGTGGAAATAGCCTTCCTAGAATCCCCATTCTGTTCAGGGTCTGGTGGGTTCTCAGGGATGTCTCATTGGGGTGGTGGGGTGGGGGTTCCTCACCTTGTTGTGAAGTGCAGTGTGGCTATTTAACCTGTTTCCCCTCAAGTGTGCCCAGGACACTGGGGGCGGGGGTTGGGGGCCTTGGGAGTGTCATGGATGTGTTTCCTGCCCTTGCTGCAATGGGTTGGAGAGGCAGGTGTTTTACTCACTCCCTACAGTGCATGGGACCATGTGGGGTGTGGGACTGTCTCTGGTGCTGGCAGGGGCACAGAGCAGAACCAGTCCCAGACACAGCCTGAGCTCTGCCTTTGGGAGTATCCATGGTGTTGGCATGGACCATGCTGTTGGAGCAGACATGGCAGGGGCAGTGAGCCTCCTATAATACACATGCTGCTCATGGGCTGGGGGCACTTCCAGGGTGGTCTTGTGAAGGACAGGTACTCCCTCACTGTGAAGGGTTATGTGGGTTTTTAACCCACTTCCCCCAAGTGTCCATGGGAGCCTGGGGGAGGATTTTGTGAGGCCTCTGGGATTTTAGGGGTATGGTTCCCCCCGACATGTCAGCTCACCCTTCAGCTATGGGGGAGAGGGGTGGAGGGGGAATTGAGGCTGCACCTGGGGGTTTGAACTGTGAATGCAGTGAGAACCCAGTCCTGTCTTCCATTCACTTTGCCTTAACTAGGTGCTAATGAGCAGCAGCTGGACAACCTACCAGGACTGCCTCATTCTATCAACCCCATGAACAGAAAGTTCTTACTCCAAAGAGCCTCATATGGAGAGAAGAGGCGCTGGGGAGTCTCAGGGGCATGGAGGGGCACAGAACAGAGCCAGGGCAGAAGCTTTAGCCCTAGCTAGAGATCATGGAGCACTCTGCTGGAGCAGATATGGGAGGGCAGTGCTCCAACAATCCACATGCTGCCTACAGTCTCAGGAGGGCTTCAGCGAGGTCTCATGGGGGAGACGTTTCCCCCCTTACTGTGATGGGTGGTATGAGTGTTGAAACCTGCTTCCCCCAAGGGTGCACAGAACCCTGGGTGGGGGTCTTTTGTGGGTCTTTTGGAACCCAGTTTGATCTGATAGGTAGGGGTTGGGGGGGGGTGCTACAGGGGTATTGGAGGTTTCCCATTTTTGGGGGGAAGGTGTGATGTGGCCATGTAGTGATAGTGGGGCATGAGCGTATTTCTCGCTGTCCCCACTCCTGGGTGTAGGGGAACCTGAGGGTGAGCCTGCCAAAGTTGTGGTGGCCTGGCTGGATGGGGTCTCAGATGGCTGACCTCTTTTTGGGGGTGATTGGGGGGGGGATAATGGGGTGGGAAAGGAGCTTGCCCTCCTGCACATTAAGGGGTGCAGTATGCCAGTTGGTCCTCATTGTGAAACCACCCCCTCTCCCCCTTCCTCTGGCTCTGGGAAGTAGATTGGAGAACAGAGAAGCCCTCTTTTATCTCTGGGTGCAGAACTCTTTAGAGGTTCCTGGACCATGGGGTGGGGGGGAGGTCTTGTCCCCCACATCAGGAGCCCCAACTATCCATGTCCACCCATCTCCAGATGTGATTTCTGGGATAGCACAGTGCATAGCATGTCATCTACACCCCTTGCCTACATCACTCATTCACTGCCTCCCTCCTTCACTTTCTCCATGGAGGGTGTTGTGATAATTATATATATATAAATAAAAAAAAGATTGACCAAGTTTATTTCAATTCTGTTCCTTTACTTTTTCTTTATAACAAAGGAGATGGCACAGGCCACTCACTCACTCACTCACTTGTTCACTTGCTTGAACAGTGCAATGAGATTATGCAGCATCTAGCATACCTCCTGCCACTTACTTCACAGAACTACAGCAAGGCATAAAACTTGCATCAAGCTATGGCATGTATATTCATTTTTAAAGAACTTAACCTAAAGAACCTTAAAAAAGCATTAAAGTTTGAGCATCCTTGTATATGCCTGCCCTGCATGTGTATAGATGCCCATAGAATCATAGCAAATGATGGTTGGAAGGGACTTCCAGATGACATCTACTCCAACCCCACTGGTAAAGCATCCCTAGCTACATCATTCCACCCAAGGCTTTGTCTAGCCACGTCTTAAAAACCTCCTAGGATGGAGAGTCCACAACGTCTCTGGGTAACCTGTTCCAGTGTTTTACTACCCTCCTAGTGTTGGGTAAAAATGACCAACTCCCATGATCCTTAAAATTCTGGTTTATTAGATGGAATGTGCAAAATTGACAGAGTAAAAATCCATAAATGCAAACCTTCAAATTATGAGGCGCACTGTCTCTTAAATGCACCCCCCAGCCCAACACATGCACGCACACATGCACGCATGCTCACATGCGCGCGCGCACACACACACACACACACACACACACACACACACACACTGTAGCTGCAATAGAGCACCAGTGTCAGGTGTATCTATCCTATGCATTGAAGTCTGCCATTGATGGCCAGTCGAGGTTTCCTCCAAGTGGTATTGTTTCCAGAAGGGGGTCAATGGCTGGTCCTTCTGGCTAGATGGGTAGATTGCTGGTCAGGTCAAGAGGGCACCACCAAAGGTCACTCTTCACTGTCTTTTATCTTTCCCTGGCAGACTTCCGTGCTCTCCCCAGCTATCATATTTCCCCATGGGGGAAAAAGACAGGAAGGGCCTGCAGGGTGGATATGGGTACAGAGGCAGTAGGAGGTTCAAGGGGCAAGCAGGATCTGCAGTCATGACTGTGACCTTTGGTAGGGGTTGCAGCCCAAGGTGCAATGGCTGCCAACCCACCCATCACTACTCTCCTACCCGATTGTAAGACAAGGGGCATTTTTCTCCGTGTGAAATGGGGGAGGGCACCTTGTCTTAGAATCAAGTAGATATGATACCTCCCAGAGCCCTCAGGTGGTGAACTTCCATAAAGTCAAGTCACACCATTATCTTTTTTATTTATTTCCTTAGGGTGATAAGAGAGCAGATATTCCAAATCAAGGCCTCAATAAAGCATGATAAGAATACATGAAGAATACACTGACTTGATCCACCATAATGGCAGCAATTCATCCACCATAATGAATCCTTGCTTCCAGTACAAAAACTTTACTTTAACAAGCAGCCTATATCATTCCACATCAATCTGTGGGGGAAAAAAAACAAACCCCAGAGTCAGCTCTAAACTGCTCTTCCTTTAACCAGCCACTGGACTTCCTGTCCTCCATCAGTCCAAAATTCTCCACTTTCCATGCATCATTGGTTTCCTTGAATAACTCCAAGCAGTGACAGCCTTGCTGCATAACCCCATCCTGTCTTCTGATGGGGGGAGGGGAGTGGGGGGGGGTGGCTGAGAGCACATCACTCCAGTGCTCCAGTCTCCAATGGCTTCTAGTATCTTTCCAAGTGCAATTAAAGGTGTTGGCCTTGACCTGTAAAGCCCTAAATTACTTGGGTGCTACACACTTAAGGGAGTGCCTCATTTAGGTTTCATCATGATCCCTAATGTCAGCCAAGAACAACCTTTTGCAAGTAGCATCCAAGTTCACTTTGCCAAAACACAGGGAAGGCTGTTCTCAGTGTCGTCGGCTTTGGAACTCCCGACATCTTGAGGTCTACCAGAGCCTGAGTGTAAGACCTTTTTATTTGAGAAGGCTTTTGGTAGGTGGGGTTAAGCTTTGGTTATTTTGGGGGTAATTGTTTATTATAGTTTTACTGTGCTATCTTTTTTGTAACTTTTTTTGGTAATCTTCTCTCAGCCTTTCTGCAGAGGGAAGCATACAAATCAAATAAATCCATGAATAAATAAATAAAAATCAGCTGGGTGGATACTATTATTACTGGTATATGACATGAGCCAATATGAATGCCACTAATTATAATGGAAGAAAGCTAAGTATTTTTTTTTTTAAGGTAAACACCTGACTATACATAATGCACTCCACCAGGTTATGATGGAGACAATAATTTCATATGGTCACACCAACAAACAAGTATAGGTATACAGCTCAATCATTAAATACAGGTGGATATCTTTACTTCCTGAATAACCTGAAAAAAAGCAGTTTTCCTAAGGCAACTTTTATATCATTGTTCCTCATGCTGTAGATGATAGGATTAATTATTGGAGGTATCATAGAATAAAACACATCTGCTATGAAAGCCAGAACCAATGAAGAGCTGGAAATAGGCTTTAGAAAGGCAGAGGAGCCAGTTAAAAGGAATAAGGAGATTACTAGAATGTGAGGAATGCAGGTGAAAAAAGCTTTATTCCAGCCTTTTTCAAAGGGGATTCTCAGCACAGTTTTGAAGATCTGAACATATGACATACAGATAAAAACAAGCAGGTTAACACTAAGAAGACACTAAAAACAAGAATCCTAGATTCACTGGTGTATGAATAAGAGCAGGAGAGCTGTAGTAGATGGGGGACATCACAGAAGAACTTGTTGATGATGTTGAAGTAGCAGAAGGGTAACCGAAAGATGTTACCAGTGTGCAATGCAGAGTAGAGAATGGCAACGACCCACCCAATAGTTTCCATTTGGAAACAGGCTCTCGTGCTCATAATGGTCTTATAATACAATGGTCTGCAGATGGCAACATATCTGTCATACGCCATTATAGTGAGGGAGGAAAAGTTGGCTGTAGCAAAGAAGACAAAGAGAAAAACTTGAGAAACACATCCAGAATAGGAAATTGACCTGGTGTTCAACAGCAAATTAACCATAGATTTGGGAACAGTGACAGAGATGGTTCCAAGATCTAGGATGGACAAATTCATGAGGAAGAAGTGCATGGGAGTATGAAGGTGGTGGTCAATGCCTATAGCCATAATAACCAGGAGATTCCCCATCAGAGTTGCCAGGTATCCTGTTAGAAAGATGGCAAAGTGTAAGATCTGCAGCTCTTGACTCTCAGAAAATTCCTGGAGGAGGAACTCAGTCATGGTGGTTTGGTTGGACATTGTCTTTCTCAGTGCACTGTACAATGTCTGTGGATGGAAGAAATAAGGAGCAGGTCAGGATGAGAGTAACAAATGGCAATCTGATTCACCTATAAAGACCGCATGTTTTTAGTTAAAAAGGTACACACACACACACACACACACACATATATATATATATACATATATATGGTCAGAATTAATCTTTAGGGAAATATAAAATTTCAGAATATATGGTATTTTACACAAATGATGATCAGTTGCAGCACTTTGCGGTTTTTGTTTTTTTTAATAAAGAAATTAAGTATCCAAAATTTTCATCAGGAAAGGAGGCCAAAGTGTGCTATGATATGAGAACACAATATATTGTGACAGATAATTTCTTACTAAGCAGTTCAGCTCAGCCAAGAGAACAGGGACAAAGGCTTCCCTCTCAAACCTTGCATGAGGTAACACAGCAACATGTCCCAGCAGAAATATTTTAGCTTTCAGTTGGAAAAAAATATTGCTTAAACTAATTCTGTCCTTGATTCTGTGTTTTTCAGATTACAGAAACACTAAAGACTGACCATGGGATAAAAGTCCTTCCTGAACCTAAATATGGCACCAATCTGGCCCTGAATGGAGCGCTAGACCCTCTAGCCACAAAACTCTGGATTTTCATTTGAGAAGCAGCACTGACACCCCCAGTCAACATCTCCATCCCTGACTGCATCCAAACCAAATGCCTTGGAGGAAGGCAAAAAACAAAACGTGACATGTATAGTAAAAAGATCCGAGAAATATTCCTTCCCAGATACGTGCAGCTACCACAGTGCTCAGAAGCAGCGGAACCACCCATGGTAAAACATAGGCATAGGTACTCTGAAATCATCCCTGACTAATGATTGTCCAACTTTTTCTTGAGGACCTCCACTAATAGAGCAGTCCAGCAATGGAATACAATGACTAGAGAAGTTGTGGAATCTCCATCATTGAAGATGTTCCTCCTGATATCCAACCTAAAGCTACCGTGCTGCAATTTCAAGCCACTGGGCCATGTCCAGTAGAGCTGTGCGAGGCTTTGGACAGAGGTTTGGATCCAGAGAAGCTTCCAACACTTTGGGGCCCAAAGCAGCACATTGGGGTTGAAGTGCTGGCTTCGTTAGGCTTCCCAAAGCAGTTTGGAGCTTCTGAAGCTCTTCAGAGCTGCCTCGGAGATCCAGCCATAGGTTATAATGGGGAAACAATAAAATATCTATAACTTTGTTTTTTTTTGTCTGATTTAGATGAAATTTTCAGGAGTCGTAGACTCTGCAGAGAGGATGAAGCTTTCCAAGTGTCAAGAAGATGGATGCAGGGGTTTGGGGGGAATGGCACAACAAATTATTGAAAGCAAAACTCATGTCACACCTAGGTGTTACAACATAGCAGGGTCAAAACTGCAGGTGTGGTAGCTCTTACTGAGCCCACAAAGCCTGCCAAGTTTCAAGAATATTGGTGCAGGGATTTGGGGGGAACTGCCCCTAAAGCTGCAGACAAGAAAAACTTGTGCCATGGGTGCTTCTGGGACTGTCTGGCTTGGGGTGGGGATGGGAGACACTGCTGCAGGCCTGGTTGCTAAGCTGCTGTGTTCCCAGTTACCAATCAATCAATCATAATTCACTCATGGGCCAGGGACTCAGGGACCAGCTCAATACACAGGACCTAGCTACTACATAACAACTTAACAAGCATCAGTTAGCACCTACAAAGCCAGGGTAAGGAGAGAAAGACTCAATGCAGACAATCAACTGCCCCAAGACAGACACAGTCTTGGCACAAGTTTTTCCTGTCAGCAGCTAGGCGTGCAGGGCCCCAGAACCCCCCTGCACCATCTCCTTAAAGCTGACAGGTGTCGTGGCCATAGCAGGGGCCACCATCCCTGCAGCTGTCACCCCATTGTGCCTTAACACACACAGTAACCCATGGCATGAGTTTTGTTTGTCCGCAGCTTGGGGTGCAATTCCCCTCAAACCTCTGCAACGATCTCCTTGAAACTTGGCAGGTTTCGTGGCTTCAGTAAGAGCTATGAGCCCTGCAGTATTCACCCCCCTGTGGTGTGACACACAGCCGTGACATGAGTTTGGCTTTCAAGAATTTGGGGTACAGTTCACCCCAAACCCCTGCACTGATCTTCTTGAAGCATGGCAGGTTTTGTGCTCTCAGCAGAGTCTACAGTCCCTGCAAGTTTAAGCCAAATCAGACAAAAAACAACAAAGTTATAGATATTTCATTGATTCCCCTTTATACCCTATGGCCGGATCTCTGAGGCAGTTCTGAAGCTTCGGAGCCGCTTCGGCCGGATAAAGGCGGAAACCCGGTCCGGAACTCCGGATTGGATCATGGCCATCCAAAGCTGCTGGATCCAAAGCCAGATTGGATCGCTGCTGACTCGCACAGGCCTAATGTCCAGCTCCTTGTAGCAATAAAGGTATTTTCCCTGTTCTTGGTTGCTGCCTGTCAGAGATTTGAAGACTGCTATCACTTCTCCTCTTAATTCTCTTTTTCCATAAGCTGACCTATTTCCTTCAACCTCTCCAAGTATAAATTGTCTTCCAAGCCCTTTATCATTTTTGTTGCTTGGACCTTTTTTTCTTCTCCACAACCTTTTTAAACTGTGAAGCCCAGCAATGCACACAATACTGTGCATGGGTCTTACCAGTGCTGAGTAAAGAGGTACTATCATCTCCTACACCGTGCACCTAATGCTTCTATTTTGGAACCTAGCACAGCTTTTTTTTTATAGCATAGGGAACTGTGGCAGTTTAGATATTATAAGGACCTGCTTCAATTTATGAGTTGAACATTATATGTGAAAAGACAGCTCCAAGCAAGAATTTTACAAATGATTTTTTTTACACTCACATACCTCCACACTCTACTTAAGCACCATTGTGACAAAAAGGAGCTGACAATAGGGTATGGAGTAATAATACTGAAATGCCACCAGAGCATCCTTCCCTATTCCTTTGCCATCTTGGAGCAGCACTATTTGCTCTACTTCTCATGGTAAAATTGCATATCAAGCTCTTTTCAGATCTTGTCTCTCATCTGGTTCTAAATCAACATGGTTTCTCAACCCAGCTCAGCTACCATCTCTATACAGCGGAGCGTGTACCATCCCTCATTTCCTTCCCCTCTGTGTCATTGACCTGTGTCACTTTTCTACCTTGTTGCAAACTTTTAGGAAGGTACTGTTTCTTACTGCATTCATGTTTGCATTTAGCCTGCTGCAGCAGGATTAAATGCACTTAGTTTCTGGAGATGGAGATCTTGGTTCTAATCCTATTAATGCCTCCGATCACTTTTGGACAAATAGGCTTGTTAGTTGGCTGATTCAGCCCTGACTTTAATGGAAAGGTTTTACTAGATATAAAAAAACCCCAAAAACTCTGTGGGTTAACAACTGTGTTACCTACTTGCTTTTACACTCTTTACAGGTATTCCTTTGGAATACAAACAAGTAAAGGTGAATATAGTGAAATGGTTTGAGATGATTGTATTAATTTTCAGTAGTGATATTGCCTAGAACTGGTTAAAATTTAAGACCAGAGATAATTTTTTCTACTGATTTTTTTCTTACAGAAAAATGAATTTTCAGCTAAAAAACCCTGTTGCAGATTCTTCTCAGAAAAAAAAAGATCTTTTGTTCAAAGCCTAATGAAAGAAAAATAATAAACACTGCTTGCTTTAGTTTTTAGTTTGCATTTTACAATACATGCTAATTAAATTAATGCTAAGAATCTCAGAGATTCTGGAATGCAATTTATATGAATACCCTTTAATTAATTCCCTATATTAATACCAGAACATATTTAATAGAAATAGCAAACATACTGGGATGTTTCCTGAGGACTTGTTCTTCAACCTCTGATACATTTGACTCACACATGCCAGGATTCTTTACTCATAATACATCTTTTGTTCTATCTTATCTCTCTTTCCCCTAATGCTGTAGGAACTAGAGGTCAAAGGCAAAGACACCTTGGCAGCCCCCATTCACTCAGAGACTGAGCTGCAAAAATAGGCTAAATCTGATTAATTTATTCCGATGAATTAGGTTTGCAAGCTGACGTGGCCCAAAAGTTTAGAAGCAGAAGCTAGACAATTTATCTGTTTCTTCCTATAGGGCATGGGATGCATTCCCTGGAGCCTTGCAGTACTCAGAAGCACAGAAAAATAGGTAGATGTTTCTGTAGATTTTGAAGTGAAAGGGATTCCTGTAATGCAGTAGCATGACCTGCAGGGCACAGGACTTCACCCAGGGATGAACAGCAGGCCACTGGTCCAGCCTGTTGTTTTATGTGGGCCAGAATGAAAAAAGGATTTGGTCAGCAAGGTGCATGTAGGTTCCCAGATGCTTTTAAGAAAGCTCCAAAGGGAATTTGCTAGCTCATTGTTATCATGTGTATATAGGGCTTTTTTCATATGTGGAAGCGCCACAGGGCCTCATGCTTTGAAAAGTGCCTGCCACAAAGAAAATGGTGGTGCTGTGCTTTTGAACTAAAACACCTTGGAGGTGCTTTAGTTCAAAAGTGTACCATTACCATTTTCTCCATGCTGACATGTATTTCACCACTTATAAAACTGCACGCAGTGCAGCACAGTAAACATCAGCTCCCATGTGGAGCAAACTCGATTAATTGATTCTGCTCCAAAGCACCAGATCTCCAGTGCATTCAAGATCTAAAAGGTATGTGTATAAATGCCCATAGTGATGTATATACTTTTTATATTTTTTAATTATTTCTATATTTATGTCCTGTCCTATATAAAAAGCTCACACTGGTTTACACCAGCAAGGGGCAATTGGTAGAAAATTTCTTTTAAAGGAAGCCTGAGATGCATACTAGCCTTACCAACTGTTGGGTATATGTAGACATTACACTTTCATTGGTCTAGGTGAAGGTAATTTGATCTAAATCCATAGTTATACAGACATTCATAGTGCTTAGGTCAGGCTAAAACTTATGCACAAAACATACACTGAAGTCATCTCTGAGGTTTACTAAGTTGAGACCAATTTAGGGGAGACCAGTCTATCGGACATCTGCACTGTTTCCTTATGGTTTCAAGTTAGCTTAAAGGCCTCCAGCATCATAGGATGCATCGTAGTCCCCACTCGCAGTTCTCTCCTGCATGGAGGCACTGGCACTCAGCCTGCATTTGGCTACTCTGGCTGAGCACCCAGCAAACCCCAACCACCAGACTGCTCTGGGCCAAGGAAGACAAACCCCTCTCCTCAGCTCTGCTTCAATCTGTGGGTTGCATGTGCCCCAGGCCCCTGGGCACCAGTGACCCTGGGCCATGACCCCTGACCCCTGACCTGCAAGACTGTCACGAAACACTCCATACACACTCCTGAACGCTGAGGCCAAGAAAGCCCCAAAACTTTGACACTGCTCCATGGACCCAGACTCCATCACTCACACACTGAGACAGGGACCCCCACACCCCAAGCTTTGGGCACAGTGTCACAGACTCCACATGTCAAAGGCCAGACCCAGGTACCCCATGACCCAGGCCCCAATATAGACCCACCCCAACCAGGACCTAGTGCAGATGGCTCTGGTGGGTGGGTGGGTGGGTGGGTGGGGAAGAACCTTAGGACGGATCTGGCACAGAGGCAACCACGTCACCTCTTCAGTTCAGATGTTGCCAGCAAGTTCCTGAGTCAGATCAACCTAGGGTGCTGGAAAGCTTTTTTATTTGCCACTAGGTAAATGATCCCACTTCCTCAGCCACTCACAGGGCCACCTGTACCTGACACATGTTTGGCACCACTGGGGAGAAATAGCAGTCACCAGCAGGAGCATCCCCACAGCAGGTGGAGAAGGAGGGCCCCAGGGAGATGGGGTGGCTGGGGATCCAGGAACAAGTCTCTGGGGAACTGGGGGCACAACGTGTGTTTCTCCTGGTCTCTGTGGACCTTGGCTCACTGGTGCTGGTCCCCAGTTTGTCAGGGGAATCAGGGTCAGACTTCCAGCTGGAGCTGGACTTCATCTCCTCAACCTGTTCCCCATCTGTAAATCCACAGACCCTGCCAAAGATGAGGCTGGTTCCAACAATGTAGTCTTCCCCATCGTGCTTTCATTCAACCAGGGGTCACCCATTTTGTACAGTATATGTATGATTATTCTTTCCAAGGTGTATTGCCTTGTGTTTGTCAGCATTGAACTTAATCCTGTTACCTCCATCCAGGTTTTTGGTCTGTTGAAATCCTTCTAAATTGCACTCCTGTCCTACAATGTGTTCACAGTCCTCAGTTTCATGTCAGATGCAAACTTGCTTAAGAAGCTTTCTAGGCCAGCATCAAAATCCTTAATAAACACATTGAAGAACACTAGACCAAGAACAGGTCCCTGTGGAGCAGCTTTTGAAATCTCCTGTCATTTTGGCATGGATCCACTTATAGTTACCCTTTGCTTGCAGCTATTGAGTCACTTATCAATGCATTTTTTAGTAGTTAGGTCCAGTGCACATTTCTCTATCTCCTATGCCAGTTCTTTCAGTATCATGGAATGAAGTTCTTCAGGCACCTGCTGACTTGAATTAATTCAGACCCATCAAAGGCTATCTTACTGTCTCCTTTGATATCTCATTGCTGACCCTGTCCCCTTCCTTATCAAAATAATCCTTTTTAGGTATTTAGAGCAGCTTGATTATTCTGTGAAGACTGAGGCAAAGTAATTGCTAAGTAGCTCTGCCTTCTTTGCATCTTCTCTTAAGAGTTACCCCTGGCTAGTTGCCAGTGAGCCCACAGCTTCCTTGTTCTTTCTTTTTCTGGACAACATATGTATAGACTAGGGCTGTGCAAAACAGCACTGTTGTTTTGACTTCCATTTCACCATTTTGCTGGGACAGTTGCATTTTGAGTTTCATTTAATTTCAAAAGCACTGTTCCATTTTGTTTCATTGAAACTGTTTCACTGTTTTGATGCTATTTTGATGTTTCGCCCATAGGCTATAATGGGGAAGCACAAAACTGCCTATAACTTTGACATTTTTTGGCAGATTTGGATGAAAACAGCAGCATAGCCCCTTCTGAGGGCATTAAGCCTGTCAGGTTTCAAGGAGATAGGTGCAGGCATTTCTGGGAAACTGCACCCCAAGCTTCTGACAAACAAAACTTGTGTCACGTGTGTGTGTTAAGGCACAGCAGTGTGAAAACTGCAGGCATGGTAGTCCCTGCTAAGGCCATAAAGTTTGCCAGCTTTCAAGGAGATAGGTGCAGGGGTTTCTGGGGAACTGTACCTCAAGCTGTTGACAAGCAAAAATCATGACGTGTGCCTGTGTGTGTTAAGGCACACCCTCACTGGTGCTGTGGACTTTACACAACATGGTAGAGTGCCCCAATGAGGCTCCTCCTCCCCTACAGCCTCAGTCCAGTCCAACACTTCAAAGAACAGGTAAAATAATAACCTAGTGAGCAGCAGCACAATAGCATCAGCAGCACCTCAGGCAGCCAAACTGTATCAAAGCCTTTCTTTCCTCTCCTGCAGGAGCTTTTTCTCCAGCATGTGTGTTAAGGCATGCCTTCACTGGGTGCATCCACACATGCAAGCACATGTGTTTGCAGCAGCTCAAATAGAAGTGGTGTAAATTTGAGCCGGGGCTTTTTGCCTCAGGGCATGTACTCGGACATGCACTTTGTTGTGGAGCAAATTGTGCCATTTTGTTTTTGTGGAGGACCAGCCTCCAGTTGCCTCAGGGCATGGTTCAGGACTGTGCCCTGCCCCATTTTTTTAACTTCAGTTTTTTAATTTTCTCCCTGTACTGCAAACTTGCAGTGCAGGGAACATTTTTTCGTTCCCACACATTCCTCTTGCCCCATCTCGAAGGAGTTTTAAAGGGGGCAAGAGGCACGTACGCACTTGTCTGGATCTGCCCACTGTGTCCTTCCCCACTCTTCCCCCTCCCTCTCCTTACTTTCTGTTTCCCTTCAGGCAAGCCCAGCTTCACGTTCAAAACTTGAAATGTTTAAAAAGTTTTTAAATGTTTCAACTGCCCTCATTTTGTTTCCAGGCTATTTCAAAGCCCTTCATTTTGTTTCAATTTCATTTTTTTTACCCCAAAAAAGTTGAAACAACATCAAAATGAAGCAGCCCGTGAAATTTCACACAGCCCTAGCATAGACACTCTTCTTCTTGTCTTCAATTGCCCTCACCAGATGCAGCTCTTTTTTTTTTTTTTTTTTTAATCTTTACCTCCCTGCTTTTGTCCCTGCAGGTTCTTGCATTCTCCTGGGTCACTTCCATGGTGACCAGGCAATTTTTATATTGCCTCTATGATTTTAGTTTGCATTTAAGTCATTCCAGAAGCTTCATGAGCAACCATTTTGGTTTCTTGCCATTCTTCTTCTGCTTCCATTGTGTCAGGACAGTTTCCTGTTGGGCTTCCAATACAGTGCCTTTTAGAAACTCCTTGCCCTCCTTGGCATCCTTATCCTTCAGTGTGTCTTCCAATGGCACCAATGCCTATTAATTCCTTGAACTGGATGAAATTGTCCTTTTTTGAGATCTAGCATCCTAATGTGCATGCTTTTTGCATCTCAGGATCTTGAATTCTATCATAGCAAGATCAGCACCAAGCAAGTTGCCCATTACTTTCATATCCTCCATCAGTTCTTCCCTACTGCCCAGGACAAGTTCCAACATCCATGATGGGTCATCTCTTAGTTGTATCCTCCACCTTCTGGAAACTGAAAGTAGTCCTTCATGCAAGTTAGGAACCAGCTTAACATTGTACTGTTTTACCAGCAGGTGTCCTGGAAATTGAACACTCCCATAAATACCATCCCACAGCATTTGGATAGATTTATCATCTCCTTGAAGAGTGCGTCATCTACATACCCTTACTGATTTAGTGGCCTATAATAAATCCCTACCATTATATCAGTGCTGCATCTTTCACCTTTCATCTTCACCCAAATGCATTCTGCTTCCCTGTCGTCTTCTTCCTGAACCAGGGAATAAGTGTATGTTTTTGATATACAAAGCAACACCACCACTTTTCTCCCAACCCTGTCTGTGACAGCTGAAAATTATCTCTGTGTGATAAAGGTGCTTGCTGAAGGCTCTATGAAGATTAGATCAAGTGTTATTCTGTCAGTTGTTCAGATATTAAGCTATATGTTGTTGCTAAGAGCCTAATTAAAGTTTAAGATGTAGTAAGGCCTTGTATAAAGTAAGGCCTAATAAATTTAGCAAAGACTTGAAGTAGTAAGGCCCTGTGGTGTAGTTAAAATTAACCTTATCAAAGAAATGCAAGGCTTGTACTGCTATCTGTCAGTCTATGGAGAGTTGAAGTAAAAAAGAATCTGAATGTCTGCGACTTATCAGCAGAGTTCAGAAGTTATAAATTGGCTGAAACATCCAGAAATCATTTAAAAGGAAGATACAGCTGTGTAAAAAGGATTAATTAGCTGTTGACCTGGATCAGTGGGCCTGTGGATCTCGAGGAGCCCAAAGACTGAATACCAGGGCCCTTCTCGGTACCTCTAGGACAGCACTGATAAGGGAAGCCTGACTTTCCTGAGCTTTGTAGAAAGAGAAACTTGTCATACATCAGGCATAAGAGGGCACAGCTGATAAGTTGCCGATGCAAATTATTCTTGTCTGTCATTGTTTGTCTTGTTACTATGTGTAGTTGTGTTTTTGTTAAGTCAATAAACCTTTCTTACCTTTCTACCCCCTGACCACACTCTCAATCAATCCTGAACCCTCCACTGGTGGCTGGGACACCTATCCTTCCAAAACAGTGTTGACATTTCATTCATAAGAGCCGTCCCACCAGGCTTCAATGAAATCAGTCATATCATAGTTCATTTCATAGGCTGCAGCTTTCAGTTTGCCTTGTTTGGTTCACATACTCCTCACATTTGCATAGATGTATTAGATGTATTTTGCCCTCCTTCATTCCTTTTTCTGCCACTTGTTGCTGTCTTGTAGCTCTCTGGCCCATAGCCAGAGTTGAGTGGCTTCTTCTGGTCCTTTCCCTTCTTCACTGTGTTCTGTTGCTGGAGGGTTTTAATCACCATCCTCTGTAGTACCTAGTTTCAAGCCTGCCTTACTAATTTGACCAGATGATGCCCAAAGATATTCTTTCCAGTTCTCATCAGATGGATCTCATGTTTTTTGGCATACATGGAGGCTGTCAGTGTAGCTCATCCATGAGGCCACAGAAAATAGGCTGCATGTGTTCCAGCTTTTAGAAGTTAGGTCCATCCTACACTTACTTGCCCAGGAACTGGAAGACTGTAGTACTTAATCTTAATGTCTGTGTCCTTCCTTGGTTTCCCATACTTGATCTCCATTTTTTTTTTTACTTTTGACTCTTGATTCCAGTCTAGACTCCTGCCATATCCTCATATCCTGACTCTGGCTTTGGCTCCTTACTCCAACTCTGATCCTGTCTCCTGAATCCAGGGGAACCCAACTCCTGGATTTCAGGTATCTATCAGGAGACCATCCCTGACCTCCTTTGCCCCAATCTCTAACAACTGCCATCCACAAATGCTTATGGGACCTCACAGTTACCAGCAGGAGCATGTTTGAGTGGATTGGTTTTCTCTTCTTTACATATTGGACCTCCTATTCTCCAATTATTTTTAATGTGATACATTCTTAAATAACCCATTTCAAAAGATGGGGACAGGGAGGTCTACAAATCAACTTTATTTACATCCTAATTGAATGAATGGGCTCCACCCAAAAATATAGACATAAATAAGGTATTTCATACTGTAATGTTACTGAATAATTAATATGTTTTCATAGATTCATAGATTCATATAGTCAGAAGGGACCTCAGTGGGCTATCTAGTCTGAGCCCTTGCCCCTGGCAGGCAAGAAAAGAGTCACTAACCCTGGGATCATGTGATCTAAGCCAGATGCCTGTCCAGTCTCCTATTGAAGACCCCCAAGGATGGGGTGAGCACCCCCCCCCCCACTTGGGAGCCCATTCCAGAATCTGGCAACCCTGAAGAACCTTCTCCTAATGTCCAGCCTAAACCTTCTCTCTAGTAGCTTATGGCCATTATTCCAAGTCATTCCAGGGGCTGCCCTGGTGAGCAGATCATCACCTACTTCTTGTTGCTCTCCCCTAATGAATTTGTACACCGCCACAAGGTCCCCTCTCAGCCTTCTCTTGGAGAGGCTGAAGAGGTTAAGGTCCCTTAGCATTTCCTCGTAGGGCCTTCCCTGCAGGCCTCTAATCAGGTTCTTCTTTGGGCCCTCTCCAAGTTGTCCGCATCCCACTTAAACTGCGGTGTCCAGAACTGGACACAGTACTCCAGCTGCCATCTGACTAGTGCTGCATAAAGGAGGAGTGTCACTTCCCTGGACCTGTTTGTGAAGCACCTACGGATGCACAACAAGGTGCGATTGGCTCTGCCGACTGCTTCATCACATTGGCAACTCATTCATCCTGGAGTCAAATGTGACTACAAGATCTTTTTCTGCTTCAGTGAAGCTGAGAAGGTTGTCCCCCAGCCTGCAGGTATGATGGCAGTTCTTCCTCCCTAGATGCAGCACCTTGAACTTGTCCTTATTGAATTGCATCCTGTTGCTCTCTGCCCACTTCCCCAGCCTGTCTAGGTTGGCCTGGATATGGTTCCTCCTCTCCAGGGTGTTAGCTGCACCCCATAATTCTGTGTCATCTGTGAATTTGGACAGGGTGCTTCCCACCCCCTCATCCAGATCACTGATGAAGATGTTGAACAGCACCGGCCCCAGAACTGACAGCCCAGAGGGACTCCACTGCCCACATCTTTCCAGGTTGACATTGATCCATCCACTACCACCCTCTGAGTGCAACCCTTGAGCCAACTTGCTACCCAGTCTACCGTGTAATCATCCAAGGCAAATCCCCTCCATTTATTTATAAGGATGGTATGGGATACCTTGTCAAAGGCTTTCTTGAAGTCCAGATAGATAACATCCACCACGACTCCTGCATCTAAACTATTGGTGGCTTTGTTGTAAAAGGAAACTAAGTTAGTCAGGCAGGACCTGCCTGCTAAAAACCCATGTCGGTTACCCCTCTGCATCACATTAGCCAGAGGGCTCCCACAGATGTGCTCCTTGATCATTTTTTTCTAGGATTTTCCCAGGTATAGAGGTAAGGCTGACTGGTCTGTAGTTCCCCAGGTCCTTCTTCCTCCCCCTCTTAAAGATTAGGATGATGTTAGCCCTCTTCCAATCCTCTGGAACCTGACCCAAGTGCCATGGACACTCATATATCCTTGCCAGTGGATCAGCTATGACCCCCACTAATTCCTTCATTAACCGTGGGTGGAGTCCCTCTGGCAGTGGTGATTTGAATACATCCAGTCCCTCCAAGTGTCTTTTTACTGTGTCAGCACTGACCGTGGTCAGCTGATGTTCCCTTTGATGGTGTCCGTGATGTATGTTGAGCGTTCATCTAGATTCCCATTTAAGAAGACAGAGGAAAAAAACTAATTGAAGAGCTCTGCCTTGTCCCTGCTATCCATCACTAAGCCCCCCTGCCCACCCTGTATGGGTCCTATGCTACCCCACATCCTCTTTTTGCTCCCAACATACCTAAAGAAGGACTTGTTATTGTCCTTAATCCCTGATGCTAGTCTGAGTTCTAGAGTTGCCTTGGCCTTGCTGACCGACTCCCTGCAGATGCGGGCCAAAGAAGTATACACCTCTTTGCTAGGTACCCCCTGCTTCCATTTCCTGCGCACTTTTTTTCACCCTTAAGGTATCTTGGATGCCTCTGGTTAGCCAAAGAGGCTTCCTGACCCCTTTGCCCCCTTTCCTCTGCCATGGGATTGACTCACTCTGAGCCCAAAGAATGGTTTCCTTGAGGAATGTCCACCCATCCTGGACCCTCAATGCATCCAAGTACTTATCTCCTAGCACCCTGCTAACCAATCCCCTGAGTCTATTAAAGCCAACTTTTTTTAAAATTCAGCACCTGTGCCCTGCTGGGTGTAATGCCCACTATTCATTGGATAGTGAATTTAATCAAATGGTGATCACTGTCCCCTAAGTTGCCTTGAATCCGCAGGTCCCCTACCAGGTCATCCCCTGTGGCCAACACCAGGTTGAACAAGGCATTGACTCTGGTGGGACACCTTACCTCCTGTGTTAGGTGGAGGTCCTAAATACAGGTTAAGAACCTGAAAGAGCAATTAGATCTAGCTGACTGCTCTGCCAATCATATGTCTGGGTAGTTAAGGTCCCCCATGACTACCATATCTCTAGACCTCACAGCCTCTTTGAGCTGCTTGGAAAATTCCTGGTCTAGTTCATCATCCTGATGTGGAAGCCTGTAGTAGACACCCCCCCCCCCCGATCCCTTTCACCCCAAGCCCCTTGGATCCTAACCCACAGAATCACTGTTTGACCACCCTCTGACCCTAATTTGATTAGGGAAGATGTGTACTGTTCTTTGACATAGAGAGAAACTCCCCCACCTTTCTTCCCTACTCTGTCTCTCCTATACAACCTATAGCTCTCTATTCCCACCACCCAGTCATGAGAAGAGTCCCACCAGGCTTTGCTTAGTCCCACTAGGTCAAAGTTGTTGCTCGCTAGCAAGAGCTCTAGATCCTCCTGCTTGTTTCTCATGCTTCTGGCATTTGTGTATATACATCTAATTCCCCGGGTGACTGTCCCTGGTCCCCCCTTAAAGTGCTCTCTAATAGGATCTTTGTTACATATCTGGGCTGATCTTGCGGGTGTCTCTTGGTTTGGTGTTCTATGGCTCCCTCTGTACTCATCCTCCCCTTTCCCCGACAAACCTAGTTTTCATTTTTCAAATAATGAAATAGGATTTTTTACAACTGTTTTCATAATTCAATAATTGGAAAATCATCCCTGCATTTAAATATTCACTTAGAACTGTTACAACACACAACGAATGGAGAGAGGACATTTTAATCTCTACAGAGAACCTATCAGACCAGTCACCAGATGAGCTTGGAATTTCACTTGCAGGATAAATGTTGTACTAGTTTGACCGATGATATTTCTCAGCTTAAGAATGGGAGGCTTCATTTTCAATCTTGTTGTATGTTATGTTTTTTTACAATAACATTACATCTAGTTCAGACACTGATCCTAATAAAACATCATTGACTTATGTGTATTCTAAGTGCTTTTTCTGGGACGTTCATGGGTTTCTTAAGTATAAAAAAAGGCCCTTTTTTATGCATTTATTTATTTTTGCCATAGCACCAGTCTGCCAGCACCTTTTCATCTAGTTTTCACAATGACACCAACTCATTTTCAGACCCACTGTTTTGGAGGATGCAATCCTTCTGATGCAGTAGTGGGCCTATACTTCATTGGCACATGGACAACTATCCTGAACAAAGTAAAAGTTGTGGGCACCATACTTTATTTGTCCTATTAAACTAAGGTTTAACTTTTAATCAGTTGTAACTATGATGAACGTTGGAGGATTTTGCAGTCTATGTGTTGCCTTTCATGGCTATGGACAATATCTATAAGGCTTACAAGCATGGGCCCAAAATGTATTCTATCTATTAGAGTTGAAAGTAAATTTGGGTCCCTAATAAGTTTAATTCTGTTCTATGCTTCTTGAGACACTGAGAAACAGTGAATGCAAAAGGGGGGGGGGGGGTGGAACTACCTTCTCCTTGCAACTTTGTTGTGTCTCACTCTTAAGGGTCAGATGAAGACATATCAGAGAAGTAGATTTATTAATGAATTTTTTGGACTTGGACAAAATGAAAAAAAAAAATCTTGCTTAAATGCTTAAGTCCACTTACATGCTTAATAAGTAGAGCAGATCTCCTGCTAAGTGCAATCTTATTCCACTTTGCTCAAATCCCTGAAAAGCCATCAGCTCTTTTACTTATGTGTTGCCCTGTGGGGTCTGGCCAACTCTCAGGAACTCAATACTGTGCTGTTAGACAGAAGGGTGTGACACAATTGCATATATACAAACACACAGATCAATTAGGTGCATACACACACACACTACCAGCTCAGGCACGTACACATCCAAACCAGTTTAGGCACATGCATACCTATCACCAATTCAAGCACATACACTATACAGCCCAAAAGTTAGACACAGATCACTAGTTCATATATCATGCACACAATGCCATATATATATACACACACACACCCCACCTACACATACACACAGGTAAGTTCCTAACTTGGATGGTACAGTGCGTATGTGTGTACTTGGGGTACCTGGGATACTTGGGGGAAGGTTCATTTGAGAGAAAGAGAGAGTTAAAGCATAGTGAGTGAAAGTTGCCAGAACCAGGATTAGAACCAGTGAGGTTTGGGTTTACTTAAGGTAGACTGGTGCTGGAAACTGAGGCAGACAGCTAAGATATTGTGGGGAGGCAGATAAGTGGTGGCAAGGAGGAGACAGCCAGGAAAGAAACTGAGGCAGAAACCTGGTTCCTCAGGGGAAAAGGAAAAGGCAGTGGGGATAAGACAGTGGCAAAGAAACAGGGGGTTTGAAGGCAGAGAGGAGCTCAGGACAGGTGTTGGAGGTGGCAGTGAACGAGAAGCAGGAGAAGGAGAAATGAGACAGAAGTTAGAGGGGCGAGGAGCAGAGATTGGAGCAGGGCTGAACCATAGTAAAGCAAAACCCAACTTAGGGGTCCAAATAACAGTTTTATTACACAGACAACACACTACACAGCCCCATGAAGTTATTGGTGTACACACACACACACACACACACACACACAAGCACTCACAATGGCAGCAAGAGACAGAGACTCAGTGGAAGGGCTGGAGTCCAGGTAGGGAAGAGAAGCAGAGGCCAAGTCCTTGGTTGAAGAGGGGGTGGCAGGTGATAGCTACCTATCCAAGCTGGAAAGGGGTCCTTGTCCAGTAGGTGTTGTTCAGAGTGGGGTTGCTGGAAGGGCCTCTCAGTGGATAAGTGGTGTGGCATGGTGCTGGTCCAGATGGAGAGGGCGTCCCAAGGACTCAGTCTTCACTACCCCTTTTTATGGGGCAGACTACCTCTGGTCTCCTATGGGGAGGGCCTGTCCAAGCAAGGTCAGTCCTGTTCCAGAGGGCTCCAGGTGTTCTTACTGAGCATGTGCAGCCTTGGCACAATGGTGGGTTGCCTCATCTTTTGTTTCTTGAATGCTGAGGGTGGATCCAAGGGCTCGATCATTGGTCCAGGTATTGGTGTTGATGGTTTGGCATGGCACTGTGTGTGCCTGCCACTTTAAGGGCCTGGAACTGGCAGCTGCCAGGTGCCTGATGAGGGCAGCCATTTTGGAATCAGGGGCTGCCCATATAAACAGAGCAGGTCAATTACCAGAGGTCAGGGAATAACATTGTCTGGTTGGAGGGCTGCTGCTATAAACTGGAGGTAAGGGAGGAGCTGTAGGGGATGGTAAGGAGGCTCCTGGTCCTTGGTATGACCTAAAACTGCACCCTGCTGGGAGTGGGTGGCCTGGTGGGGCTCTCAGTGCTGTGGGAGCCCCTAGGAAATGCCAGGCCAGTTACCACCCTGGTGAAAGATGGTTTGGGGCACCTTAACCTCTAGCCCCAAGAACTGGATGGGTTACCCTTATGTTGGAGGGTCAGGAAGGTGGATCCCATGGTGAAAGAGTAAGGGCCATGGACTCAGGCCTGTCTAAATTTCCTCTTACTGGTCCATGCTGGGGCCAGGACTGGAAGGGTTGAAAGACCAGGGGCCCATCACTAGGAATGCCCAAGAGCTGAGGGCCTGGGGTTCTGATGGCCTGGAGGTGGGCCAGGGCTAGTGAGCTGAAGGTCCTGGGTGGGGGGGCAGGATCACACCTGAAGGGGGATCAGTTCAGAGAGCTATGGTGCCTGGTATGATGGTGGAAGAGACTGCCTAAGGGGAGGAATCCAGGTGGGGTTCAACAGTAGGATTCTGGGGCCTAGTGTGAGGGATGGTGATGATGAAAACTATAGATGCCATCTGTGAGGCTTGGGCTGTGGTGTAGAGGAGGAAAGGAGCTGCAGATAGCGCCCCCTGGCATCAGGGCAGGAAACTGGCAGCCTCCTGCTTATTAACAACTATTAATTAATTATAACAACAAGGCATGGTGGGCGAGAAGGTGGATGGTTAGCCCAGGAACAGGTGGGCAGGTGCAGTGAAAGTGGCCCCGAGCAGGACCCCTGTTACATTTGGTCATTTAGAGGGAGGTATTTGTAGACATACTGCCATTGTCTCTCAAGCACCCTCATTTGTCCCTATTCATTCAGGAACCAAGTTACATAGGAGAGGTAGTATAAGTCATAGGTTACACAACTGGGCCTGGGGACAGGATGGAAACTTGACAAACAAAATGGAAACTTGACATGACTTGTGCTAACTTACATATATAAGCCTAAAACAGTAATTGCACAATATAAAAGCAGTAAAATAAATAAATAAATCAATACAAAACATAACAATTATCACTTATAAAACAGTGGATATCTATAACAAAATAGCAGGGCACTTATTTGCAAGGGGGGGAGAGAAAAATAGAACTTAATACCTAAAATAAAATGTTAAAGCTTATCCTTCATCTTAGCTTACTTATACTTATCTAGGGAATAGAGAGGGACAGAAAAAGTCAGAAATGGTTGGGGAAGAGGAGGGAATGCATTTTAAAATAAATAAAAAAAGAAATTGGGGGTTTTGCTGCACATGTAGTAATATGCCTTCATCTTAGCCCTAAGATGAAATCACCAAAATGTGCCAGGGACCACCAACATTTAGTATTCACAATTATTTGGGGACTTGGGCATTTCTATTTTTAACACCTCATTATCAATAGAGTCAATATTAGATATTCCATCCTCGTGACAATCATCAGTGTCAAGATAACCAACCTAAATGTTCTCAGGTACTCTTTTATTGTCTTTTCAAATCCTGGGACAAGAATAGCTGCCAGTATATCCTCTGGAATTTCCCTGTCTTACAACATATGTTAAAATTTAATATCGGAGACCCTGGCAGATCTTCATCTAATTTATTTAAGTTCTTTGCATGCTGTATTTGGAAAGTTATAGTTCTATCCTGCCACCTATTATTATATTACTGGATTCCATGTAAAATCAGTAGCAAAAGAGAGGTTCGTAATGGATTTCATGGAGTCTCTGGAACTTCTCTCTTTTGTCAGTTTAACTTTGTATGAGATAATTTATGGATTTTTATTGATATTGTTTTTATTATTGGAATTTTTTTTTTTTTGTGTTAGTATAAGGGATACCAGTGTTGAGAAGCTGATTCTTACAGCGGAAACCGTTTCCACCCCCCCCCCCCCCTTTCACAGAAGAGATCATAATGTTTACTACAAATGGTGAGAATCTATGTTCACTTATCTTCCTCTGGGAGTTTGTTCCACAACTAAAAACTCCCCATCAAAAGATCTTGATTCCTACGTCTCATACATTTATGCACTGATCTTTTTGAACTCCATTGTCACAGAGAAATACAGCTGTCATGGTTGTTCAGGGATAAATATATGGTCTCTCAAGTAGGTGCAGCTTGAACTACTAATATGACCTTGTTGACTTAAATAGTCTCTGAGGCACATGGAAATAAGTTCACGTCCCATGGAATACATTGCACAAGGCTTCCTTCACTTCCCTGTTTCTCAGAGTATATATGAAAGGATTTAGCAATGGTGTCACAATTGTGTTCAGGATGTTCACTATTTTGGTCAGCTCCAACGAACTCTGGGCAGAAGGCTTGACAAAAAGAAAAATGGTGGAGCCATACCATATAATCACAACAGCAAGATGGGAAGAACAAGTGGAAAAGGCTTTTTGTTGTCCTTTGGCTGAAGGGATTCTCAGTGTGGTAGAGATTATATAGATGTATGAAAGTAGAGTAATCACACATGAGCCAAGGATGACAATCACTGAGATAATGAAAGCTGCTGTCTCAACTGTGTGTGTGTCGGTGCAAGATAGGACTATCCAGGAATCTATGTTGCAAACAAAATGGTTAATGACATTAGGACTGCAGAAAGACAGCCTGCTGATCAGAAATGCTGGTATTGAGATAACTAGGAAACCACACACCCAACATGTAATGGCCATTTGAGTAGACAAGGTGTTGTTCATAATAGAGCTATAATGCAGTGGATAGCATATGGCCAAATAGCGATCATAGGCCATGACAGCCAAGAGGAAATATTCTGTGCAGCCAAAGGAGAACATGAAGTACATCTGCAGGAGGCAACTGGGGAAGGAGAGAGTTCTGCTTTTCCCTAGAAAAATTGCAAGGGTCTTGGGAACAGAAGCTGTTGTGTACCATATTTCTAGGAAAGAGAGGTTGCAGAGAAAAAAGTACATGGGGGTGTGGAGGCGATGGTTGGTCATTACAAGGGTTATGATAGCCACGTTCCCAATGACTGTCAGGATGTACATGAGAAGAAAGAGCATGAACATGAAGACTTGCAAAGAGTGGGATCCAGGGAAGCCCAAGAGAACAAATTCCATCACAGTGGTTTCATTTGATTTTTCGCATTCTGTCCTTTTACCTGCTGAAATCTATAAAGTCAAGAGACAGGAATTACCAGAGTTGACAATCTATTGTTTCCTGGTCAGCTAAGGGTTCATTCCTGGTCTATGCCCACAGAAATTCTATCCCTAGAAAGCTAGGGCAAATCTATATATATGCAGGCCAGCAAAGAATGAGGGAGAGGATCTTTTGGGAGTCTCAATATCGTATCTTTGGTCTAATGAAGCTGAATGGTTGGGGCATTCATGTAGGAAGCCAGAGAACCTATTTTTTAAGGCTTCTTATGCAGAGAGGATTGGGTTTGTGGATTGGGGTTTCTGTCCTCCAAGTATAGCACTCTAAGCACAAATCAGGCATTATCAAATACCTTCTCTGGAACACCTTTTGCAAATGAGTCACTAATATAAACATTTAAGAGAACAACAGCAAACAAAAAAGATAGACAGGAAAATTTCTGCCTCCAGAAAAGCAGCAGCCCAGGTTACAAATTAAGCTTTTCTCCCTCAAAGTCAGCAGTCACTTTGCTGAAACCATGCACCTCTGACTTAACTGTGTGCCCTCTCTTCCATCTAGTATCTCCAATACGCCTTGTGCCCATGGCTGCCCAGTGGATCAGTTCAGATTGAGTGCCAGAAAAGGTAGGGCAAAGTTACTCTCCCAGAAATCAGGGGAAAATCCCAATTCATGCCTTTGTTAGGTAAAGGGTGACTAGAACTCTGGTCCTTAGTGTACCCTGTGAGTGTCTACAAACATAATTGTCTCCATGTGAAGAAATACGTGTCCAGGAAGAGAATTCCTCTGGGCATGTAAATGCTGATCAAATAAATGGCTATTCACACAGGAAGGGAATTGAATGCTAATTAAAATTACTCTTGCTTTTCATTAATGCACCCACTGATTCTACTTTGTCCTATCTTAAATAGTAAGTCAGCTGCCACCAAGCTGAGAGTAGAAACCAGAAATTCATGTTCCTACTTTCCTGGTTAAAGGATGAGAAGGTATTCCTTCTGGAAAGTGGAACAGAGCCCTGGACTAGCATTTTCAAAGAAGCACAGGTAATTACATGTCCAGTTCCTTGTGCTAGGAGGAAGAGTTAGGGAATTATCTTCCTCAGTTTTCTTGACAATCCTAGCTTTAAGAACAGTTATAGTCTATTTAGAGAACTGAGAACAGAACACAAGACTCCTGAATTGCAGTGTGAGAAATAGAAGAGATGTGCTTTTATTTTTCCATTTGCGTTGGGCCGTGGCTAGAATTTCAGTTTTTCAAAAGCATATATTGTGTTCTACATGGGTGAAAAAGTATGTCAGTGTATATAATGCAGCAAGGGACAAAAGTTCTCAGACCAATAAGTTGCTGAGATACAGAATTACAAAGTAGCCCCTTATCAGTCGCTGTTATAACTTACTGTCCAGGAAAGCAGCCCACCAGCCTAAATTCATCAATAGGAAAATAATTGCAGCTTATGTCATTAGACCAGACTTCAGTCACTGTTTTCAGATTATGATCTCATGACACTAGTACAAACCTATTACCATCTGCATGTATAACTGATTGAAGCATGGAGCATAATCCACCCCCTCTGACTTTGCTTTGTTGAATTCCTAGGGCCAATAGAAATGAAAATTAGTGAACATTTTCTTTTTCATAATTCCACTTGGGAGTCTGACTAGCTATGGGAAGCAAATACGAGGGAGACGGGAATGATTTACATTTTCATTCACTGCTTGAAAAGTTCCCTTACTTCGTTAGAACTCATATGTTGTATATGAAATCATGTACTATTAATGAACTAAGCAAGTAATCTTGTGGTACTATAACTAGTTTGAAAAAAATTGGGGTTACATTGGTGACAAAAAAACAATACAAGTGACATGGACATTTACTCTCATATAAAAAGGCACTACAGTATAGCCAGGGAAGGAAACTAATATCTTAGAGAATGTACTCACATTTTGATGGTTTTTCTGTGCAGTAATCTTTAGATTAGACAAAAGCCTTGGTTTCTAGAGATAGTTAACATCATAATGCGTCTTTCTTATATATATATAGGAAAAAGAAAATTCTCTCTCTCTCTCTTGCCCTGTTCATCTCTGTCTCTATGTATTCTCTGCTTCATAAATGAAGAAGAAGACGGCATTCAATTTCACTTAAAGTTAGAAAATTCAAAACAAATAAAATAAATCTTTACTCCTGGTATTATTTAACCACATAAACCCATGAAGTCCAAGAATGTAGTGACACCCCCAAAATAGTCATCTATATGATTAGCAGGAAGAACCAGGTTATACCTAAAGATAATAAACATTTTGTGGAAGGGCTATTGAAGCACAGATTTGGGACTCAAACTGGTGTCTAGTTAACAGAGAACTGGAGTCAGTTCCAATGCAAAGAGGAGAAGCAGACTATCCCACCACAGCTACTGTAGGGCTCTCACATTTTCTGCTGGATCTTCTCACCACTCTTGGAGACATGGACAGAAAGAAAATGATCTTGGGTCTAGCTCAATATGACGGTGCTTCCTCCTTCCCTCCTGTTCTTTCCTGTCTACCCCTCACTTCTCTTTCCTCTTCCCTCTCTCTCTCCCTCCTCTCCCTAATTAGTAATTTGTCTTTCTATATAGTTTAGCATCTTTACTCATTCTCTTTTTCTCTGCCTCTCTTCCTCTCTCTCTTTCCAAGCTAATAAAGGCTCCTCCAATATTGCATCATGACAAATATCAGAGTTCAGGGAAGATTGGGTTATTTCATCACTCCACAAATTTCTCTTGGGATTCAACCTCCAAAGAACATTCTTACAATGCTGACAATTTAAACAAGGTGTTTCCTGGGAAGCCACCAAAAGCCCAAATGGCTAGCATCAGGAAGAATGATTTATGCTCCCTTGTGGCAGTGCTGTCAAAGCATACATTCAGCTTCACACATTTAGCTTGAACTAAACTTCTGTTAATTCTCAGATTTTCTCACTCTTCCCCCTCCCTCTCCCCACTCCTAAATTGTACCTAAAACCCATGGAAATGAATGAAAAAAAATCCATGGATCTCAGTTTGCCTTGGATTATTTCTTTGAACTATCAGAGGAGCTTCTCCTATCAGCATGATGCAAGTATCAAATTTATGCTCAAGTCAGTGTACATCACCATATTTACTGCAAAGTACAGGTGTGCACATATAGACATGTACCTGTACTACACGGTAATTTTGGTTACTGTACAGTAAATGCCCAGGTGTAGACATGTCCACTGTGTATTTTTTCCCCTGAATAATTAGTTACTTTGATGTTTGATGGTCTGACTTTTGGCCTCCATATTCACAGGAAAATTGGACTAGAAGAGGTCTTACAAGGTCATCTTGACTAGTTTTCTGCTCAGGGCAGGATCATCCCTAATGAAAACCCTCCCAGCCAAGTGCCTGTCTAACCTACTCTTGAAAATTTCCAGAGATGAAGTCTTTACAACTTGTCTAGGTATCCTGTTCATATGCTTGACCACCCTCATGGTCAGAAAGTTCTGCCTGTTGGCAAAGACATGACAAAATCATGACATGTTTGTGCTGGAGACAGACCTAAGGGAGCAGGAGAGGGCCCCAGACTGCTTGGGCTTGTAGAACCAAAAAAAGCAGACAACTACGTTTACAAAGCAGGACCCGTAAGAGGTAAGAAACTGGAATACCTGAGAAGATATAGAAACACTAAATGCATAGAAGTTGTGAGGGATATGCTATATGTGAGGTACATGCAAAGCATACTATGTCAAACACCCAAGGGGAATAAGAAGGTGCAGGTTCACCTATAAATACTCAAGCAGAAATAAGGCCAATGGGATATTCACTCCAATGACTGAGAAGACCTGAATATTCCCCCAGAAGAACTTGGGATTACATAAGACTTTGCAAGACTTTGTTGTCTTTTTGGCTGCTTATATTGCATTTTAAGTTAAACTCAGTTGTGTGCACTGTCACTGTGTCTGAATGGGCTTAGGAAAAGTTTTTTTTTGGTGGTCATTGTCATGTGCCTGAAGTTGCAAATTGGTGTTTTCAATAAATGCTTCAATAAATAGAATGGACTATTCTTGTTCAAGTATCTATGAATTCAGTGCCACTACCTAAGTCTAAGTCTGGTAACACTTTTAATCTCCAATCTAAATTTCCTTTGCCATAGCTTGAGGCTATTGCTCCTAGTCCTGCCCCCTATGACCACATAGGAAAGTATTTTGTCATGCCAGACAGTTCAGGGATTGGCATCAGACCAAAAATGTCCTGTGAGCTTATATCATCATGTTTGTCCAATTCAGACCCAGATGTCATATAAACAGCTCTCTCGGAAGCCACTGACACCAATCCAGCCTCTTACTGACAAGTATGGCTGAAATACTGGAGTCTAACCTGCCTGTGCACTTCTAGATACCAACATAGCCTATCTTCCCCCCAGAAGAAATAGAGTCTATTGATAACTTCAAGCAGAAACACACTATGAGCTTTTTGGGGAAGGCATCATAGCCTTATACTACAGGAGCAGAATCACCAGCATAGCAAGATCCTCAGATTGGTCCAATGTATGTGGGATGAAAGTCAGGGACCTTTAGTCTACCAAAAAAGTGGTAATCCCTAATGCTGAGAGCCAAAAATGCCCATAACAGCTGGTGAAGTTATATCAAAGATGAATCAACCACCTTGGTATCTGAGGACAGTGGGCAGAACACCTGAAGGTAACTGTTGACAACTTTACTCTTATGAGTAGGTTAGAAGTTTTAATGTCCCCAAGATACAGGGATATATAGTCTGGCAGCATGGTGCAGACTCCCAGAAAAAAATGCAAAGCCCAAGCTAGGAGAAGACTGCTACTGACACAGGTATTGTTCACCCTGTCAAGTCTTGGGCTCTCCCACAATCCCTATCCACACTCAGGGTGTGGGACAAGGGCCCCTTTTGTGAGGATGGGACCTTTCTGGCATCCTTCTATCCGGTAAGGAATGTTGTGGACCAGCTGTGGAATGGACAGCAACTGGATAGAAGGACCCACATCCCAGATAATCTAGTGCAGACCTAGTCTGGGAAAGTGAGAATCAAGTTAGTATAAGAGTTGGACTGCAGACTGTCCTGAAGAGTACTGCAAAGGTTATATAGTCTCTGGTATCATTCAGAAGCATAAAAGGCATAGTTACATAGTCAGGTACTAGAAGGCCATGTGCAGGAAGTAGATGGTACAAGAAATGTGTAGGATCTTTGGCTGCAGTTTGCTGGAGAGAATTCTTCCCCCATATCCAGCATTATCAGTTAGAGGTGTCCTATCTCTCTCCCCAAATTCTCCCTACCATGTCTCTGTGTACTTTATAGTTCCTACCCCACTATACTTCTTCTCACCACTCCTAAGCCTGCCTAGCCTCCCTAGCATTTCTGTTCTCTTTGATATCCCTTGATTTTGCCTCCTGGAAAGAAGGGACTCCTCCAAACCATCCTGACCCTCTTAGGCCTGATCCTTGCCCATGGTCAGGGAAGGGGACAAAAGTGTTCTTAAGCTTCTCCCACTGAATTTCCTCAGTCTATGGAGGCCTCAGGGTGACCTCTGGCATGGTAGACAAAGCAGGCTTTATGGAATCATTGTCAATGAGCATCTGCAACAACTCTTTATAGCAGGTACAAGTCAGCACTAAGGTGTTCTTGTTTCCCAAGAGGGCAAGGTGTTGCCTTACTTCTGCCTGCCTAGTTGACCATCATATAACCATGGCAGAGGACACTGGTGCTGACATAGGTATAAGGGGGTCCTGTGACCCAAGAGCAGTGGAATTCAAAACGGCTCACAGAGGCAGCTCCTCAAAGCAGTAGAGAGGTGGGAAGCAAAGCACTGTGGGAAGCCAATGAACCAATGAACACTCCATTTTACTGTGCTGGAGAGCTCAAGTGTAACATGAAGTTCTCCACTGTGAAACAGTTCAGAGTTGTCCCTGCTTTTTCTTGGGTTATTTTTGAGTCAGAATAGCCTGAGTTGAAGCATTCTGTTGGTTCTGTACATCTGCACACCTCCCCACACTTTTTTGGAGCATTTTAAAGACACTTGGTATGCTTGCAAGGTCCCATCTTTCTATACTCCTACTTATGATTTACCTTTGAACCCATGCACAAAGAAAAAAGAATAATAATTCAATATATGGGCTTAGTTCTCCCTCTGGTGGATATACTTAAGACCTGAAACAGCCTGTTGTTTTGGGGGTTTTTTCCATTATAGGAAAATAAGGCCTAAAAGGAGTTCATTAAATTTTCTCATCCAGCCCTGTGTTTAAGGTTCAAGGCAGGATAATCCTAAATAATTTCAAAAAGTATAAGTACAAAGAACTGCACTTGGGATGGAATGATTCCATGCACAAATACAGAGTGGGGAATGACTGGCCAGACTAAAGTATTAGAGAGAAGGATTTGGAGTTTACAGTGGATCATAAGCTGAATATGAGACAACAGTGTGCTCTTGTTGCAAAAAAAAAAAAAAAAAAGCCAACACAGTGGGTAGTCTTAATAGGAGGGTCACTTGTAAATCAAGGGAAGTGATTCTTCTGCACTATTCAGCAGTGGCAAGGCCTCACCTTGGGTATTATGTCCAGTTTTGGATGCAGGGGTATTGGTTGTAGTTGTGTTGGTATAAGGACATAGGCAAACAAGGTTCTTTGGGTAAATCCAATATCTTTTAATTGGACTAGATATCAGATTTACTCAAATAACATTGTCTGCCACTTTGGGCCCCACACTTTGAGAAAAATGAGAGTCCGGCACAGGGGGGAAAAAAGAAAGATTAGGGGCTTGGGAGGGACAATTTATGATGAAAAACTGAAAGAACTAGGATTATTTAGTCTACAGAAGTTAAGACTGAGGGAAGAGTTGATAAGCAGCTTCAGATAACTAAAAAGTCATTAAAGAGTGGATGGAGATGGGCTATAGGGGGCAGGACAGGACAAGGACTAGGCTGGAGATAAGTAGTAACTTTCTAAATATGAATGTGGTCATACATTGGAATATGCTACATAGGGAAATTCTGGATAATCCAAAATTGAAAGACCATAAATTTTAGAGAAGAGAAACACAAGATGAGTGGAAGCAGTATCCAATAATGGTGAAGGATGGAAATAAGAATCCTTCCCTCCAGAAATGTAATTTTCAAAGAAACCTAAACCCCAACTAATTGACGCCTTTCACAGCCACAAAAAAACAAACAAAAAACCCCAAAATGAAAAATGGTTCAGTCCAGTTCCAAATGTTTAAGTGAAACAAATACATTTAAATAATGTCAACCAGAGATTATTTATGAGAATACTAAATCCAGCAATCTATAAATATTGGGCATTGGCTCAAGGGAAATTTGGAGAACTCAGCTAATTCAAGAAATCCTGCTGCCAATCTGCATGTCACTCTCCTCCCAACTCCTGAGTATCCCCAGCCAGTATAGGTGAAAACCTGTGTTGTGCTGTCACAGGTAGCCAGTCAGACTTTAGGATAAATGTTTGTTTTTGTGTTTTGAAGTGCAAACAAATAAATGTCAGGCTGTAGACCTGTTTCTGACTCTTTTATCATTATCCAACTTTCAATGTTACCTTTAACCTATGTAACAGCCCAGAAGCTCAATCTGTATTTTACCCCCTGGATGTGCTGGGTTTTAGCACTTCCAGACTCAACCTCCCTTTCATATTGGAGGTATATGCTTCCAACTTAGTGATAAGATTAGTACTCTCCTTGTTTCTAGGGTTTGGGGAGCCACTGCATCCATGTGCCTTCTACTCCCAGAAGATGACTCCTGTTGAGGTTAACTAGAACATTCAAGACAAGGAAATGTTGGCTACCAAGGAGACATTTTCAGAGTAATACCATCATTTGAAGAGTGCCCGACACTTGGTAAAGGTCTTAACTAACCATAGGAATCTGGAGTATCACCACTCGGCAAGTCTCAAATGATGACAGGCCTATTGGTCTTTGTTTATTCCATATTTAATTTTTAAATTAACTGTAGACCCAGGACATGCAACAGCAAGGCCAATGTACTATCCAGAAAAGATGAGTATCTGGACGCGCCCCAGAGAACCCATTCACAATCCTGGGTCCAACAAACTTTGTATGTGTTATGCTGGAACTCTTCTGATCCTCCCTCAACCAAGACCCCCTTTTGATTAGTTGCACCCACTTTCCTGAATTCAGGACCTCAACTATATCAGGATTTTAGACTTGAAGGGACATCCTCTACCACCAAGGGTGTATTCAAAAGGGGAGATCCGTTTAGAGATGCACAAACTTGTCCATCCTGGCCTCATAACATACCTTGGATATGCCAAAACCAATGTAATTTTTTTTCTCTTTCCCTGGCTGGGAACTGAAGCATCAAGAGGGGAAAGATGCTGCAGGACAAACAGGCAGAGCTGAACACCCTACAGCACAAAATCATGCAGGATGTGGAGACTTGGTGGAACTCCACATACTTGATGCTCGAGAGTCTGGAGGAGCAACAGAAGGTCATCTATGAGATGGTATCCCACTCAGCTCTGTTAAGGGGGGTTCTGATCCCAATCTCCCTGAGCAAGACCATCTCCCAGATCTTGTTGGTCCTCAGGCCACCAAGAGCCTCAGTGCTGGTGATGCCCTCCTTAGCCAGGTGATCCCTGTTGTGAGGGAACTTCAGAGCCAAATGAAGAAGTTCCAGGGGATCAATGTTCCTGGCTGGGGCAAGCCATTGTCACCAGATGTGCAAGCACTGGTGAGGTGGCTGAAGGAAGGCATCAGGAATGGCTTGATCTCTTGTGGTCCAGTACAGTCCATGTGCTGGCTGCCATGTTGACCCAAGGATGAAGGGGAGTATATGCAGCAGCCAAAGCGTGAATCAGCAGACGGAGGTACTGGTCGAGAGAGTCACGGAGGCAGGTCAGAGGTGGGGGAATGTGAAACAGGGGGATCCACTGTCCCATGCCAGCATGCCATCCACCAACCAGTCTCCTCCCCCACCTGAGGTGCTGCCAATGTGGGCCAAGGGCATGGCTTCCAAGGTGGGATCCAGAGGCACCAGACCCCACCATTAGGCAGGTAGCGCTCAGGCCTTTGTGACTGCCTATCTCGCTGAGGGCACAGAGCCACATCTGTATGACCCTTTGACCTACTGAGCAAGCCACAGCCGTGTGTGTGTGTACACACACACACACACACACACACACACACACACACACACACACATTGTAACAATCCTGAAAAAGAAAATGAAAAGAATGAAAATTTTAAAAGAAGAAAAATATTTATTACAGGATGATAAAATCATTAACATGATCATCCTCTAATATATATATATATATATATTCATCCTGTAATAAATACTTTTCTTTAAAAATGTTCATTCTTTTCTTTTTTCTTTTTTTAGGATTGTTGCAGTGTGCATATATGAAAATAATGAACATTTTGAAAGAAGAAAATATGTATTACAGGATGAATATATATATATATATATATATATATATATATCCTTCCCATAATAAATATGTTTATTCTTTTAAAACTTTCATTCTTTTCATTTTCTTTTTCCAGATTGTTGCCATGATAAATAACATTCTACAATAAAGATTGAAATATTTGTTCTGATATTTTCAAAATATATTGATCTAGTTTTGCGGATGTTCATTCCCTCCAAAATTCAGTTTTTCAGTTAATTTACTATTCATTGAAAATGTTTTGTCCAGCTGTACAGTGTGTGTGTACTTGTATCAAAGCATTTATCAACCTATTAATTTTCTATTCTCCCTCTGACAGATAAAATCCATAGGGAAAGGGACAGGATACACTTCATAGGCAAGGTACTAAATTGCACTAAAACATGAAGATATATTTTTTTTTGTTAATTCTCCTCTCTCTTTACACAGCTAATTTTAAAAGCAAAGCAGGTGGGAACTGGAACTGATGAAAGTTTTTCAGCATGACTATAATATTCTGTTATGCATGGCACTGACAAGGGGATAAAGACACTCAGCTCCTGGTGACTGGTCATAAAAGTGGCAAGGAAGTGTCCAACCACAAAGTATTTGGTGACAAGTGTGCTGCTGCCTGATTCAAGATTTGAAGTCATAGCTTTTTTACCCAGATAAATTTAATTTCAATCATATTAATTGTATTTCTTCTTTAAGATAGTAATAATAAAACAAAAGTAAATAAAATCAGTCTTGTTAGATGCTCATTAAACTCATGCCCTTAGAAACACATCTAAAAAAATCTCTCCAATTAGCCATGCAGCACCTGTGACTCAAACAGAGCTTCTCAGGAGAACAAGAACCTCATTATGATTCCATGTGCCTTAATTATCACTCTGAGGAATGCCATACTGAGTCTCTGGGACCTGGGCTCTGCAGGGAGATTGGACAAACCTCTTAAGCAATTAAGAATAGAGAGAGAATGAAAAAAAGTTTTAATTTTAATGGGTCCCATTGAGTGCTGTTAAAGGATACATTTGGTAGACAAATGCAAGTGTGAGTCGCAGTCCCATTGGGGCTGATTAGAAAGTAAGTCAGGGACAGTGATTATACTAGATGGAGAAAAGCAATGGATAACTTATATGTCAAGTAGCCTCTGATGTGGGAAATGAAAAGGGTCAAGCAGTAATCCCTTGCCTGGAGAAAGGTGATATCTCCATTCATAAACTCTATCTAGCTCCTGCATACAGAAAGAGCATAAGAGGTGGGGCTCAATGTCACTGGTATGCAAACAAAGCCCAAGTTACCGCAAAGCTGACACAGGCAGCCAGGCCCAGGTGATATAATGAAAAGATATTTTCTAGTTTTGATACCTTGGTGACTGAGACTAGTTAGTGAACCTTCATTATGAAAAAATGTTTCTTTCCTGCCTGTGACCTTCTGGTCCTGACTGCCCTCAGTTCAAAACCACAATACTCCTCAAATATACCCCTTGATATCCCAGTTTTATGTTTATATCTACAGAGGTCCCTCAGTCACTGCTATTAAAGTCCTGAGCTTTCTCCATCACAGCTCCCAACTATCACACCTAGACTTCCTCCAGCTCTGCTGTTGACCAGCCCCTAAGAACATTATAATTGCTATTTACTACCTCACACCATCTTGCCCAGTCTCCTGTATCACACAGTTGCAAAGAGTGGACAGGGTATGGCCCAAGGGTTTTTCAACTGTTTCTCTCTCCCTTACAGCCTCCAGCATTTAAGGTCTAGGAAATTCTGATTCAGAGGCTGTGTCCATAAAGGCCCTGCTATATGTTCATATTAAAGCTGGATCAAAACCAGCTATAGAGCTGTTACATATTTTCAAGCAGTAACTTTATATGTATCTGGTTGGCCCTTTTGATAGCTTGATAGTCATCTTTATTGTATTATAATTAGTTTGCATTTGTGGCTGGTCTAAATCTTTTGTACAGTTGACCAATAAATTGCATAATATATGTAATGTGTAGCAAGGGTCACAATTGCTATTGGTGCACCTTTCCTCCAGGAACCTGTCCAATCCTTTTGAATCTGGCTGACTGAGCTTCCACAACATCCGATGGCAATGAGTTCCACACTTTAATTACATTCTATGTGAAAAAGAGCTTCTTTTTGATAGTTTTAAAGGGTCCGTCTACATGTTCATTCATATGCTTTTGATAATGCACATTAAAATTAATACCTCCATTGTGAGGTACTAGAAAAAGATGCATTAGTGAAAGCATGCAGTTTTTTGTGATGCTTTAATGTGCATTAAAATAGACTAAATGTGCATTAAAGTGCATATGTAAGTGTGTCAAACTGATTACCTACTATTTTCATTTTGTAAACCCTAGTTCTTGTCCTGTGAAAGTGAGTACATAATAAATCTCTATCTACTTTCTCTTTTGTAAACACTCACCATATCTCACATTGAGCATCTCTTTTCTAAACTTAATAGCCCTAGCTTCTTTGTCTATCCTCATATGGAAGTCACTCCATACCACTAAAATCCTTGTTGCCTTTCTTAGGGCCATCTATCGTTCTTCTTTCTCCTTTCTGAGGAGAAGGGGACCAGAACTTGGCAGAGTATTCAAGGTGTCAATGCACTGTGGATTTATAAAGGGACACCATGATATTTTCCATCTTGTTATAGTTCCTTTCTTAATAATCCGTAACATTTTTTTGTTTGTTTGTTTGTTTTGCCTTTTTGATGGCTGCTGAGCACTGAGCTGATGTTTTTTAGTGACCTCCCCACACTGGGCACATCTACACATGTATTAATATGGCATAATTACTGTGCATTTACGTTTAGTACCTCTAATAACAGGTACTAAGTTAGCGTATGGTAATCAGTACTATTGTATAGCAGTGCCAGCGCAGGTCTTTTAAGTGATGCTAATGCACAATACACTAATTCTACTACACATTAGCACAGCTTTGGCCCTGACACACTGTGACAGGTGCAGTCTTGTGGCTGGTCTAATAATTGATTCTCCCATCTGTCTAGGAAAGTCCACCCACCTACCTTTCCTGCCATGACTTTGATGTAACCAGTTCATGAATCTAAGTGGGAGGCTGCCCATTTTAATGCCCTGATCCCAACAGCATTATACATGACTCCAACCTTCCCTTTACTATGTCCCATGCCTCACAGATGGCATCTAAATTACTCCTAACTCTCCTGGCCCCATTGCTGGGCCACACTCAGCCTTTGGCCCAAACTTGGCCTCATGTGTCCGGAGACTTGGCATGGCCACACGCCCCCTCACTGAGGCCTCAACTTATGCCCCTCCACTGGGGCCTCACACTATCCCCTTGCTGGTGTAACTACTCTGACCCCTCACTGGAGCTCACTCTATCAAACTACTGGGGCCAGCCTATGCACAGTCCTTCAGGCCCCTCACATAGATCCTATTCTATACAGCCCCTGCACAGCCCTTCAGGCCCTACCTGCATGGACCCTACTCTACACAATCTATGCTCAGGCCTTCAGGCCCCCATTTAGACCCTACTCTACAGAGCCTACTGCTCAGCTGTTCCCTCACATGTTCCCCTACTGGGACCACTACACTGCCCCCTCACTGTGGTTTCTGGGCCCTAAAGCCCTTAGGCCTCAGACATCTGTTGACATACCTGGGCCCTGAACCTGTTCCTTCTATGGGGTTACCCACAAGGTTCTGGGGACTGAGGCAATGAGGTGCCCCATACTCACCTTTTACTAGGGAGGCACTGGTGTGGCATTTCCTGGGGATCACACCACCACAGGCAGCCCCACCACACCATCCAACCCTGAACCTGTGCTGCCCTGCTCCAATCAGGTGGCCTGCTGGCTGTCATGTGACCACCTGATTAACTCTACAGTCATCTGCAAGCTGCCTCCCAGCCTGATCAGGCCTTTAAAGTGGCAAGCACCCCGAGGTGCACCACCACACACAGTAATGTATAGTAGAACTAGCCTACTGCACTTTTAGTGTCTCATGTAGATACACCCACCGACTCCTGGTTCTCTTTCCTGTGTGGTAACAGTTAATGTGGAGCCCATTATAGTGTACTTATTGTTTGGGGTATTTTTGCCCCAGTAAATCACTGTACAGGGGAGATGCTCTCATACATCCTATGATATCAGGGCAATCAACTAGTTACCTCAGGTATCTGTACACAAATGCATGGAGCATTTGTGGGAATCAAGCAGGGAGAATTGGAAGTCCTTGCACAATTACAGAATTATGAAGCAATTGAAATAACAGAGACTTGGTGGGAGCTTGCTTGAGTGGAGCACTGTCATGGATCAGTACAAGGTATTCAGGAAGGACAGACAGTGGAGAAGAGGAGGAGGAGTGAAACTTTGTAATGTAAAAGAGCCATAAGAAATCTAAAAGCTCCAGTATGTAACTGAAGATAGGCCTATTGAAAGTCTATGGGTTAGGGTCAGAGGGAAGAGCAACAAGGGCGATGTTGTGGTGGTCTGGCCAGATGAGGAGGAATTGGTAGGTGAGGCTTTCTTCAAACAGCTAGCAGAAGTCTCTGGGTCACAGACCCTGGTTCTCTTGGGGGACTTCAATCAACCTGACATATGTTCGGAGGGCAATGCAGCAGTGCAAAGGCAATCCAGGAAGGTTTCATAGAGTACTGGGGACAACTTCCTGGTGCAAGTGCTGGAGCAGCCAACTAGGAGCTGTGCTCTTGATCTGCTGCTCACAAACAGCGATGGGATCCTGAGGAAAGGAAGGGTGGAGAGCAGCAAAGTAAGGACCCTGGACTTCATAAAAGCAGACCTTAACTTACTTAGGGAACTCATGCCTTGTCTTCACAGGCAAGGTCAGCTCCCAGACTACTTCACCAGGCAGCACAGATTGGGGAGGAGGTGAGCAACCCTCAGTGGTGAAAGAACAGGTCAGGGACTGCTTAGAAAAGCTGGACATGTACAAGTCCATTGGGCTGGATGGGATGCATCCAAGGATGCTGAGGGTGTTGGCTGATGAGATTACAGAGCCACTGACCATCATCTTTGAAAACTCATGGCAATCAGGAGAGTTCCCAGATGATTGAGAAAGGGCAAACATAGTGCCCATATTTAAGAAAGGGAATAAAGGAGAATCTAGGAAAATACAGCCCAGTCAGCCTCAACTCAATCCCTGAAAAAAAAATCATGGAGCAGATCCTCAAGGAATCCATTTCTAAGCACTTGGAGGGGGAAATGTGATTTGAAACAGTCAGCATGGATTCATCAGGGGCAAGTCATGCCTGACCAATATGATTGCCTTCTATGATGAGGTGACTGACTCTGTGGATGAGGGGAGACTGGTGGATGTTGTGTACCTTGATTTTAGCAAAGTTTTTGATATGGTCTCCCCCAGCATTCTCATAGGCAAGCTAAGGAAGTAGGGGCTGGATGGATGGACAAAAGGTGGATACAAAACGGGCTGGAACATAGGGCTCAGAGGGCAGTAATCAGTAGCTCGGTGTCTAGCTGGCATCCAGTATCATGTGGAGTGCCTCAGGGGTTCATCCTGGGGCCAGTCTGGTCCAATGTTTTCATCAATGACCTGGAAGATGGAATAGAGTGCACCCTCAGCAAGTCTGCAGATGGCACCACGCTGGGGGCAGTAGTTATTAACCTGGAGGGTAGGGTTGTGGTTCAGAGTGACAGACAAATTAGAGAATTGGGCCAAAAGGAATCTCATGAGGTTCAACAAGGACAAGTGCAAGGTCCTGCACTCGAACAGAACAATCCCATGCACTGGTGCAGGCTGGGAGCTGACTGGCTGGGCAGCAGCTCTGCAGAAAAGGACCTGGGGGTTACTGTGGACAATAAGCTGAATATGAGCCAGCAGTACACCCGTGTTGCCAAGAAGACTAAAGGCATACTGTGCTGCTTTAGTAGGTGTGCTGCCAGTAGATCAAGGTAAGTGATTATTCCTCTCTAATCAGCACTGGTGAGGCCACACCTGGAGTACTATGTTCAGTTTTTGCCCCCCCACTATAGAAAGGATGTGAACAAATTGGAGAGAGTCCAATGGAAAGCAACAAAAATGGTGAGGGGGCTGGGAGACATGACATGAGGAAAGATTGAGGGAACTGGGCTTATTTAGTCTGGAGAAGAGGAGATTGAGGGTGTAGGATCTAAAAGCAGCCTTCAACTATGAGTATCTAGCTGGGGTCATCTAGACCCAGCACTCTTTCCTGCTTATGCAGGGGGTCGGACTCGATGATTTATTGAGGTCCCTTCTGACCCTAACATCTATGAATCTATGAAACTACCTGAAGAGAGATTCAAAAGAGGATTGAGCTAGATTATTCTCAGTGGTGGCAGATGACAGAACAAGGAACAAATGGTCTCAAGTTGCAGCAAGGGAAGTTTAGGTTAGATGTTAGGAAGAATTTTCTCACTAGGAGGGTAGTAAAACACTGGAACAGGTGACCCAGAGAGGTGGTGGAAGCTCCATCCTTGTAGGTTTTTATAACCCAGCTAGACAAAGCTTTGGCTGGGATGATCTAGTTGGGGATGGTCCTGCTTTGAGCAGAGGGTTGTACTAGATGACCTCCTGAGGTCTCTTCCAACCCTAATTTTCTATGATTCTGTGTCTAAAAGCCCTGTTTGAACTCTGGAATTGCTTCTGAGTTCCTGCCTGGTAGGGCTGCCCTGCCAGACTGGGACTGGGCTTTGTCCATTCATTACAGCTTAGGTTGCAGTCTTCATTCCCTTGTTCTCAGACATGCATACAGTGGCCAGCACTTGTTCCTTCCATGAGAGGCAGCAAATATGCATACGCATAGAAACCTGAAAGCAGGGACAGATTAATGCAAGGGGCCTGCAGGGCCTGGGCCCAGGGCCCCCCTTAGAAAAAAAAACAGAGGGGATGCTAGCTGGACCAGGCGATAAAGAAGGGTGTGGAGTACAAGGCAAGCTGAGTGTGGTGGCTTAAGGCAAGCCTAAGAGCTTCACATGCGAGGTATTTGGCAAGGTGAGTGAAGTGCTGAGTGCCATGCAGGGGCTGCACCAGTCCTGCCCCGCCCCGCCATCCCTCACCTATGTCTCCCACAGGGCTTCAGCGTGGTAGAGACCCCACACCCATGACTCATCCCCTGCATTTCCAGCTCACAGTCAGGCTGGGGTTCCATTGAGTCATTCTTGTGGTGCTCACCAGGCCCTGCTCTAGCAATGACCCCAGCCCTTCTCAGCACATTATGCTCAGTGGGACCCTGTGCTTCCCTGCTGTGCCCTGCACATCTGCAATGGGAGCATCCCCTGCCAGGTTGGGGCCAGTGCTCCATGGCTGGACCAGGTGGACTGGTGCTGGGGGGAACAAGGGAAGGCCGTGTGTGGCTGGCCTATGGACACAGGGTTGCACAGAACTGCATGTGTCCTTCAGGTGGGCAGGTGCCTGCTCCCATGTAAGGCAGAGATCCAGCAGGAATGGGTTATAGCGGGGTGTGGAGACTGAGCTATGGAGGACTCTGCAGCTGCACACTCCCACTTACCAAGCATGAGGGGTAGGGCTGGCTGAGCTCTGTGACAAGCAGCAGAGCCTCCAATTATTTATCCTTCGCAAATTGGTTGCATTGCCTGGGACTTCTCACACTTCAGCAGCCGTGCCATCAAGCTTTGCAAAAATAATATATAAAAAAATCCCACCATACCCTGCTCCCTCCCCCCCCCCCGCCCCCTCCCCCTGTCTCTTCCAAAACCACAGCCATGAACACAACAGATTGAGCAGGCCTGGTGCCTCTGTGGAGGGTGAGAGGTGCCTCCATGGAAAGAATGACACCTCCAAGTTGCTAGTGTTTAGCAGGCTGCTTGCCTACCCCCATCTCAGTCCACTTGCTGCCCTGCCTCGGGCTAATCCCCAGGTCCACACCTGCCTGAGGCGTAGGACAGGAGGGGGCCCAGGTGTGTTAACAAGTTTAGCACATGTTTAATGTTTAGGAATGAAAAAAGAACATTGAGATGTACTGTGTAGGCTATCAGTGCGGCCTGTATTTTTCTTGTAGTATTTTACTGTAGTGTAGGTACAATGTAAAATGTGTATTAAAAAAAAAAAAAAGTCAAACAAGAGTCTACATGGCCACCAAACAAAAACATCTTTCCTTTCATATTATTATAGATTTATGGTGATCTCATGCATCTGAGCAATTTTTCTTAGGCAGTTGTTTTATCCAGTTTTGTGTTGGCAAAATTGAATAATTTCAACATTGTGTGTTATGCTTTATTTATTAATGCACCGTGTAAACATTTAATGGGTCTAATTATTAATGCTTTTTCCTAATTCATGTTTATAATGGGGTGTGAGGGGCCTCCAATTTTCTGTTTGTCACAACCCAAGGGTGTGATTTTTGTTTGTGTGTGCTTCGGCACTGCTAAATTATTTCCCGCCACTCGTAGCTTTCTTTGCAGGGTGCATTTCTTCGTTGCAACATAGAAATGCACATTGCAAGGTGTTCCCGCCATTTGTATTCAGATTCATGCCCCACTATTGGTCAGTTCTAAATTATTCCTACGTGGTGGCTAGCGATTGGCTTGCTAGCCATATAAGAGGCTTGAGTGGTTTCCGCCCAAGTTGGAGATCTCCGGAGGATAACCCTGCAAGGGGGGACTCCGTAAACATCTTGAGGAGAACTCTAGGTGCGCTGCGGAGCCTATCGGACCCAACGCATGTGCCTTAGAGCTGGCTATAGGGGTCTGATCAACCTCTGGCCTCTCCCCGTCTCTGAACGATCCCCCGACAAACCCCTTCCCTGTGCGCAAGTTCCACGGAGCCTAGCAAACTTCGTGTGAGTGAATCCAGAGCTCTACCCGGGTCCGAGTCCTTGAAACTGGGACTTAAGCGAAGCTTTTCCTGGAAGTCTTTCCAGGCTACACCGCGACCATCTACGGTGTAAGTAAACAATCTTAAACAACCACTAAGTGTCCGTGCCTAATTCTAGTGTGCCGCCTGTCTTCCCCGACCCGGCGTGTCCGGGCTGCTGGCCACAGCCCGCCGCGTAAAAAAAACCCCGAGGGCCTCGGACTGCTCCCGGCCTGCACACTGTTTGGCCAGGGCCCCAATAAATCTTAATCCACCACGGCCTGAAAATGTATCAAGTGGCAGTTTGTAATCTTGATTACACTTCTTTATTTTTTTTTTTGGTGGGGGAGGTTATCCATACAAACTGTCATTGCTAATTGCAGTATAGAACACATGTTATAGAATACTTAATACTGGAATTGCCTAGGTGCTATGGACCACCCATTTCTATTAATTTCAGTGCGCTTTTGTAAGTCCTTTTAGACCTGTCTTAATGTCTTTAAGTCTCTAAACATCTTTAAAGTTCTGGCCCTTGACTTCGGTTCCTAAGTAATTAATCCCATTTCCTGATAAATATTTTGCTATCTAACTGTACTGAAATCAATGGGAATTAGCTGCCTAAACTATTATGGTAACATTCTGTTCCCTTCCTGATTATTTAAGGGTCTGGATTTTGTCACCTACATGGCATTTTGGGTTGTGTAAGTACCAGAAATGTCTCTAAAACAGTTGACAGCCTGGTCCTGGGCACAAATCCTGTGCACCTAGATAATTATTCGTGACTACATATTCATTGAAATTGAACATGCATAGTAATATCCAGGACCTCTACACACACTTCTTGTGGATTCATACTGGCCTTGCATGCCAAGAAAAAGAGTCAGCCCAAACCTATGACTATCAGGTTCAGCCTCAGAAACAGAAATGGAAATTGTGTCTGTCTGTCCTTTTGAAACTGAGGCACTAATATAGTCACTGGAGAAAATGGATGAATGCCAATATAGAGGGAAGCTTCTGCTTCACTAGGAAGAAGAGCCCTGGCTAGAGTTTAGCTCCCTCTTCTCCAGGCCAGCAGCTACCTTGGTGAGCCTGAGCCACACAACCTCTATCTTGCTCTTGTCCTTGCTCCCTTCCAAATATTTCCCACACACCACCCTCTTGTGGTTGCACAGAGTACAATAATGAAAGGAGTACCAGAAAAGGCATAGAATGATATCTGACTTGGGGTACAGTGTTTAGAGTGCTGTGATTGGAAGTCAAAGAGACCTAGAGTAAAAACCTCCCTGAGTGAGGAAGGCCCAGCATGTAGAACCTTCAAGTAAGTGTCCTAGCCACTGAGGTATGCCCCCAAACAGATTGGAAGTCTCCTTCTAGTCACTTTATTGCCATAGCATATTCTCAACCTGGATATTTGTGTAGTTGCCCACACACAGTGCTGTGTGTTCAGGAATGGAATTCCAAAATGTGCAGTACTTGACTTAATGCCTGAAAAGAACATTTGAATGTCTATGGTCTATATTGGATGACTGGAAAAGGGGAAATATAGTGCCCATCTTTAAGAAAGGGAAGGAGGATCTAGGGAACTACAGACCACTCAGACTCACCTCAGTTCCCAGAAAAATCATGGAGAAGGTCCTCAAGGAATCCATTTCTAAGTGCTTGGAGGGGAAGAAAGTGATTAGGAACAGTCAGCATGGATTCAACATGGGCAAGTCAATCCTGACCAACTTGATTGCTTTCTATGATGAGATGGCTGGTTTGTGGATACAGCAAAAGCAGTGGATATGATATACCTGACTTTAGTAAGGTTTCTGATACAGTCTCTCACAACATTCTTGCAAGCAAGCTGAGGAAGTTTGGGTTGGATGAATGGGCTGTAAAGTGGATAGCATGCTGGCTAGATCATCAGGTAGCATTCAATGGCTCAAGGTCTAGTTGGCAGTCAATATCAAATGGAGTGCCCCAGGGGTCAGTCTTGGGGCAGATTTTGTTTAATATCTTCATCAATGACCTGGAAGATGGGGTGGATTACACCCTAAGTAAGTTTGTCAATGACACCAAGCTTGGGGGTGGAGTAGATATACTGGAGGGTAGGGCTAGGATTCATAGTCACCTAAACAAATTGGACATATCCTTTTAATCAGTAGGAGGACTCAGGTGCGTCAGGTGGGAAGGGATCCACCTCACAAGGAAAGGTAAATCCCTGTTTGTGGCCATGATGGCTGATCTTCTGGACAGGACTTTAAACTAAGATTGCTGGGGGATGGGGATACACGAATTCAGACATGTCTGGGGACATGTCCACAAGCTCTCTAGATAGGGACACTGGGAGAACCACTCTTGTGGGAGTTGAGGGAATAGTTCTCCATCAGTGGGACAGAAAGATGAGGGCCTCAGTAGGAGGACTCAGGTGCCTATATACTAACACCAGGAGCATGGGGAACAAACAGGAGGAGCTAGCCATCCTACTTTCCAGTGGGCATCATGATCTAGTAGGGATTACAGAGACCTGGTGGGACTTCTCACACAACTGGAGTGTAGCTATAGAGGACTACACCCTGGATAGAAGGGACTGGGCGGGGAAGAAAGGTGGTGGCATTGCTCTCTATGTGAAAGAGCAGTACACTTCCTTGGCAGCTGACATCAGCTCCAAAAATGAACAGCTTGAAACCCTCTGGGTTAAGTTGCGGGGTGGGGAGTATAAGGGCGGGGCATGCAGTGAGAGAAACCTGATTGTAGGTGTATACTGCAGACCACCAAAGCAGGGGGAGGAACTTGATCCCAAAAATTGGCTGAGGTTGCACATGCATGGGATATGGTCATCACGGGCAATTTTAATTATCCAGACATCTCCTAGGAGGAACACTTGGCCAAGCTGGATTGAGTTTTGCCCTGTTGGGGGCTGCAGACCTGGGTCCCTGGCCCTATAGCCCTGGCAGCTGTGGGCTCCCTCTAATATGGCTGGGGGGGGGGGGCAGGGGCTGTGGATGGGGGCAAGGGGCACTAGCAGGGCTGTGGGGCTGTGGAGGGGGAGTGAGGGACACCAACAGGGCTGTCGGGGGCATTTAATTTTAACCACAGCTTTTGGGATTTTTATCAGAGAATTTGTGATTTTTTATCATGGAAAACCAGGATCCCTGTTAATCACCACTGGAGAGACTGTCAGGTGATGAGATTTATTCTTAGCACCATAGAAGTCAATAGAGGCAGATACTTAAGCAGTGTAAATGGGAATAACTGCATTGAAATCAATCAGAGAGTGAATGGGTGTAGCTAATCTGGAGTCACAATTTCCTTTTGAAATTTTAGGCATTTATAGACAATTTTACTATCTTAACCCACAGTTTCCCCTGTTATGAAATAGGGCTTATAACACCACCCTGTAACTCATAGGAATGCTATGACAATAAAGTGAATAAATGTTGTCATGAGTAGGTTTCTGAAAATAAGTAGAACGATTCTCCCCAATGTGTCACAAATTGTATGAAGTTAAACATGCTCTTTGTGGAATACTTATCTGTTTAATGGTGATAAGAAAATGTTGCTGCTGAGATCAATATTACAATGTGAGAGTATGGGGTCCAGACCTGATCCTCCTGAAATCAAAGCCCAAACTCTTCTTGGATTTAGCAATATCCAAATTTGAGCCTACATGCAATACTTGCTGATGAATTAATAAGGAAACAGCATGTTCCTGTGGGTGAATTGGGCACTGACAGTTCAAATTTGGCGTCCCAGTGCACCTAAAGAGTCTTTAATGCTTATGACATTTGAAGGAAGGACTTACTGTATTTGGAAGCCTATTTTAGGACAGCAGTAAAGAGAAAAATGATACAGATGAGTGAAATAGTTCTTGCTTTCGAGGATCACTAGATGGCAGCAAAACATTAATTATGAGAAAGAAACATAATTATAGGACCTGAATGGATGAGAGAACTGTGTGTGCTGGCACCAGTCCCAGGTGGCAGCACCTGGCTTCCCTCCCTCATCTGACAGGCAAATTGGGAGCCTGCAACCCCAGGAGGACTGGCACAACCCCCACAGTCCTTCCAGGGTTGCAGGCCCCTGATCTGCCCACTGGATGAAAGAGGCTGTTCTGAGCTTCCCCATTATAGCCTATGGGCAAAATTCAAAACAGCATCACTGTTTTGATTAAATGAAATGGAACAGCAATTTCAAATCAAAACAAAATTTGAAACAAAATTCTGTTCCGTTGAAACGTCGAAATGCAAGTTAAAATGGAACAGTGCTGTTTTGCACATGCACATATATGTATGTATGTATGTATATGTGTGTGTGTGTGTGTGTGCGCGCGCGCGCATTACAGTGGTTTAGGATGGGCAGCAGAAGTAAATTGATTTCTAAAAAGCCTGGGTCTCACATACAGAGTTTCACACAGCCTTTGAAGTGGAATGGCTGTCTAACACAACAAGGGCAACAGATAAACACACAGCCTGAGAGCAGGGGTGTGTGACAAAGTGGGTTTCTCTCAGGCTAGCCGTTGCTGGTCTCCCACCTGCCTCTGGGCACGCCTGTCTCATTTGTCACGCCTTGTTGGAAAATTAATAAGTTGTTAAATAAGGTGGGAAGCTGCCCATTTTTCTTTGCACCCCGATATAAGGGGGGTGTCTCCAGCTCCGTACCACTCCTACACCATGGCCCAAGCCTTGAAGATGGCGTCCAGATGTTAACAGTCACACCAGCCACACACTAGGCTCCAGAATCCTCCTGGCAAGACCCTCCTTTGATCCCTCTGCTCAGGCAGCCTATGCCGCCTTCATTTGGGCTGCCGAGCTTCTTGTAGCCGGCTCCCTTCTCAGACGTGGTCCCCACTTGGGACCTTCAGCCATACACAGGCCTTGGCCTCACCTCCAAAGCCAGGTGGGGTTCCAGGCCCATGACTCTGGGTGCCCCTTACAGTGGGCACCTGGCCCTTTTGACCTTTTTGGTCCTGGCCCCAGCATGGACCAGTTGAGGGGGAACTGTACTCCCGGCCTCACTAGCCCCACATTCTCTCCAGGTCCACCTTCCTGGATGTGGGGAGCTGGGGTACTTCACACCACAACTGGTGCCCCAGGGTCTCACAGGGGACTCTTACTCCCCCCCAGGGCATCATAGCCTTGGTGCTACTTCAGATCTTATATTTGACCCACACTTGGCCTCCCAGCAGTGGAGGACTTATCAGGGTCAGGACTTGCCTCTCTCACTCTGGGGCTGATCCCCCTTCACTTGGCCTCTAACCCAAACCTCAGCTTCAGGCTTCCGAAGACTTTCCTGGGCCTACTCCCCTTGCTTGGGGCTCCACATCACCCCCTTCACTTGGGGCTCCAGATCTCTGCCCCTTACTTGGGGCTACCCCCTCACTGGGGCTCCACAACTCTGCCCCCTCACTTGAGGCCACGGGGCTTTGCTCCCCAGTGGGCTCAGGTGGCCATAGCCAGGCCTGTCCCCAACTTTCCCTCTCGGAGTCTTGCACCCACACAGGGCTTAGGTGGCCACAGCCATGCTTGGCCCCCACCCTTCTCCTCATGACTTGTTCCCCCACAGGGCTCAGGTGGCCGCAGCTGTGCCTGACCCCAACTATGTTTCCTCGGTGTTCTATCTCCCCACAGGGCTCAGGTGGCCACAGCCATGCCTGGCCCCCAACTAGTTCCAATGGTTTTGGGGGAACAGACCAAATTAAGAGAAGTCCCAGAAAGACCAAATTAGTATGTTTGCATGTAATAAACTGTGTAGATGTATGACAACAACACAGGGAGACCAACCAGTGATAGCCACAGATCAAGAGTCATCAGGGTCATCAGGAGGGAAGGAGAATACAAAAGTAGAGACTTGAAAGTAACAAAGGGTCCTCCACCCAGTCATGAATGAATGGTGCCTTTTGAGACTGGGGGGGCACCATGGTGGTGGGGGGGACTGCTCATGGCCACCAGTGTCCGTGTCAGCAACAGCAGACAGCCTACATCCACCGCCAGTGGTGTCATCGTCGGGGGTGGGTGGCAAGCGGAGACTGCCAGCAGATGCCACTGGCTGTATTGGTTGGGGGGGGGGGGGTGCAAGTGGCAACTGCCTGCAAAAGCTGGCAATGGCTTCGGCAGTGGCCAATTTCAGGGGGGACGCATGCCCCTCCATACATCCCCTATGCACTTGGTTCCTCCTCCTCCCCAAAAGGGGTCCCCATCCCTTGGGAAGGTCCACAAGGCCACCATGGACAGAGGGCACACTCGCAGCCCATCTCCTCCACCCCACTGGAGTGGGGAGAGGGGGCAAGGACTCGGCATCCCACCTCCAGGCTGCTGACATGTTGACATCTGACACCTAAGAGAGAGCCTCACAGTATAGACTTTATCCTGGCCAGATGTACTTTGACTCTGATGACAGCCCTAGGATTTGGTAGATATATAGAATTGCTTGACTGTTTATATTGTTTCTTTTTTTGTTGTTGTTATCACTGTGTATCAGTCAATTTGCCTATTATCAAATAGAAAGCTTGTGGCTGGTCTGAGGTGGGTGGGTGGTCCCCACTGCTCCCCCAGAACAAGTCCTCTGGATCCTTAATCCAGAGCTAACAGATACATATGTGTGTCTAAATCACAATAATAAGTGGCTAGAAAGCCGTGACCAGTCAGAGCCTTCTCCACCACTCCTTTTAGAGTTGAGCTACCATGCATTTAATAGTCATTGGACAAAATGGATGGAGGACAATACAATGGGAAAGTTTCTGCCCTAATAGGAAAAGGCATGAATATAAAAACCAGGAACTGCTTCATTTCAGAAAAGCATCTATCTCAATGAAGCAGCTCCTGTTTTTTTCCAAAAAATGACTGATAATAGGGAAGACCCTCACAGTTTATATAATAGGCTAAACATAATTCCTGCTAATCATGCCAAAGATTTTAATCACCATCTCCCCTTTTAATGTCTTGTTGTGCCACTAGTAAAGCTATCCTTTCTTTGGCAATTTTCCTATCTGTTAGCTATTCCTGGTGTCTGATTTCATAGCCCTATATTTCAAAATCATAGGTGTGCCCTTGGAGTCCAGTCTTTACCAGCAGCTAAAGTTTCAGCCCCTCCATGGCCCACTTCCAGCTCCTGAGACCTGTCTTCCTTGTGTGGCCCCACACCTGCCTCCTAAGATTAGCATATGTTTCCACACACAAGCACATAATCTTATGCTCTGTAAGGAAACCCAGGAACCTTAATTGAAGTCCGTTAGCTTCTACCCACCAACATAATAAGCAACCCCTAAACCCCCAATCAGCAAATAAATCCTGTGCCTGATCCTCAAACTCCTTTTATCCCACTCCTTCTCAGCACCACCTAGTGGCCATTTAAGCCACTCCTAACTCTCATCCACTTGTCTAACCTACCCATCCCCAAGACAGGCCTGGCCCTTTCTATGTGCTGGGAGCATCTACATGTGCAAATACTGCCAGATGGGTTTTAATTTATTCCAGAGTAAATCAACCCTGGGCAGGCATCTACACGTGCACATTTTTAGGAGCAGATTTCCTCCTAATGGGAGCAGCCCAGAGAGGGCTTCTTGCACTCTGATGTGTCCCTCTGTGCTAGCTCAGGGGCTGGCAGGGAGCACAGGGCCAGGAGACAGCTGTCTTCAGGTGGGGGCAGGGAGATTGCTCCCTACCCCTGGCAGCTACCTGCAATTGCAGAGCAGAGGATGGAACCTCACTACTTTCGAGGCAGGGGGACATTGTCCCCACCCTGAATCCACCATCAGAGCCTGCCCTGGGAGCAGAGAGCTCCTGGGTGCAAGGAGCAATATCCCAGGCCCCACTCCGATTGTGGAGTGGAGGAGTTCCCTCATGCTGGGCCAGGGGTACATTGTCCCCACCTGGGCTCCACCAGTAGAACCTGTCCCAGGAGCAGAGAGTTCCCGGGGGCAGGAAGCAATATCTTTCCCCCTACTGCCTGGGTGACTGTGAGCAAATTTGCTGCCAGTCAGCCATCTACACATGCCTTACTGGGCAGTAACTACTCAGGAGTTAATTTAGTACCTACATTTGCAGGTAGCAAATTAACTGCTGAATAGAGCAAATCACTGTGCAGTAAGTTTCTGCACATGTACACAGTGAAGCTTACTCTGCAGTAAAGTGTCTCCTGTTAATGTGTCTGCTGTCTCTCAACCTGCACTCATCCATGCAAATTGCTGCCCACTTCCCCCAACATCAGCTGGACCTGTTACCTCTTAGTTGTTATCTGGGCTAGCCACAGGCCCCCAGCTACTACCCCTTGCCTGCCACCACTCAGATGCCACCCACATTCCAAAGCATCTGTGCCTTACACTCACAAGCTAGACAGGCTCACCAACCTTCATCCTACCAATCATGGACCCAATATGTTGTCCCTCTCCATTGGCATCCCAGTCTATTTCATTGATCCTTAACTCCTGTTTAGCAGACACACCTGACAAAGCATAGCCCACTACCCACCTAAACATCTGCCTCCAGCTATGGGCCTGACCTGTCAATAGTCAGGCCCCATCCTACTAACAGACCTGGCATCCTTCAGCCCTCACCAAAAAGACAAACCCACCATTCTTGCTGCTATATTAGTGAGTCCCTCACTTTTTACCCATCAGCATCCACCAGAGGTCCATACCACCACTTCTCAGGCTCCACCCAGCAGGTCAACCCTGCATCCATGAATCCAACACATAATCACTTATTCCCATGCATTGACCTAACCAGCAACTACCAGCATCTATTCAACTGTCAGATACTGTCAGCCTCCAGCCAATGCTTTTTAGCCCACACACAACTTAAAGAACCACCAACAGTGGTCATTCACCACCAACCAAATCAGTTTCTCTGCATTTTGCCCCTACCAGAAAGAGCAATGTTTGCAATATGTTTCAGCTCAAGCCTCACTTGGTACCAGGTTCATTCTGCCTCTTGGCTCCTGTTTGTTATTATTATTATTTTTAATGGAGAGAATCGCAAACCAGCTAGGCCTACAGTTCCTAAGCCCTTACTCACCAGCTCGACCTGCTGCCACTCCATGCTCAGACCAACTGACTTCCTCTCTGTCCCTGACTTGTACTTCCCACCATCCCTTAGCCTTCAAGTAATATCCTGTCCCCTCCAACCCTAAGCCTGCCTCTTCCCACTCAATCAAATCTCCTTCACTCTTCTAACACCTAATAAACAACCTCCACATCAGTTCCAAGTAGTCATAATCATTTTCCATCTCTAGGCCCACTTCTAGCATCCTAAACTGATGCTTTCATAAACCACTGAACAATCTTACCTCCTGCCCCTAGGGCCCCAGAACAGTGTCCTTTTAACAATGACTCTTATCTGCCAAAACATTGCCAAATCTCCTGACTTAGATGTCTCTGAACTTCATAACAGTTTTCTGCATTCCTCACTAAATAGTGTTGTGACAACCCCAAAGTTTGCAACTTCGTTGTTCTTCTCCTTTTCCACAACATTACAAGTATTGCAGGTAGCACTTTCTAGAATTCAGATTGCCAAATAGTTCCCCTTTAAAAAACCCTGTCTCCAATTGTTTTTACCTATGCTAAACTTTAAGCATTATGGTTGAAATTTTCCAAAGAAGTGTGTGTCAGGTTGATTTCTCTTGAAAAGTTCCATCTAAAATTGTTTCCCCTTTTAAAGAGACAGGGAAGAAACAAAGAAAGGAAAAAAAAAAGCTTGTATATGATCATTCAATCAATGATCTCCTACCAATGTATATTTAGAAAAGGACATAGCTGAGTTTTCAAATGCAACTCTAACTGTGGAATGCTCAGTATTGTGACCACTTTATTTTGCAACCTTAATTGTCTTTTAAAATTGCCCCTCCCACCCAGGTATGTTCAATGAATGCATTAATCAACACTGTTCTCAGCTCAGAACTCTGAAGAGCCCAGTCTAAGACATTAACTATTATGAAAAATCAACCCTTTACTTCTCCTTTCCATTTTATATCTTTTAGCAATTTTTTTCACAAATCTAAGAGAAACTATATGGCCATGCACATGAGAGTTTTCCTCCAAGACCTTTTGAACCCCAGTTTCAAGGTTATTTTATTTTTAACCAATAACTGTCTAATAAAATATGCAAATGTAAATTGAGGGAGGACCTGCTGATATTAATGGAAGGAAGATGCTGGATGCATCGCTTAAGACAGGGGATGAAACTTTGGAATGGGCCAGGAGTTCAGGAGCACTTCCCTCTTTAATATTGGTTAATATAGGGCACACCCTGCTTCTCTGAATCACTCTTGACAGACTCTGAAATATAACTCTTAGTTTTATAAGAGTCATAGGTGACTAACTGCCTCCATCTAGACCAGGTGTCTAAGCTTTGAGAGTTGTAATGCCTCAGTGGAGATGCCCACATGACCAGTCTTAATTGCTGTCCAAGTATAGGCATGGCAATAGCCCCAAAGAACTACTACATACTAATAAATGGCTTAATTATTTTTACCTGAGATGACATGCAGACATATAATCATGATGGGAACCCCTAAAATGTCCTGCTATTTCAATGAAGATAATCTGTAAAAAATATTCCTAGGATTATTGACATGAATTACTGGTCATGGAAGTCCAACAAAAATGGGCCGAGATCAACCTGGCAGGATAATTGACTCATGATAGGGTAACACAATGATTCTAAAGATATCAAAATTACAGTGTCTCAACTCATACATTTGAGGGTCAGCGCTGTAGCATGCAGTACCAAATGAGGTGGTTACACAGCATTTGGTCCAGGATGTAGCATGCAGGGAATAGGCACAGAATGACTCCCCTCAGTACTTTGAAGTGCTATACCTCATGCATATTTGGAGGCCAATCATGTTAAGGTGAGAGAAAATCCCAAGACTGGAAATTACTTTAAGATGCTGGGACAACTCTTTACTCCCTGACCTAAGTGGGCTGTATGGTAGATTTACAATTACACCTATATGGAACAGCTCCTTTTCTGTTAATCTAATTCATAGAGAGTGTTGATGATCACCTCAAGACCAGCTCCCAAAGGGACCAAACATTCTTTCTTAAGAACTAATTGGCCATCTTGGCGTTAAAAAAAATAGAGCTGGTGATATACAAGTGGTATAAATACATCAGATTAATTTCTGCTTTGAATGTCTCCCACCCATAAGGTACAAGATTCCCTTGTTCAGGAACACAATAGTCAGTTACCCTACTTAAAATAATTCAAATTTGAAATGGGAATGCATGCTCTGGTTCTCTCTCTCTCTCCATTTATCAGAATCATAGGAAATTGGGGTTGGAAGAGACCTCAGGAGGTCATCTGGTCCACCCCCCTCCTCAAAGCAGGACCATCCCCAGCTAGATCATCCCAGCCAAAGCTTTGTCTAGCTGGGTCTTAAAAACCCCCAAGGATGGAGATTCCACCACCTCTCTGGGTAATCTGTTCTCTAGTGAGATTTTTTTTTCTAATATCTAATCTAAACTCCCCTTGCTGCAACTTGAGACCATTGCTCCTTGTCCTATTGTCTGCCACCACTGAGAAGAGTCCAGCTCCATCCTCTTTTGAACCCCAGCCTCTTTCTTGCAGGAAAGGTGAATAAAATATGAAGCATTAACATCTTATATTTCTGGGAATCTTGTTTCCACTCTTAGGTGAGTTTTTTCTATCGTATTTCTATATAACGTGATACTCATTTTGAAATTATATTGTAAATGCAGTCACAGGGAGTTCAGTGTTTCCAGCCTCCTCTCCAGTGCTTAAAAACTTAGATTTTCTGAGGAAGAAAAAAGAATTATGTGCTTATTGATGGGATGTTTTACTTTCTATGAAGTTACACAGTGGGGCATAAGAATCTAAGAAAAAAGTCAGTTATTTTTTACAATAATTTATCGTGTTCCTTCATTCATAAACAAAAGGCAGGTCTCTTGGATTTCCTCTCAGTTATTATTTTAATTTATTTTTAGCTAAAAACTCTATACTTCAGTTTAGCCCCATTCATGTTCCCTGTGATTTTAATTTGTCTGCTGGTCAAAGAGTGAATTTTTTCTCCTAAAAGAGAACTTTTTGAAAAGTTGAGATCTTTTTTACTGCACCAGATCATTGTACTTTTCCCCCCTTAGCACACACCATGTTTGCTAAGTACTGTAACATAGTTTTATTTAAATACAGGTCTTGCCCATTTTTATAGGATGCTACAATGTCTGATGTATATTCTGATGTGCAGTGTGTGTGTCACCACGCTATTTTAGACTATTCCTGTGTAAAAAGGAACCCTTCAATGTGGCCAACAGTGGTAGAAACAGACTTTAGTTTAGCTTAGGAAAACAAAACCAAACACTTCAGCCTCCAGGAAGATCATATAGTAGGACTGGAGTGTTTTGCAGCTGTGATGGTCGAGGAAATGCCAGAAAAGCAAGGCTTTTTTTTTGTGATACCTATGATTGGGCTACGAGTTGGGAGACCTGCTGGATGAGTTTTGAGTCATCAAGTGCCCTTCCTCAGGTGACTTAATGACCGAAATGTCATCCAACAGCTCTCCAGATGTTACAAGTGGTTGAATATAAGATATTACACAATTGCCTTGCCTCTAAGAGAATCTTATCAATACCAGAAAGGATCAGAGACAGGTCAGGGTGTGAGTCATGTAGTGTTTGGTCCAAGAAAATCACGGAGGTCTGTGATACAATGGATACAGCTTCTACAGAATCCAGCATTTTGAACTATTTCAGACTTGAAACAGGCAACAGGGTAAAATCAACCAAACATTCACACTCCCCAAAAAGAAAAATGAAAGGAAAAGCAAGCAAGGAACAAAAGTAGCCTCTGGCTCTGGCAAATCAATCAGAGAAAAACATTTCAGAGTCAAAAGTGTGTTACTAAGTATGTCCTGTCCATGTCTCATAGTTTTGTCCCCTTGGATGATGGGAATAGGAGTGGAAACCCAGGGCACTCTGTTTTTGGGAACTGTTTCCACTTCAGTGATCCATCCTCTTTCAGGCTCCCTCCCATCTTAGCAATACACATTTTTCCTGGTTGGCTGCTCAATGAACTAACTTCAAGAGAAGGGTGCTTGATTCAAATTCTGCCTCCATGACTGGGACAAAGACTTTGATCCCCCCAGCCCCTAAACCAGTTTCCTAATGATTCAGCAACTATGCCACTAAGTGGAAGAATCCTCCTCCAGTATCAAACAGTTTTCTTCATGTCACTTTTCTCTGACTATGCTGTTGGCAACTGTAATGCAGTGCTGCACCTACCTGGGAAATCCTATCTTACCTGCAAGGGGATTTTAAAAAATGCCATTTATGCAGCTACATATGGACATGGAAGCTACTCTTAGATAAATTAAGATTAAATGGAATTTGTTCCACAAACCTAAAATGTGTGTGTGGGGGGGGGGGGGGGGGGGGGGGGGGCACTTGTCCTGCCAAGGCTGTTATAGTAGTTCTTCATTTTGTCCAAGGCGAAACAAAGTCCTTCAAGAGGCAGCTCTGTTAGGAAAAGTGCTTGAGGGATGTGAAAATCATTAGAAACTTTTTTGTTTGTTTGTTTGTTTGTTTGTTTGTTTTAATGAGAAAAGTTTGCAGACAACTGGAATGAGAGTTTTTAAATGTCTAATTATGGTGGATAGCGACACTCCATTCATTTGCAATGCCCATATTAATGAAATAGAGGCTACTTAATCTCTAAGCGGTGACTGAAATTATCTATTGAAATAGGTACTGTTTAGTAGGGTTGTGTGAAGCTTTGGTCACTGATTCGATTCAGAGGAGATGCGACTCAATTCATAGTCAGAATCTCCAAATCTGAATCAAATCAGGAGACCCATTTATATCTCTGAAACAAATTGGAAGCTTCCCATTCAATTCAGAGAGATTCAGTGATTCAGCCATAGATATAGTTTATATGTTTTTTCTATGATCCTCGAGGTACCAGGTATGGCTCATGAATGCTGAGATGGTGGGGCAGATGGAGTGTCCGACAGGAGCCCAAGGGGGTCCCCTGCGTGCTTGACAGTGTACCCAGAAGTGGACCAGAAGTACTTCTGGTCCACTTCTGGGTCTTCCATGGAATGCAGGGGGACCCTACACCCCCCAGCTCAGTGACTGGTGCCTGCTGGGTCTGGGGGGGGGGGGGGGCCCTGGGGCCCCCTCAGGCTGCATTTGGCGACAGACTCCCCCCCCACACACACTCCTGTGGGATGCTGCATCTGCCCCACCATGTCAGCATTCATGATCCACTCCTGGTACCTCAACATAGAAAAAACATATAAATCTGTGTCTATGCCATATTACTGACTCTCTGAATCAGAATCAAATTTTCAGATTCAGCTGAATTGAATCAGGACAGTAATCCAAATCTGCTAATCAAATCACTGTCCCCTGAATTGGGACAAATCCAAATCAAATATTGCCCACTTAGAACACTTCTACCTTTTAGATACTTCAAAGATGTGTCCAGTGAAATACTCCAGTATACAAGGTTAGGATATTGTCATCGTAATCAATATCATAATTATTTTGGACTTACTTCGTTTAACAAAGCATAGTTTCTAAGAAACCACCCCCCTACCCCCAAAAAACCCTAAAGAATCTTTCCTTCTTTCCAACCTTCACTCTCTCTCCCTTTCTTCCTGTCTAGTTACATAGTTATTTCCTTGACACATAGGAATTCCTTAAATTCTTTGTCCTACCATCATCAGGCAGGAAGTAGGAGACAGATTTTATTTGATAAGAAAGAAGCTTAAGAAATAAACCAAAGACAGGACACCAGGAGAGGCCCTACGAGGAGAGACTGAGGTACCTGAACCTGTTCAGCCTCAGCAAGAGGAGGCTGAGGGGGGACCTGGTGGCTGCCTACAAACTCATCAGGGGAGATCAACAGCAAATAGGTAGAGCCCTTTTCTCCCCAGCACCACCTGGGGTGACAAGGAACAATGGTCATAAGCTGATGGAGAATAGGTTTAGGTTAGAGATCAGAAGGCAATATTTTACAGTTAGGGTGGCCAAAATCTGGAACCAACTTCCCAGGGAAGTGGTCCTCGCCCCTACCTTGGACAAATTCAAGAGGAGGTTGGATGATCACCTGTCTGGGGTCTTGTGAACCCAGCATTCATTCCTGCCTATGGCAGGGGGTCAGGCTAGATGATCTGTTCAGGTCCCTTCTGACCCTATCTACTATGAAACTATGACAACCCCAATTTTGAGAAACCATTTTTCCCCCTACTTCTGATAATCTCCTAATCAAAAATCCATTATTCAGTGAAAGATATATGGACGTTTAGATAAATGACAAAGTTCTCTATACAGTGATCTCCTTACCCATAAAAGGAGAACTACAATTTATTCATGGTAATTGTTTTATTTATTTCTTCTTCCAGGTCAAAGGTTTGGTGAACAAATGGCCATGGGGAACCAAACAACTCTCAGCTATTTTGTTTTGCCAGGTGTTTCTAGTGACCCACAGCTCCAGCCTTTACTTTTTGTGGTCTTTCTACTTACATACCTACTAACTGTGGTAGGGAATGGGGCCATCATGCTGGTGACAATAGCTGATCCTCACCTTCATACCCCCATGTATTTTTTCCTATTTCATTTATCCTTCCTTGATAAGTCACTGTCCCAAAGATGCTGCAGAATCTCTTGACAGAAGAGAAAATCATTTCTTTCCCTGCTTGCCTTGCCCAAATGAGCTTACTTCTTCTAATGGCCTGTGCAGAAATTTTCATGCTATCAGCAATGGCCTATGATAGGTATGCTGCCATCTGTACTCCACTGCATTATGGAGGGACCATAAATAAGCAAGCCCGTATAAGACTGGTGGGTGGTGCATGGCTGATCAGTATATTTCATGCAATAACAAACACTATACCTGTGTTACATTTACATTTCTGTGGACCCAGAGAAATGAACAATTTTAGTTGTGAATTCCCATCTGTACTAGAACTGTCCTGTACAGAGATCTTCATCAGTAAAATGACATTTCTCACTTCAGCTATGCTTGTAAGTTTGACTTCCTTCTCTATCACCCTGGTCTCTTACATCTGCATCATCTCCACCATCCTGAGAATACGCTCTGCTGAAGGTCAGAGTAAAGCCTTCTCTACCTGCAGCTCCCATCTCACTGTGGTTCTTTTGTACTATGGGACTGGTTTGTTTCGATATCTGAGATCCAGTTCAGCCTCTTTGGTGGTTCTTGACAGACTCTTCTCTATCCAGTACAGTATCTTAACTCCCATGTTAAATCCTAACATCTACAGCCTGAGAAACAAGGAGGTAAAGGCAGCTTTGGGGAATATACTGCGGAAAATTCAAAACATATGAATGCATTTCAATATTTGGGAATACTAATAAGCTAATGGGAACCGAGTGTTAAAATATTCTGATGTCATGTAACTGCTTGGCTTGGGCATTTAGTGTATCAACAATTAACTTCTCTCTTATCTGTAAGACTATTTTCAGTGTCAAGGGCATTGTCAATCCAACCTCTTGTAAAGGCACAATAGGAGTAGGGACATATGAAAGGCATGCAAGCTGCTGAAATAATCTCTAGCCAGGAGTTATAAAATAGTTCCCTTTTATTTTCCTATGTTTCTTCTGGGGAGTGAGAATGAATCTAGAGCCTTGTGGTTATAGCATTGACTTAAGAAAGGCTAATTCCAGTGTATCTGTTAGTATGCTGAACCAGCATATTCAAAGAGGGAGACACAGCTTCACCCAGAAGTATTGGTAGTTTGGAGCCTAGGTCCCTCAACAATCAGGTGGGAAAAGTAAGTTTTGTTCCCAGCTTCAAATTGGACATGAAGACAGGGTTCTGCCCAAGGGACCTCCCCCATCCTTCCCAGTCCCCCCCTTCCCTGCCCCTTGCTTTTCAGGGGAGTGCTCTAACCCCAAAACTTTTGGTATTGAATGAACATCACCATCATTTCCTCTTTGAACTTCCTTTAAGAATCAGTGACCTAGCTCTAGGAGGGGTTGACAGCTGAGAGTCATATGTTTGGGAAAGTGCCACTTGGTATTGTTCTTAAACAATAATATTATAAAAATCAACTTAACACAATTCAGCCTGTGGAAGGTTTATTGTTTCACAATTTTGTGTTCAAGTGTGGTCCCATTATTGAATTAACATCTCTTATTCATGTTATACGGTCCTATGCCTACTTTGACTTCTGTCTGACTGTAAACTTAACATGACTGATTGCTTCTCTCCTTCAGAATTGTGAGGCTCAAGCTTTGATGATATTTTCAAAATTTCTGCAGGGTAGCTAAGGTGGCTCATGCTTTAACATGAAGGTATTTGTGACATTAGTTAGGTACCTTATTTCTTGTTGAGGGATTCAAGTCCCTGATTCTGGGCATGGAATCTACTAGCATGTAGGATACTTTAAAGTGGAACACAATGACATCTGACTTTACTTTTGGATTTAATTTATAGGTTTTAAGGATAGACCTTTCAGGCACCTACTATACTGCCTGTGGGTCACACACACTTGGATGTCACTCCAGAACCCCTATATTGAGCCCGATTTAGTGTTTGATTAAAATATTTCTTCTAGAATGTAATCCCAACTTGATATAAAATATATTCAACGGATACCCAAGTTTTCCATCGCGTTTGTTCCACTGTCAATAATCTGTGTTAAAGATGAAGGCTTATTTCATTTTAATGTGTTTTGTTTCTTCTTCCACCCACAGATTTTTGCTGTATCTTTTAAGTTATGTAGAACATGTAAAGGCAGCCTTAGGTTCTATTCCTAATCATCATCGCGTAACCAGAATCACTCCTATGCCTCCCCAACTCCATAGAAGACTTTTAAGTCTAATGTCCTCAGGTTCCCTGCTGAGCCAAGGGGATTGCTGTGCCCTTTTGCTACCCTTCCTCCGAGATGGGATGGCCATCCCTTGTGCTGTCAGGATCATTCCCTTGAGGAGCAACGACTCCTCTTGTACTCCTCATCCTGTCGAGTCATGGTCACTTAGGGCTTAACAACAAGCCTTCTGAGCTTGTCAAAGTCAGCTTTCCTGAAGTCAAGGACTTCTGTATTGCTGACTGACTTGCCAGGTTTGCGATGGATAGTAAAGGTAATGGGCTAGTGGTCACTATCATCCAGCTTTCCATTGATTCTTAGGTCACTGACTAGGTCATCCCCTTTGGCCAGTACCAGGTCCAGCAACACTTCACCTCTCATCAGCCCATAGTTTTCTTGAGTCAGGTAGAGCTCATCCGCACACATGAAGAAGCTTTGCGACCGATCAGATTTGGCCCAGTGCTCATCCCATGAGATGTCCAGGTAGTTAAACTCTCCCATGACAACCATACACTGAGAGTGTGCAGACTCAGCCAGTTCCCTGACAAATTCCTGGTCCAGCTCTTGTTTCTGGTTAGGAGGTCTGTAGTAAACTCCTACCACGATGTCCCCTGAGCCACGTTCCCCATGTATTTTGACCCAGAATGACTCCGGTCATCCATCCTGGGTGCCAGTGTCAATTTGCAGGGTTGTGTAGCTGTCCTTGACATAGAGAGCTACACTCCCACCCCTTTTATCTGTACGATCTCACCTGTACAGGGTATAGACATCTATACCTGTGGCCCAGTCATAGGTGGAGTCCCACCAGGTCTCCATTATCCCTATGAGGTCATAGTCGTTCTTGTTTAGTGGGAGGACCAGTTCCTCCTGTTTATTCCCCAAGCTCCTGGCATTGGTGTACAGGAAAGCAAGTGTCCCATTAGGGCCCCCTGCCTTCCCTAGAGATCATTCCAGGGCTAGGGTAGGGGTGGGTTCTCTTAAGTGCCTTAGTCTGTTTTATTTACAAGTGTTGCCCAGTGGGCTTGCAGTGGCGGTAATCCCTCCAACCCCTGGTGCGCTTAGTTTAAAGCCCAGTTGAGTAGGTCATCCAGTCTGGCTGAAAAGAGCCTCCTCCCCAGCGGAGTGAGGTCGGGGCTGCCTCTCCCCAGCAGACTACTTCTTCTGTCACCAAAGGATGGACTGTGATCATGGAAGCTGAAGCCTTCACAATGACATCAGTGCCACAGTCTTTGGTTGACTGCCTCGATCCATCTTTCCCTCCTCAGCCCATGACCCACAAGTGGGAGGAGTGAGGAAAAGACCACCTGCACCTCCAACCCCATAAGCCCCACTCCCAGAGCCCTGTAGTCTTTCATGACCTGGCTGGGAATGCTCAGACCCATGTCATTCGTGCCCACATGGATAAGGAGCATAGGGTAGTGTCAGTTACTGTTTTTTATAGTTATAGTGTCAGTTCTAGTTCTAGTTATATAACTATAGTTATAGTGTTAGTTAGTGTATTTTTAATACCCTTTCTCCATCCCCACTCAAAAAAAAAAAAAAGATAAAGAAAAGAAACCATAACATTTTTAGACCTACTAAATTGGGGTCCAATCTTTTTGGTAGTTATGCCCTAAGTGAGTTCTCCCTGAGTACCACTCTTATCTCTTTCCTCTGCCAATTCTGCACCTCTACTTTTTGCTTCCTTCCCTATGGCACACTATCACTTTCACTGTCAGTTGTGGAGCTTGGAAATCTGTCAGTAAGATACAAATTCTTGACTTTAAAAAAGCTGACTTTAGTAAGCTAAGGATTTTAGTGAGTAATGCCCTATGGGATCGTGGACCACAGGGAAAGAGTGTCAGTGGAGAGTGGTCATTCCTTAAGTACACAAACCTCGGTGCACAGGAGTTGTCCATAACTGTATGCAAAAAGGTGGCACAGGGCCGGGAGGCCATCTTGACTTAATAAGAAAGTCACGTATCTTCTGAAAAAGAAGAGGGAGGCTTACCAATGATGGAAGCTAGGAATAGACCCCAAGGATAACTACATCAGATTGGCCCACAGCTGTAGGGGGAAGATTAGAAAAGCAAATGTAGTGACCAAATTCAGGTGAGTAACCAAATTTGACAACAATAACAGGTCCTTCTATTGGTACGTAGGTAACAGAAGGAAAACCAATGGAAATGTGGACCACTTCTCAATGAATCTAGACATCTGATCACTGACATGAAGGAGAAAACTGAACTCCTGAATGAGTACTTTGCATCTGTATTCCCCCAGTCTAAGAGTGATAGCCTGCTGAATGCAAATATGACACAGAATAATCACAGTAGGTATGATCACGTACCAATAGTCAATGTAGAGCTGGTAAAAGAACAGATAGAGGGGCTACATATTTATAAATCAGCAGGACTGGATGAACTCCATCTGAGAGTGCTGAATGAACTAGCCAATGTCATTGAGGACTGCTGGTGAACCTTTTTGACAATTCATGGTGCTCAGGAGAGGTCCCAGATGAGTGGAAGAGGGCCAGTGTTGTGCCCATCTTCAAGAAGGGGAGGAGAGAGGACCCAGGGATCTATAGGCCAGTTAGCCTTACCTCAATCCCAGGAAAAATCCTTGAAAATCTTCTCAAGGAGTCCATATGTGATACGCTTGTAGAAGGTAAAATTCTGAATGACAACCAGCATGGTTTTGTTGTGGGTAGGCCATGTCTGACTAACCCCCACCTCCTTCTTTGACCAAGTTACTTACCACCTGGAAAAGGGAGATGAGGTTGATGTCATTTACTTGGATTTTAGGAAGGCCTTTGACTTTGTGTCCCATAAGGCTCTCAAGGTAAAACTAGGAGACGATGTGATCAACAATTCAATGGTCAGATGGGTAAGAAACTGGATTGGGGGGGGGGGGGGTTGAACCCAGAGAGTACTAATAGACAAATCTGTGTCAACCTGACACAAGGTAGCAAGTGGGGTTCCCCTGGGTTCGGTACTTGAACCCAGGCTTTTCAACATCATCAATGATCTGGATGTGGGGGTGAAAAGCAGATTGACAAAGTTCACTGACAGCACTAAGCTCTGTGGAAGTGTGGCCATGCATGAAGGTAGGTTGATGATCCAGGTGGACCTAGATAGATTAGTTAGATGGGCAGACCAGAACCAGATGCTGTTCAGCACTGAGAAGTATAAAGTGCTCCGTTTGGGGAAGAAAAATCTGTAACAAACCTATGAGCTCAGTGGTGCTAGCATCATGTCCAAAAGGGGCCCGGGGGGTCATAATTGACCATAAAATGAATATGACCTACCAAGCGTGATGCTATACTTAGCAGAACAAACAATACGCTGATATGCATCAACTGATGCATCTCAAGCAAAACTAAGGAAGTTATTCTCTCACTCTACTTAGCATTGGTGAGGCCACAGCTAGAGTACTCCATCCAGTTCTGGGCACCACACTTCAACAAGGATGTGGACAAGCTTAAGAGAGTCCAGAGAATAGCGACTCATATGATTAGAGGCCTGAAGAGCAAGCCATATGAGGAAAGGCTGACTGATATGGGACTGTTAAACCTAGAAAAGAGAAGAATTCAGGGGGATTTGGTGGCAGGTTACAAATATATCAAGGGAGAGCATCAGGGGGCAGGTAAACAATTTTTACCAAATGATCCTGGGGAAAACCAGGAGCAATGGTCATAAACTCCTAGAAGAAGGTTTCAGACTGGATATGAGTAAAAACTTCTTCACGGTTCACGTGACCAGACTCTGGAATAGACTCCCAGCAGGGGTGGTGTAGGCACCTACCCTGGCGAGCTTCAAAAGGAGACGGGACACACACCTTGCTGGGTTTATTTGACCGCAGCAGTCTTTCCTGCCCAGAGCAGGGGGACTGGATCCAATGATCTCACAAGGTCCCTTCCAGCCCTAATTTTTTGTGAATCTGTGAATCTGTTTCTTTACTGCTGCCTCCCTACCTAATCAAATGCTCTGATCTCCATTTTCTTCCTTGACTGCCATTATACTGCCTGTTCCCTCAATCTGCCATATGCTACACACAAAGTGTGCTGGTTCCACAGGTTGGCCACCTCTGGCCTTACTAGATGAGACTGGACAAGAGCTTTGGCCAGCAAGTATGAAGCAAAACTTTATTTTTCTCCTTTGCCCAAGAAGACACAAACCCATATCTCCCACAAGACCGTCTTCATCATCATATCATAAGCTGCTCAAGGGTAGTAATAGTAGCATTGCTCTCAACTCTCTTGATTAAACAACTTCATTTTGTAGAATTCAGGAGAGATTCTCTCTGGCCTAATTGTCACATGTGATGGTAGGATTCCACGATCTCCTGCTCCAAAGACAAATTTTATATCCTATAACAACCATTTCCAGGAATATGTAGGAACAGTCTTTGGCATGGTCTAACAGGTCCAATGATAGGACAGCAAAATCACCCCCTAGAAGCAACCTAGATCCTGCCTTGCCTGCCTGCTCTACTTTCTCAGGGTATCGCCTGTTTTCTTTCCTGCTACACCTTGATGTTATAATTGGACAGGGAGACTGCCCCTAGGTTTTATGTCAGGTCTTTGGCCCTTGTCTGAGCTGAGGCCCCTTGGGAGTCCCTTTACCGAAGATCCGCTATCCCAATACCTTAGGGTATTATGCCCCAGATTCAGCCTTGCCCCCCATGCAATCTGGGCCTGTCAATTCTGGTATCATTGTTCATGGCCTGCAGGACCCTTGGCTCCGGTCTCACCCTTCATGGGCTCTGAGCCCAGGGTCAAGCTCAGCCCCTGGTACACCCCTCATAGGCTCTGGCTTACCCCTCATAGGCTCTGGGCTTGTGCCCTCTCTTTTCTTGATTTAACCACACAGCCATTCTGCTTACAGCAGTGCTCCCCCTCACTGAAAGGTTTAGGACCAGGAGGCCAGGCTGACCATTGTGTCCACGATGCATGTGCAGTAGATGTTCACAGAGATCCCTGCATAGATCTTGAGCATGCACTGTAGGCTGTGCTCAGTAAGGGAAAGCATAGGCATGTTCCCAGGAAAGCATAAGTCATCAAACTGTACCCAGGAATAAACCTTGCCTAGAGAGTACAGGATCCCAGGTGAGAAGGAGGGTCCTCCATGTTTTAGCCCAAGAGCCTAGTGGTTAAGGCTTTTGCCCAGAAGGTAATAGACTAAAGTTATGGGTCCTCTGCCACCTAGGGAATGCTTCAACCTGCATCTCTGATTTTGGCTCATGGTGCTCTAAGTACCAGGTCATAGGTTAGACAGCAGACTAGCAAGACACACCACCAACCACCACCTTTGAAAGGGATACAATTTGAAGACTTATATGTGTGCAGAGCTAAGTCTCTGGGGGCGTGTCCATACATGCAAGCACGTGTGCTTGCAGCAGCTCAAATAGAAGTAGTACAAATTTGAGCTGGGGCTTTTTGCCTCAGTGCACATGCTTGGGCATGCACTTTTTTGTGGAGCAAATTGTGCCACTTGGGGCAAAATTACCCTGCCTGGCTCCTCCAGGATCTATAGCCAGGGGAGCTAGAGCCCAGGACCAGCACCTGTGCTGTCCCCACCAGTATAAAAAGCCACCCTATGCTGGCCCCATCAGTACAAAAAGCTGCCCTAGGAAGTAGCTCAAGGCTACTAGCTCTCAGGAGCATCTGGGGCCCAGGCAATTGGTACCTGGGGACAATACCCCTTGTGTCAGTCGGACTGCTGAAGCAGCCTTGACAGTTCCCTGCACCCTTTACCCACTGCAGCAGACTGGTAGTGAGGACTGTTGCCTGGCTGTGACCTGCTGCTCACCTGCCAGACCTGGATGGGGACTGCCCATCCAGTAGAGTCATCTGCCCCTCTGGGCCAGCTGCCAGTGGGCTGTGGCTGCAGAGTTGGCCTCTGTGTGGCACTATTGCCATGTGTCCCACCTGCCCTATCTTGGCAGCTATCACCTGGAAGATGTTCTGGGTGTGGTGGTCTGATTTGAACTGTCAAAGCATGTCCTCCTGGCCCCATTTGGCCAGGAGGTCAGCCACAGCCAGCTGGGTCCAAGGTGCCAGCTTTGAGAAAGCAGGGTCCTGCCACTGGCCTCCCTAGCAGAAATTCTGGTGTTCCCTATTGGAAAACTGAAAAATCCCTGATAAAAAAACCCCAAAGTCACTCTGTAAAATACCCCAAAATCCATGTTCCTCCACAATTAAAACAAAAGACGACTATAAAGAGAGAGAGAGAGTGAGGCAGAGACAGTGATGAGTTGGGTAATGTTTTATTGATTTATCTACAGTGTTAAAGCAATGTGGAAGCCTACCAGTGTATCATAATAATAAAGTGAACTCTAAATACATCTTTCATGAATACACGAATATATATTTTGCTGCCCTCCCACAGGGCCTATGGCCCCACACAGGGGATATGCCCTCCCAACAGGGGGTTCAGCCACCACACAAGGGCTATGCCCCCCCCCCAACAGGGGCCAAATGGTCCCTGCAGGGGCTATCACCCCCCACACAAGGCTCACATACCCCACCCCAGCTCACCAATAGCTGCTTCACCTGAAGCCATCCCCCACCAGCTGCTGCAGCCTCCTCAAAGACTGCCCCACCCAGCCCCACCGCCCGCTCTCCCAGACCCCCTCAATGGCTGCCCCACCTGGCCCCATGCCCCATTTGCACCCCCAGGCCCCCATGGTTGCCCACCCAACCCCAGACACCATCACTTAAAAAAAAAAAAGAAAGAAAAAAATTACTGAAAAAAAGCCTCTACTTACCCTAGAAGCAGGGTCTGGGGGGGGTTCTGGGGTCTCTTGGCAGAGCCCCACCCCTTGGGCAGTGTAGGGCAGCAGGGGACAGGAGGGCCTGGGCTGGGGCCACTGGGACTGTCCCTCTGCCCTGCACTGTGTGGGCAGTGCCCCAGTAATACAGATGGCAGATGAACTGCTGGTAAGTGCTGGGGTTTTTTGTTTGTTTGCTTGTTTTTATCCTATGGGGATGCTGGGGTGGGGGGTCAGGGGGGCTTGGGGGGCAGGCATGGGGTGGAGCCAGGCAAAGCAAGGATCGGGGGGGCAGGCGGGGGGTGGGGCCGGTCAGAGCAGGGATGTTCAGTACTTATGTGAGCAATTACATACCCATGCTGTACACGAATTGAAGTGCATGAATTGTGCAATAATGGCAGTTATGAATCTGGACACCACTTGGCTGCATAAAGTGAAAAAAGATGTGCCCATAGCCACCAAAAAAATAGAGTTCACAAGAGCCAGATATTGAATCAAACATCTAAAATAATCAGTAGAAAGTTCTGAAGAGAATGGCATACATGGAATTCCCTTTAGGTGTGGGGCCAGGCTCTCTAATTGCCTAAATGAGTACTAACAAAATGAAGGATCTAAGGTCTCACGGTTCTTGAACAAAGACTCCAATCTCAGTCTTCAGTTGTCCAGAAGATGTATGGCAATGCCACCCATGAGGAGCAGAATTAGTTGTTCTGGATATCATGTGAATGGAATTGCAGGATGCATAGCTTGAGTCAGGATATTACATTTTAAAATAGGCAAGCAGTTTAGGAGCACTTTCCTGGTTCCCATTGGTTAACATGGGTCACATCCCACCTCTCTGAATCACTCTTCAAAGGCTCCTAAGTGTCAATATTTCTTGTATAAGATTAATATGGGCCTAACCTCCCCAGTCTAGACCAGCTGCCTAACCTTTGAGAGCTGTAATGCCTCAGTGGTGGTGCCCATATGACCAATCTGGACTATTCTCCAGGCATGGTAATAGCCCCGAAGTACTATGCCACACACTACCAAATGGTTAGTTTTTACTTGCTATGACAAACGCCCTAAGATGCCATGTCATAGATTATTGATACTGATTACTGAAAATGGGGGTCCAACAAAAAAGAGAAGGGGCCATTTACATTAAGATGAAAGAAAAATCCAAGCCTGACATTCCCTTGAAATGCTGGGTCAGGGTTTTTTGTTTTTTGTTTTTTTCCTTTCTGGCCAAACTGGGCTCTGTGGTGGCTTTACAATCACACCTATTTGGAATGGTTCCTTTTCTTTTAATCTAACTCATAGACAGGGATGCTAATCACCTCAGGTCCAGGCCCCAAAGGAACAAACATTATTCTTAAGAACTAATTGGCCACATTGGCATTAGAAAAAAACCCAGCTGGTGACACAGAAAAAAATCCAGCTGGTGACAGAAGTGATATAAATACATCAGATTTATTTCTGCTCTGAATGTCTCCCACCCACAAGGTACAAGATACTCTTGTTCAGCAAAGCAATAGTAAGTTACCCTATATAAAATAATTCAAATATAAAATGCATGTGTATGCTCACTCTCGCTCACTCTCTCTCCCTCTCTCTTACAGAATAGATGAACGCAGTATGAAGCATTAACATCTTAAATTTACAGGAATTTTGTTTCCACTCTTCGGTGAGTTTCTCCTATTTTATTCTACATCATATGTGATACTCATTTTAAAATTATATTGTAAATGCAGTCATGGGGAGTTCAGTGTGTCCAGCATCCTCCCCAGTGGCTTAAAAAAATGTGATTTTCTGAGGGAGCAAAAAAGAATGAGGTGCTTATAGAGGGGATTTTTGACTTTCCATGAGGTTACACAGTGTGGGGCCAAAGAATCTCTGAGAAGAAAGGTCAAAGTAGTTTGTTTTTTTTATATATCATTTGCCACATTCCTCCAAACAGAAAGGAAATGCAGGAGCCCACCATTTTCTCTCAGTAATTTTTTTTTTTTAATTTTTACCTAAAAATTCTACTCTTCAATTGTCTCCTTCATGGACCCTGATTTTAATTTATTTTCTGGCCAAGCAGTGAACTGTTGCTCCTTAATGAGATTTTTTTTTTGGAAGTTCCAGCACATCTCTTCTTTACCATACCAAGCCATTGTACTTTTTTCCTCATAAAACACACCATATCTCCTAAGTACTGTTTTCTGGAAGTTCCATTGTTGCGTTTATATGCAAGCTATGTCTGTTTATAGGATGTTAAGATGATTAATGTCTACTCTGATATGCAATAAGCGTCTCCACACTGTTTTAGACTATTCAGTGAAAAAAGGAACCCTTCACTGTGGCCAACAGTGGTAGAGATAGATTTTAATTTCGCCTACACATAAAAGGACTTTCAACCTCCAGGAGGATCATGAAGTAAGAGTGGAGTGTTTTGTAGCAGAGATGGTCCAGGAAATATCTGAGAAGCAAGGCTTTTTTGTGATATCTGTGATTGGGTTATGAGTTGTGAGAGCTGTTGGAAATACATCCAGGTATCACATGCCCTTACACAGGTTATTTGATGACCAAAATGTCATCCAACACCTCTCCAGATATTATGACTGATTGAGAAAAAGATATTGCAAGATTGCCATATTTCTGGGAATATCTTGCCATACCAGAGAGCAGCAGAGACTGATCAGGGAGTGATTCATTTCATGTTTCATTCAAGAAAATCACTGAAGTCTAGGATACAGTGGATACTGCTTCTACAGAGTCCAGCAATTTGTACTGTTTCAGACTTGAAAATAAAGGATTCAATAGGGTAAAATCAACCTAATATTCACACTCCCTCAAAAAGAACAAAGTGAGGAAAGGCAAGCAGGGAAGGTCAATAGCTTCTAGCTCTGTCTACTTAGCCAGAGAAAAGCATTTCAGAGTCAGAAATGTGCTACTAAAACTGTCCTGTACATGCCTCTCATTTTTTGCACCATTGGATGATGGGAATAGGAGCAGAAACCCAGATGCCTCTCTCTTTTACAGCTGTATCCATTTCAGTGATCCATCATCTTTCAGGCTCCCTACCATCCTGGGACAAAAGATTTTCCTTCTTTTATGCCTAAATGAACCAGCTTCAAAACAAGGGTGCTTGTTTCAAAATCCACCTCCACAACAGGGACAAAAATATTGGTCCCTCCACCCCCTAGACTAGTTTCATAATGATTCAGTAATTGTGTTCCTGATGTAGGAAAACCCCAACTATTTGCTTGATATCGTTTTTTTTTTTTTTCCCCTTTATGATTAAGCTGTTGGTAACTGCTATGCAGTGATACACTTACCTGGAAAACCCTATCTTGCCTGCCAGGGGAATTTTAAAAGTGACATTTATACAGATACATTTGGACATAGAAGCAATTCTTAGAGAAGTTAAACTGAAATTGACTTTCATTTTCATATTCAGATTAAAATTTGGCCCTCACTTGTCATGTAGAGGCTGTAATCAGATGTCTTTGGGTAGTCCAGGGGGAAATTAAGTCCTGCAAGAGGTAGCTCTGTTAGAAAATGTACTTGGTGGAATGTGAAAATCATTGGAAGTTTTGGGTTTTTTTGTTTGTTTGTTTGGTTTTTTTTAAATATAGGAAGAGTTTGTGAAAAGATGGAAAGATATTTTTAAATGCTGTAAAACTGTAGTGGATAGAAATAGTCCATTAATTTGCAAGGCCAATATTAATGAAATAGTGGCTACTTAATCTCAAAACTTTGACTAAAATTATCTATTAAAACAGGTATGGTTTAGATACACATGCATTTACTACACAGGAAGTTGCTGCACAGTAAGCAGTTTTCAGCCTAATATCTACATGTGCATCATTGATGCTTTAGGTACCTTAACAGCTCTCTGGGCAACTGTTTCAGTCTACTATGGTCAGGTCAGCACCCTGGACATCCCCGAGTTAAAAAAAAAGATGTTTAAGAAATAAAGAAAAAACAAACCCAGTTTTGAGAAACCTATTTTTTCCCCCCGAGTACTGATAATCTTTTCATCAAAAAACAATTTTTCATTGAAAGATGCTTGGAAACACAGAGGGTTAAACAGAATGACAAAGTTGTCTCTATATAGATCCACTTAAAAAATTACCATGAACAAAGTGAAATTCTCCTTTTATGATTAACTCATTTATTTATGTATTCATTCATTTCTTCTTCTAGGTCAAAGTTTTGGTGAACAAATGGCCATGGGGAACCAAACAACTGTCAGCTATTTTGTTCTGTCAGGTGTTTCCAATGACCCACAGCTCCAGCCTTTCCTTTTTCTGCTGTTCCTACTTATATACCTACTAACTGTCATGGGGAATGGGGCCATCATGGTGGTGATAAGAGCTGATCATCACCTTGACACCCCCATGTATTTTTTCCTATTCCATTTATCATTCCTGGATATATGCTATTCTTCAGTCACAGTCCCAAAGATGCTGCAGAATTTCTTGGCAGAGAAGAAAACCATTTCTGTTCCTGGCTGCATTGCCCAGATGAGCTTAATAATTCTTGTGTCCAGTACAGAGATGCTCATGCTATCAGCAATGGCCTATGATCGATATGCGGCCATCTGTGACCCACTGCATTATGGGAGGACCATAAATAAGCAAGTCCGTATTAGTCTGGTGGGGGGTGCATGGCTGATCAGTATATTTCATGCAATAACAAACACTGCTCCTGTGTTACATTTAAATTTCTGTGGGCCCAAAGAAGTAAACACTTTTAGCTGTGAGTTTCCATCTCTACTAGAACTGTCCTGCACAGAGACCTTCATCAGTAAAATCACATTTTTCACTTCAGCTGTGCTTGTCAGTTTGGTCTCATTGTCTATCACCCTGGTCTCTTATATTTGGATCATCTCCAACATCCTAAAGATGAGCTCTGCTGAGGGTCGGAGTAAAACCTTCTCCACCTGCAGCTCCCACCTTACTGTAGTTGTTCTGTATTATGGAGCTGGTTTGTTTCGATATCTGAGACCCCGTTCTGCCTCTTCTGTGGCTCTTGACAGAGTCTTCTCCATCCAGTACAGTATCTTAACTCCCATGTTAAATCCTATCATCTACAGCCTGAGAAACAAGGAGGTAAAGGCAGCTCTGGGGAATATATTGGGAAAAATTAAAAGCATGTGAATGTATTTCAACACTTGGGAATACTAATAGACTAATGAGAACTGTATCTTAAGATATTCTGATACGTTGTAACTGGTTGGAATGGACATTTCATTTATCAACAATTAAGGTCTCCCTTAACCATAAGAATTTCTGTACTATCATGGCCATCTTGAATCCAACCTGTTGTAAAGGACTGTAGGAGTAAAGATGTACAAGGGGCATGCAAGCTGATGAAATAATCTCTAGCCTAGACTTATGAAATAGTTCTTTTCTTGTGGTTGTTGTGAGTAGTTAGAATGAGTCTTGTGGTTATAGTATTGACTTGAGAAAGGCTAATTCCAGTGCATCTGTTTGTATGCTGAATAAGCATATTCAAAGAGAGAAAGACAGTTTCACCCTGAAATGCACAATAATCTGGAGCCTAAGTTCCTCAACAATGAGGTGGGAAAAGTAGGTTTCGTTCCCTGTTTCAAATTGGACATGAAGACAGGGTGATGCCTGATGGACCCTACCCCTGCCCCCTTCTCAGGGGAGCTCTCTAACCCCAACACTTTTGGTATGGATTGGGCTCACTATCACTTCCTCTTTTGGATCCTCATTAAAGATGATTGTTCTAGCTCTTGGAGGGGTTGATAGCTGTGAGTCACATATTAGGGCAAGTGCCACTTGTTGTTCTTAAACAATATATTTTTTTTAAATCAACTTGAACACTGAATTGTAAAACAAGAAACCTTCCACAGGACCACACTTAACACAATCCAGCCTATTACTTCAATTCACATCTCTGATTCAGTCTCCAAGGGTCTACCTCTTCCCTGACTTCTGTCTAACTGCAAACTAAACATGACTGATTGAGTCTTTCATTGAGAATCGTGAGCCTTAAACTTTGAGGATTTTTTTCTCACATTTTTTGAAGGGTAGCTAAGGTGGCTCCTGCCTGAACATGATGGCCGTTGTGATATTATAGTTAGGTACCCTATTCCTTGATGAGGGATTCAAGTGGATGATTCTTGCCATGGAATCTATAAGACTGTAGGATATTTTAAAGTGGAAAACAAACATTTCTTCCAGAAAGTTACTCCAATATGATAAGAAGGACATCAACTCATACCCAAGTTTTCTATTAGAAGTTAGCTAGTGTCAATTATCTTCAGTGTTAAAGATCAAGGTTTATTTCATTTGAATGTGTTTGGTTTCTTTTTACACACACAGATTTTTGCTTTGTCTCTGCCTATTAAGTTACACGGACATTTGGTGCCTGGCATGTTATGTTTGTTAAGGTATTTATGCACTGTATCAGTTCATCTCACATCAAAAATAAAGACAGCCATCCTTTACTGGGCTTATCCATAAAGGACATGGAGATAAACTTCCTTTCCTGTTACTTTTCACAAGGGCCTTGTGTCCACATCCAACCATTGATTTAGACCAGGGGTTGTCAACCAGAGGTGTGTGTACCCCCAGGGGTACCTTGAAAGGTCCCAGGGGATATGCAGTGGTGGGTGGGGATGGAGCACTGCCACCCTGCACTGCTGCCTCACAGGAGCAGGGCTGCGGAGGGGCAAGAGCAGCAGTGCCCTTCTGTGGGCCACACAAACACAGTGCTGCTGCTGCTCTACCTCTCATCGCTCCCCGCCCCCCGCTCCATGCCCAGCAGCTAGCCACACCTGCCCCACTCCTCATCCAACTCACCTCCCCCCCCCCAGGCTACACTTATTAAAAAGGGGGATGCTGGGGATACACTTATTAAAAAAGTTGGCAAGTCCCTGACTTATACCATTGCCAAGTCATGTGTTCACTATGGGTGACATCCTATTAGCTGATGTAGCCATTTAAATCATGCACATAATTGCCTTAAGTGGCTAAATTGGTGTTTTGCAGTCACTATAGACATTCCATTTGCATTCTTTTTAAATTGTTGAAAATTATGTGTATGTGAATGTATTTGACATGAATGAATTGAGTCAAACTGAATGAACTGAGTCTGCTCCATGTTGTAATTAGAATGATCCAGAGTCACCTCACTGTCATGTGTATTACTTCCCTACTCATTTCAATGTGGCTATGGGGGTGCTTTATCCAAATGTCATTGAATGAGCTTTATGTATAGTATCCTACAGACATTTTGAAATGCAGATGGGCTCAATACACATGATGGGGAACCATTTTAAATAGAGTGGCTGTCCAGGAACCGCTGTAATTAAAATGCACCCCCCAACTCCAGATCACATGTATAGGCAGCCTTAGGTTCATTTCTATGCATCACCATTATGCTCAGTATAGCTCCTATGCCTTGCCAACTCCCTAGAGGATGTAAATATCATGTCCTGTTACCTGTTGAAAACATTATCGTGTATGGGTCTTGCATGGCAGATTCTTACGAAGCACATAAAATCATACATTAAAGGGGATGTTAAAGAATTTTGTGGCAGCAGAACTCTGCAAATGGGATACACTTTTGCCCTATTTTCAGTTTAGGATTTGGTAGGTTCCCCAAACCTATGACTTATCCCCTTGTGACCTCCTTTATGGGAAGCAACCGCAGGGTATATTAGACATCCATCAGGGGTCGAGGCAAACACACAAACTGAAACCCTGAAATATAGTACAGTATGTTCTCTAATTTTGGGAATGCCTGGATCTTGTAGGAACATTCAACCAGGAGAATCTCTACATCATGCAATACACTCAGAAGCAACGGTATGGGAATGCCCAACTTTAAGTATATCCTCTAGGGGATCAGGTCCTGTTATAACTCCTCAGTGGAAGTATGTTGTTAGCTATATGTCAGGGGTCCTATGGGGTGATGAGATGAGTTGGGGAGGTGAATTACAAAGTTTGCCTAGTAGGGAGATATTATGGAACTTGGATAGATCACATAAATCTCCTGAAATGGTGGAGGACTTGAAAAAACGTCAGTGCCTCAGTGGGCATGTCTACATGTGCACATTTATTGCACAGTAACCAAAATTACTGTGCAATATGGGTGTACATCTACATGTGCACCCCTGTACTGTGCAATAAATATGTTGACTTACGGTGACTTAAGTGTAAATTTGATACCTACAACATGCAGGTTACAAATTTAAGTCTGATTAGTTACTGCATAGCAACTCACATGTAGTAACACTGTGTGTGTTGACTAATTTGGGACTAGCTTTAGTCCCAAATCAGCCCACATGCAGTGTTAATGCACTTTAATGCCTACATGTGTAGATGCCAGCCTATTCCAATTTACTGTGCAGTAAATTACTGTGCAGTAAATTTAAGCCAACATAAACACACTTGTAGACAAACCCAGTCTGTCTTTTTTACAGTTGAAAAGGTTCCCTAGCTTAATTACTGTATGGGTGTAGTCCATGACAGTAAACACTTTCTTTTAGAACTAAATAGCATCAGAAGTCAGAGATGTATCATCATCAGGAAGTCCCTAAACAGTCTTGCGTTACTAAGCCCCAAATTCTATTTCACCTCTTAGCTACTTATAGGCAATCCTTTTCTACCCTACTTGAATCTCTGAAAAATTATGAATTGGTCAATTTATATACAACAATTTAATCTTAGTTTTAACATTAAGTTATACAAAGCTTCAGGGAGGAATATAACCTACCTATCTTTTGTATTACTCTCCCCTTCACATTAGTATTTTTTTTCAGGAATGCGACGTGGCTAGAATGGTTGAACTTATATGCCTTGAATACAACCTAGGTGCTTCAAAGATGAAATGGAATTTAATCCTACAGGACTTTTTGGTTCCATTATTGAAGAAAAAAGGAATTGTGAAAATGATGTTTCTCTCAGTTCCCATAAGGAAAGGACTTTCCAAGAAAAACCTAGGTGACCAGCTTTTAGGTTTGGGAAGATGGAAAGACACAGTAGGGAGAACAGCTCAGGTGTGTTCTATGTTATCCTGATAACACAAGGTCCCCTGCACAGGGAGTAGCTCAAACTTTGTAAAGAATTCTGGTTTTAAGTGATCCCTACTAGGGGTGTAAGGGGTGAGGCAGGTGAAATGGGCAGAATAGACCATGGAGCTGATAGGAGAATGAGAGGAGAAGAGTAGAAGGCAACGAGGGGTCTAGGATATAGGGAGGGACTGAGAAGCCTGGGCAATGTGGGGGAATTGAGAAAGAGACTGGAGTGAGGTTTGGGTAAATTCTGGGGCCCCGTCAGAATTCATCCAGCCATGGGCTGTGATGTAGTGAGTTACCGTAGGCAGGCTGGGTTCACAAGAGATATCTATTGCAGACTGAGACAGCAGGATAAGGGGTGAGGCAGAAGCATGATCAGGGAAGATTGTAGATGAGAACTCATAGGTCCAAACAAAGCTGGGACAGTGACTGTGGCAAGTCTGGGATCAGACAGGAGCAAGGCAGAGGTCCAAGAATCACAAACAAGAGTGCTGTTGATGGGACAAATCCCACAGGAAGTTTTATAGCCCCGTGTCAGGGACTCGCATTTCCCATCGGTTTTTCCTGGTCATCTGACTCCTCATGCTGCTGCTGCCCCTCGCTGCAGCTGCTGCAGCGGGGGCAGCAGCAGCTGATCCCCCGAAGGTAAGTGGGGCGGAGGGACCCGGCACAGCTGAGCCGGATCCGGAGGGGAAGCCCCCCGGGTCCCATATAGCTGAGCAGGTAGGGAGCCGCGCTCCCGAGCCGCGTGGCGCGAACAGAGCGCGCAAACAGGTGCGCTCTGTAAGAGCACGCTGGCGTTTGCGCAGGCGTTTGCGCCGGAGGGCGGGCCAGGAGGGCCAGGAGTGGGACTCCTGTAGGGGTAGGGCGTAGACACCGCACAGGTCTACAAACAGCAGCTTGTAGAATGGTGTCTACGAGGAGTACTGCTAGGGCCTCTGCCCAGGGGGACAAGGCTACCAGGGGCAGGTCTGAGGCCTCCACCCAGAACGAGCCCATGAGGGAGCCGGTGTCCCCCTACCTCCTGGCCTGTGGGGTATCCCCAGCAGGGCCGGGGGGGGCAGAGATTGGGGGCCCCCACACCTGTCCAGCAGGTGCCCGTCTTAGGGCTCTGGAGGTGCAGGTGAGGGAGCTCCGGGAGGAGGTTAGCAGGCTGAGGGGGATCAGGGAGGCGGAGGATGAAATTGATAGTTATTTCCTTTCCCTGCAGGCCCAGGCACCAAAGGAAGAAGCACCCCGGGGAATACCCTCCACAGCAGAGTGGCAGACAGTCACAGCCAGGACCGGAGCAGCACGCAGCGAACCGGTACCAGCTTCTCCAGTCCGACTGGTGAACAGGTACGAGGCCCTGGCAACCCTGCAGGAGATGGAAGGGGAGGAGGAAACCCTTGAGCAAGAAGAAAACCACGTTCTTCACACTCCAAACAGATCAAGAGATCCACGATGACCCAGAGGAGGAGGCGACGAGTGCTCGTCATAGGAGACTCCATCCTGAGAGGTACGGAAGGACCCATCTGTCGCCAGGACCCCTCGGCATGAGAGGTATGCTGCCTACCTGGAGCAAAGATTCGGGATGTGATGGAGGTAATCCAGGCCAGGATCAAGCCCACCGATTATTACCCCATGGTCCTAGTCCATGTGGGTACTAATGATGCGGCCAGGAGAACCCCCGATCACCTGATGGCGGACTACTGTGCTCTGGGTGGCGTGCTGAAGGAGTTCGGTGCCCAGGTGGTTTTCTCTTCCATCCTACCAGTGACCGGACGAGGAAGACGGCAGGAGAACTGCATCAGAGAGACCAACTGGCAGCTTTGGCAGTGGTGTCTCGAGGCAGGCTTCGGCTTCCTGGACAATGACCCGCACATCACGACGAGGGACATGCTCAGCTGGGATGGGCTTCACCTGTCCCCCAAAGGTAAGCGTGTGTTTTCTACTAGGTTGGCGGATCTCCTCCGGTGAGCTTTAAACTAGGCTCGTCGGGGGGAGGGGAGTACGAGGGCAGGAGAAGCTGTGGACCACCAAACCATGTGGCACCCACAAGGACAGCCCAGCCTGAAGAAGGAGAACATTAGGAACCTGAAAGCCATGGGGAGGCCAGCACTACAGAACAGGTAAGAAACAAGAAGTTAAGGAACAATGGGCCCCTTGGGACTCGGAGCGGGGGGGCAGCAAAGGCACCAGTCGCAGGGCTCAAGTGCCTATATACTAATGCTAGGAGCATGGGGAACAAGCAGGATGAACTAGCGCTCCTGCTTGCACTAAACACCTATGACTTAGTGGGGCTAACAGAGACCTGGTGGGATTCATCCCATGACTGGGCGGTACATATTGAGGGCTATAGATTGTATAGAAAGGACAGGTCGGGGAAGAAAGGGGGGGGGGGGTTGCACTTTATGTCAGTGAGCAATACACATCAACCCTCATCAAGACAGAATCCAAGGTTGAGGAAGTAGAAGGATTGTGGGTTAGGCTACATGGGGGGCAAGGAGAAAGGGATTTGGTGGTAGGGGTCTGCTACAGACCCCCACACCAAGGGGAAGAAATAGATGCAGGGCTCCTGAGGCAACTCTCAGAGACCATAAAAGCCAAAGAGGCGGTAGTCATGGGGGACCTAAACTACCCGGACATCTGCTGGGAGACGCAGACAACAAGGTCCCATCGCTCACGCAGGTTTCTAACTTGTGTACAGGACCTCCACCTGACACAGGAGGTGCATGGTCCCACTAGGGGGAATGCCATACTGGATCTGGTATTGGCAACGGGAGATGACATGATAGGGGACCTCCAGATCGGTAGCTATCTGGGAGACAGTGATCACCTTATAATAGAATTCAACATAAGACGGCGAGTGGGTAAGGTAACTAGTAGGGTGAAAGTGCTAGACTTTAGGAAAGGTGATCTCAATGCACTCAGGCGATTAGTCAAGGAAGCACTGCAGAGTAGGAGATTTGATGGGATGGGAGCCCAAGAAGGGTGGCTGTGCCTAAAGGAAACGATCCTTCGGGCACAAAGCAAGACGATCCCCGAGCGAGGCAAAAGAGGAAAAGGGGCCAGGAGGCTTCCATGGCTGACCAGAGAAATCCAGGGCAGCCTAAGGGCCAAAAGGGGAGCACATAAAAAGTGGAAACAGGGTGAGATCACTAAAGATGAATATACCTCCTCTGCTCGTGCTTGTAGGGAGGCAGTTAGGCGGGCCAAAGCTACCATGGAGCTGAGGATGGCAACCCAAGTAAAGGACAACAAGAAATTGTTTTTTAGATATATTGGGAGTAAAAGGAAGGCCCAGGGAGGAATAGGACCGCTGCTAAATGGGCAGAAACAATTGATGACAGATAGGGGGGACAAGGCTGAACTCCTCAACGAGTTCTTTGCCTCAGTGTTCCTAAGTGAGGGGCACGACAAGTCTCTCACTGGGGTTGTAGAGAGGCAGCAGCATGGTGCCAGACTTCCATACGTAGATCCTGAGGTGGTGCAGAGTTACTTGGAAGAACTGGATGCCTTTAAGTTGGCAGGCCCGGATGGGCTCCATCCGAGGGTGCTGAAGGCACTGGCCGACATCATTGCAGAGCCACTGGCAGGAATATTCGAATGCTTGTGGCGCACGGGCCAAGTCCCGGAGGACTGGAAAAGGGCTAACGTGGTCCCCATTTTCAAAAAGGGGAGGAAGGAGGACCCGGTCAACTATAGGCCGGTCAGACTCACCTCCATCCTTGGTAAAGTCTTTGAAAAAATTATCAAGGCTCACATCTGTGAGAGCCCGGCAGGGCAAATTATGCTGAGGGGAAACCAGCATGGGTTTATGGCGGGCAGATCGTGCCTGACCAACCTAGTCTCTTTTTATGACCAGGTTACAAAACGCCTGGACACAGGAGGAGGGGTGGATGTCGTATACTTAGACTTCAGGAAGGCCTTCGATACAGTATCCCACCCCATACTGGTGAACAAGTTAAGAGGCTGTGATGTGGATGACTGCACACTCCGGTGGGTGGCGAATTGGCTAGAGGGTCGCACCCAAAGAGTCGTGGTGGATGGGTCGGTTTCGACCTGGAAGGGTGTGGGCAGTGGGGTCCCGCAGGGTTTGGTCCTTGGACCGATACTCTTTAATGTCTTCATCAGCGACTTGGACGAGGGAGTCAAATGTACTCTGTCCAAGTTTGCAGATGACACAAAGCTATGGGGAGAAGTGGACACGCCGGAGGGCAGGGAACAGCTGCAGGCAGACCTGGATAGGTTGCACAAGTGGGCAGAAAACAATAGGATGCAGTTCAACAAGGAGAAATGCAAAGTGCTGCACCTAGGGAGGAAAAATGTCCAGCACACCTACAGCCTAGGGAATGACCTGCTGGGTGGCACAGAGGTGGAAAGGGATCTTGGAGTCCTAGTGGACTCCAAGATGAACATGAGCCGGCAGTGTGACGAAGCCATCAGAAAAGCCAATGGCACTTTATCATGCATCAGCAGATGCATGACAAATAGGTCCAGGGAGGTGATACTTCCCCTCTATAGGGCGTTGGTCAGACCACAGTTGGAGTACTGCGTGCAATTCTGGGCGCCACACTTCAAGAAGGATGCGGATAACCTGGAGAGGGTCCAGAGAAGGGCAACTCGTATGGTCAAGGGCCTGCAGACCAAGCCCTACGAGGAGAGACTAGAGAAACTGGACCTTTTCAGCCTTCGCAAGAGAAGGTTGAGAGGCGACCTTGTGGCTGCCTATAAGTTCATCACAGGGGCACAGAAGGGAATTGGTGAGGATTTATTCACCAAGGCGCCCCCGGGGGTTACAAGAAACAATGGCCACAAGCTAGTAGAGAGCAGATTTAGACTGGACATAAGGAAGAACTTCTTCACAGTTCGAGTGGCCAAGGTCTGGAACGGGCTCCCAAGGGAGGTGGTGCTCTCCCCTACCCTGGGGGTCTTCAAGAGGAGGTTAGACGAGTATCTAGCTGGGGTCATCTAGACCCAGCACTCTTTCCTGCTTATGCAGGGGGTCGGACTTGATGATCTATTGAGGTCCCTTCCGACCCTAACATCTATGAATCTATGAATCTATGAATCATCACTGTCCTCACAGGAGACAGCAGGTTGGGCACTGATTTGTGTCAGAGCAGCTGCCTGGTGATGCTGTGGAGTTTGCCTCTAGCTGCTGACTTGGCTGCTTTAGGTTTGAATCCCAATGGCCTTCACAGACTGGAGCTGGAGCCAGTTCTTTGGAATTGAATTAGAAAATGAGTATGCTGTGGAGCTCCGGGAAGATTGGGATAAGACCTAAGAGATGGGGATGGGAAGACTCTGACTTGGGAAGGAGATAAGGAAGTCAATGTGGTGTCAGGGTCTTAAGAGGTGAGTAGAGAAGGGCAAGACTAAGCAAAGGAGCTACAGGGAGGACAAAAGACAAAAATAAAACACAGACTATAAGGATAGAAATAAAGATTGTCTTTATCCCCTTAAATTTTTTAAAACAGGATTCACAAAATCCAGATACTGAATCAGTCATCTAAAATAGCCAATAGCAAATTCTGAAGATAATGGCACATATGGATTGTCCTTTAGGTGAGGGGCCAGATTCTTTAAGTGCCTAAACTACCACTAATATTAAGTGGGATAAGAAGAGTCATGCCCTATCACCCAGGAAATGGGATCTGTGATTTTCAGTTTCTCTTCAACATGAAGGGAATCAAACCCCTTTTATGACCATTGTATTATTACCAACGGATTACTGGCTAAAGTAGTGGAACACACTTACACTGCTCTCACTGGCTGGAGGCATTTGCTGCAAAGAATATGAGTCTTGGGCTAGAAGGAGAGCACACAGGAGCGTTGAAGACTATATAGGCTGGTGCTTATGGCACTCAGCTGGAAGGAAGGTGTCATGACCCAAAGGTCTGATTTTTTTGTGTGTGCTTCGGCACTTAGAATTATCCCCGTGGGTATACCACTTCGTTGCACGGAGGAGTTCTGCTGCGCAGAGAACCCGCGTGCAGGGAAGTGTTCCCGCCACTTTGCAGCGATCTTTGCAGGGTGCATTTCCTTTGCAGCACAGAAATGCACGGTGCAAAGGTTTCCCGCTCGTCGTATGCAAATTCGTGCCCCGCAATTGGCTAGTTCTAAATTATTCACACGTGGCGGCTAGCGATTGGCCTGCTAGCCATATAAGAGGCTTGAGCAGTTTCCGCCCAAGCCAAAGAGGACTCCGCATTCATCTCGTGGGGACTCTGGGTGTGCGCAGCAGGGTAATAGAAACCCTGTGTGTCGCTCAGAGGAGTTTGGCAGCCTGATCCACCGCCCACCTCTTCCCGTCTTCGAACGGAGCCTACTATAAGACGTAAGGACGAGTTTAATGCGCGCTTGTTCTGGACATCCGGAGTTTGTCATGTTCTGTCTGCGTGGAGCCTTGCAACCTCCACGTGTGTTCGTGGTTTTTGTTGTAACTGCAGCTCAAGCAAGTTCTCAGCCTACACCACGACCATCTTGGTGTAAGTAAAATAATCTTAAAATCAACCGTTATGTGTCTGTGCCTAATTCTAGCTTGGCGCCCGCCCTCTCCAACCCGGCCTGCCCGGGCTGCTGGCCACAGTCCGCGTGCAGAGCGACGTAAGCGACCCGGGGTCAGACCCGGCGCGCACAGAAGGAATTGTTGGGTCACTTTTGCTCACAAGTCTGTTTTCTCTTCTTATCCAGGACCTATTTAATTATAATAGAATAGCAAGTGGGGAGGAAAACCCAGGCATCCCCTTTTTGGTTTTGAATATGCAGAACCTCCATCTGTGGTTTAAAGGAAAGGCGTCACAGACTCAGGCTCCTTCCTTTTTTCAAAATAGGCCATCTCATCCTACAGAAAAAGTGAAGAGTGACACCTTCCAAGTCTATTATAGAGCCTAGTGGAAAGGTCAGTCTTCAGGTATGGACTGCAGAGGATTTGATTTCATAAAATGAAGAAGGACTCAGGTCTCACCAGTCCTGAAGGAAGACCTCAAGCTGAAGCTTATTGTGCAGAAGGTCACAATGGGCTCCAAGCTGAAGCCTCTTGTGCATGGCAATGTCACCCACAAAAATCAGAATTAGGCAATAGACCCAAAGTACTATGACACACACTACCAAATTGTTACAGTTTTTTATCTGCTATGACAAAAGTCCTAAGATGCCATGTCACTTCACTGCAGGTGATCTGTAATAATTCCTTCTTGGATTATTGATAGTGATTATTGGAAATGAGAGTCCAACAAAAAAGGGAAATGGTCTTGCTAGACAGAAATCAGCTTGGCAAGGTAAAGGACTCATGGGAAGACAATACTATCTATTAGGGCTGTGCGAAGCTTCAGTCCCTGATTCGATTCAGTGGAGATGCAGCCCGATTCAATGTCCAAATCTCCAAATCCAAATTGAATCAGAGGGCCCTTTAATTTCTCCGAATCTAATCAGAACCCTCCAAATTGATTCACAGAGATTCAGAAAAGTTCAGCAATTCAGACATAGACCCAGCTTTAAATATTTTTTCTACATACCTCTAGGTAGCAGGTAGTTCTTGAATTCTGTGATGCTGGGGCACATGGCGTGTCCCACAAGAGTGTAGGGGCCTCCCCAGCATGCTCAGCAGCAGACCCAGAAGTGGACCAGAAGTTCACAGGGGGGGTCCCCTGCACATACCCCCAGCTCGATGACTGGTGCCTCCTGGGTCTGGCAGGAGGGGGGACCCAGTGTCCCCCCATGGCTGATCAAGCACATGGAGGGCCCCCCTGCACTCCTGAAGGACGCTCCAAGTGCCCCAGCATCTCAGCATTCACAAGCCGTGCTGGTACCTGAAGGTATGTAGAAAAAACATTTAAAGCTGCATCTGTGTCCAAATCACTGATTCTCTGACTGAGCATTGAATCTTCAGATTCAGCCGAATCAAATCAGGGACACTGATCTGAATCAATGAATTGAATCACTGTCCTTGATTCGGGTTGAATTTGAATCCAAATCAAATAGGGCCCATTTTGCACACCCGTACTATCTATCTAAAGATAGATCAATCTAAAGATATTGAATAATATGTGTCTCAGCTCATACATTTTATGGCCAGCATTGGTGTGTGCAGCACCACACTAAGGTGGTTACACAGCACCTGATCCAGGAGGTAGCATGAAAGGAGCAGGCACAGAATAATTCACCACAGTACTGTGAAGTGCAATACCATATTTGCAGGCCAATCGTGTTAAGAAGAGAGAAAAGCCCAATCCTGAAACTCTCTTGAGATGTGGGAACAGTTCTTTTCTCCCTAACCAAACTAGTTTTTGTGGTAGATTTACTATCACGCCAATTTGGAACAGTTCTTATTCATATATGAAACTTTTAGGCAGGGAAGGGAATTGCCTCTAGACCAGGTCCCAGAGGGAGTAAATATGCTTTCTTAAGAACTAATTGGTCATTTGGGCATCAGAAAAAAACACAGCTGTTGATATAGAAACCATGTAAGTACATCCAATTTATTTCTGCTTGGGATGTCTCCCACCCATTTGGTAGAAGATTCTCTTGTTCAGCATACCAACAGTCTGTTACCCTATTTAAAATAATTCAGATCTGAGATGGATGTACCTTTTCTCTCTCTCTCCTTTCTTTCTTTCAGTCTTATAGGGTGATGAAGCAGGAACCATTAATTATAGGAGAATGAAGCAGGAACCATTAATATGTCATATTTCCTGGAAACTTATTTCCGCTGTTAGGTGAGTTTCTCCTATTGTATTCTATGTAATGTGTGATACTCCTTTTGAAACAATATTGTAAATGTAGTCATTGGGAGTTCAGTGTCTCCAGCCTCCTCTCCAGTGGCTTAAAAACTGTGATTTTCAGAAGGACCAAAAAAAAAAAAAATGAGGTGCTTATTGAGGGAGTTTTGTTTTTGTTTTTTTTACTTTCCATGAAGTTACACAGAAGCAGAGACTGATCGGGGACAGATTCATGTTGTGTTTAGTTCAAGAAAAATCACTGAAGTCTAGTGTACAATGAATACTGCTTTCATGGAATCTAGCACTATATATTTGAAAATAAAGGAGCCGTTATGGTAAAATAAACCTGACATTCACTCTCCCAAAAAAGAGACTAAAACCAAACAGGGAAGCAGGGAATATGTGTAACCTCTGTCTCTGCCTCTGTCAAATCAGCCACAAAATAGCATTTCAGAGTCAAATGTCTGTTACTAAGAATGTCCTGCGCATGCCTCTCAGCTTTTGTTCACTGGGTGATGGGAATAGGAGCAGAAAATCAGCTGTGTCCATCTCACTAATCCACCCTCTTTCTAGCTCCTTCTTGTTGGGGCACCACATATTTTTCCTTGTTGGCTGCCCAATGACCAGTTTCAAGAAAATTGTGATTTTCTCAAATCCTGCCTACATGACAGGGACAATAAATTAATCTCTCTATCCCCTAAAACTATGTCCTAATAATTCAGCTGGTCGGCTACTGGGTGAGAAAACCCTTCTCCTCCAGAATAAAACAGTTTTCTTGATGACAATTTTTCTCTGTTTTCAGTAACTGCTACACAGTGATGTGCCTAGCTGGGTAATCTTCTTTCCTGCAAGGGGAATTAGAATCTCAAATATGCATTAATGCTAAAAATGCCACTTATGAAACTACATTTGAGCATATACATATTCTTAGATCAGTTAAAATAAAATGGATTTGGATTCACAGACCTTGAGCTTAGAGGTCACTTCTGCTGCAGACACTATTATAGGACTTTTTCAGGTACTCCAAGGAGAAACTAAGTTCTTCAAGAGGCAGCTCTGTCAGGGAACGTGCTTGTCTGAAGGTGCAAATTACTGGAAGTTGTTTCATTATTAGAAGACTTTGCAAACAACTGGACTGAGTTGCTTTTCTCTGTGACTATGGAGGATAGAAGCCTGCCATTCATTTGCAATGCCCATATTAATGAATTAGTGGCCACTTAATCTCTAAACTGTGACTTAATTTACCTACTGAATTAGCTAGTGCCTAGATGCTCTGGAGCTGTGTTCTGCAAAATACTGAAAATATACCATGTAATGGTTTTGTCACTAAAATACCATTATGGTTTTGATTTTAGCTTTTTAGTGATGCACTGCTTCTAGTTACCCCCCCCCGCCCAAAAAAAAAGAAGCCCAACCTAACAACTCCAAAACAAAACAAAAAGAACCTAATAATCTTCCTTTTTCCCCATCCTTCAATCTATTTCACATTTTCCCCTTCCAGTTATTTAGTTATATCTTTGAGAATACACGGCATTTCCTTAAATTCTTTGCCCTGCCATCATCAGATGCAAAGTAGGAGATGGATTTTATTTGGTACAGAGAAGCTTAAGAAATAAATCAAAGAGAAGAATAAACCCAGCGGTTTCAGAAGTCAATTTTATTTTCAATATTTATAGTCTTCTCATCAAAAATCTATTGTTTTCATTGAAAAGTATTTGGAAACACAGAAGTTTAAACATAATGACAATATTGTTTATATACAGATGTCTTTACCCATAAACCATGTCCACTGTGTTCATGGTAATTATTTTATTGTTTCATTAATTCATTCACTTCTTCTTGTAGGTCCAAGGTTTGGTGAACAAATGGCCATGGGGACCTTAAGACTGTCAGCTATTTTGTTCTGTCAGGTCTTTCCAATACCCACAGCTCCAGCCTTTCCTGTTTGTGGTGTTTCTACTAATATACCTTCTAACTGTCATGGGGAATGGGGCTATCATGGTGGTGACAAAAGCAGATTCTCAACTCCACACCCCTATGTATTTTTTCCTATTCCATTTATCCTTTCTGGATATCTGCTATTCTTCAGTTACAGTCCCAGAGATGCTGCAAAACTTCATGGTGGATAGGAAAACAATTTATTTCCCTGGCTGCATTTTCTAGATGAGCTTAATTCTCCTGTTGTCCTGTTCAGAAATTTTCATGCTATCAGCAATGACCTATGATCGATACGTTGCTATCTGTGACCCACTGCATTATGGTGGAACCATGAACAAGGAAGTCCGCATAAGACTAGTGTGTGGTGTATGGCTGATCAGTATCATTCATGCGCTGACAAACACTGGTCCTGTGTTACATTTACATTTCTGTGGGCCCAAGGAAGTGAATAATTTCAGCTGTGAGCTCCCATCTCTACTAGAAGTGTCCTGCTCAGAGACATTTGTCAGTAAAATTACATTTCTCACTTCAGTTATGATTGTAAGTTTGGTCTCATTCTCTGTCACTCTGGTCTCTTACATCTGCATCATCTCCACCATCTTGAGGATGCAGTCTGCTGAGGGTCGGAGTAAAACCTTCTCTACCTGTAGCTCGCACCTCACTGTGGTTGTTCTGTATTATGGGGCTGGTTTGTTTCGATATCTGAGACCAAGTTCAGCCTCTTCGGTTGTTCTTGACAGACTTTTCTCCATCCAGTACAATATCTTAACTCCCATGTTAAATCCTATTATCTACAGCCCGAGAAACAAGGAGGTAAAGGCAGCTCTGGGGAATACATTGGGGAAAATTCAAAGCATGTAAATGTATTTTAATATGTGGTAATATCAATAGGCTAATGGGAACTAGAAATTAAAATATTCTGATGTTATGTAACTAGTTGACACAGGCTTTTAGTCCATAAAGCAATTAAATTCTCCTTTAAGCATAGGAATGTTTGTGCATAAGAATGGGAGCTCACAATTGAAATTGTTCACTTGTTACATAAATGTACAGAGCCTGGGAAACAAGCTGGAAGAATTGGAAATCCTTACATAGTCCTGGAACTATGATGTGATTGGAATAACAGAGCCTTGATGGGAGCTCGCATGAGTGGAGCACTGACACGGATGGGTACAAACTGTTCAGGAAGGACAGATAGGGGAGAAGAAGATGAGGATTTGCACTTTATGTAAAAGAGTCTCAGAGCTCTCAGATTTCTCAGAGCTCTGGTATGAAACTGGATATAGGCCCATTGAAAATCTTTGGGTTAAGGTTAGACGGGAGAGCAACAAGGATGATGCTGTAGTGGGTGTCTGCTAAAGAGCACCACACCAGGAAGAAGCAGTGGATAAGGCCTCGTTCAAACAGCTAGCAGAAATTTCCTGATCACAGGCCTTGGTTGTCATGGGGGACTTCAACCACACTGACATCTGCTGGGAAGGCAATACTGCAATGAACAGGCAATCCAGAAAGTTTTTTGAGACAAGTGTTTGGGACATCTTTCTCGTGCATGTGATGGAGCGGCCAACTAGGGCCAACTAGGGTTCTTTTTGAGTTGCTACTCACAAATGGAATAATTGGTGGGAAATATACTAATAGACAACTTGGGCAACTCTAACCATGAAATGATAGAGTGCAGGATCCTGAGGAAAGGGAGGATGGAGAGCAGCAGAGTAAAGGTCCTGGACTTCAAAAAAGAAGACCTTGGCTCACTCAGGGAACTCATGGGCAGGATCCTCTGGGAAGCCAGTCTGAGAGGGAGAGGAGTCCAGGAAAGCTGGCTGTACTTCAAAGAAGCCTTACTGAGAGTGCAGGAGCAAACCATCTTGATGTTCAGGAAGACTAGCAAGTATTGCAGAAGACCAGCTTGGCTTAGCAGGGTACTCTTTAGTAAAGAAATCACAAAAAGGAAGCTTATAAGAACTGAAATCTTGGACAAATAACTAGAAAAGAATATAAGAACACTGCTTGGCCATGCAGGGATGAAGCCAAGAAGGGCAAAACACAATTGGAGTTGCAGCTAGCAAAGGATGTGAAGGGGAACAGGAACAGTTTCTACAAGTATGTCAGTAGCAAAAGGAGGATCAGGGAAAGTGCGGATCCCTTACTGAGTTGGGGAGGCAGTCTTGTGACAGAGGATGCAGAAAAGGCTGAAGTGCACAATGCCTTCTTCGCCTCAGTCTTCACAGGCAAGGTCAGATCCCAGACTACTGCACCAGGCAACACAGTTTTGGGAGGAGGTGAGCAGACCTCATTGGTGAAAGAACAGGTTACAGACTATTTAGAAAAGCTGGACATATACAAGTCCATGGGACCAGATGGGATGCATCCGAGGGTGCTGAGGGTGGTGGCTGATGAGATTACAGAGCCATTCACCATCATCTTTGAAAACTCCTGGTGATCAGGAGAGGTCCTAGATGATTGGAAAAGGGCAAAGGTAGTACCATATTTAAGAAAGGGGAAAAGGAGGGTCTAAGGAACTACAGACCAGTCAGCTTCACCTCAGTCCCTGGAAAAATCATGGAGCAGATCCTCAAGGAATTCATTTGTAACCACTTGGAGAAGAAAAAAAAAAGTGATTCAGAACAGCCAGCATGAATTTGCCAGGGACAAGTCATACCTGGCCAACCCGATTGCCTTCTATGATGAGGTGACTGGGTCTGTGGACATGGGGAGACCAGTGGATGTGGTGACCTTGATTTTAGTAAGGCTTTGATACAGTCTCCCACAACATTCTCCCAGGCAAGCTAAGGAAGTATGGACTGCATGAATGGACTGTAAGGTGGATAGAAAACTGCCCACTTCAGAGGATAGTAATCAGAGGGTAGTAACCAACCCAAGCGGGTAGTAATTACTACCTCAGAGGGTAGTAATCAACCCAAAAGATTAGTAAGCAATGACTCATTGTCTAGTTAGCAGTCAGTATCTAGTGAAGTGCCCCAGGGGTCAGTCCTGGGGCCAGTTTTGTTCTGTGTCTTCTTCAGTGACCTGGAAGATGGGATGGAGTGCACCCTCAGCAAGTTTGCAGATAACATAAAGATGTGGGGAATAGTAGATATGCTGGAAGGTAGAACTAGGATTCAGATTGACTTAGACAAATTGAAAGATTGAGCCAAAATAAATCTCATGAGGTTCAACAAAGTCAAGTACAAGCTCTTGCAATTAGGACAGAACCATCTTATGAACCAGTAGAGGCTGGGGGATGACTAGTTGGACAGCAGCTATACAGGAAAGGACCTGGGGTTTACAGTTGACAATGAGCTGAATATGAACCAGCAGTGTGCCCTTGTTGCCAAGAGAGCTAATGGAATACTGGGCTGCATCAGTAGGAGTGTAGCTAGGAGGTGAAGGGAAGCGATTATCCCCCTCTATTCAGCACTGGTTAGGCCACATCTGGAGTATTGTGTTCAGTTTTTGCCCCTCCCCCCTCCCCCCACTACAAAAGGAATGTGGATAAATTAGAGTGGGTTAAGCAGAAGGCAGCAAAAACTTTGAGGGGGCTGAGGGACATGACTTATAACTATGAGGAAAGCCTGAGGGAACTAGGCTTATGTATTATAGAGAAGAGGAGACTGAGAGGACTTAATAGCAGCTGTCAACTCCTTGAAGTGGGGTTCAAAAGAGGATCAAGCTGGACTGTTCTCAGTGGTGGCAGATGACAGAACAACAAGTAGCAACAATCTCAAGTTTCAGCACTGGAAGTTTAGGTTAGATATTAGGAAGAATTTTCTCACTAGGGGGGTAGTAAAACACTGGAAACGGTTACCCAGAGAGGTGGTGGAATCTCCATCCTTGGATGTTTTCAAAATCTAACTAGATAAAGCTTTGGCCAGGATGATCTAGCTGGGGATGATCCTGCATTGATCAGGGTGTTGGACTAGATGACCTCCTGAGGTCTCTTCCAACCTTCATTTTCTTTGATTCTATGCTTCTCTATAGTGCCATGACAATATTCAATACAGCCTTTTGTAAAGGCATTGTAGGAGCAGAGATGTATTGAAGGCATGAATGCTGCTGAAGTTATCATAGCCAAGAATGTATGAAATAGTTCAGCTTTTCTTTTTCCTTTTTTTTCTGGGGAGTGAGAATAAGTGTACCATCTTGTGGCTAGAGCACTGACTTGAGAAAGAGTGATTCCAATGAATCTGTTTTTATGCAAAATTAGCATATTCAACAAGACAGACAGTGAAAGCTTGAGCCTGAAATACTCCATAATCTGGAAGCTAGGTTCTTTAGAGAAGTGGGAAATGTGGGTTTTTGTCCCTGCTTCAGAATTGGACAAAGAAGACAGTAGTGTTCTGCATGAGGAACCCCACCTTTATCAGCTGAGTGCTCTAAACAATTCATATGGAAAGAGCATCACCATCACTTCCTTCTTGGATTTTCATGAAAAATATTTTACCTACCTCCACGAGAGTTTGACAACTGTGAATCATATATTACATAAGTTACCCCTTGATGTTGTTCTTAAACAAGAGAAATTTAAAAATAAACTTGATCACAAAATTGTGGAACAAGAAACCTTCCAGAGACTGGATTGTCTGACGTGTGGTCTCATTACTTCAGTTAACATCTCTGATTCAGTATATAAAGTCTAGCTCTGCCCTGACTCCTGCTTGAGTTCATGACAAATGCTCATGGACCAAGTGAAATCCGACTTAAAAGCAGCTGTTAAGGAAGTTTGTAGCATCAGAAACCTTCTAATGGGTTAAATGTTTGCCCTATAAATTGTTTGCAATCTGGGAAGTTCCCCAGTCCTCAACTGATTTATCCCCTTTTGAACTCCTGTATAGGAAACAAAGGAGTATAATAGACCCCCTTATGGAGGTCTGGTAGACTCAGTGTATGAGACCCCAAAATATAGTTCAATATACTCTTCAACTTTGGGAATTGCTAGAGGCTCACAATCCCATACATTTCTCCCGGTTACCTGACTCCTCATCACCATTCTCATGGGAGGGACAAGGCTGGGCAGGGACTTGTGTTTAACCAGTTGCTGGGTGGTGCTGTGTACTTTGCCTCTGACTGGGCTGCTTTGGGTTTGAATCCCAGTGGTCCTAATATGACTGCAGCTGGAGCCAAGTAGAGGGATTAGAAGTATGGAGTGATTTACACTGTGAAGCTAGCATGATTATGACAAAACCTAAGAGAAGGGGCTCGGGGAGACTTTGACTTGGCAAGGAGATGAGGGAATCAGCATAACGTTGGGACTTGAAGCGGTGAGTGGATAAGGCCAGGAATGAGAAAAGAGCTAACGGGAGGAAACGGAAAAAATGGAACATAGACTGTAAGGGTAGAAACAGACATTGCCCTTGCCCCCTTAATTTTTTTTATGGCTGCACAAATGCCAAGAGAGCAGACATACATAATCATTGTCATGCCACAAATGGGCAAAGTCAGTGGCCACAACAATGGTAGTAATAGGTTGTGCTGTTTTTCATTGGCCAGCATCTGTTTGCTCTGTGAAGGAAGAGGTTGGGAAGCTTGGGACTGCCTTAGCTCTCAAGCTGCCTTGGGCAGGTGCTCTGGAGGTTTGAGGACCCAATCCTGAGGGCCCAGGAATTCCGGTACAGGATTGGGCCCATCAAGTCCCTGGAATGCCTGCCTGGCTGTACCAACCTATGGAGATGTATTCCAGGGAATTTCAGGGCATGTCTCTGTAAGGAGAGAAAGCCAGGATTTTCCTACTTATGAAAATGAACTCTGAGATCTTTGGGGCGTTTCTCTCTTCCTTCCTTATGAAGCCCACCCAGGAGGCCCCACCCAGATGCTTTTTTTAAGATGCTGAAAGCAGTCATAGGAATTGTGTATGCAGGGAGGGAGATAGTAACAGAGTTTACAAATAAAGGACTATCATAAAGAGTTGTGAATATGTACATCTTTATTCAGCCCGTGTGTTTGCATTCATCAGTACATTGTGATACAGGCTGTGGTGACATACTTGTTTTCAATCTCCATTTCTTAAATATATTTCTTTTGCTGTAGTTTGTCATAATTTTTTATATGTGTGTCCACCTATGTTCTCTCATGAGTACAGACACTTGTTCTTCTCTATCCCCCAATCTGATCCCTGAATACCTGTCTCCTGCATATATGTTCTGCTCCTGTTCCACCAGCCTATCTTAGGTTAAAGACAGACATTACTAAATGAGGCAGATCAGCTGTGCCAGGAGGTGTCCTAGTTGTGCTGATCCCCTTCATTGGGAAAACACATATCACCCACTGACCTGCTCATTGATGCTGTGGGACAATGAGCAATATGATCTCCCAGCGCTTGTATGCCCAAGGAATTCCCAAACAGGATCAGGCTCCTGAAGCCCCTGGAACATCTCCCCAGTTTTTTCCTCTTACAGAGACAAGCCCCAGGGAATTTAAGGGTGTGTTTTCATCAGGAGGGAAAGCTGGAGTGGTATAACATGCAAGTGGGCAAAATATGGACTGCGGGCCACAACCTCTGAGGGATTTTGTCTGGCCTGCAGCAGGTCTCTCAGTCCTGCTTGGCCTAGGTGCAGGGTCATTCCTACTGTCCCCAGGCTCACAGTAGGGCTGGGGTGGTGTAGAGGCCAGACTCCATTTTCCAGCAGCCCTCATGGCAGTGGCTTCTTCTGGCTGCTGCCACCAGTGGACCTGGGCCCACTGCCCAGGCACCACTGCTTATTCACCATGCTACCATTGCTGGGTGCAGGACCCATGCAGGTAGGGCACTTGGCCAGCTGGCTGGGATGGGGCCACAGGTGGACAGGCAGCAGTGTCCCAGAGTGAGACAGGTAGGCACGGCCAGGGAGACCCCAGGGTCTTTGGGTGGCGACAGCATGGAGCCAGGGCTGGAGCAGAGCTACAGTCTGGTCTCTGCACTGCCATGTGAAGGGTGTTGGTTCCCTGGGCAGGGGCGTCTGGGGAGCAGATCCTGGCTCTGCCTCAGCCCCAACCTCATGCTGTCACTGACCCAAGATCCAATACATTGTTCCAGATGCAGCTTTCCACCTGCCTCAGACCCCATCCTGTCCTCTCACCCTGCCTGCATGGCTCCTGGGCAGTCCCCATGGAGGCCTCAGGATTGCTGGGTGGTGACAGCATGGGGCTGGGGCTGAGCCAAAGCTGTGATCAGCTCCCCACATGCCCCTGTGACAGGCACCAGTTCTGCAAGCAGAACACAGCTCTTTCTCAGCCTCATACTGTTGCCCTGAAATCCTGCGGTCTCCCTGGAGACTGGCTTGGAGTCAGGCAGGCAGGGCATGTGGCCAAGCATACAGGACGGCACCAGGGGTAAGCAGGGAACTTTGTTCAGAGCCAGGTCTTGGATCTTGTCATAGTGATGTCACAACCCAAGGGTGTGATTTTTGTTTTTGTGTGTGCTTTGGCGCCACTGAATTATTTTCCCGCCAAATTGTAGCTTTCTTTTTAGGGTGCATTTCTTCTTTGCAGCACAGAAATGCACAGTGCAAAGAGTTCCCGCCATTTGTATTATAATTCGAGCCCCATTATTGGCTTGCGTGAAATTATTCACACGTGGCGGCTAGTGATTGGCTTGCTAGCCGTATAAAAAGCTTGAGTGGTTTCCACCCAAATTGGAGGACTCCACGAACACCAGGAGGAGGAGATCTTCACGCTGTGTGAAGATCTCTAAGCGCTGTGGAGCCTTTCGGACCCAGCACATTTCAAGCAGGCAACAGAGGTCTGATCAGCCTCTAGCCTCTCCCCGTCGCCGAGTGCAATCCTCAACGTATCCCAAAAGGATCCAAGGAGCCTCGACAACTCTGTGGGAGAGACCCGAGCTTGTTGTAGTCCTCAAACGAGGATTTAAGCGGAGCTGTGCCTGGGAAACTGTCCAGCCTACACCGCGACCATCTTCGGTGTAAGTAAACAATCTTGAATCAACCATTACGCCTCCGTGCCTAATTCCAGCGTGTCGCCTGTTTTCTCCGACCTAGCGTGCCCGGGCTGCTGGCCACAGCCCGCACGGCGCGAAAAAGGGCCTGGATCGCTCCCGGCCCGCACAAGTGACAGCATGGGGCCAGGGCTGGGGCAGAGCCACAATCTGCTCCCTGCACACTCCTGTCCGTGCAACCAGCACCAATTACAGGGCAATGCTGGGAGCAGGTCATGGTTCTGCCACAGCCCCAGCCCTGTGCTGTCACCTCCCCATGACCCCAGCCTCACACACCAGTTCCACTTCTGAACATTGCTCCCCATCTTGCTGAGGCCCCGTTCTGCATAGGGAGCTTTGGTGAGATGTTGTGCAGAGGGGTGAAGGTGCTTACCCAGCCTGCAACAGCTCAGTACATCTCCCTATGTGGCACACAGGCCAAAATATTTGCCCACCCTTTTTCAAACAGGTCCAAAGCCAGTTGTCTTTCCTGTCATACGTTGGTGTTATGAATGGACAAGAAGGCATGGTTTGATTCAGGTCTTAGGTCTTTCTTTGGGCTGTGTCCCCCTGGCCTTGGCCTGCTGCTTTCTGGATGGACCCCTCCACCAAATGTCTACTGTCTCAGGACCCTAGGGTCTCAGGCTGCTGCTCCAGCTTTTCCCATCTGGGCTCCTCAACCCATCTCACCCTTTGTAGGCTCTGGGCCCATTGGACTCTGTCTCACCCCTCATGAGCTCTGGGACTCTCGGCTTGAGTTTCACTCTTTCTGGTCTTTGGGTTTGTGTTCTTAATCTTTTCAGTTTCATACCACAATAGTGCTGTTGAAAGCAGTGCTCCCCCCATGAAAGATTTAGCACCTAAGGTGCCCATTACACCCTTCTCATGATACATTTGCAATGCATGTTCACATGGGCAATCACATAGCTCCTGAGCATGTGCTGAAGGCTGGGAAAAGCATAGGCATGTTCCAAGGAGAGTATGAGTCATCAGACTGTACCTAGCAATAAACCTTGCCTACCGGGTTTTTGATGCCAGGTGAGAAGGAAAGTCCTCCCATTTTTTAGCCCAAGAGCCTAGTGGTTAAGGTTCTTGCCCAGAATGCAATAAACTAAGGGTCAAGGTCCTCTGTCACAGAGGGTAGGCTTCACCCTGCATTTCTCTGATTTTGGCTTGCAGTGCTCTAAATTTCAGATCTGAGGTTAGAAAGCATCCAGGGAGGGCACCCCCATCCCCACATTTGCAGTCACTATGGTTTGAAGACTTATATTCACTTATGTATGCAGAGCCACATCTCTGCCCAGCCAGACAGCAGCCTACGCTGTATGCCTAGCGACTACAAATACAGACTCTACATGGGGTAGAAGGGCATGAATTATGAAACAATGGCACTTATGCATATGAGCGCCAAATGGATGGGTAAACTGAAAAAGAATCTGCCATTGGGATCTGGAAAGCAGGATTCATAAGAGCCTGACAAAGAATGGGACACCTAAAGCAGTCAAGAAGAAATGCTGAAGAGAAGGACACACATGGAATGCCTTTAAAGTGTAGGGTCAGATTCTTCAAGTGTCTAAATTATGACTAATACTAAGGGGGAACATAGACGAGACATATCCTGTTATCCAGGAAATGGGATCTCAGATTTCCAGGCTTGAACTCCTTCTCTGACCACAGCACTGTTATCACCAGGTTATTGTCTAAGGTAATGGAGCACTTTTGCAATCCACCTTCTGGCCTGAGGCATTTGCTGCAAAGAATACAAGTGTCTTGGGCCAGAAAGAAGGCACAGAGAAGGAATCAAGACTACATAACCTAATGCTTATGGCAGTTATGAGGTAGGAGTTGATGGGTCAGTGCTGCTCCCAAATCTGTTTTCTGTTCTTTTACAGGGCCTATTTAATTACAATAGACAGGCGGGCCAGGAAACAGGGATAATGCCCCAGGCCTCTGCTTTTATCATTGTTGCACTAAAGCAGCACCTCAAGCTGTGGTTTAAAAGAAAGTTCTCAGAGACTCAGGCTCTAACTTCCTTTCTGGCCCTCTCACCCCTGACTCTTAAATCTTGGCCTGCAAGATAGCTTAGATTCTTCTACAAAAAAGGGTGAAGAATACCACCTCCCAAGTCTCTTATAGAGACTAGTGCAAAGGTCAGTCTGCAGGGGAGGGGAGTAAATGATTTGATTTCATGAAGGCAAAGAAGTACCCAGAACCTAGGTCTCACACTTCCTAAAGGAAGACTCCAATCTCAAGTGTGTTGTGCAGAAGGTGCATGGCAATGTTACTCATGAGAAGCAGAATTAGGGGCTCTGGATATCAAGAGACTGAACATTTTAGGGTGGGTCTGTAGTTCAGGAGCACTTCCCTCTTTTCCATTGATTCATATGAGTCACATCCTGCTTCTCTAAATCATTCTTCACGGGCTCCTAAATGTCACTCAATGGTTGTATCAAAGCATAGGTGCCTAAGTTTTGAGAGCTGTAACGCCTTAGTCAAGATGTCACGTGACCAATCTAGAGTGCTTTCCAAGCATAGGTATGGGAAGATCCCTAGGGATTTACAACACATACTAACAAATGACTACAGCTTTTACCTTAGATGACATGCAGTCATGTGGTAGTTTATCACCACATCTACTTGAAACACTTCCTTTTCTTTTAATCAAACTAATAGACAAGGAAGGGAATCACCTCAAGACCAGGTCACAGAAGTACCAAACATTATTTCTTAAGACCTAATTGACCATCTGGGCATCAGAAAAAAATCTTCAGATGATATAGAAGTGATGTAAGTACATCAGGTTTGTTTCTGCTCTGGATGTCTCCCACCCATTTGGTACAAGAGTCTCTTATTTTGGAAAGCAAGTCAGTTACTCTATTTAAAATAATTCAAATTTGAAACCAGTGTGCACTCTCTTTCTCCTGTCTTGCTTTCTTACTGAAGTCTGAAGTGTTAACATCTCATATTTCCTGGAAACTTCTTTTCACTGTTAGGTAAGTTTATCCTATTGTCTTTCCATGTAATGCATGATTTTCCTTTTGAAACCATATTGTACATGTAGTAATGGGAAGTTCAGTGTCTTTGGCCTCCCCTCCAGTGGCTTAAAAACTGTGACTTTCAAAAGAAGCAAAAAAGAATGAAGTGCTTAAAGAGAGGATTTTTTGACTTTCCATGAGGTTACACAGTGTAGCCCATAAGAATCTTTGAAAAGAAAGATCAAAGTTGATTTGTTTAATAATTCCCCACATTCTTCAATTCAGACAGAAATTGGACGTGCTCTGGACTTCCTCTCTATTATAATTTTTATTTTTAGCTGAAAAATTCTGCTCCTCAGTTTTGCTACTTCATGTGCCCTATGATTTGAATGTATCTGTAAGCCAAAGACTGAATTTTTCCACCTCTAATGAGAACTTCTTGGAAGGTCCAGCAAGATGACTTATTAACTGCTCTAGACCATTATACTCCTGCCCCCCCTGGTGTCACACACTATATCTTCTAAGTTCTTTCCCTTCAAATTCATCTGTTGAATCTATATGCAGGCTCTGTCTTTTTATAGGATGCTAAGTTGCCTCCACTCTATTCCGGTACATAGCAAGGGTCACCACACTGTTTTAGACCATTCCTGCATAAAAAAATGAGCCTTTCACTGTGGCCAAGAATGGTAGAGGTAGACCTTACTTTAGCCCAGAAATAAGGATCTTCAGCCTCCAGGAGGATAATTTAATGGGATCAGAGTGTTTTGTAGCTGTGATGGTCTAGAAAATGTCTGACAGGCAAGACTTTTTTTGTGAGATTTATGATTGGATCAACTCTATAGTTGGGAGAGCTGTTAAGCTAGCTTTCAGGCATCAAATGCCCTTACTCAGGCCACTTGAAGCACAGAATGTTATCCAATACAACTCCAAACTGTACAGGTGATCCAATAAAAGTTATTGCAAAATAGCCATGCCTATAGGAGAATCATATGATTTCTGTATAGTGGCAGAGACTGGTCAGGGAGGGATTCACATTGTGTTTGGTCAAAAAAAGTCACTAAATCTAGGATATAATGGATACAGTTTCTAAAAAGTCCAACACTTTGTATTATTTGTAGAACTTTGTACTATTCCAGATGTGAAAATAAATTCATAGATTTCATAGATTTCATAGACATTAGGGCCGGAAGGGACCTCAGAAGATCATCGAGTCCAGCCCCCTGCCCAAAGGGCAGGAAGTCAGCTGGGGTCATAGGATCCCAGCAAGATAAGGATCCAGTTTTGTCTTGAAGGTGTTCAATGAAGGCGCTTGAACCACCTCCGGTGGCAGGCTGTTCCAGACCTTGCTCAGACAGTAAAGAAATTCTTCCTTATGTCCAACCTGAAATGATCTTGTAGTAGTTTGTGACCATTCGACCTCGTCATCCCTTGGGGTGCTCTGGTGAACAAACGTTTCCCCCAGATACTGGTGGTCACCCCGATAAACTTACAGGTGGCCATCAGATCACCCCTGAGCCTGCGCTTTTCCAGGCTAAAGAGCCCCATGGCTCTCAGCCTGTCATCATAGGGTCTGCTTCCCTGTCCTCTGATCATGCGCGTGGCTCTTCTCTGGACTCTCTCAAGCTTCTCCACATCCTTTTTTAATTGTGGAGCCCAAAACTGGACGCAGTACTCCAGCTGCGGCCTCACTAAGGCCGAGTACAAGGGGAGAATGACGTCCCGGGATCTGCTTGAGAAGCATCTATGGATGCAAGCCAGCGTTTTGGTCACCTTACTAGCCGCAGCATTGCATTGCAGGCTCATGTTCATCTTGTGATCAATGATGACCCCCAAGTCTCTTTCTTCCATAGTGCTAGCCAACATAGCACTGCCGAGCCTATAAGGATGCTGCAGGGTTTTTTTTTCCCAAGGTGGAGAACCTTGCATTTATCGGCGTTGAACACCATCAGATTCTTGTCCGCCCACTTGCTGAGCCTGTCCAGGTCAGCCTGGAGCACCCGCCTGTCTTCTGGTGTGGATGCTTTGCCCCAAAGTTTGGTGTCATCGGCGAACTTGGCCAGTCCGCTTCTGACTCCAGTGTCCACATCATTAATAAAGATGTTGAACAGTAGGGGTCCAAGGACAGAGCCTTGGGGGACCCCACTGGTCACAGGACACCACGATGAGTGACTTCCATCAATTACTACCCTGTGGGTCTGATCCCGGAGCCAATTTTCCAACCAATGGATCGTGGAGGACCCAAGGCAACAATTGGACAGTTTCTCCAAGAGGCGATCATGGAAAACCAGATCGAAGGCTTTTTTGAAGTCAAGATATATGACATTAATCTCTTCTCCCTTGTCCAGGTGATAGGTCACCTGGTCATAGAAGGAAATGAGATTGGTCAAGCAAGACCTACCCGCAACAAACCCGTGCTGGCTATCCCTTAAGATGTTGGCGTTGGCCAGTCCATTAAGGATGGCCTCTTTAATAAACTTTTCTAAGATCTTCCCCGGGATAGAAGTCAGGCTGATGGGCCTATAGTTAGCCAGATCCACTTTCCTCCCTTTCTTGAAGATAGGCACCACATTGGCCTTCTTCCAGTCTTCGGGCACTTCACCAGAGCACCAAGAGTTTTCAAAGATCCATGCTAGAGGCTGGGCTACGATGCTCGCCAGCTCCTTGAGTACCCTGGGGTGAAGATTGTCAGGGCCAGCTGACTTGAAGGTATCCAGCTTCTCAAGATGTTCCTTCACAAAGTCAGCATTAATGGAGGGCAGGGGATCACCCTCACCCGGACTTCCCGGCCCTGTAGCGGGCATGGGCGTCCCATGGGGCTGATGAAAGACTGACGCAAAGTACCTATTTAATAGTTTGGCTTTTTCCTGGGCGTCAGTTGTCAGTTGCCCCATCTGGTTCATCAGGGGTCCAATGTTGCCCCTGCTTTTCCTCCAGCTCCCCACATATCTGAAAAAAGACTTTTTATTGTCCTTGATGCTCAAAGCTAGCTGGAGTTCAGTTGCAGCCTTGGCTTTCCTGTTCTGCTCCCTACAGGACCGGACCAGTGCAGAATAATCCTCCTTGGAGGTGACTCCCATCCTCCATCCTTTGTAGGCCTTTCTTTTTAGCCTCAGGAGGTCTGCTAGGTCCCTGGAGAGCTGGGGGGGGGGAGGGTGCTGTGCCCTCTTGCTGCCTTTCCTCCGAGTTGGAATAGACTTAGTTTGTGCATTGAGGGTCGCTCCCTTGAGGAGCAACCACTCTTCTTGAACTCCCCTCTCCCTGTGGTCACGGTCCCTTAGGGCCTCACTGACAAGCCTCCTGAGCTTGTCAAAGTCAGCTTTCCTGAAGTCAAGGACTTCCGTGTTGCTGACTGACTTGCCAGCTTTTCGGCGGATGGTGAAGGTGATCAGCTCGTGGTCGCTGTCACCCAGCTTCCCATCGATCACTAGGTCGCCAACTAGATCATCCCCAGTAGCCAGTACCAGGTCGAGCAGCGCTTTGCCTCTCGTTGGCCCATAGACTTCTTGAGTCAGGTAAAGGTCATCCACGCATGAGAGGAAGCTCTGCGACCGCTCAGATTTTGCTGAGCAATCCTCCCATGAGATGTCCGGGTAATTGAAGTCACCCATGACAACCATGGTCCTGGAGCAAGCTGCCTCAGCCAGTTCCTGGGCAAACTCCTGGTCAAGCTCAGGACTTTGAGTGGGAGGTCTGTAAAAGACTCCCACTGTTGTGTCCCCTGTGCCACGTTCCCCATGGATTTTAACCCAGAGGGTCTCCAGCCATCCACCCTGGTCACCAATATCAGCTTGCAGGGACGTGTAGCTTTCCTTAACATAGAGAGATACACCCCCGCCCCTTTTCTCTACACGATCCCTCCTGTACAGGGTATAGCCATCTATACCCGTGGTCCAGTCATGGGTGGAGTCCCACCAGGTCTCCGTTATCCCTATGACATCGTAATTGTTTGCACTGAGCAGGAGGATGAGCTCCTCCTGCTTATTCCCCAAGCTCCTAGCATTAGTGTACAGGCAGGCAAGTGCCCCCTGGGGTGCTCCTTCCTTGCCCACAGATTTTACCAGGGCTGGGGCAGGGGTGGGCTCCCTTAAGTGCCGTGATCCGCTGGCTTTGCAAGGATTGCTCAGCGGGCCAGCAGTGGCAGTAGTCCCACCGTCCCCCAGAGGGCTTAGTTTAAAGCCTGGTGGAGCAGGTCAGCCAGTCTGGCTGAGAAGAGCCTCCTCCCTAGGGGAGAGAGGTGGAGGCCATCTCTTCCCAGCAGCTCGCTGCCTCTCTCGCCAAAGAGCGGGCTGTGGTCATGAAAGCCAAAGCCTTCCCGATGACACCAGCGCTGCAGTCTTTGGTTGACCACATAGATCCTCCTCTCCCTTCTCACCCCATAGCCTGAGACTGGGAGGATCGACGAGAACACCACCTGTACCCCCAGGCCCTTTAGGCCCGCTCCCAAATCCCTGTAGTGCCACATGACCTGGCTGGGAGTGCTCCGAGTAGTGTCATTGGTGCCCACATGAATAAGGAGCATGGGATAGTGGTCTGTGGGTTTGAGGAGCTTTGGGATCCTCTCCACAATGTCCCGGATGCGGGCCCCTGGGAAGCAGCAGACTTGCCGGGCTAAGGGGTCGGGGTGGCAGATTGGCCCCTCAGTCCCCCTCAGGAGGGAGTCTCCCACAACAAACACCTTATGTTTTGTCTTGGGGAGAGCAGGGGCAGGAGCTGCAGTTGGGCCCATGTTGCCTGTGGGGGCCAGCAACTCAGCAGGCTCTGCTGGGGCAGCAAGAGGTGCGTACCTGTTGCTCAGTTCTGGCGGAGGACAATAAAGGAGACAATAAGGTAAGAATCAACCAAATATTCCAATTACCAAAAAAAGAAAGAAAGGAAAGGCAAGCAAGGAAGCTGAGTAGCCTTTGGCTCTCACAAATCAGCCTTAGAAAAGCATTTCAAAGTCACATGTCTGCTACTAAGAATGTCCTGTCCATGCCTCTATGGTTTTGCCCCACTAGGTGATAGGAATAGCAGTAGAAACCCACGGACTTCTCTCCCTTGGATCTGTGTCCATCTTAATAGTCCACCCTCTTTCTGGCTGTCTCCCATCCTGGCACCATTTATTTGTCATTGTTCGCTGCTCAGGACAGTGACCACCAATCAATCAAATTCACCATATGGGATAAGGTGGGTAAGATAACTAGTAGGGTGGAAGTGCTTGACTTTAGGAAGGCTGACTTTGGTGTGCTTAGGAGTCTAGTCAATGATGCACTGCAGGAAAAGAGTATTGATGAGATGGGAGTCCAGGAAGGATGGTCATTCCTAAAGGAAACAATCCTTTGGGACAGAGGGAGACTATCCCAGTATGAGAGAAAAGTGGGAAAGTAGCCAAAAAACTTCCTTGGCTAAACAGGGAGATCCAGGGGAGCCTAAGGGCAAAAAAGAAGGCAAATAGGTGGTGGAAGCAGAGGGAAGCTACCGAGAAGGAGTATACCTACTTGGCCCACACTTGCAGGGTGGCAGTTAGAAAGGCCAAAGCAATTACAGAGCTGAGGCTGGCAACACAAATTAAAAATGACAAAAAGTCTTTCTCTTTAGGTATGTAGGGAGTAAAAGGAAGTCGCAGGGCAGCATAGGTTCCCTATTAAACAAGAAGGAGCAATTAGTGACAGACAGTGGGGATAAGGCTGAGCTATTCAATGAGTTTTTGCCTCAGTGTTCCTGAACAGGGCTCAAGATAATTCTCCAAATGGGTTCTTAGACAGGCATCAGATGGGCACCAGCCCACCAACTGTCGATGCTGACTTGGTGCAGAGTTTATTGGATGGACTGGATGTGTTTAAGTCAGTAGACACAGATAAGCTGCACCTGCGAGTACTAAAGGAATTGGGCAGTGTCAGAGCAGAACCACTGGCATGGCTGCTTGAGTGCTCATGGCACTCAGATCAGGTCCTGGAGGACTGGAAAAGGCCCACTGTGGTCCCTATTTTCAAGAAGGAGAGAAAGGAGGAGCCGAGTAACTACAGGCCAGTTAGTTTCACCTCTATCCTTGGAAGAGTCTGTGAAAAAATTATTAAGGATCATATTTGTGTGAGTCCAGTGGGAAAAATAATGCAGCAGGGCAACCAGCATGGGTTTGTAGCAGGCAGATCATGCCTAACCAATCTGGTTTCATTCTATGACAGGGTCACAAAATGCTTACATGCAGGAGTAGAGGTGAATGGTGTTTTCTTGGATTTTAGCAAGGCCTTCGATATGGTATCTCATCCCATTCTCATAAATAAATTAAGAGGCTGTGACATAGATGCTTACATGGTATGGTGGGTGGCAAATTGGCTTAGTGATCACACCCAGAAAGTGGCAGTAGACAGGTCGGTACGACCTGGAAGGATTTGGGTAGTGGGGTCCTGCAGGATTCAATCCTTTGACCTGTACTCTTCAATATCTTCATCAGTAGCTTGGATGTGAGTGTGAAGTGTATTCTGTCCAAGTTTGCAGATAATACTAAATTGTGGGGTGGAGTGCACACCCCAGAGGGTAGGGAATGATTGCAGGCAGACCTGGACAGGTTAGAAAAGTAGGCAGTACACAATAAGATACAGTACAACAATGACAAGTGCAGAGTGCTGCATCAAGGGCGCAAAAATATCCAACACACCTACTGGCTGGGAAGTGATCCTCTCAGCAGCACAGAAGCAGAGAGGGATCTTGGAGTCATAGTGGACTCCAAGATGAACATGAGGCATCAGTGTGATGAAATCATCAGCAAAGCTAACTGCACCTTATCATGCATTAATAGATGCATGACAAATAGAACCAAAGAGGTGATACTTCCCCTCTATGCGGCATTGGTCAGACCACAGTTGGAGTACTGCGTCCAGTTTTGGGTGCTTGCTTCAAGAAGGACATTGATCGACTCGAGAGAATCCAGAAGGCCATTCATATGGTTAGGGGCTTACAGGACATACCCTGTGAGGAGAGACTGAGGGACCTGGACCACTTCAGCGTCTACAAAAGAAAGCTGAGAGGTGATCTTGTGGCTGCCTACAAATTCATTCTTCTTCTTCTGGGAGCCCGTGCAGAAGTTTTCATACTATCAGCAATGGCCTATGATAGATACATTGCCATCTGTGATCCACTGCATTATGAAGGGACGATGAATAAGCAAGTCTGCATAAGACTGATGGGGGGTACATGTCTGATCAGTATATTGAATGCAGTAACAAACACTATTCCTGTGTTACATTTACATTTCTGTGGGCCCAATGAATTGAACCATTTCAGTTGTGAGTTCCCATCTCTACTACAACTGTCCTGCACAGATACTTTCATCAGCAAGATGATATTTCTCATTTCAGCTATGCTTGTAAGTTTGACCCCACTGTCCATCATCCTGGTCTCTTACCTCTGCATCATCTCCACAATCCTGAGGATATGCTCTGCTGAGGGCCAGAGTAAAGCGTTTTCTACCTGCAGCTCCCATCTCACTGTGGTTGTTTTGTACTATGGGGCTGGTTTATTTCGATATCTGAGACCCAGTTCAGCCTCTTCGGTGGTTCTTGTCAGACTCTTTTCCATCCAGTACAGTATCTTAACTCCCATGTTAAATCCTATCATCTACAGCCTGAGGAACAAGGAGGTAAAGGCAGCTCTAGGGAATATACTGAGGAAAATTCAATGCATATGAATGTATTTAAATATTTGGGAATATTAATAGGTTAATGGTAACTGAGTGTTAAAATATTTTGATACCACGTAGGTGGTTGGCACAGGCTTTTAGTCTATAAAAATTAAGATCTTTCTGAACCATAAGAATGTTTTACTGCCGTGGACATAGTCAATGCAACCTGTTGTGAAGCATTGTAGGAGTAGAGGTGCCTGAAAGGAATGAATGCTGCTGAAGTAATCTCTAACTATGTAATAGTTCATCTTTCTTTTTTAATTTCTTATTCTCAGGAGTAAGAAGTCTTGTGGTTAGAGCATGGATTTGAGAAACAGTGATTCCAATGCATCTGTTAGTATGCTAAACAAGGATATTCAGCAAGAGAGACAGTCTCAAACTGAAATACTCCATAGTCTAGCCTGTAGGGACCTCAATAATGTGGTGGGAAATATGGCTCCAAAGTGGACTGGAAGATGGGGTTGGTTGACAGCTGTGAATCACATATTAGGGAAAATGTCATTTGGTGATTTTCTTAATATAATTTTAAAATCCAATTGAAAATAAAATTGTTGAACTAGAAACCTTCCAGACACTGGATTAGTTTTTGTGGTCCCGTTACTTGAATTAACATCTCTGATTCAGTGTATAAGGTGTACCTCGACCCTGACTTCTGTCTGACTTAAAACCAAACATCGTGATTGCCTTTCTCCTTGATAATTGTGAGGTTCAAGCTTTGATGATCTTTTCAGAAGTTTCTACTGGGTAGATAATGTGGCTTCTGCTTTAACACAAAGGCCACTGTGATATTACAGTTAGGTATCCTATTCCTTGTTGAAGGATTGAAGTACCTGACTGTGGTCAGGGAATCTACTTGGTTGTAGGATAATTTAAAGTGGAACACTATGACACCCAAGTCCTCTTTTAGATTTAATATATAGGGCTCAGGATCGGACCTTTCAGACATCTAATATAATGCGTGTGGGTTACAGGCAGTTCAATTTCACTCCAGAGACCATTTTAGTGTTTGACTCAAATATTTTTTCCAGAAAGTCATCCCATCTTGATATGAAAGACACCAACTCCTGTCCAAATTGTCCATTGAAAATCTGCCCCAGTGATCAATAAACCAGTGTAAAAGTTCAAGGCTTTTTTTATTTTGAATATGTTTGGTTTCGACTCCTAAACAATTTTTTTTTTTGCTTTCTGTCTCTCTATTAAGTCACCAGACATTTGGTGTCTGGCATTTGCTGTTTGCCAAGGTATGTATACACTGCTATTAGATCACCTCACATCAGAAATAAAGTGAATTGCCTTTTGCTGGTCTCATCCACAAAGGGCTGGGAGATAAATTCCTATCCTGTTACTTTTCAAAAAAGCCTTGTACATCCATCCAACCATTGACATAGGTCCTTGTGCTGCAACATCAAACTTGGAGCCCAAGTCAAGTCATATATCCACTATGTGTGACACTCTTTTAGCTGATATAGCCATGTATGTCATGAACATAACCTTCAGTGGCTATATTGATGATATAGGTTTTACTCCTATTCATAATTCTATTCCTTGCATCACTCCTATTCCCTCCCTGCCCAAACCCCACAGAGGACATAAGTGTGATGGCCTCTACACTGTTGACAATATTATCAGGTGTGGGTCTTACATGACAAATGCTCGCAGACATAGGCATATAAAAGTTTAGAGTGGCTGTTAACGAAGTTTGTGGAAGCAGAACCCTTGAATTGAGATATAATTCTGCCCCATACGTTGTTCGCAAGCTGGAAGTTTGCTGGGTACAGAGAGAAATTGAGCTTAACTGTGTTATGTATAGTAATTGTGTTGCGCTGTGTTTGTAAAATGCTATTGCTGTAAGTGATTGTGGAATAAACTGTGCTAGAACATAAAATGTAAATCAACACTTCTTGATAGGCTATGAAATACCTGCGAGTGACTACAAGAAATGGTGCTTCATGCACAGCATCACCTCTATGGCCTCACAGAGTTCAACCATGCCACTTCTTGTTTTGCTTTGCTTGTGCTAGATGCATTTTAAGTTTTTTATAGTATAAATGACAATGTAATGTAGCTTTATTAATTCCCAGAACTTGTGCAGAGATTGGGAACACAAAGTAAAATGATGGGATCCCCAGGAAGCTCAAGCCGTTCCTGTGCAAACTTCATGCCTGGTTTCCATGGTCAGTTGGGAAAGGCCTAACCCTTGGCATTTCTCCATCCTTTTTACAGGATGGATGGGGACTGGTAGTGCTACAGTGGCACCAAGCATCTACTTGAGAAAACAAGAAAGCATTGCCCACTATACAGGAGGGGTAAAATTGCAAAGAACATGTTTGGTCCCCAAAGATTTTGACTGTAAGGTGTTTTTCTGATCTGAATAGCCATTTTAAAAATGAGATAAGACACTGACTGTGGAGTAAAATGCTACCTGAAATGCTGTATAAAAGGTTTGGTAGGCATCTCGGGTTGTAAATTCCCCAGTTCCAGTATGGGAGAGGCCTGTTTAAACCTAATTGGCTAAAACTCAGTTGCTGGGCTAGGGAATGCTGAGGCAAGATACCAAGTCAAAGGGAGTATGAGTGACATTTGAGCAACAGTTAAGGGTTCATCACAGCATCTAGCCCATTGGAACTCCTAACCAAGAATGCTATCATGCTTTCCCCAGGATGACTGGTGGAGGTCCTCCCCACAAATCTCATGAACATTCGAGGTGATGCTAGTGATTATGCTCCATTATGGTGTGAAGGTGTGAACCTTCTCAGCCTTGGAACTGGACAGGCTGTCTAACAGAACAAGGCCAACAAAAACATATCCTCTCTCTGTTCCCAGATTGTTTTTCAGATTATGTGCTACATTGCCCATAACATAAGATAAAGTGGCACCAGCTAACAAGGCCCCAGAGCAGGGGAGCCTGAGTCCTGGTTTGGGGAGAACGGACCAAATGAGGAGAAGACTCAGAAGGCTATGCGGATGTATGACTACAGAGAGACACAACAAGAGAAAGCTACGGATGAAGAGTCATCAGAAGTCATCAGGGGGGAAAGATAATACAAAAGCAGAGACTTGAGAGTAACAAAGGGTCCCACCTGGGTCCCTCCTCTTCCTCTTCCCTGAGAGGAGTCCCCATCCCTGTCCTCTGGGAAGGGTCCCTAAGGCCATCTTGGACAGATGGCAAACCACCATCCCATCTCATCCACCCCACTGGAGGGGGGCTGTGGGCCTCAGTATTCTGCCTCCATGCTGCTGACATGTTGACATCTGACACCTAAGAAAGAGCCCCAGAGTGAAGACTGCATCCTGGCCAGATGCACTTTGACTCTGGTGACAGCCCTGGGATTTGGTAGATATATAACATTGTTTGATTGTTTGTATGGCTTCCTTTCTGTTATCACTGTGTATCAATAAATTTGCCTATTGTCAAGTAGAAAGGTTGTGGTCAGTCTGAGTGGTTCCACCCCCCTCCCCATTCCACGTCCCTTCTCCCCCGCCCCCCCAACAAGGTACCTGGGTTCTAAATCCAGATCCAACACTTTGGACTCTCAGGTTCCCACCCTGTTGTCTCTCCTGTCACACTTTGATGTTATAACCAGACAGAGAGGCTGTCCCTGGAAGGTACAGGACTTTTGTGTCAGATCCTTGTCTGGTCTGAGGCCCCCTGGCCTTGGTCCACTCTGCTCTGGCTGGTTCCCTCCACCCAAGGCCTACTGTCCCAGGACTCTAGGGTCTCAGGCCCCTCATGGGCTCTGTGCCACTTGGCCATAGTCACACCCCTGAAATCTCCAGGCCCTTTGGCCCTAGTTTCACCCTTCATAGGCTTTAGGAGACTCAGCCTTTGTCTCACCCTTCATCAGTTCTGTTCCTTTCAACTCCCATCTTGCTGTTCACAGGCTTTATTTCTTAGTCTTTCTGGTCTCATAACATAAACATTCCACTGACTGGAATACTCACCCATTTTGAAAAAAAAATAGGATCTGGTACACTTTTCATGGTATATATGCACTGTGTATCCATATGGACATTCACTTAGGTCATAAACATGACTATATGCTTTGGTCAGGAGGGATATGATAGAAAGATTATAGACACATTCCCTGGGATTGTATAGAACTGTGCAAAGCTTCAGTCCCTGATTCAATTTGGGAGAGATTTGGCCCAATTTGGTGGCCAAATCTCCAAATCTGAATCAAATCAGAGGACCCTTTAATCTCTTCAAATTGAATCAGAACCCTCTAAATCTATTCGGAAAGATTCAATGATTTGGACATAGACACAGATTTTAATGTTTTTTCTACATACCTCTAGGTAGCAGGCAGATCGTGAATGATGCAAAGCTGGGGTGCATGGACCATCCCACAGAAGCACGGGGGGCTCCCCAGTGTGCTTGGCAGCAGACCTGGAAGTGGACCAGAAGCACTTCTGGTCCACTTCCGGGTCCACTGGGAAGCATGCTGGGGGCCCCCCCTGCATCCCTCTGGCTGGGCGACTGGTGTCTCTTGGGTTTGGGGGGGGGGGGCACCTGGTGTCCCCCTTTGGCTGATCGCCAAGCTGGGAGGGCATAGGTGGGGACCCTAGTGCACTCTCTGATGAACCCAGAAGTGGATTGGAAGTACTTCTGGCCACTGAGCAGGTGAAGTTTGCCACTGAGCAGGTGGAGTGCTGCCCCCCCCCCCCCCAGGCTACTCCATGTGTCCCAGCATTGCAGCATTCAGGAGCTGTGCTGGTACTTTGAGGTATGTAGAAAAAAATATTTAAAGCTGTGTCTATGTCTGAATTGCTGGTTCTCCAAATCAGCGTCAAATCTTCAGATTCAGCTTTGGCTGAATTGAATCAGGGACAGTGATCCAACTCAACCAATTGAATCACTGTCCCTGATTTAGTCCAAATCCAAATCAAATAGGGCCTGGTTTGCATACCCCTAATAAGTAATCAAACTGTACCTAGCAAGAAACTTTGCATAGTGTATGTTTGGTGCCTGTTGAGAATGAGGCTTCTCCCATGTTTTAGCCCAAGAGCCTAGTGGTTAATGCTCCTTCCCAGAAAGCAACAGACTAATGTTCTATGTTTTCTGCCACCCAAGGAGGGCTCAAACCTGCATTTGTCTAACTTTGGCTCATGGTATTCTATGTACCGGGTGACAGGTTAGTCGAGATCCGGGGAGGGCACTCCCCTTACCCCCACCATTGAAAGGGCTGCCGTGCCAGATAGCAGCCTACTCTATATGCCCAATTGGGAGGGTATAGTGAAAAAGAAATTGCCCTTACACTCAGAAAACCAGGATTCACAAGAGTCACATGCTGAATGGGACAACAAAACTGACCAACAGGAAATGCTGAAGAGAAGGGCATATATGGAATGCACTTTAGGTGTCGGGCCAGGTACTCTGACAGTCTAAGCTACCAGTGATATTAAGCAAATCAAATCCCTTCTCTGTCCAGAGCACTGCTATCATCAGGTTATTTGCTTAGTCTTAGCTAAGGTAGCAGAACACTTATACTCCTCTCTCTGGTCTTGGGCTAGAAAGAGAGTGCACAGGAGGGATGAAGCCTGTAGCCCAATGTTTATGGAACTCATCTGGAAGGAAGAAGTCCCTGATAATTTCAGCTCAGAAATGTGTTTCCTGTTCTTATCCAGCACCTATTTTATTACAAAAAATTAGTAGTCCTGGAACCAGGGATGAAAAACCAGGCACCTTCTTTCAGTATTGTTGCACTAAGCAGCACTTCCCACTGTATTTTAAAGGCAAGTGGTCAGAGACTCAGGCACCTTCTAATTTGCTGACCTTCTGACACTGACTCTTGCATCTTTGCCTGAAAAGTAGCTCAGCTCCTTCTACAGAAAAAGGGAAGAGGGCCTTCTACCCAGTCCATTACAGAGCATAGTGGAAAGGTCAATCTCCAAGGAAGGGAAGCTAAAGATTTGACTTCACTAAGATGGAAAAGAACTCCAAACATAGCCTGCTATGCATAAGGTGTACAGCACTATCACTCATGAGAAGCACAATTAGGCGGTCTGGATATCATGGATAAAGGGGATGCTGATTGCATAGCTTGAGTCAGAGGACGAAGCTTTGGAGACACCAGGAGTGCAGGAACCCTTCCCTGTTTGCCATTGGGTCACACGAGGGACATCTTGTCTCACTGAATCACTCTTGACAGGCTCCTAAATGTCACTCTTGGTTGTATAAGACATAGGTGCCTAACATCCCTCAGCTAGACAAGGTGGCTAATCTTTGAGAGCTGTAATGCCTCAGTGGGGGTGCTCATGTGACCAATATAGATTGCTCTGCAAGTATAATCATGGCAAAGCCCCAAAAGTACTACAACAGACACTACCAAATGGCTACAAAGATTTTCCTTGAGATGACATGCAGAGGTATATATATGATTGAAAACCCTAAAATATCTTGTTATTTCACTGACAGTAATCTGTAAAAATTCCTCCTTGGATTATTGATATTGATTCCTGCAATGGGAGTCCAACACAAATGGCCCGTGGTCTTGCTAGGCAGAAATTAACCTGGCAATGAAAAGGGCAGGGTTATACAATCATTGTAAAGATACTGAATAACAGATATCTCAGCTGATACCTTTTAGGGCCAGAGCTGGTGTGTGCAGCACTACACTAAGATGGCTACAAAGCATCTGGTGCAAGAGGTAGAATATAGGGAGAAGGCACAGAATGACTCCCCCCACACTGCGAGGTGCCATACCACATGCAAATTTGCAGGCCCATCATGTTAAGATGAGACAATCCCAAGACTAGAAATATCCTTCTAATTCTGGGATAGTTCTTTTCTCCCTCCTCAAACTGGACTGTGTGATAGCTTTACCATCACACCTTTTTGGAACAGTTGTTTTTTTCTGTTCTTTTAATCTAGATAATGGATACTTTAAGACCAGGTCCCAAAGAGAGCAAACACTCTTTGTTAGGAAATAATTGGTCATCTGGGCATCAGAAAAAAAAATAAAAAATTCTGCTCTTGATATAGAACTGATGTACATACATAACACATTCATTTCTGTTCTGAATGTCTCCCACCCATACACTACCAGATTCTATGGTTCAGGAAAGCAACAGCCAGTTACCCTTTTTCAAAATAATTCAGATATGAAATAGATGTGCATTATCTCATTCTCAAGCTTATACAAGAGAAGAATAAAGTAGCAAGTGTTTACATCTCATATTTCCTGGAATCTTGTTTCCACTCTTAGGTGAGTTTTTCCTATTGTATTTCTATGTAATATATGATACTCATTTTGAAATCATATTGTAAACACAGTTGTGGGGAGTTTATTGTATGCAGCCTCCTCCCCAGTGGCTTAAAAACTGAGATTTTCTGTGGAAGCAAAATAAATAACAAAATAAATAAATATGGTGATTACTGAGGGGGGGTTTGGTTTGTCATGAGTTTACACAGTGTGGTGTATCAGAATCTCAGAGAAGAAAAATCAAAATTGCTTTGTTTAATATTCCATATTCCTGCACTCAGAAAGGACATGAACATGCCTTGAACTTCCTCAAAGCATTTTTTTTTTTAGCTGAAAAGCTCTGCTCTTTAGTGAGGCTATTTCATGTACCCTATGATTTTAAATTATCTGCTGACAAAAGAGTGACCTTCCCCTCTAATAAGAACTTTTTGGAAGGTTCAGGGCATCCCTTCTTTACTGCACCAGACCATTATTAATCTACCTCTCACCCTCCATGTTACACAACTATCTCCTAAGATGCTTTTCCTGGATGTTTCACTGTTTCATCTACATCGCGGTTTTGTTGCTTTATAGGATGTTAAGGTACCCCTCTTTCCCATGATGTGCAGCACACTGTTTTAGACTATTTCTTTGTAAAAAAAGAACCTTTCTCTGTGGCCAACAGCAGTAGAGGAAAACTTTAGGTTAGACTAGAAATAAGGGTTTTCAGCATCCAGGAGAAGCGGGTAGTAGGATTGGAGTATTTTGTAGCTGTGATGGTCTAGAAAGTGTCTAACAGGCAAGCCTTTTTTGTGAGATCTATGATTGTACCAACTTTGTATCTGAGAGAACTGTTAGGTTAGCTTTCAGGCATCGAGTGCCCTTCCTCAGGCCACTTAGACACACAATGTTGTCCATCACCACTCCAGACTGTACAGGTGGTGCAATAAAAGATATTGCAAAATAGGCATGCCTCTAGGAGAATCATACATTTTCTATGCAACAGCAGAGACTTGTCAGGGAGTGATTCACATTGTGTTTGGTCCAAGAAAATCATTGAAGTCTAGGATATAATGGATACAGCTCACACAGAGTCTACCACTTTGTACTGTTTGTAGAACTTTGTACTATTCCAGACATAAAATAAAGGAGACAATAAGGTAAAAAAATCAACCTAACATTCCAATTACTGAAAGAAAAAAGACAGGAAAAGTTAATCAAGGAAGCTGAGTAGCCTTTGGCTCTCAGAAATTAGCTTGAGAAAAGCATCTCAGAGTCAATTTTCTGCTACTAAAAATGAGACTGGTCAGGAAGTGATTCAAATTGTGTTTGGTCCACAAAAATCAGTGAAGTCTAGGATATAATGGATACAGCTCCTACAGAGTTCAGCACTTCGTAGTATTTGAGACACGAAAATAAAAGAGACAATACGATAAAATTCAACCTAACTTTCCAAAAGAAAGAGAGAAAAGGCAAGCAAGTAAGTTGAGTAGTCTTTGACTCTCACAAATCAGCCTGAGAAAAGCATTTCAGAGTCAAATGTCTGCTAAGAATGTCCTGCCAATACCTCATAGGCCTGCCCTACAGGACAACAGGAATAGGTGCAGAAACACCACGGCTCTCTCGCTTTTGAAGCTGTGCCCATCTTTGTGATCCACCCTTTCTGGCTCCCAACCATCATGGCACCACACATCTTTCCTTGTTGGCTACACAAAAGACCAAATGCAAGAAAAGTGTGCTTATTTTGAATCCTGATGACATGATGAACCATAAATTAACTCCGCCACCCCCTTCGCCAGTGTCCTAATGATTTGAGTATTTGGGCTACTAGGTGAGAGATCTCTCCTTTTCCTTTGGTATCAAGCCATATTCTTCATGTCAATTTTTCTCTGATTACACTGTGGGCAACTGGTATGCAGTGATGTACCTACCTGGGAAAATCTCAAATCCACATGAATGCCAAAAATGAGATTTATGCAGCTATATTTGGACATGTAAGCAATCCTTAGATAAGTTAAAATTAAATGGATTTTGATTCTCAGAGGTAGAATTTGGCAGTCACTTGTCGTGCAGAGGCTGCAATAGGGTTTCTTGAGGTAGAGCAAGGGGCACAGATTCCTTTGAGGAAGCTCTGTCAGGAAATGTGGTCAAGTGAAGGTGTAAATCAAGGGAATTTCTCACACTACATGACAGTTTCGAGAACTATTGCTCTATGTTTTTTGTACTGCTGTGTCAGTATGGTGCACAAACACTCCATTCATTTGTAGTACCCAAATTAAGTAAGTAGTGGTCACTTCATTTCTAAGCTGGAATTGAAATTATCTATTGAAACAGACACTGATTAGACGCTGTAATGGTGAGTCTTGTGAAACCCTAAGTCGACCAGGTTCGGATATTGTCATCATAAGTAACAACATTATTTTGTTTTTTGTTTTTTAGTGATTCATTGCTTAGAGCCAAAAAAAGAGAGACATTAAAAAAAAGGAGAACAAGACATAATCTTTCTTTCTTTCTCATTGACCTTCTCTACCTTCCCTTCTATCACCCTCCAAGTACACAGTTATCTCACTGAACATACATGTAATGCCTGTCAAGATTTGTTCAGTCATTATCATGGAGGAATCAGGAGACAAATTTTATTTGTCTTTAACATAAAGTAGTTTAACAAGAACACGGAAGACAAGAATAAAAACAAAAATCTGAGAAAGCTGAATTTTTTCCCTCAGCAATGAGAGTCTCCTCATCCAAAAAATCAAGTTTTCATTGCACAATGTTTAGAAACACTGAAGTTTAATCTGAATGACAAAATTCTCTATATAGATATCTCCTTATCCATAAATGCAGAAGTAGCCCTTCTTCATGGTAATGATTTTATTTATTTATTCATTCATTTCTTCTTCCAGGTAAAAAATTTTGGTGAAAAATGGCCATGGGGAACAAAACGACTGTCAGCTATTTTATCCTCTCAGGTGTTTCCAGTGACCCACAGCTCTATCCTTTCCTTTTTGTGCTGTTTCTAATTATATACCTATTAACTGTGGTGGGGAATGGAGCAATCATGGTAGTAATAAGAGCAGATGCTCATCTTCACAGTCCTATGTATTTTTTTCTATTCCATTTATCCTATCTGGACATTTGCTTTTCTTCAGTCACTGTCCCAAAGATGCTACAGAATTTCTTGGCAGAGAAGAAAACCATTTCTTTCCATGGATGCATTGCCCAAATGAGCTTTATTCTTCTGGTGGGCTGTGCAGAAGTTTTCATGCTATCAGCTATGGCCTATGATCGATACACTGCCATCTGTGACCCACTGCATTATGGGAGGACCATGAATAAGCAAGGCTGCATAAGACTGGTAGGAGGTGCATGGCTGATCGGTATATTTTATTCACTGGCAAACAGTGTTCCCATATTACATTTACATTTCTGTGGGCCCAAGGAAGTGAACAGTTTCAGTTGTGAGCTGCCATCTCTACTAGAAGTGTCCTGTACAGAAACTTTCATGATTAAGATGACAAATCTCACCTCATCTATGTTTTCAGGTTTGGCCTCCTTATCCGTCACCCTTGTGTCTTACATCTGCATCATCTCCACCATCCTGAGGATACGCTCTGCTGAGGGTAGGCGTAAAGCCTTCTCTACCTGCAGCTCCCACCTCACTGTGGTTGTTCTGTTTTATGGAGCTGGTTTGTTTCGATATCTGAGACCCAGTTTGGTATCTTCGGTGATTCTTGACAGACTCTTCTCCATCCAGTACAGTATCTTAACTCCCATGTTAAATCCTATCATCTACAGCCTGAGGAACAGGGAGGTAAAGGCAGCTCTGGGGAATATCCTGAGAAAAATTCAAAGCAGGTGAATGTCTTTTAACAGCTTGCCAGCCCAGGGCTGCTGTGACCAGGCTTAATGTGCTATGGAGGGGCTGGCTTGGTGACAAGATGCTTAACCACAGGCTAGTCAACAGGCATCCCCAGCACTGAGGCACCCTCATGCCCCAAGCAGCTCGTTAGCATCTACACGTGTCCTGGTGCATATGAAAAACACTCCATGGCAGGGTAGGACTTTTATTTATAAGTTCTACCTTGCAATGGAATTTATTACTTGTGTGTGCCTTAATAGAAGGTCAAACATAGATGCTGAGACATTTGCTGCTCAGTTAATTAGTCAATTGTGCAGTAAGCACTAGGCCTGTGTGAAGCAGCTAGTATTTACTTTGGATTCAGCTGATTTAGGGGACAGTGATTTGATTTGGTGATTCAAATCACTGTCCCAATTTGATTAGACTGAATCTGATTTGGAGATTTGGTAGCAGCCAAATCTCTGAATCAGCCAGGACAGGCCCATCCCCCACCCGTCTCCCAGCCTAGCAATGACTGCCCCAGCTCCTGGCACTTATTAAAAAAACCCAAAAAAGTCCCAGCTCACTGGGTGCTGCCAGGCAGGGAGAGATCCCTGCTGCCTCCTGGCTGCTAGTGGAGGGATTGGGATTGAGAGTATGGTCGGCGGTAGAAAGGTAAGAAAGGTTTAGTGATTTAACAAAAATATGACTATGTGTAGTATACTAAGACAGATAATGACAGACAATAACAATTTGCATTGGCAACTTATGCCTGATGTACGACAAGTTTCTCTTTCCACAAAGCTCAGCAAAGTCAGGTGTTCCTGATCAGCACTGTCCGAGAGGTACCAGGAAGGACCCTGGTATTCAGTTTTTGGGTTCCTTGAGAGCCACGAGCCCACTGATCCAGGTCAACAGCTAACTAATCCTTTTTACAGAGTTGTATCTTCCTTCTGAATGATTTCTGGATGTTTCAGCCTATTTATAACTTCTGAACTGTGTTGATAAGTTACAGCCATTCAGATTCTTTTTACTTCAACTGTCCTTAGGCTGACCAATAGCAATACAAGCTTTGCATTGTTCTCATAAGGTTAATTTTAACTATGCCACAGGGCTTTACTACTTCAAGTTTTTGCTAAATTTATTAGGCTTTACTTTATACAAGGTTTTACTACATCTTAAACTTTAATTAGGCTCTTAGCAATAACATATAGCTTAATATTTAAACAATTGACAGAAAAACACTTGATATAATCTTCATAGAGCCTTCAGCAAGCACCTTTATCACACAGACATAATATTCAGCTGTTACACTTTACCCTTTGCTTGCTGAAGCAATTTGATAGCTACAGTCAAGATGCTAAAACTACATGCGCTACATAAGGGAATGGGGAGGGATCTTAACCTGTGACCTCCACCAGGATGTGGGGTTATACATGGGCAGTGCTGGGGCCTCCCATGGGGGAACAGCCAGAGATAAAATTGAACACTTCATTCTCTCACAGATCATATTTGTCTTTTCCTCCTTGGGAGCCTGTAACTATGCTTCATCTCCCAGAGAGTGAAAGAGTTCTTACTGTCACTCCTGGGGATGATGCTGTACCGGGTGGATGAAACAGCACTGCCCTAGCAGAATCATAGCACTAATTTGCTTTAGGAACTTTACTGGTATAAAAGGATGGAGATAAGTGATGGAGACTTGCAGCCTCCTTCTAGTTGTATTAAAGTGGGTACTATTCCACCACGCTTCTGTATAGGTATGATTTACAAACCATGTAATAACTTTGTTCCAACATGCTGTGCAACCTCCCACCTGGTGGGTTTCATACCATTGCTGGAGAGTGTTGTCAGCCATAGGAATGGGAGAGAGCAGATTCTCCCATAAACGCAGTGGCTTGAGAAGCTGAACAGATGCAGAATGCACAATTTGGGGCACAGACTCAGGGGCATTGAGCTCAATGGGGTTTCCCTCAGGAGATATGTAACAACAGACCCCCAAACTAGCAGAGCTACAACAATTACCTCTCCTTCCACTCCAGCCTTTAGGTAGGGAATGTACCCAAGATAATAAACTGGTGCCACAGGTACACTGACAGTTACCACTTTGCCAGTCTACTATCTTGGGTTTTTTTTACTTAGAAACCAGGACTTTACTTGCTCCGGGGTGGCAGGTTTCTTCCAGTACGGATACTGCGGCTGGAACACGTGAAGGTTATCTAACCGTGAATCCGGGGGATGCTCTTCAGGGTCAGGCCACTCCTTGAGGTCTTTAGGAGCAAGTTCATTAATATCTAGGTAATAAGAAGGACAGTAGACCCTCCCTACCCAGGAAACACAATAATGCATTAATAAAAAGAGTACAGTTATAACAGTCCACCACTTTATGGTGTCAGTCAATTCAGACCGGTGACAGACCAGGACTCGTCTTCAGTGGCAGGATTAATTAGAAATGGTTATGGCTGCATTTGTGGACAGATCCAATCTGTAGGAACAAGACAACAAGGAGCTTGGCTTCCATAGATGAAGCTGACTTAAATACCTACCATGTATTATGCATAACTTTTGCTAATCGTGTCCCCTCCCATTTATCTCCCTCAGGATGCTTCACTACTACTCGATCTCCTGCCTGGAGCTTTCCCGGGTCACCACACCTAGGTCACTCCACTGCTGGCTCGCAGGGACCACCCAATCTAATGGTCTGCTGCATCGGGCTACCTCCCGGACGGGGTCAGTTATTGGCCTAATTGATAACTCGATCTAGGTACAAGTCCCAGTCTTTGGGATACTTGATAAGGGGTTCCTTTTTCCCCCTTCTAATCTGCGGAATCTAAACTGCAAATCTGGGCACCTGTATCTAATAGCATATTAATTGACTTTTTATTTTTACTTAATTGAATCTGTACAGGTATCTGAATTAAGGGGACAATATTAACTTTAACTACTGGTCCTTGACCTGCTACTGCCCCCATTGTGGCCCTTTTTGGGGCGGGGGCGTTGGGCTGGCTGAACTCCCTAGACCACGTAATCAGGTGGGGTAAAGGTGGCGGCCCTGCATGTGCCTGGGAAATTGTTGACAGTTTTGCCCTCAGGGCAGAGAATTCCTCCAGTGGCACTGTTGGTGGCACAGAAGGCTCAGCTTTTGGACTTGCCCTTTTGGTAGAGTGTTTAGCCCACAGCCCTTGCAAGACATTGGTGGGCAGTCTTTGATTTTCACTTTATTGAAACAGGCAGCTAACAAGTCTTTCCACATTTTTGCTTGTGGAGTCTTGGGCTGGCCTTTCCTGGCTTTTCTTAACAATTCGGGGAAGTCAGGGGGTTTATCATTTGCTGAGGCCACCACCATGGCCTTGCCAAGTTTCATTAGCTTGGCAAGCCTTGGCTTCTGCAAAATTGGTAAAAGCTGCACTAATTACCAGCTTGTATCTCTTACCAGGTGATTAGAGATCAGAAGGCAATATTTTACAGTTAGGGTGGCCAAAATATGGAACCAGCTTCCCAGAGAAGTGGTCCTTGCCCCTACCTTGGGCAAATTCAAGAGGAGGTTGGATTATCACCTGTCTGGGGTCTTGTGAACCCAGCATTCATTCCTGCCTGTGGCAGGGGTTGAGGCTAGATGATCTGTTCAGGTCCTTTCTGACCCTAGCTTCTATGAAACTATGAAACTATGATTCACCGCCTCTGGCTCCAAGACCAACAGGACTGAGGTGAACTTTGTGGGTGCTCATCAGCAAAACCTCTTCCACAACGGTGCTGTCATGATTTTTGCATCTGGCATGTGAGACCAAACTGCTGCACGAATGATTTCAGTTAGTGCTAAGTGATACAAGCAGTAGACAGCCTCCTTTAAATTGTCCCATGCCCAAGGGGCAGGGTTAAGCTTTTTTTTTCATATTACCATAACTGGCCGCAGTTGCTTGCAGCACAGCAGAAAACAAAGTAACATTTTTATCATCTTCTGCAAACTGATTTAACTGGAGCTCATGGCACAGAGCCATTTGTGTGGCTTCAGCTCTATTCATTGAAATTGCAAATGCCCCTTTACTATACATTTGAGCTAGCCAATCTATTTCTGGCTCTTCTGGCTTGAACTCATGCTGCTTTTGTATATTTTTAATCTCAGCATGGGTAAAGGAATGCAGTTCTGTTTGGGGATACCCTCCTTGAGGCCCTGAATGAGTTATCACCATGGGAAAAACTTGGCTGAGTTCCTCCCTTGGGGCGGGGAAGGCCTGGCCATATTCCTCTCTCTGGGCAGGTACATACGGGGGTGGTTCAGCACCAGGCTCATCATCAATCTTCTCCTTTCTATTAATCTTCTCCCTTTGATCTTCCCAGAGCTCAACTTCTGGTTTATCTTTATACAGACAGTTGTGGAAGGATGGTTTCACAGCCTGTGCTAACTGTGTCCTCTTCTGGAGAGAAGCAGCCACATGCGTGATCATAAGTTTTCCTTTCTTCCATTCTAATGTTTCCAAGTGGCTCTGCATAGCTTACGCAGCCTTGCACACCATGCTGTTGGAATCTCTCACATCTTTTAACTCCTTACTCAGCTGGGTGACCTTTTCTCAGAAATGGGTATTCTCTTTGGCCCCAACTGCGGGCATGTGGCCAGCAGCCATGACAGACATCCCTTCTTGGGCTTACCCCAGGCAGCAACAGCAAACCTAGCCCAATGATAGGGTAAAGTTCCCAGGTCACTCCAGGCAGGTCTCAACCTATTCTTATCCCACCCAGGATTCTTTATCCCTGTTACTTCCTTAAGTAAAACCACCAACAGGGCCCACGCAACTCCCTCTATTCCAACCTTTCTCTCCAGACCAGAGCCTCTTAATCCTGCTTGTGCTGTCAATTTGTGTCCCAGCTAGTAGCAGAGGGTTCAGGATTGAGAGTATGGTCAGAGGTAGAAAGGTAAGAAAGGTTTATTGACTTAACAAAAACACAACTGCATGTAGTATACTAAGACAGATAATGACAGACAATAACAATTTGCATCGGCAACTTATCGGCAGTCCCCTCTGATGCCTGATGTATGACAAGTCTCTCTTTCCACAAAGCTCAGTGAAGTCAGGCATTCCTTATCAGCGCTGTCCGAGAGGTACCAGGAAGGACCCTGGTATTCAGTTTTTTGGCTTCTTGAGATCCATGGGCCCACTGATCCAGGTCAACAGCTAATTAGTCACGTTCACAGAGCTGTATCTTCCTTCTGAATGATTTCCAGATGTACCAGCCTATTTATAATTTCTGAGCTGTGCTGATAAGTTACAGCCATTTAGATTTTTTTTTACTTTAATTGTCTTTAGACGGACCAATAGCAGTACAAGCCTTGCATTCTTTTGATAAGGTTAATATTAACTATGCCACAGGGCCTAACTACTTGAAGGTTTTACTAAATTTATTAGACCTTAGTTTATACAAGGCTTTACTACACCTTAAACTTTAATTAGGCTCTTAGCAACAACATATAGCTTAATATTTAAACAAATGACAGAAAAACACTTGGTCTAATTTTTATAGAGCCTTCAGCAAGCACCTTTATTACACAGACATAATTTTCAGCTGTTACACCCCCCTTTGGCCCACTCTGCATGGAGGGGCTCTGCATGAGCCCCCCGACCACCCCTTGCTCCCCCAGCCCCTGCCATGGGGGCTCTGCATGGGCCAGCTCCGGCCCTTTAAGAAAAATAATAACGAAAAAACCCCAGGACTCACCACTCCTGCTGGTGGGGAGTGATCCCCACTGCCCCACACCATGTGGGGGGCTCTGCATGAACCCCCAAAGCCCCGAGGCCACCACAGGAGTGGTGAGTCCCAGGGCTTTTCTTGGGTTATTTTTTCTTAAAGGGCTGGAGCTGGCCTGCATGGGGCACCCATGGGGGGACTGGGGAACCAAGGGTGGGGGTTGTGGAGCTCATGACAGAGGCCCCCATGCAGCATGGGGCAGTGGGGGGCAGCAGGGATGCCCCCCCCCACACCCAGCTTACCTGGTGTGTACCGGGGCTTTTATTTAAAGTGCTGAGCTGGGGCAGGTGGGGGCAGACATGGGGGGGCTGGGGGAGTGAGAATGGGTCAGGGGGGCTGGCAGGGGTCCCCCCATGGTCCCCTTCCTGCCCCCCCAGCCCTTAGTACTTACCAGTTCAGTGTCAGCTGCAGCTCCCTACTGCAGCCACAGGAGACTGCCCAAATCATCAAAGCTCTCTGAAACTTTGCTGAATGGGATCCCAGGTGCCCTGCCCAGACCTAGGAGGCACCAGTTGCTGAGCTGGGGGGAGCAGGGGAAGGGGGCCCTGCATGCTTCCCAGTGGACCTGGAAGTAGACCAGAAGTTCTTCTGATCCACTTCTGTCTCTGCTGCTGAGCATGCCAGGGAGTCCCCCACACTCCTATGGGACACTCCATGTGCCCCAGCATGACGACATTCACAAGCCCCTGCTAACTAGAGGTATGTAGAAAAAACTTTTAAAGCTGTCTCTATGGCTGAATCTTGGAATCTTTCTGAATCTCTCCAAATCAATTTGGAAGGTTCCAATTTAATTCTGAGAGATTAAAGGGTCCTCTGATTCAATTTGGATTTGGAGATGAGGCCAGCAAATTGGGCCGAATCTCTGCCAAATCGAATCAGGGACCGAAGCTTCGCACAGCCCCATTAGCTACCCTATGTGCCTGTTTCTGGGCATGGAATCTACTGGACTGTAGTATACTTTAAAATGGAACACTATGACACCTAAGCATTTTTTGGATTTAATCTATAGGGTTTAAGGCCAGACCTTTCAAAACCTCTATATTGAGCCCAATTTAATGTTTGACTGAAGCATTTCTTCTAGAGAATCATCCCAACTCGATGTGGAAGACAACGACTCATAACCAACATTTCCACTTGAAGTTTACCCCTGTGGTTTATAAACAGGAAAAACAAAACAAAACAGGGGTTTACTTATTTATGGAGACATACTCTGAGACTTCTGGGGTTAACCTTCATAAGTGGGGAACCCTGGGCTTTCCTGACTTATAGAGAAGTTGCAAGGAGGCCCAAGGGGTGTGTCACCATTGCCAGGAAAACCCTGTCTTTCTCTCCTTACAAAGATGCACCAGAAGATTCCCCAAGGCATATCTCTATAAAAAGGGGAAAGGTGGACAGATGCTTCAGGAGCTTGAGGGACTTGATCCTGTTTACAAATCCCTCAGGAATATAGGACTCAGCCTCCCAAGCCCTGAGAGAATATTTTGCACTTTTCATACAGCATGATTTAGCAGGACAATGGATAATATGCATTTTGTCCAATCAAGTCTTATAGGACACCTCTTGGCTCAGTTAATCTGCCTCATTTATCAATATCTGTCTTCAACCTAAAATCAACATGTACAGAGACAGAAGATTTATGCAAGGTATGGATTAGGAGGGACCAGATTTGTGGGTTCTAGAGGCATCACTGTTTGTAGCCATTAGAAAATATATATGGATGCACATTAAAAAAATTACAACAAAATGTAAAAAACAAAAACAAAAAAAAAACCCCTAAAAAAAATGGATATTGAAAACAAGCATGTTAAAGCCTGTATCACAATGCATTGATCAACTGAAACACAGGGAGTGAATAAAGATTTACATATGGACAAGTCCATATAGTAGTCCTTCACTGGTAAAATCTGCTACTGTCTCCATGTCCTTTTGGAAAATTCTTATGAATGAATTCAGCCTCTCATAGAAATAGTACACTGAAAATACTGCTCTCACTATGTCACTATAGATAGCAGACATTAGACTCACGACCCTTTCTAATATCTGCTACCTTTGCAGATGATATTATAACCATTCAAGGATCCTCTCACAAATGAAAATGGTCTCCTTTTTCAAACACTTTGAAGAGTCACCACCTCCTGCGCTTTAACAAAACCTTGAGCTGTGAGGTGCTTAAGGTCATACTCTGTAGCCAGGCTGCCAGATATCTCATTGTCAGATTTGAGGTGATGCAGCCTCTAATGTTCTAGACAATATCTGGCGCCTCCATGTAGATTTCCCCATCTTTGTAGATTTCCCCATCCATCGCATTAATGTAGCTTTATAGCTGTTTGGAGATCTCAGGCATCTCCTACTATGGATTTTCTCCTTTGAGGACCTCTCTATTTCCATTTTCCTACAGTTGCTATGTTATCCTTTAGCAGCATCTGCTCTCAGGCTTTTGCTTTCTCCTCTTTCCTCTTCTCCCTTTGCCAGCCACAAACAAACTTCTCTTTGCTCAACTCTTGTCATACTAAGACCTTCTAAAGTAATTGGAACCAGCCCAGTTACAACAGCAGCAGAACTGTGTTGTTTTGCTTTTTTCTTTTCCAACCAAATGAGCTACCATTATGGTGTTGCTCCACCCAGAAAAAGGATTTTTTTTTTCAGGAATTCCATCAATTCATGTTCTTAGAGGGCTTGGCTGAAAGTACCTTTAGCACAAAGCAAGAGAATTAGAGATGTAACAGATTTATAGTATCACATACTGGGTTTGTTTTTTTCCCCAACTCCTCTTTTTCAATGCCTGCTTAAAAACCCCCCAACATATATAGATATACATATAGAGAGAGAGAAAAAGAGAGAGAGAAAAATATATCTATCTATCTATCTATCTATCTATCTATCTATCTATCTATAGATAGATAGATAGATATATCTACTTCTATATAATTCTGCCACGTGGGTGAACCTTTCACCAGCCATGCCACAAACGAGCACTTTGCCCTTCCCTAAGTGCCACTCTTATCCCTTTATTCTGCCTAATCTGCTGTACTACTTTCTGCTGCTTCTTTGTGGTCCCTGACCAATCTGCTGCTCTGCTTCCAGTCCCTGCCCAGTCTGTTGCTCTGATCCCTACTTTCTGATTTATCTGTCTCTGAAATGCTTGTTTCCAATTCAACCTGCCACATGCCACACACGGAGGGTGCCTATGACACAGAATGGCCACCTCTGGTCTTACTAGCCTGTACTAAATTAGACCACTTTCCCAGGAAGTGTGAGGTATGACTTTATTTTTCTCTTTTGCCAGAGAAGACACAAAGCCGTATTTCCCACAAGACTGTCTTCATTATCAGATCATAGGCTGTTCAAAGGTAATAATAGTGGCATTGCTCTGAACCCCATTGATTAAAAAGCTTCATTTTTGGGATACAAGAGTTTCTCTCTACCCTAGTTGTCACCTGTGATGGTGGCATATGGAGTTCACCTACTCCAAAGACTAATTCTATAACCTTTTCAAAAATTGTTTTGGGAATATGTCGCAATAGTCCTTGGTATGGTCTAACAGGTCCAAGGCTGGTGTAGCCAAGTCACCTTCTAATGGCCACCTGGATCCTGCCTTTTTTTCCCCACTGTAGCCTCTCAGGATCCCAGCCTGTTGTTTTGCCTGCCATTCTTTAGTGTTATAATTGGACAGAGAGACTGCCTTTAGAGGGTACAAGGGATTTGCATCAGGTCTTAGGTCCTTGTCTGGGCTGAGGCCCCCTGTACTTTAGCTGGGCCCCTTTACCCTAGGACTAGTAAAATACTGTGCAGGTAGTTTTGACTGAGTGCACATCTATACATGCAGCCATCAGGGGCACATTTGCTCCCAACAGGAGCAGTTTAGGGCAGGGATACTACGGCCCTTCTCTGCTAATATATGGCAGCCAGGGAGAGCTCTAGGCTCCCCTGGGTTCCATCCCTGGCCTGACAGGGGCACTGGGGTCAGACCTGGGCTCTGGCGGGTGGTTTCTCACCTGATCTCAGAGCAGGGGATCAGAAAATGTCCCAAACCCCCACAGGAGGCAGTCCCAAGCCCCTGACTCTGTCCCAGCCCCTGTTCTGAGATACATGTCTCCTGCCTGGACTGGAGGCAGCTCCAGGACCCCGGCTCTAAAATCAGGATCATATCTGGCCCCAGCAGCAGGCAGCAGCAGGGTAGGGGATCCATATTCCAGCTTTGAAATCAGAAGTGGCCTTAACAAAAGGCAGCTGCTTGTGGCAGAGGACAATTGGGAAGCAGGCAGCTGCCCATCAGAGGGGAGAGTTCTTCCTTTGCGTGTGACCTGGGTTGACAAGGAATAATTTGCTCCTAATCAGCTATGTAACTGTGCACTACTGCAAAATAAATCTTTACCTGTATTTACAGTAGGGGTGTGCAAAATGGGCCCTATTAGATTCGGATTTGGCCCAAATCAGGGACAATGATTTGATTAATTGATTTGGATCACTGTCAGCCAAATCCAAATCTGAAGATCTGATGCTGATTCAGAGAATCAGCAATTCAGACATAAACACAGCTTTAAATGTTTTTTTCTACATACCTCAAGGTACCAAGTGCAGCTCATGAATGCTGCAATGCTGGGGCACATGGGGTGGCCCACAGAAGTGCATGGGACTCCCTAACGTGCTCAGTGACGAACCTGAAAGTGGGCCAGTAGTACTTCCGGTCCACTTCTGGGTCTGCAGGGGAGTGTGCTGCCCCCCACCCTACGTGCCCTCCGCGGCTCAGTGATTGTCCATGGAGGGAACCCCCAGACCCAAGAGATACCAGTTGCAAAGCTGTGGGGCATGGGGAGCTTCCCAGCATGTTCTGTGGTGGACCCAGAAGTGGACTAGAAGTGCTTCTGGTCCACTCCTGGGTCTGCTGCTGAGCATGTTAGGGAGACCCCTGTGCTTCTGTGAGACAATCCATGTGCCCCAGCATCACAGCATTCATGAGCTACATGCTATCCAGAGGTATGTAGAAAAAACATTTAAAGCTGTGTCTATGTTTGAATTGCTGAATCTTTCTGAATCTCTCTGAATAGATTTCGAGGGTTCCTCTTTGATTCAGAGAGATTAAAGGATCCTCTGATTCAATTAAGATTCAGAGATTTACCCACTGAACTGGGTCAAATCTCTGCCAAATCAAATCAAGGACCAGAGGTGGTCAGAGAATCAGTCTTCTTGTTTCTTGCTGCTTTTCTTACCAAGACTCTTGTATCTTTTCCTGAAAAGTAGCCCAGCTTCTTTTACAGAAAAGGTGAAGACTTCTCCAATCTATAACAGTGATTTAATGGTCAATCTTCAGGAAAGTGAAGCTGAGGAGTTGACTTCACCAAGGCAAAGAAGGACCCCAAACATAGCCTGTTGTGCATAAGGTGTACAGTAGGGCTGTGTGAAATGACAGCATTCCATTTCAACCAGCATTTCAACGTTTCGACGGAACAGTGTTTTGTTTCGAATTTTGTTTTGATTCAAAACAGCTGTTCCATTCCGTTCCATTGAAACAGGGTCGAAATGGTGAAACTGTTTCAATGTTTCACTCATAGGATATAATGGGGAAGGTCAAAACAGCCTATAACTTTGTCGTTTCTGGCCTGATTTGGATGAAAATTGCAGGAATGGTAGTTTTTCCTAATGTTGAGCCTGAAATGAGAATGAACCAATCTTCCAGGAGTTTGTGACCATTACTCCTAATTTTCCCCAAGGGTGCCCTGGTGAAAAGTTGTTCACTGAGCCCTAGATGTACGCTTCTGATGTAGAAGTAAGATGCTACCAAATTCCCTCTCAGCCTTCTCGTTTTCAGGCTGAAGAGTCCCAGGTCCCTCAGCCTTTCCTCGTATGGCTTGCCGTGCAAGTCTCTGATCATATGGGTAGCCCTTCTCTGGACTCTCTCAAGCTTTACCATCCTTGTTAAAGTGCGGATCCCAGAACTGGACGCAGTACTCCAGCTGTGGTCTCACCAATGCCCAGTAGAGCTGGAGAATCACTTCTTTGCAATGGGTTTGCTGATTTTGCTGGAGATGCATCAATTGATGCATGCCAGCGTATTGTTGGCCCTGCTGACTACAGCATCACACTGCCAGCTTATGTTCATACTGTGATCATTTATTACCCCCAGGCCTGTGGTGGCTAGTAATGGGGAATTTTAAGTCCTGCTGCCTGATGAGAGGCAGCAGTTGCACAAGCACAAGTCACAAGTTTTTCCTGTAGCAGCTAGGGGTGCAGTGCCCCAGAACCCCACTTCACCTATCTCCTTGACAGATGGCAGGCTTTGTGGCCACAGCAGGGCTTAGCAGACAGGCCTGCAGCAGTTTCCTGCCCCCCACCTGTGACAGCCAGAACCAGAGAGATTAATAAGCAATAATGTGTGCTTCTTGGAGGCATTTGGTATTTTGCCTAAATAGGTAATATTAGTTAATATAAGCTTGTAAGTTTGCAAATGTAACTTGTCTGTCATAAGTTTAACCAAACTGATAAATTAACTGTTCATGGAACTGACTGGGCCCCAGAGGCAAAGCTGTAGCTGTGAGATTAGCTGGCCTAACGGTTTTTTGCTCAGGGTTCAGCCTTAGCGATAAAACCTAGATCTAACTGCTAGGCACACCCAAGCACATTCCAGGAAGAGGTATCCCAAGAAAGCATATTCAACTGAAGCCTAAAAGGGGTTGGGATTTAGGCGGAGCGATGTCAATTTCAAACCTAAATGTGCTGCATCATAATTTGCTTATTGGATAAACCTGAGTCTGGGTAGTAACCTTTTGTGATGTTTTTGACACCTTTCAATCCCATAGGGTAACAGCTATAGGGCAAGATTGTGAGTGGCCCTGAGGCCAACAGATTAGCATAAAACTAGGTATAAAAAACACATGCATCAGGTAACCAGCAGGAAGGAGGGAACAGAACGGTCATTTCTGTCCCACGCCTGGATCACGGACTCCTGGTGTGAATGAGGATCGGATCCTGAGCAAGGGCCCTTCCCCGGTAAGCCCTCTGACAGCGTTGATCTTCAGGGATGCCTGACTTCGCTGGAACCACTTGGCGCGCACCTGGCATTGAGGGACTATCAATAAGTTGCCCACCCATGTCTGTCTATTTGTTGTTTTGAACAGCCCAGCGTGGCTAATACCCTCACAGTGCCCAGTTGGCCTGTGACAGTTTGATCTATCTATCTATCTGTTATTATTATCTGTTGTTATTATTTTACTATTAGCTCTTTTGTATTGCCTTATCTGCTTATCGCATTTATCTTTCTGTTAACTATTGTGTGTTTGTAAGCTATAATAAATTTGTCTTTATTCCACTCCCAACTTTGCCTCCTTGATCCAAATTGATACACTCACAGTGCCCAGCTGGCCTGTGACACCCACCCCATGCCCCAAGACAGACACAGTTGCACAAGTACCCATGACACAAGTTTTACCTGTCAGCAGCTAGAGGTACAGGGCCCCAGAACACAGAGTCCCCCTGCACCTATCTCTTTTAAAGCTGGCAGGCTTCCTGGCCTCAGCAGGGGCTAGCATGCCTGCAGCTTTCACCCTGCTGCACTTTAACACACACAGTGCTACCCATGTCACGAATTTTGCTCGACTGCAGCTTGAGGTGCAGTTTCCCCCAAACCTCTGCACCTATCTCCTTGAAACTTGACAGGCTATGTGGCCTCAGCAGGGGCTAGCATGCTTGCAGTTTGGAGCCCACTGTGGCTTACCACATACACATGACATGAGTTTTGCTTTCAAGATTTTGGGGTGCAATTTTTCTGAACCCCCTGTACCTATCTCCTTGAAACTTAACAGACTTTGTGGCCTCAGCAGGGGCTAGCATGTCTGCAGTTTTGACCCCACTGTGGCTTAACACACATGACACAAGTTTTGCTCTCAAGACTTTGAGGTGCAGATTCTCTGAACTCCCTGCACCTATCTTCTTGAACCTTGGCAGGCGTCATGCCCTTAGAAGGGGCTACCATTCCTGCAAGTTTAAACCAAATCAGGCAATAAATGACAAAGTTATAGGCTGTTTTGACCTTCCCCATTACACCCTATGGGCAAAACGTCAATACAGTGTCGAAACGTTTTGACTTGCCTCATTTTGTTTTGAGGCTCTTTCAACCATACCTGTTCCATTTCAATTTTGATGTTTCAACCTCAAAATGAGTCAAAATAGAATTGAAACAAAACTGGTGGCGAAATTTTGCACAGCCCGAGTGTACAGCACTGTCATGAATGAGAAGGAGAATTAGGTGCTCTGGATACTATAAGTAATGGAGATGATGACTGCATAGCTTGAATCAGGGGATTAAGCTTTGGAGAGGTCCAGGAATGCAGGAGCTCTTCCCTATTTGCCACTGGATCACACTGTTAGAACTGGATTTAAGACCCAGCCCTTATACCTTTGTTCTGGCCAAGCACAACCCCCAAACCAACCACAACACCTGTCAGTTCATAACAGGCAAGTTTATTGATACAGTGATAACAAAAAAACCCCCAACAATATAACCAATCAAACAATTCTATATCTACCAATCCTAGGTCTGTCATCAGAATCAAAGGACATCTGGTTAGGATGCAGGTTTCACTTCTGAGGCTCTCTCTCTTAGTTTTCAGCAGTCTGGAGGTGGGATGCTGAGGCCCACAGCCCGCCTCCAGTGAGGCACACAAGACAGACTGTTGGTATGCTCTTGGTCCATGGTTGACTCAGGGACCCTTCCCAGGGGACAGGGATGGGGACAGGGAGTGGGACTTATCTCAGGAAGGAGAAGGAGGGGTGGGAGGGACAGAACAGGAGCAAAGGAGGGAAGGGGAGGGACCCTTTGATAATCTCACGTCTCTGCTTTTGTATTTTCCTTCCCCCTTGATGACTCCTGATGACTCTTCATCTATGGCTATCTCTGGTTTGTTGTCTCTCTTTGGTCACACATCCACATAGCCTTCTTGGCCTTCTCCTAATTTGGTCTGTTCCCCCAAAACTGGGACTCAGCCCCCCCTGCTCTTTGAGGCCCTTTTTCTGGTGTCACTTATCTCATGTTATGGGACACTATAGTACATACTTCCTTGGTTACCAGGCTCTGTGTTCTTGTTGTGTTAGACAATCTGTCCGCCTTGAAGGCTGTGATCTTCTGTTATGGCATGTCCCCCTTAATTCTTAGGCTGTGTCCATCCACTGGCCTTGTGCTAGACAGCCTGTCTGCTTCTAGGGCTATGAGAAACTGTGTGTTCATTAGACCCAAGCTTCCTAGAAATCCAATTAACCCCTGCTGCCCATCTTGACCCCTTATATATGTCTCAGCCGGGCTGAACCGACTCAAAGTGATTCAGAATTTACCCGTTCGTCAGGGCGGGCTGGTGAATAGAGAGGTTGACAAGCTTAATGGTTTCAAAAAAACTTTACTTATGTCGCGGGTGGCTGCGACGGAAACAGTTCAGTCGTCTGGACAGCAATGTGAATTGCTTCAGCTGGCAAGGCCAATGCCAGTAAACTCGTCCGTAATTCAAGCCGGCGGGAAAAGGGTACGTCTAGGACTGCATTCGGCGATGGGAAGAAGGATCGATAGGTGATCAGTCTATCGATCAGCTAGCCGCAAGTCGGATCTCTAAGAGGCACTCTGCAGTGTGCTCAAAGTTCTTCGACTTGGGCGGAAGTCGCGCTAGTTTTTAAACGGCCAGCAAGCCAATTACCGGCCACCACGTGTGAATAATTTAGCACTAGCCAATTGCGGGGCACGAATTTGCATCCGAATGGCGGGAACTCTTTGCACCGTGCACCTCCGTGCTGCAAAGAGAAAATGCATCCTGCAAAAGCAGCTGCAAAAGTGGCGGGAACTCTCTCCTGCACACGGGTTCTTTATGCAGCAAAAACCCTCGCTGTGCAAGAGGCTCTCGTGTCTCAAGAAAATTCCATAGTGCCGAGGCACCAAACTCACTGGGTTATGACATGCCCCCTTGCCGACGGCACAACTGGAACTTTTGACACATGAGCACATTATATGGATTCACTGACTTGGCAAAGCCTTCGCAACCAATATATATATATATAAATACATAAACAAATAACTTTTGAACACATAACAACAACTGTTGATCATCGTCTGATTGGAGAACATTCCGCTTCGGTCCGTCTTCTCCTATAACAGACAATGTCTGTAAACACTTAACAAAATAAAATAATGCCATAACAAGTCCTGAGTAGATGGGTTCTTTCCTGTCTCAGTGCCTCCCTCGCAATTATCACTTTCTGGCTTCGAATGGATTGCAGTCTGGTCTCATAATCAGATGGTTGTGGATTACTGCTTTTGCTGGGGTCAAACCTGTGAAGAAAACAAAATAACAAGACAAAACACAACGAGAAAGAATCATAACTGGCTTCACTGTAAGGATACTGGGTGAATGTCGGAACAGCGAGTCATCCAGTTGTGATGAACAATGATAGGGGGACAATCCGGCTTCTCTTCCAGTTGGACAGAATAGGTAGTGGGATATTGTCCCGGCCGTTGAACTGTCCCTTTGTGAACTTGTGGCTGAGACTGATGAGGGTGAGGTATTGAAATCCACACCAACTCGTCAGGTTGGAACTTGGGCTCCCAAGGTGAGGGTTTCTGGACATTAGCTTCATCCCATAATGGTTTAGCAGTGTTTAGTGAAATAAGGACATCGTGATTAAATTTAGTCCAATTTTTAAACATCCCTCCTCCTCTAAGGCGAAGCTGCTCCTTGTATAGACCTATGTGTCTCTCCACAACGCCATTGGACTGTGGGTGGTACGGCAGATGAAGATGCCATGCTACATTATGAAGACGAGCAAATTTATCCAGAGCATTAGAGTTAAATGGAGTTCCTCCATCAGACTGAATTTCATGAGGAGGCTGCCAGGTGGCAAACACAGCAGTTAAGGCAGTAATAACAGCAGTGGCATTGCTTTTTCGTAAGGGAATGACCTGCAACTGTCTGGTCCCCAAATCAACCACAACTAGTCCTTTATTTGGCTGTTTAGACCCTGGGAGGGGTCCCAGCAAATCCACCTGCCAAACTTTTCCTGCCTGAAACTGAGAAGGATCGAAAGCTCCGATCTGATGCTTGGTTTTATGACACTTTTCTTTAGCACACGTTTCACAGGCCTGAGCTACCTTTTCCCAATCCCGCCTGGCTCCATATGAGGCCGGTTCTGTAATGGTTTGGCACCAACGTTGATGACAAGCCCGTGGTCCTGGGTGACCCCAATTTTCGTGAAGCCACGCGAGGAATGGATTTGCTTCAGGATCAGTGGTAGATGTGACAGGCAAAGCTATGTCGGTCCGGAGTGGATCCTCCAAGAGCTTATCAATTACCTCATGCACTGGATCAGTATCTGAACGATGGGACTTAGTGTGCCTAATCAATGGAAGGCGTACAAATCTAGTTAACGTCCTCCAGATGTCTCGCCAATCATCCAAGTTCTCGGTGGGAAAAGCTGTGCCCGTAAGAATTTTGTAGATATACTGCGAATCAATCGCGATGATCGGAACTGGGAGTGTATCGTTATGATACATCAAACAATGTTCCAGTACCTTCAGGAATCCTAATAATTCACATTTTTGGGATGAATTATTATCTGGGTCGGCTTGGAAAATTTCCTTATCATGACAAGCTTTACAGTAGTACCCATAGGCTCCTTCATGTCAGGAGGTTCCGTCCGAGGCCATCCACGCTGGGGCTGAAGTTCCATACAGCGTAGGAACCTTTTCCTCATCTTCTGGGCTTGGATCAGGTACCGTGTCTTCCAACCTCCAACAATGCCAATTATAATGGTGGGTTAGTACTAGCGTATTCCAGGTCTTAGATTCCCCTTGAAAATGTGGGTCGATTCTTCCCGCGTCCAGCAAGGGTTACAATGTGGCACCAGGAGCGCCTAACGTCCCATGCCCCCTTGCTAACGGCTCCACCAGTTGTTCAGCTAGGAGAATCTTTCCCATAGCTCCATATCGATGTTGCGCCGCTTGAAGTGTCTTGTGGGCTGTATATACCAACTCATCGCGGGGGTTATGCACGACAGCCCACACATGATTGGTGGTGAATCCAAGGGTTATGGTTAGTGACTCACCCAGATCGATGGCATGGAGTTGTGTACCTTTAACCGTGGTTAGCAGGCGAAGCAGATTCTGCTGATCCTTTTCCGTCCAAGGCATGGACATTCGGGATTTGTCACAAATCTGTTGCTGTAATTTAGTGAGGAGTGCCAGATCACTAGGTCCAATATAATGTCGATACCAATTTAAATGACCCAAAAGCTGTTGAAAATGCCTCTTGGTGACAGGGTGGAATGTTTTTAGCGGATCGATGTTAGGACCGTCATGTGAGACTCTGTGGCGGATGGAACCAGTGTATCGAGTGCCAAGGAACGTAATGTCATCTACAGGATGTAGGCTTGACTTTTCCTCGTTGATGGTCCATCCCTCACTTTGAAGGTGAGCAACTAGTTGGTTTACTACACTGGCAACTACAGAGCTATCGCGACCCATGATGGCAATATCATCAACATAACTCCAAATTTTTAATTCCTTTTCTGGGGGAAGAGAGTGGAAGGCTCGAAAATTCTTCAGGGTGTTATTCATGGCACCAGTGGCTAATGATGGAGCGTTGTGATATCCTTGCAGACAAACTGTCCACCTGTACATGATGCCATCAATACACATATTCAATATTCCTTCCGGGTCAGTTATTGGGATAGAAAAGAACATATTTTTCAGATCTAATGTGACTCTGACCCACGGACTTTGCTGGAACTGTGCCATCTCAAACATACACTGTGGCAGAGTAGACGGATTAGGTTGTTGCAGTACTTGGCACCTTTTATTGACTTCTCGATAGTCTACGACCAACCGGGCTTCATTAGGCTTCCCAGGTTTCGCCACTCCCCATCCTGATGATAAGTAGGTGCTGGCTGTTACGGTCTTAATACAGCCTTGTCGCTCAAGTCGCTGCAGAAGGTTAGTAAGAGACTGTTTCAGAGAATCCTTAGTTGGGATTAGCCAATATTGCCAGGTGGAAGTGTCACGAAGTGTTGGTCGATGCCAGTCCTGCTCTGGGATAATTACGGGTAATGCCTGTAGCACTTGTTCCCTGAGGTCAAGCGTCTTTATCCCCGGAATTCCTAAAATGTTGATGCCCCCTATAACAGCTTCTAGGGGATATCAGTGGTCCTGAACCCAAAACTTGACCTTCATTGTGACGGCGATAGCATTAAGCCCTTGTACCTTGATCGTCTTGGTGGTCTTTTGATGAGGTATCATCGAGGTAATCACATTGGTCTGAGCTCCAGTGTCAAAAAGGAAGGATACCTGTTGTTTGTCATCCGGATCGGTAGGGTTGTAAACAGTGAGTTCAGCATATGGTCGAGAATCAGTAGGATCAGGTCTGAGTTGAGGAAGGCCGCCGGCAGAGCCAACGGCCATTACTCGTTTTTTGACAGATCCTCAAAATTAAATCCCATTGCTTCAGCCATACTGGCCTGGGCCTTGTCTCCCAAAAGTCTCAATTGAGCCTTTGTTAGTCCGGAGTGAGCAAGAAGAAATCCGAACATAGTCCTTTCCTTCAGTGTTCTTTCCTTTGAGGTTCTTTCTTTTGGGGTCCTTGGAGGTGATCCCCATGACTCTTGTCGAGGGGTATACCCTGGACACCTAGGCCTCAATGTTGCAGCCAGGTACGCTGAAGGTCGATCCCTTGTGTCATTAGAAGCTTCCTCACCTTGCTTCATAAGTGCCTGTTATCGTGGGAGATGGCCTAAAAGACTTCCCACTGGTTGACCTGCCATCGGGTTCAAGAAGAGTCGGAGTGTAACAGCATTCGCTCCTCCATACACCTCCACGCAGGCATCTATGGCTTCCAAGGGCGTTGGGATTGCCCCGGGGTCCGATAAGTGACGATGAGCCCATCTCTCTTTACGATGGACTGCTGTTAGTCCCATTGGATTTGTTCTTGGGCTCCATGAGAGATACGACACTCCAACTATAGCCAGGAGAAGTTGTTCTGCTGTAGCCTTCTTTGGGCAACCCTCGTGCCAGGTGTGAAATTTGTGGTTTACCTGTCCTACCACAAGCGCCGGGAGCGGGATGGGCCAGTAGGCACTGTCCGTGACCACACTCAAATCAGTAGCGCGCCCTCCGCTGCACGCTGCTTGTCGTGTCAGGGCACTCGCTTCTTCTTTATCCAGAGTGTCGGATCCAAATTCCACTATCAGTCTTCCTAACCATATGGCCAAGGTTTCTTCCGGCCTTATTTTGGATTCTTTACAAAGCTCTTGAATCTCTGGTCTGGTGTGTGTACGAGAGATAGTGGTGGTACGTGTAGCACCATCTTCATCCTCAACATGCTTTGTCACTGCTATCGGGTAAGCTGCGGCAGAGAGAGGGTTAAATTCTGCGTCTGGGAGCATTGGGTACATCCCTCCTCCCATTGCCCCCTCCCTGTGGTAAAGAGGCGTGGTTGCAGGGAATGATGTCACCTCAGGGGGTGAAGTCACCAAGGGAATCCCCGCCGGGTCTTCCATAACTCTGCCCCTCCTTTCCGGGTTCCCCGGGAAGCTCGCGCTTCTTTCGCCGCCATTTTCTGCTAGCAGCATCATGCGGCCGGCACTGTTAACAAACACTGCTCTGGAGCCCTTTGCTGTCCGCTCCAGCGACTCTTTACCCGCAGTATACATCTGAGCCTCCAGATCCGCGTATTCCCTCAGTAGGCCCGTTACTGCACGGAATAGCACATTTATCATCTTTCGCTTTTTCCATTTAATTAGACCCCACTTCGGCTTGTGACGGCCCTTAGTTTCTAAATCCTCTCGTAGCTGAACGAGGAGCTCATGGCCCCGTGACTCGGGCACCAAATCCGGACAGTTGAACCAGTCCACGGGGGTGGGTTCCCCCCCCTCCTTCAAGTATCGGGTGCATTGGGCGAACTCCTGAGCGGGGGTCAGCTTTTCTGCCTTCCGCGCTTTCACCCCGGCCAGGGATATTGTTGATGTTTCTTCCGGGGGCCGATAGTAAACCCGGTCGCTCCCCATTATGTATCCGAACTCCCCTAGGGATAGCTTTGTTCTCCATTCTTTCATCATGGCTTCTTCTCTTTTTACGGAGAAGTAACCATCAATACTTCTTTCCTCCCCTTCTACCGCCTGGTGGTAAGCGATATGCGCCCATAGATCGTTAGCGTTCTCTACGTGGCGGTTCCCGGTGCGCCAGGGGCAGCACCCAATTAAGTTCTTCTCCATTACCGTGCCCTTTAATCCCCTCGGCATGTGCCGCGGTGATCCCGATCCCATCCTCGTCGCCATGTCTCACCCGGGCTGAACCGACTCGAGGTGATTCCGAATTTACCCGTTCGTCAGGGCGGCTGGTGAATAGAGAAGCTGACAAGCTTAATGGTTTCAAAAAAACTTTACTTACGTCACGGGTGGCTGCGACGGAAACGGTTCGGTCGTCTGGACAACAATGTGAGTTGCTCCAGCTGGCGAGGCCAAAGCCAGTAAATCTGTCTGTAATTCAAACCGGTGGGAAAAGGGTACGTCTGGGACTGCGTTCGGCGACGGGAAGAAGGATCGATAGGTGATCAGTCTATCGATCAGCTAGCCGCAAGTCGGATCTCTAAGAGGCACTCTGCAGCGTGCTCAAAGTTCTTCGACTTGGGCGGAAGTCGCGCTAGTCTTTAAACGGCCAGCAAGCCAATTACCGGCCGCCACACGTGAATAATTTAGCACTAGCCAATTGCGGGGCACGAATTTGCATCCGAATGGCGGGAACTCTTTGCACTGTGCACCTCCGTGCTGCAAAGAGAAAATGCATCCTGCAAAAGCAGCTGCAAAAGTGGCGGGAACTCTCTTCTGCACGCGGGTTCTTTATGCAGCAAAAACCCTCACTGTGCAAGAGGCTCTCGTGTCTCAAGAAAATTCCACAGTGCTGAGGCACCAAACTCACTGGGTTATGACAATATACATATATCTATACCTATAAGCCAATTCCCCAAAAAACAGACCTTTAAATACCATTTTCAAGCCAACACACACAAGGCACATTCTGCCTCTGTAGCACTCAGACAGGCTTTTAAATGTCAGTCTTGGCTGTGGCAGAATCATAGCTGCCTAACTTGCTCCATCTAGACCAGGTGCCTAATTATTGAGAGCTATAATGCCTTAGTGGAGGTGCCCATGTGACCAGTTTAGATTGATCTCCAAATGCAGGCATGGCAATAACCCAAAAGTACTACAACATGCTCTACCAAATGGCTACAAAGATTTTTCCTGTAATGACATTCAGAGGTATAGTCATGATGGAAAGCCCTATGATGTCCTGTCATTCCACCAAAGGTGATCTGTAAAACTTCCGCTTTGGATTACTGATACTGATTCCTGGCAATGGGAGTCCATCAAAAATGCCCTGTGGTCTTGCCAGGCAAAGATCAGCTTTGCAAGGCAAATGACAGGGTAACAATCATTCTAAACATACTGAATAACGGGTGTGTCAGCTCATACATTTTAGGGCCAGAGCTGGTGTGTGCATCACCACACTAAGATGGTTACACATCATCTATTCCAGAAGGTAGCGTACAGGCAACAGGCACAGAATGACTGTGTGAGATGCCATAAAAATGTGCAGGTCCAACATCTTAAGATGAGATAAACGCCAAAGACTGGAAATTCTCTTCAAATTATGGGAGTTTTTTCTCCCTTGGCTGTGTGGTTGTTTTACCATCACACCTATTTGGAACAGTTTTTTTTTTTTTCTTCCCCTTTTTTCTTTTTCATAGGGATGAAAGGGCATTACCTCAAGACCAGGTCACAAAGGGACCAACCATTAAGAATGAATTGGCCATCTGGGTATTAGGAAAAAACAACAACAACAAAAAACAGCTCTTGGTATAGAACTGATGTAAGAACATCAGATTCATTTCTGCTCTGGATGTCTCCCACCCATTAGGTACAAGCTTATCTTGTTCTGGAAAGCAACAGTCGATTTCTACATATACAAATAATTTGCATTTGAACTAGATGTACCTGCTTTCTTCCCATTCTCTCTTTTTCTCCAGGTATCTCTCTCTCTCATTCATACACAAGAGAAGAATGAAGTAGCAAGTGTCATTTCATATATCCTCAAAACTTTTTTTAACTATTAGGTGAGTTTCTCCTCTTCTATTTCTATGTAATATGTGATATTCATTTCGAAATCATATTGAAAATGAAGTCATGAGGAGTTCAGTGTCTCCAGCCTCTTCTACAGTAGCTTAAAAATAGATTGTCTGTGGGAGCAAAAAAGGATGAGGAACTTATGTTTTTGTGGGGGGGGTTGTTTTTGTTTTGTTTTTTTAATTTTCCAGGAGGTTGTATCGTGTAGGGCATAAGAATCTGTAAAAACTAAGTTCAAAGTTGATTTGTTTCATAATTCCCCACATTCCTCCACTCAGAAAGGAATGGATGTATGCTGTATTCCCTCTTAGTTATTAGTTTTATTTATTTTTAGTTGAAAACTCTGCTTTTCAATTTAGCTACTTCATGTACCTTTGGTTTTAATTTATCTGTAGTTCAAACAATGTCCTTTTCTTTCCTCTAATGAGAACTTCTTGGAAGGCTAAATTGATCACTTCTTTACTGCACCAGACAATTATACATTCTCCCTCCACCCCTTATGTCACACACTATATCTCCTAAGATCCATTTCCTGGAAATTGCATTGTGTCATGTGTCACATACAGGTTCTGTTATTTTATAGGATGGCAAGGTGCCTCCTCTCTACTCTGATGTACAGTGTGTCATCACTCTGTTTTACACTACTCCTGTGTAAAAAAGAACCCTTCTCTGTGGTCAACAGTGGTACAGCTGGACTCTAGTTTAGTGTAGAAATAAGGGTTTTTAGCATCCAGGAAGATTATGTAGTAGGATTGGAGTGTTCTGTACCTGTGATGGTCCAGAAAATGTGAGAGGTAAGATTTTTTTTTATAGACATTAGGGCTGGAAGGGACCCTGGAAGAACACTGAGTCCAGCCCTCTGCCCCAGGGGCAGGAAGTCAGCTGGGGTCATAGGATCCCAGAAAGATAAACATCCAAATGTCTCTTGAAGGTGTTCAAAGTAGGTGCTTGAACCACCTTTGGCGGCAGTCTATTCCAAACCTTGGGGGTTCGGACAGTAAAGAAGTTCTTCCTTATGTTCAGCCTGAAACGGTCATGGAGGAGTTTGTGACTGTTTGATCTGGTCATCCCTTGGGGCACTCTGGTGAACAGACATTCCCCCAGATCCTGGTGAGCACCCCTGATAAACTTATAGGTGGCCACCAGATCACCCCTGAGCCTGCGCCTTTCCAGGCTGAAGAGTCCCATGGCTCTCAGCCTCTCATCATAAGTTCTGTTTTTCTGACATCTGATCATGTGCGTGGCTCTCCTCTGGACTCTCTCAAGCTTCTCCACATCCTTTTTGAATTGTGGAGCCCAAAACTGGACACAGTACTCCAGCTGTGGCCTCACCACGGCTGAGTACAATGGGAGAATGATGAGATATTATTATTTTTGATGAATGACAAATGACAAATGACGAATAATTATTTATTTATTTTTAATGTATGATTGCTTGAGGAATCACCATCCTTTAAGAGTCATCTAGATAATTCCTTTGCTAGGATGGTCTACTTGGGGATGGTCCTGCTTTGAGATGGGCATAGCACAGGATGACCTCCTGTGGTCCCTACCAACCCTCATTTTCTGTGATTTTATAATTATAAGGATTGGACCAATTCTATAATTTGGAGACCTTTTGGACAAGCTCCCAAACATTAAGTGCCCTTCCCCATGGCAATTGAAGCACAAAATATTATCCAACACCACTGCAAACTATCACAAAAAGGGCTTGCCTCTAGGAGAATCCTAGCAACTCCAGAAGATAGCAGAGACTCATCAGGAATGAGTGAGACTGCGCGTGTTTCAGGAAAAAAAGTCACTGCAGTTTAGGATACACATAGATACAGCTTTTACAGAGTGCAGTATTTTGTTCTATTTCAGACTTGAAAATAAGTCAGTAGGGTAAAATGAATCTAATATTTACACTCCCAAAAAGAGAAGAAAGAAAGGGAAGGCAACAGGGAAGGTGACTAGCCTCTGGCTCTAAAACCAGCCAAAGTAATGCATTTCCGAGTCAAATGTCTGCTACCAAGGATGTCCTGTCAATACCACATAGCTTTTGCACCAAGGGGGAACAGGAAAAGGAATAGAAAGCCATGGCTCTCTCCCTTTTGGAGCTATGTCCATCTTGGTGATTCACTTTCTTTCTGGCTCCCACCCATCATGGCACCACATTTTTCCTTGTTGGTTCCCCAAAGGATTAGCTTCAAGAGAAAGGTGCTTAGTTTAAAAGTTGCCAGCATGACAGGGACAATGAATTAATGCCTCCACCCCCTTCACTGGTGTCCTAATGATTTGACTATTGGGCTGCTACATGGGAGAACTCTCCTCCTCCTTCAGTATGAAGCCATATCCTTGATGTCAGTTTTTCTCTGATTACACTGTGGGCAACTGCTATGCAGTGATGCACCTACCTGGGAAAACCTATCTTGCCTGCCAAGTGAAATAAAATATCAAATCTGCATGAATGCCAAAAATGACATTTATGCAGCTATATTCGGACATGTAAGCTAGCCTTAGATAATTTATAATTAAATGGATTTTGATTTTCAGAGTTAGAATTTGGCCATTACTTGTCCTGCAGTGGTTGTAATAGGATTTCTTGAGGTAGTGCAAAGGAAACGGATTCCTTCAAGAGGCAGCTTTGTCAGGAAATGTGCTTGAGTGAAGGTGAAAATCAAGGGAATTTCTCTCACTACTTGAAAGTTTTGAAAACAAAGAGGCCCCAAAGGCTTGCTCCTTGGGCCAGTGCTGTTCAATATCTTCATCAGGGACCTGGATGAGGGTATGGAAAGCACTCTGTCCAAATTCACAGATTATACCAAATTATGGGGCGAAGCAAACACACTGATGGGAAGAAACCAACTGATGGGAAGGGAGAGGGCATCACCTTCACACCTATAGGCTTGGGGATGACCCTCTCGGCAGCAGTGGCAGACAGAGATCTTGGAGTCGTTGTCAACTTGGGCAAACACAAAATTGGAGGCCCACTCTCCACACAGGAGCTGGGCTGTGGGGGAGGGGCAAGGCCCCTTCCCCTCCTGGTGCTGGCAGGGGAGGCTGGGGGAACCCTGCCGGGAGTGGGGGGCATATGTCCGTCTCTTCTCCCTGCTTCCTGCTCCCTCCCCCGCTGTCCTGCTATGGCCACACAACATGCACACAAACAGGCACACACGCACAGGTGTGCAAACAGATGGGCATGTGCTCTATTCTCACTCATTCTCTGCACGTGGACACGCAAGCACAAACATACTCTCCCTGCCAGGAACACAGACACGTGCACACACACACACACGAACATGGGCACATACTCTATTCACTCACTCTGCACATGGGCACACAGACACAAACACACTCTTACACACATGCACATACACACATGTGCATACACACATGCACATATAGACACACGCATGCACACATGCAGACAGGCACACAGTCTACTCACTGGCTTTCTGCACATGGACACACAGACACAAACACAGTCTCCTTTCTGCCACGAGCACAGATGCTCACACAGATACGCACAGACACATACAGATGGGTGCGCACTCTACTCACTCACTCTGCCTATGGACACACAGAGACAAATACAGTCTGCTTGACATGAACAGTCCCCCACTCCTACCCCGATGCCCCTGACTCCCAACCCAGACCACCCCATCCCCATCCCTGCTGGTGCCCCCCACACTTCCACCCCACACTCCCCCACCCCAACCCCATTGCTACCCACTCCCCAAGTCACAGCCACCCCAGCCCTGCCACTGCCCCTCACTCCCAACCCACTGACCCCAGCCTTTCCAGTGCCCCTCACTCAACAAACTGCTCTACCCTGCCCCACTGGGCCCTGCTGGTGCCCCTCACTCCTGACCCACAGCCCCCCTGTATCTGCAGGTGCTCCTCAAAACTGACCTGCAGCCTCCTGCTGCCAGTGCACCCCACACTCCCAGCCCACACTCCTCGACCCCCACCCTGGTGCCCCTCACGCCCAGCCAACAGCTCTTTGCTCCTCCAGCCCAGCCAGAGGGGTCCCAGCTGTCCCTGTCCTGACTGGGCCAGAGCAAGATGGCTCTGATTCATGCAGGTGGGGGCAGAGCATGTCAAGCCCCAGTGTGGGCTGGAGGTGAAAGAAGGGGAGGCTTGTGGCACCCCTGCTCTGGGGTAGGGCTTCAGTGCCTTGTGGGCAGCCTGGTCAGAGCACCCTCCCCTTCTTCCCTCGTCCCCTTCCTGGCAGCAGCTGCTGGATGTTCAGCCCCTGGTGCACAGAGGACAGGCACCAGCACCAGAGGTTGTGCTGGCGCCTGGCCACAGATCTCCCTGCTGCTCCCCCTGCCCTCTCACAGTCGCAGCCATGCTCCCCCTTGCCCTGACCAAACATCCGAGACTTTGCTGTGCTCTGTGGGTGGGAACAGGCGGAGGCAATCAGAGCCAGCAGGGAGCAGTGCATGGGTCTGCCACCTCTGCAGCTCCAGGCAGGTCTGTGTGTGTTCCCTGATGCCTCCCATTCCCTTCCCACTGCTCCCACCCCCAGAACAAAGGAAAATCCCAGAAAACCCACCCAGACGGTGATCAGAGGGCTCCAAAAGAGCAGGGACACATCCAGGGAAACCCAGCTGTATGGGAACCCTATCTCAGTGGCACATGCACACATAAGTAAAAAGCATTATGGACAGACAGACACAGACGGAAGCAGTGTGGTTTTTATTATATTAGATTCATTCGTTCCTTTTTTCTTTCAGGTCACAGGTTGGTGAACAAATGGCAATGGAAAACCAAACAATGATCAGCTATTTTGTTCTCACAGGTGTTTCTGGTGACCCACAGCTCCAGCCTTTCCTTTTTGTGCTGTTTCTACTTATATACCTGCTAACTCTAGTGGGGAATGGAGCAATAATGATGGTGGTAAGAGCTGATCCTCACCTTCAAACCCCCATGTATTTTTTCCTATTTCATTTATCCTACTTGGACATTTGCTATTCTTCAGTCACTGTCCCAAAGCTGCTGTTAAATTTTCTGGCAGATAAGAAAACTATTTCTTTCCCTGGATGCATTGCCCAGATGAGCTTTATTCTTATGGCAGGCTGTGCAGAAGTTTTCATGCTATCAGCAATGGCCTATGATCGGTATGCTGCCATCTGTGTCCCACTGCATTATGTGCAGACCATGAACAAGCAAATCCGCATAAGACTGGTGGGTGGTGCGTGGCTTATGAGTATAGTTTTTGCACTGATAAACATTGGTCCTGTGTTCCATTTACATTTCTGTGGGCCCAAGGAAGTGAACAATTTTAGTTGTGAGCTGCCATCTCTACTAGAACTGTCCTGCACAGAGACCTTCACCAGTGAGGTGACACTTTTCACTTCATCTATGATTTTAGGTTTAACCTCCTTCTCCATCACCCTGGTCTCTTACATCTGCATCATCTCCAGTATCCTGAGGATATGCTCTGCTGAGGGTAGAGGCAAAGCCTTCTCTACCTGCAGCTCCCACCTCACTGTGGTTGTTCTGTTTTATGGAGCTGGTATGTTTCGATATCTGAGACCCAAATTGGCCTCTTCAGTGGTTCTTGACAGACTGTTCTCTATCCAGTACAGTATCTTAACGCCCATGTTAAATCCTATCTTCTACAGCCTGAGGAACAAGGAGGTAAAGGCAGCTCTTGGGAATATACTGGGGAAAATTAAAAGAGTGTAAATGTATTTCAAGATTTGGAAAAAAATGTCATAGGCTAATAGGAAATGACTCGTAAAATTATCTGATGTTATATATTTGGTTTGTAGCAGTAGAACCCTGCAAATGAGATATACTTTTGCCCTATTAGTTGTAATGCAATCTGGGAAGTTCTGGAAAGGCTGGCATGCCAGGAATTAGCTCTTGACCCTCACTTGGGGTATCTACATGTGCATTAAGGTGGTGTTTTTTTTTAATGTACATTAGTTATAAATAGTTTTAAGATTACATTACGTAAAGCTTCAGGGAGCAGGACCACCCATCTATCTCTTGTGTTATCATACACTTTGCACTGATTTGTTTTTCAAAAATGCAACATGGCTAAAATATTTTCACATAGATGCCTTATGTAAAACTGAGGTGTGTTACAGGTCAAATGGAATTTGGACCTAGAGCATTTCTTCTATGATTGCTGAAATAAATCAATGTGAAAATGATGCAGCACCCCTTACCCACACCCTGCAAAATAAATAAATAAATGAGTAAAAAAATAAAAAAAGAGAGAAAGAGAGATGAAATCCCAACATCTTTAGACATACTGCAATGGGGGCCAAACTATTGGGCAGGCATGCCAGGAATTAGCTCTTGACCCTCACTTGGGGTATTTACGTGTGCATTAAGGTGTTGTTTTTTTTAAATGTACATTACATTTGGTGCCTCCAATGTGATGGTACCTATATACGAGCTCAATTAATCAAGTCTGCTGGAGCGTGCCACTTTAAGTATTTTCCTTTGCCCTATCTGCTGCTCTACTTTCTGCTTCCTAGGTTCTGGTCCCTGACCAATCTGTTGCTATACTTGCTGCCTGATCTGATGCACTGATATCTGCTTCCTTCCTTATCTGCCACTGTTGTGGCTGTTCCCTCAGTCTGCCACATGGGACACACAGAGGGTGCCTCCATTACAGGTTGGTCACCTCTACTCTTACAAGAAGACACTAGACTAGAGCTATTGCTCAGGAAGTGTGAAGCATCAATTTATTTTTATCCTTTGTGAGAGAAGACAAATCCAAATATTGCACAAGAGTGGCTTCATCATCAGATCATAGGCTGCTCATGGGTAGTAATGATAGCATTGCTCGCAACCCCTTTGTTTAAAGAACTTCATTTTGCAGAATTCAAAAGAGCATCTCTCTAGTCTACCTGCCAAATTAGATGGTACGATACTGAGGTCCCTGCTCCAAATACTGTTTATTATCATATTTAATAACTGTTCCAGAGAATATGTAGAAACAGCCCTAGATATCATCTAACGGGTCTAATGCTGGTATAGCAGTCACCCCCAAGCAGCCATTTGCATCCTGTCTTGATTGCCCCTCTAGTAAAGGGGAACAAAAAACCTTCCCCACACTTGATTGGGTTAAGGCTGAAGAAATTCAGCCATTCTTGTGAAGGCTGAAGAGATTCAGCTCTCTCAACCTCCCCCCATAGGCTTTACCACAAAGGGCACTAATCATGTGAGTGGCCCTCCTCTGGACCCTCTCTAGATTTTCCACATCCCTCTTGAAGTGTGGCACCCAAAACTGGACACAGTACTCCAACTGCGGCCTGACCAGTGCCGCATAGAGGGGGAGCATCACCTCCTTTGATCTATTAGTCATGCACCTGTTAATGCATGACAAGGTGCGATTGGCCTTGTTGATGGTCTCATTACACTGCTGGCTCATGTTCATCTTGGAGTCAATTTTGACTCCAAGATCCCTCTCTACCTCCGAAGTGCTGAGGAGGACACTCCCCAACCTATAGGTGTGCTGGGGATTCCTCCTTCCCAGGTGGAATACCTTACATTTATCTTTATTAAATTTCATCCTATTACTCTCTGCCCATTGATCCAACCTGCCCAGGTTGGCCTGAATCTGCTCCCTGCCTTCCGATGTACTAACTTTGCCCCATAACTTGTTATCATCAGCGAACTTGGAGAAGGTGCTCTCCACTCCCCCGTCCAAATCGCTGATGAAAAGATATTAAATAATATTGGTCCGAGGACTGAACCCTGCAGAACCACCACTCTCTGGGTGCGGGCCCTAAGCCATGTGGCCACCCATTTGACCGTGGAGGCATCCACTGCACAATCTGCTAGCTTCCCAATGAGGATAGGGTGCGAAAATGTGTTGAAGGCCTTCCTAAATTCAAGGAAGTGTTTAGCTAAACCATTTCTTCCAGAGAATCATACCAACTTGATGTGAAAAACACATAACCAACTTTTCCACTGGAAGTTTGCTTCTGTGGCCATTTAACTTTACTGCTAAAAATGAAGGCTTATTTAATGTGGATGTGTTTAGTTTCTGCTTTGATCCATAAATGTTTGCTATCTCTCCATCTGCTTAATTACATAAACATTTGGTGCCTGGTATTTTCTGTATTGTAAGGTATTTATACACTCTTATAAGATCACTTCACATCAGAAATAAAGACAACTGCCCTTTTCTGGTCTCAATCATGAATTGCTGGGAGATAACATTACTTTCCTGTTACTTTTCACAAGAGCCTTATGCATACATCCAACCTTTGGCTTAGGCCCTCATGCTGCAGCATGAAACTGGGAGCCTAAGTTGAGTAGTATGTCTGCTATGAGTGACACTCTTAACTGATGGAGCCATGGAAGTCATGCACATAACTGACTTTGGTAGCTTAATTTGTGTTTTAGGTTATTTTCCTTTGCATCAATCCTATTGCCAGCATTACCTCTTTAGTTCCCCAAAGCCTTAGAGCATTTTAAGAAAAATGTGATGTTCTGCACACTGTTAAAAATATTATCATGTGTGCATCTGGCAAGTGAAATGCTTGCAGACCCTGTGAAATAAGACTTTGAAAGGGCTGTTAAGGAAGTGTATGGCAGGAGAACCCTGCAAATGGGATTTACTTTTGCCCTATTTCTTGTTCGCAACAAGTTTATCCCCTTTTTGAACCCCTCTAAGCGAAACAATCTCAGGATATATTAGATGCCCTTCAGGAGGCCTGGCAGGCAAAGCACCTGAGACCCTAGCATGTCATTCAATATATTCCCCAATTTTGGGAAAGGCTGGGCCTTGTAATAATATTTACAGGATCAAAGCAGGGGTCCAAGACAAACACACACAAGACTGTTCCTGCTGGGACAGCCTTCAAAGGAAGTAGGAGGGGTTTTATAGTCCCCCTGTCAGGGGCTTGAAGATCCCATAGGCTCTTCCTGGCCACCTGACTCTTCAACAATGTTGTCATGGGAGGGAGAGGCCAGGCTTGGTTGGGGCTTGGGCCAAACCAGCTGCCTGGTGGTGCTGTGGACTTTGCCTCTGGCTGCTGGCTTGGTGGCTGTGGATTTGAAACCCAGCGGACCAGAAGTGAAAGGTGTGCATGAACAGTGGTTGCTCCTTAAAGACACAATCCTTGAAGCATAAAGGAAGTCCATTCCCATGCAGAGAAAAGGTAACAGAATGGCTTGGAAGCCCTCTTGGCTAAACAGGGAAATCTCAGTCCTCTTAAGAAAAGTTTATAAACAATGGAGGCTCGGGGTGGGCCCCAAGGAGGACTATTAAATAATGGCCCACATTTGCAGGGAACAGATAAGAATGGCTAAAGCGGTGACCAAACTTAGATTAGCAATGGGAATCAAGGACAACAAGAACTCCTTCTTTAGGTACATAGGGAACAGGAAGAAAACAAATGAAAATGTGGGGCCATTGCTCAACAACTCAAGAGAGCAGGTTATTGACACTCACTAGACAACTGAACTCCTGAATGACTACTTTGCCTCGGTCTTTCACCAGACTAAGGGGAAAACAAAGCCATGTAGTGTACAGGATGAACACGGTAGAAATAATCACCTTCCTACTAATATGAGAATTGGTGTATGATCAAGTAAAAAAATTAGACATATACAAATCAGCAGGACAAGATGATCTTCATCGGAGAGTGCTGAAGAAGCTGGCTGGAGTCATTGTGGAAACCCTGGTGAAACTCTTCCACAACTTGTGTCACTCTGGAGAAGTCCCTGAGGACTGTAAGAGGGCCAATGTTGTTCCTCTCCACAAGAAGGGTAGGACGCAGGACCCAGGTATCTATACGCCAATCAGCCTAGCTTCCACCCTAGGGAAAACCCTAGAAAAGTTCATCAAGGAGTCTATCTGCGATAAGCTTGTGGAAGGTAAGATTCTGAATGACAGCCAGCATGGCTTTGGAGTGGGCAGGTCTTGCATTACCAACCTCATCTCCTTTTATAACCAGGTAACTTGCCACATGGACATAAGAGAGGAGGTTAATATTGTATACCTTTACTTCTATAAGGCCTTTGATCTAATATCCCACAAGGTCCTCATGAGAAAATTAGGAGTAATGGCCACAAACTCCTGAAAGACCGATTCAGGCTCAACATTATGAAACACGTCTTCACAGTCAGGGTATTCAGAATATGCTCCTCCAGAGGTGGTGCAATTAACTACTATGGATATTTTCAAGATGAGACTAGACAATCCCTTTGCTGGGGTCACCTGACCCCCCAGTTATTTTTTCTGTTTGGTGCAGGGTGCTAAACCAGGGCTCTTCCGGCTTTACAATCTGTGAATATGAATGAAATTGAAAACAAGCATAGGGATTAAAAATATGGAAAGGGTTATCTGTGAAGTGCTAGGGAGATTGGGATGATACCTAAAATATAGGGCTTGGGAGAATCTGACTTGGTAAGAAATTGAGGGTATCAATGTGGCATTGGCAGCTGAATAGCTGAGTGGATAAAGCCATGACAGAATAAAGAGCTAAGAGGATGTAAAAGATAAAATTAAACAGACTGTACAGGAAGGAAAAACATTTTCTTTGTCCTTTGCTATTTAGGATTCTTTTTGCTTTGATTAGTGAGATTATGGGAAATTTAGAGCTGCCCACACTCTTCATCTGATTTTGGCAGGTGCTCCAGAGGCTCAAGGGCCCAATCCTGCTAACCTCAGGAATTTCCATACAGCATTGGACCCCTCAAGTCCCTGGACTTTCTGACTGCCTGGTTCTTCCTGCTTACAGAGATGTGTTCCAGGTAATTTTGGAGCACATCTTGATAAACAGGGAAAGCTGGGGTACCTCTACTTATGGAGACATTCTCAGAAATATCTAAGGTTCATCTCCCTAAGTGGAGACCCCTGGGATTTCCCCACTTATACAGAAACTCTAAGCAGGTCTGAGGTGTGTGTTACCAGCAGCCAGAAAATCATGGCTTTTTTTTCCCTTACAAATACACACCCTGAGATTCTGCTAGGCATATCTGTCAGAGGGGAAAGTTGGATGGACAAAGTTGGAAGGAGCTTGAGGGGCCTGACCCTGTTCGGAAATTCTTGAGGTGTAGAGGACTCAGCCCCTCAAGCCCTCGTAAAACATGTTGCACTTTTCTCAAAACATGAAATAGGATGAGTGATGTTTGTTTTGCCCAATGAAGGGGATCAACTCTTTTAGGCCACTTTCTGGCACAGCTGATCAGTCTCATTTAGCAATGTCTGTCTTCAACCTAAGATAAGTCACAAGGGCTAAAACAGAAGATTTATGCAAGAGATGGGTTTGGAGGGATCAGATCTGGGGGCTAGAGAAGCACCACGGTCTGTAGCCATTAGATTATATATAAGGATGTATATATATTAAAAAATCCAACAAAACAACAACAAACTACAGGAAAAATAATATAAAAGTTTAAGTAAACTGAGACTGAAAACAAGCATGTCAAAGCCTGTATCACAATGCACTGATAAATAGAAACACAGGAACTCATGAGTAAATGCTCCCAGGCAGGTACTTATATGTCTAGGGAAGCTGGGGCTAAAACTGCTTGTTTCCTGAGGCCCTGCAATGGGCCACTGCTACCACCAGAGAGAGCTCCAGGCCTCCTCTGGGTGCTAGCCCAGGAGATGGCAGGGGGCATCAGACCAAAGACAGCTGCCCCATACCCCCTTGGACATTGCTCCATGCCCCCTTGGAGCTGCCTGCTGCCAGGTTTGGGGCAATGTCCCCCTGCCCCTGCAGCAGAGAGCTCCCAGCTGTGGCTGCAGGAGAGGGGCAGATCACAGCTCTCTCCCCAGTCCACCAGTGGAGCAGCTAGCAGTGATCATGGAGCTGGGTAGGGAACAGGCTCACCACTAGGGAGTTCCCGGTGTTGGCTCCATGTCTGTGGGGCTGGCACTGTGAGATCTTTATCTCAGCCCCCAACCCCCCACTTCCCAAACACAGTGGTGTAGGGCGGGTTGGGAAACAGTTATCTCCTAGACTCTGCTCCCCAGTCGTGATCTCATAGTGGGGGGCTGAGAGCTTCCTACTGCCAGGGAAGGGGGACATAATTGCCAGCTGTGTGTCTGGAGGAGTGCAATTTGTGGGTGGGCCAAAAGCTCCATGTCCACATGGACCAAAAGCTCTCTTGGGGGCCAGAGGGGCCTGGCCCCATATGCTGTGGCTTAGTGCCTCCCCCCCCCCCCCCCCAAACACACCACTGGTGCACACAGCAAAAAAAAACCCTGCTTCAGTCCGGGGGGGGGGGGGGGGGGCACACAGCACACCACTACCCACCCCCTCCCTGGGCTGCCCTCAGCATTTTGGGAGGCCAGTCTCGGGGTGGGGGGGGCTGTGCCACCCCCAGTCACCTCTGGCCACCTGGGCTCTGGTGACAGAGCCTGGTCTGGCAGCAGGCAGCTCTTGGGACCAAGAAGCAATCTCCCACCCGCTGAGGGCCAGATGACTGGGAAAAGATTTGCTCCCAGTCGGGCATCTACACAAGCACTACTGCACGTTTAGTAATCACAAGTAAATTTGCTCTTTCCATTTGCAGATAGAAAGTTTGCTCATGTTTAGCAAGCTTTGCTGCACAGGAAGCATGTGCATGTGTAGTCACACATGCTTACTGCCCAGTAAACTATGCTACTTTGCAGTAGTGTCTTGTGTAGACACATCTGCAATGACACTATGAGAGGCAGACATTACAGTCACGGCCCTCTCGTGTATCTCAGCTGATACATTTTAGGACCAAAGTGGGTGTGTGCAGCACCACACTAAGGTGGTTACACAGCATCTAGTCCAGGAGGTAGCATGGAGGAAGCAGGCACAGAATGACTGCCCCCAGCACTGTGAGGTGCCATACCACATGCAAATTTGCAGGCCCATCGTATTAAGATGAGATAAAATCCCCAAACTGGAAATTTCCTTCAGGTTATGGGGCAGTTCTTTTCTCTGTGACCAACCTGGGCTGTGTGCTAACTTTACTATCATATCTATTTGTAACAGTTTTTTTTCTTTTTTTCTCTCTCTTAATATAACTCATAGGGATAGAAGGAAATTGCCTCAAGACCAGATCCCAAAGGGAGCAAACATTCCTTCTTAGGAACTAATTGGTCACCTGGGCATCAGAAAAAAAAAATACAGCTGTTGATATAGAACTGATGTGCATACATAACATTCATTTCTGTTCTGAAATCTCCCACCCATAAGATATCAGGTTCTCTTGTTCTGGAAAGCAAGTTACCAATTTTTAATAATAATTCAGGTATGAAATAGATGTATGCTCTCTCTCTCTCCCCCTCATTCTTACAGGACAGAAGAATAAACTAGCAAGCATTAACTTCTCATATTTCCAGGAATTTGTTTCCACTTTTAGGTGAGTTTCTCCTATTGTATTTCCATATAATATGAAATATTCATTTGAAATCATATTGCAAATGCAGTCATGGAGAGGCAGTGTGTCCCACCTCCTCCCCAGTGGCTTAAAAACTGAGATTTTCTGTGGGAGCAACAAAACACACACACACAAGAATAAAAAGGGCTTACAGAGGGGATTTTTTTTTTTTTTTTGCCATGAGGTTACATAGTGGAGGGCATAAATATCTCAGAGAAGAAAAGTCAAAATTGAGTTTCTTAATAATTCTCCACATTCTTTCACTCAGAAATTAAATGAACATGCTTGCGACTTCCTTAAAGTTAGTATTTTTTAATTTATTTTTCCTGAAAAGCTCTGCTGTTCAGTTAGGTTACTTCATGTACCTTATGATTTTAATGTATTTGCTGGTCACTGGGTGAACTTCTCATTTTCCAATTAGAGCTTTTTGGAAGGCTCATGACATTCCTTCTTTACTGCAGCAGGCAATTATAATTCCACCTCCTCCAATGTCTCACACTATATCTCCTAAGATGCCTTTCCTGGAATTTGCACTGTTTCATCTACTGTCAGGTTCTATTGTTTTACAGGATGTCCTCTCTCCTCTGATGTACGGTGAGTGTCATCATGCTGTTTTAGACTATCGCTGTGAAAAAAAGAACCCTTCTCTATGGCCAACAGTGGTAGTTGCAGACTTTAGATTAACCTAGAAATACGGGTTTTCAACATCCAGGAGGATCAAGTAGTAGGACTGGAGTGTTATGTAGCTGTGATGGTCCAAAAATTGTCATAGGCAAGCCATTTTTTTATATGTATGATTGGTTGTAGAATCTCAATTTTTGGAGGGTTTTTTTTTTTGGTTTTTTGTTTTTGTTTTTTTTTAAGATTCATCTAGATAAAGCTTTTACTGGGATGATGTACTTGGGGATGGTCCTGCTTTGAGGTGGGCATAGGATGTGATGACCTCCTGAGGTCCCTTTCAACCTACTTTTTTCTATGAATTTATAAGTATATGATTGGATCAGTTTTATAGTTGGGAGACCTGTTGAACTAGCTTTCAGGCATTAAGTGCTCTTCCTCATGAAATTTGATACACAAAATATTAACCAACACCTCTCCACACTATGCAGGTAGTCCAATAAAAAGTTACCACAAAAAGGCCTTGCCTCTAAGAGAATCATACCAAGTCCAGAAAGTAGCATAGACTGATCAGGAGTGAGTGACATTGCATTTGGTTCAAGAAAAAAAATCACTGTAGTTTATGATAAAAATAGATCCAGCTTTCACACAGTCCAGTATTTTGTACTATTTCAGATTTAAAAATAAAGGAGTTAATAGGGTAAAATGAACCTAATATTCACACTCCTAAAAAGAGAAGAAAGAAAGGAAAGGCAAAGAAGGAAGGTGGAGTATCCTCTGGCTCTGGAAAACCAGCCAGAGGAAAAAAAAAAAAATTCAGAGTCAGATACCTACTACTAAGAATGTACTGTCACTACCTCATATCTTTTGCCTCACAGGATAGCTGGAATAGGAGTGGTAACCCATGGCTCTCTCTCTCTTTTGGATCTATTTCCATCTTGGTGATCCACCATCTTTACAGTTCCCACCCATCATGGCCCCACATATCTTTCCTTGTTGGCTTCCCAAGAGATCAGTGTCAAGGGAAGGGTGCTTGGTTCAAATCCTGTCAGAATGACAGGCACAATAAATTGATCCCACCACACCTTTTACCAAGTCCTAATGATTTGGCTATTGGGCTACCAAGTGAGAGAACTCTCCTCCTCCTTCAGTATCAAGCCATATTCTTGATGTCAGTTTTTCTCCTGTTACACTATTGGTAACCACTTTGCATTGATGCACCAACTTGGGAAATCCTGTCTTGCCTTCCAGGTGAAACAGAATCTCAAATCTGCAGTGCAGCTATATTTGGACATGGAGGCAATCGTTAGATAACTTATAATTAAATGGATTTTAATTCTCAGAGTTAGAATTTGGCCATCACTTGTCCTGAAGTAACTGTAATAGGACTTCTTCAGGTAGTACAAAGGACACTGATTCCTTCAAGAGGCAGCTCTGTCAGGAACTGTGCGTGAGAGAAGGTGCAAATCAAGGGAATTTCTCTCACTACTTGAAAGGTTTGAGAACAATTGTTCTCAGGTTTGTTTGTTTGTTTGTTTGTTTGTTTTACCGCTGTGTAAGTATACAAACACCCCATTCATTTGCAGTACCCATTGTGGTAGGCCAGTAGGGAGTGCTCCTGTGCTGAGCTGCCTGCCTCATCTGCACCTGGCCAAAAAACAAGATTTGGATGCCCCCCCAGGGATACCAACTTATGTCCAACCCCCTTCTTGGAGCACACCTACAAGCCTGTGGTACTGCTGTCACTAACCGGACTCAGGTCTTTGTTTAGACCCTGTGCTTCCCCCGGGATACAGAGACCCTGTAGACCTAAGGGTTGCTTAACCGCAGCAGAATATATCAGGGTGCTTCTTGTAGCCTGAAACAAAGAAAATGGCCTCCCTTAGTCAGCTGAGTAAAGGGAGGAAGAAGGCCTGCCCAATCCCTCTTAAGCATGTACAACAAGGTTGGCTATAATGGATCGCTTTACTGGGTAGAGAGGGTAGGTATGGGGAGGGGTACAAGTGAGAGAAGTAGCAAAAGAATAACCTTGAGCAAACAGAAGTGGCTTGGTAGCCTTTTGATATGCGGCTAAAGTACATTAAACTAAATTCTTAGTTACATTTCTGGTAAGTTACTCACTTCCGGATCCAGCAAATAATGGAGAGCTGAGGAGGTCCATGTTTTTGTGTTTGTGATTTAAAATGTCCACCTGTCTTCCTCCTGCAGGGATCTTCTTAAATATCCCTCCTTACCTCACCACCTGGACCCAGACGGGGACAATTTTTATTTGATGCCAGCCAATCAATTTGAAAAACATCAGTTACCTAATGGACTGAAATGGGCTTAAGCCCCTGCCCCCATGTCATGAGGTCAGAGCTTCAAACAATAGAGGGGCTAAAACCACATCCTCTTACCTGAGGCTAGTCACGTCTGCAGTAATCTGAGGGAACCATGTTGACAGACACATGAGAGAGAGAGGGGAACAGACAGCCCAAAATGTGAGGAGGCTGGGATGGAGTACTTTCACACCCATATCAATGAAGTAATGGCTAGGGGTGTGTGGAATGGGCCATATTCAATTCAGATTTGGCCTGAATCAGGAACAGTGATTCAATTAGTTGATTCAGATCACTGCCCTGATTCAATTTGGCTGAATCCAAATCTAAGGATTTGATACCGATTCAGAGAATCAGCAATTTGGCCATAGACACAGCTTTAAATGTTTTTTCTACATACCCCAGGTACCAGGCACAAACACACATACCCTTGCAGCTCAGTGATCAGCTGTGGAGGGACCCTGGGTGCCCCCCCAGATCCAGGAGGCACTAGTCACCAAGCCAGGGAGAACGCAGGGGGATCTCCTCTGCGCACTCCCCGGTGGAGCCAGAAGTAGACTGGAAGTGCTTCTGGTCCACTACCGGGCCTGCTGCTGAGCACACTGGGGGACCCCCTGTTCTCCTGTGGGATGCTCCATCCTCCTCAGTATCGCAGCACTCACAAGCCACCACGTACTTCGAGGTATGTAGGAAAAGCATTTAAAGCTGTGTCTATGTCTGAATCTCCAAATCAATTCAGAGGGTTCCAATTCAATTTGGAGAGATTAAAGGGTCTCCTGATTCAATCTGGATTCAGAGATTTGGCCACCAAATTGGGCCAGATCTCTGCCAAATCAAATGAGGGACCAAAGCTTTGCACAGCCCTAGTAATAGCCACTTAATTTTTAAGATATAACTAAAATTTTCTATTGAAATAGCCATCGCTGAGATACTATAAAGATGTGCCCTTTGAAACACTCTATGTCTACCAGATTAGGATACTGTAATCATAATTAACAACACTATTAGTTTGTTTTTTGTTTTTTAGTGATACATTGCTTATAGCCAAAAAAAAAAAAAGAAAGAAACACAAAACAGGAGAGAAATACATAATCTTTCTCTCTCTCTGACCTTCTCTCCCTCCCCCTCTATTCCTCTCCACATGCAGTTCTCATGGAGAATACATATAATTCCTTTCAAGATTTGTCCAGACATCATTAGGGAGGAATCAGGAGGCAAATTTTATTTAACATAAATCAGCTTAACAAGAAACTGAAGACAAGAATAAAACCAGAAATCTGAGAAAGCTAATTTTTTTTTTCATTAATGATAATCTCCTCATCAGAAATCAATTTTTCATTGAATGATATTTAGAAACACTGAGGTTTAGTTTGAATGACAAAATGTTCTATATAAAGATATCTTAATTCATAAATGCAGAAATACCCCTTCTTCATGGCAATGGTTTTATTTATTTATTTGTTTATTTCTTCTTCCAGGTCAAAGGTCTGGTGAACAAATGACCATGAAGAACCAAACCACTATCAGATTTTTTCTTCTGTCAGGTGTTTCTAGTGACCCACAGATGCAGCCTTTTCTTTTTTTTTTGTTTCTACTTATATACCTAGTAACTGTTATGGGGAATGGAACCATCATGGTGGTGATAAAAGCAGATGCTCACCTTCACACCCCTATGTATTTTTTCCTATTTCATTTATCCTGCCTGGACATTTGCTTTTCTTCAGTCACTGTCCCAAAGATGTTGCAGAATTTCTTGGCTGAGAGGAAAACCATTTCATTCCCTGGTTGCATTGCCCAAATGAGCATTATTCTTCTTGTGGGCTGTGCAGAAGTTTTCGTGCTATCAGTAATGGCCTTTGATCGATATGCTGCCATCTGTGACCCACTGCGTTATTTTGGGACCATGAATAACCAAGTACGCATAAGACTCGTGGGTGGTGCATGGCTTATCAGTATAGTTTTTGCACTGATAAATACTGCTCCTGTGTTAAATTTACATTTCTGTGGTCCCACGGAAGTGAATAATTTCAGTTGTGAGTTCCCATCTCTATTACAACTGTCCTGCACAGAGACCTTCATCAGTAAAATGACATTTCTCACTACAACTATGCTTGCAAGTTTGACCTCCTTCTCCATCACCCTGGTCTCTTACATCTGCATCATCTCCACTATCTTGAAGATACGGTCTGCAGGGGGTAGAGGAAAAGCCTTTTCTACCTGCAGCTCCCACCTCACTGTGGTTGTTCTGTATTATGGGGCTGCTTTGTTTCGGTATCTGAGACCCAGTTCATCCTCTTCAGTGGCTCTTGACAGACTCTTCTCAATCCAGTGCAGTATTTTAACTCCCATGTTAAATCCTATCATCTATAGCCTGAGGAACAAGGAGATAAAAGCAGCTCTGGGGATTATCCTGGGGAAAATTAAAAACCTGTGTATGTAATACAAGATTTGAAAAATAATGTTTTAGGTTAACAGGAAATGAGTCTTTAAAATTCCTGATATCATATATTTGGTTTGTGACAAAAGAACACTACAAATGAGATATACTTTAGCCCTATTTGTTGTTTGCAATCTGGGAAGTTCCTCAATCCTCAATAGACTTCTCATGTATAGAAAGCAATCTCTGGGTATTTTAGACCATCTTCAGGTGGGCCTGACACACACAGGGCTGGAGAATCCCCCAAAAATGTCAGTGTGTTCAACAACTTTGGGAATGGTTGAAACTCCTAGGAACATTCACCCAGGAAAATCTCTACACCATACAATAGGTTCAGAAGGAATATTATAAGAAAAATGCCCAACTTTGGTTATACAAACCAGGGAACGGGTTTCTGTTATCACAAAGTGGAAATTAAGCATTTAGCCAAATAAGAGGTGTCCTATGAGATTATGAGATGAGTTGGGGAGATGGCTAAAACATTTTAAGACCAGAAGTCAGAGATGTATTATCACCAGGAAGTCCCTAAAGCAGTCCTTCCACTCTAAACTCCAACTTCTACTTCATCATTAAGTAAGTGGAATCCTATTCCACCATGCTTGAATCTCTGAAAAATGATCAATTGGTCAACTTTTATAACATGTGTTCATGTTAGTTATAAGATTTCATTATATAAAATATTTTCAACAACTCATGTTCCTAGAGGGGTTCTCAAAATACATTTTACATACATTGAGATAATCAAGTTTCTGAGAAATTTCAAGTGTAGCATGTCAGGAACATGCCAGAAATTAACTTTTCATCCTCAATGGATGTGTGTACATGGTGCCTTAATACAATTTTTTCTAATGGACATTCAATTTAGTACCTCCATTTTTCGGTACTAAAGAAATGTGAATTAGGCCACCTTCATGAGCAGTAATCAATGCACAGTAGGGCTGTGTGAAATAGCACCATTTTGTTTCGACTTTCATTTCACAGTTTCAATAGGACGGTGTTTCATTTTGAAAGCACTGTTCCGTTTCATTTCATCAAAACTGTTTTGCTGTTTCGACGTTTCATCCATAGACTATAATGGGGAAGCACAAAACTGCCATATAGCTTTGTCATTTTTTTGCAGATTTGGATGAAAAACAGCAAGGATGGTAGCCCCTGCTGAATTCATGAAGCCTGCCAGCTTTCAAGGATATAGGTGCAGGGGTTTCTGGGAAACTACATCTCAAGCTGCTGACAAGCAAAACTTGTGATGTGTGACTGTGTGTATGTGTTAAGGTGTGCCTTCACTGGTGCTGGGGCCTCTACACAACATGTTAGTGTGCCCCAATGAGGCCTCTTCCTCCTCTACAGCCTCAGCCTGGCCCACCACTTTAAATAACAACAGGTAATAATAACTTAGTGAACGGCACAGTAGAACCAGCAGCATCTCAGGAAGCCAAAATGTCACAGAGCCTTTCTTTACTCTCCAGCAGCTGCCAAATAACTCTCCCTGCCAACCCTAGCCCTGGGGCTTAGATGTGCCCAGGGCCCTGCATCCTTTTGGTCAGGTGCTAGGGGTGTTGGTCTAAGGACATGGCACTAGCAGACAAGGTCCTTTGGGTCAATCTAATCTGGTATATTTTAGCAGACCAACTGGATAATTAGAGAACTATATCTTAGCAAGATTTTGGGTTGAAAAACCTTTAGTCAGCCTGAGGAAGCACCTTCAGTTTGTGTGTGTGCTTTCCCTGGATGGAAGTAATAGTAAAGAAGCCAGAGGCTGGCATGGAATGCAGGCAAGAAAGCCAGTCAGTGAAAATGGGAAAGGGTTTTTCAACCTGAAAGCTGGCAACCCAGGCAGCTAAACTGAGCTCACCCAGAGCCTCACAACTGCACTGCAACCAGAAAGCCTCAGGCCAGACAAAGACGTGATGTATCTGGGCTTTCCCCATCCAGGACTGTGTGCGTGTGCCGCCAGCAGAGTGCAGTTTTAGTGGTCATGCCCAGGACCTTGGGTCTCCTCATTCCCTATAGCCCCAGCCCATACCTCCAAGTTCATTTTGGCACAGAAGCACAGTAGGGACATGTTCTTCCTCTGCTGGCTGGTGATGCAGTGAGTGCCCCCTCCAGCTCTGAGAGTGGGGCATTAAATGTTTTAAAAAAAATGGAAAATGGAAATAGGTGTGGATGGAATGAGGAGGGTGGCATTTACTCTGTCTGCACCTGGAGCTTGGGAACCCCCAGCAATGGGAGGTTCACCTTAAGGAACACCAGCTGCTCCACCAAACCAGAATCGAAACAGGTGTGATGGGGTGTCACTATATGCCCAGCAAAGCTGAACACCCTCACTCAGAACACTGGTCAGTGGACAGGACAGGTATTTCCAGGCAACTGTGGCCAGATCCAGTCACATCTGGCTGTGGCTTGCCCAGTAGGGCAAGGGGTCGCACAGCAGCGGCTCCACATCCTTGGCAAGATAGGCAGTCACCAAGGCCTGAGCACTGCCTGCCTGATGGTGGGGTCTAGTGGCTCTGGACCCCACAATGGAAGCCATGCCCTTGGCACACATTGGTAGCACCTGCGGTGGAGGAGGAGACTGACTGGTGGATGGTGTGCTAGCATGGGACAGTGGATCCCCCTCTTCCATGTCCCCCTGCCTCCACCTTTATGGCTCCCTGACTCTCTTCACCAGCACCACCATCCACTGATTCAGGCTTTGGCTGCTGCATACGCTGCCCTTCACCCTCGGGTCACACATGGCAGCCAGCACTTGAAACATTTAAAAACTTTCAAAATGTTTTGACAGCTCTCGTTTCATTTCAAGGCTTATTTTGAAGCCCTTTGTTTCATTTCAATGTTGCTGTTTTGATCTTGACATGAGTCAAAATAGAGCCGAAATGAAACAGATGGAGAAATTTTGCGCAGCCCTAATGTAGACGGTTTTGAAGTAATGTTTAATGCGTACTGACCTATTTTACTGTACGTTAGCATAATCACACTTTTGTGTCACTTTAGTGCTTCCTTCCTTATCTGTAGTGCCTGTTCCCCCAGTCTGCAACACCCACAGAGGGTGCCTCTGCCATGGGTTGGCCACATTTGCTCTTACTAGAACACACTAGACTAGTGCAATTGCCCAAGAAGTGCGAGGCATCACTTTCTTTTTATCCTTTGTGAGACAAGCCACAAACCCATATCTCCCACAAGAGTGTCTTCATCATCAGGTCATAGGCTGCTGATCATGGGTAGTAATCGTGGCATTGCTGTCAATCATCTTAATTAAAGAACTTCATTTTTCAGAATTAAAAAGAGTCTCTCTTTAGCCTAGCTTTCAACTGTGATGGCAGGATAACAAGGTCACCTGCTCCAAATACTATTTATTATAAAATTTAATAACTGTTTTAGGGACTATGTAGAATAGACTTTGCTATCATCTAACAGGTCAAACACTGGTGTGGTAGTCACCCACAAGGGGCCATTTGGATCTTGCCTTGATTGCCCCTTTGGACTTCAGTGTCCCAATCTCTTGTCTTGCCTGCAATACATTCTTGTTATAATTGGATAGGGAATCAAGCCCCTGAAGACTCAAATACATCTGTGTAAATGGAGAAAGCCAGGAATGTGTATTTGGAGAATTTTGGGGAACATTCCCATAAACATGGGAAGCTGGGGGACAGCTCCATAAGTGCAAAACCGTGGACTACCCATGTAGAAGTGTGAAAAAAACATACTGTCTCTGGTTATGAACATGCACCCTGAGATTCACCATGGCATGTCTCCGTAAGAGGAGAAAGCAGAGCAGAAGTTCTAGGGGTGTTAAGGACATGATCCTGTGTGGGAATTCCTGGTGTGTAAGGGATTCAGCCCTACAATACCCAGGGAACATGTTGCTCATTGTCCCAGAGCATGAATGAGCAAGAGAATGGGTGACATGCATTTCAACCAACTCGACTATGACACCTCCTGGTACAGTTGATCTGCCTCATTTAGTAACGTCTGTCTTTATCCTATGATAAACTGAATGGATTGGGACAAAAGGCGAGAAACGTATTTGCTGGGACTAGATGTGTGGGCTATAGTGGCAGCATTGTCAGTGTCACTAGCCATTAGAGAAAGTATGTGGATATACAAATAAAAACAACCAACCAACCAACCAAAATTACACCAAAAATGTTTAGGAGGTGGAAAGTGAAAACAAATATTTCAAAGCCTGTCACAGTGCTCTGAGTAATGCAAACACAGCGGCTGAATAAAGATGTACGTATCCACAACGTGGTATTCCTTCATTAGTTATGTCTGCACATTGCACACTCTCCTTTCCTGCATGGAGAATTCTTATGAATGGTTTCAGTATCTTAGAAGAGTGGTACACTGAGAATAGTGCACTCATTATGTCACTATGTAAGGCAGACATTGCAGTTATAGCCCCCTCCTATATCTGGTACCATTGCACAAGATATCATGCACTTTCAAGAATGTGCTCACAATCCAATGATTTCCTCCCTCAATCACACTACAGAGTCACCACTTCCTGCACTATCATAAAACTTTAAGCAATGAGGTCAGACCGACAGATATCACAATGTAGGAGATATCAGGTAATGTAGTCGCTAGTGTCCTAGACAAAATCTCTCATGCCTCCCTGTACATTTCCCCATATTTTCCTGTGCCATGGCATCAATGCAGCTTTGCAGCTGATTTGGTGGTCTCAGAAAACTCTTACTGTAAATTTTCTCCTTTTGGGACCTTTATATTCCCACTCTTGTCAAGTTGCTAATTTCTCATCCTTCAGAAGTATCTGGCCTTCGGCCACTGCTTTCTCCTCCTTCCCCTTATCCAGCCATAAACAAACTTATCTTTGCTCAACCCTCTTCTTACTCAGAGTTGTCAAAGTAACTGGGCTGGTTTCAGTTACAACAGCAGCAGAACTGCAGTTCTTTCTTTCCCAGTCAAACGAGCTGTCATTATGTTGTTACTCCACCCAGGAAAGAGGAAGCTATCGGCAATTCTATCAACACATGTTCCTAGAGGGTTCATTCAAAACAGTTTAATCCACAGCAAAAAATTAATAAAAAGGTCACATACTTTTTTTTTGTTTGTTTTTTTTAAACACCCCTTCTCCAAATTACTACCCAAAAACAAACAAAATAAAAAAATCCCAACATTTTCCACTTACTTCAGTGGTGGCCAACCTTTTTGGCAGGCAAGTCACAGATTAGCTATTCACCCTCCCCAAGTGCCACTCATCCCTTTCCTCTTCCTAACCTGATACTCTACATTTTCTTTCCTTCCCTGTGGTCACTGACCAATCTGCTGCTGTGATCTCCGCTTCCCTCCTTATCTGCTATTGTCTTGCCTGTTCCCTCAATATGACCCATAACAAACACAGAGGATGTCTGTGCTAGAGGTTGAGCACCTTTGGTCTTATTGACCAGACTAGACTACAGCATTTGACCAGGAAGTGAGAGGCACCAATTTATTTTTCTCCTTTGCCAGAGAATACAAAAACCCATCTCTCCCACACGAGGTTCTTCTACTGTATGTACATGTTAAATAATATAGTTTAAATTGCCTAGTTTGGACAGCCTTAGTCAGCATTAATTTTAATCTTCATTCAATGAGGATTAGTTAATTCAGATTGCAGACAATTTATATTTGGACTACAGATGTTCACATGTATATAGTGATGGCTTTAGTTCAGATTAAATGTAGAAAAAACATAATGCATATAAAACAGCCTTAATCATCAGATAATAGGCCACTCAAAGGTATAAATGGCAGCATTTTTCTTAACCATCTTGATAAGACAACTTAATTTTGCAAAATTCTAGAGTCTCTCTCCAGCCTAGCTGTCTACGTGATGAAAGAATACCAAGGTCACCTGCTCAAAAGACTAATTATCTATCCTATTTAATGCCTCTTTCAGGGAATATGTAGGAATAGAACTTCTCATGGTGTAACAGGTCTGATGCACTGGCATCAAAGTCACCCCCTAGTGGCCACTTGGATCCTGCCTTGCTCACCCCTTCTGGCCCATCATGGTTCCAAGCTGTTGGCTTTCCTGCCATGCCTTGGTGTTATAATCAAAGAGGGAGTTAGCCGATATAGGGCAGGGGAGTTTCTCATCAGGTCTTCGGTCCTTCTCTGGACTGAGGCCTTCTGGCCTTGGTCTACTGTTTTCTGGATGGGCCCCTCCACCCACAGTCTACTGTCCCAGGACCTTAGCATCTCAGACTTCAGCTCCTGCCTTGTCCTCATGGGATCCGAGTCCCTCAGTTTCTGTCCTGCTCCTTGCAGGCTTCTGGCCCCTCAGACATGGTTTCACCCCTCACAAGCTATTGGATACAGTCCCACCACTTATGCTTTCAGTCTTCTCATCCACATACCACAATAGTTCCACTGAAAGCAGTGCTTCGACCCTTTGAAATTTTTAGCACCTAGGGTGACCATTGCACAATTCTCGTGTTGTGTATGCAATACATGCTTCCATGGAGGCCTAAATAGCTCCAGATCATACAGTGCAGGCTGTGCTCAGTAGGGGTAGATAAGGATGAGCATAGGAATGTTCCCAGGAGAGCATACATCCTTAAACTGTACCTAGCAAGAAATCTTGCCTAGCAGGTGTTTGATGGCAAGTGAGAAGATGGGTCCTTCCATGTTTTAGCCCAAGAGCCTAGTCATTAAGGCACTTGCCCAGAAATCAGTAGACTAAGATTCTAGGTCTCCTGCCACCCAGGAAGGGTCAACCTGCATCACTTTAACTTTGGCTCACAGTGTTCTTAAGTACCTGACCACAGGTTAGACAATATCCAGGGAGGTTTCCTCTCCAACCCCAAACTTTGATAGAGCTACAGTTTGAAAACTTGTGCTAAATTAGGTGTGAGCAGAGCCACACACCTGCACAGCCATAGAGCAGTCTACTCTGTATGCAAGGTAATTGGGTGGGCAATTACGCACCCACACTGCACAGGATATGACTGCATGGATTATGGAAAAATGGCAATTATGTATCTGGGTGCCACTTGGGTGGGTAAAGTGAAAGAACTAGTCATTGGGCTCTGGAAAACAGGATTCACAAGACCTAGACACTTAATGAGATATCTAAACAAACCAATAGGAAATGCTGAAAACAAGGGCATCAATTAAATTCCCTTTAGGTGTGGGGACACATTCTTCAAGTTCTGAAACTACCACTAATATTAAGGGGGAGAGGGGTAGAGACATGTCCTGTCACCCAGGAAGTGGGATCTCTGATTTCCAGGTTACGTTGAACCTGAAGGGAATTAAACTCTTTCTCTGACTAGAGCACTGTTAATCACCAGGTTATTGGCTAAGGTAGTAGAGTAACCTTGCACCTTTCCCACTGGCCTGAATTATTTGCTAGGCCACAAAAAGCACACACGAGGGATGAAGCTTGTGTAGCTTAGTGCTTATGGTACTCAGCTGGCAAAAAGGAGTCATTGGGTCAGTCCTGCTCACAAATCTCTTTCCTGTTCTTATCCAGAGACTATTTAATTGCAATAGATAAACAAGACTGAAAGCAGGGGTCAAAACCCAGGCATCCTGTTTCAGTGCTGTTGTGCTAAGTAGCACCTCCAGCTGTAGTTTAAAGGAAAGTGGTCAGAGATACAGGCCCCTTCTGCCCTTCTGGCCCCTAACTCCAGCATCTTGGCCTGCAAAATAGCCCAGCCTCTCTGTCAGAAAAGGTGAAGAGTGGCATCTCCTCTATCTATTAAAGATAGGGTGGCCATCATAGAAGACAATCCAGTTGTCCTCTGTCCTCTATTGATACAAAACTGGACACCTTTATGTCCTCTATTTTTATCTTGAAGAATAGAGGACATCAAGGCATCGGGTCTCATATCAATAGAGGACAGAGTAGCAGAAAACCGAAATGTCCTCTATGATGGCCACCCTAATTAAAGAGCCTAGTGGAAAGATCTGTCTCCAGGGAAGGGAAGCTGAGGACTTGAGTCCAGTAAGATGGAGGGAGACCCAGAACCCATGTCTCACATTTCCTGAAGGAAGACTCCAATCTTTAGCCTGTTGTCTGGAGCATAAAAGGCAGTCACCGATGAGAAGCAGACTTAGGTGCTCGGGATATCAAGGGAATGGCAATGGTAGATGCATAGCTTGAGTCAGGGAATGAAGCTCTGAAGTGGACCTGGATTTCAGGAACACTTCCCTCTTTGTCGTTGTTTAAGAAAAGGTATATTCTGCCACTCTGAATCACTCTTCACAGGCTCCTAAGTGTTACTATTGGTTGTATAAGAATCATAGGTGCCTAACTACCCTCATCTACACTGGGTGCCTAAACTTTGAGAGTAGTAATGCTTCACTAGATATACCCATGTGACCAACCAGGATTTCTCTCCAAGTATAAGCATGGCAATAGCCCCAAAGTACTACTACATACACTATCAAATGGCTATGTAGTTTTTACCTGAGATGATATTTCAAGGTATAGTCATAATGGAAAGCCCCAAGATTCTCTGTCATCTCACCAAAGGTGATCTGTAAAAATTTCTCCTTGGATTGTTGATATTGAATACTGGGAATGGGAATCCAACAAAAAAGGACAGTGGTCTTGCCAGGCAGAAATCAGCCTGGTAATGTAAGCGGCTCATGGCAGGACAATACAATCATTCTAAAGATAATGAATATAGGTGTCTCAGCTCATATACTTTAGGGCCAGCTCTGGTGTGTGCAGCACCACACTAAGGTGATTACATAGCATCTGGTCAAGGAGGTAGCATGCAGGGAGCAGGAACAGAATGACTCACCACAGCACTCTGTGGTGCCATATCACATGCATATTTGCAGGCCAAATGCACTACAAGCATAGAAAATCCCAAGTCTGGAAATTCCCTTGAGATACTGGGACAGTTCTTTTCTCCCTGGCATGCTAGGCTTTGTGGTAGCTTTATAAGCACGCCTAGTTGGAACAGTTGGTTTTCTTTTAATCTAACTTAGAAAAAGAAAGAAAGGGCTTCAGCAACAGCTCCCAAAGGCACCAAGCACTTTTTTAGAAGAAATGATTGGCCATCTTGGCAGGAGAAAAAAAATGCAGCATGTGATACAGATTTGATGTAAGTACAACAGATTCATTACTGCTCTGTATGTCTCCCACCCATTAGATACAAGATTCCCTTGTTCTGGAAAGCAACAGTCAGTTATCCTATTTAAGTTATTCAAATTTGAAATGGATGTGCATGCTCTTTCTCTCTGTTGTCTTTTTCTCTCTGTCTCTTACAGGAGAGAATAACAAAATTTGAAGTGTTAAAATCCCATATTTCCTGGAATCCTGTTTCTACTGTTACATGAGTTTGTCCTATTGCATTTACATGTAACATGTGATATTGATTTTGAAATTGCATTGTAAATACGGCCGTGTTTGGTTCAGTGTTTCCAGCCTTCTCTCCAATACTTTAAAAACTGTCATTTTCAGAAGCAGCAAAAAAATTAACGTGCTTAAAAAGGGGATTTTTTTTTTAAACTTTCCTTGAGGTTACAAAGCATTAGGCACAAGAATCTCTGAAAAGAAAGGTCAGTGATGGTTTTTCTAATACTTCCCATATTCCTCCACTGAGAATGGAAATGGATGTGCCCTGGACTTCCTCAAAGTTGTTACTTTTATTTATTTTTAGCTAAAATCTCTGCTGTTCAAATTAGCTACTTTACATACCCTGTAATTTTTAATTTGTCTGTAGGACAAAGATTGTAATTTTCCTCCTTTAGAAAGAAATTTTTGGAAGGACTAGCAGATGCATTCCTTCCTGCACCAGACTATTGTAATTTTTGCCCTAATATCACACGCTACTTCTCCTAAATACTATTTACTGGAAGTTTCATTGTTTAATCTATATGCAGGATCTCTCTTTTTATAGGATAAGGTGCCATCTCAATTCTGATATGTAATGAACATCACCACAGTTTTAAACTATTTCTATGTAAAAAGGAGCCCATCCCTGTGACCAATAGTGATAGAGGCAGACCTTAAATTTATCCTAGAAATAAGGATCTTCAGAGTCCAGAAGGATCATGTAGTAGGACTGGTGTGTTTTGTAACTGTGATGGTCCAAGTAATGTCTCAGAAGCAAGGTTTTTTATTGTTGTTTTTTTGTGTGATACCAATTAATGGACCAACTCCATAGTTGTAAGAGATTTTGTTCTAGCCTTCAGACATCAAGTGACCTTCCTTAGACAATATTTTGGGTATAAAGTGGACTAACACCTCTCCAGACTATACAGGTGGTCCACTGAAGATAGAACAAAAAGACCTTGCCTCTAGGACAATCATAACAATTTGGGGAAACAGCAGAGACCGGTCAGAGACTCATTCCCTTGGTGTTTCAGACCAAGAAATGGATTTTTCCACCTCTAAAGCCAATGTCTGTATGATTTGGCAATGGAGCTACTAGGTGGGAAAACTCTTTTCCTCCAGCATCACACACATTTTTTTAATATCAGTTTTTCTCTAATGACATTGTAAGTAACTGTTATGTAGTGATAGGCTTACCCAGGTAAGCCTATCTTGCCTGCAAGGCAAAATAGAATCTCAAATCTGCATGAATTCTAATAAAGTCACCTATAAAGCTTCCTTTGGACATGAAAGCAATGTTTTTAATAAGATTAAATGGAATTATATTCTCAGACTTAGAATGTAACAGTCACTTTTCTTTCAGAGATGTAATATGATTTCTCCAGGTAGTCTAAGGGGAAACTGAGTCCTTCAAGGGTCAGTTCTGTCAGGAATCATGCTTGTGTAAAGTTACAAATCAATGGAAGTATTTTCAATATAAGTAGAGTTTGTGAAAAACTGGACTAAGTTTTTTTGAATGCTCTATAACTATGGGGGAATAAAAACATTCGGTTCATTTGCATTGCCCATACTAATAAAGTAGTGGTCACTTAATCTCTACTCTGTGACTTAAATTATATATCTATACCTGCTTATATATAAATATATATACCTGCTTAGGAACTATAACTCTATGTTCTGTGAAACACTGCAAGTATACCAGGTTAGGATATTGTCATCATAATCATCATCATTATTATTTTGATTTCAGTTCTTTAGAGATACATTCATCCTAGCCCCAGAAAATAAACCAAAAAGAAAAGAAAATCATCTTCCTTCCTCTCAAACCTTCATTCTCTCTCTTTCCATTTCTTCCACTCTTGGTTACATAGTTATCTCATTGAGAATACATGCAATTTCCTTAAAATCTCTCTCCTGCTGTCATCAGGCAAGAAGTAGGACATGAATATTGTTTGACGTAAAGCAGATTAAGGGAAAAAAATGAAAGAAAAGAATAAATCTGAATATTTATAAAAGCTAATATTTTCATTTATTAGTGATATTCTCTTCAACAGCAATCAATTTTTAATTTAAAGTTAATTGGAAACACGGAGGTTTAGACAGCATGACAAAGTTCTATATTATATATAGAGAGCTCCTTACTGATCAATAGAGAAGTACGCTTCTGTCATGGTAATTGTTTTACTCAGAAACTTAGTCGGTCATTTACTCCTTCTTCTAGGTTCAAGGTTTGGTGAAGAAATGGCAATGGGTAACCAAACAACTGTCAACTATTTTATTCTGTCTGGTGTTTCTAGTGACCCACAGTTCCAGCCTTTCCTTTTTTTGGTGTTTCTACTTATATACCTACTAACTCTGGTGGGGAATGGGACAATCATGGTGGTAATAAGAGCTGATCTTCACCTTCACAGCCCCATGTATTTTTTCCTATTCCATTTATCCTTCCTGGACATCTGCTACTCTTCAGTCACTGTCCCAAAGATGCTGAAGAATTTTGTTGCAGATGAGAAAACTATTTCTCTCCATGGCTGCATTGTGCAGATGAGCTTAATTCTGCTTATGGCCTGTACAGAAGTTTTCATGCTATCAGCAATGGCCTATGATCGATATGCTGCCATCTGTGACCCACTTCATTATGTGAGGACCATGAATAAGCAAGTCCGTATAAGACTGGTGTGTAGTGCATGGCTGGTTAGTGTATTATATGCATTGATAAACACTGTTCCTGTGTTACATTTACTCTTCTGTGGGACCAAAAAAGTGAATAATTTCAGTTGTGAACTCCCATCTCTACTAGAAGTGTCCTGCACAGAGACCTTCATCAATAAGATGTCATATCTCACTTCAGTTATAATTTTTAGTTTGATCCCATTGTCTATCATCCTGGTCTCTTATATCTGCATCATCTCCACCATCCTAAGGATATGCTTTGCTAAGGGTAGGGGTAAAGCCTTCTCTACCTGCAGCTCCCACCTTACCGTGGTTGTTCTGTATAATGGGGCTGCTTTGTTTCGATATCTGAGACCCAATTCAGCCTCTTTGGTGGTTCTGGACAGACTCGTCTCCATCCAGTACAGTATCTTAACTCCCATGTTAAATCCTTTCATCTACAGCCTGAGAAACAAGGAGGTAAAGGTAGCTCTGGGGAATATACTAGGGAAAATGTAAAGCATGTGAATGTGTTTCTAACATTTGAAAAGAAACTCATAGGCTAATGGGGACAGAGTTAAAACATTCTGATGTCCTGTAAATGATTGGCATGGGCATTTATTTTACAAAAAAAATTAAGTTCTCCATTAACTATTAAAATATTTGTACTGTTATGGCCATCTTCAGTCTAACCTTTTCTAAATGTACTGTAGGAACAGAGAAGCATGAAAGTTGATGAAGTAATCTGTAGCCAAGAGTGTCTGAAATAGTATACTTTTTCTTTTCCCATTTTTGTTCCAGGGAGGGAGAATGAGTCTTATGGTTATAGCATTGACTTGAGAAAGATTGATGCAGTATTAGTAAGTCATATTACCAGAGGACCTACTTCTGCTTCTCATGGGTGAGATTGCCCTGCACTTTCTGCACAACAGGATAGACATTCAAGTATTCCTTCAGGAAAACAAGACTTGGGTTCGGGATCCTCTTTTGTCTTAGTGACATCAAATTCTCAGTTTCCCTTTCCTTGAGACTGAGCTTTCCACTAGGCAATATAAAAGACTGGGGAGATGCCAGTCTTCACCTTCTCTGTTGGGAAATCTAGGCTACTTTGCAAGCAAAGATTCAAGAGTTAGGGGCCAGAAAAGAAGCAAGAAAGAAGGAGCCCGGGTCTCTAATGAATTGCCTTTAAAGCACAGCTGGAGGTGCTGCTTACTACAACAACACTAAAAGGGGAAACCTGTGTTTTGATCCCTGCTTTCAGGCCTGCTTATCTAGTGATAATACAGAAGAGGAGGAAACAGACTTCTGAGACTAACTGACCCAATGACTCCTTTCTCCCAACTGAGTGCCATAATCACTAGGCTACACAGTCTTCATGTCTCCTATGCACTCTCTTTCCATCTCTACACTTCTTTTCTGTGTAGAAAATGCCTCTGACCCAGTGAAAGGAGTGGTGGAATGCTCTTGCACTTTAGCCAATATCCCAGTGATAGCAGTGCTATGGTCAGAGATGGGGGTTGATTCCCTTTAGGCTGAAGAGAGCCTGGATATCAGAGATCCCACTCCTTGGGTGCCAGGGCATGTCTCTTCCCCTTTCTCTCATAATATCAGTGTTAGCTTAGACCCTTGGAGAATCTGGCCCCACACCTAAAGGGCATTCCAGGTAAGCCCTTATCTTTAGCATGTCCAAGTGGCCAGTTTACATGTCCCATTCAGTGTCTGGATCTTGTGATTCCTGCTTTCCAAACCTGAAAAACAAATCCTTTTTGACCTTAAGTATCCAAGTGTCACCTAGAGACATAACTGATATTTGGGCATAATTCATGCACTCCTTCCCCATGTGCAATGTGGATGTGTACTTGCCCACACAACTACTGGGCATACAGAGTAGGCTGCTCTCTGGCTTGGCAGGGACATGGCTCTGCACACACATAAATAAACATAAGTCTTCAAACTGTATCCTTAGCAAAGGTGAGGAAGAAGAAGAGCCCTCCCTGGACACTGTCTAACCTGTGTCCCGGTACTTATAGCACTGCTCTGGTACTTTTTTGATTCTATGATTCATTATGAGCCAGATTCAGAGACATGCAGGGTGAAGCCCTCCATGGGTCAGAGGGGACCAACAACCTTAAAGCAGATCTTATGATTAGTCAAGGAGCTGAAAGTACACCAACACATCAGTCAAACACCACACAGAGGGAAGCAGAAAGTAGAACAGCAGATTGGGCAAAGGAAAGGGATGAGGGTAGCAATTATGCAGGGTAAAGGATTAAATTGTGACAAGTGGGCCAAAAAAAGATGGTCCCCTCTACACTACATTAAGTCTAAAACGTATGGATGTATTTTACTTTTTTTTTAGGTGGGGGAGCATAGAACAGGGGGAGGGGCACTAGAAAAAAACAAAAATCACCTTGTGACACTATGAACTTATTAGAACCCTGATTCTCTTGCTGTGTGTTAAGGCTGTGTGAAACAGCAGCATTCCACTTCAACATCGATTTTGATGCTTTAACAGAACAGTGTTTCATTTCAAAAGCACTGTGCCATTCTGCGTTGATGAAATGGTTTTGCCGTTTCAACGTTGTTTTGATGTTTTGATCAGACTGCGATCGGGTTGGAGAAGGGAAGTCAGTCTGGCTGAGTTCCCCTCCCCAGGACTGCAATCAGGCTGGGGAGGTGAATTCAGCCAAGACTGGAGCACAGCCCGGAGGTGGGAGGTGGGCAGAGCCAGCACTGTGCTCCTATTGGCTCTGCCAGGCCCACTGAGTACAGCCCAGCTGCGGGAGAAGGGAAGAGCCAGGGCTGTGCTCCCCAACAGCTGAGCCACATGGGGCTGTGGAGCTTCTGGGAGCACAGTGCTGTCTCCCACCACCTGGCTGGCTGCTTCGAAACTCAAAACATATCGAAAATCTTGAAATGTTTTAACTGCCCTCGTTTTGTTTCAAAGCTGTTTCAATGCCCTTCATTTTATTTTGATTTCACTGCTCTGAGCTTGAAATAAGTCAAAACAGTGTTGAAACAAAATAGCCAGCAAAATTTCACAGCCCTACTGTGTGTTAAAGCTCTTTTCATAAAACCCCTCTAAGAACATGAGTTGATGGAACTGCTGGTAGCTTCCTGTTTCCTGGGTAGAGTAAGAACATAATCATATCTTTGCATTAGGAAGACAGAACTGAAGTTCTGCTGTTGTTGTAACTGGTCTAAATTTCATACATTTCATAGACATAAGGGCTGGAAGGGACCTCAAAAGATCACTGAGTCCAGCCCCCTGCCCCAGGGGCAGGAAGTCATCTGGGGTCACAGGATCCCAGCAAGATAAACATCCAATTGACTCTTAAAGGAATACAGAGTAGGTGCTTGCACCACCTCTGGTGGCAGTCGGTTCCAGGTCTTGGGGGCTCAGACTATAAAGAAGTTATTTCTTATGTCCAGGCTGAAATGGTCTTAAAGAAATTTGTGACTGTTTGACCTTGTCAACCCATGGGGCACTCTGGTGAACAAGCATTCCCCCAGATTCTAATATACGCCCCTTATATACTTATAGGAAGCCACCAGGTCCCCCCTGAGCATGCACTTTTCCAGGCTGAAGAGTCCTGTAGCTCTCAGCTGCTCATCATAAGGTCTGTTTTCCTTTCCTCTGATCATGCACATGGCTTTCCTTTGGACTCGCTCAAGCTTCTTTACATCCTTTTTAAATTGTGGAGCCCAGAACTGGATACAGTACTCCAGCTGCGGCCTCAGCAAGGCTAGTCCCAGTTACTTTGAAAACTCTGAATAAGAAGAGAGTTGAGCAAAGAGAAGTTTGTGTCCGGCTGGCAAAGGGAGAAAGGGAAAGAGGACAAAGCAGAATCCTCAGATTAGACAATGCTGAAGGATGAGATCCTCAAAGGACAAAATCTGCAGTAGCAGCTGCCCAAGACCACCAAATCAGCTGCAAAGCTGCATGAATGAAATGACACAGGCAAAGGTAAAGAAATCTAGAGGGAGGCATGCAATATTTTTTCTAGAACATTAGAGATGGCACCCTGGCTACAGAGTATGACCTTGTGTGCCTCACTGCTCAAAGATTTGTTACAGTGCAGAAGGGGGTGACTGCAGTGTGCTTGAGACAGGAGATCATTGGCACTGTGAACACATTCTTGAAAGTGTATGATATCATGTGCAAAGGTAGCAGATATTAGACAGGGACATGATTGGAATGTCTGCCTCAGATAGTGACCTGGTGAGTCCACTCTCAGTATACTTTTCTTATACTGAGACCATTCACAATAATTGTCCATTCAGGGAGAGAGAGAGCAATAGGGCTGTGTGAGACTTCGGAAAGAGCTTCAGATCCAGAGAAGCTTCGGATGCTTCCGAAGCAGCATGTCCAGATCGAAGCACTGGCTTCTTTAGGCTTTCCAAAGTAGTTCGGATCTGCACGGTGGTGCAGTTTCACAAGCACTCGTGACATGGGTGCTTGTGCAACTGTCTGTCTTGGGGTGTGGGAGACACTACTGCAGGCCTGGCTGCTAAGCGACTGTGTTACTAGTTACCAATCAATAATGATTTAGTCAGGGACCAGCTCAATACACAGTACCTAGACAATGTAAACAGTCATTTACCATCAGTTAACGCCTATGCCAGCAGAGACTAAAGAGAGGAAAGAATCAATACAGACAATCAACTGCCCCAAGATAGAGACAGTCAGTTGCACAAACACCCATGTTACGAGTTTTGTCTGTCAGCAGCTAGGGATGCAGGGCTCCAGATACCAGAAGCTCTTCACCAATCTCCTCTACAACTGGCAGGCTTCATGGCCTAAGCAGGGGCTACCATCCCTGTAGCTTTCACCCTGCTGTGCCTTAACACATGCAGTGTCACCCATGTCATGAGTTTTGCTTGTCTGCAGCTTGAGGTGCAGTTTCCCCAACACCCTTACACCAAACTGCTTGAAACTTGGTGGCCTCACCAGGAGCTACCATCCTTGCAGTTTTCATCCCCTGTGGTGTAACACATACATGTGACATAAGTTTTGCTTTCAGGAATTTGGGGTACAGTTCCCCCCAAACCCTTGCACCGATCTTCCTGAAACTTGGCAGACTTTATGCTCTCAGCAGAGGCTACCATCCTTGCAAGTTTCATCCAAATCAGATGAAAAAACAACAATGTTATAGATATTTCATTGATTCCCCATTATACCCTATGGCCAGATCTTCAGGGCGGCTCTGAAGCTTCGGAGTTGCTTCGGCCAGATTGAAGCAGAAACCCAGTCTGGAGCTCCAGATGAGATCCCTGGCATCTGAAGCGGCCAGATCCGAAGCCAGATCAGATCACTGCTGACTCACACAGGCCTAGAGAGCAGCAGAATTTACCAAAGAAGGAATCTCAAATGGAGTTGTAACTAGGTACATCTTTATTCAGCCCCCGTGTGTCTATTCAACAATGCATTTTATAGGCTTTGATCATATACTTGGTTTCAATCTCCATTGTTTTGCCATAGGTTGTTGTTATATATATTTTTGTGTATACTCATATGTTCTCTAATGGCTACAGACACTTATGCTTATGTAGCCCCAAATCTGACCCCTGAAAACCTGTCTCCTGTATATGCCTTCTCTCCCAGTCAGTCCAGCTTATTTTAGGCTAAAGGGTGACATTGCTACATGAGGCAAATCAGCTGTTTCCAGGAGGTGTCCTAGAAGAGTTAGTCCTTTTCATTGGGAAAACCCATGTCACCCATAGCGCTCCTCATTCATGCTGTGGGACAATGTTCAGCATGTATTCCCAGGGCTTCAGTGGCCCAAATCTGTATTCCCCAGGGATTCCCAGAAAAGATCAGGCCTCTCAATCCCCTGAAGTACTGGCCCCACTTTCTCCACTTACAAAGACAAGCCCAGGGTAATATCAGGTTTCATCTTCGTAAGCAGAGAAAGCCACGGTCTCCTGCTTCTGAAGACACACTCCTGGGACATCCTGGAAGTGTCTTCATTATCATGGGAACCCAGGATTCCTCACTTATGGACAGGCAGACCAGAGATCATAGGGCATCATGTCTCCATAAATAGGAAAACCTTAGGGATTTGAGGGGGAAGAGCCTGTGCAGAAATTCATGGGTTCTGCAAGATTGGACTATTGAGACTCCGGAGCACCTGCTCAAGGCTGATTAAGAGTATGGGCAACTCCAGGCCTCCCACATTCTCCCTTCACAAAGCAAACAGGTGTTGGACACAGAATGTCAGCATAATCTATTATGACCTTTGCCATGGCAACACATTTTGCTCATTTTGGTCTGGAAATGAGTATCAATGGCTGCTCACCTGGCCTGTCTGCTGCCAGAAAATAGCAATATCTGTCCCTACTCTGACAATCTGATTTTCATTTTTTTCCCTTTTCCTCCCCTTAACTCTTTTCTCAATCCTGATTTATCCACTCACCACTTCATCTCCCAATGTCACGTTGCTTCCTGCATCAACATGTTAAGTTAGAATCACCCCAGCCCCATTATGTCTCATCTAAACTTCTCATAGATCCACAGCACAATCCTCTCCACACATCTAAACCCTCCAATTGGCTCCATCTCCTGTCATGTTAGGACCACTGGGATTAAATCCCAAAGCAGCCTAATCAGCAGGCAGAGGCAAAGTCCACAGCACTACCAGGAAGCTGGTCAGACCGAGGCCCCTGCCCAGCTTGCTTCCTTCCATGAGGACATTGATGAGGAGTCAGGTGACAAGGAGCAACATATGGGAAGTAGCTCTTTATACTAATTTCTTCTTCATATTAAGATCTTGGAAGTACCCCAGTGCTCAACAGTTTTTTTTTTTTCCCTTTTGAACTAGTGTATGGGGAAAAAAACAAACAACTTGGGGTACATTAGACCTCCTTCAGGAGCCCTTTCAGACAAAGAGCCTGAGATCCCATAATATAATACAGTATATCCCCCAACTTTGGGAATTTCTGAATGCTTAGGGACATTCAGCCAGGAGAATTTCCACACTACACAAGAGACTCAGAAGCAATATTATAATAGGAATTGTTAGACCCCGACTCCACGCAGCACCCAATGACTAGGGAAACGATGATCCAATTGCTCAGGGATCCAGTTCCTTAGGGAGCAAACAGGGAGCAAACACCAGCACACATTGCTCACAACAGCTTTATTCAGAATGGAGACAGCTTTAGACTAGCTCCCAAAGAAACTGGGGAGCCACAATGAACATTAGTTCTTTCCACATTTATACATCCTGGTTCATGCTCATTAACATTTACTCCACCTCTGCCCCTCCTTTGTTCTACCTATATTCCCTCCTATCTCAAGCTCCACCTCTGTTTATGGTTTACTTCATTAGCATGTATTTGCCTATGCATTTCATTCATTTACATGCCTTTTTTCTATGAGCACATGCTCAAGACCATGAACCCGGCTTCTCTTGGTCAACTGCTGTTTGTTGCTGACCCTTTCTTCATTTCCAAGGTCTTACTTCTGCTTTATCTCCTGATGATAGCTGGTGGGCTGCATCTTGTTCGCCTTACACAATAAGTCATATATCCTATACACTACCACATTGTTAGGAAACTGCTTGCCTAAGCGTCTTGCAATGTTATTTTCAATATATCATTCTGCCTTGAGGTTAGCAGCTTTGATGGCCACAGGCTAAAGCCTTTAATCAGCTGCAAAGCCAGTGGTCCCCAAGATCCAAATATTATCACCCGAACAGGAATGCCCAACTTTGGGTATATCAACCAGGGGAATAAGTCCCCTTCTTATTCTCTTCAGTAGAAAGCAGGTCATTAGCCAAATGGCTAGCATCCTAAGAGGTTATGAGACAGTTTGGGGTGGTGGATAATGAAGTTTGCCTAGTGGGGAGTTGTCATGGGACCAGGACAGATTGTGTAAACTTCCTGAAACCATGAAGATCTTGAGAAATCCTCAATGTCTCAGTCTCTTTTACAGTCCAAAACATTCCCCAGATTAATTACTGCATATGTGTACTCCATGACAGTAACCACTACTATCTTTTCAACATAAATAAGACTAGAAATCAGAGATGTATCATCATCAGAAATTCTGTAAGCAGTCTTTCCTCACTAATGCCTTAATTCTAGTTCACCTCCAAGTTACCTAAGTGCTGTCCTATTTCACCATGCTTGAATCTCTGAAAAAATGTTTAATAGGTCAACTTTTATAATGCCTATTCATCTTAGTTTGAAGATTACATTACACAAAGTTTCAGGGAGAGGACCAACCACCTATCTCTTCTATTACTCAACCCTTTGAATCAGTGTTGTTTTTGGGGAACCAACATGGCTAGAATGTTTGAACGCAGATGCCTTATGTACAATCTAGGTGCTAGAGAGGCAAGATGGAATTTGGCTCTAAAGGGGTTTTTGTTCTGTTACTGAAGAAAGAAGTAATTGTGAAAATGATGTTTTTTCCACTTCCCACGAGGAAAAGACCTTCCATAAAAAGGTGGGTGTCTATTTTTGGGAAGAAGGAAAGATACAGCAGGGAGGAAAACTCATCTGTGTGCAGTGATGTTATCCTGGCAAAAGAAAGATTTTTTCAGGGGCATTGGCTCAAACATGGTAACAAATCCTGGTTTTTGGCTGCTCCCTACTACATGTTTACAGGGGATGAGGGGGGCAAGTGAAGTGAATCTTCAAACATGGAACTGATTGGAGAATGAGGGGAGAACACTAGAAGGAATGTGAGGTCTAGGGATATGGGGAGGGTCTAAGATGCATGGCCAATGGGGGCATTTGGGAGGAAGACTGGAGTATGATTATGGGTAAATGATGGTTCAATTTTAGGATTGATCCAGACATAGGCAGTTACTTATTGTGTTACCTTAAGCAGGCTGGGGTAACACCAGGTATCCATTACAGTCTGAGTTGTCAGGTGGAGGGTTTAGGCAGTTGCATGATCAGGGAAAATGGTAGTTCAAAATAGGGAGGTCCAAACACAGCAGAAGCACTGTAGCAAATCTGGGATCTGGGAGAAGCAAATCAGAAGTCCAGGAATCAGACACAAGAGTGTGGTTTCTGGGACAAGTCCCACAAGAAGTCAGAGTATTTTTATATTCCCCCTGTCAGGGGTGCACAATTCCCATAGGTTTCTCCTGGTCACTTGACTCCACATCAGTGTCCCCATGGGAGGGACTAGGCTGGGCAGCAGTTTGGGCCTGACCTGCTGTCTGGTGGCACTGTGGACTTTGCCTCTGCCTGCTGGCTAGACTGTTTTGGGTTTGAATCCTAATGGCTCTAACATGACTAGAGTTGAAACCAATTGGAGAGATTAGACATGTAGAGATGGTTGTGTTGTGGATTCTGCAAAGATTGGGATGAGATTTATGAGATGGGGCTGGGGTGACTAAATTGGCAAGGAGATGAGGGTATAAACATAATATTGGGAGCTAAAGAGGTGAGTGGATAAGGCTGGAACTGGGAAAACAATTAAAAGGAGGAAAAGGGAAAAAATGAAACATAGACTTTAAGAGTTGGAAAAGACATTTCCTTTGCCCCCTTACAAATGTACACTAGAAGAAACTCTTTGCTATTGCAAAAATCAGAAATATTTGTAGCCACAACAAATGTAGTAATAAATTGTGCTTCCCTTCAGTGGCCAACATCTATTTGCTTTGTGGAGGCAGAGTATGGTAAGCTTGGAGCCACCCAAGCTGCCTTTGGCAGGTTTTTGAGGGTCTCTAGAGGCTAATAATGCACACTAGGAATTTCCATGCTGGGTTGGAACCCTAAAGTCCCTGAAGCACCTGCCTAGCTTCCCCTGCCCACAGACATGTGCTCTGAGGTACTTCAGGGCACATCCCCATAAATAGGGAAAGTTTGGGGTTCCCTATCCATGGAGACATGTCCCAGAGATCATTGGGATGTATCTCCAAAAGGGGGGAACCCTGGGCTTTCCCCACTTGTAAAGACACTTCCAGGATTTCCCATGGCAATGTCACTATGGGCAGAAAAAAAAGTATTTCTCTGTTTAAAATCACTCAGCCTGAGATTCCCTGCGGCATACCTCTCTAGGAGGGGGGGCACTGGACAGATGCTCTGGGGCTTGAGGAGCCTGATCCTTTTGTAGGGATATCAGGGCATACAGGATTGGGCCTCTGAACCCCTGGGAAAACATGTTGCCCATTGTCCCACAGTTTTAATGAGCAACACAATGGGTGACCTGTATTTTGTTCTCACAGATGTAGGGCACAAGTTTGCAGAAATCAGATTTGGGGGCTACAGAGTTCCATAGTTTCATAGTTGACAGGGTCCAAATGGACCTGAGCAGATCATTAAGTTCAACCCCCTGCCATGGGCAGGAAAGAATTCTGGGATCAAATGACCCCAGCTAGGTGATTATCTAGCCTCCTTTTGAAGACCCCCAGGGTAGGAGCAAGCACCACTTCCCTTAGAAATTGGTTTCAGATCCTAGCTGCCCTAATTGTGAAGTAGTGCCTCCTGATGTCTAGCCTGAACCTACTCTCAATCAACTTCATAGTTTCATAGTTTCTCAGGAGGGACCTGAACAGATCAGCTAGCCTGACCCCCTGCCACAGGCAGGAATGAATGCTGGGTTCACAAGACCCCAGACAGGTATTCATCCAACCTCCTCTTGAATTTTCCCAAGGTAGGGGCGAGGACCAATTCCCTGGGAAGTTGGTTCCAGATTTTGGCCATCCTAACTGTAAAATATTGCCTTCTGATCTCTAACCTAAACCTATTCTCCATCAGCTTATGACCATTGTTCCTTGTCACCCCAGGTGGTGCTGGGGAGAAAAGAGCTCTGCTTATTTGCTGTTGATCCCCCTGATGAGCTTGTAGGCAGCCACCAGCCTCCTTTTACCGAGGCTCAACAGGTTCAGGTCCTTCAGTCTCTCGTCGTAGGGCCTGTCCTGCTGCCCTCTCACCAAGCGGGTGGCCCTCATCTGAACCCTCTCCAGGCTGTCCACATCCCTTTTGAAGTGTGGCGCCCAGTACTGGACGCAGTACTCCAACTGTGGCCTGACCAAAGTTGCATAGAGGGGAAGCATCACCTCTCTGGACCAGCTTGAGATGCACCTTTGGATGCATGACAAGGTATGGCTGGCCTTGCTGGCCGCAGTCTGGCATTGGCGGCTCATGTTCATCTTGGAGTCAATAATTACTCCAAGATCCCTTTCTGTCTCTGTGCTTTCAAGAAGGGAACTACCCAGCCTGTATGTATGCTGTGGATTCCTTCTCCCAAGGTGCAGCACCCTGCATTTGTCTACGTTGAACCCCATCCTATTCTTGTCTGCCCACTTTTGTAGTCTGTCTAAATCTAGTTGCAGCCTCTCTCTCCCTTCAAGTGTGTCCACCTCGTCCCACATCTTAGTGTCATCAGCAAACTTGGACAGCGTGTATTCTACCCCCTCATCCAAGTCGCTGATGAAGATGTTAAACAGTGTGGGCCCCAGGACCAAGCCCTGGGATACCCTACTGCTCCCATCTCACCAGGCTGAGTACAACCCGTCCACCACTACTGTCTGGGTGCGCCCCATAAGCCAATGTTTTACCCATCCAACTGTGCAGGCATCAATGCCGCAGTCACTTAATTTATTGATGAGGATGGGGTTAGAGACAGTGTCAAAGGCCTTCTTAAAGTCTAGAAAGACTATGTCCACAGCGACACCGTCATCCAAGGATTTAGTTACTCGTGGCCTTTATTCCTAGTTACTCTGGTTAGTGCTTGGGGGAACAGGGACTCTCCCATTCCCCACTGGTCCCCCCTGCTAAGTTTATAGATGGCCACCAAATTCCCTCTCAGCCTTCTCTTGTGGGGGCTGAACAGGTTCAGGTCCCGTTGCCTCTCCTTGTAGGGCCTTCCCTGCTGACCCCGATCATGCGAGTGGCCCTCCTCTGGACCCTCTCAATGCTGACCACATCCCTCCTGAAGTTCGGCACCCAAAACTGGACGCAGCACTCCAAATGCAGCCTGACCAATGTCACATAGAAGGGGAGGATCACCTCCTTGGACCTGCTTGTGATGCATCTGTGGATGTATGATAAGGTGTGGTTAGCCTTACTGACAGCGTCCTCACATTGATGGCTCATGTTCATTGGAATCAATAATGACTCCAAGATCCCTTTCTGCCTCTGTGATGATGAGAAGGGAGTTCCCCAGATTATAGGTATGCTGCCAGCTCTTTCTGTCTAGGTGCAGTGCCCTGCACTTGTCAGTATTGAATCCCATCCTATTCTCATCAGCCCACCCCATAACCTGTCCAGATCTAGTTGTAGCCTGTCAACCTTCTAGCATGCCCACCTCTCCCCACATCTTAGTGTCATCCATGAATTTGAACAAGGTGCTTTTCCCCCCCTTGTCCAAGTCGCTCATAAAGATGTTGAACAGTAAGGGCCCGAGGACTGAGCACTGGTATAATCCTCCTAGGTGATGGCTCCTCCATTCCACGAGGTGTACACCTCCTTTTTAGGTTTCAGACATTCCTGAATGCCTTTGGTGAGCCATGGGGGCTTTGATCATAAAAGGCAACCAGGTTGGTCTGACAGGACCTGCCCCTTTGGAGCACTCTTGCCCCCTTTGATTCTCATTGAGACTGTCACTCCTTGGGCTCGGAGGATTGTCTCCTTAAGGAATGACCACTCATCTTATACTACCAACTCCCCTACCCACTGGGACCTCAGTGCCTCTCCTACTAATCTCCTTAACTCATTGAAATCAGCCCTCCTGAAGTCAAGGGCTACTGCTTTGCTGCAGGCATTTGACACCCTGCACTGGATAGTGACTTCCAGTAGGCAATGATTGCTATTGCCCAGGTGGTCGAGAACCCAAAGTCCCCTCACCAGGTCATCACCTGTGTCCAGGACTAGGTCCATCAAGGCATTTCCCTTGGTGGGACTGTGTACCTCCTGGGTTAGGTACAAGTCCTGTATCTCAGCTAGGAACCTACATGAGCAGTCAGACCTGGATGACTGCTCTTCCCAGCAGATGTCCGGGTAGTTTAGGTCACCCATGATGACCACATCCCTTGACTTAACTGCCTCCGTGAGCTGACCTGAGAATTCCTAGTCCAGCTCTTCCCCCTGATTTGGTGGACTGTAGTAGACACCCACCATTAAGTCCCTTTCCCCATGACCCCCTTGTATTCTTACAAAGAGCACTTCAGTCTGCCCCTCCAGTGACCCTGTTTTATTTGTTGAGGATGGGTTTTGCCCTTTGACGTAGAGTGCCACACCCCCACCTTTACTCCCCATTCTATCCTACCTGTACAGTCTGTAGCCCCTAATGTTTACCACCCAATCATGGGTTGAATCCCACCAGGTTTCAGTGAGCCCTACTATGTCTGGGTTTATATTAGCTAGAAGGAGGGCAAGTTCTTCCTGCTTGTTTCCCATACTATGAGCATTAGTGTAGAGGCATTTAAGGCCTCCTATGGGTGCTTGCAACACCCACTTGATCCTAGAACTATCCAGACCCCTGTCACTTACCTTGGTTCTTCTTGTGTTCATCAACTGTCTTGGCTGGGAAGTGTTCTCATGTCTCCCTGTGACCCCATCCCCTGGCGAAGCTAGTTTAAAGCACACCATATGAGATCAGCCAACCTGGAAGAGAAGAGAGGTATCACTGTCTGTAGCCAGGAGCGAACATACATGGATACACAAATAAGAAAACCAATAAACTACAGAAAAAAATTAAGAAAATGGAGATTTGAAACCTCTTTCATCAAAACCTGTATAGCAGTGCATTCATGAATAAAAAAGTGTCAGTGAATAAAGACATATTCACAACTCTATGAGACACATATTCTAGTTATGGCCCTCATTAATATCTGCTACCTTTGCACATGCTATCATATACCTTCAAGAATGTGCTTACAGTGACAGTGATATCCTGTCTCAATCACACTCCAGAGTCACTCCCTCCCTCACTATCACAAAACTGTGAGCAGTAAGACACTCAAGGTCATACTCAATAGCCAGGCTGCCAGATATCCCATGGTAGAGATATCAGATGATGCAGCCTCGTGTTCTAGATTAAATATCTGGTGTCACCCTCTAGATTTCTCCATCTTTGCCTGTACTGCTGTATTTATGCAACTTTGAAGCTAATTGGGTGGTCCAACAAATCTGCTAGTGTTGATTTTCTGCTTTGGGATCCTCTCTATTTCCAGTCTCCTAGAGTTGCTAGTTGCTCATCTTTCAACAGTTTCTGGTCTTGGGCCTCTGCTTTCTCCTCCTTCCCTTTCTCTGTTTTCCAGCCACAAACACAATTCTCTTTGTGCAACTCTCTTCTTACTCAAGGCTTTCAAAGCAACTGGAACCATCTCATTTATAACAGTAACAGAAATGCAGTTATTTCTTTCCCAGCCAAACAAGCTATCTTTATCATGTTACTCCAGAAAAAAAATCAGAAGTAATTCTATCAACTCCTATTCCTAGGGGGGTTTCTGAAAGTAGTTTCAACATACAGCATGAGAATCATGGCTCTAACAAATTTATAGTGTAATATACTGTATTGTTTAACACACTTTTTCCAACTCCCCCCCCCAACCTTAAAAATATACAAGTTGATATCCTAGCCTTTTTAGACTTACTGCCATGTGGGCTAACCTTTTCATCATACATGCCACAAATGAACCTTTCACTCTTCCCTGAGTGTCAATTATATCCTTCTTCTCTGCCCAATCTCCTGCTCTGCTTTCTACTTCCTTCTCTGTGGTCTCTGACCTATCTGCTGCTCTACTTATGGCTACCTGCACAGTCTGTTGCTATGATCTCTGCTTCCTGACTTATCTGCCACCACACTGCCCATTTACAAGTCAATCTGCTGCATGGCACACACAGAGGGTGCTTTTGCCTCAGGTTGGCCAACCCTGGTCTTACTTGACTAGACTAGAACATTTTCTAGGAATGAATTAATTGTTCTCCTCTCCCAGAGAAGATACAAGACTATATCTTCAACAAATATCTTTATCATCAGATCATAGGCTGCTCACGAGTAGTAATGGTGGCATTGCTCTTAACCTTCTTGATGAAAAATATTAATTTTGCAAAATTTAAGATTTCCCTCTCTAACCTAGCTGTCACCTGTGATAGTGGGATATAGAGGTCTTCTGCTCCAAAGACTAATTATACATTTTATTTAAAAAACTGTTTTGAGGAACATTTTCTCTGCAGGGCAAAGAGTATACTTTACCTCCTGTAATGAGAGGTTCTTGGAAGGTCTTATCTTTTCTTTTTGAAATGTCATTATGCTTTCTTACTTTGTCTCCTCCCCCATCCCCATGTCACAATCTATGTCTTCTAAATGGTGTGGAGCACTCCTGCCAACCCCCAGCAGCAGGCGGAGGTAAGCGGGGCCCTGTGGTGGGAGGGACTAGACCAGCCCAGCTGTGGGGAGGTGGCTAGACCAGAGCCGAGAATGGTCTTGCCCTGCCTAGGCCCCTGCTTGTCCCAGCCCCCCAAGGAGAGAGTAAGGGAGGAGAGGGGGTACTCACTGGCCCCTCTACAGTGAGGCAGGGTCCCCCCAAATCCTGGGCAGGGACCCCCCCCCCCACCCGAGAGTAATTTGGATTTAGCGGCGGGCCCCCTGCATATGCACACAGTTTAAAAGGGCCCATCCACAGAAAGAAAAGATCAGTTTGGCCTGGGAGTGGCGTGAGATGCATGAGTAAAAGCCTGCTGTGCCCTGACACCCCTGAAGCCCCACAGTGACCACCAACTGCCACGGAGCATCCCTGCTGACCCCCAGAAGCAGCCAGAGGTAAACAGGACCCTGTGGTGGGAGGGACTAGCCCAGCTCAGCTGCAGGGAGGGGGCTAGGCCAGAGCCGAGGAGGGTCTTGCCCTGCCCCAGCCCCTGCTTCACACAGCTCCCCAGGGAGCTGCATGACCAGAGCCTTGCAAACAGGCTGTACAAACAGGCATGCTTGTCTGCCTGGCACAAGAGTTAGCATGGGAGTTCATGCAGGAGGGTGAGTGGGAGGGCCCCAGGCCCTGCTAGGCACCCCCCTAGGGAAGCCAGTCCCAGATGTAGCTGGCCCACCAGCAGCATGACACAGATGGGCACATGCCACACCCCGAGAGTCCCCTTGGGGCCTGCAGCCTCCCCCTCTGACTCCTCAGAGGCCTCTAACCAGACAGAGCCTATAGCTCTAGGCTGTGGGGGATGCCTGTCACTTTTTCAGGCTCTGGGGTCTGGGAGCATGGTCACCTCCCCTTGTGTGGTCTGTTCTCTGCTGGGGTCTCTGGTGCACCAGCTGGAGGAGTTCCATGCCACAGTCCAGAGACTGCATGCCATCAGGGACTGTGAGTGGAAGATCGACTCCTACTGCCAGGCCCTCTTTTTAAATTCAAATAGGCCTACTTCCAGGCCCTTCACCCCATGGAAGTGGAGAATTGACCAAGGTCACCTCCCAGACCAAGGGAGGACTCAGGGACCTCCCCTTCTGTCCAGCTGCAGGGTTGGACCAAGGTGGTCAAAGGCCCCAAGACCTGCTGCACCAGGGTTTCCACCCCACTGGAGCTTTGGAACAGGTACAAACCTCTTGCAGATCCAGGAGAGCATGCCAAGCTGCCAGCTCCCACAGGCAACACAGGCTCAACTGCAGCTACCGCCCCTGCTCTCCCCAAGACAAAACGCAAAGTCCTTGTCATGGGAGACTCCATGCTAAGGGGGACTAAGAGGGTAATCTGCCACCCCAACCCCTTAGCCCAGGAAGTCTGCTGCTTTCCCAGAGCCCATATCCGAGACATTAGGGAGAAGATCCCTGGGCTCCTCCGGCCCACTGACCACTACCCTATGCTCCTTATCCATGTGGGCACCAATGACATGGCTCGGAGCAATCCCAGCTGGGTCATGAAGCACTACAGGGATTTGGGAGCAGGGATTAAGGGTTTGGGTGTGCAGGTGGTGTTCTCTTCAATCCTCCCAGTCTTGGGCTATGGGATGTGGAGGGAGAAGAGGATCAAGGTAGTGAACCAAAGACTGTGGCACTGGTGTCATTGGGAAGGCTTCGGCTTCCATGACCACAGTCCACTCTTTGATGAGAGAGGCAGTGAGCTGCTGGGAAGGGACAGCCTCCATCTCTCTCCTCTGGGGAGGAGGCTTTTCTCAGCCAGACTGGCTGAACTGCTCCACCGGGCATTAAACTAAGCCCACCAGGGGATGGGGGCACTACCGCCACTGGTGACCCACTGAGGAACCCGAGCAAAGCCAGCAGGCCAAGGCACTCTAGGTAGCCCACCCCTGCCCCAGCCCTGGCACACTCTGAAGGCAAGACAGGGGTCCCCAAGGGACACTTGCCTACCTGTACATGAATGCCAGGAGCTTGGGGAATAAACAGGAGTAACTTGTCCTCCTCCTTAACACAAATAAATATGATGTCATAGGGATAACGGAGACCTGGTGGGACTCCACCCATGACTGGGCCACAGGTATAGATGGCTATACCTTGTAAAGGACAGATCATATGGACAAAAGTGTTGGAGGTGTAGCTCTCTATGCAAAGGAAAGCTATGCATTCTTGCAAGCCAACATTGGCATCCAGGGTGGACGACTGGAGACCCTCTGGGTGAAAGTCCATGGGGAATACGGCACAGGGGACAAAATGGTGGGAGTCTATTACAGACCTCTTACCCAGGATTAAGAGCTTGACCTGGAGTTCGCCAGGGAATTGGCCGAGGCCACACGCTTCCGGTCTGTGGTGGACATGGGAGACTTTAACTACCCAGACATCTCATGGGAAGAGCACTCGGCCAAATCTGAATGGTCACAAAGTTTTCTCACATGGGTGGATAACCTCTATCTGATGCAAGAAATCTAAGATCTGATGAGAGGTAAAGCACTGCTCAACCTGGTACTGGTAATGGGGGATGATCTTATCAGTGACCTAATGATAGATGGGAAGCTGGGTGTCAGTGACCACGAGCTGACCACCTTCACCATTCGCTGTAAAGCTGGCAAGTCAGTCAGCAATATAGAAGTCCTCAACTTCAGGAAAGCTGAGTTTGACAAGATCAGAAGGCTTGTCAGTAAGGCCCTAAAGGGCCTCAGCCCAAAGAGGAGGGGAGTTCAGGATGAGTGGTTACTCCTCAAGAAAGCAATCCTCTATGCACAAGCAAAGTCTATCCCATCTCGGAGGAAAAGCAGCAAAAGGGCACAGCAGCCCCCTTTGCTCTCCAGGGAACTAGTAGACCTCCTGCGTCTTAAATGAAAGGCCTACAAAGGTTGGAGGACAAGATCCACCTCCAAGGAGGAATATTCTGCACTGGTCCGGACCTGTAGAGACCAAACCAGGAAAGTCAAGGCTGCAACTGAACTCCAAATGACTACAAGTATCAAGGACAATAAAAAAGTCTTTTTTTAGATATGTAGGGAGCTGGAGGAAAAGCAGGGGCAACATTGGACCCCTGATAAACCAGATGGGACGTCTGACAACTGACACCCATGAAAAAGCCAACTTGCTAAATGGGTGCTTTACGTCAGTCTTTCACCAGTCCCAAGGGATACCCCTGCCCATTACGGGACAAGAAGGCCTGGGTGAGGGAGATTCCTTACCCTCCATAAATGCTGACCTTGTGAAGGAACACCTTGAGAGGCTGGATACCTTCAAGTCAGCCAGCCCTGACAGATTACATCCCAGGGTACTCAAGGAGCTGGCAAGCATCATAGCCCAGCCCCTGGCATGGATCTTAGAGAACTCCTGGATCTCTGGTGAAGTGCCCGAAGATTGGAAGAAGGCCAATGTGGTGCCTATCTTTAAGAAAGGGAGGAAAGTGTATCTGGCAAACTATAGGCCCATCAGCCTGACCTCTATCCTGGTTAAGGTCCTAGAATGGTCTCTTTGATAATCTTTTCTCAACAGACTGACCGATGGCAAAATCCTAAGGGATAGCCAGCATGGGTTTGTTGCGGGTAGGTCTTGCTTGACTAATCTTATTTCCTTTTATGACCAGGTGACCTATCACCTGGAAAAGGAGGAAGAGATTAATATTATATATATCATGACTTTAAAAAAGCCTTTGATCTGGTATCCCATGATCACTTCTTGGCAAAACTGGCCAACTGCGGCCTTGGCTTCTCCACAATCCACTGGCTGGGGAATTGGCTGTCTGGTTGGACCCAGAGAGTGGTGGTTGATGGAAGTCCATTGTCTTGGTGCCCTGTGACCAGTGGGGTCCCTCAAGGCTCTGTCCTTGGGCCTACATTGTTCAACATCTTCAATAATGATGGGAACATTGGTGTCAGAAGCGGACTGGCCAAGTTTACTGACAACACCAAACTTTGGGGTAAAGCATCCACACCTGAGGAGAGGAGGGCAAAACTAGGTTGACTATGACAGGCTCAAGAAATGGGTAGATGAGAACCTGATCACATTTAACACCACAAAAATCCAAGGTTCCCCACCTTGGGAGGAAAAGCCCACAGCATGATTATAGGCTTGGCAGTACTATGCTGGCTAGCGCTTCTGACGAAAGGGACTTGAGGGTCATGATTGACCACAAGATGAATATGATCCTTCAATGTGATGCTGTGGCTAGTAAAGCAAGCAAAATGCTGGTTTGCATCCATAGATGCTTCTTGAGCAAATCTCAGGATGTCATTCTCCCATTGTACTCGGCCTTGGTGAGGCCGCAGCTGGAGTACTGTGTCCAGTTTTGGGCTCCCCAATTCAAAAAGGATGTGGAGAAGCTTGAGAAAGTCTAGAGGAGATCCACGTGCATGATAAGAGGTCAGGAAAGCAGACCTTACAATGACAGGCTGAGAGCCATGGGACTCTTCAGCCTGGAAAAGCGCAGGCTCAGGGGTGATCTGGTGGCCACCTATAAGTTTATCAGGGGTGCTCACCAGGATCTGGGGGAACATCTGTTCACCAGAGCACCCCATGGGATGACAAGGTCGAAGGGTCACAAACTCTTCTGTGACCGATTCATGCTGGGCATAAGGAAGAACTTCTTTACTGTCTGAGTCCCCAAGGTTTGGAATAGACTGCCACCGGAGGTAGTTCAAGCACCTACCATGAATGCCTTCAAGAGACATTTAGATGTCTATCTTGTTGGAATCCTATGATCCCTGCTGACTTTCTGCCCTTTGGGCAGAGGGCTGGAATCAATGATCTTCCAAGGTCCCTTCCAGCCCTAATGGCTATGAAATCTATGAAATCTATGAAGAATTTCTTTACAGTCTGAGCTCCCAAGGTCTGGAATAGACTGCCACCAGAGGTTGTTTGAACACCTTCAAGAGAAATTTGGATGTTTACCTTGCTAGGATCCTATGACCCCTGCTGACCTCCTGCCCTTTGGGCAGTGGGCTGGACTTGATGATCTTCTGAGGTCCCTTCCAGCCCTAATGTCTATGAAGGGAACTCAGCCTGGATAAGTTCCCTTCCTCAGCCCCCATCACAGTGCTGGGGAGAGGAACAGAGCCAGGCTGAGTTCCCTTCCCCAGCCCTATCAAAACATCAAAACAACAAAACCATTTTGACAAAACAGAACGGAACAGTGTTTTCGAAATAAAACAAAACTTAAATGAAACACTGTTCCATCAAAATGTCACAACAGATGTCAAAGCGGAACACTGCTGTTTTGCACAGCCCTACTAAGCACCCCCCATCTAGACAAGGTACCTAGTATTTGAAAACTGTAAAACCTTAGTGGAGATGCCCATGAGACCATTCTGGGTTGCTTTCCAGGTGCTGGCATGACAATAGCACCAAAGAACTACTACTACACACTCTACCAAAAGGCTACATAATCTTTACCTGAGATGACATGCACAGGTATAATCATGACAGAACGCCCTAAGATGCCCCATTATTTTACTGAAGGTGATGTGTTAAAAATTCTCCTGTGATTATTGATACTTATTACAGGCAATGGAAGGGAATCACCTCAAAATGAGGTCACAAAGGCACCAATACATGTGATAGACCTCTGCTTGAACATGTGCTAATTAGCACATGTCAGAGAAGACTTGATTAATCCAGTCTGCTGTGAGTCTGCTGGAGCGTGCTAATTATCATGATCCAAAAGCCTCCTCATCATGTGTATTCAGCATCCTCGTGTATCAAAATGGCCGCAGGGGCACTTTAACTAAAGCTCAACAACTGAGCTTTAGATAAAGCGTCACTGCCGCCATTTTTAAGTGCAGGGTGCTGGATAGATGTGACGCTGTGGGCCCTACAATTAGAGAAGCTCTCAAAGCCTCTCTAATTTTATTGACCCTCCCCTCCCTCCACCCATAGATGCCCAAAGGGAGAAAATATTCTCTCTTAAGAAATAAGTGGTCTTCTGTGCATCAGAAAAGAATTCAACTGTTGATACAGACTGATATAAATACAAAACATTAATTTCTGTTCTGAATATCTCACACCCATAGGGTTCTATATTCTCTCATTCAGGACTGCAACAGTCAGTTACCCTATTTAAAATAATTCAGATATGAAATGGAAGCACACACTCTCTCTCCCTCTCATTCTTACAAGAGAGGACACTGAAGTTGCAAGTGTTAACATTTCATATTTTCTGGAATCTTGCTTCCACACTCAAGTGAGTTTCTGTCATTGTATTTCTATAAACTATGTGATATTCATTTTGCAATAATATTGTAAATGTAGTCATGGACTTCCTGTCAGTTATAATTTTTATTTGTTTTAGCTGAAAAGCTCTAGTCTTCAGCTTTATGTATCCTATATCCTATTATTATAATTTATCTGCTGGCCAAAGTGTGAACTTTTCCACCCATAATGAGAACTTTTTGGAAGGTTCAGGGAATCCCTTGTTTACTGCAACAGACCATTATATTTCCATGCCCCCCGCCCATGTCTTACACTATGTGACCTAAGTTCAATTATGGAAGTTCTTCTCTTTCACCTACATCTAAGCTCTGTCAGCTAATAGGGTGTTAAGGTATGTCATCTCTCCTTAGATGTACAGTAACTGTCACCACACTGTTTTAGACTATTCCTGTGTATAAAGGAACCCTTCACGGTAGTCAACAGTGATAGAGACAAACCTTAGTTTAACTTAGAAATAAGGATCTTCGGGGTCCTGGAGGATCACTGAGTGGGACTGGAGTGTTTGTAGCTGCAATGGTCCAGGAAATATTGGAGAGGCAAGGTTTTTTTGTGATATCTATGTAACAGCTGCAAAGCTCGCCTGGCTGCAAGTCAAGTGGGTGAGCTGTGCTTAAGGCCTCTGCAAGGAATGGGTGGCAAAAACTTGACCAAACAGGAAGGTATGCAGTACATAGTACATGTTTTTTATTGAAGTGTTTGAATTGTGACCAGATCCAACATTGCAAACTGGGGGCTCCAATTGGCTGCTACTGAGCCATAAAATGATGAGGGAGGGACAAGAAGAGAAGAAGCTAGGGAGAAGCCAATTCCAGCCCTGGAGAGATGGGGTGCAGACTCATCCCCCAGTCAGGGGAGACTGAGCTGAAACTTTCCCAGGGAGCAGACATCAGGACAGGGGAGAACCCATGTCATCCCATGAGAAGCTGATTCCCTACCAGGTTCAGAGCTGTGAAAACAGGAACACAGGTGTCAGGGAAAGAGTGGAGATGGGGTTGTAAGCAAAGCTGGTAGGCTTGCTGGAGCCAGGAGAAGCAGCTGGAGCAGCAGGGTTAGAGACCTGCAGAGGGAAACGCATATCTGAGCTGGGAAGACTCAAGATGCAGGGTCAGAGACCTGCAGAGGAAATCCCTTTTCCAGGCTGGGAAGGCTCCAGATGCAGAATCAGAGACCTGCAGAGGGAAATCACTGCCTGCAGGTGGATGTGCTTGGAAGTGGAGACAGACCCAAGAGGGAGTGGGATGACAGAAAACAAAGAATGGGTGTGTGAGGGGACACCTAATCACTAGTGTTTGCAGGAAGTGTATTTCCACAAGGAAATAAAGGGAGACTACTGCCTGTATCAGCTGTTCAGAGCCTGATTCTTTGTGTTACCAGGAAAGAGACCATTTTCCCCCGAGCAGCAGAAGCCTTGCCTCCACCATCTAGTGGTGGATCATAGTTATAGCTGTGTTGCCATTTATTGTTATGGGAAGTGAATTGTGACCAGAAGGAATCAATCGGGTTAGGGTGGGTGGGGAAGGACTGTTTTAAAGTGTTATACCAAGGTGAATTTAATTACTGAGGTTGTTTAACAGTATGCTGGAATTATACACCTAATGTCGTAGCTGTCATTTTTTATCTAAATTAATAGTTTTATTATTAATTATTGTTATTATATTTTTTATTATTTTTTCTGTATATAAATTGGTTGTCTATAATAAATAATAACATAGTCATTGGGTTCAGAGCAAATTCCTAGGCAGTGAGGGTGAGGTGCACATCTCTCCATGGAACACCTTAGTAAGCAGTCTGCCTGAGGGGCTCCCAGGGCTACTGGCACCCTGAGGACCCAAAATCTGGTGTATCAGCCTTAGCATACCAGCATGGGTTACATCTATGATCAGATAAACTCTATACTTGTACTTGGGAGAGCTGTTGCAGTAGCTTTCAGGTATGAAGTCCCTTTCCTCAGGCTACTTGATGCACATTTTGTCCAACACCTCTCCAGTTGGTCCAATACAAGATATCGCAACGAGCACTTGCCTCAAGGGTAATCATACCAATTTCTTAAAAGCAGCAGAAATTTATCAGGGATAGAGTCATGATGTGTTTGGACCAACTAAACAACTGAAATCTAGGATGTAATGGATACCTCTTTCACAGAGTCCAGCACTATATACTATGTCAGGCTTGAAACTAAAGAAGCCAATAAGGTAAAATGAAACTAAGATTCAGCTTCTAAAAAGAAAAAAAGAAAACAAGGAAAGGCAAGTAAGTAAGGCCATTCGCCACTGGCTCTGTCAAGTCAGTTGGAGAAAAACATTTCAGAGTCCAACATCTGCTTCTATGGATATCCTGTTCATGCCTCACGCATTTTGCTGACTGGGTAATGGGAATAGGAATATAAACCAAGGGCCCTCTCTTCGGGGGCTGTGTCTGTCTAACTAATCCACACTGTTTCCGACTCCCTCCCATCCTGGTACCACATACTTTTCTTGGACCAGCCTAAAGACAAGGGTGGTTGGTCCATATCCTGCCTACATAACAGAGACAAGAAACTGATTTCTCCACCCCCTAGACCAGGGTCCTAATGATTCATCTACTGGGCCACTATATGGCAGAACCCTCCACCTCCACTCAGAAACAGTGTTTTGTGTTGTTGGGTTTTTTTATGTCATTTTTTTCTCTAGCTATACAGTCACCAAATTCTATGTAATGATGTGCTTACGTGGATAACCATATCATATCTGAAAAGGGAAATAGAATCTCAAATCTGCATAAATTCCAAAAATGGCATGTTAGCAGCTACACTGGGTCATAAGCCATTTTTAGATAATTTAAGATTAAATGGAATTTCATCCTCAGATTTATAGAGTTTGGCAGTCATGTCTTATGCAGAATCTGTAATGGGACTTCTCCAGGTAGTCCAAGGGGAAACTCAGTCCTTCAAGAGGTAACTGTGTAAGGAAACATGCTTGAGTGAAGGTGAAAAATCACTGGAAGTTGTTTCAATATAGGAAGAATTTGCAAACAACTGGACTAAGGTATTTTGAATGCTGTGTAACTATGATGGATAAAAACATTCAAGTTGTTTGCAATTCCCATATTAATGAGATAGTGCCTATTAAACTTGAAGATTATCCTAATTATCTTTTGAAATTGCTATTGCTTATATGCTATGAAGATGAGTTCTCTGAAATACCCCAAGTATCCCGTTAAAAATATTGTGGTTATAATCAAAATCATTATTATTTTGGCTTTAGTTTTTTAGTAATATATCACTTCTAGCCCCCCAAAATAAACCAAAAATAAACCTGAATAATCTTCCTTTCTTTCCAAATTTCACTCTCTGTTCCTTTCTCCCCTTCAGATTACATAATTATCTCATTGAGAATACATGAAATTTCCATAAACTTTTTCTCCTGCCATCATCAGGCAGGAAGTAGGAGATGCATTTTATTATATATGAAGAAGATTATGGAATAAACAGAGGAAAAGAAAAAAAAAAGAAAAAAGTGATTTTTTTCCCTTCCCAGTAGTGATTATCTCCTCATTAAAAATCCATTTTTTGTTTGAAGTTATTTGGAAACACAGAGGGTTAGACAGAATGACAAAGTCCTCTATAAAGAGATCTCCTTCCTCATAAACAGAGAAGTACATTTCGTTCATTATAATTTTTCAAATATATTTCTTTATTCTTTTCTTCTTTTAGGTTCAAGGTTTGGTGCAGAAATGGCCATGGGGAAACAAGTGACTGTCAGCTATTTTGTTCTATCTGGTATTTCCAGTAACTCATAGTTCCAACCTTTCCTTTTTGTGGTGTTTCTAATGTACTTAATAACCGTGGTGGAGAATGTTGGTAATAAGAGCTGATCTTCACCTCCACACCCTTACGTATTTTTTCAATTCTATTTATCCTTCCTTGACATATGCTACTCTTCAGTCACTGTCTTAAAGATGCTGCAGAATTTCTTGGCAGAGAAGAAAACCATTTATCTCCATGGCTATATTGCCCAGATGAGCTTAATTCTTCTTATGGTCTGTACAGAAGTTTTCATGCTATCAGCAATGACCAAAGATAGATACACTGCCATCTGTAACCCACTGCATTATGCATGGACCATGAATAAGGAAGTCTGTATATGACTAGTAGGTGGTACATGGCTGATTAGTATATTATTTGCACTGATAAACACTGTTCCTGTGTTACATTTAGACTTCTGTGGGCCCAAGAAAGTGAATAATTTCAGTTGTGAGCTCCCATCTCTAATAGAAATGTCATGCACAGAGACTTTCATCAACAAGATGACATATCCCATTTCAGTTTAAATTTTTAGCTTTATCTCATTGTCGATCTCCCTGGCCTCATACATCTGCATCATCTCCACCATCTTTAAAATACGCTCTGCTGAGGGTAGGGGTAAAGCCTTCTCTACCTGTAGTTCCCATCTCACTATGGCTGTTCTGAATTATGGGACTAGTTTGTTTCAATATCTGAGACCCAATTCAATGTCTTTGGTGGTTCTTGACAGACTCTTCTCCATCCGGTACAGTATTTTAACTCCCGTGTTAAATCCTATCATCTACAGCCTGAAAAACAAGGAGGTACAGGCAGCTCTGGGGAATATACTGGGGAAAATGCAAGGGATGTGAATGTATTTCAGCATTCAAAAATGTCCTTCACTATTCCCATGACAAAAAATAGTAAGGGGAGCTAAGTGTTTAAATATTCTTGTTAGGGCGACTGTATTTGGATTTTGGGGAGTGCTGACGTGCAGCTGAACAAAAGCTTTTTCCTGTGTCTCAGCAAAAGCTGCTCGTCACAAGGCAGGATGATATATTAAAAGTCACTAATGTTGCAAATGCTTAAGCAAACAGTTTTCTAACAATGGGATAGTGTGCAAAGTGCATGATGTGTCGTGTAAGAACAGGATACAGCCCATCAGCTATTGTCAGGAGATAAAGCAGAAATACAGCCTTGGAGATGGTTCTAAAATTAGCAAAGAACCAGAAAGAACCAGCAAGAAACCACAGTTGACCGGGAGAAGACGCGCCAAAAGTGGGGCACATAAAAAAGTGGAAACAGGGAGAGATCACCAAAGAGGAGTATACCTCCTCTGCTCGCACTTATAGGGAGGCAGTTAGATGGGCCAAAGCTACCATGGAGCTGAGGATGGCATCCCAAATAAAGGACAACAAAAAATTGTTTTTTAGATATATAGGGAGTAAAAGGAAGGCCCAGGGAGGAATAGGACCCCTACTAAATGGACAGAAGCAATTGGTGACGGACAGGGGGAACAAGGCTGAACTCCTCAATGAGTTCTTTGCCTCAGTGTTCCTAAGTGAGGGGCAGGACAAGGCTCTCACTGGGATTGTAGAGAGGCAGCAGCATGGTGCCAGACCACCATGCATAGACCCTGAGATGGTGCAGAGTCACTTGGAAGAACTGGATGCCTTTAAGTCGGCAGGCCCGGATAAGCTCCATCCGAGGGTACTGAAGGCACTGGCCGACGTCATTGCACAGCCACTGGCGGGAATATTCGAATGCTTGTGGCACACGGGCCAAGTCCCGGAGGACTGGAAAAGGGCCAATGTGGTCCCCATTTTCAAGAAGGGGAGGAAGGAAGACCTGGGCAACTATAGGCCAGTCAGTCTCACCTCCATCCTTGGCAAAGTCTTTGAAAAAATGATCAAGGCTCACATTTTCAAGAGCCCAGCAGGACGAATTATGCTGAGGGGAAACCAGCATGGGTTCGTAGCAGGCAGATCATGCCTGACTAATCTAGTCTCTTTTTATGACCAGGTTACGAAATGCCTGGACACAGGAGTAGGGGTGGATGTCATATACTTAGAATTCAGGAAGGCCTTCGATACAGTATCCCACCCCATACTGGTGAACAAGTTAAGAGGCTGTGATTTGGATGACTACGCAGTCCAGTGGGTGGTGAATTGGCTAGAGGGTCACACCCAGAGAGTCGTGGTGGATGGGTCGTTTTTGACCTGGAAGGGTGTGGGCAGTGGGGTCCCTCAGGGCTCGGTCCATGGACCGATACTCTTTAGTGTCTTCATCAGCAACTTGGACGAGGGAGTGAAGTGTTCTCTGTTCAAGTCTGCAGATGACACAAAGCTATGAGGAGAAGTAGACACGCCAGAGGGCAGGGAACAGCTGCAAGCAGACCTGGACAGGTTGGACAAGTGGGCAGAAAACAACAGAATGCAGTTCAACAAGGAGAAATGCAAAGTGCTGCACCTAGGGAGGAAAAATGTCCAGCACACCTACTGCCTGGGAAATGACCTGCTGGGTGGCACAGAAGTGGAAAGGGATCTTGGAGTCCTAGTGGATTCCAAGATGAACATGAGTCGGCAGTGTGACGAAGCCATCAGAAAAGCTAATGGCACTTTATCATGCATCAGCAGATGCATGACTAATAGATCCAAAGAGGTGATACTTCCCCTCTATCGGGCACTGGTCAGACCGCAGTTGGAATACTGCGTGCAATTCTGGGCACCGCACTTCAAGAGGGATGCGGATAACCTGGAGAGGTTCCAGAGAAGGGCCACTCGTATGGTTAAGGGCCTGCAGACCAAGCCCTACGAGGAGAGACTAGAGAACCTGGACCTTTTCAGCCTTTGCAAGAGAAGGTTGAGAGGCGACCTTGTGACTGCCTATAAGTTCATCACGGGGGCACAGAAGGGAATTGGTGAGGTTTTATTCACCAAGGCGCCCCCAGGGGTTACAAGAAATAATGGCCACAAGCTAGCAGAGAGCAGATTTAGACTGGACATTAGGAAGAACTTCTTCACAGTTCGAGTGGCCAAGGTCTGGAGCGGGCTCCCAAGGGAGGTGGTGCTCTCCCCTACCCTGGGGGTCTTCAAGAGGAGGTTGGATATGCATCTATCTGGGGTCATCTAGACCCAGCACTCTTTCCTGCCTATGCAGGGGGTCGGACTCAATGATCTATTGAGGTCCCTTCCGACCCTAGCAGCTATGAATCTATGAATCTATGAATCTAGGGTCAAAGTCTTAGGCATGGCTTCCTAGCAAAGAGGCATGTAAATAAATGAAATGCATAGGCAATACAATGTTAATGAAGCACAAAGTAAACAGAGGTGGAACTTGAGATGCAAAGAGAAATAGGTGGAACCAAAGGAGGGACGAGGGTGGAGTGGATGTTAATTAATATGAACCAAGGTGTATAAAATGTGAACAATCTCATGTTCAGGGCAGGTCCCCTGGTTCATGGGCTGTGTGTCTGTGAGGGACCTTTGCCTGAAGTTGTCTCCATTCTGAATAAAGTTGTGGTGAACAATGTGTGCTGGTGTTTGCTCCCTGCCTGCTCTGGCTAATGAGCAACAGGATCCATGAGCAATTTTTTCATCATCTCCCTAGTCATTGGGCACCAGATGAAGTCAGGGTCTAACAATTCTGATGCCATGTAACTGTTTGGCACAAGCATTAGGTCTATAAACAATTAAGTTCTCCCTTAACTATTAGCCTGTTTATACTGTGAAGGCTAGCTCAATTCAACTTTTTTAATGGCACTGTTGGGATAGAAATGCACGAAAGGTATGAATTCTGCTGAATTCATCTGTAGCCAAGAGTGCATGAATTAATTCACCTTTCCTTTTGCATTTTTTATTCTATGGCATAGGAATAAGTCTTGTGGTTAGAGCTTTGACTTGAGAAAGCCTAATTCCAATGAATCTGTTAGTATCCTGATCAAGTGTATTGAACCAGAGACAGAGAAAGCTTCACACAGAAGTACTCCATTGTCTAGAACCTAGATCCTTCAAGAATGAGGTGGGAATTGTTAGTTTGGGCTAACACTTCAGATTGGACATGGAAGATAGTGTTCTTGTTGAGAATTGCCCTTTTCTCAGGTGAGCGCTCCACACTCTATATGATTGATATGGAAGGGGCATCACCATCACTTCCTCTTAGATTTTCATTAAAAATGATTGACCTAGCTCCACGAGGGGGTGACAGCTATGAAGTACATATTATGGAACACAACCCTTGGTGCTGTTATTTTTAAACAAGGGCATTTTAAACATCAACTAAAACATAAGATTGTGGGACAAGTAACCTTCCAGAGACTGGATTGTGTTAACATATTTGATTCAGTCTATAAGGTCTAACTCTACCCTGATTTCTTGTGAAATGCTCACATACTAGGAGAAGCCAGATGTTAAATTGGACTGTTAAAGAAATTTGCATCAGCAGAACCCTTCAAAAGGGATATACTTCTGCCATATATTTTGTTTGTCATCTGGGAATTTCTCCAATCCTCAGATGAATTTTCCCCTTTTGAACTGTTGTATTGGAAAGAGCTTCAAAGTATATTAAACCTCCTTCAGGATGCCTGGCAGACACAGGGCCAGAGACCCCAAAACATAGTAGAGAATGTTTTCCAAATTCACGACTGGCTGAATCTTGTAGGAATATTCACCCAGGATACTTCCCACACTATACAACTGACTCAGAAACAATGTTATACCAAGAATATCAACTTTGGCAATATTAAGCAGGGTACTGGTTCCTGTTGTTACTGTCCTCAGTGGAATGTAAGTTTTTAGCCAAATTATAGGAGTCCTATGAGGTCATGAGATGAATTGGAAATGTGGATTATGAAGCTTGGCTAATGGGGAGGTGTCATGGGCCCAGAGAGGTTACATAAACCTCCTGACACCACGAAGAGCTTGAGAAACCATCAATGCCTCAGTCTGTTTTACAATTGAAAAGGTTCTCTAGCTTAATTACAATATATGTGCACTCCATGACAGTAACCACCACTTCATTTTAAAATCTAGTAAGATCAACTTTTATAAACTTTATAAACTTTTACAAACTTTTATAAACTTTTATAATGAACATTCATCTTAATTTTAAGATTCAATTACTTAAAGCTGCAGAGAAAAGGACCACTCACCTGTGTTTTGTATAACCCAACACTTTGGATCAATATTTCTTGGCAGACACAACCAGCCTAGAAACTATAATTTTTTATGCCCTAATGCACAGTCTGGGTACTTCAGAGCCAAGATGAAATTTGGTCCTAGAGAGTTTTTTGTTCTATTATTGTGAAAATTATGTGTTTTTTTTTTTTTCCTACTTCCCATGAGGAAAAGACTTTCCATGAAAAAGCTAGGTGCCCAGATTTGGGAAGATGGAAAGACTGCAGGGAGAACAGCTCAATTGTGTGCTATAATGTCATCTATCCTGACAACACAAAGTCCCCCCACAGGTGGCTTTGCTCAAACTTTGTAACTTGTTTTCATTTTCATGTACTACATTTGTAGGGAAGAGAATCTTAGGTGAGGTGAGCAGACTGGAGCATGGAAGTGATAGAATGATGGGAGAATATTAGAAGTAAATGAGGTACCTAAACATATAGGGAAGGTCTCAGATATATAGCCAAAGTGTGTGTACGCATTGGGAGTGGGGGAAATTTGAGAGGGAGGCAGGAATGAGATTATGGGTAAAGTATGGGGGTTTGTCAGGATTGACCCAGCCATGGGCGGTCACTTAGTGAGCTACCTTAGGCAGGGAAGGTCATGACATGTATCTACTGCAGTCCAAGGCTGACACTTAAGCAGTAGCATGGTCAGGGACGTTGTCAGAAGAGAACTGGGAGGTCCAAACAAGGCTAGGGCAGTGACTGGTAAGACTGGGATCAGGCAAGAGAAAGCAGAGGCATAAGAATCAAACAGGAAGTAAGAGGTCCCCCAGTCAGTGCCTCACAGTTCTCATAGGTTCCTTCTGGTCACCTGACTACTCATCAATGTCTCAATGAGAGGGACCAAATTGGGCAGTGGCTGCTATCTGACAGTCTGCATGATGATACTGTAAACTTTGCCTCTGGCTGTTGGCTTGACAGCTTTGGGTTTGAATCCCAGTGGACCTGACATGACTGTAACTGGAGCCAAATAGAGCATTAGAAGTATGGAGATGATTATGCTGTGGAGCTTTGTGAAGATTGGAAAGAGACCTGAGAGGCAGACTGGGGAGACTCTGACTTGACAAGAAGATGAGGGGATCAACATGATATATGGAGCTGTTGAGATGAACGGATAAGGCCAGGACTCAAAAAAGAGTTAAGGGGAGGGGAAAAAAAGAATTACTGTAAATGAAACAGACTGTAAGGCAGGAACAGACATTGTCTTTTCCCTTTAAACATTTTAAGGTGCCCAATATCCACTTGAGCAGATATCCACACTCATTGCCATGCCACAAATGGACAAAATCTATGGCCATGAACAAAGATAGGAATAAATGGTGCCACTTTTCAGTGGCCAAAATCTCTTTGCTCTGTGGACTGAAAGCATGGGAAGCTTGGAGTTGCCCACAGTCATCATCTGATCAGAAATGTTCTCTGGCTGCTTGAGGGCCCAATCCTGCACACCCCAAACATTTCTGTGCAGGTTCAGGCCCCTCTAGTCCTGGGAATGACTTGCCAAACTGACAGAGATGTGTTGAAGGGAATTTCAGGACACACATCTGTAAAAATGGTAAGGTGGGAGTTATCAACTCATGGAGACACACCATAAGATTGGAGGGGTCTATTTCTAGAAGTTGGGAACCCCAAGGTTTCCCAGCTTATGGAAACACTCCAAGGAAGTCCCAGGGGTAAAAGCAGGAAAAGTCCATCTTTCTCTGCATACAGAAACACCCTGAGATTTCCTGGGGCACATCTTTTTAAGATGGGAAAGTTGGGCAGACACTCCAGGGGCTTGATGGGCCTGATCCTGGTTGGGCATTCTTCAGGAAGGCAGGATTGTGCCACTCAAGCACCAGGAGAACATGGTGACCTTTGTTCCACTGAATGAATAAGCATGATAATAGGTGACCTGTAGGGCTGTGCGAGGCTTCAGACTGCACTGGCTTCTTTAGGCCTCCCAAAGTGGTTCGGAGCTTCCGAAGCACTTGGGAAAAGCTTCAGAGCCACTTCAGAGATCCGGCCATAGGGTATAATGGGGAATCAATGAAATATCTATAACTCTATTATTTTTTTGTCTGATTTGGATTAAACTTGTAGGAGTGGTAGCTTCCTTTGATAGAATGAAGCTTGCCAAGGTTCAAGAACATCGGTGCATGCATTTGGGAGGAGCTGCACCCTAAATTCTTGAAAGCAAAACTCATGTCATGTGTGTGTGTTACATCTCGGGGGGTAAAAACTGCAGGGATGGTATCCCCTGGTGAGGCAAAAACCCTGCCAGGTTTCAAGAAGATAGGTGAAGGGGTTTGGGGGGAACTGCACCCCAAATTCTTTAAAGCAAAACTCATGTCATGTGTATGTGTTAAGCCACAGTGGGGTCAAAACTGCAGAGATGGTAGCCCATGCTGAGGCCACAAGCTTGCCAAGTTTCAAGGTGATAGGTGCAGGGGTTTGGGGGAACCTGCATCTCAAGCTGCGAACAAGCAAAACTCGTGACATGGGTGATGGTGTATGTGTTAAGGCACAGCAGGGTAAAAGCTGCAGGGATGGTAGCCCCTGCTGCAGCCATGATGCCTGCCATCTGTTGAGGAGATAGGTACAGGTGTTCTGGGTTCTGGGGCCCTGAACCTATAACTGCTGACAGGCAAAACTCATGACATGGCTGCTTGTGCAACTGACTGTCTCTGTCTTGGGGCAGTTGATTGTCTGTATTGATTATTTCCTCTCCTTAGTCTGTGGTTTTCTAGGTGTTAATCATTGCTAATTAACTCATTATCTAGTAGCTCCTAGTAGCTAGCTACTATGTATTAAGCTGGTCTCTGAGTGAATCATGATTGATTGGTAACTGGTAACACAGTAGCTTAGCAGCCAGGCCTGCAGTAGTTCCACCCACCACCCTGTACCCCAAGACAGACACAGTTACACAAGCACCCATGTCACGAGTTTTGCCTGTCAGCAGCCAGAGGTGCAGTGCCCCAGAACCCCTGCACCTATCTCCTTGACAGCTGGCAGGCTTCATGGCTACAGCAGGGACTAGCAGGCCTGCAGCTTTCACCCAGCTATGCCTTAACACACACAGTGTCACCCACGTCATGACTTTTGCTTGTCCGCAGCTTGAGGTACATTTTTCCCCAAACCCCTGCACTTATCTCCTTGAAACTTGGAAGACATTGTGGCCTCAGCAGGGGCCACCATTCCTGCAGCTCTGACCCCACTGTGGCTTAATACATAAACATGACATGAGTTTTGCTTTCAAGAATTTGGGGTGCCTTTTCCCCCAAGCCCCTGCACCTATCACCTTGAAACTTGGCAGGCTTCATGCTCTTTTCAGAGGCTACCTCCCCTGCATGCTCCATCCAAAGAAGACAAAAAAAAACAACAACAAAGGTATAGATATTTCATTGATTCCCCATTATACCCTATGGCCAGATCTCTCAGGTGGCTCAGAAGCTTCAGAGCCGCTTCGGACGGATCAAAGCAGGAAAAAGAATCTGGAGCTCCTGATCAGATCCCTGAAGCAGCCAGATCCAAAGCCGGATCGAATAGCTGCCTACTCACACAGACCTAGTGACCTGTGTTCCTCCCAATGAAGAAGATCAACTCAATAAGGACATCTCTGGCACATCTGATCTTGAAAAAAAAACAAACAAATAAAAACAAAACAAAAAACAAAGCAAAATATGTCATCAAATCCTGTATCACAATGCATTTATGAATGGAAACACAGGGGCTGAATAAAGATGTATCTATACACAGCAACACAAGGTATTCCTTCATTAGTAAATTCAGTTACTATGTCCCTCCCTGTATGGACAATGCTTATTACTGCTAGCTGACAAAAATATCCTGAGGGATACCCAGCATGGGTTTGTTGTGGGTAGGTCTTGCTTGACCAATCTCATTTCCTTTTACAACCAGGTGGCCTATCACCTGGACAAGGGGGAAGAGATGGATGTCGTATAGCTTGACTTTAAATAAGCCTTTGATCTGGTATCCCATGATCACCTCTTGGCAAAACTGGCTAACTGCGGCCTCGTCCTCACCACAATCCGCTGGCTGGGGAATTGGCTCTGTGGCAGGACCCAGAGGGTGGTGGTTGACAGAAGTCAATCGTCATGGTGTGTGGTCACCAGTGGGATCTCTCAAGGCTCTATTGTAGGGCCTATACTCTTTAACATCTTCATCAATTATGTAGACATTGGTGTCAGCCGTGGGCTGGCCAAGTTTGCTGATGATACCAAACTCTGAGGTAAAGCATCCACACCTGAGGACAGGAGGGTGATCCGGGCAGATCCTGACAGGCTCATGAAATGGGTGGATGAGAACCTGATGGTGTTTAACACTGAAAAATGCAAGGTTCTCCACCTTGGGAGGAAAAACCTGCAGCATGCTTATAGGCTCGGCAGTGCTACGCTGGTCAGAACTACAGATGAAAGGGACTTGGGGGTCCTGATTGACCACAAGGTGAACATAAGCCTTCAATGTGATGCTGTGGCTAGGAAAGTGAGCAAAATGCTGGCTTGCATCCATAGATGTTTCTCAAGCAAATCCCGGGACATCATTCTCCCCTTGTACTCGGCCTTGGTAAGGTCACAGCTGGAGTACGGCATCCAGTTTTGGGCCCCACAATTCAAAAGGGATGTGGAGAAACTTGAGAGAGTCCAGAGGAGAGCCACACACATGATCAGAGGTCAGAAAAACAGAACATATGATGAGAGGCTGAGAGCCATGGGACTCTTCAGCCTGGAAAAGCGCAGGCTCAGGGGCGATCTGGTGGCCACCTACAAGTTTATCAGGGGTGTTCACAAGGATCTGGGGGAACGTTGGTTCACCAGAGCACCCCAAGGGATGACAAGATCAAACGGTCACAAACTCCGCCACGACCAATTCATGCTGGACATAAGGAAGAACATCTTTACTGTCCAAGCCCCCAAGGTTTGGAATAGACTGCCACCAGAGGTGGTTCAAGCACCCACTTTGAATGCCTTCAAGACACATTTGGATGTTTATCTTGCTGGGATCCTATGATCCCTGCTGACTTCCTTCCCCTGGGGGAAGGTGCTGGACTCAATGATCCTTTGGGGTCCTTTCAAGCCCAAATGTCTATGAAATCTATGACATTAATGGTTTCAACATCTTAAAAGAATAGCGCACTTAGGATGGTGCACTCACTAGTCACTATAGCAGCAGACATTCCAGTAATAGCCATATCTAATATCTACTACTCTTGTACATGATATCATACACCTTCAAGAATGTGCTCACAGTGACAATAATCCTTTGGCTCAACCACACTGCAGAGTCACCACACCCTGCACTGTCACAAAACTCTCCACAGTGAGGTACTTAAGGTCAATCACTGTAGCCAGGGTGCCACATATCCCATTGTCAGAGATGTTAGGTGATGCAGCCTCTAGTTATCTAAACTAAATATCTAGTCCCTCTCTCAAGATTAGCATTTCCCAGGCATTTTCATCCCATGGCACACGTACATGGCCTCTCCCATCCTACAGGACACCGGCCAAATGTGGAGCAGGGAGGAGGGTTGCACACAGAGTGGTGGTGGTGCAAGGCGGCAGTTGCGGCACTGATTCGAGTCACACCCCGCCGGGAGCCATACCACCCCAAGATCCAGTGGCACACCTGGTAATGTCTAATGGCACACCAGTGTGCCATGGCACACAAGTTGGGAAATGCTGCTCTAGATTTATCCATCTCTGCCTGTACTACTGCATTCATGCAGCTTTGCAGATGATTTGGTGGTGTCAGGAATCTGCTACTGCCCCTTCAAGGATCTCTTTATTTCCACTCTACTTAAGTTGTAAATATCTCCTCCTTCAGCAGTGTCTGGTCTTGACCCTCTGCTTTCTCCTCCTTCCCCTTCTCTGTTTTCCAGTCACAAACAAATGATTCTTTGTTCAACCCTCTTCTTACTCAGAGCTTTCAAAGTAACCGGAACTAGCTCAGTTGGAACAGCAGCAGAGCTGCTTCTTTCCCAACCAAAGAAGTTATCTCTATCCTGTTATTCCACCCAGAAAATTGGAAGGTATCAGCAATTTCATCAACTTGTGTTCCTAGAGGGTTTTTCTTAAAGTAGCTTCAACTCACAGCAAGAGAAGCAGTGCTCTAACACATCTATAGTGTCAGATACTGCTTTTTTTTGGGGGGGGGGGGGGTTCTTAATGCCCTTTATTCAACCCCCCTTAAAATAAATAAATGGCAACATATCAAAATTGATATCCCAGGATTTTTAGACTTTCTAACATGTGGGGCAACCTTTACACCAGAAATGCCAGAAATGAGCACTTCACCCTTCCCTGAGTGTCAATCTCATCCTTTTCATCTGACCAGTCTGCAGTTCTTCTTTGTCCTTCCTTCTCTATGGTTCCTGACTAATCTGCTGCTCTACTTCTGGATCCCTGCAGAATCTGTTGTTGTGATCTCTGCTTTCTGACTTATTTGCCATTGCACTGCCTGTTTCCAATTCAGAATGCCATGTGGTACACAGAGGCTGCTTGTGTCAGAGGTTGGCCAACCCTGGTCTTACTTGAGCAGACTAGACTAGATCATTTTCTTAGAAGCGTGAGGCATGAATTTTATTTTTTGCCTTTGCTAGAGAAGACACTCCCTGACAAGAATGTCTTCATCATCAGATTATAGGCTGCTCAAGGGTAGGAACCCTGTCATTCCTCTTAACTGTCTTGATTTAAAATATTCATTTTGCAAGATTCAAGAGAATGTCTCTCTAGCCTAGCAGTCATATAATAGTTATTAAATAGAATCTATAACAAGTCTTTGAACCAGGAGACCTTGATATCCCACTGTTTCATGTAATAGGTAGGAACTGTCTTCGGTATGGTTTAACAGGTTCTAGTGTAGGGAAGTGAAGTCACCCCCACTGGCAGTCAGCAGACCTCATCTTGTTCACCTCTTCTGGCTTCTCAGGCTTCCATCCTGTTGTCTTTCCTGCCATGCCTTGGTGTTATAGTCTGATAGAGAGGCTGCCCCTAGAGGGCACGGAGGTTTTGTGTCAGGTCTTAGGTATTTGCCTGGGCTGAGGCCCACTGACTTTGGGCCATTATACTCTGACTGGTCCCCTCCACACAAGGTCCCCTCTCCAAGGTCCCTAGAGTCTCAGACCCCACCCTCGCCCTTCCCAGGATCTGGGACTATCAGCTCCAGTCTCACCTCTCATGTGCTCTGGGCCCTTCAGCCCCAGTCTTGGACACCTGGGTTCTTTCCCCCCACCTGGGAGGGGACTAGAACCTACTGCATAGGCTCTAGTCCCCTCTGCCCCGGTCTTGTCACTCATGGACTTTTTGTCCCTTGGATTCAATCGCACCCCTCATGGGTTCTAGGCTTGTGGCCTCAATCTTTCTGGTCTCACACTACAATCACTCTGCTGACAGTAATGCTTTCCTGCTTTGAAAGATGTAGTACTTGTGGTGCCCCTGGATCCCTTCCCATGGTATGTATACCCCTTCTCATGGTATTTTTTCAGTACAAGTTACCAAAAACACCCATGTATCCTCTTACCATGCACTATAGGCTATGCTCAGGAAGGGTAGGTAAAAAAGAGCAGAGGCATGTTCCCTGGGAGTGTAAAAGTCATTAAACTGTACCTAGTAAGACATTTTGCCTAGTGAATATTCGATTGCAGGTGACAAGGAGTGTTGTCTCATGTTTTAGCCCAAGAACCTAGTGGTTAAGGCACTTGCCCAAAAAGCAATAGACTAACTGTTTACATCCCCTGCCATCCAGGGAAAGCTTCATCTCCCTAACTTTGGATAAGAGTTCCCTAATTTCCAGGACACAAGTTAGACAGCATCAAGGAAGGACACTCCTCCTACCCCCAACTTATTCAGGGCTACAGTTTGAAGACTTTTGTTCAGTTGCGTGTGTGCACAGCCACAGATCTGCCCAGCCAGACATCAGCCTACTTTATATGCCCAGTACTTGTGTGGGCAACTACACATCCACAATGTACATGGAGTAGGAGTGCATGAGTTGTGCATAGATGGAAGTTATGTCTCTGGGTGTCACTTGAGTGGGTAGAGTGAAAAAGGATTTTCCCTTAAGATCCAAAAAAACAGGGTTCGCAAGACCCAGACACTGACTTGAACACCTAAAATAGCTAATAGGAAATCCTGAAGAGAAGACCTATTTCAAATGCCTTTTAGGCTTGGGGCCAGGTTATTCAAGTGCCTAAACCACAACTAATATTAAGGAAGAAAGAGGGAGAGACATATCCTGTCACCCAGGAAGTGGAATCCCTGATTTCTAGGCTCTTTCCAACCTGAAGCATATTAAACCCCTTCTCTGACCAGAGCACTGTTACCACCAGACTATTGGCTAAGGTGGTGGAGCACTTTTCTAGTCCTCTCACTGAGCCTGAGGCATTTACTGCAAAGAATATAAGTCATGGGCTGGAAAAATCACATGGCATGGATGAAGTCTGTGTAGCCCAGTGTTATGCCACCCAGCTTGGAGGAAGTAGTCATTGAGTCAGTCCCGCTCACAAGGATATATCATGTTCTTATCCAGGGCCTATTTAATTACAATAGATAAATGAGTCTGGGCATTGATAAAATACCCAGGCCTATCCTTTCAGTGTTGTTGCTCTAAGGAGCACCTTCAGCTGTGGTTTAAAGGCAAGTGGTCAGAGACTCAGGCTTCTTTTTCCTTGCTGCTGTTCTGACCCTGACTCTTACATCTTTCCCTGCAAGGTAGCTAAGCTGCTTTACAGAAATGATGAAGAGGGCCACCTACATAATCTATTACAAAGCAAAATGGAAAGGTCAGTCTCCAATGACTGGGAGCTAAGGATATGTCCTCACTAAGAAAAATGAGAAAACAGAACTCAGGTTTCCTGTTCCCTGAATGAATGTTTGAGTCTTTTTTCTGTTCTACAGAAGGTGGATGAGAGTGTCACCCGTAAGAAGCAGTTTTAATTGCTCTGGATATCAAGGGAATGGAGGTGCTGAATGCATAGCTTGAGTCAGGAGATGAAGCTTTGGAATGGGCCAGGAGTTCAGGAGCACTTCCCTCTTTGCCACTAGTTCACATGAGGCACATCCTGACTCTCTGAATAACTCTTCACAAGTCTTGTTTGTATAAGCATCATAAGTGCCTAATATCCCAGAACTAGATCAGATGCCTAACCCCTGAGAGGTAAAAATGCCTCAGTGAAGATAGCAACATGACCAATTTGGACTGGAATGGCAAAAGCGCCAAAGTACTAAGATACAATAGCTAATATCTACACAGTTTTTACATGAGGTGACATGAAGAGGTATATTCATGATGCTAAGCTCTAAGATTATTAACCAGGGCTGGTCCACAAAAATTCCTTCTGGAATTATTGATACTGATTACTGGCAATGGGAGGCCGACAAAAATGGGAAGCGGTCTTGCTAGCGGAAATCAGCCCATCAAAGTAAATAATTCATGGCATACTAATACAATTATTCTAAAGATACTGAAATTGCAAGCATCTCAAATCAGACATTTTCGGTCCAGTGCTGGGGTGTGTAGCACAACCCAAAGGTGATTATACTGCATCTTGTCTAAGAGACAGTGTGCAGGGTGCAGACACAGAACGACTCATCACAGTACTTTGTGGTGCCATACGGCATGCATGCATACCATAGGCCAAAGCTGTTAAGAGAAGAGGAAACCCCAATTCTGGAAATTCCCTGGAGATGCTGGGACAGTTCTTTATTCCCCAGCCATGCTGGGCTGTGGGTAGCTCTCCAATCACACCTCCTTGGAACACTTTCCTTGATTTGAATATGACATATAGACAGGGAAGATCACCTCAACACCAGGTCCCAAAAGGAACAAATGTTATTTCTTAACAACTAATTGGTCATCTGGGCATCAGATTAAAAAAAAAAATCCAGCAGATGATATAGAACTGATGCAAGTACATCAGATTCATTTCTGCCCTGGATGTCTCTCACCCATAAGGTACAAGATGTTCTTATTCAGGAAAGCAACAGTCAGCTACCCTATTTTAAATAATTCATATGGAAAGTGCATGTACTCACTGTCAGTCCTATAGAAGGGAAGAATGAAGCAGGAAGCATTAACATCTTATATTTCCTGAATCTTGTTTCCACTGTTGGTGAGTTTCTTCTTTTGTATTTCTATGTAATATATTATATTCATTTTCAAATCACACTGTAAATGCAGTCACAGGGAATTCAGTATCTCCAGCTTCTTCCATACGGTTAGACAGTGGAAGGCACAACAATCTTTGAAAAGAAGCATCAAACTTGGTTTGTTTAATAATTCCCCATATTCTTACACTCAAAAAGGAAATGGATGTGCCCTGGACTTCCTCTCAAATATTATTTTTATTTATTTATTTATTTATTTATTTATTTATTTGTGGCTGAAAACTCTGCTCTTGAATATGGCTTCTTCATGTATCCCATAATTTAAATTTTTATGCAGGGCAAAGAGTGCACTTGTTCTAATCAGAACTTTTTTGGAACATCCAGCAGATCCCTTTTTTACTGTACCAGACCATTATATTTTTTGTCCCCCATGTCTCACACTATATCTCCAAGGTTCTCTTTCCTGGAAATTCCACTCTTTGATCTATATCTAGGCTCTGTCAGTTCATAGGATGTTGAAGTGCCTCCTCTCTACTGCTATGTACAGTGAATGTCACCACACTGTTTTAAACGATTCCTGTGTGAAAAAGGAACCCTTGTCTGTGGCCAACACTGGACAAGGTAGACCTTAGTTTAGCCTAGAAACAAGTATCTTTGGCATCCAGGAGGATCATGAAATAGTATTGGAGTCTTTTATAGCTGTGAGGGTCCATGTCTGAGAGGCAAGTCTTTTTCATTGTTGTTGTTGTTAAATCTATGATTGGACTACATAAACAGGTCAGAGAAGTATTGGACTAAAGTGGACCATTCCTTGATGCACAAAATATTGTTCAAAACCTTTCCATACTATCCAGTAGGTCTATTTTAAGACATTGCAAAAAATCTTGCCTCTAGCAGATTCATATCAGTTCTGAAAGCAGCAGAGACTGATCAGTTAAAAAAAAAAAAATCACAGATACAAAGAATATTGCTTCCACAAAGTCCAGCACTTTGCCCTATCTCAACTTGAAAATAAGGGAGCCAAAAGGGTAAAATGAACCTGCCATTCTGATTTTCAAAAGAAGAGAAAGAAGAAAGATAATCAGTGAAGGTGAGTAGGTTCTTGCTCTGTCAAAACCAGCAGAAAAAAAGCCTTTCAGAATTAAATGTCTGTCTATAAAAATGTGCTGCCCATGACTTTCAGGTTTTGACTCACTGGGTGAGAGGAATAGAAGTGGAAACACAGGCCTTGTTCTCTTTTGGAGCTGTGTCATTCTCAGTGATCCATCTTCCTTCATGCTCCCTCTCATCCTGGCACCACACATTTTTCCTTGTTGGCTGCCATATAGACCAGCTTCAAGAGGAGGGTGCTTGGTTAAAATCCTTCCTACATGACAAAGAGAAGAAATTTATCCCTCTCTCCCCTCTACCAGAGGTTTAATGATTTGGATATTGGGCTGCCGGGTGTCAAAACCTTCCTCCTGAAATACCAAAAAGTTTCCTTGATGTGTTCTCTGAATGTGCTGTCAGCAAAAGCTATTTAGGATAGCCCAGGTAGTAATATCACTATCTAGCCCTCAAGGAGAATTATTATCTCAAATCTGCATGAATATCAAAAGTCCACTTATGTGGCTACATTTAGGGATATAAGCAATTCTTATATAAATTGCAGGTTTAATACAACTCCTTCAGGTATTCCAATGCAAAACCAACTGTTTCAAGAGGCAGCTGTGTCAGGAAATGTGCTTGAGGGAAAGTGCAAGTCATTACAAGTTGTCTTAATACAAGAAGTGTTTGTGAAAACCGGGGTTGAGGTTTTTTGTATGCCGTGTTACTATGGTGGATAAAAATATTTCATTTGTTTGCAGTACCCATATTAATGAAAAACTGACAACTTAAAGGTCTAGGATGCTATGTAATTTATAGATTGAAATAGTTAATGCTTAGATACTATGAAGATGTTTTCTGTGAAATAATACAAGTATTTTAGTTTAGGATATTGTTGCCATAATTAACATCATCTTTATCAACACTTCATTTTTTTAGTGACATGTTGCTTCTAGCCCCAAGAATCAAAGAGGAAACTAAATAATCTTTCCTTCTCTCCAACCCTCAGTCTATCTCCTTTTCTCCTTTTCCAGTTACATAGTTATCTCATTAAGAAGGTACGAGATTTCTTTACACTCTTTCTCCTACTATCATAAGGAAGAAAGTAGGGGATGGATTTTATATAATGCAAAGAAGCTTAGGAAATAAACCAGACATGAATACATTCAAAGACTTAAGAAAGCTATTCTCTTTTCAATACGGATAGTTTCTTCATCCAAAAAACCCCAAAACTTTTTTTCATTAAAAAATATATATGGTAACATGGAAGTTTAGACAGAATGAAAAAGTTCTTTATATAGGAGTTGTCCTGACTCATAAGTGGAGAAGTACACTTTCTTTATCGTAATTGTTTTATTTTATTTATTCATATCTGCTTCTAGGTCCAAGATTTGGTGAACAAATGGCCATGGGGAACCAAACGGATGTCAGCTACTTTGTTCTGGCAGGTGTTTCCAGTGACCCACAGCTCGAGCCTTTCCTTTTTGTGGTGTTTCTACTGATATACCTACTAACTGTGGTGGGGAATGGCATGATCATGGTGGTGATAAGAGCTGATCCTCACCTTCACACACCCATGTATTTTCTCCTATTCCATTTATCCTTTCTTGACATCTTCTACTCTTCAGTCACTGTCCCAAAGATGCTACAGAATTTCTTGACAGATAAGAAAACCATTTCTTTTAATGGCTGCCTTGCCCAGATGAGCTTAATTCTTTTGGTTTCCTGCGCAGAAATTTTCATGCTATCAGCAATGGCCTATGATCGGTATGCTGCCATCTCTGACCCACTGCATTACTTGGGTACCATGAATAAGCAAGTCCGCATCAGACTAGTGGGTGGTACATGGCTGATCAGTATCTTTCATGCGTTGACAAATACTGCTCCTGTGTTACATTTACATTTCTGTGGGCCCAATGAAGTGAACAATTTCAGCTGTGAGCTCCCAGCTCTACTAGAAGTGTCCTGCACAGAGACCTTCATCAGTAATATGACATTTATCATTTCAGCTGTGAATTTAGGTTTGATCTCCTTCTCCATCACCCTGGTCTCTTACATGTGTATCATTTCCACAATCCTTAGGATACACTCTGTGGAGGGTAGGGGTAAAGCCTTCTCTACCTGCAGCTCCCACCTCACCGTGGTTGTTCTGTATTATGGGGCTGGTATGTTTCGATATCTGAGACCCAGTCCCGCCTCTTCAGTTATTCTTGACAGACTGCTCTCTGTCCAGTATAGTATCTTAACTCCCATGCTAAATCCTATCATCTACAGCCTAAGAAACAAGGAGGTAAAGACAGCTTTATGGAATATACTGAGGAAAATGAAGGACATGTGAAAGTATTTCAGCATTTGAAAATAATGTCATATGCTAGTGTAACAGATAATTAACATATTTGCATGCACATAACAGGGTGCGGTAGCCTTTTAATCTATACACAATTAAGTTCTCCCTTAAGGATAGGAATGTTTGCACTGTCATGGGCATCTTCAATATAATCTTTTTCTGAAGGTGCTATAGGAGTAGAGATGCATGAAAAAAAACCCATAAATGCTGCTGAAGTAATCTATAGCTGAAAGTGTATAAAATCGTTCACTTTTTCTATTCCAGTTTTTGTTTTTTGGGGTGAGAATGAGTCTTCAGTCTTGTGGTGAGAGCAGTGAGTTGGGAAAACCATATCCCTGATGTTTCTGAACCATCATATTCAACAAGACAGATAGAAAAAGCTACTCCCTTAAATACTCCATAGTCTAGAGGCTAGGTCCCTCAAGAATGAAATGGGAAATGTGGATTCCCCTCCCTCCCCACCCCGCACCCACTCCAATATGGGTTGAAAACTGTGAATCGCATCTGATGGAAATTATGAATTAGTGTTGCATTTAACCAACAGAATTTCTGTTGACGAAGATATTTATACACTGCTATCAAATCACCTTCCATCAGAAATAAAGACAGCTGCACTTTGCCTGACACATCCATGAAAGGCCTGGAGATAAATTGCTTTCCTCTTACTTTTCACAAGAGCCTTGTGCATACATCCAAACATCGACTGAGGCCCTCATGCTGCAGCATCAAACAGGGAACTGAGGTCAAGTTGTATGTGTACTAGGTGACCTATTAGGTGATGTAGCCATGCAAGTCATGGACATAATTGACTTAAGTTGCTAAATTGCTGTTTTGTTTTCTAGTTCTACTCATCACTCCTGTGACCAGCCTCACTCCCATGACCCCACAATCCCCTAGAGGACTTATATGTGCAAAATCCTGTACAGTGTAGAAACTGTTATCATGTGTGGGTCTCACATGACAAATTCTCCTAGACCAGGTGAAATCAGACTTTAAAGTAACTAAGAAGGAAGTCTGTGGCAGCATAAGCCTGCAAATGGAATACTTTTGACCTATTTGTTGTGAGGAGCTTCTAAGCCATCTTTTCTCACTTAGCATCAAATTCTATTTCACCTCTAAGTTACCTGTGTGCACTCCTATTCCACCTTGCTTCAATCCCTGACAAATTGATTTGGTCAGCTTTTATACCACACTTTCAGGTTAGTTTTAAGATTAAGTTACATAAAGTTGCAGGGAGGAGGACCACCTACCTATATTTAATATTACCCTACCTTTCCACTGTTTTTTTTTCCTTTGATATGCAACCTGGCTAGAATGCTGAAACTTAGGTGCCTCAGCTACAGCCTAGGTGCTTCAGAGGTGAAATTGAATTTGGCTGTAAAGGGTTCTTCTGTTTTATTATTGAAGAAAGAAGTTGTGAAAATGATTTTTCCCTGCTGCTCATGAGGAAAGGATGTTCCATGAAAAAACAAGGTGCCTAGGTTTGGGAAGAAGAAAAGACATAGCAGGGAGAACAGCTCAGTTGTGTGCTATGATGTCATGATGAGAACATAGAGTCCCCTGAAGGTGGATTTGCTCAAATATTGTATTAAGTTCTGGTTCTTAGGTGCTCCTTACTGTATTGGTAAGTGGAGGGTGGGGCCCATGAAGTGAGAAGAGTGAAGCATGTAATGAATAGAAGAATGAGGGGAGAAAACAAAAATGGAATATAGCATCTAGGGATACAGAGAGGGACTGAGACTCATGGCCAAGGCAGGGCATTTGGGGGAGACTGGAATGATATTATTGAATTCACTTAGCAAGATACCTTAGGGAGGCTGGAGTCACTCTAGCTATCCATTGCAGTCTGAGTCTTCAGGCTGAGGGTTGAGACAGCAGAATGGTAAGGGAAGATGGTATATCAGAACTGGGAGGCCCAAACAAGGCAGAGACAAGGACTGGGGCAATGCAAGGAAAGGGTCCAAGAAGCACACACTATAGTTTTATAATGGAGACAAGTCCTACAGGAATTAGGAGTGGTTTTATAGTCTCCCTGTCAGGGGATCACTATTCCCATTTGTTCCTCTGGGTCACCTGGCCCCTCAATAATTTCCTTATGGAAGGGATCAGGCTGGGCAGGGGCTTGTACTGACCAAGTGCCTGGTGGTGTTGTGGACTTTGCCTCTACCTGCTGGTTGGGCTTCTTTGAGTTTGAATACCAATGGTCCTAACATGACTGGAGATGGATCCAAGTTGAGGGATTAGAAGCATAGAGAGGATTATGCTGTGGAGCCCTAGGAAGATTGGGATGAGACCTAAGAAAAAGGGATAGGGGTAATTATGACTTTGCAAGGTGATGACAGGATCATCATGGCATTGGAAGCTTAAGAGGTGAATAGATAAGGCTAGGACTAAGAAAAGAGCTAAGGGGAAGAAAAGGGGGGAAAAAATGAAACACAGACCCTAAGGATAGGAATGGACAATGCCTTTTCTCCCTTAAAAAAATTATGACAGAAGAAAGGACAAGCAAGCAGAAATACACACTCATTTCCATGCCACAAATAGGCCAAAATTGGTGGCTATAACAGAAAAGTAACAAGTAGTTCTGCTTTTCAGTGGCCAACATATGTATGCTGTTGAGGGAAAAAATGGGAAGTGCACAGCTGTGTGCACTCTCCATCAGCCTTGGGTGTAGGTACACTTGAGGCTCGAGGGCACCCAATCCTGTTCACCCCAGGTATTTTTGCACAGGATTGAACCCTTTAAGTGCCCAAGTGCCTTCCTGGCTATCCCTACTTAGAGAAATGTGTCCCAGGGAATTTTGGGCACATCTCCATATTGAAGGACATCTGGATTTTGCCTATATATGATGACATACTCTAAGGCCTCTGAGGGTCCAGGACCTGGAAGCCAATGTACAGGCATTCATAGATTCATAGATTGTAGAGTCAGAAGGGACCACAATGGATCATCGTGTCCGACCCCCTGCCCCTGGCAGGAAAGAGGACCGAGGTCAGATGACCCCAGCCAGGTGACTATCTAGCCTCCTCTTGAAGACCTCCAAGCTAGATGATAGCACCACCTCTCTTGGAAGCCCATTCCAGATCTTGGCCACCCTTACTGTGAAAAATGTCTTCCTAATATCTAACCTAAATCCACTCTCAACTAGTTTACACCCATTATTCCTAGTCACTCCCTGGGGGGCCTTAGTAAACAACGCTTCCCCTATTTCCCATTGACCTCCCCTAATAAATTTATAGGTGGCCACAAGATCATCCATCCCTCAGCCATCTCTTGTGAAGGCTAAAGAGATTCAGCTCTCTCAACCTCCCCCCATAGGGTCTATCACAAAGGCCATTAATCATGTGAGTGGCCCTCCTCTGGACCCTCTCCAGATTTTCCACATCCCTCTTGAAGTGTGGCACCCAAAACTGGACACAGTACTCCAACTGCAGCCTGACCAGTGCCGCATAGAGGGGGAGAATCACCTCCTTTGTTCTATTAGTCATGCACCTGCTAATGCACAGCAAGGTGCGATTGGCCTTCTTGATGGCCTCATTACACTGCCGGCTCATGTTCATCTTGGAGTCAGTTATGACTTCAAGATCCCTCTCTGCCTCCGAGCTGCTGAGAAGAACACTCCCCAACCTATAGGTGTGCTGGGGGTTCCTCCTTCCCAGGTGGAGTACCTTACATTTATCTTATTAAATTGCATCCTATTTCTCTCTGCCCATTGATCCAACCTGTCCAGGTCAGCCTGAATCTGCTCCCTGCCCTCCGGAGTACTAACTTTGCCCCATAACTTGGTATCATCAGCAAACTTGGAGAGGGTGCTCTCCACTCTCTTGTCCAAATCGCTGATGAAAATATTGAATAATATCGGTCCAAGGACCGAACCCTGTGGGACCCCACTGCCCACCTCTCTCCTGGCCGAGAAGGAACTATCCACCACCACTCTCTGGGTGTGGTCCCTAAGCCAGTTGGCCACCCACCTGACCATGTAGGCATCCACTCCACAGTCTGCTAGCTTCCCAATGAGGATAGGGTGCGAAACTGTGTTGAAGTCCTTCCTAAAGTCCAGGAAGATGACATCAGCCTCAGCTCCCACCTTCAGGCAGTGTGTGACTTGGTCATAGAAGGCTACAAGGTTTGTCAGACAGGATCTACCTGTGACAAACCCATGCTGGTTTCCCCTCAGCATTGCTTCCCCTGCTGGGCCTGCACAAATGTGTTCTTTGATTATTTTCTCTAGCATTTTCCCAGGAATAGAGGTAAGACTGACTGGTCTAAAGTTACCCGGCTCATCCCTTGTCCCTTTCTTGAAAATGGGCACCACATTGGCCCTTCTCCAGTCCTCAGGGACCTGGCTGGAGCACCACGAGTGCTTGAACAGCTGTGCCAATGGCTCAGCTATGACACTGGCCAATTCTTTCAGCAGCTGTGGATGGAGGTCATCAGGGCCTGCTGACTTGTAACCATCCAGCTCCTCCAGGAGCTCCTTAACTATTTCAGAACTAACCGTAGGTGGACTGGTGCCATGTGGACATCCATCAATGATCGAGGTGGGGGAATTGGCTTGGTCAGTACATAGAAATACTGAAGCGAAGAACTCATTGAAGAGCTCTGCTTTTTTTCCCTGCATCAACCACCAACTGTCCTGATTTGTCCTGCAGGGGCACGATGTTGCTTTGAGCTTTCCTTTTGCCCGCTATATACCTGAAGAAGGACTTTTTATTGTCCTTGATTGTTGAAGCCAGCCTGAGCTCAAGCCCCACCTTGGCCTGTCTAACTGATTCCCTGCAATAGCGCACCAGGGAGATATATTCCTCCTTGGTGGCTGCTCCCTGCTTCCATTGCCTATACATCTCTTTCTTTGCCCCCAGACTCTCCTGGAGTTCCCTGTTCAGCCAAGGGGGCTTTTTTGCCCCCTTACCTCCTTTCCTACATAATGGGATAGACTCCTTTTGAGCCCCAAGGATCACTCCCTTGAGATACCTTCAACCCTCCTGGACCCCCATATGCTCTATGTTCTTGAGTTGCACCTCCTCACTAACTAGCCTTCTAAGGTGCTAAAGTTGGCTGTTCTGAAGTCCAACACCTTAGCCCCACTAGTTACTTTACCCACCCTTCACTGGATAGGTTGGGTATTTAAAGGTTCCAGCAGATGGAGGTCCAGGTAGAGTAAAATTGAGTTACTAAATGGGAGGTGGTCCCAGAGAGAAGAAGGGAGGAAATCCCCAGGTGGGGGAAACAATGCCTGGTTTGGAAATGCTTCACTGAGTTGGCTTCCTGAAATTTGTAGTAGAGAGGAGGGTCCTACCAAGGCCACCAGGGCAGTAACTGAGCTCTACTTTGGAGTGAACCAAAGACCCTGATGGGAACCCCTGTGGATGGGCAAGGGGTGTAACCCCAGGTGGAGCATTTGAGTTTGTTGAAATTAACCAATTGCCTTATTTGGTTTGTGACAGTTGGTAGGCTTATATTTTGTATATGTGAATGTTGTGTTTGTATGGGGATTCAGTGGTTTATATTATAATGTAAATAAATTGTACAAGTGGTGGCTTGGGTGCAGCTATCAGGGTTTAGAAGGTCCCATAATGCCTTAAAGATACATCAAGGTTAAGCCTGAGAGGGGCAAAATTAGTTGCTGGAGTCCAAAGATTAGAGGAACTGAGCAGCTAGAACTAAGAAGGCAAGAGCTGCAGCTTGGAGGTGCTAACACTAGGACAAAGCCTACAAGGGGCAAAACCCAGGCCCAGAGTATGAGAAAATGAGAAGGTAAAGCAAGGTGGGTGATAGCTGCAGCCTGGAAGTGCTAACCCTGAGCCAAAACCCAGGTCTGGAGGGCCCAGAAGCAAAGTTGCAGATAGGTTTCCTCTCCTGAGGGGAGGGTGCAATAAGGATATGAAAGAGGGTTCTTCTCTTGAGAAGGAGGATGTGGAATAGGCTGGTGGGCAAAATCTTGCAGCAGACTGTAAACTGCAGGCTGGAGGGATCAGCAGTCTTGCAGGTAGTACAGCCAACTGTAGACAATCAAATCTAATCACAGATTTTCTCAAAGGACTGGACCAGTCAAAGTAGATAATTGGCTAGTCAGAGGAAGTTAAAGCTCTTAGTGAAGGGAGCTAGATGAGACTAAGATGAAAGAGAGACAAGGAGGGGAGTTAGGAGCTAAGTGGGAGAGTGAGGAACAGAGATAGAGCGAGTCACACTTGGCAAAGTGTCTAGGGGAACACCCAGGGCTGCAACCTGGGAAACAGCAGCACCACACCAGGGAATTGAGGAAAAAAAAAACAAAAAACCTTAGAAGTTCTGTGTGAGAGGACATCAATAATCCAGAGGCATCACCTCAGGTGCTTAAGAAGATTCAGGACTGTGAATGAACCTTGTATGGACTATGTTAAATTTATGTTATGGAGGTCTGATATATGTTTCTTGGGATGTCTGAGGAGCCAATAGACCTGGAAATAAAGGACTGATCTGTGTTTATACAGTGTGAGAGACTCCTTAAAATATGGTTTGAGATAAGCAAGTCCCCAACGTGCTACAGTGGGATGCAGAGGTCACATGCTCCAAAAACTAATTATATATCCTGTTTAATAACTGTTTTATGGAATCTGAAGAAACACCTTAGCATGGTGTAACAGGTCTGATGCTTGGGTGGCAAAGTCATCCACTAGTGGCCACCGGATCCCTCTTTGCTCACTCACTTCTGCTGTCTTAGGATCCCACCCTGTCATCTTTCCTTCCATGCCTTGGTTTCATAATCAGACAGGGAGGCTGGCCCTAGGGGGCAGGGGGTTGTTGAGTCAGGTCTCAGATCCTTTTCTCAGCTGACGCCCCCTGACCTTGGCTCACTGTACTCTGGCTGGGCCCCTCCTCCCAAGGTCTACTGTAATTGGACACTAGGGTCCCAGGCCTTAGCTCTATTTTCACTCCTAATGGGCTCTAGAGCCTGTGGCTCTGGTCTCACCCCTTGTGGGCTCTCTCCTTGTGCCTTCAGTCCTTTCCATCTCATACTGCAATTCTTTCACTGACAGCAGAGCTCACCCACACCCATTTGAAAGGGTTAGTACCTGGGATACCCCTTGCACTCTTCTCATGGTACACATGTCATCCATGTTCAAATGGACACCCACATACCTCTTGATCATGCACTGTAGGCTGTGCTCTGGAATGGTAGGTAAGGAAGATCCTAGAAATGTGCCTGGGGAGAACCTAAGTCCTCAAACTGTACCTAGAAAGAAACCTTGCCTAGGTGGTTTTTGATGGCAGGTGTGAAGCGTGGTCCTCCCATGTTTCAACACAATAGGTTATTGATAACATCTCTATTACCAGAAAGCAATACACTAAGGGTTTAGGTGCCCTACCATGTATCCTCCTTGGGCTTCAATCTACATATCTCTGACTTCCATTCACACTGCTCTAAATACCAGGCCACAGGTTAGACAACCTCCAAGAAGGTTGCCCCTCCTAAACCCATCTCTGATAGGGCTATAGTTTGAAGACTTGTGTTCAGTTACATCTGCACGGAGCAGTGCATATGCCCAACCAGAAAGCAGCCCACTCTCTAGGCCCATTGCTTTTGCAGGCAATTACACAGCTGCACTGTACATGGAGTAGGAGTGCATGAATTCTGCATAAATGTCAGTTATGTATCTGGGAGCCACTTGGGTGGATATAGTGAAAAAAGTTTTTCCCTTAGGCTCTGAACACCAGGATTTACAATAGACAAACACTGAATGAGTAAACTAAACCAGTCAATAGGAAATGCAAAAGACCTTTAGGTATGGAGCCAGAATCTTTAAGCACCTAATATTAAGGGAGAAAGGGAAAGAGACATGGCCTGTCACCCAGGAAGTGGGATGTGGAGTACCACCTCCATATTTTATTACAGGGCAAAATGGAAAGGTGAGTCTCCAGAGAAGAAGAGCTGAGGAATTGACCTCACTAAGAAGGAGAAACCAGTACCCTGGTCTCATGTTTCCTGAAGGACTATGCATGTCTTTTGCTTGCTGGTCAGAAGGTGCATGGAAATGTCAACCAAGAGAAGCAGACTTAGATGCTTTGGTTATCAAGGGAATGGATATGCTGGATACTTACCTTGAGTCAGGCGATGAAGCTTTGTAGTGGGCCTGGAGTTCAGGACCATTTTCCTGTTTGCTGTTGGTTCACACAAGGCACATCCTGCCTCTTTGAATCACCCCTCACAGGCTCCTAAATGTCACCATTAGTTGTATAAGAATCACAGATACCTAACCACCCCCATCTTGACCAGGCACCTAATTTTTGAGAGTTGTAATGCCTCAGTGGAGATGCCCAATCTGGATTGTGTTCACTGACTGGAAATGACCAATCTGGATTGCTCTCCAACTGGGTGCATGTCCATACCTCAAAGTAGCACTACATACCCTGTTAATGTCTACACAGTTTATACCTCAGGGGACATGTAGAGGTATAGTTATGACTGAAAGCCCTAAGATGTCCCAAAATAGAAAAATCTAGAACTCTTGGTTCCAAAATGATACCTTTTATTAGACCACATAAGAAATCACAAAAAGTTATCCTTTTCTGCAAGCTTTCGGGATCAGAGGCCCTTCATCGGGCTCTGGGAAAAGTATAGGTGGTAAAAAGTCCCTATAAGTAATAAATAAACTTCATTTTTGTTTTTTTTCACAAGGGGAGCTGGGAATGGAAATCTGTCCCTCTAGGTCCATAAGGGTGCCTTTGTGAGTTGTACTGAGTTGCTCTTTGATATGTAGATTAGGGAGAATTCCTTCCCTGGAGGTGTCAGATGGCAGGCAGGGAGGTGACTCCAGGGAAGGAATTCTGCCTGATCTACACATCAAAGAGTAACTTGGCACAACTCACAAAGCCACTCACATGGACCTAGAGGGACATTTTTCCATCTCCAGCTCCGTCTGTGCAAAAATGAAGTTTATTTATTACCTATGGGGACTTTTTGCCATCTATATTTTTCCGAGAGCCTGATGAAGGGCCTCTGAGCCTGGAAGCTTCCTGGAATATTGTTTTCACTCTTCGTTGAGTTTTTCATATTGTATTTATACATAATATGTGATATTCCTTTTAAAATAACACTGTCAATGTAGTCATTCAGTGCTTCCAGCCTCTTCCATGAGGTCATACAGTGTAGGACATAAGGCCTCTGAAAATAAAGGTCAAACTTGTTTCATTTAATAACTCCCTATAGTCTTCCAATCAGAAAGTAAATGAACATGACCTGGATTTCCTCTCAGGTATAATTTTTAAAATTTATTTTCAGATGAAAACTTGACTTTTCGATATAGTTCCTTTGTGTACCCTAGGATTTTAATTTCTCTGCCGGCCAAAAAGTGTACTTTACCTCCTGTAATGAGAACTTCTTGGAAGGTCCTTCTGATACCAGCTTTCTGCACCAGACCATTATACTTTCCTCTCTCCCACATGTCACAAGCTATATCTCCTAAGTTCTATCTCCTGGAAGTTCCACTCTTTCATCTGCAGACAGGATCTGTCAGTTTCTAAGATGTAAAGGTGCCCCTCTCTACTCTGATATGCAGTGACTGTTAGGGATGTGTGAAGCAGGCCCTATTCAATTCAGATTCAGATTTGGTCCAAATCAGTGATTTGATTGGTTGATTCACATCATTTTCCCTGATTTGATTCAGCTGAATCCAAAGATCAAATTTTGATGCTGATTCAGAGAATCAGCAATTTGGACATAAACACAGCTTTAAAAGCTTTTTCTACATATCTTGAGGTAGCAGGCATGGCTCATGATCACTGCAATTCTGTGGCACGTGCAGCATCCCACAGGAGTGCAGGGGTGCTCTCCACATGTTCAGCAGCAGACCCGGAATTAGACTGGAAGTACTTCCGGTCCACTTTTGGGTCCTTCAGGGAGCAAGAAGTCCCCCCCACCTTGGTAATCAGCTGCAGGGGGACCCCGGTTGCCCCCAGCCCCAGCCCCAGAAGGCACCAGTTACCAAGCCAGGGGGCATAGGACTGCCCTCCCCCCCCCCCCCACCGGCAGACCCAGAAGTGGACCCGAAGTGCTTCTGGTCCACTTCTAGGTCTGCTGCTGAGAACCCTGGGGACCCCCCCCCCAATGCTTCTGTGGGACAATCCATGTACCCTGGCATCACAGCACTCATGAATCCCTGCTACTTAGAGGTATGTATAAAAAAAAAAGCATTTAAAGCTAGGTTTGAATCTTTTCAAATGTCTCCAATTCGATGAGTTCTGATTTGTTTTGGAGACATTAGAGGGTTCTCTGATTCGATTCAGATTTGGTCGTTTGGCCACCGAATCAGGCCAAATCTCCACTGAATTGAATCAGGGACTGAAGCTTCACACAGCTCTAGTAAGTATCATCATACTGATTTAGACTACTCCTGTGTAAAAACGAACCCTTCGCTATGGCCAGTAGTGGGAGAGGAAGACCTTAGTTTAGCCTAGAAGTAAGGATCTTCAGCCTCCAGGAGCATCATGTGGTAGGATTGGACTGTTTTGTACTTGCAATGATCCAGGAAATGTCTTGAGGGCAAGACGTTTTGGGGATATCTATTTTTGCACCAACTCCATAGCTGGGAGAGCTGTCAGGCACCCAGTGCCATTCCTCATGCCACTTGATGCCTAAAATGTTGTTTAAGACCTCTTCAGACTATGCAGTAGGTCCATTAAAAAATATTGCAAGAGAGCCTTGCTTCCAGGAGAATCATGCCCATAAGAGAAAACAGCAGAGACTGATCAAGCGTGAAACACCTTAAGTTTCATCCAAGAAAATCATTGGAATCTAGTTTGCAATGGGTACTGCTTTGACAGAGTCAGTCTTGCACTTAGTACTATGTCAGACTGGAAAATAGAGGAGCCAAAAGGGTAAAATGAACCTAAGATTCACCCTCTCAAAAATCAAACAAATAAATAAATGAAAGGGAAAGGAAAGACAAGCAGGGAAGTGTTAGCTTCTGGCTCTGTCAATTCAGTCAGAGAAAAACATTTCAAAGTCCAATGTCTGCAAATATGAATGTCCTGTCTATGCCTCACAGCTTTTTCCAACATGGTAGCTGGAATAGGAATGGAAAATGAGGGCCCTCTCTCTTTTGGAGCTGTGTCCATCTCACTAATCCACATTGTTTCTAGCTCCCTCCCATCCTGGCGCTAAATATTTTTGTTTGTTTTCTGCCTAAAGGACCAGCCTCAGGAGAACAGCCTTCTTGGTCCAAATCCTGCCTATATGACAGAGACAAGAAACTGATTCCTGAACCCCCTAGATCAGGGTCCTACTACTTCCACTAGTGGGCTACTAGGTGTCAGAAACCTCCACCTCCATTCTGAGACTGTTTTTATGTCAGTTCCCCCCCCCCCCCTCTCTGGCTATGCTGTCAGCAACTTCTGTGTCATGATGTGCCTACCAGGGAAACTCTATTGTGCTTGAAAGGGGAAATCTTAAATCTGCATGAATGCCAAAAATGACATTTTTGCAGCTACACTGGGACATGTAACCCATTCTTAGATAAGATAAGATTAAATGGAATTCCATCCTCAGACTTAAAATTTGGTAGTCACACGTCCTGCAGAGGCTGTAATAGGATGTCTAAAGGTAGTCCAAGGGGAAACTAATTCCTTCAAGAGGCAGCCGTGTCAGGAAACATGATTGACCAAAAGCAAAAATTACTGGAAGTTGTTTCAATATAAGAAGAGTTTGCAAGCACACGTTTGCAAGCAACTGGACTTAGGTATTTTGAATGCTGTGTAACTATGATGGATAAAAAATATTCAAATGATTTGCAATTCCCATACTAATGACATAGTGGCTATTCAACTTTAAGCCATGCCTTAAATTATCTTTTGAAATTGCTAGTGCTTAGACACTATGAAGATGTGTTCTCTAAAATACTCCAAGTATCCCATGTAAGAATATTGTGGTCATACGCAAAAATGTTATTATTGTTGCTTTAGTTTTTTTACTGATATATTGTTAATCTCAGCACCAGAAGCAAAATTCCTATGACCCAAACTACACCAAATGGATCCAGAAAATGAGAGGACAAGAAATGTGAAACCTGGAAACACATCTCCAGTAGGCCCACAATAAACTCACCCCAGAACAAAACCATCACAATTCCTGGATCTTATACCTGCACCTCCAGAAATGGTGTACATCTCATCCAGTGCACCAAGTGCCCTGAAGGAAAATATGTAAGAGAAACCAAACAACAATTGCATGGCAGAATGAACGCACATGGAAAATCCATCAAAGACAACAATATCCAATTACCAATGGAGGCAAATTTCTCACAAGACAGTCACTCCCTCTCCAATCTCTCAGTTCTAATCCTCAAAGGGAATTTGCAAAACACATTTCATAGATGAGCTTATGAATTTCACTTAAGAAATCTACTGGATACAAAAAATCATAAACTTAATATAGACATTGGATTTATGATGTATTAAAAACTGCCTGACATCTGACTCACCAGATATCCTGCTTTTAGCTGACCACCTGCATTTCACACTTTTTCCCTCCCTTGACCCCACTCCACTCCTATATCTACCCTTTGTCTTCCAAACGGCTGCTCGTTTGCATCTTCACTTTATTTATTTATTTATTTAACTTCAGCTCTTTTTCTACCTTGGAGAACTCATAACAGCAGTAGAGTCTTCCAGTGCCTGAAAGCTTGCAAAGGACTTTTTTTCCAACTATTTAATAAAAGATATCACGTCTACCCAAAGAACCTTGCCTGCCTATGTTTGTAGACCAATACAGCTACAACCAACAACTCCAAAGAATTGATTATTTTAAGTGTGGTCCCATTGGTTAAATTAACATCTCTTCTACAGTCTGCAAGTTGTACCTTTACCCTGACTTCTCTCTGGCTTCAAATTACCATGACTAATTGCCTTTCTCTTTTATAATTTTGAGGCACAAGCTTTGAGGATCTTTTCATTCCTTCTTGAGGAATAGGGTACCTAACCTTCTCCTTGCTTTCTTTTTGGTTCAGGCTGGGCAACCAGATGACTTGGCCTAATAAAATTCCTAGGGAAAGGGGAGAACTCTCTCTCTTCTTGGCGATGGGCATTTTGGAAATCCTAGAAGCAATGTGCCCCTGGCAACTGCCTAGTGATTTTCTGTAAGTAAAATCCTGGAAACTGGACAGGAGTTAGGAATTATGTTTAGGCCAGTCACATCTTAAAAGGATTACTGTGTCCAATTGCCTGTAAAAGTCTCACATTGATTATGTTTGCTCAAAGTGTATTCTGACTTCCTCACTCTAACCCCCCCCCCCCCCCCGGCCAACCCCTGATCAATAAAGCTATTGGGTTACAGCATGCCTTTCTGTGTTACTGAGGAGAGGGAGAAAAGTTTTTGCTCCTAGCTTGGCCAGTGTAGTTTGTCTGTTTATCTTCCTTCAGTCCTACCTGAGGCTATCTTGGGATGCTTTGGGCTGAAAGAAGCACCCAGAGATATTACTGTGGGCAAAGCAACCCCAAGGTTCACAGGGTCTGTGTGCCCCAATCTGCACAGAGCTCTACTAGAAACCAGTGCTCAGGGAGGTGGAAGAGTTACCCCAGGCTTGTGGGCGTCCTCCAGGAATCAGAACATGGCTGTAGGCTTGCCATGGGAGACTCCTGAAGTAAGGTTTTTGGGTTTGGCACAGTGAGGTGGGTGACTCTGTGTAGTAATTTCCCCCTTACTGTGCCACCACAATGGTCTCCAATTTTGGGACAGCCAACTCTTGTAGGAAAATTCATCCAGGAGGATTTCAACACCATGCAAGAGACTCAGAAGCAACATTATAATAAGAAGGCCCAAGTATGGATATCAACAGCAGCATTGTTATTCTCCTCAGAGGAAAGTAAGCTGTTAGCCAAAGGACAGGAGTTTAATGAGGTTTTGAGACAGGTTAGGTACGTGGATTATGAAATCACCCTAGTGGGGAGTTATCACTGGACTCAGATAGATCATGTGCATCTCCTGAAGGCATGGAGGGTTGGAAAAATCCTCTGTCCCTCAGTCTATTTTACACTGGAAATGATTCCCCAGCTAAATTATTACACAAGTGAATTCCATGACACTAACCACTAACTTATTTTAAAAGTCAATATGATCAGAAGTCAGAGGTGTATCTTCATCAGAAAGTCCCTTAAAACTCTTTCCATCTACACTCCAAATTCTATTTAATTTCTAAGCTACCTAACTGCAATCCTATTCCACCCTGATGGATTCTAATATACGTGTATTTGGTCAAGTTTTATAACACATCTTCATCTTAGTTTTAAGATTACATGGCATAAAGCTGTGGGATAGAGGACCACCCACCTATCTTTAGTTTTACCCTGCCTGTGCACCAATTGTTTTCAGATAACCAACCTGCCTAGACTGTTTGAACTTAGATGCCTAATTTTCTAAAGGCAGGCAAGATTATCTGAGTAGATATGATATCTTTTATTAGACCAACTGAGTAGTTGGAAAAAAGGTTTTTAGCAAGCTTTCAGGTGCCATCACCCTTCTTCAGGCACAGGGAGTCTCTGCTGGTCTGAGACTCCAAGGAATAAGAGAAGCTAAAAATGTGGCAGGATGTCAGTGAGAATGTAAATAGGTAGAAATTAGGAAAATAAAAGGTAAAGTTGTGGGGGCAAAGCTGACTCAGGGAACCTCTACAGTCACAGTAAATCAAGGTAGAAAAGAGGCTGTCTGTGAAAAAGGAAATAGCTGGAAATTAGGAAGACAAAGGGCAGAAAAGTAGGTGAGAGGGGGGAAGAAAGGTGGTAGGTGTCACAACCCAAAGTTGTGATTTGTTGTTTGTGTGTGCTTCGGCAATGCTAAATTATGTTCCCGTTAAAATTACAGTTTCCTTGCATGGTGGAGTTCTCTGCTGCGGGAGAGAACTCTGGTGCAACGGGGGATTTCCCGCCAATTTGCAGCTTCTTTGCATGGTGCATTTCTTTTGCAACTCAGAGATGCACGGTGCAAAGGAGTTCCTGCCATTTGTATTTAGATTCACGCCACATTATTGGCTGGTTCTAAATGTAGGCATACGTGGCGGCTAGCTATTGGCTTGCTAGCCGTACAAAAGGCTTGGGTAGTTTCTGCCCAAGTCGGAGAGAGAGGAAAACTGGAGAGATACAGAACTCGCCAGGAGGAGGAGACTTCGCGCTGTGTGAAGATCTCTAAGTGATGTGGACCCTTGTGGACCCAACGCGCCTTTCTTAAGCAGGCAACAGAGGTCTAAACAGCCTCTGGCCTCTCCCCATCACCGAGCGAAATCCTAGACGTATCCCTATCCTATATACCCAATTTTCGAACCCACGGAGTCTTAACAGCTCTGGGGACCTGGGAACCAAATAAAACCCACGGAGATTCAGCCACTCCGTGTGGAAAGAATTGCCGAACCCGCGGAGCCTTAACAACTCCAGGGCCAAAGAACCGTGTTTGTCAGAGTCCTCCAATGAGGATTTAAGCGGAGTTGCACCTGGAAAACTGTCCAGCCTACACCGTGACCATCTTGGGTGTAAGTAAATAATCTTTTCAATCAACCACTACGCCTCTGTGACTAATTCTAGCTCTCGTGTACCTTGCCGCCCCGCGGTTTTCTCCGGCCCCGCGTGCCTGGGCTTCTGGCCACAGTCCGCGTGCGCAAAGACGGGCCCAGCTCGCCCCCAGCCCGCACAGTAGGGAGGACAGTGTAAGAGGTCAGGTCTCACAGGTACCTGGTGAATCAGATGTCAGGCAAGTTTTAATGTGTCATAAATCTAATGTCTATATTGAGCCCGTGTTTTTTTAAACACTTAATAACTTATTTTAGGCAACCTGGGATCACACCAGGTACCCATTGCAGTCTGAGTCATCAGGCTGAGGGTTGAAGCAGAAGCATAATCCAGGCAGATGGTAAATCAGAACCAGTAGGTCCCAACAAGGCAGGGGCAGTGTCTGTGGCAAATCTGGGATCATGCTTGAACAAGGCAGGTTTCAAACAAGCACACACAAGAGTGTTGGTGCTGGGGCAAGTTCCACAGGAAATAGGATGGGTTTTATAGTCCCCCCCTCCCACATCAGGGTCTCTCAATTCCCATAGGTTCCTCCTGGTCACCTGACTCCTCATCAGTGTCTTCATGGAAAGGACCAGGCTGGACAGGGGATTGTGTCTGACCAACTGCCTGGTGGAACTGTGGACTTTGTCTCTGCCTGCTGGCTGGGCTGCTTCAGGTTTGAATCCTAGTGATCCTAACATGACTAGATCTGGAGACAATTGGAGGAATAGAAGTACAGAAAGGATTATACTCTGGAGATATGGGAAGATTGGGATAACATTTTTGAGCAGTGAAGCACTCAGGGTCATGCTATGTAGTCAGGCTGCCAGATATCCCACTTTCAGAGATGTTGGGTGACATAGTCTCTAGTGTTCTAGACTAAATATCTGGTGCATCTCTCAGCAACAAACCCCAGCAACAAACTTCTTATTGAAGCTTTCAACCAGCAGCTGAACTACAGATCTTCCTTCCACAAGCAAAAGAGTTATAGAGGAGAGTCCTGTCCAAGCCACTAAAGCTGTAATTGAGTTGTAGTCTGTAGTGAGCCACGGACCCTGATGGGAACCCCTGCAGATGGTCACGGGGGTGGAACCTCAGGTGGGGTGTTTGAGTTTCTTGAAGTTAGACAATGGGCTTATTTGGCTTGTGTCAGACGGTAGACTTTTTTTTTCTCATTATTTATATGTAAATATTGTGCTTCCACGGGGATTCAATGGCTATTTTGTTTTATGATGTAAGTTGTACAACTGTTTTGTTTATGAGACTGTAGGGCTGAAAAAGGTCCCATAGCACCTGAAGGGTGCACTTGGGTTAAGGCTGAGAGGGACAGAATTAGGGCCAGGGGGCCAAGTATTAGACTATTTGAACAGCTAGAGCTAGGAAAACAAAAGCTGTGGCCTGGAGATGCCAACACTGGGCCAAAGTCCATGAGTTGCAAAACCCAGGGCCAGAAGGCCTAGAGCTAGAGAGCTAGAGCAGCTAGAGCCACGGAGGTGATAGAAGTGGCTTGGAAGGGCTAACACTATATCAAAGCCCACAAAGGGAAAAGAACAGGGTTGGAGGACCCAGAAGTAAAGTTAGTGATAGTTTTCCTCTCCTGAGGGGAGGGGAAATAAATAGGGCTTTGCAAAGCTTCAGTTGCTGATTCAATTTGGCGGAGACTTGGCTCAATTCGGTGACTGAATCTCCAAATCCAAATTGACTCAGGAGACCCTTTAATTTCTCTGAACCAAATTGGAATCCTCTGAATCGATTTGGAGAGCTTCAAAACATTTGACGATTCAGACATAGACACAGCTTTAAATGTTTTTTTCTACATACCTCAAGGTACCAGGTGGCTCATGAATGCTGAGATGGTGGGGCAGATGGAGGGTCCCACAGGAGCATGTGGAGGGTCCCCAGTCTGCTCAGCAGCAGACCCAGAAGTGGACCAGAAGCACTTCTGGTCCACTTCCATGTCTGTGGGAGAGTGTACACCACCCCCCATGGCCCCCTGACTTGGTGACTGGTGCCTCCTGAGTTTGGGGGGGCACCCAGGGTCCCCCCACAGCCTATCACTAAGCCAGGGAGTGTTGGGGGGGTGGGGCACAGCATGCTTGGCAGCAGACCCAGAAGTGGACCAGAAGTACTGTGGTACTCTCCATCTGCCCTACCATCACAGCGTTCATGAGTCATCCCTGGTATCTCAAGGTATGTAGAAAAAAACATTTAAAGCTGTGTCTATGGACAAATCACTGATTCTCTGAATCAGCATTGAATCTTCAGATTTGGATTCAGCTGAACTGAATCAGGACAGTGATCCAAATCAACGAATTGAATCACTGTCCCTGATTTAGGCTTAAACCAAATCCAAATCGAATACAGCCCATTTTGGTTAGAAATAAATCTATCAAAGAGGGTTCCCTTCTTGGGGCAGAGAATATGTATCAAGCTGGTTGGGAAAGGCTTGCAGCAAATCATACACTCCAGGCTGGAGAGTCAGTAGGCTTGGCAGGGACTACAGAGACTACATTGAGCTGCCACCAGTCAAACTTAATTGCAGGTCTGCCCAGAGAACTGGGCAGGCTGAGGTAGATAATTGGCTGGCCCCAGAAAGTTTAAGGCTCTTAGTGGAGGGAGCTAGATAGCACTGAGGAAAGAAAGACAGGGAAGGAAGCTGGAAGCCAAGTGGGAGAATGAGGAACAGAGTCAGTCTGTCAGTGTTAGCTGCAGGGTCTGAAAGAAGATCTAGAGTTGCAAGATGGGAAGCACCATCACCACATAAAGGAACATAATGAAAGGCAGCCTGAGGGCACTGACAGTGACATTTGCCACATGTTTGGACCTCTCAAAGTACTCAATAGGCATGCTGTGACATAAGTCCACAGCTGCAGAGTTCTTCAAAATTGGCTGATCATACAACAAATGAACCCCCATCTAATAAATGATCTGATGAATGTGCTCCAATGTGGAGCACCTTAGCAAACTTCTTTACCCTAGGTTCAGTTTGTCAATGCTATAGCTGATGCTGTGCAGCCCCACCTCTGGTGCTTTCTTCAGGAAGAGAGGGGGAGGGAGCTGTGGGCTAGGATTTCCCTGGCCTAAGCTGGAGGATGGGGGTGGTTTGGAGCCCCCTTGCCTCATGGACTCTCCATTTCCTCCCTTCTTAAGTTCAAGTTGAGGAAACCCTAGCCCATAGCTCCTCTTCCCCCACCTCTCTCACCCCTTCTTGCAAAGAGCACCTGAGCTGGGAGTGGGAGTGGGAGTGGCAGGGCTACATCAGCCCAGCTCAGATCACAAGACAGGCAGGCAGGCTTGATTCTCCCCCATGCTGCAAAAAGGTTGTTGGGTCAGGGTGGCTTCATTAATTCATGGCACTTTATACCTGATCAACTGTAAGTGGCCTGAGAAGTGCTGTGCAAGTGAGCAGTAGCAAGTTGAAGGCACTGACTCAGGATCTGGGGAGGATTCAGAAGGACTGAGCTGTGTTTATAGACAGAGAGACTTGGTAAAAGATGGTTTAAGCTAAGCAAGTGCCCAACTCAATACTGTATGATACTGAAGTCACCTGCTTCAAAGATTAATTATATATCCTCCTTTGTAAGTGTTTCAGGGAATATGAAGAAACAGTCCTTGGCAAGGTGCAACTGTTGCAATGCTGGGACTGGAAATCACCCTCTAGGAGCCACCAGATCCCATCTTGCTCTTCCTCTCTGGACTCCTGGTCCCACCCTGTTGTCTTTCCTCCCATACCTTGGTGTTATAATCCAACAGGGTGGCTGCCCCTAGAGGGAAAAGAGGTTTTGTGTCCAGTTTTATGTCCTTGTCTCAGCTGACACCCCCTGACTTTGGCCCACAGTCCTCAGGCTTAGCCGCTCCTCTTAAGATCCACTGTTCAGGGACCCTAGGATCCCAGACCTGAGCTAAAACTTCATCTCTCATGGGCTTCAGGCCCCTTGTACCTCGTCTTGCCCCTTGCAGGTTTTAGGCTTGTGCCCTCAGTCTTTGCTGTTTAACACCACAAACGTTCTGTGGACAGCACTGCCCTCCAACCCCCTTAAAAGGTTTAGGACCTGGGGTCCTCCTAGCTCCCTTCTTATGGGGTATATGCAGGATGTGCCCATGTGCAAACTCACATGGCTCATGAGTATGCACTATAAGCTGTGCTCAGGAGGAGTAGATAAGGAAAAGCATAGGCATGTTCCCAGTGAGAACATCAGTCCTCAGCCTGTACCTACCAGAAAACCGTGCTTCATGGGTTTTCAATGGCAGATGGAAAGGAGGGTCCTCCCATGTTTTAGCCCAAGAGCCTCATGGTTAAGGTACGTGCCCAGAAAGCCACAGACTAAGGGTCAATGTTCCCTACCAACCAGAAAAGACTCCAACCTGCATTGCTCTGACTTTGGCTCAGTGCTTTGTGTATGAGGACACTGTTTAGACAGCATCCAGGAAGGGTACTCATCCTAACCACACCTTTTCTAGGGCTAGAGTTTGAAGACTTCTCTTCACTTATGTGTGCACAGAGCCACAGGCCTGTCTAGTCAGAGAGCAGCCTCCTCTGTATGCCCAGTACTTATGTGGGCAACTACACTTCCACACTGTACACAGTAGAAATTCCACAAAACACAGTTATGTATCTGGGTGGTACTTGGGTGCGTAAAGTGAAAAAGGATTATCCTTTGGGATCTAGAAAACAAGATTCATTAGAACCAGACACTGAATGCAAAACCTGAACCAACCAACAAGAAATCCTGAAGACAAGGACATACATGCAGTTCCATTTCAGCACAGGGACAGAACTACCAAGTGCCTAAATTACTACTAATATTAAAGAACAAAGGGGAAAAGGCATGTTATGTCACAAAGGAAGTGAGATCCCTGATTTCCAGACTCTCTGCAACCTGAAATGGATCAAAACCTTTTTCTGACCATAGCACTGTTATTAGATTAGACCATAGTCACTGGGTTATTAGATAAGGTGGTGGAGAAGCTTGCTCCCATTCCTCTTATTGGGCTTGAGGCATTTGTGCCAATAATATAACCCTTAGTCTGGAAAGAGAGAACATAGGACAGGTGATGACTGTAGTCTTGTTTTTACAGCACTCAGATGAGAGGAAGGAGTCATTGGGTTCAGTCATGCTCACAAGTCTATTACCTGTTCTAATCCAGAAACTATTTAATTACAATAGATAAGGGGGGCTCAAAGCAGGGATCCAAACCCAGGCAACCCTTTTTGGTGATGTTGCACTAAGCAGCACCTCCAGCTGTGACTTACAGGAAAGTGGTGAGAGATTCAGGCTCCTTCTTCTTTGTTTCCCTGACTCTTGCAACTTTAGCTGCATGGTGACCAAATTCTTTTACAAAAAAGGAGAAGACTGCCACATATTCAGTCTATTACAGAGCATAATGGAAAGGTCACTCTCTAGGGAAAGGATGTTAAAGACGTTTCGACTTCACAAAAACAAAGGAGGACCAGAACCCAGCAGGTCACACATTTACTGAAGGAAGATTCTAATCTCTAGCCTAGACTAGAAAGTGCATGGCAGTGTTACCCATGAAAAGTAGAATTAGGGACTCTGGATATTAGGGCTGTACAAAGCTTTGGGTGCTGATTCAATTTGGAGGAGGTTCGGCTCGATTCAGTGGCTGAATCTTTTAATCCAAATCAAATAAGGAGACCAATAAAAAGGTCTGAATTGATTCAAAGCTCTCCAAATCAATTCAGAAAAGATTCAGGAGGCTTCAAAGATTCGGGAAGTCCCTGCTCACTACCACAAGGAACTGAACCCTGACTCTATGCTGGTAAGTGGGGGAAGGGACCATAGGGGGATTGCTGCCAGGCCCCATCCCCTGCCTGCTCTCCCAGCCCCATGAGAACCCTCCAACCCCCTCCTGGTCTTTCAGCCCCCCATCCCCATGGCTGCCCCTCCTGGCCCCAGCTCTCAGCTTGTAAAAAAATAAACAAAAAGTCCCTTCAAGATGATTCTGACTCCTTCTAGGTGGGGGACAATCCTCACTGCCCCCCACTGCCCTGTGCTATGTGAGGGCCTCTACCATGAGCCCTCACCCCCCGCCCATGGATGCCCTACCTGGCCCCAGTTCCTGGCTATTTAAAAAAAGCTTGTGGCAGAGCCCCCCACACAGCACAGGGTGGTGGAGGCAACATGGATGCCCTCCCCCCCACCTGGCAGGAGCTGCTGAGTGCAAGGGATTTTTTTGGTGTTTTTAAGTGCCAGGACCTGGGCCAGGGGGTGCTGGGGGAGTGGGCAAGGGTCAGGAGGCTCATGGCTGAGCCCTCCACACAGGTGGGGGGCAGTGGTGATGTCCCCCCACCCCCACCTGGCAGCTGCCGGTGAGGTCGGAGCTTTTTTTTTTTTTTTTGAAGAACCAGGATGCTGTGGCTGGGTGGGGCAGCCATTGGTGGGGCTGGGAGAGCGGGCAGGGGATGGGGCCTGTTTGATTTGGAAATTTGGCTGATTCAGTGGTGGCCAAATCTCTGAATCAAATTTGGTTGAATCTATTTGGGACAGTGATACAAATCACCAAATCAAATCACTGTCCCTTGAATCAGCCAAACCTGAATCTGAAGTGAATAGTAGCCACTTTGCACAGGCCTACTGGATATCAAGGGAATAGAGATACTGGATACACAATTTGAGTTAAGGGATGAAACTTTGGAGTGGACCAGGAGTTCAAAAGCATTTCCCTCTTTGCCATCATTTAACAAAAGCTATACTCATGATGAAAAGCCCTAATGTTATTTCAGCCTAGGTGGTCTATAAGAATACCTCCTCAGATTATTGATACTGATTACCGGCATTTGGATTTTGACAAAATGGACCATGGTCTTGCAAGGCAGAAATCAAGCTGATCACATAAATGACTCATGGAACACTAATAGACTCATTCTAAAGATTATGAAATTGCAGGTGTCTCACATCACACATTTTAGGGCCAGCACTGGGGTGTGTAGTACAAGAATAACGTGGTTAGACAGCATCTGGTGTAGGAGGTACTGTGCAGGGAGCAGGCACAGAATGACTTACCACAGTACTGAGTGGTGCCATTTCACATGCATATTCCCAGGCCAAATGTTAACATAAGAGAAAATCCAAAATGTACATATTTCCTTCAGGTGCAGGGACAGTTCTTTTCTGCCTGACCAACTTGAGATTTGTGGTAACATTTCTATGACACCTATTTGAAACAGTTCCTTTTCTTTTAATTAAACTCATAGACAGGGAAGGAAATTTCATCAAGATCCTGTCTCAAAGGGACCAAACATTTTTTTCTTAACAACTAATTGGCCCTCTTGGCATTAGAAGAAAAAAAAAATCAAAAGGTTATATAGAACATAGGCAAGTACATGAGATTAATTTCTGCTCTGGATGTTTTCCACCAATAAGATACAAGATACTCTTATTCAGGAAAGCAACACTTACACTATTTAAAATAATTTAAGATGGGGCATGGATGTGCACTCTCTCTCTCAAGAAGAAAATAAAGAAGTAGGAAGCATTAACACCACTTATTTCCTGGAATCTTGTTTCCACTGTTGGTAAGTTTCTACTTTTGTGTTTCTATGTAATATGGGATACTCATTTTGAAATCACACTGTGAATACAGTCATGGGGAATTCAGTATATCCAGTCTCCTCCCTAAGGTGACATGGTGGAGGGCACAAGAACCCCTGAAAAGAAAAGTCAAATGTGCTTTGTTTAATAATTTCCCATATTTTCCCACTCAAAAAGGAAATGGATATGCCCTGGGCTTCCTTTCAGATATAATTTTTAATTCATTTATTTTTAGCTGAAAACTCTGCTCTTGAATTTTGTCCCCAGTGATTTTAATTCATCTGCAGGCCAGAGTGAACTTTAACTCCTCAAATGAGAACTTTTGCAAATGTCCATCTGATCCCTTCTTTACTGCACTAGACCATTATACCCCTCCTCCCCCCCATGTTACACAATATTTCTCTTAAGTTCTCTTTCTTGGAAATTCCACTTTTTCATCTATATCCAGACTTTGTCAGTTCATAGGATATTGAAGTACCTCCTCTCTACTCTGTTGCACAGTGTCATCACACTGTTTTAAACTAGTCCCATTTAAAAAGAAGTCCTTCTCTGTGGCTAACAGCGGAAGAAGCAGACCTGGTTTAGGCTAGAAAGCAGGATGTTCAGCATCCAGCCAGATCATGGAGTAGGACTGGGCTCTTTTATATCTGTGATGGTCAATGTCTGAGAGGCAAGCCTTTTTTGGGGAAATCTATGATTGGGCCAAATGTACAGTTGGGAGAGGTGTTGGGATAGTTTTCAGGTATCAAGTACCCTTCCTCATGCCACTTGATGCACCAAATGTTTCTCAAAACCTCTCCAGACTATACAGCATGCCCTGCCCTGCCCCCAATATTTTTAAAAAGTCTTGTCTCTAGGAGATACATACCAAATCCTGACAGCAGCAGAGACTGGTCAAGGAGTGATTCACATTTTGTTTGGTTCAATAATAATAATAAAAATAATGATAAAAAAATCACTGAGGTTCAGGAATACAATGGATACTGCTTCCACAGACTCCAGCCATTTATACTATTTCAAACTTGAAAATAAAGAAGACAAAAGGGTTAAATGAACCTAACATTCAAATTCCCAAATAATAAAGAGAGGGAATAAGTTCTTGTTCTGTCAAAAGAGTCAGAGAAAAGTATTTAAGAGTCAAATGTCTGCCACTAAGTATGTCCGGCCAAAGCCTCACAGCTATTGCCTCACTGGGTGACAGGAAGAGGAATGGGAACCCAGGGCCTTCTCAATTTTGGAGCTGTGTCTATTTCAGTAATCCGGTCTCTTTCTGGTTCCCTCCCATTCTGACACTGCCTATTTTTTCTTGCTGCCTGCCCAATGGAACCACTTTAAGAGAAGGGTGCTTGCTTAAAATCCCACTTACGTGACAAAAAAGAAATGGATCCGCCTAGACCACTATATAATGATTTTGCTATTGGGCTGCTGGGTGGAAAAATCTTCCTTCTCTGATATCAAAAAGTTTTCTTGATAATAGCTTGTCTCTGAGTACACGGTCAGTAAATGCTATGTAGTGATGACTCTACTTGGCTGCTCCAATCTTGCTTGCAAGGGGAAATAGAATCTCAAATCTGCATGAATGCCAACAGGCCACTTATGAAGCTACGTTTGGACATCTAAACAATTGTTAGTTGAGTTAAATTTAAATGTAATTTGATTCTCCTACTTAAAATTTGGTAGTCATTTATTCTGCAGAGGTTGTGATACAATTCCTTCAGAAATTCCAATGGGAAAATAAGTCCTTTTCGTGGCAGCTGTGTCAGGAAACACGTTTAAGGGAACATACAAGTTGTCTCAACATAAGAAAAGGCTTGCAAAGAACTTTTTTCCCAACTATTTAGTTTGTCTAATAAAAGCTATCACTTTGACCCAAAGAACCTTGCCTCTCAACATAAGAAACATATGTGAAAGCGTGGATTGAGGGTTTTTTTAATGCCATGTAACTATGCTGGATACAAACACAACATTTATTTGCAATGCCCTTATTAATGAACTAGTAGATGCTTAATCCCTAGGTTGTAACTTAAACTATGGATTGAAATAGTTACTTCCAAGACACTATGAAGATATCTTCTGTGAAACACTGAAAGTATACCAGTTTAGGATATTGCCATCATAAGCAACATCATTATTATCGTCATAGGAGGTTTAGACAGAATGAAAAAAGTTCTCTATATGGAGTTGTTCTGACCTAGAACTGGAGAAGTACACTTTCTTCATGGTAATTGTTATATTTATTCATTCATTTCTATTTCTAGGTCCAAGGTTTGGTGAACAAATAGCCATGGGGAACAAGACAGCTGTCAGCTATTTTGTTCTGTCAGGTGTTTCCAGTGACCCACAGCTCCAGTCTTTCTTTTTGTGGTGTTTCTACTTATATACATATTAACTGTCATGGGGAATGGGGCAATCATGGTGGTGATATGAGCTGTTCCTCACCTTCACACCTCTATGTATTTTCTCCTATCACACTTATCTTTCCTTGACATCTGCTACTCTTCAGTCACTGTCCCAAAGATGCTGCAGAATTTCTTGGTAGAGAAGAAAACCATTTTTTTTAATGGCTGCCTTTCCCAGATGAGCTTAATTCTTTTGGCGTCCTGTACAGAAATGTTCAAGCTATCAGCAATGGCCTATGATCGGTATGCTGCCATCTGTGACCCACTGCATTATGTGGGGACCATGAATAAGCAAGTCTGCATAGGACTGGTGGGTGGTGCATGGCTGATCAGTATACTTTATGCACTGACAAACACTGTACCTATATTACATTTACATTCCTGCGGGCCCAATGAACTGAACAATTTCAGTTGTGAGCTCCCATCTCTACTAGAAGTGTCCTGCACAGAGACCTTCATCAGTAAGATGACACTTCTCACTTCAGCTATGATTTTAGGTTTGATCTCATTCTCTGTCACCCTGGTCTCTTACATCTTCATCATCTCCACTATCTTGAGGATAAGTTCTACTGAGGGTAGACTTAAAGCCTTTTCCACCTGCAGCTCCCACCTAACTGTTTTTGTTCTGCATTACGGGGCTGGTTTGTTTCGATATCTGAGACCCGGTCCAGCCTTTTCAATGGTTCTTGACAGACTATTCTCCATCCAGTACAGTATCTTAACTCCCATGTTAAATCCTATAATCTACAGCCTGAGAAACAAGGAGGTGAAGGCAGCTCTGGGAAAATATATTGCAGGAAATGAAAGGCATGTGAATGTATTTCAGCAATTGGAAAAAAATATTATAGCTAAGGGGAATTATTAGTTAAAATATTTTGTTGTCATGTAGCAGGGTGGAATGGAGATTTAGTCTATAACAATTTAAAATTTCTCTTAATGTGGACCGTAAGTGCTTCTGATCCACTTCCGGGTCTGCTGCCAAGCACACTGGCAAGCCCCCTGCACTCCTGTGGGATGCTCCATCTGCCCCAGAATCACAGCATTCACAAGCCACCTGCTACCTAGAGGCATGTAGAAAAAACATTGAAAACTGTGTCTATGTCCTAATTGCCGAGTCTTTCTGAGTCTCTCCAAATTGATTCAGAGGGTTCTGATACAATTCAAAGAGATTAAGGGGTTCTCTGATACAATTTGGATTCAGAGATTCAGCCACTGAGTCAGGATGAATCTCTGTTGAATTGAATCAGGGACTGAAGCTTCACACAGCCCTGCTGTGCTGCTGAGAAGGTCCTCCCCCAGCCTGTAAGCATGCTGGTGATTCCTTCTCCTTAGGTGTAGCACCTTGCATTCGTCCTTATTGAACTACATCCTATTCTGTTCTTCCCACTTTCCCAACCTGTCCAGATCCACTTCAATTAATTCCCTACCCTATGGTGAGTTAACTTTTCCCCATAATTTCGTATCATCTGCAAATTTCAACAGAGTGCTTTCCGCACCCTCATCCAAGTCACTGATGAAGATATTGAACAGCACTGATCCAAGGACCAAACCTTGTGGAATTCCACTTCCCGCATCTTTCCAGGTTGATACTGACCCATCCGCCAATACTCTATAGGTGCGACCCCTAAGCCAATTTGCCACCCACCTGACCATGTAATCTAGATCACAGTCGCTCAGTTTATCTGTTATTTTTCATCTTTCAATACTGTCTGGTCTCAGGCCTCTACTCTCTCTCCTTATCCAGACATAAACACATTTCTCTTTGCGCAACCCACATTTTACTCAGAGCTTGCAAAGTAACTAGAACTAGGACAGTTAAAACAGCAACAGAACTGCCATTCTTTCCTTCCCATTCAAACAAGCTAACATGTTAAATAATGTTATGTTAAATGTAAAAAGAGGAAGCTATCAGAAATTCCATCAAGTCATGTTCCTAGAAGGATTTACTCAAAATAACTGAAATGCGTAATAAGAAAAATCAGGGTTCTAACAAAGTTATAGTGTCACAACCCCCCCCCCGACACACACGCACACAAAAACCAAAAAAAGAATATCCCAAATACCACTTCTCCAGACATGCCACAATTCAGCTGTTCACCCTCCCTGAATGCTACTGTCATCCTTTTCCTCTACCCAATTTGCTGCTCTGCAGAATCACCTTCTTTGGGCATGGAGAGGACTCAGGACTATGAGGGAATCCTTTATAGACTATGTTAAGGTTGAATTATGTGGTTATAACATACATTTGTTTCATTATCTGAGACACTAGTGGACCTGGAAATAAGGGACTATGTTGAGGGTTGAGAGAGACTTGGTAAGAGACTGTTTAAGCTAAGCCAGTTCCCAACCAGCTAGATTTGGTGGAAAATGTGGGCATTCTAAAGAGCCCTACAGAAGCCTAAAGGCTCCTGCAGAAGTTAAAGGTCATTGTAAAAGTGAATTGAGAGTGAACTGCAGCAATTTAAAGGGATCTAAAGCAGTTGGAAGTGAACCACAGTAGGGAGTGAAGAGTAGTGCAAACCCTAACTGTCTACCTGAGCTACAAAGGTAACCTGTTAACATTTGGGCTGTTTCCTGATAAGGTGTCTGGTGGCTGTTGGAGGTGGAACATCACAGCAATGAGCAGGCTGAGGCCCAGTTAGCTGCCTTGAGGTAACAGCTAATGGCATAGAGTAAAGAGAATATAAGCAAGAAGCAAAGGCACATGTTGTCAGAGAAATAGGAGCCCAAATGGCTGATCATGATGGAATCAGATGTAAGCCAAGAGCAGGATAAGAGGCTGTGAGCATTCCAGGAGAAAGTGACCATAGTTGAAGGGGGGGGGGGACTGAAAAGAAGGGCAAAATAAAGGAGCTGGTGGGCCAGCTGCCACAGAAGAAGAGCACCAAAACGCCCCACAGGAGAGAGATGTGGCTTCACATTTGATGCAAGAATACCATCAGTGGAAAGAAGCAAAGCTGGTAGCCCAGACCTCTAAGCTACAGCTTGTGGAGGAAGCCAGGGACACCAACCATGCCTCTGTGAAGGAGACAGACAGAGAAAGCCACACTGAAGCAGAAGGTCCAGGGACCTACATACCACAGTCCAGACACTCATCGAGAGGTGCCAACAGAGAGAGGTCCAGGTAGGGGCAACCAAGTTTCATAGATTCATAGGTTCTAGTGTTGGAAGGGACCTGAATAGACCATTAAATCTGACCCCCTTCCCTAGGCAGAAATGAGTGCTGGGATCATAATACCCCAGCCAGATATTTATCTGACCTCCTCTTGAAGACCCTCAAGGTAGGGGAGAGCACCACTTCCCTTGGGAGCCCATTCCAGAACCTGGCAGCCCTAACCATAAAGTAATGCCTTCTGATATCAAGTCTGAACTTTCTTTCATTCAATTTGTGGCCATTATTCCTTTTTTTCCCAGGTGGTGCCCGGGGGAACAGAGGGCAAACAGAGCCTCACTTATTTTCTGCTGGCTCCCCTTGTAATGTAATTTGCTAAATGGGAGATGGTTTCAGAGAGAGGGAAAAAAAAGGAGGAAATCCCCAAGTGGGGTAAACAATTCCCTTTTTGGACCCACTGCAGGGAATTGGCCTCCTGAGATTTGTAGTATAGAGGAGGGTCCCACCAAGGTGCCAGGGCAATAGTTGAGCTCTACTTTGCAGTTAGCCACAGACCCTGATGGGAACTCATGTGGATGGGCAATGGGGTGGAATCCTAGGTGGGGTGTTTAAGTTTGTTGAAATTAGCCAATTGGCTTATTTGGTTATGACAGCCAGTAAGCTTATATTTTGTATATTTTAATGTTGTGTTTGTATTGGGATTCAAAGTTTATGTTACATTATAATGTAAATTGTACAACTGGTGTGTTGTTGGGTGTGGCTATCAGGGTAAGAAGATCCCATAGCACCTGAGGGATTAATCAAAGCTAAGCCTGAGAGGTCCAGGGGGCCAAGGATTAGAGGTGCAGCTATAGCTAGGAAGGCAACAGCTGCAACTTGGAGTTGCTAACACTAAGACAAAGCCCTCAAGGGGAAAAATCCATGGCCAGAGGGCCCAGAGCTAAGGGAAATGGACAGCTAGAGTCAGGTGGGTGATAGCTGCAGCCTGGAAGTGCTAACCCTGAGTCAAAACCCAGTTCTGGAGGAGATAGTTTCTCTCTCCTGAGGGGAGGATGGTATACATATTTAAAAGAGGATCCACTCTTGGGAAGAAGGATGTATAATAGGATGGAAGGCCAAAGCTTGCAGCAGACTTTAAACTCCAGGTGGGAGGGGTCAACAATCTTGCAATGACTACAGCCATCTGTAGGCAGTCAAACCTAATCACAGGCCTGCCTAGAGGACTGGAACAGTTGAGGTAGATAATTGGCTGGTCACAGGAAGTTTAAAGCTCTTTGCGAAAGGAGTTATATGAGACTCAGGTAAAAGAGAGGCAGGGAGGGGATGTGGGAGCTAAGCAGGAGAGTGAGAAACTGAGACGGAGGGATTCAATCTTGGCATTGGGTCTAGGAAAAAACCCAGGGGTCTAATCCACAAACCCAGGGGTGTAATCCACTTGCAGCACCACATCAGAGAACCAAGTAAAACAAACAAACAAATCCGAGAAGTTCTGTGTGAAAGGGAAGCAATAAGATAGAAGCATTGGCATCATGTCATAGACTGGAAAGGATTTAGGAGTGTGAATGAACTCTGTATGGACTATTTAGCTTTGTGTTATGGAGCTCTGATATACATTTGTTGGAATCCCTAAGAAGCCAGTGGATTTGGAAATCAAGGACAGAGCTGTGTGAGAGAACTCTTAAAAGATGGTTTCAGCTAAGTTAGTTCCCAAACTCCTGCAGTAGGATGCAAAGGCCCAATGATCCAAAGACTAATTATGTAGCCTGTTTAATAACTGTTTTGGGGAATATGAAGGAACAGTCCTTGGTGGGCTGTAACAGGTCCAATTTTCAGGTGGCAAAGCGACCTCCTAGTAGCCACTGAATCCTACTTTGCTCACCCCCTGTAACCTCTCAGGATCCCACCCTGTTGTTTTACCTGCCACACCTTGGTGTTATAGACAGAAAGGGATGCTGCCCCAGAGGGCAGGGGAATTTTTTTTCAGGTCTTAGGTCCTTGGCTCAGCTGAGGCCCACAGACTTTGGCCCACTCTACTGTGGCTAGGCCTCTCCTCCCAAGGTACACTGTCGCAGGACCTTATGGTCCCAGGTCTCACCTCCATTTTCACTCCTCATGGACTCTAGATCCTTTGGCCCTGGTTTTACCCCTTTCAGGCTCCAGGCACGCTCCGTCAGTCCTTTCCGTCTCACACCACAATTCTTCCACTGCTATCAGAGCTCCCCTATACCCATTTGAAAGGTTTAGGACCTGGAGTGCCCCTGACACCCTTCCTGTGGTACACATGCAGTCCATGTTCGCATAGATTCATAGATGTTAGGGTCGGAAGGGACCTCAATAGATCATCGAATCCGATCCCCTGCATAAGCAGGAAAGAGTGCTGGGTCTAGATGACCCCAGCTAGATACTTATCTAACCTCCTCTTGAAGACCCCCAGGGTAAGGGAGAGCACCACCTCCCTTGGGAGCCCGTTCCAGACCTAAATGGACACACACATACCTCCTGAGGATGCACTGTAGGCTATGCTCAAGAATGGTAGGTAAGGAAAGCCATAGGAATGTTCCTGGGGATAACCTAGGTCCTCAAACTGCACCTAGCAAGAAACCTTGCCTTCTGGGTATTCAATGGGAGTTGAGAAGGAGAGTCCTCCCAGTGTCTTATTCTCTTGTTTTCTGGGAAACAGCATTTACCAATAGCCTGTTGCACTAAATGTCTAGGTGACCTACCATGTATGCTCCCTGGGTTTCAACCTGCATCTGTCTGACTTCCATTCACAGTATTCTAAATACCAGGCCACAGTTCAGTCAACTTCCAGGAATTTTACCCTTTCTAAACCCACTTTTGACAGGGCTACAATTTGAAGACTTATATTCAGTTACATCTGTGTAGCCATGTATATGCCCAGCCAGAAAGCAGCCCACTCTCTAGTAGGACTGTGCAAAGCATCGGGTGCTGATTAGATTCGGAGGAGATTCATCTGAATTTGGTGCCTGAATCTTCAAATCTGAATCAAATCAGGGGACCAATAAATAGGTCTGAATCAATTTGAAGATCTCCAAATCTTTGGAAAAGATTTGGAGCGGTTCAATGATTTGGGCGGTCCCTGTCGGCTGCAGCAGTAAGTTGGACCTGGATTCAAAGCAGGTAAGTAGGGGTGAGAGAGGGGACCATGGGGGGACCCCTGCCAGGCCCCAACCCCTGACTGCCCCCCCAGCCCTCCCACCCCCAGCCCCCGTGGCTGCCCCGACCGTCCCAGCTCCTGGTGCTTTAAAAACAGCCCCCACTCACCAGGTGCTGCCTGGCGGGGGGCAATCCCTGCTGCCCCCCACTGCCCCATGTTGCATGGGGGGCTTTGCCACAAGCCCCCCAGCCCCCTACCCAGTCCCCCACAGCTGCCTTGCCCGACCCAGCTCTGGCCCTTTAAGAAAAAAATGACCCCTGCCCAGGACTCACTAGTTCCTGCAGTGGCCTCAGGGCTTGGCGGGGGGGCTGGAAGAGCCCCCCACATGGTGTGGGGCATCAGGGATCTCCCCCCCCCCCACACACACACTGGGCGGGAATTGGTGAGTCAAGTTTTTCTTTTCTTTTTTTTCTTAAAGGGCTGCAAACAAGACTGGAAATTCTCTTGAGTTGAAGGGACAGTTCTTTTTTCTCTGGCCCACATGGGATATGCGATATCTTTACCATCACACTTATTTGGAAGAGTTCCATTTCTTTTAGTCTAACTCATAAACAGTGAGGGGAAACACCTCAAAACCAGGTCTCAAGGGAATGAAACATTCTTTCTTAAGAACTAATTGGTCATCTGAGCATCATAAAAAAAAAAAAAGAAGCTGTTGATATGGAACAGATGTAAATACTTAACGTTCATTTCTGTCTGAGATGTCACCACCTATAAAGTCCCAGATTATTTCATTCAGGAAAAAAAGTCAGTTACCCATCTAAAATAATTCAGATATGAAATGGATGTACACACTTTCTCTATCCCTCTATGTATAGAAAAGAAGAATGACGCAGGAAGCATTGATCTGTCATAGTTCCTGGAATATTGTTCCCACTGTTAGGTGAGTATTTCATACTGTATTTCTATGTAATATGTGATATTCATTATAAATTTTAAATGCAGTCATGGGGAGTTCAGTGTTTCCAGCCTCCTCCATGAGGTTTCATTCGCAGTGTAGGGCATAAGAACCTCTGAAAAGAAAGGTCAAACTTTTTTTGTTTAATAATGTCCCATATTCTGCCAATCCAAACATGACAACAAAGAAAACTAACCATCTTTACTGCATCTTACGTCACTCTCTCTTACCTTCTACTTGTATAGTTATGTCATTGAGCATACATGCAATTTCCTTCTACTCTTTTTCCTTCCATTATCAAATAAGAAATAGGTGATGGATTTTATTATATAGAAAAAGGCTTAAGAAATAGTGCCAGGTCCCCAATCTATTACAGATCCTAGTGGAAAGGTTAGTCCCTGTGGAAGGGGAGCTGAGGATTGGACTGCATTAATATGAAGGAAAATCCAGAGCCCAGATTTTGCATTTCCTTAAGGGATACTGCAATCTCTAGCCTGTTGTGCAGAAGGTACATGGCAATGCCCCCCATAAGAAAAATAATTAGATTCTCTAGGTATCAAGGAAATGGAGATGGTAGGTACATAGTTTGAGTCAGGGAATGAAGTTTTGGAATGGGCCAGGATTTCAGGAACATTTCCCTCTCTGCCACTGCTTCACAAGGGGCACATCTTGGCTCTGAATTATTTTTCAGGCTTCTAAATGTCACTACTGGTTGTATAAGAATCAGAGGTGCCTAATCACCCCTATCTAGACAAGATGCCTACTGTTTGAGAACTGTAATTCTTCAGTGGAGATGTCCATTAGGCCAACCTGGATTGCTCTCCAGGTGTAGGCATGGCAATAACATCAAAGAACTACTACTCCACACGCTACCAAATGGCTACAAAGTTTTTACCTGAAATGACATGCAACAGTATAATTATGACAGAAAGCACCAAGCTGCCCCATTATTTTACTTACAGTGAACTGCAAGAATTTCTTCTGGGATTGATACTGATTACTGACAATGGGAAGGAATCACCACAAAATGAGGTCACAAAGAGCACCTATACATGCGACAGACATCTGCTCTGAGGCATGCTAATTAGTATGCATTGGAGCAGACTCGATTAATCAAATATAATGCAAGTCTTCTGGAGCATGCTAATTTGTATGGTCTTGCAGCCTCCACATCACACATATTTAGTATTCCTGCATTTCAAAGTGGTAGCAAGGACACTTTCACTAAAGCTTGAATGAGCTTTAGTGAAAGTTCCCACACAACCATTTTGAAGTGTGGGATGCTGAATATATGTGACACTGTGGGTGCTTTAATTAGAGGGATTCTCAAGGCTGCTGTAATTAAATCATGCCCTGCCCCCTCCACCCCAGAGCACATGTATAGACACCCAAGGGGAGAAAATATTCTCTCTCTAAGAACACTTTGGTAACCTGGGCATCATTAAAAAAAATAAATATATAAAAAAATCCAGCTGTTGATGTAGAGCTGATTTAAATACATAACATTCATTTCTGTTCTGTATGTCTTGCACCCATAAGGTACCATATTCTCTCATTCAGGAAAGCAACAGTCAGTTACCTGATTTAAAATAATTCAAATATGAAATGGATGTTCACACTGTCTCCCTCTCATTCTTAAAGGAGAGAAAAATGAAGCAGCAAGAATTAACATCTCATATAGTTTCTGGAAACTTGGTTCCAGTCTCAAGCGAGTTTCTCCTATTGTATTGCTATGAAATATGTGATACTCATTTTGAAATCATATTGTAAATGGAGTCATGAGTATTTCAGTGTGTCCACCCTCCTCCCCTGTAGCTTAAAATCTGAGATTTTCTGTGGGAGGTAAAAAGGATGAGATCAGTGTTCACCAACCAGTGGATCTCATTCCACTGGTAGATCTTAGAGCAGCTTGCAGTAGATCTCAGAGCCTCTTGGAGTTGATCCGAGGCTGGGGTTGGGGGTTAAGTGTCTGTGTACATGCACACATGTGCATCAGCCCAGAAGGTCAGTCCATGGGGGAAGGAAGGGGTGGGGGCTAGATCAAGGCTAGGTCAAGGCCCCTGCAGTGAAGGACAGTGCCACAGAGGCAGGAGTAAACTGGGTGGGACTTACCTGCCAGTGAGGCGCACCCCAAAATAATTTTTCTCCCTCTGCCTCAATCTGCCCCACTTCCCTTCCTTCCCGACAAATTTACCTGTTGGGTGGGGGCAGGGGGGAGAGCGGAGGCAGCTCATAGTAAATCTTGGGTTACTTTTAAATGCTAAGGGTGATCTTCTTCTTAAAAAGGTTGCAGACCACTGGTGTAGAGCATAAGAATAAGAATCTGTGAGAAGAAAAGTCAAAGTTGGTTTGTTAAATAATTCCCTGCATTCCCTCATTTCGGAAAGGAAATGGACATGCCTGGACTTCCTTTCAGTTGTTATTTTTATTTATTTTAGCTGAAACACTCTGGTCTTCAGTTAGCGTACTTCATGTAACCTATGACTTTAATTTATCTGCTGGCCAAAGAGTAAACATTTCCTCCTCTAATGAGAGATTGTTGGAAAGTTCAGACAATCCCTTCTTTACTGCCTCAGACCATTATAATCCTCCCCCCCCCCCCCCCCATATCCCCAATCACACTGGAAATTTGACACTTTCATCTACATCCAGGGTCTGTCATTTTATAGGATGTTAAGGGGCCTAATCTCTCCTTAGATGCACAATAACTGTCACCACACTGTTTTACTCTATTCTTGTGTATATAGGAACCTTTAATTGTGGCCAACAGTGGTAGAGGCAGACCTTAGTTTAACCTAGAAATAAGGATCTTCAGAGTCCTGGAGGATCACGTAGTGAGACTGGAGTGTGTTATACCTGTGGTGGTCCAGGAAATATCTGAGAGGCAAGGTTTTTTTTGTGATATCTATTATTGGATGAAATTGGCAGAGCTGTTGGACTAACTTTCAGGAGTGATATCCCCTTCCTCAGTCCACTTGATGCACAAAATGCTGTCCAACACCTCTCTGGGCTGTACAGTTCATCCAGTACAAGAGATCACAAAGAAGGTGTGCCTCTAGGACAGGGGTCGGTTGGAGGGCCATTTACTGACTTTTGGCAAACTGTCAGGGGCTGAATGGGTAGCCCTGCCCTTTAGCAGGTGCCCCACACCCTGGTTGCCATCTTGTGAGTAGAAGTCCCAGGCCCTAACACCTGAACTTTGTCACCAGAAATCTCTCCCCTTGCCCCCAGAAGTACGCTTTTCAGTAAGGAGTTTTCCGATCTCAAAGCCAAAAAAAATAGAAAATTATATTCTAAATATTGAACATCTACAATGTTCATTAATTTGATTCCAAAAAATATTTTTTGTCCTAATTCTTATCTGAATTTTCCTCTCCAGCGGAGAGAGGTGGTAACAGCCCCAGGCTCCCAGGTCAGAAGCCTCTCGTAGGCAAAGGCTTCTGGCTGGGGGTGAGGCAGGGCCTGGCAGGCCTTACAGCTGAGTCCTTCCACCAACTCCCCTTGGGTCCTACTGCCCCTATCTCCTGCCATCTTTAACAGGCAGCCAGGAGGAGATAAATATTCATAGATTGTAAGTCTGTAAGGTACCTTGGAAGATCATTGGGTCTAGCTCCCTGCACTGGGCAGGAAAGACAGTTGGGGTCAGGTTACCACAGCAAGGTGACTGTCTAGTCTCCACTTGAAGATTTGCAGGGTAGGTGATTGTACCACCTCTGGAGGGAATTTATTCCACAGTCTGGACACCCTAACTGTGAAGAAGTTTTTTCCTAATGTTGAACCTGAAGCAGTCTTCCAGGAGTTTGTGGTCATTATTCCTGGTTTTCCCCAGGGGAGCCCTGAGGGACCTGGGTCTCTCTTTTTCAGGCTGAGGAGACCCAGGTCCCTCAGCCTTTCCTTTATGGCTTGTCATGCAAGTTTCTGATCATATGAGTGGTCCTTCTCTCGAGTCTCTCAAGCTTTACCATCTCCTTGTTAAAGTATAGCACCCAGAACTGGATGCAGTACTCTAGCTGTGATCTCACCAATGCCGAGTACAGCGGGAGAATCACTTCCTTGGTTTTGCTGGAGATGTATCAATTGATGCATGCCAGAGTATTGTTTGCCTTGCTGGCTCATACTCATAATGTGGTGTGTTATTACCCCCAGGTCCCTTTTGTTTGTGGTGCTGGTCAGTTTGGTGCCACCAAGTCTGTAGGTGTGTAGGGGGTTGTTCACCCCCAGATGGAGCACTTTACATTTCTCAATGTTGAACTTCACCTGGTTCCAACTCACCCAACTTGCTAGCATGTCTAGATCCACCTGTATCTGTAGCCTATCTTTAAGTGTGATCACACTTCCCCATATCTTGGTCTACAAACTTGGCCAGTGAGCTCTTTACCCCCACATCCAAATCATTGATAAAGATGTTGTTTGGTCTAGTACTTTTCAACATCTTTATTATTATCTATTATTAATTGTCTATATTTCTAGGGGCCCTGTGGGCCAGATAGAATGGCCTGGTGGGCCAGATCTGGCCTGCAGGCTGTATTTTGCCCATCCCTGCTCTATGACAATCATACCATATTCTGAAAATGGAAGAGACCTATCAGGGTTATTCATGTTGTGTTTGGCCCAAAAAAAAACCAACATTGAAGTCTAGGATGCAATGGATACTGGATTCTGTGAAAGCAACACTATATACTATGTCAGGCTTGAAAATAAAAGCAGTCAATAAGGTAAAATGAACCTAAGATTAAAAAAAGACGAAGTAAGACAAAGAAAGATGGGCAAGCAGGGAAGGTGATTAGTCTCTGGCTCTGTCAAATCAGTGAGAAAAAAGACATTTTAGGGTTCAATGTCTGTAATTATGAATGTCCTGTCCATGACTCATAGCTTTTGCCCACTGGGTAATGGGAATAGAACAGAAGCAGAGGCTCTTCTTTCTTTTGGATCTGTGTCTATGTTACTAATCCACACTGTTTCTGACTCTCTCCCATCCTGGCACCACACATTTTTCTTTGTTTTCTGCCCAATGGACCAGCCTCAAGAAAAGGGTGCTTGGTACAAATTCCAACTATTAGACAGAGACAAGAAACTCTTCCTTCCACTAGACCAGAGTCCCAATGATTCAGCTAGTGGGCTACTAGGGGTGTATCTACACATGCATTTAAGCACATCTAAATTCAAAGCACATTAGCTTAATGCCCATTAAGGGGGTTTAGGCAGGTGTCTACATGTGCAGGCATTAAAGTGAATTAACACTGTGTGTGGACTGATTTGGGACTAAAGTTAGTTTCAACTCAGTCCACACATACAGTATTAATGTGATTTAACTTAGCCCAAAATCATCATTTCTAAAGAGCATTAATGCATCTTAAAGCACCTTGTATAGACATGCCCTAGATGGCAGAACCCTCCACCTCTAATCTGAGACAGTGTTTTTTATATCATCTTTTTTCTTGGGCTCTCATCAGCACCTTACATCATTGTGTGCCTCCCTGGGTACCCTATCATGCCTAAAAGGGAGAACAGAATCTCAAATCTGCATGACTGCCAAAAATGACATTTATATAGCTACACTGGGACATGTAACCCATTCTTAGATAAGATTAAATGGAATTTCATTGTCAGACTTAGAATTGCCAGGCACATGTCCTACAGAGGCTGTAATAGGACTTCTAAAGATAGTCCAAGGGGAAACTAAGTCCTTCAAGAGGCAGCTGTGTCAGGAAATGTGTTTGAGTGAAGGGGAAAATCACTGGAAGTTATTTTAATATAAGAAGTGCTTGCAAACAACTGGACTGCGGGATTTTGAATTCTGTTTAACTATGATGGATAAAAACATTCAAATTGTTTGCAATTACCATATTAATGAGACAGTGGGTATTAAACTTGAAGAAGTGACCTAAATTATCTTTTGAAATTGCTACTGATTATGCTATGAAGATGAGTTCTCTGAAATAACCCAACTACCCATGTAAGAATATTGTGGTCATAATCAAAATCATTATTATTTTGGCTTCTAGCTCCTGAAAAGAAACTGAAAAGAAACCTGAACAATGTTCCTCTCTTACCGAACTTCACTCTCTTCCCCCTTTCTCCCCTTCAGGTTACATAATCTCATTGAGAATACATGCACATTTCCTTACATGTTTTCTGCTGCCATCATCAGACAGGATGCATCTTCCATGGTTCTTGACAGACTCTTCTCTATCCAGTGTGGTATCTTAACTCCTATGTTAAATCCTATCATCTACAGCCTGAGGAACAAGGATGTAAAGGCAGCTCTGAGGAATATACTGCAGAAAATGAAAGCCATGTGAATGTATTTCAGCATTTGAAAAAAATTACATATGCTAATGGGAACAGATATTTAACATATTCTGATGTTATGTAACAGGGTGCAATGGCCTTTTAGTCTATAATCATTAATTTCTCCCTTAATGACAGAAATGGTTGCGCTATCATGGCCATCTTCAATACAATCCTTTTTGATGGTGCTATAGGAGTTGAGATGCATGAAAAGCATGAATACTGCTGAAACAATCTGTAGCCAAGAGTGTATGTATTAGCTTACCTTTTGTATTCCTTTTTTTTATTTTGTTTTCTGGAATGAGAATGATTCTTAAAGTCCTGTTATAGGAGCACTTACTTGGGAAAACTGATCCTAGCTGTTAGTTTTCTGGACCAGCATATTTAATAAGAGAGATGGAGAAAGCTTCCCCCTGAAATACTCCATAGTGTAGGTCCCTCAGCAATGAGGTGGGACATGTGTATTTGGGCCCCCTTTCATAATTGTGCCATCACCATCAGTTTATCTATGGATATTCATGAAAAATGACTGAGCTAGCTCCAAAATGGTTTGGCAGCTGTGAATCACTTAATATGCAAGTTAACACTTGGTGTTATTATTCAACAAGAACATTTTCAAAATCAACTTAAACACAATATTGTGAAACAAGAAACTTCCCACAGAATGGATTGTGTTAAGTGTGGTCCCACTGCTTGTATAAATATCTCTTATGTAATCTACAAGGTGTACCTTCAACCCAACTTCTCTCTCGCTTCAAACTAAACATGGCTATTTGCCTTTCCCTCTAAGAACTGTGAGGCTTAGGGTTTGATGATCATTTCAAAATTTTACACTGAATAGTTAATGTGGCTCCTGTTTTACCTTGGTAGTCATTATGATATTATTACTAGGTAGGGGTGTGCAAAGCTTCACATCATGATTCAGATTCAGAGATGATTCAGATGATTCAGAGGCTGACTCTATTAATCCAAATTGAATCACGGGAAGCTTTAGGCTTTCCGAATCAATTCAGAGCTTCTGAATCTATTCGGAAAAGATTTGGAGATTTGGCCATAGGGTATAATGGGGAATCAATGAAATATATATAACTTTGTTGTCTTTTGGCTGATTCAGATGAAACTTGAAAAGATGATAGCGTATGCTGAGAGCATGACTCTTGCCAAGCTTCAAGGTGATAGGTGCAGGGGTTTCTGGCATACTGCACCCCAAAGTTCTGAAAACAAAATTCATGGCATGTGCGTGTGTTAAGTCACAGTGGGTTCAAAACTTCAGGGATGCTATCCCATGCAGAGGCCACAAAGCCTGCCAGTTTTTAAGGAGATAGTTGCAGGGGTTTTGGGGAAACTGCACCGCAAGCTGTCGACAAGCAAAACTCATGAGATGGGTAACACTGTGTGTGTTAAGGCGCAGCGGGGTGAAAGCTGCAGGCATGCTAACCCCTGCTGAGGCCACAAAGCCTTGGGGACCAGCTCAATACACAGTAACTAGCTAATGTAATGAATTAATGAGCAAGGATCAACACCTACAAAACCACACACTAAGGAGAGGAAATAATCAATACAGACAATCAACTGTCTCAAGATAGAGACAGTCAGTTGCACAAGCACCCATGTCACGCGGAAGACGGCAGGAGAACTGCATCCGAGAGACCAACTGGCAGCTTCGGCAGTGGTGTCTCGAGGCAGGCTTCGGCTTCCTGGACAACGACCCGCACAACACGACAAGGGACATGCTCAGCTGGGATGGGCTTCACCTGTCCCCCAAAGGTAAGCATGTGTTTTCTTCTAGGTTAGTGGATCTCCTCTGGCAGGCTTTAAACTAGGCTCATTGGGGGGAGGGGAAGATGAGGGCGGGGGAAGCTGTGGACCACCAAATCATGTGGCACCCACAAGGACAGCCCAGCCTGAAGAAAGAGGGCATTGGGAACCTGAAAGCCATGGGGAGGCCAGCATGATAGCACAGGTAAGGAATGAGAAGGTAAGAATCAAAGAGCCCCTTGGGACTCGGAGCAGGGGGGCAGCAAAGGCACCAGTCGCAGGGCTCAAATGCCTATATACTAATGCTAGGAGCATGGGAAACAAGCAGGATGAACTAGCGCTCCTGCTTGCACAAAATATCTATGACTTAGTGGGGCTAACAGAAACCTGGTGGGATTCATCCCATGACTGGGCGGTACATATTGAGGGCTATAGATTGTACAGAAAGGACAGGGTGGGGAAGAAAGGGGGAGGGGTTGCGCTCTATGTCAGTGAGCAATATACATCAACCCTCATCAAGACGGAATCCAAGGATGAGGAAGTAGAAGGATTGTGGGTTAGGCTACATGGGGGACAAGGAGAAAGGGATTTGGTGGTAGGGGTCTGCTACAGACCCCCACATCAAGGGGAAGAAAGAGATTCGGGACTCCTGAGGCAACTCTCGGAGACCATAAAAGCTAAAGAGGCAGTAGTCATGGGGGACCTAAACTACCCGGACATCTGCTGGGAGACGCAGACAGCAAAGTCCCACCACTCACGCAGGTTTCTAACCTGTGTACAGGACCTCCACCTGACACAGGAGGTGCATGGTCCCACTAGGGGGAATGCCATACTGGATCTGGTATTGGCAACGGGAGATGACATGGTAGTGGACCTCCAGATTGGTAGCCATCAGGGGGACAGTGATCACCTAATAATAGAATACACCATAAGACGGCGAGTGGGTAAGGTAACTAGTAGGGTGAAAGTGCTAGACTTTAGGAAATCTGATTTCAATGAACTCAGGCGATTAGCCAAGGACGCACTGCAGAGTAGGAGATTTGAAGAAATGGAAGCCCAAGAAGGGTGGCTGTGCCTTAAGGAAACGATCCTTCGGGCACAAAGCAAGACGATCCCCGAGCGAGGCAAAAGAGGGAAAGGGGCCAGGAGGCTTCCCTGGCTGACCAGAGAAATCCAGGGCAGCCTAAGGGCCAAAAGGGGAGCACATAAAAAGTGGAAACAGGGAGAGATCACCAAAGATGAATATACCTCCTCTGCTCGTGCTTGCAGGGAGGCAGTTAGACAGGCCAAAGCTACCATGGAGCTGAGGATGGCAACCCAAGTAAAAGACAACAAGAAATTGTTTTTTAGATATATAGGGAGTAAAAGGAAGGCCCAGGGAGGAATAGGACCCCTGCTAAATGGGCAGAAACAATTGGTGACAGACAGGGGGGACAAGGCTGAACTCCTCAATGAGTTCTTTGCCTCAGTGTTCCTAAGTGAGGGGCACGACAAGTCTCTCACTGAGGTTGTAGAGAGGCAGCAGCATGGTGCCAGACCACCATGCATAGACCCTGAGACGGTGCAGAGTCACTTGGAAGAACTGGATGCCTTTAAGTCAGCAGGCCCGGATGAGCTCCATCCAAGGGTGCTGAAGGCACTGGCCAACATCACTGCAGAGCCACTGGCGGGAATATTTGAACGCTTGTGGTGCACGAGCCAAGTCCCGGAGGACTGGAAAAGGGCCAACGTGGTCCCCATTTTCAAAAAGGGGAGGAAGGAGGACCCGAGCAACTATAGGCCAGTCAGTCTCACCTCCATCCTTGGCAAAGTCTTTGAAAAAATGATCAAGGCTCACATTTGCGAGAGCCCGGCAGGACGAATTATGCTGAGGGGAAACCAGCATGGGTTCGTAGCAGGCAGATCATGCCTGACTAATCTAGTCTCTTTTTATGACCAGGTTACGAAACGCCTGGACACAGGAGTAGGGGTGGATGTCGTATACTTAGACTTCAGGAAGGCCTTCGATACAGTATCCCACCCCATACTGGTGAACAAGTTAAGAGGCTGTGATTTGGATGACTACACAGTCCAGTGGGTGGTGAATTGGCTGGAGGGTCGCACCCAGAGAGTCGAGGTGGATGGGTCGGTTTGACCTGGAAGTGTGTGGGCAGTGGGGTCCCTCAGGGCTCGGTCCATGGACCGATACTCTTTAGTGTCTTCATCAGCAACTTGGACGAGGGAGTGAAGTGTTCTCTGTCCAAGTTTGCAGATGACACAAAACTATCAGAAAAGCTAATGGCACTTTATCATGCATCAGCAGATGCATGACGAATAGGTCCAAGGAGGTGATACTTCCCCTCTATCGGGCGCTGGTCAGACCGCAGTTGGAGTACTGCGTGCAATTCTGGGCGCCGCAATTCAAGAGGGATGCGGATAACCTGGAGAGGGTCCAGAGAAGGGCCACTCGTATGGTTAAGGGCCTGCAGACCAAGCCCTACAAGAAGAGACTAGAGAAACTGGATCTTTTCAGCCTCTGCAAGAGAAGGTTGAGAGGCAACCTTGTGGCTGCCTATAAGTTCATCACAGGGGCACAGAAGGGAATTGGTGAGTATTTATTCACCAAGGCGCCCCCGGGGGTTACAAGAAATAATGGCCACAAGCTAGCAGAGAGCAGATTTAGATTGGATATTAGGAAGAACTTCTTCACAGTTCGAGTGGCCAGGGTCTGGAACGGGCTCCCAAGGGAGGTGGTGCTCTCCCCTACCCTGGGGGTCTTCAAGAGGAGGTTAGATGAGCATCTAGCTGGGGTCATCTAGACCCAGCATTCTTTCCTGCTTATGCGGAGGGTCAGACTCGATGATCTATTGAGGTCCCTTCCGACCCTAACATCTATGAATCTATGAAGCTATGAGTTTTGCCTGTCAGCAGCTATAGGTTGAGGGCCCCAGAACCCCCCTGCATTGATCTCCTCAACAGCTGGCAGGATTCATGGCCTCATCAGGAGCTACCATCGCTGCAGCTTTCACCCTGCTGCACCTTAACACACAGTGTCACCCATGTCACGAGTTTTGCTTGTCTGCAGCTTGAGGTGCAGTTTTCCGCAAACCCCTGCACCTATTTCCTTGAAACTTGTCAGGCTTTGTGGCCTCAGCAGGGGCTACCATCTCTGTAGTTTTGACCCCACTGTGCCCTAACACATACATGTGACATGAGTTTTGCTTTCAAGAATGTGGGGTATAGTTTCCCACAAACCCCTGCACCTATCTCCTTCAAACTTGGTAGGCTTCATACGCTAAGCAAAGGATACCACCTCGAAATGTTTCATCCCAATTGGATGAAAAACAACAAAGGTATAGATATTTCATTGATTCCCCAGTATACTCTATAGCTGAGTCTCCGAATCAGCTCTGAAGCTTTGGAGCCAGTTCGGCTGAACTGAAGCAGAAAACTGATTCAGAGCTCTGAATCAAATCACTGGTGTCTGAATTGGCTGAATCTGAACCTGAATTGAATAGTTCCTTATTCGCACAGGCCTACTATTAGGTACCCTATTGTTTCTCGAGGGATCCAATTGCCTGACTCTGGCCAAGGAAACTACTGGACTGTAGGTTACTTTAATGAGAAGCACTGATGCCAGAGTCCTCTTTTGAATTTAATTTATAGGGCTTAATGCCAGACCTTTCAGAAGCCTAGCAGTCAAAAGCAGTTAGTTATTACTCCATAAGGCTGTGTTGATCTGAATTTAGTGGCTGACAAAAACATTTCTTCCAGAAATTCATCCAATCTTGATATAAAATACATCAACTTATGACCAACTTTTCCATTGGATATTTATTCTGGTGGTCAATTATCTTCCTTGTTAAAGGTGAAGGCTTATTTAATTTGAATGTGTTTTGTTTCTACTTCCAACCATAGATTTTTACTTTGCCTCTCTCTAATGAGTTACACAGACAATTGGTGCCTAGTATTTTCTGTTCATCAAGGTATACACACACACACACACACACACACACACACACACACACACACACACACACACACACACACACACTGTTATCAGATAACCTCCCATCAGAAACAAAAAGAGCTGAGTCATCCATGAAAGGTATGGAGATAAATTCCTTTCCTCTTACTTTTCACAAGAGCCTAGTGTGTACATCCAACCACTGACTGGGAGACTATGTCAAGTTGTATGTACATGAAGGTGACCCTATTAGTTGATATAGCCAAGCAAGTCATGAACATAATAGATTTAAGTGGCTAAATTGCTGTTTTGTGTTCTAGCCTTATGCATCACTCCAGTGGCCAGCATGACCCCTATGTGCACACAGCCCCTCAGGGGGACTTATGTATAATGTCCTATAACATCCACCCCATGCAAGAGAGACTCAGAAACAACATTATAATAAGAATGCCCAGTTTGGGGTATATAAATTAGGCATTGGTGACACATAGGGGGTGCACGCGGGTGCACATGCCCTCCGATCGTGGTGGTGCATCCCCTGAAAAATGGTGCTGCACGCTCTCCCCAACACTGACAGTGCTGTGGGCACCTGCAGGAGCTCACCGCTTGCTGCTGCCACATTCCCACCATTGACAGCTCCACAGCCACCTGCAGGAGCTCACTACTTGCCACTGCCATGTTCCTACTGCTGAAAGCACTGCAGCCACCTGTGGAAGCTTGCTGTGCCTTCCTAGCCCATGTGGGCATGTGGCACTCTTGCAACTAGGGGAGTATTGCTACTCTCCTCAGTGGAAAGTAAGCTGTTAACCAAAGAACAGGGGTTGAATGAGATTGAGATGGGTTAGATACTTGGATTTCAAAATTACCCTAGTGGGGAGTAGTCACTGGACTCAGATAGATCATGTGCATCTCCTGAATCCATGAAGGGTTGGAGAAACCTCTAATTCCTCAGTCTATTTTAGAGTGGAAAAGATTCCCCAGCTTAATAACTATACATGTGAACTCCATGACAGTAACCTCTACTTTCTTTTAAAAGTCAATATAATCAGAAGTCAGAGATGCATTTTTATCAGAAATTCCCTAAAAACACTTTCCTAACTGAGCCTGAAGTTCTAATTGCAATTTTATTTCACCCTGCTGGGATCTCCGATATATGTTTCATTGCTCAACTTTTATAACACATCTTCATCTTTGTTTGAATATTATGATACATAAAGCAGTGGGATAGAGGACCACCTATTCATCTTTAGTTTTACCCTACCTTTGCACCAATTGTTTTCAAATAACCAACCTACCTAGAATGTTTGAACTTAGGTGCCTAATGAAGTGAAATGGAATTTGGCCATAAAGGATTTCTTTTGCTTCATTACTTCAAAAAGAAGTCATTGTGAAAATGATTTCCCCCCACTGCCCATGGGGAAAGAACTTTCTGTGAAAGCCAGGTGCCTAGGTTTGGGAATGAGGAAAGAGACAGGACTGTAGACTTGTCAGGATTCACTGCCACAGGCAGTCACATAGAAATTTACCTTAGGCAAGCTGGGATTGCAGTCTGAGTCATCAGGCTGAGGGTTGAGGCAGAAACCCTTTCATTCACTGCTTATGACACAGAGAGGAAGGAGGGGAATGCTGGTCAGAACCTCCAGGGGCTTGAGGGTCCCAATCCATTGTGGTAATTCCTGGGGCACACTGAACAGGACCCCTCAACCCCCCAGAAAATATACTGCCCATAATCCCACAAGATGAATGAGCAGAACAACAGGTGACATTTGTTTTACCCAATGAAGGGGATCAACTGTGCTAAGACACCTGCTGGCATAGTTCAATCTGCCCCATTTAGCAATGTCTGTCTTGAAAATAAGGTAAGTCAGGGGGACTGAAAAGAAAAGTACATGCAGAAGTCTGATTTGCTGGGATGAGATTTGGGTGTACAGAGGCATCACATTTTGTAACCATTAGGTAACATATGTGGATATACATATATTGACAATAACAAAAAAAGAAGAAGAAATTACAGGGAAAAAATTAAAAATGGAAAATGATAACAAGTATGTCAACAAATCCTGTATCACCATGCATTGATGAATACCAACATAGGGGTTGATTAACGATGTATGTATCTACAACTCTACATGGTATTTCTTTAGAATGATAAACTGAGAATAGTGAACTCTTTGTCACTATGTGAGGAAGACATTACAGTCATGGCCCCCTCTAATTTCTGCTACCTTTTTACACGATATTAAACACCTTCAAGAATGTGCCCACAATAAGAGATCACTGGCATTGTGATCACTCTGTATAGTCACCACCTCTGGCACTGTAACACAACTTTGAGCAGTGAGGCACTCAGGGTCATACTCTATAGCCAGGATGCCAGATATCCCACTGTCAGAGATGTGGCATGATGCAGCCTCTCATAGATTTCATAGATTTCTAGGATCTGAAGGGACCTTTTAGATCATTAAGTCTGACCCTCTGCTCTAGGCAGGAAAGAGTGCTGGGATTAAATAACCCCAGATAGGCGCCTGTCTAATCTCTTCTTGAACACCTCCAAGGTAGGAGAAAGCACCACATCCCTTGAAACCCCATTCCATATTTCTGCAACCCTCATGATAAAGAATTTCTTCCTGATATCCAATCTAAAACTGCGCTCTTTTAGTTTGTGGCCATTATTTCTAGTAAACCTGGGGGGCACCCTTGTAAATAGAGTATACCCTATTCCCTGCTGACTCCCCATGATGAGTTTGTAGACAGCCACAAGATCACCTCTACGCCTTTTCTTGCAGAGGCTGAAGAAATTCAGGTCTGTCAGTCTGTCTTCATAGGATCTTACCCACAGGCCCTCAATCATATGAGTAGCCCTTCTCTGAACCCTCTGAAAGTTATCCACATCCCTCCTGAAGTGCAGCATCCAAAACTGGATGCAGTAATCCAATTGCAGCCTGACCAATGCTGGATAGAAGGGAAGTATAACCTCCCTAGACCTGTTCATGATGCACCTACGAATGCAAGACAGTGTGGCTAGCCTTACTTATTACGACATCACATTGGTGAGTCATGTTCATTTTTGCATCATCTAAGACTCTGAGATCCCGTTCCAGTGCCTTGGTACTCAGAATGGTACATCCCAGTCTATAGGTGTATTGGAGATTCTTTCTCTCCAGGTGCAGCACCTTGCACTTAGCTTTGTTAATCTATTCTAATCCTTCCACTTCCCCAGTATATCCAAATCCACCTGGATTTGCTCCCTGCTCTACAGTGTGTTAACTGTACCCCATAGTTTGGAGTCATCTGTGAATTTCAACAGAGTGTTTTTAACCCCTTCATCCAAATCACTGATGAAGATATTGAACAGCTCTGGTCCAAGGACAGAGCCCTGGGGGACACCACTGCCCACATCTCTCCAGGGAGAAACTACACCATCCACCACCACTCTCTGGGTGCATCCCATAAGCCAGTTTTTCACCCATCTTACTATGAAAAAATCTACATCACAGTTTCTCAGTTTACTTGTAAGAATTGGGTGTGACACTGCATCAAAAGCCTTTTTAAAGTCCAAGTAAATAACATCTATCTCCACCCCTGCATCTAAGCATGCTGTGACCTGGCCATAAAAAGAAACTGGGTTAATCAGGCAGGATCTACCTGCTATAAACCCATGCTGGCTTCCCCTTAACAATGTATTACCTGCTGGCCCCCACAAATATGATCCTTTATGATTTTTATTAAGGTCTTGCCAAGAGTAGAGGTGAGGCTAACTAGCATATAATTACCCAGGTCCTCCTTCCTCCCCTTCCTAAAAATAGGGACCACATTGGCCCTTTTCCAGTCTTCTGGGACTGGTCTTAAGTGCCACATGTGCTCAAACAGTTGCACCAGTAGCTTCACTAAGACACTGGCCAATTCCTTTAGTACCCTTGGGTAAAGACCATGGAGGCCCGCCAATTTAAATATGTCCAACCCCTCCAAGTGTCCCTTCACTAGGTCAGTGCTAACTGTGGGTGGACTGTTTTTTCTCTCACACCAGACTAAAGTCTTACTGGGAGGTTCGTTTGTATCCATGTCCAAGAACACAGATGGAAAGAAGTCATTTAAAAGCTCCGCTTTAACCATCCTGTTTGTTACCAGAAAGTCTCCTTTCTCCTACTTCCCCTTAACCCTTTTCCAGCCACTGAAAAACTCATTTTTGCTCAACCCTTTTCTTACTCAAAGAAAAGGGTTTTCTTACTTCCAAAGCAGTTCATTCTTTTCCAATCTATTCATTTACCTAGGAAAAAGGAAACTCATGTCTCTACAGGGGTTTTCACAAAATAGCTTTAACATGCAGGAAGAGAATCTGGGTTCTACCAAATTTAAATTGTCACATACAGTTTGTTTCCCCCCTCCCCACAACATTTCCTTCTCCAACATCCCTACAAAAATACCAATATTTTTGTATTATAGTCTGCCTCAGTGGGAGCCAAACCTTTGGGAAGGCAGGGCACAAATGATCCCTTCACCATCCCTCAGTGCCACTTTCATCCTTCTGCCCAATATGCTGCTCTACTTACATTCCCTACAAGAGCTGCTGCTCTTATCTGTGATTTCTTCCTAATCTGCCATTGTAGTGGTTGTTCCCTTCTCAATCTGTGTCATATGCCACACACAGAGTGTGCCGGTGCCACAGGTTGGCCACATCTGATCTTACTAGACCTGGTTAGACTAAACTAGGGTGTTTGTCCAGGAAGTGAGAGGCATGGATTTATTTATTTTTCTTCATCCTCAGATCATAGGCTGTTCAAAGGCAGTAATGATGGCCTTGCTCTCAGCCCTTTTGGATTATATAATTGCATTTTGTGGAAATCAAGAAAGTACCTCTGTAGCCTAGCTTTCATCCATTACAGTAGGTGTAATAAGCTGGTGGGGAAATACTAGCAGTAGACTTCACACTCCAGGTTGGAGGGATCTTCAAGCTTTCAGGAACTGAAGTCAGATCCAGGATGTAAACCCTAATCATAGGTCTGCCTGGAGGACTGGGCTAGATGAGTTAAATAATTGGCTGGCCACAGGAAGTTAAAGGATCTTATGGAAGGCAGCTGGTGGAGACTGAGATAGAAGAGAGAGAGAGAGAAAGAGTGTGAGAGAGAGAGACAGAAGCTGGGAGCTAAACGGGAGAGTGATGAACAGAGAGAGGGAGGGGGAGACTGAGTCAGTATTAGGCACAGGGTATGAGAAGACTCAAGGCTGAAACACAAGTAGCAGCAGGACCCTGCCAGGAAACTGAGTCAAAGATTGCCTGAGAAGGGACGTGGCAGTGTGAGAAAGCATCAGGATGTCAGAAGCACCTTCTCTGGGCCTGTGCAGGACACAGAACTATAAGTACACCCTGCATATGTGATGTTAAATTTGTGTTATAGTCTTCTGGTATACACTTGTGGCACTTTCTGAGAAGCCACTGCACCCAGAAATGAAGGACTGAGCTATTTTTTTAGACCACGAGAGACTTAGTAACAGACTCAGCTAAGCAAGTCCACAGCCTGCTACATTTGGTGGAGAATGTGAACAGTTTCAAGACCGCTGCAGAATCTAAAGCGTCCGCATGAGATAAAGGACATTGTGAAAGTGAATTGAGAGTGAGCTGTGGCAATTTAAAGGGACCTGGGGCATGAAGGGCTGCTCATCATGGAAGTGGGAGACCTGTTCAAGTAGTGAGAGCAACTGTTCCTCCTGTGCTGGGAGTTGGAAAACATTAAGTGGGGAGTGCAGAGTAGTGTAAACCCCAATGACCTAGCCAAGCTACAAGGTGAGATATTGAAGTCTCACCTGTTTTCTGATGAGCTGCATGAGGTGGCAGCATGTCTGCAGTGGCTTTTGGAGGTGGAACACCAAAGCTGTGTGCAGGCAGAGGCCAAAGTAGCTGCCCTGAGCTGATAGCTGATGGCAGGGAGTGAAGAGAGTAAAAGCAAGGAGTTCAGATGTCTGTTGAGGCAGAGAAAAAGAAGGAGCTCAAGCAGCTGATTATGATTGAATCAGAAACAAAGCAAGAGTGGGAAGAGCACTCTGGAAGAAAATGACAACAGTTAATTTCAGGGCTGATGAGAGAGCCAAAATAAAGGAGTTGGAGGGCTAGCTGGATGCTTCAAGAGAAGACCAGCAAAGGCCTCCCAGGAAAGAGATGTGGTTTTGCAACAGAGGGAAGAGGTAGAGCTGGCAGCCCTGAGTTCTCAGCTTTAGCTTGTGGAGAAAGCCAAAATCACCAACCAAGCCATTTTTGAGGGAGATGGAGAGGGAGAATGCCACACTGAACTAGAGGATACAGGCCCTGGAGGCCAGAGTCCAGGTGCTCACTGAGAGGTGGCAACAGAGTGAGGTCCAAGCAGGAGAGCCTTAATCACTAAAATCCCAGCTCCCTAAAGCGAAGAACATGCAATCCTGGAAAGAGCCCTGTAGCAAGAACAGGGAGTGGACCACAAACTAAGAAGGATCCAAAAGAGAAAAGGGAAGACCTAAAAATCAGGGAGAGTGCTTTGCTGGGCAGAGAAGGAAGATGGGAAGCCTCTCTGTGCAGGGAAGTTACTGAAGGCTGCGATGGGAACCTGTGGACCTGAGCTGGGGCTGACACTGGGGCAGGCAGATAGCAACCCCACCAACAATTGAAGCCAGGTGAGAGACTGGTAACAACATTAGCCACAGCCAGGAAGAAAGATGCTAATATCTGGACCATGGCTGAACCAGACTGGAGCATTGCTTCCTTGGGGTCCACTGTGTTTATGAGGAACCTCAACTTCAGGGCCGTCTGGAGGAGGGTTACATGGATGTTTAGAATTGTGAGGTGTATGACTATCTGGTGGAACAAAGCCAGAAAGAACTGTGGTATGTGGACAGTAACATTTGTCCAGCCCAGGATAACACATTCATGGCAGCAACACTGAATAGACAGATGCTGTGCAGTCACCCCTTGGGGGTAAAAATGGACTGGGGACTGCTCTGTTAGAAAGTACTGGACAATAACACAGAAACCACATGCTCAAGAGAACTTTGGGGTGGAATATAGCTCTGACAGGGAACTAGCTCCCGTCCTCCACAGAAGAAGAGACAAAGGAGTGAGGGTTGACTTATGGGTCAGCCAGAAGGCTGTGTTAATTGTGGGTACAGTTGGGTGGTAGTCCCAGGGAGAAAAAGATCCCCAGGTTGGGGAAACAATTTGTTTTTTTGAATGGGCAGCAGGGAATGGGCATCCCAAGATTGGTAGTATGGTGGAGGGTTCTGTCAAGGCCACTAAGACAATAGTTGAACTAGGAAGGAGAAAGCTGCAGCCTGAAGTTGTTAACACTGTGCCAAAGCCCACAAGGAGAAAAACCCAGGGCCAGAGTGCCCCGAGCTAAAGTAAATGAGCAGCTAAAGCCATGGAGGTGATAGCAGTGGCCTGCAGGGGGGGGGGGCGGGGAGAGGGGGGTTAATATTATACCAAAGCCCACAAGAAGCAAAGTGCAGGGCTGGAGGATCCAAAAGCAAAATTAGAGATGGGTTTCCTCTCCCAAGGGGATGGAGGATAAAGCTATAGAAGAGGGTTCCCTTCTTGGGGACAAGACTATGTAGCAGGCTGGTTGGAAAAAGCTTGCAGCAAATTGTACGCTCCATGCTGGATGAGTCAGCAGGCTTGCAGGGACTACAGCCAACCGCTGGCAGAGAAACCTAATCCCAGGTCTTCCCAGAAGACTGGGTGAGCTGAGGTAGGTAATTGGGTGGCCACATGAAGTTAAAGGCTCTTAGTGAAGGGAGCTAGAAAAGAGACAGGGAGGGGAACTGAGAGCTAAGTGGAAGAGTGAGGAACAGAGTCAGTCAGTCAGCCTTAGACACAGTGGTGAGAGTAGAAGAGTGGCAAGACAGGAAGCAACATCACCACATAAGGGAACAGACTGAATACAGCCTGAGGGAACCTACAGTGACATTTGTTGTGCAGTCCAACCTCTCAAAACACGCTACTGTTGTGCAGTGACATAAGTGCACAGCTGCAGAGCACTTTAAGAGTGGCTGATCAAACAACAAATTAACCCTGATTCATAGATTCATAGATTCATAGATGTTAGGGTCGGCAGGGACCGCAATAGATCATCGAGTCCGACCCCCTGCATAAGCAGGAAAGAGTGTTGTGTCTAGATGACCCCAGCTAGATACTCATCTAACCTCCTCTTGAAGACCCCCAGGGTAGGGGAGAGCACCACCTCCCTTGGGAGCCCGTTCCAGACCTTGGCCACTCGAACTGTGAAGAAGTTCTTCCTAATGTCCAATCTAAATCTGCTCTCTGCTAGCTTGTGGCCATTGTTTCTTGTAACCCCCGGGGGCGCCTTGGTGAATAAATACCAATTCCCTTCTGTGCCCCCGTGATGAACTTATAGGCAGCCACAAGGTCGCCTCTCAACCTTCTCTTGCGGAGGCTGAAAAGGTCCAGTTTCTCTAGTCTCTCCTCGTAGGGCTTGGTCTGCAGGCCCTTGACCATACGAGTGGCCCTTCTCTGGACCCTCTCCAGGTTATCCGCATCCTTTTTGAAGTGTGGCGCCCAGAATTGCACACAGTACTCCAACTGCGGTCTGACCAGCGCCCTATAGAGGGGAAGTATCACCTCCTTGGACCTATTCATCATGCATCTGCTGATGCACGATAAAGTGCCATTGGCTTTTCTGATGGCTTTGTCACACTGCCGGCTCATGTACATCTTGGAGTCCACTAGGACTCCAAGATCCCTTTCCACCTCTGTGCCACCCAGCAGGTCATTCCCTAGGCTGTAGGTGTGCTGGACATTTTTCCTCCCTAGGTGCAGCACTTTGCATTTCTCCTTGTTGAACTGCATCCTGTTGTTTTCTGCCCAGTTGTCCAACCTATTCAGGTCTGCCTGCAGCTGTTCCCTGCCCTCCGGCGTGTCCACTTCTCCCCATAGCTTTGTGTCATCTGCAAACTTGGACAGAGTACATTTGACTCCCTCGTCCAAGTCGCTGATGAAGACATTAAAGAGTATCGGTCCAAGGACCGAGCCCTGCGGGACCCCACTGCCCACACCCTTCCAGGTCGAGACCAACCCATCTCCCACCTCATGGGCTCCCCACTCCCCCCTTCCTTAAGTTCAGGTTGAGGAAACCCCAGCCTGTAGCTTCTCTTTCCCCAGCCCCTCCATTCTTACAGACAGCACAGGAGACGGAAGTGGGGGGCAGGGCTGTATCAGCCCAGCCCAGATTGCAGGACAGACAGGAAGGCCTGATTCTCTCTGTTGCTCTTACAGGCAAATATCAGCTAGGTCGGGGGCGGAGGCAGGGGGTTGGCACTAACTCATGGCGCTTTGTACCAGTTTGAGCTAAGCAAGTTTCCAACCCAATACACTATGATACCAAGGTCACCTGCTCCAAAGAAAAATTATATGTCCTCTCTAATAACTGTTTCGGGGAATATGAAGAAACAGTCCTTAGTGGAGAGTAACTGGTGCAAAGCTGGTACCAGAAAGTCACTATATAGAGGTCACTAGAACCCACCTTGCTCTCCCTCTCTGGCTTTTCTGGGTCCCACACTGTTGTCTTTTCTGCCACACCTTTGTGTTACAATCTGACAGGGAGGCTGCCCATAGGGGGCAAAGGAGTTTTGTGTTAGGTCATATGCCCTTCCCTTGGCTAACACACACTGACTTTGGCCTACAGTCCTCTGGCTGAGTAGTCCATCCTCAAGTCCACTGTTGAGATCCGAGCCCCGAGCTTAAGCCTGGTTTCTCATGGGCTTTTGGGCCCTTGTCCCTGATCTAGCCTCTTGCAGGTTCTAGGCTTGTGCCCTCAGTCTTTGCTGTCTAATAGGGCTGTGCAAGGCTTCGGATTGTGATTCAGATCCAGGGCCACCTCGGATGCTTTGGTGTCTGAAGCACCATGCCCTGATCGAAGCACAGGCTCAGTTAAGCTGCCCGAAGTTGTTTGGGACTTCCAAAGTGCTTCGGAAATGCTTTGGATGCTTCAGATGCTGAAACTGAAAGTTAGAAGAGGGAGAGGGACTGATGCGTAGGTGGCCAGTAAGAAGGATTTCTCTCTGGCTGCCTTTCCATTTACAGTATCTGTGGGGAGGGACTAGAAACAGCATAAAAGCCTCTGTTTGGAGGCATGCTGTGCCTTTTCCTAGCTTGTTTCCTCTCAGGAACTGCTTGAGAAAGGAACCCTCAGACTCAAGCATTTCAACTTGCTTGCTGTACTCAGTAGTTGAATTTGCCTGCTCCTTTTCCTTGTTAGAAAGGATTGGGTAGGGTTTAGCTTAGCTTATCTTAGCTATTCAATTATTATTACTATGACTATTCAATTCATTTCTCTGAATTTATATTTGCTCTTTTTTTTCTTTTTTTTTTGGAAACTTTGAAAAAAGAAAAATATATTTTCCATGCCAGTGTGATCCATCACTATGCAGGGAGGCACACAGTTCGCGCGCGCGCACACACACACACACACACACACACACACTATAAAGGAAAATCAGATATTTATAGGAGAAGAAGACAGACAGACAGACAGCATACAATATTGACATAACTCTTAACACTGAAGCAAACAATCAAAGAAGACGCCAGTGCATGCACACAACAGAGGGAATAAAACACACAGTACTAAAGGATTGACACACACACAGACCTTTTGCAGCACAGGAAAGATCAATATGAAATGTGCTGGAAAGGCAGGTGCCAGGTCTTCTGGCAGGGGTGGGAGAGGGAGTAGGGGGAGACCTAGAGCTGCAAGCCCCACCCCCTGCCCCCCCAAAAACAAATGCATTCTCTTCCCAAGCAGCTATGACATCGGTGCTGCCAGTGGAAACAAGGAGGTGGAAGCAATGTCTGCACCTGACATCCCTGCACCTGCACCTGCATCACCTCTGCCCAGTCCAGAAGTAGACACCAGCAGTGGAATCACAGTTTCCTCCACCCCAATGTCATCTCTCAGTGTGAGCCCCCGCTACCAGAGGAGGAGCTGGAGCTGCAACCAGGGATGCTGAGCGTGCTAGCTCAGGCAATTCTGGGGACTGAGGGGGAATCAGAGTTTGTGCTCCACAACCCTCAAATTTCACCTAGACCTAGGTCTCCTCTGGAAAGCAGCACCTTGGAGGAGGCTGAGGTTGTGGAGGCAAGTGGCTCGGCTGAGGCAGCTCCTCCTGTTGTTGAGCCTCAGCCTGCTGAGGAGTAGGATAAGGCAGGATCCTCGCTCTCAACCCAGAAGCGGGGGAGTAGTTTAGTGTGGGATCATTTTGAGGTGGCAGATGATCCCCGGTTTGCCATCTGCCAACACTGCCAAAGGCATATGAGCCATGGCAAAGATGTGAGACACTTTTCCATCATGGTGATGCTGCTGCATCTGAAGACGCAGCACCCACTTGCCCTTCTTCCTGCTCAGCCTGGCATCAGTGCAAGTGTGCTGAAAGGGAAGTCCCTCACTTGCTCCAAAGCCCCCTTCCCCGCAAAGCAGAGGCAGGCCACCCTGGACCAGTGGGAGAAAGGTGGACAGAAAGGGGGGCACATTCCCAAGATGAGCGAGATCACCCAGGGCACTGAGGAGATGCTTGCTCTGGATAGCAAGTCCTTCTCCCTAGTTGAGCGGGCAGAGTTCAGGTGGTTCATAGCACTTCTGGCCCCATTTTGCAAAGTGCCCACATGCACTACCTCTAGCAGGACAGTGGTGCCCTCCCTGTATGAGGCATGCAGAAAGTACTTGAAGGAGGAGCTGCACAAGGCAGGGCCACAGATAGCTTTGCACTTCATTTCCAACATCTGGAGCAGCCTACCTCTCCCTCACAGGGCACTGGTGCAATCAGTCAGGCTGTCAGTGGGCTCTATTGAAAGCTGAGGTGCTGGATGAGTCCCACACAGCAAGGGAGATCATGGGGTCCATGAACCACATGGTACAGGGGTGGTTTGTTGGGCAGGCTGAGCTCACCTGTGGGTTCATGTTCACCAACAATGGGGCCAATATGGTGAAGGCTGTCCATGATGCCAACTTTGTGGCACACAGGGTGCACCTAATAGTGAGGGATGCCTTGGAGGGGGACAGGACTGCCGGTGATGGAGCCACCACCACTACTACTTCAAGTATGCCGGTTATGGAGACTCAGTGGAACTCCAGATGCCTGATGCTCAAAAGTTTGGTGGAGCAACAGAAGGACATCCATGAGATGGCCTTGCCTGGGGAGATTGGGATCAGTGGCCCCCTGAACAGAGCTGAGTGGGGTACCATCTCCCAGATCTTGGTGGTCCTAAAGCCCTTCCTTGAGACCACCAAGACCCCTAGCACTGGTGATGCCCTCCTCAGCCAGGTGATCCCCCTAGTGAGGGAACTGGGAAACCAAATGGAGAAGTTCCAGGGGATCAATGTTCCTGGCTCGGGCGGGCCACTGTCACCAGATGTTCAGGCACTGGTGACTGGTTCAGGCACTGGTGGGGCATCAGGAGATGGCCGGATCCATTGTGGTCCAGTACAACCCACATGATGGTGGGCATGTGCAACCTGAGTGTGAAGGGGAGCATGTGCACTGGCAACCCCAAAACCTGTAATCACTGGGCATAGGTGCTGGTCAACAAAGTCAGGGAGGCTGAAGTGCAGAGACGAGGGGTTGTGGAAGAGGGGGATCCACTTTCCCATGCCAGCACTCCCAGCACCAGCAATGGCTCCAGCACCAGCACTGGCACCGTTGCCAGCACCAGCCAGTTTCCTCCATGCCAGCCACTGCCAATGTGGGCCATGAGCATGGCTTCAATGCTGGGTTCCAAATGCACCAGACCCCAGACTTGGGCAGGTAACACTGAGGCTTCAGTGGCTATTTATCTCACTGAGGATGTGGAGCCACTGGACTACAACCTCTTGGTCTATTGGGCAAACTGCAGCCAGATATGGCAGGATCTGGCCACAGTTGCCTGGCAACACCTGTCCTGTCCACCGACCAGTTTTCCAAGCAAGAGGGTGTTCAGCATGCTGGGAATGGTGTGACACCCCACCGCACCTCCTTGGATCCTGCTTCAGTGGAGCAGCTGGTGTTTCTAAAGGTGAACCTCCCACTGCTGGGGTTCCCCAAGATCCATCTGCAAACAGGCTGAGTGGCACCCTCCTCACTCTGTCTGCACCAATTTCCTTTTTTGAGTTTTTTTAAAAAGCTAAGTAATGCACACTAAAAGCTAAGTGGGGCACACTGCCGTGTTGTGCAGAGACCCCAATGCCAGGAGGGGTGCACCTAAACAAACACACAGTGTTACCCACCCACATCAAGAGTTTGACCTGTCAGCAGTTTGAGGTGCAGGACTCCAGAAGACAGACTCCACCAGTGAGACGCACACAGCTGGCAGTCTCCATGGCCTGGCAGGGCCCAGCACCCAGGCCTGCACTAAATTCCAACCCCTGTGTGCCCCAAGACAGACGCAGTCACCCAAGCACCCACGTACATCACAAGTTTTGCCTGTCAGCAGCTTGAGGTGCAGTTTTCTCCAAACCCCTGAACCAATCTTCTTGAAACTTGGCATGCTTTGTGGCATCACCAGGAGCTACCACCCTTTCAGTTTTAACCCTCCTGGGGTGTAACATATAGATGTGACATGAGTTTTGCTTTCAAGAATTTGAGGTGCAGTTCTCCCCAAACCCCTGCACCTATCTTCTTGAATCTTGGCAGCCTTCATGCTCACAGCAGGTGCTACCAGCCCTGTAGGTTTCACCCAAATCAGAGAAAAAAAACAACAAAGTTATAGATATTTCACTGATCTCCCATTATAGCCTATGGCTGGATCTCCGAAGTGGCTCTGAAGCTTCGGAGCCGCTTCAGCCAGATCAAAGCGGCAAATCTATCTGGAGCTCCAGATCAGATCACTGACATCTGAAGCAGCTGGATCCAAAGTCAGATCAAATACCTGCCTACTCGCAAAAGCCTACTGTCTAACACCACAAACTTTCTGTGAACAGCACTGCTCCTTCCCCCCACCCCAACCCTTTTGAATGTTTTAGGACCTGAGGTCCTACCAGCTCCCTTCTCACGGCATGTATGCAGGATGTGTCCACATGGAAACACGCATGCCTCCTGAGTATGCTCTGTAGGCTGTGTTCAGGAGGGGTAAGTAATGAGGAGCATACACATGTTCCCAAGGAGAATGCAAGTCCTCGAATTTTACCTAGCAAGAAACCTTGCCTAGTGGGTATCCAATCCCAGGTGAGAAGGAGGGTCCTCCCATGTTTTCACCCAAGATCTTCATGGTTAAGGCACTTTCCCAGAAATAAATAAACTAAGGATCAAATTTCCCTACCAACCAGGGAGGGTTCCAACCTGAATTGCTCTGACTTTGTCTCACAGTGCTGTATTTACCAGACCACAGGTTAGATAGCATCCAAGGAGGTTGTCTCACCCTGCGACAGGGCTACAGTTTGAAGACTTGCATTCAGTTATGTGTGTTCAGAGCCACAGACCTACCCAGCCAGAACGCACCCCCTCTGTATGTCCAGTACTTCTGTGGGCAACTATACATCAACAGTAAACACAGAGTAGGAGTGCATGAATTGTGCAAAACAACAATTATGCATCTGAGTGGTACTTGGGTAGATAAAGTGAAATAGGATTTAAACCTCCAGCACCTCCAGCTGTGGTTTAAATGAAAGTGGGCAGAGTCTCAGGCTTCTTCCTTGCTACCCAGCTGGCCAAAAACTCTTGCATCTTTGCTTGCAAGGTGGCCCAGCTACTCCTAAAGAAAAGATGACTGCCACCTACCCAGTCTATTGTAGTGCAGAGTCTATTGGAAAGGACAGTCTCCAGGAAAGGGACGTTACGGAGGATTTCACTTCGCTAAGATGAAGGAGGACACAGAACCCTTGTCTCATTCCCTAAAGGAAAACTCCAATCTCTAGCCTAATCTGCAGAAGATGCATTGCAATGTCACCCATGAGAAGCAGAATTAGGGGCTCTGGATATCAAGGGAATGGAGGCACTGGATGCATCGATTGAGTCAGGAAAAGAAGATTTGGAGTGGGCCAGGAGTTCAGAGAGGCAGAACATGCCTCTTGTTAAACAAGGACAAAGATGATAATGCTTCTGAAAAATTCTTCGCAGGCTCCTAAATGACAGCATTGGTTGTATGATAATCATAGGTGCCTAACCTCATAGAACTACACCAGGTGCCTAAAACATGAGAGGTCATATGCCTCAGTGGAGCTGCCTATGTGACCAATCTGAATTGTTCTCCAACTGCAGGCATGGCAATACCCTCAAAGGACTATAACATACACTAGCAAATGTCTACACAGTTTTTACCTGAGATGACATGCAGAAATATATTCATGATGAAAAGCCCTAATGTGATTTCACCAAACATGGTCTGTAACAATACCTCCTTGGATTATTGATTCTGACTACTGGCGTTGGGAGTACAACAAAAATGGACAGTGATTTTGCAAAGCACAAATTAACCTGGCAAGGTAAATGACTCATGGTACAATATTAAAAATAATCCTAAAGATATTGAAATTGCAGGCATTTCACATCATACATTTCACGGGTAACACCGGGGTGTGTAGCACAGCACTAAGGTGGGTACACAGCACTTGATCTAGGAGATAGTCTGCAGGGAGCAGGCACAGAATGATTCACCACAGCACTGAGTGATGCCATACTACATGCATATTTCCAAATCAGTCATGTTATGGTGAGAGCAAATCCCAAATGTGCACATTCCCTTGGGGTACTGGGACAGTTCTTTTCTCCATGGCCATGCTGGGCTGTGTGGTAGGAGTGATGGTAATGCTATCTGGAACAGTTATTTTCCTTTTAATTGAACTCATAGACAGGGAAGGGAATCTTGTCAAGACCAGGTCCCAAAGGGACCAAATATAATTTCTTAACAACTAGTTGGCAATCTGGGCCTCAGGAAAAAAAAAATCTACCAGGTTATATAGAACTGAGGCAAATACATCAGAGTCATTTCTGCTCTGGATGTCTCCCTCCCTTGAGGTTCAAGATTTTTTATTCAGCAGAGCAGCAGTCAGTTACCCTATTTAAAAATGATTCAGATATGAAATGGATGTACACTCTCTCTTTCTCCTCTCACTCTCAATCTTATAGAAGAGAAGAAGGAGGTAAGAAGCATTAACAACTTGTATTTCCTGAATCTTGTTTTCACTGTTGGTGAGTTTCTTCATTTGTATTTATATGTAATATGTGATACTCATTTTGAAGTCACACGGTAAATGCAGTCATGGGGAATTCAGAATTTCCAGCCTCCTCCCCAAGGTTACAGTGTAGGGCACAAGGATGTCTGAAGAAAAAGGTAAAACTTAGTTTCTTTAATAATTTCCTATATTTTTCAACTAAAAAAAAAAAAGAAATGGATGTGCCCTGGACTTCCTCTCAGATATTATTTGTATTTATTTATTGACTTTTACCTAAAAAATATTACTGTTGAGTTTGGCCCCTTATTGTACCCTATCAGTTTAATTTCTCTGAAGGCCAGAGTGTACATTTCCTCCTCTAATGAGAACTTTTGTAAATGTCCATCTGGTCCCTTCTTTACTGCACTAGACCATTATACTCCCCCCCCCCCCATGTTATATAATATTCTTCCTATGTTCTCTTTCTTGCAAATTCCACTCTTTCATCTATATCCAGGCTCTGTCAGTTCATAGGATGCTGAAGTGCCTCCCTTCTACCCTGATGTACAGTAAGTATCTCCACACTGTTCAAAATTATTGCAGTGTAAGAAGAAGCTCTTCCCAGTGGCCAACAGTAGAAAAGGCAGACCTTAGTCTAGCCTAGAAATAAAGATTTTTACTGTCCAGGCTGATCATGGAGTAGGATTGGAGCCTTTTAAAGCTGTGATGATCCATGTCTGAGATGCAAGTCTTTTTATGGGAAATCTAGGATTGGACCAAATGTACAGCTGGGGGAGATGTTAGATTTGCTTTCAGGCATCAAGTGCCCTTCCTCACACCACTTCATGCTTCAAATGTGGTTCAAAACTTCTCCAGCCTATACAGTAGGCTTCATATAAAGGCACTTGGGGTGGGGAGTCCTGCCTCTAAGAGATTGATACCAAATCCTGACAATATCAGAGAGTGATCAGGGAGTGATTCACAGTGTGTTTGGTTCAATAAAAATCACTGAAGTTGTGGATACAAAAGATAATGTTTCCACAGAGTCCAGCAATTTATACTCTTTCAAACTGGAAAATAAAGGAGCCAAAAAAGTTAAAGGAACCGAACATTCTCCTTCCCAAAAGAGAAAGAGAGGAAAGGCAAACAGGAAAGATGAATACATTTGCTTTGTCAAAGCAGTCAGAGAAATGTATTTCAGAGTCAAATGTCTGCCACCAGAAATTTCCAGCCCATGCCCATCAAGTTATTCCCATTGGTTGACATGAATAGGAGTGGAAAACCAGGGCGGCTTGCTTTCAGAGTTGTGTCCGTCTCAGTAATCCACCCTCTTTCTGGCTCCTTCCCACCCTGACACTGCATATTTCTTTTTGTTGGCTTCCCAATGGACCAGCTTCAAGACAAGTGGGCCTGGTTAAACTCCCACCTACAAGACAAAAACAAGAAATGGATCCCCCTAGACCAGTGCTCTAATGATTTGGCTATCAGGATGCTGGGTGGCAAAACCTTCCTCCTCCAATACCATTTTTTTCTTTTCTTGATGACAGCTTGTCTCCAAGTACACTGTCAGCAAATGCTATATAGAGATGTGTGTACCTGGATTCTCCCATCTTTCCTGAAAGGAGAAATAGAATCTCAAATCTGCATGAATGCCAATAGGCCACTCATGAAGCTACATTTAGACATGTAAGCAATTCTAGGATGAGTGAAGTTGAAATGTAATTTGGTTCTCAGACTTAGAATTTGGTGGTCACTTATCCTTTAAGAGGCAGCTCTGTCAGAAAATGTGTTTGGAAGTTGTCTCAATATACGGAGCATTTATGAAAACACAGACAGAGGTGTTTTGAATGCTGTGCAACTATAGTGGATATGAACACACTATTTGCTTGCAATGCCCATATTCATGAAGTCACAGCTACTTAATTTCTAGGCTGTGACAATGTATCAATTGAAATAGTTGTCGGCTTAGGTCTATGAAGATGTGTTCTGTGAAATACTTAAATATACCAGTTTAGGATATTGTTGTCATAATCACCATTATCATCATCATAACTAGTTATTTTTAAGGACATGTTGCTTCTAGCCCCACAAAATTGAAAAGAAAACTAAATCATATTTCCTTCTCTCCAACCCACAGTCTATCTCCTTTTCTCCCTTTCCAGTTACACAGTTCTCTCTCATTGAGAAGGTATGAGATTTCTTTAAACTCTTTGTCATGCCATCATGGAGAGATGGATTTTATGTAAGACAAAGCTGTAGAAATAAACCAAAGACAAGAAGAAGCTCAAAGATTTGAGAAAGCTATTTTTTCCTCATTAGTGATAGTTACCTCATCAAAAAATCTTGCTTTCATTTAAGATAATTAGAAACACAGAGGTTTAGACGGAATGAAGAAAGCTCTTTACATAGAATTTTCCTGACCCAGAAGTGGAGAAGTAAACTTTCTTCATGGCAATTGTTATATTTATGTACTCCCTTCTTTTCTAGGTCCAAGGTTTGGTGAAAAAAAAATGTCCACAGGGAACTACATGTTTGTCAGCTATTTTGTTCTGTCAGGTGTTTCCAGTGACCCACAGCTCCAGCCTTTCCTTTTTGTGGTGTTTCTACTTATATATGTAGTAACTGTCATAGGGAATGGGGCAATCATGGTGGTGATAATGGCTGCTCCTCACCTTCACACCTCTATGTATTTTCTCCTGTCACATTTATCCTTCCTTGATATCTGCTACACTTCAGTCACTGTCCCAAAGATGCTGCAGAATTTCTTGGTAGAGAAGAAAACCATTTCTTTTGATGGCTGTCTTGCCCAGATGAGCTCGATTCTTCTAGTGTCCTGTACAGAATTGTTCATACTATCAGCGATGGCCTACGATAGATATGCTGCCATCTGTGACCCACTGCGTTATTTGAGAACTATGAATAAGCAAGTCCACATAAGACTGGTGGGTGGCTCATGGCTGGTTAGTATATTATATGCACAGATAAACACAGTTCCCATGTTACATTTACACTTCTGTGGGCCCAAGGAAGTGAACAATTTCAGTTGTGAGCCTCCGTCTTTACTAAAAGTGTCCTGCACAGAGACCTTCATCAGTAAGATGACACTTTTCACTTCAGCTATGATTTTGGGTTTGACCTGCTTCTCCATCACCCTGGTCTCTTACATCTGCATCATCTCCACCATCCTAAGGATACATTCAGCTAAGGGTAGGGGTAAGGCCTTCTCTACCTGCAGCTCCCACCTCAGTGTGGATGTTCTGTATTATGGGGCTGGCATGTTTCGATGTCTGAGACCCACTCCAGCCTCTTCAGTCATTCTTGACAGACTCTTCTCTATCCAGTACAGTATCTTAACTCCCATGTTAAATCCTATCATCTACAGCCTCAGAAGCAAGGAAGTGAAGGCAGCTCTGGGGAATATATTGTGGAAAATTAAAGACATGTGAATTTGAAAAGAATGCCATATGTTAATGGAAACTGATGCTTAAAATATTCTGCCAGGTACAAGGGTGGCATGGACATTTAGTCTATAAACCCTGAAGTTCTCCCTTAAGGTTAGGAATGTTTGCATTGTCATTTCAATACAGTGTTTTCTGAAGGTGCTATAGGAGTAGAGATGCATGAAAAGCATGCATTCTGTTGAAGTAACCTGTGTCACAACCCAAAGTTGTGATTTTTTGTTTGTGTTCGGCACTGCTAAATTATTTTCCCGCTAAATTGCAGCTTCTTTGCACGGTGGAGTTTTCTGCTGCAGAAGAGAACCCCGGTGCAATGAAGAATTTCCTGCCAATTTGTAGCTTTCTTTGCATGGCGCATTTCTTTTTGCTTCTAGGAAATGCTTGGTGCAAAGAGTTCCCGCCATTTGTATTCAAATTCGAGCCACATTATTGGTTCACATTAAATTATGCATACGTGGTGGCTAGCGATTGGCTTGCTAGCTGTATAAAGAGCTTGGGTGGTTTCCGCCCAAGTCGGAGTGAGAGAGAGAAAGAAAAACCTTCGCCTTGTGTGAAGATCTCTAAGCACTGCGGATCCTTACGGACCCAACGCATTTCTTAAAAGGCAACAGCGGCCTGACCAGCCTCTGGCCTTTCCCCGTCGCTGATAGATTCCTAGACGTATCCCTTCCTGTACGAAAAGAGACGAACCCACGGAACTTCAACAACTCCGTGGGAGAGAGCGAACTTGTCGTAATCTTCAAATGAGGATTTAAGCGGAGCTGTGCCTGGAAAACTGTCCAGCCTACACCACGACCATCTTTGGTGTAAGTAAACGATCTTTAAATCAACCACTACGCGTCCGTGACTAATTCTAGCTCACCCCGGTCTTCTCCGACCCCGCGTGCCCGGGCTGCTGGCCACAGCCCGCGTGCGCAAAACGGTCCCGGATTGCTCCCAGCCCACACAACCTGTAGCTGAGAGTTTATAAAACAGTTAAACTTTTCTATTCCAGTTTTTATTTTTCAAAGTGAGAATGAGTCTTCAAGCCTTGTGATGAGAATGACTTAGGAAAACTAATTCCAGCTGTAGAGAAAACTACCCCCTGAAATACTCCATATTCTAGAGGCTATTGAATAGAGAACTTTCAAAATGTAGTGTGTTCCCATTGCTTGATTTAATATCTCTGATACAGTCTATAAAGTGTACCTTTACTCTGACTTCTTCCTAGATTGAAACATGATTAATTTCTTCCCTCTCTTACTTTTCAGAATGTTCTATTGGGCAGTAGGGCTATGCGGAACTTCAGCAGCCATTTCATTTTGGAGATGTTTTGGCCTGTTTCAGTACCCAAAATACTGAATTTGAAATGAAACTGAAGGTGCCAAAACTCTGCAAAACAAAACAAACAAAACCATCCAAAATGTTTTGTGTATGTTTTGGATGTTAGGGAATGTTTCAGAGGCAGACTTATGGGGAAACAAACTCAGAAGAGGGAGGGGAAATGTGGGGCAGAGAAGGACTGCTCTGATATTGACATATGTAGTAGCTGACCAGTGTCTGAATTCTGTCCCTGAGGTCCCTTCCAATCCCAGTGCTGTGGGGGAGGGACAGAGAAACAGCATATAACACTCTGTGTAAAGCCTTTATCTGCCTTTTGTGGCTGTCTCTTGAAGCACGAGCAGCAGAGCACAGCATCTGAAGTGTCTAGGCTGGTAGCAGTAGGTATTCTGTTGCTACCAAGTTGTAGCCAGCCATTAGCCAATCCTTTCTTACTTACCCTTGCCTACCATCCCTATTGTTAATCCCTTTCAATTATTTCTGCCCCCAAAATCCTGTTATTTATTCTTGTTATTTTTTTTTTCATCCCAAACAAAAAAGAAAGCTGTGTTTTGCCTGCCAGTGTGTCATTCCATCTCTGTGCAGGAAAGCACAACACATATAAATTATACACACACTTTCCAGCACACCAAACATGAAGCGTGCTGGAAAGGCAAGTGCCAGGTCTTCTGGGAGGGGGCAGAGGGAGAGCTGCAAGTCCCCGTCCCCCACCCCAAACTTAGATACACCCTCTTCCCTAGCAGGCATGAGGTTTCTGTTGCTAGTGGCAGCAAGGAGGTAGAAAATGTGTCTGCACCTGCACCATCTCCACTAAAACCAGCAATAATAACCCCTAGCACCACTAACATGACAAGGACCAGCATAATAGTCTCCTCCACCCCAATTTCAGTTCCCAGCCTGAACCTTCCAGTGCCAGAGGAGAAGCTGGATCTGGAACCAGGGGAGCTCAGTGCCATAGCTAGAGAAGTTCTGGGGAAGGAGGAGGAATCTGAGTTTCTGCTCCACACCCCTCAAAGTTTCCGTAGAGCTAGGTCTCCTTCTCTGTAAAGCACCATGGAGGAGGTTGAGGCTGAGCAGGCAAGTGGCTCAGCTGAGTCAGCTCCTCCTGTCATTATGCCTTTGCCAGCTGAGGAGGGGGATAAGACTGGATCCATACCCGCACCAGAAAGCAAGGGGGTAGCATAGTGTGGGATATTTTTGAGGTAGCAGATGATCTCACATATGCTATCTGCCTGCACTGCTGATACAAGACCAGCTGGGGCAAGGATGAAAAACACTTCGGCACCATGGGGATGCTCATGCATATCAGGAGGCACCACCCCCTTGCCTTTGATCCTCCTAAGCCTGGCACCAGTGGGAGTGTGGCCAAAGGGAAGCCCCCCTCTCACTCCAAAGCCCCCATCCTCCAGAAGCAGAGGAAGACCTGGACCAGTGGGGGAAAGGTGGAAAGAAAGGGGGACACATTCCAAAGGTGAGCAAAGTCACCCAGAGCACTGGGGAGATGCTTGCTCTGGATAGCCAGCCCTTCTCCTTAGCTCAGGAGCCAGGGTTCAGGTGGCTCATGGTGCTCATGACCTCATCATACTACATGCCTGCATGTACCACCTTCAGCAGGACAGTCGTGCCCTCCCTGTATGAGGCAAGGAGGGAGTACTTGAGGGAGGAGCTGCACAAGTCAGGTCCGTAAGTAGCCTTGCACTTCACCTCAGACAAGTTGAGCAGGTGGGGTGGAGATCATGCCTACCTCTCCCTCACAGGGCACTGGTGCGATCAGTCAGGCTGTTGGTGGGCTCTCCTTCAAGCAGAGGTGATGGATGAGTCCCACGTAGCAACCAAGATCATGGGGGCCATGAACTGCATGGTGCAGGGGTGGCTCATTGGGAAGAGCTGGCTCACCCATGGGTTTCTGGTCAGTGACAGTGGGGCCAATATGGTCAAGGTGGTCCATGATGCCAACTTTGTAGGTATCCACTGTGTGGCACACAAGTTCCACCTTATAGTCAGGGATGCCTTGGAGGGGGACAGGGCTACTGGTGAGGTTGCCGTCACAACCACCCAGGTCATTTCAAAATGCAGGAAGATGTCAGTCTACTTCCACTGGAGCATCAATGGGGACAAGATCCTGTGGGACAAACAGGCAGAGCTGAGCATCCCACAGCACAAAATCATGCAAGATGTGGAGACTTGGTTGAACTCCACAGACTTGATGCTCAAAAGGCTGGTCAAGCAACAGACGTCCATCCATAAGATAGCCTTTCTTGGAGAGATTGGTATCAGTGCCCCCCTTAACAAAACAGAATGGGGTACCATCTCTTAGATTTTGGCGGTCCTCAAGTCATTCCTCAAGGCCACTAAGAGCCTCAGTGCTGGTGATGCCCTCTTTAGCCAGGTGATTCCCATAGTGAAGGAGCTTCAGAACTAAATGGAGAAGTTACATGGGAATTGATGTTCCTGGCTGGGGCAAGCCGCTGTCACCAGAGATGCAGGCACTGGTGAAGTGGCTGAAGGAGGGCATCAAGAAATGACTGGATCAATTGTGGTCCAGTATGGTCCACATGCTGGAGGGTATGTGTGACCCAAAGGTGAAGGGGAGTGTGTGCACCTGCAAAACCATGGATCACAGGATGGAAGTGCTGGTGAACAGAGTCAGGGAGGCAGAAGGGCAGAGGTGGGGGGATGTGGAGGAAGGAGAACCACTGTCCCATCGCAGCACTCCATCCACCAGTCTGTCACCTCAACCACAGGCAATGCCAATGTGGGTCATTGGAATGGCTTCCATGTTTGGTCCAGAGGCACCAGACCCTAGAACTGGGCAGGTAGCACTGAGGTCTTGGCAGCTACCTATCTCACTAAGGATGTGGAGCTGCTGCTCTACGACCCCTTGGCCTACTGGGAAAGCCACAGCCAGATGTGGTAGGATCTGGCCACAGTTGCCTGGGAACACCTGCCGTGTCTACCAACCAGTGTTCCAAGTCAGAGGGTGTTCAGCATTGCTGGTTGTGACACCCTACCTCACCTCCTTGGTTTCTGCTTTGGTGGACCAGCTGGTGTTTCTTAAGGTGAAACTCCTGCACACATACACATGTAATATGAGTTTTGTTTTGAACAATTTGAGGTACAAGTTCACAGAATCCCCTGAATCTATCTCCTTTAAACTTGACAGGCTTCATGCCCTCCAATGGTGCTACCATCGCTGCAATTTTAAGCTGAATCAGGCAAGAAATGACAAAGTTATAGGCATTTTAGTGAGTCCCCAGTATAGTCTATGGCTGAAGCACCAAAACAGCCCTGAAACTCTGAAACAGTCTCAGCTGGATCAAAATGGAACTGAAATGAATCACTGTCCCTCTGAAATGGCCAAATCTAAAACTGAATTGAAACATAGCCATTTCGCACAGCTCTACTGGGTAGCTAATATGGCTCATGTTTTAATATGACGGCCATTATGATATCACTATTAGGTACCCTATTCTCTCTTGAGGACTTCAAGTGTTGGACTCTGGGCATAGAATCTACAGGACTGTAGCTTACTTCAAAGAGGAACATTTTGACACCCGAGTCCTCTTTTGGATTTAATCTATAGGGTTCAAGACCAGACCTTTCAGTAACATAGTATAATGTCTGGAGTCAAAGGCAGTTAGATAGCACTCCATAAACTCTGTGTTGAGCTCATCCTATTGTATGACTAAAACATTTCTTCCAGAAAGTCATCTCATCTTGATATGACAACATTCAACTCATGACCAACATTTCCATCGGATGTTTACCCCAGTTGTCAATTCACTTTCCATGTTAAAGGTCAAAGCTTATTTAATTTGTATGTCTTTTATTTCTACTTCCAGCTACAGGTTTTGTCTCTCTTTGCTAAGGTACAGATATTTGGTACCTTTACTAATCCATGAAAGGCAGGGAGATAAATTCCTTTCCTCTTACTTTTCACAAAGAGACTTGTGCAGACATCCAACCATTGACTGAGGCCCTCAGGCTTCCAAATTTAAATTTGTCAATTCATATGTGCCCTATGGTGACACTTAGCTGATGTAGTCAAGTAAGTCATGCATATTATTGACTAAATTGCTGTTTTGTTTTCTGTTCCTATGCATCACTCCTATGGCCAGCATTGCCCCTATAATCCCAACCTCCCCTGGAGGCCTTGTGCATAATGCCCTGTACGCTTTTGAAAATATTATCAAATGTGGGTTTTGCATGACAAAAGCTCAATGACCAGGTGAATTCACACCTTAAAGGGGTCATTGAGGAAGTTTGGGGCAGCAGAACCCTGTAATAGGGATATAATTTTGCCCTATTTGTGGTTTGCACTCTGGAAAGTTTTCCAATACTCAACAGAGTTCTCCCCTTTTGAACTCCTATATGGGAAACAACTGTGGGGTATATTGGACCTCCATCAGGAGGCATGGTAGACACAGTGCCCAAGACCCCAGAATAGAGCACAGTATTTTCTCCAATTTAGGGAACATCCAGGTCTTGCAGAAACATTCACCCAGGAATATCTCCATATGATGCAAGAGACTCTGAAGCAACATTATAATAAAAATGCCCAACTTTGGGTATACCAATCAGGGGAGTATATCCTGTGTTTACTCTCCCAGTGCAAAGTAAGCTGTTAACCAAAGAAAGGGGTCCTCTGAGGTTATAAGATGATTTGGGGAGATGGATTATGGAGTTCGCCTACTGGGGAGGTGCCATGCAACCCAACAGATTATGTTTGCATCCTGAAGTCATGGTGGGACTTTGGAAATCCTCAACGCTTCAGTGTGTTTTACAGTTAAAAACTTTCCCCCTGTTGACTACTACACATGTGCACTTCATGACAATACCTACTACTTTCTTTTAAAATCAATAAGATCAGAAATGAAAGCAATATCGCCAGCAGCAAGTCCGTAAGTAGTCTTCTCACTAAGCCCCAATTTAATACACCTCTAAGTTTCCCCAATTCAATCCTATCCCACCTTGATTAAGTCTCTGAAATATGTTTAATTGTACCACTTGTATAACATACCTTCATTTTAATTTTAAGATTAAGTTTCATAAAGCTGACGGGAGGAGGACCACCCACCTCTCTCCTTTATTAACATACGCTTTGTATCAATGTTTTTTTGGGGACACAACCTCACTCAAATGTTTGATCTTAGATGCTTTATGTACAACCTAAGTGCTTTACAGGTGAAATAGAACATAGGTCTACAGGGGTTTTATTGTTCTGGTATGGGGGGTGCAAAAATCTGGAAAATGGGTGGAGCCAACAGCAGCACCAATCTTCCCAGCACTGGGTGCGGGCTGCGCCTAGCACTGGTCCCAGGTGGCAGCAGCAGCCTCCTGTCATCCAGCAGGCAGATCAGGGGCTGCATCTCCAGGAGGAGTCTGTCACAGCCCTGCAGCCCTCCCGGGGGTGTGGGCAGGAACCAGATCTGCCTGCCGGATGACAGGAGGCTGCTGCTTCCAGCTGGGACTGGTGCTGTGGACAGCCCACGTCAAGTGCCAGGAAGATTGGTGCTGCCACTGTCTCTAGCCGGCAGCGACAGCATGCTGTCATCCAGCATGCAGATCCAGAAGGCTGCATCCCTTGGAGGACTGGGGGCTGTGCCAGAATCCTCCTGGGGGGCACAGCCCCAGATCTGCACCAGATGACAGGAGGCTGCTGCTGCTGGCTGGGACTGGCACTGAAGCCAAGTAAGCCCGGCTTCGAAACGTTTCAAAACTTTCGAAGCGTTTCGAGTGCCCTTGTTTCATTTTGAAGCTGTTTCAAAGGCTTTTGTTTCATTTCAGCTTCACTGTTTTGAGCTTGAAACACATCGAAACAGCTTCAAAATGAAACACCTGGCAAAATTTCACACAGCCCTATTGGGTATGTATACTAAAAAAGTTTTACCCTTACACTCTGGAAAATAGGATTTGCAAGAGCCAGACACTTAATGGGGAAATTAAACCAGCTATTAGGAAATGCAGAAGAGAAGAGCATAGATAGAATGACCTTTAGTTGTGGGGCCAGAATTTCTAAGTACCTAAACTACCACTAATATTAAGGCAGAAAGGGGAAGGGATATGACCTGTCACCCAGGAAGTGGGATTCCTAATGTCCAGAGTCTCTTCAACTTGAAGGCAATCAAACCCCTCCTCTGACCTGAGCACTTTTATCACTGAGTTATTGGCTTAGATGGTGTAGCACTTTTCCACTTTTCTCATTGGGCCAGAGACATTTTCTGTAATGATGATAAGACTCGGGAAAGGAAAACCACACAGAGGACAGATGACAACCCTCTAGCCTAGAGCTTCTAGCACTCATGCTGGGAGAAGCTGTTGAGTAAGTCCTCCTCACAAGCCAGTTTCCTGTTCATATCTAGGACCTATTTAATTATAATAGATAAGCAGGCCAGGAGGCAGGGATAAACCTAAGGAAATCCCTTTTCAGTTTTGTTGAACTAAGCAGCACCTACAGCTATGGTTTAAAAGCAAATAGAGAATCCAGCTCTTCCTTTCTTGCTGCTCTTCTGACCATAACTCTACCATCTTTGCCTATAAGGTAGCTCAACTCCTTCTACAGACTTCACTAAGAATGGAGATGCTGGATGCACACCTAGAATCAGTGGGTGAAGCTTCAAAGCTCTTACAGGTTCCTAAATGTCACCATTAGTTGTATAAGAATCATAGGTGCCTAACCATCCCTGTATAGACCAGGTGCCTAATCTTTGAGAGCTGTAATGCCTCAGTGGAGATGTCAATGTTACCAATGTGGATTGTTCTCCAAGTGTAGGTATGGCAATATCCGAAAGTAGCACTGCCAAATGGCTACGTAGTCTTTCCCTGACATGATATACAGTGATATAGTCATGATGGAGAGCCCAAAGGGACCCTGTTATTTCACTGAAGGTAATATTTAAGAATTCTTTTAGGCATATTGAGATTGATTACTGGCAAGGGAAATCCAATAAAAATGGGCAGTGGTTTTGCCAGGCAGAAATCTGTAAGGGTAAATGATTCAAGATAGTACAACGCAATCATTGTAGAGATATTGAAATAACAGGTCTCTCAGCTCATATAATTTAGTGATAGTGTTGATGTGTAGTTACAAAGCATCTGGTCCAGGAGGCTGTGTTAAGGGAGAAGGTACAGAATGACTCACCCCATAACTGTGTGGTGCTATACCACAGGCATATTTCCAACCCAAACATGTTAAGATGAGAGAAAAATCCAAAGACTGGAAATTCCCTTGAGATGAGGGGGCAGTTATTTTTTCCCTGGCCAAACTGGGCTGTGTGGTGCCTTTACCATCACACCTATTTGGAACAGTTCCATTTCTTTTAGTGCAATTCATAAACAGCGAAGGGAATCACCTCAAGACCAGGTCTCTAAGGGACCAAATATTCTTTCTTAAGAACTAATTGGTTATCTGGGCATCAGAAAAAAAAAAAAAAAAAAGAATCCAGCTGGTGATATAGAACTGATTTAAATACATAACATTCGTTTCTGTTTTGGATTACCCCTGCCCATAATGTTCCAGATTTTCCCATTCAGAAAAGCAACAGGGAGTTCTCCTATTTAAAATAACTCAGGTATGTAATTTATTTTTGCTTTCTCTCTATCCTTCTAGTTACAGAAGAGAAGAATGAAGCAGGAAGTATTAACATATCCTATTCCCTGGCATCTTGTTTGCACTCTTAGGTGAGTAATTCATATTGTATTTCTACATAATATGCAATAAAAAATTTACATTGTAAAGGCAGACATGGGAAGTTTAGCATTTCCAGAAGCCTCCATGAATTTGCATACAGCGTAGAGTATAAGAACCTCTAAAATTAAAGGTCAAACTTGGTTTGTTTAATAATTCCCCATATTCTTTCAATCAGAACATGACCTGGGCTTCCTCTCAGTTATTATTTTTTAATTTTAATTTTCAGCTGAAAACTCAATATACCTCCTTCATGTACACTATGGTTTTAATTTATCTTCAGGGTAAAGAGTGTACTTTACCTCCTCTAATGAGAACTTCTTGGAAGGTCCATCTGATACTTTCTTTCTCAACCAAACCATTATACTTAACCCCCACCCCGCAACTGCCCCCATGTCACAAACTATATCTCCAAAGTCCCTTTTGCTGGAAGTGCCAACTTCATCTGCATCCAGAATCTGTCTGTTTATAAGCTATTTAAATGCCTCCTATCTACTCTGATGCTCAGTGGTGTCAGCACACTGATTTACACTATTCCCAAGTAAAAAGGAACTCTTCTTTGTGGGCAACACTGATAGTGGCAGACCTTATTTTACCTTAGAAATAAGGAGGTTCAGCCTCCAGGAGTAGCCTCCATGTAGTAGGATTGGAATGGTTGGTAGCTGTGATGGTCCACAAAATGTCTGAGGGGCAAAGCTTTTTTGTCATATCTATTACTGCACCAACTCCATAGTTGGGAGAGCTGGTAGACTAGTTTTCAGGCATCAAGTGCCCTTTCTCATGCCACTTGATGCCTATAATATTATTTAAGACCTCTCCAGATTATACAGTAGGTCTATTAAATATACTGCAAAAATAAATAAACAAATAAATAAACAAATAAATAAAAACAAAAACTTGCTTCCAAGAGAACCACACGGATATCAGAAAAAAACAGAGATTGATCAGGAGTGTTTAACCTTATGTTGCATCTAAGGGGGGGGGGGGGGGAATCAATTAAATGCATTATACAAAGGGTACTGCTTTGATAGAATTCATCACTTTTTACTATGTCAGGCTTGAAAATAAATGATCCAAACGGGTAAGCTGAATCTACCATTTACTCTCTCAAAAGAGAGGAAAGGAAAGCAGGAAGGTGAGTAGACTCTTGCTCTGGCAAATCAGTCAGAGAAAAGCATTTCAGTGTGAAATAGGTGCTTCTAAGAATGTCCTATCCATGCCTACTCACTTTTTCCCCGCTGTGTGACTGGAAAGGGAGTGGAAATCCAGGGCTCACTCTCTTTTGGACTTGTGTCCATCTCAGTAATCCATTCTCTTTCTGGTTCCCTCCCATCCCAGCACGACGTACGTTTCCTTGCTGGTTGCCCAGTGGAAGAGCTTCATGAGAAGGGTGCTCGGTCCAAATCCTGCCTATAGGACAAGGACAAGAAATTGATCCCTCCAACCCCCTAGACCAGCGTACTAATTGATTCAGCTATTGGACTACTAGCTTGGAGAACCCTCCGTCTCCAGAATGTTTACCTTTCTTTCATGTCTGTTTTTCTCTGACTACACTGTTGGCAACTGCTATGCAGTTCTGTGCCCACCTAAGATATCCCTTCTTGCCTGGGGGGAAGGGGGAAGGATTTAAAGAGAGTTCTAATTATGTAGACACATAAGGACCTGTAAGAAATTCTTAACTATTTAAGATGAAATGGAATTTGATTCTCAGAATTAAATTTTGGCGGTCACTTGTCCTGCAGAGGCTGTAATAGGATTGTTCATGTTGTTCAAGGGGTAAAAAATGTCTTTGAGAGGCATCTCCATCAGGAAATGTAGTTGAGTTAAGGTGCAAATCATTGGACCCCCACCCCTTCAAAGTAAGCATTTGTGAGCAACTAGAATGAGGGTTGTTTCAGTGCTATATAACTCTAGAGTGCTTCTATCCACCATTCATTTGCAATGTCCATATTAATGAAGTAGTGGCCACTTAATCCCCAAGCTTTGACTGAAGTTATCTATTGAAATAACTACTGCTTAGATACTATAATGATAGATCCTGTGAAATTCTCCAGGTATACCAGGTTAGGTATCATAATCAATATCATATTTATATTGGCTTTAATGTTACTGTTATGGTGGTTTTAGCACCAACAAATGAACCAATAAGAAAATAAATAATCTTTCCTTAATCTAACCTTCACTCTCTCTCTCTCCCACTTTTCCCTTACACTTACATAGTTATGTCATTGAGAATACATGTAATTTTCTTCAACCCTTTCTCTTGCTATCATCAGGCAAGAAGTTGGAAATGGTTTACATTTTCTACAAAGAAGCTTAAAAAATAAGCCAAAGACGAGAATAAAACTGAATAATTAAAAAAAAATTTTTTTTCTTTTGTTAGCAAGGGTCTCCTCAGCAGAAATCCATTTTTCCTTCAAAACTATTTGGAAACACAGAGGGTTAGACAGAATGACAAAGCTCTCTATAAAGATATCACATTACCCATAAATGGACAAGTACATATTCTTCATTATAATTGTTTTTCAATATATTTCTATTTTCTTTTCTTCTTCTAGGTCACGGGGTACTGAACAAATGGTCATGGGGAACCAGACAAATGTCAGCTATTTTATTCTGTCTGGAGTTTCCAGTGACCCACAGCTCCAGCCTTTCCTTTTTGTGGTCTTTCTATTTATATACCTTGTAACTGTGGTGGGGAATGGGGCCATCAGGGTGGTAATAAGAGCTGATCCTCACTTTCACACCCCCATGTACTTCTTCCTATTCCATTTATCATTGTTTGACATCTGCTATTCTTCAGTCACTGTCCCAAAGATGCTGCAGAATTTATTGGAGGAGAAGAAAACCATTTATCTCCATGGCTGCATTGCCCAGATGAGCTTACTTCTTTTTGTGGGTGGTACAGAAGTTTTCATACTATCAGCAATGGCCTATGATCAATATGCTGCCATGTGTGACCCACTGCGTTATTTGGGGACCATGAATAAAGAACTGTGTATACAATTGAAGGGTGGTGCATGGGTGATGGGTACATTTTATTCATTAACAAATGCTGCTCCTGCATTACATTTACATTTCTGTGGGCACAATGAAGTGCATAATTTCAATAGTGAACTCCCATCTCTACTAGAAGTGTCCTGCACAGAGACCTTCACCAGTAAGATGGCATTCCTCACTTCAACTATGATTTCAGGTTTGACCTCAATCTCCATCACCCTGGTCTCTTATATCTGCATCATCTCCAGCATCCTGAGGATACGCTCTGCTAAGGGTAGGGGTAAAGCCTTCTCTACCTGCATCTCCCACATCACTGTAGTTGTTCTGTATTATGGGGCAGGTTTGTTTCGATATCTGAGACCTACTCCAGCCTCTTCAGTGGTTCTTGACAGACTCTTCTCCATCCAGTACAGTATCTTAACTCCCATGTTAAATCCTATCATCTACAGCCTGAGAAACAAGGAGGTAAAGGCAGCTCTGGGGAATATACTGCAAAAAATGAAAGGCACCTGAATGCATTTGAATGTTAAAAAAAAAAAATCATACACTAATGGGAACTGAGTTTTTTATGTCCTCATAACATTTAACTGGTTGGTATGGGCATTTAGTCTATAAACAATTGAGTTTTTCATTATCCATAAGAATGTTTTTGCTCTTATGGCTGTTCTCAATCCAACCCTTTATAAAGACACTGTAGGACCAGAGATGCATGAAAGATGCATGCAAGCCAAGAGTGTATGAAATAGCTCACTCTTCATTTTCTAATTTTTATTCTAGGAATGATAATGACTCTTGCAGCTGTGGTTAGAGCTTTGACTTGAAAAAAGCTAATTCCCATCAATCTGTTACTATTCTGGTTCAAGCTGCTTGTTCAAGGAGACAGAGAAAGCTTCATACTGAAATACTCCATTGTCTAGAAGCTATGTCCCTCAACAATGATGCGGGAAATGTGCGTTTGGTTCAATGCATCAAATTAGATTGAGAGGATGGGTTCTTACTAAAGGACATACACCTTCAGGGGAGTGCTCTACACCCTAAATTATTGGTTGGGAAGGGACATCACCATCACTTCCACTTGGATTTTCATAAAAAAAAGAAATATTGACCTAGCTCCATGCGGAGTTGAGAGATGTTAATGACATAGTATGGAAGGTATCCCATGGTGCTGTTATTCTTTAGGGAATATAAGAAATGGACTTGATCATAAAATTTTGGAACAAGAAACTTTCCACAAACTAGATTATGTTAAGTGTAGTCCCATTACTTAATTTAGCTTCTCTGATTCAGTCTATAAGGTCTAACTCTACCCTGATGCATGTCCAACTAAATGACTAGTGCCTTAGGACCAGTTGAAGTCAGACTTTAAAGGAGAAGGAAGGCTAAAGGAGGCTAAAGGAAGTTTATGGCATCAGAACCCTTTGAGTGGGATACACTTTTGCTCTACATGTTGTTTGCAATTTAGGAAGTTCTCCAGGCTTCAACTGTGTTCTCCCCATTTGAATTCCTGTATAGGAAAAAAATTCAGAGTAAATTAGATACCCCTGGGAGACCTAGCAGACAGGGCTCAAGACCTCAAAGTATAGTACAGTACATTCTCCAACTTTGGTAATGGATGGATCTTGAAGGAACATTCACCCAGGAGACTCTCCATACCATGCAATAAACTCAGAGAGAATGTTATAATAAGAATTCCCAACTTTTGATTCATTCAAGAGGGAACTGGGTCCTGTTCTTACTCTGCTCAGTGGAAAGTAAGCTCTTAGCCAAATTACAGTTGTACCATGAGGTTATAAGGAGAGTTGGGGAGCTACATTAAGAAGTTTGCCTATGGGGAGGTGTCATAGAACTCAGATCATTCAAACCTCTTGAAACAATGGAGGGCTGTAGAAATCCTCAATGCCTCAGCCTGTTTTACAGTTGAGAAGGTTCCCCGGGTTAATTAGTATATATGTACACTTCATGGCAGTAACCATTACTTTAAGTTAGGGCCAGTGCTGGGGAATGCATCACTAAACTATGGTGGTTATATAGCATCTGATCCAGGAAATAGCGTGTAGGCACAGAATAACTCACCATAGCACACTGGTGCCATACCACGTACATATTTCCTGGTCAAACATGTTAGGATGAGAAGGAAAAAAACAAACAAACATAAGTATGGAACTTCCCTTGAGATTCTAGGACAATTCTTTTCTTCCTGGCCACACTGGGCTGTGAGGTAGCTCTATCATCACAGCCATATAGAACAGTTCTTTTTTATTTTAAGTCATAGACAGTGAGAGAAATCCTCTCAAGACTAGGTCCTAAAGGAAGCAAATATTTTAATATAATAAAAGGCTTAGTCTGTCTGTCTGTCAGTCCATAATGCTTTTGCCCAAATGTGCATGCGCCGATTGGCTGTACGGGCCGGGCGCAGGGCCAACTGAGTTAAAACAGCAGTCCATCCACTGCGCCACCTCCTCCTGTAGCGTCCAGTGTGGAAGCTCACTCCACCCAAACTCCTCAGAGGCAAAGAAAAAAAAAATGGGTAGAGCACTTTAAAAGTGACAGGGCCAGCTGAGGAAAAGCTGGAACCCCCCTATCGTAGTAGGGTTGGACACAAACTGAGAGGAGGGGGGAGTGGGGTCATACGTGAAGTGGGGGGGGGGAGTGCACAGGGCCAGGCACAGAGCTCCAGCCCCTCCAGCCCCCCTTCCCCTGTCATTCTTGATGAGCAACTTGCTAGTTCTTTCTTTAAAAGAAAGGGTGCCTGTAGGTGTGTTGGACAACTGCTCCAATGCACTGTAAAACTGGGTCTGCCAGAGCATGCTAATTAGCATTCCTGCACTTCAAAATAGTGGTGGGAGTGCTTTAACTGAAACTTGTTTAACAAGCTTTAGTTAAAGTGCCCCTGTGGCAATTTTGAAATATGGGATACTGAAAACATAAGGTGCTTTAATTATAGTGGCTATGTTTGGACCAATTCATAGATTCCTAGATGTTAGGGTCGGAAGGGACCTCAATAGATCATCGAGTCCGACCCCCTGCATAAGCAGGAAAGAGTGCTGGGTCTAGATGACCCCAGCTAGATACTCATCTAACCTCCTCTTGAAGACCCCCAGGGTAGGGGAGAGCACTACCTCCCTTGGGAGCCCGTTCCAGACCTTGGCCACTCGAACTGTGAAGAAGTTCTTCCTAATGTCCAGTCTAAATCTGCTCTCTGCTAGCTTGTGGCCATTGTTTCTTGTAACCCCCGGGGGCGCCTTGGTGAATAAATACTCACCAATTCCCTTCTGTACCCCCGTGATGAACTTATAGGCAGCCACAAGGTCGCCTCTCAACCTTCTCTTGCGGAGGCTGAAAAGGTCCAGTTTCTCTAGTCTCTCCTCGTAGGGCTTGGTCTGCAGGCCCTTGACCATACAAGTTGCCCTTCTCTGGACCCTCTCCAGGTTATCCGCATCCTTTTTGAAGTGTGGCACCCAGAATTGCACGCAGTACTCCAACTGCGGTCTGACCAGTGCCCTATAGAGGGGAAGTATCACCTCCCTGGACCTATTCGTCATGCATCTGCTGATGCACGATAAAATGCCATTGGCTTTTCTGATGGCTTCGTCACGCTGCCGGCTCATGTTCATCTTGGAGTCCACTAGGACTCCAAGATCCCTTTCCACCTCCGTGCCACCCAGCAGGTCATTCCCTAGGCTGTAGGTGTGCTGGACATTTTTCCTCCCTAGGTGCAGCACTTTGCATTTCTCCTTGTTGAACTGCATCCTGTTGTTTTCTGCCCACTTGTCCAACCTATCCAGGTCTGCTTGCAGCTGTTCCCTGCCCTCCGGCATGTCCACTTCTCCCCATAGCTTTGTGTCATCTGCAAACTTGGACAGAGTACATTTGACTCCCTTGTCCAAGTCGCTGATGAAGACATTGAAGAGTATTGGTCCAAGGACCGAGCCCTGCAGGACCCCACTGCCCACACCCTTCCAGGTCAAGACCGACCCATCTACCACGACTCTTTGGGTGCGACCCTCTAGCCAATTAGCCACCCACCGGCCTGTGCAGTCATCCACATCACAGCCTCTTAACTTGTTCACCAGTATGGGGTGGGATACTGTATCGAAGGCCTTCCTGAAGTCTAAGTATACGACATCCATCCCTCCTCCTGTGTCCAGGCGTTTTGTAACCTGGTCATAGAAAGAGACTAGGTTGGTCAGGCACGATCTGCCTGCCACAAACCCGTGCTGGTTTCCCCTCAGCATAATTTGCCCTGCCGGGCTCTCACAAATGTGAGCCTTGATAATTTTTTCAAAGACTTTACCAAGGATGGAGGTGAGACTGACTGGCCTATAGTTGCCCAGGTCCTCCTTCCTCCCCTTTTTGAAAATGGGGACCATGTTAGCCCTTTTCCAGTCCTCCGGGACTTGGCCCGTGCGCCACGAGCTTTCGAATATTCCTGCCAGTGGCTCTGCAATGATGTCGGCCAGTGCCTTCAGCACCCTCGGATGGAGCCCATCCGGGCCTGCCAATTTAAAGGCATCCAGTTCTTCCAAATAACTCTACACCACCTCAGGATCTACGTATGGAAGTCTGGCGCCTTGCTGCTGCCTCTCTACAACCCCAGTGAGAGACTTGTCGTGCCCCTCGCTTAGGAACACTGAGGCAAAGAACTCGTTGAGGAGTTCAGCCTTGTCCCCCCTATCTGTCACCAATTCTTTAGTTGGTAGAGCTGTTGGACTGGCTTTTCAAGTGCCCTGTCTCAGGTCAGTCAATACCCAAACAGCTGTTAAACACTTCTCCAGACTTTACAGTGGGTCCAATAAAATGATATGTTAAAATAGTTTTGCCTGTATGAGAATCCCAGTTCCTGAAAGCAGATGCAACTGATCAGAGAGTAATTCATGTTGTGTTTGGCTCAAGAAAAATATCACTGACATCTAAGATTCAATGGATACTGCTTCCTCAGAGTAGAACAATATGCTATGTAAGACTTGAAGCCAATACGGTAAAAGGAACTTAACATTCACACTAAAAAACCCAACAAAAACAAAAAACAAAACTAAAAAAAACAAACAAGAGAGAGAGGCAAAGTAAATTGGAAAGGTGAGTAGCCTGCTCCTCTGTGAAATCAGTCAGAGGAAAACATTTCACATCTAATTGTCTGTTACTAACAGTGTCCTTCCATTCCTATCAGCTTGTGACTACTGTGTGATGGGAATAGGAGCAGAAACCCAGGGCCCTCTCTCTTGTGGAGCTATGTCCATCTCAGTGAGCCACCCTCTTTCTGACTCTCTCCTATCCTGGTACCACATTTTCTTCCTTGCTGGCTGCCCAATGGACTAGCTTCAAGAGAAGTGGGCTTGGTCCAAATCCCAGCTACATGACAGAAACAAGAAATTGATCTCTCCATCCCATCAACCAGTGTCCTAAAACTTGTGTCTTGGGATACTAGGTGGGAGAACCCTTCTCCTCCAGTGTCAAACAGTTTTATTGAGGTTAGTTTCCTCCACTCCCCCTCCCCCCAACTACTGTGGCAACTTCTGTACAGTGATGTGCCTACCTGGATAATCCAACCTTTTCCACAAGGATAAACAGAAACTTAGATCTGCCTAGATAATAAATATAGCTGCATAAGAGGCATTTTTGGTGATGTAACCAAGTTTTAGATAATTTAACATGAAATTGAATTTGATCCAAGTCTTCAATATTTTAAGATTAAATTGAATGTTGTCCTTAGGCTTAGAATTTGGCATACACTTGTCCTGCACAGTGTGCAAAGTGGAGTTCTCTAGGTAGATGATGAAAACCATGTCCTTCAAGATGTAGCTTGGTCAGGAAATGCATTTGAGGGAAGCTGCAAATCATTGGTAGTTGTGTCAATATAAGACAAGTTTGTAAACAACTGGACTGATGCAGGGGAGGTGGTTTGTTTTTTAATGCTGTGGAACTATGGCATAAACAAACACTCCATTATTTTGCAATTCCCACATTAATGAGGTAGTGGCTATTAATTTCTCAGCTGTGACTTAAAAGATCTATGGAAATAACTACTGCTTAAAAGCTATGAAAATATGTTGTTTGAAATACTCCAAGTATACCTGGTTAGGATATTGTGGTCATAATTAACACCGTGAAGTTCATGTTAGTTATACTGATACATTGCTTTTAGACCCAAAAACATAACCAAAGAAAAATAGTCTTCTACTTATCTCTCCAACCTTTACTCTTTCCCCTTCCAGTTATCTAATTGGGAATACATCCTATTTCTTTACTCTCTGTCCTTCCATCATCAAACAGCAAGTAGGAGATACAAATATTATTTGATACACAGAAACTGAAGAAAACAAATAAGAACAAGAACAAACCTGAAGATATGAGAAAGCCAATTACCATATTTTCATGCATATACCTCGCACACGGGTATAACCCGCACCCATGTATAACCTGCGGAAAATTGCTTTTTTGAAAAATAATCCATGCATACCCTGCACCCGTGTATTCCCTGCACCCACAGGTGAGGACTCCAAGCCAAGCGGTGCCTCTCTGCTGGGCCCCAGAGGTGCTGCTGGGTGTCCACTATATGCCCCAGCAAGTGGCAGCCGCTGCGGCAGCGCCCCTGGGTGAGAAGGAGATGGAGGGTGAAGCCCTGCCGTGGCCCCCCAGCCCGCCCATGGCACCACCCCCTGCCCTGGTGGCGCAGCCCAGCCCACCCAGGCCCAACAGGGAGGTGCTGCTGGGTGTCCACAACATACCATGGCAAGCGGCGGCAGCAGTGGTAGCAGTGCCCCTGAACGAGGAGGAGACAGAGGATGAGGACCCGCTGCGGCCCCCCAGTCTGCACGCACAGCTGCCAGGGCCCAATGGGGAGGCACCACTTGGCTTGGAGTTGCCTGCGTAGCCCGCACCCTTTCATAGCCCACACCCATCTTTTTTTTTTTTTTTTTTGTAAAATCGTGCATAACCCGCAGGCTATATGTGCAAAAATATGGTAATTCCTTTTTTTTTGGCTAGTGAGAGTCCCTTCATCAAAAATCCTTTTATCCTTCCCCATTTAAACATATTTGGAAACATGCAGGATTTGTATAAAATGACAAAGTTATTTATAGAGAGCTCTCATTACCCATAAATGGGAAATATTTTCTTCATGTTAACTAACTAAACCACTATAAGCTATTTAGTTCTGCCAGTTGTTTCCAGGGACCAATAGATCGTGCATTTCCATTCTGTGGTCTTTCTACTTCTATATCTACTAACTGTCATGGGAAATGGGGCACTCATGTTGGTGACAAGCTCTGATCCTCACCTTCACACCCCAATGTATCTTTTCCTATTTCATTTATACTTCCTGGACATCTGCTATTCTTCAGTGACAGTCTCAAAGATGATGCAAAATTTCTTGGCAAAGAAGAAAACCATTTCTTTTAATGGCTGCCTTGCCCAGATGGGCTTAATTCTTCTTGTGGCCATTACAGAAGTTTTCATGCTGTCAGCAATGGCCTATGATCAATATGCTACCATCTGTGATACACTGCCTTATGGGGTGGGGGCGGGGTCAGGAAAAAGCAAGCTCATTTAAGACTGGTGAGTGTTGCATAGCTGTTTAGTATGTTATATGATTGTATAAACACTGTTCCTGTGTTACATTTACACTTCTTTGGGCCCAAGGAAGTGAACAATTTTTGTTGTGAGCTTCCATCTCTACTAGAACTGTCCTGCACAGATGTTAGGATTAGTTAGCTGTTGGCCTGGATCAGTGGGCCCATGGACCTCAAGGAGCCCAAGAACTAAATTCCAGGGACCTTCCCGGTACCTCTCAGACAGTGCTGATCGGGGACGCCTGACTTTGCTGAACTTTGTGGAAAGAAAAACTTGTTGTACAACAGGCATCAGAGGGGACTGCCGATAAGTTGCTGATGTGAATTGTTCTTGTCTGTCACTGTTTGTCTTGTTACTATGCGTAATTATGTTTTTGTTAAATCAATAAACCTTTCTTACCTTTCTACCCCCGACCATACTCTCAATCCCAAACCCTTCGCAGGTGGCTGGGACACACAGACACCTTCATCAGTAAGATTACATTTCTCTTTTCAGCTATGAATCACCCTGTCCTCTTACATCTGCATCATATCCACCATCCTCAGGATATGCTCTGTTGATGGTAGGGTAAAGCCTTCCCTACCTGCAGCTCCCACTTCACTGTGATTGTTCTGTATTATAGGCCTGCTTTGTTTTGAAATATGAGACACTTTGGTGGTTCTTGACTGACACTTCTCCATCCAGTACAGTATCTTAATTCCTCTGTTAAATCCTATCATCTACAGCCTGAGAAACAAGAAGGTAAAGGCAGCTCCGGGGAATATACTTGGAAAAATTGAAAGCATGTGAAAGTATTTCAGCATTTGAAAGAATGTCATCATTTAATGGGTTAAATATTCTGATGTCATGTAATTGTTTGGCATGGGCTTTGACTTTATTAAACAAAACAAACAAACTGAGTTTTCCCTTAAACATTAGAAAGTTTGCACAATGGTGGCCTTCCTCAATTGAACTTTGTTTTTAAAGCACTGTAGGAACAGAGATGCCCGAAAGGCATGAATGCTACTGAAATCATTTGTAGCTAAGAGTCTAAGAAATAGTTTTTGCTTTGGGGTGTGTGAATGAGGTTTTTAACCACAAGACCGTCCACTGACATTCAAAAGACTGATTTCAATATAAGTGTTAGGTATGCTAAACAAGTATAATTGACAGAAAGAAAGAGAGCTCCCCCTGAAATCTTCCATAGTCTGCAGGCTAGGTCTCTTAACAAGGAGATGGAGAATGTGAGCTTGGGTCTCTCTTTCAAACTGAACAGAGAACACAGGGTTTTCCCTTAGGGATACTGCTCCCCCACCCCCCCACCATGAGTGCTCTACCACTGAAACTATTGGGATGGGGGTGCGAAATCACCCTCACTTCCTCTGTGATTTGCATGACTGACCTCACTGCAGGAAGGGTTGATAGCAATTAATCACAGAAAATGGAACTTTTTTTTTTTTTTGGTTCTTTTCTGAAAAATATAATTTTAAAAGTCAACTTGAAAACAAAATTGTGGAACAAAAAAACTTCCTCAGACTACCTTGTGTTAGGTGTGGTCTCATTCCTTCAATCAACATCTCCAAGTCAATCCAAGATGCAACTTTACCCTGACATCTGTCTGGCATCCAACAAAACAGGATAATTGCCTCGCTCTTGATCATTGTAAGGATCAAGTTGTGATGATCTTTTCAGAAGTTTCTACTGGTAACTAGTGTGGCTTCTGCTTTAACACAATATTATGATTACTGATTAGGTACCCTATTCCTTCTAGAGAGATCCAAGTATCTGACTTTGGACATTGTATGTATTGGACTGCATGTTACCTCAAAGAGGAACACTTTGACAGCTGAGTCCATTCTTGGATTTAATCTATGCGATTTAAGGCCTATGGGTCACAGACCATTAAATGTCATTCCATAACCCGTGTGTGGAGCCCAGTTTGGGGGTGGGGGGGAGAGTTTTGCTAAACACTTCATCTAGAAAGTCATTCCAAGTTGATATCAAAGACTTCATTCAACTCATGACCAACTTTTCTGTTGTAAGTTTGTCCAAGTAATCAATAGTCTTCCATGTTCAAAGTTAAGGTTTATCTAAATAAAGTCATATTTGGCTTTAGACCCAAAATATAGTTCAGTATATTCTCCAACTTCAGCGAGGATTGGATCTTGCAGAAACATTCACCCAAGAGAATAGGAATAGACTCAGAAGGAATGCCCAGGTTTGGAAATATCAACCAGTGGACGAGGTCCTGGTGTTCTTCTCAGAGGAAAGTAAGACATTAGCCAAATTACAGGGGTCTTATAAGGCTATGAAATGAATTGGGGAAGGTAGATTACAAAGTTTGCCTTGTGGGAAGGCATCATGGGACACAAATTGTGCAAGCCTCTTAAGACCTTCTGGTCACAATCCACTTCCCCTAACAATAAATGGCAACAGAGCTATAACTGTGATCCACCATTAGATGGCAGAGGTGAGGCTACTGCTGCTCTAGGAAAAATGGACTCCTTCCTGGTAACACAGGGAAACAGGCTCTGAACAGCTGCTCCAGGCAATAGGTTTCCTTTTCGTTCCTTCTAGAAATACACTTCCTGCAAATACTAGTGATTACGTGTCCCCTCACACACCCATGCTGATTTGTTTTATCTCAACCAACTCCCTCTCATGGCTCTCTCCCCCCCCCCCCCCCAGCACATCTACCTGCAGACAAGGGTTTCCCTCTGTAGGTCTGATTCTGCAGCTGGAGCCTTCCCAGCTCAGACAGGGGTTTTCCTCTCCAGGTGTCTGACACTGCTGCTTCTCCCAGCTCCAGCACGCCTACCAGATTTGCTTACCAACTCTCTGCACTCTTTCCCTGGCACTTGTGTCCCTGGGCAAGCTTCAGCTGGCTCTCCCATGACTGGGGGCTAAGTCTTCACCCCCTCGCTCCAGACCTAGAGTTGGCTCCTCCCTAACTTCTCCTTTTCTTTTTCATCCCTCAGCTTTTTATGGCTCAGTAGCACCTAATCAGAACACCTGGTTTGCAATGTGAGCTCTGGTCACAATTCAAATGCTCCAATAACAGGCATGCACTGCATATCCTTCTCTCTGGTAAAGCTTCTGCACCCTCTGCAAAGTTCTGCCAACCTTTTCTTGCAGAGCTATTAAGCACAACTCACCCACTCAGCTTACAGCTGGGCAAACTTTGTAGCTGTTACAGTTGAAAATGATTAATCTAGGGGTACAGGGAGGGGCTGAGATGTATGGTAAATGCAGAACATTTGGGAGGGAGACTAGAATGAGATTATAGGTAAATTATGGGGATTTGTAAGGATTGACCAGGCCTTGGGCAGTCACTTAGTGAGATACCTTAGGCAGGCAGGGTTAACACCAGGTATCCATTGCAGTAGAATTCATCAAGCCAAGGTTTGAGGCAGTATCTTGGTCAGGGCTGATGGTAAATGAGAACTGTAAGGTCCAAACAAGGCAGAAATAGTGACTGGGATCATGCAGGAGCAAGTGCAAGTCTGGGATCATGCAAGTGTGAGGCGGGAGGGCAAGAATCAAACACAAACATGCTGCTGCTGGAAAGTCCCATAGGAAGTAAGAGGGCTTTTATAGTCTTTCTGCTAGGGGCTCACACAGTTCCCATGGGTTCCTCCTGGACACCTGATGTCCTTGTGGGATGGACCAGGCTGGGTAGGGACATTTCTCTGACTGGCTGCCTGGTGATTCTGTGGACTTTGCCAGATCCAGACACTGAATGGGACACATTAACCAACCACTAGGAAATACTGAAGACAGAGGCATAGATGGCACACCATTTCCATGTGGGGCCAGATTCAACAAGTGCCTGAACTACCACAACGATTAAGAGGGAGAGGGGAAAATGCATGTCCTGTCATTGAGGAAGTGGATCCTTCAATTTCCAGGCTCTCTTTAAAGTAAAGAGAAGGGTTTGATTCCCTTACCAGATCAGTTATACTACCAGGTTATTGGCTAAATATGTGGAGCACTCTTCCACTCCTCTCAGTGTCTGAGGAATTTGCTGCAAAGAATGTAAGACATGGGCTAGAAAGAGAGCACACAGGATGGATGAAGACTGTATCCTAGTGCTTATGTCACTCAGCTGGGAGGAAGGAGCTGTTTTGTTAGTTCAGCTCACAAATCAGCTTTCTGGTCTTCTTATCCAGGACCTATTTAATTATAAGAGATAAGCAAGCCTGGAAGCAGAGATCAATACTCAGGCATCCCCTTTGAGTGGTGTTCCACTAAGCAGTAGCTCCGATTGTAGTTCGAATAAAATTGCTCAGAGACTGAGGTTCCTTTTTCCTCTCTGCCTGTGTGGCACCTGGTTATTGCATCTTTGCCTGTAAGGTAGCCAAACTCCTTATACAGAAAATGTGAAGAGTGCCACCTCCCCAATATCTCACAGAGCCTAGTGGAAAGGTCAATCACTAGGGAAGTGGGACCTGAGGATTAGACTTCACGAAGACAGAGGAAGGCCCAGGACCCAGGTGTCACATTTCCTGAAGGAATACTCTAATCTCTAGCCTGCTGTGCAGAAGTTACATGGCAATGTCACCCATAAGAAGCGTAATTAGTTGTTTTGGATATCAAGGAAATGGGAATGATGGATGCGTAGCTTGAATCGGGGGATGAAGCATTGAAGTAATCCAAGAGTTGAGGAGAACTACTTTGGTTGCCACTGGTTAACAGGGGGCATATCCTGCCTCTGTGAATGATTCTTCAGAGATTCCCAAATGTCACTACGGGTTGTATAAGAATAATAGGTGCCTAGCCTCCCTCATGTAGCCTAACCTGCTCCATCTAGATCACATGCCTAGTCTTTAAGAATTGTAATACCTCAGTGGAGATCCCATGTGATCAATCTGGATTGCTCTCCATGTATAATCATGGCAATAGATCCAAACAACTACTACATAGTCTACAAAATGGCTAAGCAGTTTTTACCTGAGATGGCATGCATACGTATAGCCATAATACCTAGGGGGCTGGGGCACATGACTTACGAAGAGAAGCTGAGGAAACTAGGCTATTTAGTCTACAGAAGAAAAGACTGGGGGGGAAGCAGATTTAATAGCAGCCTTCATCTACTACCTGAATGGTGGTTCCAAAGAGGATGGAGCTGGATTGTTTTCAGTGGTGGCAGATAAATGAACAAGGAACAATGGTCTCAAGTTGAAGCAAGGGAAGTTTAGATTAGATATTAGGAAGAACTTTTTCACTATAAGGGTAGTAAAGCACTAGAACAGTTTATCCAGTAAAGTTATGGAATCTCTATCTTTGGACATTTTTAAGACCCAGCTAGACAAAACCCTAGCAGAGATAATCTAGCTGGGGATGGTCCTGCTTTGAACAGGAGTTGGACTGGATGAGCTCTTCTGAGGTCCCTTCCAATGCTTATTTTCCATTATTCTATGATGGTAAGCCCTAAGGTGTCCTCTTTTTTCACCAAAGGTGAGGCATGAGAATTCCTCCCAGATTATAGATACTGATTATTGGCAATGGGAGTCCAACAAAAATGAGCACAAAAATGAGCACAAATAAGTCTAGCAAAGTAAATGATTCCTGGCAGGCTAATACAATCATTCTAAAGATATTGAAATAGCAGGTGTCTTAGCTATTACTTGTTAAAGCTAGCGCAAGTGGTTACACAGCAGCTGGTCTAAGAGGTAGTGTGGAGCAAGCAGGCACAGAATAACTCACCACAGCACTGCATGCTGCCATACCACATGCATATTGCCTGGCCAGACATGTTAAGATGAGAAAAGTACCCCAAATCTGGAAATGCCATTCAAATTCTGGGCAGGTCTTCTCAGCCTGGCCAAACTGGGCAGTCTGATATCTATACATTCACACTTATTTGGATCAATTCCTTGTTCTTACTCTAATTGATAGAGAAGGGAGGGAATCGCCCCAAGACCACGTCCCAAAGGGACCAAACATTCTTTCTTAAGAACTAATTGGTCATCAGGGCATCAGAAAAAAAAAAAAATCCAGCTGCTGATATACAATTCATGCAAGTGCATCTGATTAATTTCTGTTCTGGAGGTCTCCCACCCATAAGGTTTCCTGAACAAGATACTCCTGTACAAATAAATTGCCCTATTTAAAATAATTCAAATTAAAAATGGATGTGCATGTTTTGTCTCTTTCTCTTTCCCGCTCGCCGTCTTACAGGAGAGAAAAATGAAGTAGCAAGCGTTAACCTCTCATATTTCCTTGAAACTGGTTTCCACTGTTAGGTGAGTTTCCTTTATTGTATTTCTATGTAAAAGGCACATATGATATTCAATTTGCAATCATATTGTAAATGTAGTCATGGGGAAATCAGTGTGTCCAGCTTCCTCTCCAGTGGCTTAAAAAAGGAGATATTCAGAAGGAGCAAAAAAGAATGTTGTGCTTACTAAGGGGATTTTTTTTTTTTTTTTTTTTTTTACTTTCTATGTTGTTAAACAGAGCAGGACATAAGAATCTCTGAAAAGAAAGGGAAACTTAAAAAAAAAAAAATCCTCACATTCCTCCACTTGGAAAGGAAGTGCCCTGGACTTCCTCAAAGGTATTAATAAAATTTAATTTTTAGCTGAAAATTTTCTCTTCAGTTTAGCTATCTCATGTACCCGATGATTTCAATTCACCTGTGGGCCAACAAATGAACTTTTCCTCCTGTAATAAGAACTTCATGGAAATTCCAGCAGATCCTTTCTTTACTGCACTAGACCATTATACTCTTTCCCCCCATGTTATATATTATATCTCCTAAAATGCATTTCCTGGAAGTCCCACTGTTACATCTATATCCAGGCTCTGTCTGTTTATAGGATGTTAAGGTGCCTCCTCTCTACTTTGATGTGCAGTGAGGGTCACTACACCATATTAAACTGTTCCTCTGTAAAAAAGGTACCCTTCACTGTAGCCAACTGTGGTAGAAGTGGACTTTAGCCTAGAAATAAGGATCTTCAGCATTGAGGAGGAACATGTAGTGAATTAGACTGTTTTGTAGCTGTGATGGTCCAGGAAATGTATGAGACAAGCCCTTTTTTATATCTGTTATTGGAAAACATATTTGGGAAAGCTGTTGGACTACCATTCAGGCAGGAAGTTTCCTTAATCAGAACACTTGATGGCCAAAATATTGTTCAACACCTCTCCAGACTGTACAGGTGGTCCAATATCAGATATTGCAAAATACCCCCCACCTCTAAAACAATCCTACCAATTCCAAAAAACAACAGAGACTGGTCATGGTTCCTGGTTTGTGTTTGCACCAAGAAAAATCAGTAATGCCTACAATACAAAGAATATGGCTTTCACAGTAGACTCAGGCTCTGTCAAATCAGTCTGAGGAAAGCATTTCAGAATCAAGTGTCTGCTATTAAGAATGTCCTGTACATTCCTCTCAGCTTTTACCTCAGTGGGTGATGAGGACAGAAAGAAATCCATGGCTCTTTTGGAGCCATGTCCATCGCAGTGATCCACCCTTTTTCCAACCCCTTCCCATTCTGGCACCACATATTTTTTCTTGCTGACTGCCCAATGGAAGAGCTTCAGGAGAAGGGTGCTTGGTTCAAATCCTGCCTACATGACAGGGACAAGAATTTGATCCCTCCACCCCCTAGACCAGTGTCCCAGTTATTTATCTATTGGACTACTGGATCTAAGAACCCTCCTCAAACAGTATCAAACAGTTTATTTCATGTCAGTTTTTCTCTGAGTACACAGTTGTCTACTGCTATGCAGTGATGTGCCTATCTGGGAACCCCTATCTTTCCTGCAACAAGAATTTCAAAAATAACATTTCTGTTCAGATGAAAAGGACTTTGTTTGTCTAATTTGAATGTGGTAGTCACGTGTCCTGCAGAGACTGTAATAGGACTTCTTCAGGTAGTCAGTGGGGAAACCAAGTCCTTCCAAGAGACAGCTCTGTCAGGAAACATGCTTGAGTGAAAGTACAAATCACAGAATGTTGTTTCAATATAAATAAAGTTTGCCAACACCTAGACTGGGTTTTTGAATAATTTCTAACTGTGGCAGATACAAACACGCCATTCATTTGCAATGACCTTATTAATGAGGTAGTGGCCACTTAACTTCTAAGCTGTGACTTAAATTATCATTTGAAATAGCTACTGCTAAGATACTATGAAGATGTCTTCTGTTAAATACTCCAAATATAGTAATTGTGGATATTGTTATCATAATTAATACCATGCTGATCTGGACTTGAGTGTTTCAGTGACACAGATCTTAGCTCTCCTGTGCCCCCTCCCTGCAAAGAGAGAGACACACACACATATACCAAACAAACAAAAAAAAGAATATCATTCCTTTTTCTCCATCCTTTACTGTCTTCTCCCTTCCTCCCTTTCCAAATATGGCGTTCTCTCACTTAGACTGCATGAGACTTCACTAAAATTTTTGTCCAGCCATCATCAGGTAGGAAGTAGGAGAGGGATATGACTCCATACAAAGAACATAAAGAGAAAAAAAAAACAAAGACAGGAATAAACCTGAAGGTTTGAGAAACCTGTTTATGGTTTTTGTGAACAAATGGCCTTGGGGAACCAAACCACTGTCAACAATTTTATTTTGCCAGAGTTGACAAAATATAGCATTTTCCTGACCCATAAGTGGAGAAGCACACTTTCTTCATGGTAATTGTTTTATTTTATTTATTCATTTCTTTCTAGGTCCAAGGTTTGGTGAGCAGATGTTCATGGAAAACCAAACAACTGTCAACTATTTTGTTCTGGCAGGTGTTTCCAGTGATCCACAGCTCCAGCCTTTCTTTTTTTGTGGTCTTCCTACTTATATACCTTGTAACTGTGGTGGGGAATGGTGTCATCATGGTGGTGATAAGAGCTGATCCCCACCTTCATACCCCTATGTTTTTTTTCCTATTCCATTTATCCTTCCTTGACATCTGCTACTCTTCAGTAACAATCCCAAAGATGCTGCAAAATTTCCTTGCAGCTAAGAAAATCATATCTCTCCCTTTCTGCATTGCCCAGATGAGCTTAATTCTTGTTATGGCCTGTACAGAAGCTTTCATACTATCAGCAATGGCCTATGATAGATACGCTGCCATCTGTGACCCACTGCGTTATGTACACACCATGAATAAGCAGGTTCACATAAGACTGGTGGGGGGTGCATGGATGATCAGTATACTTTATGCACTAACAAACACAGTGCCTGTGTTACATTTACATTTCTGGGGGCCCAATGAAGTGAATGATTTCAGTTGTGAGCTCCCATCTCTACTAGAACTGTCCAGCACGGATACCTTCATCAGTAAGATGACATTTCTCACTTCAATTATGATTGTAAGTTTGAGCTCATTCTTCATCACCCTCTTCTCTTACATCTGCATCATCTCCACCATCCTGAGGATATGCTCTTCTAAGGGTCGGAGTAAAGCCTTCTCTATCTGCAGCTCCCGTCTCACTGTGATTGTTCTGTATTATGCAGCTGCTTTATTTCGATATCTGAGACCTAATTCAGCCTCTTCAGTAGTTCTTGACAGACTCTTCTCTATTCAGTACAGTATCTTAACTCCCATGTTAAATCCTATCATCTACAGCCTGAGAAACAAAGAGGTAAAAGCAGCTTTGTGGAATAAACTGATGAAAATTAAAAGCATGTGAATATATTCTCCTGCGCTTCCTGATGTCTAGGCTGAATCTACCCTCCCCCACCCAGAATTCAACGTTTTAAAAGAATAACAGGCTAATGGAAACTGAGTGTTAAAACATTATGATGTCATGTTCACAGTTTGCATGGCTATTTACTCTATAAAGAATTAAAGTTCTCCCTTAGCCATAAGAATATTTGTACTACCTTGGCCATCCACAAACCAGCATTTTGTAAAGTCAGTTCAGAGCATAAATGCATGAAAGGCATGGATGCTGCTGGATTCATCTGTAGCCAAGTGTATGAAATAGTTCACCTTTCCTTTTCCACTTTTTGTTCTGGGGAGCAAGAATGAGTTTAAAGTCTTGTGTTTAGAGCAGTGACTTGAGAGAGTTTGATTCCAATGTGTTCATTATTATTCTGAACAAGCATATTCAATGAGAGATAGAAAGCTTTACACTGAAATACTCCATAGTCTGAGCTGGATCGGGCCCATGGCAGACTCCATTTCCTAGCAGTGTTGCTGAGGCCAGTTTCCATGGAGACCCCAGCACTAAAAGTGCAGTGACAGTGCGGGGCCAGGATTTCCATGGAGACTGTCCCCAGGAGTGCTGGCAGGGCATGTGTCTGGGCAGCGAGCTGCTCCAAGGCTGGGATCCTGCAGCGGTGACAGTGTGGTGTGATGTAACTATTCACAATCTTACATGGTATTCCTTCATTAGTAAAACCTGCTACCATCTCCATCTCTGCATGGACAATTCTGATGAATGGTTTCAGCATCTTATTAAAATGGTACCCTGAGGATAGTCCATTCACTGTGTCCCAATGGGAGGCAGACATGGCCCTCTCTAATATCATGTGCAAAAGCAGCAAATATGAAACATGTTCAAGAATGTGCTCACAATGCCAATGCTCTCCTGTCTCAGTCACTCTGCAGTCACCACCTCCTGCAACATGCAGTATAGACTAGCATCTATATTGTTTTAAAACATAATTTTAAAAGTTGTTAATGCAACTCTGGACTATTATTTATCTATTTATTTAAAATATTTGTATCCTGCTTTTCTGCTTTCACTAAACACCCAAAGTCACTTAGGCTTAACAATATATATATTTTTTAAAGTACATAATTGGTAAATAGTTAACAACTGAGCAGCAAGTTGATTAGCAGAGTGTTCTTTCTGGCAGGGAGGGGGGAAGCCCTTCTGATGGATGAGGCCAGGCTAGAATAGGCTAAATTAAAAACCTTTCCCCTTTGCTGGCTGACAGGAGCTGGGTGCTGCTGCCTGGGGCCAGGGAGGGCCAGGGCAGATCAGCTTGTGTGGGGACCCTCCCTTGGCCCCAGGATCATGACAGCAGGTCCCCATACGAGCTGATCTGCCCTGGTCCCATAACGGAGCCAACTTGAGGACAGTGCGGGTCCAGAGAAGATCAGCTCATGTGGGGACCCTCCCCCACCCAGAATCAGGGCTGTGGGTCCCCGCGCAAGCTGATCTGTCCCAGCCCCACTGGCCCCAGGCAGCAGCACCCAGCTCCTGTCAGCTGGCAAGCAGATTGGGGCCTGCCAGCACCCGCGGGAGGGCTGCAGGGACTGTGCTGGAATCTTCCCAGCGGTGCGCCTCTGATCTGCCAGCTGGGTGACAGCAGATAGGTGCTGCTGCCTGGGGTCAGTGACAGCACCTATCTACCTGGCACTAGGTGCAGGCTGTGCCCAGCACCAGTCTATCATCTGGTAGGCAGGTCAGGGGCCTGCATCCCTGGAAGGTCTTTGGCACAGCCCCCACAGCCCTCCTGGTGGTGCAGAAGATCATCCATGTTCCCGGCGCTGGTCCCAGGCAGCAGCACCCATCTTCTCACATCTGGCAGACAGATTGGGGGTTTGCACCCCCAGGAGGACTCCAGCACAGCCCCCTAAGTCTTCCCAGAGGTGCAGGTAAGCCTCTGATCTGCTTGCTGTCTGCATTTTGTTTTCCCACAATGACCTATGGGCAAAACATTGAAACAGCAAAACAGTTTTGATGAAATAAAATGGAACAGTGCTTTCTAAATTAAATGAAACTCAAAACAAAACACTGTTCCATCGAATAGTCAAAATAGAAGTTAAATCTCAATGGTGCTGTTTTGCACAGCCCTAGTATTTATTCATTAGTAAAAACTGCTACTATCTCCTTCCCTGCTTGGACAATTCTTATGAATGTTTTCAGCATCTTATAAGAATACACTAAGGATAGTACACTCACTACATCACTACGGGAGGCAGACATTCCAGTTGTGACCCTCTCTAAAATCCACTACCTCTGCACATAATGCAAAACACTTTTAAGAATGTGCTCGCAATGTCTGAATCACTCTGCAGTCACCACCTCCTGCACTGTCTGAAAACTCTGAGCAATGAGGAGCAATCAAGGTCACATTGTGTAGCCAGGCTGCCAGATATCCCATTTACAGATATGTCAGGGGAGGCAACCTCTAGTATTCTAGAAAAAGCTTTCATAGTTTCATAGTTGGTAGGGTCGGAAGGGACCTTAGCAGATCATCAAGTCTGACCCCCTGCCATGGCAAGAAAAAGTACTGGGGTCAAACGACTCCAGCAAGGTGTTCATCTAACCTCCTCTTAAAGACCCCCAGGGTAGGAGCCAGCACCACTTTGCTTGGAAGTTGGTTCCAGATCCTAGCCACCCTGACAGTGAAATAGCGCCTCCTGATGTCTAGTCTGAATCTACCCTCTCCCAGCTTGTGACTGTTGTTTCTTTTGGTGCCTCCATGTAGATTTCTCCATCTCTGTCTGTATCACTGCATTCATGAAGCTTTGCAGCTGCTTTAGTGGTTCCAGGAATCTGCTACTGTGGCTCTTCTCCTTCAGGATCCTCTCTATCTTCATTCTCCCAGAGTAGCAAATTTCTCATCCTTCAGCAGTGTCTTGTCCCTGGGCTCTTTGTCCTCCTTCCCCTTTTCCCTTTTCTAGCCACAAAGACACTTCTCTTTCCTCAACCCCCTTCTTACTCAGACCTTTCAAAGCAGTTCATTATTTCCCAACCTATTACTTCACCAAGGAGACAGGAAACTTATGTTCCTAAAGAGGTTTTCACAAAATAGCTTTAACATACAGGAAGAGAATCAGGGTTCTGTCAAGTTTAAATTGTCCCATACAGTTTTTTGCTCCCCAACAACATCCCTTCTCCACCATCCCTACAAAAAATCCCAATATTTTTGTATTATTGTCTACTTCAGTGAGAGCCAAACTTTTGGGCAGGCAGGGCACAAATGAGTCATGCACCCTCCCTGAATGCCACTTTCATCCCTTTCCTCTGCCCAATATGCTCCTCTACTTCTGTTCCCTTCATGAGCTGCTGCTCTGATCTCTGCTTCCTTCCTATTCTGCCATTGCACTGGCTATTCCGTTCTCAATCTGTGTCATACATCACACACACAGTGTGCTGGTGCCACAGATTCACCACCTCTGGTCTTACTAGATGGACTAGACTAAACTAGGGCATTTGTCCAGGAAGCGTGAGGCATAGAATTATTTTTCTCCTTTGCCAGAGAGGAAAACAAATCTCTCTCTCCCACAAGTGTGTCTTCATCCTCACATCATAGGCTGCTCAAAGGTAGTAATGGTGGCCTTTCTGTCACCCCTTTTGGATTAAATAACTGTATTTTGTGGAAATCAAGAAAGCATCTCTGTAGCCTAGCATGCATCCATTATAGTAGGTGTAATAAGCTGGTGGAGAAAGGCTAACACCAGATTTCACACTCTAGGTTGGAGGCATCTTCAGGCTTTCAGAAACTGAAGTCAGATCCAGGCTGTAAACCCTAATCACAGTCTGCCTCAAGGACTGAGCTACCCAAGTTAAATAATTGGCTAGCCACAGGAAGTTAAAGGATCCTATGGAAGGCAGCTGGTGGAGACTGAGATGGAAGAGGAAGAGAGGAGCTGGGGGCTAAATGGGAGAGTGATGAACAGAGAGAGGGAGAGGGAGACTGAGTCAGTATTAGGCACAGGGTATGAGAAGACTCAAGGCTGAAACACAGGTAGCAGCAGGACCCTGCCAGGGAACTGAGTCAAAGATTGCCTGAGAAGGGACGTGGCAGTATGAGAAAGTATCAGGATGTCAGAAGCACCTTCTCTGGGCCTGTGCAGGACACAGAACTATAAGTACACCCTGCATATGTGATGTTAAATTTGTGTTATAGTCTTCTGGTATACACTTGTGGCACTTTCTGAGAAGCCACTGCACCCAGAAATGAAGGACTGAGCTATTTTTTTAGACCATGAGAGACTTAGTAACAGACTCAGCTGAACAAGTCCACAGCCTGCTACATTTGGTGGAGAATGTGAACAGTTTCAAGACCACTGCAGACTCTAAAGGGTCTGCACAAGATAAAGGACATTGTGAAACTGAATTGAGAGTGAGCTGTGGCAATTTAAAGGGACCTGGGGCATGAAGGGCTGCTCATCATGGAAGTGGGAGTACCTGTTCAAGGAGTGAGAGAAGCTGTTCCTGCTGTGCTGGGAGGTGGAAAACATTAAGTGGGGAGTGCAGAGTAGTGTAAATCTCAATGACCTAGCCAAGCTACAAGGTGACATGTCAAAGTCTCATATGTTTTCTGATGAGCAGGGATCCTGGTTTTCTCCAATAAAAAAAAAAAAAATCCCAATTTTCAGATTAAAAAAAGCAATCCAAAATCCACCTTTTTCTTTCATTAAAATGAAACACCCCAATATATATACTACTGGAAAAATATGGATTTTGTTGCTTGATCAGCAGGGATCTGGGTTTTCCATTGCCTACGGAAAAATGGAGAAAACCACAGGTTTCCAATTTTTATGCAAGAAAATGCGGATATCCCCTTTTAAACAGAGAAGCCCCAGATTTCCTCCTTTTGCAAAGAGCTCTGCAAGCTGGCTGAGTTCCAGCTGATTGCAACAAGGGCAGGAAAGCCCCAACCCTGTCTGGAGGGGAAGAGAGATGGGAAAGGCCAGGGTCTGAGGCTTTTAGTTGGTCCCAAGTTTTGGGTCAGGCTCACTTTCCTTCTATAGCCTGTGAAGTTGTAATTGGGACTTGCAGGGGGCTGGGGGGTTTCCCAGGGAGTGGGGAGGTTTGCAGGTGGCTGAGAGCTAGGGCAGGGAGAGGGTTGCAGCCAGAACTAGTCCAGGTGTCTAAGATGTGAAAGGTCAGATGCCTCAGTGGAGCTGCCCATGTGACCAATCTGGATTGCTCTCCATCTACAGGCAATAGCTCCAAAGTACTATGACAAACATTAGCAGATGTCTACACAGTTTTTACCTGAGGTGACATACCAAGGTATATTCATGGTGAAAAGATCTAATATGATTTCACTAAATGTGGTCTGTAACAATAATTCTTTGGATTACTGATACTGATTACTAGCGTTGAGATTTCAACAAAACTGGACCACATGGTCTTGTAAGGCAGAAATCAACCTGGCAAGGTGAATGACTCATGACAATATTAAAAATAATTCTAAAGATACTGAAATTGCAAGCATATCACACCACACATTTTACGGGCAGCACTGGGGTATGTAGCACAACACTAAGGTGGTTACACAGCACTTGGTCTAGGAGATAGTCTGCAGGGAGCAGGCACAGAATGACTCACCACAGCACTGAGTGGTGCCATACCACATGCATATTTCCAAGCCAGTCATGTAAAGGTGAGAGAAAATCCCAAATGTGCACATTCACTTGGGGTGTTGGGACAGCTTTTTTCTCCCTGGTCATGCTGGGCTGTGTGGCAGAAAGCCACCTGTGTTTCCCACCCAAAAACTCAGCTCGGTGACAATTTTAATTAGGATGGTCCCAGCCGAGAGAGGCATGCTTACCTTATCTCTTTAGGTAACCTGAGCTGGATACATTCCTGAGGGAGAGGGGAAACCTGCTCCCTCTGCCTAGGTGACTAGTATTGCATACCTGGGTGAGGGGCTTCCCTCCTGGTGGGCTAGAGTCTGCCCGGCAACTAGTGATGTATTTCAAACTGGTTGGCCAACAGGTGCTGGCCTCCATTGGACCAGGTAAATTAGGTCACAAGGGCTATGTAAGTTAAGGACTGCCTGGGAGGAGGGCAGCAGCCATGAGGGTTACTCAGGAAAAAAGAAGAGCTGTACCATCTGAAACTGGCTCTCTCTCTCAAAACTCATGATCAAGGAACCACCTGCCTCCATAGGGATTCTCCAACTGCCTCTGGATGACACTTGTGAGTAAGCTACCTGAGATCCAACTAGATATATATAGCTTGCAGTAACTCGGATGCAAGATGAAAGGCTACCCCAGCCAAAGGAGTTTGCTCTATGGGATTTCTCTGTTAATGCTCTCCCCTGTACCCTATTCTAACCCTACCCTCTGTAACCAATAAAGTTCTCCTTTGTACCTAGTGTGGGAGACTTATTGGGAGTGGGTCTAGATTATGCCTTGGGGTCCCCTTGGTTCAGCTGACTAAGGGAGACCACTACTTGTGCTTCTGACTGAGGGAAGCATCCCAACTTCTTGAAGTGAATCAAGTCCCCTTGAGGGCTACTAGGCCTGTGTTTCCCAGGGTGCACAGAGCCAGAATCAGCCCAGAGCCCTGGGTGGTGGCAGCTCTACCCCCAGGCTAGCGGGTGCGCTCCAGGAAGGGGGTTGGCCAAACGCGAGGCGCCCCTGGGGAGGCACTTGGAGCTTGGAAGGTGTTCAGGCACAGGGAGGTGGGTGGCTTAATGCAGGAGCGCCCCCTACTGGCCCGCCACAGGCTGCATGACAGGAGTGATGGTAATGCTATCTGGAACAGTTATTTTTCTTTAATTGATCTCATAGACAGGGAAGATAATCATGTCAAGACCAGGTCCCAAAAGGACCAAACAATTTCTTAACAACTAATTGGCCATCTAAGCCTCAATAAATAAATAAATACATAAATAAATCTACCAGGTTATATAGAACTGAGGCAAATACATCAGAGTCATTTCTGCTTTGGATGTTTCCCACCCATAAAGTTCAAGATGGTTTTATTCAGCAGAGCAGCAGTTGGTTACCCTATGTAAAAATAGTTCAGGTATGAAATGGATATACACTCTCTCCTTCTTCTCTCACTCCCAATCTTATAGAAGAGAAGAAGGAGGTAGGAAGCATTGACGACTTGTATTTCCTGAATCTTGTTTTCACTGTTGGTGAGTTTCTTCTTTTGTATTTATATGTAATATGTAATATTTAAACTAAGCCCGCTGGGGGATGGGGGCACGACCGCCACTGCTGGCCCGCTGAGCAAATCTTGCAAAGCCAGCGGATCATGGCACTCAAGGGAGCCAGCCCTAGCCCCAGCCCTGGTAAAATCTGTGGGCTAGGAAGGAGCCCCCCAGGGGGCGCTTGCCTGCCTGTACACAAATGCCAGGAGCTTGGGGAATAAGCAGGAGGAGCTCATCCTCCTGCTCAGTGCAAACAATTACGATGTCATAGGGATCACGGAGACCTGGTGGCACTCCACCCATGATTGGACCACGGGGATAGATGGCTATACCCTGTACAGGAGGGATCGTGTAGAGAAAAGGGGCGGGGGTGTAGCTCTCTATGTTAAAGAAAGCTACGCGTCCCTGCAAGCCGATATTGGCGACCAGGGTGGACGGCTGGAGACCCTCTAGGTTAAAATCCGTGGGGAACAAGGCACAGGGGACACAATGGTGGGAGTCTATTACAGACCTCCCACCCAAAGTCCTGAGCTAGACCAGGAGTTTGCCCAGGAACTGGCTGAGGCAGCTTGCTCCAGGACCATGGTTGTCATGGGTGACTTCAATTACCCAGACATCTCGTGGGAGGATCGCTCAGCAAAATCTGAGTGGTCGCAGAGCTTCCTCTCGTGCGTGGATGACCTCTACCTGACTCAAGAAGTCTATGGGCCAACGAGAGGCAAAGCGCTGCTCGACCTGGTGCTGGCTACTGGGGAGGACCTAGTTGGCAACCTAGTGATCGATGGGAAGCTGGGTGACAGCGACCACGAGCTGATCACCTTCACCATCCGCCGAAAAGCTGGCAAGTCGGTCAGCAACACGCAAGTCCTTGACTTCAGGAAAGCCGACTTTGACAAGCTCAGGAGGCTTGTCAGTGAGGCCCTAAGGGACTGTGACCACAGGGAGAGGGGAGTTCAAGAAGAGTGGTTGCTCCTCAAGGGAGCAATCCTCAATGCACAAACTAAGTCTATTCCATCTCGGAGGAAAGGCAGCAAGAGGGCACAGCAGCCCCCCTGGCTCTCCAGGGACCTAGCAGACCTCCTGAGGCTAAAAAGAAAGGCCTACAAAGGATGGAGGATGGGAGTCACCTCCAAGGAGGATTATTCTGCACTGGTCCGGTCCTGTAGGGAGCAGACCAGGAAAGCCAAGGCTGCAACTGAACTCCAGCTAGCTTTGAGCATCAAGGACAATAAAAAGTCCTTTTCCAGATATGTGGGGAGCCGGAGGAAAAGCAGGGGCAATGTTGGACCCCTGCTGAACCAGATGGGGCAACTGACAACTGACGCCCAGGAAAAAGCCAACCTATTAAATAGGTACTTTACGTCGGTCTTTCATCAGCCCCATGGGACGCCCGTGCCCGCTACAGGGCCGGGAAGTCCGGGTGAGGGTGATCCCCTGCCCTCCATTAATGCTGACTTTGTGAAGGAACATCTTGAGAAGCTGGATACCTTCAAGTAAGCCGGCCCTGACAATCTTCACCCCAGGGTACTCAAGGAGCTGGCGAGCATCATAGCCCAGCCTCTAGCGCGGATCTTTGAAAACTCTTGGCGCTCTGGTGTAGTGCCCGAAGACTGGAAGAAGGCCAATGTGGTGCCGATCTTCAAGAAAGGGAGGAAAGTGGATCCGGCTAACTATAGGCCCATCAGCCTGACTTCTATCCGGGGGAAGATCTTAGAAAAGTTTATTAAGGAGGCCATCCTTAATGGACTGGCTGACGCCAACATCTTAAGGGATAGCCAGCACGGGTTTGTTGCGGGTAGGTCTTGCTTGACCAATCTCATTTCCTTCTACGACCAGGTGACCTATCACCTGGACAAGGGAGATGAGATTGATGTCATATATCTTGACTTCAAAAAAGCCTTCGATCTGGTGTCCCATGATCGTCTCTTGGAGAAACTGGCCAATTGTCGCCTTGGGCCCCCACGATCCACTGGCTGGAAAATTGGCTCCGGGGTCGGACCCAGAGGGTAGTAATTGATGGAAGTCACTCATCGTGGTGTCCTGTGACCAGTGGGGTCCCCCAGGGCTCTGTCCTTGGACCCATACTGTTCAACATCTTCATTAACGATGTGGACACTGGAGTCAGAAGCGGACTGGCCAAGTTCGCCGATGACACCAAACTTTGGGGCAAAGCATCCACACCAGAAGACAGGCGGGTGATCCAGGCTGACCTGGACAGGCTCAGCAAGCGGGCGGATGAGAATCTGATGGTGTTCAACGCCGATAAATGCAAGGTTCTCCACCTTGGGAGGAAAAACCCGCAGCATCCTTATAGGCTCGGCAGTGCTATGTTGGTTAGCACTATGGAAGAAAGAGACTTGGGGGTCATCATTGACCACAAGATGAACATGAGCCTGCAATGCGATGCTGCGGCTAGTAAAGCGACCAAAACGCTGGCTTGCATCCATAGATGCTTCTCAAGCAAATCCCAGGACGTCATTCTCCCCCTGTACTCGGCCTTAGTGAGGCCGCAGCTGGAGTACTGCGTCCAGTTTTGGGCTCCACAATTCAAAAAGGATGTGGAGAAGCTTGAGAGAGTCCAGAGAAGAGCCACGCGCATGATCAGGGGTCAGGGAAGCAGACCCTACGATGACAGGCTGAGGGCCCTGGGGCTCTTTAGCCTGGAAAAGCGCAGGCTCAGGGGTGATCTGATGGCCACCTACAAGTTTATCAGGGGTGACCACCAGTATCTGGGGGAACGTTTGTTCACCAGAGCGCCCCAAGGGATGACGAGGACGAATGGTCACAAACTACTACAAGATCGTTTCAGGCTGGACATAAGGAAGAATTTCTTTACTGTCCGAGCCCCCAAGGTCTGGAACAGCCTGCCGCTGGAGGTTGTTCAAGCGCCTTCATTGAACACCTTCAAGATGAAACTGGATGCTTATCTTGCTGGGATCCTATGACCCCAGCTGACGTCCTGCCCTTTGGGCGGGGGGCTGGACTCGATGATCTTCCAAGGTCCCTTCCAGCCCTAATGTCTATGAAATCTATGAAATCTATGAAATGTGATACTCATTTTGAAGTCACACTGTAAATGCAGTCATGGGGAATTCAGAATTTGCAGCCTCCTCCCCAAGGTTACAGTGTAGGGCACAAGGATGTCTGAAGATAAAGGTCAAACCTGGTTTCTTTAATAATTCCCTATATTTTTCAACTAAAAAAAAAAAAGAAATGGATGTGCCCTGGACTTCCTTTCAGATATTATTTGTATTTATTTATTGATTGACTTTTAGCTAAAAAGCTAACTATTCAGTTTGGCTACTTATTGTACCCTATGATTCTAATTTCCATGTAGTTGAGAGTGAACTATTCTTCCTCTAATGAGAACTTTTACAAATGTCCATCTGGTCCCTTCTTTACTGCACTAGACCATTATACTCCCCACCCTCCCCCATATTACACAATATTCCTCCTGTTCTCTTTCTTGGAAATTCCACTCTTTCATCTATATCCAGGATCTGTCAGTTCATAGGATGCTCCCCTGTACTCTGATGTACAGTGAGTATCACCACAGTGTTCAAAACTATCACAATAGAAGAAGGAGCTCTTCCCTGTGGCCAACAGTAGAAGAGGCAGACCTTAGTTTAGCCTACAAATAAGGATGTTTAGTGTCCAGGCAGATCATGGAGTAGGACTGGAGCCTTCTAAAGCTGTGATGGTCCATGTCTGAGAGGCAATCCTTTTTTGGGGAAATTTAGGATTGGACCAAATGTACAGCTGGGAGAGATGTTGGACTCACTTTCAGGTATTGAGTGCCCTTCTTCACACCACTTCATGCCCCAAATGTTGTTCAAAACCTCTCCAGTCTATATAGTAGGTTCATTTAAAGACATTGGGGTGGGGGGGAGGGGAAAGGACTTGCCTCTAGGAGGGTCATACCAAATCCTGACAATAGCAGAGACTGATCAGGGAGTAATTCAGTTTGTTTGGTTCAATAAAAAAATCACTGAAGTTGAGGATTAGGTTAAAACCCCACCTACCTGACAAAGAAATTGACTCCCCTCAACCAGTAGTCCTATGATTTGGCTGTTGGGCAGCAAAATCTTCCTCCTCCAATATTCAAAAGTTTTCTTAGAGTATGCTATCAGCAAATGCTATGTAGTGATGTACCTACCTGGTTGCTCCCATCTTTCCTGGAAGGGGAAATAGAATCTCAAATCTGCATGCATGTCAACAGGCCTCTCATGAAGCTACATTTGGACATGTAAACAATTCTAGGATGATTGAAGTTGAAATGTACAAACTGTGTTATCCAGCATCCAGGGGCAATGTGGAGTGCTGGTTAATCAAAATTATCTATTCAGGCTGGCACCCCTCCTGCCATGTCCAGTGCGTCAGCGTGCTGGGGGAGAGAAAGGGGGAGCCCGCACGGGCTGCTTTGCCCCAGGCCGTGGGACTTGGTGAAACTGGAAGTGCCACAGAGGGACTTCCGGTTTCACGTTTGTCACATCGATCATCGATCAGCATGATGATTAATACAACATGACAGTTAGTAAAGTGCCAGATAGCACAGCTTTGTAATATGACCCTCAGGCTTAGAATTTGTTGGTCATGTATCCTACAGGAATTTCAGTGGGATACTAAGTCCTTCAAGAGGCAGCTCTGTGCTGGGAAGTTGTCTCAATATAAGAAGCATTTGTGAAAACTTGGACTGAGGTTTTTTGAATGCTGTGGAACTATAGTGGATAAAGAAACAGTCCATTTGTTTTCAGTGCCCATATTAATGAACTCATAGCTGATTAATCACTAGGCTGCGACTTAAATTATAGATTGAAATAGTTACTGCCTAGATACTAAGAAGGTGTCATGTTTGAAATATTGCAAATATGCCAGTTTAGCATATAGTTGTCATAATCAACGTCATCATCACTTCAGGTTTTTTTAAGAACACCATGCTTCTAGCCCGGCAAAATAAAAAATAAAAATAAACCATTTTTTGTTTTCTCCATCCTTCAGTATATCCCCTTTTCTGCCCTTCCACTTCCATAGTTCTCTTACTGAGAAAGTATGAAATTTCTTTAAACTTGTTGGCCTGCCATCATGAGAAAAGAAGTAGGAGATGGATTTTATACCAGACAAAGACACTGAAGAAATAAACTAAAAGCAAGATGAAAGTCAAAGATCTGAGAGAGCTATTTTTTTCCAGTACCGATGGGTACCACAAAAATCTTTTTTTTTTTTCTTCATTCAAAGATATTTGGAAACTGATGTTTAGACAAAATGGAGAAAAAAAAAAAATCTCTACATAGAGGTGTCCTGACCCAGAACTGGAAAAGTACACTTTCTTCATGGAAATTGTTATATTTATTTATTTGTTTCTATTTATAGGTCCAGGGTTTGGTGAACAAATGGCCATGGAGAACAAGACGGCTGTCAGCTATTTTGTTCTGTCAGGTGTTTCCAGTGACCCACAGCTCCAGCCTTTCATTTTTCTGGTGTTTCTACTAATATACCTATTAACTGTGTTGGGGAATGGCACGATCATGGTGGTGATAAGATATGAACCTCACCTTCACAGCCCTCTGTATTTTTTCCTAACACATTTATCCTTCATTGACATCTGCTACTCTACAGTCACTGTTCCAAAGATGCTGCAGAATTTGTTGGTAGATAAGAAAACCATTTCTTTTGATGGCTGCCTTATCCAGATGAGCTTAATTCTTCTGGTGTCTGGCACAGAAATTTCTATGCTATCAGCAATGGCCTATGATCGGTATGCTGCCATCTGTGCCCCGCTGCATTACTTGAGGACCATGAATAAGCAAGTCCGTATAAGACTAGTGGGTGGTACATGGCTGATCAGCATCTTTCATGCACTAACAAACACTGTTCCTGTATTACATTTACATTTTTGTGGGCCCAATGAAATTGATAATTTCAGTTGTGAGCTCCCATCTGTACTAGAACTGTCTTGTACAGAGACCTTCATCTGTAAAATGCCACTTCTCACTTCAGTTTTTATTTTAGGTTTAACCGCTTTCTCCATCACCCTGGTCTCTTACATCTGCATCATCTCCACCATCCTTAAGATACCCTCAGCTGAAGGTGGGGGTAAAGCCTTCTCTACCTGCAGTTCCCACCTCACTGTGGTTGTTCTGTATTATGGGGCTGCTTTGTTTTGATATCTGAGACCTAATTCAGACTCTTCAGTCATTCTTGACAGACTCTTCTCCATCCAGTACAGTATCTTAACTCCCATGTTAAACCCTATCATCTACAGCCTGAGAAACAAAGAGGTGAAAGTAGCTCTGGGGAATATACTGCAGAAAATGAAAGGGTTGTAAATGTATTTCAACTTTTGAAAAGGATGTCACACCCTAATGGGAACTGGTGGTTTAAATATTATGATGTCATGTAACAGGGTGGTATGGGCATTTAGTCAATAAACAATTCAGTATTCTCTTAATGATAGGAATGTCTCCTCTGTCGAGGTCCTCTTCAATACGAACTTTTTGGAAGTCACTATAGCAGTAGAGATGCATGTAAAGCATGAATGCAGGTGAAGTAACCTGTTGCTGAGAGCATATGAAACAGTTCACTTTTGGTTTTCCATTTTTTCAATTTTTGTTTTTTTGGAGTGAGAATGAGTCTTTGATCTTGTTAGAGCATTGACTTGGGGGTGGTGGTAATCAGATGCCAAGTGTTACCATGCTGAACTTGTATATTCAACCAGAAAACAAACAAACAAACAAACAAACAAAAAACCAGTCACAGACTGTGCAAGTTACCACTTGGTTTTATCCTTAAAAAATACAATACAATAGATGGTTTTAAGTGTGGTCCCATTGCTTGAATTCACATCTCTTATGCAGTCTATATGGTGTACTTGTACCCTGACTTTTATCTGGCTTCAAACTAAATACAACTAAATTCCTCTCTCAGAGTTGTGAGACCCAAGATTTGATGATCTTTTTCAGAATTTTCCACTGGGTAGCTAATGTGGCTCCTGTTTTAAAATGATGGCCATTGTGATATTACAATTAGGTACTCTATTACTTCTTGAGGAATTCAAGTGTCCAACTCTAGGCATGTAATCTACTGGACTACAGGTTACTTCAAAAAGAGACACCCAAGTCTCCTTTTGGATTCAATCTATAGGGTTAACATTAGATTTTTCAGAAACCAAGTATAATATCTGTGGTCACAGGCAGTTAGATATCACTCCATAAACCCTGTGTTGAGCCCAATTTATTGTATAACTAAAACATTTCTTCCAGAAAGTCATCCCTTCTTGACATGAAAAAAGTCAACTCTTGACCAACTTTTCCATTGGATGTTTACCCCACTTTTCAGTTCACTTCCATATTAAAGATCAAGGCTTATTTGTTTTTGGGTGTCTTTGGTTTCTACTTCCGACTGCAGTTTTTTGCTTTGTCTCTCTCTACTAAGGCACACCCGTATTTGGTGCCTTGTATTTTCTGTTGGTCAAGGTCTATATACACTGTTATCAGATCATCTCACATTAGAAATAGACGAGTCATACTTTGTTTTACTCAACCATGAAAGGCACAGAGATAAATTCCTTTCCTCTTACTTTCACAAGAGCCTTGTGCATACATCCAACCATTGACTGAGGCCCTCAGGCTTCCAATTCCATGCTGCAGAAGATGGCAGTTCATACGTGCCCTAGGGTGACACTACTAGCTGATACAGTCATTCGTCATGCATATTATTGCCTTATATGTCTAAATTGCTGTTGCATTGCCCTTATAATCCCAAAAAGCCCTGGAGTGTGCGGGCCGGGCCGGAACCCGGGCCCTTTCGTCACTCTGCACGCGGGCTGTGGCCGGCAGCCCGGGCAGGCCGGGTCAGAGAGGGCGGGCGCCAAGCTAGAATTAGGCACAGACACTTAACGGTTGATTTTGAGATTGTTTACTTACACCTAGATGGTCGCGGTGCAGGCTGGAAAACTTTCTTGAGTTGCGGTTACAACAGAAAACACGAACAATCACGTGGAGTTTGCTAGGCTCCACGCAGACAGAACTCCGGATGTCCAGGACAAGGGCTCCTCAAATAGAAAACTTGTCGATACGTCTTATAGAAAGTTACTGTTCGAAGACGGGAAGTGGTGGGCGGTGGATCAGGCTGCCAAGCTCCTCTGAGCAACACACAGGGTTTCTATTACCCTGCCGCGCACACCCAGAGTCCCCACGAGATGGATGTGGAGTCCTCTTCGGCTTGGGCGGAAACTGCTCAAGCCTCTTATACGGCTAGCAGGCCAATCGCTAGCCGCCACGTAGAAATAATTTAGCACTAGCCAATTGTGGGGCACGAATTTGCATGCGAAGAGCGGGAACTCCTTTGCACCGTGCATTTCCGTATTGCAAAGAAAATGCACCCTGCAAAGACAGCTGCAAAGTGGCGGGAACTCTCTCCTTTGCACGCGGGTTCTCTGTGCAGCAGAACTCCACCGTGCAATGAAGCTGTAATCCCACGGGGATAATTCTTAGTGCCGAAGCACACACAAAAAAAAATCAGACCTTTGGGTCATGACATGGAGGACTTGTGTGTAATGTCCAGTACACTTTTGAAAAATATTGTCATGTGTGACTCTTGCATGACAAATTCTCACAGACTAGGTAAAATCAGACTGTAAAGGGGCTGACAAGGAAGTTTGGGGCAGCAGAACCCTGCAAGAGGGATATACATTTGCCCTATTTATGGTTTCCACTCTGGGAAGTTCCCATATCCTCAACAGAATTCTCCCCATTTGAATTCCCGTATGGGAAACAACCTTGGGGTATATTGGACCTCCATCAGGAGGTAGGGTAGGCACAGGGCCTGAGATCCCAAAATAGAGTACAGTATGTTCTCCAACTTTGGAAACACCCAGATCTTGCAGAAACATTCACCCAGGAGAATCTCCACACCATACAAGACTCCAAAGCAATAATTTAATAAGAATGCCCAACTTTGACTATACCAAGAATGGGAGTGTGTCCTGTTTTTATTCTCCTCAGTGGAAAATGAAATGCTAACCAAATATAGGAGTCCTATGAGATTAAGGTGATTTGGAGAAGTGGATTATGAAGTTTGCCTGCTAGGGAGGTGCCATCGGGACCAGATAAATTGTGTAAAACTCTTGAATCCAATGGGGGCTTATGAAACTCCCAATGCCTCATTCTGTTTTACAGTTGAAAACGTTCCCCACATTAATTACTACACAAGTGCACTCCATGACAGTAGCAACTACTTTCTTTTAAAATTCAATAAGATCAGAAGTGAGAAATGTACCATCATCAGCAAGCCCCTAAAAAGTATTTTCTCACTTATCACCAAATTCTGTTTCATCTAAGTTACCCAACCACAATCCTATTCCACCCTGATTAAGCCTCTGAAATATGTTTAATGGGACAACTTCTATAATACACCTTCATCATAATTTGATGATTACATTTCATAATGCTGATGGCAGCAGGACCACCCAAACCTCTCTTTTAGCAATGTACCCTTTGTATCAGTATTGTTTTGGGGATACAACTTGGCTTGACTATTTGAATTTAGATATTTTATATGCAACCTAGGCGCTTTAGTAGTGAAATAGAATATAGGCCTACAGGGTTTTTTTGTTCCTGTATCCAAAAAAGTAACTTGGAAAATGATGTTTTCCCTATTGCCCATGAAGAAAGGACTTTCCATTTAAAAACAAGCAAACAAACAAACAAACAAACAAACAAACAAACAAACTAGGTGTCTATGTTTAAGAAGAAAAGACACAGCAGGGAGAACATTTCAGCTGTGTGCTATGATGTCATCCTGACAACACAAAATCTGTCTCACCCCTCCCCTCCCACACATGGACTGGCTGAAAAATTGCAACAAATATTATGGTTCCTAGGTTCTCCCTACTCTATTTGTATGAAAGGAGGGAGGCTAAAGTGAGCAGACTGTAGCATGGAACTGATAGGAGAATGAGGGGACAGAAGCAGAAGGTTTAACAATACAGGAAGGGAGTGAGATGCATGGCCAATGGGAGGTATTTGGGAGGTAGACAGGAGTGAGATTGTGTGCAAGTTATGGAAACTTGTTAAGACTGATCAGGCCATGGGTGGTGACTTAATGAGTTACTTCTTTGGCAGGCTGGGGTGACTCTAGGTATCTATTGCAATCTGAGTAATCGGTCTGAGGGTTGAGGCAGTAGCATGATTAAGGCAGATGGTAGATCAGAACTGGGAGGTCCAAGTGATTCAGGTGCAGAGATTTTGGTAAGTCTGGGGTCAGCTAAGAGCATGGCAAGAAACACACAAAAATGTTCTTGCTGGGACCAATCCCACAGGTAGTAGGAGGGGATTTAGGTCCTCTTGCCAGGGGCTTGCAGTTCCCATAGGTTCCTCCTTGCCACCTGACTCTTCATCAATATCCTCGTGAAAAGGATCAGGCTGATCAGGGGCTTGGGTCCAACCAACTGCCTTGGCTCTGCCTCTGCCTTTTGGCTTGGCTGCTTTGGGTTTGAATTCCAGTGGTCCTAACATGACTAGAGCTGGAGCCAAGTAGAGGAATTAGAAGTATAGACGGGATTATGCTATGGAGTTCTGGGAGGATTGGAATGAAAGCTAAGAGATGGGGCTGGAGAGACGCTGACCTGGCGAGAAGATATGAGGATCAGTGTGACATTTGGAGCTGAATAGGTAAGTGGATAAAGCCAGGACTGAGAAAAGAGCTATGGGGTGGGGGGGAGAGGGGCAGCTGTCAACTGTGATGGTAGGTGTAACAGGCAAAGGCTAGCAGCAGACTGTACACTCCAGGATGGAGGAATCTGAAGGCTTGTCAGGACTACAGGCAGCTGCATCCTGTCAAACTTAATCACAGGTCCACCCAGGGACTGGGTCAGTTTAGGCAGACAACTGGCTGATCACAGGCAGTTGAAAGCTTCTAGGGAAGGGAGCTAGAGATTACTGAGATAGAAGAGAGCAAGAGAGGGGAGCTGAGAGCTAAGTATGAGAGCGAGGAACAGAGAGAGACAGAAACCTTGGGCTAAATATGGGTAGCAGCAAAATCATGTCAAAGAACCGAGTAAAAGATCGCCTGAGTAGGAACACAGAAAGAGAAGATCAGGAAGCCATAGGCACCTTCTCAGGGCCTGAGAGGACTCAGGTATATGAGGCTCCTTTGTCTGGACTATGTTAAGATTTTGTTATGGGGTACTGACATTTGTTGCATTTCCTGAGAAGCCAGCAAATTCAGAAAAAAAACCCAAAACTAAGCTGTGTATAGAGTCTGAGAGAGTCTTTGTAAAAGACTGTGGGCACATCTACACAGGCCATTAGTGGGCAGGCATAAACTGTGGAATTTATTACTCTGCAGTTTATTGCTCCCAGGAAGCTCCTGGGTACTTGGTTTAACATGTGCTTGGAGCACAGTGCACCGAGCTGGGTCACAGCTGCCACAGCTGCCAGGAGGCACAGGGGGGTCAGCCTGCCAGTCTTGGGCTGATGTGACTAGGATCAGTGTGGTGTGGAGGGGCTGGCTGGGGTAAGAGGATGCTTCAGTGACTGGCTAGCTGGCAGGCAGGCCCTGCACTGAATCACCCTTGTGATCCAGCCAGCTGGCTTCGCATCTACATGTTCCTCTTCTGTGCATGATAAAGAACTCAGCAGCAGGGTAGAGCCTGTATTTACAAGTCCTACCCTCATGTGAAATCTATTACCTTTGTGCACACTAATAGGGGAGCATGTATTGACGCTGAGACATTTATCAGTTAATTAGTCAATAGAGCACTAAGCACACAATGGATGCACCCTGTTTGAGCTAAGAGAGTCCCCAAGCCTCTACATCTGGTGGAGTATCTGTGAATAGTTTAAAGGGCCCTACAAGAGTCTAAAGGGTCCTCCACCTGTTAAAGGGCATAACAAATGTTATTTGTGGGTAAGCTGAAAATGTATAGAGGGGCCTCGAGCATTTTAAAGTGAACCACGGTAGTTTGAAGGGCTGCTCAGCATGGAGATGTGAGCCCTGTTCAAGGAGCAAGAGCCAGTCAACACCCTGTGGAAGGGCATGGAAGGAGGTGGAGGGTAGTGTAAACCCCAACAGCCTAGAAGCTAGAAGGTGACCTTTTAAACTCTCAGATGTTTTCTGATGATCTTCCTGAGAAGGCAGCAGGTCTGCAGTGGAAGTTGGAGGTGAAACATCAGAGCCTCGAGCAGGCTGAGGTTGAAGTAGCTGCTTTGAGACAACAGTTGATGGCAGGGAGAGAGAAAAGAGAATAAAAGCAGGGAGTGAAAGTGACTTTTGGTTGTTGAGGCAGAGAAAAAGAAGGGGCTCAAGCAGCCAATCATGATGAAATCAGAAAAGCCAAGAGCAGGAAGAGAGGCTGCGAGCGTTCCAAAAGAATGTGACCATAGTTGACTTGGGGTTGAAGAGAAGGCCAAAATAAGGAAGCTGGAGGGCCAAGCTGTCTGACTCAAGAGAAGGGCAACAAAGGACCCTCCAAGAGACATGTTGCTTTCCAGTAGCTGCAAGAATACCAGAAGGAAGAAGCACAGCTGACAACCCTGACCTCCAAGCTACAGCTTGTGGAGAAAGCCAGGGACAAACCAAGCTTCTGAGAGGGAGATGTAGAGGGAGAAAACCACATGGATGCAGAGAGTCCAGGTGCTCAGTGAGAGGTGCCAACAGGGTGAGGTCCAGGTAGGGGCAACCAGGTTGCACTATGGTCAGCTCCTAGAAGCAGAGAAAAAGCAGAAGGGAAGGCAGTGGGAGAACGAAAAGATCACTGTTTTAGAGAAAAATCTTCCTGAAGCCGTGGCTAAGAGTGCACAGTTCCCAGAAAGAGCCATGGAGGAAGAGTGGGGAGAGGACCACAACCTGAGAGGAATCCCAGGAAAAAAGAGGAGGACCACAAAACTGTGGCAAGAACTTTGCTGGACAGGCAAAGAATCAGGGAAGTTGCAGCATACAGAGAAGAGCCTGCTGGCTATGATGAGGACCAGTGACCCCATCAGGAGCAGACACTGGGCAAAACAGATTGCAACCCCACCAGCAACTATGACCCAAATGAGAGACTGGCAACAACATCAGCCATAGCCAGGAAGGAAGATGCTGATATGTGACCTGGGGGTGAAACAGCCTGGAGGACTGGCCCCTTAGGTCCAGTGTGTTTGTGAGGTGCCTCAACTTTAGGGTTGGTTGGAGGAGTCTCAAATGGGTGTTCCAGATGGCAGGTACTGTGACATAACAGGCGATCTGGTGGAGAAAAGCTAGGAAGAGCCTATGGGATACATTTGTCCACCCCAAGGATGTCACCCCAAGAAGGCAATGTTGAGTGGATACATGTTGTGCAGATGACTTATCGGGGTAAAATGCTCTGGATGGAGAGTACTGGAGAATAACACAGCCACTCCAGGGTCAAAGGAACTTTAGGGTGGGATATAGTTCTAGTATGGAACTGGTCCCTATCCTCCACAGAAGTAGAGATGAAAGATTCATAGATATTAGGGGCTGGATGGGAACTCACAAGATCAACAGGTCCAGCCCCCTGTGCTTGGGCAGGAAAGACTGCTGGTATCAATGAACCTAGCAAGATAAGTTCCAAGAATTTTTTTTAAAGATTTCCAGAGTAGGCAATTGTACGACCCCTAATGGGAGTCTGTCCCAGACCCTGGACACTTTTACCATAAAGAATGCATAGCTTGAGTAAGGGAATGAAGCTTGGAAGAGGGCCTGGAGCTGAAAAGCACTTTCTAGTTTGCCATTGGTTCAAAAAAAGCACATTCTACCTCTCTGAATCACTCTCCACAGGCTCCTAAAGGGCGCCATTAGTTGTATAAGAATCGTAGGTTCCTAACTATCCATATATAAATCAGGTGCCTAATCTTTGAGACCTATAATGCATCAGTGGAGATGCTCATGTTACCAATCTGGATTGCTCTCCACGTGTAGGTATGGCAGTACCCCAAAGTAGCACTACACACACTGCCAAATGGCTACATAATCTTTACCTGACAGTATATAGAGGTGCAATCATGATGGAAAGCCCTAGGTTTCCTGTTATTTCTCTGAAGGTGATCTGTAAGAAATCCTCTTGGTTTATTGACATTTATTAGAGGCAATGAAAATCTGAGAAAAAATGGGCAGTAGTCTTGCCAGGCAGAAATCTGTAAAGGTAAAGGATTTGAGGCAGAATAATGCAATTGTTCTAAAGATACTGAAATAACAGGTTTCTCATCTCATATAATTTAGTGGCAGTGGTGATGTGTAGTTACAAAGCATCTGGTCCAGGGGGTAACATGCAGGGAGCAGGCACAGAATGACTCGCCCCAGCACTGCATCGTGCTATACCACCAGCATAAGCCGGCCAAACTTGTTATTATGAGAGAAAAATACCAAGACTTGAAATTCTCTTGACATACTGGGGCAGTTGTTCTCTCCCTGGCCAAACTGGGCTGTTTGGGACCCTTACCATCACACCTATTTGGAACAGTTCCATTTCTTTTAATCTAACTTATCAACAGTGAAAGAAATCACTTCAAGACCAGGTCCCAGGGGAACCAAACGTTCTTTCTTATGAACTAATTGGTCATCTGGGCATCAGAAAAGAAAACCCAGCTGTTGACAGAGAACTGATATGAATACATAACATTCTTTTTCGGTCTTGGATGCCACCCATAAAGTCCCAGTTGTATCCAGGAAAGCAACAGCCAGTTACCCTATTTAAAATATTTTGGATGTGAAATGCATGTATGCTCTCACTCTATCACCCTGCCTACAGAAGAGAAGAATAAAGCAAGAAGCAAACATCTCATATTTCCTGGAATCCTGTATCCACGCTTGGGTAAGTTATTCCTATTGTAATTTTAAGTTTTAAATGTAGTCATGGGGTGTTCAGTGTGCACGCGCATGTGTGTGTGTGTGCGCGTGTGTGTGTGTAAATCAATGACATCTAATATACTATGGGTACTGCTTTGACAGAGTCCAGCACTTTGTACTATGTCAGACTTGAAAATAAAAGAGTCAAAATGGTAAAACAAGCCTAACATTTACCCTCTCAAAAGAGAAGAAAGGAAAGCAGGGAAAGTGAATAGCCTTTTGTTTGGGAGGCAGCTTAGTCATTAAATGTGCTTGAGTTAATATGAAAATCATTGGGGGAGGGGAGAGGGAGATTTTAGCAAGCATTTGTGAACAACTGGAATGAGGGGCTTATTTATTTATTTATTTATTTGTGCTCTATAACTTCGGAGCGTTTCTGTCTACCATTCATTTGCAATATACATATTAATGAAGTAGTGACCACTTAATTCCCCAAGCTTTGACTGAAGGTATCTATTAAGGTAGCTACTGCTTAGATACTATAATAATGTATCCTGTAAAATACTCCAAATATACCAGGTTAGGATATTGACATCATAATCAATATCATAATTATATTGGCTTGAATTTTAGTGTTACGTTGCTTCTAGCACCAAAAAAAGTAAACCAAGAAAAAAGAAATAACCTTTCCTTCTGCTAACAACCACTCTGTCCCTCTTTTACCTTACACTTGCATTGTTATGTCATTGAGAATACATGTCATTTCCTTCAACTCCTTCTGCTATTATCAGGCAGGAAATTGGTAAAAAAAATAAATAATAAAAAATTGTGTTTAATTTTTTTCTACAAAAGGAACTTGAGAGAGAAACCAAGGACAAGAATAAACCCAAAGATTTAAGAAAGCTTGCTTTTAAGTTGTTGTTGTTAGTGAGAGTCTCCTCACCAGAAATCTATTTTTCTCCAAAGTTATTTGGAAACGTAGAGGGTTAGACAGCATGATAAGACTATCCGTATCAAGATGGCTTTACCCATAAATGGAGAAATACACTTTCTAAATGGGAATTGTTTAATGAATCTTTCTTTTATTTCTTCTTCTAGGTCACAGGTTGGTGAGCAAACAGTTATGGGGAACAAAACAACTGTCAGCTATTTTATACTGTCTGGCATTTCCAGTGACCCACAACTCCAGCCTTTCCTTTTTCTGGTGTTTCTACTTATATACCTATTAACTGTGGTGAGGAATGGGGCCATCATGGTGGTGACAGAAGCTAATCCTCACCTTCACACCCCTATGTATTTTTTCCTCTTCCATTTATCCTTCCTTAATATCTGCTACTCTTCAGTCACTGTCCCAAAGATGCTACAGAATTTCTTGGCAGAGAAGAAAAACATTTCTTTTGATGGTTGCCTTGTCCAAATGAGCTTAATTCTTTTGGTGTCCTGTACAGAAATTTCCATGCTATCATCAATGTCCTATGATTGATATGCTGCCGTCTGTGACCCACTGCATTATGTGGGGACAATGAATAAGCAAGTATGCATACAAGTGGTGCGAGGTGCATGGGTGATTGGTATATTTTATTCATTGACAAACACTGCTCCTATATTACATTTGCATTTCTCTGGTCACAATGAAGTACACAGTTTCAATTCTGAGTTCCCATCTGTACTCGAACTGTCCTGCACAGAGACCTTCACCAGTAAGATGTCATTTCTCATTTCAGCTATGATTTCAGGTTTGACCTCAGTCTCCATCACCCTGGTCTCTTACATCTGCATCATCTCCACCATCCTGAAGATATGCTCTGCTGAGGGTAGGGGTAAAGCATTCTCCACCTGCAGCTCCCACCTCACTGTGGTTATTCTGTATTATGGGGTTGGCTTGGTTAGATATCTGAGACCTAGTTCAGCCTTTTTGGTCATTCTTGACAGACTCTTCTCCATCCAGTACAGTATCTTAACTCCCATGTTAAATCCTATCATCTACAGCCTGAGAAACAAGAAGGTAAAAGCAGCTCTTGCGAATATACTGCAGAAAGTGAAAGGCATGTAAATGCATGTCAATGTTTTTGGGGTTTTTTTAAGTCATACACTAATGGTAACTGTGTTTGACATGACCTCATATAACATTTAATTATTTATAGACTAAATACCCAACCAGTTAAGTTATCCCTTAACCATAAGAATCTTTGTGCTCTTATAGCTGTCCTCCATCCAACCTTTTATAAAGGCACTGTAGGGGCAGAGATGCATGAAAAGTATGAGTTCTTTTTCAGCAATCTGTGCTGGAGTGTTGGAAATAGTTCACCTTTTATTTTCCAGTTTTAATTCTGGGGAACAAGAATGAGTCTTTAGTTTTGTTAGAGCACTGACTTGAGAAACACTGATCCCAATTAATCTGTTAGTATGCTGAAGGAGCATATTCAACCAGAGAGAGAGAGAAAGTTTCACCTTGACAGGACACGTCTGAGGGACACAATCTTGCAAGCTTTGCCTTAGCTAATATTAACTATATGCCATTGCTAGATGCTCTCAAGAAGCAAATCTTTTTTGTTATAATTTGTTGGTTAACCCCTTTGGTTCTGGCCATCACAGAGACTTCCCCCCCCACCCCATCCAGCACCGCTGTTACATGCACCCCCGGGAGGGCATAGGGGGAGGGGGCATGCCCCCAGATCATCCTGTGAGGCAGGATGGGTTGTGGGCTGCTGTGGGCTGGGGCCAGGGCAGCACTGGGCTGTTCCCAGTGGGGCAGTTGGGCCGTACCACACTGGGACAGGGTTGGGGGGACTACAGTGAATTTTGGAGTGGCTGCAGCCCCTCCCATAGCCCTTTTTCCAGTGCCACCACCACCCCTGGATGAGCTGCTGGCCCAGCTGCGGTCCCATTCATGGTGAATGAGGGCCAGGCTGGGCCACTTCATGGGACAATCCCCACAGTACAAAATCATATTTTGCAGCTAAAACACATTTTTGTTGCTATAAGTAAAATTTATCTTTACTGTTATAAGTGAACTTTGTCTTTGCTTCACTCCCAGCTCCACCTCCTTGATCCTGACCCAAACAGCCCAGTGGCTGATACGGTTGCAGCGCCCAGTCAGCCTGCAACCAAATTGATACACTCACAGTGCCCAGTTGGCCTGTGACAGGCTCGCACACAGCAGCTGCCACTGCCACCACCCCTGCACCGTGCTTTCCCATGACCAGTTGTGGCTCCATGGGGTGATGGGCTTCACACCCAGCCAATCACGTGCCACTGGGGGTGGGCACAAAAAACTAGCTGTGATCTGTGATGGTAGGATATGGAGATCATTTGATCCAAAGAATAGTTATATGCTATGTAATTTCAATTTTATGGAATATGTAGGAACCATTCTTGGCAAGGTGCAACAGATCTGATGCTGGGCTGGCAAAGTCAACCCTTGGCAGTGACCTGGATCCCACCTTGGTCACCCTCTGTGGCCTCTCAGAGTTGCACTGTATTGTATTTCCTGCCACACCTTAGTGTTATAATTAGACAGGGAGGCTGCTTCTAGAGGCCAGGGTGGTTTTGCATCAGGTGTTTGGTACTTATTGGGCTGAGGCCCAGTGGCCTTTGCCCGCTCTACTTTGGCTGGGTCCTGCCATCTAAATTATGTTGTTCTAGGCCCCTAGAATCACAGAGCTCAGCTCCAGCTATGTCCCATATGTGCTTTGGGAAGCTGGTAAACACAAAATCTCAACTATAAAAGAGTTGAGAACATTCAGGAAATGCAGCCCACATGCCTGCAGTGGCTCAGGCCAGAATCCGGAGGGCACTAGAGGACATCAGTCTAGCATATCTAGTATGGACTGTGTGTTTTCTTCCTGTTCCTGCTGCCCCCCAAGGTCTCTGAGATTTGTAGTAAAAAAAACCCAACAAACCACATACACACAGTGACAGGACTTTGCAGGGTTACTTCCTCTTACTTGCATTACTTCCTCTTCCTGCTTCTAGATGCTTCTGGGATTTGTAGTCCAGTCACAGCCAGCAGTAAGCTTGGGTGGAGGGAAAGGGTGTTTAACCCGCCACTCCCCCCCTCCACCCCCTCCTCCCCCGGGTCTCTGGCCCCAGACTCAACCAGGGTTTGCCGGGGGGGGGGGGGGGGGGCAGCCCCCCCCTTGTAGGCTGGGCTGCATCCCCAGCTGGCTGACCTCCACCCCCATCCCCCACTGTCAGCCAGCCCTCACTTCTCCAGATAGGGTGAAGAGGGCCAGGGCCATCCCTGCTCTCTGGAACAGACAGCACAGCACAGCCCAGGGCTGGAAAGCTGCTGAGGGACTGATTTAACTTGAACAAGGAAGGGGTCTGGGACAGAAGTTTCATAAACCAGTTTGACCCAAAGCAGATAAGGGTGATACTACTTTCAACCAGGTTTATCTTAAATAAGTTTCAGCCATTTTGAACCTGGTTTATGTGCAGAGCTTCAGTTCTGTTACAGGTTTAAACCAGTTTCTGATCTGTCAAACTGGTTTACGTGTAACTTGTGGCCCAAGCCCTGGAATGTGATAATTAGCCTCACATATTCTGCATCCGTGTTATTTAAAATGGTGGCAGGGCACTTTAAAGATTGTTTGCCAAGCTTTAGGTAAAGTGCCCCTGCCACCACTTCAAAAAGTGTGGGATTCTAAATACACAAGATGCTGTGAGCAGTTCAATTAGAGTGGCTGTGATTGGACCATATCTAATCAGTAGAGCTGTTGGACTGGCTTTCAGCCATCAAGTGTCATGTCTCAGGCCACTCAATACCCAAAGTGTTGTCCAACACATCTCCAGACTTTACAGTTGGTTCAATAAAATGTATTGCAAAATAGTTCTGTCTGTATGAAAATCATAACAATCCCTGAGAGCAGAAGAGACTGATCAGTGAATGATTCACATTGTGTTTGGTCCAAGAAAAAGAAGCCACTGAAGACTAGGATACAATGGCTACTGCTCTCACATAGTCCAGAACTATATACTATGAAAACTATATACTATGTCAGGCTTGAAGATAAAAGAATCAATAGGTTAAAATGAACTTAACATTTACACTAAAAAAAAAGAAGAGAGACAAGGCAAGCAGGGAAGGTGAGTAGCCTCGTCCTCTATTAGTGACAGATACTTGACTCTGAAATCCTTTTCTCTGACTGATTTGACAATTTCCTTTCATTGCTCTCAGCTTTTACCCACTGGGCAATGGGAATAGCAGCAGAAATTCAGGGCTCACTGTCTCTTGGAGCTGTGTTCATCTCAGTGATCCACCCTTTTTCTGACTCTCCCCCATCCTGGCACCACATTTCCTTCTTTGCTGGCTGCCCAATGGACCAGCTTCAGAAGATGCGGGCTTGGTCCAAATCCTACCTACTTGACAGAATCCAGAAGTTGATCCCTCCACCCCCTGCACCAATGTCCTAAAGATTTCTTTCTTGGGATACAGGTTGGGAGAAACTTCTTTCTCCTCCAGTGTCAAACTTTTTTCTCGAGGGTTTTTTTTTTTTTTTCCCTCCAACTACTCTGGCAACATATGTGTAGTGAAGCACCTACCTGGATAATCAAATCTTTTCTACAAGGAGAAACAGAACCTTAGATCTGCCTGGATGGAGGAAGTGCACTTATGCAGCTATCTTTATTGATGTAAGCAAGTGTTAGATAATTTAACATGAAACCAAATTTGATCCTTAGACTTAGATCATGGCACTCATTTGTCCTGCACAGTCTATAATCAGACTTCTCCAAGTAGTTGATGGAAGCCAAGTCCTTCAAGAGGCAGCTCTGTCCGGAAACATGCTTGAGGGAAGGTGAAAAAAAAATCACTGGAAGCTGTTTCAATGTAAGCCAAGTCTGCAAACAAGGACTGAGGCTTTTGTTTGTTTGTTTTTAATGCTGTGGAACTATGGTATAAACCAATCCCCCATTCGTTTGAAATCTCCATATTAATGAAGTAGTAGCTAGTAATTTCTCAGCTGTGACTTAAAATTGTCTATGGAAATAACTACTGTGTAGACATTATGAAGATGAGTTCTGTGAAATACTCCAAATATATCAGATTAGGCTACTGTTGTCATAAATCAAAACCATTATTATTTTAGCTTTAGTTTTTTGTGAAACATTGCTTCTAGACCCCAAAAAATTAACAAAAGACTTTTTTTTTTTTTACACCTTTAACTCCAACTTTCACTCTCTCCTACTTTCTCCCCTTCCAGTTACATAGTTAATACATCCCATTTCCTTACTCTTTCTCCTTCCATCAAACAGGAAGTAGGACATACATATGCTTTTTTTTTTTTTTTTACACAAATAAGCTGAAATAAACCAGAAACAAGAATAAACTCCTACACAGAGATGTTCGTCAGTATGATGACATTTCTCACTTCAGCTACAATTGTAAGTTTCACCCCACTTACCCTGGCCTCTTACATCTGCATCATCTCAGCCAGCCTCAGGAGATACACTTTACTGAGGGTAGCGGTAAAGCCTTCTCTACCTGCAGCTTCTACCTCACTGTTGCTGTTCTGTATTATAGGCCTGCTTTGTTTCAAAACCTGAGACACACTTTGGTGGTTGTTGACAGATTCTTCTCCATCCAGTACAGTATCTCAATTCCCATATTAATTCCGGTCATCTACAGCCTGAGCAAAAGAGGAGGTGAAGGCAGCTCTGGGGAACATACTGGGGATAGTTAGAAGCATGTGAATGTATTTCAGCATTTGAAAAGAATATCATAGTCTAATGGGAACCCAGTGTTAAATATTCTGGCATCATGTAATTGTTTGGCATGGACATTGACTCTATTAAACAATTCAATTTCTCCTTAAACTTAAGGAAATTGGCACAGTCATGGCCATCCTCAGTCAAACATATTTAAAGCACTGTAGGAGCAGAGGTGCCTGAAAGGCATGATACTCATATGAAACCAGACGTAGCTAAAAGTGTATTAAATAGCTCACCTTTTATTTTTTCCTCAGCTTTTGTTCTGTGGTGCGAGGATGAGCATTCAGTTTTGTGGCTAGACCATGGATTTGTGAAAAATCAATTCCAATATATACACATTAGAATGCTGAACACGCATATTCGAGAGAAAGGAAGAGACCTCTCCCTGAAATACTCATTCTCTGGAGGTTAGGTCCCTCAACAATGAGGTTGGAAATGTGGGTTTGGGTCTCTTTTCCAAAGTAAACAGAGAACACATAGTTTTCCCTTAGGGATTTTCCCCATCATGCAAGTGCTGTACCCCTGAAACTATTGGTATGGAAGGGGCATCACCATCTCTTCCTCTGTGGATTTTCATGATTGACCTTGTTTCAGGAAGTGTTGACAGTCATGAATCACAGATAATGGAAGGTATAAATTGGTCCTATTCTAAAAATATATTACTTAAAAAGTCAATTTGAACACAAAATTGTGGGACAAGCAAACTTCCAAAGACAGCACTGTGCTTGGTGGGGTCCCATTACTTCAATTAATATCCCTAATTCAATGGAAGATGCAACTTTACCCTGACCTCTGTCTGGCCTCACACTAAACACGACTAATTTCCTCTCTCTTTGTGAATTGTGAGGCTCAAGTTTTGACTACCTTTTCAAAGTTTCTACTGGGTAACTAGTGTGGCTCCTGCTTTAACATGACAGCCATTGTAATAATAAAATTAGGTACTCTATTCCTTCTTGAGGGATCCAAGTGCCTGACTCCGGGCATGGAATCTACTGGACTGCAGGTTACCTCAAAGAGGAACACTTTGACACCAAGTCCTCTCTTGGATTTAATCAGTAGGGTTTAAGGCTTGTGTGTCAGACCATTAATGTCATCCATAACCCCCGCGTTGTACTCAATTAATTTTTTTTGCTAAAACATTTTCAGCCGGAAGGTCATTCCAACTTGACATCAGAGACATCAACTCATGACTAAGTGTTCAAGGTCAAGGCTTATCTAAATGAAGAAATACATCCATTATGGGTGATACCTTATTAGTAGATGTAGCCATGACAATAATTCACATAAGTGGCTAAAATGCTGTTGTAGTTTCTATTTCTACCCATCATCCCTATGCCTGTAATCAACACCATCCCTCCCATCCCTAGAGTTTAATGTTCCATGTACTTTTGATGATACTATCATGGGTGGGTCTTGCATGACAAATGCCCATTGAACAGGCACAATCAGACCATTAAAGATGTTTGTGGCGGCAGAAGTCTAAGTGGGATACACTTTTGCCCTGTTTGTTGTTTGCAATCTGGGAAGATCCCCAATTACCTTCACCCCTTTTCAACTCCTATGTAGGAAGCACACTTAGGGTATAGTAGACCTTTTTCCAGAGGCCTGGCAGATACAGGGCCTCAGACCCCAAATATAGTTCAGTATATTCCCCAAATTTGGGAAGGACTGGATCTTGCAAGAATATTTACCCAAGAGAAAACAAATAGACTCAGAAGAAACACTATAATAAAAATCCCCAGCTTTGGGAATATCAACCAGGGAACTGGGTCCTGTTGTTCCTGTCCTCAGAGGAAAGCAAGGCATTAGCCAAATTATAAGGGTCCTATAAGGTTAGGAGATGAGTTGGGGAGGTAGATTACAAAGCTTGCCTTGTGGGAAGGCTTCATAGGACCAAGATAGATTGTACAACCCTCCTAAACCTGTGAAAAGCCTGAGAAACCCTCAGTGACTCGGTCTGTTTTATAGTTGCAAAGGTTCCCTACCTTAATTACTGCATATTTGTACTCCGTGACAGTAACCACTACTTTCTTTTAAAAGCATGTAACATCAGAACTCAGAGATGCATCATCATCAGAATGTTCCTAAGCAGTCTTTCCTCAATAAGCCTCCAGTTCTATTTCACCTTTAAGTTACCAAAATGAAATTTTATTCCATTATGCTTCAATCCCTGAAAAACGTATATGAATAACTTCTATACCACACCATAGCAAAGGCCACATTAGCCTAGCTGCTTCAAGATTAGTCAGACCTTGAACCTTTTTTAACCTGGTCCCATCAAATACAGGCTTTAATGCCCTGAGATCTCCTGCTGTCCAGGGCTCAGCTGAAAGCTGAAGCAAAAATGAATACACCTTTAACCTGGTCCCAGCACCACCAGCTCTAATGTTTTGGGTTCTTGTGCTCCACAAGGGTAAAAAATAAACATAAGCAATCCCAGCCACAAAGTCTCTCTTTCCAACCATCAACACATGCTTTAAAGCTCTGGGTTAAACTGCACCACACAGCTCATCACAACATTTAAAAAAAAATCCAGAGTGAACGTCCATAAGTATGAGTTAGTGCTTACACTGTAGCCTTCCTTCTTCCTGATACGAATGCTCAGCTCAACACAAATATTCCACCCACCAAGTCATCCTCCCCTCACTTCCTCATCCTGTCCCTTCATTTCCAGACATCCAGTCTGTTTCCCTTCATTATTGCTAATCACTTGAGTCAGCTGAGGCCCCTTTGACCAGCAACTTATTACCATCTGGCTAATTTATCCAGGCTGCCAACTTGCAGCCAGTTACACACACCCTCATGCTAGTTCTAAGACAACATTAAATAAAGCTGCTGGGACAAGGACCACCCACTTATTCTTTTGTATTATCCTATCTTTGCACTATTGTTTTTTTTTTTCATATATGCAACCTGGTTATAATGTTGGAATTTAGATGCCTCATGTACAACCCAGAAATGAGTTTCCACATTAATCTATCTCATAATGGCTCACAGTGCTCTAAGTACCAGGCCACAGGTTATACAGGAACCAGGAAGGACACTCTTCCTACCCCTACCATTTTAAGAGCTACATTTTGAATCCTTAGGTTTATTTATGTATATGCAAAGCAAGAGATCTGCCCCACCAGAGAGCAGCCTTCCCTGTATGCCCAGGTTTTGTGTGTGTCTCAGACGGCTAGAGCCAACTTGAGGGGTACGAATTAATCGGGCGTCAGGCGGGCTGCTGGATGGAGAGGCGAGACACGGTGTATCGGTTTCAAAGATTATTTTACTTACGCCGCTGGTGGTCACGACGCAGGCTATGAGGTTGTTTACATAGTTACGAATAACAGAGGTAACGCAACAAGTTGACGAGATGAGTCCGTGGATGAAACGAGCATGCAAAAGAGGGCCGGTCGATGACGGGGAGAAATTGGTGGTTGATCAGGCCGCCAATTCACTCTGTCACGTGTCCAGAGCTCTCTGAGGTCGCTCTGCAGCGTGCTCAGAGGTCTCCGACTTGGGCGGAAGCGGCACGGACGTTTGTATGTTTTGAGTAGCCAATGACAGACTGCCAGGTGGGAATAGCTAATGAGGCGGAACGTGACCAAATTTTGGAGATAGCGACAGTTGCTTAGAGTGGTTCTATTGTGGCAGGGTCACTTAACTGACTTGGCCATGACACAATATATTAAGAGCTCAAGTTATAGATAATTTTCGTCCAGGAACTCGTCGTTATTACAGGATTCAGGTGGCAAGCAAGTATATACATAAGCAGATAGCTTAATGAATCGCTTTTTAACAAACTGTAAATTACAACAACCCATACATACAACAATGGCTATTACAATTAATGGTAAACACAAGGTAACGAGGGGAGTTAGTAAATGCATTAACCAAGATGACGTGTCCCATCCCATCCAGCTGAAAATGTCGGCTAACCATCCCTTCCCAATCCCAGTGACGTTGTTGGTGTCTGCGGCAATTTGTTTTATGTGGTCGAGTTGATCTTCTAGTGGAATAGTAACATTAGGTATGCTAATACAACAGTGTTCCCTAGACAGGTTAAGGAATTGACACACGCCTCCCAGATGTAGTAACATCGTGTCGAGGGCTAAGCGGTTTTGCATGGTCATGTGCGATGTAGCCTGTAATTGATAGTTTAATAACCACAGGGATGTTTCGGTACTATTGGCTAGAAGCTCAACTTGTTCAGCTAACTTGGCGATAGTGACTCTCGCCTTGCCTATCCCTATTCCCCATGCAAAATAACCTTCAAGAGCCCACACAATTTTTTGGTTGAATTTCTCGTCGTCTGTTAACTCGCTCCACACCGGAGTGCGTCGCTTATGGCGACGAAGTACGGCCGGACTACTTGGGTGAGATGTGTCAACACTTAAGGGGGGCCAGAGCATTACTGTACTCAAAAAGCATTGGATGCCCGTTAGGGCAGCCAGGAGGTTAGTGTAAAGCTGCCCGTCCGAGCAAGCCCATAGCAACCCTAAAGGGGCCGGCGTACTAATTAATGCACAGCTTTGACCTTTCCATGTGATTAAAGCTACCTCGCGAGGGAGATTGACCGTGTTGGCAGGCGCGTCATAGCCATGGCACCACTGACTGAGTCTGGCCGCCCTTAAGATGGGGTAAAAATACGAGCGCCAATCTTGGGCATCCAATACATTGATGGCTAGCGACCCGTTCCAAGAGACTAGAGATCGGGGCCACTGAAGGATGGATGGAACCGGGCCAGACTCATCTTGTGTCCTCGTTTTGTTCGGGCCTGGGGGAAGGGCTAGGTACCATGTTGGAGTAATGTCTGTGGGGTTCCAGGTTAATGAATTATTGTCCCTGGACCACTTTACTCCTTCTGGGTTAATCCCCCACGGTATCTCTGAACACACAATGTTATAGAAGAGCAGGACGGGGGCAGGCGGAAACATAGCCTCCGATCTGCAGACAAAGTGGTTCAATTTGGGTAGGGTCAAGTTACATGGCCAGGAATACCGGTAATAGACAGCATGTTGGCGTCATTGGTATGTAAAACTATGTTGGGCTACCGTAATATTGGGGTTCAGTTCGGTGTTCCGGGCTTTAAACCACTTATCAACATTAAGAGGGTATACAAACGGGGTGAACACTGGGTCGTTAACAGAAAGGGGCAGGCGTAAGCATGCAGTGAGTCCTAGCTCGCTACTATCTCCCGTGATGTTCACCCAGAGTGATAAAAGGGACAGGACCGAGTTAGAGGTTGCGATGTCAATTCCGTTCACCGAGGAACCCGCCGGGAACAGCAGAAGCATGACGACGATCCCGTTCACAACATGTGAGTAAGCAGCCATCGCTGTGTCAACCCGAATGTGCTACGGTGGATCTCGTGATCGAGCAGCTATAGATTGCCACTTCGTCGCCGCCGGGCCTGTAAGGAAACAAGAAAAAGAAAAGGGAACCGTAATCGGGTTCGCTATAAGGAAACTGGGTGACTGGCGGAGCGGCGAGTCAGCCAGTTGTGGTGAACGATAATGGGGGAGCGATCAGGCTTTTCCTCCAATAGGACGGAATAGGTGTTGGGATATGATTCCGACGGATGAACTGTTCCCTTGTAGACTTGTGGATGAGATTGACGAGGTTGTGGTATCGAGACCCACACTAACTCGTTGGGTTGGAATTTGGGTTCCCAGGGTAGAGGTTTCTTGGGATTGACCTCGTCCCATAAGGGCTTTGCGGTGTTCAGCGAAATGAGGACGTCTTGATTGTGCTTAGTCCAGTTTTTGTACGTCCCTTCCCCTCTGAGGCGAAGTTGTTCTTTGTAGAAGCCGATGTGTCGCTCTACGATGCCGTTGGATTGTGGGTGGTATGGCAAATGGAGATGCCATGTGACGTTGTGAAGACAGGCGAATTTGTCCAGAGCGTTAGAGTTAAACGGGGGTCCTCCGTCGGATTGAAATTCATGGGGGGGTTGCCAGGCGGCAAATGCAGCGGTCAAGGCGGAGACGACGGCAGTGGCGTTGCTTTTCCGTAGGGGAATGACCTGTAACTGGCACGTTCCCAAATCGACGATGACTAATCCCTTATTTGGTGGTATGGACCCCGGGAGGGGCCCGAGCAGGTCTATTTGCCAGACATTTCCCGCCTGGAATTGCGAGGGGTTGAAAGCTCTGGCTTGATGTTTGGTTCGATGGCACTTCTCTTTTGCACATATCTCACAGGCTTGTGCTACCTTTTCCCAATCGCGTCGAACTCCATACGAGGTGGGATCTGTAGCGGCTTGGCGCCAGCGTCGATGGCTGGCCCGCGGTCCTGGGTGACCCCAATTCTCATGAAGCCATGTGAGGAATGGGCTTACTTCGGGATCAGGGGTAGTGGTGATGGGCAGAACTACGTCGTTCCGGAGTGGATCTTCCAAGAGCTTGTCAATGGCCGCGTGCACCGGATCGGTGTCGGGGCGGTGTGACTTGGTGTGCTTAACCAGTGGGAGCCGTGTAAATTTAGTCAAAGTTTCCCAGATGTCTTCCCAGTCATTGAAATTTTCGGTGGGGATGGCAGTGCCGGTAAGGATTTTATAGACGTATTGCGAGTCGATTGCGATGATTAGGACTGGAAGTGTATCATTGTGGTGCATTAGACAGTGTTGCAGCACCTTAAGGAATCCCAACAGTTTGCATTTTTGAGCAGAGTTGTCGTCTGGGTGGGCCCAGAATATTTCCGCGTCGTGACAGGCCTTACAATAGTACCCGTAGCCTCTGCCGTGTTGGGAGGTTCCGTCCGAGGCCATCCAGGCCGGGGCGGAGGTTCCATACAGCGTTGGGGGTTTTTCCCCATCCCCCGGGCTGGGGTCGGGTGGTATGTCTTCAAATTTCCAGCAGCACCAGTTATAATGATGGGTGAGTACCAACGTGTTCCACGTCTTAGGCTCTCCTTGAAAATATGGGTCGACCTTTTCTGCATCTAGCAAAGGCAACAAAGTGGCGGCGGGAGCGCGGAGCATTCCGTGCCCCCTTGCTAATGGCTCTACTAGCTGTCCAGTGAGAAGGATCTTTCCTACGGCCCCATACCAATGTTGTGCTGCTTGAAGAGTTTTATGAGCGGTGTATACCAGGTCATTGCGAGAGTTGTGCGCGACAACCCACACATGGTTAGCGGTGAACCCAAGAGTCACGATTAATGGTTCACCGAGGTTGATTGTGTGGAGCTGCGTACCCTTGATGGCGGCCAACAGGCGATGCAGGTTCCGTTGATCCCCTTCCATTCAAGGCGTGGATTTTTGGGACTTGTCACGGATCTGTCGCTGTAATTTGGCGAGGAGCGTTAGATGGCTGGGGTTGACATAATGCCGGTACCAATTTAAGTGACCCAGAAGCTGCTGAAAATGTCTTTTAGTTACGGGCAGGGGTTCCTTTAATAGGTCGATGTCAGGGCCATCATGCGAGATTCTGTGACGGGTGGGGCCAACAAATCGGGTGCCTAGGAATGTGATGTCAGCTATAGGATGTAGGTGTGACTTTTCCTTGTTGACCGTCCACCCCTCATCCTGAAGGTGGGCCACTAGTTGGTTGGCTATATGGGTAACGGTGGGGCTGTTGTGGCCCATAATAGCGATGTCGTCAACATAACTCCAGTTTTTTAATTCCTCCTCTGGTGGAAGGGTGTGTGTGGCACGAAAGTTCTTTAGGGTATTGTTCATGGCACCAGTGGCTAGTGACGAGGCGTTGCAGTACCCCTGCGGGCAGACCGCCCATTTGTACATAGTGCCCTCGATGCACATATTTAACACTCCTTCAGGGTCAGTAATCGGAATTGAGAAGAACATGTTCTTTAAGTCTAGGGTGACCCCGACCCACTCGTCTCGTTGGAATTGGGCCATTTCGGACATGCATTGTGGTAGGGTGGACGGGTTGGGTTGCTGAAGTACTTGACACCTTTTGTTGGTCTCCCTGTAATCAACGACTAGCTGGGCTTCATCAGGTTTTCCAGGTTTTGCAACTCCCCACCCCGGTGACAGGTAGGTGCTAGCGGTTACTGGTTTGATGCAACCTTGTTGCTCGAGTCGCCACAGGAGGTCAGTGAGGGACCCTTTAAGGGGGCCTTTGGTTGGGATTGGCTGGAATCGCCAGGTGGAGGTGTTGCGGAGCATCGGTCGGTGCCAATCCGGCTCCAGGATAGCAATGGGAAGCGATTGTAGCACCTGTTCTTTGAAGTTAAGTGCTTTGATTCCCAGAATTCCCAGGATATTGGTGCCCCCTAGGACACCATTTAGTACATGCCCCTGGATTTGGAACTTAATCTGCGGCGTCACAGCGATGGCGTTGAATCCTTGTACTTGGATGGTCTTAGCAGTTTTTATGTGGGGCGTGGTATTGGTGACAACGTTGACCTGGGCCCCCGTGTCGAGCAGGAAAGATACTTGGCGGCGGTCGCTTGGGTCATGAGGATTACAAACGAGGAGCTCAACGTAGGGTCGTGGGTCAGTGGGGTCGGGTTTGTGAAGGCTGCCGGCATGACCGACGGCCGCTACTCGTTTTTTTGCTTATCATTAAACTTGAATCCTAGCTCACTTGCCAAGTGACATTGACCTTCATCCCCTAGGATGCATAGCTGTTGTTTCAAAAGTTTCGAGTGGTTTAATAGGAATCCAAACATGGCCCGCTCCTCTGGCGTTCTCTGCGGCAACGGTCATGGTGTTCATCAGGAGTTGGATTCGTGACGTCTCGTGTTCTGGGCCTCGATCAGGTATGCAGTGAGTCGATGCTCTGAGTCACTGGAGATTCTTGTGGCCGGCTTCATAAGGGCCTGCAGCCGTGGGAGTTGGCTTAAGAGATTACCTGCGGGCTGGCCAGACACTGGGTTGAGGAGAAGCCGGAGCGTTATAGCATCCTCCCCCCCCATAAACTTCCGCGCAGGCCTCCACGCCATTGAGAGTTGCCAGAACAGTTCTAGGGTTTCGCAGGTGGCGGTGGGGCCACGCCCCCCGCTGCTGAGGTTGTGTCAGCCCCAGCTAATACACTCTTGGGTTCCAAGAGCAGTATGAAACCCCTATTATAGCCAGCAGAAGTTGCTCTGCACTGGCCCTTGGTGGGAGGCTGTCGTGCCACGTGTGGGATTTGTGGCTAACTTGGCCTGCAACAAGTGCTGGAAGTGGGATGGGCCAGTGAACGTTACCCGCTACCACGTCTAGGTCGGTGGCATGCCCCCCACTCCATGATGCTTGGCGGGTTAGGAAGCTAGCTTCTTCCAAGTCCAGCAAGTCCGACCCAAACTCCATGACCAGGTGTCCTAGCCATATGGCTAGCGGTTCTCCAGGTTTTATTTTTGATTCCCGGCACAATTCCTGCAGTTCTCCCCGTGTGTGGGTGTGGTATGTGGTGGTGGTGCAGGTTGCACCCTGCGCATCGATGACTTCCTTCACTAAGGCTGCGGGGTGAGCGGCTGCTGAGAGAGCAGGCGTATCTGGCAGGAGGAGTGGATACAATCTTTCCTCTTCGTAAGGGGGCGGGACTGTCAGAGGTGATGTCACCTTGGGGGGCAGGGCCACGGGTTGCATAAACGCCCCTTCTTTCCCGGGACTTTTCGCGCGCTCTGAACTTTTCGTGCGTTTCTCTTTTTTCCCGGCGCCATCTTGGAATGGCGGCAGCTCAGGGTTTTCCAGCGGCTCGGGGCTTTCTTTTACCGCCACCTCTTTGGCTGCCTGGGCGGCAGTGAGCAGTTGGGCCTCTAAATTGGCGTTCTCCCGCAGCAGGGTTGTGATGGTGCGGAACATTATGTTTAACATTTTCCCCTTATCCCACTTTGGGCCTGCCCACCATGTTGTGGTGCAGCCCTCCGACTCCAACTTTTCTCGGAGATCCGAGAGAAGCTCGTGGCCCCTCGACCCGGGCGCCAGGGTCGGGGGATTGAACTGGTCAGTTGGTGTCGGTTCTCCGCCCTCCCGCACATATCTTATACAGCGGGCGTACTCCTGGGCGAGAGTTGGGTCTGCTCCGCCCGCCGGTTTGACTTTGGCGAGGGATACTGTTGTTACTGTGTCTAGGGGCCTATAGTGAACCCGGTCGCTGGCCATTACGCAGCCAAACACCTTGGGGGAAAGGCTCACTTTCTACTCCTTGATGACTGCCTCTTCCCCCTTCACCGAGAAGTAGCCTCTGAGGAGGTTCTCTCCTTTCCCTCCAACCGCCTGACGGTAGGAAATATGTGCCCAGAGTTCATCTGTGTTATCCACGCGTTACCCCCCGGTGCGCCGGGGCAGCACTTAATTAGATTCATCTCCACCACCGTGCCCTTGGATCCTGTTCGTGACGCCATGTCTCAGACAACTAGAGCCGACTTGAGGGGTACGAATTAATCGGTTGTCAGGCGGGCTGGTGGATGGAGAGGCGAGACACAGCGTATTGGTTTCAAAGATTATTTTACTTACGCCACTGGTGGTCACGACATAGGCTATGAGGTTGTTTACGTAGTTACGGATAACAGAGGTAACGCAACGAGTTGACGAGATGAGTCCGTGGACGAAACAAGCATGCAAAGGAAAGGGGTACGTCAGGGCCGGTCGATGACACGGAGAAATTGGTGGTTGATCAGGCCACCAATTCACTCTGTCATGTGTCCAGAGCTCTCTGAGGTCGCTCTGCAGCGTGCTCAGAGGTCTCCGACTTGGGCGGAAGCTGCACGGACTTTTGTATGTTTTGAGTAGCCAATGACAGACTGCCAGGTGGGAATAGCTAATGAGGCAGAACGTGACCAAATTTTAGAGATAGCGGCAGTTGCTTAGGGTGGTTCTATTGTGGCAAGGTCACTTAACTGACTTGGTTATGACAGTGTGGGCAAATACACATCCACAATGAACATGGAGTACAAAGGCATGAATTGTGCAAACATGGCAGGTATGCATCTAGGTGCAACTTGGGTGGGTAAAGTGAAAAAGGATTTGTCCTTGGGCTCCAGAAAACAGGATTCACAAGATCCAGACACTGAATGGGATATGTTAACCAACCAGTAGGAAATGCTGAAGACAAAGGCATGGATGGGATCATGAAGGAGCAAGAAGGGGGAGGGAAAGAGGGAGAAGGAGGGGGGCAAGAATCACACACAAGAGTGTTGGTGCTGAAACGTTCTATAGGAAGTGGGGGGAGGAGCTTTAATTATCATGCTGTCAGGGGCTTGCAGTCCCCATGGGTTCCTCCTGGTCACCTGCTGTCCCCAAAGGACAGACCAGGCTAGGCAAGGGCTTGTCTATGACTGGCTGCCTGGTGATTCTGTGGAATTTGCCTGTGTTGGCCTGGCTGCTTTGAGTTTTCAATCAAACTGTACGTAGCAAGAAGCCTTGCCTAGTGGGTGTTCAATGCTGGGTGAGAAGGAGGGTCCTCCCATGTTTTAGGCCAGACGCCTAGTGGTTAAGGCATTTGTCTAGAAGGCAATAGACTAAGGGGCTAGATCCCCAGACACCCTGGATGAACTTCCATATACATCTCTCTCATTTTGGCTCACAGTGCTCTGAGTACCAGACCACAGGTTAGATAGCAGGAAGGGCACTCTTTCTATCTCAACCTTTTTAAGAGTTACATTTTCAAGACTTACACTTAGTTATGTGTATGCAGAAGAAAATACCTGCCCTGCCAGAGAGCAGCCTTCTCTGTATGTGCAGTATGTGTGTAGCAAGTAGACATCCATACTGCACATGGAGTAGGAAAGAATGAATTGTGCAAACATGGCAGGTATGCAGCTGGGTGCCACTTGAGTGGGTAAAGTGAAAAAGGATTTGCCCTTGGGCTCCAGAAAACAGGATTCACAAGAGCCAGATGCTAAATGGAACAAACACATAAACCAACCAATAGGAAATGCTAAAGACAGGGGCACAGCTGGAATGCCATTTACATGTGGGGCCAGAATTAACAAGTGCCTAAACTACTACTAAGATTAAGAGGGAGAAGGAAAGAGACATGACTTATCACCCAGGAAGTGGGATCTCCAGTTTCCAGGCTTTCTTCATCCTGAAAGGAACCAAACCCCTTCCCCTATCAGAGCACTGGTACCACCAGGTTGTTCGTTAAAGTGCTGGAGCACCCTTCACTCCTCTCACTGTCTGAAGCAATTTCTTCAAAGAATATAATCTTTGGGCCAGAAATAGCACACACAGAGAGGATGATGACTCTGTAGCCTAGAGCTTGTGGCACTCAGCTGGGAGGAAGGAGTCGCTGGGCCAGTCCTCCTCACAAGTCAGGTTCCTGTACATCCAGGACCTATTTCATTCTAAAATATAACCAGGCCAGGAAACAGGGATCAAACTCCAGGCACCCCTGTCTGTGGTGTTGCACTAAGCGTCACCTCAAGCTGTGGTTTAAAAGCAACTACTCAGAGAATCAGACCCCTTCTTCTCTGCGGCCCTTCTGACCCTGACTTGCATCTTTGCCTGCAAGGTAGCTAAAGTCCTTCTGCAAAAAATGTGAAAAGTGCCACCTTCTCAGTCAGCTAAAGAGCAAAATGGAAAGGTGAATGTCCAGGGAATGCCAGCTGAGGAACAGACATCACTAAGAAGAAGCCAGAACAAAGGTCTCACATTTCCTGGAGGAATATTCATGTCTTTTGCCTGTTGTGCAGAAGGTGCATGGCAATGTCACCCAAGAGAAGCAGAATTGAGTGCTCTGGATCTCAAGGGACTGAAGATGCTATATGTACAGCTTGAGTCAGGGGATGAAGCTTTGGATATGACCTGGAGTTCAGGAGCACTTTCCTGTTTCCCATTTGTTCAAACAAGGCACATCCAGCCTCCCTGAATCATTCCTCACAGGCTTCTAAATGTCACCATTACTTGTATAAGAACCATAGGTTCCTCTCACCTATCTACGGATCAGGTGCCTAATCTTTAAGAGCTGTAATGCCTCAGCAGAGGTGCCCATGCTACCTATTTAGATTGCTCTCAAAGTGTATACCCCAAAGTAGCATTATAAACACTATGGCAAATGGCTATATAGTCTTTCCCTGACATGATATACAGAGGTGTAATCATGATGGAAAGTCCTAATTCCTCTAGTTTTGTTGACATTGATGATTGGCAATGGAAATCCAACAACAACAACAACAAAATGGGCAGTGGTTTTGCCAGGCAGAAATTTGTCAAGGTAAAGGATTCATGGGAGGATAATTCAATCATTCCAAAGATTTTGAAATAACAGGCCTCCACTCATATACTTTACTGGTAGTGTTGATTTGTGGTTACAAAGCATCTGGTCCAGGAGGTTGTGTGCAGGGAGCAAGCACAGAATGACTCCCCACAGCACTGTGCGGTGCTCTACCATGGGCATATTACCAGGCCAAACATGTTATACTGAGAGAGAATTCCCAAGCCTGGATATTCCCTTGAGATGCTGGAGCAGTTCCTTTATCCCTGGCCCAAGTGGGCTGTGTGGTACCTTTACTGTCACAGCTATTTGGAACAGTTCCATTTTTTTAAATCTAATTCTTAAACAGCGAAGGGAATCGCCTCAAGATCAGATCCCAAAGGGACCACATATTCTTTCTTAACAACTAATTGGTCATCTGGGCATCAGAAAAAAAAATCCAGCTGTTGATATAGAACTGATGAAAATACATAACAGCCTTTTCTGTTTTGGATTACCCTCACCCATAAAGTCCTGGATTCTCTCATTCAGGAAAGCAGTAGTCAGTTATGCTATTTAAAATCATTCAGATATTACATTGATGTATGCTCTCTATCTATCCCTATACCTACAGAAGAAAAGAATGAAGCAGGAAACATTTACATCTCATATTAGCTGGAATCTTGTTTCCACTCTTAGGTAAGTTATTCATATCTACATTTCTATGTAATATGTGATATTAATGTTATATTGTCAATTAAGTCATGGGGAGGACAGCATTTTCAGCCTCTTCCATGATGTTTCATACACAGTGTAGAGCATAAGAACCTCTGAAAAGAGAGGTCAAACTTGGTTAATAATTCCCCATATTCTGCCAATTGGAACATGACCTGGGCTTCCTTTCAGTTATTATTTTTTAACTTTTATTTTCAGCTGAAAACTCTGCTTTTCAGTATTGCTCCTTCATGTACCCTATAATTTTAACTTCTCTGCAGGTCAAAGAGTGTACTTTACCCCCTCTAATGAGAACTTCTTGGAAGGTCCATCTGATTCTTTCTTTTTGAACGAAACAATTGTTTCCCCTCCCACCCGCAAATGTCACAAACTATTTCTCAAAAGTCCCATTTTCTGGATGTTTCACAGTTTCATCTACATCAAGGATTTTTTCTGTTTATAAGATATTAAGATGCCTCCTATATACTGTGATGTGCAGTGATTGTCAGCACACTGATTTAGACTATTCCTGTGTAAAAAGGAACCCTTCTCTGTGGCCAAAAGTGATAGAGGCAGACCTTACTTCATCTTAGAAATAAGGATCATCATTCTCCAGTATTATCATGTAGTAGATCCGAGTGTTTTGTAGCTGTGATGATCCAAGAAATGTCTGAGTACAAGGCTTTTTGTGATATCTATCATTGCAACAATTCCATAGTTAGGAAAGTTGTTGGACTAGCTTTCAGACATTAAGTGCCCTTTCTCATGCCACTTCTTGCCTATTATGTTTTTCAGCACCTCTTCAGATTATACAGTAGAGCCATTAAAACATACTGCAAAAAAGTCTTGCCTCCAAGAGAATCACACTCGTGTCAGAAAACAGCAGAGAATGATCAGGAGTGATTCACGTCATGTTTCATCCAAGAAAAATCAATGAAGTCTAGTACACAATGGGTAATGCTTTGCCAGAGTCCAGCCCCAAATGGTAAGATGAACCTAACATTTACCATCTCAAAAGAGAAGAAAGGAAAACAGGAAATGTGAATAACCTCTTGCTCTGTCAAATCAGTCAAACAACAGCATTTCAGGGTGAAATGTCTGCTTCTAGGGATATCCTGCTTATGCCTCAGTCTTTCTCCCTCACTGAAAAACTAGAACAGGAGTGGAGAGCCAGGATTCACTCTCTTTTGTATCTGTGACCATCTCACTGATCCATTCTCTTTCTGGCTCCCTCCCATCCTGGCACTACATATTCTTTTTCTTTGTGGGTTGCCCAATGGAAGAGCCTCAAGAGAAGAATGCTTGGTTCAAATCCCACCTACATGACAGGGACAAGAAATTGATCCCTCCCCTCTCTAAACCACTGTCCTAACGATTTGTCCATTATGCTACTAGGTTGGAGAACATTCTCCTTCACGATGTAACAATATCCTTCATGTCAGAAAAAAAACAAAACAAAAAACCTGACTATGCTGTCAGCAACAGCTATGCAGTTCTGGGTCCACCTGGGATATCCCATTTTGCCTTGGGGGAGGGGGGGATTTAAAAAAAATGAAACTTATGCAAACACATATGGACTTCAGCAATTCTTTGATGTATAAGATGAAAAATAATTTTGATGTGCAGAATTAATGGTTATCACTTATTCTGCAGAAGCTGTAATAGGATTTCTATAGGTTCAAGGGGGAACTAAGTCCCTCACAAGGGAACTCAGTCAACAAATGTGCTTGAGTGAAGGTGCAAATAATTGAAGGGCTCCCCCCCCCCCCCCCCCCCCCCCCCCCATAAAGGAAGAGTTCATGAACAACTGGAATTAGGTTTTTTGAATGCTGTATAACTTTGGAGTGTTTCTATGCACCATCCATTTGCAATGCCCATATTAATGAAGCAGTGGCCACTTAATCTCTAAACTCTGAGTGAAATTATCTTTTCAAACAGCTACTGTATAGATATTATAATGATGTATCCTGTGAAATACTCCAGGTATAACAGGATAGGATATTAGCATCATAATGATATTGGTTTTAATTTTTTAATGGTATGTTGCTTCTAGAAACAAAAAACAAACCAAAAAGGAAAAAAAAAAAACAACCCTAAATTATCTTTCCTTCCTCTGACCTTCACTCTTTCCCCCTCTTTCACCTTCCACTTACAGAGTTATATCATTGAGAATACATGCAATTTCCTTCAACCCTTTTTCCTGCCATAATCAGGCAAGAAGTGATGGGTGTTATTATCTACAAAGAAGCTGAAGAAATAAACCAAGGACAAAAATAAACCAACATTCTTAAGAAAGCTTATTTTCTGTTAGTCTCCTCACCAGGAATCCATTTTTTTTAAATTGAAAGGTATTTGGAAACACAGAGGGTTAGACAAAATGGCAAAGCTGTTTATATATAGAAATCTCTTCAGCCATAAATGGAGAAGTACACTTCCTTTATGGAAACAGTTCTCTTTATTCCTTCTTTCCTTCCTTTGTCTAGATCACAAGTTTGGTGAACAAATGGCTATGGGGAACCAAACAACTGTGACTTATTTTATCCTGTCTGGTGTTTCCAGTGACCCACAGCTCCAGCCTTTCCTTTTTGTGGTCTTTTTACTTATATACCTACTAACTGTGGCAGGAAATGCAGCGATCATGGTGGTGACAAGAGCTGATCCTCACCTTCACACCCCAATGTATTTTTTCCTATTCCATTTATCCTTCCTTGACATCTGCTATTCTTCAGTCACTGTCCCAAAGATGCTGCAGAATTTCTTGGCAGAGAAAAAAAATATCTCTCTCCATGGTTGCATTGCCCAGATGAGCTTAATTCTTTTTGTGGGTGGCACAGAAGTTTTCATGTTATCAGCAATGGCCTATGATCGATATGCTGCCATCTGTGACCCACTGCATTATGTGGGGACAATGAATAAGCAAGTGTGCATAAGAATGGTGGGTGGCACATGGCTGATCGGTATATTGTATTCATTAACAAATGCTGCTCCTGCATTACATTTACATTTCTGTGGGCACAATGAATTACACAATTTCAACTGTGAGCTCCCATCTCTACTAGAAATGTCCTGCACAGAGACTTTCACCAGTAAGATGGCATTTCTCACTTCAACTATGATTGTAAGTTTGATCTCATTCTCCATCACCCTGGTCTCTTACATCTGCATCATCTCCACCATCCTGAAGATACAGTCTGCTGAGGGTAGGGGTAAAGCCTTCTCCACCTGCAGCTCCCACCTCACTGTAGTTGTTCTGTATTATGGGGCAGGTTTGTTTAGATATCTGAGACCTAATTCAGCCTCTTCAGTGGTTCTTGACAGGCTCTTCTCCATCCAGTACAGTATCTTAACACCCATTTTAAATCCTATCATCTACAGTCTGCGAAACAAGGAGGTAAAGGCAGCGCTAAGGAATATGCTGTGGAAAACATAAGGCACGTGAATGCATTTCAACATTTTAAAAAACTTCACCATATTAATGGTAACCAAGATTTGAATGACTTTATAAAATTCAACTTGTTGGTATGGACATTTAGCTTATGAACAATTAAGTTATACCTTAGTCTTAACAACATGTGTGTTCTTATCATTGTCCTCAATCCAACCTTTTATAAAGGCACTGTATGACAAGCAATGCATGAAACATATGAATTCTGTTGAAGTCAACTGTAGCCAAGTGTATGTGAAATAGCTCCTTTTTTTTTTCCAGGTTTTTATTCTATGGAGTGAGAGTGAATCTTCCACCTTGTGGTTAGAGCTTTGACTTGAGAATGCTATTTCCAATGAATCTGGTACAAGCATCTGGAACCAGAGAGAGAGAGAAAGCTTCACACTGAAATACTCCATTGTCTGGGACTTAGGTCCCTCAACAATGGGGTGGGAAATGTGGGTTTGGGCCAGTGCTTCAGATTGGACAGAGAAGATGGTGGAGGGACACCCCCTTCTCAGGAGAGAGCCCTACATCCTAAATTATTGGGTTGGAAGGGACATCACCATCATTTCCTCTTGGATTTTAATGAAAAATGATAAACCTAGCTCTAGGAGGGTTTGACAGTTCTGATGCTTATATTATGGAACATATCCCTTTTTCATGTTCTTCTGAAACAAGGGAATACATTCTACTGGTGTAATAGTTCACCTTTTAATTTCCATTTTTAATTATGTGGAAAAAGAATGAGTCTTTTGTCTTCTTGTTGGAGCAATGACTTGAGAAACACTGATTCTCAGTTAGTATGCTGAAGGAGCATATTCAACCAGAGAGACACAGAAATTTTCACCTTGAAATAGTCCATAGTCTAGGTGCTGGGTCCCTCAAAAATGAGTTTGAAAATGTGGGAGTTGTCTAACTGTTCAAATTGGACAGAGAATATGGGGTTGTTCCTGAGGGACCCCCTTTTCAGGTGAGTGCTCCTACCCCTAAGTTATTGGTATGGAAGGAGTATCACCGTAACTTATTCCTTGCATTTTGATGAAAAGCAATTGACCTAGCTCCAGGAGTTGACATCTGTGAATGACATAGTATGTTAGGTATGCCATGGTTCTGTTGTTCTTAAAGGAATTAAAAAAGAAATAAACTTGATCATAAAATTGTGGAAAGTTTAAAGTGTGGTCCAATTACTTCATTTAAGTTCTCTGATTATAAGGTATAAGGTCTACCTCTACCTGACTTTTGTCTAATTTCATGACAAATAATTAAGGACAAGTTGAAATCATACTTTAAAGGGGCTGTTAAGGAAGTTTGTGGCAGCAGACCCCCTTTGAGTAGGATATACTTTGGCCTTACATGTTGTTTTAAATCAGGGAAGTTTCCCAGTCCTAAAATTAGTTCTCCCCTTTTGAATCCCTGTATGGGAAACAACCACAGAGTATACTAGATATCCACAGGAGGCCTAGCAGACACAGGTTGTACATGGGGTACACTTACAATATGTACACTTACAATATGTTCACTTACATATTCAATATGTTCACATATACAATATGTTCACTTACAATGTGTTCACATATACACATATACATATATGTACAATATGTTCGCATATACAATATGTTCACTTACAATATTGTACACTTACAATATGTTCTCCAACAATGGAATTGATGTATCATGTAGGAACATTCATGCAGGTGATTATCCATACCATGTGCATCCAGGAGGCCATGCAATAGACTCAGAAACCATGTTATAGTAAGAATGCCTAAGTTTGGGTTCATCCAACAGGGGTTGGGGTCCTGTTCTTAATCTTCTCAATGCTAAGTAAGCTGTTAGTCTAATTACAAGTGTACCATGAGATAATAAGGAGAGTTAGGGAGCTACATTATGAAGTTTGACGAGTTGGGAGCTGTCATTGGACTCAGATCATTTAAACCTCTTGAAACCATGGAGGGCTTGAGAAATAATCAATGCCTCAGCCTGTTTTAGAGTTCAGAAGGTTTCCCATCTTCATTACTGTACATGTACTTTATGCCATTAACCACTGCTTTCTTTTGACAATAAATAAGATCAGTATTCAGAGATGCATCATCACCAGAAAGCCCCTAACACTCTTTTCTCACTAAGCCCCCAATTCTATTCCAACACTAAGCTACCTATTTCACCCTGCTTGAATCTCTTAAAAGAGTTTATGTGGTCATCTTTTACAACACACCTTCATCTTATTTTTAAGATTAAATTACATAAAGGTGAGGGGAGGAGGACCACTCACCTGCCTTTTGTATTGCCCTACCCTTTGCAATATGTTTTTTGGGGGTGCAACCTGCCTTGAAAAAGTTTGAACTTAGATGCCCCATGTACAACCTGGATGTTTCAGCAGTGAAGTACAAATACAGCATAAGGGTGTGAAGGGGGGTGGAGGGCACTGTTCTACTGTTAAAAAAAAAAAAAAAGAATTGTGAAACGTGCCCACTTAAAACAGCAGATGAACTGCAGTTCTTTCTTTGCCAGTCAAACAAGCTATTATTACATTGTTATGTCACCCAGGAAGTAAAAAACTATCAACCATTCCATCAACTCATCTGCCCTAGGGGCTTCTCTTAAAATAACTAACTCTCACACACCAAGTGAATCAGGTTTCTAATAAATCTGAGGTGTCACATACTGTTATTTCTAACACCCCTTCTCTACCTCCATTTTAAGAATCGTGTAACATAAGATTTATCAGTTTTTAGACTTAATGCAGCATTGGCCAAACTTTTTGGAAGTTCTGCCACAAATGAGCCCTTCAATCTCCAAGTGCTACTCTTCCCTTCCCTTTGGCCAATCTTCTTTTCTACTTTCTGGTTCCTTCCCTGAGGTCCCTGGCCAATTGGCTACTATACTTATGGCTCCATGCAGAATCAGAGACCAACTAGCAGGGGATGTGCAGCTAGCAAGGGATGTGAAGGGTAACAAGGAGGGTTTCTATAAGTATGTCAGTAGCAAGAGGAGGATCAGGGAAAGTGCAGGTCCCTTACTGAATGGGGAAGGCAAACTTGTGGCAGAGGATGCAGAAAAAGCTGAAGTGCTGAATGCTTTCTTCGCCTTGGTCTTCCCAGGAAAGGTCAGATCCCTGAATACTGCACAGGACAGCACAGTATGGGGAGGAAGTGAGCAGTCCTCAGTGGTGAATGAACAGGTTAGGGACTACTTAGAAAAACGGTATGTGTACAAGTCCATGGGGCTTGATGGGATGCATCCAAAGGTGCTTGAGGGAGTTGGCTGATGTGATTGCAGAGCCATTGGCCATCATCTTTGAAAACTCATGGTGATAAGGAGAGGTTCTGGATGATTGGAAAAGGGCAAACAGTGCCCATATTTAAGAAAGGGAAGAAGAAGGATCCAGGGAACTACAGACCAGATAGCCTCACCTCAGTCCCTGGAAAAAAGTTATGGAGCAGATCCTCATGGAATCCATTTCTAAGCATTTGGAGGATAAACAGGTGATTAGGAACAGTCAGAATGGATTCAACAGGGGCAAGTCATGCCTGACCAATGCAATTGCCTTCTATGATGAGGTAACTGGTTGTGTCGATATAGGGAGACAGGTGCATGTGGTGTACCTTGACTTTAGCAAGGCTTTTGATACGGTCTCCCACAACATCCTATCAGGAAAGCTAAGGCAGTGTGGTTTGTATGAGTGGACTGTAAGGTAGATAGAAAGCTGGCTGGAGAGTTGGTCCATGGGCCAGTTTTGTTCACTATCTTTATTTATGACCTGGAAGACTGTATAGAGTGCACCCTTGGCAAGTTTGCAGATGACACCAAGTGGGAAGGAGTAGTAGATACACTGGAGGGTAGGGCTAGGATCCAGAGTGGCTTAGACAAATTGGAAGATTGGGCCAAAAGGAATTTCATGAGGTTCAACAAGGACAAGTGCAAAGTTCTGCTCTTAAGACAGCAATCCCATGCACCACTACAGGCTGGGGGCTGACTGGCAGGACAACAGCTCTGCAGAAAAGGACCTGGGGGGTTACAGTGAGCAATAAGCTGAATATGAGCCAGCAGTGTGACTTTGTTGCCAAGAAGGCTAATGGCATACTGGGCTGCATTGTTAGGTGTGTTGCCAGCAGGTCAAGAGAAATGATCCTTCCCCTTTATTTAGCTCTGGTGAAGCCACATCTGGAGTACTGTGTTCAATTTTGTCCACCCTCACCCCATCCCTATAGTATGTGGACAAATTGTTCACAAAGAATGTGAATAAATTGTTGCCCTCTGCTGGACTCCCTCCAAAAATGGTGAGGGGGCTAGGAGACATGACTTCTGAAGGAAGTCTGAGGGATCTGGGCTTATTTAGTCTACAGAAGAAGAGAAAGAAGGGATTTAACAGCAGCCTTCAATTACCTGAAGGGGGTTCAAAAGAGGATGGGGCTGGTCTGTTTTCAGTGGTGGCAGATGACAGAACAAGGAGCAACAATCTATCAAGTCGCAGGAATGGAAGTTTAGGTTAGATATTACGAAGAATTTATCATGAGGAAGGTAGTAAAACATTGGAACAGGTTACTCAGAGAGGTGGTAGAAGCTCTGTCCTTAGTGGTTTTCAAAAACCTAGCTAGACAAAGCTTTGGCTGGGATGATCTAGTTGGAGATGGATGCCACTTCAACCAGGTGTTTGGGCTAAATGACCTCCTGAGGTTCCATCCCAACCCTAACTTTCTATGAATCTACACTGCCTTTTCCCTCAGTCTGCCACGTGCCACAAACAGCATGACAGTGACATAAGAAGAGAAGTAGCCAGCCTTCTAGACCAGACTAGACTGAACCATTTGCCCAACAAGTGCAAGGCATGCATATATTTTTCTCTTTTGCCAAGAAGAAACAGCCCTATATCTCCAAAAATGACTTCAACATCAGAGCATAGGCTACTGCAGTGTAGTAATGATAGCGTTGCTCTCAACCCTCTCGATTAAACACCTTCATTTTACAGCATTCAAAAGAACATCTCCCTAGCCTAGCTGTAACCTGTGGTGGTAGGGTAAGGTTGTTTGATCTCAAGACTAGCTATATCCTGTCTAATAACAGTTTCACAGAATATGTAAAAACAGTCCTTGGCAGGGTGCAACAGGCCTGACACTGGGTAGGCAAAGTCAACCCTGGACATGGACCTCAATGTGACCTTGCTCACCCCCTTTGGCCTCTCAGAGTCCTGTTGTGTTGTCTTTTCTCTCACAGCTTGGTGTTATAATTGTACAGGGAGGCTGCTCCTAGAGGCCAGGGTGGTTTTACATCAGGTCTTTGGTACTATGGGATCTGTTGTACAATTTACTACTTCCAATAGTTGCCAAGAATCCACAAACCAACCATTTGACATTCAGCAGAGGAAGCATTACAATCTACTTTGTATACACAAGTTTTACAAGCAGAATATAGCATTGCTGCTTAGTTATAGCTTGAGTGGGACTCACACAGCTAATTTTTCTTGATGACCATTTGATGCAACTTGGCCACAATGTGTTGTAAGCCACAGTTTGAGAAACACAATTTTAATTCATGAAGCACAGAGCACTGATGGCACATCTTCCCCTTCATCCTGAAGGACTGTTTCATCCACACAAAAAAATGGGGAGAGAGAGAGAGAGAATAACCCTCCCCCTTTCAACCTAGCCATGACTGAAAACTGCTTATAGCATAAAGCCACCTTGGGAAAAATGATCTGTGTGCAGATGCCATAATACAAGAACATTATGAAGCCTTTAAACCCATTCACAGCAGCAGCCCAACATGAACACAGAGCCGGCACATAGAAGACCAGATACTGGACAGAAGCTGTCTGTATTCAACAATGGAAATCTCTCCCCCTTAACTCATAAACTTGCCACCAACACTTCAAAGACATTAGTGGGGAAAACAATGCTGATATACGTGTCACTTCGTACTGTAAAGGGTCCACTCTGAAGGACAGATCTCTATAGTCCTCTTGTTCTTGCTTTCTTCCATTGGGTACTGGCTGTGCAAAAAAACTATCAGGCATCTTTATATTTTAATCCAACAGTCTGTATAGTTCTTGGATGGACTATCTCTACAAATAGTGGGCCAATAACTATAGGTGCCAAGAAGAAAGGTGATAGAATGTGATATCATGTTAAAGGAAAATCTGCACATTGCTAAAACTATGCACATCACAGCTGATATTTAAGATAAAAAATAGTATGAGCTCAACATCATCTCTAAGGCTTCTGTATTGAACTAGATCTCTGATCCAAACCACCAAGCAGGGTTTCCAATTGTCTGTACATGTAGGGGCAGTCTGTAAAAAAGGCTAAGATAACCTGTCCATAAAGTCCACAGAAAATGGAGCTGTCCATAAAAACAGAGCAACCATGAGCTTGAACAGATCTCCAATGGTGGAAGCTGGCTGGCTGCAAAGCACTGATGGGTAGACAAAGCAAGGCAGAGCCACCTGGTCTGAGTTGGAGCACACCACCCCTCAGGGAGCCTCCATAGCTCCCTCCCTACCAGCCATATGCTACTGCTGCAGCATCTCCTCACCTACCCATACTATTGCCTCACAGACGCTCAGGGACATATAGCCCCAGCCTGTACAGGGAGAGGATGGTGCAGGTAGGACAGAGCTTTGGGGATGATAGGCGAGAGGGATTGGGTGGGGGTCCATGCCAGAACGAAGGGAACAGGGCTGGCAAAAATAAGGCTGGGGGAGAGGCATGGAGGGGGCAAGAATGATGGAGTAGAGTACGTTTGAAGGTATCAGGTGCCGTGGGCGGGGTGGAGTAGGACTTCCCAGGGTGGAGGCAGCATGTTTTAAAACCATTGGTGAATATCAAGCACAGTTGCCAGCACCAGATTTCTTTTTACTACCAATCTGCAAACTTTTTACTAACCAACATGCTTTTTAATTAGTACCAGGCCTGTGTTGCTGATGTGCAGGGCCTGGCAAAAGGGTTGCATTTACATTACATAAAATACATGAGTTAAACAGTTTGGTTGTCAGTAAAAAAAAAAAAAAAAGTTCTTTAGGTTTGAAACCCTGCCAGCAAGCAAGCTTACAACACATTATCTTCATACCAAGCTGTTGTAAATCCTTTCCTCAGAAATCACTGACCAGCTGGGGAAGCTGGAATAGATTTCAAGGTGGTGTGACAGGCAAGATACAGCCTCCATTCCACATATAAAAAAAAGGATAACAACTTGTCAGTACAGCATATGTGGAGCTTGGGGACTATACTATTATTTTCTGTTCATTGAGGTATGGAAGATGACCTAGTTTTAAAGAGGGAAAAGAGGGGATGAAGGCCCAAACGGTGCAAGTCAGCTACAATAATGCTAAACACTCCCAGAGATAAGGTCTCTTGAGGAGGTTTAAAACTTTTCAAGTAAATGGACATCATGACTACTTTTATAAAAGGTCACTGCTACAGCTGGCTTTGATGAGGTGCTCATTTGGGAGTCACCCCTTGGATTTAAAGAGGCACAGTCCAACTGTTTTGTAGAACTTATTGTGCTTGTGCCAGGGGGTTGAGTCTGGTGACAGAAGTACAGTATTGGATCCTGATGCCAGAACTGATTCTCAATTCCAACCTTTCCCAGCAGCAGCAACACACTGCTTGGCTAGAATCCAGTAGAACTACCATCTCTTCAAGAATTTAAGAGAAAGTGATGTCTAGAAAATTATATGTAGAGGTTTGTTTTTAGGAATTGGTTCATAAGTAAAATAGATATTGTATAAAAATAATGGTCAAGGGCAATAACAAGGGTTAACTGATTTCTAAAAACCTGTTTTGTCACACAGTTTCACAGCCTGCAGGAAAGACAGATTGTCTGCAGCCAAGAGATATACTTTGGGGGAGGAGGGTGCAAAACAGTCCATTTTCTATTAGGATTCAGATTCGGCCCGAATCTGGGACCACGATTCAATTAGTTGATTTGGATCAAAGTCCCCAATTTGATTCAGCCAAATCTGAATCTGAAGATTTGATGCTGATTCAGAGAATCAGCAATTTGGCCATAGACACAGCTCTAAATGTTTTCCCCATTATTTCAATTAATATCCCCAATTCAATCAAATTTGTCTGACCTCACACTAAACACAAATAATTTCCTCTCTCTTTGTGAATTCTGAGGCTCAAGTTTTGGCTACCTTGTCAGAAGTTTCTCTGTGGGTAACTAGTGTGGCTCCTGCTTTTACATGAAAGCCATTGTGATAATAAAATTAGGGACTCTATTCCTTCTTGAGGGATCCAAGTGCCTGACTCTGGGCATGGAATCTACTGGACTGCAGGTTACCTCAAAGAGGAACACTTTGACACCAAGTCCTCTCTTGGATTTAATCAGTAGGGTTTAAGGCTTGTGTGTCAGACCATTAGATGTCATCCATAACCCTCGCGTTGTACTCAATTTATTTTTTTGCTAAAACATTTTCATCAGGAAGGTTGTTCCAACTTGACATCAGAGACATCAACTCATGACTAACTTTTCCATTGGAAGTAATCAATAACTCTTCAGTGTTCAAGGTCAAGGCTTATCTAAATGAAAGAATACATCCATTATGGGCAATACCTTATTAGTAGATGTAGCCATGCAAATAATTCATATAAGTGGCTAAAATGCTGTTTTAGGTTCTATTTCTACCCATCATCCCTATGCCTGTAATCAACACTATCCTCCCATCCCTCGTGTTTAATGTTCCATATACATTTGATGATACTATCACGGGTTGGACTTGCATGACGAATGCTGATGGAACAGGCACAATCAGACCATTAAAGATGTTTGTGGTAGCAGAAGTCTAAGTGGGATATACGGTTGCCTTGTTTGTTGTTTGCAATCTGGGAAGATCCCCAATCATCTTCACCCCTTTTCAACTCCTATGTAGGAAGCACCCTCGGGGTATAGTACACCTTTTTTCCAGAGGCCTGGCAGATACAGGGCCTCAGACCCCAAATATAGCTCAGTATATTCCCCAAATTTGGGAAGGACTGGATCTTGCAAGAATATTTACCCAAGAGAAAACAAATAGACTCAGAAGAAACATTATAATAAAAATCCCCAGTGTTGGGAATATCAACCAGGGAACTGGGTCCTGTTGTTCCTGTCCTCAGAGGAAAGTAAGACATTAGCCAAATTACAGGGGTCCTATAAGGTTATGAGATGAGTTGGGGAGGTAGATTACAAAGTTTGCCTTGTGGGAAGTCTTCAGGGGACCAAGAGAGATTGTGCAACCCTCCTAAACCTGTGGAGGGTTTGAGAAACCCTCAGTGACTCAGTCTGTTTTATAGTTTCAAAGGTTCCCTACCTTAATTACTGCTTATCTGCACTCTGTGACTGTAACTACTACTTTATTTTAAAAGCATGTAACATCAGAACTCAGAGATGTATCATCATCAGAAAGTCTCTGAGAAGTCTTTCCTCAATAAGCCTCCAATTCTATTTCACCTCTAAGTTACCAAAATGAAATTTTATTCCATCCGCTTCAATTCCTGAAAAATGTATTTGGACACCTTCTATACCACACCATAGCAAAGACCACATTAGCCTAGCTGCCTCAGGATTAGTCAGACCTTGAACCCTTTTTAACCTGGTCCCATCAAATACAGACTTTAATACCCTGGGATCTTCTGCTCTCCAAGGCTCAGCTGACAGCTGAAGCAAAAATGAATATACCTTTAATCTGGTCCCAGCACCACCAGCTCTAATGTTTTGGGTTCTTCTGCTCCACAAGGTTCAGAAATATGCATAAGCAATCCCAGCCACAAAGTCTCTCTTTCCAACCATCAACACAAGCTTCAAAGCTTTAGGTGAATATGCACCACACAGCTCAGCACAACATTTTTACTGTATCAGTGATTCGACCATAGACAGACACAGCTTTAAATGTTTTTTCTACATACCTCAAGGTACCGGACATGGCTCTTGAATGCTGTGATGCTAGGGCAGATGGAGTATCCCACAGGAGCTCAGGAGGACCCCCCACATGCTCAGCAGTGAACCTGGAAGTACTTCCAGTCCACTTCTGGGTCCGCTGTGGAGCATGCACTTCTCCCCACCCCCACATCCTCCTGGCCTGGAAATTGGCTGTGTGGGGACCCCAGGTGCCCCCCCAGACCAAGGAGTCACCAGTCACTAAGCCGGGAAGGCACCCCACAACAGTGCACTCCCTGGAGAAACTGAAAGTGGACCAGAAGTACTTCTGGTCCCATTCCCAATCTGTTGCCATACATGCTGCGGAGCCTCCCACTCTCCTATGGGACACTCCATCTGCCCCACCATTGCAGCATTCATGAGCTGCATGCTACCTAGAGCTATGCAGAAAAAAAAAACATTTAAAGATGTCTCCATGTCTGAATTGCTGAATCTTTCTGAATCTCTCCGAATCAATTCAGAGGGTTCTGATTCAGTTTGAGAGATTAAAGTGTCTAATGATTTGATTTGGATTTGGAGATTTGGCCACCGAATTGGGCTGAATCCTGTCCTTCCACGACAGGTGATAATGTCAAAAGAAAAAACATTAAATCCCTGGGTCAAGATGACCTCAAGATATGTGTAACTTCACAAGATGTAAATGCTTCCTGAATGCTGTCACAACCCAAGGGTGTGATTTCTGTTTGTGTGTGCTTCGGCACTGCTAAATTATTTCCCGCCATTTGTAGCTTTCTTTGCAGGGTGCATTTCTTCGTTGCAACACAGAAATGCACGTTGCAAGGAGTTCCCGCCATTTGTATTTAAATTCATGCCCCATTATTGGTCAGTTCTAAATTATTCCTACATGGCGGCTAGCGATTGGCTTGCTAGCCATATAAGAGGCTTGAGTGGTTTCCGCCCAAGTTGGAGGACTCCACGAACATCAGGAGGAGGAGACTTCACGTCTCGTGAAGAACTCTAAGTGCTGTGGAGCCTATTGAACCCAGCGTGAATATCAAGAAGGCAACAGGGGTCTGATCAGCCTCTCGCCTCTCCCCATCGCCGAACGATCCCTCGACGTACCCTTCCCTGCGCGCAAAGTTCCACGGAGCCTAGCAAACTTCGTGTGAGTGAATTGTGAGTGAATCCAGAGCTCTGTCCGAGTCCTTAAACTGGGACTTAAGCGAAGTTTTCCTGGAAGTTTTCCAGCCTGCACCACAACCATCTACGGTGTAAGTAAATAATCTTAAATCAACCATTAAGCGTCCGTGCCTAATTCTAGCATGCCGCCTGCCTTCCCCAACCCGGCGTGTCCGGGCTGCTGGCCACAGCCCGCTGCGTGAAAAAGGGCCTCGGACTGCTCCCGGCCCACACATGGCGACGAGGATGGGATCAGGGGAAAGCACACTGGACTGCTCCCGGCCCACACAAATGCGTTGCAGAAACTTCCCTCCTAGAAGAAGATCTTTCCAGAATTGTTATCTGGAATGGGAATTTCTTACTAGCACAAGACATGCCTTTGGATGACTGGAATCTCAATTCCCAGTTTGTTCACTGTCAACAGATGATAAACTATTGATGTTAGAATCCTTTTCCCTCCCCCGCCCCCCCCCCCCGGCTTCCCCACCAAAAAATAGTAGTATCTTATACTGGTCTTCCATCCAGAAGAGCACACACCAACTTCAGAAACTTCCTCAGCCTGACAAAGGGTTTTTTAACCTGAAAGCATGCTTAAAAAATTTTCCAACTTTTTAAGTTGGTTTAAAATAAGATATCAGATTCACCAAAAGAACCTTGTCTGCCAATGTCCTTAAACCAACATGGCTACAACCTACACAAAAGTATCTTATACTCTACTTTCTGTTGGCACTGGATTAATAATCCAGCCCTGGTGCCTTGCTCTGGGTGAACACAACCTTCAGAGCGACCACAACTTCTCCAGTTGATAATAAGTGATTTTTATTGATACTGTAACAGGATGATAGTCAAACCTGTTCATTGGTAAGGCTCCTCTCTTGGGGAGGGGAGAGGGGACTGGGTCACAGAAAGGGCAAAGACTCAGTCATGAGGTACAGCTGTGCCTCTTTACACACCAGGGAGAGAGACATGGTGGATGAGGTTTCGGGGCTACAAAACAGCAAACATTGGGGGCAAAAGTGAGTGACTTTGCTCCAGGAAGAGTTGACAGCTATGAATTACAGATATGGAAAGTACTATTGGGTCCCATTCTAAATATATATATTTATATATATTGGGTCCCATTCTAAATTTATATATTTATCCCATTCTATATATATATATATATATATATATATATATATATATATGTATGTGTGTGTGTGTGTGTGTGTGGAGCTTGCACCCCTCTCGCCACCCAGTCTATCATGGTGTTGCGCCTCCCCTTTACTCGCCTGCCACGACTTGAATGTTAATTGCACTTTAAGTGGGGTCTACAGTGGAGATCTTTTCTCGGATGGGCCTCCCGATAGATGGTGATACTCACGGTCGTCCGACGTGATGTTCTACGGGGCTCCGTCTCCCCTACACCCCATCCACACGCCAGCCAATGGGTGATGCATTACAGATGTTTCCTGGCCCCGTATGACAGCCTCAGACCGGTTCCCAGGGTTTCAGTCACTCTCCCTCCCTTCTTGGGGACAATTTCTTTTCTTATAGAAAATATTCCTCTGAGTCAGGAGGAGCTGCAGGGTTATTCCCCTTATTCCATCCCCCTCTCGGATTCTCAGCTGCCTCCTCTCTCCTACCACAAGCAGGGAGCTCCCTTGCCTCCTTGGTGTAAGCCTCTTCAGGTGGCTGAACAGGTGCTCCTGCTTGACCTCCTAGTCTGCCTCCTGCTTTGCCTCCCGCAGAAAGCTTAAAGCTCTTCCCTAGGCTGCCTACTGGAGCCTCGCAGGCTGGGTCATTTCCTCCCCGTGCCGGAGCTCGACTCATGAGCTGCCAGCCCATACTCTCTCTCTCTCCGGCTCTCTCCCCGTCCTCGCTCCAACAGGGTTTTTCAATCTTCCCGCAGTGGCCGATATGGCCGCTGGGATTGGCTCAGCTGTTCCCCGCGCTGGAAACAGCTGATGCCACAGCCAGCGTAATGCCGGTTCAGGCAGCTGCAGCTGCAAACACAGCTCCTGCTCCTAATGCTCTCTGGGAGGTATGTACGTCCCTCTGGGGGCTTGTTCTCAGGGTCTGGGGTCCACGGGCTCTTCTCTCTCTCCCTCAAGAGCCTGTGGGGGCACCTCGCTGCCACACTATATATATATATATATATATATATATATATATATATATATATATATATATATATATAATTATATCAGGCCTGAAAGATTAAGCAAAAGTGAACACAACTTTAACCTGGCTCCAGCAACACAAGCTACAATGCTACAATGCCCTGGGTTTTTCTGCCCCACAGAGCTCAGCATAAAATATAAAACGATCCAAAATGAACATTCACAAGCATAGGTTAGTGCTCACCATGTAGTCTACCTTCCTGCTTTGAAAATTCATTAACTCCAGAGAAATATTCCAATCAGCAAGTCCTCCTTCCCTTGCTTCCTCTGCCTGTCCCTTCATTTCCAGTTAGCTAGAAAATTTCCCCTCATTGGACGCATCCACACATGCAAGCATGTGGGCTTGCAGCAGCTCAAATAGAAGCAGGGTGGGCAGGGCAGGGTTTGTGGGAGTCGGGGAGGCTGGCAGGGGTCAGGGCCAGGCAGGGAAGTGATCGGGAGGTTGGAGGGGCTGGCAGGAGGTGGGGCTGGGCAAGGCAGGACAGGGATGGGGTGGTGGGGGACCCCCCAATGGTCCCCTTCCCCCTCCTCTAGCCCCCCCAACTCCTTACTTACAGGCACTGGAGCCCTGGTGCTGAATACATGGCCTTGTGAGATGGGGTAAGAGGCATTACACTGGCCCAAAGTAGCATTACACCCACTAGCAAGTGCTATTAGTGGGTGTAATGCTACTTTGTGTATACGCTTGGAGAACAACCCAAATGGATAGCATGGGTATCTCCACTGAGGCATTACAGTTCTCAAAGATTAGGCACCTGATGTAGGGGCGGGGGGGGGGGGAGGGTGAGGAACCTATGATATGATATACAGAGGTATAATCATGATGGAAAGCCCTAAGATATCCTGTTATTTTACTGAAGGTGTTCTGTAAGAATTCATCTAGGTTCGTTGACATTGATTACTGGCAATGGAAATCTGGCAAAAAAAAAAAAAAAAAAGGGCAGTGGTGTTGCCAGGCAAAAATATTTTCAAGGTAAAGGATTCATGCAAGGATAATGCAATCATTCCAAAGACATTGAAATAACAGGTCTCAGCTTTAGTGGCAGTGTTGATGTGTGGTTACAAAGCATCTGGTCCAGGAGGTAGCGTGCAGGGAGCAAGCACAGAATGACTCCCCACAGCACTGTGCGGTGCTCTACCATGGGCATATTACCAGGCCAAACATGTTATACTGAGAGAGAATTCCCAAGCCTGGTTATTCCCTTGAGATGCTGAAGCAGTTCTTTTATCCCTGGCCCAACTGGGCTGTGTGGTACCTTTACTGTCACAGCTCTTTGGAACAGTTCCATTTTTTTATATCTAACTCATAAACAATGAAGGGAATCACCTCAAGAACACCTCTCAAAGGGATCAAATATTCTTTCTGAAAAACTAATTGGTCATCTGGGCATCAGAAAAAAAAATCCAGCTGTTTATATAGAACTGATTAAAATATATAACAGTCATTTCTGTTTTGGATGTTCCCCATCCCTGAAGTCCTGGATTCTCTCATTCAGGAAAGCAACAGTCAGTACACTATTTAAAATAATTCAGATATTACACTGATATTACACTCTCTTTCTATCCCTCTATCCACAGAAGAGAAGAATGAAGCAGGAAGCATTAACATCTTATATTACCTGGAATGGTTTTTCCATTCTTAGGTGAGTTATACATATTGTATTTTTATGTAATATGTTATATTAATTTTATATGGTAAATGCAGTCATAGGGAGTTCAGTGTTTTCAGCCTCCTCCATAATGTCACATACACAGTGTAGGGCATAAGAACCTCTGAAAAGAGAGGTCAAACTTGGTTTGTTTAATAGTTCCCCATATTCTGCCAATTGGAACATGACCTGGGCTTCCTTTCGGTTATTATTTTTACATTTCTTTTCAGCTGAAAACTCTGCTCTTCAATATAGCTCCTTAATGTAGCCCATGCTTTTATTTTATCTGAAGAGCAAAGAGTGTACTTTATCTCCTCTAATGAGAATGTCTTGGAAGGTCCATTTGATTCTTCCTGAACCAAAATATTATCCCCCTCCAGCCCCCATGTCACAAACTATGTTCCTGAAGTCCCATTTCCTCAAAGTTCCAGTTTCATCTACATCCAGGATTTGTCTGTTTATAGGATATTAAGATGCCTCCTCTCTACTCTAATGTGCAGTGATTGTCAGCACACTGATTTAAACTATTCCTATGTAAAAATGAACCTTTTTCTGTGGCCAAGACTGATAAAGGCAGACCTTACTATATCTTAGAAATACGGATTGTCAGCCTCCAGGAGGATCATGTAGTAGACTGGAGTGTTTTGTAGCTGTGATGGTCCAAGAAATATCTGAGGGAAAAGGTTTTTTGGTGATGTCTATTATTGCACCAACTCCATAGTTGGGCTAGCTTTCAGGCATCAACTGCCCTTTTTCATGCCACTTAATGCCCCTGTTATTTTTTCACACCTTCAGATTATACAGTAGGTCCATTAAAAGATATTGCAATATAACTTTTACCTCTAGGAGAATCACACTCTTGTCAGAAAACAGCAGAGGCTGATCAGGAGTGATTCACCTTATGTTTCATCCGAAAAAAACAAAAAATCAATCAAGTTTAGTATACAATGGGTAATGCTTTGCCAGAGCCTAGCCCTTTGTACTATGTCAGACTTGAAAATAAAAGAGCAAAAATGGTTACATGAACCTAACATTTACCCTCTCAAAAGAAACAGAAGGAAAGCAGGAAAGGCGAGTAGCCTCTTGCTCTGTCAAATCAGTTAGATAACAGCATTTCAGGGTGAAATGTCTGCTACTACAGATACCCTGCCAATGCCTCTCAGTTTTTTTTCCCTCACTGTAAAACTAGAAGTGGAGTGGAGACCCAGGGCTCACTCTCTTTTGGAGTTGTGTTCATCTCAGTGATCCATCATCTTTCTGGCTCCCTCCCATCCTGGCACCACATCTTTTTTTTTCCTTGAGGGTTGCCCAATGGAAGGGATTCAAGAGAAGGATGCTTGGTTCAAATTTTGCCTATAGGGTAGGGACAAAAAATTGATCTCTTCTCCCTCTAAACCATTGTCCTAATGATTTGGCCCTTGTGCTACTAGGTGGGGGAACCCTCCTCCTCCAAGATGTAACCCTTTCCTTCTTTTCAGTTTGTCTCTGACTACGCTGTCAGCAACTGCTATGCAGTTTTGGACCCACCTGAGATATCCTATCTTGCCTCTAGGGGAAATTAAAAATGCCACTTATGCAAGTGCATAGGCAATTCTTTGATATGTAAGAGGGAAAGGAATTTCATGCTCATAATTAAAATTGCTTGTCACTTGTCCTGCAGAAACTATAATAGGATTTGTTCAGGTCCAAATGGAAACTATGTCCCTCAAGAAGCAGCTCAGTCAGGAAATGTGCCTGAGTGAAGGTGCAAATAATTGGAAGATTTTGTTTTGTTTTGTTTTGTTTTGTTGTGTTATTTTCCCCATAAAGGAAGAGTTTGTGAACAAGTGGAATACATTTTTTGAATGCTGTATAACTTTAGAGTGTTTCTATCAACCATCTGTTTGCAATATATATATTAATGAAGTAGTGGCCACTTAATCTCTAAGATTTGACTGGAATTACCTATTAAAATAGCTACTGCTTAGATAATATAATGATGTATCCTGTGAAATACTCCAGGTATACCAGGTTAGGATATTAACGTCATATTTACATTGGCTTTACTTTTTTTTTAATGTTATGCTGTTTTTAGCACCAATAAATAAACAAAAAAATCCTACAAGAAAATAATCTTTCTTTTTCCTCTTCCACTTACATAATTATGTCATTGTGAATACATGCAATTTCCTTCAACCCTTTTTCCTGCCATAATCAAGCAAGAAGTAGGTGATGATTTTTATTAGCTACAAAGAAGCTTAAGAAATAAACAAAGGATAGAAGTAATCCCAAATCCTTAAGAAACCTTATTTTTGTTAGTCTCCTCACCATAAATCCATTTTTCATTGAAAGGTGTATGGAAATACAGAGGGTCATACAAAATGCCAAAGCTATTTATATAGAGATCTCTTTAACCATAAATGGAGAAGTACACTTTCTTCATGGAAATTGCTTAAGTAATCTTTCATTCATTTTTTTCTTCTAGGTCATAGCTTAGTAAGCAACCAGTTATGTGGAACCAAACAACTGTCAGCTATTTTATCCTGTCTGGTATTTCAAGTGACTCACAGCTCCAGCCTTCCCTGTTTCTGGTGTTTCTACTTATATACCTATTAACTGTGATAGGGAATGGGGCCATCATGGTGGTGACAGAAGCTGATCCTCACCTTCACACCCCTATGTATTTTTTCCTATTCCATTTATCCTTCCTTGATATCTGCTACTCTTCAGTCACTGTCCCAAAGATGCTACAGAATTTCTTGACAAAGAAAAAAACCATCTCTCTCCATGGCTGCTTTGCCCAGATGACCTTAATTCTTCTCATGGCTTGTACAGAAGTTTTCATGCTATCAGCAATGGCCTATGATCGATATGCTGCCATCTGTGACCCACTGCATTATGTGGGGACAATGAATAAGCAAGTGTGCATAAGAATGGTGGGTGGTGCATGGCTGATGGGCACATTTTATTCATTAACAAACACTGCTCCTGCATTACATTTGCATTTCTGTGGGCACAATGAAGTGCACAGCTTCAAATGCGAGCTCCCATCTCTACTAGATGTGCAGGACACATCTCTCTGTGTCCTGCACAGAGACCTTCACCTGTAAGATGACATTTCTCACTTCAACTATGATTGTAAGTTTGATCTCATTCTCCATTACCCTGGTCTCTTACATCTGCATCATATCTACCATCCTGGATATACGGTCTGCCGAGGCTAGGGGTAAAGCCTTTTCCACCTGCAGCTCCCACATCACTGTAGTTGTTTTGTATTATGGGGCTGGTTTGTTTAGATATCTGAGACCTAGTGCAGCCTCTTCAGTGGTTCTTGACACAATCTTCTCCATCCAGTGCAGTATCTTAACTCCCATGTTAAATTCTATTATCTACAGCCTGTGAAACAAGCAGGTCAAAGCAGCTCTAGGGAATATACTGCCAAAAATCTAAGGCATGTGAATGCAATTAAACATTTAAAAAATGTCACACATTAATAGGAACTGAGATTTATATGATTTCGTAACATTTTATTGGTTGGTATGGACATTTAGCTTATAAACAATTAAGTTGTCCCTTATCCATAAGAATGTTTGTGTTTTTATCACTGTTCTCAATCCAATCTTTATAAAGGCACTGTAGGATCATAAATACATGAAAGGTATGAATTATCTGGAAGTCATCTGTAGCCAAGATTGTATGAAATAGTTCCCCTTTTTCAGTTTTATAGTAGGGAGTGAGAATGAGTCTTCCACCTTGTGGTTAGAGCTTTGACTTGAGAAAAGCTAATCCAATGAATCTGGTACTATCCTGAACAAGCATGTTGAACCAGAGAGACAGAGAAAGCTTCACACTGAAATACGTCATTGTCTGGGACCTAGGTCCCTCAGTCACCTGGTGAGAAATGTGGGTTTGGGCCAGTGCTTCAGATTGGACAGAGAAGATAGGAGTGGAGGGACATCACCATCTCAGGGGACAGCTCTATACCCTAAGTCATTGGTTTGGAAGGAACATCACCATTACTTTCTCTTGGATTTTCATGAAAAATGATTGACTTAGCTCCAGGAGGAGTTGACAGCTGTGAAAAACACAGTATGGGAGGTATGCTGTGGTGCTGTTTTTTTTAAGGGAATTTAAGAAATTAATTTGATCATAAAATTGTGGAACAAAAAAACTTTTCAGGAAGTGGATTGTGTCAAGTGTGGTCCATTACATCATTTAGCTTCTCTGATTCAATGTATAAAGTCTAACTCTACCCTGACTTCTGTCTGTCTTAATGAAAAATGCTCAAGGATCAGTTGAAGTCAGACTTTAAAGGGGCTGTTAAAGACATTTCTGACAGCAGAACCCTTTGAGTGGGATACACTTTTGTCCTTCATCTTGTTTGGAATCTGGGAAGTCCCTCTAACCTCAACTGAGTTCTGCCCTTTTAAATTCTGATGTAAACAACATCAAATTATACTAGATATCCTTAGGAGACCCAGCAGACACAGGGCATAAGACCTCAAAGTATAGTATAGTACATTCTCCAACATTGCGAATTGATGGGTCTTGTAGTAAAATTCACCCAGGTGACTCTCCATACCACATTCATCCAGGAGACTCCATACTACGCAATAGACTCAGAAGCAATGTTATAGCAACAATGCCCAACTTTGGCTTCATCCAACAGGGGACTGGGTCCAATTCTTACTCTTCTCAGTGGCAAGTAAGCTGTTAGCCAAATTAAAAGTGTAATGAGGTTATGAAGAGTATTATGAAGTTTGCCTACTGGGGAGTTGTCATAGGAGTCAGATAATTTAAACCTCTTGAGACCATGCAGGGCTTGAGAAATCCTCAATACCTCAGCTTGTTTTTCCAGTTGAGAAGGTTCCCCATCTCCATTACTATATTTGTGAAGTGTGTGACTGAATAAAGTTTTAGCAATATGTAATGCAAGGCCAGAACATGTTAGCTTAGATGGCTAGATATTATCATAGGTTATGTTTAGATTATGTAATAACAGCATTATACTGGCAATATTATATATAATGTGTAATTATTTATATATGTAATCAAGCCATGAACTTTTTATTTAGTATGTTAATGATAGTATGATTGATTGAATGAATGAGGCGTGCGTGGAATGTTTATTGTGCCTGTGTAAGCAAGAGGAGGTTTGCTAAGGCGCTGAATATGCAAGTTACCAGACAATGAACTGATTAATGGATGTCTGAAGAACCAGTCTGTGAACAGGTGCAGAGCAGATAAGATAAGCAACACGTTGAAAGAGGGATTCTGTAGGATTGCAGTTTAGCCTACACAATGTTTCAAGGCTGAAAGACTGACTTTTATGACAGGAGTGACTTTGAGCTGAGATAATGAAAAAATGATGAAGAACAACAACTGAATAAGGATGTGTGGATGGAAAAGTACCTCAACTTTGGACAAAGACTTAAAATCCCTATCAAAGTGGGATCTAACAATGCCAAGGCAGGGAATTCACACTCTGCAACCTTCAGTGGAGCACAGACTCATCTGTTCACCCCTGCTTCCATCATCCTCAATGAGCCTGGGCTGGCCACCCAGTGCCAACATTGAACAAGCAAGCTGGTAACTATAACATCTCCATAGAGTGCATTTGTCTGTGTGTGTTTGTGTGAATGATGTGTTTAGTGTATGTCTTTGTATGTTTTGTTTTATGAAATCAATAAATGCAACTCTTTGCCTTATGCCCCCTTATAAGGTCTCACTCATGGTTTGAGCAATTGTCAATCTGTGTAACATGTAATTGGTGGAGAATACGTCAGGGGGTGATATATGGTTTAATGTTGTGCTTATTAATCTGTTTGTTTGTTTAAAGGTGTGCACACTACCTAGTGGTAGAAGTGCCAGGTGCTGCAGGTGCAGGTTAGACCAACCGCTACAGTTTGGATACTGTACCGGGGTGCTTTGAGAGCTTTGACTCTATTATACCAGTGGTGCGTTGGGAGCTTTTGCTCTATTTCTATTATACCAGGGGTGCGTTGAGAGCTTTTGCTCTCTTGAATAATATTAGAATTAATACATAAATAATAAGAATTTAGGACTCATGGCTTGTTTATTGTTTAGAGTTTTTGTTTTTGGTGATTCATATTGGACACTGGTAGGATTTACGTTTTAGAGGTTGAAAAGATGTTGAAAAAAAAACTAACAAAGGAAAACAGCGCAGAAGTTCAGGAGGCTTTGTCCTTTATACAGGAAGTTAACCCCTTAAAATGAATTTTGCAAAAATTTGGGCATAGCCCTTGGACTGAACAGGCAGTAGCAGATGCCTGTACTATTGCTGATTTGGAAGAAACATTTGGAAAATATGTAGAATTAAATGATAAACCTCCTCATTCCATGAAAAAGGAAGCTGCAGCAATTTGGCTTTTGTGGGAGGCTGCTAAATATCTTTTTGTTCACCTGACAAATATTCAGGAAGAAGTGGCTCTGTTGAATAAATAACTTACTCAGATAACAGGGGATTTAGAGAGCTTCAGAATGGAGCCTGCATCCTGACCAGATGTATTTTGACTCTGATGACAGTCCTAGGATTGGTAGATATAGAATTGTTTGTATTGTAAAGGAATAGGAAAGCTGGAAGTTAGGTAAGACCAGAGCAGAGAGTGGAGAGTTTGGTCCTGGGGATGACCTGAAACTGCCACCCTCCTGAGTGTGGTTAGTGTGGTGGAGCTACCCATAGTGGGGTAGTCTCTGCAAAATGCCGCATAATAATCACCTAGGGGAATGGGCAGGGGTGAATATAGGGTGCCTTAAAACCCAAGCTTCCACCGCCTTCATTGGGAAAAGGCTAGGGGGAGCATACCCTGACAGAAAAACCCTTGGTGAAGACGAAGGAAAAGAGATGTGTAGCACAAATACACCTTTCTGTCACATTAAGAGGAGAGCGAGGAGAGAGTGAGAATGGCATTTTAGAAATAATTGCTCTATAGCAGAAAGAAATATAGCGACCTTGAAAGACAGTTGTAACTTGATTTCAAAGAGTGTCCGAGGTGGTTAAGTAAAATACCTTAAAGAGCATAATGCATGAGCAGCTTTGCAAAGACTGTTAAGGTGTTGGTGCAAAATAGAGAGTGTGAGCAGTGTGGTATGTTTGCTTTGTATCTGCATTGCAAGGCAAAAAAACTGCTGGAAATAAGTATCTGCAATCTCATGGTAAAGGGGGCGAGAAATGTCTTGTGTTTTTTTTACCTCCCCTGACTCTCCAAAAATAGTGTGAATCTTGCAGAGAGGAAAGTGTTAACAGCTTGTTAAGACAAAAAAAAAAAGATGGTTCTGAAAACTCAGTTCAACCATTAAGACTCTTACTGAAATTGATAGAGTTAATCAAGACAAGTAAATGAAGGCATTTCTTAAGGCACAGGCAGAAAGAATTAAATGTGGCAGGATACAGGTGTGTGTTTTAAATGAGAAATCAACCCCCTCCCCCCAACAAAGGCAGTGTAAATATTCACTAGAGGCTGAAATAAACTATCTACTAAAGTTATAACATGTTTTAAGTTAGGAAATGATAATATAGATGCTTAATATGTATAGGTCCTGGATTTTGGTCTGTTTTGAGAGCAAACAAGAAAACCTGAAAACTGACAATAAATTTCAGAACTTTAAATGCAGTAACAACTGTTGTAGCTCCTGGTACAGAAAATACCCTGAAGTTCCAGCAGCTATAGCAGGAGGGGTAAAATTATTTTTAATATTGAATTTGGCTAATATAATATTTTGGTTATTTCCTTGGCACAAAAGTGCTGGTATAATTTGGAACTGATATTCATGGGAACAATTGCTTTATCCAAATAACTTAAATATTTTATAATGTCCCAGCAATAAAGATATGGAAAAAGCTTTTAAAATAAAAATTCAGAGGGGAAAATTGTCCCTCTAAAAGGAAAAAAATATTTTTTAAATGACAATTTGGTTAAAGTGCAACAAGGGTATTGGCATCCCTTGATCTCACATTTGGGGGGAAAATGTAAAGGTCCCAATCCCAATGTCCAAAATGGTGCAATGAACCACTGAAAATAGTAAAATAAATGTAAATAATCATTGTCATTTAATATATATGTATGTATACAAGAAAACACCCCAAGAGTTCTAATAATATGTGCATTGTTACTGCATGTCAATATTGTAAATGTGTAAATGCGAATAATATTTTACTGTAAGGAGTTTTCCTTGGCAGGTTTGTGTATTTTCTTCTGCAGAAACCACTGTGTAAAATTCAGTCTAGTAGCAATGGTGACTGAAAGGCTATGAGGCCTCATTACCATCAACAGTGGCTTTTTTCATGCTGGTTTTAAGCCATGGTTTTAGTACCACAGCAAAAATTGTTTTGTCTGTTTGTTTTGTTTTGTTTGTCCTGTTGTGTTGTCTTTTGTTTGTTTGATTGGTTTGTTTTAAGACGGTAAAAGTTTAAATGTATATGAATATCATAAAAATGTGATAAAATCACTGGTAATACTCTCTCTCTAAAAATTGAATTTGTCTGTGGATCCCAGACTAGGACACTTTTCGTCCAGTTTGGACAGGAAAGTTGTTCTAATCTTTGAAACAAAGAACAGCAATTCATATGAAAGTTTCAAGTTGTAAAGTTTACTTGTTTAGCAAAATGGCATTGATTAAAAAGGTAATATGTGTGTGTTTAGTAAATAATCTGATGAAATATTTTTAAGACTATAAAGGGAATTTCATTTTTATTTAGATACTATTTATAGCACCAACATACCAGAATGTGTGGAAACTGCATTAACCCATTGTTTTACAGGAAAAGCAAGAGTTGATAAACCTAGCACATGAGTATTTGTAAAAAGAAGTAAAGGAACACTTTATTGATTAAAGCAAAATACAGAATGGGTGGGTATGTAGAATTATGTGAAACCCTGGATGACTAATTATGTCCAATGTGCAAAAGAAGAGGCCTGACCTTCTGAGTCCCAATCACTATTTCATCAAAGGAGGGGAGGCCCTTGGAGCAGGTTACAATTAAATTTAATTAATAAATTGCCTTGGATTCTAGACTGTTTGTGAACAACATATATAAGCTTATCAAATTTTATTTGAACAGCCCATGAAGTTGGTGATGGACGTGGATCAGTTTAATGATGTGGGAGATACCTCTATGACATGTATAAATGGTTGGCACAATTAAAAAGAGAACAAGGTAACCCTTCAAATATGAACGAAGCCTGTTTTTTTCACAGTTTCACAGCCTGCATGGAACATGGATATACATTAGGGGTTTGTGAAATATTTGATTCATATTCAGCCTGAATCGGGGACAGTGATTTGCTTTGTTAATCCGGATCACTGTCCCCGATTCAATTGAATCTGAAGATTTGATGCTGATTCAGAGAATCAGTGATTTGGTCATAGACACAGCTTTAAATTTTTTTTCTACATACCTCAAGCTACCAGGCACAGCTTGGGAACACGGCAGTGCTGGGCCAGATGGAGCGCCTCACAGGAGCTCAGGGGGACCCCCGTGTGCCCAGTGGCAAACCCAGAAATGGACCAGAAATGCTTCTGGTTGACTTCTGGGTCTGCTATCACGAGCACTGGGGAGCCCCTTGCACTCCTGTGGGATGCTCCATCTGCCCCACTGTCACAGCATTCACAGCCCAATACCTAGAAATATATAGAAAAAACGTTTAAAGCGGTGTCTATGTTTGAATCTTTTTGAATCTCTCTGAATCAATTCAGAGGGTTCCAATGCAATTCAGAGACATTAAAGGGTCTTCTGATTCAATTTAGATTTGGAGTTATGGCCACCAAATGGGGCCGAATCTCTGCCCAATTGAATTAGGGACCGAAGCTTTGCACAGCCCTAAATACATGTCCTGAGAAACTGAAAAATTCAAAACTTTATTTTCATAATAACGTACTTCCAGTCCACTTCTGGGTTCACTGCTGAGCATGCTGCAGAGCCCCCTGTGCTGCTGTGGGAAGCTCTATCTGCCTCTCGCATTGCAACATTCACAAGCCACGCCTGCTACCTCAAGGTATGTAGAAAAAACCTTTTAAACTGTGTCTGTGTCCGAATTGCTGATTCTCCAAATCAGCATCAAATCTTCAGATTCTTATTCAGCTGAATCGAATCAGGGACAATGATCCGAATCAACAAATCCAACCACTGTCCCCAATTCGAGCCAAACCCTAATCTGAATTGAATAGGGCCCATTTCACACAGCCCTACTGTGTGGTGCCATACCACATGCATATTTCCTGGCCAAACATATTAATATAAGAAAAACATCCCACATCTGGAAATTCTCTTGAAATTCTGGACAGTTCTTTTCAGCCTGCCCAAACTGGGCTGTGTGATAACTGTACAATCACACCTATTTGGACAGTTTCTTTCCTCTTAATTTAATTCATAGGCAGGGAAAGGAATCACCTCAATACCAGTCCTGAAGGGAGCAAACATTCTTTCTCAAGAGCTAATTGCCCATCTGGGCATTAGAAAAAAAAATTCAGCTGCTGATATACAATTGATGTAAGTGCATCAGATTCATTTATGCTCTGGATGTCTCCCACCCATAAGGGACAAGATTCTCTTGTTCAGAAAACAAATAATGAGTTACCCTGTTTAAGATCATTCAAATTAAAAAAGGATGTGCATGTTCTGTCTCTCCTTCCTCTTCCTCTTCCCTCCCACTCCGTATTACAGGAGAGAAAATGAAGTAACAAGTGTTAACATCCCATATTACCTTGAAACTTGTTTCCAATGTTAGGTGAGTTTCTTTTATTGTATTTCTATGTAATATGCATATATGGTATTCATGTTGAAATCATACTGTAAGTGCAGTCATGGAGAATTCAGTGTGTCCAGATTCCTCTCTAATGGCTTAGAAACTGTGATATTCAAAAGGAATTTAACAGAAGGTGCTAAAAGAGGGGATGTTTTAATTCCCATGGGGTTATACAGTGTAGGGCATAAGAACCTCTGAAAAGAAGGTCAAAGTTGTTTTGGGGTGGGGTTTTTTGTTTGTTTGTTTTCTAATAATACCCCACATTCCTCCACTCAGAAAGGAAATGGAAGTGCCCTGAACTTCCTCAAATTTGTTGTTGTTGTTGTTAATTTATTTTTAGCTGAAATGTCTGCTCTTCAATTTAGGTACTTCTTGTACCGTACTATTTCAATTTATCTGTAGGCCAAAGAATGAAATTTTCCTCCTCTAATGAGAACTTTGTGGAAATTCAAGCATATCCCATCTTTACTGCACTAGACCATTGTACTCTTTTCCCCATGTCACATATTATATCTCCTAAAATCCATGTCCTGGAAGTTCCACTGTTACATCTATATCCAGGCTCTGTCTGTTTATAGGATGTTAAGCTGCCTCCTCACCATACTGTTTTAAACTATTCCTCTGTAAAAAGGAACCCTTCCCTGTGGCCAACAGTGGTAGAGGTGGACTTTATTTAGCCTAGCAATAAGCATTTTCAGCATCAAGAAGGAACATGTAGTAGAATTGGAGTGTTTTGTAGCTGTGATGGTCCAGGGAATGTCTGAGAGGCAAGCCATTTTTTATATATATTACTGGAACTTTTGTTGAAGACCTATTGGACTAGACAAGAAGTGCCTAGTTGAGGCATGAAGTGCCCTTGCTTAGGACACTTTATGCCCCAAATGTTGTCCAATACCTTTCCAGAGTATACAGGTGGTCAAATAACAGCTATTGCAAAATAGCTTTGCCTGTAGGAGAATCCTACCAGTTCCAGAAAGCAGCAGAGACTGGTCAGGGAGTCATTCACATTGTGTTTGCTCCCAGAAAAATCATTGATGTCTACAATTCAATGCATATTGCTTCCACAGTCCAGCACTTTGTATCATTTCACACTTTAAAATAAAGGGGTGTTTACTGTTTATATACTGCTCTGGGAGTGAGGCCAGAGTGCTTTAATTAGAGTGGCTCTCAGAGCCTCTCTTACTAAAGCTCCCAAAGTGTCTTATGTATCAGTGTTCCAACACTTCAAAATGGTGGTGGGCATGCTTTATCTAAATCTCATTGAAAGAGCTATAGTTCAAGTTCCCCTACTTCCATTTTGAAGCACAGGGATTTGATACAGGAGACACAGGAGGCTGCTGGACTGCAGTAAGTGCCACACTCCATCAGACTTGGTTAACTGAGTCTCCTCCAACATTCTGGACTTCCAGCGCATTGGAGCAGCCTCCCTGCTCATGCATAGGCACCCAAGTATCCTCCAGTTTCAAACATTATGTTTGATGTAATCTTTTCCATATTATGTAGATGTGTTTTGTGAAATCCTCCAAGTATACCAGGTTAGGATAGTGTTCTCATAATCAACACCATTATTATTTTGGATTTAGTTTTTTTAGTGCTACATTGCTTCTAGTCCCCCAAAATTAACCAAAAATAAAACTGAGTAATAATCTTTTCTTTCCAATCTTCACTCTCTCTCCCTTTCTCCCCTTCCAATTACTTTGTTATCTCATTTAAAATACATAGGGCATCCTTAAAATCTTTGTCCTGCATTGACAGGTAGGAAGTAGGAGATGGATATTACTTGATACAAAGAAGCCGAAGGAAAAAAAAAAAAGACAAGAATGAACATGAACAATCGACAAACTTTTTTCTCCCTCAGTAATAACATGCTCCTCATCAAAAAACATTTGTCATTTCAAGGTATTTGGAAACAATGAGGTTTAGACACAATAACAAAGTTCTCTATATAAAGATCTCCATAAATGGAAAAGTACAACTTTTCATTGTAATTGTTTCATTCATTCATTCATTCATTCACTGATTCATTCTTTTCTTCTTCTAGGTCAAAGATTTGGTGAACAAATGGCCATGGGGAACCAAATGACTGTCAGCTATTTTGTTCTGTCAGGTGTTTCCAGTGACCCACAGCTCCAACCTTTCCTTTTTGTGGTGTTTCTACTTATATACCTGTTAACTGTGGTGGGGAATGGGGCCATAATGGTAGTGACAAAAGCTGACCCTCACCTTCACACTCCTATGTATTTTTTCCTATTCCATTTATCGTTATTAGACATCTGCTATTCTTCAGTCACTGTCCCAAAGATGTTACAGAATTTATTGGCAGAGAAGAAAATAATCTATCTCCCCGGCTGCATTGCCCAGATGAGCTTAATTCTTCTGATGGCCTGTACAGAAGTTTTCTTACTTTCAGCAATGGCATATGATAGATACACTGCCATCTGTAAACCACTGCATTATGTGAGGACCATGAATAAGCAAGTCTGTATGAGACTAGTGGGTGCTGCATGGCTGATCAGTATACTTTATGCACTGATAAATACTGCTCCTGTGTTATATTTACATTTCTGTGGGCCCTATAACCTGAACACTTTCAGTTGTGAGCTCCCATCTCTACTAGAAGTGTCCTGCACAGAGACCTTCATCAGTAAGATGACACTTCTCACTTCAGCTATGATATTAAGTTTGATTTCATTGTCCATCACCCTTTTATCTTACATCTACATCATCTGTACCATCCTGAGGATACGCTTGGCTGAGGGTAGGAGTAAAGCTGTCTCTACATGCAGTTCCCATCTCACTGTAGTTGTTCTGTATTATGGAACTGCTTTGTTTTGATATCTGAGACACAGTTCAGCCTCTTCAGTGGTTCTTGACAGACTCTTCTCCATCCAGTACAGTATCTTAATTCCCATGTTAAATCCTATCATCTATAGCCTGAGAAATAAGGAGGTAAAAGAAGCTTTGGGGAATATACTTCAGAAAATTAAAAGCATGTGATTTTATTTCAAGATTTGAAAATTATGTCATAGGATAATGAGAATTGAGTGCTAAAATATTCTGATATCATGTACATGGTTGGCATGGGCTTTTAGTCTATAAACATTTAAGTTTAGCCCTAGGTATAAGGATGTTTGTATTGCCATGGCCATCCTTAATCCAGCCTTTTAAAGGAACGATAGATGCGGAGATGTATGAAAGACATGAATGCCGGTGAAGTAATTCATAGCTGAGAGTGTATGAAATTATTCACCTCATCTTTTCTAGTTTTCATTCTAGAAATGTGGAGTGAGAATGAGTCGACAGTCTTGTGGTTAGAGCACTGATTTGAAAAGGGCTGATTCCAGTGTACCTGTTATGATGCTGAAAAACTATTCAACGAGAGAGAGAGCTTCACCCTGAAATATTCCATAGTCTAGATGCTATGGAGAAACAGATGTTGCCTTTGACCCGTCAAAAATATTTATGGTCCCCCAAAGGGGGAGTAATAGGCATAGGAGTATAGGCATCTATACTCCTTGCCACGCTAGAAATGGGCAATATCTATAGCCTAAAAAAGGATGTAACAGATTATGCTGTTTTCAGTGGCCAATATTTGTTGGGTCTGAGGAGGGAGATTATGGAAGCACAGAGCAACCCACACTCTCCATGTGACCTGGAAGATTGTCTGGAGGTATAAGGTCCCAATTCTGCACACCCCAGGAATTTCCATAGAGGATTGGATCCCTTATGTCCCAGGACCGCCTGCCTGGCTTTCCAAACTTCGATGTTGTGAAAGGAATTTCAGGACATGTCTCTTTAAAAAGGGGAATCAGAGATTTACCTACTTATGGAAACACATCCTGGGATCTCTGGGGGTGAATCTCTAGAAATGGAGAATCCTAGGTTTCCCTCCTTATGGCGACATACCCAGGAAGTCACAGGAGTGTGTCACCATGAGTGGGGAAACCCCTTCTTCCTCTGTTTAAGATGATGAACCCTGAGATTTCCCAGGGCAAGTTTCTGTAAGAGAGGAAAGCTGGGTAGACAGTCCTGATACTGTATAGGCATTCCTTAGGCATGCAGGATTGTGCCCCTCAAGCCCTAGGAGAAAATGTTGCCTACTGTCCTAAGAATGAATGAGCAGAGGAACAGGTAATCTGTGTTTTTCCCTTTAACAGGATCGACACTTCTAGGACACATCCTGGCACATCTGATCTGCCTCATTTAGCAATGAATCTAAGATAATTCTAAGACAGAAGGTTCATGTAGTAGATGCATTTGCAGGGATCATATTTGAGGTTTAAAGAAGCAAATGAGAACAAATGCATATACACATATGAAAACAAGAAACCATAGCAAAAAAACCCAGCAAGAACTGGAGATTCAAAACACCTATGTCATGAAAGCCTGTATCACAATGCATTGATGAATACAAACACAGGGACCGAATACAAATGTACATGTTCACAATCATATATGGTATTCCTTCATCAGTAAAATCTGCTACTGTCTCCATCCCTGAATGGACAATTCTTAAGAATGGTTTCAGCATCTTAGAAACAAAGTACACTGAGGAGAGTACACTCAGTACGTCACTATGAGAAGCAGACATTCCAGTCATGGCCCTCTCTAATATCTGCTACCTTTGCATGTGATATCAAACATATTCAACAATGTGCTCACAAGAATATGAGTGCATATTCTGTTACGCCTCAGGTCTGTATTCTTGGGCAACCCTAGCACAGGATGCAGTCTGTCTGATTCACAAAGGACTCACCCCCCCCTCCCTCCCCTCCTCTACCTAAATGAAACTGATTAAGATGCAGTGAGAGACGCACCTAAGAACCTCACCAGATAAGGGTGACAAGAGTGAATCAACTGCCCTAGGTCTCATTTGCATCCGAGATGGAACCAGATGACCATTCATTTACATGAGAGACGGAAAACAGAAAGCCTGAAGCAGAAACTGCAGTGAATTCTGGGACCAGAAAAGCAGGACAGCGCTGCATGATGGGGAATCTGTGCTTCCAATGTTAATTAACCCATGTTCACACACACCCAGCTCAGCATTTATCAGACCAGTTCTAATCTGGATTTGCTAAGGACCTTTCCCCCCCAAGACACACACACACAGCTCTAAGTTTAATAGGCATCTCGGGCCGTACATTCCCTGGTCCCACTATGGGAGGCCTATTTAAATTTGATTGACTAAAACTCAGTTGCCGGGTTAGGGAATGCTGAGGCAAGAGACCGAGTCCGAGGTGGTATGGGCAACATTTGAACAATGGTTAAGGGTTCATCACAGCATCCAGCCTGTTGGAGCCCTAATCCCAGGTGTTGTCGTATCTTTCCCGAGACGACTGGTGGAAGTCCTCTCCACAAAAGGTTATGAGCACCCCAATAATTGCTTTAAATCTGGAAAAGTCATGCTAAGCTGAGGCTTGTGCACAACAAGTAAAAATCCCAAATCCTGATGCTGCAAGCTATCTATTGTTCCTGAAGAAACCATGAGATATCCCATCAGTATATCTGCCATCCATAGGAATCTCAAGCTGGCTCCCAAGTATTTGGGTTACTCCCTAATCTTAAGTGTTTCCTGATTATCAATCAGTTTCCTGAGATGGTCCAAACCAGATAACCCCTTGTCAATAGAAAGGCAATGATTTACACTACTGAGGGTCCTTTGAAGCAGCTGAACTGAGGGTATAAAAATCTGTAAGTGTGTGTGCTTAAAGAAAAGAAAGAAAGAAAAAGAAGAAGCAGGAGGAAAGAGGGAGAAAAGGAAAGAAGAAGAAAACTCCTGTGCTGACACCATCCCCTGTCATTCTTGGGACGCTGGAAGAACAGATCGTCTCTCTCTTCAAGGATTGTGCTACGGACTGTGCCTGTCAGCTTTGCAGCCTGAGTACCGTGGACTAGGTGAGATCCCAGCATTCTGTCTCTTCTGTCTAGGCATAAACTTCTGAATCTGAACTGTATTAGTTAAGCCTGAGCTAAGTTTCCCCAAATACTTAGTGAAACCAGGGTAGTATTGTCATTGTTTGTGTTTGTTTTTCTTTTGCATGTCTATTACTACTAGTACTATTATATATTTCATATGCTTAGCAATAAATAACTTTTATAGTCAAACTGGTAGTAATTGGGTATATTTTTCCTTCTCTGCTTCTCTTTCCTCCCGTGCTCTGCAGCAACACTTCTTTTACCTATGCTAAAGATCCCTCTGAAGCCTAAGATTATTGTGGGGTCTGCTCATCAAGAGGCCAAAGACTGGGATGTGCTGAGTTTGAAACACATAAGGGGATCAGCTTGTACAGGCTGATTGACCCAGTTTGACTCAGACGTGCCCTTATGAACTGAATGCTGGCCCATGAGGGTGTCAGCTGGACACCCAGCCGGATTCAGAGGGATTTTGTTTACCTGTGTGCTTGTGTCTGACTGCATTTTATTGTTGCTCTTATGAACTGATTCTTGGCATATGAGGGTGTCAGCCTGTCCATGCTGATCAGCCTGGCCAGGTCAGGCGTGTCACGTTAATTTGTGTGTGTTTGTGTGTATGACCAATTTGGTGACTGGAGGAACCCAGCCCCATTGAGATTGAGTCCTGCAAGATAGCTCCACTGAGGGTGAGGGCTTGCAGAAGGGAGAGATACAGCTGCGTATAGTAACACAAGCAGCACATTGACAGAATCACCAAGACCGTAGAAACTATCCCTAATAAATGAGCACACCCCAAAGTAATGGGCAAATTTGGTAACAATTCTTGTGCAGACACAGGGACAGTTTGTGTTATGGTCTTCTGATTTCTGGCACTCCATGAGACAGAAGCCAGTGAACCCAGAAATGAAGGACTGAGCTATTTCTTGAGATACTGAGAGACTTGGTAAAAGACTGTTTCAGTTAAACAAGTCCACAACCTGGTACATTTGGTGAATGTGGGCTGTTTAAACATCACTACAGGAATTGAAAGGGTCCTGCACCAAATATGGGATATTGTGAGAGTGCATTCAGAGTGACCTGAAGCAATGTAAAGGGACTTGGAACAGTTTGAGGTGAACCATAGTAGTTTGAAGGGCTTCTCATCATGCAAGTGGGAACCCTGTTAAAGGGGTAAGAGCAGCTGTCCATCCTGTGCTGAGAGGTGGAAGACATTAAGTGGAGAGCAGAGAGTAGTGTAAACCCCAGTGATCTAGCCCAGATATAAGGTGAAATGATGATCTCTCAGCTGTTTTTGATGAGCTGCCCGAGAAGGCAGCAGGTCTGCAGTGCCAGTTGGAGGTGGAGCACCAAAGCCATGAGCAGGCTGAGGCCAAAGTGGCTGCCTTGAGCTGACAGCTGATGGCAGGGAGCTAAGAGAATAAAAGCAAGATCAGATGCCTGTTGGCTGTTGAGGCAGAGAAAAAGAAGGAGCTCAAACAGCTGTTCATGCTCAGATCAGAAACAAACCAACAGCGAGAAGAGAGTCTATGAGCACTCTGAGAGAAAATTACCACAGTTGATTCGGGGGCTGAAGGGACAGCCAAAATAAAGGAGCCGGAGGGGCCAGCTGGTTGCCTCAAGAGAAGACCCTCAAAGGCCCCCCCAGCAGAGAGATGTGGCTTTCCAGCAGCTGCAAGAATACCAGGAAAGGAAAGAGAAGGAGCTGGCAGCCCTGACCTCCCAATTGCAGCTTGTGGACAAAGCAAGATACACCAACCATGCCTCTGTAAGGGAGATGCAGAGGGAGAAGGCCACACTGAATTAGAGGGTACAGGACCTGGAGGCCAGAGGCCCGGAGCTCACTGATAAGTTTTGGCCCTGCTGGCTATAGCATTGCACTGCTAGCTCATGTTCATACTGTGGTCAATTATTACCCCCAGGTCTGTGATGGCAAGTGATGGGGGATCTTCAGTCCTGCTCCCTGATGAGAGGCAGCAGTTGCACAAGCACCCATGTCATGAGTTTTGCCTGTCAGCAGCTAGGGGTGCAGGGCCCCAGAATCCCCCTGCACTGATCTCCTCCACAGCTGGCAGACTTTGTGGCTGCAGCAGGGCCGAGCAGCCAGGCCTGCAGTAGTTTCCACCCTCCCTGTGCCTCAAGACAGACACATTTGCACAAGCACCCATGTCACAAGTTTTGCCTGTCAGCAGCTGGAGGTGCAAGTCCCCAGAAGTCCTGCACTTATCTCCTTGACAGCTGGCAGGCTTCATGGCCTCAGCAGGGTCTAGCAGGCCTGCAGCTTTCACCCTGCTGTGCCTTAACACACAGTGTCACCCATGGCACAAGTTCTGCTTGTCTGCAGCTTGAGGTACAGTTTTCCCCAAACCCCTGTACCTACGTCCTTGAATCATGGCAGGCTTTGTGGCCTCAGCAGGGGCTAGCACGCTTGCAGTTTTGACCTCACTGTGGCTTAACACATACATGACACATTTTGCTTTCAAGATTTGAGATGCAGTTTCTCTGACTCCCCTGCACCTATCTCTTTGAAACTTGGCAGACGTCATGCCCTCAGAAGGGGATACCATTCCTGAAAGTTTCATCTAAATCAGGCCAGAAATGACAAAGTTATAGGCTGTTTTGTCTTTCCTGTTATATCCTATGGGCGAAATGTTGAAACGCTGGTCAAAATAGAACGCTGCCGTTTCGCACAGCCCTATTGGTAAGGTAAATAAATCATGGCAGGATAATACAGTCATGTGGGTGGCAAACTGGCTTAAGGGGCATATCAAGACAGCGTGTTTAAATGAGTGTGCACATGCCTATTGCAGCATCTCAAACATCTTGAGATGAGCAGGGAAATGAGCAGAGGGCTGGAGACCAGTGGTGGGGCTATGGGGGAGCTGTAGCCTGGGGGGCAGGGCTGGGACCCTGCAGGCAGGGAAGTCCATGTGATGGGGGAGACTTCCCTCCGAAGCAGTCCCCACACCCACAGTCCCCCCACACCTACCCGTACACTGACCCGCATCCATCTACATCCCTCTACATACACCCACACGCCCAAACACATCCCCCCACCCACCTTCCCACCCCCCTCCTGCAAACCCCACATCACACAGTCCCAGTGTGATTGATAAGCAAACCAAAAGCAAATATTAAGACATATAGAGATTTAGGATTAATCTTAATATACTGCTGGAGACACTGCTAGTCTTCCAAACTGTTTTAACATTGTACATATAGCAGTAAATCATTACCTATCTTATCAATCCCTCTCTCTCTCTCTCTCTCTCTCTCTCTCATTCTAACTGTGGAAGAATGTGGATTTGGGGGTATTTTAAAAAGTGAATTTGGGATGCTGCTTCAGCAGTCTAGCTGACACAAGGGGCTAGTGTCCCCAGATACCAAGTGGCTGGGCTTCACAAGCTTATGAGAAAAAGTAGTCATCAGCTGCTGGCCAGGACAGATGTTTATAGTGTTGGGGCCAACACAGGTGCTGGACCCAAGCTCTAGCTCCCCCTGCCTACAGAACCAGGGGGAGGCAGGCAGGGTTATTTTGCTGCAAATGGCACAATTTTCTCCACAACAAAGTGCATGTCCAGGCATGTACACGGAGGCAAAAACCCCAGCTCAAATTTGCACCGCTTCTATTTGGGCTGCGGCAAGTGCACGTGCTTGCATGCATGGATGTGCCCAGAGAGTGGTGGTGGATGGGTTGGTATCGACCTGGAAAGATGTGGGAGTGGGGTCCCCCAAGGCTTGGCCATTGGGCAGATGCTGTTCAATATATTCACCAGTGATGTGGCTGAGGTCGTGGAAAGAACTCTGTCCAAATTCACATATGACAACAAACTATGGAGTGAAGTAAACACACGATGGGAAGAAACTGAATCCACGTGAACCTTGACAGGTTAGAGAAGTGGACAGAGAACAATAGGATGCAGTTCAACATAGAAAAGTGCAAGGTGCCTCACCTAGGGAGAGGGAATCACCAGCACACCTATAGGATTGGGAATGACCCTCTCAGGAGCAAAGTCACAGAAAGAGATCTCAGAGTCATTGTTAACTCCAAGATGAACTCAGTGTGATGAAGTAATTAGTAGAGCTAACTGCACTTTGTCATGCATTACTAGGTGCATCACAAACAGATCCAGGGAGTTGATGCTTCCCCTCTATGTGGCACTGGTTAGGCCATAGCTGGAGTACTGTCTCCAATTCTTGGTTCTGCAATTCAAGAGAGATGTGGACAACCTTAAGAGGGTTCAGAAGTGGGCCATTTCTATAGTTAGAGGCCTGCAGGGAAGGCCCTATGAGGAAAGGATGAGCGACCTGGACCTTTACAGCCTCTGCAAGAGACAGCTGTGGGGGCATCTTGTTGCAGTATAGATTCACCGGGAGTGGGGGAGGGGCAGCAGGGAATAGGAGATGCTCTGTTTATCAGAGCACCCCTTGGAATAACCAGGAACAATGGCCACAAGCTGATAGAGAGTAGGTTTAGGTTGGACATCAGAAAGAACTTCTTCATGGTTAGGGTTGCCAGAATCTGGAACGGGCTTCCAAGGGAAGTGCTGCTCTCCCCTACCTTGGGGGTCTTCAAGAAGAGACTGGGCAAGCACTTGGATGGTGTCATATGATTCTAGCATTTTTTCCTGCCATGGGACTCAATGATCCATTGTGGTCCTTTCCCACTCTAGCATCTATGAATCTATAACTGCAATAATTCTAAAGATATCAAAATGACAGGAATCACAACTCTTCCATTTTAAGGCCAGTGTTGGTGTCTGTAGCACCACACTTTTGGTCCACAAGATAATATGCAGGGAGCAGGCACTGAATGTCCCATCATATCACTGTGTGGTGCCATACCACATGCATATTTCCAGTCCAAACATGTTAAAAGAAGAGAAAGTACCAAAGCTGTAATTTCCCTTGAGACACTGGGGCAGTTCTTTTCTCACAGGCGGAGCTGGGCTGTGTGATAGTTTTAGAACACCTATTTCAAACACCTATTTTCAAACACCTATTTCAAACAGTTCCTGTTCTTTTAATTTAACTTCTATAGAGAAAAGGAAATCAGCTAAAGACTAGGTCCCAAAGGGACCAAACATTCTTGCTTCAGAACTAATTGGTCATCTGGAAATCAGAAAAAAAAAATCCAGTTGCTGATATGCAATTGATCTAAGTACTTCAGATTCATTTCTGCTCTGGATAACTCCCTCCCACAAAGCATAAATTATCTTGTTCAGGAAAGGCAAAAGCAGTTACCCTATTTCAAATAGTCCAAATATATAATTGATATATGCTCTCTCTTTCTTCTCATTTTCTTTCTCTCACAGGAGACAAGAATAAAGCGGAAGCTGTTAACATCTCATACTATCTGATATCTTGCTTCCCCTATTAGGTGAGTTGCTCTTATTTTATTTGTAAGTAATCTGTGATATTCCCCAATGCCTTAAAACCTGTGTTTTTATGATGGGTGAAAAAGGGATGAGGCGCTATTGAGAGGATTTTTGCCTTTCCATGAGGTTACACAGTGTAGGGAGTATGAAATAATTCCCCATATTCCTCCACTCAAAGAAAACAGTCATGCCCTGGAATTTCTCATAGTTATTATTTTCTTTTAGTTTTACATGAAAACTCTGCTCTCTTCATCTACGCTATGATTTTAATTTATCTGCTGGCCAAGGAATTAAATTTTCCTCCTCTAGTGACAACTTTTTGGAAGGTCCAACACACCCCTTCTTTACTGCACTAGACAATTATACTTTTTTCACGTCACAGGCTAGATTTCCTAAATTCTGCTTCCTGGCAGTTCCACTGTTTCTTCTATATCCAGGCTCTGTCTGTTTCTAGGATGTTGAAATGCCTTCTCTCCATTCTGATATGCAGGGGGCATCACCACACTGTTTTAAACTTCTCCCATGTAAAAAGGAGCCCTTCATGGTGACCAACAGTAGTAGAGACAGACCTTAGTTTAGTGTAAAATAAGGACCTTTAGGGTTCAGGAGGATCATGCAGCAGAACTGGAGTATGTTCTAGTTCTGATTGTCCAGGAAATGTCTGAGAACCAAGATTTTTTTTGTTATCTCTTTAATTGGAATGACTATATCATTGGGAGACCTGTGGGACTGGCATAAAGTGCCTATCCTCAGACCACCTGATGCCCAAAACATTCTCCAAAATCTCTCCAGACTATACGCTGGGTCAAATAAAAGATATGACAAAAAGGCCTTTACTATTGGAGAATTATACTAAGAATGTGCTGTTTGCTACTAGTAAGTCTGCTACTAAAAAAAGTTCTGTCCATGCCTCAGGTTTTTCCCCATTCGGTAATGGGAATAGGAGCAGAAACCCAGGGCCCTCTCTCTTTTGGAGCTGTGTCCATCTTATTACTCCACCCCTTTTCTGGCCACATATTATTCCTTGTTGGCTACCCAGTGAGTAAGATTCTGGATAAGGGAGCTTGGTTCAAATCCTCCCTACACAGGAGACTAGAGACAAGGGAGAGGGACAAGAAAATTATGCCTCCAACCCTAGATCACTGTCCTAATGATTCAACTATCAGGTTACTAGGTAGAAGAACTGTCTTCCTCTACTATCAAGCAGTTTTCTTCAAGTCAGTTTTTCTTTAGTTATACTCTTGGCAACAGCTCTAAAGCACTGGGCCTATCTGGGCACTTCTAACTTACCTGAAACAGGAATTCCAAATAGTCACTTTTGCAACTAACTACATTTTGACCTCTAAGTGTGTCTTAGATAAGACGAGATGAAATAGAAATTGATTCTCAGAACCAGAATTTGGCAATGACTTGTCCTCCAGAGGCTTTAATAAGACTTCTTGATATAATCCAAGGGGAAACTAAGTTCTTCAACAGACAGCTCTGTCAGGAAACATGCTTAAGTGAAGGTGCAAAACAGTGAAAGTTATATCAGTATAAAAACAGTTTGCAAACAACTGACCTAAGGATTTTTTAATGCTGTGCAACTATGCAGGATTCAAACACTCAATTCAGTTGCAACGCCCATGTTAAGGAACTAGTAGAGAATTAACCTCTAAGCTGTGACTAGAATTTTCTACTGAAATAGCTATGGCTTACATACTATGAAGATGTGTCCTGTGAAATACTCCAAGTGTACCAGGTTAAGATACTGTCAGCACAATCAACATGATTATTAGTTGGACTTTCTTTTTTTAGTGACACATTGCATCTGGCCCCAAAGTATAAAACAAACAAACAAACAAACAAACAAAAAGAACAACCTTCCTTTCTCTCATACCTTCATTCTCCCTCCCTTATCCACCTTCTGTTTACTTAATTATCTGAATAAGAATATATGTAATCTCCTTAAACTCTTTATTTTGCCATCATCAGGAAGGAGATGTATGTTGTTTGATAAAAATAAATATAAGAAACATACCAAAGACAAGAATAAGCTTGAAGATTTGAACAAGCTGATTTTTCCCCTCAAAAATTCATTTTTTCATTGACAGATATTCAGAAACTTGGACGTTGAGACAGAATGCCAAAATTTCCAATATAGCTATATCCTTACCCATAAATACAAAATTTTACTTTGTTCATGATTGTAATGGGGAACCCTAGCCATGTTATTAAGAAGCAGAGTGGCCCCTTTAAGACCATAGTCTTCAAAGCACAGCTTGCCAGCAGAGCAGAGATTAAAGGATAACCCTGCAGGTCAGTCAGCTGACTGGGGCTGTCACATGACTGAGTGAGAGCTCAGGTCAAAGCAATATAAACCATGGGCTGAGCTAGCCAGGAAGCCAGCCCAGGCTGTGGCACAGGGTGGACTCCTGAAGGCTCCAAGAAACTGTGAAGTGGCTCTGCAAGTCAGAGCACCAGGCAGAGTGACCCAGGAATATGGAGACACGGGTAAGCAGGCTAAAGGCCCCTATTATTTTTCTTTGTTGTAGCCCAAGAGGTTAGTGTACATGTTGCAGTTTGGTTTGGTGGTTTGTGGCTGAGGCTGTAGGGAGGTGGGGGCCTCATTAGTGCCCACGGGGCACAGCTATAGGGGGCCAGAGAGCCTGGAGACACAGGGGTGAAGCTACAGGGGGCTGGAGAGCCTGGTGCCACAGGGAGCACAGATATACAGGCCCCCCAGAACACATTGAGTGTCTCAAAGCTGGTCCTAAAACAGTGGGTCTGAGGTGGACAGTTTACCTATATAAAAGGGGCATCAGCCATGTTGGCTGAAACTCCAACAGAGTGAGCAGAAGATGCAGATGACAGCTGCGAGTCATGGGGCACCATAAGGGGAGGTTGGAGTTGTGCAAAAATAGTCCTTCAGGCAGTGGCTCGTCACCTCCAAGTGTTTGAGAACAAAGACCAGATCTGAGAAGCTCTGGGGCAGACACCCTTTTAGGAACCCAAAGTAACAAGTTGTGGCAGAAGAGTGAAGGGGAGTCTGTTCCCAGAACAAAACTTAAACTAAAGAGAACTTGGTGGTGCCTTCAGGCATTCTTGAATGCCTCTGGGGATGGCACTCAGGTACAATGGTAATGGGTTTATTTATTGATTTATGTATTCATTTTTTCTTTTAGGTCCAGGGTTTGGTGAACAAGTGGCCATGGGGAACCATACAACTGTCAGCTATTTTGTTCTGGCAGGTGTTTCCAGTGACTCAGAGCTTCAGTCTTTCTTGTCTGTGCTGTTTCTACTTATATACCTACTCACTGTGGTGGGATTATGGTGTGACCATGATGGTAGTAAGGTCTAATCCTCACCTTCACACCATGATGTATACTTTCCTATTCCATTTATTCTTCCTCTGACTCCATGGCATGTGAGGTTTGTTGCCTGCCTGGAGATCGTATTTAGGACATCACAGAGATGATCCCATAGCTCATACAACCATCTGATCATTACTGCGTGGTCCTCATCCATGTGGGAATGAATGACGCGGCCAGGGGCAACCCAGGCCGCATCATGAGATACTACAAAACTCTAGGGGCAAAGCTCAAGGAGACAGGGGCACAGGTGCTTTTTTCTTGTATCCTTCCAGTGAACAGACATGGAGGGTGCCATGAGACATGCATCAGCAGGGTTAATCGACAGCTTCAGAGCTGGTGTTAGCAGGCAGGGCTTGGGTTTTTGGACCATGACCCGCATTTCTGCACAGAGGACATGCTTGGCCAAGATGGGCTTTATCTCTCCCAAAATGGCAAGCATGTTTTTTCTTCCAGGTTGGCTGATCTCCTATGGTGAGCTTTAAAAATGTTTCGCCAGGGGATGGGGATACAGAGGAACACGAGGACATTTTGTTGTCAAGCAGGTGATGCACACAGGTAGTACCCAGGTAAGTGACAGGGGCCAGGGCAGGCTTAGGAACAAGGGGGCAGCACGGGCACCTACAGGAGGCCTCAAATGCCTCTACACAAATGCTTGAAGCATGGGGAATAAGCAGGAGGAACTCGCCCTCCTGCTAGCTGGCAAAAACCCCGACCTAGTCGGGCTCACAGAAACCTGGTAAGATTCTATCCATGACTGAGCAATGGACATAAAGGGATACAGGCTGCACAAGTGAGACAGAGCAGAGAAAAGATGTGGAGTGTGTAGCGCTATACGTCCTCTGATCAGGGTGGGGTCAGAGGAGGGGCAAAATGAAGTGCTCTCGGTAGGAATTCAAGTGGGATGTGGGGAAAGGGACTTGATAGTGGGTGTTTACTACAGACCACCTCACCAGGGGGACAAGCTGGACCTGGAATTCTCAGGTCAACTCACCAAAGCTGTAAATTCAAGGGATGTGGTTGTCATGGGTGACCAAAACTACCCAGACATCTGCTGGGAGGAGCAATCAGCCAGGTCCAACCACTCACATAGGCTCCTAGTCAGGATACAGGACCTCCACCTAACCCAGGAGGTGCATAATCCCACCAGGGCAAATGCCTTGCTGGACTTGGTCCTTGCCACAGGTGATAACCTGGTGAGGGGTCTCTGAGTAGTCTACCACCTGGGCAACAGTGATCATCGCCTGCTGGAATTTAGTATCCAGAACAGGTTGGTGAAAGGAAGTGGCAAGGAAAAGATCCTTGACTTCAGGAGGGCTGATTTCTGTAAACTAAGAAGATTAGTAGGAGAGGCATTGGAGTCTCGGAGGTTCAATGAGATGGGACTCCAAGACACATGGTTGTTCCACAGGACACTATTCTCCGAGCTCAAAGGGAGTCAATCCCAATGCACACCAAGCAGGGCAGGAATGGTAAGAAGCCGCCATGGCTTGGCAAAGGCATGGAGGGATGCCTGGGGGCAAAAAAGGAGGTGTATAAACAGTGGAAGCAAGGGGCTATCACCAAGGAGGGTTACATCTCCGTTGCTGAGGGCTGCAGGGTGGCTGTTAGGAAGGCCAAGGCAGAGATGGAGCTAGGGCTAGCAACCAGAATTGGGGATAATAAAAAGTCCAGTTTCAAATACATAGGAAGTAAGAAGAAGGTACCGGGTAACATGGGGCCCCTGCAGGATAGGCTTGGCAATCTGGTGATTTGAGGCAAATGAAAAAGCTGACCTCTTTAACAAATTATTTGCCTCCATATTCCTGAACAGGGATTGGGACATCTCCAGCACTAGAATTGTGGATGGACCCAGGGGAGGCACCGCCATGCCTAGGGTCAGGGACAACCTAGTTAGGGAACTTTTGGAGGGGCTGGACATGTTTAAATCAGTAGGTCCAGATGCTATTCACCCAAAGGTGCTGAGGAAATTGGGGGTGAGGGGTCATAGCGAGGCCTCTGGCATGGGTCTATGAGTACTTGTGGGGCACTGGCGAGGTACCAGAGGATTGGAAAAGGACCAATGTGGTCCCCATTTACAAGAAGTGGAGAGAAGAGGACCCCAGCAATTATAGACCAGTCAGTCTTACCTTGGTCCTTGGGAAGACCTTTAAGACAATCAAGGAGCACATCTGCAAGGGCCCAGCAGGGGAGGTAATGCTCAGGGGCAATCAGCATGGGTTCATTGAGGGCAGGTCCTGCCTGACTAACCTGGTATCTTTTTATAATCAGGTCACAAAGTCCCAGGATGAGGTTGTCAGGGTGGATGTTGTCTTCCTGGACTTTATGAAGGCCTTTAACATGGTTTCCCACCACATTCTCACTAAAAAAAACAAAACAAACAAACTTGGTGACTGTGGCATTAATGCCTACACAGTCAGATAGGTGGCACAAATTAGCTAGCTGGTTGCACCCAGAGTGTGGTGGTGGACAGGTCATTTTTGACCTAGAGGGATGTGGGCAGTGGAGTCCCCCAGGGCTCGGTCCTGGGGCCTGTACTGTTCAACATCTTTATCAGCAATTTGTATATGGGTGTGGAATGCACGCTGTCCAAATTTGCTGATGACACCAAGTTGTGAGGTGAGGTGGGCATGCTGGAGGGAAGGGACATAATCCAGCTAGATCTAGACAGGTTACAGAGGTGGGCAGATGAGAGTAGGATTTAATTCAACACAGACAAGTGCAAGGTGCTGCATCTAGGGAGAAGGAACCAGCAACACACCTATAAGATGGGGAACACCCTTCTTGTCAACATGGTGGCAGAAAGGGATCTTGGAGTCATTGTTGACTCCAGGTGGAATATGAGCCACCAATGCGAGGAAGCGGTCAGTGAGGCTAACTGCACCTTGTTGTGCATCTACAGATGGATCACAAGCAGGTCCAGGGAGGTGATCCTTCCCCTCTCTGTGGCATTGATCAAGCCACAGTTGGAGTACTGCATCCAGTTCTGGACACCGTACTTCAAAAGTGATGTGGGTAGCAGTGAGAGGGTCCAGAAGAGGGCAACTCACATGGTCAAGGGGCAGAGGGGCAGGCCCTATGCAGAGAGGCTAAAGGGCCTGAACCTATTCAGCCTCCACAAGAGAAGGCTGAGATGGGATCTGGTGGCCATCTACAATCTCACCAGGGGGGACCAGCAGGAATTGTGGGAGGCTCTGTTTCCCTGGGCACGACCCTGGGTTACTAGGAATAACAGCAACAAGTTGTTAGAGAGAAGGTTCACTCTGGACATCAGGAGATATTACTTTACAGGTAGGGCTGCCAGGCTCTGAAATGGGCTCCCAAATTGGCTCCCATACTCTCTCCTACTTTGGGGGTCTTCAGGAGGACGCTGGACAGAGATTTGACTGGGATGATATGATCCCGGCACCCGTTCGTGTCCAGGGCAGGGGGTCTGACCTGATGATCTATTTAGGTCCCTTCTGACCCTAAGTACTATAATAGCATGACTTACTTATTTGTTCATTTATTCATTTCTTCTTTTACGTTCAAGGTTTGGTGAACAAATGGCCATGGGGAACCACACAGATGTCAGCTATTTTGTTCTGACAGGTGTTTCCAGTGACCCAGAGCTCCAGCCTTTCCTGTTTGTGGTGTTTCTACTTATATACCTAGTAACTGTGGTGGGGAATGGGGTGATCATGGTGGTAGTAAGGTCTGATCCTCACCTTCACACCATGATGTATACTTTCCTATTCCATTTATCTTTCTTGGACATATGCTACTCTTCAATCACTGTCCCAAAGATGCTGAATAATTTCCTGGTAGAGAAAAAAAACATTTCTCTCCATGGCTGCCTTGCCCAGATGAGCTTAATTCTTCTGGTGTCCTGTGCAGAAATTCTTATCCTATCAGCAATGGCCTATGATCGATATACTGCCATCTGTGACCCACTGCATTATGGGGGAACCATGAATAAACAAGTCTGTATTAGACTAGTGGGTGGTGCATGGTTGATTAGCATATTGTATTCATTGACAAACACTGCTCCTGTGTTACATTTACACTTCTGTGGGCCCAATGAACTGAACAATTTCAGTTGTGAGCTCCCATCTCTACTAGAAGTGTCCTGCACAGAAACCTTCATCAGTAAGATGACATTCTTCACTTTAGCTACGATTGTAAGTTTAACCTCCTTCTCCATCATCCTTGTCTCTTATATCCTCATCATCTCTACCATCTTCAGGATACAATTTGCTGTGGGTAGGGGTAAAGCCTTCTCTACCTGCAGCTCCCACCTCACTGTTGTTCTTCTTTATTACGGGGCTGGATTTGCCAGATATCTGAGACCCAGTTCAGGCTCTTTAGTGGTTCTTGACAGACTGTTCTCTGTCCAATACAATATCTTAACTCCCATGTTAAATCCTGTCATCTACAGCCTGAGAAACAGGGAAGTAAAGGCAGCTCTGGGGAACTTACTAGAGAAAATGTAAGGCATGTGAATGTATTTCAAAATTTGGAAAAAATTTTACGTGCTAATGGGAACTGAGTGTTTCAAATATTCTGATGTCATGTAACTGTTCCACATGGACATTTAGTTTATAAATAATTAATTTCTCTCTTAACAGAAAGAGCATTTGTACTATCATGCCTATCCTCAATCTAACCCTTTTTTAAAAGCATTATAGGAGCAGAGGTGTATGAAAGCTATGAATGCTGCTGAAGTAATTGTTGCAAAGACTGTGATTCTAGAGGATAGAGCACTGACTTGAGAGACTGATTCCAGTGAATCTGTTTGTATGCTGCACAAGCATATTCAACCACAGAGATAGGTTCAGTCTAAAATACACCATATCAATGAGGTGGAAGACCTAGGTTTGGCCCCCTGCCCCAAAGAACATGTTCTAGAGAAAAATATCATTCTTTTTGAGGGAGCCACCCACATCCCCACCCTAAGGTGAGTGCTCTAACCCCTAAAATATTTGTATGGATGGGGTCTCCATATCACTGCCTCCAATTCATTTTCATGAAAGTGATTGACATAGTTCCAGGATGGCTTCACAGCTTTGAATCACAGATTATGGAAGGTACCACTTTGTGTGGTTCTTAAACAGCAACGTTTTCAAAATCAAGCTGGACGCAGAATTGTGGAACAGGAAAACTTACACAGGCTGGATTGTGTTAGGTGTGGTCCCATTACTTAGTTAACATCTCTGATTCAGTCTATGATGTCTACCTCTACCCTGACTTCGGTCTGACTTTAAACTAAACATGACTGATTGCCCCTCTCTCTGAGAATGATGAGGTTTAATCTTTGATGATTTTCCCTAAAGTTTCTACGGTTTAGCTAATGTGGCTCCTGCTTTGAAATGACAGCCATTGTGATACTATGATTAAGGATCCTTTTCCTTGTTGAGGGATCCAAGTGCCTGATTCTGGGCATGGAATCACATATACTGTAGGAATGCTATGACATGATTCCTCTTTTGGATTTAATCTATAGGGTTTGAAGTCAGACCTGTCAGAGATCTAGTACAACCTCTTTGGGTCACAGGCAGTTGGATGTCACTTCCATAATCCATGTGTTGAGCCCAGTTTAGTGTATGACTGATACATTTCTTCCAGAAAGTAATTCATTTTTGGTAATAAAGACATCAACTCATAGCCACCTTTTCCAATTGAATTTTTCCTCTGTGGTCAATAATGTTCACTGTTAAAGGTCAAGATTATTTAAGTCTAATCAGGCTACTCACACTGGGAGCATAAATCATGTCATATGTCTGCTATGGGTGAGACTACCAGCTCATGTAGACATGCAAGTGATGCAAATAATTGCCTTCAGTGGCTAACTTGCTGTTTTAGTTTCTATTCCTGTGCATCTTCACTATGCTGTTACACCTCAGCTCTGTATTCTTGGGCAACCCTGGCACAGGATGCAGTCTGTCTGACTCACAAAGGACTCACCCCCCCTCCCTCCCCTCCTCTACCTAAACAAAACTGATTAAGATGCAGTGAGAGACACACCTAAGACCCTCAAGATAAGGGTGACAAGAGTGAACCAACTGCCCTAGGTCTCATTTACATCCAGGATGGAACCAGATGACCATTCATTTACATGAGAGATGGAGAACAGAAAGCCTGAAGCAGAGACTGCAGTGAATTCTGGGACCAGAGAAGCAGGGGAGCACTGCATGATGGGGAATCTGTGCTTCAAATGTTAATCAACCCATGTTCACACACACCCAGCTCAGCATTTATCAGACCAGTTCTAATCTGGATTTACTAAGGACTTTTCCCTCCCAGACACACACACACAGCTCTAAGTTTAATAGGCATCTCGGGCCGTACATTCCCCGGTCCCACTATGGGAGGCCTATTTAAACTTGATTGACTAAAATTCGGTTGCCGGGTTAGGGAATGCTAAGGCAAGAGACCGAGTCCGAGGGGGTATGGGCAACATTTGAACAATGGTTAAGGGTTCATCACAGCATCCAGCCTGCTGGAGCCCTAATCACAGATGTTGTTATACTTTTCCCAAGACAACTGGTGGGAGTCCTCTCCACAAAAGGTTATGAGCACCCCAATAATTGTCTTAAGTCTGTTAAAAGACTATAGTAAAATCTGGAAAAGTCATGTTAAGCTGAGGCTTGTATACAACAAGTAAAAATCCAAAATCCTGATGCTGCAAGCTATTTATTGTTCCTGAAGAAACCATGAGATATCCCATCAGTATATCTGCCATCCATAGGAATCTCAAGCTGGCTCCCAAGTATTTGGTTACTCCCTAATCTAAAGTGTTTCCTGATTATCAATCAGTTTCCTGAGATGGTCCAAACCAGATAACCCCTTGTCAATAGAAAAGACAATGATTTACACTACTGAGGGTACTTCGAAGCAGCTGAACTGAGGGTATAAAAATCTGTAAAAAGTGTGTGTGCTTCAAGAAGAAGGAAGAAAGAAGGAGAGGAAAAGGAAAGAAGAAGAAAAGTCCTATGCTGACACCATCCCCTGTCATTCTTGGGACGCTAGAAGAACAGATCGTCTCTCTCTTCAAGGATTGCACTACGGACTGTGCCTGTCAGCTTTGCAGCCTGAGTACCTTGGACTAGGTGAGATCCCAGCGCTCGCTCTCTCTCTCTCTCTTCTCTCTAGGCATAAACATCTGAACCTGAACTGTATTAGTTAAGCTTGAGCTAAGTTTCCTCAAATACTTAGTGAAACCAGGGTAGTATTGTCATTGTTTGTGTTTGTTTTTCTTTTGCATGCCTATTACTACTAGTACTATTATACATTTCATATGCTTAGCAATAAATAACTTTTATAGTCAAACTGGTAGTAATTGGGTATATTTTTCCTTCTCTGCTTCTCTTTCCTCCCGTGCTCTGCAGCAACGCTTCTTTTACCTAAGCTAAAGATCCCTGTGATGCCCAAAAATATTGTGGGGTCTGCTCATCAAGAGGCCAAAGATTGGGATGTGCTGAGTTTGAAACACATAAGGGGATCAGCTTGTACAGGCTGATTGTCCCAGTTTGACTCAGACGTGCCCTTATGAACTGAATGCTGGCCCATGAGGGTGTCAGCTGGACACCCAGCCGGATTCAGAGGGATTCTGTTCACCTGTGTGCTTGTGTCTGACTGCATTTTATTGTTGCTCTTATGAACTGATTCTTGGCATATGAGGGTGTCAGCCTGTCCATGCTGATCAGCCTGGCCAGGTCAGGCGTGTCACGTTAATTTGTGTGTGTTTGTGTGTATGACCGATTTGGTGACTGGAGGAACCCAGCCCCATTGAGATTGAGTCCTGCAAGATAGCTCCACTGGGGGTGAGGGCTTGCAGAAGGGAGAAATACAGCTGCGTATAGTAACACAAGCAGCACATTGACAGAATCACCAAGACCCTAGAAACTATCCCTAATAAATGAGTACACCCCAAAGTAATGGGCAAATTTGGTAACAATGCCCAGCATCATTCCTATGCCCCTCCCCACTCCAGCTAGATATCTTATAAGTAGGGGTGCACTGATAAAGATTTCTTGGGGCCAATACCGATGGCTGCTTTTAAAGGAGCCATATTGACTGATACTGATCCTATTCTGATATGTAGCCAGGCAGTGTGAAGACAAGCATCAGGCTGGACCACTGGGCCTGGTTAGCCAATACATTGCCAACTTAACATGGTCAGTACATCCCCATGCAGTACCTGGGATCCTCCCAGCAGGAAGAATCAATCATCTAGCTCCTGGCAGCTATCCTAAGGTACAGACCATAGACTTCTGCACTGCAGGTGTGCTTGAGACCAACCAAGACAGAGAAACTGGATATTTTCCCACTATGCACACCTGTAAAGGCAGTTGTTACCTGTCAGCTCTGTCTTCCCAAGGGAGGCCTGGCACCCAGTTTGCTGGACTTACAACAGACTTTTTCCGTTTCCCCACACACATACCTCATCTAACCAAAACTAAGCAGAAGAAGAGTTTACCAGGCATCTCGGGCCGTACATTCCCTAGTCTCACTATGGGAGGCCTATTTTATCTTGATTGACTAAAACTCAGTTGCCGGGTTAGGGAATGCTGAGGCAAAGAAACCGAGTCAGGGAGGGTATGGGCAACATTTGAACAATGGTTAAGGGTTCATCACAGCATCCAGCCCATTGGAGCCCTGACCACAAATGCTGTCATACTTTTCCTGGGATGACTGGTAGAAGTCCTCCGGGGTATAAGAAAGCTGTAAAAGTAGCAAACAGTGTGCCAAGGGAGAGACATCTCTCTAACCCCATACTCTGTTGTTCTCAGGAAGCTGGAAGAAACAGATTGTGTCCCTTCAAGGATCATGCTGAGAATTTTGTTTGTCAACAAATCACCCAAGTGCCTTGGAATGGTAAGATCCCAGCTTTCACACACTCTCTCTCTCTCTCTCTCTCTCTCTTTCTTTTTCTCTCTAGGCATAGCTTTCTGAACCTAAATTGTATTAGTTAAGCTTAAGCTAAGTTTCCCCAAATACTCAATGAAACCAGGGTAACATTGTAATTGTTTTGTTGTTTGTTTTTTTTCCTTGCGTGTCTATTATTACTAGTACCATTATATATATTTCATATACTTAGCAATAAATAACTTCTATAGTCAAACTGGTGGTAACTGGGTATATTTTTGTTTCTCTACTTCCCCTTCCCCACTCGCTCTGCAGCAATGCTTCTTTTACCTAAGCCATAGTCCCTGTGAAGCCCGGAAATACTATGGGGTCCACTCATCAAGAGGCTACCACTACTAGGACAGTTATGGCAAAAGATTGGGATGTTCTGAGTTTGAGACATATAAGGGGATCAGCTTGTACAGGCTGATTTATCCATTTTGGCTCAGATGTGCCCTAATGAACTGAATGCTGGTCCATTAGGGTGTCAGCTAGACACCCAGCTGGATTCAGAGGCATTCTGTTCACCTGTGTGCTTGTGTCTGACTGCATTTTTATTGTTACTTTAATGAACTGATTCCTGGCATATGAGGGTATCAGCCTGTCCATGCTGAACAACCCAGCCGGGTCAGGCACGTCACGTTAATCTGTGTGTGTGTATTTGACTGATTTGGTGGCTGGAGAAGCCCAGCCCCATTGAAACTGAGTCCTGCAAGATAGTTCTATTGGGGGTGAGGAGTTGCAGAAGGGAGAGATACAGCTCCATATAGAAACACCAGTACACACAAGCAGCACATTGATAGAGTTACAAAGACCCTAGAAATGTATCCCTAGTTAATAAAGTGCACCCCAAAGTGACGGGCAAATCTGGTAACAGAGTTTGCCCACACACAACCAATTTTCTGCTCAAAGAGCTACTCAAACACCTCCCAGACTACCCTGAGCCTGAGTGTGTTCCCGCATATGTTGTCTGCATGCCCTATAATGTTATGCCTGTTTAAATGGGACAACACCCTTTTTTGTCTCCTTCTGGCCCCCCAGACCTGTGTCCTTAGACCTCATGTTCAAGGTTTCATTCCTCTACCACTACCCATTTACCCCTTTTATCCCTATGTGGTCTCTCAGGCTGAGCAGTTTGACATTGTATAGTTATGTTGTGCCAATACAATATTTAAAAAAAAAAATCCCATTGCCCTTTTTGGGGCTGTACTTTCCTGTACCCCCGGTTGAATCTAGGCACCAGAAATTCCACTTGGGGTATGATAGCTCTTTCCACAACTGACATGCTGTATGGAAGTACAGTTTGTTCCACGTTTCACCATCACCCTTGGGTGCACCAGGGAGTGAGAGAGAGGTATTGATGAAAATAGAGCCTGGGATGCTTTATTAGAACCTCCAGGTCCTGCCTACCATGTCAAAGCATCTCAAAAAATGCTCCAGTGGCCAAGGAGTCAGGCAGATGTGGCTAAAGCCAGAGGGATGCATACCAGGACCCTGGCCATGAATATACAGTGGCAGAATATACTAAAGATGGATGCAGTAGGTTCTTTCAAGTCTTACACATTTGTATTCCTTCCAGATTTTGTAATAAAATATCTTCATCTCAGCTACTCGTGTTCCTCTGCACCCTCATCCCCCATTGAACCTTGCTTAAAGCTCACCATATGAGATCAGAAAACCTGGAAGAAAAAACAAACTTAATTTTTTGGGGAGAGATGAAGGAAGTCCCACCCAAGATGGGAGAAACAATGCCTTTTTTGTCTGGGCTGCAGTGTTAGGCATCCTAAAATTAGTAGTATGGTGGAGGTTCACCCACTCTGGCCTGTCAAGAGTCCCACGCTGTTGTCTTGGCTGCCACACCTGGGTGTTGTAATTGAATAAAGAGGCTGTCCCTGGAGGGGAGCAGGGGTTCATGCAGGTCTTAGGTCCTTGTCTGGGCTGAGGCCCCTTGGCTTTGGCTTAGTGTACTTTGGCTGGGCCCCTCTTACCAGCATCTACTCTCACAGGACACTGAGACCCTAGACCCTAGACCACAGCTTGAGCCTCACCTCTCTCATGCTCTGCTCTTGTGCCTTCACTGTTTTCTAATTCATTTCACTATTCTTCCACAGACAGCAGTCCTCCAATCTTTGGAATGGTTTAGGACCTGTGGTGCCTCTGGCACCCATCTCAGGTGCATATGCGGTACATATTCATGTGAACACCAACATAGCTACTGAACATGCTTTGCTCAGGAGAGGTATGCACAAAAAGGCATAGGCATGTTACCTGGAAGAGTATAAGTCATCAAATAGTGCCTAGCAAGGTGAGAAAGAGACTACTCACATGTTTTAGCCCAGGAGCCTAGTGGATAAGGGACTTTCTCAGAAACCAATAGACTAAGGGTCTAGGTCCCCTGCCACCCAGGGAATGCTTCAAATTGCATCTCTCTTATTTTGGCTAACAGTGCTCTAAGTACCAGTCCACAGTTTAGATAGAATCCAGGGAGGGCACTCCACCTACTTCCACCTTTGAAAGGGCAACAGAGAGAAGATTTGTGTTCAGTTATGTGTGTACGGAGCCACAGACCTGCCCAGTCAAAGAGTAGCCAACTCTTTATGATCAGTAATTGTGTAGCTAAATACACATCAACACTGTACATGGAGAAGTGCATAAATAGTCCAAAAGTGATAGTTATGCATGTGGGGGCCACCTGGGTGTGTAAGGAGAGAAAAGATTTAACCTTGGGATCTAACCTAGGGTTCACAAGAGACAGACATTGAGAGGGACACATAAACCAGCCAATAGGAAATGCTGAAGAGAAGGGCAACCATGGAATGACATTTAGATGTGGGGCCAAATTCTCTGTCTACCAATAAGATGAAGAGGGAGAGGGGAAAAGGTATTCCCTGTCACCCAGGAGGTGGGAGCTCTCATATACAGCCTCCCTTCAACATGAAGGTATCTAAAGCACTTCTCTGACCAGAACACTATTACTATGGGGTTCTAGGCCAAAGTGTAGGAGCACTTTTACACTTCTCTCACTGGCCTGAGGCACTTGCTGCAAAGAATATCAATCATTGGCCAGAGAGAGTGCCAAAAGAAGTGATAATGACTGTGTAGCATAGTGCTTATGTCACTCAGCTGGGAGGAAGGAGTCATTGGGTCAGTCCTGCTCACAAGTCTCTTTTTTCTTCTTTTCCAGTGCCTATTTAGTTACAATAGATAGGTGGGACTGGAACCAAAGACCAAAACCAAGACATTGCCTTCCTGTGTCACTGCACTAAGCAACACCTCCCCTTGTACTTTAAAATTGGTCAGAGATGCATGGCCCTTCTTCCTTGCTGCCCTTCTGGCCCCTGACTCTTGTACCTTTCTTTTTGTGGTCCAGCTTGTTCTACAGAAAATGTGAGGAGTGCCACCTCCCCAGTCTATTACAGAGCCTAGTAGAAAGGTCAGTCTCCAGGGAAAGGAAGCTGAATACTTGAGTACACTAGGATGAAAGAGGACCCAAAATCCCAGTCTCACATTTCCTGAAGGAATATATGAATCTCTAGCCTGTTGTGCATAAGGTGCATGGCAATGTCACCCATGAGAAGCATAATTGGGGACCCTGGATATGAAGGGAATAGAGATACTGGGTGCATAGCTTGAGTCAGGGGATAGGCCAAGAGTATAAGAATACTTTCTTGTTTGGCACTGGTTCACACGAGGCACATCCTGTCTCTTTGAATCACTCTTCCTGGGCTCCAAAATGTCACTGTGGGTCGTAGAAGATCCAGAGGTGCCTATCTGCCCCCATAGGTGCCTAAACTTTTAGAGATGTAATGCCTCAATAAAGATGCCCATGTAACGAATTTTGATTGTTCTCCAAGTGTAGGCATAGGAATATCCTCAAAGAATGCATACTACCAAATTGCTACATGGTTTTGACTTGAGATGACATGCAGAGGTATAGTCATGCTGGAAAGCCTAAGATGTCCTGTTATTTCCCCAAAGTTGATTATAAAAAATCCTCCTTGGGTTATTCATACTGATTACTGGCAATGACAGTCCAATAAAAATGGGTAGTGATCTTGCCAGGCAGAAATCAGCTTGGTAAGGTACATAAATCACAGCAGGATAATACATAGTCATGTGGGTGGCACATTGGCTTAAGGGTCTTACCCAGAGGGTATGTCCAGACAAATGTGCAGATGCCTCTTGCAGCATCTCAAACCCCTTTAGATGAGCATTGGAATGACCAGGGGGCTGGAGACCAGCATAGGCACTGTGTGGGAGCCGTAGTCCTTGGTGGAAGGCTGGGACCCTGCAGTCAGGGCAGTCCATGTGCTGTGTGCGGGTGCTCTGCCCTGTTGTGGGCAGCGGACCCACCCCTGGTAAGCAGCTCCTGCACCCACAGTCCCCCCAGACCTACCCACACACTGACCCTCATCCCTCCACATCCCTCCACACCCCTTCCCATCCCCCTCCAGCAAATCCCACATCCCCCATCACACACTCACCATGTGATAAGCAATCTGAAAAAAAACATTAAAACATATAGATATTTAGATTTTATTTTATTATATGCTAGAGACACTGGTAGGTTTCCAAATTGCTTTAACACTGTAATTATAGCAATAAAACATTGCCTATTTAATCAATTCCTCTCTCTATCTTTTGTACTAATTGTGAAAGAATGTGGATTTGGGGGTATTTTAAAATATGAATTTGGGATGCTACTTCAGCAGTCTAGCTGACACAAGGGGCTAGTGTCCTCAGATAACAGGTGGCTGGGCCACAGAAACTCGTGAGGGCAAGTAGCCCTGAGCTGCTGGCCAGGGCACATTTTTATACTGCTCTAGCTCTAGCTACCCCTGCCTGCAGATCCAGGAGGAGGCAGGCAGGATTATTTTTCCCCAAGTGGCACGATTTCCTCCATAACAAAGTGTATGTCCAGGTACATGCACTGAGGCAAAAAGCCACAGCTCAAATTTGCACCGCTTCTATTTGAGCTGCTGCAAGTGCATGTGCTTGTATGTGTGGATGTGCCCAGAGAGTGGTGGTGGATGGGTCAGTATCAACCTGGAAAGATGTGGGCACTGGGGTCCCCCAAGACTCGATCCTTGGGCCGGTGCTGTTCAATAACTTAATCAGCGACGCGGATGAGCACGTGCAAAGAACTCTGTCCAAATTCACTGATGACACCAAACTATGGGGTTAAGTAAACACACTGATGGGAAGGAACCAAGTCCAGGAGGACCTGGGCAGCTTAGAGAAGTGGGCAGAGTTCAATAGGATGCAGTTCAACAAGGACAAGTGCAAAGCACTGCACCTATGGAGAGGGAATCACCAGCACACCTATAGGCTGGGGGATGACTTTCACAGTAGCACTGTGGCAGACAGAGATATCAGAGTCATTGTCAACTCCAAGATGAATATGAGTTGTCAGTGTGACAAAGTAATTAGCAGAGCTAACAGCACTTTGTCATGCATTAGTAGGTGCATCATGAACAAGTCCAGGGAGGTGATGTTTCCCCTCTGTGTGGCACTGGTCAGGTCATAGCTGGTATACTGTGTCCAATTCTGGGAGGTGCAATTCAAGAGGGATGTGGACAACCTCGAGAGGGTCCAGAGAAGGACCACTCCTATCATTAGAGGTCAGAAGGGAACACCTTATGAGGAAAGGTGGAGGAACCTGGACCTTTTCAGTCTCCGCAAGAGAAGGCTGAGGAGGGATCTTGTGGCAGTATACAAATTCAGTGGGGGATGCGGGGAGGGGCATCAGGGAACAGGAGATGCTCTGTTTATCAGAGCACCCCTTGGAATAACCAGGAACAATGGCCACAAGCTGATAGAGAGCAAATTTAGGTTGGACATCAGGAAGAAATTCGTCAGGTTATGGTTGCCTGAATCTAGAATGAGCTTGCAAGGGAAGTGGTGCTCTCTCCTACCTTGGGGGTCTTCAAGAAGGGACTGGACAAGCACCTGGGTGGAGTCACATGACCTTAGCACTTTTTGCTGCCATGGGCAGGGGGTTGGACTCGATGATCCATTGAGGTCCCTTCCAACCCTAGCATCTATGAATCTACGAATGCAATCATTCTAAAGATATTAAAATGACAGGAATCACAACTCATCCATTTTAAGGCCAGTGTTGGTATCTGTAGCACCGCACTTTGGTCCAGGAGGTAACATGCAGGAAGCAGGCACTGAATGTCTCAGCACATCACTGTGTGATGCCATACCACATGCATATTTCCAGTCCAAACATGTTAAAAGAAGAGAAAGTATCAAAGCTGGAATTTCCCTTGAGATGCTGGGACAGTTCTTTCCTCATTGGCGGAGCTGGGCTATGTGATAGTTTTAGAACCACACCTATTTCAAACAGTTCCTGTTATTGTAATTTAATTTCTATAGAGGATAAGGAATGATCTCAAGATTAGGTCCCAAGGGATCAAACATTCTTGCTTATGAACTAATTGGTCCCCTGGGCATGAGAAAGAAAAAAATCCAGTTGCTGGTATGCAATTGATCTAAGTACTTCAGATTCATTTCTGCTCTGGACATCTCCTACCCACAAAGCATAAATTCTCTTGTTCAGGAAAGGAAAAATCAGTTGCCCCATTTTAAATAATTCAGATTTTGAATAGATGTATGTATGCTCTCTCTTTCTCTTCTCTTTTTTTCTCTCACTGGAAACAAGAACAAAGTAGAAGCTGTTCTACCTGAAATCTTGCTTCCCCTATTAGGTGAGTTGCTCTTATTTTATTGGTAAGTAATCTGTAATATTAATTTTGAAAACATATTGTAAATGCAGTCACAGGGAGTTCACTGTTTCCAGTCTCATGCCGTGTCTTAAAAACTGTTTTTTATGGTGGGCCAAAAAGGGATGAGGTGGTATTATGAGGATTTTTGCCTTTTCCTGTGGTTACACAGCGTAGGGTGTGTGAAATAATGCCCCATATTCCTCCACTCAAAGAAAATGGTCATGCCCTGGAATTCCTCATAGTTATTTTTTTTTTCTATTAGTTTTACATGAAAACTCTGTTCTTTAATTTCGCCTCTTTGTGTATGTTATGATTTTAATTTATCTGTTAGCCAAGGAATGAAATTTTCCTCCTCTGATGACAACTTTTTGGAAGGTCTAGCATATCCCTTCTTTACTGCACTACACAATTATATTTTTTTCATATCACCCACTAGATTTCCTAAATTCTGTTTCCTGGCAGTTCCACTGTTTCTCCTATATCCAGGCTCTGTCAGTTTCTAGGATGTTAAAATGCTTCCTCTCCACTCTGATATGCATCACTGTTTTAGACTCCTTCTGTGTAAAATAGAGCCCTTTGTGGTAACCAGCAGTGGTAGAGACAGACCTTCGTTTAGTGTAGAAATAAGGACCTCTATGGTTCAGGAGGATCATGTATTAGGATTGGAGGATGTTTTAGTTGTGATGGTCCAGGAAACGTCTGCGAACCAAGACTTCTTTTGTTATCTCTTTAATTGAATGGACTATATCATTGGGAGAGCTGTGGGACTAGCAACAAGAGCCTTTCCTCAGACCACCTGATGCCCAAAACATTCTCCAAAAGCTTTCCAGACTATACACTAGGTCAAATAAAAGCTATGACAAAAAACCAGCATTCACACTCTTCAAAAAAAAAAAAAAAAAAGACATACAGGAAAGGCAAGCAGGGAAGTTTTGTAGTCTCTGTCAGATCAGTCAGAGAAAAGCATTTCAGAGTCGTATGTCTGTTACTAAGAATGTGCTCTCTATGCCTCTCCTTTTGCCCCACTGGGTGACAGGAATAGGAGCAGAAACCTAGGGCCCCCTCTCTTTTGGAGCTGTATCCATCTCATTAATCCACCCCCTATCTGGCTTACTCCAGTCCTGGCACCACGTATTACTCCTTGTTGGCTGCCCAGTGGATAAGATTCTGGATAAGGAAGCTTGGTTCAAATCCTCCCTACAGGGAAGACTAGAGACAAGGGTGAGGGACAAGAAATAGATGTCTCCACCCCTAGACCATTGTCCTAGTGATTTAACTATTGGGTTACTAGGCGGAAGAACTTCTTCCTCTAGTATTAGTTTTCCTGATGTCAGTTTTTCTTTAATTACACCATTGGCAACAGCTCTGAAGTGCTAGGCCTATCTGGGCACTTCTAACTTGCCTGCAAAAGGAATTTTAAATAGTCACTTTTGCAACTACATTTTGACATGTAAGTGTCTTAGATAAGATGAGATGAAATGGAAATTGATTCTCAGAACCAGAATTTGGCAATGACTTGTCCTCCAGAGGCTTTAATAAGACTTCTTGATATAATCCAAGGGGAAACTAAGCCCTTCAAGAGACAGCTCTGTCAGGAAACATGCGTGAGTAGAGGTTATATCAGTATAAAAAGAGTTTGCAAACAACTGACCTGAGAATTTTTTAATACTGTTTAACTATGCCAGATGCAAACACTCCTTTCATTTGCAGTGATCATATTAAGGAACTACTGGACAATTAATCTCTATCTGTGACTAGAATTTTCTATTGAAATAGCTATGGGTTATTATGAAGATGTGCCCTGTGAAATACTCCAAGTGTACCATGTTAAGATCCTGTCAGCACAGTCAGCATCATTATTATTTTGAATTTGTTCTTTTAGTGACACATTGCATCTGGCCTCCAAGTATAAATGAAAAATAAATAAATAAATAAATTGAACAACCTTCCTTTCTCACATACCTTCACTCTCCCTCCATTATCCCCTTCTGGTTACATAATTATTTGAATGAGAATACATGTAATCTCCTTAAACTCTTTATCCTGTTATCGTCAGGAAGCAGATGTATGTTATTTAATACGAATAAACTTAAGAAACATACTGAAGACAGGAATAAACCTGAAGATTTGAAAAATATGATTTTTGTTTCAGTAGTGATAGTCTCCTCAAAAATCAATTTTTCATTGGTAGATATATAGAAACTTGGATGTTTAGACAGAATAACATAGTTCTCAGTATAGCTCTATCCTTACCCATAAAAACAAAAGTCCACTTTGTTCATGGTTGTAATGGGGAACCTTAGCCATGTTACTAGGAAGCAGAGTGGCCTCTTTAAGACCAGAGGCTTCAGAGCACAGCTTGCCAGAAGAGCAGGGATTAAAAGATAGCCCTGCAGGCCGGTCAGCTGACTGGGGCTGTCACATGAAACCCTAGGCTGAGTTAGCCAGGGAGCCAGCCCAGGCTGTGGCACAGGGTGGACTCCTGAAGGCTCCAAGAAACTGTGAAGTAGCTCTGCAAGTCAGAGCACCAGGCAGAGTGACCCAGGGATGTGGAGCCAGGGTTAAGCAGGCTAAATGCCCCTGTTATTTTTCCTTGTTATAGCCCAAGTGCTTAGTTTATATGTTGCAGTTTAGTCTGGTGGTTTGTGGCTGAGGTGCAATTCAAGAGGGATGTGGACAACCTTGAGAGGGTCCAGATGAGGGCCACTCCTATTATTAGAGGCCTGGAGGGAAGGCCCTAAGAGGAAAAGGTGAGGGACCTGGTCCTTTTCAACCTGAGCAGGAGAAGGCTGAGGGGGGATCTTGTGGAAGAATAAAAATACACCAGGGAGTGGGGGGAGGGGCAGCAGGGAATAGGAGATTCTCTGTTTACCAGAGCACCCCTTTGAATAACCAGGAACAATGGCCACAAGCTGATAGAGAATAGATTTAGGTTGGATATCAGAAAGAACTTCTTCATGGTTAGGGTTGCCAGAATCTGGAATGGGCTTCCAAGGGAAGTGGTGCTTTCCCCTACTTTGGAAGTCTTCAAGAAGTTACTGGGAAAGCATCTGGCTGGGGTCACATGAGCCTAGCACTTCTTCCTGACATGGGCAGGGTTTGGACTTGATGATCCATTGAGGTCCCTTCTGACCCAGACATCTATGAATCTATGAATGCAATCATTCTAAAGATATCAAAATGACTGGAATCACAACTCTTCCATTTTAAGGCCAGTGTTGGTATCTGTAGCACCGCACTTTGGTCCAGGAGGTAACATGCAGGGAGCAGGCATTGAATGTCTCATCACATCACTGTGTGATGCCATACCACATGCATATTTCCAGTCCAAACATGTTAAAAGAAGAGGAAGTATCAAAGCTGGAATTTCCCTTGAGATGCTAGGACAGTTCTTTTCTCATTGGCGGAGCTGGGCTATGTGATAGTTTTAGAACCACACCTATTTCAAACAGTTCCTGTTATTGTAATTTAATTTCTATAGAGGATAAGGAATGATCTCAAGACTAGGTCCCAAGGGACCAAACATTCTTGCTTATGAACTAATTGGTCATCCGGGCATCAGAAAAAAAAAAATCCAGCTGCTGGTTGTGCGGGCCAGGAGCGATCCGCGGCCCGGTTTTGCGCACGCGGGCACGCGGGGTCGGAGAAAACCGGTGGTGAGCTAGAATTACTCACGGACATGTAGTAGTTGATTTAAAGATAATTTACTTACACCAAAGATGGTCGTGGTGTAGGCTGGCCAGTTTTCCAGGCACAGCTCCGCTTAAATCCTCATTTGAGGACTACGACAAGCTCGATCTCCTACGGAGTTGTTGAAGCTCCGTGGGTCCGTCTCTTTTGCGCGCAGGGAGGGATATGTCTAGGAATCTATCGGCGACGGGGAGAGGCCAGAGGCTGATCAGGCCCCTGTTGCCTTTTAAGAAATGCGTTGGGTCCGTAAGGATCCGCAGCGCTTAGAGATCTTCACGCAAGGCGAAGGTTTTTCTCTCTCTCTCTAACTCGGACTTGGGCGGAAACCACCCAAGCTCTTTATACGGCTAGCAAGCCAATCGCTAGACGCCACGTATGCATAATTTAATGTGAACCAATAATGTGGCTCGAATTTCAATACAAATGGCAGGAACTGTTTGCACCGAGCATTTCTTAGATGCAAAAAGAAATGCACCCTGCAAAGAAAGCTACAAGTTGGCAGGAATTCTCCGTTGCACCGGGGTTCTCTTCTGCAGCAGAAAACTCCACCGTGCAAAGAAGCTGCAATTTAGCGGGAAAATAATTTAGCAGTGCTGAAGCACACACAAAACACAAAATCACAACTTTGGGTTGTGACACTGGTATGCAGTTGATCTAAGTACTTCAGATTCATTTCTGCTCTGGACATCTAGCCACAAAGCATAAATTCTCTTGTTCAGGAAAGGAAAAATCAGCTGCCCCATTTTAAATAATTTAGATTTTGAATAGATGTATGCTCTCTCTTTCTCCTGTCTTTCTTTCTCTCACTGGAAACAAGAACAAAGTAGAGGCTGTTAACATCTCATACTACCTGATATCTTGCTTCCCCTATTAGGTGAGTTGTTCTTATTTTATTTGTAAGTAATGTGTCATATTAATTTTGAAAGCATATTGTATATGCAGTCACAGGAATTTCACTCTTTCCATCTCATCCCCCATGTCTTAATAACTTTGTTTTTATGGTAGGCCAAAAAGGGATGAGGTGCTATTGAGAGGATTTTTGCCTTTCCATGCAGTTACACAGTGTAGGGTATGTGAAATGATTCCCCATATTCCTCCACTCCACAAAAACAGTCATGCCCTGGACTTCCTCATAGTTATTATTTTCTATTATTCTTACATGAAAACTCTGATCTTCAATTTTTCCTCTTGGTGTATGCTATGAGATTAATTTATCTGCTAATCTGAAGACTAATTTATCTGCTAGTCAAGGAATGAAATTTTCCTTCTCTAAGGACATCTTTTTGGAAGGTCCAGCACACTGCCCAAAACAGTCTTCAAAATCTCTCCAGACTATACACTATGTCAAATAAAAGATATGATTGTGTTTGGGCCATGAAAAGCACCGAAGCCTAAATACAATGGATATGGCTTACGTAGTCCAGCACATTTTAGTATTTCAGGCTTCAAAAATACAGGAGCCAATAGAGTAAAATGGACCAACATTCACACTCTCTAAAAAAAAAAAAAAAAAAAAAAAAAAAAAAAGAGAGAGAGAAGAAGAAGACAGACCGGAAAGGCAAGCAGGGAAGGTTAATAATCTCTGTCAGATCAGTCAGAGAAAAGCATTTCAGAGTCAAATGTCTGCTACTAAGAATGTGCTCTCCATTCCTCAGCTTTTCCCCACTGGGTGACAGGAATAGGAGCAGAAACCTAGGGCCCTCTCTCTTTTGGAGCTGTGTCCATCTTATTAATCTACCCCCTTTTTGGCTCATTCCAGTTCTGGCACCACATATTATTCCTTGTTGGCTGCCCAGTGGATAAAATTCTGAATAAGGCAGCTTGGTTCAAATCCTCCATACAGGGAAGGCTAGGGACAAGGTTGAGGGACAAGAAATAGATGTCTCCATCCCTAGACCACTGTCCTAATGATTGAACTATTCAGTTACTAGGTGGAAGAACTTCTTCCTCTAGTATAAAACAGTTTTCTTGATGTCATTTTTTTCTTTAATTACACTGTTGGCAACAGCTCTGAAGTGCAGGGCCTTTCTGGGCGGTTGTCATGTGCCTGCAACAGGAATTTCAAATAGTCACTTTTGTAACTACATTTTGACATGTGAACATGTTAGATAAGACAAGATGAAATGGAAATTGATTCTCAGAACCAGAATTTGGCAGTCACTTGTCCTCCAGAGACTTTAATAAGACTTCTTGATATAATCCAAGGGGAAACTAGGTCGTTCAACAGACACTTCTGTTTTTGTTTTTTAAGTGACACATTGGATCTGGCTCCCAAGTATAAACTAAAAATATTTAAATAAAAAAATTGGAACAGCCTTCCTTTCTCACATACCTTCACTTTCCCTCCATTATCCCCCTCTGGTTACATAATTATCTGAAAGAGAATACATGTAATCTCCTTAAACTCTTTATCCTGTCATCATTAGAAAGGACATGTAAATTATTTGATAGAAATAATACCAAACATAGTTTATTTTAGAAACATACCAAAGGCAAGAATAAACCTGAAGATTTAAAAAAGCGTTGTGGTTTTTTTTTTCATTAGTGATAGTCTCCTACACAAAAGTCCAGATATTTATAAACTTGGATGTTTAGTCAGAATGACAATATAGGATATGTATTGCTATATCCTCAATATAGCTATATCCTTACCCATAAAAAGAAAAGTCCACTTTGTTCATGGTTGTAATGGGGAACCTAGCCCTAATACTAGGAAGCAGAGTAGCCCCTTTAAGACCAAAGCCTTCAGAGCACAGCCTGCCCGCAGAGCAGGTATTAAAGGATAGCCCTGCAGGCCGGTCAGCTGACTGGGGCAGTCACATGACTGAGTGAGAGCTCAGGCCAGAGCCATAAAAACCCTGGGCTGAGCTAGCCAGGGAGCCAGCCCAGGCTGTGGCACAGGGTGGACTCCTGAAGGCTTGAAGAAACTGTGAAGTAACTCTGCAAGTCAGAGCACCAGGCAGAGTGACCCAGGGATATGGAGCCAGGGGTAAGCAGGCTAAATGCCCCTATTAGTTTTCTCTGTTATAGCCCAAGGACTTAGTGAGCAGAAGATGCAGATCACACCTGTGAGGAATGGGGCACCATAAGGGGAGGTTGGAGTTTTGCAAAATAGCCCATCAGGCAGGAGGCCATTACCTCCAAGTGTTTGAGAGCCAAGACCAGATCTGGGAAGCCCTGGGGCAGCCGCTGTTTTAACAATGCAAAGTAACAAGTCATGGCAAGAGAGTTACTTTTCTTCTGGGAACAGACTTCCCTTCAAAGTAAAGAGGGACTTTGTGGTGCCTCCAGGCATTATTGAATGCCTCTGGGGGTAGCACGCTGCTACAATGGTAATGGTTTTATTTATTTATTTATTTATTTATTCATTTTTTATTTTAGGTCCAGGGTTTGGTGAACAAGTGGCCATGGGGAACCATACAACTATCGGCTATTTTGTTCTATCAGGTGTTTCCAGTGACCCAGAGCTCCAGCCTTTCCTGTTTGTGGTGTTTCTACTTATATACCTAGTAACTGTGGTGGGGAATGGGGTGATCATGGTGGTAGTAAGGTCTGATGCTCACCTTCACATCGTGATGTATACTTTCCTATTCCATTTATCCTTCCTGGACATCTGCTACTCTTCAATCACTGTCCCAAAGATACTGCAGAATTTCCTGGCAGAGAAAAAAAATATTTCTCTCCATGGATGCATTGCCCAGTTGAGCTAAATTCTTCTGGTGTCCTGTGCAGACATTTTTATCCTATCAGCAATGGCCTATGATCGATATGCTGCCATCTGTGACCCACTGCATTATAGGAGGACCATGAATAAACAAGTCTGTATTAGACTAGTGGGTGGTGCATGGCTGGTCAGCATATTTTATTCGCTGACAAACACTGCTCCTGTGTTACATTTACATTTCTGTGGGCCCAATGAACTTGATAATTTCAGTTGTGAGCTCCCGTCTCTACTAGAAGTGTCCTGCACAGAGACCTTCATCAGTAAGATGACATTCCTCATTTTAGGTATGATTGTATGTTTAACCTCATTCTCCATCACCCTCATCTCTTACTTCCTCATCATCTCAACCGTCCTCAGGATACGCTCCACTGAGGGTAGAGATAAAGCCTTTTCTACCTGCAGCTCCCACCTTACTGTTGTTGTTTTTTATTATGGGGCTGGTTTTGCCAGATATCTGAGACCCAGTTCAGCCTCTTCAGTAGTTTTTGACAGAATCTTCTCTATCCAGTACAGTATCTTAACTCCCATGTTAAATCCTATCATCTACAGCCTGAGAAACATGGAAGTAAAGGCAGCTCTTAGGAACTTACTGAGGAAAATAAAAGGCATGTAAATGTATTTCAAAATTTGGAAATAATGTTATTTGGTAATGGAAAATGTGTTTTTTAAAAGATTCTGATGTCATGTAACTGTTTGGCATGGACATTTAGTCTATCAATAATTAAGTTCTCCCTTAACAGGAACAGTGTATGTACTGTCATGGGTATCCTCAATCCAAACTTTTTTAGAGTCATTGTAGGAGCAGAGATGTATGAAAAGCATAAATACTGCTGAAGTAACTATAGCACAGAGTATATGAAACAAGTCGCCTTTTCTTTTCCAGTTTTTGTTCTAGGGAGTGACAGTGAGTCTTGAGATTGGAGCACTGACTTGAGAAAACAGATTTGTTGAAATCAGTCTAGTATGCTGCACAAGCATATGCAAACAGAGATAGATAAAGGTTCACTCCAATGTACACCATAGTCTACTGGCTAGGTCCCTCAACACTTAGGGTTGTAATATGTTTTGGGCCCCTGCTCCAAGTTCAACAGAAAATAAGTGTTTTGTTTTCTTTCTGAGGGGATACCTCCTCTCCTCCTCCTCCTCATTCGAAGATGAGGGCTGTAACTTCTAAACTGTTAGTATGGCATGAAGATCACCATCACTTGCTCCATGGATTTGCATGAAAAATGGTCGACCTAGTTCTAGGATGGGATCACAGCTGTGAATCCCATATTATGGAAGGTACCATTTGGTGTGGTTCCTAAACAATAATATTTTTATAACGCAGTTGAACACACGATTGTGGAACAAGGAACCTTCTACAAGCTGGATATGTTAAGTATGGTCACATTACTTGAATTATGATCTCTGATTCAGTCTATAAGGTCTAACTCTACCCTGATTTCAGTCTTATTTCAAACTAAACATGACTGATTGCTTCCCTTTGAGAATGTTGGGGTTCAATCTTTGGTAAACTTTTCTGAGGTTTCTAGATATTATGACTCCTCCTTTAATATGACAGCCATTGTGATATTGCTATTAGGTACCCTTCTCCTTGTTGATGGATCCAAGTGCCTTCTTCTGGGCATGGAATTTCATGCACTGTAGGAACACTGTGGCAAATGAGTCCTCTTTTGGATTTAATCTTTAGGGTTTAAGACCAGACCTTTCAGACATGGGTATAACATTTATGGGTCACAGGAAGTTAGGTGCCAGTCCATAACCCATGTGTTGACCCCAATTCACCATATGACTAAAGTATGTTTTTAGAGAAAGTCATTCTGTCTTTATTATCAATACATCAACTCATGACCAACTTTTCCACTGAAAATCTTTCTCTGTGGTTAACAGACTTCAGTGTTAAAGGTCCATGCTTATTTAAGCCATATCAGGCTACTCGAACTGGGAATTTAAGTCAAGCTGTGTGTCCGCAATAGGTGACATGCTATTAGCTGATGTAGCCATGAAGACAATTACCTCCAGTGGCTAACTTACTGTTTTAGGTTCTATTTCTATGTATCATCTCTATGCCCAGCATCAGTCCTAAGCCTCAACCATCCCCATAGAGGTGCAATGCACTGTATACTATTGACAATATCATCATTTGTGTGGCTTCCATAACAAATTAAAATGGACCAGGTGAACTCAGAATTTTAAATGTTCTTTAACAGAGTTTTTCATAGATTTATAGATGCTAGGGTCGGAAGGACAGAAAGCCTGAGACACCAAAATATAATACAGTATGTTCTCTAACTTCAGGAATATCTGAATCTTGTAGGTAGATTCACCCCAGAGACTCTCCAAACCAGAAAAGAGAATCAGAAGCAACATTTTAATAAGACTACCCAACTTTTGGTGCACCAAACATGGGATGGGGCCTGTTGTTACTCACCTCAGTGAAAAAACAAGCTGTTAGCCAAATGACAGGGTCTGATGAGGCTATGAGGTGAGCTGGGGAGGTAGATTAGGAAGTTTGCCTAGTGGCATGTGTCATGCGATTCCGTAAACCTCCTGAAGCCATAGAGGGCTTGCAAAATCCTCAATGCTGTTTTACAGTTGAAAAGTTACCTCAGGTTAATTACATATGTGCACTCAAAGACAGTAACCAATACTTCCTTCTAAAAGTCAAGAAGATCAGAAGTCCTCCGTACCATCCTTAGGAAGTCTGTAAGCAGCCATACATTTATTCACTAAGCCACAAATTCTATTTCACTTCTGAGCTAAGTAAGGCAGTGTTAGTTCAACCTACTTGCATCTCTGAAAAAAAGGTTAATAAGTCAAGTTTTATATCTCACCTTCATCTTGGTTTCAAGATTAAGATGCATAAAGCTGGAGGGAGGAGGACCACTCACCTGTCTCCTGTATTGCTTTAACCTTTGCATTGATGGTTTTCTAGGTTTGCAACCTGTGTAAAATGTTTGAACTTGCATGCCTTACATAAAATCCATGTGCTTCAAGGGTAAAATAGATAATGGGTGCCTCAAGGGTTCATTTGTCCCAGAATTACAAAAGGAGTTTATTGTGAAAATGATGCCCCCACTGCCCATGAGGAAATCACTTCTCATGAAAAAGCTAAGTGCCTTGGTTTTGAAAGAAGGAAGGAGACACCAGGGAAACAGCTCAGGTGAATTCTGTGGTGGCTTCCAGACAGTACAAACTTCCCTGCAGATGGGTTGGGTCAAACATAACAAATGCTGAGGAATTAGGAAGGAGACTGGAGTGAGATGAGGAGTAAACAATGGGAAGTACACAACACTGAATGGCCCATTGGTGCTAATTTAATGAGTTATATTAAACTCCTGGGCAGAAGTTAGTGTCTGACCAGCTCCCTCGTTGCGCTGTTGAGGAGTTTACCTCTGCCTGCTGGTTTGGCATCATCGAGTTCGAATCCCAGTGGTCCTAACATGACTGCAGCTGGGTAAAGTAGAGGGCTTACAAGCATGGAGAGGATTATCCTGTGGGGTTGTGTGAAGATTGGATCAAACCCTAAGAGACAGGGCTGGGAAAAGTGTCTTGGAAAAGAGATGAGGATTCAACATGACATTAGAAGCTGAGAAAGTGGGCAGATAAAGTTAGGCCTGCGAAAACAGTTCAGGGGAAGGAAAAGGAAAAATGAAATGCAGACTCTCAGGTTTGGAAGAAACATTCCCTGTTGTCCTGCTCAATCATACTGCAGGAGAATGGGGAACAGGATGTAAACCACTATTGTTATAAGGTAAAGCTGATTTTGCGTATGAGTGCTTATGCTAAGTAAGCATCTTAATTGTGTCAAGTATTTTCTGGAAAAAGCAGCAAGTAAGTCTGTGTGATGTGAACCAGCTACAGTAAAGAATGAGATAAGATGCAGCGGCCTAAGGAATGTGGAGATGGTAGAACATGGGACAAAAAAACAGATCGGAATGTGAAAGATAATACGTAATTGGTAACAGAATTCGAGATGAACATATGCAAAAGTGTGAATGGTGATTAGTGAAGAAACTTCCAGGGTTTGGTCAAAGTCCGCCCATTGACTGAAGAAGTAAGTTCATGGCCTTGGACATGCGCTCATAGCAAAAAGGCATGTAAATGAGTAAAATGCATAGGCAATTACATGCTAATGAAGAAAACAGTGAATAGAGGTGGAGATTGAAATGGGAGGAGATATGGGTGGAACAAAGGAGGAGCGACGATGGAATAAATGGTAATGAGCATGAACCAAAGTGTATAAAACGTGGAAAAAACTATTGTTCAAGGCCACTCCCCATATTCACAAGCTGTGTGCCTGTGAGCGAGGTCACCCAAAGCTATCTCCATTTTTAATAAAGATGTTGCGAGCAATGTGTGCTGGTGTTTGCTCCCTGCTTGCTCTGCCTAATGACTTCAGCCAGCTCCTTCAGCACCCTCGGATGAAGTTCATCTGGTCCTGTTGATTTATATATGTCTATTTTTTTTTTCAAATGATCACATACCATTTCTACGGTAATAGTAGAAAGGCAGTCATTCCTATTCTGCTTGTTCTGTACCCACTCTGGTATGCGTGCCCTTGGCCTGGTGAAAGACCAAAGCAAAGTAATCATTCAAAATTCAGTTTTCTCCTAAGTGCCAGTAAACAGCTGTCCTGAATTGTTGAGCAGTGGCCCCACAATCCCATTTGTTTTCTTCCTGTTCCCTACGTACCTAAAGAAGGACTTCTTGTTGTCCTTGCTTCCTGACACTAATTTTAGTCCAGTTGCCACTTTAGCCTTTTGAATCTGTTTCCTACAAGTGTGGACCATTGATGTATAATTGTCCTTGGGGCATGCCCCAAGCTTCCATTTCTTGTATGTCTCTTTCTTTTTTCTTAAAAGGACTATGGTATCCCTGCTTAGCCAAGAGGGCTTCCCAGCCCTTTTGGTACCTTTCCTCTGCATGGGGATGGATTTCTTTTGTGCTTTGAGGATTGTGCCTTTAAGAACTGACTATTCTTCATGCACTCCTCTCACCTTCGGCCCCTGGTCCAGCAGCCCTTTCCCTACTAGTGACCTGAGTTGTTTGAAATGTGCATTTTTGAAGTCCAAAACTTCAGTTCTGCTATCTAATTTGTCTGCCTTGTAAAAGACAGTGAACATGATGATTTCATGGTCACTGTCACCCAGGCTACCTTCTATTTTTAAGTTGGTTCCCAGGTTGTCCCGCTTGGCCAGGACCATGTCTAAAATACATTATCTCTAGCTGGCTTGTGCATCTCCTGAGTCAGGAAAAGCTCTTCAATGCAGGTCAATAAGGAACACGACTGATATGACTTGGCTGAGCTTTCCTCCCAAGAGATACCTGGATAATTGAAGTCACCCATAACGACCAGGTCCTGTGCTTGTGCAGCCTCTGCCAGTTCTTGGGTGAACTGTAGATTGAGTTCCTCCCACTGGTTTGGTGGTCTGTAATGTATACCAACAGTGAGGTATCTCTCACCGCAACCCCCTCACCCCCACCCCTCCTTATGGAAGCTGGAGCCCTGTTCAGGGAATAAGAGAATCTATCCGCCCTGTTCTTGCAAGTGGAAGACATTTAATGGGGAATGGAAATTAGAGTAAACCCCAATGACCTAGTCAAGCTACAATGTGATCTGTTTTCTGATGAGCTGTTCAAGGGTGCACAATGTCTCCAGTGCCAGTTGGAGGAGGAACACCAAAGTCATGAGCAGGCAGACAGTTAATGGCAGGGAGCAAAGAAAACAAAAGCAAGGAGGTCAGGTCAGAAGCTTGTTGACTGTTGAAAACAGAGTGGGGAAAAAAAAAAAAGAGAAGGAGCTCACACAGCTGATCTTGATGGAATCAGAAAAAGTCAAGAGTGGGAAGAGAGGCTGTGAGTACCCTGGGAGAAAGTGACCACAGTTGATTTGGGGGGTGAAAAGAAGGCCAAAATAAAGGAACTAGAGGACCATCTGGCTGCTGAAACAAGAGCAGGAAAGGACCCATTAGGAGAGAGATGTGACTTTGCAGCAGCTGCAACAATGCCAACAGAGGAAAGAGGCAGAGATGGAAGTTGTGACATCCCAGCTGTAGCTTCTGGAGAAAGACTGAGACATCAAGCAAGCCTTTGTGAGAGAGTTGCAGAGGGAGAAATCCACACTGTTCTTGAGGGTAGATCTTAGAAGCAGAGAACAAACTGAAGGAAAGGCAGTAGGAGTTAAGACAGGAGTTGAATCTCACTGTCTTAGAGATAAAGCTGCCTGAAGCCACTGCTAAGAGTGCACAGTTTGTGGAAAGAGTTTTGGAGGGACAGCACTACAACCTAAGAAGAGATAAAATACAGGAAGATCCCAAAACCAAGGAGAGAATTTATCTCAGCAGGCAAGAATGCAGTGAAGCCAGGGCATGTAGATATGATCCTGCTGGCTACTATACACACTGGTGACTCCAGCAGAAGCCAATGTTGGAGAAGACAGATGGCAATCCCACCAAGAACTATAAGTTAAATGAGAGAACAACAACAACATCAGCCACAGTCAGGAAGAAAGATGCTAATATCTGGGCCATGGTTGAACCAGACTAGAGGCCTGATCCCTTGAGGTCCACTGTGTTTCGGAAGAATCTCAAGTCCTAGGTCATCTGGAGGAGGATTAGATGGGTGCTCTAGATTCCAAAAAAAATGTTTGTTATGCGACCATCTGGCAGAACAAGGCTGGGAAAAGCCATTGTATGGGGTCAGTTGTGTCCACTCCAGGATGCCGTATTCATGGTGGCAACATTAAATCGATAGATGCTCTGTGGTTGACTCATGGCAGTAAAAATGGACCATGGGACCACTCTTTATGAAGAGTACTAAACAATAATATGGACCCCCCAGGGTCAAGGGAATTTTGGGGGGGACATAGTCTTAGTACTGAACTGGCCCCTATCCTCCACAGAGGGGAACAAAGAGCAAGGGCTGATTTATGGGGAAGCCAAAAATACTTTTCTAATGGTGGGTACAGGTGGGAGGTGGTCCTAAAGAGAAGAAGGGATGGGATACCCAGGTCAGGGAAACAATGCCTTTATTGGCCAGGCTGCAGGGTGTGGGCATCCCAAGACCGGCAGTATAGAGAAAGGCAATATGTGAGTACTTCTCTGGAGAGAGCCATAGACCCTGATGGGCACCCCTGTAGATAGACAGGGGTTCCCATCCAGGAACTTATGGATTCCTTGGTGGGGGTGTTTGAACTCTGAGTGGGGATGATTGAGTTTCTTAAAGTTAGCCAGTGCGCTTAATTGGTTTATGGCAGCTAGTAGTTTTATATTGTGTATATGCAAGTGCTGTGTTTGTATCAAGATTCAATGTTTGTTTTCTAATTTGAAGTAAATCGTATAAGTGGTGGTTTGAGTGGGACTGTAGAGATGGAGAAGATGCCATATCACTTATGAGCTGAACCAAAAGTAAGCCTGAGAGAGGCAAAGCCAGGGCCAAGGAAACAAGGATTAGAGGAGTTCAGCAGCTAGAGCTAGGAAGGTGAGAGCTCTGGCATGGAGCCAATATCACAAAACCAAAGACCAAGAGGGGCAAAAGCCAGGGCCAGAGTGCCCAGCGCTAGGAAAAATGAGCAGCTAGAGCCATGCAGCTGATAGCTGTGGCTTGGAGGTGGAAACCCTGGGCAGAGGCCTAGGGCCAAGGGGTCCAGATGTAGAGACATTGTCCATCTAGAGCCAGGGATGTGATAGGATGTGATAGCTGTGGTCTGGAGGCAATCAAGCTAAACCAAAGCTCACAAGTTGCAGAGAACAGGACTAGAGGGCGTAACAGCAAATTTAAAGATAGGTTTCTTCTCCTAAGGGAAAGGGGCAGAAAGATATGGAATAGGGTTCCCCTCTTGGTGAGGAGGATGAGCAGCAGGCTCATGGGCTTGCAGCAGACTATACATGGGGCTGGTGGAATGAGCAGACTTGCATGCACTGCAGGTAGTCAAACCTAATCACAGGTCCACTCAGAGGACTGAGGCAGCTGAGGTAGATAAGTGGTTCATCGCAGGAAGTGAAAGGCTCCCAGGGAAGGAATCTGAAGGAGAATGAGGTAAAAGACAGAGTGGGGAGCTGGGAGCTAGGAGGCAGTGTGAAGAACAGAGAGAGGGAGTCAGTCCTAGGCAGAGGATATAGGAGAAGATGGAGTGCTGTAACACAGGAATCAACAGCACTACATCAGAGACTGATTCAAAAATGAATGATATATCCTATTTAATAACTGTTTCATGGAATATGTATGAAAAGTCCTTGACAAGATGTAAGAGATGTGATGCTGGGGCAGCAAATACACCTCCTTGCAGTCACTGGACCTTAGCTTGTTTGCCCCCTCTGGCCTCAAAGGGTCCCACCCTCTTGTCTCACTTACCAACCTTTGGTCTTATAATTGAAAAAGGAGGCAATCCCTAAGGGGAAGAGGGGTTTTGATACAGGTCTTAGGTCCTTGTCTGGTCTGAGGCCCCTGGGCTTTCACCCACTGCATTTTGGCCCTCCACCCAACATCCACTCTCTCAGGACGCTTAGATCCCAGACCCCAGCTTGAGGTTCACCTCCCCAGTATTTTCTAATTCACACCACAAATCTTCTGCTGGTAGCCGTCCTTCCCACTTCTGAGTGGTTCAGGACCTGTGGTGCCACTGGCACCCCTCTCAGATGCATTTGCAATATATAAGACACACAAAAAAATTAGACATCTTTTCCCAAAATGATACCTTTTATTAGACCAACTGGAAAATGGCAAGAAAATTGTCCTTTTCTGCCAGCTTTTGGGATCATTCACATGAACACCCACAAAGCTGATGAACATACACTGTACCCTTTGCTCAGGATGGGTAGGCATTAAAAGGCATAGGGATATACCATGGTAAAGCATAAGTGAAACTGTACCTAGCATTAAACCTTTCCTGATGGTTGAGAGGTTCCAGGTGTGCCTGGCTCCCTGCTCAGCTCCTGGCCCCGAGGCTTATGTTCAGTTATGTGTGTGCAGAGCCATAGACCCACTGAGCCAGAGATCAGCCTACTCTGTATGCCCAGTACTTGTGTTGGCAAGAACACATTCACACTGTACACAGAGTAGGAGAGCATGAATAGTGGTAAAATAGCAGTTATGCATGCAGAGGCCACTTGGGTGGGTAAAGGGGAAAAGGATTTAACAGTGGGTAGGACTCACAAGAGCCAGACACTGAGTAGGACACCTAAACCAGCTATCAGAAATGGTGAAGAGAAGGGCGAACTTGGGAGGCCCTTTAGATGTGGATCCAAATTCTCCAAATGCCTGGACTATGACAAAGTTTAAGATGGAGAGGGGAAGTGGCACGTCCTGTCACCCAGGAAGCGGGATCTCCAATATCCAGGCGGCTTACAACCTGAAGGGAACCAATTCACTTCTCTGACCAGATCACTATTACCACTGGTTTTTGTCTAAAGTGTAGTAGCACTTTCCCCTCCTCACACAGGCCTGAGGCACTTGCTGCAAAGAATACAAATCATGGTTCAGAAAAAGGGCCAACAGGAGTGATGACTGTGTAGCCTAGTGCTTATGGCCCTCAGCTGGGAGGAAGGAGCCATTGGGTCAGTCCTACTCATGGGTGTGTTTCGTCTTCTTTTTCTGGGCCTATTTAGTTACAATACATAGGTGGGCCTGGAACCAGAGACCAAATCTCAGGCATCCCCTTTTACTGTCACTGTGCAAAGCAGCACCTCTAGCTGTGGTTTAGAGGCAAGTGGTCAGAGATTCAGGCTCCTTCTTCCTTGCTGCCCTTCTGGCCCCTGAGTCTTGCACCTTCATCTCTATGGCCCAGCTTGTTCTACAGAAAAGGTGAGGAGTGCCACCTCCCCAGTCTATTACACAGCCTAGTGGAAAGGTCAGTCTCCAGGGAAGGGAACCCGAGTGCTTGGGTCTGCTAAGATGAAACAGGACATAGGACCCCAGTATCACATTTCCTGAAGTAATATGTGGATTTCTAGACTGTTGTGCAGAAGGTCCATGGCAATATCATGCATGAGAAGCAGAATTGGAGACTCTGGTTATGAAGGGAATGGAGATGCTGGGTGCACAGTTTGAGTCAGGGGATGAAGCTCTTTGTCACCGGTTCGTGCAAGGCACATTCTGCCTCTGAATCATTCTTCACAGGCTCCTAAAAGCCACTATGTAGAAGAACCAGAGGTGCCTAACCACCCCCATCTAGGCCAGGTGCCTAATCTTTGAGAGCTGTAACGCATCAGTGGGGATGCCCATGTTACCAAACTGGATTGCTCTGCAAGTGTAGGCATAGCAATAGCCCCAAAGTACTGCTACACTCACTGCCAAATTGCTGCACAGTTTTTACTTAAGATAACATGCAGATGTATAGTCATGACAAAAAGTCCTAAGATGTCATGTTATTTCAAAGTTGATCTGTAAAAAATTCCCCTTGGATTACTGATATTGATCTGGCAATAGGCGTCAAACCAAAATGGACAGTGGTCTTGTCAGCCAGAAAAAGCTTGGTAAGGTAAATGACTCATGGCAAGATAATACAGTCATTCTGAAGATATCCAAATGCCAGGAGTCACAAGTCATCCATTTTAGGGCCAGTGCTGGTGTCTGCAGCACCACTCTAAGGTGGTTGCGCAGCATCTTTTGGTCCAGGAGGTAACATGCGGGGAGTGGGCACAGAATGAATCACCACAGCACTGTATGGTGCCATAGCACACATATATTTCCAGGCCAAATATGTTAAAAGAAGAGAAAGTCCCTTGGGACATCGGGACATTTTTTTTTCCCTGGCTTAGCTGAGCTGTGCAATAGCTTTAGAATCTGTTTGGAAAAGTTCCTTTTATTTTAAATGAACTCATGAAGAGGGAAGGATCATCTCAAAACTAGGTCCGAAGGGGACCAAACTTTCTTAAGAACTAATTGGTTATCTGAGCATCAGAAAAAAAATCCACCTGCTTGTATACAATTGATGTAAGTACATCAGACTCATTTCTGCTCTGGATGTCTCTCACTCACAAGGTACAAATAATCTTGTTCAGGAAAGCAAAAAAAAAAAAAAAATAGTTACCCTATTTAAAACAATTCAGACATAGAATGGATGTATGCTCTCTCTCATCTCTCTCTCACAGGAGACAAGAATAAAGTAGAAGCTGTTAACATCGTATACTTTGTAAAATCTTATTTCCATTATTGGGTGAGTTGCCTTTATTGTATTTCTAAGTAATCTGTGATATTTATTTTGAAAAAAAAATATTGTAAATGCAGTCACAGTGAGTTCACTGGGTCCAGCATCATTTCCAGTGACTAAAAATTTGTGATTTTTTTTATTTGCCAAAAAAGGGTTGTCATGCTTATTGAGAGGATTTTTCCCTTTCCATGAAGTTACACAGTGTAGGGAATATGAATCACTAATAAGTATCCAATTAAAAAAAAAAATCTCTGTAGTCCTCCACTCAGAAAGGAACTGGATATGCCCCAGACTTCCTCTCGGTTGCTATTTTTAGATGAAGGCTCTGCTCTTCAGTTAAATTAAAATCATAGGGTACATAAAGAGGCTTATTTGCTGGCCAGCAAGTGAGGTTTTCCTCCTCCAATGACAACTTTTTGAAAGGTCCAGCACATCTCTTCCTTATGCCACTAGACAATTATACATTTTTAATGTAATACAGTAGATCTCACGTTTTGTTTCCTGGCAATTCTACTGTTTCTTCTAGATCTAGGCTCTGTCTGCTCCTAGGATGTTAAAATGCCTCCTCTCCACCCTAATGTGTAGTGAGTGTCACCACATTGTTTTATATTATTCCTGTGGAGGATTCCAGGAGGATCATATGTTGTAGTTGTGATGGCCCAGGAAAATGTCTGAGAAGCAAGCCTTTTTTGTGATATCTTTGATTTGACCAACTATTTAAATCAGGAGAGCCGTTGGACTAGCATCAAGTGCCCTTCCTCAGACCTCTTGATTCCCAAAATATTCTCCAAAGATCTCTTCTGACTACACAAGAAGTCAAACAAGAGATATCACAAAAAAGGCTTTCCTACTGGAGAATTATACCAATTCTGGGAACCAGCAGAGATTGATCAAGGGGTAGTTCGTGTTGTATTCTGTCCAAGAAAGCCACCAAAGTCTAGCATACAATGGATATGGCTTCCACAGTCCAGCACTTTTTAATATTTCAGACTTAAAAAAAATAAAGGAGTCAATAGAGTAAAATGGACCTAACAACAGCGCCAGCAACAAACACTGACAGGAAAGGCAAGCAAGGAAGGTTAGTGGCCTCTGTCATATCAGTCACAGAAAAGCATTTCAGAGTCAAATGACTGTTATTAAGAATGTGCTGTCCGTGCCTCAGCTTTTTCATTCACTGGGTAACAGAAATAGGAGTAGAAAGTGAGGAACCTCTCTCTGAAGCTGTGCCCATGTCACTATTACACCCGCTTTCTAGTTCACCCCCTTCTTGGTACAACATATTATTCCTTGTTGGCTGCCCAAGAAAACAGATCCAGGAGAAGGGGCTTGGTTCGAACCTTCCCAACAGGTCAATTATGCAGCTACATTTGGGGATGTAAGCAATTCTTAGGTAAGTTGAAATGAAATTCAATTTAATTCTCAGATCCAGAATTTGGTAGCTACCTGTCCTGCAGAGGTTATAATAAGATTTATTCATGCAATCCAAGGGTAAACTAAGTCCTTCAAGAGACGGGCATATCAGGAAATGTGTTTGAGTGAAGGTAAAAAACATTGTTAATTATAGCAACATTAGAAGAGTTTGCAAACAACTGACCTGGGGATTTTTAAATGCTATGTAACTATATATGATACAAACACTGCATCTTTTTGCAATGCCTATATTCATGAACTAGTGTCCAATTAATCTAAGCTATGACTAAAAGATTCTATTGAAATTCTGCTTACATACTATGAAGACGTGTTCTGTGAAATACCCCGTGTACCAGGTCAAGATATTGTCAGCATAATCAACATTATTATAATTTTGTCTTTATTGACACATTGCCTCTGCCCCTTTCCCTCTACCTTCACACTCTCTCCCTTTCTCCCCTTATGGTTACATAATTATCTCACTGAGAATACACGTAGTTTCCTTAACCTCTGTAGTACTAACATCATCAGGAAGAAAGTAGGAGATGGATTTTATTTGCAATGAAGAAGCTTAAATAAAACAAAGGCAAGCATACACCTGAAGATCTTAACAAGCTGATTTTTTTTCAGTAGTGATAGTCTCCTCAAAAATCCATTTTTAATTGAAAGACATTTGGAAACTCAGAGGTTTAGACAGAATGACCAAGTTCCCGATACAGAGATCTCCTTACCCATAAACTAAATCTTCTTTCTTTATGGTAATTGTTTCATTTATTAATTCATTCATTCATTCATTCCTTCTTCTAGGTCCAAGGTTTGGTAAAGAAATGGCCATGGTAAATTACACAACTACCAGGTATTTTGTTCTGGAAGGTGTTTCCAGTGACCCACAGCTCCAGCTTTTCCTTTTTGTGATATTTCTACTTATATACCTACTAACTGTGGTGGGGAATGGGGCTATCATGGTGGTGACAAGAGCTGATCCTCACCTTCACACACCTATGTATTTTTTCCTATTCCATTTATCCTTTCTTGACATATGCTATTCTTCAGTCACTGTCCCAAAGATGTTGCAGAATTTATTGGCGGGGAAAAAAAACATTTCTCTCCCTGGCTGCATTGCCCAGATGACCTTAATTCTTCTCATGGCTTGTACAGAAGTTTTCATGCTATCAGCAATGGCCTATGATCGATATGCTGCCATCTGTAAACCACTGTATTATGTGAGGATCATGAATAAGCAAGTCTGTATGAGACTAGTGGGTGGTGCATGGCTGATCAGCATCTTGCATTCATTGACAAACACTGCTCTTGTATTACAATTACATTTCTGTGGGCACAAAGAACTCAACAACTTCAGTTGTGAACTCCCATCTCTGCTAGAAGCATCCTGTGCAGGGACATTCATCAGTAAGATGACGTTTCTCACTTCAGCTATGATTGTAAGCTCAACCTCCTTCTCCATTACCCTGGTCTCTTACATCTGCATCATCTCCAGTATCCTGAGGATACGGTCTGGTGAGGGTAGGGGTAAAGCCTTCTCTACTTGCAGCTCCCACCTCACTGTTGTTCTTTTGTGTTATGGGGCTGCTTTTGCCAGATATCTGAGACCCAATTCGGCCTCTTCAGTGGTTCTTGACAGGCTGTTCTCTGTTGAGTACAGTATATTAACTCCTATGTTAAATCCTATCATCTACAGCCTGAGAAACAAGGATGTAAAGGCAGCTCTGGGGAAATTACTGGGGAAAATGAAAGGCATATGAATGTATTTCAACATTTGAAAAAAATATTATTTGTTAGTGGGAACTGAGTGCTTAAAATATTCTGATGCCATGTAACTGTTTGGCCTGGGCATTTAATCAATAAATAATTAAGATGTCCCTTAACAGGAAGACCATTTGTTAGGCCTGCGCGAGTCGGCAGTGATCCAATCTGGCTTCAGATCTGGCCGCTTCAGATGGCCGCAATCTGATCTGAAGCTCTGAACCAGGTTTCTGCCTCGGAGATCCGGTCATAGGGTATAATGGGGAATCAATGAAAGATCTATAACTTTGTTTTTTTGTATGATTTGGATGCAACTGGAAGGCCTGCTGAGCACATGAAGCCTGCCAAGTTTCAAGAAGATCAGTGCAAGGGTTTGGGGGGAACTGTACCCCAAATTCCTGAAAGCAAAACTCCTGTCACTGTAAGGAGTGACCTAGAAATCACTATGCAAAGACGAAGCAGAAGAGAATGCTATGTGATGAATGCCCATCTGCAATGATAAGGAGGAGACAGTCTTAGATAAAGGAGGCTTGAAAACAAAATAAGAAACAGAGTACTGGGTTGTAGGGCCCATTAAAATACTAAAAATTACGCCCTTAGGTGGGGAAAAAGTATGCTAATGAAACATACATGTATGTAAATGAGATACATGGCTAAAACACAGGTATATAGACATGCTCAGTAAAGAACTCCTTGCATCACTCCTTTATAACCAATCAGCAAACAAGGATGCTTATGGAGGTTCAAAAACTCCTGTATAAAAGATGCTTAGAAATAGTAATCTAGTGTGCTTGTTACGTGAAATTATTCCGCTCGCACCTTTTATTGCTAGCAATAAACCTTCTTTGTACTTTCACCCCTGGTATCTTTATTGGCCTTTGCATACCAGGCACGATCCCAGACTTGAGCTGGGGCTCAACATCGCGTCTATGTGTTACAACACAGGGGGCTGAATACTGCAGGGGTGGTAGCACTTAATGAGGCCACAAAGACTGCCAAGTTTCAAGAAGATCGGTGCAGGGATTTGGGGGAAACTGCACCCCAAGCTGCTGACATGCAAAACTCGTGACACAAATGACCCTGTGTGTGTTAAGGTGCAGCAGGCTGAAAACTGCAGGGGTGCTAACTCTTACCAAGGCCACAAAGCCTTCCAAGTTTCAAGAAGATCGGTGCAGGACTTTGGGGGGAACTGTCAGCTGCTTGCAGACAAAACTCGTGACACAAATGACCCTGTGTCTGTTAAAGTGCAGCGGGCTGAAAACTGAAGAGGTGCTGGCCCCTGCTGAGCCCACAAAGCCTGCCAGCTGTGTGTGTGTGTCCGAGTTCGGCCTGAGTGCTGGGCCCTGCCAGGCCATGAGGCCTGCCAGCTGTGTGTGTCTTGCTGGTAGAGTCTGTCTTCTGGGGCCCTGCACCCCAAGCTGACAGGCAAAACTCATCATGTGGGTGGGTGACACTGTGTGTGTGTTAAGGTGCACCCTTCCTGGTACTGGAGCCTCTGCACAACACAGCAGTGTGCCCCACTGAGGTCTCCTCCTCCCCTACAGCCTCACGCCCGGTCCTCCACTCTATGTGACAATAGGTACAATAACTTAGCTGGTTCAACACCAGTAGCATCAGCACCAGCATCAAAGGTACCCATATGGAAAAGTCACAGAGCCTGTCATTTTATAAAGGAATTGACTGAAAGAAGTAAAGATGTTGTGTTGTATTGGACATATGATGTTATTCATGGTGTGTGATGGCTTATCTTGTGTTTTTATGTCTATATGGGTATTATGGAAAAAAGGAGTACTTAAAAAAATGTATCTTTGGATGCTTTAGGGTTGAAAACCCCTTTGTCAGGCTGAGGAAGTACCTGCAGTTGGTCTTGGATGGAAGGAATAGTAAAGAAGCCAGAGGCTGGCCTGGCCCACAGAGCAGGCAAGAAAGCCAGTCAGTGAAAATGGAAATGGAGGCATCAGGGGGTGAGGGACATGCTGGGGTGAGGAGTAGCGGGGAAAAGGGGATGTAGCAGTGCAGGTAAAAGTGCAGAGGTGCCTGGGGTGTCAGATGTCCGGCAGGTCGCAGTGTGCCAGAAATCCACTGTGTATATTGAGTCCATCAGTTTCTGTACCTACTACCTAGGAGGCTGATGAAGTGCAGGGGGAGCTTGCAGCTCTAGCTCCCCCGTACCCCATGTCCCTCCACTGCCAGAAGACCTGGCACCTTCCTTTCCAGCATGCTTCATATTGATCTTTCCTGTGCTGCAAAAGGTGTGTGTGTGTGTGTGTGTGTGTGTGTGTGTGTGTGTGTGTGAATCCTTTTGTATATCTGTCTGTCTTGTTCTTCTGTGAATATCTGCATCTTGTTCTGCTGTGAATAAAATTATTTGTGTGTCTTCCTGTGTCTCAATATATTATCTGTGTCTTGTTCTTCTGTAAATATCTGTCTTCTTCTGCTGTGATTTTTTTCTATATTCTGGGTCTCTGTGTATGTGTGTGCGTGCATGCGTGCATGCGTGCATGCGTGCATGCAAGCAAGCAATCTGTGCTTCCCTGCACAGTGATAGATAACAGTGGCTGGGAAAACAGAACTTTCTTTTTGCAAAGTTTCCAAACAAGCTTCCAAAGAAATAATTCAAAGAAATAAATTGAATTGTAATACTACTGATAATTGAATAGAATAGCTAAGCTAAATTGAGCTAAGCTAAACTAAATCCTAACCACTCCTTTATAACAAGAAAAAGGAGCAGGCAGGTCTCTGTCACAGCATTCCTCTCTCACAGAGTCGCTGACAGGGAACAAGCTGCAAAAGGCAGAGAAGGGCTGGAGACAGAGGCTTTTATGCCTTTTTTTAGTCCTACCCCACAGACGCTGCCATTGGGAAGGTAACCAGGGAGAAATCCTTCTCACATTGCCTCCAAATCCTTCTCGCATCCTTCTAATTGCCTCCCTCCAAATGGCTGGAGCAGGTCCAAAACATCCAAAGCAGATCCGAAATGCTTCAGATGCCCCGACCCACTCTGGACACCATTGCTGGGATCCTGCATCAATCTGGAAGTGCTGCTTCGGACACCGAAGCATCTGAATCAGCTCCAGACCTGAAGTTGGATCCAAAGATTCTCACAGCCCTAGCGTTTGTACTATCATGGCTATCCTCAATCTAACCCTTTTTAAATGCATTGTAGGTGCAGAGATGTATGAAAGGCATGAATGCTGCTGAAGTAATTGTAGTGAAGAGTGTGAATCTTGAGCTTAGAGCACTGACTTGAGAAAGACTGATTTCAGTGAGTCTGTTTTTATGCTGCGCAAGCATATTCAACCACAGAGAAAGAGATAGGTTCAGTCTAAGATACACCATAACAATGAGGTGGAAGACCTAGGTTTGGGCCCCTGCCCCAAATAAAATGTTCAAGAGAAAATATCATTGTTTTTGAGGGAGCCACCCACATCCCCACCCTAAGGTTTAGTGTTCCAACCCCTAAAATATTTGTAGAGATGGGGCATCCTTATCACTGTCTCCAGTTCATTTTCATGAAAGTGATTGACATAGTTCCAGGATGGCTTTACAGCTTTGAGTCACAGATTATGGAAGGTACCACTTCATGTGGTTCTTAAACAGTAACGTTTTCAAAATCAAGTTGGATACAGAATTGTGGAACCTAAAACCTTACACAGGCTGGATTGTGTTAGGTGTGGTCCCATTCCTTAGTTAACATCTCTGATTCAGTCTATAACATCTACCTCTATCCTGACTTCGGTCTGACTTTAAACTAAACATGACTGATTGCCCCTCTCTCTGAGAATGATGAGGTTTAATCTTTGATGATTTTCCCTAAAGTTTCTACGGTTTAGCTAATGTGGCTCCTGCTTTGAAATGACAGCCATTGTGATACTATGATTAAGGATCCTTTTCCTTGTTGAGGGATCCAAGTGCCTGATTCTGGGCATGGAATCACATATACTGTAGGAATGCTATGACATGATTCCTCTTTTGGATTTAATCTATAGAGTTTAAAGTCAGACTCTTCAGACATCTAGTACACCATTTTTGGGTCACACGCAGTTATATATCACTTCCATAACCCATGCGTTGAGCCCAATTTAGTGTATGAATAATAGATTTCTTTCAGAAAGTCATTCATTCTTGGTAATAAAGACATCAACTTATGGCCAACTTGTCCAATTGAAATCTTTCTCTGTGATCAATAATATTTAGTGTTAAAGGTCAAGATTATTTAAGTCAAATCAAGCTACTCAAACTGGGAGCATGATCATGTCCTATGTCTGCTATTGGTGAAACTATTAGCTCATGTAGGCATGCACGTGATACAAATAATTGCCTTCAGTGGGTACCTTGCTGTTTTAGTTCCTAATTCTATGCATCATCAGTATGCCCAGCATCATTCCTATGCCACTCCCAACTTCCCGTAGACATCTTATAAGGAGGGGTGAGCTGATAGAGATTTTTTTGTGCTTTTTAAGGAGCCATATTGGCTGATACCGATCCTATTCCAATATGCATCTGGGTAGTGTGGAGACCAGCAACAGGCTGGTAAGTCTGTTGTGGTGGAAGGGGTGGGGGGAGGGAAGGTGCATGACAGGGGGAAGATTGATGCCTCCTCAGTGAGGCATGAAGTGGGCCAGGGGCAGGGGCAGGGGCAGGCGCTGCTAAGCTGGGGTGGGGTGGGGCAGGGCATGGGATGGAGCTGTGAGCAGATCATCCAGGCAGCTGGGGTGGCTCCTGCTGCTGCATACACTGAGGGAGAGAATAGGGGATGTGAGTCCCCAGATCTGCGTGCAAGGCCAGGCAGGCTGCTGCTGTGGGCTGGGGCTGGGGAGGCACTGGGCTCTTCTGGGCAGGGATGGGCTGGGTGGCAATGCTGGGAGGAGGCTATGGGTGGTGGGGGCTGCAGTCATCCCAAAATTCACTGTAGCCCCCCGCCATCCAGTGCTGCTTATGCTCACCCTGAGCACAGCCTGGCCTAACCCCGCTTCTGGAAAGAGCCTGGCTCCGCCCCTGCCCCATACTCCAGCGGCAGCCCACCCTCACCCTGTTCACAGATCTAAGCCACCCTCCACCCTGCACCCTCTGGATGAGCTGCTTGAAGCTCTGTCCTGTCCCCACCCTGGTTGAGCAGTGCCTGCCCCTTCCCCAGCCCCACTGCCTCCCACACCACAGGGTCCTCAGTTTGTCCCCCTCACACTCCTTCCCTCCCCCCACAACAGACTTATCAGCCAGATCCTGCTCTCCAAGTCACCAGGCTACATTCCTGGCCATATGCATGCTGCTGCTTTGTGGAAGCATGGGTCATTTATTGGCCACATTTTTGGCCACATCAGGCAAAAAGTATGATTGCCGATGCTGTCAATTTTCCTCTATCCATGCAGATCCAATATGGGACCAATCTACTTATAAGTATGGGAACCTCTACTTATAAGTATAATGTCCTGTACACCATTTAAAATATCATTTCTGGGTCATGCATGGCAAATGCACACTGACCAGGTGAATTCTGAAGTTAAAAGTGCTCTTAAGAAGTTTTACTACAGCAGAATACTAGAAATGAGACACAGTTTTCCCGCAGGAGAATCTCCAAACCATGCAACGGACTTGGAAACAACATTGCAAGAAGAATGACCAACTTTGGGTAAATCAATGAGGGGACTTGGTCCTATTGTTACCTTCCTGAGTCAATAGCAAGTTGTTAGTGAAATGACAGGAGTACTATGAGGTTATGAGATGAGTTGGGGAGGTGGATTATGAAGTTTGCGTAGTGGAAAGGGGCATGGGACCCAGTGAGATCAAGTAAACATCCTGAATCATGTAGGGCTTGAGAAGCCCACAGTGCTGCCTTACAGTTGAGAAGGTACCCCAGCTAATTAATACATATGTGCACTCAATGATAGTAACCACTACTTTCTTTTAAAATTGAATATGATCAGAAGTCAGGTGCATCATAATCAGAAAACCATAAGCAGTCCTTCCTCACTAAGCGCAAAATTTTATTGAAACTATAAGCTACTTAGGGACAACCTTATTCCACCCTACTGAGTCTCTGAAAAATGGTCAGTTGGTCAAATGTTATAATTCACTTTCATCTTTATTTTAATACTAAGTTGCATAAATCTGGATGGAGGAGGACCACCCACCTATCTCCTGCAGTAAACCTCTGCAGCATCAATGAGTCTTTTTTCTGGGATGCAACCTGGGTAAAATGTTTGGACTTGGATGCCTTGCATGAAGTCTAGGTGCTTGAATGGTGAAAAAGAATTTGAACTTAATTAAATCGTTATGAAATGAAGTTTTCCCTACCGTCCATGAGGAAAGGACTTTCCATGAAAAACCTAGGTTCCTAGGGTTGGGAAGAAGCAAAGAGACAGTAGGGAAGACAGCTCAATTGTGTGCTGTGATGGCTTCCTAAAAACACAAAGTCATCCGCAAGGGGATTGACTCAAACACTGTAAAAAATACCGGTCCTTCGGTGATTCCTTCTTTATTTTAAGGGTAAAGATGGGTAGGTTGAGTGAGCAGCCTAGAGCATGGAACTGATAAGAGAATGAAGGGGAAAAATTAGAAAGTAATGAGGGCTGTAGGGCTACAGGGATGGACTGTGATTTATGGCCAATGTGAGGGAATTGGGAAGCAGACTGAAGTGAGATTATTCGCAAATTATGGGGAATATATTGGATTGATCAGGCCATGGGCAGTCACTTAGCGAGTTACGTTAGGCAGGCTAGGGTCACACCACTTATCCATTGCTGTCTAAGTTGTCAGGCTGAGGGTTGAGGCCCTAGCCTCAAGGCCTATGGGTGACACTATTACCGTGGTCAGGTCAGACCATAGATATAAACCAGAATGTCCAGACAAGGCACTGGCATTTTCTGTGTCAAATCTGGGCTCAGGCAGGAAACCAAGAAGAACACACATGAGTGTTTTTACTAGAACAAGTCCAACAGGAAGTAGGAGGGGTTTTATAGTTCCCCTGTCAGGGGCTAACAGTTCCCATAGGTTCCTCCTGGTCACTTGACTCCTCGTCAATAGCCTCATGGGAGGAACAAGGCCAGGCAGGGACTGGTGTCTCACTAGCTCCTTTGTGGTGTTATGGACTTTACCTCTACCTGCTGGTTTGGCATCATTGGATTTGAATCCTAGTGGTCCTAACATATCTAAACATGGTTCTCACATTGTGGGATTAGACATATGGAGAAGATCATGCTGTGGAGCTGTGGGAAGATTGGGTCAAGACCTAAAGATGGGACTGGGGAGACTGAATTAGCAAGGAGAGGAGGGATTGAATGTGATATTTTGAGCTGAAGAGGTGCATGGATAAGGCAGGACTGAGAAAAGAGCTAAGGGGAGGAAAAGGAAAAAGTGTAATGCAGACTCTCAGTGTAGGAACAGTTACTCCCTTTGCCCCCTTAAAAAATAGCATGGAGGCCCAATGTCCAAGCAAGCAGACATCCATACTCATTGCCATGCAACAAATCACAAAAACATAGTAGTATGGGTGAGACCAAGACAGAAAGATCATGGAAACTATTTGAGCTGAATACACATGACTCCGAGGCCACTGAAACATACTAATTAGTATGCTCCAGCAGACTTTTCCCTGGATTAATCAAGTCTAATCCACACGCATCGGTGTAGACATCCAGCATGTGTATAGGTGCCCAGTGCATAGGGTTATGAAGTCAGACGCTGAGAGTAGCTAACAGGCTGCACAATTGCCAAAGAAAGGATAGATTTTTTAGTGGAACAACAGGACAATTAAAAAGGAGAGGATGATTAACACCTGTGGCATGATAAGAACAAGAAGCAGCAGCCATTTTACAGCATCTGCATGCTTTTATTTTGGGCAGAATATCATTCCTCCTGCCTCCTCCCCTCCTGCTTAAGCCACACAAGTTAACTTGGAAAGGTTAATTTTGGGGGAAAGCTGCATGCTGTATCCAGATATATTCAATATTAAAAGGATCGAGCAGAATTGTCTCTTTTTAAGACATTGTTGTTGGGGGTGATAGCAGTGGAAGGCATGCCTACCTTTTACCTTATAGACTAGCCCACCATTTACGATGTGAATTCTATGATATTTAACCTATGATATAACCTGTGAGGGGCTTCTGCACCATGAGCCATTTTTTGGAAGTCAGAGAGTACATGGTTCATTAAGATGGATGCTTACTGGTGCATGTAAGAAAGAAGAGAATTCAGAGAAATGTCAACATACATTTAGTTTGATAGACATTGGTTTTTATTTTATTTTTAAGACAAAGAGGCTACTAATAACAAAATAATCAGAAAGTGAAAAAGACAAAAGATTACACTACCCAAGTAATCCATCTGACCAGAAATGTAAAGAGCATCTTTAGGCATCATCTGGCCAACCTATTAAGGGCAGCTTTAAATTAGGTTCCATAAGGGTTGGTGAACAAAACCCTCCAGTAACAGAGCAGTCTGTTAGGGAGAGGGCCTATAGAAGAAGCTTAACTCAGGGAAAGGGTCAGAGAGCCACAGAACAGCAGTAAAGGATGCAAGAGGGAAACAGTAATCTAAAATGCAAAATACTTTCAACATGTTTGCAACTGTGAGGAGCATGGGGAAAGCAAATATTGAGTTGGAAGTTATAGGCTGCAAAGACAACTATTATTTGCTTGGCATCACAGGGCACCTATACATATGATGGACTTCTGGTCCAAGGCATACTAATTAGCGTGCTAATTAGTGTGTTCCAGCAACCTCTACATCATGTGTATTCAGTGTATCCACATTTCAAAATGGTGGCAAATGAGCTTTAGTTAAAGTGCTTCCACCACCATTTTGAAGCGCAGGATGCTGAATACACAGGACACTGCAGGCACTTTAATTAGAATGGCTCTCAGAGCTGCTCTAATGAAAGCCCCATCCCAGAGCATGTGTACAGACATGCACAGAGACCTGGTTGACTCTTATGACTTGAACACCAACACTTCTTCATCAGTTCTATGAGTTCAGATCCATGCACTGGGCCCAACCAGTTCTAACTGAGCAAATTAAGACAACCAGTCCCTGAAACTAAAGGAAAGTGGCTACAGACACCCAAGCCCTGGAAAGCATGCACCAAACCCTACAGATTGTATGGACAAAGACTTTGGTGTTTGATCCCAACTGCTTCACATGCCTTGATTCTTTGCTTCTCTTGAACTCCAACTTTCACTCCTGGCTCTTGTTTCCTGGTTTACCCTAAAATCTGATGTTGACTTCTGGTTTACTGTGAACCCTAGCTTCAATCCCAAGCACTACAGGAATGCAGTCTCAGCATTTCACTCTACTAATCTGGTGACCTTCCCCTAGCAGGTTTAGGAGGAAGAATGTAGCAGATTGGAATGTATTTGGGTGAAGAGAAAAGGTGAAAGGTTTAGTGGTTGGGATTTATTATAAACTGCCACATCAGGAAGGAGAGGTAGATGAGGCACTCTTTGAAGAGTCAAAATTATAACAAACAAACAAACAAATTAATTAAGTACTGATAGGAGACTTCATGGGGTTTTTTTTTGGGGGGGGGAGGGGATATCTGCTGGAAGATTAATATAGGTAAACTATGATGACATGCAAATACCTTACTGTTCCAGAGAATTGAGGCTATAACTAAGGGATCTTCTACTTTGGATATTGTCCTGACTGATAAGGGAGTATGTGCTGGTGATTGGAAACTTGGGAGGAAGTGGCCCCTTCACATAATAGTTTTCTTTTACCATCCATCCTTTCCTTGAAGGCAGATTTCATATCCTTATTCTGTAGATCTTATTCTGTAGATCAGTGGGTTCAGCCTGGGTGTGACCATGGTCTAAAACACAGAGACCACTTTGCCTATGTCCACAGACAAGTTGGAGGCAGAGCATAGATAAAAAGATGAAGCTAGGACCAGAGAACAGCAAGGTAGTGAGAAAATGGGAGGCATGAGGAGAAGGCTTTGAGTGTGACCTGAGCTGAGTGGAATTTCATGACATTGGACACTACAAGTTCATGATGTGCTAATCAATGAGAAGCAGCTGCCCCCTACCAGCCCTCATACCAGAAAAAATGAGCACCCTCTTGCAGCTGGTGTCTGTAGAGGCTAATTTAACCAAAGAGGAGTCTCACAGAAGAAGTGTTCATGTTAGGTCCACAGAAAAGTAGGAAAGCTGTCAGGAGGGTATTTATAGTTGAATAGACACAACCACAAATTCACATAGCAATGGCAGAGTGACATAAGACCTGTTGTCCATGATGGTTGCATAATTCAAGAAGAAGCATATTGTCACATAGCTATCAAAGGCCATCACAGCTAGAAGCAAAGATTCAGCAGCAGAAAAAAAAAAAACAATACAAAAGTACAGCTTGAATTTTGGAAAGAGAATAGATGTAATCCTGGCAAACAGTTTCCCCAGAATATTGTAGATAGTTGCTGAAGAATTCAAAATATGCAAGAGAGACAAAATTGCCTAAGATACTCCAGTGAGGCCTAGATGGAACCAAGACGAACACATTTGCAACTAATAAAAGGAAACACATTTTCACATATGGCATAAGCTAATCTGAAGCTTTTTAAGTGATGATGAGTTAGCCTGATATCTATGGTTGGTTGATGCTGTCATATGGTATATTTTAAAACAAGCATATCCAATAGCAAGCACTTCTCTTTGAAATCTGTTGTAAGTATTGGGTGGTGGGAAGTCTGATCTAATGGTTAGGCCACTAGGAAAGGGCAGGAGGTGAACCATAGCCCAAGTCAGGGATCATAAATCAGGGACCAGATCCAAAGGGAAATCCAGGGGTAGAGTCTAATTACAGGCTGAGTTAAAGTTCAAGAGTCAGAAAATATTTCTAAATTCAGGATGAGCTAGAAGGTCAGAACTGAAGTCAAGGTAAACCAAGAGTCAGAAACCAAGATACCAGATCTAAGAGGGAAATCCAGAGGCATAGTCCAAAACACTGGCCTCATCAGAGAGCCAGGAATACAGGGCAAGACAGCCTTACCAAAACAAACCTTCATAAAAATTGTTGAGCAGCCTGCAGTCTGCTGCCATAGGCAGAACTAAATGGGGAAGCTTCTCTCCCCAGCAGAGAATCAGGAGGCCCAGACAGTAGCCAGCTGGTTCATTAGCTGGGGTAGGGCAGCCAATGAGGGTCCCTAGGGAGGTGTGGCCAACTAGGGAATTAACTCAGGCTAGGCTGCTTGCTAGGGCTCATGACACCTGTGTGTCCAATGGCACCTCTCTAAAAGTAAAAAAAAAAAAAAAAAAAGTAATGGGAAATGATAAAATGAAGAATATCTGTTGAGACTTCATATTGCTTCTGGATTGACCAGAGGAAGCTTGAGAAACAGACATTGTATTGATTCAGAAGGCCTCAGAATTATACCAGCAAACAATTTTATCAGAGATCTCATCTGCCCATGAGTAACAAGAAGCCCCTTCCTGCCTGCACTCCTCCCTCCCCCATTTTGTGCATTTATGTTTCCTTCTAAGTATTGGCAGAGACCTAGAATACTAATTGTATGCAAGCGGCAAGCCTTAGAGCAAGCCAGAAAGCTAAGTGGCTTTCTGTAGCAGAAACCTATAAACTACATCTACGTATCAATTGAGCTAAGTGTCACTAAAGAAAACAAAAGAACTACAATAACCACTTCAAAGAAAAGCCTGTAAGAGACAAGAAAAGCCAAGGTACATTGAAAACATGATGATAAATATATCTTGGTGAACACATTCCCCTTTTGATTAAAATCTATTTCCCAAAGCAGACTTCTCATATCTGTCTAAAGTTTTATGCTAAATCAGTCTATGTGACTGCATCTACCCTAGCTCACTTGCTGTCCCCAGTGGCCTTTGATCCTCACTCCCTCACACTACATTTTTATATATTAGTAACAGTGCATTTTTATATTTCATCTGCCTCATCTTTGCCCTGGCATTCTGTATTTTATACCTTTTAACTTTTAATGAATGCATTCTTTAACGTAATCAATGGGTAAGGAAACACCCTTGGCTGAACAAGGAATTGTTGGACCTCATTGAACTAAAAAAAAGTAGCCTACTCCAGTTGGAAAATGGGAAGCATCATCAAAGAAGACTACTCAGCACTCTGCCACACCTATAGGGAATGGTTCAGAAAAGCCAAGGCACAAACCAAACTCAGGTTAGCTATAGGGTTCAAGGACAACAAAAACTCCTTCTTTAGATATGTGGAAAGTTGAAAAAAGAACAAAGATAGCATTGGGCCTCTGCGAGATCAAACAGGGCAGCTGACATCTGATGCCCAAGAAAAGGCCAATCTCCTAAATGACTTTTTCACATTGGTTTTTCATCCTCCCAAGGGGATCACACTGTCAGAAAGGACATGAACCAGCCTGGGAGTGGGTGATGGGCCCAAAACTGAAGTGGATCAAGTAAGGGAACACTTTGAGAAACTGGACATTGACAAGGTCGCGGGCCCAGATGGAATGCACCCAAGAGTCTTGAAGGAGCTGGCAGACATTATTGTGCCCCCCTTGGCAAAGATATTTGAAAATTTGTGGCACTCAGGCAAGGTCCCAGGAGACTGGAAAAGAGTCAACGTGGTTCCTATCTTCAAGAAAGGGAGGAGGGATGACCTGGGGAATTATAGACCAATCAGTCTTATGTCCATCCCTGGCAAAATTGTCAAAAATTCTTTGAGAACATTGTCAAGGGATCCATTAACACCAGACTAATGGAAGGCAAGCTTTTGAAGACCAGCCAACATGGCTCTGTGCCTGGCAGGTCTTGCCTGATCAACCTCATCTCCTTCTATGACCAGATAATGCAAGCCCTAAACAAAGGAGATGATGTAGATTTCATATATCTGGATTTCAAGAAAGCCTTTGACCTAGTTCCCCATGATGTCCTCATGGCTAAACTGGGGAACCGTGGCCTTGATCATCTTACGGTCTGATGGCTAGGTAACTGGCCATGGGGTTGGACCCAAAGAGTACTATTTGACAGGAGCAAATCAACATGGCACAGGGTGACCAATGGAGTCCCTGAGGGCTTGGTACTTGGGCCGGTACTCTTTAACATCTTCATTAATGATCTGGAGTTAGGAGTCAGATGCAAATTGGCAATGTTCATGAATGACACCAAATTATGGGGGAGTGCAGTCACACCGCAGGACAGGCTGGGGATGCAAACCAGTTTGGACACGCTCTCAAGGTGGGCTGACCAAAGCCCGATGGCCTTCAATGTAGCGAATTAGTAGGAAAAACCCTAAACGTACTTACAAGCTTGGCAGTGCTACGCTTGCTATCACTGCGACCAAAAGAGACTTGGGGTTCCTGATTGACCACAAGATGAATATGAGTCACTAATGCGATGTTGTGGCTGGCAAAGCAAACCAAACTCTGGCATGCATCTACTGATGCATCTCAAGCAAAACCAAGGATGTCATCCTCCCACTTTACTCAACCTTAGTGAGGCTGCAGCTGGAGTGTTGCATCCAGTTTTGGGCCCCCCACTTCAGGAGGGATGTGTAAAAGCTTGAGAGAGTCCAGAGAAGAGCCACTCATAAGATTCAAGGCCTGGAGGGCAGGCCGTATGAGGCGAGGCTGAGGGATTTGGGACGCTTCAGTCTGGAAAAGAGAAGGCTCAGGGGGGACTTGGTAGCAGCCTACAATTAGATAAAAGGGGTACATCAGGACCTAGGAGAACAGCTGTTCACCAGAGCTCCCCAAGGGATAACAAGGTCTAATGGCCATAAACTCCAGGAAGGCGAATTTAGACTAGACAGAAGGAAAAAGTTCTTTACAGTGCACGTGTTCAGGGTCTGAAATAGACTCCTTCCAGAAGTGCTGTAACCACCTACTCTGGACTCTTTCAAAAAAATCTGGATATTTTCCTTGCTGGGATCACTTGATCCCAACCTACTTCCTTCCTATGGTGGTGGTGGGGGAGGACTTGGGGGGCTGGACTCAATCTCCTGAGGTCCCTTCCAGCCCCTAATGTCTTTGAAATCTATTAAACTTATTAAAATTTCACACAATGATATGCCAAGCAATACTAGCCACCTGCAAAATATGTATTCTTAGAATTAAAGAAGAATCCTGACCTATCTTTGCAAATGCAAGTGTTTCAGAACACCTTTCCAAAGGAAGTCCCTAATTCAGTGGAAGTCTAGATCCCCAATGGGCATGAAGTATTACTCTCAGGGGACTTAACTATCTTCTACCACATCTTATACGAAGTGAAAAAGTAATTGGTTAGCTCTCAGGCATCTGTATCAGACACTGCTTTTTGCAGGACTGAATTGAAATCGGCATGCAGGGCCTGGATGCATTTTATTTCCATTCATCCTATTTTTACCACTTTGTGGTGCCACTTTTTGGCTGGAGAACTAGTGGCTGCGCAATGATCTATTCATTTCAGCATATGTGGCTCAAGTATATATAACAGTAGCTTATCATTCTGACTCGTGTACATTCTCTCTGTCTTCACATGGGTATGTTTTCCATTTTTTTATCACAATTGAGATTCCAATCAGGACTTCAGGATAATTGCCTTCAACAGGTAATATTTGGCTTAATTGATATAGACAACTAGTGTAGCTCCAACCAGCTTGTAGCTTAGCATATAGGTGCTATAAAGTGAAGAGATATAGAAATTAAGATGAAAATATGCTTCAGGAAGTTATAATTCATAGTACTCCTGAGGAGAGTTAGTAGTGAAATCAAAATCCATGTCAGCTAAGAACTTTTTACTCAGTCTGTATATTAATTTGAAAATGTTTTACTGGAGATTTTTCCTTTGTAAATGTCTCTTCCTGAAATAAACTCAGGGACTGCCTTTGAAGACAACTTTTGGCTTACCTGGATTATTATGTGAGTGGCAATCTAACCACAAATGTGTTTTTTATTGTCATTCTTTCTGATGGGACCAAAACCCAAGGTCCATCTATTTAACTTTCTATTCAAAGGCTAAGTAAAAGCATAGTCAGATATGTAGTTGCATCTATACCATTTATCCAACCCATGATTAAATTTTATTTTAGAATGAGTTTTATCCTGCCACTGATTCTTTCAAAAACTGATTAAGATTAGGCAATGCTACTGAGATTCAAGTGGCATGATATTTTTAGCATAAACATAAACTTAAATATTAAGAGAATACAAATCTGTTTATACTACAGTTATTGTTCTGACAGTATTATGTGTAGACATACCTCTTTCAACCTTTCACTAGCTATTTATGGTACTGCTAATAATGTAGATATTTCAGAACAGAGTTTAGCACTGGCTGCAAAAATTGCCATCTACATGCAGCTGGTATGGACATACCAAATATCTGTGATTAATATGAATAGATAAGGTGGGAAACATAAATCCTTCTTTTAAATGATACAGAAAACAAGCTAAATAGTCCAGAGTATTATGTTGTGCTGAAGTTGTAATTTCCTTCCATCCCAGTACAAGTTTCAGCTCTACCTTATACTTCATTCTGAAATCCTGAGGACTACTGAAGGATCATAATGTCACTTAGTCCTAACCAAGTTGTCTGTCTGAATTGTACTATACATTAATGGATGTAAAAAGAGAATATAAAGTTGGTTATATATGAGCATAAAAGAAAGACAAAATGAAGGAAAAGAAATCCTAAAAGGCTGGAGGAGCTAATGTAAAATATTTAATATACATCAACCAAGTCATAATGTCCCCAGCACTTATTTCCATTGTCTCAAAAACTGACTGGCTTGGGTTATGCATTTAAGATAATACTACTCATGTAAAACTAGTGTAAAATACCAGGAGTGGAAAAGAGAAAAGGGGCAATGCTGACACAAGAATACATGCATGTGAGTTGGCTTGAAATATATATAAAATTAAAACCCAATTCACTTTACATGTTTTTTTTTTTTCTTTCCCAGGAGCATAGTTAGAACAGTAGTCCAGGGAGCATGAGACCCAGATTTTAGGGTCCCTTCATCTAATGGGAATTTGAGCCTGCATTTCTTGCTTTCAAGCAAAAGGCATTATTTATGAGTCCATAAGCTAGGCATTACCAAGATCTCCTTTTCAGGCTGCCCCTTCAGACTGACCCACTAGGCAACCAAGAAAGGGAGATCCATACAGTCAGGAGGAAGCATACAAGGTAGGGTTGTTGTAGTTCAATATGCTGAATATTTCTCTTGGAAGCAGCAGACCTCAAGCTGTAGCCCAGGACCCTGCTCACAGAAATGCAGAAGTCTTACTAAAGTTGCCTTTTTTACCCATTGAAAGTTAAATGAAAGTTGCAGTGGGACAGGTTCAGGAGGAGAGTTCTGGTTAATACCTAAATTACGGTTTGGCATTTTGCTAAATCCTGGATCCCCTGCTTTGGGAGTATGTGCCACAATCATTAAGCTATCGTACCTGCCTCTGTTTTACTTATAGCACTAGGCACACAAAATGATTATCTTTGCCTAGATTATCAAAAACTGTGCAGAAGTACCAAAACCTACAACAATGAGGCTACATCCCCCTAATCATGTACATTAAAGTAGAATTTATTTCTTAGTCATCTAACGTTTATAGTAATAAGGAGCTTAATGAGCTTCTGAAATAAATTATGGTAGCCTGTGACAACAGGATCAGGATTTGATTCCAGAAATAAGTCTCTCCCAGTCCTATGCTCCTATACAACCTTCCTCACTGAATTCTTAGTGAGCTTGGCTAAGGAAAGACCAAATAAGAACCTATGTTCTAAAGCTAGGACTATGAAAGAGGTAAGGGAATTACATGACAAAAAATCTCATTTCCCCACCCTAAGTCCTACTGTTCTTTCTTCTTGCTTACTCAGCTGAAGGTTATAGTAACTTCACCGAGAGTTGAGCTATGTTAAGTTTTGTGTAAATATGAGATACAGGTTCCGAGATCCTTACAACATAGCTATGCCATCAAAACTGGGAGCGTAGAGTTAAGGATCCTTGAAACCCGCTATGCGTCCGGGAGTGTATAAAGATCATGTGCTCCAGTGAATATACCTATGCTAGCTGTACTAACAGAAGAGTGTTTTTGTTGGCTTGGTTTATATCATCCAGTGTAGTGTTATGGCTAATCAGGGAGAAAAAAAAGGCCTTGTGTCAATGTGTGTGATACATCACTACTCAGTGTGTATGTTGTGGGGGAGGTCTGAGAGACCATAGGTCTGCCTGTATAACTAGTATAACTGAGGCTGTTCTATATTATGCACAAGCCTAGTCCTGTGTATTTTGGTTGTTTGTGGTCTTTGTATGTAGAACAATGACTGGTGAAAATCAAACACCCTGTTGATTTAACTTGATTTAGTATTTTCACTGTTGAATCATTATACTGGTCTTTCCTTGATTATTGCCTAATGATTCGGGCATTCATTTGAGAAGAGAGAAACTACAATTCAGGAAGGCAAGCCAATTAAGCCCAACTTTCTGAAGTTGATCCTGAGTTATCCTAGGGTTCCTTCTCTCTGTCCTGTTCCCTCCCCCTGTTCCCCTTAAAATGTTATCAAGATTTTTTTTTCTAAATTAAAACACATTTTGAGTCTTCATAGTCTTCAAACTTTTGGTCTTCAGGATGGCTCTAATATGCTAGAAATCTATGAGTTAAATCCTTGCTGTGTATATACCAAGATGTAACCTAAACTTTTTATTTACAAAATAGACACAGTACTATTGTGCATCAATTGTTTTATGATTATTTTTCTAGATATAAGCACGGAACATGCATGGATATGGAAAACATGACAGGTGTGACAGAGTTCATCTTGGTGGGGTTCCCAAATATCTTTGAGGTAGAAATAATCCTCTTCGTTATCTTTTTCCTTATCTACTTAGTGACTGTATTAGGAAACAGCCTCATCATTCTGCTGATATGTATTGATCACCGTCTCCATTCCCCCATGTACTATTTCCTTAGTAACTTGTCGTTCATTGAGATCTTCATGACTTCTGCTGTGGTTCCTAAAATGTTGGCCAACTTCCTCTCAGAAAAGAAAACCATCTCCTTTGCTGGATGCTTTAGTCAGAGCTATTTTTATTTCCTCATGGGCACAACAGAGTTCATCCTTTTTGCTGTCATGTCCAATGACCGGTACATCGCCGTATGCAGCCCATTAAGGTACTCTACCATAATGACTGAAAAAATATGCATTCAACTTGTCATTGGCTCCTGGGTCGGAGGTTTCTTCATGGTATTATCATCATTGATCTTGAAAACTAGATTGCCATACTGTGGCCCCAATGTGATCAACCACTATTTCTGTGACAGTGCCCCTTTGCTGCACCTGGCTTGTGCTGATATCCGCTTTATTGAGTTCACTGACTTTGTGGTGTCTCTGGTTCTTCTTCTTGGCTCCCTGTCATTGACTGTGGTTTCCTACATCTACATAATCTCCACTATACTTAAGATCCCATCTGCACAAGGGAGACAGAAAGCATTTGCCACCTGTGCCTCTCATTTCACTGTTGTTTCAATAGGATTTGGTATCACCATGTTTGTCTATGTCAGACCTTCACAGACTGATTTCATGAAGTTCAACAAAGTTCTCTCTGTTCTGTCTAGCATAATGACACCCTTCCTAAACCCATTCATCTTCAGCCTAAGGAATGAGCAAATGAAAGAGGCCATAAGAGATGCTCTGAAGAAGTACTTGGCGATGACCAAAAAGGCAATGAATTAATGACTGCTGTTGTCATTGGTGATATATATGTCCTTACAAAATTTGAAATGAGGCCATTTCCTCTTACATGCTCTGGGGGCAATTCACCTCCTAGGTACAGTAGTGTGAATCAAGAATCTGCATAGCTTGCCAGTTGGCAATTTTTCAACTCATAAACCAGGATGCTCATAAACCAGGATATTTCAAAATGGTCTATATAGCAATATTACAAATGGACTGAAAGAAGAGGTAACAGATATGCAAGTCTCAACTAATTCTACCAGCACAGTACTCTGAGGAGGTAATGAAAAAGCTGTCCTTTCCAGCCTGCCTCCTTGTTAGCTCTTGGGATGGAAACTAAAATGTCTTCCAGAAAAATGGGTCTGAGGTGTCCAGAAACTCAGGACTTCATTTCTGCTAGTCACAAGCCAGGCATGAAGCCCAAGGCTTCTGATGTAATTTTATACAACACAAAGATATAAGATGAACAACTACCACCTCAAGCTTCATGAACTCATGGCATTATAGCATTTAGTCCACAATTCCACCATTTTCCTCATCTGCAAGATGGCTCTCCTGTTCAAGGTAATTTGTTGGAACTATGTAAGAAGCCACAGTAACTGAAGCTGTGAGTGCTTATAACTATTGGGTACCCAAGAATACATGCATAATACAAACTGGCTCTGTAACATAGTGGCTATGTAATAGCATCATGGTGTCCTCCTTTGAATTTAAGTACCATATTCACTAGGCAACATTTTCCCTACCGAGACCCATTTGCAAAGATCCATGGCCTGTCCTGATCCATACCCCTCTGGCACTGCCAGTGCCTAACCCCCAGTCCCCTGCTTCTGCCTCCCACCCCCCCGGCCATGCTGCTATCCTTCACTCCTGATGTCCCTCACTCCCCTGCCCCCACCCCCAGGCCATGCTGATGACACACAACCCCTGCCAGAGGGGCCCCCAGCTGTCCCCATCCCACTCAAATTGAAGTGCAGTGGGTCCAGCTCATGCATACAGTAGCAGAGAAAGTCCAGCCCCAGTACAGGCTGGCGGGAGGAAGAAAAGAGACCTGTTACACCCCCCTCCACCCTCTTGTGCTGAGGCTGCTCTGCCATACCAGGCAGCCTGGTCATGGTCCCTCCCTTCCCCTGAGTAGCATCTCCCAGCCACCCAACCTCCATGAGCACGGGTACCAGCCCTGGTGCTGCCAGCCTAGCCATACAGATCTCCTCCATCTCCTTCCCCCATTAGAAGGGGCAGGTGCCTTCCAGCCACCCCTCTGCCCTGCTGTAGCTTGTGACCCTTTGAAATATTCTTGTGACCCGGTTTTAGGTCATGACCCACAGATTGAGAAATTCTGCACTAGGCTATAGGGTCTAGTCCTCATATAGAAAGCTGTCCTATGTTGCCTCTTGTCAAACAGGAAATAGTACTCAGGATTCCTATGTCTGGAGTGAATGCTTGAACCATTATGTTCTTTGGCAAACGGCGAGTAACATCATTCCCATAAAAGTAAGCATTCTGAACTTCTCCTACTGGTCAAATGGGTGCTGACCCTCACAAGTGGAACTAGGTGCTGTGAATTGCATAAAACTGAAGTACAAGCTGAACTGAAGTACAAATTGAATCAATGCACACTCTTCTGCTATGTATTTCATATATGAAGCCTGGATCATTCTTTGGAGGTACCTGTCTGTACCAGTTCTCTCTAGAGAGCATCTTCTGCCTACACTTACTCATTCTTTGAAGATGGCTAAACCTATGCATTGAGTGTACAATGTTCTAGGCACTTGAGCCCGATCAAACTGAAACACTTGTGAGCCAAGAAACCTAGGACCATTGCCTATTCTACCTATTAGATGCCCAAATGGACTTGGTGCCAAGTCCACTCTGCTTGAGACCCTTATTTATTCAAATGAAGATGGGACTTCTCACTTATTTTTTGTAACTTAATCCAATTTCACTTCTAAATCACCTAAGTTGTGCTTAGGCACCAAATACAATCCTATTCCATCCCACTCAAGACTCTGGCGTGATTCAGGGGCTAGGACCAACAATCAGCTGATTGTTGGTCCCAGCCCCAGCTCCACACAAAACTGGTGTGAGATTCCAGTGAGGTGCTGGGTTTGGGACTGAGAATCAGAAAGCTGTGCTTGCATTATCTCCATGGAGTAGTATGACACTAGCTGAACATGTGTTACTCATTGCAGTCTTGAGATGCTCCTCTCACAAAAAGTCTTAACGTTGCTATGACACAATCACATTTATCACATCTTACTGTGTGAACATGTCAACAGTAGCATTTTAAGTGCAGTTAAAAGTTCTAAGTGTAAAATATGACATGTCCCTTAGACCCGTTCACCCAGAGATGGGTTGAACCTGCCATTCCTGTTTCCTAAATCTCAGGACATGAGCAGTTCCTGAGCCCTTTCCAGCTCTTCTCTTGGATCTCTTCTACTGAATTGTGCATTTACTAGTTATTGGAATAAATAAACAAACAGTACTGGAGGAAAAGTACTGGCCTCTCCTTTCATGTACAATTGCCATCTCAGTGGGATTCATGATCTCCACCTCGTATTTTGTTTCCTAGCCTCAATATTTCCCTTCCTTGACTTCCCAGTGGGTCAGCTTCAAGGGGGTTGCTGGAGAGAGGTCTGGACAATGTCTGGCCTATAGCCTGATGGTTAGAGCAACTAAGCAATTCAGTTTCCAACCTGCTCTCCATGGGGCAGTTCTGGAAGCTGTATCTCTTGCTCTCTGGGCAAGTGTCCTTCTACCAGGATACTAGAATAAAGGTTGGGAAGGTTTCCCCATTTTTCCCCTGCTATGTGAAACAACATACTAAAATTGTAAGTGCTAAAAACCACAGATGTCTGACAATGACTGTCTAGGCACACTGAGCGAACAGGGATTTAGTGCCAAATCACACAATGCAGAGAACAAACAGGACCTAGTCCTGTTTTCCAGTAACTCTCCCCATGTTTGCATTTACATTTTTTTTCAGAGACTCACAGTGGAATAGGATTGTACATCAATGCCTAAGTATGGCTTATATTTTTTATTAAACAAACTAGACAGTTGCAAAAAATGTGTAGGTGGTCTAATAAAAGATATCACCTTTACCACACTGACTTCTTTTACTTTTAGACCAACATGGTTACAACATTTATCCTTAAGTATTGCTTAGGTGCCTTGAAAATGAAACAAGATTTGGCTACTACATTTTAGGCCTTGGATCATGAAATGTAGGTGCCTCCAAAACCACATTGGATCTGGTCCCTCCTCATAAATTTAAGAGCCCTTTGTGGTTAGTATTTCCATTCAATTAATGCATTTAGACACTGCAATAAAGTAAAGTCTCAGTCTTCTTTATGATATGTCTGATAGTATAAGAATGATGTTCTAGTTAAGATGATCCAGAAATTATGCAAGAGTAAAGGATTTCTTAAGGTGAAACATTTTATTGGACCAAATATTCAGTTGGGATAAAATATACACATTTAGCTCTTTAAACATTAACATCAACTGTCATATTCTTACTGGGTTGTTTTTTTTTGGGGGGGGGGGGTTCGGTGGGGAGGGGGTTGGGTTTTTTGTTTGTTTGGGGTTTTTTTGCTTGGGTTTTTATCTCCTTACATTCTCTCCAGTTTTTCATGATCCTTTCTTAACCATAGAAATCAAATCTAGAGAGACTCTTATACCAGAATCACTTGTGTAATAAGCAGTGGATATCACCTCCCTACTTCTTATCTCCCTATTTATCCATTTTCTCTCTTGTTTCTCCCATTAGATGGCAGGCAAAAAAAAAAAAAAGTACTCAGAGGAAAGGGCTGTCCTGGTGTCAGGGTAGGATGTGATGGATTTGGGGCTGCACAGGGGTTAGTGAATTTGTACTGGGAAAGAATGAAGCTGCACTGGGCAGAAAGAAGGGGTTGAGATGGTGCAGATATCATGGAGATAAAATCATGAAGCTTATTTTATGGCAAAGAGATCACTAAGATCTTGGCTCTTCAGGCAAAAAGGTTTTATTGGTGATTACGAGAAAGAAGAGAACATAGTTTTACTCTGACTTCAGGCTGAGCATAGAGAACTGAGCACTTGGAGGAACAATTAAAAGTGAAGAAAGAACAAGAAATCTCCCTCCTTTGCCCTTCCTCCCCCACTCCCCATTCTAATGGGTAGAAGAATCCAGTTTTGCATTTGGCCACTAATGTGTGCTCCCGTCCCCCCCTAAGTCACAGGGACATTGCACGACATTGTGCAATAAGGCCTATAAAATATTCTGCATACATAATGTTTTCAGATATTCAGTTTAGTATGAAGCACATTCTCTGATACAACCACCAGACCGGACTAAAGCTAACAGCAAAACCACATGCCCCTAAATCAGGTTTCCTTGCTCAATACCAATCAATAAATAAATGCATTTACATAAAACCCACAACACCCAGAACCCCATGTTTCTTCTGTTTCTAGGGCAATCTTATGTCCAGCTCTTCCTGCTTATCCTTCTTGTATCAATCCCAGTCAGTTTAGCTAAGAGAAGCCCAAACCTGTTAAGTCTGCATGACTGTTATGAATAAAGCAACAGAAAATGAAATATCCCATGAAATTATTAATGATTCCAATGTCACCCCAGACATAGGAGGGGTAGGTGTGAGTCATGGGTTACACAGCTGGGCCTGGGGACAGGATAGAGACTTGACAAACAAAATGGAAATTTGATATGACTTAAGCTAACTTACATATGTAGGCCTAAATCATATAGTACCAGTAAAACAGTAATATAGAACAGTACATATCAATATAAACATAATCATTATATAATATAAAGAAGGAGAAAAAACAAAACAAATACAACTTGCTACCAAAATAAAATGCTGAAGCTTATCTTACGTCTTAGTTCACTTATACTTATCTATAGGGAATAGAGCGGGAGAGGAAAAGTCAGAAATGGTTGGGGAAAGGGAGGGAATGCATTTAAAAAAACAAACAAACAGAATAACTGGGGGTTTTGCTACAGAAGGAAGGTTGGTTGATCACAGACTCAGCATTAAATGAACAAGGTGATGCAGTCACAAAACATGCTACTGTAACTTCTGGTTGCATAAAATCACAGCATTATGTGCAAGAAGTGTTAATACTACTCCGAGTGCTGATTAAGCCTCTTCTAGAATACTTTGTGCTGTTGTAGGCTCCATGTTTTAGGTATAATGTGGTGAAGGTAGAGAGGGTCCAAAGGGGGATGCGAAAAAAGATAAGGTGTTGGAAGACAAGCCATAGGGGGAGAGCTCAAGATGACACTGAGGGTCCTTTAATTAGAGCTGCTCTCAGAGATTCTCTCAAACAGGTTGGAGCTATAAAAATAAAGTATCTTCAAGAAGTCTTGGCTGGGATTATACACTTGTGCGTGACTCTGCTTTAAGCAGGGGGTTGGACTAGATGACCTCCTCAGGTCCCTTCCAACCCTCATTTTCTATGATACAGAAGTGCAATATCCAAATACACATGTTTACAAAGTATCTGTAGGTTGTTCTAATATTCCTGATGCACAAGAGGAAATTTCAGCCCAGCCAATATTGTTAAAGTCCATTAGAAAATATACCTCCCCCAAAGAATCCTAACTTGTATCTCCTCAAACAGATATCCTTTTCCTTATCATCAGCATCTCTGAGCATACCCCTGGGTTTTTAGTCCATAACTTTTTAATTTCTTTTCAAATTTTGTGAATGCAGTATTCACAAAAGGTCCATTGGCTATGATATCAGAATTGGCTGTCCTCAAATGAGTGAGGAATACCTTGGGCAGGCACATGTCTTATCTGTTTACTGCTCTGCTGACCAGCAGCAGAAGCTGCCTGGCTCCATGAGACAGAGCACCCCTTTTATACATGATCCCTAAACTCAGACACAAGGACAAATGTCCTAGTGGACTCCAAGATGAACATGAGTCGGCAGTGTGACTAAGCCATCAGAAAAGCTAATGGCACTTTATCGTGCATCAGCAGATGCATGACAAACAGATCCAAGGAGGTGATACTTCCCCTCTTTCGGGCACTGGTCAGACCGCAGTTGGAATACTGCGTGCAGTTTTGGGCGACAAAACTTCAAGAGAGATGTGGATAACCCGGAGAGGGTCCAGAGAAGGGGCACTCATATGGTTAAGGGCTTGCAGGCCAAGCCCTATGAGGAGAGACTGGGACACCTGGACCTTTTCAGCCTCCGCAAGAGAAGGTTGAGAGGCGACCTTGTGGCTGCCTATAAGTTCATCACGGGGGCACAGAAGGGAATTGGTGAGGTTTTATTCACCAAGGCGCCCCCCAGGGGTTACAAGAAATAATGGCCACAAGCTAACAGAGAGCAGATTAAGACTAGACATTAAGAAGAACTTCTTCACAGTTAGAGTGGCCAAGGTCTGGAACGGGCTTCCAAGGGAGATGGTGCTCTCCCCTACCCTGGGGGTCTTCAAGAGGAGGTTAGATAAGCATCTAGCTGGGGTCATCTGAACCCAGCACTCTTTCCTGCCTATGCAGGGGGTCGGACTTGATGATCTATTGAGGTCCCTTCCGACCCTAGCATGTATGAATCTATGAAAATGGCTCACTTAACTGCCTAGAAGTTTTACTGGGTATGAGCAGGAGAGCTGATGTTTTAGAAATTTGGAGGTGTTTGTGACAGGGTATCATCTCCAGGGGTGGGCAGGAAGCCTGCCTCTCACCCCCCACCAAAAAAACCCAAAAACAAACCCAAACTACTTCTACCCTGCTCTATGGGCAGTCCACCCTTCTCGCCCACCATGTTTTGATATAAATTGCCATCAAAGTGTGGGAGAATGCCTTGGTCTTATTGTAATGACCACGAGATTTGTTGTCAGGGCCTCATGGGCCAGATGTGTGGCTCTGTTCCACCCCTATACAATGTTCTAAACCTCACAGTTGTCATCCTGGTTGAACTTCTTCCCTCAGACCTGCTGGCCTCTCATTTGGCCTCTCCATGGGCTCCCAGTCCCCTTTGATTACTTCCTAGCCCCTCTCTGGTCCTCTGGACCTATTTAGTCTCATTCTTTCTTCCTTTTCTGTTAGGGTATGGTCCCTTAGCCTTCCCTTCCTCAGGGTAACCCACAAGGCAGTAAGAACTGAGACTTTCAGGTGCCCCATACTTGCCTTTCCCAGGGGTCGCTCATGGATGGCATTTTGTGAAGGCTGTCCTGCCACAGGCAGCCCCACTATGCTAACCAGTAGTCTCAGTAGTTTCAGTTCTTACCCAGAACCAAGCTCTGGCCATCCTGATCTTATCCCTGGCCCCTCATGGGTTCCCCCTTGATGTTCTGTACTGATCCTGGCTCACAGATCTATGAGCCTCCTGGCCCCAGCTCTCTCTCATACCCTTTCTCTTTAACCCTCCTCCTCAGAGGACCCTGCATCAGCCTTCTTCATCCAGGGCTGCATGTCCATTGACCCCTTACTCTCAGTTGTGGCCACATATGGAGCTTCAGTCTGTACTTCCCAGAGTGTGGCCCCAGGTTGGGCCAGTTGAGATTTCCAGGCTCCCCTGGCTCTGGTAGTCTCTGTAGTGGTCTACTTCAACATTTTGACTCCTCTTGGTCCCTGGCCCCACATGGGCCAGTTGAGATTCCAAGGATCAGCCCTCTGGATGTCAGCCTTCTCTCACCTCTGGGTCCAGCCTCTTGGGCCCTTCCACAGATCTCTCACACTGCCTCTCTCTCTCTCTCTCTCTCTCTCTGGGCTCACCTAGAGCCCCTCATTGGTCTCACAAACACAGCCCACTTCTCTGGTCTCACCCATCAACAGGTTGCTGGTCTCATCCTCTCTGGTCCCCCTCAATATCTCCCCATACACTTAGACCCTCTCTCTGGGCTCACCCAGACCACTCATCAGGCCCCCATGCACTCATTCCCTCTCTCTGTGCTCCCCCAGACCCTTCAACAGGCCCCCATACAGTCAACCCCTTTCTCAGGGCTCTGGTTCCTACACTGGGTCTCCAGAAACTGTGTCCCTTCCAGACTTCTTTAGATGTTACCCTCCATGCCAACCTTCTGGGACTGTAGTCATCATACTGAGGTTCTTTCATCCAGCTCCAAGATTCTACTGCCAGCTTTGCTCAGGTCCTGGGCTTATATCCACCTTAAGCCCAGGCCTCCTCATGGGTCAGATGACACCCTCAATCAGCCCTAGCCACCACCTGCAAGCTCCTTGGGCCACTTAACCTTATAATCAGCTCGGGTCCCACCTGCAGACTGCTACACAAGCTGCTTCTCCTCCTGAACTGGTAGACACTCTATGCAGCTTGCCACGGTGTTATCTCTAGGGAACTAATATAAATGGCCAGATTGTTTCATGTTGTTTACTGTAACCATGCAAACACAAAAATAATTGTAAATACCCTCCTGTACCAGATTGGTTGAGTTGTTCTCTTTGAGGCAAAGAGGAAGGAGGCCATTTGACTAAGAGCCTAGAACACAGATAATCCCAGGAATCCTTGGTTCTGCCCTTAACTGTGAAACTGAACTCTGAAGGAGAATTAAAGCAAAAAACCCAAGAAATTAGGCTTTTTACATTCTATGGCAATTGCACATGGGAACTGGGGAGAGACACAAAGGAAGTGGTAGTTTTAGGTTCCTTCTACTCTTCAGCTATGCTGCAGAGACAGGTGACATTTTTCTGAGTGCTGGTTCAAAGGTTGACATTCAAATTTGGTCTTTCTTTGGACAGATCAAGAAATGTACAATCAATGGTCCCAAATTTCATCATTCTACTAAAGCTTGCAAAGAAAAACAAACAAAACCTTTTTTTAGTATTTTATGTGGTCTAATAAAAGGTATCACCACTGAACCAAGATTTTAAGAGTCTTGCATTTCTCTAGCATTCTACCACAAAATCAGTGAGACCTTTTGATGCTGCAGCAAGGGAGCAAGCACAAAGAAGTATATTGGAAGGATCTGATTAGTTCCTGATTACTTCCTGTGAAGTACTGAACCCCTCCCCACCACCTAACATTGAGCTTGGTAGGGTTGACAAAAGTTAAGCGAGACTGAAAGGTGTAGTTAGTGTTGACTAAATGCAGGAAGATTTCACATTAATGATGGGGACTGTTTGGTTGTTGATAGGGTTTTTAGTAACAGGATAGCTGGTTGTGATGATAGGGGAACAGATGCGTGAAAAGCTAGCAGGATTGTTGGCTATGGCCACTTCTCCCTGAGAGTGGTACCATCAAAACTGTCCGGTCCCAAAGACTGGTACACCTCTTGCTTGGCTGTCCCAAACAGGAGGATGGATTCACTGGGATGTTCCATCTCCTCTTTGAATGGTGTTTTGGCTTGAGCTTTGGCTGTGACCTCCTCACAGTCCTACAGTATGTCATCATTGTTGTCAGAAAACTCTGTATCCTCCTCAGTATCAGTGACAGAGGGCGACTCAGTGGAGTCTCCCCTGTGAGAACTCTTTGTAATGCAGGCATATTACCCCTCTGGACATCCAAAACACAGGTGGTATCATTGTTGTGCACCTTGGCTCTGCATTGGTATCAGTTCTAGTTGTAGCTGCAAGCTGCCATCTCTGTCACAAGCCTTTTGCCCACAGCTTGGTTTTGATTAATCTGAGGGACCTTCAGGATCTGTCCTCACCCCAGATGGAAAAGTTTCATAACCTTTGTGCACCTCCAGGTGGCGGAGATTTCCACAGATATTGACATTATTCAGGTGTAGGTGGTGGTGTCATGCGGCCAGTAATGGTGATTGCTTGACAATAAGCTGCATTCAACTGCCCAAAGTGATGACCTAGAAAATGTCTGACACTGCATGTATTCATGCATATCTTAAAAAAAGGCAGGTTCACATGCAGGGCATGGTCTGTGACCCCTGGGCAGTGTTGTTAGGCGTGAATCCTAGAAAAGCCACATTGGAGTTGTACGACGACAGCAAGTAAAGCACTGTGGGATGCTAATTGATTGACCAACTCTCTGCTGAACAATACAAATGTACCATGAAGCACTTCACAGTGAATTATTTCAAAGTTGTTCCTGTTTAAACCATGTCAATGTTGTTGTGGTTCAAGCTGATTTGTAGTGCATTATTGCTGTGCACTGTACTCTCACTTTTTAGAGCACTTTAAAGGCATTTGGAGGGGGAAAAAAAGTTTAATTTGTGCATACCCCTGCAGCATTGGGCTTTCTGACTCATTCCTGGAGGCATTTACCACTTCCATTTTCTTGTATACAGCACCTAGGTAGTTAAACCTGAGTAACACTAAAATATTTTCAAGTCTTCCATTGTGATAGTGATCCTCAGAACTATATTCAACCATTTAAAGTTACATTCCTGGGACAAATACAAAGAAAGTTTGGTGGGTCAATGTGTAATATTAATATACATGAATCTCAGCCTTTGTGTTTCCTCATGTTCTCAATTAAGTCCATAGAGGGAAGAGAGAGGGAACACACCATGTTGAAAATGTGTCAACAGTAATCACTGTTTAGAGAATTCCCAGTAAATTAATAATCTGTATGTGATTAAAAAAAAAAATTCCAACTCCTAGATTGTAGTTTACAACAGCAGCTCAGGGAGTTAACTCCAGGGAATGAAACATATCTGTCTAACTCTATGTTCCCCAGAGGAAGTGTCTCTTGTGCTTTTTAGTGAGGATGAGTCCTCATGGGGATGCGAAGATGCTGAAATGCTCCAGTTCAATCAACAAGCAAGCCTTTGACCAGAAAGGAGGATGGTTCTATTCTCAGAGGTTAGTGCAAGGATCAAAAATGTCTTGGTTCCCATATCATGTGGCAATGTGATTAAGAAGGCACTAGGATAAGGAAGGGACAGATACCACCATGATTTAAACTGAAGCATTGCTAGAATCACTGGCAAAGCAGAGGAAAATTCATGAACCTGAATTTGACAAGCAAGGAATATCTTTTGTTCAAATACTATCTTAAGACCTGAAATGTGTTTATATGGCTTCTTTTTTTTTCTTTTTCTTCTGTTTGGCTAGAGATGCACATTAGGTACATTTCCATATTAATTCAAACAAAGTCTTTTTTTCCTCCATTTTCTTTTCCTTTCCTTCCTCCCCTTTTGATGATGAATTAAATAGATGTAATGTTCTCATGGGTGAGACCACCCTTCTGCTGTCCATCTCAGAAAGGAAACAGAAAAAAAATGAGACAATTCAGAGAAGAGCCACATAAATCATTTGAAGTCTGGAAAGTCAGTCTTGTAGGAAAAGACTAAAGAATCTCAGTCCACTTACTTTATAACAGGGAAAGTTAAGAAGTTATTTGATTATGGTCTACAAAGACCTATGTTAGCAATGGTCCCTTTAATCCAGTAGATAAAACCAGAGCAACATCCGATGTCTAGAATTTGAAGCCAGCTAAATACAGACTAGAGATAGGACACATTCATGTGAAGACAATTAATAGCTACAACAACATACATTAAGGTATGGTGCTTTTTCAACTACTTGGAATATTTATATCAAAATCTAGCATGTTTCCAAAAGCTATTCTCTATCTCAACCTCATATTATTAAGCACTAGTTTCTCAGTGTAGGAATTCTTGGGTAAAATTCTCTTGCTTGCCTGTGTAGAAAGTCAGACTGGATGCTCTTTTGTCATTTTAGCCTTGTTTCCTTAAATTTCTAAGATCTCTTTGTATTAAAGTGTATTCTTTAATCTAGACTGAACTCTTTAGCTTCTTCAAAGTCATGCCCAAAGGTTTGAAGTGTTTTAGTAGAGAAAGTTCTCACCTTACAGGCATTTGGTTTTCAATCCTCTCAGTTCAAAATAAAATTGGTTGATGCGTACAGCATTCTACAGCTATAAAATCCAAGGGATCTACCTGATGGGAATTTTGATTAAAAAAAATGAGGGCATGGGCCTTATTAAAGCTACTATTTTGTGGGATAAACTATATTTTATGACCAGGACTCTATATCACTGTGCGATGGACAGCTACTCTATTGTGGACATAGGGTCAGATCCTACTCCATTTTTTAGACTTCTTTATGCCCTTAGTTATCTATGTGTCATTGTATTCTATCCCATTCAAGTCCATGAAAATCCATCTACTTTTGTAACATGCTGTCATCTTACCCTTACATAAATAAAAAATAAATAAAAAATGCAGTAAAGAGGAGAAGGGCCGGCCCACCTTTGGCATTCACTGTTTTTCAGGGAATTGAGAAGGGTGGCAGAGAATCACACTAATGCAGCTAAATTACTTACTTGTCTAACAGGAGTGAGATAGAAACTGGCCTTTGATGTGCATTTAATTAGCTGACAGTATTCACACCTCTTATATTCAGGCATTTTTCCAAATTGAAAATTGAAGTAGCTAAATATATTTAAGGGGGGAAAAATAGCCGAGTCAGAAATGGCATTTTGTAAAAACTTGAAAAAAATTGGCAAAAATAAGTAGACATTGGATTTATGGCACATTATAACCTGCTTGCCACCTGATAACCCCAGGTAGCCTGTCTGCATTTTAGCAACATTTTACCCACTACATTTTATCACCTTCTCCCCCTCCCCCCATCATTGTCTCCCATTTCCTTTGAACCTTAGTGCTACGGATTTTCATTTTCACAGACTTGCATTTTGCATTTTGGCTTCTATTCTACCCAGGAAAGCACACAAACACCAACAGACTTTCCTTATGCCTAAAGAAGGGTGTTTCTGCCCAACGGCTTGCAAAGAACATTGTTTCCAACTATTTAGCTGGTTTAATAAAAGATATGAATTCTACCCAAAGACCCTTGTCTGCCATTTTTTATTAAAACATGTTTTACTTGAGCCTAAATAACTGGCCTATTAGAATTTTTTTTTTTTCCCATGGAAATGTCAACATTATATTTTGTCCAGGAATAAAACATTTCTCAAATTCACAGAAGTCTATGTCCAATGTCTTTTGTGTGGTTCTAAATTATATTTCTAGCAGGCCACTTACAGACCACAGTCTCATACAGTAAAGTAATTCCAGCTCTGATGGTGATGCTAAGGATGAATCTAATCTAACCACTTGCAGCAGAGACAATAAGCCTTAAAAGTGTAACTGACACAGCCACTTCTCCTGATCTTTGTTTTTGCTCAGAGTATATCAAAGAATAGGCCACCCTCAGAGCATACTGCAAGATTTGGCTATTATCTCAGAGCTCTTATTAAAGCCAATATGAAGAAGTGAGGTGTAGAAGAGTAACTGTTTTATAAGCTATGTCGTTTTCTTATTCTTACCCCCCTGAACCTTTGTTGAGCAGGGCATCATAGAAGTCAAATTATTAAAGAACTAATGGAGAAAACAATAGACTGGGACTTAGTAGACATCTTTTTATTCCTGCCCCTGGTCTGCTCAGTAAACTTGTTCAAGTAATTTAATCTATTTATGTCTCAATTTCCCCATCTGTAATATGAGGCTTCCTTTGTAAAATACTTAGAGATTGGTTGATAATGATAAAATAACCTACATAAAAGCTGTTAATGGCTTTGAAGGGGGCAGTTAGCAGTAGAGGCTTATAGCCCTGGCTCTTTGTCCTGATTCTGCATCCTGCCTCTATGTCCCAATTCTGCAAACTCTCTGCCAACGCAGGGTGTATGTGCTTCTTGCCATTTCTCTGGGAAAACTCTGAGCTGAAGGAGTCATTTCTGAAGGGAAACCCTCTATCCCCAAATTAGGACAAAGGGAGCTTACTTTATTCGGTCAGGTGCTAGAATTAAGAGAGAACATGCCTGTCTCTTCTCAAGACAATCACTTCATTGAAAAGTTAACCTAAGTTTAACTTAGTTTCAGATCTGGCAATGGGAATTTAAAAATGTACTCACACCTCGGAAGATGGGTGTGGGGTAGACCCCAGGTAGACCCTGAGTTCTTGCTGGTTGTTGAGTTTCTCAGGTCCTTCACTTCCCAGTCTTCCCTAGATTCACAATCAAAGATAAACAATCATTAATGCCATGCATCTATCTACCCTTTGATTAGGTATATGTTAATGAAAGAGGTTGGCCAGGAAGGTCCCCCTCTCCGGCTAAGAATGTATGATAAGTTTCCATTCCACATTCACTGTTTCACTAGGATGGTCTTCAAGAGGTTATCAGTTAGGTTTCAGCTCTTGACACTAAGTGCCATTCCTTGTGGTAATGTGTTTCTATTACCATACTTAATTTGTATTACTATTGTCAAGCACTTGGGTTTTCTTGTTAAATCAGCAAACATATGCCCTCTAGCTTTGCAAGCCTGTTTTTAGACAAGATGACCCAGAATTACTATTATTTTAGTTGCACATTTACAACAACAATATTCAGTTCCTAGCTTTATATAATGGAAGGTATATATAACATGGGAGTACTTATACCAAGACTATCTAATGTGTTCCTTACAAATTCCTTTGACTGAGAATTTGAATGGCTCAATCCCTAAAAATCTGAAGAAATGTTGAAACAATGAGCTGTTGCTGATCATTACAGTAAATCTGTTCATACTCGCTGCATAATATAGATTAACTTGCCACTAGCATTTTCTTGTTAGTAATGCATTTTTAAATTGGGTTTAGAGTGGTTAGGCTTTGGAATTAGGCTCTTATTAATATATTTGGGATAGGACTTCAGCTGTCACAATTCCATATGATTTTAGATAATTGTTAATCAGAACAATGTATAGAAAGTAAAAGGGGAAGACCGTATCATATATATGTGTGATCCTGACCACAACATTCTGACCATTCCCTTATTCTTATTTAAAGATGCTGAAATGAAAAAAAAAACAAACATTTTTCAGACTTCTGATTTTTCAAATAACCCTCTTTTTGAAAGGGACACAGTATTTCCCATTAAGCTTTCGTAATACATTGGGATGGAGCTAAATCACAAGGATGAAGTTATCATAAATAAATCTATGTTATGGTTTCACTTTTCTGTATACCTAGATTATCAGATTTTTATGGGAATTACATATCCAAGTTCCTTAGTTTGCCTTTAAAAGTTCTGGCTCCTAATTAGACTGCTTTTTATATATTGACCGGAAAGGTAAATGAAAGGTAAATCGTGGAGAGCACTCTGACCCAATTTGAGGATGACACAATATTAAGGGGTAAAGTAAACACACTAGTGGGAAGGGATCAAATCCAGTCAGACCTGAACAGGCTGGAAAAGTGGGCAGAAAAGAATAGGACATAGTCCAACAAAGACAAGAGCAAAGTGCTGCATCTAGGGAGAAGGAATCATCAACACACCTATAGGCTAGGGGAGGACCTTCTCAGCAGTACAGCAGCAGAAAGGGATCTCGGAGTCACAGTTGACTCCAAGATGAATATGAGTCATTGATATGATGAAGTAATCAGTAAAGCTAATTGCATTCTATCATGCATTAGCAGATGCATCACAAACAGGTCCAGGGAGGTGATACTTCCCCTCTATGTGGCATTGGTCAGGCTATGGGTTGCATCCAGTTCTGGGTGCCACACGTCAAGAGGGATGTGGATAACCTTGAGAGGATCCAGAGGAGGGTCACTCATATGGTTAGGGGCCTGCAGGTAGTAGACCCTATGAGGACAGATTGGGGGACCTGGATCTCTTCAGCCTCCAAAAGAGAAGGCTGAGAGGGAATCTTGTGGCCTTTTACAAATTCATCGGGAGGGGAGGGGGAGCAACAAGAAATAGGAGATGTTCTGTTTACCAGGGCACCCCTTGGAATAACCAGGAACAATGGCCACAAACAGACAGAGAACAGATTTAGGTTGGATATCAGGAAGAAATTATTTATGATAATGGTTGCCAGAATCTGGAATTGGCTTCCAAGGGAGGTGGTGCTTTAACAGGAGGGTCCTGGAGCACCTGGCTGGGGTCATATGACCCCAGAACTCTTTCCTTCCCAGAGCAGGAGGTCAGACTCAATCATTTATTGAGGTCCCTTTTGACCCTAACAGCTATGAAACTATTAAATCAGTGCCTTATTATGTATGCTTACAAGGTTTCCATTGCTGTCTCCCTCTACAGATGAAATATGCCAAGCCATCGTGCAGAGGCAATCAGACCTTGGTGTCAGAGTTCATCTTTGTGGGCTTCTCCAAACAAGTGGAGCTTCAGGCTCTACTCTTTTTCATGGTTCTCTCAATGTACACCATGTCTGTGACAGGGAATATTGTCATCACATCTATAATAAAAACCAATAAACCCCTTCATACACCCATGTATTTCTTTCTTACCAACCTGTCACTCCTAGAGATCTGCTATACCACAGTCATTGTGCCTAAGATGTTGGTGAGCCTGGTATCAGAGAACAAAAGGATTTCGCTGCAGGGCTGTGCCACACAGATGTACTTCTTCACCCTTTTTGGTATTACCGAGTGCTGCCTCCTGGCTGCTATGGCCTACGACCGCTATGTGGCCATCTGTAACCCACTGCGTTACAACATTGTCATGAACAAGGGGGTTTGTACCTGGCTTGCTGCAGCCTCATGGATGGTGGGGGTCTTGGTGGGCTTGGGCCAGACCAATTATGTCTTTAGTTTAACATACTGTGGGCCCAACAGGATCAACCACTTTTTCTGTGACATCCCACCTCTCCTGAAGCTAGCCTGTGGAGACACTTTCATGAATGTGATAGCTGTTTACATGGTGGCTCTTCTGTTTATAACTGCTCCCTTCATGCTCATCCTGGTCTCTTACATCTACATCATCACTTCAATCCTACGGATGCCATCACCTGAGGGGCGGAGAAAGGCCTTTTCTACCTGTTCTTCTCACCTTATTGTGGTCTCACTCTTCTATGGCTCTGGCATCTTCACCTATTTGAAGCCCAAGTCCAGCTACTCAACAGAGACTGACAAGTTCCTTGCCCTCTTCTATACAGTGGTGACCTCTATGTTGAATCCAATTATCTACAGTCTGAGGAATAAGGAGGTAAAGGAGGCCTTGAGAAGAACATTAGGCAGGATAATTTGTTCTCAAAAAACAATAGAGGGCAGTTTGTAAAAGCATAAATGACTGTAAAAGCCAGTAGAGGGCTTTACTGCCATTCACCTCTTTGAAAATCCCCCCTGTAAATGACTGCTTGTAAACCTAAGTTAGTGAGAAAGGCTTGGCAGGGGAACCCAGGTGACCAGAGGATCCATTTACTGCTCCTATTCGAGATGGTAAAAAAAGACTTTCTTTTGGACCTTGTGGAAAACACGGGTGGGATTAAAAAAAAAAAAAAAGATTCTCATTTACATTTCTATTTTCCATTCCCCCCCTCCCCCTGAAGATTTCCAGATTGTGTGTGTGTGTGTGTGTGTGATTGTGGTGGGAACAGGGAGGGCAGAAGAGAGAGGAGGTGAGGTGTAGAATCACTTTTCCATGGAAAATATTAAAACAACCTTAAATAAACTTTGGAAGTGCTACATATATTATATCTGTCCACAGTCTCAGCTGCTACAAGCAAAGTGCCCTAAATGAAAATTATATGGATTTGGACATACACATTCATTTAACTACTTTAAAACCTCCCAGAGGTGTGTGTGTGTAAACATAGTGCATAAATATTTCATGTCAATTGATTGATTACTTGATTAATTCAGGTTTTGTTGTTTCCCCTGCTGAGATGTAGTCATATCATCCCTGGTGCCCCTTCATGACTGACTTTACTGACGTCACTCATTAATCTACTGAAATGTCTGAAAAGTTATAAGCAGAGCTACAACCCCCACCCCCCTCCCCCCTCCAAAAAAAACAAAACTTAGGCCAGAATTCTGTTGTCCCTGCCAGGCACATAAAATAGATTGGGTAAATGGTAGGTGCGTAAGTTCCATTATACCTTTCCCATGGACACATAGGTGGCCCATTTATTCCATACATACAAATACCAGCAGGCTCCCTCTATGCCTGAAGAAGGATATTTGTGCTTGAAAGCTTGTAAAGATATTTTTTCCAACTATTTAGTTGGTCTAATAAAATATACTACATTTACTCAAAGAACGTTTAGGTTGTCTTCCTGCCTAGAGTGGGGAGGCTGGACCTGATGATCTGTGAGGTCTGTTCCACCCCTAACAATCTATGAATCTGTGAAACCTTGTTTGCCTAGGTCCTTAGACCAACATGGCTATAGCCAACACCCCCTTTCAGGGTGCAGCTAGTCATGCAAGGAGGATAAATGTAATGTGTCTAGCTTTACACACAGAGGTAAGAGCAGACATTTACCCTCCTTGTGCATTCCTCTCCAATCAGTCTACACATGGGCAGGCAACTCAAGGCCTGGGCCTGCTCTCAGCAGATGCAGAGAGGAATATTCCTGACAAGAACATGCTCTAGCCCCTTTGTGCTCCCTCCTCTCACCCCCCTCCATCCCTCACAGTGATGTACTGACCAAACAATGTAAGGTCTTAGGCATCTCCCTCAAAGTGCTAGAAACTGTGCCTGGGATTTACCTAAGGACACTGGCACCTAAACATGGTATGCATCACACAGATAACTGGGAAACTACATGCCCCACATGGGGCATCCTGACACAAAGGCCAGAGTAGTGGAATGGGCAGGCTGTTCTCTGATGTCCCAAGCTATAATGTTGCACCACTGCTTAGATGGTAAGGCAAGTTAAATTGACCACCCAGCATGCCATATGACCCATATATCCTACTAAATAGAGGCTGGAACCCAGCAGGGCTGGGAGAGGGAGACCAGCTTCTAGCACAAACTAGTATGGCTTTTCTCTCCCTCTTGTGTCCCATGGGGAAAGTGACACTGTGTAGCACTCCCCCCATCATTATATTGGAGGCCCCCCGCTTCCCCATCTCAGAGAACAGTTAAGCCCAAGAAAATGGACATCCATGCCTTTTGTCATGCCACAAATGCCCAACTTTGTAGATCCAAAAATAGGTAGTATAACCTATCAATAGGGAGCCCACACACCCAGTGACCTCACCAGCAGCCACAGACCAGGCAATGAGGGATCCACCCACAGCAAGTTCTGCCCCAGCTACACGCCATGCAAACCTCCACCCTTTGCATCCCAACAGGACATGACCAACTGTAGCAGCCCAGACCACCTAGCCTCAGAGACACCTGGCACCACCAGTCCACCTCCCCAGGATGTCTGCAAGCAGCTGAGAGAGCCCAGCCCTCCACAGAGGCTGGCCACACCCTGTCAGGCCATCTGAATGGAGGAGCTCTCTGAGTCTGCCAGCTTCCAGACCTTTTAAACCTTGAACAAGCTGACCAAGGAGCTCTCAACAGCCACCCAACCCAGGAAACCCCAGTGGAGAGTGTGGAAATAAGTTTAACCAGGCCTCTTACTTGACTAAGAGGAGAGACAAAGAGAGAGAAAGAGAAGAGAAAAAGATGCTGATGCTATGTGTTTTAAAATGTTCTGAGATAAGAAAAAACCTTCATGTCTTGCTATTTTAAGCTCTGTGTGCAGATTTTAACCTCCTCCTCTCCTTTGAACCAGAAGCTGATAACTGTTCCCAAAACATAGTGTGTTTTTTTTCCTGAATAAATAAACTGCTTACGTGTGACAAACAAATGACCAACATCCTTCTTGTTCTTTCAAGTTTGCTTTGTCTGAACCCTGCATCTTTTCTCGCTGCCTAAAGTATAAATAAGCTTGTAAACTTGTAGAGGTCAGAGTTCCTTTGAGAACTTTCCCTGTGATCACTTGTATAGCTTTAAATAAGCCTAGATGGCTCTGCCAATTCTAATACAACCACAACGTGAAGTTTGATTTCTTCCACAAGAGGCAGCCAAGCAGCCAGACCAGCACTGCTACAGAACTGGCCCAGAAGAAGACCTCAGTGACAGCAATATGACCAAGTGGCAACATCCAGATTTTCAAAGCTGTACTGGTCCAACACCCCATGGTGATGCAAGAGATCTTGGAGGGACCCTCATCCTTCTGTTGGGTCCCCCAGGAGACACTGTTCACCTACATCAATGGCAGCTTCAACCCCCAGATGGAAAGTGTCACCCCACACCCATCAGACCCCTGGCACTCATTAGCTCTGTGGAGGGGATCAAATCAGACTTCATGCCAAAGTGGAGGCCCAGCTGAGTAGGACAAGGGACACAATGCCCAAAGACAGCATCCAGTATAGCCTGCTGAACAAACAATACCCAAGGTGATTCATTCTGCTGCTGAATTTCAACCAGTGCAGGGAGTTTGGCCGCACACCCAGCTCTTGGAAGGAGCCAATGAAGGTACTGATCCACAAGGAGTATGAACAACATAACCTGAGCAACTCGAGATCCATCGCCCTATAGTCCACCATGTACAAGCTGTATGCCAGCTGCATGGCAGGACAGATCACCAACTAGGCAGTTAAGAGGAAGGCCAAAAAGGTTTCCTCTCCAATAAAGGGTGAGTGCAAGGTGGCATGGCTGAACATTTCCAGTGCATTTGGCTTCATGTTCCACTGCCACATCTTCAACACCCTCCAGGAACTTGGCATGCTGGACAGAGCCATTGACCTTATCCAGGAGCTCTGCAGTAGCTACACCACCACCATCTAGTCATCAGAGGGCAAGACATGACATCCCAATCCAAATAGAAGTCAAGTAGGGGCGTTCACTCAGCCCTATCATCTTCATCCTGTTCACTGAACTCCTTCAAGCAATGGTGGAAGGCCCCAGAGGGTCAGCATCCAGAGACATAAGCTGAGCATCCTGGCCTGTGCTGACAACCGTGTCCAGCTTGCCAGTGAAGAGGATGGGATGCTGGACTTCAGCTCTGATGTGGTGGAGTATGTGGACTTCAACAAATAATCCACCAAAAGCGACTCAAAGGGGATGGCCTGAATGCTCCTTCCAATGGATCATGACCTGAGATCACTTCCACCTGGACTCTCCCTCACCCCAATAGTACCCCACATAGATTCATAGATGCTTGGGTCATATGGGCCCTCAACAGATCATTGAGCCCAACCCCTTGCCCTAGGGAGGAAAGTGTGGTCAGATGACCCAGACTTCTCTTAAAGACCCCCAAGGTAGGGGAGAGTACCACCTCCCTTGGAAACCCATTCCAAATTCTGGCCACCCTTACCGTGAATAAGTTCTTCCTGATGTCCAGCCTAAATCTGCTCTCTGTCACTTTGTGACCATTGTTCCTTGTTACCCCAAGATGCACCCTGGTGAACAGAGCATTTCTGGTTCCTTGCTGTGCCTAATTAATTTGTAGGTGGCCACAATATCATCTTAACCTTCTCTTGTGGAGGCTGAAGAGATCCAGGTCCCTTCGTCTCTCCTCATAGGGCTTGTCCTACAAACCCTTAACCATACTAGTGGCCCTCCTCTGGACCCTCTCAAGCTTATCCACATCCTTCTTAAAATACGGCACCCAAAACTGGACGCAGTACTCCAACTGTGGTCTAACCAATGCCACATAGAGGGGAAGTATCACCTCCTTGGTTCTACTAGTCATGCATCTGCTGATGCATGATAAAGTGAGGTTAGCTTTGATGATGATTTCATCACACTGACAACTTGTGTTCATCTTGGAGTCCACTATGACTCTGAGATCTCTTTTCACTTCTATGCTGCTGAGAGGGTCATTTCCCAGCCAGTAGATGTGTTGGATATTTTTATGCACTAGGTGCCACACTCTGCATTTGTTTTGTTCACTTCGCCCCACAATTTAGTATCATTCACAAAATTGGAGAAAGTACACTTCACGTCCATATCCAAGTCACTGATGAAGACATTGAAGAGTCCAAGGACCAAGCCCTGTGGGACCCCACTGCCCACATCCTTCCAGGTTGCTACCAACCCGCCCACTACCACTCTCTGGGTGTGACCCCCAAGCTGATTTGCGACCCACCGGACTGTGTAATCATCTAAGTCACAGCCTTTTAATTTATTTATGAGAATGGGATGAGATACCATATTGAAGGCCTTCCTAAATTCCAAATAAATGACATCTACCTCTACTCCTACGTCTAAGCATTTTGTGACCTGGTCATAAAAAGAAACCAGATTAGTCAGGCATGATCTACCTGCTATAAATCCATTCTCATTGCCCTGCTGTATTACTTTTCCCACTGGACTCACCAAATATGATCCTTCATAATTTTTTCAAAGACTCTTCCAAGGATAGAGGTGAGACTAACTGGCCTATAATTACTGAGATCTTCCTTCCTCCCCTTCTTGAAAATAGGGACCACATTGGCCCTTTTCCAGTCCTCTGGGACCTGACCCGATTGCCATGAGTGCTCAAACAGCCGTGCCAGTGGCTCTCCTATGACATCGTCCAATTCCTTCAGTACTCTCAGATGCAGCTCATCCAGGCCTGCTGACTTGAACACATCCAGTCCATCCAAGTGACTCTGCACCAAGTCAGCATCGACAGTTGGTAGGCTGGTGTCTCTCTGATGCCCATCTAAGAACCCATTCCAACTCCCACTGGTTGAAGAGGTGTTGGAACCCAGATCCTTTGCTGTCTGAGGAAGTGTCCCAACCTAAATGTAGGAGGTCTTTGGCTTAAAGGTAGGAGGTTATCCCCCTTTCTTCTCCCTTTTAGTTCAAGCAGTTTGCATTGCAGAAGCATTCAATTTGTCACAGGAATGAACAGAATTCCAAAGAGTGTGCAAGTACCAAAAACTGCAGTTACATGCCATTTAAATATGTAAACTTAAATAGGGTTTAGGCAAAAGTACTAGATTTTTTCAACCAGCTCTAGTTAAAGTTCAACCCCAGGGAAATGCATTCTACATTTCCCACAAATATTAAGTAGGGGATTTTAGCAAAGGGTCTGGGTCTTTATTTAGTTCATAGTTTCATAGTTTCAGAGTTGGTAGGATAGGAAGGGACCTGAGCAGATCATCAAGTCCAACCCCCTGCCATGGGCAGGAAAGAATTCTGGAATGAAATGACCCTGGCCAAGTGTCTATCTAGCCTCCTTTTGAAGACCCCCAAGGGTAGGATAAAGCAGCACTTCCCTTGGAAGTTGGTTCCAGATCCTAGCCACCCTGACTGTGAAGTAGTGCTTCCTGATGTCTAGCTTGAATCTACTGTCCACCAACTTATGGCCGTTATTCCTTGTTACTCCCGGTAGTGCTCGGGGAAACAGGGACTGTCCCATTGCCTGCTGGTCTCCCTTTGTCAGTTTATAGATGGCCACCAGTTCCCCTCTCAACCTTCTCTTGTGAAGGCTGAACAGGTTCAGGTCCTGTAGCCTCTCCTCGTAGGGCCTGCCTTGCTGCCCCCTAATCATGCCAGTGGCCCTCCTCCAGACCCTCTCAATGCTATCCACATCCCTTCTGAAGTGCGACGCCCAAAAGTGAGTGCAGTACACCAACTGCAGCCTGACCAATGTCACACAGAGGGGGAGGATCACCTCCTTGGACCTGCTTGTGATGCATCTATGGATGCATGGCAAGGTGCGTTTAGCCTTCCTGACTGTGTCCCCACATTGTCAGCCCATGTTCACCTTGGAGTCAATAATGACTCCAAGATCCTTTTCTGCCTCTGCACTGATGAGAAGGGAGTTCCCCATCCTGTAGGCATGCTGCTGGTTCTTCCTCCCCAGGTGCAGTACCTTGCACTTGTCAGTACTGAAACCCATCCTGTTCTCATTGGCCCACCCTTATAACCTGTCCAGATCTAATTGTAGCCTGCCAGGATATACCAACTTAGATGGGTTATTTATTACTGTATTTATTCAAATATGACAACCCTGAATATAAGACAATCCCCAAGTAATTTGGGGGTTCCATATAATTTCTTTATATGGAAAAATTATAAGTTTGTTGAACAGGAGAACAAGTAGGAAAGAGAGAATCTGAAAACTATACTTGGTTGCATGGTCCAATTGTGATTACATTTAGCAATACATTTAGACCCACACAAAAAATCTAATGAATCTGGTGGAATGATTGATGATAAGAACATGAAAGTGATGAATGGAGCTGCAGCATGTTCTTCTTCCAGTCCCTGTTTCTCTTTCCTCTAAACCCCAAAACCCTCATCATCTACTTCCCTATGACCGATGATTTAGACCATGACTCCCTCCCACCCACACTCTTGATTCTCCCATCTTTCCTTGCACAGGATGCTATAGCAGGCTCTGTCCAGCCTGGAGCAATACTATAGTATGACTGCTTCTTGTCAAAGCTTCAATCTGATGAATATGACAAGAAGTGGAAGTCACTGTTCTGTGGATGAGGGCTTTTTGTTCTGTCACACAGGACACCAGGGAGGATGGCTTCTAGTCTTAAACTTTGGGATCTGGGTTGGTCACTGAAATAGAGAGGTCAGAGGGGAAAGAAAAATGTTTCAAAGGACATTAATAAGGGACTTAAAGAAAACTCTTGAGTGCTTGCATCTTTCAATATTATCCCTATCTGAGCTGGTTATTATATATCGCACTCATTGGTGCAAAAGCATCGAGACAAGTGTTTTCTACTTGGTGTTTCTATAGTAAAGTGGGGCAATGTTCCTATTGAATGAATGCAAATAACACCGCCACCACCAATTACAATGCTAACAAGCTGTGACTATATACTGGTATAATTTACAGTGGTGTAGATCTCTTAAGTCCACAGTTATTCAGGAGTAACTATTTGATCAATACAAGCTTGCTCCCCAAGTACCTGGTGATGAAGTACTGTTACAAAACCTTCTGTAACAAGTCCCCAGAGATAAGTGGACATCACTTTCTCCTAGAGCCTAATGTACAAAACTAGTGAAAAATATACTGGTGCTATTTCGCCATATGTATAGGCCCTCTGTACTCTCTTCACTCCTGTGTGCATTCTCTCTTTCTCTAATCTGTGTTTATATCACATAATCTCTCTATTTTTATATTTGATTTTTCACCCCTTTATTTAAAAGCTACCACATCATCAAGGTATTGATCCTATGACACTCTTGGATTCCATTAAAACAAACAAACAAAAATTATTCACTTTCCTGGTCAAGAAAACATTGGAAAAATAAAATGAGTGCATCCTAAAGGGTCCAAAACCAGAAGGAAAACAAAGAGCTATCATAGTTTTTGTCATTGTCTCATGATTTCAAAGTGCCGATTCATGATTTTTCATGTTTGAGGATGACAATATTTTGATGGTCACAGTCTTTAAATCTATGAGCTTCAATGTTTGTAAAAGTAAAATACTCAAGGCTGAATTTCAAGGAGCCTAAGAGGGTTAGCTACCCAACTCCTTTTGATATCCAGTGGAGGCTGGATGCTTACATTCCTCAAGTTCCTGTGAAAGCCAAAGGCTTAATGACAGTCTTTTTCAAAGCTTCCTTAACTTCTTTGTTCCGCAGGCTGTAGATAAGGGGATTGGCCAGGGGAGTCAGCACAGTGTAGAAGAGAGAGAGAACTTTGTTCAAGTTCTTTAATTTGTCATTTCTGGGTGAAATGTATACAACCATTAAGGTCCCATAGTAAATTGTCACGACAATAAGGTGAGAGGAGCAGGTGGAAAATGCCTTTTTCTTCCCAGTGGTTGAAGGAATTCCCAGGATAGTGGTGATGATGCAAGCATATGACATCAAGGTTAATAGGGAGGAAGGAAATGTGCATAGAGAGGCCAGGAGGGTAGTTACAAATTCTACCAAGTAAGTGTCACTGCAGGAGAGCTTTATAACTGGAGTGAAGTCACAAAAGAAATGATTAATTTCATTAGGTCCACAGAAAATTGATTGTGCCATGAAAAAGGTGATAATGGCGCTGACCAGAAGTGCAGTTATCCAAGAGCCAGCTGCTAGTATTATGCACAACTTGTGATTCATTAGAGTTGCATAATGCAGTGGTTTGCATATGGCTAAATACCTATCAAAAGACATTGATGACAAGAGGAGGCATTCAGAGGTCACCAGAAAACCAAAAAAATAAAATTGTGTAAGGCAGCCAGTAATAGAAATGGTTCTGTCACCTGTCAGGAAAGTGGCCAGCATCCTTGGCAGGAGGGTGGATGTGTAGCAGGTCTCCAGGAAGGATAGGTTCCCCAGAAAGAAGTACATGGGTGTGTGAAGGTGCTGATCAGTCACAACTAACACAATAATGAGGAAATTTCCAGCCATGGTTGCAATATAGATTGTTACAGACAGCAAGAATAAAAGAATTGGAAGTTCATGGAGATTCCCAAATCCCAGAAGGATGAATTTCATGATGGATGTTTGATTCCCCTGTTCTAGGCTTGCCATGGAAGATATCCAAGGAGAAACACACAGACTGCAAAATTTAATTTTTAAGACTTAAAGTTAAAATTCTAATTTTAATTCAGTGTTATTAATTTTCATACATTTTGAAAACACAGATAGATAGATAGATAGATAGATAGATAGATAGATAGATAGATAGATAGATAGATATCCATAATTTTAAAGTAATTCTTTAGGATTTAAGCTTTTGCATTAATAGAATTTTATTTCCCTTATGGACATCTATGTAAGGGTAGTTTTTGATACTTAGACACAGTTTCTGATTTAGGTCTGGATACCCAAGACCACCAACACACTGAATATCCTCAGTAAGGTTGTGATCTGGCCAGGTAGCTTCCTTGTGACATAAGGTATTCTTTGTGCCACAATAAATAAATGAATAAATAAATAAATACATAAATAAATCATAGTAGCCCATGCTCTCCAGCCATCCCAGACAGAAAGCGCTCTGGCTTCAGGTGCCCTATTCCGGGGGGGGGGGGGGGGGAAGGGCCCCAGATGCCCTACCCAACTTTTTATGCATACTAAACAATACTAGCATTTTAACTGCTAACTACTATTTTGCCTAAGATTCAAGACTTCTTTCTCTGTTTCTCATCTGTATCAAGAAATAGTTAATAAATACACAAAATTATTGATAATGTGGACATTATACTTAAAGACACATAGTTATATGATTAATAGGACATTTCAAAGGTGCATTAATTTACTTAATTCTTGTTCAAATCAACAGGGAGTTAGCCACCTAAAGTATATGAACATTTCTGAAATCTCACACTGTACTTTTCTGAATCTTTAGGTATTTTAAAATACCTTTGAAAAATCTAGTTTTGAGACTTTGTCTTTCTAATTTGGGAAAGCTGCTTATACCTTGTAGTGCCATCAAAAATTATCATGCCATCCCTTGACTTTTACAATTTTTAAGTGCTGTGGGATAATATATTGCTGTTTTTACTCACCATGGGACAGATTTTGAAACCTTCTTTGATAAGCCACCCTGAGTCAGAAAAGGTCAAAGATCCACCTAAGCCTAGCAATCTGTTGCATTACCAGGGTGAATTTCTGCCAATTTTCTTAGCCAGTAGAAGAGAAGGGAGTTGGCATCCCATCCAGTTATCTCTGATTCCTCAGCTGGAAAAGTCCAGAACATGACTCAAATCAGTTACATCCGAGGCTGTATTAAGAGGCTTTATCTATCCCAGCACTGCATTCTTCTATCCTTTGAGTAATGTAAATGAACTTAGTGAAAGCATCTGTGGTACAATCCAGTCATAGCAAGGGTGTCAAAATTTAGCTCTGAGAAAGAAATGTAAATACTGCTTTGGTCAAAGAAGCTTTTTACTAGCTTGTTCCTCTTCCATTAAAACTTAATTGAACTTTGATTTTATGGGCTCAGTCCTGCAAACACTGTTAAAATCCCTTTTCTAACATGATAACTAAAATGAAAATAAGTAACACTGCATTTATGGGTTAAATAGTTCCAGAATACCAACAACAGTATCAGTACATGCAAGAGAACAATTCATGCGTATTACACTGTCTCTATAAAAGAGTATTTTTAAGGAATGGCAATAACTAAGGATGAAATGTGATCTCCTAATTAAATGAACTGCAAAAGTCCTGTTGATATTAATGGTGTTTGATTGAGCTCATTACACGTTGCATTATACAGAGTTATTCCCCCCCTCCCCCGGCATTAACACAGTACCAGTCCCCTTAAAAGTGAAGTCTGCACCTGTTCAATTCATGCTGACCCATTTTTTTTCTAATCTGGAAAGGGACCTTGGCTCCAAAGTACCATATTTTGTTTTAAAAACTGGATGCTGGTTTCTTATGTTGAAGACATAAACTTGGCAGGTTTTACATGTGCACTGAAAGAGAGGTTGAAAGTATTTCTCAAGAATAAAGACCCTATTTTTCCTAAAGGGGATAAAGGAATTGAGCTTTTTTACCACTGAACTTTAAAAACTACTGCCAAAATACATATATGTGCATATTGAAAAAACTAAGTAGGCAATATATAGAGTATAGATAGATATTCAGTTAATATTTATCTTGAAGATTTAATTATCAACTCTCACAATTTTATATGCATTTAAAGTTTCACATCTAATGCAATTATGAGTTACCTGCTCTTGTGCTTGTGAATTCTTTGTATACCTTGCATTTAGCACTATGAAAACTGTATATTTTATATACTGATTTTACTAAACATTTTGTGCCATTTAATGTTTCACAAACTATATGTTGGATTAATGGGGGTGCATAGACTGAGTAAAATAATGGGTTCCTTTTCTTTTTTTTTTTTTTCCCCTTTACCTGTCAAATGACTATATCTCCCGGAACCTGAAATATCCAATGTGAATTTCACCAAGTTTTTCAGAGGCTAAAATACAAGTTCTGCTGCCCATCTATTCTTCCTCTGTTTATAAAGAGACTTGTTCACTCTTGTTAGGATGCCCTCATTCTGCTCCTTTGTTTCATTCATTGTGCCTGTGACTTTATTAAAAGATGAATCTCTCTCCTGATTCAGTGCCTGTTCTTCATAGAAGATGAGTTCTCCTTTGGCAATTTTGTTAGTGCCAGTTGCGGTCAACATGAAAGAAAAGTTAATGGCACTCCTTAAAGAAGTAACAGAAAAAATAAGTTAATAACATCAAACTTCTAATCTTAAAAGGGAAATGAGTAACAAAGAGATGACAACATCTATCCTGAAAGCAAGTTGTTATTTTTTTTCCCCTAAGTGTCAGAAATGGTTGCTTTAGGAACTATGGACTCAGCAGATTTGAACAATAATGTTATTTTATATTTTTTGCATATTCAAACCCCTCTCTCTCTTACTTCAGCAATAAACTCACATGCATGTGGTGATGATCAGTTAGCCTATAAAGTTAAGCAGTAGGTTAGCTCCAGTTTGCCTAAGTCAGTTACCTCTTGTCACAAAAAGCATTAGATTTTCTACGCTGGTAGCTCAGACAGGAATCTTCTATTTAATATTATAAAAGTAAGTTTATTCTTAAATTCTTTACTGAATAGAGATAGAAATAAAGGTCCAAAGATCAGTTTATACTCAAGTTTTTAACAGTGGGTGCATCTACATGTCACCCTATGGTGACATAGTGACACGCAATGGCAATACAACAATCACGCGTGTCTTCGTGTGATCACCAGCTACATCAGTATAGTGGTGCGCTCCCTGACTATAAAGTGCCAGCACAGTGATATAGCCGGTGAATCTTTGCATTAGCCACCCATACGCCGCAGTATGGGTGGTCACTGTGTCATGTTTTACTACTTCATCATAGCAAATATTAAAACACAGTTCACTAACAAAATATCAATGTATGGTGATATGTAGACACACCCTGTATTCTTCAATTCAGTAAGGCTTTGGGGCCTAAACCTTCATTCCTGGAGAAATTCAAATTCTTAATGCTTGAAGAATGTGATCTAATGTACAATCAGTCTAAATCCTGTGGCAAGGAAAATCATCAACTTGTAATATGTCTTGGAAGCCACCACAGTGTTAAAAGCCTCTTTCCAAATCTTCAGGTGATCAAGGTCAGGGTGGGATACATCCTAGTGTACTGAAGGAATTGGCTAAGGTAATTTTGTAGTCATTGGTTATCCTCTTTGAGTACTTCTGGAAGCCAGGTGAGGTCCTAGATGACTGAAAACGGGCATTACTCATTCTTAGATTATTGGAAAAGGGGGACTAAAGACTGTTAGTATATTTTCCCATCTTTAAGAAAGGTAAGAAGGAGGATCTGGGGAATTACAGACCAGTTAGTCTGACCTAAATACTTGGAAAGGTCATGAATCAGATCCTCAAGGAATCTATCGTGAAGCACCTGGAGGAGAACAAGGTGACCAGTAGCAAACAGCATGGATTCTCCAAAAGCAAGTCACACCTGCACAACCTGATTCCTTCTATGATAAGGTGACAGTCTCTGTGTATGGGGGCAGGAACATTGGATGTGCTATACCTTGACATCAGCAAGGCTTTTGACACTCATCCATGACATTCTTGGTAACAGGCTAAGGAAATACACAAAAATACTGTAAACTGAATACACAGTTAGATCATTGTACTCAACAAGTAGTCATCAAAGGCTTAAAGTCTATTTGGCAGGAGGTAACAAGTAGAGATCCCTGTGGTCCTTTCTGGGTCCAGCAGCATTTAACACCATTGTTAATGATATGGACAATGGGACAGAGTACACATTTTAGCAAATTTGCAGATGATACCAATGCTGTAAAAAGATGTCTCCAAATTAAGTGGCTCAGCTGTCCCATGATGTGTTCTGGCACAGGTGATCTGCTTCAGTGGGAGATGCAGACATTGCCTGTCATCCTGTTAGGTCAGTTCCCTGCTGCACCCAGGGTTTCAGGGGCCCAGTCTTGCAGAACAACTGAAAACAGGGCAATCCCTGATACCTTGCTTTCAGATACATGCCCCCCTGGAATCCACAATGTGTGCCCTGAGTCAAGGCATGGCAGTGTAATAACAGACCTGGGAAATCTCTTCCTGGGATATTCCGTGGGCATATCTCTGCAGACAGGAACCTGAAAATCAGTGAGCAAAAATCCTGATGAAGGGTTTTTAAACCTGAAAGTATCTTATTTTTTTCCCCAACCATTTAAGTTGGTCGAATAAAAGATATCTGATTCACCCAAAGAACCTTGTCTGCTGTAAATCAGTAAGACATCTCAGATCTGTCTAAAGCACCTACTGAATCTGACTGAGAGATAATATCTTGATTTCCCAATCCCAAATTCCTCCAAAGAGCTAATACTGCTGGACAGTGCTTGCCAGATCTCAATATGGATTCTGACACGCAGAGGTCTGAGATTCACAAAACTTGCCAGTGCCTTTTTGATCTGTAAACACACTTTCCATACAAAAATAAAATTGTTTAGGACATCCTAAGCTTCCTTCCCCAACAGAAAATTAGACTTTATGAGTGAATTTCTGTGAGCCAAAACACTACCTGCTAAGCCCTGTGAATGTACAGTTTGATCAGTTTTCTTTTAACATATACTAGTAGAGCCACTATTGTTATTATTATTGATCATTAAAGCTTTAATTATAGACTAACTGGTCAAGGCACTATGCAAACACAAAAAGGAAAAGACAGCCTCTTCATTAATATTAGTGAAAGGATGGTAAGTGTAAGTTAATTCAAGAGACTGTCAGTGGAAGCAGAAGAGCAAGTATAAGGAGAGAGAGACAGGACACTGCCCAGCAGAATGCAGAGGTCTCAATACACCCTAACCACTGTTCAGTTTTCTGTACACACCATTGAATGGGGATATGAGACTGAAAATTGCTAATATGCACAAAGAAATTCCCTTCCCCTCTCTGGAAGATGGTACAATAATGCAATTACCGAGCTAGCACCTATCAGTAACCCCAGGATACTGCAAACTTCATTTGATTGGCTTCAATTTCTTAACCAGGGTTCTGCTTCCTCACCAGAGCTTCTTATCTTTCCTAATTCTGATTTTGGATGCACCCAGTAAATACACCTGTCCCTTCCTGAAGAGTTGAGCTGGTACTACAGTCTTGCTTGGAATGTGCTCTTCCCCTTCTATTTAAAAAGCGCAGCGATCCCTTCAGATTTGTATCCTTCATCATGGAAGGTTACCACCTCCCCTGCTTCCATTTCTGATGGGGCTAAGCCTAGGGAGTGATTAAAGTATTTTGTGTGAAGGGAATATAAACAGCCAAAGGACCCAGAGGACATCTGTATGGGGTCTATGCACCTTTTGTATTGGCTTATTGCTATTCATGGGACCAATTTAATACAACATTCATTTGATGTCTAGTCAAACATAGACTGATTGTTTCTAAATTATTTTAATGACATCAGTTATCTCATTGAGTAATAATTTGTAAGAGGTGACAAGCAAGATCAGAAATACAACCATGTGTTTTAATAAACACGCAAGAAACTGAATGCAAATTCAAAGCAAATGGCAGAAACAAATGATAGCAAATCTCCTTCTCTCATGTACATTCCCTCTCTCTCATGCATACGCCCAAACTCAATGAAACGTATCTTTTGAATTACTGTTTAATACCAATGTATATTTATTTAATTAGTGTTCAGCTCTCTCTAACTGTAAAAAAAAATCAGAGCCTTGTAAACTGGCTTCTCATTGCAGGAAAAGCCACTGATGTGTATGCACTCTGCCTTAATGTAACCACCCTACCTAAGCAATATTTTTACATCCTAGAAGAGAGGTGGCCACAAACATTATGCAGGAAAACACCTCTTCCAGAAATGTTAGCACCAAATATTTGTAGAAACTCTGACACCCAAACTGACTCTTTTTACAGAGGTTCACCCAGAGAAAAAATCCCCTTTGTGTTTGTAAAAGCTCCCCTTGAAAGAATCTGCTTTGCAAAACTAACCACAACCTATCATTTCTTTGTAGATTAGTTTAGTTTGCATGGTAAAAAGGAACACAAAATACCCTATAAGCCAGCATTCAATAGCTCTGTCTCATGTAGCTCACAATAATGGTACAATTATAAGATGCTCTTTCTCACTTTCTTAAGTTTCAATTGTTTCTAGAAATGTGTGCAGATACAACAGTTGTCTGGAATAAAATTCTACTGGCAGCCAGTGGCTCTGAAGCTGTCTGGATTATACTGGGACAGGTTTCTATGGTCTTTACATACAGGTCCAAGAGCCATGAAGATTGGTCCATAAAATGCAATAAAATATTTCCGAGGTCTGTGGTTCCAAGGATGCTTCAATTTGTAGCTTGTTCCAGAGGCATAGAAGACATGTGTCTAGGGTAAGTGCTCTGGGGAAGGCTTTCAATGTGGACTAGCTCATGAAAGGGATTACAAGTCTTTCAAGATCCAGGTCACTGGGACTGTGCACCTATACAGGCTGTAGCATGGCCAGATTTCCTGGGCTTCCAGGAGCTGAAGGTCTCAGCCACTAGAATACTGTCCCAGGGTCTGGGACCAAACACCCACAAGATACATGGCTCCAAAGCACCTAACTATGCATACTACTCCATGGCCAGGGATCCAAGTTTTCTGTATGTGTTAATGGTGTCATTATCAGAGATCATGTACATAGCTTAGGAGCAATCCTGTTATGCACATTGACCAGCACAAAGAATCCTTGGCCTTTAGGATACGTGACTCCATAGCAGTTAGGCAGGCACACTAACCGTGACCAGGAGGCCCAGACGTTCCAGGCTCAGTACCACAACCACAGGTATGTGGTTCATGAAAGAAAGGAGACAGACTTCCAGTTTAGATGGCCTTGGACCACCCACCCTTGCAGACCACCCCATGGCAAGGTACCATGGACGCTCAAGCTCTTCAGCCAAGCACTCCATATTCTGAAGAAGGAATAATACAAGTCCTCATTCCATGGTCAACAGCAATTAGAAAGCCCCACTCTGTAGACTTCCTTTGAGTTAATGACCTCATTCTATTCAAACTCAATTTATCTCTGAGGCAACCAAGCTATGTGGACTGTCCTGGGAACCCAAGGAGTTCTCTTTGCAGAAATCCTCCTATACAGTTGTCCTGTCACCTATGTTTTGTAGATCTGAGGCATCCACACTAGGTGGCAAGCTTTCAGGGTCTTCTTTCCCATGGAAATCAACTATATGGTACTCTCTGGAGAGGCTGGGAATCCAATCTCCTAATCTGTAGGCAGCTAGCCATGAGGACAATCCCACAGCCATGGGGACTAAGAATTCCAGGGTAGAAGGCTTCCTAGAATCACCCCTAAGGAGGATTCCATGATACTTCAAGAGTGTCAGCATCCCAAGGTCTATGGTTTCAAGGCAGGAAGTCTTGTGGACTAGCTAGTTCTATAGTCTGGGGCCGCTGTATCCAACCTGGTTTTGAGGCACTAAATCTGGTTTGGCCCTTTTGGGCACTGGGCCCCTGGCTACTGTATGCCAGGCTCCAGGTCCCTCTCTGGCTTGGAGGCTTTGCCCTTTGCTCCTCTCTGGGATCAATAGTTGCTCGAGCCTTGAGTCTTCCTGGGCAGGGCTCAAGACAATCGCTTGCCCCTTGGCACTAATGGGACCTCCATATACAACTCTTAGAGTCCTAAACTAATCTGCTGGAGTAAAACTAACTTAAACCAGGAGCCCTGCAGCCAGGAGCTCTTCAGCTTGTGGCTGTCAAGAGAAACTAGCTCACTATCCTAAACTTTAGGATTATATCATCCCAGAGCCCTACCCGCTTCTGGTCAGCAGACTGTCTGGACTGTCTGCAGGTGTTGCTGATTAGCCTCATTGCCCCATTGCCATGGTGGCCTGCAGCTGCTGTGCCCTGCCTTCCCTGCAGTGCTCCTTTGCTGGGCTGCTTCTTTCCTAAAGAAACAGAGAGTTCTAGGCTATCTGTTACATGCATCTATTGGACTTTAATCACAATTAAAGTGAAGAAGCTCTGGATCCTGTGTTAGACAGAAGATCATACTATACGTTGGGGGAGAGGGGGTAAGCAATTCCCCATCACAACCTGGGTGGCAATTCAGCAGAGGGTAAATGAGATCCCAGCTTCCCAATGGAAATAGGCATCCAGTACCCATGTTCATGGCCATCCTCATGTTAGCGCTTTGTGTCATAGATGACACACCCATCTAATAGGCATCCTGAATTTCTTGGGCTGCTGCTCATTGTTTCCGATCCTCTAGACTTACCTGTCACTGCTTATTTTTCTGGCCCTGAAACAGATAGTCATAGACTGGAAGTGGCTACAAAAATGGCACCTTCCCTTAGTTCTTGTCCCACTGGAATGTAGCTCCCTGACAGAGGAAACATAGAACAGCCTGAGAAATCTTCCCTCAAATGTCTCCTGCTTCCAGGCCACAACATACCAGCCAACAGATAGGCTGAAACAAAGCATGGCCAGGTATGGCAAGATGTTCCACTGTGAACAGGAGGTAAAAGCCAGTACCTCACAGATCTGCTTTATGAGAGCCTGTAGGGTAAGGATCAGGTCACTTGTGTGCTCTCATGGTGAAGGAAAAGTGTAAGACCAGCCCTTCTGTTGTGGAAATTACCTGTCACCCAGTGGTAGGGAGCTGTATAGCTCTGCTGCTGCCATTCTTCTGTCTCCAGAAGCCTCTAGGAGATTATGGCCAAGAGGCATACTGGGATGCCTGTTCATTAGACACGTAGCCATGCAGCATTACAGGGCATTGTAAATCAGTGCAGCTGGGAGAGCCTTGCACATTTGTTCAGTACTGGACATTTGAATTTGAAGTACTTTGACTATTTGTCTCTTCAAATCTTCAAACAAGGATCTGCATGTGTTAATGGAGTTGACCAATCAACACTTGCTTTTAGGAAACTGGAGAAAGTGGTGAAACGCCATGGGGTTTTAAAAAAAAAAGATCACCTGCCAATTATTTACAGATAAATGATTTTTTTAAGTGAGTCAAAACAGATACATCAATCTATGTATTTCATATTCTGGCTTGTAAATTGGCCCTTTGCTGAGGAGAACACTGTTAGTTAATTACACAAGAGATGCTTTATCCCAGAGGCACTAAAAAATATTTATTCATCAATCAATGTTTAATCTTAGAGCTTGAAACATATTGGCTCTTGGTTTCCAAAGGGGAGGTGCCATAAAAGGCATGCTTATATTGGATAATGTAAAATATAATTCTCCATTGTCTTTAGTTTTTTTGAGGTTAAAGAGCAGCATGTCTTCTTTTGTTCTTTTTTTTTTTTTTTTGAGACAGAAAGAAAGATAGGGAGAAAGGAAGTGAGGGGCAAGAGGTAGGAAGAGAGACAAAGAAACTAAGCAACCACTGAGTTTACAAATTGTTACTGTTGCTCCTTCTATTTCCCTCTTAAAAGAGGCCCTTTAACACCAGCATCCCCTTTCCTTAAGTAAAATAGTGTAAAACTTCAGTGAGAGCATCAGAATCTGTTGCTCTGTTTCTGCTAAGAGAGATACATCACTGACTGTTTTCTACATGGATGTTCGGTGAGTGCAGTTTTATTTTATTCTTTAGTGTAGTGGGTGGAAGCCTCAGCGAGACTAACACAAGGATATACATACGTTTATAGATATATTAATGTGTGTGTGTGTGTGTGTGTGTGTGTGTGTGTGTGTGTGACACATTTTAGAATGAAAATGTAACATAAGGTATTTGAAAGACCTCATGTGGAAGGATGTATACAATTTTGGCTACCGATCTTAAAGAAAAATGAATTCAAATGGAAAGAGACACAAAGAAATCAGGATGACTATGGGGATGGTCTAAAACATTTTGCTTGTCTATCCTAGGGTAAAACAGTATAATTGTGATAGGAGGCTTTCTGCAACTATACTGGGGAGAGGGGTTAAAACCAAGGGAGTTAAAAGAGCTTGTGAAATGGAAGGGTAGTGTCTGAATATGAAACAAAAAGGTGTATGAACTAGTCATCAATTTGTGTAAGCTGAGCATGAGGCAGGGAATATATAATAGATGTGTTCAAAATACATTTAGCTGGACTTGATGATCCCCGGTTTCCTTCCAAGCCTATGTCCTCTGGGCCAGATCCACAAAAGAGCTTTTGTGCCTTGATTAGAACTAAGGTGCAATGTAGGTGCAAGCGTGAGAACTTCCATGAAAGCTTCCATTAGGTGCTACCCAAGTCTGGATTTGCCTGGACCCTAGGGGCATTTTCATGTTTGAATTTAAAGCTTCCCAAGTGCCTAGAATTGAACCTCTGTGTTAGGTCCAGACAGCTTTAGGCTAGGTACAGTTTTCAGTTCAGTTATGCCTAAATCCAGTCAGGATTAAGTTGTTATATGTTCTTCTGCTGAGAAGTCCAGCAAAGTCTAATCTACTGGGTGCTCTCAGAAAACATTGAACACACACAGAGAAAACTCACAAAACCCAGTGGTGTCCACAATCTTGTTTAAAATATAACCGGAGGTGGTATTGGTACCACCTTCCTTTTAATCAGTAGCTTTGTGTTTAGCATACTTGCCCATGAAATGGGGCACCAATACTAAATTGCCTTATCTTCCTGAAGGGGCTCAAACTCACACTCCACTAGAGACCACTCAAACCACCCAAGTTATGAGGCTGAAGCTTAGGGTGACATTTCATTCTTTTTCTGGACGCCTAGATTGGGTTATGTCCATGATTATATCAGTTGAAAAAGTGTCACTTTTGCAGTGCTGCGTCATTCTACTTCTTAGGACATAGGTAGCCATCCATGTGCATAGGGATGTACACCAGAGAAATAGTTACCACCTAGGCAGAAGTGGCATTTCCGGAACTTAGATGACAAAATCTGTTTATCTAGGAGCTCATAAAAGAATGCAGTTCCACTCTGGCATTTAAACCATTAGTGTGCTGTAGGTGTCTCCTCAGTTCTGGACTGAACAGTCAGGACTGATCTGTTTTTTTTTTCTTTCCAATGACCATTTCATGGAAAACACAGAAGCACTCCCTTGTTCAGGCACCAGAAACAAGGATTCCCTCCTCCTAGGTGAATCCCCATAGTATACCTCTATAGAGTCACACTCCCTTTTTCCTTCTCTCATTTGCTCTCTCTGGTCTCTTTTTAGCTTTGAATTCTGTTCTGCTTAGTGGCAGAGACTCAACAGAAGAGATGGAAATTTTGCTGTTGGCTTGAATACCATGAAGAGTGTAGTCCTTTATCCCAACAAGTCTCTGTTGTGAGGGAACTTGAAAGCATGGATTGAAAAACAAAAGACAAATAGCTAAAGCTAACAACTCACTGCTAGTTAGTTCTCATCAAAGAAAACCATTTATTCTTCCAATAACGTTTTGCTATTGCTGAGATTTTTTGTTTGTTTGAACCTTCTATCATTTTTTGCTTTTTTTTATTATTTTAACTACACTCAGACCTTCAAAAAAATTCTGGTTTTCACAATTGAAAATTAGAGAGCTACAGAAATCTCACCATTTTGTGTGTGTGATCTCATATTCTGCATTAGAACATATAAAGAATAGGAATTTTAAAATATGGTTTTGTTTACTTAGTTCATAGTTTCATATATGTTAGGGTCAGAAGGGACCAATTAGATCATCTGAGTCTGACACCCTGCCCTGGGCAGGAAAGAGTGCTGGGGTGAGATGACCTCAGCCAGGTGTCTTTCCAGTCTCCTTTTAAATACCTCCAAGGAAGGGGACAGCACCACCACCCTTGGAAGCGTATTGCATATTTTGGCAACCCTCACCGTAAATAATTTTTTCCTGATGTCCAGTCTGAATTTGCTCTCTTTCAGTTTGTGGCCATTTCTAGTTACCCCAATGGGTGCCCTGGTAAACATTGTATCCCCTATTTCTTGCTGACCCCCCTGATGAGTTTGTAGGTGGCCACTAGATCACCTCTCAGCCTCCTCTTCTGGAGGCTGAAGAGGTTCAGGTCTCCCAATTTATCCACATAGGGTTTTTTCTGTAGGCCTTTAACCAGATGAGTGACCCTCCTATGAACCCTCTCCAGGCCATCCACATCCCTCCTGATGTGTGATGTCCAAAACCGGACACAGTACTTAAGCTGTGGCCTGACCAATGCTGCATAGTGGGGAAGCATCACCTCCCTAGACCTTTGTGATGAACCTACTTATGCAAGAAAGGGTGTGGTTAGCTTTACTTATTACCTCATCACACTGGTGACTCATGTTCATTTTGGAGTTGACTATGACTCTGAGGTCCCTTTCCACAGTTGTGCTACTTAGAGTGGTACCTCCCAGGCTGTAGGAGTGTTGATGATTATTCCTCCCTAGGTGCAACACATGACACTTATCCTTGTTAAACTGCATCCTATTCTGTTCTTCCCACTTCCCCAGCCTGTCCAAATCACCCTGTATTCACTCCCTACCCTCTAGTTTGTATACTTCTCACCATAGTTTGCTGTCATCAGCAAACTTGGACAGAGTGCTTTCTACTCCATCGTCCAAGTCACTAATGAAGATATTGAATAGTACTGGTTCCAGGACAGAGCCTTGGGGGACTCCACTGCCTACATTTCTCCAGGTAGAGACAGACCCATCCACCACCACTCTCTGGGTGCATCCCATAAGCCAATTTTCTACCCACCAGACTATGTAATAATCTACATTGCAACTGTTTAGTTTACTTATAAGAACTGGATGTGATGCTGTGTCAAAGGCCTTTTTAAAATCTAAGTAAATAACATCAAAATCTATTCCTTCATTCAAGCATTTTGTGACCCAGTCGTAAAATGAAACGAGGCTAGTCAGGCAGGATCTGCCTGCTATGAACCCATGCTGATTGCCCCTTAACATTATTTTACCAGTTGGCCCCCCACAAATGTGATCCTTAACAATTTTCTCAAAGGTCTTGCCAAGGATAGAGGTGAAGCTAACTGGCTTATAGTTACCTGGTTCCTCCTTCCTCCCCTTCTTGAAAATAGGGATCACATTGGCCCTTTTCCAATCCTCCAGGACGTGTCCTGAGCACCACGAGTGCTCAAACAGCTGTGCCAGTGGCTCCACTATGACTCCAGCTAATTCCATAAGTACCCTAGGATGAAGATCATTAGGGCCTGTTGACTTAAATACATTCAACGCCTCCAGGTGCCCCTTTACTAGGTCAGCATGAACAGGTGGTGGGTTGGTATCTATTGGCTTACCTAAAGTCCCAATGGGATGCATATTTCTATTCATGTCCAGGAACATGGATGCAAAGAAAGCATTTAGAAGCTCTGCTTTGGCCATCCTATCTGTTACCAGTTGCCCTAGTTCATCCTTCATCGTTAATGATGTGGACACTGGAGTCAGAAGCGGACTGGCCAAGTTCGCCGATGACACCAAACTTTGGGGGGAAGCATCCACACCAGAAGACAGGCGGGTGATCCAGGCTGACCTGGACAGGCTCAGCAAGTGGGCGGACGAGAATCTGATGGTGTTCAACGCCGATAAATGCAAGGTTCTCCACCTTGGGAAAAAAAAACCCGCAGCATCCTTATAGGCTCGGCAGTGCTATGTTGGCTAGCACTATGGAAGAAAGAGACTTGGGGGTCATCATTGACCACAAGATGAACGTGAGCCTGCAATGCGATGCTGCGGCTAGTAAAGGGACCAAAACGCTGGCTTGCATCCATAGATGCCTCTCAAGCAAATCCCGGGACGTCATTCTCCCCCTGTACTCAGCCTTAGTGAGGCCGCAGCTGGAGTACTGTGTCCAGTTTTGGGCTCCACAATTCAAAAAGGATGTGGAGAAGCTTGAGAGATTCCAGAGAAGAGCCACGCGCATGATCAGAGGTCAGGGAAGCAGACCCTACGATGACAGGCTGAGAGCCCTGGGGCTCTTTAGCCTGGAAAAGCGCAGGCTCAGGGGTGATCCGATGGCCACCTACAAGTTTATCAGGGGTGACCACCAGTATCTGGGGGAACGTTTGTTCACCAGAGCGCCCCAAGGGATGACGACTAGGTTGAATGGTCACAAACTACTACAAGATCGTTTCAGGCTGGACATAAGGAAGAATTTCTTTACTGTCCGAGCCCCCAAGGTCTGGAACAGCCTGCCACCGGAGGTTGTTCAAGCGCCTTCATTGAACACCTTCAAGATGAAACTGGATGCTTATCTTGCTGGGATCCTATGACCCCAGCTGACTTCCTGCCCTTTGGGCGGGGGGCTGGACGCGATGATCTTCCGAGGTCCCTTCCAGCCCTAATGTCTATGAAATCTATGAAATCCTGAAGGGGCCCTAAGTTACCCTGCACCTTCTTTTTGCTTCCTATGTACTTAAAGAATTATTTTTTGTTACCCTTAACTTTTGCTGCCAGCCTAAGCTCCATTTCTTCTTTGGCTTTCCTCACTATTTCCCTGCAAGCTCAAGTCAAGCAAGTATATTCCTCTTTGGTGGCTTCCCATTGCTTCCACAGCCTGTAGGCCTCTTTTTTCCCCCTCCAGGCTCTCCTGGGTTTCCCTGCTCAACCAAGAGGGTTTCTTTGCTTTTTTGCCCCCTTTTATGTATACTGGGATGGTCCTTTTCTGTGACTGCAGGATTAGTCCCTTGAGAAACACCTCCTGTTCCTGGACTCCCATCTCTCTGAGGCTTTTACCAGTCAGTCCTTCCCTAACCAATCTCCTGAGTTGCTCAAAGTTTGCCTTCCTGAAGTCTGGCACTTCTGCCCTACTAATTATCTTCCCCACCTTTCTCCAGATAGTGAACCCTATCAAGAGGTGGACACTATCCCCTAGGTTACCTTGTACCTGCAGATCCCCCACCAAGTCATCCCCTGTGGCCAGTAGCAAGTCTAATAAGGCATTTCCCCTAGTCGGAATATATACCTCCTGTGATAGGTGAAGGTCCTGTAAGGAGGTTAGAAACTTTTGTGAACAGGCAGATGTCTGGAAATTTTAAGTCACCCATGACAACCAGGTTCTTTGAGTGCACTGCCTCTGAGAGCTGTCTCGAGAATTCTAGGTCTAACTCATCCCCCTGGTGAGGGAGTCTGTAATAGACCCCCACTACCAAGTTCCTTTCTCCTCAACCCCTCCTGTGACCTGACCCATTGTACCTCAATTTGCCCTTCATCTTGGCCCGATTGAACTACAGAAGATGTATATTGCTCCTTAACGTAGAGAGCAATGCCCCCCCCCTTTTTTCCCCACTCTGTCCTGTCTGTACAACCTGTACCCTTGATACCCACTGCCCAGTCATGGGTAGGATACCACCAGCTTTCTGTTAGCCCAACCAGGTAGAATTCTTTATTTGCAAGCAGGAGTGCAAGTTCCTTGTGCTTGTTCCCCATGCTCCTAGCATTAGTATAGAGACATCTAAGCCCACTGATAGGTGCCCTTACTACTTCCCCATTGTGATGCTTAGCGGGGCCCTTGTTACTTACCTGGACTGTTCCAGCACCTGGCTTGAGATTCATCATCCCTGAACTCTCCCTGTCATCAACATCCCTGTCCCACGACGAACCTAGTTTAAAACCCAGCATATGCGATCAGTCAACCTGTAAGAGAAGAGACCCTTACCCTACAAAATTACTCTGTAGTTCCCTACAGGCTATCTTTTTTTCCCAACTTCAGGGAAACATTTACATGGTTTTACTTAATAATTTTAAATAAATTAATCCTAGTTGTATAGTATAATGAGCTGGATTTATAGACCAAGCTAAAATATAATGAAAGATACAGTCAGAAAATAGGAATGAAAGAGAAGAACAAATTAAGAAGAATGCATTCTTGCTTTAAATAAATATTTGCATTTTAGGATGGAGTGAAGGAGCTTAACAAATAATAATATTATAGATATGTGTTCAAAGCAAGAAGTTAGGGGAAAAATCAGTGTGGGATGAAACACAATTGTTCCCAATCTTGCAGCAGAATCCACACAAATAGCTGCCTTCAATTTTATAGGTCAACCAGTGTGTACAAGGGGATGTCTGAGAAGATCCAGGTCACTGATCTGGGCGTTTTAAAGCTGTTCCATTCTGAATTGTATTCACATGAAAAAAAAAAAGTTTGCTATTTAAGCTTCCAAGTTAATTTAATTCATCACAAATGTGGCCTGCTAATCTTACAGAAAAAAAGAATGGAGAGATAGCCAATAAATAAATAAATACAGGGTCACTTGAGATTAATTCAGAAAAACAGTGCATTGGTTAATTGCAGACCTATTATACACAAAGCTTCATGCACCTCAGCTTTAAAACCACTTTTGTTCTGAGATAATTCCATTTATCCCAGAGTATGCAGGCCTTATACACTAGCATTTTGGTCTTGATGATAAGCTTTGAGTTGTTCCATGCTCTTTTAGTTAGTCTGCTGAAGGTGGTGGCAGCCTTTCCAATGTGAACATTAAGTTCTTCATCCAGTGAGAGGCTGGTGGTCACTGTGGAGCCTAGGTAGCTGAACTTTTGGTCTACTTCTAGCTGGTTCTCATTCAGAGTGATTAGATCTTGGTAGTTGTACTGCTGTAAAGTTGCAGTAATGATAAAATGAGCCATATTTATTGATACCACCCACTAAAAGAGAAGAGACCTGGGCATTGATTCTGCATGGTTAGGAAGTCATCTCCTCATGTATAACCACACTAATTGGAAGATTATTTTGAATCTAGCTTCTTCCACAACCCCTCCCACCCCCAACACTTGCAATCCCTTCCAATGGTTTTAGAGTACATATTATGGGATTGTGTTTTTTGGAATGGTTGTGTGGGCAATGTCTCCAAAAGCTTTCTTTTTGGATTGCTCACAAGAGGTTGAATATGTGAAAAATCACTGGGCAAGTTGTGACACCTGGTTAGTTGTAGAAAATACTAGAATGAAATGAATTTGCTCTATTTTGTTCAGTTACTTGGAGTGCAAAACTGAATATATGAACTGGCAAAGAGTTGTCTTCATTTTTCTGCTGAATTGTTTTACAGGAAAATCATTGTCCATTGCAGCTCAACACTTATAAAGATGATCTCAGGGTTGATTTCTCTTTCCAGAATCCAAGACAAGTTCCTCATGGATATGTTTGGTCAGTCATACTTGTGTGGGAAAATAGATATTTCCACGCTTCTCTACTGTGAGATAGGCAGCGTCCTTGTGAGCCAGGAGGCATTAGCATACCTGTGTCCATCTCCAAGAACTGTACTCCCAGTGGGTCTGCACTTAAGCCTTGATATGAAGAAATTTCCATCAGATGAACTGTCTGTGGTTCAGGTACCCAGATATTCTAAGGTGCACACTTCTTGACCATCATCAGGATACATCTTGTATGTTGCTTGGTATAAACCCACAATCCTGATAATTGTGAGAGGTCTGGCTCTACATGAAGCTTAGCTTTCTGATCCAAAGCAAAATGTATACAAAGGCTGAGGAACCTTGGCCACAGCCATGTCACTTAGAGCTTCTAGGTTCCCTGCCACAGAAAAAGAGACTTGATTTCTGGAAAACAAAGGTGAAGCACCATGGTCCTTTAGCATCATGTTGGATGGTAGGAATCATGTTGGTATTGAGAAGTTTAGTGGAAAAATATTATGACTTTCACCAAAACCACATTTCTAAAATGTGACATTTCCTAGGAACTGGAAACCTGCTTCTCAGTCAGTTTGGTTATTCAAACCCATCACCTGTTTTTGAAAATTTCATGTAGCCAATCTGTCTCTGTCTATACTTTTTTTCTGTCTTTCAGAAATTCCTTTCACTGTGGCTATATTAATTCTGAATGTTTTGCATTTCTTACAGGTCACTACCTAGGAATGACAACCAAACCACTGTGACTGAGTTCATTCTCTTGGGACTTTCCAATGACCCACAATTCCAAATTTAAATGTTTTTTGTGGTTTTGGTGATATACCTCATCACCCTAGTGGGGAATGGAGTCATCATGTTGGTGATAAGAGCTGATTCTCACCTTCATACCCCCATGTATTTCTTCCTGTCTCATCTATCTTTTGTTGAAGAATCCGCTATTCTTCAGTCACTGTCCCCCAGATGCTGGTGAATTTATTAGCAAAGCATAACACTATTTCTGTCAGTGCTTGCTTTACCCAGATCTTCTTCTTCCTTCTCTCAGGTACATGTGAATTATTCATTCTCCCAGCAATAGCTTATGACCGTTATGCTGCCATGTGTGCCCCCCTGCATTATGCTGGGGCTATGAACATAAGAGTGTGCAGGATGCTAGTGGGTGTCTCCTGGACAATGAGTGTCATGGATTCACTGGTAAATACGGTTCCTTTATTAAAGGTGAAATTCTGTGGGCAAAATGAAATTAGGCATTTTAGCTGTGAGCTTCCCCGACTACTAAAACTGTCCTGCTCTGGGGCATTGATCAACAAAATAGCTCTTTTTTCTTCCCTTGTGGTCATTGCTTTTGGAAATTTCCTCCTTATGTTGGTTTCCTACATCCATATCATCTCTGCCCTCTTGAGGATAAGCTCTTCTGAGGGGAGACATAAAGCCTTCTCCACCTGCATATAATAAACCCACCTCATTGTGGTGGGTTTATTATATGCAACAGCTGGTTTTCAGTATGTGAAACCGAGTTCCATTTCTTCAGTGATCATAGATCAAGTTTTCTCCATCCAGTAAAGCATCTTGACCCCATGTTAAATCCCATTATCTATAGTCTAAAAAATAAGGATGTGAAAATGGCTGTGGGCAGAATTTTCAAAAAAAAACAAGTTTCCATCTTTTGTAAAACATGCAATTATAAATAGTAATATTCAACATTTTTAATTTCAAATAAATACTTTGGAAAATAAAGAGGTATGGCAAACTGGTAACTGGATGATGATAGAACATAAATGGCAATTCCTTTTTTTTTTTTTTTTTTTGGTAGAAATATCCTTGGTTGTATATCCCACTGAATGCAGAAAGTATCACATGGAGAGAGCCTACAGAAGTGTTTTAGCTAGACTTTAAAACTTGTGTAGATCAAGTCAAGGTATCTCTGTTAAGCCTGACTTTATTTTGAATATTAGCCTATGTTGTTAGCAGTCCAAATAATAATTAATTCAATATGTATCACCATATGAAACACCTGTAGTAGTAAAACTGGCTGAGTATAGATCCCAAAATATATGTATTCAGTTGTTTAGTAATAAGCTGTCCTTCCTAAATGGGACTCAGAAATTTAGGAGATGAAATGCTCTTGACTTAAAATTAATTCTTAGCACCTAATTCCTGAGATCCTTGAGGAACCATATTGTATATCCTATCACGAGAGGTAGCACAGACTAAAGTAGGTGGAAGCCATCTGTAGCATAAGGAGGACAAAAGACAGTAGCAGCACCTACAGCCCATCTACTCCTGCTTGCTTGGTCCTAGGGTCTTTCTCCTTCTGCTGCCTGCCACACTTTTGATGTTATGTTTGGAGAAATAAACCTTGGGAGGATGATCAGGACCCATAGGTGAACATCTTGTCTAGTGCCTAGTAGGGCTGTGTGAAACGGCACCATTCTGAGGTTTCAATGAAAGTGTTTCATTTGAATTTCATTTTGATTTGAAACAGCTGTTCCATTTTTCTTTGTCAAAACGGTGAGGCTATTTTGACATTTCGCTCATTAGCTATAACTGGGAAACTCAAAACAGCCTCTCTCATCTGGCAGGCAGATTGGGGCTGTGGGTCCCCAATCCGCCTGCAAGATGAGGGAGGGAAGCTGATGCTGCCGCCTGGGACTGAAAAAGGTAACTGAGCCCAATTGCTCAGTTCCCCTCCCCCAGTGCTAAATCTGACTGGGGATGGGAAGTCAGCCCAGCACTTGAAAGAGGCAGCTCCACCTGGGCATCGACACAAACAAAAATAAAAAGAGCCATTGCTTTAACACACACAGAATCCTGCTCGCTCGGAGGGAACTAATATCTGTCATGGCACTACCTAACTCACATCTCTCACACTGCTCAAGTGGGTTCTCTCTATTGCCCGCGTCCCCCAGAAGTTACTCCCTCCATGTAATGGGTTGGGCTCCCACTGGAGTTTCCTTCCATCACAGTTCTTTTCACAGCAGTTTCCTTCCTGGCAGCTGACGATACACTTGTGCAAGTCCTTATCCAGGTCCTTTGATTGTTGCCTGTGTCCAGTGACTCAGTTACATTTTTTTGTTTGAAGCTGATCTGTTGCCCCACCCTACTGAGGCATCTTAATCTTAGGTTTGCAATCCTCATCTCAGTTGCTGCTTTACTCTCACAGCAGTCATTCTGGTGATTCTTCTTCTTGTGCATAACAGAAGTTGCTGTCCCCCTCTTACACTGTCAGATAATTAATGATTCATAGATGCTAGGGTCAATAGGGACCTCACCAGATCACTGAATCTGACCCCCTGCCTAGACAGGAAAGAGTGCTGGGGTCAGATGACCCCAGCCAGATGCCTATCCAGCCTTCTCTTAAAGACTGCCGAGGTAGGGGAGAGCACCACCTTCCTAGGAAGCCCATTCCAAATTTTGGCCACCCTTACTGTGAAGAAGCTTTTCCTGATATCTAGGCTAAATCTGAGCGCTCTCAGTTTCTGACCATTGTTTCTTGTTACCCCAAGAGGCGCCCTGGTGAACAGAGCATCTCTGATCCCTTGCTGCATCCCCCTAATGAAGTTGTAGGCAGACACAAGATCACTTCTCGGCCTTCTCTTGCGGAGGCTGAAGAGGTCCAGGTCTCTCCTCATAAGGCTTGGCCTGTAAGCCCCTAACCATACGAGTGATCCTCCTCTGGACCCTCTGGAGTCTATCAACATCCTTCTTGAAGTACAGCGCCCAAAACTGGATGCAGTACTCCAACTGTGGTCTGATCAATGCTGCATAGACGGGAAGTATTGCCTCCTTGGATCTATTTGTCATTCATCTGCTGATGCATGAAAAAGTGTGGTTAGCTTTGCTGATGATTTCGTTACACTGATGACTCATGTTCATCTTCGAGTCCACTATGACTCCGAAATCCCTTTCCACTTCTGTGCTGCTGAGAGGGTCATTTCCCAACCAGTAGATGCGTTGGACATTTTTGCACCCTACGTGCAGCACTCTGCACTTGTCCTTGTTGTACTGCATCCTATTGTGTACTGCCCACTTTTCTAACCTGTCCAGGTCTGCCTGCAATTGTTCCATAGATTCATAGATTCATAGATGTTAGGGTCGGAAGAGACCTCAATAGATCATCAAGTCCGACCCCCTGCATAAGCAGGAAAGAGTGCTGGGTCTAGATGACCCCAGCTAGATACTCGTCTAACCTCCTCTTGAAGACCCCCAGGGTAGGGGAGAGCACCACCTCCCTTGGGAGCCCGTTCCAGACCTTGGCCACTCGAACTGTGAAGAAGTTCTTCCTAATGTCCAATCTAAATCTGCTCTCTGCTAGCTTGTGGCCATTGTTTCTTGTAGCTCCCGGGGGCGCCTTGGAGAATAAATACCAATTCCCTTCTGTGCCCCTGTGATGAACTTATAGGCAGCTACAAGGTCGCCTCTCAACCTTCTCTTGCGGAGGCTGAAAAGGTCCAGTTTCTCTAGTCTCTCCTCGTAGGGCTTGGTCTGCAGGCCCTTGACCATACGAGTTGCCCTTCGCTGTACCCTCTCCAGGTTATCCGCATCCTTCTTGAAGTGTGGCGCCCAGAATTGCATGCAGTACTCCAACTGCGGTCTGACCAACGCCCTATAGAGGGGAAGTATCACCTCCCTGGACCTATTCGTTATGCATCTGCTGATGCACGATAAAGTGCCATTGGCTTTTCTGATGGCTTCGTCACACTGCCGGCTCATGTTCATCTTGGAGTCCACTAGGACTCCAAGATCCCTTTCCACCTCCGTGCCACCCAGCAGGTCATTCCCTAGGCTGTAGGTGTGCTGGACATTTTTCCTCCCTAGGTGCAGCACTTTGCATTTCTCCTTGTTGAACTGCATCCTGTTGTTTTCTGCCCACTTGTCCAACCTATCCAGGTCTGCCTGCAGCTGTTCCCTGCCCTCTGGCGTATCCACTTCTCCCCATAGCTTTGTGTCATCTGCAAACTTGGACAGAGTACATTTCACTCCCACGTCCAAGACACTGATGAAGACATTAAAGAGTATCGGTCCAAGGACCGAACCCTGCGGGACCCACTGCCCACACCCTTCCAGGTCGAGACCGACCCATCTACCACAACTCTTTGGGTGTGACCCTCTAGCCAATTCGCCACCCACCGGACTGTGCAGTCATCCACATCACAGCCTCTTAACTTGTTCACCAGTATGGGGTGGGATACCGTATCGAAGGCCTTCCTGAAGTCTAAGTATACGACATCCACCCCTCCTTCTGTGTCCAGGCGTTTCGTAACCTGGTCATAGAAAGAGACTAGGTTGGTCAGGCACGATCTGCCCGCCACAAACCCATGCTGGTTTCCCCTCAGCATAATTTGTCCTGCCGGGCTCTCACAAATGTGAGCCTTGATAATTTTTTCAAATACTTTACCAAGGATGGAGGTGAGACTGACCGGCTTATAGTTGCCCGGGTCCTCCTTCCTCGCCTTCTTGAAAATGGGGACCAAGTTAGCCCTTTTCCAGTCCTCCGGGACTTGGCCCGTGCGCCATGAGCATTCGAATATTCCCGCCAGTGGCTCTGCAATGATGTCGGCCAGTGCCTTCAGCACCCTCGGATGGAGCCCATCCGGGCCTGCCAACTTAAAGGCATCCAGTTCTTCCAAGTGAGTCTGCACCACCTCAGGATCTACGTATGGAAGTCTGGCGCCTTGCTGCTGCCTCTCTACAACCCCATTGAGAGACTTGTCGTGCCCCTCGCTTAGGAACACTGAGGCAAAGAACTCGTTGAGGAGTTCAGCCTTGTCCCCCCTATCTGTCACCAATTGTTTCTGCCCATTTAGCAGCGGTCCTATTCCTCCCTGGGCCTTCCTTTTACTCCCAATATATCTAAAAAACAATTTCTTGTTGTCCTTTACTTGGGTTGCCATCCTCAGCTCCATGGTAGCTTTGGCCCGCCTAACTGCCTCCCTACAAGCACGAGCAGAGGAGGTATATTCATCTTTAGTGATCTCACCCTGTTTCCACTTTTTATGTGTTCCCCTTTTGGCCCTTAGGCTGCCCTGGATTTCTCTGGTCAGCCATGGAAGCCTCCTGGCCCCTTTCCCTCTTTTGCCTCGCTCGGGGATCGTCTTGCTTTGTGCCCGAAGGATCGTTTCCTTTAGGCACAGCCACCCTTCTTGGGCACCCATCCCATCAAAACTCCTACTCTGCAGTGCTTCCTTGACTAAGCGCCTGAGTGCATTGAGATCAGCTTTCCTAAAGTCTAGCACTTTCACCCTACTAGTTACCTTACCCACTCGCCGTCTTATGTTGAATTCTATTATAAGGTGATCACTGTCTCCCAGATAACTACCGATCTGGAGGTCCCCTATCATGTCATCTCCCGTTGCCAATACCAGATCCAGTATGGCATTCCCCCTAGTGGGACCATGCACCTCCTGTGTCAGGTGGAGGTCCTGTACACAAGTTAGAAACCTGCGTGAGCGATGGGACCTTGCTGTCTGCGTCTCCCAGCAGATGTCCGGGTAGTTTAGGTCCCCCATGACTACTGCCTCTTTAGCTTTTATGGTCTCCGAGAGTTGCCTCAGGAGCCCCGCATCTATTTCTTCCCCTTGGTGTGGGGGTCTGTAACAGACCCCTACCACCAAATCCCTTTCTCCTTGCCCCCCATGTAGCCTAACCCACAATCCTTCTACTTCCTCAACCTCGGATTCTGTCTTGATGAGGGTTGATGTGTATTGCTCACTGACATAAAGTGCAACCCCCCCCCTTTCTTCCCCGACCTGTCCTTTCTATACAATCTATAGCCCTCAATATGTACCGCCCAGTTCCCTACCCTCCAGAGTGTGCACTTCACCTCACAATTTAGTATCATCTGCAAACTTAGACAGAGTATAGTTCACATCCACATCCAAGTCACTGATGAAGATATTGAAGAGTACAGGTCCAAGGAACAAACCCTGTGGGACCCCACTACCCACATCCTTCCAAGCTGATACCAATCCATCAACTACCACTCTTTGGGTGTGACCACAAAGCCAATTTGCAACCCACTGGACCTTGCAAACATCTGTGTCACAGCCTCTTAATTTATTTATGAAAACAGAATGAGATACCGTATCAAAGGCCTTGCTAAAGTCCAAGAAAATGACATCCACCTCTACTCCTGCATCTAAGCATTTACTGACCCTGTTATAAAATGAAACCAGATTGGTCAGGCATGATCTACCTGCTACAAATGCATGCTGGTTTCCCTGCTGTATTATTTTTCCCATTAGATTCCCACAAATATGATCCTTCATAATCTTTTCAAAGACCTTTCCAAGGATATAAGTGAGACTGACTGGCCTACAATTACTCAGATCCTCCTTCCTCGCCTTCTTGAAAATAGGTACCACACTGGCCCTTTTCAAGTCCTCTGGGACCTGACTCGAGCACCACAATTGATCAAACAGCCATGCCTGTGATTTTGCTATGACACTGGCAAATTCCTTCAGTACCCTCAGATGTAGCTCATCTGGCCTGCAGATGTGAACACATCCAGTCCATCCAAATGACTGCACCAAGTCAGCATCAACAGTTGGTAGGCTGGTGCCCATCTAAGAACCCATTAGGAGATTTGTCTTGACCCTTGTTCAGGAACACTGAGGCAAAAAACTCATTGAATAGCTCAGCCTTGTCCCCCCTATCTGTCACTAATTGCTTCTCCTTGTTCAGTAGGGGTCCTATCCTGCCTTACACCTTCTTTTTACTCCCTACATACCTAAAAAAAAAGACTTCTTGTTGTCTTCAATTTGTGTTGCCAGCCTCAGCTCTGTAGTTGCTTTGGCCGTTCTAACTGCCTCCCGGCAAGTGCAGGCCAAGTAGGTATACTCCTTCTTGGTAGCTTACTCCTGCTTCCACCACCTATATGCCTTCTTTTTTGTCCTTAGGCTCCCCTGGATTTCCCTATTTAGCCAAGGAAGTTTTTTGGCTACTTTCCCACTTTTCCCTTGTACTGGGATAGTCTCCCTCTGTGCCTGAAGGATCAATTCCTTTAGGAATGACCACCCTTCCTGGACTTCCATCTCACCAATACTCTTCTCCTGCAGTGCATCATTGACTAGACTCCTAAGGACACTGAAGTCAGCCTTCCTAAAGTCAAGCACTTCCACCCTACTATTTATCTTACCCAACCTATGCCATTTGGTGAATTTGATTGATTGGTGGTCACGAATCTGCAGCTCTCCTACCAGGTCCTCCCCTGTAGCCAACACCAAGTCCAGTAAGGCATTCCCCCCAGTGGGACCATATACCTCCTGCATTGGGTGAAGGTCCTGCATGCAGTTTAAGAACCTATGTAAACAGTTGGATTTGGCTGACTGCTGCTCCCAGCAGATGTCAGGGTAGTTTAGGTCCCCCATGACAACCACGTCCCTAGACTGTACAGCCTCTGAGAGCTGCCTCAAGAGTTCCAAGTCTAGATTTTCTCTTGGTGTGGTGGTCTGTAGCAGACCCCCACCACCAAGACCCTTTCAACCCAATCTCCTTGTATCCTAACCTACAATGCCTCTGCTTTCTCCTCCTCTGATCCCATTTTGATTAGGGTAGATGTATAATGCTCCTTTACATAGAAAGCCACCCCACCCCTTTCCTCCCTACTCTGTCCCTTCTGTACAACCTGTAGCTTTCAATGTATACTGCCCAGTCATGGGTGGAGTCCCACCAGGTTTCCATTAGCCCCACTAAATCAAAGTTATTATCTGCAAGCAGAAGTGCGAGTTCTTCCTGCTTGTTTCCCATGTTCCTAGCATTAGTATAGAGGCACTTGAGCCCTCCAAATGGTGCCTTTGATGCCCCACCCCCCATTCTGATGCCAGAAGGGCCCCTTGGTACTTACCTGGGGTGTACTGCTGTATGTCTCACAGTCTGTAGGTTCTAGCCTCTCTCCATCTCCTCCCTCCCTGTCCCCTGTCATACTTAGTATAAATCCTGATGTAGGAGGTCAGCCAACCTGTAAGAAAAGAGAGTCTTATCTTTTGTGGAGAGATGAAGCCCATTGCATCCCAGGAGGTCCCTTGCATGGAAGTGTGGATCGTGGTCTAGGAAGCAAAAACCCTCATGATGGCACCAACTCCAGAGCCACGGCTTGACTTCCCTGACACAGGTGACGTGATGCCTACTGTGACAGCTGACTGGGAGGATCAATGAGAAGACCACCCATGCCCCCATCTTCCTAAGCCTGGTCCCCAGAACCCTGTAGTCACTCATGATATGGTCTGGACTATTCCTGGCCACATCATTTGTTTCCACATGGATGAGGACCATGGGATAGTTGTCAGAGGAGTAGATGAGGTCAGGAATTCTTGCCATGATGTCCCTGATCCTGGCTCTGGGCAGCCAGCAGACCTCATGTGCCGTGGAATCTGGATGACATATGGGTCCCTCTGTTCCTCTCAGCAAGGAGTCACCCACAACGATGAAGTAGCGTCTCTTCTGCTGCTTACTTGGCCGGCCCTCAGCTTGCTCAGTCATGGCAGCAGGCCCCTCCAGTGCACTTTCCCCCCACCGCACATTTAGTAACAGTGAACAAATAAATGAGGGGAGGGGGAGGGCAAAACAGAAAAACAGGGAATATTTTGATGGAGTCTTCATAAACCTTTCATCAATATGAAGTAAGTTTAGGCCAGTATATATTTCCTTCTGAATGTGCCCCTGCCCCTACCTATACAGCTGAGGAAGGGGCTGGTGAGATGCATTAGGGACATGAAGCTATGTCCTTCTTCCATTTTTTACCCTTATTTTGCTTTCCCACTGTGGGTCTCCAGTACCTCGAAATCAGGTCCTACATGTTTCCCTCCCCCCTAACTTGAATATCTGTCTACCTGTATGTCACACCAGTAAATGGAGTGAGACTTTATAAGATTTTTTTCTTTCAAAATGAGAGATTCAAAGAAGTATTTAGGTTCCTTTGACTCATTTTGTAAAAGCTAGTTACATTTTCAAAAGTTTTTTCTGCCTCAGATTTTTTTAAGTAAGTAGGTGCTCAAAGACAGAAATTGGCTCCCACTGAATGTTTCAAAGCATCTGGCCACCTAACTTCTGTCAAAATGAATTTTGTCTTACATTATTTTCTGCATTACTAGGAAATTACATATCTAAATCTGCCCAGTAGGCACCTTTGAGAATGAAATTTGAGCTCTTCATGTTTAACCCTTAATTTTAAAGGGTTTGGAAGGATTTCCAAATATGTCAGTGGGAGCTAGGATCCCAACTCCCTTTGAAAGGGAAAATAATTATTGGCTCTCATTCAAGATGATAGGAACATAGGCCTGAAGGGACCTCATGAGGTCTTCTATTTTAGCTCCATGCTCAAAGAAGGATCATTCCTGTCTCAAATACCCGAGCCAAGTGTCTGTCTAACTTGAGGTTGAAAAATTATTTTTTCGATTTCTAGGTCAGTCCTATTTACTTTGACATAAGAGAAGTCTAAAACATTGACAATGAATGCCATAGGAAGGCTTGTCTCAAAGGTACAATAAAACTGTATATTTAAGCTATGTCTAACTGCTTCACTACAGTGCTACTGAGTGTTGCTCAAACTAGTGGTATACCAAAAAAATATTCAAGCATACCAATATTAAAAAGACAGGTATATTAACGTTAAACAAAAACAACTTCCCCCCTCAAAGTAGGTATATAAACAAACTTCCATATCTATCTGATTTCCTCATTGCCTTTTTGGGGATATTTATTATCCCTCTATACCATCTATTTCTTGCTACATCAAAGACAGGATGAAAAAAGACAAGACTGCTGTCTCATTATGTTTGGCAATTGCAACATTCCTTGTTTCTTGCACAGCTTGTAAGGTATGACTCTAGATCAGGGATGGGCAAAGTCCAACCCATGGGCCTGATTCAGTTGGCTGTGGACTCCATTTCCCAGCTACCCCTGCCTGCATGGCTTAGGTCAGTCTCCATGAAGACCCCATCCACACCTGAGAAAGAAAGTTCAGGCTGGGGTTGTCATGGAGATCAGCTGCAGCTGTGCTGGAAGTGTGCATGGCAGAAAAGCACAGGGGGCTTCTCTGGAGCCTCTGGGAACTTGCAATAGGGGCAGCTTGCTCCAGAGCCAGGGAAGAGCCATGATCTGTAGCCTGCATGCTCTGGGCAGGGGTGCATAGCCAAAGGATCATGCCTCTGCCTCAGTTCCAGACCAGGTTGTCACCATTGCAAGAAGCCATGCAAGAGCTGCAATCCTCTGCTTGCACACACCTACCCAGAGTGTTTAGGCTACAGGTTGAAGCTGTGCCCTGGCTCTGGAGCCAAAAAATGTGTTGTGTATAAACACCCAGCCTGGCTGGGATCCCTACAGGCCAGAATGTGGGTTTAAACCCCTCCACAGTGATACTTAGCCCCTGTGGGGGCCTGGACATGCCCCCCAGTCAGCTAAGTGGCTGCTGCAAGGGGAAAGAAGGGCTGCTCTAGCAGCCCTGGGCTTCTAGCCTGGGCCACTGCAGGCATGTGCTTGCATTTCCAAAATTAAATGTGAATGTCTGTGCACTTGCAAATCAGTTCATTTTTTGCAGGTTAGACTAACCTGCAAAGACTGAATCAATTCAGGCTTTTTGAATGTCTGTCCCTAGCCTAAAGGCGCAAATGGAATTGTTGGGTATTTAACCAAGGTTGCTTGAAAGCGGACTGGCCAAGTTCACCGATGATACCAAACTCTGGGGTAAAGCATCCACACCTAAGGACAGGAGTGCAATCCAGGCAGACCTTGACAGGCTCAGGAAATGGGCAGATGAGAACATGATGGCGTTTAACACCAAAAATGCAAGGCTCTCCACCTTGGGAGGAAAAACCTGCAGCATCCTTATATGCTCGGCAGTGCTATGCTGGCTAGCACTACAGATGAAAGGGACTTGGGGGTCATGATTGACCACAAGATGAATATGAGCTTTTAATGTAATGCTGTGGCTAGTAAAGTGAGCAAAACTCTGGCTTGCATCCATAGATGCTTCTCAAGCAAATCCCGGGACATCATTCTCCCATTGTACTCAGCCTTGGTGAGGCTGCAGCTGGAGTACTGTGTCCAGTTTTGGGGTCCACAATTCAAAAAGGATGTGGAGAAGCTTGAGAGAGTCCAGAGAAGAGCCACGCGCATGATCAGAGGTCAGGGAAGCAGACCCTACGATGACAGGCTGAGAGCCCTGGGGCTCTTTAGCCTGGAAAAGTGCAGGCTCAGGGGTGATCTGATGGCCACCTAAAAGTTTATTGGGGTGACCACCAGTACCTGGGGGAACATTTGTTCACCAGAGCACCCCAAGGGATGATGAGGTCGAATGGTTATAAACTACTGCAAGACTGTTTCAGGCTGGACATAAGGAAGAATTTATTTACTGTCCAAGCCCTCAAGGTCTGGAATAGCCTGCCATCGGAGGTGGTTCAAGCACCTACACTGAACACCTTCAAGAGTAAATTGGATGCTTATCTTGCTGGGATCCTATGACCTCAGCTGACTTCCTGCCTTTCAGGTAGGGGGCTGGACTTGATGATCTTCCGAGGTCCCTTCCAGCCCTAATGTCTATGAAATCTATGAATTCTAAACCTAGCTTTCCACCTTTCTGGAATCATCCATTTGTATAATCATCTGTCCAGCTGCTTAAACAGTCATTTTGCTATCTGTCTGTCCATTGCTTAATTCCTTTCTAATGAGCTGTCTGGTTAACTGCCCTACTAAACTTCTGCCATGTTGCTTTGCCCCTGGTGACTGATTTGAGATGCTGCAAGGAAGGGTCTGTCCTTAAGTTGCTTGGCCCTATGTCTGCTGATGCCTGGTGCAAGATTGGAGTGACAGGGCTGTGCCAGGAAAGGGCCATTTCGTTTGATTCATATTAATTTCACTTCTTACTTAGGATAAAATAAATACAGAAACAAATATATTCTGGGCTCATTAAATCCCTACTACTTAGCAACATACCTACAAGAAAAAAAACAACAAAAAAACTCTTCAATAATCCATGCAATACATGTAGCTCTACAGAGATTTACAACAGGTCGCACCGCTCATTCCAACTTCATCAGTTGTAAGAAAAACCCTGAGGAGTATCAGAACGAGTTGTTGAAATCTTGACCCTATGGGGAATTTTGACAAACCTCTCAAGGGACTAAGGTTAGAGATAGAAAGAAAATTACTTGTTATTTTAATGGTTCCCATTGTGGGTCATCAGACTAGTAACTTGGTTGTGAAATAAAGGTATAAGTGCAGTCCCACTGGGACTGCTAAGAAAGTCAAGAAACAAAGATTACAGTGAGGCAAAGGAAAGAAATGAATGGCTTGTATGCCAAGGAGTTTTTGATGCGGGAAGTGAAAGGGGACCTGTGAATGGAGATGCCTTTCTTCCTAAATTCCTTCCAGCTCTTGTGTAATGGAAAAAAGGTACAGGGGTGCAGTGTAGTGACCTTGACTTTAAAACAAAGCCCAGGTTCCCAGGAGGCAAGTGGTTATTCCCAGACCTGTGATAGGACATACCTTCCTTCATAAATTTAATCTAGTTCATATGTAAGGAAGGAATGTACAGGGGTTGAATGCAGTGACCTTGACATACAAACAAAGTCTAGGTTCCCACAAGACTGGTTTTCACGCTGAGATGTTGTGATCTTCAGGCATTTTCCTGGTCCCTAGGCCTCAGTGATGGAGATCAGTCAGTGCCCATTCCTTATAACAAGCAGTCCTGTCCTACCTATGATCTTGCCTCCCTGCACTGCCAGTGTCATAAGTCCTCATCTCCATCCCCTTTGCTATCTCTTGTTTCCAACACAAAGGTTTTGTTCCCCCTCAGATCTCAGTCATGGCCCCCCTACCCTACAGTTTTGCTAGTGCTAATTCATTCTGACGTATGGCCCCCTGTTATCTTAGCTCCTATCTGCCAACCCCTACTTTCTGCTCTGCCAGTATGCATTAATCCTAGATGACATCTTCCTGCTGTCTCATGGCATGGGGCCTCATAGGCTGATATCTCTCTACCCCAAATCATAGATCTCTACTCTTACAGCCTGCCTTCCATCACAGCCTAGCTTATACCTTCACTGCTGACTACAGTTGCTTCCCAGCTGTGCCAATATATTGCAGCAATGAGTCAGAGGGCCCTGCTACATGTTCAAATTAAAGCTGGGGAGAAACCAGGTGTAGAGCTATTACACACTTTCAAGGAATAAATTTATAGCTGCTTGGCTCTTTTTATTGCTGCAGACTCATTTTTACCATGTGATAATTACTTTGCACTTGTGGCCAGTCTAAATTTATTGTGGAATTAAGCAGTGAATTGTGCATTAAATACTTCGAATATGTGGCCAGTCTAAATTTATTGTGCAATTGACCAGTGAAATATCATAATACATGTAATGTGTAGCAGGGGCCATAGATCACTCTGTTGTTGCTGTCTATGGGCACCTGTACACACCATGGGTTTTAATACTCATTAAATTAAATAGGTTTATAAAATTTAAACTTGTTTATTTTGGAACGTCACATCTGTGTTTACATGTAGTAGGTTTTCAAATGAATTAAGCTGGGTCCCTGGCTGGTGCTACAGGAATGCAGGACAGTCCAGCACTACCCCCCCCAGCCAGGGGCACCCTACCCACCACGTGCCTGTGCCCTGCTATGCAGTTGTAGAAGCAGGGAGCCAGTAAACCATGGAAGAAGAAGAAGAAGAAAAAAGTGGAAGCAATTCAAAAGCAAAATCAATGCCTAGGAATGAACTTCAAAAGAAATGGCAGCACCATCTGGTGGACAAAGAGGCTCATTACATGTCTTTGAGTGCCTTTGTGATGGCACGCAATGAATCCATGGACGCAATGGTTTCATTCCTGCTGATCCTAAGCCATACTAAACTACATTTGAGGAGTTTTAATTTAATGGGCCAGAAAGATTTTTAAAGCATCCAGAAAGCCTTCTCATGCAAACAGTCATGCAATTGCAGCTCAGGAAAGTGCAAAAAATGTGGCCTGTACAAAGGCTCTACAGTGGCTGAACTAGGGTGGGGAGACTAAAACAATTACCTTGGGTGCCAATTTGGGAGTTGTCAATGGCTGTGGGGCAGCATGTTCATCAAGTCCAACCCCACATGGCAGGGGGTCGGACTTGATGATCTGCTCAGGTCCCTTCCAACCCTACCAACTATAAGACAACTATGAAACTATGTGCAAGTCTCAGCTGCCCCTGTGCTCTAAGTGTCATCCATGTCACTACATGGCTGTCTTATCCTGAACAAAGCACCAAGAGGTCTTGACACTATAGGCACTCTGTTGCACTGCCTGCTCATGACCTCTCTTCCCTGGGCTGGCAATGTCCAATGTCTTCACCTGCAGCCTGTCTTGCCCACATTATGCCCAATATTCACACACACACACACACACACCTCTTCACCTCTTTCAGTGCATTAATACAGGGGTCAGCAACACAGCCTGTGGATTAGATCCATCCCACAGAGCCACTGGGTTTGGCCCAGGGAGCTGGACAATTTTCCTGTTGCTAATGCCCATGGTAAGGGTTGGGCCACAAGGAGATGTGCTTGGGCCAGTCAACCGTCATAGATTCTCTGTAATCCTCTTTCCCTCAGGTCCAGTGTGGGCACAGTTGTACCTGCACCCTAGCCAGGGAGTGGTCAGGGGACAAGGTCCCTGGGAGAAGCAGTGGCAGGTTCCAGTACTGCCATGAGCACAGACCTTCCCCCATCCTGTCACCACTGTTGATAGACTGACAAAGCCAACTGCTCTGCACTAGACAGGTGCCAGGCTGTTCTAGCTCACAGCTTACAAAGCTGCTAGCCCCTGAACTGTTTCAGTACAACTGTGGCCTGAACACTGTGTCGGTCCACTCCAGGGACTGCGGACAGTTTTGGAAGCAACCTGTAGCACTACATTAAGCATGGCCCTTACTAGCCATCCTTCAGCTTGGAATAACTATTGAATCCCATCCAAGAAGTATAGAACTGACTGGCAAAGGATGGGATAAGTCCACATTTTCTCAAGTCTTCACATGACATGTTCTATTCTCTATTACCCATACACGAACATAAAGCACGTGGGAAAGAAACATGCACACAATGAATTGAGTCATTTCCTGGACAGGAGGGGGCATATCTGTCCCCTTGTGAATACACACATGAACACATACACACTGAACAGATTTACTCCCTTCTTCTGGAAGGACATCAAAGGGGCAAAAGGTATAATGGCTGATGCATGCACAGATACTTCTGCATTAAAAAGATATCACATAAATCTCCTGATACAGTTCTGGAGATTCACTATGCAAATCTAGGTCTGTGCCTTAACTGTTGTTGAGCAAGCACTGTTAGCTTGTTATGGAAGAGCTCCTTATACCCAAGGTAGTAGCAACATATTTCGTCTTCCACATTATCTTTCATTGTCAGTCAGAAGGATACTGATTCTTTACTTCCAAGAGGGGAGGGACAATCAGGGGAGGTATATATATTGCATCTACAAGTGATATCCCCAACACATGGAAATACTTTTTTCCAGGGCCAAGACAAGCATGTATTTTTATATGCTTTATTAGTGAGACAGAAAGAAAAAAAGAAGCTTACAAGTGAAAGGGAGTGCAAGGCAGAGAGATGATCCAACCAATGACTTGCTGAAGGTATAATGTGATGCTCTTATTCCTTTTGACAATTTCCATCCTAACCTTTCTCTTAGGATCAGCAGTTCACACTTGAAGTTAGGTAGTACAGAGCTCCACTAAGATCAAGGAATCCTTTCTGTCTATGCTGGGGACAGAAAAATAATTTCCATGTTTTCTGTATGGATGCATGGTGAGTGGATTATTATTTTATTCTTTATTTTGTGTTTTTGGGGTGAGGGGGATCTATGTGTGAATGATAAGAGTATGTGTGTGTATGTTTTAAAAATATATTTAAAGTAGTCAAAGAAAATGTAGTTTAGCATATTGAAAAGACCTCAGGTAGAACAATATGTACAATTCTGGTTACCAATCTTCAAGGGGAAAAAAAAAAAGTCTCAGATACAAAGTGCTATTAAGATGATCAGTCTTGAGAATTTACTTTGTTTATAATCATAGAATCATTGAATCATAGAAAACCTGGAGTTTTCTAGATAGTTAAAAGGAAGATTACAATTGAGAGGGGAGTGATAGGAAAACAGATTAACCCATTGATGGCTCACTGAAGGTATATTGTGATGCTCTTGTTCCTCTTGACAAAGTCCTTCCAATAATTCTCTTCACATCAGTAGTTCACTCGTCAGGTTAGGTAGTGCAGAATCCTAGCAAGAGCAAGAACTCCTGAGACTGTCTGTATGTCTGTCTATGCTGGGGACAAAAATGCAATTCCATATTTTCTGTACAGATGTATGATGAGTCCTTGGGGATGTGCTGTCCCTGACAGCCCCAGCTTCGATAGTGACAATCAGTTCTGCACCTGGCCCATGCCTGAACCCTGCAATGAATCAGAAATGGTGTATTTTTCTACTTAAGGCTCCTGGGGAACTACAACTGATGGTTCTCCGAGTGTTGCTTCATTCACTCACACACATTATTTTTTTCTCAAAATAAGCAATATTGTCCCCCATCTTTTTAAACATAGCCACCAAATAACCACTAATGCAATGGTGCAGCCAGCAAAGCAAATAAAACTCTGGCTTGCATCTACCAATGCAACTCAAGCAAGACCCAAGAAGTTCTCCTCCCACTTTACTCAGTCTTGGTGAGGCCACAGCTGGAGTACTGCATCCGATTCTGGGCCTGACACTTTAGAAAGGATGTAGAGAATCTTGAGAGTGTCCAGAGGAGAGCCACACACATGATTAGAGGTACATAAGGGGTGTGCAGCAGGATCTGGGAGAACGTCAGTTCACCAGCGCATCCCAAGGGAAGACAAGATCTAATGGTCACAAACTGCTGGAAGACCATTTTAGACTGGACATGAGGAAAAACTTCTCTACTATCCGAGTCTCCAGAGTATGGTACAGACTCCGCCCCAAAAGTGGTGCAAGCATCTACACTGGATACCTTTAAGAAATGTTTGGATGCTTATCTTGCTAAGGTGATCTGACCCCAGATGACTTCCTGCCTATGGCAGGGGGCCTGGACCCGAAGATCTCGCGAGGTCCTTTCCAGCTCCAATGTCTATGAAATCTATGAAACATATCCAGTGGTGGAGGTCATGTCACTTTTCTTTCAATCAATAGCTCAGTTTTTAGAACATTTATCCAGGATATATGATACTTGTATTCAATTCCCTCCTGTGAGTGAAGGAGCAAAAATTCACACATCTTAGGAAAGTGCCGAACTAGCAAAGTAAGCACCCGGGAGCTTAATGTTAAGGGCAATCACCTTATAGGTGTCTCCTCAAGTTTGGGCCTCACTCTCTGTTACTTTCTTCCCTGCCACCCCAAGTACATTTAACATAGAATAGAAAAGCTTTTTTTGGGGAAGAGGCCATAATCAAGGATTCCCTCCTCACAGGTGAGTCAAGTTCCCTTTTCTTTTCTCTGGCCCTATAATCCTTAAAGTCTAGTCTGTGCAGTGCCACTTTTTTCCAGAATCATAACCCACCGTAAGCATGAGGACTGCCTGTAATCGCATTTGCAATGTGGCAACTGCCCTTTGTCTTCCTAATTTCTAGGTATTTCCTTTTTCACAGACAGCCTCTTTCCTACTTTGAATTACTACTACTGTAGAGCCTCCCTTACTCACCTTGGGTTTCTTTTTTCTCCCAGCTTTTCCTCTCCTTTCCTTGCTTTACCTTTTGCTTTCCTAATTTCTACCTATTTACATTTTCAATGGCATCCTGCCACACTTTCAGCTCCTCTCATTTCTTGGAGTCTCAGAATAGCATAGACTCCCTATACCTGAAGAAGGGTGACTGCACCAGAAAGCTTGCTAAGAACTTTTTTTCCAACTACTCAGTTGGTCTGGTAAAAGATATCACATCTTCTCATAGAACCTTGCCTATTTAGTTTAGCTTTTTATTAAGACTTTTGACAATGTCAATGAAAAGGATTCTTCCATACAAAATCCATTTACAGACTCTGCTTCTCTGCGGTTCTCAGCCTCTTTCCCCCCTGGTGGTCCTTTGGAGCTATTGGCTAGCATGTGGCTAAAACAAGCACTGAGTTCTCTACTAAATTACTTCATTGCCTAACTGTAGGCAAAAAACTGAGGGTTTAAGTTAAGAATTTAATATATATTCATGCTATTTGTTATATAATCAGTATGACTAGAGATTATTCCAAAGTACTGGCAATGACTCGAAGAATGGATATCCCAAGTTAAGATATGCAGATATGATTTTTTGAACGGAAGTGAAAAGAAGGAAGAATGCATGGTTGACTGAATGAATAACTTGTCTTGAGAATGTAATAAACACATCTTGGGTATCATCATTTTTTTCAGTTAGGTGACCAAGGTAAATCATGTGGTTTCAAATAGATTTGATCCCAATCCTGCACCAAAAATCCATGCAGGAACCTATTTACAATTCAGCATGCTTTTAGATATTTACAGTAGCTACCTGTGTAAATCCAGTGCAGTCAGCTGTTTGTTTTTTTTTTTTCCAGTGCTGTTCTACTGTGAAATGTATTCACATGAACTAACATTTACAATTCAAACATCCCTTTTCTTTGCTCATAAGGAATACAATCAGCTAAGGCTTAAGAAAAAAGGAAGGAGGGAAAGTCAACAATATTAATGGATTTGGAAATGTATTCTTCCTCTTCTTGTACATAAAGAAGTACATATTATAATAAATCAAATTTAGCCTTAATGGGAACCAGTGGGTTACCCATATTTGACTCCGGGGAAAAAAAGGCAATGGGGTCAAACAGATGACCGGATTAGTTTGTGATAACCTGTATTGCTGAAGATAAAAGTCTTAGGTGCCTCTCAGTTGTAGATGCTAAACATTAGACAAAAAGGAGATTTTTTTTTAAAAGAAAGTTCTAGGTCAGGAATATTGGAAAATAAGGATCTTTCTTACTAGTGGTGCCCATCCTCGAGAACATGGGCCAAATCCAGCCTGCCAATAAGCCTAAAAACATGGTGGTGAGGAAGAAGTTGCATCATTAATTGCTTTGACTTCCAAAGACTCAATAATTTATGTCACCAGCACTCCCCTGCTGCCAAATTACTGGCCCTGTGTGGAGCCCTGTGAGCCAGATCATATTGCCCATCATGCCAATGCACAGGGACAGACCAGCATATGGGATTGCTCCAGGGCCATATCTAGCATGCAGGGCTGAGACAGTGTCCCGGATCATACCCATAGACTTGCCCCAGAATCCCAATGCTGGATTCTGCTTATTGATCAACCCTGCTTGTGGAATTTGGTCTATGGACTGACTGTCATCATTACTCCAACTCTCAGCACCAAACAGATGAGCACCACTGTTTTATCGTGTCTTGAGAAGACCTTCCAAAAAGTAGGAAAAACAACAGCGTCACCAACATCTTGAAAAGTTTTAGCCTGTAACCTTTTTTCAGAAACAAAGAACAGCTATAAATTTTCATATTTGATGTGTTTAACATGCATGGAAGGAAACTTGTGAAAGACAAGTTATTGTTTATGTTGAAACTTGCATGTCCAGGTGACACAGGGATTTCAGCACCGCTGTCTTAGGCCATTTGTATGCCGAGATGATGCTACCAAGCTCATTTTAGTAGTAGGCAACTATTAGACTTCTAGGTCATAGAGTATGCCCCGGACCTTTCAACAGGACCTTTGTCACATGCGCCTAAGCATGACTCTAGAGGATGTCCAGGCCTTGCATCTCCCCACTTTAGACCATTGACTCAGAATACAAAGGCCAGACTGAGTTTGGATATTTGGAACCTCAATGGCTATAATCATATGTGCATACAGGCATCAAACCTGGGTTTCCTAGCACATTGAGATTGGAAAAATCAGGGAGCTATTCTTTTTTAACTGGAAGTAAAAACAAATTATTTAAAAGTGAGATTTCTGGTGAGGTAGAAACCTGCTTCTCAGCAGTTAAAAAATGTCACCTCATTCATCTGTCTAGCTCTGTTTCTCTTCACCTCATGTACATTCTTTGACTGTCGTTATGATAATTCCTCTTCTTACAGGTCACTCTCTGAGAATGGGAAACCAAACCACTGTGACTGAGTTTATTCTCTTGGGACTTTCCAGTGATCCACAGCTCCAAATTGTAATGTTCTTTGTGTTTTTGGTGATATACATAATCACTCTAGCAGGGAACACAGTCATCATGCTGGTGATAAGAGCTCATTCTCAGCTTCATACCCCCATGTACTTCTTCCTGTCTCATCTATCCTTTGTTGACATCTGCTATTCCTCAGTCACCATCCCCAAGATCTTGGTGAATTTACTAACAATGAATAAAACTATTTCCGTCAATGCTTGCTTTACCCAGATGTTTTTCATTTTTTTTTCAGCTAGTTGTGAAAGTTTAATCCTCTCAGCAATGGCTTATGACCGTTATGCTGCCATATGTGATCCCCTGCATTATGTGGGAACAATGAACAAAAGAGTGTGCAGGCAGCTGGTGGGTGGTTCCTGGACAATAAGTATTATGCATTCACTGCTCAACACAATTCCTGTATTACAGCTGGAGTTCTGTGGGCCAAATGAAATTCGGCATTTTAGCTGTGAGCTTCCCCAAATACTAACGCTTTCCTGCACTGAGACACTTGCCAACAAAATAGCCCTTCTTTCTTCTGTTCTGGTCATTGGTTTAGGCAGCTTCCTTCTCATGCTTGTTTCCTATATCCATATAATCTCCACCATCCTGAGGATACGTTCTGCAGAAGGCAGAAGAAAAGCCTTCTCCACCTGCAGCTCCCACCTCATTGTGGTAACTTTACTGTATGTAACAGCCCTTGTCCAGTACATGAAATCCAGCTATGTTTCATCATTGGTCCTAGATCAAGTTTTTTCCATCCAGTACAGTATCTTAACCCCCATGTTAAACCCCATCATCTATAGTCTGAAAAGCAAAGAAGTAAAAATAGCTCTTGGTAGAATATTAAAACGATCAAGTTCTCAAAGTATTTAAACTGATTTTACAATTCTGAATAATTGAGTAAGCTTAACTATATATAATTTAAAAAATAATATTATTGCATGTAGACTTTTTGGGTGTTTTGAATTCATGTACCTGAATGATACTGGAAAACAAATGTCAATAAATATCATCGTAAAAACTATCCTGGGTTGTAGGTGCCATTGAATGTATAATTATCAAGGAAAGAAAAACACTACAAGGATTTTGTCTAGACTTTGAAAACAGGCTGTGCTTGGGTCAAGTTAAGCTATGACAGCTCTGCCCACCCAAAAATGGCTGCGTATAGATTTTCTGGCATATGTCGGTAATAAGATTTAACACATGTCCTCCTTGAAATGGTGCTTAGAAGCTTAAGAGCTGAGATTATTTTGACATTAAATGGGTAGTGAACACTGCAGACATAAGGGTCCTTTATGACATGCCTTGTATATCGTATGATGGGATTTCCATACATGAGAGACAGGCAGGTAGAAGAGATTGGAGAAGAAGGAAGACTTCAAACAGTTGACTAATTAATTCAAGACACATGACTATTCCCTGAATCTTCACTTGTTAGAATAAAAGATCATATTTTGATCCAGTGGCTTATCAACAATCCTATCCTCCATGAAAGACCATTCAAGAAGTTTGGTAATCCAATTCAATTGCCTTTAAAAATCAGCAGAGAGTACCTCATCCCTGAGATCCTTAAGGAAGCTCATTGTATATCCTATCAGGCTGTGATTCTGGCAACTGAATCAGGGGGGAAACAATGAGAAGAGGTGGACTTTGTAAAACATGAGTGCAAAGAACTGGAAAGCAAATTGTAATCACTTTGTAAATGCGCACTGCATCATCTAGACCCAGTTCTTTGCATAATAACAAAAACAAAAGCTGGACTATCTTTCTGGAGCCTACAGAAACCTTTCAGAGATATGAAAGACATTTGGGTAAGAACTTAGACCCAAGTAAATGAAGAGTAACTCTCTTGAAATAAAGACCTGGGGAAGTTAGAATGCAGTAAAGTAGCGTTCACTATTGTTTATTGTAATACCATCATACATTCAAAACTCTAATCCATTATATTAAAAGTAGATTGATTAGTTCTGTAAAATACCATCAGCAACAAGCGACATACAGTATATACTATGTGTTAAACCCTTGTTAATTTGACATGCATGAATGACATACACAAATCCGTGTAACTTCAATTACTGGTACTTACACACAGTCTCCATTTCAATTACTGGTACTTACACACAGTCTCCATCTGTTTCACTAGATAGCTAGACAGACAGGCAAGGTGTGCACAAGAAATCACATTAAAGTGAGTGAATATAAATTTGGAATGTATTACAGGGGAGATGAGAGCTAATAGCTGTTCAAATGCTCTGATTGCTTCTTGCTAAGTGAATGCTAAACCAGAAAAGTATAGCCCCATTTCATTTGAGTGTAAGCTGCTGTGATTTACTTTCCTTTTATGAAGAGATTCTTTTACACATACAAACACTTATAGCATGTCATTTGTGCTGCGATAGATTCTCACCTGTCCTTAACTTGTTTTGATTGCATGTCTACATGACATATTTCTTCCCTCTTTCCTCCTATAGAAAATAATCCAGTTGTGCCTCCAGCAATCATTAGATTGGTGCCAGTACTCTTAAGATGCACTCTGTCCATACATACGGAATATCAGAGCTCTTGTGTGCAAAAATGATCATGCATTCATGGTTCCTTTAACCAAAAATAAACTTGTACTGAAATAATGGTCTGTGATGGGTCAATGTTACACATTGTCGTTGTTTTAAACTCTTAAGTATTTTAATGAATTAATCCTCAAAACAGCTGTGCAAGGAAGGGCCACATATCTCTTTATGAGCTGGGAAAAAAAGCACAACCCCCCCCCCCCCAACAAACCTGTGGCAGAGAAAGAAGGGCCAAACTTTGAATAGGACAGAGGCACATTCCATTGAAATCAATGGGACTTAGGCACCTAAAAGAAATTCCCACTATGGACCTGATCCTCTGGTGAAGTCTACATAGTTGTGTCTAGGGTCAGTTCTTGAGGACTTGATCCATCTGACTACAGCTACATAATCTTGGGTCTATCTTAGACAACCTGTTCCTGATCCAGGATTCTGTACAGTTGCCAGGTAGGGATGCCATGCCCCTTGATTTGCCAGAGATTTATGACTAAATGGATTCTTAGTCTTTCCTGGGCAATATGTAACTGTTTGGCTTCATCTTCCATTTTATGGGGTTCCTCCAAGTGCTCTACATATCTCTGTAGTTGCTACACAACTCTGGTTAGGCTCAATTGAGTCCTGAATGAATCTCTGCCCTTTGGTCAAAGCATTTTTTAGGCCAGATGTCTATCAGGATCATTGATCCCTTTTTCCACTTTCCTGCAAGAAGATAAAGGGGATGATGCTCCAGGAGCACGGCTTACAACTGGACCTGTTGGTGTTTGCTGATGATATACTCCTCATGATTAAGGACACAGGAGACGTATAGAGGACACCAAAGCCATGTATATTGTCCAACCTGTTTTCCATGAGTTAACTGAGCCAGGGGGTGACCAGTTCATGGCCATTCAGTCCACAGGTTACCAAAGTGGAAGACAATGTCAAGCCAGGTCTCAGTCTAAGTCTGACATAACAAACCAAAGACAGATATGAGGTTGTGGCAGCACAATTAGTTGATCCATGTCAGGAAGTTCAAGATAGGAACAATCAAGAATAAGCATAGAGCCACAAACTAGAAGCTCAGAGGCCGGAGTCAGGTTTAGGAGTTCCAAGCAAGCCAGGGGCACGGCAAGGTGGTTTCCCAGACAGCAATCTTCTGTTTGCATTGCAACAACAAGATCTGCCATAGCCACTGAAAGTGGTGACCATCTAGTGAAGTCTCTTCTCTACATCCTTGACCTGAACTTACAGAATCTGGGCATCCTCTCATTGCACTTGTGAATGGTCCTGATGTAGCAAGAAACCCTTTTGTCTGCCCCCTTCTCAAATGTGAAGCTCCTCCATATGGCAAAAGCCCCTCTTTTAGTAGTTTGCCCCTTTTAGGGATGCTTTCTTTTCTATCTTTTCTCCTTTCCTCTCTCTTTCTTTTATCATATCCTTATTATTTTTATATAAAGGTGTATTTGTAGTGAAAAATAAAGTACATTTGTAAAAGCATCTACAAGCTCTAAGTTTAGAAGTAAGTTGTACCATGTAACAATGTTAGGAAGAGCAGAAATCTCTGTTTGGAGCAGGTTCCTGAATGAATCATGGTTGATTGTGTAACACAGTAGCTAGTCTGGATAAGCATGTTAATGAGTGGCAATTAGCACCTACAAAATCAGAGACCAAGGAGAGGAAAGAATCAATAAAGAGCCAGGAATTCCCAGAAACTTCATTGTTAAAGGTACGGAAGCCCCCGTTTGAACTAATCAACACTGGAATCAGACTCTTGGGGCCGAAATACCCCCTGACCAACCACTTCCAGAGCTCTATTCAGCATGGCATTGAATCAATCAAAATTCATCAATGGACCTCTGAGACTGCACGTATGTGCGGACATGACCCCTGGGGCTGACAGCTGCTATCCAGCAGCTACCAAGAGGGACGTCCCTCAGGGTCAATGACCCATGGATTGGGTAAGCCCAAGAATTGGGGAGTCACCAAAGTCTGCCAGAGAGGGATAAAAGGCAGTGACAAATGACCCACAGTGGCACCCTCTTTGACCTGACCAGCACCCTGCCTGCCTAGCCAGAAGGACCAGCTGGTGACCCCCTTCTGCAGCAACATTGCACTGAAAGAAGCCACGACTGGCCATCGACGGCAGACTCCAGTGCTTGGGGATAGGTCAATCTTGACACCAGTGGTTAGTGTTCAGAGCTAGCTACTGTGAGTGTGTGTGCGCACGTATGAATGTGTGTGTGTTTGAGGGGATCAGCACCAAGGTTTATGGTCTGACTTTTGAATCTGTCCAATAAAGTAGAATTTTATGATGATCCTGTGAGTTGGTGCTTTGTAGCCAACAGTGTCAGGTGTCAGTGTAATCAGAAACTTCCTGGACTAAAATCAGGGACACCAAGCAGAGTTTACATTACTTGACTGGCCATGGGATAGGGGTCTTCACCCACAATCCAGTCTCCCATTTTGAATGTGTCTACCCACTCCTAACCTTTAAGCTTCTTCAGCTTACCATTCAATTTTTCCCTCACACATGTCCCTGGGTCCTTCCTGCACACCCCTGCAGTAATTGGCCACCATCCAACCAGCATGCACTAAATGTGTCCCATAACTTTTTGTTCCTGACCCTTGTGCCTCAACCGAACGCTAAGTGGCAAGACTTCCTACTACCTGTGGAGGACAATGAACCCCATTAGGCCAGCATAAACTTAAAACCATGCCCCACAACATAGCACATGAAGCGACCGAACACTTGCCCCTTCTGCTGTGAGAGGAAGGTCAAGGCACTAGACATTGCCCAGTGCATCATATAGTCATAGAAAAGTAAGGCTGGAAGGGACCTCATACAGCCTCCTGCTTAAGATAGGATTGAATCTGACTAAACCATCCCAACCAAGTGTCTGTTTAGCCTACTTTTGAAAGTTTTCAAGCATAGAGAATCCACAACTTCTCTGGGTAGCCTTCTTAAAAACCTGAACAAACCCAGTAAGGACTCATCTTTACTCCCTAGATGCTTTCATGGAAAGGTAGCCTCTGTCAGGGACAGTCTGTTCAATGTACCATTTTAAATTTCAAACCTTTGCCCTAATTCCTGTTTTATCTTTCATTGCTCTAAACTTCATGGTCTAATCCTGAGCTTGTGACTTTCTCTTCCTGGTAACAGGGAGGGGTTGTAACTTTGAAATCTAGATCCAAAATATAGGCAGTGCACTGCCAAGGCCTCTGGTGGGGGATTTTCAGTAGATGGTGCCTAACATAAAATATATTTGATTATTAGTTATAGGTATTATGTTTTTTAAAAACAAAGAAACAATTCTATTAGGGCTGAATACCATTTAACATTGTGGCCTAAATTTTTTGCCTTCAGCACCAGAACGACACTGGCACAGGTGTGTAACTAGAATGTTCAACCATTCTACCAGTGACTCTCCAAGGGTGCACAAGAGCACAGTGCGCCAGGGGAGTGTAACAGGGGGCCTCCTCGGGGCCAATTTCACTGTGGCCTGCCCATCTGTTTCTGGGCTAACTGCCCACCTTCTCGCCCACCACACCTTGTTGGAATAAATTAATAGATGTTAATAAGCGGGAGGCTGCCCATTTCCTCCCCCGATGCCAGGGGGCCTTATCTACAGCTCCATTCCTCCCCTACACCACAGCCCAAGCCTCGCAGATGGCATCTAGATGTTATCATAATCACCAGTACCCACACTGGACCCCAGAATCCTCCTAATTGAACCCCACCTGAATTCCTCTCCTCAAGCAGTCTCAGCCGCCTTCATACTAGGCAGCATAGCTCCCTAAACTGCTTCCCTTTTGGGTGTGGTCCCCCCAGGGGCTCACTAGCCCTTGCCCACCTTCAGGCCAGTCAGAGCCCCAGGTGCACAGCTCTTGGGCGTCCCTCGCGATGCGTCCCCCCCAACCCTTTGACCCTTCCAGTCCTGGCCCCAACATGGACCAGTCAGGGGAAGTTCAGACAAGCCTGAGTCTATGGCCTTTTCTCTCTCTTCAAGGGTCCACCCTCCAGGACCTCCAAACAAGGGGTAACCCACCCAGCCATGGGCACTAGGGGTTAAGGCACCCTGACCCACCCTTCACCAGGGTGGTAACTGGCCTAGTATTTCCTGGGGGCTCCAACAGCACTGAAAGCCCCACCAGGCCACTCACTCCCAGCAGGGTGCAGCTTCAGGTCATACCCAGGACCAGGAGCCTCCTGACCATCCCCTACAGCTCCTCCCTTACCTCCAGATGATACCAGCAGCCCTCCACCCAGGCAGTGTTGTTGCCTGTCCTCCAGGCAGCAAAACTGCCCTGTTTATATGGGCAGCCCTAGGCTCAAAATGGCTGCCCTCATCAGGCAGCTGTTAGCTCCAGGCCTTTAAAGTGGCAGGCGTAAACAGTGCCTGCCACAAGGAGTGACAGAGATATGTCAAGAAAAATAGGCTGGATGGGGAAGAAAAATGGGCTGGATGGGGAATCTCCATGTGGCTGGCTTGGGCCCATTTGGGGCCAGCTCTGCATGCAAAGGATTGGCCTCTGGGTGGCCTAACATTGCATACAGGATTGGGCTCTGTCTGAGCTGGTCCCAACAGAAATTGATCCCCAGCTGGGCCAGCACTATGCGATGGATGGTGCACAGGATGGGGCATCCCTGCCCAGTCGGATGGGGTTTGGCCATGCCAGAGCCCCACAGCTGGACCAGGTTCCAGCGACTCCAGCCCTGTGCAGAGGGATTGGACAATGCCTGGACCAGGACCAGGTGCAGGATAAGCCCCACAGACCAGTAAGTGAAGTGTGCTGCCGAATTTCACCAAGAATTAAAGTGTGCCTCAGGAAACAAAATTTTGGGAAATGCTGTAGAATCACACAGTGTATGCACCTTCCAGAAAGACCTGCCCATGTTTTAGCCCAATAGCCTAGTGTTTAGGACAGTCTCCCAGGCTTCTAGGTCTCTAACATATACAGCATTTGAATCTGTATTCTCTGCTTCTAAGATAAGATTTTAATCCATTAGGAAACATTTTGACATAATCAACAGGCTTCCTCTAAGAAAAGGTGACCCACTGCATCTTGCATTTATAATAATTGAAAAAACCACTGGGAAAGTTTCTGCCCCATGGGGAACAAGAACCCAAGCCCCTTCCCATCCTGGGCAGAAGCCATTTCACTGAGCAGTTCTCTTTTATAGTGTGCTCATCCCCATGGCTCCACATAGCTCCTTGCTGTGGTGGCCTGGTGGGACACTTTAAAAATTAGACTGAAGCAGATCCTAAAATCAGGAATGCATATAACCAGCCTCTCTTCCATTATCTCTGGGCCACAATTTATAGTCCATATATCACACACCTGAGTAAAAATGTGCATGCCACAAGTAAGCCTCACTAGCCACCCTGCATACTAGGCATATCCTTCAACCTTGCATGCTCAAACCTTTCCTTGGCCACACTGAGAGCTAGTCTTAAGCACCAGGGTCTCTTCTGTGTCATCCTTGCAAACACCCCACAACAGCCCCATCATGGTTCAAGACAACAACGCTCCTTTTTCAACACAGGATGAAACCCTGGAACAACACTCTTAACCAAAGAACTCAGGGATGTGCAGGTGTGAGTCACTTCCCTTGATCTCACAGGTTCTTGTGCACTTCGCTTGTGGGGAAAGCAAGCCACTGTGGGACTACAGCCCTGAAACCACTCACACAGTGGAACAGCATGCTACCTTCTCACTTGACTCCAAGGATACCTCCCCTCCTCTGGAAGTCAGTGAGACCATAAGAGGAAGGTTAGGCCATTTGTATGGAGAGACTGCCCCTCCCTTTTTCCTTTATTTTCTCCAGATTACATCACCTCACCCAAATCTGTATAATAAGATTCAGGATAAAATGATCATCTAGGGCACAGGTGCTCACTAGTATACAGGCATACTCCCCAGTGCTTCCCCAGCCTGCCTTGAGGCACCCATAGACACATTTTGTGGTCATCCAGCACATGCTCACATGATACTTGAAGATCTCCCTTGCATCCAAGTAGTGTTTCATGATATAAATGGCTCAGATCAGTTTTAGGCTGAGATAGTCCTAACTGAGGTTGCAAGAAACAGGAACCACCTGCTTCACCTTTTAAAGCATGCCCCAAGACAGCAGCAGTCTGGGAAAAGATTCTGGTTCTTCTTCCTGACCCATTCACAGTACTTTTATTGCTTTTTTTTTACCTAAAACTCTGTCTGGATATCTAGCTTACCTAACTTTGGCCTTGACTCATGGCTTACACAGAACTTTGACTTATGCTCCCAGCTTACCTTGAACCCTGGACTTGCCTCCTAACTCTGTGACTCAGGGCTTACTGTGAAGCCCGGCTTTGACTGTTGGCTCTCTGTGAAACAGTCTCTAGACTTGCCCTATTTGCTAGGTGACCTACTTGCACCACATAGGCCACAGTCCCTAAGACATGCTAAGAGATGTGGCAATGGAAACATGTGTACCTAGGCCTAGTCTCCGAGATGTGAGGGGGGGAATGGTGACCCCTTCAGAGTTTGTGCTGACAGCAACCTAGACAAAGAATTCCTCCCCTGGTATTGTGGACATTGCACTACAACCTGGAAGCCGCACAAATGAAATTTCCCTACTGGCTAACAAAATCCTGAAGAATACTGGTAAATTGCCTTTGCAGCTGATATACTCTAACCCATTGGTGGCCCCCATGCAGCAAAGAAAGGCCATCCAGGCAAACCTGGGCTTGACCTCTTGCAGAAGCAGCTAAGTGACAGTGCTTTCTGGGCAGTGTGGCAATCAACCTGGACAGCTGGACTGGGTAAGAAACTTCCCATGTAAAATTGGTCAGCAATGGAATGGAGGCTATCAGGGGATCCCAGCTTCCACATGGGAATAGGCACCCACTCTCCATGTTCCTGGGCATCCCCATGTTAATGCTTGCTTTCTTAGGTGACACACACATCTCACCCTAGGATTCATGAATTTGTGTCTGATGCTAGTTGTTGCAGGTCCTCAAAGCTATACACTCCTGCTGGTCACTGCTTATGTTTTTGTCCCTGAAACATAGGCATAAAGACTGGAGGTGGTCACAGAGGTGACACATTCCCTTAGTTCTTGCTCCACATGCATGTAGCTCCCTGCCACAGGGGACACAAAAAACATGGGACGAGTCTTCTCTCCAGTGCCTTCTGCTGCCAGGCCACAACACACCAACTAACAGACTGTCTGGAAGCAAAGCAGAGACAGGTGTGCCAAGATGTTCCACTGTGAAGAGAAGGGAAGAGTCAGTTCCTCAGAGCACTGGTCTATGAGAGTCTGGAGGATAAGGAAGTGTGCTGTCATGAAGAAGGCAAAGTGAGACCAGCCCTTGCATTATGAAAATGACCAGTCATCCAGTGATAGGAAGCCCTGAGTAAAAAGCTCTGCTGTTGCAATTCATGCATCTTCAGAAGCCCTTAAGGGATCATGACCAAGAGGCATGTTGGGATATCTCTTCACTAGCCACATAGCTGTGTGCAGCATTACAGCAGCAGTGACCCCAGGATATTATCAATCACTTCAGCTGGGAGAGGCCTGTACATTTGTTCAGTACTGGATCATCAAATGTGAATCACATCAACTCCTTGTCTTTCCAAACCTTCTGACAAGGACTCTGGCTCTGCTAGTGGAGTTGCACAATACACGCTTGCTTCTAGAAAAATCTGAGAAAGTGGTGAAACACCTTTGGGTCAGGGATTTTTATAATATAATTACCTGTAAATTGTGTATAGATAAATCAATATTCAAAGTGAGCCAAAACAGATACATCAATCTAAATCTGTCATATTGTGGATTGCAAAATGCTCCTTGCTGAGCAAAACGTTGTTAACTAGTTACACAAGAGATACTTTGTCCTAGAGGTACCCGCAAAATATTTAGATTCTCAAATTGATGTTTAGTCCCAGAGCCTGAAAAGTATTTGGTCTGTGTTTCCTAGAGGGGAGGAGCAGTAAAATGAGATATTTATATTGGATCTACAAGCAAATAAAACTCCATCATCCTGAGATTTTTTCAGTGTAAAAGGCAACGTGTATTCTTGTGTTTCATGTCTCTGATAGAGAAAGACAGTTAGAGAGAAAGGAAGTGGGGAGGGAGAGGTAGGAACATGGACAAACAGACTAACCAACCACTCAGTTTACCATCAGTTACTTTTGCTCCTTTTGACTATTTCCCTCTTGAAACAGTCCCTTTAACATCAGTATCCCCATTCCTTAAATAAAACAGTATAGCCTTCAGTGAGAACAACAGAATCTGTTCTCTCTCTACTAAGGGACGGCCATCACATGAACATTTTCTATATGGATGTTCGGTGAGCAGATTCTTCTTTTATTCTTAATCTAGTGGGTGGCAGTCTGGGTGGGAGTAATATAAGAACATATATAGTTTTATTTGTGTGTGTGTGTGATTTGAAAATGAAAAATTGAACATAAGGCTTTGGAAAGACAGTGGAGTAATTTATATAGTATTGGCTATGGCTAACAGTCTTCAAGGCAAATAATTTCAAAATGGAACAGATGCAAAGAAGGGCAACCAGAAAGACCAAGGGGACGGTCTTAAAGAATTTGCCTTCTCTAACATGGTGTACAAAGGGTATAAGAGGGAAAAGAATGGCTTTCTGAACATATATTGGGGAGGGGGTAAAAACAAGGGAGTTAAAAGAGCTATTTAAATGAAAAGAATGTGTCAGAATATGAAACAAAAAGGTATATGAAACATCCAAAAATATGCATAAATATATAATAGGTGCGTCCAAAATACATTAGGCTGGATTTAATAATCCCAGGGTTTCCTAAAGGCTTGTGTTCTCTGGGCCACATTCACAAAAGAGCTGATGTGCCTTAATTTGAACTAAGGTGAAATGCACGTGTTTCCATCCAAAGCTGCAATTGTGAAAACCTCTGTGTTAACTGCTACCTAACTCTGGATGTGCCAAGACCCTGTTAGTGTTTTCATGTTTGAATGTTAAATTTCCCAAGTGCCTAGATTGATGCTTTGTGCTAGATTAGGACATCCCTACATTAGGTGCTTTTTGCATCTATGTTATAGCTAAACCCTTTCAGGATTGAAAAGTTAGGTGTTCTTGTACCTAGGAGTCCTGAGAAGCCTAATGTAGTAGGTGCTCTCAGAGCACAGTTAACACACACATACACAAGGCTGGTTGCTCACATAATCTCGTGGTGTCCATAATCTCTGTTTTAAAACATGGCTGGAGGTGGTATTGTTGCCACCTTCCTTTTTTCAGTATCTCAGTGCTTAGTAAACTTGTCCTGGACATGGGGCACCAATATTAAATTATTTTGTCTTCCTGAAAGTGCTCAAACTCATACCATGCAAGAGAGCACTCAAAGCACCTAACTCATGAAGCTGAAGTCTAGAGTGACAGTCTATTACTTTCTGAATGCCTAGAGTTGGTTCTGTCCATGATTATCTAAGTCCTAGATATGCCATTTATGCAGGGGAGTGACATTCTACTTCTGGGTAAGTAGGAAGCCATCCATGGGCTTAGGTATACATGGCACCGAAATAGTGACCAACTATGCACAATTGACATTTCTGGGACTCAGATGACCAAATCTGTTTATCAAGGAGCCCAGAAAAGAATACAGTGCCATGTTAGTATTTACGGCATTCATGTTGCTGTGAGTCTTTCCTCAGTTCTGGACTGAACAGTCAGGGCTGCTCTGTCTCTTTCTCTTCCCAACGACCATTTCATGGAAAACACAGATGCACTCCCTGGAGCAGGCACCAGAAACAAGGATTCCTTCCTCCTAGGTGAGTCCCCATATCATGCCTATAAAAAGGAGTATAGGAGTATATCCTCAGAGTCATATAAAAAGCAGTATATCCCCAGAGTCATACTCCTTTTTGCCTTCTCTTATTTGCTCTCTGGTCCTTTCAGCCTTGAATTCTGTTCTGTATAGTGGCACAGATTCAACACAAGGGATGGTAATTCTGCTTTTAGCTTGAATACCATGAAGAACGTAATCCTTTTCCCCAAAAGGTCTCTGTTGTAAGGGATCTTGAAAGTATGGATTTGAAATATTTGCCAGATAGGTACATCTAGTCGGGGCTAGTCAAATAAAGTCATTTATTCTTCCTGGAAAGGTTTGTAATTTTTAGATTGTATTCCCTTTTTTAATTATATACTATAATGAGCAGGACTTTAGATATTAATCTGAAGGCATGGGTGCTACAATCAAGATTTAAATACCAAGGTAAAACATAATGAAAAATGCAATCAGAAAATAGGAATGAGAGAGAATGCCAAATTAAGAAGAATGTGTGGTTGTTGTAATTAGTGATTTGTCTTTTAGGATGGGATGAAACAGTTGGACAAATAATGTTTTTTTTTTTCAGGCATGTGGTCAAACTGAGAAATCAGGGGGAAAAAATCAAAGTGGGGGTTAAAACAGAATTTTTCCTGATCTTGCAACAAGATTATTACAAATAGGTGCCTTCAATTTGACAGGTCAACAAATGTGTACAAGGAGCTCTCTGAGCAGATCCAGGTTAGTGATTTGGGCTTTAAATGCAGTTACATTGTGAAATACATGCACATGAAAACAGCATTTGCTATTTAAGCACCCAAGTTATGTTAGTTCATCGAGAACAAGGTCTCCTAAGGTTACAGAAAAAGAAGGATGAGACAGCCAATAAAAATAGATTCACTTGAGGTTCATTCTTCCTCCTCTTTTACATAAGCAAGGAGATTTGTATTAAGGATAATTTGAAGTCCCAGGATTACATGGAGTTGACAGAGCAACATACATCAGGAACAGGATCAAATAGATTCCACAGTTAGCTCTGAAAAACACATTACGGATGGGCAGGATTGTGGGTACATTAACATTTTTAGCGCACAATGTGACAAACCTCAGGGAGACTGATTTTTAGAAAGTGCTGGCTTAGCAGTTTCTGTCAATCAGGAGCATTAGAGGTTTATGAAGTGGACCATCTATTTGGAAGATCTTGTCTTATAATATCCTTCCAAGAAAAAAGAGAACTATAGATGTTTATGTCTCACATGTTTAACATGCAGGGATGAAAAACAGCCAAAAACAGTAGATTGGTTATTGTTTATGTTGAAAATCTCAGACATATCATACACAAGGCTTAATGTCCCCTCCTTTAACATCCCTATTGTGCTGGGATAATTAGAATGAAGACATGATAAATGTACTGCTGCATAGCTGCAGTAACAAAATAGTGAAACAGACTGATTGATACCACCAGCTAGAAGAGAAGAGACTTTGACATTACTTCCTAAAAATGCCAGAATCAGTCTCACTGAAGATAACCACACCAAATGGGAGATAATTTCCATCTTACCTTCTTCCATATTCTTTTTTCCTCTTTATGACTTCTCACAGTGGTTTTGGAGTAGACGCTGTGGGATTTTGTGTATGAAATGAGTTTATGGGCAGTGTCTCCAAAAGCATTCTTTTTGATGGCTCACAAGAGAATGAATACTTGAAAAACCACTGAAGAAGTTTTTTGAATCCAGGTTACTTACAGAAAATACTAAAATGACACTAATTGACTCTATTTTGTTCATGCACTTCAACTGTGAAACTGAATATATGAACTGCAATATAGTTAGATGTCAGTTCCCTGGTCAAGTAGTTCCACAAGGAAATTCTTAGTTATTGCAACTCAGCACTTCTCCTAGAGATAATTTCAGAGTTGATTACTTTGTGCTGAATCCAAGAAAAGTTTCTGATGGATATGATTAGTAGACTGACCTCGGGCGCACCTACATGTCGCCCTATGGTGACATCGTGATGTGCTACATTGCTGTATGGTGTGTTCCCCTGGTATAGTGCACCACTAGTAATGTAGTGATGAAATCTAACTGTGAGAAGTGTGCATGGTGCAGGGTGCATAGTGCAGTACCGGCGTTTACTGCACCATGCTTTAGTACTTCCAAAACCAATATTGCCACACCTCTTAGTTTTCATTTTGGTAGATTAAATAAGCCTATTGCTCTCAACCTCCCCTCAGAAGTCATGTGCCTCATCACCATAACCATTTCTGTTGTCCTCCACTGGATTGTCTCCAACATGTGCACATCATTTCTGTAGTGAGGGGCCCAAAACTGGACACAGTACTCCAGGTGTGGCCTCATTAGCGAAGAATAGAGTGAGATAATTACTTCTCTTGATCTGCTGGCAGTGCTTCTACTAATGCAGCACAGTATACTGTTAGACTTTTTAGCAATGAGGCCACACTGGGTGCTTCTACATCTGCCCCTAGGGTGCCATAGTAACTGCTTCATCATTTAGTAGTTCTTTTTGGATGTACTAAATGATGGTGCAGTAACCAACCATACCATGCTGCACCAATGCTGCAGTTATTTTTAACCCCTACGTCACTGTAGCAACACACTATAATGAGGCATTGCTGTGGTGATGTAGTATCATGTGTAGACACACCCACTATTTACTCATATCCAGCTTACTGTCCACAGTAACTCCCAGGTCCTTTTCTGCAGAGCTGCTGCCCAGCCAATCAGCCCCCAGCCTGTACTGATCCATGGGATTGTTCCATCCTAAGTGCAGGACCTTGCATTTTTCCTTTTTAAACCTTGTGAAAGGGGAGGCAGAAGCCCCGCCCAGCATGGCTGAGACCCCTCATAATCACACCTTGGCACTTACCGTAGGAGCAGAGATGAGTGGTAGCTGGGAAGAGACACAGATATGGATGCAGACACAGGTGCAGGATCGGCAGATTCACAGCTGCCTGATTCACGAGAGCTGGGGGTGTGGCTCCCGAGCAGTGCAGACTGCTCCAAAGGCGGCTGAGGAACCAGCTGGCAGTGAACCAGGGAGAGAGGAGCAGAACACTAGCTGGGAGATGCTAGCTCCAGAGCCGGGAGGCTCCAGCCCCAGCCACCCAGGGAAGGAGCCAGCTGTCCACCTGGGGACCCCAACTGGTGGGGCAGAAGGCAGACATGGGGGTCAACAAAGGGAAGGGAGCCCCATTGAGGGGAAGCAACCAGGAGGGACGCTGCTGGGGAGTGGCAGGGCTCTGACCAGGAGCTCAGGTATCGTGTCTGAGGGTGGACATTCAAGCCTGCAGCCATCCTCAGACAGCCCCAGAGAGGCAGACCATGGAGGATCATGAGCCCCCATAACGGGGAGAGAGGTGACGCTGGTGAGAAGGACCAGGATGATGGGACCTCACATCAGTTAGGCTCCAGGGCAAAAACGCCAGAAGAACTGGTAGGAATGGGGTACAGGGCTGCCCCCAGTACCCACGCCTATTAGAGGAGAGGGGATGCACAAGTGCCCTGAGGGGATAAAAAGGAGCACTGAGAGAGAAAGAGGGAGACAATCTCGGGAGCTCCAATGGCAGGAGCCGATGTTTTTCAGTAAAGTTGCAGTTGACCCCAGCAATGGCAAGTTTATTTCTTAGAAGAGGAGAAACCAGCCTGAAGACAAGTGGTGGACCCCTGAAGGTTAATGGCCAAGAAGACCAAGCCCTTTCAAGGTTGGCAGTGTGGGAAAGACCTTCGGTGAGCAGCATCTACCCAGGCTGAAGACGTGATAAGTGTGAGGTAAAGGGGAGGTTTGGAGCCCCATGAAGACACCCCCAGGGTTGCGACCCCTCTGGGCCCCCGACAGGGAACTGCCTCCACAACAATAACACCAAAGATGTGGCAGGAAGGAACAGGGCAGCGCCCAGACCATCTAGGTGGCACCAGAATAGGGTTTCACCCTGATGTCGCTGGGGGGCAAGGCACCGACGAAGAAGCCCCCAAAGGCTTACAACACCTACCCCCAACAAACGTCATGAGATTTCTTTAGGCCCAATGTTCCAATTTGTTCATGTCTCTCTGAATCTGAGCCCTACCCTTCAGCATATCTACTTCACCCCGCAGCATGTCATCTGCAAACTTGCTTAGGGTGCACTCCATCCCATCTTCCAGATTGTTAATGAAGATATTGAACAAAACCAGCCCTAGGACTTACTCCTGGGCACACCACTCGATACTGACTGCCAACTAGTCTTTGAGCAATTGATCACTATCTGTTGAACCCAATGATCTAGCCAGCTTTCTATCCACCTTACAGTCCATTCATCCAAACCATACTTCCTTAGATTGCATGCTAGAATGCTGTGGGAGACCATATCAAAAGCCTTGCTAAAATCAAGGTATATCACATCCACTGCTTTCCCCACATCTGTAGAGCCAGTCATTTCATCATAGAAGTCAATCAGGTTGGCCAGGCATGACTTGCCCTTGGTGAATCCACGCTGACTGTTCCTGATCAGCTTCTTCTCCTCCAAGTGCTTAGAAGTGGATTGTTTGAGGAACTGCTCCATTATTTTTCCAGGGACTGAGGTGAGGCTGATAGGTCTGTAGTCCCTGGATCCTCCTTCTTCCCTTTCTTAAAGATGGACACTATATTTGCCCTGTTCCAATCATCCAAGATTGCCCTGTTCGCCAGGAGTTTTCAAAGATAATGGTCAGTGGCTCTGCAATCACATCAGCCAACTCCCTTAGCACCCTCGAATGCATTGCATCCAGCCCCAAGGACTTTTACACCTCCAGCTTTTCTAAATAGTCCCTAACCTGATCTTTCACCACTGAGAGATGCTCATCTTCTCCGCAATCTGTGTTGCCTGGTGCAGTATTCTGGGAGTATTCTTGCCTGTGAAGACCAAGGTAAAAAAGGCATTGAATACTTCAGTCTTTTCCTCATCATCTGTCACTAGGTTGCCTTCCCCATTCAGTAAGTGACCCACACTTCCCCTGACCTTCCTCTTGTTGCTATCATGCTTGTAGAAACCGTTCTCGTTCTCCTTCATGTCCCTTCCTAACTGTAACTTAAACTGCCCTTTGGCCTTCCTAATTTAATCCCTGCAGGCCTGACTATACAAACAATACTCATACTCCTCCCTAGTCATCTGTCCAAGCCTCCACTTCTTGTAAGCTTCTTTTTTGTGTTTAAGCTCACTGACAAGCTCTCTGTTAACCCAAGCTGGTCCCCTGCCATATTTGCTATTCTTCCTGTATATTTGCATTTTTGTTCCTGTGCATTCAATAAAGTTTCATTAAAATGCAACCAGCTCTCCTGGACTCCTTTACCCCTCAGACTGACCTCCCAGGGGATCCTTCTCATCAGTTCTCCAAGGGAGCTAAAGTCTGCTTTTCTGAAGTCCAGGGCCCATACTCTTCTGCTCTCCTTTCTTCCTTTTGTCAGGATCCTGAATGTAATCATTTCATGGTCACTGATGTCCAAGTTGCCATCCACTTCTACACCCCCATCAGTTCTTCCCTGTTTGTTAGCAGCATGTCAAGCACAGCATGGTCCCTAGTTGGTCTCTTTAAAACTTGCACCAGGGAGTTGTCTCCAATGATCTCCAAAATCTTCCTGGATTTCCTGCACGCTCCTTTATTGGCCTCCCATCAGATGTCAGGGTGATTGAAGTCTCCCATGAGAACCAGGGCCTGTGATCTGGAAACTTCCACTAGCTGTATGAAGAAAGCCTGATGTACTTCACCCTCCTGGTCTGGTAGTGTGTAGCAGACATCCACCACAGCATCACCATTGTTGCTCTCCCCTCTGACCCTAACCCAGGGACTTTCAACAGGTCTATCACCAGTTTCACACTGGAGCTCTGAGCAATCATACAGCACTTTTACATACAGCACAACTCCTCCTCCTCTTCTTCCCTGCCTGTCCTCCCTGAACAGTTTGCACCTATCCATGACAGTGCTTCAGTCATGAGACCTCCCACCAAATCTCTGTTTTTGCAATCAAGTCATAGTTTCACCATTGTATGAGAACTCCCAATTCTTCCTTTTTATTCTCCAAGCTCCATACACTTGTGCACAGACATCTGAGGTAACTAGCCAATTGCCCTACTTTCTCAGGAAGAATGAGAAGGCCTCCCCTTTTGGGGCTTTTGTCTCCATCCCACAGAGAACCAAAGTTAAAAACCCTCCTCACCAGGTTAGTGAGCCTGTCTGCAAATATGTTCTTCCCTCTCTTCATCAGTTGGATCCCATCTCTCTCTAGCAATCCTTCTCCTTGGAACAACATTCCATAGTTGAAGGAGCCAACCACATCTCTTAGAGCTTCTAGGTTCTCTGCCACAAAGAAGGGAACTTGGATCTTGAAAAACCTAGATGAAGCACCTTGGCTTTTTGGCACTTATGCAGCATATTGGGATTCCAAAATGTTGAGGTAAAGTATTCTGAATTGTTCATGTAGTCCAGGTGGTCCTCTATCTATACTTATATTTTGTCTTCATGAAGTGCCTTTCACTCTCATTAAGTTAATTCCAAAACTTTTTCTCTTCTTTCAGGTCACTTCCTAGGAATGGAAAACCAAACCACTGTGTAAATTGCTATTTACAAAAGTATTTTCATTTCTTACATCAAGTGGAAACTCAATATTATTTTTTTCTTGAGAATTTTGTCCAAGGCTGTTTTCACTTCTTTATTTTTCAGACTATAGAAGATGGGATTTTAGTTCCTTCATTTACGGTTACTGAAGCAATTCTATCTCTACTCTTTCCCCAAATTCTCATTCAAATTCTAGTTCTCAAGTCTTTTCTATAGCATGTAAGATATCATATTGTGGGGTTGCAGGTGACACAACATTTATAACTTTTGCTTTGTGCATGTTTTTGCAAATAAGAGTTTATTTAAGAATTCTTCATTTTCCTTGTCTCTTCTTGTAAGTATCTTCCTCTGAGTGGGATGATTTTCTTTACTTCAGGCTCAGTGCCTTCTATTTTTACCTGAAAATAACTGTTGTTAGTCATGTGATAACTGAAAACTGAGGTACTAAAGAAATGAAACAATTTCATATTAATTGCATCACCCATGACTATCTCCCAGTTCAATTCATGGTTAGTGGTGGGAGGCCATGGATGGGGAGCCTAGGAGTTATCCAGTTCGTGAAGAGGATAACCTGAGAGAGAGAGACCTCCAAGGGTTGTGGGATCTTAGCCCCAACCAGCCCTTCAAATTCAGGAAAGCAGTACAGCCCCAGGCGCCCTGTGTGGGAGAAATGCAGCATTCTTTCCTGCCTGTGTCAGGGGGTCGGACTTGATGATCTGCTCAGGTCCCTTCTGACCTGACCTTCCTACTAACTATGAAACACTTCCTTCTAGAAAACCAGAGAAAGTGGGCAGACACCAGTGGGTTAGGGACTCTTATAATATGATCACCTGCCAATTATCTACAGGTAAATCAATATTCAAAGTGAGCCCAAACAGATACATTAAGTGAAAGATTTCATACTTTACTGTGTTAAATGGGCCATTGCTGATCCAAACACTATTAGCTAATTACACAAGACATATTTTGTCCCAGAGGACAAATTGTTTCAGGAGGGTTCATCCTCCTTCTAAGGGAATGAGAGCAGGGATTAATCTGCATGTGCATTTAGTTGCACATCTTCTACCCCAGGCCCTGAAGAAGCTCTTGTACAGTGCCTGTTGTCCAATTGGATTGTCTGGGTATAAGGTTTCTTTCACTACATGTGAAAGCTCTGATATGACTGGCAGATTTTACAATAAGCAGAGAGACTACTCCCGAGACCTTTCTAAGCTATTTGTCTTGTACAAGGATGGCCTCTGGACCTGGATATCTATTGCAGCAACATGTTCTACCCTTGCCACTGAAAATGATGACTAACTTATAAAGTTCCTGCTCCACAACCTTTACCTTAACTTAGAGAACCTGGAATTCCAAATGATGTATTTTCAACAGTCTGATTGTATTAGTAGCGTCCTGCAGTTACCTGGATTTGTTCATTATACTTGATATTTGGTACACCTTACCCAGCTTCATGAGCCATCACCAATTCTCTGCTTGGGGCCAAGCACTACGGAAACTTTGTTGCCCAATAGAGTCTCACTCTCCCAGTTTTCATTAGCTACCCCACTAACATAGCACACAGCAATGTTCCAAAATGTGTAAACTCCAGGAAATAGTTTTTCTAGATCCTTATGGTTAAAGTACTTTGCTGAAATAGAGGAGATATTTGTTAACCTCCCCTGGCTGAGACAGCTCCAAATCAAGGCCTTCCACTCCAGGTACACATACCACAATTATTATGGTGATAGGTAGGTCACGTATAATTTTTTTTATTTTTTTTATTTTTTTGGAAACAAGATCTAGGGCTTATGTAGAAACTGGCTTTTCAGCAGCGAGCAAGGGAATGAACATGTTTAGAATGCCCAGTTAGATATGTGTAAGACACCCAGATGTCCAAGTGACTTTGTGGCTGTGATGCAGAGTGAATTAGGATTCTATGGAGTGATTCTGGTGCCTGCAGTCTGCGTAATTACCTCTGAAATGCAGATTTGGGTTTGTTCCTTCACTGCTGCCTAACCTCTGCCACATTCCCTATCAGAGGCAAACAGCAGCCTAGTCCTTGCCTTATTCTCTATAGAATCCCAACCTAGTAGGCACCCTCTCACCACCCAACTTATACTGACAGAGTTCAGGTCACTACACTAGGGAGGAAAAACCATCCATCTTTTGCCAAAGAGCTGAGATGTTAGAGCACCCAGTCAGGAGGCAAGAAATAAGAATATGGGAACACCCTCATGCTCACCCTCATGCTCAGGAATGAAAATCCATCTCTTCTCTCCCAGTCTATAGAATAATGTCCTCATCACCGCACTTTTGAATCATGAGTAGAGCTAAGAATTTGAAACTGGGGTGATGCAGGGGGTGCACCACATTCAACATGGGTGGCTGAAGCCTTGTTTCCCCCATGAGTAGATTGTGCAAGGCAGCAGTGCCAGGGATTATTCTGAGTCCCCAACATAGGTTAGACTTTGTCCCCTATTAACACCCCCTTGCTGCCAGTACAGGCACCTTCCCTTCCTTCCCATATCCCCTCCCTCTCTCATGCAAGGTTTAGCTCCTGATGCATGAGGTTGGGACCTGTCACCACTGTCCTCAGCTGACCTGGGGGCAGAGAAATCCCCAGGGTTGTTCCACACCAGTTCAGTGAGTGGATGCATGAGATAAAGAGCTTTTTCAGGGACAGTTATGGCGGCCAAGTGCCCCCTTCTAGGTGTTCTTGCTCCCTTCTTAGTCCCCCCAAGTCTCCTTGTACTGGCCAAGATCAAGTGCTTTAAAGGGCGGACCTCCCCCACTGCTGCCAGCCCTGAGCCCAGCACTCATGCAGATACTCCCCACCGCTGCAACCTCCAGTCCAATAGGAGAAACACAGTGGGAAAGAGCAGGGAGCCAGTCAGTCTGGCACCTTGATAGCTCTTTCACTTACAGCAGCCAAAGTGACAAGTGCTAGGGAGGGAGGTCTGCACCAGAGGTAACAACTGTTCTCTGCTTCTGGGGTTGCTACCACCACCAAGGATCACCACTACCACCACTCCTCACCCTCAGGTTTCAAAGCTCCTCCTCCAAGTGCTTACACAGAGAGGCACATCCTGGAGGTGGGGGTAGGGAAGGAATACAATGGTGCAATGACAACACAATTCTTCTGTGTAGCATGGCAATCCCCACAGAATACATGGCGAGGACTACAGAAAGAGAGGCCAGGAACAGCAGTCCCCAGCAACCTGGCACAGCAGCTTCATGCATCCTTTAGCTGGAGCAGGACAGGGACATCCCTGAGGTCAGATGGTAGATATTGAGTCTCGCTTCTGTTTCCCTGATCCCCAGGTAGTAACCTAGGGAGAGGTGGGACATCTGGGGTGTAAGCCATAGGCTCTGTGCTTGGGTAGAGATGCTAGAATACGAGACAAGAGGGCATCAGAGTCATGGTAAGGGAGCTGTTCTCATTACAGGCTCACCCAGAGCCTGTGAACTCATCTGGGCAGACCCCAGGCAGAATAGCCCTCAGCAGCCTCCTTCCCATCTGCTATGCAGTTACATGCTATTCCATTAGTCTTTCACAGCTGCCAAATTAAGCCTTTTAGTACCATGACCTACTACATGCAGTTAATATGCTCTCGTACCCCTAGTCACCTGCATTTAGCAAGAGCTTTTCCTCACCACCACTTGCTATCTTAGTGAAGGAATAACTGGCTACTCCTATTACCCCAGATGTCTGTTACAATCCACTGGCATATCCAGCCTAATAAGTAAAACCTGAACCAGGAGATGGTATAACAGTCAGAATCAGGACTCAAATACATATTCAGAGCCAGGATCCAGGAATCAGAGACTTAGTTACCAAACCTAAGGGGTTAATAAAAGTGGAGAAATCAAAGTACAAAGCCAACCTAGGGTTAAGAGCCAGGAAACTGAACTGCAGGAAGACCCATGGCTGAAATACAGAGGCACTTTACCATAAAGAAGGCTCAAATTCTGGAGAAGTTCCTTAAATCAGCCCCAGAACCAATCAGAGAGGGATGCGGGGAGGGGGGTTCAGCTGGCCTTTATTAGTGGTTAAGTGAGGCTGACTCAGGTACACAGGGCCAATAGCTAGGAGTTTGATTGAGCTTTAAACACCTGATTTGGTTACTCTGGCTGCAGGATTCCTATTGCATCTCTCACAGGCTGAGGGGTTCCAGTTGTATCTCATCTATATACCCTCCGTAGTCTTAGCTCAGTTTCTGCTTCCAGGATTCTGCAGGGCATTCAGGTGTGTGGTGCCATGGACAAGTGGAGTGTTGACATGTCTTCTAACTCCATCTTGAGCTGTACCATCGGGCATTGGAGGTTCAGTATCTTGGAGCAAGTTGGGTGGAGGTCTCTAAGACATAGAGCTGGAGGTATCTACCTACCCCCTACTTTCCTACACTTACACAACCCCAGCTCTTTTGGACCTTGCCACCAACAGGCTTAAATACTTTGCGTACCCTCTTTTGATAACTCATGGTTAACAAGCCTCAGTCTAAACCAAATATAGGAACTTGTGCCCACAGATCCTTTTTTACTTTGAGGACTGAGGGCAACCTATGCAATGTTATCCAAGGGGCAAATCTCATCTGGTATCTCCCCTGCCATTCACAACACACTTGACTGTAGATTTGGAGCCCCTGCCCTTCAGACTTCCTTACAGCCTGAAGTGCATGCTGACCCCTCAGTGACCTTTGCTTATTTTTCTCACATCTGCACCCCTTTCAACTTTACAATTTTATTGGGAGGGCCTGTGGCTACAAAGATTTGGGTCACCCTACCCTTTACACTCAAACAGTTCCCAGAGATGACTAAAAAGAGACCCATGTAGCCCCAAATCCTATGCATGTTCATACTAATGAAATCATGCAGAGAAAAATATAAAAGTATCATAACAGAATATACATGACATAAGCAGGGTTAGACATGCATGTTGAGTAGGTCATGGCATCCATTTGTGTTTCCTCATGTGCATATATTTATGTACCCTCTTTTGGGTATATCCATCTGTACTCCTCTCTATGTTTGTGTGTTAGGCGATGAACACTTGCTTATTATTTGGGGGTGAGGGCATGTGTTTGACTGGCTGAAGCTTGTGCATTTTTTGAGCCTTCGTACAAAAGGGACAATCAGGACTAGGTCCTCAACAGGGATGATTGAATACTTTTTCAATGAAGGCAAGTGAATAAAGTTTGTTTCCATCAGATGAGGATTGGACTTATATCTTCAAGCCTCTACCCGATTCAAACAGTGTACTAATGTTCTCAAGGCAGAATGATGTTCTGCAGGGCAATCATTGTAGTTGATGATGCAAATGCACTGTTGGCTGGATAGACTGGTACTTCACTGGTTCACTCTGGCAACTCAAATACTCTTTATAAATCTCAGGAACTCAAACTGATTTTCACATTCTGGTTCTCTTCGTTACTGGTGAACTGGCAGCTCCATGAAAATTAAAGGTTACATGGGGTGCTTACTGTTTCCTTCTCACCCCTCCTTGGGAGGCTCAGAAGGCAAGTTGAGGGCAAACAGGGATATGAACTAAATGCTGAATTAGACCATCCATAACTCCTTTTTTCTTACTATTTTGGGGAGAGATAAAGGGTATGGGAGAAGGTTTGTTGTGCATGTAGATACATGCATGTGCTTGTATATCTTGATGCATACCTCCCTGTTAGCATAGCCTTGGTGTTCCAACCTGTACCCCCAGCCCTAACAAAATTCATTAATCCCAGCCTGCATTTTTCTGCAAAACTCCATAGGCTGATATTTCTCCACCCCAAATCACAGAGCACTACCATTATAGCCTGGCTCCATTCACAGCCTGCTTCCCAGCTGTGCCAATATATTGCAACAATGAGTCACAGGGCCCTGCTACACATTCACATTAAAGCTGGAGAGAAACCACCTGTAGATTTGTTAAACAGATTCATTGCCTTTACCAGAATTTCCCATCTTGAATGGGTCTACCCACTCCTAACTTTTACCCTTCCTCAGCTTACCACTGAGTCTTTGCCTCACAAATCTCCCTGGCTTCTTTCTGTACACAGCTGCAATAATTGCCCACCATCCAACCAGTATGTACTAAATGTGTCCCATAACCTTGTCTTCCTGAGCCTTGAGCCCAATCCCAACAGCAAGTCCTCTTACTACTGGTGGGGCAATGGATCCCATTGGGCCAGCATTCACTCAAACCTAGCTGCTCACCATAACACATGAAGCACCACAACACTTGCCATTTCTGCTGTGAGAGGAAGATGAAGGTACTAGACATCATCCAGTGCATCATAGGATCATGGAGAAGTAGGGCTGGAAGGAACCTCATAAGGTCATCTAGTTCAGCCCCCTGATCAAGATGGAATTGTCCCTGACTAGTCAACCCAGCCAAGTGTCTGTCTAACCTACTTTTGAAAATTTTGGAGAATAAGAAACTTATGTAGCCTTTTCCACTGCCTGAACACACCCAGCAAGGCTTTTTCTTTACCCCAAACACTTTCAGGAAAGGGTAGGGTGTCAGAGGCAGTCTATTCAGTGTATCCTTTAATTACAAGCTCTTGACCCCTCCCCTGTTTTATCTTTCATTTCTCCTAAATTTCTGTTCTAATCTTGAGCTTATGGCCTTCTCTTACTGGTAACACAGAAGAGGTCTATCTTTGGAGGGACCTAATCTCTCCACCTGCCCCTCCCCACAACCATCTCATTCCAAGGCTATAAATATTCTCATCTAGATGTGCACCCTTATTAGTGGGTGCAAGTAAAATGCCACCTCCATATTCCAATTAGAGTTAAAAGCTGTGGAGAAAACCTAGCTGTCTAACCTGGTTGATTAAGAATCCTTGTCTGGGCAAGGAAAATATAGTATATATGTTTCAATGCCTAAATGAAGGGTCTTTAGAGATTAATTGGGATCTGAACTAAGGTGTCTATTTGTGTGTGGCCCAAAGTAATGTGTTTCAGGCTACTCAGAAAGACCATAAGAAAACATGGCCCCAAGAAAGGAATCTGAAGCCTCAGGCTAGCTCCCTAATCATCACACCAACCTTCCTTCTGACCTTAGTGGTGATTCAAGCTAATTGTGAAAAAATGAAACTTTCATTAGAAACAAAGCATAGGATTTTGTTCTTTCCTGGTTGTTTAAATGACCTTCATGTAGTCATCTACTTGGGACATTTTGGACATATATGTTCAGGTACCCATTTTAACCCCGGATGGGTAACTTAGGAATGTAGATGACTACACCCATGTACATACTGGCAGCAATGTGGCAATGTAATGGAGGACAGCCTTCTCATGTCTTTGGCCAATAGCTGAGTGGTTACATCACTTCCCTGGGAAGCTGGAGAACATGGTTTTAGTCCCTTCTCTCTCACTGTAGGTTTGAACCTCCACCTCTGTGACACCCTATCCCAGTGCTCTAACCACTTTTTTGTGCAACTAATTTTTATCTTAACTCTAGGGACAGTCATAAGAGATACATGGGGCCTGGAGGAAGAGACCAGTCTGAAAGATGTCTGGCTCTCTGATGTGGCTGCTTTCCTGAAAGGAGCATGTCCTGGATCCTAACTTTGAGACTATAACCAGTGAGGCAAAGACTTTTTTTTTTTGCCCTACACTTTTCCCTCCACTCATTTATACCAATGATCAATCTATGTAAGAGGGAATGGCTTAACTTGAAGCAGAGATTTAGAGTACTTCCTGACCTGTGTGTGAAAATGTGGAAGGCAAGGAACCAGGACTTTACCTGCCAAGTTGGCACAAGGTGGCAGAGCAGCAGCAAAAAGTGGCACTGGAAGAAAAGGTGGGCACTGGGAAAACAGCAGCACTGGGGTGGTCGTGCTTTATAAGTGCATGCCACCAGCACTTAAAGAGCCAGAACCCCACACCAGAATTAAAAGGAGCCCGACCCGGAGATACTGGAGGACCAGAAGTGAAGTCTGGAAGCCCTGGGAGGGGCGAATGGTGGAAAGTGTCCAGCCGGCAGCAAATCCACCAAAGTGGTTCAGAAGAGACAAACAACTTATACCCAGCTTGGTTCTGGCCATTGGGGACAGAAGATTGGGACTTGACTGGAGATGCTGAACTGAGAAAAGAAGAGAGAAAAGAACTGTGAGTACAGTAGACTGAAGTGGATCACAAGGGACAGTTATTATGGCAAACCCTAAAATACAATGGGTTTTTTGCCAGGCAAGGACCAGAGATGTCCAACTATGAGCTAGAGGACTGTAAAGAGGGACTAAGTCCCAGAGTGATAGTTTGAGTTTCATATTTTTTTTTAATGTATGTTATTTACCTCAGAAGGCACGATACGCAAGCATAGCCTATGTGCCCTTAACATCTTTTGGAGCACCCACAGGGAATAAGACCTCCTCCCAAAGTGGATAGAAGATCAAGTCATGGCAGGTGAAAGTGGTTTGCCCTTACCCCAGTTCCAGTTGTAAGACTCTAGAAGCAAGCTTTCCACTCTCAAAAGAACTGAGACTGTGAAAGGCCCCATGGACACATTAAGACAAGCCTCACAGAATAGGCATGGGCACTTCCACACAGTGACATGATGTTCTGTTTATTTTTTTAGGCAATAGAGGTATAGGCAAGGTGTGTGTGTGGGTGGAGGGTGGGGTAGGAAAACCTGGGTGTCTATCTTTACTGGCAAGTGGATCATGTTTTCAGCTACAGAGTCTATGGTATGGGAAGGCTCTTCTCCTCCTAAGATTATATCACCTGCTAGGTATGAGTTTAAGACTCAAAGGCTATCCATAGTGAAGCCTAACCAAGGTGCAAAAGGTTGGCATCCCATTGCCTAGGCCTCTGGTGGGGTTTGTTCCAGTAGGTGATAATTATAGAACATAAAATATATTTGATGATTAGCCATGGACATTATGTCACTTAAAAAAAAAAAGAAACCATTCAGTCATGGCTGTTTACCATTTAATGTTATGACCTAATTTCTATTGCTTTGGCCCTAGATTTGCACTGACACAGAAGTGTATCTGGAATTTTCAGCTGTTCTACCAGTGATTCTCCAAGTGTGTGTCACAGCACAGTTGTATGCCACAGGGGTGATGGAAATATGCCAAGAAAAAATGGGCTGGATGGGGGCAGCTCCATGTGGCAGGTTTTCACCCAGATGGGACATTCCTGCATGGAAGGATGGGACCCAGGATGGCTTAGTACTACATGCAGGAGTAGACTCTGTTTGATCTGGCTCCTGCAAAGAGATTGGGTCTCAGTTTAGCCATCTCTATCAGATTGTATGCTGCAGAGGCTGAGCCATCCAACACAGTTACATGGGTCTCCGACTACAGCAGTGCCGCAAAGTTGGATTAGGACCCAGGTACCAAAAAAAACTCATGTACAGAGGAATCAGACCCTGGTTGGGCCAGCACCACATATAAGATCAGGCCTACAGATAACTGAGTGAAGTGTACTGCCAATTTTAATCCACAGTAACAATGTGCCCCAGGAATCTAGATTTTGGAAATGCTGTAGATTCATCCTGTGTGTGAACCTTCCAGATATACTTGCCTGCATTTTATCCCAATAGATTAGTGTTTAGGACACTTTTCCAGAGAGAAGAAGGCCTGGTTCCAGGTCATTCAAACCCTCAAGGAGTTTGAATCTGCATCCTCTGCTTCTTAGAAAAACACTTAATCCGCCAAGACACATTTAGGTATAATCAAGAGCCTTCCTCTAAGAAAAAGCTGACCCACTGCAAACTGAATTTATATTCATTGGATAAACCCACTGGGATAGTTTCTGTCCCATGGGGAGCCAGAGCCCAAATGAGAACGTAGGGTCCCTTCCAATCTGGGGCAGAAGCCATTTCATTGATCAATGGTCCTTCATAGTGTGCTCATCCTTGTGATTCAACCTAGCTCCTTCTCTTGGTGGCATTCAGAAGATGACCCCTGACATCTCCATGAGATATTATGTCGCTGTAGATATGAGATTTGGTGATGGAGTTCATCCCTACAGTGACAAAGCATTGGTGGGTACCAACTGTGATGCCAACACTACTGCAGAGTAGCAACTGTCAGAACCCAAAGTTGTGATTTTTTGTTTGTGTGTGTGCTTCAGCACTGCTAAATTATTTCCCACCAAATTTGTCGCTTTCTTTGCACGGTAGAGCTCTCTGCTGCTAGAGAACTCTGGTTCAACGGGGGATTTCCCACCGAATTGCAGCTTCTTTGCAGGGTGCATTTCTTTCTTGCACTGTAGTGATACACGTTGCAAAGAAGTTCCCGCCATTTGTATTAGGGTCCGCGCCATGTTATTGGCCGACTCCTAATTTAGGCATACGTGGCGGCTAGCAATTGGCTTGCTAGCCGTACAAAAGGCTTGGGTAGTTTCCGCCCAAGCCGGAGGAGGGAGGAGAGAGAGAGATTCTATGTGAAGATCTCCAAGTGCTGTGGACCCTCGCGGACCCGGAGCACCTCCCCTAAGCAGGCAATAGAGGCTTAATAACCAAACCCACGGAGCTTTAAGTACTCCGGAGGGAAGAACTAACCGCGCCTCTAGCCTCTCCCCGTCGCCGAGCGCAATCCTAGACGTATCCCTTTTCTGTAATTTCAGACCCCGCGGAGCCTAGCAAACTCCATGGGAGCAATCGTTTTGTCAGAGTCCTCCAACGAGGGTTCAAGCGGGAGCTGTGCCTGGAAACTTATCCAGCCTACACTGATATCATCTTTGGGTGTAAGTAAACAATCTTTTCAATCAACCGTTACGCCTCCGTGACTAATTTTAACTCACGTGCGCAAGCCGCTTCGCGGTTTTCACCCACCCCACATGTCCGGGCTGACGGCCACAGCCCGCGTGCACCGGAGACGGGTCCGGTACGACCCTGGTTCACCCCCGGCTTGCCCGTGGCAGCCAGAATGGGATCGGAATCACCACTGCGCATGGCGACGAGGGTGGGATCGGGGCCCGGCCTGCACAGCAACAAGCTACTGTGCAGTAGCTCATTTCTGCTGTGCAGCAGGGTCAGAAATTACCCACGTACCACCAGGACTGTGCAGTAATGGCAAATACTGCACATTTGGACACACATGTAGACATGCCCCCTAACATCAGGCCTGTGCATAACCTGCATCTGTTCCATTATCCTTGGACCACACTTTCTACTACATAAATCCCATACCTGAGTACAAACTATTAGGGTGACAATATATGGATTTTTGGGGAGCATTGAATCTGCAGCTAAATAATGGGGGTCGGACTTGATGATCTATTGAGGTCCCTTCCGACCCTAGCATCTATGAATCTATGAAAAAAAAGGCATAACCTGTGGCCTAGCAGAGCCGCTAATCAGCCATTTGCTTATACTACGTAACCATCTTAACTGTCAACCATTTTCTGAGGAAAAAGCAGCAAGTGAATCTGTGTGAGTGTGTATGCTGTGAATGAGGTGATGTTTTAGGAATGTGGAAGATGGTACAACATGAGACAGAAAAACAGACTGGAATGTGAAAAACAACATGTGATTGGTAACAGAATCCAAGATGAACATATGCCAAAAGGTGAATGGTGATTGGTGAAGAAGCCTCCAGAAGCTTCCAGGTTTTGGTCAAAGTCTTCCCATTGACTGAAGAAGAGAAGTCAAGGTCTTAGACATGCACTCATAGCAAAAAGATATGTAAATGAATGAAATGCATAGGCAATTCCATGCTAATAAAGCAAACAGTAAACAGAGGTAGAGCTTGAGATGGGAGGAGAAATGGGTGGAACAAAGGGAGGGACAGAGGTGGAGTGAATGTTAATGAGTATAAAACAAAGTTTATAAATGTGGAAAAAAACTATTGTTCAGTGCAGGTCTCCTGGTTCATGGGCTATGTGTCTGTGAGAGACCCTTGTCCGAAGCTGTCTCCATTCTGAATAAAACTGCTGTGAGCAATGTGTCCTGGTGTTTGCTCCCTGTCTGCTCTGGCTAATGATTAACAGGATCCATGGGCAATTGGATTGTTGTGTCCTTAGTCATTGGTTGCCACATGGAGTTGGGGTCTAACACAAACTATCATGCCACAGGCAAGTTCTCATTAGCTATCCTGTTCCTGCATACCATCCATAGGCTTCAACCTCCCAGGCTCAAATATTTCCTGTTCTGCCTTGGCCATACTGGGAGCTGTTCCTAAGTACCAGGGTCTATTTCAATGCATCCCAGCAAACATGTGCCTACAGGACTGCCATTGTACAGAGCAAAAAAGCACATTGTCCAATAGAGGATAGGACTCTGGAACAACACCCTTACCAAAGAACTTGTTGATGTGTACTTGGGAGCCACACCCCTTGGCTTCACAGCTTCTTGGGCACTGTATAATGTGGGGAAACAGGGATCTATGGGGCTCTAGCCCTGAAACCACTCACACAATCTGATGCCATGCTGCCTTCTCACTTGACCCCAAGGACTCCGCCCCTCATTTGGGAGTCAAGAGTCTATGAAAGGAAGATTAGCCCACTTGTGGGTTACTTGCATGGAGCACACACCTCCATTTTTCCTTCTTTTTCTCCAGATTACATAACCTCACTTCAAGTCTATGTAACAACATGAAGGCTAAAATGATAATGAGGCAGAGCCACTGTCTAATATCTAGCCTCACACTTCAGTGCCCTAGATCCTGTCTTGAGGTGTCCAGAGGCATAGTCTGTGGTCATCCAGCTGCTGGTCACCTGGTATTTAAAGAGCTTTCTGGCATCCAAGAAGTGCTTCATGATGCAATGAGCACACATGCAAGCATCAGTCCCAGATGACCCCAACTGAGGCTGCAGCAAACAGGATCCACCTGCTCCACCCTTTAAAGCATGCCCCAATATAGCATCAGTCTGTCTGGACAAAGGCTCTGGTTCTTCATAGTTTCATAGTTTCATAGTTGGTAGGGTCAGAAGGGACCTAAGCAGATCATCAAGTCTGAGCCCCTGCCATGGGCAGGAAAGGTTGCTGGGATCAAATGACCCTAGCTAAGTGGTTGTCTAGCCTCCTTTTGAAGACCCCCAGGGAAGGGACAAGCACCACTTCCCTTGGAAGTTGGTTCCAGCTCCTAGCCGTCCTAGCCACCCTGACTTGTTCTTATTCTTGACCACTTCTCAGTTCTTTGATTCGCTTTTTACCTAAAACTCTGGCTGGAAATCTAGCTTTCTGAACTCTGGCCTTGACTTAAGGTTTACCCTGAGCTTTGATAAAAGCTTGCAGCTTACCATGAACCTTGGACTTTCCTTCTCGCTGTGTGACTTGGGACTTACTGTGAACCCCAGCTCTGACTCCTTCCTTTCTGTGCATGCAGCTCTAGACTTACTCTGTTACTAGGTGACCAAACTGTCCCTAATTCAAGAGGCAAGGGAGGCATGAGTAGGTAGGCCTGGTCCCTGAGAAAGAAGGAGGGCTAAACTTCAGAGTTTATGCTAGTATCACCAGGGGCAAAGACCCAGTATTATGGATGTTGCACTACAATCTGAAGGCCACATAGGTGAAGTGCAATATCGTGAAGCAGATCAAGAAGTTGCCTTTTCAGCTACTGTACTCTAAGCCATTGATGGCCCGCATGCAGTAAAGAAAAGTCCAGGCTGACTTGGCTCTGATCTCCTGCAGAAGCAGCTCAGTGCCAGTGCTTTCTGGATGGTATTGAAATCTTCTTGGACAGCTGCTCTGGGTAAGGAATGCCCCATGTCAAACTGGTTTGCAATGGAACAAAGGCTAACAGGGGATCTCAGCTTCCAGATGGGAATAGGTATCCACTTTCCATGTCCACAGGCATCCCCATGTTAGTGCTTTGGTGACACATCTATCTTATCACAGGCTTTCTGAATTGCTTTGGCTGCTGCTCAGTGTTCCAGTTCCTCAAGACTATCCACTCCTACCAATCACTGCTTATGTGTCTGACCCTGAAAGAGATGCTGAAATACTGGAAGTGGTCGCAGAGATGACACCTTCACTTAATCCTTGCTCCATGGGCATGTAGCTCCCTGACAGAAAGGGCACATGGAACAATTTGAAAAGTCTTCTCTCAAATGCCTCTTGCTTCCAGGCCTCAACACACCAACTAACAGACATGCAGAAGCAAAGCATCACCAGGTGTGTCAAAGTGTTCCACTGTGAAAAGGAGGTAAGAGCCAGCACCTCACAACACTACTCCATGGGAGATTAGAGGGTAAACAAGTGCTATAGGTCCTCCTATGCTCTTGCAGTGGAGGCAAAATGTGAGACCAACCCTTCTATCAGGAAAATGCCCAATCACCTGAATAGAAAGCTATGCTGTTGCCATTCATGTGTCTTCAGAAGCCTCTAGGTCATCATGGCCAAGAAGCATTCTGGGATGTCTATTCAGTAGCCACATTGCTGTGCAGCATTGTAGCAGAAGTGGCTACTGGACATTATGAATCATTGAAATTGGGACGTGCATATACATTTTTACAGTACAAGAACATCATATCTGAAGCACTTTGACTGCTTGTCTGTTCAAACCTTCAGACAAAAAGACTGAGCCTCTAATGGAACTGACAAATAAATGGTTACTTTGAAAACTGGAAAACTGGAGAAAGTGGGGAACACCTTTGGGTTTTTATAACACGATCACCTTTCAATTATATACAGATAAATCAATATTCAAAGTAATTCAGAACAAATATGTCAATCAAAGTCTGTCATATTCTGGCTTGTTTAATGGCCCATTGGTGAGGAAAACATTCTTAGATAATTACACAAGAGATACTTTTTCCCAGAGGTACCCAGAAAATATTTAGATTCTCAAATTCACGTTTATTCTCACAGCCTGGAAAATATTGGCTCTGACTCCTAGAGGGGAGGAGCAGTAAAAGGAGGTATTTATATGGATCTAGAAACAAACAATGCTCCATCACCTTGAGATTTTTTTTCCGAGTAGAGAGTAGCTTGTATTCTTGTGTTCCCTGTCTGAGAGAGAGAGAGAGATAGGAAGAAAGGAATTTGGGGGAAGAAGTATAAAGATAGACAAATTAAACAACCACTGAATTTACTATATGCTAGTCATTCTCCTCTTGACTATTTTCCTTTTAAAACAATCCCTTTAACATCAGCAGTCCCATTCCTTGCATAAAGCAGTGTAAAACTTGAGTGAAAGCATCAGAATCTGTTCTCTCTCTCTGCTAAGGGACAGACATCACATGACCGTGTTCTGTACGGATGTTCAGTGAGTGTATTCTTGTTTTATTTTAAAATATAGTGGGTGGGGGTCTGGTTGAGAGTAGTGTAAGAACATATATAAGTGTATTTGTTGTTGTGAAAGTTTATATATATTATAAACGTGTGTGTGTGATGTTAGAATGAAAATGTAACATAAAGTGTTGGAAAGACCTCACCTGGAATAAAGTATGCAATACTGGCTACTGATCTTGAAGAAAAAATAATTCATATTGGAACAGATGCAAAAAAAACCCACAATCAGGAGGACTGAGGGGATGGTCTAAAATAATCTGTTTTTTTTTAGATTTAGGGAACAAAGGTCTATACCAAGAAAAGGCTGGCTTTCTCCATGTATATTGGTGGGAGGGGTTAAAAACAAGGGAGATAAAAGAGCTGTCTAAATGAAAATATAGTGTCATTATATGAAACAAAAACTATATGAACTGTCAGTACAGTCATATAGGCTGAGAATTAGACAGGAAATATATAAGATGTGTGTCCAAAATACTCTCAGCTGTATTTTATGATGATGATTCCTGGGTTCCTCCCAGGCCTATGTCCTTTGGGCCAGATCGATAAACAAGCTGATGTGCCTCAATCAGAATTAAAGTGAAATGCAGGTACCTACATCCAAACTTGTAATCATGAAAGACTCTCTCTAACCCTTAATATCCTTAGACCTTAGCGGTGTTTTCACATTTGAATTTATAGTTTCCCAAGTGCCTAGAGTGAACCTCTGTGCTAGATGCAACTATGCACCCAGATTATACCTAAACCAAGTCATGATGGAAAAAATTATGTGTTCTCCTGCCTTGGACTCCAGAGAAGCCTGATCTAGTAGGTGTTCTCAGAGCATGTTAAACACACACAGAAAGGATGGGTTTTTCAAAAAATGTGGTGGTGTCTACAATCTTATTTTAATACATGGCTGAAGTTGTTATTGATGCCTTCTTTTTAATCAGTCACTTACTGTTTAGCACACTTACCCAGGACACAGGACTCTACTATTAAATACCCTTTTCTTCCTGAAGGGGCTTAAACTCACACCCCACAGGAGACCACTCAAACCACCAAAGTCATGAGGCTGAAGCGTAGGGTGACATTCTTTTTTTCTGGATACCTAGATTGAGTTATATACATGATAATCTATATCCCCCAAATCCCAATCTCCTTCTGGCTACATGGGTAGCCATTCATGTGCATGGGGATACATGCCACAGAAACTGTGACCATGTGTGTACAAATGGAATTTCTGGGACTGGGATGACCAAATCTGTAGAAGCCTTATCTAGGAGCCCAGAAAAGCATACAGTGCCACCTGGGCTTTTAAGGCATTCATGCTCCTGAGGGAGTCTCCTCAGGTCTGGACTGAATGGTCAGGGCTGCTCTGCCTTTTGGTCTTCTGATTGATGGTTGTATGGAAAACGCAGAAGAACTCTGTGGAGCATGCACCTGAAACAAAGATTCCTTCCCTCTAGGTGAGTCCACATATTTTGCCTGTATGGAGTCAGACTCCCTTTTCCTTTTAGCCTTCAGTTCTGTTCTGCATAGTGGCACAGATTCAAGAGAAGGGATAGAAATTTTACTGCTTGCTTGAATGTCAGGAAAAGTTTAGTCCTTGTTCCAAAAAAGTCTCTATTATGAGGGAACTTGAAACCGTGGATTGCAAAAAAATTGACAAATAGCTATGGCTGACAAATCCCTTTATTTGTTCCTGGCAAGGTTTGTAATTTTTTAGAGTTTTTTGTTTGATCCTTCTATTATTTTCTGTTTTGGTTCTTTTTGTTTTACCTGTTTGTAATTTTAGATTGGGTGCACAGAAACATTCAAACCTTGAAAAAGATTTCTTTTTTTGACAACTGAACATTACATACCTGCCAAAACCTCACTGTGTTTTTATGTGTATGTTATGATCTGTGTTAGAACATATACAAAACAGGAATTTTAACATATATTTTTGTTTACTTAGTTCTTTACTGGCTAGCTTTATTGTCCAACTTCAGGCAAACATTTACATGGTTTTACTTAACAATTTAAAATACATTAATGTTAACTGTATAATATAATAGCAGGGCGTTAGCGATTAACCTAAAGACATAGATGCTCTGGTGAAGATTGATATAACTAGCTAAGACACAATGAAAGGCACAGTCAGAAAATAGGAATGAAAGAGAATAACAAATTAAGGAGACTGTGTGGTTGTTTTAATTAGCAATTTGTCTTCTAGGGTGGGATGAAACAGCTGCATAAATTACGGTTTTTCAGATACATGGTCAAAGTGATGAATCAGGGAAATTTTCAACATGCAGGTTTGAAACAAAATTGCTCAAATCCTGCAACGGAATCCATGCAAATAGGTGCCTGAAATATGACAGGTCAACAAATGTGTACAAGGAATTATCTGAGCAGATCTAGGTCAATTATCTGGGCTGTCAAAGCTGTTCCCTTATGAAAATGTGAAATAATCACATGAAAACACTATTTCTTATTTAAGCACCCAAGTTACTTTAGTTCATAGAGAACAAGGTCTGCTAAGGTTAGAAGAGAAAAGGATGCAGTGAAAACCAAAAAAGGGTCACTTAACATTCATTCGTCCTCCTCCTATGCACCAATAAGCACATTTCTATTAAAGCCAATTTGAAGTCCCTGGGCTACCTGGATTTGTCTGAGAGAAAAAAAAAACACATCAGCAATCAGATCAAATAGAAGCCACAATTGGGTATACAGAATACATATTGCTGATGGGTAGGATTTGGGGGGGGGGGGGGCTCCAAATTTTCAGTGTACACCTTGGGAAAGCTCTAGAAAACTGATTTTTAGAAAGTGCTGACTGAGAAGTTTCTTTAAATGAGTAGTCTTGGACATTTCTAAAGTGGACTATCTATTTGGAAGATCTTATACTATAATACCCTTCCAGAAAAAGAGAACAACTATGGGTGTTAATGTTTCACATGTTTAATATGCAGTGATAAAGCATATCCAAAAACGCTAGATGTGTTATTGTTTATATTCAAAATCTCAGATCTTCTCATACAAAGTTCATTGTATCTCTGCTTTGACACCCCTACTGTAGTTTGAGAATTCCTCTTAAGTCATGGCAGTTGTTCTGTTGTACAACTGCATTAGTGAAATAGTGAACCAGATCTACTGATACCACCAAGTAAAAGAGAAAAGACATTGAACTTTGGTCTAGCATGTTTAACAAGTCATCTAAGAATAACCACACTAATTGAGACATGACTTCCAATGTATCTTCTTCCATACCATCCCCTTCCCACCCCCACATCTCCTTTGCAGCTACTCTGGTTTTGGAGTAGAAACAATTGGGTTGTGTTTACGGAATGTTTATATAGGTAATGTCTCCAAAATATTTCATTTTGATGGCTTACAAGAGGCTGAATATGTGAAAACTCATGGGACAAATGGTTGACATCTGGTTAGTGACAGCAAATACCAAAATGATACCAATTTTCCCTATATTGTTCAGTTACTTGGAGTGTGAAACTGAATATGTGAACTGGCATGGAGTTGGCTGTCATATATTTGGTAAAATAGTTCCAGAGAAAAATCCTTTTTCATTGCTCCTAATACTTCTCATGTAAATCATCTCAGGGTTTATTATTAATTGCTGAATCAGAGGCAAGTGTCTGATGGATATTCATGGTAGATTGACTCTGTATGGGAAAACTGATATTTCTGTGCTTCCTTGACCTGAGATAAGCAGAAGGCCCAGAAGGCATTTGAAGGCCTGTGTCTTTTCCCAAGAACTGTCTACCCACCCTTAACTTGAAGACAGTGCCATCAGATGAACTGTTCATGGTCCAGGTTCCCAGAGATTCTAGGGTGCCCCAGTTTTGATCATCACCAGAATAGGTCTTCCATGTTTCCTGCTATAAAGCCACAATCATGAAATCTCTGAAAGGTCTTGCTCTAAATGAGGTTTAGCTCTGCATCAAATCAGAATGTCAAGAAGCCTGGGGAACCCTGGCCAAAGCCATGTCTTTCAGAGTGTCTAGGTTTTCTGCCACAGCCTGGAGACTTTGTTGTTGAAAACCTGGGTGAACCACCTTGGTTTATTGTCACTTTGTCAGCATGTGGGGGTTGGTAACTTCAGGGATAAATTAATCTTGCTTGCATCCAACCAACTTTCTAAAACATAACATTTTCTCTGAGCTGGAAACATGCTTCTCAATCAGTTTGGCTATTCAAGCCCATCAGCTGGCTTGGAAGGGTTAATGTAGTCTTTGTAGTCCTGCCTGTCTATACTTACATCTATCTTTTGGAAATGCCCTTAATTTTTATTAACTCAATTTTTTTTGCTCTTCTTACCTAGGAATGGTAAACAGAACAACTGTGACTGAATTTATTCTCTTGGGACTTTCCAGTGACCCACAGATCCAAATTGTACTGTTCTTTGTGTTTTTGGTGATATACCTCATCACCCTAGCAGGGAACACAATCATTATATTGGTGATAAGAGCTGATTCTCACCTTCATACCCCCATGTCCTGTCTCATCTATCCTTTGTTGACATCTGCTATTCCTCAGTCACTGCCCCTAAGATGCTGGTGAATTTATTAGCAAAGCATAAAACTATTTCAGTAAATGGTTGTTTTACCCAGATGTTCTTCATCCTTTTCTCAGGTACTTGTGAAATATGTATACTCTCATTAATGGCTTATGACTGTTATACTGCCATTTGTAACCCCTTACATTATATGGGAACTATGAACAAAAAAGTGTGCAGGCAGCTAGTGGGTGTTTCCTGGACAATAAGTTTTATAGATTCACTTATAAATATGGTTCCTGTATTTCAATTGCACTTTTGTGTGCTTAATGAAATTGGTCATTTTAGCTGTGAGCTTCCCCCACTCCAAACTCTATTCTGTACCGAGACATTCACCAGCAAAATAACTCTTCTTTCTTCTGCTGTGATCATTGGTGTCAGCACTTTCCTCCTCATGTTGGTTTCCTACATCCATATCATCTCCACCCTCTTGAGGATACGCTCTGCAGAGGGAAGACATAAAGCCTTCTTTACCTGCAGCTCCCACCTCATTGTGATTTGTTTATTTTATACAACAGCTTTTTTTCAGTATATGAAACCCAGCTCCATTTCTTCAGTGATCCTAGATCAAGTTTTTTCTATCCAGTACAGCATCTTAAACCCCATGTTAAACCCCATCGTTTATAGTTTAAAAAATAAAGAAGTGAAAACAGCCACGGGCAGAATTTTAAACAAACAAACAAAAAAACACGACATACGACGGGGACTTCTATTCTAAAAATATCCTGGTTTGTACCCATCGTTGAATGTAGAAAATATCACATTAAGAAAACCCATGTAAGTGTTTTAGCTAGACTTCAAAACACTGTTTAGTAAAGGTATCTCAGTTAAACCTGAATTTATCTTGCTTGATCTTAATTTACTTTCCCTTGTTGGGATCTTGGCCTCCTCAGTATCTGTTCCTCCTCTCTCATGCCCTTTTGTTTAGGCTGACTGCATGAAACCTTAGCTTACTGGGTGCCAGTCCTTGCTTTGTCCTTTCCAAATTTGGGACCCCATCCAGATCCTGCCCTCGAGGGTTATGGGCACTTGGCCCCCCGTCTCTGTCTCTTTTGGGACTCTATCTCTGCCCTGCTCAATCTCCACCCTGTTGTAGGTAGTGACTATGTCCTGCTCTGGCAATTCTGGATTCACCCCCTCTGCTTTACTCACATAAACCAAACCACCACTTATAGAACAACAACAGCAAAAAAATGCCAGGGTCAGGTCTTAACACGCCACACTGGGTATGGTACTGCTAGACCCAAAAAAAGTACAGTGGCATGTTCACAGAGGCAGCTCCACTTGGGCAGCCACACAAGCAAAGCCAATGAGCCATTCCTTATAACTAAAAACAACATCATCCTCACTCCAAGGGATAGAATCTCCCTCAGGCACGACCCAACCTAGATATCTCACACTGATCCTGAGGGCTCTGTCTATTGCCCAAATTCCCTGACAGTTGCTCCCTCTCTGTTGGTGCATCCAGATGAGGGCACACATGCCTCTTGCCCCATCTCAAACCCCTTTGAGATGGGACAAGAGGCACATGTGGGAGCGAAAAAAACATTCCCCACACTGCAGGTTTGCAGCGCGGGGAGAAAATCAGACCCCTGGATATCCAGGGGTCTAAAAAAAATGAAGTTAAAAAAAGTGGTCTGGGACCATGCCCTGAGACAACCGGAGGTTGGGTCCTCCATAGAAATGCTCTGGTTGCCAGAGCATCTCCATGGTTGGCCCTCTCCCTAGTACTGAAATGCGCAGCCTGGCAGACAGGCCTTTAAGTAAGGGGTCGGGGGGGTTGAGAAGGGGGGAGGGGACCATAAAGGGGTCCCCCACCAGCCCTGCCCATTGCCCTGGCCCCCTCATCACTTCCCTGCCTGGTCCCTCCCCCCGCCAGCCCCACTCAAAACCTGCCCTTCCTAGCCCCAACCCCCACCAGCACCCCAATCCCCTGACCCCTCTAAACCCTGACCTCCCCAGCCCCCACTATCCCCCCAAGTCCCCCTGATCCCTGCCCCTCCCACCCCATAGTTTAAAAAAAACAACCCCCTGCCCAGCATTTACAGGCAGTTTGGCTCACTGGGGACCCACCCTCACACTGCGAGGCAGAGGGACAGCCCCAGTGGCCCCAGCCCAGGCTGTCCTGTCCTGTGCTGCCCCGGGTGCTCTGCCAGGAGGCCCTAGAGCCCTGCCATCCCTGTTTCTAAGGTAAGCAGAGGCTTTTTTCCCTTTTGTTTTTCTGTGTTTTTTTAAGTGATGGTGCCTGAGTCATGGGGGCCTGGGGGTGCAAGTGTGGGGTTGGGCCAGGCAGGGCATCCACTGGCAGGTCTGGGAGAGCAGGGGGTGAGGCTGAGAGGGACAGCCATTGGGGGGGGATGCAGCAGCTGGTGGGGGATGGGGCCAGGTGGAGAAGCAATTCAGGGGCTGGGTTGGGGCACGTGGGCCTTGGAGTGGGGTAGTAGCCCCTGCAGGGACCATTTGGCCCTTTTTCAGGGGGCCATGTCCCCTGTGGGGGGGCTGTAGCCCCTGCAGAGGCCATTTGGTCCCTCTTGGGTGGCTGTAGCCCATGTGTGTCCATATCTCCCCAACTGCCAGTGCTTTAACACTGTAGATATATCAATAAAATATTGCTCAACTGATCGCTGTCTCTGTTTCACTCTCTCTTTCTCTCTCTGTCTTTATAGTGGTCTTTTGTTTTAATTGTGGAAGAACATGGATTTGGGGATATTTTACAGAGTGACAGGGATTTTTTTTATCAGTGATTTTTCAGTTTTCCAATAGGGAACACCAGAATTCCTGCTAGGGAGGCCAGTGGCAGGACCTTGCCAGCTCAGAGCTGGCAACTTAGACCCAGCTGGCTGTGGCTGACCTCCTTGCAAAATCGGGCCAAGAGGACATGCTTTGACAGTTCAAAGCAGGCCACCACATCCAGAACATCTGGGTGAGAGCTGCCCAGGTGGCTGGGCAGGGGGCATACATGGCAGTAGCATCGCACAGAGGCCAACCCTACAGCTGTCCACTGGCAGCTGGACAAGAGGGGCAGATGCCTCATCCCAGTCTGGTAGGTGTGCAGCAGATCACAACCAAGCAGCAGCCCCCACTGCCAGACTGCTTCAATGGGTAAAGGGTGCAGGGAATGCTCAGGGCTGCTTCAACACTCCGGCTGGTGCAAGGGGTAGTACCACAAGGGGTAGTCCCCAGGTACCAATTGGCTGGGCCCTAGAAGCTCCTGAGGGTGAGTAGCCCTGAGCTACTAGCCAGGGCAGCTTTTTGTTCTGCTGGGGCCAGGCCAGGGCATCGTTTTATACTGATGGAGATAGCACAGGTGCTGGCCTCAGGCTCTAGCTTCCCCTGGATTCATATCTGGGAGGAGCCAGGCAGGGTTATTTTGCCCCAAGTGGCACTATTTGCTCCACAACAAAGTGCATGTCCAAGCACGTGCACCAAGACAAAAAGCCCCGGCTCAATTTTGCACCACTTCTTTTTGAGCTACTGCAAGTGCATATGCTTGCATGTGTGGACACGCCCTGTAAGGGGTTTGGCTCCTGGCAGAGCTTCTTCCAGTCACTGTCCTTTTCAGAGTGCTTCTCTCCCTGGCAGCCACCCACCTTCCTGCACATGCCCTTATCTAGTCCTTTTGTTAATCACCTGCGTTCAGTGACTTGCCTGTCCCAACACATGTTGGTTTTTCTTGTTTGGAGTTGGACTGCTGTCCCTCCCTCCAAAAACTGCCTAGTATTGAGCTTCCAAATCTTATCTTGGCTGCTTGTTTCCTCTTACAGAAGCCATTCTGGTGAGTTTTCTCCTTCTTTATAACATGTGCCCTTGGCCCCCAGTTATACCATCAAACAGCTAAAGTGAATTTTAGCATCAACTCTTTCACTTTGTAAATGCAACCCTCAGTAATCCTCACAACTCCTTTTGGGGAAACCCCCCACAGGAATCATGGAATATTTTCATTCAGCCTACATAAAATGTACATCAATGTAAAGTAAATTTAGGCCAGAATATATTTCTTTTTTAGTCCAAAGTAAATCCAGAGTAACCACATTGAAATTAGGATCTGAGGCAGTTGAAGTTCAGTAAATTAACACTGAAAACTATTTAATTTAAAAATATTTTCCAAAAACTAATCTACAGCAAAAGTAGTTTATGGTTTGGATAAATATATATATGGCACCTGTCATTTGGTAATTGTCCCCATTTGTGAAGACTGTTTATATATAATCAGTCAGGCCAACTCTCAGGATTTCAATATTGCGCTGTTAGACAGGAGGGTTTGGCACATCTACAAACATGCATATCAATTAAGTGCATACACACGCTACCAACTCAGGCACATACACATCCAGAGTAGCCTAGGCACATGCATACCTGTCACCAAATCAAGCACATACACTATACACCAAAAATTAGACAAAAATCAATTGTCCATACCCATACACTCAGTACACTAATCCGTATATCATGCACACAAGGAGATATATGTATCTCCTTTGTGTGGATAATATATATACACACAAACACACTTGTGTGGATAATATATATATACACGCACACTCACTCACCAGTTCACACACATACAGCCCACCTACACATACACACAAGTACGCTCTTAACTTGGATGGTACGGTATGTGTGTGTGCTTGGGGTACCTGGGATACTTGGGTGAATGTTAAGGTGAGAGAGAGTTGAAGTGTAGGGAGTGAAAGTTACCAGAACTGGGATTAGAACCAGTGGACTAGAAAGAAGCTGGCTGAGAAACTGAGGCTTGGGTTTACTTAAGATTAGGTGGCCACAGGGTTACTCAAGAGCACTGGTGCAAGGGGGAAAAAAAAAAAAAGCCTGGTGGCAAGGAGGAGACAGCCAAGAAAGAAACTGAGGCAGAAACCTGGGAGCTCAGGGGAAAAGGCAGTGGGGATAAGACAGTAGAAAAGAATTGGGGGGGGGGGGTTGGAGGCAGAGAGGAGCTCTGGACAGGTGTTGGAGGTGGTTGTTGTCACAACCCAAAGTTGTGATTTGTTGTTTGTGTGCGCTTCAGCATCACTAAATTATTTTTCCTGCTAAATTGCAGCTTCTTTGCATGGTAGAGCTCTCTGCTGCAGAGGAGAGCTCTGGTGCAACGAAGTATTTCCCGCCAGATTTGTAGCTTTCTTTGCATGGTGCATTTCTTATTGCATTTGAGAGGTGCTCGGTGCAAAGAGTTCCCACCATTTGTATTCAGATTTGCGCCACATTATTGGCCAATTATGAGTAAAGGCACATGTGGCGGCTAGCTATTGGCTTGCTAGCCGTACAAAAGGCTTGGGTGGTTTCCGCCCAAGTCGGAGAGAGAGGAAAACTGGAGAGAGAGAACTCGCCAGGAGGAGGAGACTTCGCGCTGTGTGAAGATCTCTAAGCGATGTGGACCCTTACGGACCCAACGTGCCACTCTTAAGCAGGCAACAGAGGTCTAAATAGCCTTTGGCCTCTCCCCGTCGCCTAGCGCAATCCTAGACGTATCCCTTTCCTATAAACCCAAGCCGGATCCGCGGAGCCTTAACAACTCCATGGTAGAGGGAAACGAACCAAGCCCATGGAGCTTTAATAACTCCGGGGAAGATTAGTACCGTACGAACCCACGGAGATTCAGCCACTCCGGAGGGAACCGAACCCACGGAGCCTTAACAACTCCAGGGGAACTGAATCCACGGAGCCTCGACAACTCCGGGGAAAAGAGCTGACTTGTCGTAATCCTCCATTGGGGATTCAAGCGGAGCTGTGCCTGGAAAGCTGTCCAGCCTACACCACTACCATCTTTTGGTGTAAGTAAACAATCTTTTAATCAACCACTACGCGTCCGTAATCAATTCTAGTTCGCCGCGGTCTTCTCCAGCCCCGCGTGCCCGGGCTGCTGGCCACAGCCCGCGTGCGCAAAGACGGGCCCCGGCTCGCCCCCGGTTGGCCCGCACAGTGGTGAGCCAGAAGCAGGAAAAGGAGAAATGAGACAGAAGCTAAAGGGGTGAGGAGAAGAGATTGGAGCAGGGCTGAACCATAATAAAGCAAAACCCAACTTGGGGGTCCAAATAACAGGTTTATTAAATGGACAACACACTACACAGCCCCATGAAGTTATTGGTTCACACACACACACACACACACACACACATTCACAATGGCAGCAGGAGAAAGAGACTCAGTGAAAGGGCTGGAGTCCAGGTAGGAAAGAGAAGCAGAGTCCAAGTCCTTGGTTGCAGAGGGGGTGGAGGGTGATAGCTACCTATCTAGGCTGGAAAGGGGTCCTTGTCCAGCAGGTGTTGTCCAGAGGGGGGTTGCCAGCAGGGCCTCTAGGTGGATAGGTGGTGTGGCATGGTGCTGGTCCAGATAGAGAGGGTGTCCCGAAGGAGTCAGTCTTCACTACCCCTCTTTATGGGGCAGACTACCTCTGATCTCCTATGGGGAGGGCCTGTTTAGACAAGGTCATTCCTGTTCCAGGGGGTTCCAGGTGTTCTTACTGAGCATGTGCAGCCTTGGCACAATGGTGGGTTACCTCGTCTTTTGTTTCTTGAACCTCCTCAGGGTGGTTCCAATGGCTGCGTTGTTGGTCCAGGTATTGGTGTTGATGGTTCAGTCATTCAGAGGGAGCTATTTTTAGACCTACTGCCATTGTCTCTCAAGCACCCTCATTCATCCCCATTCATTCAGGAACCAAGTTACATATAAGGGGTAGGAGGGGTAGGTGTGAGTCAGGGTCAGGGGACACAAGATGGAGGCTTGACATTACAAGATGAAAACTTGACATGACTTATGCTAACTTACATATGTAGGCCTACATAAAACAGTAATCACACAATATAAAAGCATTAAAAAATCAATATAAACATAATAATTATCAGTTATAAAACAGTGGATAGCTGTATAAAAAAGCAGGGCATTTATTTGCAAAGAGGGGAGAGAAAAATAAAACTTACTACCTAAAATAAAAAGTTTAAGCTTATTCTACATCTCAGCTTACTTATGTTTATCTATAGAGAATTAGAGAGGGAGATTAAAAGTCAGAAATGGTTGGGGAAGGGGGGGGGGAAAGCATTTTAAACTAAAAAGAAAGAAAAACTGGTGGTTTTGAGATATTATATATATATATATATATATATATATATATATATATATATATATAATTAGTCTTCACAAATGACAGGTGCCATTGGCATCAAAGATGGGGAAAGAGACAAACTGCCTAGAGTGCTGAAAGGAAATGTTAGGGATCACATAGAGAAATAAGATGCTATCAAATGGGCATGTACAGATGCGATGCTCTCTAGGGTACTGGTGGAATTGATAGAGGTAATTCATTATCACTGGCTATACTCTTCGAGAGCTCCTAGAGGTTGGGTCCTGGATGACTAAAAAGACAGAAAATATAGTGCCCATCTTTAAGAAAGAGAAGAAGGATCTCAGGAATTACAAACCAGTCAGCCCAACCTCCATACCTGGAAAGATCATGGAGCAGGACCTCATGGAATCTATTGTGAAGCACCAAAAGAAGAACAAGGTAATCAGGAATAGGCAGCATGGATTCACCAAATAAGTCCTGCATTACTAACATGATTTCCTTATTTGAGAAGCTGACAGGTTTTGTAGATGGGAGAAAGAAATGGATGTTACATACCTAGAGTTTAGCAAGGCTTCTGACACTGTCTCCCATGACATTTTTATTAGCGAGCTAAGGAAATGCAGATTAGAGGACAGTACTGTAAAAATGGATTGGGGCTGGATAATAGGCCTGTGTGAATGGGGAACTATTTGATTTGGGTTTGGATTCAGACAATTTGGATTCCAGTGATTTGATTCAGAGCTCTGAACTGGTTTCCCACTTCAATTCAGCCGAATCAGGTCCAAAACTTCATATGATTCAGATATTCAGCCATAGGTTATAATGGGGAATCAATTAAATATGTATAGCTTTGTTGTCTTGTGGTTGATTCACATTAATCTTACAGAGATGGTAGCCTATGCTGAAAGCATGACCTGTGCCAAGATTCAAGGTGATAGGTGGAAGAGTTTCTGGGAAACTGCACCCCAAATTTCTGAAAGCAAAACTTGTGTCACATGTGTGTGTATTAAGACACGGGGGGTGGGGGGGTGAAAACTGCAGGGTTGGTAGCTCTTACTGTGTCCACAAATCCTGCTAAGTTTCAAGATGATAGGTACCGGGGCTTGGGGGAAACTTCACCCCAAATTCTTGAAAGCAAAACTGATGTCACGTGTATGTGTTAAATCACAGTAGGGTTAAAAATGCAGAGATAGTAGCCCCTGGTGAGGCCACAAAGCCTGCCAAGTTTCAAGGAGGTAGGATCAGCAGTTTGGGAGAAACTGCACCTCAAGCTGCAGACAAGCAAAACTCATGACATGGGTGACACTGTGTGTGTTAAGGTGCAGCAGGGTGAAAGCTGCGGGCATGCTAGCCCCTGCTGTGGCCATGAAGCCTGCCAGTTTTGAAGGAGATAGGTGCAGGGGTTCTACGTTCTGGGGCCCTGCACCTTTAGCTGCTGAAAGGCAAAATTCATGTCATGGGTGCTTGTGCAACTGTGTCTGTCTTGTGGCACGGTGGGGGTGGGGGAAGGGCAGGGGGAAAATACTGTAGGACTGGCTGCTAGGCCCTGCTGTGGCCACAAAGCCTGCCAGCTGTTAAGGAGATAAGTGCAGAGGGGTTCTGGGGCCCTGCACCCCTAGCTGCTGACAGGCAAAACTCATGACATGGGTGCTTGTGCAACTGACTGTCTCTGTCTTGGGACAGTTGATTGTCTGTATTGATTATTTCCTGTCCTTACTCTGTGCTTTTGTAGGTGTTAATCTTTTCTTGTTAACGCATTACATTAGCTAGATACTGTGTATTGAGCTGGTCTCTGAGTGAATCATGATTGATTGGTAAATGGTAACACAGTAGTTTAGCAGCCAGGCCTGCAGTAGTACCTGTGCCCCCCCATGCCCCAAAACAGATACAATTGTACAAGCACCCATGTCATGAGTTTTACCTGTCAGTAGCTAGAGGTGCAGTGCCCCAGAACCCCTGCACCTATCTCCTTGACAGCTGGAAGGCTTTGTGGCTGCAGCAGGGGCTATGTGCCTTAACACACAGTGTCACCCATCTCATGAGTTTTGCTTGTTCACAGCTTGAGGTACAGTTTCTCCTAAAAGCCTGCACCTATCTCCTTGAAATTTGGCAGGATTTGTGGCCTCTGTGGGGGCTAGTACTTCTGCAGTTTTGACCCTGCTGCAACTTAACACACACGTGACATGAATTTTGCTTGCAAGAATTTAGGGTTCAGTTTCCCCCAAACTCTGCTCCTATCTCCTTGAAACTTGGCCGGCTTTGTGGCCTCAGTAAGGGCTACCGTCTCTGCAATTGTAACTCCACTGTGGCTTAACACACATGACACAAGTTTTGCTTTCAGAATTTTGGGGCGCATTTTCCCAGAAACCCTTGCACCTATCACCTTGAAGCTTGGCACACATCATGCTCTCAGCAGTGGATACCATCATAGCAAGTTTAATCAGAGTCAGCCAAAAGATAACAAAGTTATAGATATTTCATTGGTTCCCCATTATACCCAATGGCCAAATCTCTGAATCTTTTCCAAATTGGTTCGGAAGCTCTGAATCGATTCGGAAAGCCTAAAGCTTCCCACGATTTGATTCAGATTTGTAGATTCCACTTCCAAATCATCTGAATTATCTCCAAATCCGAATCATGATCCAAAGCTTTGCACAGCCCTAGTGCATAATGACTTGGATCAACTAGCTTTCAATCTAAGTATCCCAGGCACTAAGCTCTAGTGGGGGGAAAATAAAAGGTATCTCTCCCTCATTTTGTTGATAGTAATGAGTCTGCCAATGTATGTAGCCAGCCACACAGGTAGGGATACACATCCAGGAGCAGAATGCAAACTGCAAGTGACATTTTTGACACACCAATGACCATGTAGGCAACCAAATATAAATAGTCTGGATGACACCATTTTTTTTCCTGATCATCTACATGGCTATTGTTTAGCCATCTACAAAGCATATGTAATATTTCCATGCCCTGGGGAATTCTATTCTGGGATGCCTACCAGTTACTATGTTGTTACATGACCAACCACACCAAAATAAGATTTTTTTTTGTCTGCAAATTTCTTACCAGGTTAAGGTGAGTACCTTAGGAAATGAGAGTACATGTGTTCTAGGCTTATATCATCCAGAGTTTGCTTAGACCTGGGTTGACTGTCTGAAGAAACATACTAACCATGATGCTGTAGGACAGGCACCATCTGCTGTGCAAGCTTTCCCCCCCACCTCCAGCTATGTTAGTGGCTCAGAAGAATTATGGAAGGGAGATTTGGTAATTGTAGATGTGACTGAGTAATATATTTCTGTTTACTACTAGCCTGTTATGTTATGTCTATTAACAGTTGTATTTCCTAGGTAACTTCTCTTTCCATTTACTATATATGGAATAATAATAATAATAAAATAGACTGAAAGGAGTCACTGTGTTGAGTTATGACCCTAAATGCATAGTACTGGTTCTAGCATTAATTTCCTGTAGGGGAAATTAAATGTAGGGGAAATTTCCTCAAAGTGGAAATAAAATGGTGAGTGCTTGGGAAGCATCAGCATAAATTCAGGGAAAACACAGAAATAAGCGGTGAGCAAGAAGGTAATTCTGGGGCAGATCAAAGCAGTGCACACTGAAAGGTAGAGATGAGACCAATTCAGGAATGGACCAAAATGGTGCACTCATGGACTGATGTGGCATGCTCATGGACTGAAGTGGTGTGCTTATGGATCGCTACACCTTAGAGGGAACATTGCCCCTCCCCACCCCCCAGCTCCCAGCCCATTAACAAAAAGTTACAAAAAAATCCTGTTCTCACTGGTTCCTGCCTGGTGGGCCAGTGAGCCCTGCTGCCCTCTATTGTCCCACACTATGTGGGGGGCTCTGCACAAGCTCCCAGAAGCCCTGAGGCCACTGCAGGAGCTGGTGAGTCTGTTTTTTTGTCGGATTTTTTAAGGGTGGGTGCAGCAGCCATGAGGCGGGGCTGGGAGAGTGGGTGGGGGACAGGGGGCTCATGGCAGAGCACCCAATTGCAGTGTGGGACAGTGGGGAGAAGTAGGATTTGCCTCCCCACCTGGCAGCAGCTGGTGAGTAGGGGCTGTTTCTTTAATCACCAGGAGCTGGGGCCGGGCAGGGCAGTCATGGGAGGGGGGGAAGTGGGCAGGGGATGGGGCCTGGCAGGGTTCCCCTCATGGTCCCTTCCCCCATCCTCCAGATTCCCTTCCCCCACCCCCTACCTGGCAGCTCGGAGTCTGGGTCCAGCTCCTTGCTGCAGTGAGCAGGGACTGCCCAAATCACTGAGGCTCTCCAAATCTTTTTCAAATCAATTCAGAGAGCTTCAAATTGGTCCCCTGATTCAATTTGGATTTGGGGATTTGGCCACTAAATTGGGCTGAATCTCTGTAGCAGAAAGCCCCCTTTTCCTCTTGCCTGCATTTGCTCTCCCCTCTTTGGATATGTTTCTCTTTTTCTACCTTTTCTTCCTTCCTCTCTCTTTCACTTTAAGATAAGGAATTGTGTTTTAAAATTTGTCTGTGTGCATTTTGTATCTCCCCTTGTAGTTTGGTATTTTTATCTATTTGTGTGCCATGGCATTTGTAGCTTATATTTTATACTCCTCACCTTTCAACTTTCAACTAAATGTGTTTTAGTAAGTTATACATTGTAACAATGTTAACAAGGGCAGGAATCAAACTGTTCTTCTCTGTATCAGGCTGGCCCCGAAAGAGCGAGTGAATCAGTGATTGAATGTGTAACGTGATTGAATTTGTAACATGGAAGCAGGCAGCAATTAACACCTGGGAAGCTGCAGATCAGCCAATGGAAGAACTCAATAGAAGACAATGTAACAACCGGGAAATCTCTAAACGTCACTGATCAAGGGCTAGAAGTCCAGGCCTGAGTTAATCAACACCGGGGACCAACTTTTGGGCTGGATATCTCCAGATCGACCACTCCCAGAGCCCTATTCTAAATTCATCAACAGACTCCCAAACCTGCACGTTCATGCGGACGACCCCTGGGGCTGACAGATGCCGTTCAGTAGCCACCGAGGGTGGGGGGAAGTCCCACGAGGGTCAATGACCCCTGGATTGGGCAAACCTGAAAACTGGGGAGTCACCAAAGTCTTCCAAGGACAGATAAAAGGCAGTGAAAAGTGACCTTCAGTGGTGCCCTCTTGATCTCCAACTCGACCAGACGTGTCCAGCCAAAAGGACCAGCCGGCGACCCCCTTCTGGAAGATGATACCACGCTGAAAGAAGCCTCAACGACAGACTCCAGCACTTGTAGGATAGGTATACCTGACTCTGTAGCCTGCTACTCTGTGTGTGTGTGTGTGTGTGTGTGTGGGGGGGGACCAGCCCCAAGGTTTATGATTACAGTGTTTCAATCCACCTAATAAACTAGAATTTTAAGGATCTCGAGTTGGACATTTGTAGCTAACATCTCCTCTGAATCAAATCAGCACCCAGAGCTTCATACAGCCCTACTGACATTTGCTCTAAGCACTTTGAATGTGTACAGTATTATACATTAAGCCAGGTGATCATATTCCACTACAAATGAAAACAGAATCCAAATCTGTTTATGTGCCAAAAATTAAATATGCACCATTATTTGCAATGCCACTTGGGCCCTACAAAGTGAGTACATGAAATACAAGTTAGCCTTCAATAAGGAGTAATAGTGACTACTTCCATTTCAGATGTCCAGTCAGAAGGAGTGAACAGAATTCCTACCTATGCATGAATGCCAAAATGCCATGTTTAGGGATTTTCATTTCTTCATTAAGGGTTACTGCAGCAACTTTTTCTTCACTCTGGCTATGTCTACATGAGACGCTGACTGCACAGTAGCTCATTACTACTGCATAGTAGTATTGTGTGGCACAAAGCATGACATGATGCTACTGCACAGTGGTAATGAGCTATTTTGCAGTAGTAATGAGCTACTGTGATGTCTGCAGCACCAAAAAACAACCTGGGGATGCTACTGCACAGCAATTCTGGTTATGGCACAGTCATTTAGTACATTTGTATGCAAGTACTAAATTAGTGTGCAGTAAAATCTGCATACTTAGTGTCTCTTGTAGACACGGCCTTTCTTTAAGTTTTACTTGGATCAAATTCTAGTACCTAAGTCTTTTCCTTAGCATGCATGACATCATAGTGTGTAGTGGCAGGTGACACAATGTTGAGTATAGGTGTTATAAGGCTTGGGTCCTTGATGTGTTGACATCCTACCTGTGTGTGCCCTGGCCAAGGAGGCACTGTTGTTACCTCGTTAGGCCCTCTCCAATGTTGGTTTTTCACTCACCAAGTCTTTGGTGTCTCTTTTCTTGAATTGCTTGGGAGTTGGTTCCACAGGGAGATAGCCTTAGACTGCCAAGCTATACCTCTCTTTGGGGCTCCTCCTTCCCTACACTCCGCACCTACCACACCATGGCCATTTATAAAAAAAAAACTTTACAGGGGACAGTCTCCACTGTCAGATAATGGGCAGTTCTGCTATGGCCAGGGGCTAAAGAAAACAAAATTTGCAGCACCCAGTCAGTCCCGTGGCCAGTACTCAATTAGGATACTGTCCCTTTAAGTCCAGAGCTTCTGTCCATCCCTGTCTAACAGCAGGAAATTATCCTCAGTCCCAGGAAGCCAAAAAGAAAATCAAATTAGGAAATTAGAAACATTCCTTCAGGCTCTGGAGGAGCTCCCAAAGAGCTGAGCCCACAAGACCCTTCCCTTTCCCCCATCTGGAACCCGCATAGTGGTGGTAGCTTCAGATCACCTTCAGAAACAGTCCTTGAGCTCCCACAACAGGGCTTCCTTCAGCAGTTGCCCTCTGACTACCTGTACCTCTGTCCAAGCACCTCAGTGCTGCCAGAAACTTCAGGCAGGCATTGGAGCGAGAGTCCCCTGGCTTCACTATCTCTCAGACACTGAAGTTTCCCATGGCTGCCCCTCTATGGTGCCAGAAGTACCTGCTTGGGCGCACCATCCACCAATCCAGAGAGAATGCTCACTCTGAACATGTGGTGCATCACTGCATACTTCCATTGCAATCTTTCCCTCTCCTGGGGTAAGTATGGGAAAATTATTCCCCTACCAGGAAGCCATTCCATCCCCGAGGTGACCAGAACCTGAAATAGACTTCCCAGGGAGATAGTGAAGTCCCCAACCTTGGAAGTCTTTAAGACAAGACTGGACAGACACCTTGCTGGGATCATTTGATCTCAGCAGTATTCCTGTCCAGAGCAGGGAGTTGGACTTGATGACCTTTCAAGGACCCTTCCAGCCCTTAATTTCTTGGATTCTTTGATTCCAAAGCCCTTCCTGTCATACACAACCACTGCAACTTCTGCTTTATATGTGGGACCATTGTTACAAATAAGAATTAGTCATGCGTTTCTATATTTTCTTTCTTTCTTCTTGTCACCTTCTTCCCTTAAGTGGATTTGGTTTTCTTTACTTTGGGCTGATAACCTTGTCTTTGTCCATGAAACTAACTGGTTTTAGTCATGTGGCAACTGAAGATTGAGGTACAGAAGGTATGAAGCACTTCCATATTCTTTGTATCATCCATCATCACTGTTGCCTGAAATTCATGGTGAGTGATTCATAGATGTTAGATGTTAGATTCATAGATGTTAGGGTCGGAAGGGACCTCAATAGATCATCAAGTCCGACCCCCTCATCAAGTCCGACCCCCAATGATGTAGAGTCCATGGATGGGATGCCTGGGAGGCACCCCATGGTAGAAGTTGATAAAGCAGAGAGAGATAAAGCCCTGTAAGGGCCTGGAACCTGGCAGATTGTGAGGAGCTAAAACCAATGGTTTTAGCAAAGGGTCAGAACAGCCCTGAAGAGTCAAGGGTCAAGTATAGGCCCAGAAGCCCAGTGTGACAGAGATGTAAGAGAGATTCATGTCTAGGACCCCAGGGTGATAAAGAGAAGTAGTCTCATCTGGATCAGGGATCTGGTGGGGAAGAAGGCCCAGAGCAGAAGAGGATGTGGTCAGAGGGCCCAGTGCCCAAAAGGGAAGAGTAATATCTGTGAGGAATGGGGGGTGGCATGAGGAATGGCTCTTGAGAGTCGCTGGAGGCCATGATTTTAGCCTGCGAGGCCATTATAACCACAGGTTCATGTCTGTGGAGGAAAGACTCCATTTTTGGAGAGGAAGTGTTCAGAGGGATTGGAGTCCCACAGGATGAGATGGTGTCCAGAGGGGTCAGAGCCCCAGAGACAGAGAGAGAGAGAGACTGATTTTGGTGGGGCCAGGGCCCCAGAAGAAAACTGAGAAGTGTGGTTGGAGCCCCAAATCAATTGAGCCCATTTGGACCAAGACCAAGAAGAAGAAATTTTCTATGGACAGAAAGATAAGGCTGAGGATGAACAGAAACAGGCAGCGCACACAAAGCTCATGTCTGAAGATAGATCAGGCTGTGGACAGTCACTTAGCGGGTTACCATAGGCAAGCTGGGGTCACACCAGGCATCCACTACATTGTGAGTTGTCAGCCAAGGTTTGAGGCAGTATTGTAGGTAGGGCAGCTGGTAGAACAGAGCCAGCAAGTTCAAACAAGTCAGGAGCAGGGACAGTGGTGAGGCTGGGATCAGGTAGGAGCAGGGCTGGGGTCAGACTCGAATGAAGCAGAGGCCCAGAAGTGCACATAGGCATGTTGTTGATTGGTTAAGTCACACAGGAAGTAGGAGGGGTTTTATAGTCCCCCTCTTGCTCCTATATATTCATCCTGCTTACCTAACTTCTCATCACTGTCCTCATGGGATGGACCAGGTTGGGCTTGGGCTGGTGTCTGACCAACTGCCTTGTGGCTCTGCAGACTTTGCCGTTGCTTGCTGGTTTGTTTGTTCTGATTTCACATAACAATGGTCACAGGCAAGAGATCATTAGCCATCCTGTTCCTGCACAGCCTTCAGCCTCTCATGCTCAAACCTTTCCTGTGCCATGTTGGCCCTACTGAGGGCTGGTTCTAACCCCCATGACCCTTAAATGCCATCCTAGCAAACACAGGACTGCCACAGGACCCCCAACAGCTATGCCATGCTAGAAGGCAACAAAGCCCTTCTCCAACAGAGGATGGAACCCTGGAACAACACACTTAACAAAGGACTCTTTGTACACTTAGATAAAGGCGGGCTTTAAACTAGGCTCGTTGGGGGGAGGGGAGTACGAGGGCAGGGGAAGCTGTGGACCACCAAACCATGTGGCACCCACAAGGACAGCCCAGCCTGAAGAAGGAGAACATTGGGAACCTGAAAGCCATGGGGAGGCCAGCACTACAGAACAGGTAAGGAACAAAAGGTAAGAAAAAATGGGCCCCTTGGGACTGGGAGCGGGAGGGCAGCAAAGGCACCAGTCGCAGGGCTCAAGTGCCTATATACTAATGCTAGGAGCATGGGGAACAAACAGGATGAACTAGTGCTCCTGCTTGCACTAAACACCTATGACTTAGTGGGGCTAACAGAGACCTGGTGGGATTCATCCCATGACTGGGCGGTACATATTGAGGGCTATAGATTGTATAGAAAGGACAGGTCGGGGAAGAAAGGGGGGGGGGGTTGCACTTTATGTCAGTGAGCAATACACATCAACCCTCATCAAGACAGAATCCGAGGTTGAGGAAGTAGAAGGATTGTGGGTTAGGCTACATGGGGGGCAAGGAGAAAGGGATTTGGTGGTAGGGGTCTGTTACAGACCCCCACACCAAGGGGAAGAAATAGATGCGGGGCTCCTGAGGCAACTCTAGGAGACCATAAAAGCTAAAGAGGCGGTAGTCATGGGGGACCTAAACTACCCGGACATCTGCTGGGAGACGCAGACAGCAAGGTCCCATCGCTCACGCAGGTTTCTAACTTGTGTACAGGACCTCCACCTGACACAGGAGGTGCATGGTCCCACTAGGGGGAATGCCATACTGGATCTGGTATTGGCAACGGGAGATGACATGATAGGGGACCTCCAGATCGGTAGCTATCTGGGAGACAGTGATCACCTTATAATAGAATTCAACATAAGACAGCGAGTGGGTAAGGTAACTAGTAGGGTGAAAGTGCTAGACTTTAGGAAAGCTGATCTCATTGCACTCAGGCGCTTAGTCAAGGAAGCACTGCAGAGTAGGAGTTTTGATGGGATGGGAGCCCAAGAAGGGTGGCTGTGCCTAAAGGAAACGATCCTTTGGGCACAAAGCAAGATGATCCCCGAGCGAGGCAAAAGAGGGAAAGGGGCCAGGAGGCTTCCATGGCTGACCAGAGAAATCCAGGGCAGCCTAAGGGCCAAAAGGGGAGCACATAAAAAGTGGAAACAGGGTGAGATCACTAAAGATGAATATACCTCCTCTGCTCGTGCTTGTAGGGAGGCAGTTAGGCGGGCCAAAGCTACCATGGAGCTGAGGATGGCAACCCAAGTAAAGGACAACAAGAAATTGTTTTTTAGATATATTGGGAGTAAAAGGAAGGCCCAGGGAGGAATAGGACCCCTGCTAAATGGGCAGAAACAATTGGTGACAGATAGGGGGGACAAGGCTGAACTCCTCAACGAGTTCTTTGCCTCAGTGTTCCTAAGTGAGGGGCACGACAAGTCTCTCACTGGGGTTGTAGAGAGGCAGCAGCAAGGCGCCAGACTTCCATGCGTAGATCCTGAGGTGGTGCAGAGTCACTTGGAAGAACTGGATGCCTTTCAGTCGGCAGGCCCGAATGGGCTCCATCCGAGGGTGCTGAAGGCACTGGCCGACGTTGTTGCAGAGCCACTGGCGGGAATATTCGAATGCTTGTGGCGCACGGGCCAAGTCCCGGAGGACTGGAAAAGGGCTAACGTGGTCCCCATTTTCAAAAAGGGGAGGAAGGAGGACCCGGGAAACTATAGGCTGGTCAGTCTCACCTCCATCCTTGGTAAAGTCTTTGAAAAAATTATCAAGGCTCACATTTGTGAGAGCCCGGCAGGGCAAATTATGCTGAGGGGAAACCAGCATGGGTTTGTGGCGGGCAGATCGTGCCTGACCAACCTAGTCTCTTTCTATGACCAGGTTACGAAACGCCTGGACACAGGAGGAGGGGTGGATGTCGTATACTTAGACTTCAGGAAGGCCTTCGATACGGTATCCCACCCCATACTGGTGAACAAGTTAAGAGGCTGTGACTTGGATGACTGCACAGTCCGGTGGGTGGCGAATTGGCTAGAGGGTCGCATCCAAAGAGTCGTGGTGGATGGGTCGGTCTCGACCTGGAAGGGTGTGGGCAGTGGGGTTCCACAGGGTTCGGTCCTTGGACCGATACTCTTTAATGTCTTCATCAGCGACTTGGACGAGGGAGTGAAATGTACTCTGTCCAAGTTTGCAGATGACACAAAGCTATGGGGAGAAGTGGACACGCCGGAGGGCAGGGAACAGCTGCAGGCAGACCTGGATAGGTTGGACAAGTGGGCAGAAAACAACAGGATGCAGTTCAACAAGGAGAAATGCAAAGTGCTGCACCTAGGGAGGAAAAATGTCCAGCACACCTACAGCCTAGGGAATGACCTGCTGGGTGGCACAGAGGTGGAAAGGGATCTTGGAGTCCTAGTGGACTCCAAGATGAACATGAGCCAGCAGTCTAACGAAGCCATCAGAAAAGCCAATGGCACTTTATCGTGCATCAGCAAATGCATGACGAATAGGTCCAGGGAGGTGATACTTCCCCTCTATAGGGCGCTGGTCAGACCGCAGTTGGAGTACTGCATGCAATTCTGGGCGCCACACTTCAAGAAGGATGCGGATAACCTGGAGAGGGTACAGCGAAGGGCAACTCGTACGGTCAAGGGCCTGCAGACCAAGCCCTACGAGGCGAGACTAGAGAAACTGGACCTTTTCAGCCTCCGCAAGAGAAGGTTGAGAGGCGACCTTGTGGCTGCCTATAAGTTCATCACGGGGGCACAGAAGGGAATTGGTGAGGATTTACTCACCAAGGCGCCCCCGGGGGTTACAAGAAACAATGGCCACAAGCTAGTAGAGAGCAGATTTAGACTGGACATAAGGAAGAACTTCTTCACAGTTCGAGTGGCCAAGGTCTGGAATGGGCTCCCAAGGGAGGTGGTGCTCTCCCCTACCCTGGGTGTCTTCAAGAGGAGGTTAGACGAGTATCTAGCTGGGGTCATCTAGACCCAGCACTCTTTTCTGCTTATGCAGGGGGTCGGACTCGATGATCTATTGAGGTCCCTTCCGACCCTAACATCTATGAATCTATGAATCTATGACTCAGTGGTGTGCAGCTGGGACCCACAACCCTTGACCTCACAGGTTCTTGTGCACTTTACCTTGGGGTGAAGCAGGGCACTGCAGGACTATAACCCTGAAACCACTTGCACAATGGACCATCATTCTTTCTTCTCACTTGACCCCAAGGACTCCACCCCCACTCTGGGAGTCAGAGAGTCCATGAGAGGAACATTAGGCTACTTGTGAGCCACTTGTAGGGAGGACACTTCCCCTCCCTCTTTCCCTCCTTTTGTCCAGATTACAACACCTCAATCCAAGTCTATGTAACATGATGCATGCTAAAATGATCATCTAGCCTTCTTAAGCATGACCATGACTCATGGGTTACCCTGAAGTATGACTTAGGCTTCCAGCTTACCTTGAACCCTGGCCTTGCCTCCTAGCTTGGTGACTCATGGATTATTGTCAACCCTGGCTTTGACTACTGGCTCTCTGTGAACCAGTCTCTTGACTTGCCCTGTTAACTAGGTGACCTACCTGCATCACATGTCACAGTCCCTAAGACATAAGGAAGGAAAGAATGGGTACAAAATCCTGTTCCCTGAGAAGGAAGAAGGGATACGGTCACCCTTTCAGAGTTTATGCTGGAAGCACCAATGGCAAATAATTCTTCTGATATTGTGGACCATGCACTACAGCTTGGAGACCACATAGGTGAAGTGCTTCTGTTGGCCCACAATGTCCTGAAGTATGTTGTAAAGTAGCCTTTGTAGCTGATGTACTCTAAACCATCCATGAACCCCATAAAGTAAAGAAAGACCAACCTGGTCTTTGCTGCCTACAGAAGCAGCTCAGTGCTTGTGATTTTTATATTCTGTGGCAATCTTCCTGAACAGCTGGTCTGGGTAAGGGATTTCCCATGTCAGAATGGTTGGCAATGCAACAGGGGCTTTCAGGGGATCCCAGCTTCCAGATAGAAGTAGGCATCCACTGTCCATGTTCATGGGCATCTCCATATTAATGCTTTGTGTCCTAGGTGACACATCCATCTCATCATAGGCTTCCTGAATTTCTGTGACTGATGCTCGTTGTTCCAGGTCCTCAAAACTATCCACTTCTACCTGTCACTGCGTATGTATCTGGCCCTCAAACAGAACCTCAAGCACTGGAGGTGGTAAGAAAGGTGACACTTTCCTTTAGTTCTTGCTCCATAGGCATGTAACTCCCGGAGACAGCTCGTCTGCCCTGACCCACTGGATCTCTTATGCATCATGGGACAAAAAGGTATGTATGTAAATGCTCTCTGAGCTGGTCTAGGTCAGGGACTGTGGAGAGCCCTGGGAACAACCTGCAGGGATGGATTAAGCTTGGCCCTCACTAGCCATCCTTTAGCTTGGGATAACTATTGAATCCCAGCCCAGAGGAGTTGAACTGACTAGCAAAGCCTGAGATAAGGCCACATTTTCTCAGTTCATCACAGAGTAAGTTCTATTTTCCATTACCTCCAAGCATGAAAAGAGAACATGTGGGAAACAAGCATGCACACAATTAAGGGAGTAATTTCAGGGACAGCTGGGACATATTTGTGCGCTGGTGGATACACACATGCATGCACTGAACATGGCTTATTCCCTTCTCTGGAACAATATTTAAAAAGCAAATGGCATAAAACCTGATACAATTACATGAGCACTGATGCATAAAAATATATCATATAAATCTCCTACTACAATTCTGCATATTCACAGTACAAATATAGACCTACCTCTGTGCCTTAACTGTTGTTTAGCAGGCACTAGCAGCTTGTTATGAATAACATACTAATTCTCAAGGTAGTTGGAAAATATTTAGACTTCCAAATTTAGTCTCAGTGTCATAATGATATTGATTCTTTTTTTTCCAAGAGGGGAGGGATAATCTGGGAAGGTATTTATATAGCATCTACAAGTGATATCCCCAACACCTGGAGAGACCTTTTATCAAATCAAAACCAGCATGTATTTTTCTCTTGTTTATTAGGGAGACAGAAAGGAAAAAAAAGTAGATTTTAAGTGAGAGGGGAGTGATAGAAAAAGGGACAAACTTACTGATGGTTCACTGAAGGTATATTGTGATGCTTTTGTTCCTCTTAACATATTCCCTCACAATAGTTCTCTTAGTACCAGTAACACACTCTTCAAGTTAGGCAGTGCAGGACTCTGGGAAGAGCAAAGAATCCTGTCTGTCTATGCTGGGGACAACAATGTAATTATTTTTTTTTTATGTATTGATATATGGTAAGTGTATTGTTATTTTATTCTTTACATTGGTTGGTGGGGGCATACGTGTGAATCACATGAGTATGTGTGTGTATGTTCTGGGTTTTTTTTAAGGTATTTCATTTATTCAAATGAAATTTAGCTTACCATATTGAAAATACCTCAGATAGAGCATATGTACAATTCTGATTGATTGCAAAGAGAAGGAGAAAAAAAACCTGTCAAAGACATAAAGATGTGCTATTAGGAGAAGCAGGTCATCAGTCTAAAACAGTTTAATTTGTTTCATCTAGGAAAAAAAGTCTGAGAAGGAAAAATGATTTATCTCCATAAGTAAATCAAGGGGGGTAAAATCAAAAGAGGCAAATGGGGTATTTAAACTAAAGAATAATGTCAGCACATGAAAAGAGAAGTGTATTAATTGGCCCTAAATAAATATAGGCTGAGCTTTTGAAGAAGACTTCTAACCATTCCAGTTCTGAGGTTCTGGTACAGACGTCCAAGAAGTGTAAGGGGAACAAACAGCCTGACGAAACTGAAGATTGAACCTGACCACTTTTAGAAAGTAAATATCTGATGTGATTACACACTGTGATGAGGCTGTGCTTGATCCCTCAGGGGCTTTTCGAGTCCTATGTTCTTTGGGCCAGCTCCGAAAAAGAGCATAGCTCTGTGAATGGGGATTTTGGCAAAACTTGTGTGTCCAAATCCAACATGTAATCCTGGGATGCTATGCTGAGCAATGACTTAACACCTGAGATGCCCTATAGGACATATCTATGTTGGAGCTTAAAGTTTTACATGTCCCTAGAATTGCCCTGTGCCCTGGCAGCACCTGACAGCCACGGTGTTGATAATGACAAGCAGCTCTGCATCTAGCTCATGCCTGAACCCTGCAAGGATTCAGGAATGCTGTGTTCCTCTGTGTAAGGCTCCTGAGGAACCAAAACTGGTGGTTGTTCCCTGAGTGTTCACACACACACACACACACACACACACACACACTTTTTTCTCACAGCAAGTGATGGTGTCCCCCATCTTTTTAAACACATCCAGCGGTGGAGGTTGTGTCACTTTTCTGTTAGTGAATATCTCAGGTGTTAGAAAATTTACCCATGACGTGGTACCGATATTCAGTCCCTTCTTGTGCTTGAAGGAGCCAAAATTCACATACCCTTGGCTATTTTTCACACCACCAAAGTCAGGAACATGTAGCCTACTATTCAGGGCATTCAGCTTCTTGATGTCATCTCAATGTTGTTCCTCACTTTCAGATCTATGCCTGTTTCTTTTTGTTTGCTTGTTTGTTTTAACCCAAAGACATTTAACGTAAGAATACAAAAGCTGTCTTTGGGGAAAAGACCACAATCAAGGATTCCCTCCCTGCAAATGAGTCATGTTCCCCTTTCTGCTCTCTGGCCCTATAATCCCTGAAATCTAATCTGCACAGGGCCACAGCTTCAACCAAAGTGTTGGAAAGTCTGCTCTTGGTTGAACATCATGGGAATTTTGCTTATTCCATTCAAATTCTCTGTTCTGGGAGAACTTGAAAGCAGGTATTTCAAATAGTTGTTCCTTTGCCAGTGCTATCACTAGTAAATGTGGTCAGAGCTAGTTAAAAATGCCAGTCATTTTTCTTGAACTAAATTGCAATTTTGCTCTCACTTTCATTTTCTGCTTTAATTTATTTTTACTTGCCCATGATTTTAGATTAGATAAAAGCTATATTCAAACCTTGAAAGATGACTGATGTTTGAAAGTTACTAAACTCTCACAGTAGTATTGTAAGTTTTTTATTTTGTTGTGTGGGTTAGAAAACAATATAAGACATGGGATTTTAAAATGGCATGTATGCTTTATTATGTTTACCACCAAAGGAACCTTGTCTTATTATGTTTAGATATTCATTGAAGATCTGGAAATTTGAATGAAAATATTTTTTCTATAGAAAAATGAATGTTTATCTGAAGTTCTCAGCATTTTCACTTCCCCATGATGGTCATCTGGAGCTATTGACTGGCATATGCCGAAAGCAAGCACTCAGTTCCCTAATAAATGACTTCATTGCATAATTGTAGGGAAAAATAAAGGGTTTGAGTTAAGAACTTAAGATACATTCATGCTATTTGTACTATTAATATGAATAGAAGCTATGCCAAAGGAGAAGCTATGCCGAAGTACTGGTGATGAGTTGAAGAATGTACATGCCTAGTTAAAATATGATTATAAGAAATTTTGAATGAAAGGGAGAAGAAGGAAGAATGCATGGCTGATTGGATGAATAATTTGTTTTGAGAATGCAATAAACACATCAGAAAAATCATTATTTTTTTTAAATTAAGTGACTAAAGTAAATGATGTGGGTTGAAACAGATTTCATTCCGATCCCGGGGCAAAATACATATAAATAGGTCCTGACAATTTGGCATGCCTTTGGATGTTTACAGGAGCCACCTGTGTAGTTCAGTGATCTGGGCTTTCCAGTGTTGTTTTTATTGTGAAATGTATTCATGTGAAATAACATGTACCATTCAACCTTCCCCTTTCCTGAGTCCATCAAGAATAACATCTGCTAAGGCTTAAGAAAAAAGGAAAAATGGGAAGTAAACAAAAATGTGGGAGGTGGAAATTGATTCTCTCTCCTCCTGTAGGTAATGAGGTACATTTCATAATGAATTCCATTAACCCTGTTATTAAGGGCAAAAAAATGCAATGGGGACAAATAGATGTCAAGATTAAGTTGGACAAACCTATATTACTGAAGTGCAAGGTCTTAGGTGCCTCTTTGTTTGTGTGCTAAACACCAGATATAAAAGGGATTTTTTTTTCAGTGAAAGCACTACTTCAGCAATGCCTGAAAGTCAGGATCCTTTAAAGCAGTGGTGCTCAACCTCCAGCCAATGCATCAAATCCAGCCTGCCAATGAGGCTGAAAATTTGGGGGTGAGGGAGAAGTTGCATCATTAGTTGCTGTGGTTTCCAGACTCAACAATGGATGCCACCATCACACCCCTGCTGCCATTTTTTTTGCCTGTGGAAAGCCCTGTGAGCTAGATGATGTGGATCCATGCTCTGGATTGGTACAGCACATGGGACCAGTCTAGGATATGGCTTTGCTACATGGCTGGATCTAACAAAAGGGACTGAGACAGTGTGCCTGATCACACCCATAGACTGGCCCAATGTACTGATCCCATGCTAGATTCAGGCAAGGGACCGGTACTGTTTGTGGGATTTGACCTGTAGACTGCCCCGCCACCCCCATCACTTATGTGGCTTGCAGGGTTAAAAAATTGAGTACTACTGCTTTAAAATGTCGGGAGTAGACTTTATAAAAAGTCAAAAACCCAAGAGCATTACAAACACCTTGAAAAATCATAGCCTGTAACTTATTTTTACAAGAGAAAGAGAAAACTATAAAAGTTTGTGTCTCACATGTTTAACATACACAGAAGTAAAGTACTGAAAAACAGTATATTGTTAGGGTGGACGCTTGCGTACGTATGTTATCCAGGGCTTTAGACACCACTGTCTTAGAGCACAATCATGCTGAGCTTATGATATTGAACTGTTTTACCACTATCCAACCATCAGTCCTTCTGGATCATGTTGTACGCCTGAGAGGTCACCAGGACCTTCACTGTATTTGGCTAGGAAGGAGTATAGAGGAGTGGAAGCTGCCCAGCCCTTTCATCCCCACTTCAGATCACTGAGACAGAATCCAAAGTCCAGATGTTTGGTACCTCAAAAGCTGTAGTTAAATGCATGCCAGGGAATTGAACCCATTTCTCCTGCATGGTGGACAAGTATTTGACCACTGAATCACAGATGTGAGTACTTCTTTTAGTAGTATTGCTGAAAAGCTGCAATAACATAGTAGTGAACAAGGCCTTAGGCAAATAAGAGTCACAGACATTCAGTATGGCACATTTAAGAAGCCATCTAACCAGAACAACCACTTTAATTGGGTAAGACAATTTTCAATTTAATTTCTTAGCATTCTATAATGTTTCTCTACCTGCAAGCTGGGTAATATGGGATTTAGTGTAGACAAATCAATTCTATACACCGGGTCATACAGAAGATTTTTGTGTGACAGCTCCTAATATACAGAGCATGTGAGCACTCTTTAGATAAAGTGTTGCCACTTGCCTAATTACAGCAAAAGCAATGAAAGCAATTCCCTTCTTGTTCATTTTCTTGGAGCATGCAACTGGATTAATGATCTGGCATAGAAGTGTATGCAAACTTTCTGATCCAATCACTCCATAGGAAAATACTTATTTATTTGACCTCAATCTTTTCTCATGCAGAACATCTTGGGGTTGATAATCTCCTACTGAATCAAAAGTGGTTCTCCAGGGAATCCACACCTGTATGTCTGGTGTATTAACTTCATACTGGCAAATGGGTCTTCTAGGATTTCTCATGCAGACAGACTCCTGGGACAAGAACACTAGAAAGTCTGATTCTCTTGTTCAAGGACTTTCCTTTGAATAGGTTTGCCCACGAGCACTGAATGGAGGATAACTCTGCTCATTAATCTGTTGTTGAGTGAGTGATCCAGCAATCTTAGGCTCCTCAATGCTTAGACAGTCAAATCACAGCTTCCATATTTCCTGTTGTAAAGCAGAATCCTGATGGTGGGCCTGACTCTAAGTATCACAGCAGAAAGCCTGGAAGTCTCTGAAACACTCTCCATAAACCAGGTCACTTACACATCCTGGTCTCTATATTGTACAGCTGGGACTTAGAGCTTGAAGAAATTGGGATAAATCATCCAGGTCTGGGACACTACAGTAACATGTAGAGATTAGTATAATTAGAAATTTATTTATTTTTACTTGGATTAAAACCAAACTATTAAAAAGTGACATTTCTGGTGAGGTGGAAACATGCTTCTAAGTCAGTTGGGGAAATCATGTATAGTTGAAGAGATCACCTCAGCCGTTTGTCTGTCTCTGATTCTTTCCATTTTATGGAAATCCCTTTGACTGTCATTATGCTAATTCCTTTTTTTACAGGTCACTACCTGGGAATGGAAAACCAAACCACTGTGACTGAGTTTATTCTCTTGGGACTTTCTAGTAACCCACAACTCCAAATTTTACTGTTCTTTCTGTTTTTGGTGGTATACCTAATCACCCTAGTGGGAAACACAGTCATCATGGTGGTGGTAAGAGCTGATTCTCACCTTCATACCCCCATGTATTTCTTCCTGTCTCATCTATCTTTTGTTGATATCTGCTATTCCTCAGCTGTTGTCTCTAAAATGCTGGTGAACTTACTAGCAACACATAAGACTATATCTGTCAATGCTTGTTTTACCCAGATGTTCTTCATCCTTTTCTCAGGTGGTAGTGAAATAGCCATGCTCTCAGTTATGGCTTATGACCGTTATGCTGCCATATGCAACCCCCTGCATTATGTAGGGATTATGAACAAAAAAATGTGCAAGCAGCTAGTGTGTGTTTCCTGGACAATGGGCCTTATGGATTCACTGTTAAATATGTTTCCTGCATTAAAGCTGGACTTCTGTGGGCCCAATGAAATTGGGCATTTTAGCTGTGAACTTCCTCCACTACTAACACTGTCCTGCACAGAGACATTTTCTAACAAACTAACTCTTATTTTTTCTGTTGTGGTTATTGGTTTTGGCAATTTCCTTTTCATGCTTTTGTCTTACATCTGTATTATACCTACCATCCTGAGGATACACTCTGCAGAGGGAAGGAGAAAAGCCTTCTCCACCTGCAGCTCCCACCTCATTGTGGTGACTCTACTGTTTGTTACAGGCTTGGTCCAGTACATGAAATCAAGCTATGTTTCTTCACTGGTCCTAGATCAGGTATTTTCCATCCAATATAGTATCTTAACCCCCATGTTAAACCCCATAATCTATAGTCTGAAAAACAAAGAAGTAAAAATGGCTCTTAAAATACTAAAACTATCAAGTTCTCAAGGGATTTAGACTGATTTTACAATTTTGAATAACTTTATAACCTAAGCAGAATATAATTTTAAACATAGCATTACTGGATGAAGACTTTTTGGGTGTTTTGAATTAATGTACCTGTATGATACTGGATCACAAATGTCAATAAATACTATCCTAATATCTATCCTGGTTTGAAAGTGCTATTGAATATAAAAATACCAAAGGGAACCACCACAAGGATTATGTCTAGACTATGAAAACAGATTTTGTTTAGGTCAAATTAAACCAGGCCAACTTTGCCCAAATTTATCTTGAATTTTTGCTTATAAAGATGGCAGAGCATTCCTCAGCATATCTCAACCAAGTCATCTAACACACGTGTCCTTCCTAAAACATGACATAGGAATTTAGGAGCAGGAATTTTATTGACTTTAAATTGGTGGTGGGCTCTCCAGTCTTTAGAGTACTTGCTGACATGCTTTGCATAGCCTATGAGCACAGGATTTCTGTAAATGAATCAGGCAACAGGAAGGTAGAAAACAGCAGAGAAGGAACATAAAAAAAAACCTGACTAATTATTTTAAGACACATGATTGTTCCTTTAATCTTTACTTGTAAAAACAGCTGAGTATATGTTTCTCCAGTAGTTTATCAAGGATCCTGTACTTAATGAGGGGGACTCAAGGAAGCAGGGAATCAACTTTCATTGCCTTTTAATTGGAAGAGAGCAGCTCATCCCTGATATCCTTGAGGAAGCTCATTGCATATCCCATCAAGCTGGGATTTTTGCAAATGAATCAGGTGATAAACAATAACTAGAAGAGATGAACTTTGTCAAAAACTAATGAAAATAATTGGAGAACACATCGTATTCACTTAGTAAATGCCATACTGTGTAATCTGGAAATGGTTCTTTGTAGAATATCAAAAACCAAATCTGGAATATTTTAATGGAGTCTACGGAAACCATTCAGAGATATGAAAGTCATGTTGGCAAGAACATAGACCAGAGTAAATCCGAAGTAACTGTATTGAAATAAATACCTGGGGAAGTTAAAATGCAGTAAAGTAGTGTTAACTATTCTTTATTGAACATGAAAATTAATTCAAAACACAAATTAATTTGTATTCAAATTAGATTATTAATTAGTTCTGTAAAAGACAATACGCAGCAAGTGACATAAAGTATATAATATGAGTTAAACCCTGTTTAATTCTACATTCCTGAATGGCATATACACAGCTGTGTAACTTTAGTTTTGGGCACTTATACCCAGACTCCAGAAGTATATAGGGCACATAAGCCATCAAATTGACAACTGCCCCATCCCCTGCTGTCACATTCGAACCTGCCACTATCTTGGAGTTGGAAGTCTGCCTCTGTTTCCCTTATATGGTGTGTGACATCAGAAACCCCACCCCTAACCCCCCATCATATGTGCGTGACATTACAAACTCCACCTGCCCCAGTTGGCATCTTCAGGCTCTTGCCCCTGTTACATAACTCTGACATCTGAAGTGTTACCTATGTGGCCCCAAAGCCAGCCCCTCATGATAAATGGCCCATTCTAGACTGCATGGAACAGGCAGCATTTAATTAATGAAAATACTTTTTTTTAATGTTAACTGTTTTAAAACAGAACTTTGTTTTAACTTTGTTTTAACTTTGTTTTAAACATGTTACTTTGCTTACTGCATGCTGTGTTACTTTATTTTTATTACAGAGGGCTTATCTAGTGGGAAAACTACACTCCATTTTAACACAGCAAGATAAATCTTTAATTAAAAAATGGGAGGGTTATCTGTGATTGCATTAATATAGGTGCGTTAAATTATAATACTGCCTGTAACTATGTGTTTTCAAACACAACCCCTTCTTCTAACATATAAAAAATAGAACAAATGTTTGCCTTTGTGTCTTAATTAAATAGTGAAAGGAACATTTTCTGAAACAACCTGTTGCAACTTTTTGTGTGTGTGTGTGTGTGTGTGTGTGTGTGTGTGTGTGTGTGTGTGTTGAGGGCATATGATGTTCCTTCCCTGTTGAGCCTGGCCTCTCAATTTGGGATTCAGTTTTGGATGTGGATATGGGTTTTAATTTTGCTAAGATCCTTTTAAAGCGTAGGGCCTGTTTCAGGCTTTTAGCATGCATATGAAGTAAAATTTTTATAAGAACAATCTCTAAAGACAATTTTGTTTAAAAACAGAGTATGGTTTATGTATATTTGGAAATAAAGGGTTTAGTTATAATACTGTTTGAAACTCTTTGCTTTCAAACAGAACCCCTTCATCTAATAAAGAAAAATAAAACAAATATTTACCTTCATGTGTTTATTTGATAGTGAAAAGTACATTTCCTGAAATAAGCTTTTGAAACTGTGTGTGTGTGCACATGCTCACGCGGTTCTTGGGGGTGGCATCTGGGGGGGATGAATTAGCCCTGAGAATGTAGAGATAGTCCATATTCATTAAAACCCTAGAGAAAAGCTCCTCAGTGCAAATACACAGCATCTGAGACAAGTCCAGCAAAATCACACAAATGTGTTTGTCCTCTTACTTCTGGGTGCGACTAAAATTTCATCTCCATATTCCAACTAGAGCTACAGAAGCTGTGCAGAAAACCTGGGCAACGTAAATATATTATATATGTTTCAATGCCTAAGTGAAGAGTCCTTAGAGGGTAAATAGGATCTGAACTAAGGTGTCTCTTTGTGTGTGGCTCACAGTGATTCATTTAAGGCCTTTCAGAAAAAAAACAGTAGCAAAGCGTGGTCCCAACAAAGGAATCTCAAGCCTCAGGCTAGCTCCCTAATCTTCACACCATCCTTCTTTCTGAGCTTAGTGGTGATTTAAGTTAATTCTGAAAAGTAGAACTTTCATTAGAAACTGAGTGTAGCATTCTGTTCTTTCCTGGTTGTTAAATGACCTTCTTGTAGTCATCTAGATGGAGCATTTGGGGCATATGCGTGACAGAAGCCATTTAATTCCTATATGGATAATCTAGGACTGCAGATGACTACATACATATTGATACTGACAACAATGTAGCAATGTAAATGGAAGGTGAGGAGCTTCCTATGTCTTTGCCTCCAGAGTTGAGTGGCTATGTCACTTGCCTGGAAAGCTGGAGGCCCTACTATTAGTCCCCCATCTCTCACTGTAGGTTTGAACCTCCACCTCTGTGACACCATACCCCGGCCCTCCAGCCACTTGCTTGCAAAACTCATTTTTTCTTAAGCCCTGGGCAGTTTAGGGAGGAAGTATGTGGAGCCTTGAGGAAGAGGGAAAGTTGGAAGATGTCTGCCTCAGTAATGTGTTTGCTTCTCTGAAAGTTGGGTAGCCTAGGTTGTTAATTTGAGCCTGCATTCAGTGAGGCTAAAACTTGTCCCTTGTACTACCCTCCACTCATTTTTTTTCCCAAATAACTTTTCAATAAAAGAATAAATGACAGAGGTTTTAGGATATTTTCTGATGCAACATGGTGGTTTGAGTATTTTGCTAAGAGGCCAGAGAGGTGCAGGTAAGGTGGACAGGAGCTATGGACAACCTGGGTTTTTAGCTTCTCTGAGACATGGATCAGCTCTTCTGCTACAGATGCTACAGTATAGAAGGGCTCTCCTCTTTCTGAGACTATCACCTGCTGGGCATGGTTTTCAGACTAAAAAAATTCTAAGCAGGATTCAGAACATAGGCATTTGACTGCCTAGGACTCTGTTGGGGTTCATTCCAGTAGGTAATAACTATACAACTTAAAATATATTTGATTATTAGCCATAGGCATTATGTAGTTTAAAACAAAGACACAATTCAATTAGTGCTGAATAACATTTCATGTCATGGCTTAATATCTATTGCTTTAGGCAAAAGTATAGATTCATAGAAGTTAGGGTTGGAAGGGACCTCAATAGATCATCGAGTCCGACCCCCTGCATAGGCAGGAAAGAGTGTTGGGTTTAGATGACCCCAGCTAGATGCTTATCTAACCTCCTCTTGAAGACCCCCAGGGTAGGGGAGAGCACCACCTCCCTTGGGAGCCCGTTCCAGACCTTGGCCACTCTAACTGTGAAGAAGTTCTTCCTAATGTCTAGTCTAAATCTGCTCTCTGCTAGCTTATGCTCATTATTTCTTGTAACCCCCAGGGGCGCCTTGGTGAGTAAAGCCTCACCAATTCCCTTCTGTGCCCCCATGATGAACTTATAGGCAGCCACAAGGTCACCTCTCAACTTTCTCTTGCAGAGGCTGAAGAGGTCCAGATGCCCCAGTCTCTCCTCATAGGGCTTGGCCTGCAAGCCCTTAACCATATGAGTGGCCCTTCTCTGGACCCTCTCCAGGTTATCCACATCCCTCTTGAAGTGTGGCACCCAAAATTGCATGCAGTATTCCAACTGCGGTCTGACCAGCGCCCGATAGAGGGGAAGTATCACCTCCTTGGTTTTGTTTGTCATGCATCTGCTGATGCACAATAAAGTGCCATTAGCTTTCCTGATGACTTCGTCACACTGACGACTCATATTCACCTTGGAGTCCACTAGGACTCCAAGATCCCTTTCCGCTTCCATGCCTCCAAGCAGGTCATTTCCTAGGCAGTAGGTATGCTGGACATTTTTCCTCCCTAGGTGCAGCACTTTGCATTTCTCCTTGTTGAATCGCATTCTGTTGTTTTCCGCCCATATGTCCAACCTGTCCAGGTCTGCTTGTAGTTGTTCCCTGCCTACTGGTGTGTCCACTTCTCCCCACAGTTTTGTGTCATCTGCAAACTTGGACAGAGTACACTTCATTCCCTCGTCCAAGTTGCTGATGAAGACATTGAAGAGTATCGGTCCAAGGACTGAGCCCTGCGGGACCCCACTGCCCTCACCCTTCCAGGTCGATACCAACCCATCCACTACGACTCTCTGGGTATGATCCTCTAGCCAATTCACCACCCACTGGACTGTGTAGTCATCTAAGTCACAGCCTCTTAACTTGTTCACCAGTATGGGGTGGGATACCATATCGAAGGCCTTCCTGAAGTCTAAGTAAACGACATCAACCTCTACTCCTCCTTCCAGGTGTTTTGTAACCTGGTCATAGAAAGAGACTAGATTAGTCAGGTATGATCTACCTGCTATGGACCCGTGCTGGTTTCCCCTCTGAACACTGCCTTTTCTACTTTGTTTTGTAGAGAGTAGTTTCTATTGTCATTAGAGTAGAGAGGCTGAGAGGTGGCAGAAAAGGGAAGACAGAATTGAGAGGAGATTGAGAGATGGGGTATAACAACTTAGCTTAGCTTACCTAGTATTACTTGTAATCACTTATAAGGGATAGAAAGGGCAGAGAGAAAGTCAGAAATGGTTAGGGGAAGGGGAGAGAATGTATTTTTAAATAATAAAAAAAAAAACAACAACTGGGGGGTGGTGTTGCTACACAGGAATCAACATTTTGGGAAATGCTATAGAATTGTCCTGTCTGTGCATCTTCCAGAAAGACCTGCCCACATTTTAACACAATAGCCTAGAGTTTAGAATACTTTCCCATTAAGCAGGTCTGGTTCAAGGTCACTTTAACCCACAAGAGTTTGAATTTGTATCTTCTGTGTCTTAGAAAAGCACTTAATTCATCAGAGAACATGTAGGCATTATCAACAGCCTTCCTCTATGAAAAGGCTGACCTGCTTCAACTTGCATGTATATTCAATGGATAAACCCACTGGGAAAGTTTCTGCCCCATGGAGAACAAGAGTCCAAACCAGAACCTAGGTCACCTTCCCATCCTGGGCAGAAGCCATTTCATTAAGCAACACTCCTTCATAGTGTCCTCATACTAAAAGACCCTAAGATCAGGCCTGTGCATAACTAGACTCTGAGTCCTTCCCAAGTATCCCCTGGGGTACACATCCCCCCACTTGAAAACCCCTGCTTTAAAGGATTGAGGCAGGTGGGTCCCGTTTCCTGCTTCCTCAGTTAGGACTGTATGGGTTTAGCACTTGTATCTGAGCTCTTTCATAATGAAGCACTATTTGGATGCTTTGAAACTCTTCAAGTACCAAGGGAAGAGCTGCTGAATGACAACAAAATATTTCTGTGGGTATCTCAAGGAAGGCTAGAGGGCACTGGGTTTTCCCTGAACACTAATGAGCAGTTGCACCCCAGATGACCATTTTAACCTGCATCTTGTTACACAGACTTGGAGTGAGGTGATGTAATTTGGACAAAAGGAAGGAATAAGGAAGGGAAAGTGTCCTCCATACAAGAGACCCACAAGTGGCCAAACTTCATGCCAACAACAGATTTGCCTTCTAGCTCAGCAACTCATGGCTTTCTGTGAATCCTAGCTTTGACTCCTGGCTGTCTGTTAACCAGTCTCTTATTTGCCCTGTAAAGTAGGTGACCTACCTGCACCACATGTGCCACAGTCTCTAAGAGATTGGGGAAGACAGGCATAGGTACATAGGCCTATTCCATGAAAAGGAAAAGGGAATGGTCAACACTTTAGACTTTGTGCTGGCAGTACCAAGGGCAAAAATTCTGCTTCAGATATTGTGGGAGGTGCACCACAGCTTGGAGGCCACATACATGAAGTGCCCTTACTGGCTTACATTATCCTGAAGCTGGTTGTGAAGTCACATTTGCAGCTAATATACTCTAAGCCATCCATGAGGTAAAAAGTGGATAAATAGCATTGGGTAGAGTTTTTATAATATGTTCACCTGCCAATTACCTACAGATAAATCAATATTCAAAGTGAGACAAAACAGACACATCAATCTAAATCTATCATATGTTGGCTTTCAAAACACTCTTAGCTAATTACACGAGAGCTACTAGGTCCCTGGAGTACATGGACTATATTTAGATACTCAAATTAATGTTAAGTCTCAGAGTCTGAAAAAAATATTGGCTCTTTGTTTCTTAAAGGGGAGGAGCAGTAAGAGGACATATTTATATTGGATGTACAAACAAATAATACTCCATCACCTTGATTTTTTTTTCAGGGTAAAGGATAACATGTATTCTTGTGTTCCATGTTTGTGAGAGAGAAAGAGAGACAAGGAGAAGGGAAGTGAGAAGGAAAAGATAGAAAAAGTAGACAAACGGTTGAACAAATCATGAGTTTGAGTTCACTGAGTCTGAATCACTGAGTTTGCCATGTGGTACTCACTCTCATTTTGACTATTTTCCTCTTAAAACTCTCCATTCCTTGAATAAAACAGTGTAGAACTTCAGTGAGAGCATCAGAATCTGTTCTCTATCTCTGCTATTGGACAGATGTCACATGACCATTTTCTCTACAGATTTTCAGTGAGTGAAATTATATTTTATTTTTTTAATCTATTGGGTGCGAGTCTGGGTGAGATTAATATAACAGTATACACATACACACACAAACACATGTGTGTGTATATCATTTCAAAAAGAAAATGTAACAAAACTTACTGGAAAGGCCTTATGTTGAATATCATACACAATTCTTGTTACCATTCTTTAAGAAAAATGGATTCAAACTGTAATATATGTGAAGAAGGCTAATCAGGATGATCAGAGGTTTAGTATAAGACAGTGTTTCTCAACCTGTGGGTCATGACCCAAAAGTAAGTCACAAGAATATATAAGGTTGCAAACAAACTTTAAAACTGGATTTTCCTTCAAAGGAGAAAAATGTGGGAAACTGTGGCTTTTCCCTTGCAGGCTAGCAGAGTTCCTGCGTTGGAGAGGCTTCTTGGGGGTCCCCATGCCCCACATATATCCCTCTCCTCCACCCCACACACTGTGGAGCTGGGACATGGGAACAGTGGGTTAGGAGCGAGGGGTACTGGGTCGGGCCTGGCCGTGGATGTTTATAAATGGGTCCAAGTACAAAAAGGGTTGAGAACCACTGATCTAAGAGAATTTGGCTTGTATAGCTTAGGGCACAAGGGGTGTAAAATGGAAAAGGAAGTTTTCTGCAAGTATATCTGGGGACAAGAGGAGGAAAGGGAGGTAAAAGATCTTTTTCACTGAAAGGACAGTGTAAGAATGAGAAAAGCAAAGGTGTATGACCTGTCCATAAATTCCTCTAGCCTAAGCGTTAGAGAGGTGTTTACATAATACATTGGGCTGGACTTGATGATGCTTGGGTATCTCCCAGGGCCAGGTCCTTTGGGACAGATCCACAAAAGAGCTGATGCACCTCCATTAGAATCAGGTGAAATGCAGGTTCCTACATTGAAAGTTGAAAATGTGAATGCCTGTGTTAGCTGTTATCAAACCCTGGATGTGCCTAGACCCTATGGGCATTTTTGGGTTTGAATTTCACGTTTCCCAAGCACCTAGAACTGAACCTCGGTGCTAGGTCAGAACAGCCTTAGGCTATGTGCTGCTTTCCAGCTTGTTTATAACTAAACACTGTCAGGATTCAGAAATTATTATGTGTACTTCTGGCTAGGAGTCCTGAAAATCCTAATTTTGTGGGTGTTTCCAGAGCATGTTTAACACACACACACACAGGATGGGTTTTTCACAAAATCAGATGGCACACACACTCTTGTTTTAAAACATGGCTGGTTGTGGTATTGGTGCCACCTTACTTTTAACCAGTTGCTCAGTGTTTAACACACTTGCCAAGAATATGGAACTCCAGTATTAAATTATCTTGTCTGCCTAAAAGGGCTCAAACTAACACCCCACAGGAGACCACTAAAACACCAAAGGCATGAGGCTGAAGTATAGGGTGACATTCTCTTCTTTTCTGGATGCCTAGATTTGGTTGTGTCCATGATGGTTTCAGTCCCCAAAATGCAACTTTTGCAAGGGGGTGGCATTCTACTTCTAGGTAAGTAGGGAGGCATCCATGTGCATAGGGATATATACCACAGCAATTTGACCAACTTTGCATAAGCAGCCATTCTGGGACTTAGATGATCCAATCTTTGTATCTATGAGCCAAGAAACGAATCCAGTTCCACTCTAGCATTACAAACATTCATTTTGCTATGAGTGTTTCCTCAGTTCTGGACTAAACAGTCAGTGCTGACCTATTATTTTTTCTTCAGGATGACAGTTTCATGGAAAATGCAGAAGCACTCCCTTGGGCAGGCACCAGAAACAAGGATTCCCAGCTCTTAGGTGAGTGCCCTTATCATGCCTGTCAGACTGCTTTTAGTGTTCTCTCATTTGTGCTCTCTTGCCCTTTTTGCCTTAAGTTCTGTTATGCTTAGTGGCACAGATTCAACAGAAGGGACATGACTTCTGGGTTGGCTTAATATCATGACAACTATAGTCCTTGTTCCCTAAAAGTATGTCTTGTAAGGGAACTTCAAAGCATGGAAATCAAAAGGTTGCCAAATTGCCATGGGTAATAAATAACTGCTAGTCAGGGCTGGTCAAAGAAAGCAATTTATTTTTTTTCTGGAAAGTTTTGTAATTTGGGGTTTGTTTGATTTTTGTTTGATTTTTTAGGCTTCTATCATTTCTGTTTTTTCTATTTTCATTTAACTGTCCATTATTTTAGATTGGATACCTAAACTGAAACCTTGAAAAAAAAAAGTCTGTTTTTTGACAACTGAAAGCTATATAGGTTTCAAAATCTAAATGTGTTTTTGTGTATATGATATTAAGTTCTTTGGTAGTACATAGAAATAAATATATATATATATTTTTTTTTTTTTCTTTACTTAGCTCTTTATTGGGTACCTTCATTGTCCAAATTCAGACAAACATGTACATGGATTTACTTAATAATTTAAAATACATTAATGCTAGTTGTATAGTACAATGAGACAGTCTTTAGAGATTAATCAGTTTAGAAAGGGCCCAGCAATGGCAGAAGCCACATTCGGTCCCCGACTCTGGCGAGTATGCATGGGTAGAATCCCATTGCACCCCCATGAGCCCCAGGCCCCCTAGGAACCCCTGAGAGGACCCCAGGACCCCCAATGAGCCTCAAGTTACCTGGAGGTAAGCAGGGGTCCATGGTGGGAGGGATGTAGCCCAGCTGTGGGAAGGCAGCTAAGGGGATCCAAGGAGGGTCCATGTGAGTTGGGGAAGGGGGGGGCACTTACCCATCCCCTCCTTTGGTGAGGGGAGGGAACCCCTAACCCTCCAAGAGTAGCATGGTGCCAGCAGGCTCTTCTGTGCATACAAACAGTTTAAAAAGGGCCCAGCAATGGCAGAAGCCACATTTAGTCCCCGGCTCTGGTGAGAGAAGCCTGGTGCACCCCCATGAGTCCCGGGACCCCCAGGACCCTCTGAGAGAACCCCAGGATCCACAATGACCCCCAGCCTACCTGGAGGTAAGCAGGGCCCCATGGTGGTAGGGATGTGGCCCAGCTGCGGGGAGGCAGCTGAGAGGAGGTGAGGAGGGTCACGCCTCCCCCAGCTCCTACTTTGCCCAACCCCCCCCCCCCCGAAGGGAGCCACGTGACTAGAGCCACATGAACAGGATGCACAAACAGGCATGCCTTTGATCCCAGCATGTAAGTTAGCATGGGAGTTCACACAGGACAGTGAGCAGGAGGGCCCAAGGCCCTGCCAGTGAGCCCCAAAGGAAGGTAGTCACAGCAGTAGCTGGACTACCACCAGTACAATGCAGATGGCCACACACCACACCCCAAGGATCCCCTCAGAGTCTGAGACCTCCCCCTCTGGTACTTCTGAGGTCTCCACCCAGATGGAACCTATGGTTCTGGGCTCCACACAGATGGAGTCTCTGGCTCTCGGTTGTGGGTGCTTCTTGTCATGATTCCAGGGACATGGGACTTGGAGCATGGCCATCTCCCCTTTTGAGATCTGCTCCACTTTTGAGTCTCTGAGGTGAGAGACAGAGGAGCTCCAGACCGCAGTCCAGAGACTGTGTGCCATCAGGAATGGTGAGCAGGAGACTGACTCCTACTGCCAGGCCCTTCAAGCCATGAAGATTGAGGGTTGACCAGGATCACCTTCCAGGGCAAGGGAGGACTTGAGGATCTCCCACACTGTTCAGCTAGAGGGCTGGACCAAGGTGGTCAACGGCCTCGGGGTCACTGCACCAGGGTCCCCTCCCCTCTGGAGCTCTGCAACAGGTAGGCACCTCTTGCAGCCCCAGAAAAGCCTGAAGAGCTGCCAGCTCCTGCAGGAAAGGAAAGTTCATCAACAGCTACCATCCCTGCTCTCCCTAAGATGAAACACAGAGTGGTTGTTGTGGCAAACTCCCTCCTGAGGAGGACAGAGGGAGTAATCTTCTTCCCTGACCCCCTAGCCTGGGAGGTATGCTGCCTCCTGGGGACCCGCATCCAGGACACAGCAGAGAGGATTCCAAAGCTTACCCAGCCCTCTGACCGCTACCCTATGCTTCTTATCCATGTGGGCATGAATGACACATCTCAGAACAATCCCATCCAGGTCATGAATGGCTACAGGGCTCTGGGAGTGGGGCTTAGGGAGTTGGGGGTGCAACTGTTTTTTTCCTCTATCCTCATGGTTACGGGTCATGGGCTGAGGAGGGAGAGATGGATCAAGGTAGTCAACCAAAGACTGTGGCACTGATGTAATTGTGAAGGCTTCAGCTCCCATGATCACAGTCCTGTCTTTGGTAAGAGAAGCAGCGGTATGCTGGGAAGAGATGGCCTCCACCTCACTTCACTGGGGATGAAGCTCTTCTCAGCCAAGATGGCTGAACTGCTCGACCGGACTTTAAACTAAGCCCACCTGGGAATGGGTGGACAACCACCAAAGCAAGCCTACTAGGCAATACCTACAAAACCAACAGGTTAGGGCACCCAAGGGATTCCACTCCTACCCCAGCCATGGACAGGTGTCTTCCCGGGAATGTAAGGAAGCCTAGGACTCCCAACATGATGCTTACATGTCTGTACACCAATGCCAGGAGCTTGGAGAACAAACAGGAGGAACTGCTCCTCCCTCTAAACAAGAATGACTATGATCTTGTAAGAATAATGGAGACCTGGTGGGACTCCACCTATGGCTGAGCCACAGGTATAGGTATACCTTGTACAGGAGAGATCATGCAGATAAAAGATGTGGGGGTGTAGCTCTTTATGCCAAGGATAGCTACACATCCCTGAAAGCTGATATTGGCATCCAGGGAGGGCAACTAGAGACCCTCTGGGTTAAAATACATGGGGAACATGGCATAGGGGACACAATGGTAGGAATTTACTACAGACCCCCTAACCAGGAACAAAAGCTCAACCAAGAATTCACCCGGAAACTGGCTGAGACTACACATTCTTAGTGCATGGTTGTCATGGGAGACTTTAATTGCCCAGACACCTCATGGAAAGAGCACTCAGCCAAATCTGAATGGTCGCAAGGCTTCCTCATGTGCATGGACAAGCTACCTGACCCAAGAAGTCTATGGAGCAGCAAGAGGTAAAGCGCTGATGGACCTGGTACTGGCTAAAGGGGATGATTTAGTTAGCAACCTAAGCTGGGAGACAATAACCACAAGCTAATCACTTTAATGATTCAAATCAGTCAGGAATGCAGACGTCCTATACTTTAGGAAAGCTGACTTTGATAAGCTCAGGAGGCTCATTGTCGAGGCCTTAAGGGACCATGACAAGACAGGGAGAGGAGTCCAAGAGGAGTAGTCTCTCCTTAAGGGAGCGATCCTGATAGCACAAGGGATGTCCATCCCATCTCAGAATAAAGGTAGCAAAAGGGCATAGCAACCCCCTTGGCTCAGCAGGGAACTCATGGACCTCCTACACCAAAAAAGAGAGGCTTATAAAGGATGGAGGATAGGAATCATCACAAAGGACTACCCTGCACTGGTCCATACCTGTAGAGAACAAACCAGGAAAGCCAAGGCTGCAACCAAACTCCAACTGGCTACACATATCAAGGACAATAAAAAGTCCTTTTTCAGATATATGAAGAGTCAAAAGAAAAGCAAGGGTAACATTGGACCCTGCTAAACCAAATAGGATAACTGACTATTGATACCCAGGAAAAAGCTAACCTGCTTAATGGGTATTTTGTGTCAGTTTTTCATCAACCCAAAGGGACTGCCCTGCCTAGCAAGATGTGGGATGGCTAGGGTGAGGGTGAATTTATACCCAGCATCAGTGTAGACCTTGTAAAGGAACAACTTGAGAGGCTGGACACCTTCAAGTCAGCAGGTCCTGACAGATTGCACCCCAGAGTACTTAAGGAGCTGGCAGGAGTCATAGCCCAGCCACTGGCAAAGATTTTCAAAAACTCCTGGTATTCAGGTAAAGTACCTGAAGATTGGAAGAAGGCTAATGTGGTGCCCATCTTCAAGATAGGGAGAAAAGTAGATCCAGGGAACTACAGGCTGTCCCAGGGGGACAGAAGAAGTGGACCCAAAATCCTCTCCCACAACAGGACCCAACACAGGGCCGGCCGACCTTGGGAAGAGAGAGAAAAGCCCTGAAGACAGGACAAACATACTTTTTTTAGAAGAAACAGGGCCAGATGAACCACACCAGAGCAAACCGCCCAGGCAGTTTATCAGCCGCTTTTATTTCCGGCTGGGAATGGAGCAGCTGGATGACATCATCAAAAAACACCACCCAGCTGATTCAAAAGCCAGCAGTGGGGAAATGGCCAGGGGAGCACCACCAGAGCCAAATGGCAAGGCTGCTCCCTGGGCCACAGATAGGTTGCACCAGCAGCCCGGAGGCAGCCCTGATCAGGACCCAATGGAGGGGTCCCAGATCCACTAGAAACAAAGGTAGCATGTCGGCCTGGCAGGGTGACTGGGCCAAGGAGGATGGCATCAAAGGACCTTGGGGCATATGAGTGGGGTGGGCTGAGGCCCACACCCCAAACTTTCCTTTTTGTGTTTTAATTTTGTTTGAGTCATCCTGGGGCCCTGAAGCAGGGAGAGGGGCCATGGGCAACTTCCACATATCAGGAGAAGCCAGAACAGCTTAGCAGGTAGCGATGTGGTGAAGGAAGACCCGGTGCTTTGGCAGGGACGGTCTGATGTCCCGTGGTCATCTCACACAAAAAGAGGCTGGGAGATGATCAGGGAGAAGAGGAGGTAGATGAAGATATCTGAAGGGTGAGCTGGTGATCCAACATCTGGCCATCCTGAGGGTTGGCACACATCTGGGGTGTAAGGGAGGTGGAACCCCAAGAACACCTGCTAAGGGCAGTGCCTGGTCCACAAGGAGCTATGAGAAGGAGCCCCAACACTGAAGAAAAAGACAAAGTTGTGGCATTCAATATCAACAAATGTAAGGTACTCCAGAAGAGAGGCATGCGCATGATCAGAGGACAGGAGAATAGGCCTTATGAAGAGAGGCTGAGAGCCATAAGACACTTCAGCCTGGAAAAGCAGAGGCTCAGGTGTTACTACATCAGGGGTATGCATCAGGATCTGGGGGAAACACCTGTTCACCATAGCGCCCCAAGGGATGATGAGGTCCAGTGGTCACAAACTCCTCCAAGACCATTTTAGGCTGGACATAAAGAAAAACTTCTTTACTCTCTGAGCCCCCAAGGCCTGGAATAGGCTCCCTCCAGAGGTGGTGCAAGCACCTACTCTGAACTCTTTTAAGATGCGTTTGGTCACTTATCTTGCTGGGATCCTTTGACCCTAGCTGACTTCCTGCCTTTGGGGCAGGGGGCTGGACTTGATGATTTCCCGAGGTCCCTTCCACCCCTAATGTCTATGAAGTCTATGAAATTTATAATCTAGAAGCATGGATTGTATGCTGAAGATTTATTCACCGACGTAAAACATAATTAAAGACTCGGTCAGGGAAAAAAAAGTATGATAGAGAATGACAAATTGAAAAGAATGCATGTTGTTTAATTTAGGATGAAACAGCTGGACAAATAATGGTTTCTAAGCTACCAGATCAAAGTGAGGAATCAGGGAGAATTTTAGAGTGGGGACTGAAGCAAAATAATCCATACAAGTAGATGCCTACAATTTGACAGGTCACCACATGTGTATGAAGGCTGTATGAAAAGAGCCAGGTCAGTGATCTGGGCATTCAAATGCTGTTGCACTGTGAAATGTACTCACATAGAAAGAACAGTTGAGATTTAAGCACTCAAATTACTTTAGTTCATCAGGAACAAGGTTTACTAAGTTTAAAGGAAAAAGAAGATAGTGAGTGTGTGAAAAAGAGAAAAGCAGAGATGCAAAAATCTAGAACACCTCATTCCAAAATGATACCTTTCATTGGACCAACATTTTATTATACCTTTTATTAGTTGGTCTAATAAAAGGTATCATTTTGGAACCAAGAGTTCTAGATTTTTGCATTTCTTTTTGTCTCAGACAAACACAGCTACCACATACATCCCTGAAACAAGGAAAGAAGAGAGATAATTATGGAGAGCCAAAAGGAGCCAGTCAAAGAGAGATGAGTTCCCTGGGAGCCACAGTTCTGGAGCACCTGCTCTGTGAGACTACAGCAGCTCTGGGAAGCTGGAAGGGAAACACACAGGGAGCACAGAGAGGTGAGGAGTGGGGATCAGTGTCCCAAGCCCTGAGAGGCCAGGCAGGACATCTCCAACACCAGTGAGCCAGCAGACAGCTGGCAGGAAAGCTCAGCGGATCTTAATTAGGCTGAGAGACATTGACCAGAATGACAACATGGAGCAGAGCAGCATTTTCAGTGGGGGTGTAATGCCATGAAAGGGCCAGCCAGAAGAAAAGTGGCTGAGCCCCTATTCTTAGGGTATGGATATTTTATATTATTTTTATTTTACTTTTACTTGTGGCTGTGCTGCCTGTCATGCCCTCACCTCTATGGGCCAGCAGAGTGCTGAAGCAGGTGGACAGAAACTCCAACCTGAACAACTTAAAGGGGGAAATCTCTAGACAGATCAATATCCCCAGGACAGGGGATATCAGCCTGGACTGGCTTCTGTTCTTTTTTGTTTGCTTAGTTTACTTTGTTTTGTTCTTGTTATTAGAAAAGATGCCAGTTAAGACCAATGTAAACAAATGACAGCATTACATCTGTTTGGCACTAGGCTGGGTGTAGGGGAGGTCGGAGCCCCAGAAGAGACCTATTTTAAGTGATCATGACCCAGTGGTGGTGAGACTTGTCACTTCCCAACTGATATCATCATAAAATATCAAGACATGGCAGGAAAGAGTCAGGACCACCTACAGAAAACAGCCACATAATCATGTGACCAAAGGTCAGGGTTGGGAAGGTACCTGATGACTGTACCTGTAACTTTAACCAAACCACGCCCTGACAGAGCACCAATAAAAACAAAGTGACATCAGATTAATTTTTATGCCTCTTCTGAATCCAGGAGCAAATATGTATTAAGGCCACTTTTAAATCCCTGGATTACATGGAATTGACTAAACACAAAAAAAGGTCAGCAATCACATCAAACAGATGCCACAATTGGTACTGAAAAAAAACATCATATTGTTGATGAGCAGGATTTTGGTTTCCACATTTTCAATACACAACATTAGATACCTTGAAAAGACTGATTTAGAAAGTACTTGTTTAGCATTATCTTTCAATCAGGAGCCTTGGAGGTTTCTGAAGTGGACCATCTATTTGGAAGACCTTGCCTTACAGTATGTTTCTAGCAAAAGAGAAGAACTATAGATGTTCGTGTCTTGCATGTTTAACGTGCAGGGCTGAAAAATATCCAGACAGAGTAAACTGGTAATTTTTTATGTTGAAAATTGCAGACCTCTTCTTTACCAGCACTTTTGAGCTGAGATAATTCAACCTAAGTCATGGTACTTGTACTGCTGTAAATCCGTAGCAATGTAATAGTGAGGCAGACGTACTGATACCACCCACTAAATGAGAAGAGACACTAAGACTGATTCTGGCATGTCTAGGAAGTCATCTGAATATAACTACATGAAAAGCATGTGATTTTCTTTTGAGATTATTCCATAATTGTTTTTTTCCCAGTGCAACTCCTCACAATGGTTTTGGAGTAGGAAGTATGTGATTGTATTATATGTGCAACATTTTCCAAAGGTTCCTTTTAATGGCTCATAAAAGATTGAATACTTGAAAACTCATGGCACAAGTTGTTTACACTGATTAGTGGCAGCAGATACTAAAATGACATTGAGTCACTGATTTTGTTCAGTTCCTTGGTGTGTAAAACTGAGTATATGAACTGGTAGAGAGTACAGTGTTATTTTTCTGGTAAACTAGCTGGCAGGCTTCCTCTTGGTAGGCTGTGTACTTCTCCAAGAACTGTCCACCCAATTGGTCTGCCCACAATCCTTGAAGAACCTGGCATCAGAAGAATTGTCCATGGTCCAGGTACCGAAAAATACTAAGGTGTAGGGCTGTGTGAAATGTTGCTGGATGTTTCAATTTGACACTGTTTCAATTAATTTCAAGGTCAAAACAGTAAAAGCAAATTGGAATGAAGGGCTTTGAAACAGCCTCGAAACAAAATGAAGCTAGTTGAAACATTCCATGTCTCCATGTGTCTCTTCTGGCTCTCCATGTATCCCACTGCCAGAAGCCAATAACAGTGCAGGGGAAGGGAACTGAGCCTGGCTCAGTTCCCCTATCCAGCATTGTAATCCGGCTCATGGGGGGGTCGTAGAGTCAGCTCAGCTCAGCTCACTCCCACCCCCCTTGCTCTGATTGGGTGCAGGGGCAGAGAGACTCTCCTCCCCCATGCCTGATTGCAGCGTGGGCCGGGTGGAAGTGAGCCCAGCTGGGCTGACTTCCCACCCCCAGTGAAACATCGAAGCAGCATTGAAACAGCCTTTCAATTTCAATTAAATGGAATGGAACAGCTTTTTCAAATCAAAATGAAATTCAAAACAGAACACTGTTCCTTCGAACCATTGAAACTGAAGGCAAAATGGAATGGTGCTATTTCACACAGCCCTACTAAGGTGCACAGTTCTTGGCTGTCATCAGGATAAGTGTTGCATGTTTCTTCCTATAAAGTCAAAATTATGAAAGCCCTGATGGGTCTCTTTCTAAATGAAGTTTATCTCTCTACTCCTAAGAAGAATGTCTAGAAACCTGGGGACCCCCCATGAGAGCCATGGCTTTTATAGCTTCTAGGTTCCTTGCCACACAGTGGGGACTGGGACCCTGGAAAGCCTAGATGAAGCACCACGACTTTTTGGAAATTGAACAGCATATAGGGACCGGTAAATTTGGGGGTAAAATATTCTGAGTTGCACCAAAACCAAATTTCTAAAAAGTGAAATTTCTTCTGAGCTGGAAAACTGCTTCTCAGTCAGTTTGGTTCTTCAAGTCCATCAGCCAGCTTTGAAAAGTTTATGTAGTCCATAATGTCCACTTTATGTCTGTACTTATTTTTATTTTGTGGAAATTCCTACTGCTGCCACTAAATTGATTCCAAATGTTTTCTCTTCTTACAGGTCACTACCTGGGAATGGAAAATGAAACCACTGTGACTGAGTTTATTCTCTTGGGACTTTCTAGTGACCCACAACTCCACATTTTACTGTTTGTTCTGTTTTTGGTGATATACCTAATTACCCTAGTGGGGAACACAGTCATCATGGTGGTGATAAAAGCTGATTCTCAACTTCATACCCCCATGTATTTCTTCCTGTCACATCTCTCCTTTGTTGATATCTGCTATTCTTCAGCCGTTGTCCCTAAGATGCTGGTGAATTTACTAGCAAAACATAAAACTATCTCTATCAATGATTGCTTTACCCAGATGTTCTTCATCTGTCTCTCAGGTACTTGTGAAATATTCATACTCTCATTAATGGCTTATGATTGTTATGCAGCCATATGTCACCCCTTGCATTACGTGGGGATTATGAAGATAAAAGTGTGCAGGCAGCTAGTAAGTGTTTCTTGGACAGTGGGTCCAAGAAACCCACAGAAGTGCAACTTGAATCCAGGAACTACATTTACCAGTGAATCCATAAGTGGACAAAAGCACTTGCCAACAAAATAGCTCTTCTTTCTTCTGCTGTGGTCTTTGGTGTCAGCACTTCCCTCCTCATGCTGGTTTCTTACATCCATATCATCGCTGCTCTCCTGAGGATACGCTCTGCAGAGAAGAGACATAAAGCCTTCTCCACCTGCAGTTCCCACCTTACTGTGGTGTGTTTATTTTATGCAACAGGTCTTTTTCAGTGCATGAAATCCAACTCCATTTCTTCAGTGATCCTCGATCAAGTTTTTTCAATCCAGTACACCATCTTAACCCCCACGTTAAACCCCATCATTTATAGCCTGAGAAATAAAGAAGTGAAAACAGCCATGGGAAGGATGTTAAAAAAAATAAATAAATAAAGGTCCCAACTGATATAAAAAACACAACTGTAAATAGTAAAGTTCAGTATTTTTAATTGAAAATATACACTATTGAAAATAAAGAAGTATGGGAAACAGCCTGGATGATACTAGAACACAAACACCAAGGACTTTTATGCTCATAATATCCTGGTTCCTATCTCCCACTGAATGTAGAAAACATTGCATGTGGAGAACCAACACAAGTGTTTTAGCTAGCCTAAAACATTGTGCATATCAAGTCAAGGTATGTCAATTAAGCTTGGATTTATCTTGAATTTTATCCTATTTTGATGGCAATTTGATTAATAATTATTTTAATATACATTATTACACCAAGCAAAAATACTAGCAAAACTGGCTGACTATAGTCCCATAATATGTTTCTCCAGTGGTTAATTAATAAGCTGGTCTTCCTTGAAGGGAACTCAGAAATGTAGGGGATGCAATTCTCTTGACTTAAAACTGATTATAATCACATTATTCCTGAACTCCTTGATCAACCATATTGAATATCCTATCATGCTGGGAATTTTTTTTTTAAATAAAGTAAATGACAGTGTACCCGCCTGTGCTCTACCAGGTGTTCGCGCGCCGCCTTTGCCCAAGGCCTGGGCTCTGTGCACCCTGACTCTGGAAAGGTACCCCGTAGGTTACCCCGGCTGGTATCAGGGGGGCCCCTGAACTCACCTGCCACGTCTTTGATGATATCTTCAGTGAGGGGCCCACCCTTGGGGTACCCACCGGTGTCGGAGCGTCCCTCGGCTGGTAACCTTGGGGCTTCATCCTCCCCTACACCCCGTCCACTCGCCACCTTAGGCTCTTCCTCTTGGGGGTCTCCATGTCACCCCCGGCTTGTCACACCCTTGCCTCAACACGCCACTTTGTCAGCAATGGTCTTCGGGCTGGGTATACTGCCTATGGGGACGCCAGCCCGCTCCCTCTGTCCTCGTACCTGTGCTCCCCCAGGGGTCCGCGGGGGTGCTTTCCCTCCTGCCAGGTCTGCTCTGTATTAGGCACCCGGTTGCCTCACTGGTGCCTTCTGTTTCACTGCAGCTGGCCTCCCTGCCGCTCCTGCCGCTCCCACTGAAGCTGCCCTTGCTCCCCACTCCATAACCTGGGATCCGGCGAACTCCTCCTTCCGTCCGGCTACCAGCGCTGCCGCCAGCTTCTCCACCGGTTCCGCTGATAGTGTCAGTGCTGGCCTCTCCACCAGCACCGCTGCCAGCTGCTCTGCTCCGTTTCTCGGAGCCGCGCTTGACTCCGTCTCCTCCGCTCCTGCACTCCATGGGTGGCGGCTGACTCCCCGCTTGCTGGGGCCTCTCTCCCCAGCCTCCTTCGTCCAGCCACCCCGTTGCCTCGGCTGGGCTGCCTTTTGTTTCTCCCGGCCGGCGTGCCCCGCCCCCGCCGCTCAGCCGCAGCCGGATAAACACCTGGCTGACGACCCGCGCCACCGCTGGACTTCCTTCGGCTCCTCCGGCCCTGCGGGAGGTAAGCGGAACCCTTTGCTGCCGCGGGGGTTTCCCGGCATCCCCGCTCCCCTGGGACAGACAGATAGGTAGAACAGACTAGGGTAGGTGTAGCAGGATGAGGACAAGAGTCATAGTGGTACCTCCTGCCATCCATCAAACTCCTGCTTGCTTGGCCCCAGGGCCCTTCGCCTTCTGTCATCTGCCATGCCTTTGATGTTACTTTTGGAGTAATAAATGCTGAGAGACTGCCCAGGCCCCACAGGGAACCTATTGTCCAGGGCTTGGCCTCTATCACTCTCTCTCAGTATCTCTCAATATGAAATGACTTCAGCACTATATCTGAGGCCTCCAACCAACCCAAAGCTATGCCCATACTTCACAGGTATTACTGTCCAGTCACTTTCCCTTGTTGGATCCTTGGCTTCCTTAGCATTCACCCCTCCATTCTTGCTGACCCCTTTTGGTTAGGTCTACTGCACCAAACCATAGCTTATTAGATGCCAGCCCTTTCCTTATACTTCCTTACCTTGGATCCCATCCTGATATCACCCTCTAGGACAATGGACCCTTGGTCCCAATTGTTAGGGTCACAGTTTTTGGATCTTGGGGAGCATTGGATTTGCAGCTGAATAAAAGGCTGTAACCTGTGGCCTAGCAGAGCTGCTAACCACAAGGCAGAATGATATATTAAAAGTAACATTGCAAGATGCTTAGCATGTGGTAGTGTGTAGTGTATGTGATTCATCGTGTAAAAGAAACAGGATGCAGCCCATCAGGTATCATCAGGAGATAAAACAGAAGCAAGACCTCGAAGATGAAAAAGAAGTCAGCAAGAAATGGCAATTGACTGAAAGAAGTCGGGTTCAAAGTCTTAGGCATGAGCTCATAGCAAAAAGACATGCAAATGAATGAAATGTATAGTCAATTACATGCTAATGAAGTAAACAGGAAACAGAGACAGAGCTTGAGATATGAGGGAATACGGGTGGAACAAAGGAGGGACAAAGGTGGAGTGAATGTTAAGGAATATGAACCAAGGTGTACAAATGTAGAAAAAACTAAAGTTCACTGCAACTCCCCTGTTTTTTTGGGGAGCTAGTCCAAAGCTGTCTCCATTCTGAATAAAGCTGTTGCGAGCAATATATGCTGGTGTTTTCTCCCTGCTTACTCCCTGAGAAATGAGATCGTCGTCTCTGTAGTTGTCGGGCACCACATGGAGTCAGGTTCTAACACCAACCTCTGTCTCTTTTTGGTTTTTATTTATGTCAGGTACTGGGCACAATCTCTTCCCTGTTCTGGGCTCTGTCAATGACCTGATCTGGGAAATTCAGGTACCTTCTCCCCCATAATTCTGAGCCAAACCATTAGTTATAGAACAGAATGAATGTTCAGGTTCACATCTTAACTCAACCTACACCACAGTGGGTATGTTAATGCTATTACAGGAAAAGAAAAGTACTCTCTTTAACACTGGCACCCCCAGTCGTCAGACATGGAAAAAAAGGAGCGGTCACTTTAACACAAAGAGCATCCTCATGATTCAAAGTGAACAGATCTCCCTCAGGGCACAACCCAACCCAGGGCTATCACTCTGCTCCTGAGGGCTCTGTCTATTGTCTGAGTTCCCTGTCATTACACCCTCTCTGTAAAGGGTTTGGCTTCTGGTGAATATTCCTCCAGTCACAGTTCTTTTTACACCATTTTCCTCCCTGGCAGCTGCCCACCCTCTTGCACATGTTTTCATTTAGCTCCGTTGATTATCACTTGTATCTGGTGTCTCACCAGCCCACACAGTATTAGTCTTTCTTTTTTGGAGTTCATCTAACATCCCTCACTCCAGAGACTGCTGACTTTTGGGCTTCCAGTCCTTGATTCAGCTGCTTCTCTAGTGTCACAGTGGCCATTCTCGTGAGTCATAGAATCAGAGGAAATTAGGGCTGGAAGGGACCTCAGGAGGTCATCTACTCCAACCCTCTGCTCAAATCAGGACCACCCCCAACTAGATCATTCCAGCCAAGGCTTTGTCTAGCCGGGTCTAAAAACTTCCAAGGATGGAGATCCCACCACCTCTCTAGGTAACCCATTCCAGCGCTTCACCAACTTCCTAGTGAGAAAAAAAAAATCTTAATGTCCAACCTAAACTTCCCTTGCTGCAACGTGATACCCTTGCTCCTTGTTCTGTCATCTGCCACCACTCAGAACAGTTCTGCTCCATCCTATTTGGAACCAAGTTCCAGGTAGTTGAAGGCTGCTATTAAATTCCCCTTCAGTCTTCTCTTCTCCAAACTAAATAAGCCCAGTTCCCTCACCCTTCCCTTATAAGTCATGTTCCCCAGTCCCTTAACTATTCTCCTTTTCATTCACTGGGCTGTCTCCAATTTTCACAGCACTTTCTGTAGTGAGGGCCCAAAAACTGGACACAGGACTCCACACATGGTCTCACTAGACCTGAATAGAGGGGAAGAAGCACATCACTTGATCTGCTGGCAGTGCTCCTACTAATGCAGACCAGTATGCCATTAGCCTTTTTCACAGCAAGGGCACAGTGTTGGCTCATATTCAGATAATTATTAGTGTAACCCACAGGTGTTTTTCTGCAAAGCTGCTGCTTATCCAGTTGGTCCCTAGTCTGTATTGGTACATGGGATTGCTTGGTCTGAGATGCAGGACTTTGGACTTGTCCTTATTGAACCCAATTCTTCAGTGCCCTTATTGAATGCTCCCTGAGGTACTGAAGAATTTGACTGAGATGATTTTAGAACCACTAGTTATACTCTTTGATAGCTCCAGAAGTTGGGTGCTAGATGACTGAAAAAGACAAAAATATAGTGCCCATGTTTAAGAAAGGGAAGAATGAGGATCTGCAGAATTACAAACCAGTAAGCCTTACCTGGATAGGTGGAAAGATAATGGAGCAAGTCCTCAAGAATCTATTTTGAAGCACCAAAATGTGAACAAGGTGATCAGGAACAGCCAGCATGGATTTACCAAATAAGTCATGCCTGGCCAACCTGATTTCCTTATTTGAGAAGGAGGCAGGCTCTTTGGATGGGGGAAAGCAGTGGATGTGACATACCTTGACTTTGGCAAGGATCTTGACAAGGTCTCCCAAGCTAAGGAAGTGCAGACCAGAGGAGAGTACTGTAAAAAATGATACGTAACTGGCTGGATCACCTAGCTTCCAATGTAAGTGGCCTAGGCACTGAGTTCTGGTGGAGGAAAAGTAAAAGGCATCTCTCTTTCATTTTGATGATAATGACCAGTCTCCAATGTATATAGCCAGCCACACAGGTAGGGCTACACATCCAAAAACAGAATGCCAAGCAGTACATTAAGTGATAGTGTTGGCACTCTGATAGCCACGTAAGCAGCCACATCTAAATATGTTGTGTTGCAACCTGATTTTTCCTGATCATCTACATGGCCATTTTTGGGCCATCTGCAAGGCATTTTTTATATTCATGTGTCCAGGGGAATTCTATTCCTGGATGCCTAGTGGTTACTATCTTGTCAGCAAATGAGACACAGTGAAATAAGAGATTTTTTCAGGGCCAGGAGGAGCCATGCACATCTAGGTCAGTGTGATTATTCAGAAATGAGCATGCCCAAAAGGAAAAATCTTTCTACATGCGGTAAAAGAAGACCAAGTGTCAAGCCTGCAAAATGATGGTGTGCCCAATATGTAAATCTCTCCTGCCAGATGATATGAAGACTCAAAAAATGAAATGGAAATACAGAGGAACATAAAATTACAGTGCAGAAGATTTCATGGCATGGGTTTTAACAAATTCGTATCCTTTAGGGCCAGAATGACCATTATGTTCTGAAGATTGAAGAGGGTTCAAAGCTGAGCCATGAGAATGGCTATTAAGTTTAAAAATATGCCTTGTAGCAGTGGAATTACAAAAGATTGTTTTACTGGTATTTTTGTGATAAATTATAGGTTTGCAGTGCCACTTGATCATTGTCTATAAGTATCTACCAGAGAATAGAAGTTAAACAGTAGAGGGCTCTTCAGTCTAGCAGACAAAGGTATAACACCCCCTGCCCCAGGCTGTAAGGAAAAATTAAGTGAATACCTATGAATATACATACGCATACACATATCAGCCAGCACATGCATACATGTAAAGCATGAGGGCAATTTTCATGGCAACTTAAGAAAAATTGTGGTGGTAATTTCCTCACAATGAACTTTTAAATTAAAGTCTATTTGTTTCCCCTAAAAGCTTTTGCTGATACAACCACAGCTACTGGATTTTAATCACAATTAACATGAGGAAGCTCTGGACCCTGTGTTAAACAGGTCAGACTTCATGATTCTAGTGGTCACTGCTGATTTTTAAACCTATGACTCTACAAAGCCCCTCCCCCCTAGAAAATTGTATGGGAGGGGAAGTCTGAAACTGGCAGTGTGGAGTATATGGTTAGCAGGTTTGAGTTGAGGCTATGTGTCTGTCAAGGGGCCATTTCTCCCCTGCCTCAAATGACTGACTAACCAACGGCACAGTCTAAGCACATAGTTCTTTCCAGGGGGGCATAAAATGAAATGCAAGGTATGAATCAGTGTTTGCAGTCCCTAGGATGCAACACAGATATTTGTGTGTCTACTTACCCAATACTTCTGGCCTTTGCTACCCAGGTTTGTTTTTCAGATTCTTTGTAAGTGTTGGCTGTTAGAGGCAGCCAAGGTAAGAGACTCAAGCTTGGTTCCAAATATTCCTGGTTTAAAGGTCTTGTTCCTTTCCTGAGGGTCAACCAATCACCCCATTTGGGATCAAGAAATAATTTTACCCCACAATCAGATTGGCATGGTTTTGGTGGCTTTTGCCTTCCTCTGTAGGGGGAGTCCTTGGATATCTTAAGTGTAGTTAATGGTACTTAGTTAATGATTACTTCCTGGCCTCTAGAGTGGCAGGACTCTGAAAGTGCCCTTCTCTGTCTGCTTTACCTATGGCAAATCAGGGGGCTTTGATATTTTGGGTAAGGTGCCTAGTAATTCTATGAAAATGCTGTTTGCTTGTAAAGTTTTTAGAGCAGGGGAGACTTGGGTTGTGCAAGCTGTGTCCAGTATGGGCTAGCTAGGTTTCCCCCACACTACACAGGCCATATAAATTATAGATGGTCTGGCTTCTGAGCCCCTATTGTGTCAGCTATGCTTGTGCACCTTTCTCATGACACCTTGACTCCAGGGGCAGGGGCAGGGGCAGGAACAGGAAGAAGAACCTGAAGAAGGAAGGCCTTGAAGACCCTCTCAGCCAGTGGCAGCCCAAACTGTCTCACTGTCCTGGCAGAGATTCCTGCACTTTCAGGGACCCAACAGAGAAGTGTTATATACTCAGGATAACTGGATTGAATTAAGTAACTGTTTAATAGAAGATGGATGTACAGAGACAGGAGCAGAAAACTAAAATATAGAGTTGCCCTCCAAGCAGAGTGACCTAAATACTGAGATACAGAGTCATGCTCACCCAGAAATTCTCTCTCTGGCCCAATGAAGTTTTAATTTCTTTCTGTACAGTGGCACTGATTCAATAAGTGGGGTGGGTATTATCTCATACTATTTCCCAGTTCCATACACTTGAAAGCTAATAGAGTACTTAAAGATCCAGATGAACATTAATAGAGGTTTTTGAATTAACCTATTCCCAAAATATATTAATATACTTAGGCCTGTATTAACAGTCTAATCCCCAACACACCCCTCCATAACAAAAAAAAACAAAAAACAAAAAAACCCCAAAACAAAACAAAAAAAAACCAAACAACAAACCAGAAATAGGTGTTCAGTGGGATGTTCAAAAGAATCTCAGTTGCCTGAAGAATTATAAAATCAATTGGAGTCGGGCCTAATGTGCTTTTGGAAATTTCACAATTTTAAATTCCTTTGTGACTCTGGCTGGCACTATGAATGCTGAGTATCTTGGGCTTCAAAGACCCCTTTATGAAAGGTTCAAGCCATACAAACCAATCTGGTCACCTGGCCTGTGTGTCCTCTCTCTACTTTACCTGATCAAGTTCCCCTCCAGGTCCTGACTGGTCCAGGTTGTCACATCCTCCATCAGGACCATCATACTCACTTCCCCTGCATTAGGTCAAACCTGAGGCAGCTGGCCATTAGGCCTGTGCAAAGTGGCTAGTATTCACTTTGGATTCGGATTAGGCTGATTCAGGGGACAGTGATTCGATACAGTGATTCAAATCACTGTCCTGAATTGATTCAGATGAATCTGATTCAGACATTTGTCTGCTGCCAAATCACTGAGTCATGCATGCCCAGCCTCCAACTGGCTTTTCCAGTCCTCGCAATGGCTGGGGCCCACTTGCCCCACCTCCCAGCACTTGGGGGAAAAAAAGCCCAGACTTACAGGGTGCTGCTGAGTGGCAGTCGATCCCTGCTGCCCCCCACTGCCCCACGCTTTATGAGGTGCTCTACCATGAGCCCCCTAACCCCCTCCCACTGTCCCAGCCCACCCCCCCCCCATAGCTGCCCCACCCACCCAAGGTCTGGTCCTTTAAGACAAAAACAATGGAGAAACCCCCCCCAAACTCACCAGTTCCTGCCCAGAGAGGGGCAATCCCTGATGCACCCCCACTGCCTTGCCCCATGTGGGAGCTCTTCACAAGCCACCCAAAGCCCTGAGGTCACTACAGGAGTGGTGAGTCCTGGGGTTTTTCTCATTTTTTTTAAAGGGCCACAGCTGGGGTGGGTGGGTAAGCCATGGGGGGAGGTGCTGGAAGAGTGGTGGGGCTGGGGGGCTATTGAAGAGCCCCCCCACATCCAGCATGGGGAAGTGGGGTGTAGCAGGGATCATTCCCCCACCCAGTAGCACCTGGTAAGTGGGGCTTTTTTTTTAAGCACTAGAAGCTGGGGGTGGGCAAGGCAGCCATGGCGGGGAGCAGGTACAGGTTGGGGGGGGATGGGGGAGCAGGCAACAGATGGAGGGGCTGGCAGGGGTCCCCCTATGGTCCCTCCCTTCTCCCCCCCACCCCTCCTCTCCTGCCCCCTACTTACAGGCATGGAATCTGGCTCCAGCTCCCTGCTGCAGTGGGCAGGGACTGCCTGACTCTTTTCCAAAGATTTGGAGAGCTTCAAATTGATTCAGACCTTTTTATTGGTCCCCTGATTCAATTCAGATTTGGATATTTGGCCACCGAATTGGGCCGAAACTCCTCCGATTCGAATCAGCACTCAAAGCTTTGCACAGCTCTACTGGCCATCTCACCAATGACTGCAAAATAGAGTAAATGGCCACAGACTGGGGCAGCTTTGTAGAGAGGTGAGATATTGGAGATTGGTAGGATCTTGAGCACCGTCTTAGAGATGCATGAAGAATCAGGGTGGGGTTCATCAATGCACAAGCAAAAGGCAACAGAAAAGGTAAGTTAGTGATGCTAATAAAACTGGTAATTTACTATGTGATATTGAAAGGACAATAAATCAGTTGATACAGTATACCTCAGAGCCCAAGAAGGACTGACCGTGTCATGAGAAGCTCATGACTGACACTCAGCTATGGCTTAAAGTAGGACCATATCCTCACCTGCACCCATACCCTCACCCTGATGGGGCCTATGAGAGTAGGTATTTAGAGAATATTTCAGTGGTGCCAGAGAAAGCCTTCCCTTGAAGAAGTCCAGGGGAAAATGTAGCCTTGGGACTGCATCTGAGGTGGAGACAGTAATAAGTGATTGAAAATCTTCCTTGGAGGACTGAACCAACTGATAAAGATAATTAGATGGCTCTGTGTGGGTTAAAAGCTCCCAGAAACTGAGTGGAAGAAAAGAGCAACTGAGCAGATGTTGAGAGAGCTTAGAAGGGGAGGGCCATCTCTTGGGCAAGCCTCAAGAAACTCACCTTGCTTCCCTTTTCTGCTGAGCTTGGTGAGAAACTACAAGTGTGACAAAGAGACTGTGAATTGCCTGAGAAGGAAGAGGGCAGGTGAGTGGTGATATATATTTATGATATATTTAGGTGCTTTCTTTTACTGCTTGTCTATGTAAATTTCTGCTGGAAGGGAGTTTTTCCCCTGGAGAAACAGAGACAGTCAACAGGGAATAAAAAGAAGGTACCGGGTAATGTGGGGCCCCTGAAGAACATGCTTGGAAATATGGTGGTTGCACCAGATGACAAAGCTAACCTCTTTAACAAACTCTTTGCCTCCATTTTTGTGAGCAGGGACCAGGACATCCTCCCCACTGGGATTCTGGATGGACCCAGGGGAAGTACAGCCAGGCCCAGGGCCAGTGAGGACCTAGTCAAGGAAATTCTGGTGGGACTGGACATGTTCAAATCAGCAGGTCCAGATGATCTCCACCCTAAGGGTTTCATAGTTTCATAGTTGGTAGGGTCAGCAGGGACCTGAGCAGATCATCAAGTCAAACCCCCTGCCATGGGCTGGAAAGAATGCTGGGGTCAAATGACCTTGGCAAGGTGTCTATCTAGCCTCCTTTTAAAGACCCCCAGAGTAGGAGCGAGCATCACTTCCCTTGGAAATTGGTTCTAGATCCTAGCCACCCTGACTGTGAAGTAGTGCCTCCTGATATCTAGCGTGAATCTACTCTCTGTCAACTTATGGCCATTATTCCTTGTTACTTCCAGTAGTGCTTGAGGGAACAGTGACTCTCCCATTGCCTGCTGGTCTCCCTTGGCCAGTTTATAGATGGCCACCAGATCCCCTCTCAGCCATCTCTTGTGAAGGCTGAACAGGTTCAGATCTCATAGCCTCTCCACGTAGGGCCTGCCCTGCTGCCCCCTGATCATGCAAGCGGCTCTCCTCTGGACCCTCTTGATGTTGTCCATATCCCTCCTGAAGTGCAGCTCCCAGAACTGGATACAGTACTCCAACTGTGGCCTGACCAATATAGAAAGGGAGGATCACCTCCTTGGACCTGCTTGTGATGCATCTGTGGATGCATGACAAGGTTCGGTCGGTTAGCCTGCCTGACAGCATCCCCACATTGGCGGCCCATGTTCATCTTGGAGTCTATAATGACTCCAAGATCCTTTTCTGCCTCTGTGCTGATGAGAAGGGAGTTCCCCAGCCTGTAGGTATGCTGTAGGTTCTTTCTCCCTAGGTGCAGTACCCTGCACTTGTCAATATTGAATCCCATCTTATTCTCATCTGCCCACCCCTGTAACCTGTCCAGATCCAATTGCAGCCTGTCCCTCCCTTCTAGTGTGCCCACTTCTCCCCACATCTTAGTGTTATCTGTGAATTTGAACAAGGTGCTTTTCAACCTGTCATCCAAGTCACTGTTGAAGATGTTGAACAGTGAGGGCCAGAGGACTGAGCCCTGGGAGACCCCACTGCCCACAGAGTGCTGAGGGAATTGGCAGAGGTCATTGCGGGACCCCTGGCACAGCTTTATGAGCACTTGTGGTGCTCTGGACAGGTGCCAGAGGACTGGAAAAGGGCCAATGTGGTCCCCATTTTCTAAAAAAAGGAGGAAGGAGGACCCAGGGAACTATAGGCCCGTTAGTCTTACCTTAGTCCTGGGAAAGTTATTTGAGAGAATTATACAAAAGCACATCTGCGAGGGACCAGCAGGGGAGATAATGCTTAGGGGCAATCAACATGGGTTCATTAGGGGCAGGTCCTGTCATACCAACCTGGTTGCCTTCTATGACCAGGTCACAAAATCCTTGGACGCAGGTGTTGTGGTGGACATAGTCTTTCTGGACTTTAGGACACTGTCTCTCACCCCATTCTCATTTTAAAATTAGGCAACTGTGGAAAACACAGGTCTTCAGGGACAGATTTTAGCCAGCCTGGACATGGATCTCATTGTCTTTTCCCAAATGTTTATGGTTACCCACTTCAGTCCTGCTTCTCAGTCTCCCAGTGCATTTTAGGGTGGTGTTGAATACAATCGTGATAACAAGTTCATCATCTCAGATGTGGAGAGAATTAGCTCTATCTATCTGATGAGGGGAAAGCTGTTGTATAGAGATTCCTCCAAGCTATCTGACAACCTATTGCAGAGTGTTTCACAGTGCTGGGCATGCTTCAGATTCAATCACTTGCTCAGTCAGTCACAAAAGCTTGTACATTTGCTGGGTAAGTTATCAAGCCTGTAGTGGGGTTCCCACTTGTTACCATATTGCGATCAAAGGTCCAGAACCAGAGGGTGTGGCAGTACATACTTGTTCTTGTACTTGTACATGTATTTGTTCAGTTTCCAGCCAACTTCTATCCACTTCTCTTTCAGGAATCTAATCCTGCTTCTTAGCTGGTTCTCAGACACCCACAGCCATTCTCCAGATAACTTTGCAGCTCCCTGACCCATCAGACAAGGTGTGCCTTGCTCCACAGTGATGATTAGCTACCCCAGTTGTCTCTAGCCTCTCCCTATGCCTCACAGAATTCCCTTCTATTCCCCTGCTACCTTGCTCCAATACCTGTCCACTCAGGTCTATCTCACTTCATTGTGGGGATTCCTCTTTCACTGTCTTTCTCACACTATCACCTGTGTATCTGCTTGCACTTGCCCAAAAGAACTGATGTGAAGCTCGGACATGCTCTTAAATGATTGTTTGACAGAGTGTGCAAGCAAAATGGTGTTTGGTAATGTAGCAGCAGCACCTGCAGTGAGCAGCAAAGTGGCATTAGTCATGGTTCAGGCACAACTCCTTTGTTCTGGCTGACTGGGCCCCCTGCAAAATTTAGGTAGCTGCACGTATGGACCTGAATCATGGAGGAATAAATAATGTCTGTGCACTCATGTAGCAATTTCAGAATTAAAATTGGCATCATGGGGTTAGAGCCATAAGATGGTGTGTCCCCTGGCCTTTTTGAAAGTTTGAACATGCTCCAAGTACTAAAAAGCTGGAAGGTTCTGGGGTTGCTGAACTCCTCACCTCTGAGAGGGGTTGACCTACTTCCAAGGCATGAGCATTGTTACCTGTCAGCTCTGTGTTCTTTGGGAACCCTGCTGCAGTACCCAACCTGTCTGATTCACAAAGGACTCACGCACCACCCCCACTTCTGCCTGAACCAGAACTGATTAGAGGAAGTCCTTACTAAAGGCAATGAAGATGCAGTGGGAGACGCTCTTAAACCCCTCTGGACAAGGGTGATAGGAGCGTGGCAACTCCCCTAGTGTCATTTACACTGAAGACAGGATGGGGAGGCACATCCATTAGCATTCAGAGTGGAGAACAGAGATTCCAAGGTTCTGGGACCAGAGAAGCAGGGGAGCACTGCATGATGGGGGATCTCTGCTCCAAATGCTAATCAATCCATGTCTGCACACACCCAGCTCAGCATTTATCAGACCAATTTTAGTGATGACTCCTTCATTGGTACCCAAAACTCTGAATCTCCCTGTTTGCATTGTGAGCTCCCTCAAAGTAACAGCAGCCCATAGTGAAGAATGATCAGCTCCTATTGTCCAGCATAACAAAGCAACACTGGTATCCTCCCTTGAGCCATCATTTACCCATAAACAAAACTAGTGCTCTCCCTTGAACCACTTATGTTTGCCTACAAAATCCCCTACCAACCTAAAGTTTCTGTTCTGGTGCTTGGATCCAAACACTCCACCAGTTCCAGTTCCACTAGGACTTCACCTTCTCCTTTTCTGCCTGGAATGCCTCCACTGATCATTCTGGGGGCTCTGCTTGTCTCAAGCTTTCTGGACCTGAAACTGAACAGCTTGTCTGCAAGCTCCACCAAACACCTGGAACCTCGACTGGTTCAAGCTTCACAGAGTGGTGAGACCCCAACTCCCTCTCTCTCTCTCTGTGTTTAAGCCCACTTTCTAAACCACAGACTTAATTTAATATCTCTCTCTCCTTCTCTCTTACTGCAGGCATTACTTTATAAACCTGACTTTTGTTGATCAGACTTGAGCTAGATTTCCCAAAATACCCAATTGAAGTCATGTAATACTGTAACTGTTTTGTTTTTCCTTGTATGGCTATTACTACTAGTAGAATCATGCGTTTCATATACCTGGTAATAAAATAATTTTTATGGTCAAGATGGTTGCCATACTCTCTCCGAACCTTGTTTACTCTTTCTTCTCCTCAACCTTCCCTGCCCCATTTGCTCTACAGAAACACTTCCTTTACCTAAGCGAAAAATCCCTGTAATGTCCCAAAATCCTATGGGGTCTGCTCATCCAGAGAGTTACTATCAGAGCAACTGGAACAAGAGATTGGGAAGTGCTGAGCCATGCCATATGAGGGTGTCAGCCCGTAAATGCTGATTGACCCAGCCAGTTCAGATGTGCTCTATTCTTGTGTTGAATCTGTGGCACATGAGGGTATCATCCTGGAAATCTTGCCCACCCAGACATGCCCACTCAGTAACCTTGCCTGCTCATATGTGCTCTGTTAATTTGTGTGTGTGTGTAAGTGTTCAACTGATTCAGTAGCTGAAGGAGCCCAGCCCCATTGAAACTACACCCTGCAAGGTAGCTCCATTTGGGGTGAGGACTTGCAGAAGGGAGAGAGAGAACTCTGTATAGAAACACAAGTGACAAAAGTACAGAATTATAGTACAGAAAGTATATAATTTCAGAGACCCCAGAAATGTAACTCTAATAAATAAGCGCATCCCAAAGGGATGGGCAAATCTGGTAACAGCATGCATGGTTAGGCCTCAGTTAAGGCAGGAAAGCTTCTTTCATAAATTAAAATAGTTACTTTTAAGTGAAAGTTAGGTGTCATATGCACATTAGTATACTGGGTGGAAGAGTAATATATGCATGAGAGGATGGTTTGTTGGTTGGGCAATTGGCATGTGCCAGTCACCTTTGTGGGTAAAAAGGACCAGTTCAGATGGATCTGGACTTTTTGTGTGCATGGGGTTGATAGGTGAAGACAGCTGAATGAGTGCAGACCTGAGAGGTTAATCTCTTTCCTATGTGTTTGGAGCAGTGTGAGTCTTGATGGTGAGAGACTGACACAGTTGTATGAGTCTGGAGCATGGACACAGGATAGGTGAGGATCTGGGGAATCAATCCTGTCTGTGAGCTGCATGATCTAGAGTGTGTATTGGGTGCACAAGGTGAGGGTCCAGAAGACCAAAACCCTTGTGGAGTGACCAGGTGGCATGAGTGAACAGCCTGTGTGAGTGTTGTTGAGAGAGAGAGAGTGAGCAGGATTGCTCTCTAGCACCCTCATTGTTGGATTTTATTGATATGGTTTCTGGTCTGCTTGTTATACTGCTACTGAGTATATTTGATATGTATATAGTATTATTGTTAGCATTTATTTTTAATGGTTGTTAAATACATAGCATTACCCCCCCCCCCTCATTTTGAGCTGTAGTAATATTGCTCCAGCTTATGTTTGGGCTGTAGACCTATAGCTGGTGAGGGCTAGCTCCCCAGCCCCTCCAAACCCTTTCATTTACAGTACAGCCAAGGTAATTAGCTTAATTAGCATAAGCTGCCATCAACAATGGAAGTCCAACAGGTGAGTGTAGGCCTTGTCCCATCTTACACTTTGCATGTGTTGGCTGCACTTAAAAGAGGAGCATCTCCATGTTCAAGCAGTAACACACATGCTAAGTGTCATCATATTGTAGCAAAGTTAGGACACAATGATATAACATTGTGAAGCCAGTATGTCTGTAGAACAGTGCAGAAATGTGATCAATTTGTGGTGTGGGGCCTGATGAGCTGGTTTTAGACTGCAGCATGGCAGGGGAGCTGGGATTGACAATGAGCTGTTGGTTAATCCCAGTGCCATGCCCCACTCCTTGCTCCACGACTGCATAGGAGCTGGTTCAAGACTCCAATGTAGTGAAGGGGAGTATGACCAACAATCAGTTGTTTGTCAACTGCACACAAGCTCCAGCCATGTCAAGAGGGATCAGATGGTTGCAAACCTTATTGCACAACTGCTTATAAACCTTTCTAACTTGTCATAATGCTTTCTGTCATCTAAATAAAACACATCCTAAGTATAACATACAACAAGGGGCAAGCGAGGGGTCAAGTAAGATGCCTTTAAGTGTCTAATTAATGAAATAGGATTTTGCCTGGTGTGCCTCAGGTTAAGGTTACACATTAACATTTAGACTATGTTAAGAGCTCTTAAAAAGCCAGCACTCATAAGTTAAGGCTAAGTGCTAAGTGCCCTCTAGACATCTAAAGTCATGCAACTTTGAGGAATGATTGTCTTTGAGTTGTACTGCCCAACTTGAGTTAGATTAACACTTGGCTGCTCCACTAACATTAAATGACCAATTTTCCTTCCTCCAGTATGCTAGGATGCACCTCTCCCAGGTGGATTAACTACTCTCATGGACTCATGTGCCCCTCAATGACAGGCCAGACAATGAAGCAGCATCTAGTGAGTGGTGGGGAAGAAGCAGCTTAAGTGAGCATAGAGCTCTTGGGATGTAACAGGGGAGGGCATGGAAGTATTAGAAGCAGCATTGGGGGATAGGGGAGCTCCCTGACTGTTCCCTGCCACCCTTATGCAGTCAGGGAGGGCAACTTCCTCACTATATGTGCATACCCTGGCAGTCCTCCAGGTGACGGACAGACAGACACAAGTGGCAGTAACGACGGCAACAGCAGCCACAGCAAATCCTGGGAGCAGTGTATGCTATTCCAGAAAGTCAGGGGAGAGGTGTAGTCACCACAGACCACTCAAGTAGAACACTAGCTACACCCATGCTCACCAGCCCCATAGTGGCAGATCACAGCTCTTAACATTACAGAGGATATTAACCCCCTAATATGCAACTGCTTGTTAGGGTGACAATATTTTGATCTTGGGGGGCATTGGATTTGCAGATGAATAAAGGCTTTAAGCTGTGACCCAGCAAAAGCTGCTGACCACAAGGCAGAATTATATATTAAAAGTACACAGTAGAAAAGTAGTTTTAACCATATAGTAGTGTTGTAAAATATATAATCATTATATAAAAGAATCGGGATGTAAACCACTGGCTATTGTTAGAAGGTAAAGTAGATTTTGCTTATGAGTGCTCATGTTCAGTAATCATCTTAATTGTGTCAACCGTTTTCTGAGAAAAAGCAGCAAGTAAGTCTCTGTGCTGTGAACCAGCTACAGTGAGGAACAAGATAAGATACAGTGACCTAAGGAATGTGGAGATGGTACAACAAGGGACAGAAAAGCAGATTGGAATGTGAAAGATAACACATAATTGAGATGAACATATGCAAAAAGGTGAATGGTGATTGGTAAAGAAGCCTCCAAAGTCCTCCCATTGACTGAAGAAGTGGGGTGAAGGTCTTAGACATGTGGTCATAGCAGAAAGGTATGTAAGTGAGTAAGCTGCATAGGCAATTCCATGCTCATGAAGCAAACAGTAAATAGAGGTGGAGCTTGAGATAGGAGTAGAGATGGGCAGAACATGGGAGGAGCGAGGGTGGAGTGAATGTTAATGAGCATGAATCAAGGTGTATTAAATTTGAGAAGAGCTATTGTTCACTGCAGGTCCCTGATTTGTTGTTTTTTGGGGACCTTTGTCCAAAGCTGTCTCCATTCTGAATAAAGCAGTTGTGAACAATTTGTGCTGGTGTTTGCTCCCTGATTGCTCTGGCTAATGAGTAACAAGATCCAAGGGCAGTTGGCTCGTTGTTTCCCTAGTCATTGGGTGCCTCATGGAGTCAGGGTCTAACACTGATCATAGCAACTGCTGACTTCAACACTGACCTAGCACTCTGTATAATTATCGGGTGCTAACTGTAATGTGTAGCTACACCCACACTCCTGTCACTTTTGCTTGATATCCCTTGTAACCATATTATCAGTATTGTATTCCAGAAGACATCTGCTGAGGGGCAGACAGAAAGCCTTTTTCCCCTGTGAGAAACACATGGTCATGAAGACTCTGTTTTACAGTATAGCTGGCATCATTCACCGCTCTCCAAACCTAGACTCTCAACCAACAGAACACAGTTGCTTTCTGGTCTCTCAGGCTGTTGCCATGCCTCTCCTTAGCATTAAGTACTGCTAATTAGCCTGCCTTTATGTTAATTGAATGGTGTTACTTATGGTTCCATCTGCAGTTTCACATCAAGGAGACAAATACCATCAAAATACATACAAGAAAAAAAATGCATGTTAGCAACCTTTTCAAGCAAAGAGGTGACTGGTCACATTGGGTGAAAAGGGCCACACAGAGCTTCCTTACCTCCGAAAGTGTTCCCCACAAAAGGTGCAGTCTAGAATTCATCCCATGTAGTATCTTTTCTTACAGGTGATCACTGAAATACCATCTAGTTACACAAAGAGCTTTTCCAACCTTCTGAACACTTTGAACTATTTGATATCATATTTAGATGCCTTAACAGAGGCTGAGTTTTTTTCCCTGATCCCAATCACCCCACAAGTATCTTGCTCAAGGACACATATTTTGTGACAAAGCTGAATATGAAGCTAACTTGATATGGATCCCCAGTCCCATGTTAGGCATCAGACATGTTTATTATCAATTATGGGTTGAACTTTATCCATCTATCCACAGTTTCCTATCATCCATGAGCATCTAGATTTTTTCATCAGGTGACCTCAACAGCTGCAGTGCAGTAGAGTCTAGTGATTGGGGTACTGATAATCCAGTGCTGTTTGTAGGTATAACCCTAAGGAAACCATTCCTACTGATTCTTTGTGCCTCAGTTTACTCTTCTCAAACATGGGTATTCAATGTACTTGTTGATCAACGGCAGACAAGGTTCTTTGGGTAAATCTGATATCTTTTATTAGACCAACTCAAATATTTTGGGGAAAAAATCTTCTTTGCAAGCTTTCTACTTGTTGATCAATATGTTGTGTGATTTTTCCACTCACCTAGGCCTCAGGTGAACACACCCCAGGCAGGGACAAAAGGGAGATGCCCTTGGAGGTTCAAATGAGAGTGATGTCAGCATAGATGCAGAGGTTTATACTCCCTTGACAGGCAACATATAATTAAATCCCTAAGTTCCAGGCACATTAAAGTAAGCTTTAGCTTCAGTGAGCTCCAGGGAGCTACCCCTCCCCAAAAGGTGATTGTGGGAGGCTGCATTAATTGAAAAAACCTGCAGTAAGCTTTAAAGCGGCCAGCTTCAGTTGTTTCTGAGACTGAGGGATCTTGGTTCTGCTGTATGACTTGTCTAAGAAACCATGGTTGTACTTCTGCAGAGAGGGTAAGAGCCTATGAGCATCCTGAGGACACTAAAGAGATAGAGGACAGAAGCCAAAGTGTCAGGCTATGGTCTTAACCTGGGGTCTCAGATTGTCTGGTGTGGCCACTCATCCTAATCAGTGACCTCCTCAGCAGAGCTGTGGGGCAGACAGGTGGTCAGAACCCTCCAGAGACCACTACCACTGGAGTGACCAACCAGGCCCAACTGACCCTTCACTTCTTGCAATACAAACCCCTGACCCAGAAAAGGAAGCATCTGGGCAGCCAGGCTCAACTTTGTACTTAAGCTGTTGCACTCAGGTTTGTGTCTTTACTGGCTCTCTGAGAGATTTTCTGGCTACCTGATCCAGCTTTCCCATGACCTCGAGTGGGGCTGGACACTTTGGATCCCTAGCCTGACTCTGGTTTGACCTTCTGGATTGTGGATCAGACTGTGCTTCTGACCACTCCACCTGCCTGGCTCTCTAGATCTCAGACTCAGTTTTTCAGACAGATTTCCTGGCTTCTGCTTTCTTTACACTCTGATTCTGCAGTCAGACTTGGACTCTTTCAGAATATGATTGCTTCTTCTGACCCTGGGGCCCCCACAAGACCTGGCTTCCCACAGCCTGACATGACACAGGCTCCCATCACAGTTCCTGTTCATGGAGGGACAGCTGCTTACCATTCATGATCAAAAAGTAAGAACCATATTCTGGGCTGATTCTGACTCCTCCTGGGCCCAGAGTTTCCTTTTATGAGTATATCCTAAATTGGCTTGACCCTGGGGAGATGTTCCTAAGTCCTGACAAACCACTATCAAGTTGAATGTGCCCCTGCCTCTGTTTTTCCCCATGGAGCCCAGGAATGAATAGGTGAGGTGCATTAGGGACATGGACATTTGTCCTTGTCCCATCTATGTCACATTTCCTTTGTTTTGCCATTGTGGGTCTTCAGTACTTGGTCTTCAGGTTCTGCATGTTTTGTTTTGTGTTTCACCCCTTTATTTGAATATCTATCTACTTGTATGTCAGATCACCAATATATCAGGAAATACAGTAAGATTCTGGTTCATAAAACAGGAGAGATTGAAAGAAGTGGGAAGGTTTCTGTACCTCATTATTGTAAAAAAAAAAATATTTACATTTCTTCATACTCAGATTTTTAAAAGTAATTAGGTGCCCAAAGATGGAAATTGTTCCTACTGAATGGTTCAAAACATTTGGCCACCTAACTTCTATCATAATGAATTTGGTTCTATAGTCTTACTTGCATTATTAGGAAACTACATATCTAAATCTTACTGTTAGACACCATTCATTTAAAAAAAAAATCTTTTTATTAGGCCCATGCAAATAAGGAAGTATTCAATTCAAATTTGGACAATTCAGAGGACAGTGATTTGATTTGGCAATTCATATCTGTGTCCCAAACTGATTTGGTTGACTTGGCTTTGGAAGAGTTGGCACTGATTCAGAGATATTCAGAGATTTGGCCATAGACTATAATGGGGAATTACTGAAATACCTATAACTCTGTCATTTTGTGGTTGATTTGGATAAAAATTGCAAGGATAGTAGCCCCTTCTGAAAGCATGAAGTCTGCAAAGCTTCAAGGAGGTAGGTGCAGGGGTTTCTGGGAAACTGCACCTCAGGCTGCTGACAAGCAAAACTTGTGACGTGTGACTTTGTGTGTGTTAAGGTGCACTCACTGGTGCTGGGGCCTCTACACAACACAGTAGTGTGCCCCAATGAGGTCTCCCCTACAGCCTTATCCCAAACCACCACTTTAAATGACAGGTAATAAAATAACTTAGTGAGCATTAGCACAATAGCACCAGCATCATCTCAGGCAGCCAAACTGTGACAGAGCCTTTCTTTCCTCTCCTGCAGGAGCTTCTTCTCCAGCGTGTGTGTTAAGGCACACCTTCAAAGGCACAGGGGCCTCTACAGAATATGTTAGTGTGCCCCAATGAGAGGTCCTCCTCCTCTACAGCCTCATTCCAGTCCACCACTTTAAATAACAACAGGTAAGCAGTGCACTGCAGCACAGTAGCACTAGCATCTCAGGCAGCCAAACTGTCACAGACTAGAGCCTTTATTTCCTTTCATGCAGGAACTTCTTTTCCAGCAGCTGCCAGAGAACTCTCACTGTGAGCTCCAGCTCTGGGGCTTAGATGTGCCCAGGGCCCTGAGTTCTCACTGTCAACTGACTCAGGACAGGTGCTAGGTGTGTTGGTCTAAGGACATGGCACTGGCAGACAAGGTTATTTGAGTCAATCTGGTATCTTTTAGTAGACCAGATGAATAGTTACTGAAATATATCTTAGAACGCTTTCAGGTTGAAAAACCCTTCATCAGGCTAAGGAAGCACTTCCAGTTGATGTGTGCGCTCTTCCTGGATGGGAGGAATAGTAAAGAAGTCAAAGTCTGGCATGCAATGCAGGCAAGAAAGGCAGTCAGTGAAAGTGGAAATGGAGGCATCAGGGGGTGAAAGAGACAGGCTGGGGTAGGGGGGAAGGGAGATGTAGTAGGTAAAAGTGGAGAGGTACCTGGAGAGTTCAATGTCCAGCAGGTTGTAGTGTATCATAAATCCACTGTCTGTACTGAGTCCATGAGTTTCTGTACCTAGGAGGCTGATGAAGTGAAGTTCATAGGCCTGGCTGTGAAAAGTGATTTATAAATTAAAAGAAACACCAAACCTTGCATACCTCATCACCAGAAGCCAACTCCCTACAGCTCAAAACACAAAACCTGCCAACAATCTCCAGTGCCTCCACAAACTGCATATCAGAATCTTTCAAAGACAAGAATACCCAACTACCTATGGGGGCACATTTCTCATAAAAAAAACACTCTGCCTCCAGTCTTTCAGGTGTGATCCTGAAAGGGAATTTACAAACCACATTTCACAACTGGGCCTATGAACTTTACTTCATCAGCACCTCCATGCACTGATTCAGGGCTTTTGCTGCCGCATACGCTGATGCTCTGCTTCACCCTTGGGTCACACATGGCAGCCAGCATGTGGACTGTATTGGATCGCAAGGGATCAAGCCATTTCCTGATGCCCTCCTTCAGCCAACTCACCAGTGCCTGCATGTCTGGTGACAGCGGCTTGTCCCAGCCAGGAACATTGATCCCCTGGAACTTCTCCATTTAGTTCTCCAGTTCCCTCTCTATGGAGATCACCTGGCTGAGGAGGGCTTCACCATCACTGAGGTTCTCAGTGGCCTCGAGAAAGGACTTGAGGATCACCGAGATCTGAGCAAGGTATCCCACTCAGCTCTGTTAAGGGTGTCGCTGATCCCAATCTCCCTGAGCAAGGCCATCTCATGGATGACGTTCTCTTGCTCCACCAGCCTTTCCAGCATCAGGTACATGGAGTTCCAAGTCTCCACACCCTGTATGATTTTATGCTGTGGGATGCTCAGCTCTGCCTATTTCTCTCTCAGCATATTTCCCACCCCAATGCTGCAGTGGAAGTAGCCCACCGCTTTCCTGCATTTTGAAATCAGCTGTGTGGTAGTGACAGCAGCATCACCGACAGCCCTGTCCCCCTCCAAGGCATCCCTGACTATGAGGTGCAGCCTGTATGCCACACAGTGGATGGCAACAAAGTTGGAATCATGGACAGCCTTGACCATATTGGCCTCAGTGTCAGTGACCATGAACCCATGGATGAGCTCATCCTTCCCAGTGAGTCGCCTCTGCACTGGGCAGTTCATGGTCACCACAATCTCCCTTGCCGTATGGGACTCATGCATCACCTCAGCTTGAAGGAGTGCCCACTGATAGCCTGACTGATTGCACCAGTGCCCTGTGAGGGAGAGGTAGGTATGATTGCAACCCTGGCTGCTCCAGATGTTGGAAGTGAAGTGCAAGGCTATCTGCAGCCCTGCCTTGCACAGCTCCTCCCTTAAGTACTCCCTGCATGCCTCATACAGGGAAGGCACCACCGTCCTGCTAAAGATGGTTCATGTGGGCACTTGGTAGGATGAGGCCATAAGTGGCAGGAGCTGCCTGAACCCTGGCTGCTCAACTAAGGAGAAGGGATGACCATCCAGAGCAAGCATCTCCCCAGTGCTCTGGGTGACCTCACTCACCCTTGCAATGCACCCCACTTTGTATGTGGCTTTCCCCCACCACTCCTGGGTGGCCTGCCTCTGCTTTGTGGGGACAGAGACTTTGGAGCAAGTGGGGGACCACCCTTCGGGCATGCTTCCACTGGTGCCAGGCTGAGCAGGAAGAAGGGCAAGGGGTGCTGCAAGATGCAGCAGCATCGCCATGGTGGTGATGTGTTTAACGTCCTTTCCATGGCTGATCTGCCCTCAGCAGTGCTGGCAGATAGCATACTTAGGATCATCTGCCACCTCAGAATGATCCCACACTACACTACTCTCCTGCTTCTGGGTTGAGGGTGGGGAGGAACTGACTCAACTGAGCCACTTGCCTCCACAACCTCCTTTGAGGTGCATTCCTAAGAAAGAGACTTGGGTCTAAGGGAACTTTGGGGGTGTGGAGCACAAACTCAGATCCCCACCTGGGTCCCTAGAATTTCTTTAGCTAGGGCACTCAGCTCCCTTGGTTCCAGCTCCAGCTCTTCTTCTGGCTGTGGGAGACTCATGCTGGGAGGTGAAATTGGGGTGGAGGAGACAGTCATTCTGCTGCTGGTGCCTATTTCTGGAGTTAGGGGAGGTGGTGCAGGTCCAGGGATAGGTACTGGCCCCACCTCCTTTCTTCCACTGGTAGCAGAAGACTCAGGGCTGCCAGGAAAGGGGATGCATCTATGTTTGGGGGGAGGGGACTTGGAGCTCTAGCTTTCCTCCCCTGCCAAAAGACCTGGCACCTGCTTTTCCAGCATGCTTCATATTAATATTTCCTGTATTGGAAAATGTGTCTGTATAGGTAACTAACTAATAATATTTGTTGTCTTTTTTTTCTCTGATGTATGAATGTGTATAACTTCTTCTTCTGTGTTGTGTTTCCTGTTGTATGTGTAACTAAAATAATATCTCTTTTTCTTCTTCTTCTGCTTCTATGACTGTCTGACTTTTGTGCCGTGTTGATCTGAATCTCTATCTGAATTCTTCTGTGTTGTCTTTAATCTGTATGCAACTATAACTAATAATTTTAGTAACTATAATCTCTTCTTCTTTTATGACTGTCTGACCTCTTCTGTGTTGTAATAATATCTGACTTCTTCTTCTATGATGTATGTGTGTGTGTGTGTGTGTGTGCGTGTAGTGTATGTGCTTCCCTACACAGTGATGGATTGCCAGGGAAAACACAGCTTTCTTTTTAAAAAGTGTTGAGGGGAAAAAAACAAACAAACCCCAAGAACTAATATAAATTGAAATAAATGGATTGGATAGGGATAAGTAGAGGGATTCTAGTTAGTAAGCTATATCCAATCCTTTCCATGAACAGAAAGTAGCAAGAGACTGACTAGATAAGAAGCCAAGCCAGTCAAGTACCTTTTAGACACTGTTGCTCAGGCAGGAACATCTCACAAAAGGCACAGAAAGCCTGCAGAGGATTACATGCTTTTTCTATGTCCCTCCCCCAGAGCACTGTGATTGGAAGGGGACTAAGGGAAAGATCACAGTCACTAGCCAGCTAGAGATATCAGTGTTTCCCCACCTGCTCCCTCTCCCTCTTGTCAGTTTCTGTACCCCTAAAAGACTGCCTTCCAAATCTCCAAATCTTTTCTGAATCTTTTCTATATTGATTCAGAGCCTCTGAATTGATTCAGAGGGGTTTTTTCTTCTCCCAATTCAATTCAGATTTGGTGATTCAGCCTCCAAATCAGCCCAGATCTTCTCCAAATCAAATCATGGAGTGAAGATTTGCACACCCCTACTCTATGTTTTACCTTTAAGTTTTAAAAGGATTGGAGTATTTTTCAAAATAAGTCAGTGGGAGCTAGGCTTCAAACTCCTTTTGAAAGCAAAAATAATTTATAGTTTTATTTTTTTAGACTCCTTTAAAAAACTTCAGCAAGATCCTAGGCAAGTAGAGCTGGAAGGGACCTCATAAGGTCATATAGTCCAGCCCCATGTTCAAAGTGGGATCATCCCCAACTAAGATGTCCCAGCCAAGGCTAATTTGAGGTTAAAAAAATATATTTTCAATTTCTAGGTCAGTTTCATTTACTCTGCTATAAGAGAAGTCTAAAACATCAATAATTAATGTCATAGGAAGCTCATCTGAAAGGGAAAACAAGAAATGGATTTTATATAATGTATATTTAAGTTATGTACTCACTGCCTCACTACAGTGCTACTAAGTGCTGCTCAAACTAGTGGCATGTCAAAAAGTTGCTTAATTATGCCAATAATAAACAAGATAGTTACATCAGCATTAAACAAAAAGAACCCTTCCCTCAAAGTCAATAAGTAAACTTCCATAGCTATCTTATTTCCTTATTGCCTATATGAGGATCTTTTACATCCCTCTCTATTGTCTATTTCTTGCTCTGTCAAAGACAGGGTGAAAGAAAGAAGAGACTGATGTTTCACCCTGTTTGGGAATTGCTACATTCCTTGTTTGTTGCAAAGCTTGTGAAGTGTAACTTTAGATTCTTATCAAGAAAAAATGCATCCTAATCACACTTTGATTTTTCAGATGTTCAGGGTTAACTCACTGTATCTTTTCCTCTGGATTATTTACATGTTGTGATCCAATCCTCACTATTTATTTTTAAAGTAATCACACTGAATGGAGAAAATTGAACAGCAAAATGAAACATCTATCACAGAATTCATCCTGCAGGGACTGGTCAATATCCCTGAATGGGACATCCCTCTCTTCCTGCTGTTTCTAGTGATTTAGACTGTGGCCATGGCTGAGAACATCCTCTTCACTGTTCTGGTTGTGGCTGATCATCATCTTCACACCCTCATGTACTTCTTCCTGGGGAACCTGTCCTTCTTGCAGACCTGCTATAGTTCCACCATCCTATCCAGAATGCTTGCCAGCCTCCTGACTGGAGACAAAACCATTTCTGTTATGGGATGTATTATACAACTTTCTATTTTTGGTTTCCTAGGAGCTACAGAGTGTTATCTCCTGGCTGCAATGTCTTATGACAGATATATAGCCATCTGCAAACCTCTGCACTATGTAATCCTCATGAATGGTAGGATCTGCCATCAGCTTGCAGCTGGGGCTTGGCTAAGTGGGTTCATGGGTAGTGCTATAATGACAATTCTGGTTACCCAATTAACTTTCTGTGGCCCCAGTGACACTGATCATTTCTTTTGTGATTTCACCCCACTGACAAAGCTGTCCTGCAGTAATGCCAGCCTAGTCACTCTGGTTACTGCTGTGCTTTCCTCTGTGGAAACTCTGCTCCCATTTGTATTCACCATGGAAACCTATGTTTGTATCATCACTACCATCTTGAAAATCCCTTCAACCACTGGGAAGCAAAAGGCATTTTCCATCTGCTCCGCTCACCTTCTTGTGGTAGCTATGTTTTATGGGACCCTAATTCTTGTCTATGTGATACCAAAAACTTCTGCACTCATAGATCTGAACAAGATGTTCTCTCTGTTCTACACTGTCTTGACTCCTGTGGCAAATCCTCTGGTATACAGCCTGAGAAACAAAGAGATAAAGGAATCACTGAGAAATATTGTCAGTCAATGCAGAACTTCTCGGTTCTGAAGAGTTCCATATAATGAAGAGGCAGAAATCTGCCTCAGAAAGTTAGAGAAGCTTTAGCTAGTGTCCCCTAAATTCATCCAAGTAGACCCTTACCAAGGAAAGTAAAGACATACAGATTTTTTTTCAAAAAAGCCCTCTTTCTCTTTGAGTTTCAGTACTGTCATTTATTGCTTTATCTAGTGCATTAAAGGTGCAAATGGGGCTGTTGGGTATTTAACCAAGGTTGCTTGAAATCCAGTGAACAGGGATCATGGCAGAGGATGTGGTAGGTAACTTCATCTGTATGTGAACCAGACAGAAAACAATGGGCAAGGTCCACAGCAGAAACTAACAACTTTGAACATGTCATCTGTTTCAAATCACACACATCATTTATAAATTCATGGGCCAAATCCTTCCTGGTGTATATCACTGTACCTTGAACAAAGTCAATGATCTATGAGAAACAAGGATCTGGTTTCACTGGATATAATGAGTAAGGCTGATTTATATCTGAAACCTTACCTGTATTGCAGTTCTGTTGAATTATGTGTTTTACACATACAGCCAATTAAAAAGAATGGATCTATACTGGACCCTGGAATGTGTAATATATTGTGACACCACTTGTCTTTGGGGTGGGGGAATATGGAGAAAGAAATTAAAATTAAATTAAAATAAAATGAGAGAGAGAATAAAATATCTCTGGGTTCCCCTCTCCTGCACCTCCCCCCTTCCTTCTTTACACCAGTCTAGCCTCCAATCAACCTGTATGAAACAGGACAGGATCTGCCTTCACCCCCAGGACAGTAAGGGAAAGTGGCAGTGGAAGATTGGTGATGGGGATATGGGAAGGGAGGGTGACTATGAGCACAGATTTGAAAGAGAAAGAAAATTTAACTTTCTTCAGGGACTTAAGTCCACAGCTGCTGCTTAGGCCATGTGCTCAGAAATGGGAATGCAGCTATGCTACTGTCACCATCTTATTTGTCCCTGATATTCTCACATTTTCCCTTGATACCAAGACATTCAATAGTTCTTTCGGCTATATTGTATGGCACCTCCCAACAAGTGCATAAGTCTTGTACATATAGAGCAACATGGCCTGCTTTCTCTTCCCTTTCAATCTTGAACAAATTATAACCATAATTATATATACACACACACACAAACACACACACTCACCAGTTCACACACATACAACCCACCTACACATACACACAGGTAAGTTCCTAACTTGGGTGTTGTGATGTGTATGTATGTATGTGCTTGGTGTACTTGGGATACCTAGGGAAAGGTTAAGGTAAGAAAGTAGAAGTTTAGGGAGTGAAAGTTGCTGGGAGTGAAAGTCACCAGGACCGGGATTAGAACCGGTAGACTAGAGGGGCCTGGGCTGAAGAACTGAGGCTCAGGGGTAAATTTAGGTTAATTGATCTTAATTGATTAAAAGACAACATCCAAAGCCTGCAGAACAGGGGAGCAATGCAGGCACAGAGGCTGGGACTGGAGCCAGGGCTATGGGGGAGCTGAAAAGGTAGGTGGGGAGGGGGGAAATGGGACTAAGGGAAAGTGTGGGTGTTAAAGAGGGGCTCTGGGTGTGGGGAGCCAGATGATGGCTCCAGGGCAGCTAGAGAAGTTGCAGGAAGAGGCAGTAGGTGCTGGGAGCTGGAGAAAGGCTCCAGCTGCTGGAGAAAATTGCAGGACAGCCAGGAGAAGCTGGGAAGCTGCGGGCGGGGGGGGAGGGGGATGACTACAGGTGCTGGAGGAGCCTGAAAACAGACAGACAGACAGCAGAAAATCACAGGAAAAGCGTCAGGAGAGACTGAAAGGTGGCAGGGCAGTGGGAAAGCAGAGAAAGGCAACAGAAAGTCACAGGGAAAAGGCAGTAGATGGCATGGGAGGCTGAAAAGCAGCAGGGACAGTATGAAAGCAAGGAGAGGCTGAGAGGTGGCAGAAAAGGGGAGATGAAATTGGGAGGAGATTGGGAAATTAGTGGAGAGGGGTGGGGGCTGGAGCTGAGAGAGAGAGAGAGAGAGAGCAAGGCTGGAATTTGAGATAGGGAAGGGACTGGGATTCAGTAAAACATGAGCCAACTTGGGGTTGCAAATGACAGTGGTTTTATTGAACAGGGGAGATGGTTACACAATGTCTTATTGGTTCCACCCACCCACCCACCCACACACACACACACACACACACACACACACACACAAACACACACACTGGCAGCAGGGCTTAGAGAGGCTTGGTGCAGGGGTTGAAGTCCACGGAAGTCCAGGAGGAGAGAGAGAGAGAGAGAGAGAGAGAGAGAGAGAGAGAGAGAGCCCAAATTGTAGGAGGAGGTGTGCAGATAATATCTGCCTATCCCAGGCTGGAAAGGGGTCCTTATCCAGTAGATGTTGTCCAGAGGGGGGTCTCCAGCAGGACCTCTGGGTAGATAGGTGGTGTGTCATGGTGCTGGTCCAGATGGAGAGGGCATTCCACTGGGTCTGTCTTCACTGCCTCTTTTTATAGGGGCAGACCTTGTGTGATCCTAGTGACAGGAGGCATGCCCAGGCAAGGGTCCCTGGTGTACTGAGCATGTGTGCTCCAGGCAGGGAGGTGCAGTTTCAGATGTTTGTAATGGTGGGGTACAATGATAGAGTTGCTGGTTCTGCAGGGTCTTCTGTCTTTCAAATGGTGGATTCTTGTCTCTGTTCCTGGGTGAGGTCTGTGGTTCCTGGATGAATCAATGCGAGGTGATGGCCCAGTCATTACAGGCCATTCAGCAGAGGCCTGCTACCATTGTATTTCAGTCATTCCCAATCACTCTCATTCGTCTGGGAACCAGTTTACTTGGGAGGGGTACGTGACTCATACAGTTGCAACAGGGGATGCCCAAGCAGAGGAGACAAGATGGAGGCTTGACATATGAAATGGAAACTTGACATGACTTTGGTTCACTTACAAACACAGGCCTAAACCATACAATATCCATATAAAAAATAAAAATCAATACAAAAATGATAATAATACAATATACAACAGTAAAAATCAATACAAACCTAATAATTATACAAAAAAACAAAAAACAAAAAACCAGTGGATATCCAAAATCAAAAACTTGCTACCAAAATAAAAATGTTAAAGCTGATGCTAAGTCTGAGCTCACTTATACTTATCTATCAGGAATAGAGAGGGAGAGGAAAATGTCAGAAATGGTTGGGGAAGGGGAGGGAATGCATTTTAAAATAAATTTAAAAAAAAGAAAAACTGAGGGGTTTGCTACACACCCTTATGCCTTGCATAGTCTAATCTCAGTTTCTGCTTCCAGGATTCTCCAGAGGATTCAGGTGCGTGGGGCCATGGACAAGTGGAGTGTGGCATGTCTTCTAACTGCAGTCTCAGCTGCTCAGCATGCAATGCCTGATGGAACAGATCAAAATGGAGGTGTTGTAACCCAAGAGCAAGTTGGGTGCAGAGTCACTGGGAGTTATGGGTTGCATCCACTCCTGCGAAACTTGTGGTATCTGCCTCACCCCCGACTTTTGAGAATCCTAGATCTGCCTATACTTATACAACTCCAGGTCTTTGGACCTTGAACTACCCACCAGTAGGCTTAAGTACCACATTTCTGCCCAGTCCTTTGACAACTCATGGGTAACAAAGCTCAGTCTTAAGTACTCATAGAGACTTGTGCTTACACCTCCTTTTTTTCTTGGCTGAGGACAGCCTGTGAAATGCTTTCTAAGGGTCAACTCTGAAGTGTGGTGTGAAGGGCAGGAGAGATCCTAGATGAATCTAGATTTGGAGGTTCCACCACTGCAGACTTTCTTACAGCCCAAAGTGAGTGCTGACCCCTCAGTGACCTTTGCCCAACTCCCTCTTAAAGAATCTGCACCCCTACGAACATTACAATTTTATCAGGAGAGCCTGGAGATACGATTTGGGGCACCCTGCCCTTTACATTCATATACTTCCCACAAATCCGTGGGGAACACGGCACAGGGGACACAATGGTGGGAGTCTATTACAGACCTCCCACTCAAAGTCCTGAGCTTGACCAGTAGTTTGCCCAGGAACTGGCTGAGGCAGCATGCTCCAGGACCATGGTTGTCATAGGTGACTTCAATTACCCGGGCATCTCATGGGAGGATCGCTCAGCAAAATCTGAGCGGTCGCAGAGCTTCCTCTCCTGTGTGGATGACCTCTACCTGACTCAAGAAGTCTATGGGCCAACGAGAGGCAAAGCGCTGCTCGACCTGGTGCTGGCTACTGGGGATGACCTAGTCGGCGACCTAGTGATTGATGGGAAGCTGGGTGACGGTGACCACGAGCTGATCACCTTCACCATTCGCCGAAAAGCTGGCAAGTCAGTCAGCAACACGCAAGTCCTTGACTTCAGGAAAGCCGACGTTGACAAGCTCAGGAGGCTTGTCAGTGAGGCCCTAAGGGACAGTGACCACAGGGACAGGGGAGTTCAAGAAGAGTGGTTGCTCCTCAAGGGAGCGATCCTCAATGCACAAACTAAGTCTATTCCATCTCGGAGGAAAGGCAGCAAGAGGGCACAGCAGCCCCCCTGGCTCTCCAGGGACCTGGCAGACCTCCTGAGGCTAAAAAGAAAGGCCTACAAAGGATGGAGGATGGGAGTCACCTCCAAGGAGGATTATTCTGCACTGGTCCGGTCCTGTAGGGAGCAGACCAGGGAAGCCAAGGCTGCAACTGAACTCCAGCTAGCTTTGAGCATCAAGGACAATAAAAAGTCCTTTTTCAGATATGTGGGGAGCCAGAGGAAAAGCAGGGACAACATTGGACCCCTGCTGAACCAGATGGGGCAACTGACGCCCAGGAAAAAGCCAACCTATTAAATAGGTACTTTGCATCAGTCTTTCATCAGCCCCACGGGACGCCCATGCCCGCTACAGGACCGGGAAGTCCGGGTGATCCCCTGCCCTCCATTAATGCTGACTTTCTGAAGGAACATCTTGAGAAGCTGGATACCTTCAAGTCAGCCGGCCCTGACAATCTTCACGCCGGGGTACTCAAGGAGCTGGTGAGCACCATAGCCCAGCCTCTAGCACGGATCTTTGAAAACTCTTGGTGCTCTGGTGTAGTGCCCGAAGACTGGAAGAAGGCCAATGTGGTGCCTATCTTCAAGAAAGGGAGGAAAGTGGATCCGGCTAACTATAGGCCCATCAGCCTGACTTCTATCCCGGGGAAGATCTTAGAAAAGTTTATTAAAGAGGCCATCCTTAATGGACTGGCTGACGTCAACATCTTAAGGGATAGCCAGCACGGGTTTGTTGCGCGTACGTCTTGCTTGACCAATCTCATTTCCTTCTACGACCAGGTGACCTATCACCTGGACAAGGGAGAAGAGATTGATGTCATATATCTTGACTTCAAAAAAGCCTTCGATCTGGTGTCCCATGATCGTCTCTTGGAGAAACTGGCCAATTGTCGCCTTGGGTCCTCCACAATCCACTGGCTGGAAAATTGGCTCCGGGGTTGGACCCAGAGAGTAGTAATTGATGGAAGTCACTCATCGTGGTGTCCTGTGACCAGTGGGGTCCCCCAAGGCTCTGTCCTTGGACCCATACTGTTCAACATCTTCATTAATGATGTGGACACTGGAGTCAGAAGCGGACTGGCCAAGTTCGCCGATGACACCAAACTTTGGGGCAAAGCATCCACACCAGAAGACAGGCGGGTGATCCAGGCTGACCTGGACAGGCTCAGCAAGTGGGTGGACGAGAACCTGATGGTGTTCAATGCCAATAAATGCAAGGTTCTCCACCTTGGGAAAAAAAACCCGCAGCATCCTTATAGGCTCGGCAGTGCTATTTTAGCTAGCACTATGGAAGAAAGAGACTTGAGGGTCATCATTGACCACAGGATGAACATGAGCCTGCAATGCGATGCGGCAGCTAGTAAAGCGACCAAAACGCTGGCTTGCATCCATAGATGCTTCTCAAGCAAATCCCGGGACGTCATTCTCCCCCTGTACTCGGCCTTAGTGAAGCCGCAGCTGGAGTACTGCGTCCAGTTTTGGGCTCCACAATTCAAAAAGGATGTGGAGAAGCTTGAGAGAGTCCAGAGAAGAGCCATGCGCATGATCAGAGGTCAGGGAAGCAGACCCTACGATGACAGGCTGAGAGCCCTGGGGCTCTTTAGCCTGGAAAAGCGCAGGCTCAGGGGTGATCTGATGGCCACCTACAAGTTTATCAGGGGTGACCACCAGTATCTGGGGGAACGTTTGTTCACCAGAGCGCCCCAAGGGGTGACGAGGTTGAATGGTCACAAACTACTTCAAGATCGTTTCAGGCTGGACATAAGGAAGAAATTCTTTACTGTCCGAGCCCCCAAGGTCTGTGGTTCAAGCGCCTTCATTGAACACCTTCAAGATGAAACTGGATGCTTATCTTGCTGGGATCCTATGACCCCAGCTGACTTCCTGCCCTTGGGCAGGGGGCTGGACTCGATGATCTTCTGAGGTCCCTTCCAGCCCTAATGTCTATGAAATCTATGAAATCTATGAAAATAGCTAAAAATAGGCCCAAGTAGTCCCCAACACTATGCATATTCAACCTCATGAGATAATACAGAGAAAGAATACACATGATCATGACAGAATACATATAACATAAGCAGGGTTACGCCTGTGTGTTGGGAGTAGGTCACAGCATCCATTTGTGTTTTTTCATGTGCATATATTTATCTGCCTCCTTTTGGGTATATACATATGTAGTCCTCTCCATGTTTGTGTTAGGTGATGAACATTTGCTTAGTATTTGGGAGTGAGGGCATATGTTTGAATGACTGAAGCTTATGTATTTTTGAGCCTTTGTAGAAGAGGGACAGTTAGGGCTAGGTCTTCAACTGGGATGACTGAATGAATTTCCAATGAAAGCAAATGAATAAAGCCTGTTTCCATCAGTTAAGGATTAGACCTAGCTCTACAAGTCTCTACCTGATTCATACACTGTACTAATGACCTCCAGGCAGAGTGTTGCTCTGCTGTAGGGCAATGCGAAATTTTACCCCATGTTTCATTTTGAAGCTGTGTCATTGTGTTTTGAGCTCAAAACAGCAAAATTGAAATGGAACAAAAGTCTTCAAAACAGCGTTGAAACAAAACAAGGGCACTTGAAATGTTTCAAAAGTTTCTAAAAGTTTTGGGTTTCAAAGCCAGGCTTGGCATCAGTGCTGGTTCCAGCTAGCAGCAGCAGCCTCCTGTCATCCAACATTCAGACTGGGGACTTGCCCTCACCCCTGGGAGGGCTGCAGGGCTGTAACAGACTCCTCCCAGGGGTGCAGGCAGGCAGCCAATCTGCCTGCTGGATGAAAGGAGGCTGCTGCTGCTGCCTCAGACCAGCACTGGGTGCAGTCCACACCCAGCACCAGGAAGATCGGTGTTGCCACCAGTCCCAGCAGGAAACACCAGCCTCCTGTGATCCAGCAGGCATACTAGGGGCTTGCCCTGTGCTGGACTGCTCTCAGGGGTTCAGGCCATTGATCAGCCTGCTGGATCACAGAAGGCTACTCCTGCTGCCTGGGACAATGCTGGGCACAGCCTGCACCCAGTGCCAGGAAGATCGGTGCTGCTGGCTGGGGCCAGCAGCAGCGCTGATCTTCCCAGTGCTGGGTGCAGGCTGGGCCCAGCGCTGTCCCAGGTGGCAAGGAGATCAGGGGCCAGCCCACACCCCTGGGAGGGCTGCGGGGGCTGTGCTGGACTGCTCCTGGGGGTGACAGGAGGCTGGTTCTGATCCTGGGGGTGGGTTCCTGAATGAGCTGATTTGCCTTGGGCTGGCCTGCCACTGTCCCCAGGCAGCAGAATGAGCCTCCTGTCATCTGGCAGGCAGATTTGGGGCTTGTACCCCTGAGAGCAGTCTGAAAAAGACCCTGCACACTTGCTGGGGGTGTGGTCAGGCCACCAATCTGCCTGCCAGATGATAGGAAGCTGGTGCTTCCAGCTGGGGCCAATGGCAGCACCAATTTTCCCAGTGCTGGGTGTGGGCTGAGCGCAGCACCATCCCAGACAGCAGAGCAGCCTCCTGTGATCTGGCACTCCCAGGAGGGCTGTGGGGTTCTGACAACTCTTCCTGGGAGTGCAGGGGCTCACAATCTGCCTGCCAGATGACAGAAGGCTGGTGCTACAAGCTAGAACCGGCGCTGGGCGCAGCTGAGGCTGGGAAGATTGCCAATGCTGCTGGTCCCAGGTGGCAGAAGCAGCCTTCTGTCATCCAGCAGGCAGATCAGGGGTTTGCCCACACCCCCGGGAGGGCTACAGGGTCTGTGTCAGACTCCTCCCAGGAGTGCAGGCCCCCAATCTGCTTGCCAGATCACAGGAGGCTGGTCCTGCCGGCTGGAACCAGGAGCAGCACCAATCTTCCCGGCGCTGGGTGAGGAATAGCCTATGGGCGAATCATTAAAACAGCATCAAAACAGCAAAACAGATTTGACTAAATGAAACAGAACTGTGCTTTCGAAATTAGATGGAACTTGAAATGAAACACTGTTCTGTCAAAAAGTCAAAACAGAAGTCGAAGCAGAAAGCTGCTATTTTGCATAGCCCTACTCTGCAGGGCATTCATTACAGCTCAACAAATGTACTGTTGGCTGGATAGGTTAGCTGGGACTGGCACATCACTGGTTCATGCCAGCATCCCCAGCATGCTTTACATGTTTCCGGAGTCAGGAATGAATTTCACACTCTGGTCCTCCTTTTAGTTATTGTTGAACTAGCAGCCCTATGAAAACCTCAATGCTATATGGGATACTGACTCTTCTCTCCTCCCCATCCCACTCTGCTTAGTCTGAGAAGGCAAACAGGGGGATGTGAACTGAATGCTGGATCAGAACATCCTCACCTCTCTATTTCAGTAAATTTACTATTTTGGGGAGAGAAATCTGTGGGGGAAGTTTTGGAGAGTATGTCGAGATATGCATATGCTTGTATTCAAAATAAACTAGCTCTCCAACTGTCTGGAAGTATCCATTTGTATAATCATCTGTTCAGCTGCTAAACAGTCATTTTTCTATGTGTCTGTCCATTCCATAATTCCTTTCTTATAAACTATCTGGTTAACTGTCCCACTACACATCTACCACTTTGCTTTGCCCCTGGTGACTGATCTCAGAAGTTGCAAGGAAAGGTCTGTCTATAAATTGCTTTGCCCCATGTCTGCTGATGCCTGGTGCAAGATTGGAGTGACAGGTTCCCACCAGGAAAGGTCCATTTAATGTAATTCATATTAATTTCAGTTCTTAATTAGGATTAAATAAATAAACAAATATGTTCTGGGCTCATTGAAATCCTCCTCCCTGTCAACACACACACCAAAAGAAATCTCTTCGGTAATCCATGCAACACATTAAGCCCTACAGAGATTTAAAACAGGTTGCAACGCTCATTCTAACGTCATGAATTGTAACAAACACCCCGAGGAGTATCAGAATGAGCTATTGAAATCTTTACTGTATGGGGAGTTTTCACAAACGTCTTGAGGTCAGAGACAAAGAAAATCACTTGTTATTTTAATGGGTTCCACTGAGGGCCATTAGAGGAGAAGCTTAGTTGTGAAATAAAGATCTGAGTGCAGTCTCAATGGGATTGCTAAGAAAGTCAAGAAGCAAAGACAAAGGAAAGGAATGCAAGGCTGGAATGTCAAGGAGTTCCTGATGTGGATGGTGAAAGGAGACCTGTGAATGGAGATGCTTTTCTTCCTAAATTCCTTCCAGCTCTTGTGTAATGGAAAAAAATGTACAGAGGTCCAGTGCAGTGACCTTGACATTAAAACAAAGCCCAGGTTCCCACAATGCTGGGCCTGGTTGCAAGCTGAGATGTTGTGATCTGCAGATCAGTCAGTGCCCCTTCCTTATGACAAGCGCACCTGTCCTACCTGTAAACTTGCCTCCCTGCACTGCCAGTGTCATAAGTCCTCATCTCCAGCCCCTTTGCCATCTCTGGCTTTCCACATAGAACATTTGTTCACCCTCCAGTCTCAGCCATGGGCCTCTACCCTACAGTTTTGCCAGTGCTTCTTGGTCCTGATGTATGGCCTCCTGTTATACTAGCCCTGATCTCCCAACCTGCAGCCTCTGCTCTGCTAGTATGCATTAATTCTGGCCTGCAATTTCCTGCTGTCCCAGAGAATGGGCCCCTTAGGCTGATAGATCTCCACCCCAGATCACAGACTAGTACACTTACAGTCTGGCTCCCATCACAGCCTTCCTGATCCCTTCACTGCTGACTACAGCTGCTTCCCAACTGTGCCAGTATATCACAGCAATAAGTTACAGGTCCCTGCTATTGTCTACTATTAGCACCATTTGTGTTGTGACACGCTACTGTGCAGCATTATTCGGCTACTGTGCAGTTAGCATCTCATGTAGACGTGCCAACTAGTAGGTTGTTATGCAAAAGCTCCACATCCCTAAGGTAGTTGGAAAATACTCAGACTTCCACATTAACTCTCAGTGTCAGAGTCAGAAGGATATTGATGCTTTGTTTCCAAGAGGGGAGGGGCAATTAGGGGAGGTGTTTATATTGCATCTACAAGTGATATCCTCAACACCTGAAAAGACTTTTTTCCAGGGTCAAGACTTGCATGTATTTTTTTTGTGTGTTATTAGTGAGACAGAAAGAAAAAAGGAAGATTATAAGTGAGAGGGGTGTGATAAGAAAATAGATAAACTCACCGATGCCTCTTTGAAGATATATTGTGATGCTTTTTTTTCTCTTGAAAAATTGCCTCCTATTTGTTCTCTTAACATCAGCACTTCGCTCTTCAAGTTAGGCAGTCTTCTAAGGAAGAGCAAAGAATCCTGTCTTTCTCTCTGTCTATGCTTGGATAAAAAATTAATTCCCATATTTTCTATATAGATGTTGGATAATGAGTTATTATTTTATTTTTTAATTTGGAGTGTGAGGGGATTATGTGTGAATGGTAGGAGTATGTGCATGTATGTTTAAAAATATATTTAATGTATTCAAAGAAAATTTAACTTAGTGTATCAAAAAGACCTCAGGTAGAACAATATGTACAATTCTGGTTGCCAAACTTCAAGGGAAAAAAGGGAAAAACCATCAAAGATACAAAGTGCTCTTGCGGTAAGCAGATGATCAGTCTAAAGAGTTTACTTTGTTTATAATCCTTGAATCAGAAAACCTGGAGTTTTTTGGTTGATAAAGTGGAGGATTACAAGTGAGAGGGGAGTGACAGAAAAAAAGGGAAAACCATTGATGGCTCACTGAAGGAATATTGTGGTGCTCTTGTTCCTCTTGACAAATTCCCTGCCACTAGTTTTCTTAACATCAGCAGTTCACTTTTCCAGGAGGCAGTGCAGAATGCTATTAAGTGCAAGGAGTCTGCCTATACTGGGGATAATAATGTAATTCCCATATTTCCTTATGGATGTATGGTGAGTACGTTGGGGATTTGTTGGCCCTGACAGCCCCAGTTTTGATAGTGACAAGCAGCTCTACACCTCAGGTACTAGAATATTTACCCAGGACATGGGGTACCAATACTTAAATACCTCCTGTGCTTGAAAGAGCCAAAATTCACAACTTCTCAGAAAGTATTCAAACCAGCAAAGTTAGGAAACTGTAGCCTACTATTCATGGCATTGAACTTGTAGGTGTCTCCTCAAATTTGATACTCACTTTCAGGTCTGTTCCTGCCCCCCCCCCCCCCCCCACACCTTCCCCATCCAATCCCCAGCAAAAGCACTTTTTGGGGAAGAGACCAAAATCAAGGGATTCCTTCTTCCAGGTTAGTCATTTTCCCTTTTCTGTACAGTGCCACAGCTTCCACAGAAGTGTTGGGAATTCCCCTATTCAAGGGAACTTGAAACTTTGGAGTTCATCTAGTTGTCACATTGCCAATGCTATCATTAGTAAACATAGTCATGGCTGGTTGAAGGTGAACTGTTTTTTCTTGGAATGGTTTGTAATTTGGGAGATTTTCCTCTCACTTTCATTTTCTGCTTTGTTCATTTGCTTTCAATTGCCTGTGATTTTAGACCAAATAAAAAGCTACATTTAAACCTTGAAAAATGTCTAATTTCCCAAAAACTCCTAAATGCTCACACTTTTCATAGGTTTCTAAAGTACTGGTACTTAGGTATTCTAAAGTACTGGTGATGAGAATGTACATGTCAAATTAAGGTGTGATGATAAAACATTTTGAGTGAAAGGGAAAAGGAACAATGCATGGTTCATTTGATGAATAATTTGTCTTGAGAATGTAAAAATCATATCTGGAAAATACTCATTATTTTAAGTTAAGTTACCAAAGGCAAGCATGTGGGTGATAATAGATTTGGAACTGATCTTGCACCCAGATGCATAGAAATAAGGCCTTGCAATTAGACTTAACTTTGGATGTTTACAGAAGCTGCCTCTGTAGATCCAGTTCAGTGATCTGGGCTTTTCAGTGCTGTTGTATTGTGAATATATATTCACATGAAACAACATTTACTATTCAACCAACCATTTTCCTGAATCCAAGAAGAATAACATCTGGTAAAGCTTAAGAAAAGAAAGGAGGGAAAGTCAACAAAATTAATGGAGTTGGAAAATGATTCTCCCTCCTCCTCTAGATATAGAGTACTTTTTATAATGTATTTCATTACACCTTAATGGAAGCCAGTGGGTTACACAGATTTGATTTGGTGGGGAAAAAAGCAATGGGGTCAAACAGATGTCTGGATTAGGTTCAAAGAACCTGTATTCCTTATAAGCAAAGTCTGAGGTGCCTCTTGTCTTTGGTTGCTAAACACCAAATAATACAGAGATTGATTTATTTTTTAAAGAAAGTGCCTGCTCAGCAATATAGGAAACTCAGGATCCTTCAAAGCAGCAGTTTTCAACCTCCATCCCATGGTCCAAATGCGGCCAGATGATTTGGAGCTGAATATTTGGTGCTGGGGGAAATTTTTTAGGATTAATGGCTTTTGCTTTCTGAGACCCAACAATTGATGCCAGCATCATACCCCTGCTGCTGAATTATCGTCCCATGCTCTGGATTGTGCCAGCACACAGGGCCAGATAAGCATGTGGGTTTGCTCCAGGGCTGGAACTACTGTGGTATTGAATCTTGCATGTCTACCTTATAAAGGGCCTCAGACACTGCTGTCTTAGGCCACTTGCATGCTAAAATAATACTATTGGACTCATGTTAGGAGTATTGCTGTAAAACTGCAGTAACTTAGTGCTTAACAAGGCCCACTGATGCCAGCCTTTAACACATCAGAGACATGGACATACATGATGGTGTATTTAGAAAGCCATCTTACTAAGAAGAACAACAATAATTGGGTGAGATCATTTTCATTTTTGTTTCTTGGCATTCTGTAATGTTTCTCCACTTGTAACCCATCGATCCAGCTGTGGACCGGGTAGTTCAGGATTCAGTGTAGACACATGCATTGTATACCTAGTGTCTCAAAGAAGAGTTTTGTTTGATGGCTCCCAATATACAGAACAATGTGAGCACTCTTTGGACAAGGTATTGACACCTACATATCTGCAGCCTTTGACCTCATCTTTTCTCATGCAGATCGTCTTGGGCTTGACAATTTCTTACTTAATCAAAGGTGGTTCTCTAGTGAATCCACACCTATATGGCTAATGTTTTTAACTCATGCTGGGAAGTGGATCTTCCAACCTTTCTATGCAGGCAGACTCTTCTGGGTCAGGAGGCACTGAAAGGCCTGAATCTCTTGTTCAAAGACTTTTCACTGAGTGGGCTTGCCCACAAGCAGTGAATGGAGAACAGCTCCACTAACTGATTTGCTCTTCAGTCATGGACCCAGGGATCCTAGGCTCCTCAGTTCTCATTTAGGCATATCGCGCCTCCATATTTCCTGTTCTAATGAGCTTAAAGTGCATGTCCCTTGAAGCAGAGTGCTGTGTGCTGGGCACAGTGCACCTTGCAGCAGAGGAGGTATGTCCCTTCTCAGGTACCACAGGAAACAAGAAGTTTGTCCCTCTAAGGATGCCAAACTTAGGGCAAATGAAAGCTATCCCCAGCAGAGACAACTTAGAAGACGGAAGTTCCAGTAAGAGGCCAGGAAAACAAAGTGAGCCCTCAGGAAGACCGCAAAAATTCCAGCCTCCTGATTGGCTGGGTGGGTTCCTTTAAAAGAGAAGGTATGTGTGCAGGGACAGAGTGGGAAGACGGAGCCCTGTGGAGCTGATCCACCCTTTAGGGATGGCTGGAGCTCATGAGGGGACCTCCAGAGGGCCTGAGACCATGCAGCCCTGAGCAACCAAGCCGGGGCTAGAGGATATGATAGGCTGATCCACACAGAGACGCAGCCACCAGGAACCCACAAGCCTGTGTGGGGTGCAATTAAAGGCGAGACCAGAGGGAAATAGCCTGGGTTGCCTTAGGCATCTGCGAAAGGCTGGGATTCACTGGAGGGGAAGCAAGTATTGGGTGTCACACTGGAAAGCTGTGTGATAAGGGAAAACCTATGGGGCATGAGCAAAGGGGTAGGGAAAGGTCCAGAAGGGTTGGGAAGTGTGGTGGGTTTTGTGTTGCATTGTTATGTTTGCTTTTGAGTTAAGGTTTATAGCAGTGCAGGACAGCACTGTGTGAGGATATCAGGAGCCAGAGTCATTTAGCAGATGAGCCAGAGGGCACGGTGTCCTCTGCTGTCTGCAAGCCCGGGTGAAAACCCGGGTGTGTGTGCTGAGCCTAACAGAGCCCAAGCTGCGCTTCCTCTGCTGACCACTGAAAAGTTGCAAAAATCATTTTATTGTCACCTTGAGCATCGAAGTATTAAGTCTTTTATGTATGTAAATATTGTGTTATTAATGTGGAGTATAGTATTTTGGGGTCAAAATAGTAAATGTGTAAATGTTTGGTTGTTTATTGTTAATTGGTAGCTCAAATTATTAGCTTAGTTATGTATTTTCCTTTTTGTTATTCATAAATTCAAGTGCCTATAATTAGTGTGTGTGTGTGTGTGTGTGTGTGTGTGTGTGTGTGTGTGTGTGTGTGTGAGAGAGAGAGAGTTTAAATCGTGTCTTGCACTACAGGAAGGGAAGGCAGGATACTTTGCAGCTCTGCTGCTACCATTCCTTTGGTGGACTGGGAGAAAGACCAAGGCCATTGGCACGCCAGGGATCTGAGAATGGCAGTGGGCTGCCCCTAGCATGGCAGACCAGGGTTACACTGTCATAAAGCCAAAAGCCTGAAATTAGCGCCGGGTCCAGCTCTAACTGAAGCTTGTCTCTTAGTTTTTTCAGCTGGAAGTCTGTGCAACCCAGGCGAGAGCCAGAGCCAGGTCTTGTACAGATCCTGATCTCTATGATATACAGCTAGAACTTAGATCCTGAAGAACCTGGAATGAATCCTCCAGGTCTTGGACACTAGGGAAGCATTTTGAAATGGAAAAAAAAATGCGGATATGTTTGTTTGTTTTTCTAACTTAGCTCTGGTGAGCTGGGAATCTGTTCTTCAGATAGATGTCTCTCTGTGTTTCCTTCCATCTCATGGAAATTCCTTTCACAGCCATTGTGATAATTTCTCTTCTTACAGGTCACTACTTAAGAATGGAAAACCAAACCACTGTGACTGAGTTTATACTTCTGGGACTTTCCAATGATCCGCAAGTCCAGATTTTACTGTTCTGCGTGTTTTCGGTGATATACCTAACCACCCTGGTGGGGAATACAGTCGTCATGCTGGTGATAAAAGCTGATACTCACCTTCATACCCCCATGTATTTCTTCCTATTTCATCTCTCCTTTATTGACATCTGCTATTCATCAGTCATTGTCCCTAAGATGCTGGTGAATTTAATAGCTACACACACAACTATTTCTGTCAATTCTTGCTTCACCCAGATGTTCTTCATCTTTCTTTCAGCTAGTTGTGAAAGTTTAATCCTTTCAGCAATGGCTTATGACCGTTATGCTGCCATATGTGATCCCTTACATTATGTGGGGACCATGAACAAAAGACTGTGCAGGCAGCTGGTGGGTGGTTTCTGGGCAATAAGTCTTATGCATTCACTGCTCAACATGGTTCCTCTATTAAAGTTGCACTTCTGTGGACCCAATGAAATTGGGCATTTTAGCTGTGAACTTCCCCCACTACTAACGCTGTCCTGCACCGTGACACTTGCCCACAAAATAGCTCTTATTTCTTCTATTCTGATCATTGGTTCAGGCACTTTCCTCCTCATGTTTGTTTCTTACACCCATATCATCTCCACCATCCTGAGGATACGCTCTACAGAGGGAAGGAGAAAAGCCTTCTCAACCTGCAGCTCCCACCTCATTGTGGTGACTTTACTGTATGTAACAGGCTTTGTCCAGTATATGAAATCCATCCATGTTTCTTCACTGGTTCTAGATCAAGTTTTTTCTATCCAGTACAGTATCTTAACCCCCATGTTAAACCCCATCATCTACAGTCTGAAAAGCAAAGAAGTAAAAATAGCTCTGGGCAAAATCTTACAACTATTTAGTTTTCAAAGGATTTAACCTTATTCTATAATTTGCAGTTCTTCTATAACATTAACTAAATATAAATTAAAACAGAGTATTATTGAATGTAGACTTTTTGCGTGTGAAGAATGCATGTACTTGGGTGATACTGAAACACAACTGTCAATAAACATTTTCATAAATGTGAAAAGAGTTTGGAAGTGTCAATGAATTTTAAAATATCCAGCAAAAAGAACCACCGCAAAGTTTTTGTCTAGACTTTGAAAACAGGTTGTGTTGAGGCCAAGTTAAGCTATGACAGCTTTGCCAAAAATGATCTTGAATTTTTGCATATAATACCAGTTGAATCTAGGTTGACCTTGTTCAGGATAAGAGAAGAAAATATTTTAACAAGTGTGTCCTTTCTAAAAAGTTGCTTAGGAATTTAGGAGCTGAAATGATATTGGCTTTAAATCAGTCCTAAGTGTCCTTGATGACATGCCTTGCATATGCTATGAGGATGGGATTTCCATAAATGAACCAGGTTACAGGAAGGTAGCAGAGACTAGAGAAGAAGGAAAGCACCAAATGGTGGCCTGAGGGTGGCATAAAGCTCAATGGTGGCTTTCCCCACATTATCCAGTGAGGTACAGCTATCTCCATCTTGAGGTTCACAGTTCCACCACCACTGATCCCTTCTGCTGAGGAAGCTGGACTGAGATGATAACCAAAGTATTGGGAGAGGCCTAAAAGTGGCTAGGACTTCTGGGGTTCCTTTTCTCTCAGGGAAGTGTATTTGTTATCAATATTTTAGTCTTTCCCATTTTCTGGTATTGCTTCAGTCCCTTCTATCTATCCTGAAAGACTCTGGCTGTGCTCAAGAGGAAGGTTCTAGAGTTCTTCTGCCCAGAAATTCATGGAATTGTTTCAGGAGTCTTGAACCTCCCTTTGAAGTGAGGAGAGCAGATTTTAATCTGCATGTGCATTTTGGTCCACACCACCTACCCCAGACCCTGCAAAGGCACTTCTACTATGCTTGTGGTTGAAGTGGAGTGTCTGGTTGTAAGTATTTTTCTATGACATCTGGAGACTTTAATATGACTGGTAGCTGTTTTACAATGAGCACACTTGGATATTCTTTGCAGCAACAAGATCTCCTGCAACCACTGAAAGTGATCACCGACTAGTGATGTTTCTGCTTTCTGAACTTGACATGAACTTACAGAAGCTGAAAGTCCTCTCACTGCACTCATGGATGCTCCTGGCAGTTATCAGCATAATTCAAGACTTCCTGACTTAAAATCAGGAAAACTGAGTAGAGTTCCCAACTCTTGACTGGTCATAGGATAGGGGCCTTGGACCTCCAACAATCACCCATCTTGAATGAGTCTGCCCGCTCCTAACCTTTATCCTTCCTCAGTTTATCATTGAGCCCTTGCCTCACGAAGTTCTCTGGCTCATTCCTACACACCAGTACCATGATTGGCCACCATCCAACCAACATGCACTAAATGTTTCCCATAACCTTGTCTTCCTGACCCTTGTACCTGAATCTAACACAAAATGACAAGACCTCTTACTACCTGAGGAGGGAAATCAGCCCCACTGGGCTACCATCCACTCAAACTTAACCCCACAACATAGCACGATAAGCAACACAACACTTGCCCCTTCTGCTGTGAGAGGAAGACTGTTACGCACCAGACATTATTCAGTGCATCATAGAATCATAAAAAAGTAGTGCTGTAAGGGTCTTTATAAGGTTATCTAGTCCAGTCCTCTACTCCAGCCAGGATTAGCTCTGACTAAACCATCCCAGCCGAGTGCCTGTCTAACCCACTTTTGACAGCTTTTAGGCATAGAGACTCCACGCCTTCTCTAGGTAGCCTTTTCCAATGTCTGAACTCTAGGAGTGTGCAAAGGGGGCCGTATTTGATTTGGATTCTGCCCGATTTGGGGGGCAGTGATTCGATTCACTGATTTGGATCACTGTCCCAATTCAATTTGGCCAAATTCGAATCTGAAGATTCAATTCTGATTCTGAGAATCAGTGATTTAGCCATAGACACAGCTTTGTATGTTTTTTCTACATACCTCAAGGTACCAGGCACAGCTCATGAATGCTAAGATAGTGGGGTGGATGGATCATCCCACAGGAGCGTGGTGGGGGAGGGGGCTGCATGCTCAGTAGTGGACCTTGAAGTGGACTGGAAATACTTCCAGTCCGCTGCTGTATCTGCCTCTGAGTGCAGCTTCCCCCCCCCCCCTCCCCTGGCTGCAGTGGGACCCCGGGTGCCCCCCCTCCAGACCCAAAAAGCACCAGTTGCCAAGCCAGGGGGGAGGGGGGCTGTGCTCAGAGGCAAGCGTGCTGGGGAGCCCCCCCTGCGCTCCTGTGGGATGCTCCACTCACCTCACCATCTCATGAGCCACCTGGTACTTTGAGATATGTAGAAAAAACATATAAAGCTGTGTCTATGTCTGAATCATCAAAAACTCTGAATCTCTCTGAATCAAATTGGAAGCTTCCAATTCAATTCAGAGAGATCAGCACATCTCCTGATTCGATTCAGAGATTGGGCCACCGAATCAACCCAAATCTCTTCCAAAACAAATCAGCACCTAAAGCTTCACACAGCCCTACTGAACACACCCAGCAAGGATTCTTCTTTACTCCCTAGATGCTTTAAGGGAAAAGCAGGTTTTGTCAGAGGCAGTCTCTGTACCCTTTAATTTCTAACCTTTGGCCCCTTCCATGTTTTCGCTCTTTATGCTCCAAATTTCCCATTCTTATCCTGAGCTTGTGGCCTTCTCTTCCTGCTAACACATAGCAGTTTTAACTTTGGAGACACCTAATCTCTCCTCCGTCCCTCCTCCACATCATCTCATTTCAAGGTTATATATTCTAGTCTAGATGTGTGCATCCCCTTACTATTTAATGAGACTAAAATTCCACTTTCATATTCCAGCTACAGCTACAAAATATAAGCAGAAAACCTAGCTGCCAAACCCAGTTGAGTAAGATTGCCTGCCTGGGCAAGAGACATAGAATATACATGTTTGCATGTCTAAATGAAGTGACCTTACAGGTTAACTGGGGTCTGAACTAAGGTGCCTAGTTCTGTGTGGATCAAAGTGATGTGGTAAAGGCCATTCAAAAAGACAGTGGCAAAGCATGTTTCCAGCAAAAAAAAAAAAGAAAACTCAGGTGAGCACCCTAATCATCAGACCATCTCTCCTTCCATAGGCAATGTGTAGGGGGTATATGGGGGTGTATGTCCCCCTCCCCAGAATTGGCCCTCGCCAGCCGGGGAGTGGGGAGTGCTGCCCCGTGCCTCCCCAGTTAGCCACTGGAGGACCCCCCTCTGCCAGCCGGCGATTGACCACTGGTGCCCTCCCCTCCCCCCAGAGCCAGGAGGCACTAGTCACCCATGCCTCCTCCTGAGCTTAGTGGTGATTTAAGAAAATTCTGAAAAGTGGAATTTTCATTATAAATTAAGGGTAGCATTCTGTTCTTCCCTGGTCATTTAAATAATCATCTTTTAGTCATCTACATGGGACATTTTGGGCATATATGGGCAGCTAGCCACTGTAAACCCAGACAGGTAATTTAGGACTGTAGATGACTACATCCATATCCTGGCAGCAAAGTGGCAGTGTAAGTGGGGGAAGATCTTCTCATGTCTTTCCCCCCCCTATAGCTGAATAGCTACATCACTTTCCTGGGAAGCCAGAGACCCTGGTTTTAGTCCCCCCTCTCTCACAGTAGATTTGAACCTCCATCTCTCTGACACCCCATGTGAAATAAGAGCCCAAACCAGAACCTAGAACCCTCTCTCATCCTGGGCAGAAGCCATTTCATTTAGATCAAATCAAGGTATCTCAGTGAAGCTGGAGTATATCCTGAAGGTAGGCTATTTTGATGACAATTAAACTTAATAATTAATCAAATTTATTTATTCAATATGCATTATTGCACCAAACACCTCTACTAGTAAAACTGTATAGATCACAGAATATATTTATTCGGTGGTTTAGGAATAACCCTGTCCTTCCAGAAGGGGACTCAAAAAATGTTGGAGATGAAATTCTCTTGACTTAAAATTCATTGTAACCACCACAGTCCTGATGTCCTTGATGAACCCTACAATACTTCATATTCTATCATGTTGGGATTTTTGCCAATGAACAAGATGGCTTGCAGGTAGCACATGCTAGGGTAGGTAGAAGGCATCTGTAGCAGGTTGAGAGCAAAAGGCATGGTAGCACCTCCTAGTGTACATCCAGCTTTTGCTTGCTTGAGTCCTTCTCAAAAAAATTCTGTCTCATCAAAAAAATTCTCATCCAACTCTACTCTTGGCTTCAAGCCAGGTTCCTGATGTACTTATCTACACCATCTGGTGCCTCTGTATATGCAATGTTCAGGGCTCCTGAGATTACCTGCCTGGAAGCCCATTGGACTAGGGACTGATAAACACTCCTCCACAGCAGAGTTTACCGACACAAATCATCTGCAGACGGCAACTGATCTTAGAATATTTCACAGATGGACTTTAAAAGGTCCCCTAAAAGCAGATCACTGCATACATAGATTGATACATCGGGCTACAGAAGGAAAGAGAAGGAAAGAGAGAGAGGGAGACACATAAACATACACAGTTGCATACATAAATGGAAAGACAGATATATAGATAGATAGATACATTTCAAGAACTCTGGCTTTTGAAGAAGTAAGACATCTCCATACAGAGAAGCACAGTAAGTTTTCTTCTGGTTTTAGAGCTACTATAGGCTTACAGAAGGGTTGTAACCCTTTCTGGCTGGGATGCCTTAGTCAGAATATCCTACCTTGAGACATGGGCTGGACAGATGATGTCACTATATACATGCCCAGGCATACTTTCTTATGACCCTTTTATCCTAAGGCTTATTTAAGTGCCAACCATTCAAGGAAAGTATGTATTCTTTCCAGATTTATGTAGTCAGCTGAATTTTCCTCAGGGAAAAATTGAGGGCTTGTCTACCTGTGATACTTTTTTGGGTTCCAAGTCTAAATTAAGTTTTCAGGTGGTTTAGCTGAATTTCATAAATCCCTTATGTGGACAGTTTCCCTTTGGCTTGCCTCCCATGTAAAGTGGTTTGAGCCAAAATAAACGATTTCAGTTCCAACCACAGCAGATCTGACTTGGGTTCAAAGCAACTGCGTTAATCCTCTTCCACATAACCCCTATTCTGGATAAGGATCTGTTGCTTTGGAGGTGGAGGGGGTTTGTACCAACAGGCCATGAGATAGCCAGAGGCAGTGGTTGGTTTCAGAAACAGAACATGGAAAATGTATCTCCTGGTTCCATCTGGTGGAAAAACAGGGCAATAACAGAGATGATTCACAGATTTCTATAATAGATGGAGCTGTCTAAAGGAGAATTGCTACCTCATTCCTACATTCTGGTCACCTGGATTAAAGCGTGTATGTAAGATATTGTAAAGTCCAGGTCAAATCAATGGAATAAATTACATGAAGTGCAATAGGACAGATGACAGTTAGAAAGATCAGGAGCATTCAGGAGAAAACTGCTAATGGTACAGCTTATCTATCTGCTTGGTGTATGTTTTATGTCTAGCATAGAATCATAAAAAATATGGCGGGTAGGGACATATAGGGGGCATCAAGTTGAATTTGTTGGTCAGAGCAGGACCATCCCCATCTATATCATCCCAGCCAAGGGTTTATCTATGTGGGTGTTGAAAATGGTGATTCCACAACCTTTCTGGGTAACCTGTTCCAATGCTTTACTATGCTCCTATTGAAAAATGTCTCCCTTTTTATCTAACTTAAGCGTCCCTTGTTGAATTTTGAGTCTACTCATCTTTCTACTTATTCTGAACTAATGTTCAAAGTTGTTCAATAAGAATAAATTAAACTAATGAGTAGACACTGAGGTTCAAACCTTATTTCATTTTTTAAAGACTGGGGTGCCACCATATAGTCTGGTTGTTAGAATACATGGCTACAAAATGGCAGATGAAGTATCAAATCCTCTCTGGAGGTGGGGTGGGTGGGGGTGTCTCTACCCCACATTTTCCTGCTCTGTAAGGAAGTGGACTAGAGCCTAAGCTCTTTGGCTAAGAGTCAGATTCAAACACTTCGTAGTCATATTATTTTCTGTGACATCTTAGGAAGTGCCTAGTATGTTGCATGTGCAGGGTCACCCTGTTCTGCTGGGGTGTCCATGGGTGTTTTCCAGCCTCCTAAGAATACACAGCAGGGCATACAGGGATGTATTAAGGTGGCTATATGAGAACCACTAGATCTAAAACGATTTTTGCACTAAGGTGAAAAAAGATTTGGCCCTTTATACCACAACAGAACAGCTACACTCCAGTGTTAGCTATCCCCCCTTCCAGAGTTGACTGAGCAAAATCAAAGTAAATTTGAAGTTCAGTTCCCTTGCATCTCCTTCCTTGTTGTTGACTACAGTGTTTAGAGAGCTACCACATTCAAGGTAGTCCTGAGGTGGTGCAGGACAATAGTTTCCATCAGAAATAAAGGGCAGAACATCAAGAGAAAAAAAGAAAGGCACAGAGAAGTAATGAGAACGTCGCAGACACCTTATGGAGGGGTGTAACAGAATGGTGAAAATGAGAAATTAATGCAGATAGCAAAAGAGAAGGAGGGAGCAAGGGAGGGATATTAATTTCTTGTTTCATTCTGACCATTTACAAATGTTCATGTAACACAGATATTTTTCTGCTTGTGTGTTTGCAGTTGCTTTTCTTAAAATAGCAATGCTGGAGGCCAGCAGGAAATGGTGTCAATAAAACAGACTTGAGGACAACATGGCCCCAGGTGTTGTGGTTTACCTTCTGTGAAATGGGGAGACTATTATTCCTTTTTTCCATACAAATCTCTCCTGTCCTCCAAAGCCAATGGCTCCAAGGCTCCTTGAAGCTCCCCTGGTGTAAGTGTTCTTGTGTCATTGGTCCCAAAGGATTCCTCCGTGGTCCTCTGTTAATTGGGAGTATGCTCACTGCCTGGCTTCTTTAAGCTTTTCTTAACTCCTGCACTTAGCCAAGACATTCTTTGTGGGGTGATTGCACCCCCACTCCTCCTGATCAAAATCAGCAGGAGTTTAATACAGCCAAACAAGTAACGTGAAGGAAGGTTCTGTCTCTAGGATTTTCCAGGTGGACATACTTATGATGAATATAAACCTGGAATTTTGAACCTGTCATTCCCTCTATAGGCAGCCCACAAATTTGCAAGAAAGAAAATGTCAAACCAAAGCTCTGAGCCTGAGTTCATCCTCCTGAGACTTTCTGATGCTAGCGAGTTGGAAATACTGTATTTTGTCATGTTCCTATTCATTTACATTACAGCCTTGATGGGGAACCTTCTCATCATCACAGCTGTAGTCCTTGAGCCCAAACTTCACAACCCTATGCACTTTTTCCTGATGAACCTGTCCATCCTGGACATTGGAACAATTTCTGTCATCATCCCCAAAACCATGGTCAACTCGCTGCTGAACATCAGGACAATCTCCTATGCTGGATGTGCCGCTCAAGTATTTTTCTTTGTATTCTTGGCGGGAGCAGATTTAGCCCTTCTCACCGTCATGGCATATGACCGCTATGTTGCCATCTGCAAGCCCTTGCACTATGAGGTAGTCATGAACAGAAAAGCATGTGTCCAAATGGCTTCCAATGCTTGGGTAGCAGGGATGCTCATCTCTACCATGCACACCTGGAACATGTTTGCATTCACCTTCTGTGGGGGCAATGTGGTGGACTTGTTCTTCTGTGAAATCCCCCACCTCCTCAAGCTCTCCTGCTCAGGCACATATTTCAAGGAACTCTGTTTGATATTACTCACTTGTTGCTTATGTTTCTGCTGTTTTGTTCTCATTGTTGTGTCCTACATTCACATCTTCCGTGCAGTATGGAGAATTCCCTCAGAACAGGGCCTATATAAAGCCTTTTCCACCTGCCTCCCTCACCTCATTGTGGTCTCCTTGTTTGTCTTTTTTGGCACAGTTTCATGTTTCAAACCTACTACTAGCACACCATCAGGGCTGGATCTCTTAGTGGGTGTTTTATATTCAGTTATGCCCCCCACAATGAATCCCGTCATCTATAGCCTGAGGAATAAGGATATCCTTGCCGCTGTGAGGAAACTGTTTTATTCTCAAAAGACCAAGGAATTAAACTTATATAATGATAAAGCTGGTTTATTTAGAGAACCATCTTAGTCTACTGATCTGCTCTTCCCTCCTGCAATCCCTGGGCCAATGTAACAACTGCTACTTAACACTCCTAACGTTATCCGCACATCTTCCCCCTTTGTATGTAACATATCCACATGTAGTACTAATATTGGAAGTTTAGTTCAACCGCATTAAACCACATTTTAATGGGGATCTATTAGTTTTCGTATTGGCCTTTTAGCTCTATGTGATCTTTTCATTTCCTCTGTATTCTCAGTCCTTACTGGTTCACTTCTTTTTTGGTTTCCTTCTTTAGATGTCTCTACTTTTGTGTCATTTGGTTTAGTTCCTGTTCGGTTTCCTTGTTCAGATCTCTCTAGTCCTGTGTCATTTTCAGTCTCCTTTGTTGTTTCTTGTTGTTTTGTTGTTTTGTCTGTTTTCTTTGGTGGCCCTCGTGATGCTGCTTCTTTTCTCTCCTTTACAAGCTGTAAGTGTCATCTGTTCCATTTCAACACCTGTCTTTCTGGTGTGACTACTTCATAGGATCTGTTGATGGGAAACTAGTGCTTTTTATTTCCATAACTGTCTGTCTGGATTAAGCACCATATCTTTGTTGTGTTGTTGGGGTAACTCCCTGGAACCCCTGTCATAGTACCATTTTTGCTTGAATTTGTTGATTCTTTTAAAATGTTTTCACATTTTTCTTTTCATCTGAAGATCATCACCCACGAGATTTGGCAGCTTGGTTTTGAGTTTCCTGTTAAACAGCATTTCTGCTGGGGACAATCCACATTTCATGGGCATTACCCTGTAATTTAAGAGTGACAAGTAAACAAAATTTGTGCAAGGGAAAATCTGCGGGCCAGGAGTCTTGTATTTTATCACTGAAAATTGCATTATGACTGTCCTCCATGAAGGCTTTCTTAATGTGCCTCTACCCTGTTCAATAGGCAAAGGTTTAATGTGTGTCAAATCCCAGCAGACCATCGACCAGAGGTGTTTGACCTCCCTCAGTGTAGGACAGTGCATTGTGGAAAATCCATTTTGCTGTGCGCCTATCCCTCGAGTTACTATCCTATAAATGATTCAGTTATATTTGGTCTGTTTTGAGGTGACTCCCCAATCTTGCATGTGGTGCAGATGACTCCTGCAATGTTGCATGTGGTTGGTCTTATTTACCATTAATTTTAGTCATGTTTTACCCATCACTGAGGTTTCTGTGAGTACTCTGTCAGTACTTTCTGTCTCCAGACATTTCATGTGATGAACCAAACTAACCCAAGATATTTCTTAGTCCTAGGATTTCCAACTGGTCTCTTGTGATGCTCTCCAGCCACCATTCTCCCCATTTCTCCAGCTGCAACAGCAACAAGAATCTCTGTGTTTCCTTTGGTTCCTCAGGTTTTTGTGGCTTGTGCCCATCTCCTTGGCGGAGGGAGGCAGAAGAGGGAAGGAGTGAAGTTCAGTGACTGGGGATGGAGATGGGATGACAATGAAGTGTTGGTGGTGGGTCATGAGTGCACTGTTCAGTGGGGTGGGAGGGGGCGGTTCCTGCCTGGTCTGTGCCCAGGAAGCTCTTGAATCCTGCTAGTGCAGCCCCACTTTTGCAGTCTGCAGGGCATTTGGCCTATTCTCACAGAAAAAGTTGGACTGCCCTGATTTAGTCAATATCAGGCCAGCAAACCAGTTGAGTCCACTGAATTTTTTTCATCCCATATGCATGATGTTTGCAACTGAATTTTATTTAATGTTTTGCAAAGATTTTGTAATAAATCTCACTGGGAAAAATTAAAATCAAAACCTGTTCACTGTTTGACAACCAACCAAACATAATTTTGAACGGCTAAATCAATGCAATACCTCTTTTCACATAACTAACAGCTGGAGCTATGTTCAACAGTTCAAAGATATCTCTTGCAAAATGAGGCACTTTCCCTCCAGTGATCTTCCCAGCTGCTGTGTCATGTGTAAAAGGGCAGTCTCTTCCCTCTCAACAGATGGGTGAAGGAAGATATTTCAGGGGAGCAGGGATCAGGGGCATGAAGTGCATATTGTTAAGGGTAGATGGGTCATTTAGGAACAAGCATTGTGTTGTTCGCTCCTGGGGATTGCCTGCTGCTGTAGTTTTCAGGAGGAGCAGGAGCATGGGAAAAGTTGAGAATGGTCCATCTTTGGCTATTGGAGGTCTTTTATTGGTCATAAAAGTCCTGGTGCCACTGATCAAGCAGCCACAAAGAAAGAAGATTGAGTTTGCTGCCAGGTCTATCTGTATCAAAGCCCTAGATCTGCCTGTGGTCATCAGTTATCTGTTCCAAGAATCTCACATTTTCCACTCAACCATTCATATTGCAAAAAGAAGAGAAGTTCTTTATTTATAAAGCCATGAAATTAACTGTTGTGGAAATAAGTTTAACTAGGTCTTTTACTTGAATCAGAGAGAGAGAAAGAGATGAGAGAAAGATGCTGATGCTATGTGTTTCAATATGTTCTAAGATAAGGAAAAACCTTCATACCTTGTTTTGTCTTGATATATTAATCTCCGTGTGCAGATTTTAACCTCCTCCTTTCCCTCGAATGAGAAACTGATAGCTGTTCCCAAAACACAATGTGTTTGCTGAATAAGCAAACTGCCTACATGTGACAAACGAACGATCAACTTCTTCCTGTTTCTTCAAGGTTTCTCTGTCTGAACCATGCATCTTTTCTCGCTGTTTAAAGTATCAATATGCTTGTAAACTTATAGAGTTCAGAGTTCCTTTGAGAACCCTCCTTGCGTTCACTTGTATAGCTCTAAATAAACCAAGGTGGCTCTGTCAATTCTGATACAACCACAGCACGAAGTTTGATTTCTTCCGCACTGTGGACCATCCATTAAACATTAACAAGGTGGGAAAAGAATTCCATTTTGTCATCTATTAAAATCTGACCCAATACATAGTTAAAGTTCCTGAAAAAATGGCATGGTATTAGAAGTTTGATAGGACTACCTCTACCTTGCTTCATTTTATGACAAAACCTTAAGACAAGGATGACAGATTTACAAACTACTTTTGGTATCATCAGGAATTATATTTTTCAGAAATTTAATCAGCATGATTAGACTTAAGGACCTACATCTATCTGGTGCCTAATTAGTGGAATAGACTGTGGAAGAGTTTCTCCTGTCTTTGTTTTCCTCAAGTGTTAGTTGCATTTTCTCCACATACAAACTATGACTAATGTAGACTGCAAGAAAAAAAAAAACAACAACAACATCACACAGTCCTTCTCTTGGGATTTGAGAAAATTCCTTACCTGTAGGCATTTTTACATCAGCTCCTCCACAGCTGTGAACCCCTTAATTGTTGATAAAGTTATGACTGATTCATGTCTTCCCAGACCCATGCCCTTCTTTGGGAGAAATTTGTCCTGCTTGGAGGTCTGTTGTACTTCAAGCTTCTTGCCAAGGATGTTGGCCAGTTTCTTAATGAAGACAACAGATATATAATTTGGTGGCTGGTTAATACAATTACAATTCTTTGATTTCTGCCAGGTGCAGAATGGTACCAGCTGACCAGGCTTTGTTTCTAGAGGGCAGATGGTAGCTTCTGTCTCTGATGTTTTCTGGGCTAAACAAAAAGAGAGGGAGATAAGCATGAATAGCAGCCCAGACAGACAGACAGGCAGGCAGATAGATAGAAAGATACCAATAATTCTGGCTTTGGAAGAGGAAAGACATCTCAAGAGGGAGAAAAACACAGACTGAGAACCATAGCAAATTTGCTGCTGGCTTTAGTGATAATGTGGGACTACAGACAGGATGTAATCTCTTCTGGCTGGGATGAGTAAATCAAGATATCCTACTTTGGGTGATGGGCTAAACAGACAACTTTACTGGGTTCCTTTCCACCCTACTTCATTTCTTGTGACCCCCTGATACTAAGGTTGATTTAAAGAACAGCCTTTCAAGATTAGTATGCATCTATTCCAGATTTTTGTTCTCATCTGAACTTTCAGTAATAAAAATGTAGGGTGTGTCTACTTGTGACACTCTGGTTGGTTTCAAGTTGGATTTCAGGTGGTTTGGTTGAACTTCAACAGTCCCTTATGTGGGCACTTTCCCTTTTGGGTTGTGTCTAAAGTTGATTAAGCCAAAATAAACTAAGGATATTTCAGTTTCAACTCAAGGAGTTTGGACTTTACTGGGCTAATCCTCTTGCATTTTGGCTCTTTGCTGGATAAGGAATTTGTTGCTTTAGGGGCCTCTGTGCAGATAACCCATGAAATAACCAGAGGCAGCAGTTACTTTCAGAAACTGAAGATAGAAAGTTCATCTCCCAGTTCCATCTGGTGCAAAGCCATAGCAATAGCAAAGATGATTCACAGACATCCTTAATGAATTAAGATGGCTAAATGATAATTGCTAAAATTCTTAAGTGTTGGACACCTGGCTAGAGAGTGCACCTGGGATATTGTAAAGTCCAGGTCAGTTCAATGGTGAAAGACAGAAGGGCAACAGGAATAACTGAAATTACACAAAATAGGGGAGATGAGAAACATGTAGGGAGAGAAATGGAGCAGGGAGCATTTGGGAGGAAATTGCTAAGGGGATAAATGATCTGTCTGTCTGCTGTCTCTTTTTCTGTCTATCATTGACTCAATGAATCATTAAAAAATAGGGTTGGGAGGGAACTCTGGAGGTCATCTAGTCTAACCCCTGCTTAAAGCAGGACCATCCCAAACTATGGAATAGCAGTGAAGTTTTTGTCTACCTGGGTCTTAAAAACCTCAAATAATGGAGTTTCCACAACCTTTCTGGGTAGCCTGTTCCAGTGCTTCATTACCCTCTTAGTGAAAAAAGTTTTCTTTAATATCTAGCCTAAGCTCCCCTTGATGCAACATAAAACTGTCTGTCTGTCTGTTGGTGTGTCTGCCAAGTGCCCATCCTTCCACAGTGAATTTGCTGGCACGCTGTGCTTCTTGAGCAGAGTCAGGTATGTCTTTGGCAGCATAATTTCTACAAAAGTGAGCTAGATTATTATGAGATCAGTTTCAAGACCACTGTAAAACCAAGGCCAAGTCTTTTCACCAGCCTTGTAAAGCAAGGTTGGTATGATTGCAGCTAACAGTATGAATTGTGTAAAATTGATGTGTGTGCAAGAAGAACTAGACTTCAACATTTAGAGCTGAATCCTCAGCAAATGAGCATGACTCTACTAAGCTGGATGGAACCTGACCAGCTGTTGCTATGGGAGGAGCTCACGTACAGACTTCAGGGAATTGCTCCTATATTCACCAGGGGGAATCCAATCTATCATTTTCAATCATGAGACAGCAGTAGAAAACAGACAGGTGTTCTACATATGTTTTTTGTCTTTTCTTTATATTCCACTAGCCTGTAAACTGAAGCCTACTTTTGACTTGGCAGATATGCCTGGAAAGCAGATTTTGATCTCAGTGATTGATTTAAACATGCTGTCCCACCTTTTATGATTCTTCATGATTATGGGGTTTGAATCTTGTTGTGCCACTGTAAGTTGCCCAGTATCATATACGTGCACATGGCATTACATATGATCTTCCCTGCTTTTTCATGCAGAAAGAATACACAAGAAAATGTGTTTCCAGTCTTTGGCATCAAGGCATTGTGCAGAGCCCCCATGCAGCGTGGGCCAGTGGGCAGCAGTGGGGATAGCTCCCTGCCTGGCAGCACCCGCCGAGTCGGGGCTTTTGTTTTCAAAGTGCTGGGAGCTGGGATGGGCAGGGCAGCCATTGCTGGGCTGGGAGAGCAGGTGGGGGATGGGCCTGTGTGATTTGGAGATTTGGCCGTATCAATTCAGGGCAGCGATTCAAATCAACGAATTGAATCACTGTCCCCTTAATCAGCCTAATCCAAATTCGAAGCGAATACTAGCCGCTTCGCACAGGCCTACTCTTCAGCTCCTATATTTCTTCATTGAAGGGGTATTCCTGCCATTGCAAAGTTTACAGGAGTGGGCAGGGAGATTTGTTTGCCCTCTGAAAGATGCTGCCAAAGGCCACTTTCCTGTTCACTCCACCCCAATTATGCTATGTTGTATACCAAAAAACTTCCTCAGTCTCTTTGCCATCTGTCATAAACATTTTTTAGATTGAGTAGACTTTTGAAGAAGGACCAGAAAGCCAGAATTGTATCGTTTTAGAGTTCCAGAAAAGCCTCCAATCTGAGCTTTGATTGTTTGAATGGAAATTTAGACCTCTACATGCTAGGTATGCTTACTAAAAAGCCTGGGGCAGAAGCTGTTTAAGAGACCCCTGGGTAAAGTAAGTGCTAACATGTATCATGCCAATAGCAATCACCATTAGCCAATACCTTCTGATATTAGAGGTGCTTTTCCAGCTGATATAAGGCTACCTGGTAATTCATGTGGGAACAGTCCATCCTCATCTGTCTGCACCTCAGCAAGGTTTCCTGCCTTGTTACTGGGTGGTCTCCCTTCACCTCTCTCTAGGTGTTTGCACCTCATTAAGGCTGATTGTAGTGCCTTGAAACTAAGGCAACTGAGTCAGTTTCCAAGGGGACAAATAGCAAAGCACTGCTAATGGCTGATGATTACAAATGATTATGTGTCAGGCAGTTTGCTAGTAGCCACATGTACCTGCCATGTGTGCCTTAGAGGACAAAGAAGAAAACTTTGTGGTTGGGAAAAGCTGAAGACCAGGAGTCTTGTACTTTACCATCAAGAATGGCAGCATGACTATTCTTCATGTAGGCTACTAAAATGTGCCTCTAACTAGTTTTACGTGTCAAGATCAAATATCTGGCCACGCCTAGCAAGCCATCTGGACAGCAATAACTTGATCCCAGAGGTTCTTGACCTCCCTTAGTGTAGGACAGTGCATTCTGGGTTAAATCCCCATTTTCACTGATGCATAGGCATATTACATCAGTGAAAGCATCTGGTGTTCTTGTTCCTCAATTTACAATCTTATTAGTAACTAAAAGTTGACTTTGGTGACTCCTACAAGGTCACATGTACTTGCTTTAATTCAAGGTCAATTGTATTCATGTTTTAAACACCACTGAGAAGTCCAGGTGTACTTTCAGACATTTAATGTAATGAGCAAAACTCATCCAAAACATTATTTAGTATAACGCTTTCCAACTGCTGTCTACCCACCTCTTTCCCCATCTGTACAGCCCGAGTATTTGGGCTCCCCTTCCTTCCTCAGGTCAGTGACTGAGGAGTGGAAATGGCATTACAGTACAGTGGTGGGGCATGAATGCACAGTCCAGCTGGGAAGGAGTTTATGCCTGTGCTAGGTCCTTGGGGCTCATGAGTCTCCATAATGCAGTCCCATGCTTGCAGCCTGCAGGGGATTTGGTCCCTCAACACATGGAAAGGTTGGACTATCCTGACCTAGTTGATATCAAACTTATAAGACCAGCTGAGTCCAGTTAATTTTTCTTCTCCCCTTTGCAACATGTTTACAACTAAACTTCATTTCTTGGTTCTCATAGGGTTTTTTAATAAATCCAGTAGGACAAATTAAAATGAAAACCTGTTCTCTGTTAGTTGATCACCTGGACATAATTTTGATGGGCTAAATCAATGTCATATTTCTCTCCGCATAACTAACAGAGGGTATAGGCCCCTGTCATACCTACCTGTGTTCCTAGGAGCACAATTAAGTGCTTAACATTTATAGTTTCATAGGAGGTAGGGTCAGAAGGGACCTGAGCAGATCATCAAGTCTGAACCCCTGCCATGGCAGGAAAGAGTACTGGGATCAAACGCCCCTGGCAAGGTGTTCATCCAGCCTCCTCTTAAAGACCCCCAGAGTAGGAGCCAGCACCACTTCTCTTGGAAGTTGGTTCCAGATCCTAGCTGCCCTGACAGTGAAGTAGTGCTTCCTGATATCTAGCCTGAATCTACTCTCAGTCAACTTATGACCGTTATTCCTTGTTACTCCCAGTAGTGCTCAGGGGAACAGGGACTTTCCCATTGCCTGCTAGTCCCCCTTGGCCAGTTTATAGATGGCTACCAGATCCCTTCTCAGCCTCTCTTGTGGGGCTGAACAGGTTCAGGTCCCTTAGCCTCTCCTCATAGGGCCTACCCTGCTGCCCCCTGATCACACGAGTGGCCCTCCTCTGGACCCTCTCCATGTTGTCCACATCCCTCTGGAAGTGCGGCGCCCAGAACTGGATGCAGTACCTCCAACTGTGACCTCACCAGTGTCTCGTAGAGTGGGAGGATCGCCTCCTTGGGCCTGCTTGAGATACATCTGTGGATGCATGACAAGGTACGGTTGGCCTTCCTGACCGTGTACCCACACTGTCAGCCCATGTTCATTTTGGCATCAATAATGACACCAAGATCCTTTTCTGCCTCTGCACTGATGAGAAGGGAGTTCCCCAGCCTGTAGGTATGCTGCTGGTTCTTCCTCCCCAGGTGCAATACCTTGCACTTGTCAGTGTTGAAACCCATCCAGTTCTCATCCGCCCAACCCTGTAACCTGTCTAGGTCTGATTGCAGCCTATTCCTCCCTTCTAGCATGCCCACTTGCTGATCTTCCCAGCTGCTGCTTCATGTTTAAAGGACAGCAACTTCCCTTTCAACACATGGGTTGCTGAAGTATTTCATGGGAATGGGAATTAGGGGCATGAAGTGCAGATTGCCAGGGGTGTGTGGGTCATTGAGGAAACCCCAAGAGCACTCTGTGGTGCCATCTTGGGGCTTGCCTACAGCAGTATAGTTCTGGAGGAGTAGGAAAGAGGGAAAGGATGGGACTGGTGCATCTTGGGATCCACAAATAGTCCAAAGTGGGCATTTTATGTTAGTGAAATGCTTAGAAATCCACTTCCAACTAGCTACTTAACACCAATCCATGTTAATGCTCCCCTGAAGTAGCATAACTAAGATGAGTAAAGGGCACTTATCACTCTTTAATGATCTCACATTGTCAAACCTTCAAGTTTTAAGCATTCTTCACATGGACTAATTGAAACACGTCATCTTACTTTTATTCTACTGACAATCCAATCAGCATTGAGCTGGATTTACCCTCAGTGTTGCTGCCTGAAGTGATTGTAGTGTGAGCATAACCCTGTATAAATATTCCTCTGAAGTGCTGGTGAACGCTACAATAACACTGTGATGTGCAGCAGCATATAAGTGTGGATAAATACTTTGCCTTTCTTATTTGTCACATCAATTTTTAAACTCAAGGAATTGAGTACGCAACAGAGTCAGTACCACATTCCATTTGATAACATTGGAGCAGAACCAAATTGTTTTCTCTGGCCTGGGAACTAAGACAACTGGGCTGCCCCTTTAGTTCACTGATTCTTATGTTACTCCCATATGCAACGTATTTTGCACTTTCCTCTTTACTGTGTCCCATAGTCATTGACGTATAAAGAAGAGCCTTTTTTGGATGGGACAACCAGGTTTTAGGATGACACAGTGACTCATTAAGGTGGTTTTCCCCAGCTTGGTCATAAACATATCAAAAAACTTTGTTCAGTAGGCCTAGAGTCTTCTTCCATTGTGAAAGAGACAAATTCTCCCCCAAAGAAACCTCAACAGATCAGTTAAAAAGCAGTTAGAAATTCTTGTGGGCAGCTCCTGCTCAAGAGGGCATTGAATAATTTCAGGGACAATATTTTGGCTAAAGCATTGTGGGTCACTACCCTCTCTAGGCACAAGCACTAGGATAACATGGCAATTTCTGATTGTGAGCTCCAAGATACCAGTGATATCTATTCCAGCCTTGTCAAAAGGGGTGCGCACCAAGAACAATGGAACCAAGAGGCCTGATGCCATGTGTGTGGGGCCACCAGCAAGTACACAGAGTTTGTAGAGTGATTGGGCTGAGTATTCCCATGTTTGCAGGATACATAGATATACTTTGCAGTTGTTAGCTGGGAGAGGTCCATGAGCCACACTTACAAAAATGTCTCACCGGAGTCCAGGGACCTATCTGTGCCCTGTTGCTATGGGGAGTACATAGGCCCAGTCTTTGGCAGTCTCCAGGCACCTCCGAGACATCAGACTGGACATAAATGCCATCCATGAGGGAGAAATTCTGGTGTCAGTAACTAGGCTGGTCATGCAGAAAACAGACTGAGTTTGCCGTGACCACTAGAATGCCAGGGTTATGTACCAATTGAAAGCCCTAGGTCTGCCTCTGGTGATCATTTATCTGTTCTGAGAATCTGAATCATATTCTCCACTCAACCATTCATCCTGTAAAAAGAAGACAAGGACTTATTTATTATAAGACCATGGAATTAACTGCTGACCATGCATTAATTATTTATTTTATCAGGTCATATCCTATTAGATGACAAAATGCAATTCTATTCCACATATTTAACGTAACTGAAGGAAGCATTACTGTAAAAGTTTGACAGGGTCTCTCTTCCTTACTTCAGTTTTTGAGTAAGTCTTAAGGTAAAAATGACAGATACTAGTTTATATACTAGTTACAGTATCTTCAAGAAGTATATTTTCAAGGAATCCAGTTAGAGTGATTTCACTTTAGGGCCTATGTCCATGTGTTGTCCCCAAAGGACAGTGAGTTCGTGCCCGGTGCGCTTGTGCCAATAAACACATAGGGGTGAAGGATCCTACTTAATCTTTATTTCTGCGCAGAAAGTGGTGCTTGGCAATCGTTTACAAATCAAGCACCCCCACCTGAGTGGGCATTAGCCTTATATAGCCTCTTCTAGCCTTACACGCTATGCAGTTACTATAGGTTGCCCCTTTTGGTCCATGCGCACTTCACCCTAGCTACAGACCCCTCCCTAGTCAGTTTGAACTTGCCTTCGTGACAGTGTAATTTGCTGATGTGGCACCTGTTATTCAGCAAGCTCAGCCAGTAACCCCCCCTTTCCAACCCCTTAGGGACCTTGCTGATATGGCTTTCCCTGTAGCAAGGCCAGCAATTAAGCAACTAGGCAACAAGCGATTCTCCCCCAGCCTAAACAACCTACTCTATGCCCTTGGTTAGATAAAATACTTTTTCAAAACATACAGCTGTTCCCAAAGTATAAAAAAAACCTATAAAAGTTTCAGGGGTACTCATCAAATCCCCCCTTCGAGGCTATGACCCTATGGAATAGGACCGTAGTCCTCGACCATCTTTTTCATCTTCAGAAATCTCTTCACTCCCTCCCGATTCTTTTGGATCGGATTTGTAACTGATGGTTTTACAAGCATTGCGCGGTGAACGGGGGAAGAAATTGATCTCTTGAGTACCTCACACACTGTACTCCACAACAAATCATCAAGAATATACACATACTTGCCACAACTAATAGGAAAATTTGCTTAGGCCATGAAAAATTAGGAAGCCAAGAAGTAAGCCATGAGAAGTCAAACCCTTCCCCTTGCTTAATGTGGGACAGAACTTCTTTTAACTTCTGCACTTTTGACTCTATCAACTCGGAATTATCTGTCAAATTAAAACAACACATTCCCTCGAACTCTTCACATCTGTGGTTATGCCTCAGCAACGGGTAATCTATGGCTGCTCTATTTTGCAGAGTAGCTCCTCTTAGTTCTTTCATTTCAGTATTGAGGGCAGCTAGGGCCTGTGAAGTTGTATTTAGGCCCTTTACCAGGGCACAGGCCACCTTACTAAGCTGCCTCTCGGCGTCCACTACTAGGCCTGGCACCCCTACTATGGAAACTGCTAAGGACAATACCTCGGCCTCACTCAGGAGGTTTACGTCACTATCACAGGATTCATCTAGCACCTTCAAACCTCTCCGGTGACGCTTACTAGAGGTCGTAGGCATACCTGGAAGCCAGACAGTCAACTGGCCCAGAGCACAAGGGCCTCCTGTGGCATTGGCTGGGATATATGAATAGGCAGTCTTCCCACAAAGAAGGAACCACCCCCGGGGTAATACAACATGACCGTAGTTGCAAGATACATTAGTCACGTCTGAGCAATTGAAAATTTTCATTTCTTTGGTTAGGCTTTTACAAGTTTTGGTACAGTTCACAAAATTGGCACAGCTGGTGTTACCAGGGGAGGTGACTGTCAACAAATCTATTTCAAAGGTACTGGCGTTTCTTTCTGTGGTAATGGTTCCCCACATGGGGTAGTTAGTGTAATTGATTGGCCCTCCTATTCTCTCAGATGCGAACCAAGTCTGATTCCGGAGTGATTCTAACGGCACAACGTGAAAATAGCCTCAACCGATGTTCCTCCCGCCAATCAAAAATGAGTGACATTTAGTACATCCTTTGCCAAATAGTTGGTCCTCCGAGCGTTACGCCATTGTGCCCCTCCACAACTCCGTCAGGCAACCAGGAGACGGTCATACCTCCGACAAATAAGGTCGGTGGCGCCTGGCCCTCGCACCATCCACAGTTGTTGCCAGAGCCAAAGAGGTGGACCGGGCAAGGCAGTCAGCTAGGGTCCTATCTGGGTCGCAAGAAATTGTTGTCCCCAAAGGACAGTGAGTTCGTGTCTGGTGCGCTTGTGCCAATAAACACACAGGGGTGAAGGATCCAACTTAATCTTTATTTTTGCGCAGAAAGTGGTGCTTAGCAATCGTTCACAAAGCAAGCACCCCCACCCGAGTGGGCATTAGCCTTATATAGCCTTTTCTAGCCTTACACGCTATGCAGTTACTATAGGTTGCCCCTTTTGGTCCATGCGCACTTCACCCTAGCTACAGACCCCTCCCTAGTCAGTTTGAACTTGCCTTTGTGACAGTGTAATTTGCTGATGTGGCACCTGTTATTCAGCAAGCTCAGCCAGTAACCCCCCTTTCCAACCCTTTAGGGACCTTGCTGATATGGCTTTCCCTGTAGCAAGGCCAGCAATTAAGCAACTAGGCAACAAGCGATTCTCCCCCAGCCTAAACAACCTACTCTATGCCCTTGGTTAGATAAAATACTTTTTCAAAACATACAGCTGTTCCCAAAGTATAAAAAAAAACTATAAAACTTTCAGGGGTACTCATCACATGTGGTGCCTAATAGGTGGAATAGAACATTAGAGTGACTGTTGTGTTTGTCTTCTATAAGTGTTTGTTGCATTTTCTCAATATACAAACCATGAGTTATGCAGAGTAGGAAAAAAAAACAAAGCAAAGAACAAGAACAAAACAAACCAGCCATCAGACTGTCCTCCTGTTAGGGGCTGAGAAAATTCATGACCTGTAGGCTTTTTTTTTTTTCAGTTCTTGCTAATAAGTCTAACTGTGACCACAACTGTGAACCTCTTAATTGTGGATCTAATTATGTCTAATCAGCATCTTCGCAGACCATGTCCTTCCATGGTGCAAACTTGTCCAGCTTGGAGATATACTGTACCTGAACCCTCCCGCCAAGGATGCTGGCCAGTTTCTTAATGAAGAAAACATGAATATATTTTAGCGGTGGTTTAATACAATTGCAATTCTTTTATTTTCTGGCAGGTGCAGGATGATACCTGCTGTCTTTGATGCCTTCTGATTGGTACTTAGTTTTATACAAGCCTCTGCATTGTGTAGCCCTTACATGCATCAATTTCTTTTTCCAGATTGTACCTAGGGCCTGGAGAAGTGGATTCTTGGCTAGCTCCACACTACCATCACTGGCTTCCCAACTAATGTTCCATAGCCCAAATGAAAGTGACCATTTCTTTAGGGCTTTTTACCCATTAATCAAACCTCTACCGGAGTGACAGCCAGCTGGGCTCCCTACTGGAGAAGCATTCTGTTCCAACTACCTACTGATGCTGAAATCTTGCACTTGGATCTCGGACCCAACACAAAACACACCTTCCATTATTGAGAAAGAAAAGCCATTTTCCATATGCTTCTCTCACCATATGGCAGTCAGCCCTTTCTATGGAATCCTTATTGTTGATAATTTCTTAGCAAATACCAAGGACTAGAAATATCACAACACATTTTTCTCCCTCTCCTACACTGTCCTTACTCCCACTATTAACCTCCTCAGTTTATCAAATGAGGATGTTGGATGCTGTTGTTCCCCTGCTTTGCCTGTGTCAGGTTCAGGTGCTATGTCTCATGCGAGGAGCCAGAGGAAAAGCAAGGGCAACATTGGACCTCTGCTAAAGTGGAAGGGAGAACTGATGACTAACACCCAGGAAAAAGCCAACTTATTGAATGGGTACTTTGCATCAGTCTTTCACATGTGCCATTGGACACCACTGCCCATTATGGGACAGGGACGGCTGAGTGAGGGTGCTTCCTTGCCCTCCATCAATGCTGACCTTATAAAGGAACACCTTGAGAGGCTGGACATCTTCAAGTCAGCTGGCCCTGACAATTTACACCCCAGGGTACTCTAGGAGCTGGCCTACACCATAGCTCAGCCCCTGGCACAGATCTTCAAGAGCTCCTGGCACTTTGGTGAAGTGCCCGATGATTGGAAGAAGTCCAATGCGGTGCCAATGTTCAAGAAAGGGAGGAAAGTGGATCCAGCAAACTACAGGCCCATCAGCCTGCCCTCTATCTGAGGGAAGGCCTTAGAAAAGATTAGCAAAGAGGCCGTTCTTAATGGACTGGCTGATGGCAACACCCTGAGGGAAAGCCAGCACGGATTTGTTGCAGGTAGGTCGTGATTGACCAATCTCATTTCCTTTTACAACCAGGTGACCTATCACCTGGAGAAGAGGGAAGAGACTGATGTCATACATCTTGACTTTAAAAAGGCCTTCAATCTGATATCCCATGATCACCTTTGGCAAAACTTGCCAACTGCAACCTCGGGTCCACCATGCTCCGCTGGGTGGAGTATTGGCTCCGTGGTCAGACCCAGAGGGTGGAGGTTGACAGAAGTAAATCATCATGGTGCCCTGTGAGCAGTGGGGTCCCTCAAGGCTCGGTCCTTGGACCTATTGTGTTCAACCTCTTCATTAATGATGTGGACACTGGTGTCAGAAGTGGACTGACCAAGTTCGCCGATGATACCAAACTTTGGGGTAAAGCATCCACACTTGAGGACAGGGGGTAATCCAGGCTGACCTTGACTGATGCAGGAAATGGGTGGATGAGAACCTGATGCTGTTTAACACCGAAAAATGCAAGGCTCTCCACCTTGGGACAAAAAACCTGCAGCAGGTTTATAGGCTCGGTAGTGCTACGCTGACTAGCACCATGGACAAGAGGGACTTGGGGGTCAGGACAAGATGAACATCAGCCTTCAATGTGATGCCACAGCTAAGAAAGCAAGCAAAATGCTGGCTTACATCCATAGATGCTTCTCAAGTAAATCCCAGGACGTCATTCTCCAATTGTACTCAGCCTTGGTGAGGCTGCAGCTGGAGTACTGTGTCCAGTTTTGGGCTCCACAATTCAAAAAAGGATGTGGAGAAGCTTGAAAGAGTCTACAGGAGAGCCATGTGCATGATCAGAGGTCAGGAAAACAGACCTTTTGACAAGAGGCTGAGAGATATGGGACTCTTCAGCATGGAAAAGCACAGGCTCAGGGGCAATCTGAAGGCCACCTATAAGTTTATAAAGGATATTCACTAAGATCTGGGGGAACATTTGTTCACCAGAGCACCCCAAGGGATGACAAGGTCTAACAGTTATAAACTCCTGCAAAACCGTTTCAGGCTGGACATAAGGAATAACTTCTTTACTGTCCGAGCCCCCAAGGTCTGGAATAGCCTGCTGCCAGAGGTGGTTCAAGCACCTACTTTGAATGCCTTCAAGAGAAAATTGGATGTTTTTCTTGCTCGGATCCTATGACCCCAACTGACTTCCTGCCCCAGGGGCAAGGGGCTGGATTCGATGATCTTCCAAGGTCCCTTCCAGCTCTAATGTCTAATGTCTATGAAATCTATGAAATCGAGGTTGTGCCAGGCTTTACAGTCAATTTACAAAGAATTTGCATTATGGATTTGAACAGGATGAATTTAACTGGTGTAATTGTTCCTCGGGCAGAAGGTTGGAGTAGAGGACCTCTGAAAGTCCCTTCAGGCCACTCTTTTCTTTGATTCTCTAACTGACAGCCAGAGGAACAAAGAGATAAAGCAGGCTTTGAGGAAAGAAATCAGGAAGTTTCTCTGTCAGACAATTTAATATAAACCTGAACTTAGCCCTTAGTGAATGAAACTGGGACCATCAAAAAGGTCAACTCTAGCAGGCCTATAACTTCCTCTTTGCTTATTTAGAGTGTAGGAGAAACATATTTTAGTGTGAGTTTCAAAAGTGCTACTGTGATTTAGAAGGTACAGTTGAAAGTTAATGCAGACGGTGCTCTGAAGTCTTTTCTGGGGACACCCAGTGAGGCACTTTAGGTATTCTACCATAGAAAAAGTAAGTACCTAGACCAAAAAGGGGAAAACTAGGTGTGTAATTTGCTTCTTTGGCTCATTGGAGTTAGGCCCACTGAAGGATAATTAAAGGACGTTAAAGACTAAGCGGGGACTTCCTGGAGAATTCATGGTAAATGCTGAAGACGGGTGTTTCTCTGAACTCATAGTCTCTCTCAGAGGGTGGACACCTTCATGTGCTCCAGACTGAGAGGATGAAGTTCTCCTCTGAGTTTAGGAACCTGACATTACTGTGGTGATGGTATTGTCAAACACCTTTGGCATGATAGCTTGCTGCAAAAACACCTCCAAGATGGAATCCAAACATGGATCATAATCTCCAAAGCAAGGAGACACACAACTCCTATGGGCAGAGGAAACAAGGGATACATTTCAGATGGAAACACACACATAATCAACTGCTGTTCAACTGCCTTTATGGGGGAGAGGTAGAAGGGCAGGAGGTCTTCAGCCCTTTGGAAAATCCAAGAAGACTGATAATATTTTACTGGCAGAGATGTAAATGTATCTCCAGAGATCATTCTTCTCACCCAAAGCTTGCTTGTGCCTGGAGACACATACTATCCTTTATCACCTTGTAACAGAGAAGGAAGAAGGTGGCAATATATCAGTCATATGCTATGACTGTAAGGGAAGCCATAATTTATGGGCTGACACACTGCATTTAGAAAGAGAGCTGAGTGAGCACAGTGGTCATCAGGGGTGATGGTGTGGGCTTGGAAACAGTGATGTAGCAGATTATTTGTCTTGGGAACTTGGGACCTTGGCAGGACCATATACCTGGCTCTCAAGTAGTCTGCTGCTGTGGGACCAAGGGGCTGGGAACCCTTGTATCAGCATGGGCACTGCACCTGGCTTGTCTGCCTCAGACTGTGGGAGCCTGGAAATATATAGAAAACTTCCTTGGATATTGGAAAAGTGCCTTGGACCCAAGGCGTTTCAAACAAAATATATCAGAAGCAGTGAACCAACGTTTGGGGGCAGAGTGGTGTCTCATCAGAATGTTTCCCAATCAGCTTTACTTCTGGCTCCTAGGCAAGGGTTGGATACACTTATACAAATCCTCTGGTGACTCTGGTTAGACATTTTTCTGTGCTCCTGAGACTACCTGCCTGGAAGATGATTGCACCAGTTATTGATAAATACTCTTTCACAGCACAGAGGGTACCTACAGAAATCACCTTTAGACAGTAAGCTATCTCAGGTTTATTTCCAGAAGATGGATTTAAGTTGTCCCATGAAAGAAGATCTCCACATTCATAGATAGATAGGGAGAGAGGGAGAAAGAGAGAGCCAGAAACCTGCATATGCCTGCATAATATGTGGGTAGAGAGATAGAAAGAATGAACAAATGAATGAATGAACAAACTCTGGCTTTGGAAGAGGAGGATACCTCAACAGGGAGGAATCCACACAGAGGACCTCAGTAAGTTGTTGTCTTTACTGATACTCTGAGATTACAAAAGGGATGGGATTATTTCTGCCAGCAATAGTTGAGTCAGGGTATTTTAGCTTGAGCAGCAGGCTAGACAGATGACTTCATTAAGTCTCTTCCAGCCAAACTCTCTTATGATCTGCTCATCCTAAAGCTGATTTGAAAACTAACCATTCAAGGGCAGCATGTATTTTTCCCAGATTCTGGATGTCCATTGATTTTTCAGTAGTAAAAATAAAGGACTCTTCTACCTGTGACACTCTGGTGGGTTGTAGGACTAAATTTTCAGATAGATTAGTTGAACTTAATTAGTCCCTTATGAGGACACTTTAGATGGCAGACAAGCCAAAAGGAAAGTGGATTCATCCACGATAAACTAAAGCTGCTTCAGTTCAGACTACAGGAGTTGTGACTTAGCTTTAAAGCGACTGGGCTATTCCTTTTGCACTCAGCACTTTGGTGGATAAGGAACCTGTTGCTTTGGGCATCTCTGTGATGAGATCCCAAGAGGTAGCCCAAGCCAGTGATTACTCTCAGAAAGTGAAGGTGGAATGGTTTCCTCCCGGTACCTCCAATGGGATGACATAAGAACAAAGATGATTCACAGATGTCTGTGATGCATTAAGAAGAAATATAAAGGAGAATTGCTCCATTTCTAAGTGCTGGTCACTTGGATTAGAGAATATATGCGGGTTTTATAAAATCAAGGTAAATTCAATGGTGCGTTATGTAGGGGCAGCAGGAATAACTGAAATCATTCAAAATAGGACAGATGAAAAATAAAGGTGATTAATAAGTCTATAATGAATTAAGATGTCTAAAGGAGAATTGCTACACCATTGCTAAGTACTGGTTACATGGATTGGACAGTGTATGTGGAATATTAGAAAATCCAGCGCAACTCGATGGTGAAAGACAGAAGGGAAGCAGGAATAACTGAAGCTATGCAAAATAAGGCAGATGACACAGAGAGAGAGAAAGAGAACAAGGGAGAATGTGGGAGAAAAATGCTACTAGTATAGATTTCCAACATGTCTGTCTGTCTCTGTCTTTCTCTCCATCACAGAATCGTAGAAACTAGGGTTGGAAGGAACCTCAGGAAGTCACCTATTCCACCCACTGCTTAAAGCATGCCCATCCACAGCTACGTCATGCCAGCCATGATTTTCTTTCCTCTGGTCTTAGAAAACTCTTAGAAGGCAGATCCCACAACCTCTCTAGGTAACTTCTTCCTGTGCTTTACTACCCTCCTAGTAAAAAAGTTTCTCCTAGCATCTATCCTGGGCTTCCCTTCCTACAACTTGAATCTAGCTACGTGCCTACTTAATCTGAACTACTGTTCAAAGCTGTCCAGTAGGATTTTATTAGACCTGTCCATCAACATTTAGGGTCAAACCTCATTTTACTTTGAAAGCTCGGCCACTTATAACACTTGGTTGTGAGAACACTTTTCTGAAAAGTAGCAGATGCAGCATCAAATCCTCTCTGGGTGCGGAATATACACCCCACATTACCCTGCTCCCTGAGCAAGTTGCCCAGAGATTAAGCTTATTGGGCAAAGAGGGAGGGTCAAACACTTGGTAGTCATATTGTTTTCTGTGACTTACTACTTAGGACTTGCCTGGTATGATGTATGTACAGAGACATCCTGTTCCACTGCGGTGTCCATGTGGGTGTGGTGCAGCCTCCTGAGCATGTGCACTAGGGATATACAGGAAGAAATGGAGTTAGATGGATATTTATTGCAATTTGGGCACACTAAATTGAAAAAGGATTTGGCCTTTTAACCCACAACAGATGGGCTGCACTCCAGTTTGGCTTTCCTCCCCTCCAAACTGGACTTAGCCCAATCAAGCTAAAGCTACTTCAATGTTCATTTTCCTTGGTCATCGTCCTTTATGTGGGACGCATCCCTTTACATTGAGGGCCCCCATGCAGGGTAGTCCTGAGGTGGTGCAGAGCAGTGGTTACCACCAGAAATAAAGGGCAGAACATCAAGAGAAAAATGAAAGGCACAGAGAAATAACCAGAAAGTGATAGACATCCAATGGAAGGAGCTAACTTAAAACAGAGTAAAAGAGAAATTAGAGAAAACAGAAGCAGAGAGAGAGGGAGGGAGGGCAATTGGCTTCTTGCTTAACTCTGACCACTTAAGAAAGTTACTTTAACTGACATTTGTACAATTGTCTGTTTCCCATTTCTTTTTCTCAGAATAGAAATGATGTAAGCTGGCAGGATATGGGGCTAATAAAAGAGACTACATCAGGATCTAGCCTCAGGTGGTGCCGTTTCCCTTTTGTGAAATGGGGAGAGTTATTCCACACAGATCTCTCCTGTACCCAAAGCCAATGGTTCTGGTGCTCCTCGAATACCCCATGGGTGTAACTGCTTTTGTGTCACTAGGACAAATGATCCTCCCCTGGCCATGTGTTGCTTGGGAGGATGCTCAATGAGTAGAATGTGGCTGTTTTACCCTTTCTTTAACCCCTGCAGATAGCCAAGAGTAACTTGGTGGTGTGATTGCAGCCCAAGTCCATCTGGTGGAAATCAGAGGGAACCAACTGAGTAACATCAGGGAGGATCTGTCTCTAGGAGATTCAGTAGGTTTTTTAAGGTGGACAAATGTATGATGAATCTCACTGAGGACTTTTGTATCCGTCATTCCCTTTGCAGGAAGCCCACAACGTGGCGACAAAGAAAATGTCCAACCAAAGCTCTGTGTCTGAGTTCATCCTCCTCAGCTTTTCAGATGTTTGGGAGTTGCAATTTTTGCATTTTGTCATGTTCCTAGTTATTTACCTCAGTGCCCTGATGGGGAACCTTCTCATCATTGTGGCTGTAGTGCTTGATCACCACCTCCACAACCCTATGCACTTCTTCCTGATGAACCTGGCCATCCTGGACATTGGAACCATATGTGTCATCATCCCCAAAGCCATGGTCAACTCCCTGCTGAACATCAGAACTATCTCCTACGCTGGGTGTGCCACACAAGTTTTTTTCTTTCTTTTCTTAGCGGGAACAGATTTTGCTATTCTTACTATCATGGCCTATGACCGTTACATTGCCATCTGCAAGCCCTTGCACTATGAGATGATCATGAACATAAGAGCATGGGTCCAAATGGCATCCAGTGCCTGGGTAGCTGGTGTACTCAACTCTATCATGCACACTTGGAACTTGTTTTCATTCACTTTCTGTGGAGGCAATGTGGTAGACTCGTTCTTCTGTGAAGTCCCCCAGCTCCTCAAGCTCTCCTGCTCAGATATACATTTCAGGGAACTCTGTATAATCTTATTCACCTTTGGTTTATCTTTGTCCTGTTTCATTCTGATTGTTGCATCCTACGTTCTGATCTTCCGTGCAGTCCTGAGAATCCCCTCAGAGCAGGGCCTGCATAAAGCCTTCTCAACCTGCATCCCTCACCTCATTGTGGTCTTCTTGTTTGTATTTTCTGTCATGTTTGCCTATTTCAAACCTACCTCACACTCCCCATCCGGGCTAGATCTCATACTGGGTGTCATATACTCAGTAGTGCCCCCCCACAATGAATCCTATCATTTACAGCATGAGGAACAAGGAGATCCTTGCTGCTCTGAGGAAACTGGCTTACTCTGTTCTTTCCTGACTACCAGGTGCCCATCCTTCCCTCGTGAGCTTCCTGTCCTGTGCTTCTTGGGCCATCTCAGGTATGTAATTGACAACATAGTGTCTACAGAAATGAACTAGATTCATCAAACAGTTTCATTACCACTGGAAAATACAGGCCGACTTCTTTCTTCAGGGTTTTGAATCCAGAATGTGGCTAACAGTGTGAACTGCTTTGTAAAACTGATGTGTCTGAGGGAAAAATTAGACCTGAACATTTAGTGCTATATCCTTGTGGGGGAAGGGGGTGCGGGCAGAGGGGGAAGTGGTTCCATTAAGCTGGATGGAAACTGACCGATTGATGCTGTGGGAGGACCTCACTTGTGACTTCACATCTGCCTCCTTTTCCACTGGGGGAATCAGATCTCCCATTTTCAATCCTGAGATGGTAATATAAACCAGAGAGGGATCTAACCATGTATGTACTTGTCCCCCTACACTTTTCTGCTAGACTCTGAGATAAAGGTGACTTGACTTGGCAGGCATGCCAGGAGAGCAGATTTGATCTCAGAATGACTGGTGTGAATATGCTTTCCTGCCTTTCATGATTCTGCATTATTATTGGGTTTGAATCTTTCTGTGTCCCTGTAGGTTGCCCATTTATTATCCAAGTGCACATACATTAAATATGGTCTTCTTTCTGGTGTTGTCACACTTGAATAATACATGAGAAAGTGTTTCCTCAGCGTCAAGTCTAGCTGTGACTTTGAACATCAGTAGTCTTCTGACTTAGGTACTTATGCTTTATGTGACACATATCTAAGAGGCATGAAAAGTTCCATTAGCATACAGGGCTCAGGTGGGGCAGGTAGGGAGGAACTATGCAGGTCATGCTTCTACCTTCCCTAATAGACATAATACAAAGTGAATGGCTGTGAAAGTGCTGGCAAAGACTCCCTAGAGGGACACCAGTCTTCTTGACCCCTTCTCCCCACCCCCCCACCCCAATACATGATTGTATGTGGAGCTGTGCCTGTCCAGCTGCTATGGTTGGGCAATGCAGGGCTATTTCTGTCATGGTAAAAGGTTCCAGGAGTGGTCAGGGTTATTCTGGAGGACTCAATCCCTCCTCTGTGAGTGAAGCAGTCAGGGTTTATCCATAGTGAGAGCATGAAGCCCAGGGAAGCATGCCTCCTTGGTCTCCATGTTCTTACCACACTCCAAGTTAGGGAGCTCTTTTTCCAGGAGCGTGTGAGGCTGTGGAAGGGAGCCATGTTCACCACACCTCAAATTTTCCTGGATATGGTTGAGAAATGCACATGTGGGTCAAAGGCACAGCTCTCTGAGGGGAAGCATGTGTACCTGGCAGCCAGCCTCTGGACCTGTATGAGATCTCCTGGGTTCCTGGGAGCCATCAGCTTGATTCCTTGTGATCTTAGAGTGATACCCATTGTGGGCAGTCAAGCTCTGAATGGTTGATAACAGGGGTAGAAGGGCTGGGAGCTGTGCATTCTGGGGTGCTGTTTGATTGCTAATTGTGAATGTTATATCCATGGAGAAGACTAATAATACCTAGTTTGATCTGAGTCAAACACTTCAAAGATAACCCTTGCCCAAAGTGGTTCAAACTTAACTTCTGAGAATCTTGCCAGGGGCTGCGTCAAGCTTAAAGGGACAGTATCTTTTCTCTCAACACCTGTGTGACTGAAGTGCATCGGGGGGAACAGGGATGAGGGGCATGAAGTGCAGGGATGTGGTGGGTGGGTCCCTGAGAGGAACACCCCCATCACTCTGTGTTTCCTTCTTGGAGCTTGCCTGCATCTGCTGTGTTCAGGAGTGGGAAAGGCTGGGAATGGTGCATCTTGAGATGCTGGAAGACTTTAATTGGTCATTTTATGTCAATGGGTGCATCTACAGGTGCAATTAATGTGGCTGAATGAATTCTGGTGCAGAACTGGTGCAGTTCACACCAGAGTTTATTGCCCCTGGGCACCATGTTTGCAGGTTCAACTGGGAGTACAGCACATTGAGCTTGGGTGGAGTAGCCCCTGCTGGCAGGTGGATCTGGGGGCCAACTTGCCAGCCTGCAGCTGCTCCGCCCAGCTCAGTGTGCTTCAGAGGGGCTGTCTGGGGCATGAGGGTGCTTCAGTGCAGGGCTGACTGTCACTGAGACATCCTTGTGCCCTAGCCAACCCGTCCAGCTTCTACATGTGCACTGCATGGGAGTAAATAACTCCACTGTAGGATAGTACTTGTGTCTGGCAGTACTTTTCTGAGGTTCAGTTAATTAGTTTACACTGTCCTAAAAGCACCACATGTAGATGGTTGATGGTGACATTTTAGTGCAGAACTGATTAATCAACTCCATAGTAAATGTCTTGTGTAAATGCACCCAGTGAAATGCTCAGAAATCTACTTAAATGTATGCCATTTCAGTGGAGGAGTATCATTGATTGGTGTTATTTACCTACTTTTAAGAGGCCTAAAGGGCACTTAGTGCTAATTAATAAGTCTGAATATGAAATCATATATCTGGACTTTAAAAAAGCCTTTGATCTGGTGGCCCACAACCTCCTCATGGAAAATTTGGCCAGCTGTGGCCTTGGCTACACCACAGTCTGATGGCTGGGAAACTGGCTTCAAGGTCGGACCCAGAGAGTAGTGGTCAATGGTAGTGAATAATTATGGTGCGCCGTGACCAGTGGTGTCCCCCAAGGCTTTGTCCTTGGACCGGTTCTCTTTAACATCTTTATCAACGATGTGGACATTGGTGTCAGAAGCGCACTGGCTAAGTTCGCTGATGACACTAAACTTTGGGGCACAGCGTCCACACCTGAGGACAGGCTAGCGATCCAGGATGAATTGGATAAACTTAGTAAGTGGGCAGATACAAACCTGATGATGTTTAATAACGATATCTGTAAGGTATTACACCTCGGGAAATAAAAACCCACAGCATACTTATAGGCTCAGCAGTGAAACACTTGCTAGCACCACGGCTGAAAGAGACTTGGGGGTTATGATTGACCACAAGATGAACATGAACCACCAATGTGATGTTGCAGCTGGTAAAGCAAACCAAACTCTGGCTTGCATCCATAGATGCTTCTTAAGTAAATCTCAGGATGACATCCTCTCACAGTACTTGGCCTTGGTGAGGCCGCAGCTGGAGTACTGCATCCAATTCTGGGCTCTGCAATTCAAGAAGGATTTCGAGAAGCTTGAAAAAGTCCAGAGGAGAGCCACATGCATGATCAGAGGGCAAGAGAACAGGCCTTATGAAGAGAGGCTGAGAGCCATGGGACTCTTTAGCCTGGAAAAATGTAGACTCAGGGGGGACCTAGTGGTTGCCTGTAAGTACATTACGGGTGTGCCTCAGGATCTGGGAGAATGTCTGTTCACTAGAGCGCCCCAAGGAAAAACTAGGACCAATGGTCATAAACTCCTCAAGACCGTTTTAGGCTGGACATAAGAAAAAAAAATCTTTATTGTCCGAGCCCCAAAGATCAGAAATAGATTTCCTCCAGAAGTGGTGTAGGCACCTACTGTGGACTTATTCAAGAAACATTTGGACATTTATCTTGCTGGGATTCTTTGACCCTAACTGGCTTCCTGCCCCTGGGGTAGGGGCCTAGACTTGATGATTGTTGAGGTCCCTTCCAGCCCTGATGTCTATGAAATCAATTACAAATATATCTGTGACCCACGCATTCTCCCTAAAAGCCACACATCACAGTTCACATCCCCAGCTCAATGTTTGACTTCATAAGGACCCTCTGGCCTAGTAAAGAAGTTTGCTCTCTGATGAACAAGAAACAGAAAGACTCACATCCAGGAATTCCTGCTGTCGTAGTGCTCATGCACTTGCTGTCTAACACTTAGGTTTTATTTGGCAATGGCCCTAATCAGGTCCAGTTATTCCCACAGCCTATAAATGTATAGGACAACCTTCGTGCCCTGTGTTTGTCAGGTCTTATTCGATAAGTCTAACATACCTTGAGGCTGCTTCATGTAGAGGTTCAGAAGGAAACCATGGAGCTGAGGATGGCAACCCAAGTAAAAGACAACAAGAAATTGTTTTTTAGATATATTGGGAGTAAAAGGAAGGCCCAGGGAGGAATAGGACCACTGCTAAATGGGCAGAAACAATTGGTGACAGATAGGGGGGACAAGGCTGAACTCCTCAACGAGTTCTTTGCCTCAGTGTTCCTAAGTGAGGGGCATGACAAGTCTCTCACTGGGGTTGTAGAGAGGCAGCAGCAAGGCGCCAGACTTCCATACGTAGATCCTGAGGTGGTGCAAAGTCATTTGGAAGAACTGGATGCCTTTAAATCGGCAGGCCCGGATGGGCTCCATCCGAGGGTGCTGAAGACACTGGCCGACATCATTGCAGAGCCACTGGCAGGAATATTTGAACGCTCGTGGCGCACGGGCCAAGTCCCGGAGGACTGGAAAAGGGCTAACGTGGTCCCCATTTTCAAAAAGGGGAGGAAGGAGGACCCGGGCAACTATAGGCCAGTCAGTCTCACCTCCATCCATGGTAAAGTCTTTGAAAAAATTATCAAGGCTCACATTTGTGAGAGCCCGGCAGGGCAAATTACTCTGAGGGGAAACCAGCACGGGTTTGTGGCGGGCAGATCGTGCCTGACCAATCTAGTCTCTTTCTATGACCAGGTTACGAAACGCCTGGACACAGGAGGAGGGGTGGATGTCGTATACTTAGACTTCAGGAAGGCCTTCGATACGGTATCCCACCCCATACTGGTGAACAAGCTAAGAGGCTGTGATGTGGATGACTGCACAGTCCGGTGGGTGGCGAGTTGGCTAGAGGGTCGCACCCAAAAAGTCGTGGTGGATGGGTCGGTCTCGACCTGGAAGGGTGTGGGCAGTGGGGTCCCGCAGGGCTCGGTCCTTGGACCGATACTCTTTAATGTCTTCATCAGCGACTTGGACGAGGGAGTGAAATGTACTCTGTCCAAGTTTGCAGATGACAAAAAGCTATGGGGAGAAGTGGACACGCCGGAGGGCAGGGAACAGCTGCAGGCAGACCTGGACAGGTTGGACAAGTGGGCAGAAAACAACAGGATGCAGTTCAACAAGGAGAAATGCAAAGTGCTGCACCTAGGGAGGAAAAATGTCCAGCACACCTACAGCCTAGGGAATGACCTGCTGGGTGGCACAGAGGTGGAAAGGGATCTTGGAGTCCTGGTGGACTCCAAGATGAACATGAGCTGGCAGTGTGACAAAGCCATCAGAAAAGCCAATGGCACTTTATCGTGCATCAGCAGATGCATGACGAATAGGTCCAGGGAGGTGATACTTCCCCTCTATAGGGCGCTGGTCAGACCGCAGTTGGAGTACAATTCTGTTGGAGCAATTCTGGGCGCCACACTTCAAGAAGGATGCGGATAACCTGGAGAGGGTCCAGAGAAGGGCAACTCGTATGGTCAAGGGCCTGCAGACCAAGCCCTACGAGGAGAGACTAGAGAAACTGGACCTTTTCAGCCTCCGCAAGAGAAGGTTGAGAGGCGACCTTGTGGCTGCCTTTAAGTTCATCACGGGGGCACAGAAGGGAATTGGTGAGTACCAACCCCCAGGATCCATACTGCTCTGGGCTGGGTCCTCTGGAGTACTGGGTCCATTGCAGGACATGGATGGCAAGGATACTGACCATGTGGAGGGGAGTGTGGTGAGGCTGTGGTAGGAAGCTTCAGGCCACTGTTGTCTGAGCCCAGTTCTACTGCTGAGACCATGCAGTTCTTCTGCATTGCTGCAGTGGCAGGAGGGGGTGGAAGTCACCAGTGTGGCTCATGCCCCGGGTTGCTGTTTTGCCTGAGAGAGGCAACTGTTTCACCACAAGGGGTGTATCTGGGGGTGGAGAACAGTGGAGAGGGTTTCACCATGCCCCTCTTACATAGTGACCCAAAGGTCATTATGCTGGTGCCTGGAGAAGGAAAAGGTCACCTTGTAACACAGAAGGACAAAGATGGAAATATAACAGCCATATGCAGTGACAATGGGGAAGGCCATGTCTGCTGGACTGAAACATTGCAGATAGAAAAAGAGATCTGACCACAGTTTTTGTTAGGGTAGATGGTGTGGACTTGGAAATAGTGATGTAGCAGATGATCTGTTTTAGGAACATGGGACCTTGGCAGCACCATGTCTCTGGCTCTAAAGTAGTCTGCTGCTGTGGGGACAAAGGGCTTGGAACCCCTTGCTGGGCATTGCACTTGGTTTGTCTGTCTCAGAGCATGGAAACCTAGAAATACGTAGGAGCCCTGCTTTGGATATAGAAGAAGTGCTTCAACCCAAATGTTTCAAATAAAATATATCATAAGCAGCATATCAACTTTTGGGGGGCAGAATGCTGTCTCATCACAAAGTTTCCCAACCAACTCTACTCCTGGCTCCCAACCAGGTGTCTGAAACATGTATACTAATCCTCTGGTGCCTCTGTTTGTTCAGTGCTCCTGGGAATACCTGCCTGAAAGCTGATTGGACTAGACATTGATAAATAATCTTCCACAGCACAGAGGGTACCAACACAAACCATCTACAGACTATTTTAGGACATGGTCTCAGAATTATAGACATGGTCTTTAAAATGTCCCCTGAAGGCAGAGCACCATGTACATAGATTTATAAATAGAGTGAAAGAAAGAGAGAGACAGAGAGACAGAGATCCATATGCATACATGCCTGCATACATATTTGGGCAGAAAGATAGAAACAGAGAACAGATTCATGAATGAATGAACAAACTCTGGCTTTGGAAGAGGAAAGACATCCCAGAAGGGAGGAATCCACACAGAACAGCTCAGCAAGTTTGCTGCTGAATTTTAGCGTTACATCCCTTTTGTAATCCCATAGTAATTCCTTCTGGCAGGGCTAATTTATCAAGATATTATAGTTTCAGAAGCAAGCTAGACAGTTTATAGAATCATAGAAAATTAGTGTTGGAAGGTACCTCAGGAGGTCATCTCTTCCAACGCCCACTCAAAGCATTACTACCCCCAACTAGATCATTGCAGCCATGGGGCTTAAAAACATCCAAGGATGGAGATTCCATCATCTCTATAGGTAGCCTGTTCCAGTGCTTTACCACCCTCCTAGTGACAGAGTTTTTCCTAATATCCAACCAAAACTCCCTTGCTGTGAGACCATTGCTCCTTGTTTTGTCATCTGTCACCACTGAAAACAATCTAGCTCCATTGTTTTTGTAGCCACTCTTCAGGTAGTTAAAGGCTGCTATCAGATTCCCTCTCAATCTTCCCTTCTGCAAACTAAACAAGCCCAGTTCCTTCAGACTCTCCTCAGAAGTCATGCTCCAGACCAAAAACCATTTTCATTGCCCTCAGATGGACTCTTTCCAACTTGTTGGCATCCTTTCTATATTGGTGGGCCCAAAACTGGACACAGGACTCCAGATGTTGCTTCACCACTGCAGAATAGAGTGGAATAATTGCTCTCCTCAATCTCCTGCCAACAGTCCTCTAATGCAGCCCACTATTCTGTTAGTGTTTTTGGCAACAAGGGGACATTCTTGGCTCCTATTTAGCTTATTTTTCTCTGTAACCCTCAGTTCCTTTTCTGCAGAGCTACTGCTTAGCTAGTCAATCCCCAGGCTGTAGCGGTACATGAGATTTTTTCTGTCCTAAGTGCAGGACTTTGCACCTGTCCTTCTTGAACCTCATGAGATTTCTTTTGGTCCAATCCTCCAATTTGTCTAAGTAACACTGAAACCTTGTCCTACCCTCTAGTGAAACTACTACACCCCCCAGCTTGTTGTCATCGGTGAACCTGCTGAGGGCACAATCCATCCCCTCAACCAGATCGTTAATAAAGGTATTGAACAGAATCAGCCCCAGGACTGACTCATGGGGCACTCCACTTGATACTGGCTGCCAACTAGACAGTGAGCCATTGAATGGTATTGATCCATTAAGCCTGATGATCCAGCCAGCTTTCTGTCCACCTTACAGTCCATTCATCCAATCCATACTTCCTCAACTTGCTTGCCAGCATGCTGTAGGAGATAGTATCAAAAGCCTTGCTAAAGTCAAGGTATATTACATCTACTGCTTTCCCCAAATACACAAAGCCAGTTATTTCATCATAGAAGGCAGTCAGGTTGGTCAGGCATGACTTGCCCCTGGTGAAGCCATGCTGACTGTTCCTAATCACCTTCTCCTCCATCAAGCGCTTAGAAATAGATTCCTTGAGGACCTGCTGTATGATTTTTCTGGGGACTGGGGAGAGGCTGCCTGGTCTGTAGTTCCTTGGTTCTTCCTTCTTCACTTTCTTAAAGATGGGCACTATATTTGCCCTTTCTCAACCATCCAGGCCTCCCTTGATTGCCACAAGTTTTCAAAGATAATGGCCAGCAGCTCTGTATTCATATCAGCACACTCCCTCAGTACCCTCAGGTGCATCCCATCCTGCCCCATGGACTTGTACACATCTTTTCTAAATAGTCCCTAACCTGTTCTTTCACCACTGAGGGCTGCTTACCTTCTCCCCAAACTTTGTTGTCCAGTGCAGAAGTCTGGGAGCTGACTTTGCCTGTGAAGTTTGGTAATAAAGGCAGTGAGCACTTCATCCATTTTCTCCTCTGTCACTAGGTTGCCTCCCCCATTCAGTAAGGGACCCACACTTTCCCTGACCTTTCCCTCGCTATCAACATACTTGTAGAAACACTTCTTGTTACCCTACAGAGCCCTTGCTAGCTGCAACTGATTGCACATTGCCTTTCCTGACTTCATTCCCGCATGCCCAAATATATTCTTATACTCCTCCCTGGTTGTTTGTTCAAGCTTCCACTTCTTGTAATCTCCCTTTTTATGTTTAAGCTCCTGCATATTTCCCATTATTAATGCACATCAGAATAGTTTGTTCCTGCACTCTCAGTAAGGTTTCTTTAAAATACAGCCAGCTCTCCTGGACTCCTTTCCCCCTCAGACTGGCCTCACACAGGATCCTGGTGACCTCACTAGGTCCCTTCCAGTCCTACCTTCTTATGAAACTCTGATCTTAAGATTGATTTAAGAACCAATAATTCAAAGACAGTATGTATTCTTTCCAGGTTTTTGTTGTCTGCTGAATTTTTAGCAGTGACAATTGAGGGCTTGTCTACCTGTGACAGTCTGGAACATTTTGAATCTAGATTAACTTTTCAAGTGTTTTAGTTGAACTTCTTTAATCTCTTATGTGGATACTTTCCCTTTGGCTTGCCTCCCATCTCAAGTGGGTTGATCCAAAACTAAGGCTACTTCAGTTCAGACTACTGGAGTTCTGACTTGGCTTCAAAACAACTGGACTCATATTCTGGCACTTTACCACTTTGCTGGTTAAGAAACCTGTTGCTTTGAGGGTCTCTTCTCCGTGATCCTTTTATCTCTACCATTTTTTTTTTTATTTCTTAATTTGCCTTATTTGGCATGGCTTAATATATTCCTGAAGCCCTTCTGTCATTCAGCATCATATTGACCTGGACCCACAAACCCTGTAACCCAGCTTACCAGCACTTACAAACATTGTAGGAATTCTCTTGCATACTTCTAAACCTCATGGGTTTTCTGCATATATTGGGGGGGGAGGGGGGAGGGGGACTGTGACTAGCATACATTATCTAACTGACTATCTTTCTGTCTTTCTACCTATGACTGCATAGTGGAAAATAAGGGTTGGAAGGGACCTCAGCACGTCTCATCCCTGCTCAAAGCTGCACCATCTAGAACCTAGGTCATTCCAGCCAAGGATTTTTCTACCCTGGTCATAAAATCCTCTAAGAAAGGAGATTCTACAACCTCTCTGCATAGCCTGTTCCAGTGCTTTAAGACCCTCCTAGTAAAAAAAAGTTTTATCTAAAATATAACTTAAGCTCCCCTCGCAGCAACATTAATGTAGTAATCGATATACTTAATCTGAACTAATGAAGTTCAGTTCCCTTGCCCATTATCCCTTGATCTGGAATACATTTTTGAGGGCCCCCCATGCAAGGTAGTCCTGAGGCGGTGCAGGGTAGTGGATACCATCAGAAAAAAGGGCAGAACATTGAGAGAAAAATAAAAGGCATCAAAAAGTATACAGAAAGTGGTAGGCATCCGATGAAGGGACTTAACTTAGAACAGTGAAAAAGAGAAATTAAAGGAAACTTCAATGGGTGGGGAGAGAGAGGGGAAGAAAATGTGTTTCATTTTTCTCTATGACCACTTAAGAATGTTTATTTAACATAGATATATGCTGATGGCTAGAAAATGGTATTTTCATATATCAGTTTGTCCGTTTGCCAGTCTCTTTTCTCAGAATAGGAATGATATAGGGTGAAAAGGAAATGGTGTTGATAAAACAGACTGCATCACAGTCTGATCTAGGGTGCTTCACTTTACTTTTTGTGAAATGGGGAAACTGTTATTCCTTTCTCGCTGTACACTTCTCTCCTGTCCTTCAAAACCAATGGTACCGATGCTCCTTGAATCTCTATGAGTCTAAGTGCTTATGTGTCAAAGTGCTCAAATAATCCGCCCCTGGCCCTGTGTTATTTGGGGTGTGGGGAGGTGCTCACTAATCAGAATGTGTTTATTTTTCCCTTTTCTTACTTCCTGCAGGTAGCCACGAGTAACTTGGTGGGGTGATGGCACACCAAGTCCTCCTGATGGAAACCAGCAGAAGCTTAATGCAGCCAAAAGAATAACATGAGGGAAGACTGCCTGTAGGAGATTCAGTGGATTTTTTTCAGGTGGACAGTTTTATAAAGAATCTAACAGTGGGATTTTGTATCTGTCATTCCATCTACAGGCAGCCCACAATGGTGCAAGGAAGAAAATGTCCAACCAAAGCTCTGTGTCTGAGTTCATCCTCCTTAGATTGTCTGATGTTTGGGAGTTGCACATTTTGTGTTTTTTCATGTTCCTAGCCATTTACCTCACAGCCCTGATGGGGAACCTTCTCATTATCATTGCTGTAGTCCTTGACCAAAGTCTCCACAATCCCATGCACTTCTTCCTTCTGAACCTGTCCATCATGGTCACTGGAACCATTTCTGTCATCATCCCCAAAATCATGGTCAACTCTCTGCTGAACATCAGAACAATCTCTTATGCTGGGTGTACTGCTCAAGTTTTTTTCTTTAACTTCTTTGCGGGAGCAGATTTTTCCCTTCTCACTGTCATGGCGTATGACTGCTACATTGCCATCTGTAAGCCATTGCACTATGAGTTGGTCATGAACAGAAGAACATGTGTCCAGATGGCATCCAGTGCCTGGGTAGCAGGGATACTCAACTCTATCATGCACACCTGGAACATGTTTGCATTCACCTTCTGTGGAGGCAATGTGGTGGACTTGTTCTTCTGTGAAATCCCCAAGCTCCTCAAGCTCTCCTGCATGGACACATTTTTTAGGGAAGTCTGCCTGATACTATTCGCTGTCTGCTTATTGTTGTGCAGTTTTATTTTCATTGTTGTGTCCTACATTAAGATCTTCAGTGCAGTGCTGAGAATCCCCTCAGAGCAGGGCCGCCATAAAGCCTTCTCCGCCTGCATCCCTCATCTCACTGTTGTCTCCTTGCTTGTCTTTTCTGTCACTTTTGCATACTTCAAACCTACCTCCAACACCCCATCAGGGCTGGATCTCATAGTGGCTGTCATATATTCAGTAGTACCTCCCACAATGAATCCCATCATCTATAGCATGAGAAACAAAGAGATTCTTGCTGCTCTGAGGAAACTGGCTCACTGTCTGTTCTTCACTGACTTCCAGGTGCCCATCTTTCTCAAGTGAACTTGCTGTCCATCTGTGCATCCTGGGCAGTGTCAAGTATGTCTTTGAGAAATAGCAACAACACAAGTGAGTTAAATTCTTCTTAGGATGGTTTCATGACCAATGGAAACCAAAGCTCTGTCTTTTCTTCAGGCTTGTAATATAGAAGTGGCAACACTGCAAAAAAAACAGTGTGAACTGCCTTGTAAGACTGATATATGTGAGAGAAGGACTAAATCTAAACATTTAGAGCTAGATCCTCACCAAATGATCATGACTCCAATGAGTTGGATGGAAACTGACTGATTGATGCTGTGGGAGGATGTACTTAGTGACTTTAGTGGAACTGCCTCCATTTCCACCAGGGGAATCATGTCTCCCAATTTAAATATGACATGGATCTTACATATGTGTATTTGTCTCTCTTATACTACTTCTCCACTACTATCTAAGATGAAGTCTAGTTTAGACTTGGCAGATATGCACGGAGAACAGATTTTGATATCAAAACAGTGTGTGAACAGATGCTTCCCACCCTTTGAGGACTCTGCATGATTATGTGGTTTGAATCTTGCTGTTTCATTGTAAATTTCCCATTATCACACATGTGCAAGTGACATTACATATGGCATCCTTTGCTGTGTTTTCATGCTTAAACAATACAAGAGAAGATGTGTTTCCTGTCCTTGGCATCAAGCCTACCTGTGACTTTGTAAGTGAGGAATTTTCTCTTGGCTTGGTTACCGATGTTGTGTCTGACGTATATGCAAGAACATGGGTATTGCATTGATTTAGCTCTTGAAAGTTATTTGCAGTTGATCAGCGTCAGTACCTGGGGTTGGTAAAGGGCAGGGAGGGAAGAATCATGCAAACCACAAGGCAGCAGTGAGGAGGTCAAGAGAGTGTTTCCCTCTGCCTGCTTTCTGCATTGAAGCAGCATTATTACTTCTGTGGCTGCTGCTGAAGCAGTTCTGTGGTGTATACTGCTTCTCATTCCCATCCTTTAATACATAAGATAATGAGTGCAGGGCTGAGAAAGCACTAGCAAAGATCCCCTGGTGAGGTGGCAGTCTTGTCCCCTTCCCCACTGATATGCAATGGTGTGTGGTTCCCTGGTTAATGAAGCCTCTCCTGTGTTCAGCTCCAATAGTTGGACAGGGCAGGGCTATTCCTGCCATGGGAAAGTTTCCAGGGTGACTTGATTTTGGTACCAAAGACTGGTGCCCTGCTTGCCCTTACTGAGTCATGTTACTTTATATATCGTTTAACTTCCCCTATCTCTTTCCCCATCTGCCACACAGACATTTCAAACAGGGTAGACTTTTGAAAAATAACCTGTAGGCCAGATTTTTAAAGGCCCAGACTTCCAGAAAAGTTTTCATTCTGAGCTCCCATGGTTTGAAACGTTTAGCCAGGCAAGCTGCTTAAGACACCCAGCGTAAAGTGAGCACTCACTTATATCATAAAAATAGCATTCACCATTTGCAAAAGCCAATACATTCTGATATTAGAGGCATTTTTCCAGCTGATAGAAAGGTGCCTTCTAATTCATATGGTAACAGCCAACCCTCATCTGTCTGCACTTCAGCACTGTCACCTGCCTTGTTATTGGGTGTCTTCACATTGCCTCTCTCTAGATGTTAGGACCTCATTAGGGCCAATTGCAGTGCCTTGAAACGGAAGGGACAAAGTCAGTTTCCACGGCACCAAATATCTGGGACCAGTACCAGAAGTTGTCACTTTGCCCTAGTACTTGTAAATCGTATTACCTAGAGCACAGAGGTGGGACTGACACACAGTGCCTTGACCCAAGCATTAGCCATGGAACTATCAAATGCTCTCTTGAGTAGGGACCAGCAACATGTGTTTTAACTGATCAATGAACCGTCTTCATCTCCTGGCTTGTGAAACATGTGTGGGTACTTCTGAAAGTTCATTCTGACTAGTGGCCAGGCTGGCCACACAGAAACCAGATTGAGTTTGTTACCACCATTATGATGCCAGCTGTATCTGCCATTTCAAAGCCCTAGATCTACTGCTAGGAATCAGTAACCTGTCCCAAGAATATGAACTCCAATCTTGACTCGACCATTCATCTTGCAGAAAAGGGAGAAATAATTCTTTATAAAACCATGGAATTAATAAACATTAACCATATTGGGTGAGATCCCAATAGATGACTAAATGCAATTCTATTCCATCCTGTTAAAGTCCAAGAAAAAAACCCAAAACATTATATTAAAAGTATACTACGCCCTTTCCTTCCTTGCTTCAATGTCTGACAAAATCTTAAGACTAATATGAAAAAAAGGTTTACAAACTAACTTTCATATCTTCAGGATGTATATTTTTCAAGAATTCAATTATAATGATTACCTTTAAGGGTCTACGTCCATAAGGTGTCTATCTGGTCGACTAAAACATTGGAGAGCGTCTTGTTCTCATTATCAGCAAGTGTTAGTTACATTTTCTCTAGGTAGAAACCATGACTAATGCAAAAGGAAACAAACAGCCATCTCATAATCCTTCTATTGGGATTTGAGAAAATTCCTGTTACACAGGATTTATTATTCCATTTCTTTTTGCTAAGCTAAATGGTGAACACACCTGTGAACCTCTTAATTGTTGATTGACTTATGACTGATTAGCATCTTTCCAGACTCATGCCCTTCCTTGGGGCAATCTTGTGTTTCTTTCATAGTATCATAGTAGCTAGGGTCAGGAGGGACCTGAACAGATCATCTAGGCTGACCGCCTGCTACAGGCAGGAATGAATGGTGGGTTCGCAAGACCCCAGACAGGTGATCGTCCAAACACCTCTTGAATTTGCCCAAGGTAGGGGCGAGGACCGCTTCCCTGAGAAGTTGGTTCCAGATTTTGGTCACCCTAACTGTAAAAAATTGCCTTCTGATCTCTAACCTAAACCTATTCTCCATGAGCTTATTACCACTGTTCCTCGTCACCCCAGGTGGTACTGGGGAGAAAAGGGCTCTACCTGTTTGCTGTTGATCTCCCCTGATGAGTTTGTAGGCAGCCACCAGGTCCCCCCTCAGCCTCCTCTTGCTGAGGCTGAACAGGTTCAGGTCCCTCAGTCTCTCCTCGTAGGGCCTGTCCTACCGCCCTCTCACCAAGCGGGTGGCCCTCCTCTGAACTCTCTCCAGGCTGGACACATCCCTTTTGAAGTGCGGCACCCAGTACTGGACACAGTACTCCAACTGCGGCCTGACCAAAGTCACATAGAGGGGGAGTATCACCTCTCTGGACCGGCTTGAGATGCACCTTTGTATGCATGACAAGGTATGGCTGGCCTTGCTGGCTGCAGTCTGGCATTGGCGGCTCATGTTCATCTTCATAGAATTCGTAGATTTCATAGACATTAGGGCTGGAAGGGACCTCGGAAGATCATCGAGTCCAGCCCCCTGCCCAAAGGGCAGGAAGTCAGCTGGGGTCATAGGATCCCAGCAAGATGAGCATCCAGTTTGCTCTTGAAGGTGTTCAATGTAGGCACTTGAACCACCTCCGGTGGCAGGCTGTTCCAGACCTTGGGGGCTCGGACAGTAAGGAAATTCTTCCTTATGTCTAGCCTGAAACGGTCTTGTAGTAGTTTATGACCATTCGACCTAGTTGTCATCCCTTGGGGCACTCTGGTGAACAAACGTTCCCCCCGATACTGGTGGTCACCCCTGATAAACTTATAGGTGGCCATCAGATCACCCCTGAGCATGCGCTTTTCCAGGCTAAAGAGCCCCAGGGCTCTCAGCCTGTCATCGTAGGGTCTGCTTCCCTGACCTCTGATCATGCGCGTGGCTCTTCTCTGGACTCTCTCAAGCTTCTCCACATCCTTTTTGAATTGTGGAGCCCAAAACTGGATGCAGTACTCCAGCTGCGGCCACACTAAGGCCGAGTACAAGGGGAGAATGACGTCCCGGGATTTGCTTGAGAAGCATCTATGGATTTTGGTTGCTTTACTAGCCGCAGCATCGCACTGCAGGCTCATGTTCATCTTGTGGTCAATGATGACCCCCAAGTCTCTTTCTTGCATAGTGCTAGCCAACATAGCACTGCCGAGCCTATAAGGATGCTGCGGGTTTTTCTTCCCAAGGTGGAGAACCTTGCATTTATCGGCGTTGAACACCATCAGATTCTTGTCCGCCCACTTGCTGAGCCTGTCCAGGTCAGCCTGGATCACCTGCCTGTCTTCTGGTGTGGATGCTTTTCCCCAAAGTTTGGTGTCATCAGTGAACTTGGCCAGTCCACTTCTGACTCCAGTGTCCACATCATGGAGTCAATAGTGACTCCGAGATCCCTTTCTGCCTCTGTGCTTTCAAGAGGGGAACTCCCCAGGCTGTATGTATGCTGTGGATTCCTTCTCCCAAGAGATCTGTTTGAGATCTGTTTTACCTGAGCCCTTCTGCCCAGGATGCTGGTGAGTTCCTGAATGAACTTAACAGAAATATAATTCAGTGTCTGGTTAGTGGAATTGCAACTGTTTGCTTTTCTGGAAGGTTTAGAAGGTTCACTTGCTGTCTCGGATGCCTTCTTATTGTTACTTAGCATTATACAAGCCTCTGTACTGTGTCTCTCTCATGTACTGCAGTTTCTGCCACCATCTTGCAGCTAGGGCCTGGAGAAGTGGATTCTTAGGTAGCTGTACCCTACCTAATTGGCTTCCCAACTAATGTGCTTTGGCCTCAATGAAATTGATGATTTGTAATTTTTTTTAGGGATCTTCCCAGTTAATCAAGCCTCTCCTTTTGCAAAAGCCAGTTGGGCTTCCTACTTGAAAGCATTCTGTTAACCCTCTCCACATTGCCTTAGTTTCTTCTGATGCTGACATTCTATGCTTGCATCCTGGTAACAATTCAAAACCACCTTTCAGAACCAGGAAGGAAAAGATATTTTTGAATTACTCTTCCCACCTCATGGTGGTCAGCACTTCCAGTGGAACCTTTATATTCAATTATTTGGTATGAAATGCTGAGGGTTAGAAAGACCTCAACATATTTTTCCCCCCTGCCTGCAGTGGGGCACTGGTCTGAACTTGCAGTCCCCCTGGCATGGTGTATACCTCCATGTGCTCTGGATTTAGAGGATGGGTTTCTCATCTGAGGTTAGAAACCTGACATTACTGTGGTGTTGGAATTGTCAAAAACCTTTGGCATGATAGCCTTCTGCTTTAAGCACTCACCTAGGAAGTCCTGGAAAATAGCTGCAAGACCATAGCATCTGTCTCTCAGGAGAGTGCCCACATCACTTCAATCTAGATCAATATGTGGAATGGGGCATCCTTCACCCACACCACTGCCATCAAAGCCTTCAAGCAGAAGCACCTTGGGTTTGCAAGGTGCCTGTCTGCCAAGCTCAGCAGGCAGTCATTGAATCTCTGTGGGGAAACCAAGTTGGTAAGGGGCCCATCATGGGAAGTGAAACTGTGGAGGCTCGGCAGATCCAAACATGGATCATAATCCCTAAAGTGAGTACACACACAACCGCTCCAGGTAGAGGAAACAAGACATACATGGAAGATTCACACAATAAACTGTTGTGCGGCAGATGCTTGTATGGGGAAGAGGTAGAAGATCAGGAGGTCTTCAGGCCCCAGGGAAATCCTAGAAAACTAAAGATGGTTTGCTGTCAGACCATATCCACAGGGATCATTCTGCTGAATCAAAGTCTGCAGTTGCCTCAAGTTACACCCCTCTCTTTTGTCACCTTCTATCAGAGAAGCATGAAGGCACCAATATAACAGCCATATTCAGTAACTATAAGGAAGGCTTTGTCTTCCAGGGTGAAACAATCAGCAAGAAAAAGAGATCTGAGCACAGTGTTCTTTAGCAAGGATGGTGTGGGTTTGGAGATAGCAATGTAAGAGATGATGTGTCTTAGGATCTTGAAATTTTTGCAACACCATGTCCCTTGTTTTAAAGCAGTCTGGTGCTCTGTGGCCAAGGGGCTAAGAAGCCCTGTATGTGGCTTGTCTGTCTCAAAGAATGGAGGTCTAGAACTGAGTAGAAACCCTGCTTTATATATAGGAAAAGTGCCTTGGACCCAAAAGTGTTTCAAACAAAATACATGAGAAATGGTAAACCAGTTCTGGGGGGCACAATGCTGTTTCATTAGAATGTTTCCCAAACATATCTAGTCCTGGTTCCTTGCCAGGTGCCTGACATAGTTATCCAAGTCACCTGGCACCTCTGCTTAGGCTTTGTTGAGGACTCCTGGGAATGCCTGTTTGGAAGTGTATTGGGCTAGACACTGATAAATATTCTTCCACTGCACAGAGGTTACCTACACAAGTCATTTGCAAACTGAAAGCAATCTCAAAATATTTCCTGAAGGCAGATTGCCACATACGTAGACTGATAAATAGGGAGAGAATAGGAACTGATAAACAGGGCAGAGAGAAAGAGAGGGACAGAGAGAGAGAGACATCTTCAGGCATACGTATGTGGAGAGAGAGAGAGAGAGAGAGAGATTCCAAGAACTCTGGTGTTTGAAGTGGGAAGACATCTGAACAGGGAGGAATCCACACAGAGAATGACAGTAAATTTGCTTCTGGTTTTAGAGCTACTATGGGATTATAGAAGGCATGTAATCCCTTCTGCCTGGAACAGTTTAGTCAGGCTACCCTACTCTGAGGAATGGGCAATACTGATAGCCCCACTAGGCTCCTCACAGCCCTACATTCATATGACCTTGTGGTCCTAAGTCTGATGTAAGGACCAACCACTCAAGGACACAATGTATTCTTTCCAGATTTTTCTTGCCAGATGAATTTTAATTAGAGAAAATTAGGGCTTTTCTACCTGTGATGCTCTGGTAGGTTCCCAGTTTAGGTTAAGTTTTTAAGTGGTTTAGTTGAACTTCATTAACCCCTTGTGTGGACAATTTTCCTTTGACTTCCTCCTGTCTAATGTGTACTGAGCCAAAACAAATAAACACTACTTCAGTGCAGACTACAGGATTTCTAGCTTGGCTTTAAAGCAACTGGGCTAATCCTCTTGTATTTCACCACTTTGCTGGACAAGGAGCCTATTGCTCTGTGGGGCTGTGTGCAGAGAACCCATGAGATGGCCCAAGGCAGTGATTATTTTCAGAAAATGAAGGTTGAAAGATTGCATCAGGTAGAAAGGCATAACAATAACAAAGATCATTCACATATGTCTATACCAGATTTTAGAAGTATATAGGAGAATTGCTATACCATGTCTACATGGTGGTAAACTGGATTAGAGAATGTACATGGCATATTGGAAAATCCAGGTCAAAGTAATGGTAAAAGACAGAAGGGCAGCAGGAATAAAGGAAGCCATGCAAAATAAGGCAAATGAAAACAGGTAGAGAGAGGAAGGGAGATTTGGAGGGGGGGCTGCTAATAGTACAGATTATCCATCTGTCCGTCTCTGTTTTTCTCTTTATGATAGAATGATATAATATTAGGGTTGGAAGGGACCTCAGGCAGTCCTATAGTCCAATTGCTGCATAAAACAGGACCTTCCCAAACTAAATCGTTCCAGCCAAGGATTTATTTACCCTTGTCTTGAAAACCTCTCAGAAGGGAGTTCCCACTATGTATCTGGCTAGCCTGTTCCAGTGCTTTACAACCCTCCTAGTGGAAATGTTTTCCCTAACATGTAATAGGCCTGTGTGAAGCTGCTGCCGAATCTCTGAATCAGCCAGACCTATGCCCCCAGCCCAGCAATGGCCCATGCCCGCCCCAGCTCCCGGCTCTTTGGAAAAAAAAAAGACCTGGTGCTCACCGGGTGCTGTCGGGCAGGGGGGCGATCCCTGCTGCCCCCCACTGCATGGGGGGCTCTGCACAAACCGTCCAATCTCCCTTTTCTTCCCCAGCCCTGCCACAGGTGCCCTGCCCTGGCCAGCTCCGGCCCTTCAAGGAAAAAAAAAACCCAAGAAAAGCCCTGCGTTCACCATTCCTGCCAGTGGGGCAGGGTGTGGGGAGGTGATCCCCACTGCCTCGCACCTCTGCACAATCCCCCTGAAGCCCCAAGACTGCTGCAGGAGCTGTGAGTTCCAGGGGATTTCCCTGTTGTTGTTTTTTTTTTTTCTTAAAGGTCTGGAGCTGGCCTGGGCAGGGCAGCTGTAGGAAGCTGGGGAAAGTGTGGGGCCTCCCCATGCAGTATGGGGCAGTGGGAGTCAGCAGGGATTGCCCCCCTGCCTGGCAGCACCCAGTGGGCACCAAGGGTTTTCTCCCCTCCCCCAGCCCCTCCTGCCCTGCCCCTAGTACTTACAAGCTCAGAGTCAGATGCCGCTCCCTGCTGCAGCCACCAGAGACTGCCAGAATCATCAAAGCTCTCCAAATCTTTTCCGATTCAATTCGGACCTTTTAATTGGTCCCCTGATTTGATTCAGATTTGGAGATTTGGTCACTAAATTGGGCCGAATCTCCTCCGAATCAAATCACCACCTGAAGCTTCGCACAGCCCTAATATGTAACTTAAGCTTCCCTCACTGCAGCTTGAATCCATTGATTTAGCTACTTAATCTGAACTAATATTCAGAGCTGTTCAACTGGATCTCATTACACCCGTGTGCAGACATCCTGAGTGAAACCTCATTTCACTGTGAAAAATTGGGATGTTACTTATATTACCTGTTTGTTAGATCATTTTGCTACAAAGTGGCAGATACAGTATCAAACCCTCTCTGGGTGGTAGACTCTACACCCCACCTTTTCTTGCTCCCTGAGACTAAGCTCTTGGGCTAAGAGGGAGGGTCATACACTTTGTTGTCAAATTATTTCCTGTAACATACTTGTAAGGACTTGTCTGTTATTATGCATGTACATGGTAATCCTGTTTTGATGGGTGTGTTTTGGGGTTTGGTGCAGTATACTGAGCATACCCAGTTGTGACATACAGAAAGAAATGGAGTTAGGTGGCTAAGAACCACTTCAGCACATTATGTTGAAAAAAAAAACAACATTTGGCTCTTGTACTCACAACAGAGCAGCTTTACTGCAGTTTGGCTTCCCTCCCCTCCTAAGTGGACTGAGCCCAATCAAACTAAAGCTACTTCGAACTTCAGTTCCCTTGAACATCATCCCTTTAGGTGGAATTTTTTTTTTTTTCAGGGAGCCCATCCAAGGTAGTCTTGAGGTGGTGCAGGGCAGTGGTTACCATCAGAAATAAAGGGCAGAACATTGAGAGAAAAGGAAAAGGCACAGAGATGTAACCACAAAGTGGCAGACACCTGACACAGGGACCTAACACATAGAACAGTAGGAAAGAGAAAATAAAGGAAACTGAGAGAGAGAGAGGGAGAGAGAGGGACATTTGTTCCTTGTTTCCCTCTGACCACTTAAGAATGTTCATTTAACAGATATTTGTCTGTTTGCCAATCCTTTTCCCAGAAAAGGAATGATGTAGACCATTAGGAAATGGTGATAATAAAACAGACTAGATCAGGGTCTGGCCCCTGGCGCTGTGGTTAACCTTTTGTGACATGGGAAGAGTGTTATTCCTTTCTTACCATACAGATCTCTCCTGTCATCTAAAACCAATGGTCCCGAGGCTCCTTGAATCTCTCCTAGTGTAAATGCTTTTGTGTCACTGGGCACAAATGATCCACCCCTGTGCTGTGTTAATTGGTGGGACGCTCATGTTCAGAATGTGGTTATTTTACCCTTTTGTTATCTCCTGCAGTTAACCAAGAGTAACTCAATGGCATGATTACATACCATATATTTCTGGTCAAAAACCGGCAGGAGCTAAATTCAGCCCACTGAGTAGCGTCAGGGAGGGTTCAGTATTTAGGAGATTCAGTAGGTTGTTTTCAAGTGGGAAGTTATATGATTAATCTAACTCTGGGCTTTTATATCTATCAGTGCTTCTGCAGGTAGGCCACAATGGTGCAAGGAAGAAAATGTCCAACCAAAGCTCTGTGTCTGAGTTCATCTTCATGAAATTCTCTGATGTTTGGGAGTTGCAAATTTTGTATTTTATCATGTTCCTAGTGATTTACATCACAGCCCTGTCAGGGAACCTTTTCATCATCATGGCTGTACTTCAAGACTACCGTCTCCACAACCCTATGCACTTCTTCTTGATGGACCTGTCCAACCTGGATGTGGGAACCATTTGTGTCATCATCCCCAAAGCCATGGCCAACTCCCTTCTGGACAGCAGAACTATCTCCTCCACTGGGTGTGCCACCCAAGTTTTTTTCTTTCTCTTCTTGGCGGGAGCAGATTTTGTTCTTCTCACTGTCGTGGCGTATGACCGCTACATTGCCATCTGCAAGCCCTTGCACTATGAGATGGTCATGAGCAGGAAATCATGTGTCCAAATGGCATCCAGTGCGTGGATAGCAGGGATCCTCAACTCATGCACACTTGGAACTTGTTTGCAGTCAGCTTCTGTGGAAGCAATATGTTGGACTTGTTCTTCTGTGAAATCCCTCTGCTCCTGAAACTCTCCTGCTTAGACGCATATTTCAGGGATCTCTGTTTGATACTATTCACTATCTCTTTAATTTTGTGCTGTTTTATTTTCATTGTAGCATCCTACATTCAGATCTTCAGTGCAGTGCTGAGAATCCCTTCAGAGCAGAGCCAGCATAAAGCCTTTTCTACATGCCTCCCTCACCTTATTGTGGTGTCCCTCTTTATCTTTTCTGTCATGATTGCATAGTTCAAACCTACTTCCAAAACCCCATCTGGGCTGGATAGCATAGTGGGTATCATATATTCAGTAGTGCCTCCCACAGTGAATCCCCTCGTCTACAGCCTGAGGAACAAGGAGATCCTTGCTGCTCTGAGGAAACTGGCTTACTCTGTTGTTCCGTGACTACCAGTTGCCCAACTTTCCCTAGTAAACCTGCTGTTGCTCTGTGTTTTTTTGGGCAGCGTTGGGTATGTTTTTTTCTAATAGTCACCACACAAGTGAGTTAGGTTGCTCCTAGAACTGTTTCATGACCACCGGCAAACTAAAGCCACAACTTTTCTTCACGCTTGTAAATAGGAGTGGCACCACTGCAGCAAACAGTGTGAATTGCCTGTATAAGACTGATGTGCATGCAAGGAGAACTAGACCTCAACATACAGACCTAGATCCTAAGCAAATAAGCATGGGTCTATTGAGCTGGACTGAATCTGATTGATTGATGCTGTGGGAGGACCTACATTAGTAACTTCTGTGGAGCTGCCTCAATTTCTGGCAGGGGGTAGTCAGATGTACAATTTTCAATCGTTGGATGGCAAATTAAACCAGGCAAGGATCTAGTATTTGTTTCCCCTATTGTCTACTTTTGTGTAAACTGCAGCCCACTTTTATTTGGCAGATATGCCTGCTGAGTGGATTTTGATTGCAAAATGACTGGCTGTGATATGCTTTCCACCGTTATGTGTTTTTAGTCTTCTTTGTCATGTTAAGTTGCCCTTTATCATACATGTGCACATGGCATGAAGAATCCTCTTTTCATAGTGTTTTCATGCTGCAATGATACATGAGAAAGGGTTTTATATCATTGGCATCAAGCCTACCTGTGGCTGTGAATATCAGTAGTTTTCTTGTGGCTTGGATAATGATGCTGTGCATGACAAATAGCAAGAGGCATGGAAAGTTCCTTCAGCACATGGGGGCTGGTGAGGGTCAGTTAGGGAAAAATTCTGCAGGTGATGACAAAGGAGAAAGGGGGGCAGAGTCTTGACTCTGCCTTTTTTGGCATTCAAGCAGCATTGCTACTAGGGTGGCTGGTGCTGCGGCAGCCCTGTGGTGTATATTGCTTCTCATGTTGCTCCTCACCCAACAGATATAATACTGAATGCAGGGGGGTGCAGGGCATCCCCCACTAGGGGGTTGCTGTTCTTCTTCTCCCCTTCTACCTTGACACATGATTGTGTATGGTGTTATGGCTGTCCAGCTCCTATGTTTGGGCAGTGCAGGGCTATTGGCAAAGCCAAGCCTCGGCAAAGTTCCTGGGAGAGGGTAGGGTGATTCTGGTGCCCCCTTGAGGATAGCACCAGAGGCTGGTGCCCAGCTTTCCCCACCCCAGTTTTTCTACTTTATATACCAAATAGCTTCGTCAGTCTCTTTCCCCATCTGCCACACGGAGATTTGAGAATATGTAGACTTTGAAATGGACCAGAAGGCCAAATTTTTAAAGGTTCATATTTGTGGAAAAACCTCTATTCTGAGCTCCTGCTGTTTGAAAGGAGATTTAGATGCAAACATGCTGGGCATGCTTACTAAAAGAAGCTGCTTAAGACACCCCTGGCTAAAGTGAGCCTTCACGTATAACATGCAATAAGGGTGCCTACTAATTTATGTGGGAACAGCCTGCCCTCATCTGTCTTCATGTCAGTAAGATTCTTTGCCTTCTTACTGGGTCTCTTCACTTTGCCTGTGTTTCTAGATAGTAGCACCTCGTTAAGTCCTATTCCACTGCCTTGAAACTACGGGCACCTAGTCAGCTCCCAGGGGGCCAAATAGCATAGCATTGCCAGTGGCTGAGAGGGGTTAGGAGGATTAAGTGCTTACGACATGTGTCAGGCAGTCTTCTGATAGTCCATTGCACCTGCCATGTGCACCATAGAACACATGGAAGAAAACTCTGTTTACATGGAAAGATGCATGCTAGGATTCTTGTTTTTTACCATTGAAAAAGACAGCATTACTGCCTCTCCAAGGCTTCCTTAATATGTCCCTACCCTTTTCTACAGGTCAAGGTCAAATCTCTGCTCAAACCTGGTAGATCATTCACCTAGCAGTAACTTGACCCCAGAGGGACTTGACCTCCAAAAGTGTAGGTCATTTTCTCGTGTACAAGCATATTACACGTTTAAGTTTGTAGTACACCTGTCCCTTGAGTTACTATCTTACTAATGACTAAGCTGGGTTTGTTCTGCGTTTTTTGGGGGGGAGGGGGTTGTTTGTTTGTTTGTTTGTTTGTTTGTTTGTTTTGGTGAGTCCTGTGTAAGGTCAACTGTAGTTGGTCTAATTTAACATTAATTTTACTCATGTTTTAACCGACCACTGGGAAGTCTGTAAATACTTTCTGTATCCAGCCATTATGTGTCATGGACCAAACTCAACCAAGAAATTATTTAGACTAAGGCTTTCCAACTGGTGTCCTCAGCTGCTACCCAGCCAGCTCTCTCCACATCTCTCCAATTGCAACAGCAGTCAAAGTCTCTAGGCTCCCCTTCCCTACTCAGGCTTCTGCTGCTTGTGCCTCCACTCCTTAGGTGGGATCAAGCAGGAGATAGTAGGTACTCAGTTCAGTGATTGGTGGTGAAGATGGGGTCCCAGTGCAGTGATGGTAGGACATGAGTTCACAGCTCAGTGTGGGGGCTTGGGTTCCTTCTTGTGCTGTGCCTGGGAAGCTCATGGCTCACCCTACTGCAGCTCCATTTTTTCAGTCATCAGGGCATTTCATAGTTGTCAGGGGCTGGAAGGGGCCTTGCAGATCATTGGGTCCAGCCCCCTGCACTTGGGCAGGAAAGACTGCTGGGATCTGGCCAGTCATCACATAGAAAAGTTGGATTGCCCTGACAGAGTTGACAGTAAACTACAAGGCCACTTGAGTGTAATATATATATATATATTTTGCCATCTGCTCTGCAGCACGTTTTCAAATGAACTACATGTCATGCTGTTGCAGAGATTATTTAATAAATCCCAGCTGGACAAATAAAAATTAAAACCTATTCTCTGTGAGCTGATCAACTGAACATAATTTTGTAGGATTAAATCAGTGCAATATTTCTCTTCAAAACTAGCTGTGCTCCTAGAAGAACATTAACTGCGCTGACTTCCCATCTGTGGTGCAAGACATTTCGACCATAGCCCTTTGGGTGGGAAGTCAGTTCAACTGGACTGACTCCCTGTCCCCAGCCCAATCTTGTGCCGGGGATGGGAAGTCAGCCCAGCTGGACTGACTTTCCACCCCCAGCACTATGGTTGAAATGTTTCAACTTTTGAAATGTTTCAACTAGCCTCGTTTTGTTTTGGGCTGTTTTGAAGCCCTTTTTTTCATTTTGACCTCGAAACGAAACGGCCGGCGAAACGAAACAGCCAGCAAAATTTCACACAGCCCTAGTAGTCAGTTTCTAGGGTTGCAAATAGCATAAAATTGCCAGTGGCTGAGAGGAGTTAGAAGGAATAAGTATCCATGCCATGTTTCTGGCATTTTTTTGATAGCTACTAGCATCTGTCATGTTTGCCTTAGAGTACATCTAAGTTTTTGCAAATGGAAAGTTTGTGCAAGGGGAAAGCTCTTGGCCAGGAGTCTTGTGTTTTACCATCAAAAGGGGCAGCATGACTGTCCTCCATGCAGGCTTCCTAAACATGCCTCTACCTTGTTTGACAGCTCAAGTTCTAATGTCTGCCAGAGACCAATGGACCATCCAGACAGCAGTAACTTGACCCCAGAGGCGCTTGACCTCCCACAGGCAGTGCATTCTGGGTTTACTCCTCATTTTCACTGGTGCACAAGGAGATTATACCAGTGTAAGAGCTTAGTGTGCCTGTCCCTTAAGTTACTACCTTGCTAATGACTAAGTTTCATTTGGCCCATTTTGTTTGGTGCGTCCTGCAGGGTCATATGTAGTTGGTCTAATTTCACATCCATTTTATTCATGCTTTAATCAACACTGAGAAGTCTCTGAGTGAGGAGTGAGAACCTTTGCATCCCCTTCCCTCCTCAGGCTTTTGTTACTTGTGTCCAACTACTTGAGTGGGGCAGGTAGGAGAGGGTGGGTGCGGAGCTCACTGATAGGGGGTGGAGATGGGGTCACAGTATAGTGGTGGTAGTTGGGCATGAGTTCACAGTTTGGTGGAGGGTGGGGTAAATAGCTGTGCTGTGCCCAGAAGGCTCATGACTCCCCATTATTGTGACTCCACTTCTGCAGTCTGACTCCTTGTCACATAGAAATGTTGGACTGCCCTGACTTAGTTGATACCAGGATACAAGACCAGTTTTGTCCAGTGCATTTTTTTCATCCCTTCTGCAACATGTTTACCACTGAATTTTTTTCTTGTTTTTACAAAGCTTTTTTTTTTTTTTTTTTTTTTTTTGTAATAAATCCCAGTGGGACATATTAAAATGAAAACCTGTCCCCTGTTACATGATCAACTGAACATACTTTTAAAGGCCTAAATCAGTGCAACACTTTTCTCCACAAAGCTAAATTAGGTTAGAAGATCCTGTTATGCCAAGCTGTGCTCTTAGGAGCACATTTAAGTGCTTATGTAACATTTACAAATGGATCTAACATTTACAAGTTATAACATTTACAAAAGTTTATATCACTTTCCAGGCACTTCCAAATATCCAACCCTCTCTTTGAAGGGTCATGATGCCAGTCTCATATGAAGCATTCAACTAGGATGGTGGTGCAGGTTGTTTAAAGTTCTATTATAAATCTGGCATGTTAGGCAGTGATAGATAGACCAGTTTCAGTGAAGTTACAGGTTAAGGCTTAATGCCATATCTGACCTGGACAACTGTGAAGTGCCACTAGAGGGTCTGGTGACCAGGAGTATAGCCAGGACACAGGAATCTATTGAGAAGCCAGGGGTTAACGATGGCAAGAGCTTGGAGCCCAGGGAAGTGTGTCTCCTTGGCCTTCATATTTGCACCACACCCTGTTTTGGCAGCCATTTTTCCAGGAGTGTGAAAGGCTGGGGAGGCAAGTCATGCCACCACCATCCCCACCCTCCCCAATTCTCCTGTCTACTGGTGAGGAATGTAGATCTGGTTAAAAGACATAGACATTTGAGGTGAAGGCTGTGTGCCTGGCTCCCAGCTTAGCAGCCTGGATCAGAGCTCTGGCAGTCCTTGGAGCAGCATGATGCCATATGAAGTAGGGTGATAACCATGGCGGGCAGATGGCTTTGTTGTTTTGGGGTAATAACATCTCCTTGGGTAGTAGAGCTTTGGATTGTGGGAAGTTGTTCAGGGGAAGAGGGTGTTGGAGCTCTGCATCCTGGGGTGCTGGATGACTGCAGATTGCTCATTTTATCTCCAGGGAGCTGACTTTTATAATACCCTAGCTTGAGCTAGATAAAGCAGTTCAAAGATCACTCCTGACAGAAGTTGCACTTCTCTTCTGATGATTTTCTCAGCTACTCCTTTAAGCTTAAAAGGATTGTCTCTTCACGCTTAACATTTTGGTGGCTGAAGTATTTTAGGGGCCAGGGGTCAGAGGAATTTAGTGCACAGGGCTGGAGGTGGGTGGGTCACTGAGGAACTCCCCAGGCACTCTGTGATTCCTTTCTGTGGCTTGCCTGCTGCTGAAGAGTTCAGGAGGAGCAGGAGGGTAGGAAATGCTAGGAATGGTGCATCTTGGGATGCTGGAAGTCTCCAAATTGGTCCTTTATGTCAGTTAAATACTCAGCTCGCACTGAAAACTAGCTAGTTCAAAAAAATCAATGATAATCCTCCCTTGAAGCGGCATAACTTTAAAAAGCCTAAAAGGCATGTAGCACTAGTTAATGAGCCCAAATGTGCACTCTTTCACATTTTAAGTACAGTTCACAAGAACTATTTGAAACATGTAATCTCACTCTTGGTCTCCTAACAGCCAAGTCAGCATTGAACTGGATTTACCCTCAGGGTGGCTTCCTAGCGTGCCTAGTGTGAGCCTGAACCAGTATACCTATTTCTCTCAACTGCCAGAAAACACAACCATGTCACAGAGGTGTTCAGCAACATACTAGTGTGGATATATACTTAGCCTTTCTTAGTCGTTGTATCCGTGTTTCAGTTGCATGCATCAGACTTAGGTACTGCATTTTATTTGTCATAGTCACAGCAGACTGTTTTGCCTGGTTTTGGAACTGAGATGACTGGGCTGCACCATTTGCTTACCAATTATTCATTTCCTCCCATATGCAATATATTTTGCATTTCCCTCTTTAATGTTTCCCATAGTCACTTGGATCTAAGGGATAACCTCTTTTGGAAGGGACAACTAGGTTTTAGGATGATGTAATAATTAAGTAAGATGGATCTTCCTGGCTTTGTCATAAGGACGTGCTGGAAATTTCCTCAGTCGCTCTTACGCTGCCTTCTGTTGAGATATGGATAAATTGTCTCCCAAAGTAACCTCAATACATGTGAGCAAAACCAAATCTCCTCCACCTCCTGTATCTCCCAATGCTAAGTTCTTCCTGTGTCCAACAGGAGCTCAGGAGGTTAATACAGTATATTTGTCACATATATGTTGTCTCTGTACAAGCAGCACTTCTCATTTCACTTCCCCATGTTACCTTATGACCTCATATGAACCCTGACATTCAGTGAATAAGTTGATCTTTGATAAATAAGCAATAGCAGAATGCAGAGATGGGAAATCTTGTTGTAGTGTTGCTTCTTCACTCAGTGTGAAGCACTGAGGTTTTCTTTGGCAAAGACCCTGACCAGAACCATTTACTGCTTCAGCCTATTTACAGGACAATATACCAGGCCTTTATGCCCTTTGTTTACCAAGTCTTGTGTTATAAGTCTTCCATGCTTTGAGGCTACCTCATGTAGCGGTTCAAAAGGAAAGAACCCCATAAAGAATTTGGGAACCTCCTGGATGGCAAATAGCATATAGGGCAGAAGCACATCCCACTTTAAAAACTTCTCTGTAACAAATTTACTTAATATCCCTTTCAGTCTGTTTGAAGCTCTCCACCATATAAACCATCTGGAGGCTCTGACAGGGTGGATTTTCAGAAGTGCCCACATTTGTTTCAGGTGCCACAAGATGCTCTTTGATCAGTTAAAAACTCTTGTTCGTGGTGCCTCAAGTGGGTATTTAATAGTTCCATGGCCAGTGTTTCAGTCACAGCATTGTGTGTAACTCCAACCTCTGTGAGAGGTGGTGCAAAGGCTGAATCCTCTCTTTGCCTTTTTATAAATTTGGTAGCACAACCCACAAGTACTAGTACAAAGTGGTAACTATTGGTTTGGGCTCAAAGGTCCCAATGATATCTATTCCTACCTTCTCAAAAGGCTTCCCAACAAGGGCAATAGAACCAACAGGCCCAAGCCATGTGTGTGGGGCCACCAGTAGGCACTCAGGAAACAAGACACAGGAATCATTAATGTTCTGGTAAATGCTAAGGTAGAAGAGCCTGGCAAGTTCCCTTTCCTGAGTCCCCACCCACAGGATGTTGTGTGCTAACCTCAAAACTTGGTTCTGATGCTACTTTGGCCCAATTTGCTGGTTTCTCCAGACCCCAGTAATTCAGGTCCAAAAGATGCACATCAGTACTTCCCCTTGCAACTTAAAATGGAGATCCTGGGTAGCTTGGTGCGACGTTATTGTCATTTAATCTATTTAGGCTAGCTTGCCATAGAGTGGTACAAAGGCTGAATCATTTCTTTGTCTTTGTATGGATTTGGGCCTTGTTTCCTGTTACCTCACCTTGCCACAAGTGACTTGCCCTTGCAGCCTGGTTGTAGTGGAAGCTTTGTGGGCCCACCCAGCTTATAATGGTTCCCAACCAGTCCTTCTGTTGGGATCTGAGCAAATTCCAGATATGTAGGCTTTCTTATTTAAGTTCTTTATGCTAAACTACATTGTGCACACAGCTGTGGACCTCTTAATTGTTGACCTAGTTATGACAGATCAACATCTTCCCAGATCCATTTCCTTCTTTGGGGGAAACTTCTCCATCTTGGAGATCTGCTGTACCTGACAATTATGCTGGCCAGTTCTTTAATGAAGACAGAAGAAATATCACTTAGTGTCAGGTTAATAAAATTACAAATGTTTGCTTTCTTGGCATGTGCAGAATGATACCTGCTGTCCTTGATGCCTTCTGATTCCTACTTCACTTTATATAAGCCTCTGCACTATGCAGTAAAGGGTGTGCGGAGTACGCCATATTTGATTCAGATTCAGATTCCGATTCGGCCCGATTCAGGGGACAATGACTCAATTAGTTGATTTGGATCACTGTCCTGATTCGATTCGGCCAAATCTGAATCTGAAGATTCAATTCTGATTCAGAGAATCAGCAATTCGGCCTTAGACAAAGCTTTAAATGTGTTTTCTACATACCTTGAGGTATCAGGTGTGGCTCATGAACACTGAGATGGTGGGGCGGGTAGAGTGTCATGCAGGAGCGACCCCCCCCCCCCCATGTGCTTGGCAGTGGACCCAGAATTGGACCAGAAGTACCTTCCAGTCCACTTCTGGGTCTGCCACTGAGCGCTTGTGCCCCTTCCCTCCCTGTGCTGTCCTGGCTCAGCAATCGGCCATGGGGGGACCCCAGGTGCCCCCTGCCAGACACAGAAGGCACCAGTCGCCGAGCCAGGGGGTCCCCTGCCTGCTCTGCAGCAGACCCAGAAGTGGAATGTAAGTGCTTCTGGAGGGTTCTTATATCATTCAGAGAGATTAAAGGGTCTCTTGATTTGATTTGGATTCGAAGATTCAGATGCTCTATCAGGCCAAATCTCCGCTGAATCAAATCAGCAATCAAAGCTTCGCACAGCCTTACTGTGCAGCACTCGCATTCAGCAGTTTCTGTCTCCAACTTGTAGCTAGGGCCTGGGGAAATGGATTATTAGGTACTCCATACTATCATCACTGGCTTTCCTACTAACATGGTTTGGCCTGAATGAAACTGATGATTTTTTTAGGGTTAGTTTTTGATGATTTTCACTGGTTAGTTATGACTCCTGTTGCAAAAGCGAGCTTGACTCCCTAATGGACAGCATTCTGTCATCCCTCTCCACACTGTCTTTGTTTCTTCTGATGCTGGTATTCTTAGCTTGGATCCTGGAAACAATTTAAGTGTGCCCATCATAACTGAGAAGGAAAACCATTTTGAACTACTCCTTTTATATCATGGTACTCAGAACGCCCAATGGAACCCTTATAGTTGATTATTTGCTATGAAATCCAAGGAATAGAAAGACCTCAACACATTTTCTCTCCCTCCTCCCCTACATTTTCTGATTCATGGCTCTCTTGCTTCTCTGTGGCCAGTTAAGATATTACATCTTGTGTTGTGTCAGGCTTGATGGTAATTCTACAAAGAGTTCAGATTATGGATTTGAATAGGATGGTTTGGACAGGGACGATCCTGTTTCAGGCAGGGGGTTGGAGTAAAGGACCTCTGGAGGTCCCTTCCAGCCCATCTTCTCTCTGATTCTATGGCTGACAGTCTGAGGAAGACAGAGGTAAAGGTGGCACTGAGAAAAGGGATCAGGGAACTTGTCTCACAGACAGTTAAATGATAACCAAGCTTTGCCTTTAGTGAATGAATCTGGGATGATTGGAACTAATTAAGGGTGTCAAAAAAGGCAACTCAGACAGGCTAGTAACTCCCTCTGGCTAATTTAGAGGGTAGTATGAACATACTGAGTGGAAATTTCAAAAGTGTTCCTGTGATATAGAAGGATGACTTGTATTAGTAAATGTTTGACTAATAGTTTGACTTTCATTAGTAAATGTTTAGGATTGTGAATCCAAAAAAGCTGACAAAGCCGGTAGGGAAATACATAGCGCCTGAGTGAGGGATTAACAATAGAATGATGGGGGTTAGGAGGGGAACACAACTAGGTTACAGGAGATACAGCTAAGCCCGGGGGTAGGGGTGAACATACTGAGTGGAAATTTCAAAAGTGTTCCTGTGATATAGAAGGTACAGCTGAAAGTTAATGGAGATGCTGCTCTCAAGTAACTTAGGGAAACACTTTAGGCATCGTAACATGTAAAAGTCAGTAGCTGGCCCAAAAATGCAGAATCAAGGTGCATAGATTCATTGCTTTTGAGTTATTGCATTTAGGGCACTGAAGGATAATGAAGAAAGGTTAGAGGCTGAGGGCAAACTGACTGGACAATACAGGGGAGTTAAAGAGAGGCATTGATCTGAACGCACAGTCACTGTGCAAGGACTTCATGTACTCAGGATTCAGAGGATTGAGTTCTCCTCGGAGCTTAGGAACCTGATGTTACTGTGGCAGTGGTACTGTCAACCACTCATGGCATGATGACCTTCTACCTGAAGCACTTGCCCAGGCAGTGTGAGCAAACAGCCATAAGACTCTATTATCTGTCTCTCAGGAGTGCTCTCTTCACTGGGATCTAGAAAAATCTGTGGAATGGGACATCCTTTACCAATTGCACTCCATCAAAGCCTTCAAGTAGAAGCACCTTGTGTTCACAAGGGGCCTGGCTGCCAAGTGCAGCAGATAGCCATTGAAGACCCTAGGAAAACACAGTTACTAAGGTGCCCATCATGGGGAGTAGAACAGTAAAGCTTAAGAAGCTGCTTACAGCTCCTTGCCCCAAACAACCCTGCAAGATATAAACCAAACATGGACCATAATCCCCAAATTGTAGATATAATCTCTCTAGGCAGAGAAAGCTAGGCTTGCTTGGAAGATGCACACATCCACACAATCTGCTGTTGTGCAGCAGATTCTTGTATGGGGAAGAAGTAGAAAGGCTGGAGGTTATCAACACCTGGCAGAATCCTCAAAGGTTGAATATGTTTTATTGGCGGAAATATAAGTTGTCCGTGTCTCTAGGATCCTTCCGCTTCCCCAAAGCCTGCTGCTGCCTTGAGATACACAGACCTCTATTTTGTCATACACAAACATCTCTTTTGTCATCTTGTAAGATGAAGGTGGCAATATAACAGTCACGTGCAGTGACAATAAGGAGGCTATGTCTTCTGGGCTAAAACATAGCAACTAGAAAAAGAGAGCTAACCCCAGTGTTTGCTAGCTGGGATGGTAGCAAATGCTGTCTCATTAGAACATTTCCAAACCCACTGTACTCCTGGCTCTTAGCCAGGTGCCTGGTATAGTTATGTAGTTCCTCTGGTGCACCTGTTTGGGCATTGTTCAGGCCTCCTGGGAACTCCTGCCTGGAAGCCCATTGGACTAGACAGTGATACATACCCTTCCACAGCACAAAGGTTACATACACAAATAATTTGCAAACAGCAAGTGATCTCAGAATATTTCTAGCAGATGGACTTGAAAATGTCCCCTGAAGGCAGATCACCATGAACATAGATCAGTAAAGAGTGAGAGACAAAGAGAGAGAGGGGACATATAAGAACATACATAGCAGCATATAGACATACTACATAGACAGACAGACAGACAGACAGACAGACAGACAGATGCCAGGAACTCTGATGTTTGAAGAGGAAAGACATCTGATCAGGGAGGAACCTACACAAAGAAGCACAGTAAGTTTCCAGCTGGCTTTAGAACTAGTATGAACTTACTGAAGGGATGTAATCCCTTCTGGCTGGGATGATTTAGTTGGGGTATCCTATTTTTCAGAGTGGGCTAGACCAATGACCTTATGAGGTTCCTTTCAGTCTGACACTCTTATGTATGTATTCTTTGCAGATTTTTCTTGACATCTGTATTTTAAGTAGTGAAAAGTCTGTGCTTTTGTACCTGTGATGCTCTGGTGGGTTACAAGTCTAAATTAAGTTTTTAGGTGGTTTACTTGAGCTTCATTAATCCGTCATGTGGACAATATCCCTTTGGCTTGCCTCCTGTCTAAAGTGGATTGAACCAAACTAAAAAGAGATTACTCCAGTGCAGACTGCAGTTCTGACATAGCTTTAAAGCAACTGTGTTAATCTGCTGGCACTTCATCACCCTGCTGAATAAGGAATCTGTTGCTTTGAGAATCTCCATGCAGAGAACCCATTAGGTGGTCCAAGGCAGTGGTTACATTAAGAAACTGATGGTGGACAGTTATCTTCCCGGTTGCATCCAGTGGAAAGTCATAACAATAACAAAGATATTTCACAGATGTATATAATGGATTTAGAAGCATAGAGGAGAATTTCTACAGTGTTTCTAAATGGTGGTAACCTGAAATAGACAGTGTACATGGTTGTGGTGGCGAGGCACCCCCACAGGCTCCCGAAGCAGAGAAGACAGTCCCTGGGTGTCCCAAACCCCATAAACAGCCCCCCTGCAGGGGAAATTTACCTTTCACTGGGCAGCCGGAGCACGAACCATGGCTGCGGCCGCACGAGCCAGCATTACACTGACTGTTTAATCAGCTGTTCCCTGGGCAGGGAACAGCTGGACCAATCACGGTGGCCGTTTCAGCCACCACAGGAAGATTTAAAAACCCCGCCAGAACCCAGGGGGTAGAGGAGTTGGAGAGGGAGTGCACTGGCTTGCAACACACCTGACGCACTGAGGCTCCTGCACAGGAGAGGAGCAGCGCAGCCAGTGCAGCACCGGCAGGCAGAGCAGGGGAGGCATTTGAGCCCTCTGTAGGAGGCTGGGGAAAAGGAGGCAGCTCCACATCCCTCTCCTCCCCAGGAGTCTATTTCTTTTGAAGAAAATAAAAAGGAAAATAAGAGAGAGAGAGAAGCGGCGTAGGAACAAAGCACTCTACTTCGCGGTGCGGCAGTAGCCGCTGCATTACGCATCTATAACTAGCCAGCCTCGAGGGAGGGAAGGCTACTCATCAAGGCAGGAGGGGTGGATGGACAAATACCAACCAAGCCCACTCAGATGCGGGATTCCCCTTGAGGCAGGCTGTGGTCGAAACAGCAAGACCGAACCACCATTGTGCTGATGCCCATCTGGTTGGTGAGTGGACAGGGGGTAGGGGAGGTGGAGCCCCGTGGAACATCGTGCCTGAATCGTGAGTACTTCTGTTTCCTAGGGAAGCCCTCCCAGGAAGAAGGTCTCCATTGAACCCTCTCTCTTTATAGAATAACATCAAGTCATGGCAGGCCAGTGGAGGGGTGGGGCTATACACCCGGCAAGTAGTACAACACGCAAGGCCCCTTTCATCACAATGAAAGAACTTCCTGTGTTAGATTAATGTGTGTGAAAGAAGAACTAGAAATCAACATTTGACCTAGATCCTCAGAAAATAAGCATGAGTCCATTGAACTGGATGGAAGTTGACTGATTAATGCTGTGGCAGGACGTAACTTAGTGATTTCCGTAGAGCTTCCTCAGCTTCCAACACGGGGAATTTAATCTACCATTTTCAATAACAAAATGGCAATATAAACCAGGCAGGGATCTACCATATATGTATTTGTCTCTCCTATTATAGTCCACTTTTCTGTAAACTAAAGTCCATATTTGACTTGGCCAGTAGGCCTACCAAGTGGATTTTGATTTCAAAATGATATAAACATGACCTTCACCCTGTACTAACTCTGAATGATTATGTGTTTTCAATCCTGCTTTGTCATGTTAAGTTGCCCGTTACCATAAATGTGCACATGGCATGATGAAGTCTCTTCTTCATGGTGTTTTTATGCTGAGAGAATATGAGAGAAGTGAGCAGGAGCCAGGACTCTATCCCTTCTCTGGGTGTGCAGCAACCAGAGGTTACCAAACCAATTGCATGGAGCCCAGGAAAGCATGCCTTCTTAGTCTCCATGTTCTCACCACACCCTGCACTAGGCAACCAGTTTTCCAGGAGTGTGAGAAGCAGTGCTCCCACCACTCCCTAGCTCTCCTGGCTATGGGTGAGCCATGCGGATGTGGGTCAAGGCCATAGTCCTGTGAGGGGAGGGCTCTGTGCCTTGGTCCCAGTCTAGCAGCCTGGATCAGATCTCCTGGAGTCCTGTGAATCAATGACCCCAGGGAACCAGTGATGCCATGTGAGCTGACGTGATACCCAATGGGAGTAGCTGGGAGCATTGGCTTTAGGATAGTATGACCCCATTGGGCAGCAGAGGTTGGGGTGGCGGGAAGTAGTCCAGGGGTATTAGGCATGTAAGCTTTGCATACTGGGATGCTGAATGACTTCAAATTGCTTAAGTTATTTCCATGGAGAAGACTAACAATACCCAAGCCTGAGATGGTTCAAAGTTAACCCTTACCCAAAGTGGCACTTCCTCTCCAGTGATCTTCCTATCCACTGCTTCAAGTTTAAAGGGATACTGTCTTTCCCTTCAACAGATGGGTGCCTGAAATTTTGCAGAACAGGAGCTGAGGTGGAGAACAGGAGAACAGGAGCTGAGGTGGTAAGGACAGGCTGCTGGGGCTGGGAAACTCCATGAGCACTCTGTGCACACATAATTGCTCACTCCATGAGCTCACACCATGAGCACATTATGAAACTCCATGAGCACTTTGTGGTTCCCTCTTGTGGGGAAGGCTGGGAACAGTGCATCTCAGGATACTGGAGGACTCCAAATTGGTCCTTTTATCTCAGTCAAATGCTCAGAAGTTCACTGCAAACTAGATAGTTAACACCAATCTATGATTATCCTTCCCTGAAGTAAGATAACTTTAAGATGCCTGATGGGCATGTAGCACTAGTTAATGAGCCCAAATGTGCAATCTCTCAAATATTAAGCACTCGTAACAAGGACCAGTTGAAACATGTAATTTCACTCTTAGTCTCCTGACAACCAAGTCAGCATTGTGCTGCATTTGTCCTCAGGGTAGCTGCCTGAAGTGACTGTAGTGCAAGCCTGATCCAGTATAGATATTCCTCCCAACTACTGGTGAACATCAGAATATCACTGAGGTGTGCAGCAGCATACTAGTGTGGATATGTACTTGGCCTGTCCCAGTTTGCGCAATCATTTTCCTGGTCACAGCATTGTGTAGGCATCAGACTTAGATACTGCAATCCATTTGCCAAAGTCAAAACAGAACCAGATTGTTTTGTGTGGCCTGGGAAATAAAATGACTGGGCTGCACCATTTGCTCACCGATTCTTCAATTCCTCCCATATGCAACATGTTTTGCACTTCCTTCTTTACTGTGTCCCATAATCACTGGGATAAAAGAGACAACCTCTTTTGTTTGGGACAACCAGCTTTTAGGATGATCCAATGATTCATTATAGTGGTTCTCCCAGGCTGGTCAAAAACACATCCATTTTTTTTCATTAGGCTTTGTGCCTTTTTCTGTTGCAATATGGATACATTCCGCCTAAAGTAAACTCAGTAGTTCGGAGCTGAAACAAATTTCCTATCCCTCCTTTAACTCCCAGTGCTCAGTGCTTCCTGGGTCCACCAGGGTTTCAGAAGATTAGTACAGAATATCTGTGACCCCTGCCATCTCCTTAAAAACTGCACTTGACAATTCACATCCCCAACTCTCCTTACGACCTCAAATGGATCCTGCCATTTGGAAAGCAATTAGCTCTCTGATGAAAGAGGAACTCCACGATCCAGAGCCAGGAATTCTTATAGTAGTGCTGCTCCTGCACTTGCTGTTCTGCAATGAGGTTTTCTTTGGCATAGGCCCTGACCAGGTCCTGTTACTTGGACAGTCTATGAGTATATTCAACAATATTCTAGGCCTTCATGGCCTGTGTTTGCTAACTCTTGTGCTGTAAATCTAACACAGCTTGAGGTGGTTGCATATGGGAGTTAAAAAGAGAGATCTCTGTAGATAATTGGGAAATCTCCTAGACTGCAAATAGAAGATGGGGAGAATAATGTTCCACAGCCAGAGCTCCCCTGAAACAAATGTATTTAACTTCCCTATCAGTCTGTTTGAATCTTTCTGCCGGACCAGTTGTCTCCAGTTTCTGACATGGTGGACTTTCAGAAGTGACCACAACTCTTGTAGGACACAGGACATAGAGACAGTGTCTTGATCAAATAAAAATACTTCTGGGTAGCCCCTCCTCAACAGGGTATTTGACAGTTCCATGTCCACTGTTTGCACAAAGACACTGTGGGTCAATACCATCTCTGGGCACTAGGTAACATAATCCACAAGTACTAGGATAAAGTGGCAACTGGAGGTATGAGAAGGTATATCCCAACCTCCGCTAAAAGGGTGCCCTCCAAAGGCAATGGAACCAACAGGCCTGATGCCAGTTGTATGGGGGCGCACCAGCAGGCACTCACGAAACAAGGCACAATAATCTTTGGTGCTGCAGTAATCCTGAGCCAGAAGACCCTGGAGAGTACCCTTTTCTGAGTCCCCACCCACTGAATATTGTATGCCAGTTTCAAAACTTGGCTTTGATATCAATTTGGCACCAACTGCTGGTTTTTCCACATCCCAGTGATTCAAGCCCACAGGACCCACATCAGTACATCCTTTGCAACTCAAAAAGGAGATTGTGGGTTGCTTGGTGGTTATTGTCGTATGATTTACCCAGGCCAGCTAGCCATCGAGTGGTGCAAAGGATGATTTCCTCTTGTCACTGTACGCAGTTGGACCTTGTTTCCTGGGGCTCCACCTTGCCCACAGGTGAACTGCTCACACAACCTGGATCTGGTGAGAGCTTTGTGGGCCCACCCAGCTCATAATGGCCCCCAGCCCCTTTTCTTTGCCCTTTCTTTGTTTGTCCTCCTCCTGCATTGCTATCTCTCAAAATTCTAGGTGCTCCTATGGTAGCACCTAGGGTCCAAAGGGAATATCTTCCCCACTTTGCTGCTCCAGTGGCTCTCAATTTCTGTTCAGTCATGCTTTCAGGTATAGGAGTTTTGTCAGTGAGTCCCAAATCAGATCTTCCATCACCAGTTGCAGAGATGACTGGCCGTGGCCGAGAAATAACTCCCATACAGAAAGGGGCAATCCGGGTTCCAGTGACCAGGCTGGACAAGCAGAAAATAGATAGAGTTTGCTGCCACTGCTATGATGCCATTTGCATCAGCCATCTCAAACCCCTAGATCTGCCTCTGGTGATCAGCAATCTGTTCCAATTTGATCTGGATTGCATTCGCCACTCAACCACTCATCTTGCAAAAAGAGCAGAAGACTTATTTAGTTTACCATACAGCCATGGAATTAATTGCTGTGCATGCATTAAATATTAACTATGTTGGGTCATATCCTTTTAGATGTCAAAATGCAAATCTAGTCTAACCTGTTCTAGTCTCTGAAAAAAAACAAACATTATTCTAAAAGTTCAATAAGTTCTCCTCTGCCTCACTTCAGTTTCTGATAAAGTCTTAAGGCAAACATGATGGAGATTTATATACTAGTTATAGCATCTTCAGGAATTACATTTTTCAGGAATTCAACATGAGTGATTATATTTTATGGCCTAAATCCATCTGGTGTCTTATTGGTGGGCTACAACATTACTGAGCATCTCCTGTGGTTGTTTTCATCAAGTGTTAGTTGCATATTCTCTAGATACAAACCAGGACTAATGCAGATTACAAATAAAACAGTCATCACACAATCCTCCCCTTCAGATTTAAGAAAATTCCTGATCTGTAGGCTTCCTTATTGCAGTTCTTTCTACTAACCTACATTGTGAGCACAGCGGTGAACCTCTTAATTGTGGACCTAGATATGACTGATCAGCATCTTCTCTTCCCCATGTCCTTCTTTGGGCAAAACATCTTGCTTGAAGGTCTGCTGTACCTCATCCCTCCTGTCAAAGATGCTGGCCAGTTTCTTAATGGAGAAAACAGAAATACCATTTGGTGGCTGGCTAATACTATAACATTTTATTTTTTTTTCTGGCAGGTGTGGAATAATACCTGCTGACTCTGAGCTTTATACAATCCTCTGCACTGTGCTGCCTTCATGAATAGCAACTGCTTAGTCCAATTTGCAGTGTGGGATTAGCTTAATCCTACCGTCACTGGCTTCACAAATGATGTTCTTTGGCCCCAGTGAAATGGACCATTTCTTTATGCATTATGACAGGTTCCCTGTGAAAGCAGGGAACTTTTTGATGGCTTAAAGCTGAAGCCCAGAGGAAGATTTGAGAAATGAAAAACAAATGGTTGGAAGAGAAGGTGAAAGGAATCCAACAAATTGTTGAAATTCATGACATGCAGAGGTTCTTCAGTGCAACTAAGTCTGTGCACAGACCAGGCTCTTCCAGACTCACCCCACTTAGAGATGCAGAAGGCAGTACATGCTGTAAAGACAAAAAGTCCATCAAAAACCACTGGATGGAGCACTACCAAGAACTCTTGAACCAGAAAGTCTAAGTAACAGATGAGGCCACTGAACCCATCCCATACAGGAAACACTTGCTGGTCCACCAAACTCTGAAGAAGTACACCAGATTATAAGACAGATAAAGAACAGCAAAGCATCTGGCCCTAATGGCATACCACCTGAAGTGTTTGAAGTTGGAAGGGAAACTATGACCAAAATTGTTGGGGAAAGTAAGAAAGGAAAATCTTCTTTACAAGTTGAGTACTGAGGGTTTGGAACAGGCTCCCCCCAGAGGTGGTACAATCATCCACCCTGGCGATCTTCAACTAGTGTCTTGATGTCCATCTTGCCAGGTCATCTGATCCTAGTGGTCTTTTTTGCCCAAGTGCAGGGGGGCTGGACCCGATGATCGGTAAGGTCCCTTCAAGCCGCTAACAACTATGACACTATGAAACTATGACTAATGAGCTCCACACACACTATCTCAAAATTTGGAACAGGCAGTAGGATAAAACAGCTGGAAAACCATATCATCTGTCTGCCAGGAGAGCACCCTCATCACCAGGCTCTAGACCATGAACGACGCATACTGCCAGAGGCTGTGGGAGCATGGTGGCCACCCACAGGTGGCAGTGACAGCGTCAGCAGTGGGGGCATGGTGGCGGCAAGTGGGGAGCTCTTGCTGGCAGCTGTGGAGTTGTTGGTGAGGGTCGGGGGATGGTGCGCGTTGACCACCCACAGGCATCGCTGGTAGCATCAGCAGCAGCCAATCACAGGGGGTGTACTGCCAATCTCAGGGGGTGCATGTGCACCCGTGTGCACCCCCTACACATTGTCAATGGTCTAGACCCATCTGTGGAATGGGACATCCTTCACCAAAAGCACTGCCATCAAAGCCTTCAAGCAGAAGTACCTTGGTTTCGCAAGGGGCCTCTGGCTGCCAAGCTCAGTAGGCAGCCATTTCCTTAGCAGCAGGAAACTTGGCTGGTAAGAGGACCATAATGGGGGATGAACTGTGAAGACTCAGCAGCTGTGCACAGTTCATTAACCCTAACACCCCTGCAAGATGGCAACCAAACATGGATCATAATCCCCAAAGCGAGGAGACAAATAACCCCTCAAGGCAGAGGAACCAAAACATGCATGTACACACCAAAACAATCAACTGTTGTGCAGTAGATGCTTGTATGGGGAAGAGCTAGAAAGGCAGGAGGTCATCAGCACCTGGGAGAATACTAGAAGGCTAAAGACTTTGTACTGGCAGGGTGGAAAGCTAACTATCTCCAGAGATCATTCTACTGACCCAAAGGCAGCTGCTGCTGGTACCTGGAGATACACAACTCTCCTTTGTTAACTTGAAGTAGAGAAGGATGAAGGTTGCAATGTATGATCCATAAGCCATGATTATAAGGAAAGCCATGTCTTCTGGGTTGAAATAATTCAGATAGAAATTGAGAGGCAAGCACAGTGTTCATTCGGGTGAATGATGTGAACTTGGAGAAAGAGATAGAGAGGATAATCTCTCTTGGTAACTTGGGCAACACTATGTCCCTTGCTCTCAAATAACCTGCTGCTGTGTGGCCAAAGGGATGGGACCCCTTGTATTCAGGGCAGTGCACTGGGCTTGTCTGCCTCCCAGCATGAAGACCTCAAGTCATGTAGGAACCCTCCCTTGAACATAGAAAATGTGTTTTGGACCCAAAATGTTTCAAACAAAATGCATGAGAAATGATGAACCAAGATTTGGGGGCAGAATGGTGTCTCATCAGAATGTTTCTCAACCAACTCTACTCCTGGCTCCTAGCCAGGTGCCTGATGTATTTTTCCACTTAATCTAGGTGCTTCTGTCTGGGCATTAATCAGGGCTCCAGGGACTGCCTACCTGGAAGCCCATAGGACTAGACTTTGATAAATACTCCTCCACAGCACAGACGTTACCTAAACAAGTCATCTGCACCCAGTAAGTGATCTCAGAATATTTCAGAAGATTGATTTTAAAAAGTTCCCTAAATGCACATCACTATGTAGATAGATTGACAAAGAGGGCCAGAGAGACACGGAGAGAGACATAGAGAGGGAGATATAAACATATGGAGCTGCATGCATAGAGAGAGAGAGAGAGAGAGAGAGAGAGGGACAGGGAGAGGGAGAGGGAGAGATTCTAAGGGCTCTGGCTTTGGAGGAGGAAACGCATTTCAACATGGAGGAATCCACACAGAGAAGCACAGTAAGTTTACTACTGTTTTTTGAGAGATTTTTGGATTACATAAGGAATGTAAGACCTTTTTTGCTAGGATGCTTTAGTCAGGATACTCTAGTTTGAGGAGTGGGCTAGATGGATAACTTCACTAGGTGCCCTCCATTCTTTGGTATTTATGACCCTCCGATCCCATGACTGATTTGAAAACTAAGAATTCAAGGCCAATATGTTATCTTTCCAGACTTTTGTTGTCAGATGGATTTTCAGTAGTGAAAATTGAGGGCTTGTCTACCTGTGACAGTCTGGTGGGTTCCAAGTCTAAATTAAGTTTTCAAGTGCTTTAACTCAAATTCACTAATCCCTTATGTGGAAAATTCCCCCTTGGCTTGCCTCCTGTCTAATGTATATTGAACCAAAATAAACTATGGCTATGTCAGTTCAGATTGCAGGAGTTCTGGTTCAGCTTTCAAGCAACTGGGATGAATCTCTTGCACTTCACCACTTTGGAACCTGTGACTTTGGGGTGCTCTGGGGAGAGACCCCATGAGACGGTACAAGGCAAGCATTACTTAAAGAAATAGAGGGTGGGAAATTTGTCAAAGATGATTCACAGATGTCTATAATGTATTAACAAATCCAAAGAAGATTTGTAACATCATACCCAAGTGCTGGTAACCTGGGTTAGAGAATGTACATGAGGTATTGTAAAATCCAAGTCACTTCAATGGTGAAAGCAGGAAGGCAAAAGGAGTAACTGAAGCCATTCATTGTTTCTCATTCACCCTAGTTTGAATGGTGTCCATGTGAGTATGGTGCAGCCTACTGAGCCTGAGCGGTAGGGAAATACAGGGGGAAATGGAGTTATATGTGGGACTTAGGTAGTCCTGTAATTCCATTTCTCCCTGCATTTCTGTATTGCTCAGACTAAGTGGACACTTCAACAGAACAGGAGGATCCTGCACATGCATCATACCAGGCATGTCCTGACAAGTGAGAAACAGAAAAGAATATGACAAGCAGGTGTTTGACCCTCCCTCTTAGCCCCAGAGCTTAGTCTCTAGGCCACTTGCTCAGGGAGTAAGAGAACATGGGGTGTAGATTCCCCCACCCCAAGAAGATTTGATACTCCTTCTGACACTTTGCAGTAAAATTGTCTAACAACCAGTTGATATAAGTGCCATCAAAGTTTTTCAAAAGGAAATAAGATTTGTCCCTGAGGGCATGCCAAGACAAGCACCCATGCTCTTTGCAGTGCCTCAAAGGGTTTTGAGGTGCCACAAAACACATGTAGCAAAATGCAAGTGATGCTTTGGCACACAAGGTAAAAAGGATTTGCTTCTTTTACTCCAAACAGTGTTTTCATTGCAATTTAGCTTCTCTTGCTTACAAACTGGACTTGAACCCAATCAAACTAGGCTACTTGAAAGTTTAGTTGCTTTGCACATCATCCCTTTATGTGAAATACATTTTTGAGGGTGCACATGCAGGGTAGACCTGAGTTGGTTCAGGGCACTGGCTACCATCAGCTATAAAGGGCAGAACATTGAGAGAAAAAGGAAAGTAACAAGAAATTGATAGAAAACCAATCAAGGGAACTAACTTAGAACGGTGAAAAAGAGAAATGAAAGGAAACAGCAACAGAGGGAAAGATAATGAGCGAGGAAGGGAGGGAACTTTTTCTCTTATGTATCTCAGACTACTTTAAAAAGTTCATGTAACATATATATTTGTCTTTTTGACTATTTGGCTGTTCTTATCTCAGAATAGGGATGATTTAGGCCAGCAGGAAAAGGTGTCAAAAAGACAGACTAGATCAGGGTCTGACCCCAGTTGCTGCAGCATACAATCTGTGAAATGTGGCGACTGTTATTCCTTTCTCTTCATACAATACTCTCCTCAACTCCAAACACAATGGTCCTGGTGCTGCTTGAATCCCATTAGGTGAACACGCTCTTGTGTCATTGGGCCTAAATGATCCTCTGCTGGCAATGTGTTAATTGAGAGGAAGCTCACTGAAAAGAAAGTGACTGATTTATCCTTTCCTTAACTCCTGGAGTTAGCCAAAACTAACTTTGTGGGTGGCTATACCCCAAGTCCTCCTGGTGGAAATCAGCAGGAGCTTAATGCAGCCAAATGAGTAACAGCAGGGAAGATTCTCTCTCTAGGAAATTCATTAGTGGTTTTTTTCAGGTGGACAGTTATATGAATAACAGAACCCTGGGCTTCTATATCTCTTATTCTGTCTGCAGGCAGCCCACACTGCAGCAAAGAAGAAAATGTCCAACCAAAGCTCTGTATCTGAGTTCATCCTCCTGAAATTCTCTGATGCTCAGGAGATGCAGATTTTGTATTTTGTCATGTTCCTAGTGATTTATCTCACTGCCCTGATGGGGAACTTTCTTATCATCACAGCGGTAGTCCTTGATCGCAACCTCCACAACCCAATGCACTTCTTCCTCATGAACCTGTCCATCCTAGATATTGGAACAATTTGTGTCATCATCCCCAAAGCCATGGTCAACTCCCTGCTGAACATCAGGACAATCTCGTATGTTGGGTGTGCCACCCAAGTGTTTTTCTTTGTCTTCTTGGCGGGAGCAGATTTTGCCCTTCTCACCGTCATGGCGTATGATCGCTACGTTGCCATCTGCAAGCCCTTGCACTATGAGATGATCATGAACAGAAGAGCATGTGTCCAAATGGCATCCAGTGCCTGGGTAGCTGGTGTACTCAACTCTATCATGCACACTTGGAACTTGTTTTCTTTCACTTTCTGTGGAGGCAATGTGGTAGACTTCTTCTTCTGTGAAGTTCCCCAGCTCCTCAAGCTCTCCTGCTTGGACACATATATCAGGGAACTCTGTATGATATTATTCAGTTTCTGCTTAATTTTGTCCAGTTTTATTCTTATTGTTGCATCCTACATTCAGATCTTACGTGCAGTGCTGAGAATCCCCTCAGAGCATGGTCGGCATAAAGCCTTTTCCACCTGCATCCCTCACCTCATTGTGGTCTCCTTGTTTGTCTTTTCTGTCACATTTGCCTATCTCAAACCTAGCTCCCACATCCCATCAGTGCTGGATCTCATAGTTGGTGTCATATACTCAGTAGTGCCCTCCACAATGAATCCCATCATTTACAGCATGAGGAACAGGGAAATCCTTACTGGTCTGAGGAAACTGGCTCACTGTCTCTTCTTCACTGAACACCATCTGCCCATTCTTCACCGGTGAACTTGCTGTCACTCTGTGCTTTTGGGGTTTTACAAGAATGAACTACATGCTTCTTAGAACACTTTAATGACCACTGCAAACCAAGGCCAAGTCTCTTCTTCAGGGTTTTTAAAGCAAGACTGGTACCTTCATGGCTAAAAGTGCAAACTGCCCTTGTAAAACTGAAGTGCCTGAGGGAAGAAATTGACCTCAACAAATAGATCTAAATCTTCAGCAAATGTGTGACACTCCATTTAGCTGGATGGAAGCTGACTGACTGATGTTGTGGGAGGATGTAACATGTGACTTCAGTGGAGCTGCCTCCATGTCCAACAAGGGAAATCAATTATACCATTTTCAGCCATGACGTGGCAATATAAATCAAACAGAAATTTAACATATATGTATTTGTCTCCTCTATATTTTTTCCATTAGTCTGTAAGATAAAGCTTACATTTGACTTTACAGAAGTAAGTTTTCCATTATCGTATATGTGCACATTATATATGTTGTTCTTCCCAGTGTTTTCATGCTTAAAGAATACATAAGAAAGTGTGCTTCCTGTCCTCAGCATGGGACCTATCTCTGACCTTGAAGAACAGGAGTTTTGTTCTAGCTTGGATACTGATGCTGTGTGAGCCATATGTCAAGAGGCATCGAAAGTTCCTGCAGCACCCAGGGCTGGTGGGGGGCAGGTAGGGAGAAACTATGCAGGCCATGAGAGAGCAGAGAGGAGGGGAGCTGGAAGATAAACAAGGGTAACATTGGACCCCTGCTATAGCAAATGGGACAACTGACAACTGACACCCAGGAAAAAGCCAACTTACTTAATGGGTACTTTGCAATGGTTTTTCACCAGCCGAAAGGGACCGCCCTGCCTAACATGATGTGGGACAACCAGGGTGAGGGTGAATTTATACCCAGCATCGGTGTAGACCTTGTAAAGGAACACCTTGAGAGGCTGGACACCTTCAAGTCAGCTGGTCATGACAGATTGCACCCCAGAGTACTTAAAGAGCTGGCATGCATCATAGCTCAGGCACTGGCAAGGGTATTTGAGAACTCGTGGTGCTCAGGTGAAGTACCCAAACATTGGAAGAAGGCCAATGTGGTGCCTATCTTCAAGATATGGAGGAAAGTAGGTCTGGGGAACTACAGGCCAATCAGCTTGACCTCAATCCCTGGAAAGATTTCCTTCTATGTATGACCAGGTGACATATCACCTGGAAAAGGGAGAAGAGATTGATGTCATATTTCTGTACTTTAAAAAAGCCTTTGATCATGTGTCCCATGAGCTCCTCAGAAAAATTGGCCAGCTGTGGCCTCGGCTACATCACAGTCCAATGGCTGGGGAATTGGCTCTGAGTTTGGACTCAGAGAGTAGTAGTCAGTGGAACTGAATCATCATGGTGCTCCGTGACCAGTGGGGTTCCCTAAGGCTCTGTCCTTGGACCTGTACTCTTTAATATCATTATTAATGATGCGGGCATTGGTTTCAGAAGTGGACTAGCCAACTTCACCGATGACACCTAACTTTGGAGTAGAGTGTCCACACCCGAGGATAGGCTAGTGATCCAGGCTGATCTTGATAGGCTTAGAAAGTGGGTGGATAAAAACCTGATGACATTCAATATGGATAAATGCAAGATACTTAATCTCAGGGAAAAAAATCCTCATCACGCCTGTAGGCTCAGCAGTTCTCCAGTGCTGAAAGGGATTGGGGGTCACGTGCCACCAATGCAATGTCGCAGCTTGTTAAGTCAACAAAAATTGTCTTGCATCCATAGATGCTTGTCAAGCAAATCTCAGAATGTCATCCTCCTGCTGTACTTAGCCTTGGTGAGGGAGCAGCTGGAGCGCTGCTTCCAATTCTGGGCTCCACAATTCAACTAGGATGTGGAGAAGCTTGAGAGGGTCCATAGGAGAGCCATATGCATGATCAGAGGGCAAGAGGACAGGCCTTATGAAGAGAGGCTGAGAGCCATGGGACTTTTCAGCCTGGAAAAGCACAGGCTCAGGGGTAGCCTGTTAGCAGCCTATAAATATATAAGGGGTGTAATTCAGGATCTGGGGGAATGCCTGATCACCAGAGTGCCCCAAGAGATGACAAGGTCCAATGGTCACAAACTACTGTAAGACTGATTTAGGCTAGACACAAGGAAAAACTTCTTTGCTGTCCAAGCCCCCAAGGCCTGGAATAGACTCCCTCCAGAGGTGGTGCAAACACCTATTCTGGACTCTTTTAAGAAATGTTTGAATGCTTATCTTGCTGGGATCCTTTGACCCTAGCTGACTTCCTGCCCCTGGGGCAGGCAGCTGGACTCGATGGTCCTCTGAGGTCCCTTCCAGCCCTAATGTTTATGAAATCTATTAAATGTATGAGGGGAATAGTGTAGTAGGCCTCTGCCTACTTTCACATTTAAGCTCTGTGGTGTAAAAAGCTTCTCACTCCCCCTCCCCCAGGAGATGTCACGCTGAGAGTGGGGCTGTACAAGGACTGGCAAAGACTGCCTGGGGGGTTGAGGGGCACCAGTCTTCTTGTCCCTTGCTGCCTAGATATATGATGGCATGTGGATCTGTGCCTGTCCAGCTTGAATGGTTGGGCAGTGCAGGGTCATTCCTGCCATGGCAGTTTCTGGGGGTGAGCAGGGAGGTTCTGCTGTTCATCAAGGACAGTACCAAATGCTGCTTTCCCCATCTGAGTTATGCTACTTTATATATCAATACTTTATATATTCCTCAGTCTCATTCCTCATCTGTCCTATAGAGATTGGAGCCTAGGTAGACATTTGAAGAATTCTAAGGTGCACATCAGTATAAATACAGCTCAGAGGGAGGTCCAGAAAAGCCTCCATGCTGAGAGCCGGTTATTTGAAAGGAGGTTTGAACACCTAGATATTAGGCATGCTGACAATTAGGGTCTAGTTAAGACACCCCTTAGTAAAGTAAGCACTCACATATATCATACCAACAGCATTCACCATTTGCCAAAGCCAAAAGCTTCAGCACCTCAGCAAGGTTCCCTGGTTTCATACTGGGTGCCTTCACTTTGCTTCTAATTGTTAGCACTTCATTTAGCCTGAATGCAGTGAGGGGACCTAGTCAGTGTCTAAGGGACCAAGTAGCTGCCAGGTGCTAAGTGTTGTTAGAAGGATTAAGCACTCACACAGTGTATCAGGTAGTTTTCTGATAGCCCCTTGCACCTGCCATGTGTGCCTTACAATACATAGAATAAACTTTGTGAAGGGGAAAAAGCTGAAGGGCAGGAATTTGTATTCTACTATCAAAAAGGTCAAATTGAAAAGTGCAGCATGACTGTCCTCCATGCGGGCTTCCTAAACATGACTCAATCCTGTTTGACATGTCAAGAACAAATGTCTGCTAACGTCCAACAGACCATCCAGACAGCAGTAAATTGACCCCAGAGGGGTCTGACCTCCATCAGGATAGGGCAGTGCATTCTTGGTTAACTCCCCATTTTCACTGGTGGGTAATTGCATGACACCAATGTAATCATGTAGTGTGCATGTCCTTCAATTTATGATCTTAGTAATGATGAAGTTGGGTTTGTTCAGTTTTGTTTGGTGAGTTCAGCAAGGTCACCTGTAGTTGATCTAATTTCACATATATTTTATTCACATTTTAACCACCACTGAGAAGTCCATAAGTAGTTTATGTCTCCAGAATTTTAGGCTAAGTACAGACAGTCACAAAGCCTGAGGCTGAGATGGTATAGTCTTTGCAGGTTAGTCTAGACTGCATAGATTAAATTGAAACAGAAGTGAACAGACATTTACCTTAGATTCAAGAAATGCAGCCACATGCCTGCAGTGACTCTGGCTACAAGCCAGGGGACACTAAAGCATGGCTCTCTGGAATGCTGCCAGTATTGGCTATGTGTTCGCTTCCTCTTCCTGCTGCCCTTAAGGTCTCTGGGATTTGTAGTCCAAAATCAGAGCAGCAGGACTCTGCAGGTTGCTCATCACTTCTTCCTGCTTCCAGTTGCCTCTGGGATGTCAGCCAGCAGTAAGTTTGAACAGGGGAAGGGTGTTAGACCCTACAGTTAAAAAAAGGAAAAGGTGTTAAACCCCACTCCCTGGCCCCAGACCCCAGCCAGGGCTTGCCTGGGGGAGCAGTCCCCCCCCCCTCCCCATTGCAGACTGGGCTGTGTCCCCACCCAGGCTTGCCCCTGCTCACCCCCTTGTTCAAAGTTGGCTGCAAATCATGCTGGGATGCTGTGGGACTGTGATTTAACTTGAACCAGGAAGGGGTCTGAGATAGAAGTTTAATAAACTGGTTTGAACCAAATCATTTAAGTCTGATAGTACATTCAACCAGGTTTATCTTAAGCCAGTTTCAGCCATTTTGAAAGGGGTTTATATGCAATGAGCTTCTGTTATGTTACAGGTTTAAATTAGTTTCTGATCTCTTAAACTGGGTTATATGTAACTTCTTTTTCTAGCCCAAATATAATGGGACTAACTCACTCAAGACATGTAGTTCAGGTATCTGACTGGTGTCCTGGGCTGCTATCCAGTCATGTGTCTCCCCATTTCTGCAACTGCAAAGGCAGTTAGAGTCTCTGGGCTCCCATCCCTCTTCAGGCCTTTTCTGGTTGTGCCCAACTCCTAAGGTGTGGCAGGAAACAGAAGTTGGGTGCTCAGTTCAGTGACTGGGGGGGTGGAGATGGGATCGTAGTGTAGTGGTGTTGCTGGAATTTGAGTACAAAATTCAATGAGGAGGGTGGAGAGGGGGGTTAGTTCCTGGCTGTGCTGTGTCCTTGAGGCTCATGACTCCCCCCTAGTTCATACCCACTTTTGCAGTCTGAAGGGCATTTGGCCCCTCCTCACAGGAAAGTTGAACTGCCCTGATTTTGTTGACATCAGGCTACAAGACCAGTTAAGTTCAGTAAATGTTTTCCTCCCCTCCACAGAAACATTTAAATTGAATTTCATTTCTTGTTTTTGAAAATATTTTAAATGAATTTCAGTGGGACAAATTAAAATGAAAAGCTGTCCCCTGTTACCTGATCAACTCAACATAATGTTGAAGGGCTAAATTGATGCAACACTTGTCTCAACATGACTAAGAGAGGTTACAAGCCCCTGTTATACCTTGCTGTGCTCTTAGGAGAACAATTCACTCCTTATGTAACATTTACAAATGGCTTTAAACTTAAAAACTGTAACATTTACAAATGGTCCTAGCACTTTCCAGGCACTTTAAAAGATCTCAGCCCTCTCCTCTAAGGGCTATTAGGATAATTTCATATGCAACGTTCAGTTTGGGTGGTGTTAGATGTGAACTCAATATATGACCTCATGGCCCCTGTCCCTGGTGAGAAATTTGCTCTCTGGTGAATGAGAGACAGCAGGAATCAGAACCAGGAATTCTTGTTGTAATATTGCTTGTGCACTTGCTGTGCAGCCAAGAGGTTTCTTTAGCACAGGCCCTGACCAAGTCCAGTTACTCCCACAGCCTAAGAATGCATTAGACAACATTCTGGTCCTTCATGTCCTGTGTTTCCCAGGTCTGAAGATATAAGTCTAGCACACTTTGAGGCTACTCCATAGAGATGTTCAAAAGGAGAGAATCCCGCAGATAATTGGAGAACCTCCTGGATTGCAAACAGCAAATACAGCAGATTCACATTTAATTTCCAGGAATCTTATGTCACATATTTACTTAACGTCCCACCAGACCAGTCATATGCAGGTTTTGATAGGCTGGACTTTCAGAAGCGCCTACATCTGTTGCAGAAGCCAAGACATGAAGATTGTGCCTTGATCAGTTAAAAATTGTTCTGGATATTTAATAGTTCCATAGGCTATGTCTGGGTCAAGGCAGTGTGAATCACTACCACTTCTGGACACTGGGCAGCATAATCCACAAGTACTAGGATAAAGGGACAACTGCTGGTACTGAGCCCCAAGGTCCCATTGGTATTGTAGCAAAACCCCCAGTTTTTCTTTTTTAATATATATATATATATATATATATATATATATTTATATATACATATAGATGATAGATTGATAGATGCATATGATAGATATGCATTCCCTTCCCTTCCTCAATTATTTCTGGCTTTTCTTTCTCTTCCTTTCTATTCCCTATAGACAAGCATAAATGAGCTCAGACTTAGGATAAGCTTTAACATTTTTATTTTGGTAGCAAGTTTTTGGTTTTGGATATCTACTGTTTTATACCACATTATTATTAGGTTTGTATTGATTCTTTCTGTTGTATATTGTATTATTATCATTTTCATATTGATTTTTATTGTTTCATATGGATATTGTATTAAGTCTTTGTTTGTAAGTGAACCAAAGTCATGTCAAATTTCCATTTTGTATATCAAGTCTCCATCTTGTGTCCTCTGCCTGGGCATCCCCTGTGTCACAACTGTATGATTCATGTAATCCTCCCATGTAAATTGGATCCCGGATGAATGACAGTTTTGGGAATGATTAAAATACAATGGTAGCAGGCCTTTACTAAATGGCCTGTAATGACTGTGCCATTACCTGGCATTGATTCATCCGGAACCATGGACCTCACCCAGGAACATAGACAAGACCAGCATTTGAAAGACAAAAGACCCTGCAGAACCTGCAACTCTATCATTGTACCCCACCATTACAGACACCTGAAACTGCACATCCCTGCCTGAAGCACACATGCTCAGTATGCCAGGGGCTGACCCTTGCCTGGGCATGCCTCCTGTCACTAGGGTCACACAAGGTCTGCCCCTATAAAAACGGGCAGTGAAGACAGACTCAGTGGGACGCCCTGTCCATCTGGACCAGCACCATGCCACACCACCTATCCACCCAAGGCCCTGCTGGTGACCCCCCTCTGGACAACACCTACTGGACAAGGACCCTTTTCCAGCCTGGATAGGTAGCTATCACCCCAACCCCCTCTTCAACCAAGGACTTGGACTCTGCTTCTCTTCTCTACCTGGACTCTAACCCTTCCACTGAGTCTCTTTCTCCTGCTGCCATTGTGAGTGCTTGTATGTGTGTATGTGTGTGTGTGTGTGTGTGTGTGTGTGTGTGTGTGTGTGTGTGTGTGTGTGTGTGAACCAATAACTTCATGGGGCTGTGTAGTTTGTTGTCTGTGTAATAAAACTGTTATTTGGACCACTAAGTTGGGTTTTGCTTTACTATGGTTTGTCCCTGCTCCAATCTCTACTCCTCGCCCCTCTAACTTCTGTCTCATTTCTCCCTCTCCTGCTTCTGGCTCACTGCCACCTCCAAAACCTGTCCTGAGCTCCTCTCTGCCTGCAAACCCCCTGTTTCTTTGCCACTGTCTTATCTCCACTGTCTTTTCCTTTTCCCCTAAGCAACCAGGTTTCTGCCTCAGTTTCTTTCCTGCCTGTCTCCTCTTTGCCACCACTTATCTGCCCCCGCCCCCCCCCCCCCAATTTCTCAGCTGTCTGCCTCAGATTCCGGCCCTAGTCTACTTTAAGTAAACCCAAGCCTCAGTTCCTCAGCCAGCTTCTCTCTAGTCTACCTAGTCATCTATCTAGTCCTTCATTCCCAATCATTCTCATTCATCTGGGAACCAATTTACATGGGAGGGGTACAATGAATCATATTGTTGCAAAATGGGATGCCCAGGCAGAGGACAAGAGATGGAGGCTTGACATATAAAATGGAAACTTGACATGACTTTGGTTCACTTAAAAACACAAGCCTAAACCATACAATACAATGTTCATCGGACCCAGAGGGTAGTAATTGATGGAAGTCACTCATCATGGTGTCCTGTGAACAGTGGGGACCCCCAAGGCTCTGTCCTTGGACCCATACTGTTCAACATCTTCATTAACGATGTGGACACTGGAGTCAGAAGCGGACTGGCCAAGTTCGCCGATGACACCAAACTTTGGGGTAAAGCATCCACACCAGAAGACAGGCGGGTGATCCAGGCTGACCTGGACAGGCTCAGCAAGTGGGCGGATGAGAACCTGATGGTGTTCAACGCCGATAAATGCAAGGTTCTCCACCTTGGGAAGAAAAACCCGCAGCATCCTTATAGGCTTGGCAGTGCTATGTTGGCTAGCACTATGCAAAAAAGAGACTTGGGGGTCATCATTGACCACAAGATGAACATGAGCCTGCAGTGCGATGCTGTGGCTAGTAAAGCGACCAAAATGCTGGCTTGCATCCATAGATGCTTCTCAAGCAAATCCCAGGACGTCATTCTCCCTTTGTACTCGGCCTTAGTGAGGCCGCAGCTGGAGTACTGCGTCCAGTTTTGGGCTCCACAATTCAAAAAGGATGTGGAGAAGCTTGAGAGAGTCCAGAGAAGAGCCACATGCATGATCAGAGGTCAGGGAAGCAGACCCTATGATGACAGGCTGAGAGCCCTGGGGCTCTTTAGCCTGGAAAAGCACATGCTCAGGGGTGATCTGATGTCCACCTATAAGTTTATCAGGGGTGACCACCAGTATCTGGGGGAACGTTTGTTCACTAGAGCGCCCCAAGGGATGACAACTAGGTCGAATGGTCATAAACTACTACAAGACCGTTTCAGGCTAGACATAAGGAAGAATTTCTTTACTGTCCGACCCCCAAGGTCTGGAACAGCCTGCCGCTGGAGGTGGCTCAAGCGCCTACATTGAACACCTTCAAGAGCAAACTGGGTGCTCATCTTGCTGGGATACTATGACCCCAGCTGACTTCCTGCCCATGGGGCAGGGGGCTGGACTCGATGATCTTCCGAGGTCCCTTCCAGCCCTAATGTCTATGAAATATGTAACAATAAAAATCAATGCGAAAATGATAATAATACAATATACAACAGTAAAAAATAATACAAACCTAATAATTATACAGTATAAAACAATGAATATCCAAAACCAAGAACTTGCTACCAAAATAAAAATGTTTAAAGCTAATCCTAAGTCTGAGCTCGAAATAGAGAGGGAGGGAAAAAGTCAGAAATCATTGGGGAAAGGGAGGGAATGCATTTAAAAATAAATTAAAAAAAAAGAAAAACTGGAGGTTTTATTACAGAGGTTGGATCAAGCAACTTGCACCTTTTGTCTAGGAACATTCTGTGCTTTCTCCTTGTAAAGGAATCATTAAAATGTTCATGGAGTGTTTAATTTTATTTAAGTGTTTACCCTGGTCATGCCCACACAAGATAATTTGGAGATTCCCTCCTGTATTGAGCTGTCTAGTGAATGACAGTAATTGCTTGACTTGAAGAACAGAAGTGATCCTAGAGATTTTGTAGTTCTGGTCCTCCAACTGAGATAACTGGAAAAGGAATGGAAGAGGTGTTCAACTCCTCATCCAGGAGAGGCATACTTCTTCCCAGCTTTCCTCTTGACTGAATTCAACTTGTGTTTAGTAATCAATGGATACAATGAATAAACAGTACTAGAAAAGTTCTTCATTTGAGACGGGGTCCACACTAAAACCTAGGCCCCATTCTCTGATAGGACAATCTACCATTTTACTGAATCAGGCACTGTATGGCTTGTTTTTTTTTTTTTTCTCCTGACTCCACATCTCCCCCTCTCTTGGCTGCCCAGTGAGCCAGCTTAAAGATCATCTTAAAGTCAATGTAATCCTTAGCCTGGTGGTTAGAGAAGTTTGCTGGAAGGTAGTGTAGGCAGATTCAAGCTCCTTCTGGGTAAGCGGGGGGCTACATCTCAAATGTCCTGCTCCTAAGCAAATTGCATGACCCCTAGACTACTGGACTAAATCCTAGTAGAGTACTCCTCCTCCCCATCTAGCAGCCATTAGTTATGAATTTTCCATGACTATTGTTTCAGGAGTTGCCTGCATACATAGGCAATACTATTTTATCTTGCAGCTGCCCCGCCAGTGGCACCCTAATACACGTGCTCAGTGCGTGCTTGCATGTTTATGCTCCCAAAACTGAAGAGCTATGTCTAAGTGCCAAAAACTGCAGTTACACAGACTTGTATATGCCACTTAGGAGCATGAAGGGAAAGAGAGTTTAGCTTAAAGTGTCCATGATGGTTTAATTGTACTTAAACAAGAATAAACATTTACGGACAGGTAGCAAAAGTTCCCTAAACTGGTATAGCACCAGCAAGGTGGAAAGCACAGGTGGAGAAGGGACATTCTGCAGATGTTGGAGATGATGTAGCAGTAGGTCACCATGGTGAGCAGGAAGGAACAGAGTAGGACAACTCAGGAGAAGGTGAACAATATCATCTCCCTGGCTGAGGTGGTGTCATACATTCACCTTAACACTAAGCGTATGTAAAACAGGAGCAGATGCATGTGCAAGCAGTTCATCATCTGATAAGTGGCCTTGTGGTGGTATGGCATTGTTCCCTTTTAGGCAAGAGTTATTTCCTAACACATGCTAGCTTTAACGGGTCTCTACATTCCAATGATTTTAAACTGTTGCAAGTGATTTTAGCACCACCCAGAGGTGTCTGTACCTGAGAGATTTGGTACAGTATGGGTGCTACAATCACTCACAAAAGAACTGGTTGATCTTATTGGGGCTACAGAAGAGGAGATGAGTAGTAGAGGCTGTAAGTGGTAATATAGCGCAGACACCACTCCCCCAAGAAGTATGGCCATTTGGGCACAGACTTCACTGTTCATCGGTATGCCATACCTACGTGGAGAGCAGGTAACCGTCATGGCCAGCAGGGTGTGTTCAGTAGTGCTCAGGGATAAGGAAAAATAGAGCTCCTTCCCCAACCTCCAATGCCCTAAGCTCTAACAGCAAGTGCCAAAAGTGCCTCATCTCTTAGAGTCAAGTGAAAAGCAGTTAATTTTTGGAAATTTCAGGAGTATATTAAGACCATATTTTCCTGTGTATAAAGCATGTTTCCCCCCCAAACCAAAGTGTGATTTACAAATAAAATGTGTCTTGTATGCCAAAATCCATGTAATTAAAAGAATAATTAAAACACATAATAAAGTTTGACCAAATTTAAAGAAAAAAAATGAAAGGAAAAAAATGGTTCTATAATTCTAACAAGGTATGAAGGAATGGTGGGACTCATACACACATGCATCATCTTACACATTAGATATCAGCTATCCAACTGGTGGTCTCAGGGGTTAAATTGCAGCCTTGCATAAGATAAGCCACATCTCAGGCTGGCCTGCCTGTATGGACTTCCGCATTGGCCACATCTCAGGCTGTATGCAGTATGGACTTCCGCATTGGCCTTCTACAAGCAAATGTTACCTGAAGCAGATGATTCCCTCAACATCTACATTGATTATATCCACATGGAATGGTTTCCTTCTTTCTCTCACATGTAGACAAACACATACACTAAAACTGCCATGTGTAAGACTGCGCATTTTGTTTAATTTTTTGTGTTTGTTTTTCTCCCCTCAAGCCAGAACCATCGGGGCTTTACATAGCCTAGTCTACCATTTTTGGTGACATATTTCAATGAATTTTTTTCAGTGACGGCCACTGAAAAAGGAAGTTAGGGCCATCAGCATTTCTGAACTGAGGAAGGAGGAATCTCTCAATTCTAGAGTTTTCATTTATTATTTGAAGTTGGCTACATCATTTTGAACTGATTGTCTAACAAACCAGGGGAACATAGCTCTCAGAATGGTCCCCAACAATATATTCACTATTATATTTTACGTGAAATGGTACCATTAGATCATCTTGGCCACTAAATATCATCCGGCTACTCCTACACTGAGACCTTTGACTTCTGTTTGCTGATAACAAGTCTTCCAGATAGGTATCTAGTATTGAAATGAATACTTTTAGAGCCAGAGAATTGACTTCATCCCTTGATAATTTTCTCCAATATTTAGCCAGAAACACTTTTAGCCACAATCACTTTAAATATGCAAATAAATAAAGCTGATTTGAATGTGTCTAGATTTCAATCCTAGGCATTGGCTTTTGTCATGGTTAAAGGTTAGTTGGTCCTTCTATCTTACCCTGGAAAGACTATAAAATGGGGAACAAATCAGAGAAATGATAGGGCCACATGACTACCAGGGGAGCACATGTGGCCTGGGATAAGCTCTGTAACCAGTTCAAGATCACTTTGGAATGGAGAATGATGGGATTTGGATGGTCCTTCTCAGGTCTCATCCATGCACTGCCTGATGTTCTCGACAAGCCTTTCTTCCAGGGTCCAATGTGGCAGTAACCATGATCAGAGCACCTCTTGTGTGTGTCCTGTTGGAGGAGAGCTGGCACTAAGGGCTGGACTATGAGTATTATCAGCTCATCTGCGACATCAGCCTCAACAGCGAAGTTGTAAGAGCATACAAACACCCACATGCCTTCTGGTAGCTCTGCACAGCTCCGGCTGGAACGGCACCACTCTAATATTACAGCTCTTTTACAATTTTCTCAGTGCATCCTGTGAGGTAGCAGATGTTAGAAGGGCTGTGGCAGACAACTGAAGTTAAAGACATGTCTTCATGGGCCTTCTGTTGGTTGCCAGCTGGTAACAGAAAGCTTCTGTCATTTTCAGGGCTGCCATTCTGCTAGCAAAGAGCATTATAAATCTTCACAGTGTGAACAAGGACCATATATATGTTTAAATAGATTTAGGAAAGACTTTATTGATAAATACTACAACTGAGAAAAACTAGGAGGGAATAAGAATTCAATTTGAATTTGGCAAAGCTTTGACCAAAGAGAAGAAAAAAGAAAGAGAAAAAAGTAAAAGACCAATTTCATAATTAAACTTTTCATTTTAGAACTGTGGAAATAATTCACTTCAATCTTGAAAGAAAAAGGTACTGATTTTTACTTAAAAAAAATTACATTTTAAATTTTAAATTAGTTTGCATTATATGAAAGTGAGAAAATAGTTATAAAAAAAAGTCTACCCTGACTGGTAAATAAAAACAAAGATTTTTCATCTGGGGTAAAGTGGCATGTTTTAGTTTGACTCAGAATGTTTTCACTCCAAAAATTGGGGGACAAAAAAAGTGTTTATTTGACCTATAATATTTTCCCCACAATAATTCATTGATCCCTAGTTCTAATCTTGAAACACTGAAGCTCTTTCAGAGTTACACAGTAACAAAATTTTCAAGCAACTTTTGGGATCTAATTATCTGCAAAATAATTAGATTGTAAGCGTGAAGAGAAAACTCAAAAGTCAATAACAATATTATCTTAGAAACACGGTTCCATGAACAAAGTCCAATAAATGAATTTTACAGACTTAGAATTAACAAACTAATGAAATGATCTGAAAAAAAAAAAAAGTTGTGAAGGCTAGAGAGTGGAAAGAGAAGCTGAACAAACTATAATATACCTCATGTCACTTACCATCTTCACCTCATTAAAGTATGATTCTTATTATTAATTAATCTCATGGTGATGAAATTGTAAAGAAAAATTGTGGGATTGTAATTCCTAATGTGAAGTTCACTGTCTGAGGATGAAGCCATTCCTACTGCAGCTATTCTGTGCATGCAAGGAGCCTGTGATTGACATAGTCCAAATCTATGGCTTTTACTCAATGTTTATTGACTCCTAATAAATAATTATATAATATTCTCTTCCAAGTCAATTAGTTCCATTGTAAGGACCCAACTATTATATTTTCTCTTGGCTGTTGTAATATCTATTAGGGGTATATGAAGCGAGCCCTATTCAATTTGGATTCAGATTTGGCCTGAATTGGGGACAGCTATTCTATTCATTGATTTGGATCACTGCCCCCGAGTCAATTCAGCCAAATCCACATCTGAAGAATCCTCAATTTGGACATACATGCAGCTTTAAATGTTTTTTTCTATGTACCTCGAGGTTCCAGCGCAGCTTGTGAACATTGTGATGTTGGGGCTTATGGAGTGTCCCACAGGAATGCGGAGATTTGGCCACTGAATCAGGCTGAATCTCTGTCAAATTGAATCAGGGTCCAAAACTTTGCATGGCTCTGACATCTATACCACGTACCATCTCTAACATGCTTTGCCCTGACCTGTCACTACAGGGCTGGTAAGCAGAAGTGTGGCTAAGAGCTCCTAAATCTCCCTGTGCCTGCCTTGCTCAATGACTCCAGCTGCAGTAGGCTGCTGGTGGGAAAGAGGGGCCCCTGGAGCACTTGAACCACCTCTCTGCCCCCTATCAGGCCCCAGATCACTCCCTCACCCCATGGCTCATCCCCCATATTGCCCCCCACCCCCAGATCACACCCCCATTATCCTAGCTACCCTTCCCCCACCACTCTAATCAGCCTGAGAGCAGGCAAAAATTGCCAATGTTATGGGTAGGGGGAGGGTTCTCCTTCCCTGCCTGCTCTGGGGTCTCTGCAACCTGTGCCACCCCTAGAAACCCAGATCCAGCTGTTAGGGTAACTTGTCATATTTTATGCTTTAAAGTTGCACCTGTTTTCAGAGTGGTGAATTACAGTAGTGTTTAAAGTTTTCTTTTATGTTCAACCTTATTTAATCATTGCTTAAGTTCTGTATAGCTTCAAGCAAGCAGTTTATGACCTTCAGTTTGTTCACATGATGTTTATTTCCCTTTCTATCACTTTCTATCACTCTGAGAATTTTTTTCTAACACAGCATAGTAATAGTTTTGTTACCTGCTCAAATTAACTGAATTTGGAATTAACCAGCTGAATCAGGGGGATGAAATGAATGGATATGTTACAAAAAGGTGATAAGAGAGACCAATGGGCAATGCCCAAAGTAAGACAGGAGAAAAAGACCAGATCATGAGGTATACTCATGATAGGTCTGTTGAACAAAGAAATATGCTGACAGGATAAAATATGTACAGTATGCTGACCACAGAGACCGTTCATGGAAGGAGTGGAGTTGAAGAAAAGCATAAAAGGGGGTATCAAGAAAGTTGTGTGTGTCATTGTCATCATCATTAATCCAGCCTTCAACACTTGTCTGGACCATCCCAGCCAACATTGCAACATTTGCTTTCCAGAACTGAGTGGCAGTTTTTTCTATTGAGCAAAGTGACATCTGGGATTGGGTGATATCATTGTACTAAGTGTTTTTCTCTCTGTGAATATAGAAACTGTTAAGATAACATTTGTTGTATTACTAAAGTTAGACTTTGATTTTAGGACACTGAGTTGTCTGTGTTCATATTTCACGTTCCATTTAAGGGTTAATTATGCTTTAGCGATCCCTAAACACTATCTGGTGGACAGTGATGATAACACGGCCACCACTGGGCTCTGTGGCAGAAAGGGGCTGAATCAGAGAGGGCTGGGGATGAGGATCTGCCAGACAGCTGCTGGATCCAGAAATGCAGGCATACTGTGGGCTGCAGGGAGCCTGGGAGCAGGCAGAGAGGGGGAACCTCCCCCGACCCTCCACTGCTGCTGTCACTGCTCCCAGGCTGACTGGGGAAGCAGGGAGATAACCCAGATTTGGAGGGGCTCATGCATGGAAAAGGGAGTAATAGGGGGGCAATTTGATGAGCAGGGAGAAGTTTCAGGTGGCAGGAAGGTGACCTAGGTGGTGGCGGGGTGGAGATAAGGATGACAGGAGTGGATCTGGAGGTGGAAGGGAAATCCAGTGTTTGATGCAGGCCGTCCAAGGGGAATAGGGGTGTGACATTTTGGCAGCTCCCCTCCCACCTTCTGCTCCCTCCCACTTGACTTCTCCCCCTGCCTTCTCCACTCTGCACTCCTCCTCCTTCCCCAGGCCGTCCTCCCCCTAGACAGCCTATCCTCCTTCACTTTTTTCACATCTCTTGCCACTTACCCCCCTCCCCACTTACCTGCTGCCTGATGGCTAGAAAATGTCATTCAGAGATTTGCTTTGGGGAATTGGCTACATAATAGAGATGTATCAAAATAATGGTCTGAGGCAATGGCAAGGGTTAAATTATTTCTGAAAGTCTGGTTGTCACACAGTTTCACATCCTTCAAGACAGACAGGGATAGACACACAGGCTGGGAAATTGTAGGCATGTACCACACTGTTCCATAACATAAGATAAGGTGGCACCAGCTCACAGTACCCAAGGGCAGAACCTTTGAGATTTCTGGTTTTGGGAAACAGACCAAATTAGGAGGACACTAGTAAAACCAAAATTAGGATGTGTGCATGTAATGGGCTTGTGAAACAAAGGAATATGTTGACAGGACAAAATGTGGCCATATGATGACCACAGAAAGACCAATCAGTGATGCTCGTGGATAAAGAGTCATCAGGAGGGGGAAAGGGAACAAAAGGAAAGATTTTAGAACAGCAAAGGGTTCCCAAGAGGGGAACCCGAAGCACCGTGGACCGAGAGCACACCACCAGCCTGTCTCATCCAACCCATTGAGGGGGGTGGGCCCTGGCCTCTGACCTGTGACCTCCAGGCTGCTGATATCTGACATTCAAAAGAGAACATCAGAATCAAGCTTGCATCCTGGCCAGGCATACCTTGTCTCTGATGACAGCCCTAGAACTGGTAGATATAGAATTGCTTGTATTATTCTTGCCTGCTATCATTGTGTGTCAATAAAATTTTCCTATTACCAAATGGAACGGTTGTGGTCAGTCTAAGGTTTTTGGGTTCACCTGGAACAAAGTATCTGGGTCATAAATCCAGTGCCAACACTGCTCCGCTGTCCCCAGCTGTCAGTCTAGGATTGTAGAGTCCTGGATGATAGGCAGTCAACCTAGGAACACTGCCTCACAGGATACCATTGGATCTCAAATCGGTGGTTTTATCTCAAGTAAACACCTAGAAATTAACTTAACTTGAGCTGGGTAGCATAGATCAAAGATAATCCTCACCTGAAGTGGCATGACTTTAAGAGGCCTACAAGGCACTTAGAACTTGTTATGGAGCCTAATGTGCAATCTTTCAACTTTTAAATGCTCTTAAAGTGGTCTAATTTTAATTTGTAATCTCATTTCACATAGCTATTTTCTTTGTTAGCCCCTGAAGGCTAAGGGGAAAGGTACACACCCAAAGTCCCAAGCAAAAAAGCAGTCAGAACCTCTTCAACAAAACTAAATTTGATGAGCAACAGCAGTGGAAGAGAACAAGATAGATAGTTTGTAGTGAGGCTGCCCCTTATAGCATGTGAGGGCCCTCCTTCACAACCCATTCAATGTTTCCTAGGCTTATGATTAGGTATACATATCTGAATGAATAGCCAACTGAACATATTCAGTCTGTACACACATGCTTCACAGTATGGAGACTGGGTGAAAAAGACCCTAGGTACCTGGGTAAAAAGGACCATAGAAGTGCACAAAAGGAAACTGACTTTAATCTCATGTGATGCTAAGGAAGGTATTTTGCTTTTTGGGGGCCCAGGTTCCCATCTGAGAAATGGGTAGAATCATGCATTACCGTAAGCAAATTTCATGGCATTCCACTGGAAAAAACTAGGGTGCTGGTACAGGTTACCTTAAAATATTTTGAATCTGTCAAATACGATGCTATCATAAAATTAGAATAGTTTCAGAGCAGTCACAAACTAAGACGTAATGCTTTCTCAGACCTGCACAACTGTGAATTGCCCCTAGAGTGCCTGGCAAGCAAGGGCATGGACAGAAGTCAGGATTCTGTCCCTCCTCTGGGGTGGAAGAGGAGAGGGGAGAGTGGCATACACCTTAGAGGCAAAGAAACCACCTTATGACTTCCCTCACTCTGGAGCCAGCAGGAGCCAGCCGAAGTGGTGGGTGGCAGGGAAAACCCTTGGGAAAATAAAGTTTGAAGTGAATGGGCAGGGGGAGAAGCAACAAAAAGGAAGTGAAAAAAAGAAAAAATAATAATAATAAAGGACCAAAATCTTGCATGTGTTTTGGTGAATTGGGCCTGCGATGGGAGGGAGTTGAGTTAATACTCACACCAGGACAGAGATGAGACCCAATAGGCTCACTGAAGCCATGCCATACCAGGGCAGAGCTGAGACCCCTGGGAGCAGGAAAGATGTTGGCTTAGGGACAGAAGGAAGGAAATAGTTCAAAAGTGTTGAAAGTTTGCCCAGGGAGCAAAGGAATGGGAAAGGCTGAGAATTAAGCCTCGGGTAAGACTGAGGCAAAATAACAAAGTCACCCTCATACTTAATGAGTCAAAGGAAGTGAAGGTTGTTTGTTTGTTGGTGAAGAAGGGAACTAGAAGAGTCTGACAGGATGAAACAAAATGCATGCAAAGACATCCTGTCAAAGGTAAAACCCACAAGATGTGAATTTGTAAAACAAGCAAATTGGCCCACTGATTTCAGTGAGCTTGTATCGATTTACGCCAACTTGGGATATGGTTTATGAAGTAGTTTTATCTCAGAACTAATTCCGTTTGTGTTGGGTTCATTCCAATCCATTCTTTCTTTTTTCTTCTCATTGTGGTATCTCATCTTAGGATCCAGCTCAATTCTTTTTTTAAAACACTTTCTGTAAAACAATATCTGGTAACTTTTCCAGATTTAATTCAACTGGAATTTAGACCCAAATCTTAGAAAATCTTATCTAAATATTGCTTAATTCAAGGATATAAGTATTTCTCTTTCCCTTTTCTTGAAGTCTTTGTTTTGCCAAAACATGAGATCTGGTCCCTGTGGGATACATCTAAATACAGAAGACTCCTTCATTTTTGTGAGTAACTTCCCAAACTTCTGCATTTTAACCAGACATTCTTTGTATGTACATTAACTAATCATTCCAGACTCCATTCTTGCCTGCCTTACATATTTTATGTGCAAAATGTATAACTGTGGAAGAAAAAATTTAAAGTATTTTTTTCAACCCAACTTTAAATCAGCCAGGCTAGTCAAAGTAGCTCAATGTAACCAAATAATTTCCTTGTGTACTGCTGGCCATTGTAGATGTTGGCTTCTGTGTTCCTCCCCACCCCGCTCAGCCCTTGCTGTGGCACAGTGGGAAAGTAAAAAAGAAAGAAAGAAGGGAACAAGAGGAAGGGGGGAAAAAAGCAAATCTTAAACCTTTTGAGCTCAACAGGAATATTATGTTTTTAAATAAAAAAAAAACCCTGTATAAACAAGTTGGTCATTATGACATAAAAAATATTATTTACTTTAAGGAAATTACTTCCAGAAATACAGGCTTTGCTTCTTCCTCTCACACCCTTCCCCCATTATTCCCCTTCACAAAAAAATATCCTATATCAAAATACCATTTTCTATTAAAAAGAAAAGCAAAGGAAAGCAGGAAGAAAGGAAAGAAGTGAGGGATGTTGAAAACTTGATTAGAACTTGGACTCTTCTGAAATAAGGATGAAAAGTTAAACCTCTTGGACATCTCTATACTGCTGTTGGTATATTCTTGCACCTTGGTACAACTGAAGAATGGGTTATATGGGCCACATCCCCATATAACTCCAAACATGCCCAAACACACAGAAGCCAAATGAGGTCAGAGAACTTATAACATCCCTCCCCACACTCATTAGAGCTTGAGAGATATATGAGATCATCATTCTGCTTCAAAATCCCACCTATCGTATTCATATGACTTCCATTTCTGGGCTATCTGAGCACATATCCATATGCAACATATTCCTTCTCCTATCTGACTTAGGATAAATGCTGCCTAGGAGGGGGAAAGGACCTGGGTTCTGTCCCTAGCACAGACCCTGCCCCCAATGAAGAAGAAACTCTCCCACTGCTCATCACCCATTTAACCTGATGAATATTAAATGAAAAGTGGAGGAAAATACACTGGGGCCAAAATTCAGAAGTGCTCCCTCCACATCAGTCTGCATCTTACTGAGATAAATTCTGTCTGTCTTGTTGTCCTCCATGCCCAACACACCTTGTCCTCCAGTAGCCCAGCTTCAAGTAGAAGGTTGGGAATACTCCAGGCAATGCCTAGCCCATACCTTACTTATTTCAGCACTTTCCTGAGAAGTGGAAGGTGCTGATTGAAACTCTTCCTTGTTGAAATGAAGATCTAGATCCTGGTTCTCCTGTTCCCTGGACATGTTTTTAACTGCTAAGGCATTGAGCTAAAGGTGGTAGCTAAAAACTTATACTTGTGTTTCTTTCTGAAATTGAGATTTCAGCACTTCTGTGCTATTATGCACATACCTGAACAATTTTATTCTTCTTAGAGACTTACTCATAATGAAGCCTTTTGTGCATGCTCCAAAGGGAAGAACACAATTAGAACTTCTGTGCAGATGCAAAAAACATCTGACCTGTACTCAAGTGCCCCAAATTGCACTTTCCTGGCTGCCCATGTGCTACTTGGGCATGTAAAAGTGAATAAGATGTAGCTGTAAATGTCAACAGTGGCTTTGTAAATTAAAACAAATCAATCATGTTGGATATGGTTTTAAAAGAGGTGTGCCCGCCTCTGCTCCAGAAGGTGCTCTCGGGCAACTCTTGCACGGGTGGCTAACCGGGCCTGCCCCGCTCTTGCTGGGGAATCCCCGGAACTCGTCGACCATGGTCGCGGCTGGGCCCGCAGCAGGGGGGTCCCCCTCACTGCGGCCTCCAGCACCGAAGCACCCCTGGGCGGGCTCACATGGGGCTCCGACCTCCCCTACACCCCGGCCAATGCCACCTTTGGTCGTGGACCTTCAGTTCCTTGTCCCTGAACGAGGACTGGGCGTTGAGGGGCCTCTCTACCCCTTGCGGCCCTCTTCCCCGATGCCCCGCTGGCGTCTCTGCCTGGTCTTCCCTGGTACCCTCACCGGGATTCCCACCGGCTGTATCCCGGTTCCCTCACCGGAGTTTCTGCCGGCTCCAGTCCGGTTCCCTCACCGGAGTTCCCTCCGGCTCCAGTCCAGTTCCCTCACCGGAGTTTCCGCCGGCTCCTGCTCTGGGCTCCTCCCCGGAGCCTCTGCCCGCTCGTCCCCAGTTACCTCACCGGTGGTTCCAGCTGGCCCTCTCTCTGGGCTCCTCCTCGGAGCTTCTGCCAGCCCCCTCGTCAATTTCGCCGCTCTTCCATGGCAGCGTGCCTCTCCCAGCCTCCGTCGCTCCCGGCGCAGCTGCCGCCTGTTCGGCCCACGGCAAAAGCCCCTTGCAGGGGCCTGGTTCCACTCCCGGGCTTTCTCCCGAGTTCCACGTCCTCCCGCCGCGCACTCCCTCTGTCTTTGGGGCTGCCTTTTATTTCCCCTGAGCGGCGCCTTTTATTTCTCTCTGACGTTGCTCTGCCCCAGCCGTATGAAAGCACGGCTAACGAGCCGTGCGGGTGGTTCCCTGGCCTGCACACCACCGCTGCTCCCCCCTCCTGTGGAGCATAAGTGAGTGTTTCCCCTGGCCCTGGGCTGGGGGCTCCCTCTAGTCCCGTTGTCCCTGGGACAAGAGGGTTAAAGAAAAAACATGTAGGCAACATTGAATTTGATTCAGGCATCTCCTGGGAATTATTTGAAAATCTTTGATATTACAAAAGGATAGTTCCTAGGAAATTTTCGTTTCCAAATGATGAACACAGTTTACTGCATTATAATTCGTGGGAGGCACATTCATCCTCAGGCTTTGTATTCTCCCATTAAAATGTCTGCATTTAAATAGAAGTAAGATCCATGATGGTGATGATTTGTAGAACTAGATAACACTTCACATTTCCATTCCATGGGAAATACTTACATTGTAAAAGTTAATTTTGTTCTGAATCAAAATCACAACAAATGAAAAAGAACCTTCACATGAAACACTTGTATGGAAGTGTTTTTAAATGTATTTAAATGACATTGATATTTTATTTGCATTATGGCATGTACCTTTAATTAACCTAAAAGAGAATTTAAATCCTGACAAGATCTTCTTATGATTTTAATTAATAAGAAAATGTAAGAGGGTGGAATTGATTTGTATTTCCTTCCCCCATCTTTTAATTTATCTATCTTTCTTCTTCCTTACTAACATGCAACATACCCATTTACTGATACCATTATCTCAATAAGCTCTAGGGAAATGAAAGCTATCCAAAAACAGAAACATCACTGCTTCCTGAAATATTCCCCCCTCTTTGTTCAGAAAAGTCTATTTTACACCACCAAACTTTAATCCCATTAATTGACAATTCTCCTGGTGTGGCTTGTTGTTTTACTCATTGGTTCTTTCCAATTCCTTGTAGAAGAAATGTCCATGGGAAATCAGAGCACAGTGACTGAATTCATTCTCCTGGGAATCCCTGTTCCACACAGCCTACTGAGCCTCTTCTTCTGGGTGCTGCTGGCCACCTACCTGCTGACACTGATGGGGAACATGGTAATCATCATGCTGGTGTGGACAGATCACCATTTGCACACCCCAATGTACTACTTCCTCTTTAACTTGTCCATCCTGGAGATCTGCTTCACTACTTCTATTGTCCCAGTGATGTTGGTGAACCTGCTGTCTCAGAGCAAAGCCATTTCCTTCTCTGGCTGCATTACCCAGTGCTTCCTCTATTTCTTCTTGGGGTTAGCAGAGTTCTTCCTCTTAGCTGTTATGTCCTTTGACTGCTATATGGCCATTTGCAACCCATTGTGTTATGCTGTCATTATGAATGGTAGAGTGTGCATCCAGCTTGTTATTGTAACTTGGCTGGGAAGTTTCCTTCTTGTAATTGGCCCAATTATTATACTCCTTAAGCTATCATACTGCCAGTCTAATGTCATAAACCACTTCTTCTGTGATATTGAACCTCTCTTGAGACTCTCATGCAGTGACACCAGATTCATGAAGATTTCAAACTTCATTAGTGCTGTTGTTGTGCTATTGGGCTCACTCTCAGTGACATCAGTGTCTTACATTTACATCATTTTCACAGTATGGAGGATTCCATCTGCTTCAGGGAGACAAAAGGCCTTTCTACTTGCAGCTCCCACATTACTGTGGCCTCCATATACTATATTTATGTACTTGAGAACATCACACACTTCTCTTGATATCAAGAAGTCTGTGAGTGTGCTGACCACAGTGATAACCCCCTTGTTGAACCCATTTATCTACACCCTGAGGAATGAAAAAGTAAAAGATGCTTTAAGAAAAGCATTTATACACAATAAACTTTCCTCTAGAGGTCTAACAATTCATAACATGATACTAGTACAAAAATCCAAGGAAGATATTGTGAGATAGTTTCAGAGGTGGCCAGGAATAAAATTCACACCAGTAGTACCACCCTTAATCTGTTTTAGATGTATAATGGATGTATAATTGATTGGGTCAGTGATTAAACTGAAAATTCAGAAATAATAGTTCAGAACTCACAAAAAAATAAAAAGACTTTCTTTCCTTGGGGTAGCAGAGTTCATAATCTTAGCTGTCTCATCTATTTTCCATTATTTCAGAAAAAAATATATATAATTAAAATATGCTTATTCAAAGGGAACAGAAATGGTTATTTCATTTTCAGGTTATAAAAGTCTTCTAAAAATCTTTCCTCCTCTTGTAAAAAAAAAAACAAAAAACCAAACAAACCAAAAACTTATTTGACTAGCTCATTGAAATTGCCTCTCATTTATGAATTAACCCAAATCTACTACGCCTTAGCGTGTTCAGAGGTAGAAAATGCTTAGAACATTGGCTCTTTCTTGAGGGTTACATTTGACTTGGGACAATAATAAAAATAATGATAATACTTAAAATAATAGAAGAGAAAAGAAATCCTAATATCCCCCAAATTTCAACATGTCAATAAAACTTTGAAATCACAGCAATTTCAAAGAGCTATATTTATTTGGATGTTGAAAGTTACCTTGAGTGTGTGTGTGTATATATATATATATATATATATATATATATATATATATATATATTCTTGATATGTAAATCACGAGATGTAGCTAATCCAAAAATTCATGACTAGCAGATGTTAGCCTCCAGAAATGGAGTAACACCCTCCCATGGTTTAATCCAGTGGTGTAAAGATATGGCCCATGGATGGGGTGCAGTCAATGAACACCTGTCATCCATCCTGGAGTATTAGTCATGTGTCAGAGGAAGATTTGGGACATTTGTGCCACAGATGAGGGCTGCATGAGATGCCTTTACCTGATCTGGCCTACAGACGAGACTTGTACTACTCATCTGACCCTTCAGGCTAGATGCATTTGATATCCCTGGTTTAAGCCCAATAGCTATGGCACAGTTTCTAGTCCTACTTTGCACACTGGAGGTTTGAGGTGACATCCAAAAGTAATACTAGAGGGAGATATGTGCGGCCAGCAAAATCTGAGCAAGCAACATATATGTTTCTCAACTGGATGGCTGTGGCCCTCAAAGGATGTATGGCTTGAGGCTTAGTTGTAAGGTCAAAGGAACTTTCCCCATCTGGCTATCTTCTATCCCTTGACTATTATATATCAGAGGCAGTAGCTCAGCTTCAAAAACAGTGCTGGATATCAGCCTGGGTAATGCCTGACATGTGATATTGTCATTAGGGTGCTGGGCTGGATATTCAGAGGTTCAAATCCTTATAGGTAAGGAAGACCACCTAGAACACACGTCTCCTATTTCCTAGGGAGTGACCTAACCCCTCAACTACTGGGGCTAAGAGATTATAAAATATTCTTTACTTTTCTGAGACTTAGGTTAAGGTGTGGGAATTTAAGGATAAAGAGTGTCTGTGTGATTTATTAAGGTCTTTATTGATAAAAAGTTCCAGGGCTAGACCTTCATAGTTCAAAATGCCAAAGACTATGACAGTTACTTCATTGTTAACCAGTCATTAAAGGAAAAAATGGACGTGAAACTCCTCATCCAGTGTGGTAAACTCATGTACATAAAAGTGACTGGCTTAGGTATCTGTTTCATTTTTTTAATCTTTTTGCCAATGAAATTTAGCAAGCTCCCCAAAGTGATGGGCTTTGAAGAATGAAAAGGGCATTTTCCACATTTTTTTAACAGGTGGGAAAACCAGAATTATGTGGGACCTATCCCAGAGGAAGAGTACTGTAGGGTTGAAAGTATGATGCCTGTTGAGAGAGAGCAATTTTTAGAATGGTATCAGGGCAGCTGTGATAAGACCTTTGACAGGCAAAAGGTACTGGCCTATTATTGCCAGATGGTTCTGAAAATTTTGAAGGATGCCTTTCACCTCTACATGAATGAAATTATGAAAATGACACAGCAGGTAGAGATGGTGAAAAAGGGTCAACTCAAACAGGTACATCTCTGCATAGACTCTTTCCAATATATCACGCTGGCATCTTTCTGTATGGCCATGTACAGATTTAGGTTTTTAAAACACCAGACCATAGCACTAGTTCCCTCAGACAACTATCACAGACAGACAGGCAGACAAAGAAATTTTCAACCCTGTCTATCCAGTGGCTGATGCACACCTCTGAGAAAGAAAATATTCAAATCTGGCATGACTTACAGGGTGGGGGGTTTCAAGTGTGGGAATATTTTTAGACAGCTATGCCATCATTGATGGGAAACCCACAGCCTTTGCATTTAATGGCTGCTGTTTCCATGGCCGTGTCACCTTCTACAATGAAAATGAGTAAAACCCATTGACAGGGACAAGCTACAGCTTTTTGAATTATCAGACACAGTACAAGAAAGTAGGGTTTGCTGTCAGAGGCATTTGGAAGCGTGAGTGGAAGACCTTGTTAGGATCAGACAGGGAGCTCGCAGATTTCTTAAGCAGAACCCAAGTGCCTTCCCCTCTGATGCCTAGGGAACGCTCTCTTTGGAGGGAGAAATAATGCCATCTGTCTCTATTACAAAACTAACCCAGGTGAACAAACTCACTGTTATGATTTTACCAGTCCCTACCCCTTAATAAACAAAACAAAGGAATAGCCCACCAGGCACCCTGAAATCATTCATGACAATTTCCGTTCCCTGTTGATTTATTTTGGATTGGCCAGGGTGAAATTATACCCACCACGGGGCCCCTTCTTCCCTGTGTTACCTGTCAGGGTGAATGGGACACTTATGTTCCCGCTGTGTCGCACCTGTGCAGAAACAAACCAGCCAAAGTGCATCCATGCTGATGAAGAAAGGGCCCACCTGGGCACTTGGTATATGCTAGAATTGAAAAAGGGTATCATAAAGGGGTACAAAGTAGCTAAAACCTATGAAGTTTGGCATCTTCCTGAGATGACTAACATGCTTTTTGAAAAGTACATAGAAATCCACCTGAGACAGAAACAGGAAGCCTCAGGGTATCCCACCTGGTGTACTGACAAAGAAGAACAAGACCAACATGTGGCCCAACATTTCTTCCAAAAAGAAGGCTTGTCTTTACATCCAGAGCATCTTAAACTAAACCCTGTGAAGTGTCAAATCACACAATTGTTACTAAATTCTTTGTGGGATAACTTTGGCCAGAAGACAAACCTCCCCAACACCAGCATTGTGAGAGACCTCAAAGAACTCTTTGGCTATCTCTTTTCTCCCACCTATGACAGTTCCCCTTGTGACTTTATCGATGATGAGACAGCCTACATATCTTGGAAGCACACCAAAGAGCATTACTGGTCTCAGGCAACACTAATATCTTTATAGCCTGTTTCACCACAGCATATGCACACTTAGAGCTGTATGAGCTGTTAGACAGCTTGCAAGACCAGTGCCTATACCATGACACAGATATTTGTGAGCTGCAAGGGAGACTGGTCCCCCCAACTAGGTGATTATTTAGGTGAGCTCACTCGTTAGACCTTGCCAGATGGACACATCACGGAGTCACATCATGCCTTGACTTGAAAAACTGATACAACAGCTGGGGAAGGCCAAGTGCATATTCACACTAATATGGTGCTGCACACCTCAGTGGCATTGCAGTGTTCACCACAGATGGGAGATATGTCTATACTGTGTCAGGTTAGCACTACAAATTACTTGAGGCAGCAGCTCTGATGGCAAATCCAGCTAAATCCTAACTTGGTTGCAGGAGACTAAGGGTGGGATCATGTTGCAACTATTTCTTCTTAAGAATGCTTAATTTTGAAAGAATGCACATTTGGGCTCATAAACTACTATTAAGTGCTCTTCAGGCATCTTAATACTATGCCACATCAAGGGACGCTTGTCACTGATTTGTGCTAACTAGCTAATGTGCAGTGGATTTATAAGCATTCCATTGATGTAAAAGGCCCAAAATGGAGTTGTCCAGCATACCAAGATCCACTGTTCCCAGACTTTCCCACTCTTCTCTCCTACTGAAACCTGCTGCTGCAGGTGAGGCAGCACAAGGGAAAAACAAAGTACTAGGGGTGTTTATCAGTGACACACCAAGTCCCAGCATCTTGCACTTTATGTCTCTGACCCTGTTCCCCTGAAAAATGTCAACTATCCAGATGTTGAGAGGGAAGACAGTGTCCCCTTAAACTTGAAGCAACAGATAGGAAGATCACCAGAGGGGAGGTGTGACTTTGGGCAAGGGTTATCTTTGAATTGTTCTACCCAGCTCAAGTTAGGGTATTGTTAGTCTGCTCCATGAAGAGAAATTGAGCGATCTGAAGTCACCTGCATCCCAGGATGCACAGTTCCTGTTACAAGGCATCACACTGCTGACTCCCAGGAACCAGGAGGTGTGATCTACTCCACCAGTCTCAGGGCCAGGCACACAGCACTCTCCTTGGGGTACTATGCAGTTGACCCACATGTACATGGATCACCCTGAGCCAGGATAATTTTAGAGGTGTCCCTCTCCAGCCTTTCACACTCCAGGAAAAAAGGTCTGCCTAGCACAAAGTGCGTTGAGACAACAGAATCCAAGGAGGCATGCTTCCCTGTGCTCCATACTCTCTCTAAGGCATACGCTGGCTGCTCCACTCCCAGAGGAGGGACAGAGTCCTGGATCCTGGCCACACTTCTGCTCATTGAACTCTGTAGTGGCAAGTCACAGATGTGCAGGTCAGAGATGACATTAAACCTTAACGTGTGACTGCCCTGAACCTGTTCTGACTAACACTGCCTCACATATTACAGGCTTAGAATAGTTTAAAGATATCTTGTAACACCACCATAATTGAATGCTCTGTGTGAGTTTGGCGAAATAACCCTTCGAGGTGAGGACTGAGATCTTTGAAATCTCTGGAAAGTGTTAGGACCATTTGTAAAGGTTAGAATTTGTAAATGTTAGGACCATTGTTACACATTACAGAAGCATTTAATTGTGCTCTTTAGAGCACAGATCGGTATAACAGGGGACTCTAACCTCTGATAGTTATGCAGAGACAATGTTTACACCAAAATTTCTTGTAAGCCATGTCTGCAAGGCATGTCTGCAAAGTCAAAAATAGGCTTCATCTTACAGACTAATGGAAAAGTATAGGGGAGACAAATACATACATGTCAGATCCCTATCTGGTTTATATTGCCATATTATGATTGAAAATGGCAAATTTGTTTCCCATTGGTGGAAATGGAGGCAGTTCCACTGAAGACACAAAGTGAGGTCCTCCCACAGCATCAATCAGTCAGGTTCCATCCAACTCTATGAAGTCATGCTCGTTTGCTGAGGGTCTAGCTCTAAAAGTCGAAGTCTACTTCTTCCCTCTGACGCATCAGTTTTACACAGACAGTTCACGCTGGGAGCTGCAATGACACCACTCCTACTTTAGAAGCCTGAAGAAAAGACTTGGCCTTGGCTTGCTAATGGTCATGAAATGGCTCTAAGAACAATTCAGTGCACTTTGGTAGACACTACCACTTTTTGTGGACACTATGCTGTTAAAGACATCCCTGACACTGCCCAAGAACCGCAGAGTGAGAGAAAATTCATTGGTGAAGGATGGGCACCTGCTGGTCAGTGAAGAACAGAGAGTGAGCCAATTTCCTCAGAGCAGCAAGGATCTCTTTGTTCCTCATGCTGTAGATGATGGGATTCATTGTGGGGGGCACTACTGAGTATATGACACCCACAGCGACATCCAGCCCTGAAGTACTGTGGGAGTTAGGTTTGAAGCATTCAAAGGTAACAGAAAAGACAAACAAGGAGACCACAATGAGGTGAGGGAGGCAAGTGGAGAAGGCTTTATGCCGACCCTGCTCTGAGGGGATTTTCACAACTGAGCTGAGGATCTGAATATAGGAGGCAACAATGAGAATAAAACAGACAAAAAATACAAAGAAAGTTAAAAACATCAGATAGAGTTGCCTAAGATACATGTCCAAGCAGGAGAGCTTCAGGACCTGGGGAATTTCACAGAAAACAAGGTCAACCACATTAACTCCACAGAAGGTGAATGCAAACAAATTCCAAGTGTGCATGAGGGAGTTCAGTGCCCCTACTATCCAAGCACTGGATGCCATCTGGACACATGCTCTTCTGTTCATGATCATCTCATAGTGCAAGGGCTTGCAAATGGCAATGTAGCGGTCATATGCTATGATACTGAGAACACCAAAATCTGTTCTGTCCAAGAAGACAAAGAAAAATACTTGGGGTGGCACACCCAAGATAGGAGATTGTTCTGATGTTCAGCAGGGAGTTGACCATGGCTTTTGGGACAATGACACAGATGGCTCCAATGTCCACGATGGACAGGTTCATGAGGAAGAAGTACATGGGGTTGTGGAGATGGTGGTCAAGGACTACAGCCATGATGATGAAAAGGTTCCCCAACAGGGCAGTGAGGGAAATCACTAGGAACATGACAAAATACAAAATCTGCAACTCCCGAGCATGATAGACTCTCAGGAGGATGAACTCAGACACAGAGCTTTGGTTCAACATTTTCTTTCTTGCCAGTTTGTGGGCTGCCTGAAGAGGGAATGACAGATACAAGATCCCAGGGTTAGATTCATCACACAATGGTCCACCTATAAATACCTATTGAATCTCCTCAAGATAGAACCTCCCTGATGTTACACACTTGCCCACATTAAGCTCCTGCTGATTTCCATTAGGTGCACTTGGGTTGAAACACTCTACTGAGTTAGTCTTGGCTAATTTTAGGAGTAAAGAAATGGACAAAACAGCCACATTCTGTTCAGTGAGCTTACTCCCAATTAACATATTGCCAGGGAGGATCATTTGAGCCCAAAGATTGAAGAGCATTTTCAAGTAGAGGAGATTCACAGACCATCAGGACCATTGACTTTGGAGGACAGGAGAGATCTGTATGGGGAAAAGGAATAACAGTCTCCCCATTTCACAAATGGTAAGCCACAGCAACTTGGGCCAGACCTTGATCTACCCTATCAACACCATTTCCTGCCAACCATTTGTATTCTGAGAAAAGAAACAGGAAAAAAGACAAGCAGATAAATATCTATGTTAGATGAACAGTATTAATGAATCAGAGATAACTAAGAAACAAAGCTACCCTCCCCGCCCCACACTCTCTTTCCTTTATTTATTTATTTATTTTCTTTTTCACTGCTCTAAGTTAATTCCCTGCATCAGGTGTCTATCAGTTTCTGGTTACTTTTTTGTGCCTTTCCTTTTTCTATTGCTATTCTGCCCTTTGTATCTGATGGTAACCATTGCCCTGCACCACCACAGGGCTACCCAGCATGGGGGCCCTCAAAGACATATATTCCACAAAAAGGGATGATATGCAAGGGAATGAAACTTCAAAGTAGCTTAAGTTTTATTGGGTACAGTCCAGTTTGGACAGAAGCAAAACCAAACCAGAGTGAAGCTGCTGTGTTGTGAGTAAAAGGGCCAATCCTTTTTCACCATAGTGTGCCTAAGTGCGGCTTAGATAGCCACATAACTCAATTTTTCCCTTTATGTCCCTACTGCATGTGAGTGGCTGCACCACTCCAACATGGACACCCCAGTAGAACAGGTTGATCTTGCACATGCATCATACCAGGCAAGTCCTGACAAGTGAGACACAAAATAATATGACTAGCAAGTATTTTACACTAACTCTTAGCCCAAGAGCTTAGTCTGTAGGCCACTTGCTTATGGAGCAAGAAAATGTGGGGTATAGTTTCCCCCGCCCCAAGCAGATTTGATATTCATTCTGCCACTTTTCAGTAAAATTTTCTAAGAAGCAGGTGATATAAGTGGCATAAAAATGTTCAAAATGAAATGAGGTTTGACCCCAACTGTCTATATATGGGTCTAATGAAGTTCAGTGTAACAGCTTTGAACATTAGTTCATTTTAAAGTAGATAGATAACAGGATTTAAGTTGCAGTAAGGGAGCTTAGGTTATATATTAGGGATCGTGTTTTCACTAGAAGGATAGTAAAACAATTCAACATCCTACCCAGGGAAGCTGTGGAATCTCTCTTCTTAGAGGTTTTTAAGACCAGGCAAGAGAATGACTTGGCTCAGAAGATATAGTTGGGGATCATCCTGATTTCAGCAGGGATTGGACAAGAGGACATCCTGAGGTCCCTTCCAACCCTCAATTTCTATGATTCTATGATAGACAAAAAGACAGAGAGACAGACACATTGAAAATCTATAGTTTTAGCAGTCCCCCTCCACATCCTCCCTTCTCCATTTCTTTCTCTACCTGTTTCTCATCTGCCCTATTTTTCATGGCTTCAATTATTCCTCTTGCCTTTCTGTCTTTCACCATTGAAGTGACCGGGGCCTGGCAATATCCCACATACACTCTTTATTCCAGGTTACCAGTATTTAGGTACAATGTAGAAAATCATCTTTAGACTTAATACATTATAGACATCTGTGAATCACCTTTATTATTTCCCCTCACTGTCCACCACACATAACCAGGAGAAAAGAAACCTTATCTAGCAAAGTGATGTAGTGCAACAGGACTACCCCAGTTGCTTAAAAACTAAAGCAGAACTCCTGTAATCTAAACTAAAGTAGCCATAGTTTATTTTGGTTCAATCTACATTAGACGGGATAGCAGTCAAGGTAAAATTGTTCACATAAGGGTTTAGTGAAGCTCATATAAAGCATATGAAGACTTAAAAGATGACTTGGATGCCACCAGGGTGTCACAGGTAGGCAAGCCCTCAATTTTCACTACTGAAAATTTCCTGACAACAAAAATATGGAAAGAAAATGTATGGCTCTTGAATGGTTGCCAAATAAGCCATGGGATCAGAGGGTCATAAGAACCTAGGGCTGGAGGGCACCTAGTAAAGTCGTTCATGTAGCCCACTCAAATTAAGATATCCTGCTGAAAGCATCCCTGCAAAAAAGGTATTACATCCCTTATGTAATCCAAAAATCTCTCTAAAAACAGCAGCAAATTTACTATGCTTCTCTGTGTGGATCCATCCTTGATGATATGTGTTTCTTGTTCCAAAGCCAGAGTTCTTAGAATCTATCTATCTATCTATCTATCTATCTATCTATCTATCTATCTATCTATCTATCTATCTATCATTCTCTAGCCCTGTTAATCAAATTATATACATAGTGATCTGCATTCAGGGAACATTTTAAAGTCCATCTTCTGAAAGATTCTGAGATTGCTTGCTGCCTGCAAGTGATTAGTTTAGTCAACCTGTGTGCTGTGAAAGATTATTTACCAATGTCTCGTCCAATGCGCTTCTGGGTAGGCAGTCCCCAGAGCCTTGATCAATGCCCAAAGGTAGCAGATGAAATAGAAAAATACACCAGGCACTTGGCTAGGAGCCAGGAGTAGAGTTGGGTAGGAAACATTCTGATGAAACAGCATTCTGGCCCCAAAAGATGGCTTGCCATTTCTCATGCATGTTGTTTGAAACACCTTTCGTCCAAGATTGACTTTTTCTATATATAAGCCAGGGTCCTTACACCGCTCTAGGCCCCCTTGTTATGTAGCAGACAAGCCTATTACACTGCCCTGGATACAAGGGTTTTCATTCCCTTGGCCACATAGCACCCAGATTCCTTTAGAACAAGGAATAAGGTGTTGCAAAGATCCTAAATTCCTAAGACTTATCACCCGCTATATAGCTATGTCTAAGCCCACACATACAGATTCACAAATTCACATGTAAGTTGAGGGCTGGAAGGGACCTTGTATACCATCCCTGCTACTGAACACTGTGATCAGTTCTCTTTTTCTCACTGAATTGTTTCAGCCCAGATGACAAGGCCTTTCTAATAGTCACTGACTAATGTAGCTGTTATATTGCCACCCTTCATGCTTCTCTGATAAAAGGTAGTAAAAGGAGAGGTATGCATCTTGAGGCAGCAGCAGTTTTTGGGTCAACAGAATGATCTCTGGAGATACCATTAGCTTATGTTCCTGCCCTTCTACCTCATTCCCATACAAGCACCTGCAACACAGGAGTTGATTGTGTGAGTATGTGCATCGTCCATGCATATCTTGCTTCCCATGCTTGCATGGCTTGTGTGTCTCCTTGCCTTGGGGATTGCGAGCCATGTTTGGTTGCCATCTTTCAGGGTTGTTTTGGGCAGTGAGCTGTGCACAGTTCTTGAGGTTCCACACTTCTGTCCCTGCCTGATGGACCCTTCACCAACCAGGTTTCCCCTCAGAGATTTAACAGCTGCCTGCTGAGCTTGTGAACCCCAAGGCACTTTTTGACAATACTACCAATGCAGTAATGTCAGGTTTCTAAACTCAGAGGAGAACTCCTTCCTCTGAACCCTGAGCACAGGAAGATGCCCAACCTCCGAGAGGGACTGTGAGTTCAGACCAATGTCTCCCTTCAGCAGTTTCCATGATCTCTCCAGGCAGTTCTCCCTCAGCCTCTAACTTTCCTTAATTATCCTTCATCTCACCTAACTCCAATGAGCCAAAGAAGCATACATGATTTTCCTTTTTTGGTCCAAGTACTGACTTTTTAGATATTACAATGCCTAAAATGCTTCCCTGGATGTCACCCTAAGTATTTCAGAGCACCGTCTATATTAACTTTCAGGTGTACCTTCGACATCACAGCAGCATTTTTGAATACCTCACCCAGTATATTTCTACTTCTCATTAAAATAACCAAACAGAGAGAGGTATAGGCCTACTGGAGCTGCCTTTTTGACTCCCTGAATTAGCTCAGATTCTCCCAGTTTCTTTCACTAAAGGCAAAGCTTGTTTTTTATTAATTTGCACAAGCCACACAAGTATCCTTATCCCTTTTCTCAGTTCCTCCTTCACCTCTTTCTTCCTCTGACTCAATCAAAGAATCAGAGAGAAGTAGGGCCTGAAGGTACTTCCAGAAGTAGGCCTGAGGGGACTTCTAGAGGTTGTCTTCTCCAATCCCTTTCCTGAGGCAAGATCATCCCTTTTAAAATGCTCCTATTCAAATCCATTACCTAAAACATTTGTAAATCTACCTTCAGGTCTGATACAACATAAGACATACCTTCTGAAGTGGCCATATGGAAGGCAGGAGAACCACAGCAGCCAACATCTTACTTTTATTAAATGAGGGGTTGACATCCTAGTGATGGAAGGCATGCTTGGTGTTGTGACCAATGATGGCTAGAAAATGATATTTGCTTTTAGGAATTGCTTTGTAGGTAGAGTAAATATTGCATTAGAACAGTGCTCCAGGGGAAAAGCAATGGTTAATTGGTTTCTAATTGTCTATTTGCGACAAAGTTTCATGTTCTCAACCTTTGAGGCAGACACTATGTCTGAAGCTAGCAGCACATACATCCTGGGAAACTGAAAACATGGAGACAGTGTTACATAACACAGATAATCAACCTGCAGAATTGGCATCAGGTCACAGTGACCAGCTGCAAAGCCCCTGGAATTTCCAGTTTTGAGGGGATGCCCAAATTAAGTCACTGGTAAATGACCAAATTAAGATGGAGGTTTGTGGTATACTTGAAAAACAAAGGGATATGCTGATAGGACAGAACATGGACAATATAACAACCACAGGGAAAGCAATCAACATTACACAGAAATGAAGAGTTATCAGGAAAAAAAGAAATAAAAGGAGGGTTTCTCAGATCATTGCATGGGGTGGGTGGGGGATGATCCTGAGGCCATCATTCATAGAGTGCAGCACTGCCTAGTCTTGCCCACTCCATTGCAGAGGGTAGGGTATTGGCCACTGACCTCCAAGACTGGTGCTCTCCGACATTCAAGCAAATAACCACAGGGTGGCACTCATGTACTGGCCAGGTATACTGTCCCTCTGTAAAACCATGGAACTGGTAGATAATTGGGATTGGGTGGGTTATTTTGTTTGCTTTGCCTGGATTATTCTTATCTTCTATACTGTGTATCAATCAAATTTGCCTATTATGGACTGGAGGCGTCATGGTTGGTATGAAGGTTGGGTCTGCCCAGAACAAGGTATCAGGACTGGGTTGAAAATCCAGTACCAGCAACCAATATCCAAGTGCAGGATGTCAACATCCATAGCAATGAAGACATTAACAACAGAGATGGCAGAATGCTGTCCTGCAGGGAGCAAAGCTGACTGTCACACCAAGAGAGGTTTGTTGAAAAGGTCAAAATCCCTAAAGAAATGGTCAGTTTCATTGGGCATGTTAGTTGGGAAGCAAGTGATGGCATGGTGTAGCTAGTTAAGGATCCACTTCCCCAGGCTTTAACTGCAAGTTAGATGCAGAAAGTGCTGGACATGAGGCCTGCACAGTGCAGAGGATTGTAGAAAGCTAAGTACCAATCAGAAGGCACCAGAGACAGAAGGTATCATTTAGCACCTGCCGTGAAAGCAAATAATTGTAATAGTATAAACAAGCCACTAAATGTTATGTGTGTTGTTTTCATTAGGAAACTGGCCAGCATCCTTGGCAGGAGGCTTACGGTATAGTAGATCTCCCAGCACTAGAAGTTTCCCCCCAAAAGGGACATGAGTCTGGGAAGATCCAGATCATTCATAACTCATTTAACAATTAAGAGGGTCACAGCTGGGCTTACAATGTAGCTTTGCAATAGATAGATAGATAGATAGATCTATCTATCTATCTATCTATCTATCTATCTATCTATCTATCTAGTCCTTCTATTATTTTTGCAAGATGAATGGTTGAGTAGAGAATGTGATTTAGATCCCTGTAACAGATTACTGATCACCAGAGACAGATCTAGGGCTTTGAAATGTCAGATACAAATGGCATCATAGTGCTGGCAGCAAACTCAATCTGTTTTCTGTGTTTCTAGCCTGGTCACTAGCACAAGGATTGCTCTCTCATGGATGGCAGTTATATCCAGTCTTGGGTCTCTGAGGTCCCTATAGAGACCCCCAAACAGTGGTCCTATGTACTCCCCATAGCAATAGGGGACATCCAGGTTCCAGGGCTCATGGACTCTGGGTCATGCCAGACATTTTCATATGGCTAGATTATGGATATCTCCTAGCTAACATCTGCAGAGAGTTCTGCAAACTTGAGGATACGCATCCCTATCTCACTACAAAGGTTCATCTCTGAATCAGGTGCCAGATGGCTGAAGTGATCATGGCAGTGGTCAGCAACCCTTGAAACCAGTGGTGGTCAGTTAGGATTGGGGACCAGTAACCTAGTTCCTATCAGCTGGAAGCGTAACAGAAGGGAAACTGGTAGCCACTGGAACAGCACAGGGAACAAATGGTTTCCTTTGGACCCCAAGATCTTCAAACCCTGAATCATAGCATACTGAGAGGGCTTAGGGATAAAAAAGCAGCCCTGGAGGCAGAGGACAAACCAAGTAAAAGGCAAAGAAAAGGTGTGGGGTGCCAGTATAAATGGGTGGGCCCAAAATGCTCTCATCAGAACCAGATTGTTTTGGCAGTTCAGCTGCTGTGGGAAAAGTGGGGCACCAGAAAGAGAGGATTCAGCCTTTGTACCACTCCACTGCTAGCTTGCCTGGGTAAATAACTCTCATATAGCCACCCAGGATTCCCATTTTGAGTTGCAAAGGAATGTACTGAAGCAAGTCTTGTGGGCCTGAATTATTGAGGCCTAGAAAAACCAACAGCTGGTGCCAAATTGTTATTAACATCAAGTTTTGAGATTAGCACATAACATCCTGCAGGATGGGAACCAGGAAAGGATACTCACCAAGTATGTCTAGCATAGGATTTACCAGAATATTAAAGATTACTGTGTCTTGTGCCCTGAGTGTCTGCTGATGGCCCCACATACATGGCATTGGACCTGTTGCTTCCATTGTACTTGATGGGCACCCCTCTTGAGAATGTTGGGATAGATACCATTGGGACCTTGGGGCTCAGGGCCAGCCTTTGCCCCTTTATCCTAGTACTTGTGGATTATGCTGCCCAGTGTCCAGAAGTGGTAGTGACTCACATTGCTTTGACCCAGACATTGCCTATGGAACTATTAAATATCCACAACAATTTTTAACTGATCAAGGCATAATCTTTATGTCCTGGCTCCTGCAGCAGATGTAGGTGTTTCTGAAAGTCCAGCCTATCAAAACCTCCAGATGACTGGTCTGCTGGGACATTAAGTAAATATGTGACACAGGATCCCTGGAAATAAATGTGAATCTGCTGTATTTGCTGTTTGCAATCCAGGAGGTTCTCCAATTATCTGCGGGGTTTTCTTCTTTTGAACATCTCTATGGAGTAGCCTCAAAGTGTGCTAGACTTATATCTTTAGACCTGGGAAACACAGGACATGAAGGACCAGAATATTGTCTAATACATTCTTAGGCAGTGGGAGTAACTGGACTTGGTCAGGGCCTGTGCTAAAAAAAACCCTCTTGGCTTCACAGCAAGTGCATGAGCAATATTACAACAAGAATTCCTGGTTCTTATTCCTGCTGTCTCTCATTCACCAGAGAGCAAATTCCTCACCAGGGGACGAGGACCATGAGGTCATATATTGAGTTGGGGAGGGGAACTATGATGTGCAGCTCTTAGGCAGACAGCATGTGTCACAGATACACTGTACTAACCTCCTGAAACACCGGTGGACTCAGAAAGCCCTGAGCAGGCTGGCGGTTACATTGCTTCCCTCTCCCGCCTCTCACACACCCTGGAAAAGGACTCCCTGATGCAGAGTGTGGTTAGAACACTGTGACCAAGGAGGCATGCTTCCCTCGGCTCCATTCTCTCTCTGTGGTTAACCTGTGGCTGCTCCACTCCCAGAGGAGGGGTAGAGTCCTGGCTCCTGGCCACATCCCTGCTTGCCTGACCACTAATGATGTCACATTTGTTCTGGTCAGAGATAGCTTTGATCCTTGACTTGTGACTGGCCTGAAACTGTTCTAATTAACACTGCCTAACATGCCATCTATTTAGAATATGTCAAAGGTAACCTCTAACAGCACCCAAACTGAATATTTTATTGAAATTATCCTAATAGCCCTTAGAGGAGAGGGCTGAGATCTTTTAAAGTGTCTGGAAAGTGTTAGGACCATCTATAAATATTAGTTTAAGTTTTAAAGCCATTTGTAAATGTTACATAAGGAGTGAATTGTTCTCCTAAGAGCACAGTTAGGTATTTCAGGGGCTTGTAACCTCTGTTAGTCATGTTGAGACAAGTGTTGCATCAATTTAGCACATCAACATCATGTTCAGTTGATCAGGTAACAGGGGACAGCTTTTCATTTTAATTTGTCTTACTGAAATTCATTTAAAAATATTTTCAAAAACAAGAAATGAAATTCAATTTAAACATTTCTGTGAAGGGGAGGAAAAAAATCACCGGACTTATCTGGTCTTGTAGCCTGATGTCAACAAAATCAGGGCAGTTCAATTTTCCTGTGAGGAGGGGCCAAATGCCCTTCATACTGCAAAAGTGGGGATGAACTACGGGGGAGTCATGAACCTCAAGGACACAGCACAGCCAGGAACTTACCCCCCTCCCCACCCTCCTCATTGAAATTTGTACTCAAATTCCAGCAACACCACTACACTGGGACCCCATCTCCACCCCCCAGTCACTGAACTGAGCACCCAACTTCTGTTGGCTGCCACACCTCAGGAGTTCGGCACAACCAGAAAAGGCCTGAAGAGGAATGGGAGCCCAGAGACTCTAACTACCTTTGCAGTTGCAGAAAAGGGGAGTGACATGATTAGATAGCAGCCCAGGACACCAGTTAGATATCTAGACTACATAATGGCGTGAGTGAGTTAGTCCCATTACATTTGGGCTAGGGAAAGAAGTTACACATAACCCAGTTTAAGAGATCAGAAACTGGTTTAAACCTGTACCATAACAGAAACTCATTAGATATAAACCAGTTTCAAAATGGCTGAAACTGGCTTAAGGTAAACCTGGTTGAATGTACTATCAGACTTAAATGATTTGGTTCAAACCAGTTTATTAAACTTCTATCTCAGACCCCTTCCTGGTTCAAGTTAAATCACAGTCCCACAGCATCCCAGCATGATTTGCAGCCAACTTTGAACAAGAAGTTGAGCAGGGGCAAGCCTGGGTGGGAACGCAGCCCAGTCTGCAATGGGGGGGGACTGCTCCCCCAGGCAAGCCCTGGCTGGGGTCTGGGGCCAGGGAGTGGGGTTTAACACCTTTTCCTTTTTTTAACTGTAGGGTCTAACACACTTCCCCTGCTCAAGCTTACTGCTGACTGACATCCCAGAGGCAACTGGAAGCAGAAAGAAGTAATGAGCAACCCTGCAGAGTCCTGCTGCTCTGATTTTGGACTACAAATCCCAGAGACCTTAAGGGCAGCAGGAAGAGGAAGCGAACACATAGCCAATACTGGCAGCATTCCAGAGAGCCATGCTTTAGTGTCCCCTGGCTTGTAGCCAGAGTCACTGCAGGCATGTGGCTGCATTTCTTGAATCTAAGGTAAATGTCTGTTCACTTCTGTTTCAATTTAATCTATGCAGTCTAGACTAACCTGCAATGACTATACCATTTCAGCCTCGGGCTTTGTGGCTGTCTGTACTTAGCCTAAAATTCTGGAGACATAAACTACTTATGGACTTCTCAGTGGTGGTTAAAATGTGAATAAAATATATGTGAAATTAAATCAACTACAGGTGACCTTGCTGAACTCACCAAACAAAACTGAACAAACCCAACTTCATCATTACTAAGATCATAAATTGAAGGACATGCACACTACATGATTACATTGGTGTCATGAGATTGCCCACCAGTGAAAATGGGGAGTTAACCAAGAATGCACTGCCCTATCCTGATGGAGGTCAGACCCCTCTGGGGTCAATTTACTGCTGTCTGGATGGTCTGTTGGACGTTAGCAGACATTTGTTCTTGACATGTCAAACAGGATTGAGTCATGTTTAGGAAGCCCGCACGGAGGACAGTCATGCTGCACTTTTCAATTTGACCTTTTTGATAGTAGAATACAAATTCCTGCCCTTCAGCTTTTTCCCTTCACAAAGTTTATTCTATGTATTGTAAGGCACACATGGCAGGTGCAAGGGGCTATCAGAAAACTACCTGATACACTGTGTGAGTGCTTAATCCTTCTAACAACACTTAGCACCTGGCAGCTACTTGGTCCCTTAGACACTGACTAGGTCCCCTCACTGCATTCAGGCTAAATGAAGTGCTAACAATTAGAAGCAAAGTGAAGGCACCCAGTATGAAACCAGGGAACCTTGCTGAGGTGCTGAAGCTTTTGGCTTTGGCAAATGGTGAATGCTGTTGGTATGATATATGTGAGTGCTTACTTTACTAAGGGGTGTCTTAACTAGACCCTAATTGTCAGCATGCCTAATATCTAGGTGTTCAAACCTCCTTTCAAATAACCGGCTCTCAGCATGGAGGCTTTTCTGGACCTCCCTCTGAGCTGTATTTATACTGATGTGCACCTTAGAATTCTTCAAATGTCTACCTAGGCAGAAACTGCCATGGCAGGAATGGCCCTGTACTGCCCAACCATACAAGCTGGACTGGCACAGATCCACATGCCATCATATATATAGGCAGCAAGGGACAAGAAGACTGGTGCCCCTTACCCCACCAGGCAGTCTTTGCCAGTGCTTGCACAGCTCTGCTCTCAGTATCACATCTACTGGAGGAGGGGAAGTGAGAAGCTGTTTACACCACAGGGCTTAAATGTGAAAGTAGGCAGCGGCGAGACACTATTCCCCTCATACATTTAATAGATTTCATAAACATTAGGGCTGGAAGGGACCTCAAAGGATCATCACTTCTGACACCAATGTCCACATCATTAATAAAGATGTTAAAGAGTACAGGTCCAAGGACAAAGCCTTAGGGAACCCCACTGGTCACGGAGCACCATGATGATTCAGTTCCATTGATTACTACTCTCTGGGTTCAAACTCAGAGCCAATTCCCCAGCCATTGGACTGTGATGTAGCTGAGGCCACAGTTGGCCAATTTTTCCATGAGGAGATCATGGGACACAAAATCAAAGGCTTTTTTAAGGCCAGAAATATGACATCAATCTCTTCTCCCTTTTCCAGGTGATATGTCACCTGGTCATACATAGAAGGAAATCTTTCCAGGGATTGAGGTCAAGCTGATTTGCCTGCAGTTCCCCAGATGTACTTTCCTCCCTATCTTGAAGACAGGCACCACATTGGCCTTCTTCCAATGTTTGGGTACTTCACCTGAGCACCACGAGGTCTCAAATATCCTAGCCAGTATCTGGGCTGTGATGCATGCCAGCTCTTTAAGTACTCTGGGGTGCAATCTGTCAGGACCTGCTGACTTGAAGGTGTCCAGCCTCTCAAGGTGTTCCTTTACAAGGTCTACACCGATGTTGGGTATAAATTCACCCTCACCCTGGCTGTCCCACATCATGTTAGGCAGGGCGGTCCCTTTCGGCTGGTGAAAAAACATTAGAAAGTACCCATTAAGTAGGTTGGCTTTTTCCTGGGTGTGAGCTGTTAGTTGTCCCATTTGCTATAGCAGGGGTCCAATGTTACCCTTGCTTATCTTCCAGCTCCCCTCCTCTCTGCTCTCTCATGGCCTGCATAGTTTCTCCCTACCTGCCCCCCACCAGCCCTGGGTGCTGAAGGAACTTTTGATGCCTCTTGACATATGGCTCACACAGCATTGGTATCCAAGCCAGAACAAAACTCTTGTTCTTCAAGGTCAGAGATAGGTTCCATGCTGAGGACAGGAAGCACACTTTCTTATGTATTCTTTAAGCATGAAAACACTGGGAAGAACAACATATATAATATGCACATATACGATAATGGACAACTTACAATGACACAGCAAGATTCAAACCCTATAATCATGCATAATCATGACAGGGGGAGAGCATGTTTACAAAATATTTTGAAATCAAGATCTGATCTCCAGGTATGTCTGTAAAGTCAAAAGTAGGCTTATCTTACAGACTAATGGGAAAAAATATATTAATTGTGGAGGTCACTACTAAGTATATGACACCCACTATGGAATCTATCACTGATGGGATGTGGGAGCTAGATTTGAGATAGGCAAATGTGACAGAAAAGACAAACAAAGAGACCACAATGATGTGTAGTTTTGGCTAACTCCAGGAGTTAAGGAAAGGATAAAACAGTCACTTTCTTTTCAGTGAGCTTCCTCTCAATTAACACATTGCCAGCAGAGGATCATTTAGGCCCAATGACACAAGAGCGTATTCACCTAATGGGATTCAAGCAGCACCAGGACCATTGTGTTTGGAGTTGAGGAGAGTATTGTATGAAGAGAAAGGAATAACAGTCGCCACATTTCACAGATTGTATGCTGCAGCAACTGGGGTCAGACCCTGATCTAGTCTGTCTTTTTGACACCTTTTCCTGCTGGCCTAAATCATCCCTATTCTGAGATAAGAACAGCCAAATAGTCAAAAAGACAAATATATATGTTACATGAACTTTTTAAAGTAGTCTGAGATACATAAGAGAAAAAGTTCCCTCCCTTCCTCGCTCATTATCTTTCCCTCTGTTGCTGTTTCCTTTCATTTCTCTTTTTCACCGTTCTAAGTTAGTTCCCTTGATTGGTTTTCTATCAATTTCTTGTTACTTTCCTTTTTCTCTCAATGTTCTGCCCTTTATAGCTGATGGTAGCCAGTGCCCTGAACCAACTCAGGTCTACCCTGCATGTGTACCCTCAAAAATGTATTTCACATAAAGGGATGATGTGCAAAGCAACTAAACTTTCAAGTAGCCTAGTTTGATTGGGTTCAAGTCCAGTTTGTAAGCAAGAGAAGCTAAATTGCAATGAAAACACTGTTTGGAGTAAAAGAAGCAAATCCTTTTTACCTTGTGTGCCAAAGCATCACTTGCATTTTGCTACATGTGTTTTGTGGCACCTCAAAACCCTTTGAGGCACTGCAAAGAGCATGGGTGCTTGTCTTGGCATGCCCTCAGGGACAAATCTTATTTCCTTTTGAAAAACTTTGATGGCACTTATATCAACTGGTTGTTAGACAATTTTACTGCAAAGTGTCAGAAGGAGTATCAAATCTTCTTGGGGTGGGGGAATCTACACCCCATGTTCTCTTACTCCCTGAGCAAGTGGCCTAGAGACTAAGCTCTGGGGCTAAGAGGGAGGGTCAAACACCTGCTTGTCATATTCTTTTCTGTTTCTCACTTGTCAGGACATGCCTGGTATGATGCATGTGCAGGATCCTCCTGTTCTGTTGAAGTGTCCACTTAGTCTGAGCAATACAGAAATGCAGGGAGAAATGGAATTACAGGACTACCTAAGTCCCACATATAACTCCATTTCCCCCTGTATTTCCCTACCGCTCAGGCTCAGTAGGCTGCACCATACTCACATGGACACCATTCAAACTAGGGTGAATGAGAAACAATGAATGGCTTCAGTTACTCCTTTTGCCTTCCTGCTTTCACCATTGAAGTGACTTGGATTTTACAATACCTCATGTACATTCTCTAACCCAGGTTACCAGCACTTGGGTATGATGTTACAAATCTTCTTTGGATTTGTTAATACATTATAGACATCTGTGAATCATCTTTGACAAATTTCCCACCCTCTATTTCTTTAAGTAATGCTTGCCTTGTACCGTCTCATGGGGTCTCTCCCCAGAGCACCCCAAAGTCACAGGTTCCAAAGTGGTGAAGTGCAAGAGATTCATCCCAGTTGCTTGAAAGCTGAACCAGAACTCCTGCAATCTGAACTGACATAGCCATAGTTTATTTTGGTTCAATATACATTAGACAGGAGGCAAGCCAAGGGGGAATTTTCCACATAAGGGATTAGTGAATTTGAGTTAAAGCACTTGAAAACTTAATTTAGACTTGGAACCCACCAGACTGTCACAGGTAGACAAGCCCTCAATTTTCACTACTGAAAATCCATCTGACAACAAAAGTCTGGAAAGATAACATATTGGCCTTGAATTCTTAGTTTTCAAATCAGTCATGGGATCGGAGGGTCATAAATACCAAAGAATGGAGGGCACCTAGTGAAGTTATCCATCTAGCCCACTCCTCAAACTAGAGTATCCTGACTAAAGCATCCTAGCAAAAAAGGTCTTACATTCCTTATGTAATCCAAAAATCTCTCAAAAAACAGTAGTAAACTTACTGTGCTTCTCTGTGTGGATTCCTCCATGTTGAAATGCGTTTCCTCCTCCAAAGCCAGAGCCCTTAGAATCTCTCCCTCTCCCTCTCCCTGTCCCTCTCTCTCTCTCTCTCTCTCTCTCTCTATGCATGCAGCTCCATATGTTTATATCTCCCTCTCTATGTCTCTCTCCGTGTCTCTCTGGCCCTCTTTGTCAATCTATCTACATAGTGATGTGCATTTAGGGAACTTTTTAAAATCAATCTTCTGAAATATTCTGAGATCACTTACTGGGTGCAGATGACTTGTTTAGGTAACGTCTGTGCTGTGGAGGAGTATTTATCAAAGTCTAGTCCTATGGGCTTCCAGGTAGGCAGTCCCTGGAGCCCTGATTAATGCCCAGACAGAAGCACCTAGATTAAGTGGAAAAATACATCAGGCACCTGGCTAGGAGCCAGGAGTAGAGTTGGTTGAGAAACATTCTGATGAGACACCATTCTGCCCCCAAATCTTGGTTCATCATTTCTCATGCATTTTGTTTGAAACATTTTGGGTCCAAAACACATTTTCTATGTTCAAGGGAGGGTTCCTACATGACTTGAGGTCTTCATGCTGGGAGGCAGACAAGCCCAGTGCACTGCCCTGAATACAAGGGGTCCCATCCCTTTGGCCACACAGCAGCAGGTTATTTGAGAGCAAGGGACATAGTGTTGCCCAAGTTACCAAGAGAGATTATCCTCTCTATCTCTTTCTCCAAGTTCACATCATTCACCCGAATGAACACTGTGCTTGCCTCTCAATTTCTATCTGAATTATTTCAACCCAGAAGACATGGCTTTCCTTATAATCATGGCTTATGGATCATACATTGCAACCTTCATCCTTCTCTACTTCAAGTTAACAAAGGAGAGTTGTGTATCTCCAGGTACCAGCAGCAGCTGCCTTTGGGTCAGTAGAATGATCTCTGGAGATAGTTAGCTTTCCACCCTGCCAGTACAAAGTCTTTAGCCTTCTAGTATTCTCCCAGGTGCTGATGACCTCCTGCCTTTCTAGCTCTTCCCCATACAAGCATCTACTGCACAACAGTTGATTGTTTTGGTGTGTACATGCATGTTTTGGTTCCTCTGCCTTGAGGGGTTATTTGTCTCCTCGCTTTGGGGATTATGATCCATGTTTGGTTGCCATCTTGCAGGGGTGTTAGGGTTAATGAACTGTGCACAGCTGCTGAGTCTTCACAGTTCATCCCCCATTATGGTCCTCTTACCAGCCAAGTTTCCTGCTGCTAAGGAAATGGCTGCCTACTGAGCTTGGCAGCCAGAGGCCCCTTGCGAAACCAAGGTACTTCTGCTTGAAGGCTTTGATGGCAGTGCTTTTGGTGAAGGATGTCCCATTCCACAGATGGGTCTAGACCATTGACAATGTGTAGGGGGTGCACACGGGTGCACATGCACCCCCTGAGATTGGCAGTACACCCCCTGTGATTGGCTGCTGCTGATGCTACCAGCGATGCCTGTGGGTGGTCAACGCGCACCATCCCCCGACCCTCACCAACAACTCCACAGCTGCCAGCAAGAGCTCCCCACTTGCCGCCACCATGCCCCCACTGCTGACGCTGTCACTGCCACCTGTGGGTGGCCACCATGCTCCCACAGCCTCTGGCAGTATGCGTCGTTCATGGTCTAGAGCCTGGTGATGAGGGTGCTCTCCTGGCAGACAGATGATATGGTTTTCCAGCTGTTTTATCCTACTGCCTGTTCCAAATTTTGAGATAGTGTGTGTGGAGCTCATTAGTCATAGTTTCATAGTGTCATAGTTGTTAGCGGCTTGAAGGGACCTTACCGATCATCGGGTCCAGCCCCCCTGCACTTGGGCAAAAAAGACCACTAGGATCAGATGACCTGGCAAGATGGACATCAAGACACTAGTTGAAGATCGCCAGGGTGGATGATTGTACCACCTCTGGGGGGAGCCTGTTCCAAACCCTCAGTACTCAACTTGTAAAGAAGATTTTCCTTTCTTACTTTCCCCAACAATTTTGGTCATAGTTTCCCTTCCAACTTCAAACACTTCAGGTGGTATGCCATTAGGGCCAGATGCTTTGCTGTTCTTTATCTGTCTTATAATCTGGTGTACTTCTTCAGAGTTTGGTGGACCAGCAAGTGTTTCCTGTATGGGATGGGTTCAGTGGCCTCATCTGTTACTTAGACTTTCTGGTTCAAGAGTTCTTGGTAGTGCTCCATCCAGTGGTTTTTGATGGACTTTTTGTCTTTACAGCATGTACTGCCTTCTGCATCTCTAAGTGGGGTGAGTCTGGAAGAGCCTGGTCTGTGCACAGACTTAGTTGCACTGAAGAACCTCTGCATGTCATGAATTTCAACAATTTGTTGGATTCCTTTCACCTTCTCTTCCAACCATTTGTTTTTCATTTCTCAAATCTTCCTCTGGGCTTCAGCTTTAAGCCATCAAAAAGTTCCCTGCTTTCACAGGGAACCTGTCATAATGCATAAAGAAATGGTCCATTTCACTGGGGCCAAAGAACATCATTTGTGAAGCCAGTGACGGTAGGATTAAGCTAATCCCACACTGCAAATTGGACTAAGCAGTTGCTATTCATGAAGGCAGCACAGTGCAGAGGATTGTATAAAGCTCAGAGTCAGCAGGTATTATTCCACACCTGCCAGAAAAAAAAATAAAATGTTATAGTATTAGCCAGCCACCAAATGGTATTTCTGTTTTCTCCATTAAGAAACTGGCCAGCATCTTTGACAGGAGGGATGAGGTACAGCAGACCTTCAAGCAAGATGTTTTGCCCAAAGAAGGACATGGGGAAGAGAAGATGCTGATCAGTCATATCTAGGTCCACAATTAAGAGGTTCACCGCTGTGCTCACAATGTAGGTTAGTAGAAAGAACTGCAATAAGGAAGCCTACAGATCAGGAATTTTCTTAAATCTGAAGGGGAGGATTGTGTGATGACTGTTTTATTTGTAATCTGCATTAGTCCTGGTTTGTATCTAGAGAATATGCAACTAACACTTGATGAAAACAACCACAGGAGATGCTCAGTAATGTTGTAGCCCACCAATAAGACACCAGATGGATTTAGGCCATAAAATATAATCACTCATGTTGAATTCCTGAAAAATGTAATTCCTGAAGATGCTATAACTAGTATATAAATCTCCATCATGTTTGCCTTAAGACTTTATCAGAAACTGAAGTGAGGCAGAGGAGAACTTATTGAACTTTTAGAATAATGTTTGTTTTTTTTCAGAGACTAGAACAGGTTAGACTAGATTTGCATTTTGACATCTAAAAGGATATGACCCAACATAGTTAATATTTAATGCATGCACAGCAATTAATTCCATGGCTGTATGGTAAACTAAATAAGTCTTCTGCTCTTTTTGCAAGATGAGTGGTTGAGTGGCGAATGCAATCCAGATCAAATTGGAACAGATTGCTGATCACCAGAGGCAGATCTAGGGGTTTGAGATGGCTGATGCAAATGGCATCATAGCAGTGGCAGCAAACTCTATCTATTTTCTGCTTGTCCAGCCTGGTCACTGGAACCCGGATTGCCCCTTTCTGTATGGGAGTTATTTCTCGGCCACGGCCAGTCATCTCTGCAACTGGTGATGGAAGATCTGATTTGGGACTCACTGACAAAACTCCTATACCTGAAAGCATGACTGAACAGAAATTGAGAGCCACTGGAGCAGCAAAGTGGGGAAGATATTCCCTTTGGACCCTAGGTGCTACCATAGGAGCACCTAGAATTTTGAGAGATAGCAATGCAGGAGGAGGACAAACAAAGAAAGGGCAAAGAAAAGGGGCTGGGGGCCATTATGAGCTGGGTGGGCCCACAAAGCTCTCACCAGATCCAGGTTGTGTGAGCAGTTCACCTGTGGGCAAGGTGGAGCCCCAGGAAACAAGGTCCAACTGCGTACAGTGACAAGAGGAAATCATCCTTTGCACCACTCGATGGCTAGCTGGCCTGGGTAAATCATACGACAATAACCACCAAGCAACCCACAATCTCCTTTTTGAGTTGCAAAGGATGTACTGATGTGGGTCCTGTGGGCTTGAATCACTGGGATGTGGAAAAACCAGCAGTTGGTGCCAAATTGATATCAAAGCCAAGTTTTGAAACTGGCATACAATATTCAGTGGGTGGGGACTCAGAAAAGGGTACTCTCCAGGGTCTTCTGGCTCAGGATTACTGCAGCACCAAAGATTATTGTGCCTTGTTTCGTGAGTGCCTGCTGGTGCGCCCCCATACAACTGGCATCAGGCCTGTTGGTTCCATTGCCTTTGGAGGGCACCCTTTTAGCGGAGGTTGGGATATACCTTCTCATACCTCCAGTTGCCACTTTATCCTAGTACTTGTGGATTATGTTACCTAGTGCCCAGAGATGGTATTGACCCACAGTGTCTTTGTGCAAACAGTGGACATGGAACTGTCAAATACCCTGTTGAGGAGGGGCTACCCAGAAGTATTTTTATTTGATCAAGACACTGTCTCTATGTCCTGTGTCCTACAAGAGTTGTGGTCACTTCTGAAAGTCCACCATGTCAGAAACTGGAGACAACTGGTCCGGCAGAAAGATTCAAACAGACTGATAGGGAAGTTAAATACATTTGTTTCAGGGGAGCTCTGGCTGTGGAACATTATTCTCCCCATCTTCTATTTGCAGTCTAGGAGATTTCCCAATTATCTACAGAGATCTCTCTTTTTAACTCCCATATGCAACCACCTCAAGCTGTGTTAGATTTACAGCACAAGAGTTAGCAAACACAGGCCATGAAGGCCTAGAATATTGTTGAATATACTCATAGACTGTCCAAGTAACAGGACCTGGTCAGGGCCTATGCCAAAGAAAACCTCATTGCAGAACAGCAAGTGCAGGAGCAGCACTACTATAAGAATTCCTGGCTCTGGATCGTGGAGTTCCTCTTTCATCAGAGAGCTAATTGCTTTCCAAATGGCAGGATCCATTTGAGGTCGTAAGGAGAGTTGGGGATGTGAATTGTCAAGTGCAGTTTTTAAGGAGATGGCAGGGGTCACAGATATTCTGTACTAATCTTCTGAAACCCTGGTGGACCCAGGAAGCACTGAGCACTGGGAGTTAAAGGAGGGATAGGAAATTTGTTTCAGCTCCGAACTACTGAGTTTACTTTAGGCGGAATGTATCCATATTGCAACAGAAAAAGGCACAAAGCCTAATGAAAAAAAATGGATGTGTTTTTGACCAGCCTGGGAGAACCACTATAATGAATCATTGGATCATCCTAAAAGCTGGTTGTCCCAAACAAAAGAGGTTGTCTCTTTTATCCCAGTGATTATGGGACACAGTAAAGAAGGAAGTGCAAAACATGTTGCATATGGGAGGAATTGAAGAATCGGTGAGCAAATGGTGCAGCCCAGTCATTTTATTTCCCAGGCCACACAAAACAATCTGGTTCTGTTTTGACTTTGGCAAATGGATTGCAGTATCTAAGTCTGATGCCTACACAATGCTGTGACCAGGAAAATGATTGCGCAAACTGGGACAGGCCAAGTACATATCCACACTAGTATGCTGCTGCACACCTCAGTGATATTCTGATGTTCACCAGTAGTTGGGAGGAATATCTATACTGGATCAGGCTTGCACTACAGTCACTTCAGGCAGCTACCCTGAGGACAAATGCAGCACAATGCTGACTTGGTTGTCAGGAGACTAAGAGTGAAATTACATGTTTCAACTGGTCCTTGTTACGAGTGCTTAATATTTGAGAGATTGCACATTTGGGCTCATTAACTAGTGCTACATGCCCATCAGGCATCTTAAAGTTATCTTACTTCAGGGAAGGATAATCATAGATTGGTGTTAACTATCTAGTTTGCAGTGAACTTCTGAGCATTTGACTGAGATAAAAGGACCAATTTGGAGTCCTCCAGTATCCTGAGATGCACTGTTCCCAGCCTTCCCCACAAGAGGGAACCACAAAGTGCTCATGGAGTTTCATAATGTGCTCATGGTGTGAGCTCATGGAGTGAGCAATTATGTGTGCACAGAGTGCTCATGGAGTTTCCCAGCCCCAGCAGCCTGTCCTTACCACCTCAGCTCCTGTTCTCCTGTTCTCCACCTCAGCTCCTGTTCTGCAAAATTTCAGGCACCCATCTGTTGAAGGGAAAGACAGTATCCCTTTAAACTTGAAGCAGTGGATAGGAAGATCACTGGAGAGGAAGTGCCACTTTGGGTAAGGGTTAACTTTGAACCATCTCAGGCTTGGGTATTGTTAGTCTTCTCCATGGAAATAACTTAAGCAATTTGAAGTCATTCAGCATCCCAGTATGCAAAGCTTACATGCCTAATACCCCTGGACTACTTCCCGCCACCCCAACCTCTGCTGCCCAATGGGGTCATACTATCCTAAAGCCAATGCTCCCAGCTACTCCCATTGGGTATCACGTCAGCTCACATGGCATCACTGGTTCCCTGGGGTCATTGATTCACAGGACTCCAGGAGATCTGATCCAGGCTGCTAGACTGGGACCAAGGCACAGAGCCCTCCCCTCACAGGACTATGGCCTTGACCCACATCCGCATGGCTCACCCATAGCCAGGAGAGCTAGGGAGTGGTGGGAGCACTGCTTCTCACACTCCTGGAAAACTGGTTGCCTAGTGCAGGGTGTGGTGAGAACATGGAGACTAAGAAGGCATGCTTTCCTGGGCTCCATGCAATTGGTTTGGTAACCTCTGGTTGCTGCACACCCAGAGAAGGGATAGAGTCCTGGCTCCTGCTCACTTCTCTCATATTCTCTCAGCATAAAAACACCATGAAGAAGAGACTTCATCATGCCATGTGCACATTTATGGTAACGGGCAACTTAACATGACAAAGCAGGATTGAAAACACATAATCATTCAGAGTTAGTACAGGGTGAAGGTCATGTTTATATCATTTTGAAATCAAAATCCACTTGGTAGGCCTACTGGCCAAGTCAAATATGGACTTTAGTTTACAGAAAAGTGGACTATAATAGGAGAGACAAATACATATATGGTAGATCCCTGCCTGGTTTATATTGCCATTTTGTTATTGAAAATGGTAGATTAAATTCCCCGTGTTGGAAGCTGAGGAAGCTCTACGGAAATCACTAAGTTACGTCCTGCCACAGCATTAATCAGTCAACTTCCATCCAGTTCAATGGACTCATGCTTATTTTCTGAGGATCTAGGTCAAATGTTGATTTCTAGTTCTTCTTTCACACACATTAATCTAACACAGGAAGTTCTTTCATTGTGATGAAAGGGGCCTTGCGTGTTGTACTACTTGCCGGGTGTATAGCCCCACCCCTCCACTGGCCTGCCATGACTTGATGTTATTCTATAAAGAGAGAGGGTTCAATGGAGACCTTCTTCCTGGGAGGGCTTCCCTAGGAAACAGAAGTACTCACGATTCAGGCACGATGTTCCACGGGGCTCCACCTCCCCTACCCCCTGTCCACTCACCAACCAGATGGGCATCAGCACAATGGTGGTTCGGTCTTGCTGTTTCGACCACAGCCTGCCTCAAGGGGAATCCCGCATCTGAGTGGGCTTGGTTGGTATTTGTCCATCCACCCCTCCTGCCTTGATGAGTAGCCTTCCCTCCCTCGAGGCTGGCTAGTTATAGATGCGTAATGCAGCGGCTACTGCCGCACCGCGAAGTAGAGTGCTTTGTTCCTACGCCGCTTCTCTCTCTCTCTTATTTTCCTTTTTATTTTCTTCAAAAGAAATAGACTCCTGGGGAGGAGAGGGATGTGGAGCTGCCTCCTTTTCCCCAGCCTCCTACAGAGGGCTCAAATGCCTCCCCTGCTCTGCCTGCCGGTGCTGCACTGGCTGCGCTGCTCCTCTCCTGTGCAGGAGCCTCAGTGCGTCAGGTGTGTTGCAAGCCAGTGCACTCCCTCTCCAACTCCTCTACCCCCTGGGTTCTGGCGGGGTTTTTAAATCTTCCTGTGGTGGCTGAAACGGCCACCGTGATTGGTCCAGCTGTTCCCTGCCCAGGGAACAGCTGATTAAACAGTCAGTGTAATGCTGGCTCGTGCGGCCGCAGCCATGGTTCGTGCTCCGGCTGCCCAGTGAAAGGTAAATTTCCCCTGCAGGGGGGCTGTTTATGGGGTTTGGGACACCCAGGGACTGTCTTCTCTGCTTCGGGAGCCTGTGGGGGTGCCTCGCCACCACAACCATGTACACTGTCTATTTCAGGTTACCACCATTTAGAAACACTGTAGAAATTCTCCTCTATGCTTCTAAATCCATTATATACATCTGTGAAATATCTTTGTTATTGTTATGACTTTCCACTGGATGCAACCGGGAAGATAACTGTCCACCATCAGTTTCTTAATGTAACCACTGCCTTGGACCACCTAATGGGTTCTCTGCATGGAGATTCTCAAAGCAACAGATTCCTTATTCAGCAGGGTGATGAAGTGCCAGCAGATTAACACAGTTGCTTTAAAGCTATGTCAGAACTGCAGTCTGCACTGGAGTAATCTCTTTTTAGTTTGGTTCAATCCACTTTAGACAGGAGGCAAGCCAAAGGGATATTGTCCACATGACGGATTAATGAAGCTCAAGTAAACCACCTAAAAACTTAATTTAGACTTGTAACCCACCAGAGCATCACAGGTACAAAAGCACAGACTTTTCACTACTTAAAATACAGATGTCAAGAAAAATCTGCAAAGAATACATACATAAGAGTGTCAGACTGAAAGGAACCTCATAAGGTCATTGGTCTAGCCCACTCTGAAAAATAGGATACCCCAACTAAATCATCCCAGCCAGAAGGGATTACATCCCTTCAGTAAGTTCATACTAGTTCTAAAGCCAGCTGGAAACTTACTGTGCTTCTTTGTGTAGATTCCTCCCTGATCAGATGTCTTTCCTCTTCAAACATCAGAGTTCCTGGCATCTGTCTGTCTGTCTGTCTGTCTGTCTGTCTGTCTATGTAGTATGTCTATATGCTGCTATGTATGTTCTTATATGTCCCCTCTCTCTCTTTGTCTCTCACTCTTTACTGATCTATGTTCATGGTGATCTGCCTTCAGGGGACATTTTCAAGTCCATCTGCTAGAAATATTCTGAGATCACTTGCTGTTTGCAAATTATTTGTGTATGTAACCTTTGTGCTGTGGAAGGGTATGTATCACTGTCTAGTCCAATGGGCTTCCAGGCAGGAGTTCCCAGGAGGCCTGAACAATGCCCAAACAGGTGCACCAGAGGAACTACATAACTATACCAGGCACCTGGCTAAGAGCCAGGAGTACAGTGGGTTTGGAAATGTTCTAATGAGACAGCATTTGCTACCATCCCAGCTAGCAAACACTGGGGTTAGCTCTCTTTTTCTAGTTGCTATGTTTTAGCCCAGAAGACATAGCCTCCTTATTGTCACTGCACGTGACTGTTATATTGCCACCTTCATCTTACAAGATGACAAAAGAGATGTTTGTGTATGACAAAATAGAGGTCTGTGTATCTCAAGGCAGCAGCAGGCTTTGGGGAAGCGGAAGGATCCTAGAGACACGGACAACTTATATTTCCGCCAATAAAACATATTCAACCTTTGAGGATTCTGCCAGGTGTTGATAACCTCCAGCCTTTCTACTTCTTCCCCATACAAGAATCTGCTGCACAACAGCAGATTGTGTGGATGTGTGCATCTTCCAAGCAAGCCTAGCTTTCTCTGCCTAGAGAGATTATATCTACAATTTGGGGATTATGGTCCATGTTTGGTTTATATCTTGCAGGGTTGTTTGGGGCAAGGAGCTGTAAGCAGCTTCTTAAGCTTTACTGTTCTACTCCCCATGATGGGCACCTTAGTAACTGTGTTTTCCTAGGGTCTTCAATGGCTATCTGCTGCACTTGGCAGCCAGGCCCCTTGTGAACACAAGGTGCTTCTACTTGAAGGCTTTGATGGAGTGCAATTGGTAAAGGATGTCCCATTCCACAGATTTTTCTAGATCCCAGTGAAGAGAGCACTCCTGAGAGACAGATAATAGAGTCTTATGGCTGTTTGCTCACACTGCCTGGGCAAGTGCTTCAGGTAGAAGGTCATCATGCCATGAGTGGTTGACAGTACCACTGCCACAGTAACATCAGGTTCCTAAGCTCCGAGGAGAACTCAATCCTCTGAATCCTGAGTACATGAAGTCCTTGCACAGTGACTGTGCGTTCAGATCAATGCCTCTCTTTAACTCCCCTGTATTGTCCAGTCAGTTTGCCCTCAGCCTCTAACCTTTCTTCATTATCCTTCAGTGCCCTAAATGCAATAACTCAAAAGCAATGAATCTATGCACCTTGATTCTGCATTTTTGGGCCAGCTACTGACTTTTACATGTTACGATGCCTAAAGTGTTTCCCTAAGTTACTTGAGAGCAGCATCTCCATTAACTTTCAGCTGTACCTTCTATATCACAGGAACACTTTTGAAATTTCCACTCAGTATGTTCACCCCTACCCCCGGGCTTAGCTGTATCTCCTGTAACCTAGTTGTGTTCCCCTCCTAACCCCCATCATTCTATTGTTAATCCCTCACTCAGGCGCTATGTATTTCCCTACCGGCTTTGTCAGCTTTTTTGGATTCACAATCCTAAACATTTACTAATGAAAGTCAAACTATTAGTCAAACATTTACTAATACAAGTCATCCTTCTATATCACAGGAACACTTTTGAAATTTCCACTCAGTATGTTCATACTACCCTCTAAATTAGCCAGAGGGAGTTACTAGCCTGTCTGAGTTGCCTTTTTTGACACCCTTAATTAGTTCCAATCATCCCAGATTCATTCACTAAAGGCAAAGCTTGGTTATCATTTAACTGTCTGTGAGACAAGTTCCCTGATCCCTTTTCTCAGTGCCACCTTTACCTCTGTCTTCCTCAGACTGTCAGCCATAGAATCAGAGAGAAGATGGGCTGGAAGGGACCTCCAGAGGTCCTTTACTCCAACCCCCTGCCTGAAACAGGATCGTCCCTGTCCAAACCATCCTATTCAAATCCATAATCTGAACTCTTTGTAGAATTACCATCAAGCCTGACACAACACAAGATGTAATATCTTAACTGGCCACAGAGAAGCAAGAGAGCCATGAATCAGAAAATGTAGGGGAGGAGGGAGAGAAAATGTGTTGAGGTCTTTCTATTCCTTGGATTTCATAGCAAATAATCAACTATAAGGGTTCCATTGGGCGTTCTGAGTACCATGATATAAAAGGAGTAGTTCAAAATGGTTTTCCTTCTCAGTTATGATGGGCACACTTAAATTGTTTCCAGGATCCAAGCTAAGAATACCAGCATCAGAAGAAACAAAGACAGTGTGGAGAGGGATGACAGAATGCTGTCCATTAGGGAGTCAAGCTCGCTTTTGCAACAGGAGTCATAACTAACCAGTGAAAATCATCAAAAACTAACCCTAAAAAAATCATCAGTTTCATTCAGGCCAAACCATGTTAGTAGGAAAGCCAGTGATGATAGTATGGAGTACCTAATAATCCATTTCCCCAGGCCCTAGCTACAAGTTGGAGACAGAAACTGCTGAATGCGAGTGCTGCACAGTAAGGCTGTGCGAAGCTTTGATTGCTGATTTGATTCAGCGGAGATTTGGCCTGATAGAGCATCTGAATCTTCGAATCCAAATCAAATCAAGAGACCCTTTAATCTCTCTGAATGATATAAGAACCCTCCAGAAGCACTTACATTCCACTTCTGGGTCTGCTGCAGAGCAGGCAGGGGACCCCCTGGCTCGGCGACTGGTGCCTTCTGTGTCTGGCAGGGGGCACCTGGGGTCCCCCCATGGCCGATTGCTGAGCCAGGACAGCACAGGGAGGGAAGGGGCACAAGCGCTCAGTGGCAGACCCAGAAGTGGACTGGAAGGTACTTCTGGTCCAATTCTGGGTCCACTGCCAAGCACATGGGGGGGGGGGGTCGCTCCTGCATGACACTCTACCCGCCCCACCATCTCAGTGTTCATGAGCCACACCTGATACCTCAAGGTATGTAGAAAACACATTTAAAGCTTTGTCTAAGGCCGAATTGCTGATTCTCTGAATCAGAATTGAATCTTCAGATTCAGATTTGGCCGAATCGAATCAGGACAGTGATCCAAATCAACTAATTGAGTCATTGTCCCCTGAATCGGGCCGAATCGGAATCTGAATCTGAATCAAATATGGCGTACTCCGCACACCCTTTACTGCATAGTGCAGAGGCTTATATAAAGTGAAGTAGGAATCAGAAGGCATCAAGGACAGCAGGTATCATTCTGCACATGCCAAGAAAGCAAACATTTGTAATTTTATTAACCTGACACTAAGTGATATTTCTTCTGTCTTCATTAAAGAACTGGCCAGCATAATTGTCAGGTACAGCAGATCTCCAAGATGGAGAAGTTTCCCCCAAAGAAGGAAATGGATCTGGGAAGATGTTGATCTGTCATAACTAGGTCAACAATTAAGAGGTCCACAGCTGTGTGCACAATGTAGTTTAGCATAAAGAACTTAAATAAGAAAGCCTACATATCTGGAATTTGCTCAGATCCCAACAGAAGGACTGGTTGGGAACCATTATAAGCTGGGTGGGCCCACAAAGCTTCCACTACAACCAGGCTGCAAGGGCAAGTCACTTGTGGCAAGGTGAGGTAACAGGAAACAAGGCCCAAATCCATACAAAGACAAAGAAATGATTCAGCCTTTGTACCACTCTATGGCAAGCTAGCCTAAATAGATTAAATGACAATAACGTCGCACCAAGCTACCCAGGATCTCCATTTTAAGTTGCAAGGGGAAGTACTGATGTGCATCTTTTGGACCTGAATTACTGGGGTCTGGAGAAACCAGCAAATTGGGCCAAAGTAGCATCAGAACCAAGTTTTGAGGTTAGCACACAACATCCTGTGGGTGGGGACTCAGGAAAGGGAACTTGCCAGGCTCTTCTACCTTAGCATTTACCAGAACATTAATGATTCCTGTGTCTTGTTTCCTGAGTGCCTACTGGTGGCCCCACACACATGGCTTGGGCCTGTTGGTTCTATTGCCCTTGTTGGGAAGCCTTTTGAGAAGGTAGGAATAGATATCATTGGGACCTTTGAGCCCAAACCAATAGTTACCACTTTGTACTAGTACTTGTGGGTTGTGCTACCAAATTTATAAAAAGGCAAAGAGAGGATTCAGCCTTTGCACCACCTCTCACAGAGGTTGGAGTTACACACAATGCTGTGACTGAAACACTGGCCATGGAACTATTAAATACCCACTTGAGGCACCACGAACAAGAGTTTTTAACTGATCAAAGAGCATCTTGTGGCACCTGAAACAAATGTGGGCACTTCTGAAAATCCACCCTGTCAGAGCCTCCAGATGGTTTATATGGTGGAGAGCTTCAAACAGACTGAAAGGGATATTAAGTAAATTTGTTACAGAGAAGTTTTTAAAGTGGGATGTGCTTCTGCCCTATATGCTATTTGCCATCCAGGAGGTTCCCAAATTCTTTATGGGGTTCTTTCCTTTTGAACCGCTACATGAGGTAGCCTCAAAGCATGGAAGACTTATAACACAAGACTTGGTAAACAAAGGGCATAAAGGCCTGGTATATTGTCCTGTAAATAGGCTGAAGCAGTAAATGGTTCTGGTCAGGGTCTTTGCCAAAGAAAACCTCAGTGCTTCACACTGAGTGAAGAAGCAACACTACAACAAGATTTCCCATCTCTGCATTCTGCTATTGCTTATTTATCAAAGATCAACTTATTCACTGAATGTCAGGGTTCATATGAGGTCATAAGGTAACATGGGGAAGTGAAATGAGAAGTGCTGCTTGTACAGAGACAACATATATGTGACAAATATACTGTATTAACCTCCTGAGCTCCTGTTGGACACAGGAAGAACTTAGCATTGGGAGATACAGGAGGTGGAGGAGATTTGGTTTTGCTCACATGTATTGAGGTTACTTTGGGAGACAATTTATCCATATCTCAACAGAAGGCAGCGTAAGAGCGACTGAGGAAATTTCCAGCACGTCCTTATGACAAAGCCAGGAAGATCCATCTTACTTAATTATTACATCATCCTAAAACCTAGTTGTCCCTTCCAAAAGAGGTTATCCCTTAGATCCAAGTGACTATGGGAAACATTAAAGAGGGAAATGCAAAATATATTGCATATGGGAGGAAATGAATAATTGGTAAGCAAATGGTGCAGCCCAGTCATCTCAGTTCCAAAACCAGGCAAAACAGTCTGCTGTGACTATGACAAATAAAATGCAGTACCTAAGTCTGATGCATGCAACTGAAACACGGATACAACGACTAAGAAAGGCTAAGTATATATCCACACTAGTATGTTGCTGAACACCTCTGTGACATGGTTGTGTTTTCTGGCAGTTGAGAGAAATAGGTATACTGGTTCAGGCTCACACTAGGCACGCTAGGAAGCCACCCTGAGGGTAAATCCAGTTCAATGCTGACTTGGCTGTTAGGAGACCAAGAGTGAGATTACATGTTTCAAATAGTTCTTGTGAACTGTACTTAAAATGTGAAAGAGTGCACATTTGGGCTCATTAACTAGTGCTACATGCCTTTTAGGCTTTTTAAAGTTATGCCGCTTCAAGGGAGGATTATCATTGATTTTTTTGAACTAGCTAGTTTTCAGTGCGAGCTGAGTATTTAACTGACATAAAGGACCAATTTGGAGACTTCCAGCATCCCAAGATGCACCATTCCTAGCATTTCCTACCCTCCTGCTCCTCCTGAACTCTTCAGCAGCAGGCAAGCCACAGAAAGGAATCACAGAGTGCCTGGGGAGTTCCTCAGTGACCCACCCACCTCCAGCCCTGTGCACTAAATTCCTCTGACCCCTGGCCCCTAAAATACTTCAGCCACCAAAATGTTAAGCGTGAAGAGACAATCCTTTTAAGCTTAAAGGAGTAGCTGAGAAAATCATCAGAAGAGAAGTGCAACTTCTGTCAGGAGTGATCTTTGAACTGCTTTATCTAGCTCAAGCTAGGGTATTATAAAAGTCAGCTCCCTGGAGATAAAATGAGCAATCTGCAGTCATCCAGCACCCCAGGATGCAGAGCTCCAACACCCTCTTCCCCTGAACAACTTCCCACAATCCAAAGCTCTACTACCCAAGGAGATGTTATTACCCCAAAACAACAAAGCCATCTGCCCGCCATGGTTATCACCCTACTTCATATGGCATCATGCTGCTCCAAGGACTGCCAGAGCTCTGATCCAGGCTGCTAAGCTGGGAGCCAGGCACACAGCCTTCACCTCAAATGTCTATGTCTTTTAACCAGATCTACATTCCTCACCAGTAGACAGGAGAATTGGGGAGGGTGGGGATGGTGGTGGCATGACTTGCCTCCCCAGCCTTTCACACTCCTGGAAAAATGGCTGCCAAAACAGGGTGTGGTGCAAATATGAAGGCCAAGGAGACACACTTCCCTGGGCTCCAAGCTCTTGCCATCGTTAACCCCTGGCTTCTCAATAGATTCCTGTGTCCTGGCTATACTCCTGGTCACCAGACCCTCTAGTGGCACTTCACAGTTGTCCAGGTCAGATATGGCATTAAGCCTTAACCTGTAACTTCACTGAAACTGGTCTATCTATCACTGCCTAACATGCCAGATTTATAATAGAACTTTAAACAACCTGCACCACCATCCTAGTTGAATGCTTCATATGAGACTGGCATCATGACCCTTCAAAGAGAGGGTTGGATATTTGGAAGTGCCTGGAAAGTGATATAAACTTTTGTAAATGTTATAACTTGTAAATGTTAGATCCATTTGTAAATGTTACATAAGCACTTAAATGTGCTCCTAAGAGCACAGCTTGGCATAACAGGATCTTCTAACCTAATTTAGCTTTGTGGAGAAAAGTGTTGCACTGATTTAGGCCTTTAAAAGTATGTTCAGTTGATCATGTAACAGGGGACAGGTTTTCATTTTAATATGTCCCACTGGGATTTATTACAAAAAAAAAAAAAAAAAAAAAAAAAGCTTTGTAAAAACAAGAAAAAAATTCAGTGGTAAACATGTTGCAGAAGGGATGAAAAAAATGCACTGGACAAAACTGGTCTTGTATCCTGGTATCAACTAAGTCAGGGCAGTCCAACATTTCTATGTGACAAGGAGTCAGACTGCAGAAGTGGAGTCACAATAATGGGGAGTCATGAGCCTTCTGGGCACAGCACAGCTATTTACCCCACCCTCCACCAAACTGTGAACTCATGCCCAACTACCACCACTATACTGTGACCCCATCTCCACCCCCTATCAGTGAGCTCCGCACCCACCCTCTCCTACCTGCCCCACTCAAGTAGTTGGACACAAGTAACAAAAGCCTGAGGAGGGAAGGGGATGCAAAGGTTCTCACTCCTCACTCAGAGACTTCTCAGTGTTGATTAAAGCATGAATAAAATGGATGTGAAATTAGACCAACTACATATGACCCTGCAGGACGCACCAAACAAAATGGGCCAAATGAAACTTAGTCATTAGCAAGGTAGTAACTTAAGGGACAGGCACACTAAGCTCTTACACTGGTATAATCTCCTTGTGCACCAGTGAAAATGAGGAGTAAACCCAGAATGCACTGCCTGTGGGAGGTCAAGCGCCTCTGGGGTCAAGTTACTGCTGTCTGGATGGTCCATTGGTCTCTGGCAGACATTAGAACTTGAGCTGTCAAACAAGGTAGAGGCATGTTTAGGAAGCCTGCATGGAGGACAGTCATGCTGCCCCTTTTGATGGTAAAACACAAGACTCCTGGCCAAGAGCTTTCCCCTTGCACAAACTTTCCATTTGCAAAAACTTAGATGTACTCTAAGGCAAACATGACAGATGCTAGTAGCTATCAAAAAAATGCCAGAAACATGGCATGGATACTTATTCCTTCTAACTCCTCTCAGCCACTGGCAATTTTATGCTATTTGCAACCCTAGAAACTGACTACTAGGGCTGTGTGAAATTTTGCTGGCTGTTTCGTTTCGCCGGCCGTTTCGTTTCGAGGTCAAAATGAAAAAAAGGGCTTCAAAACAGCCCAAAACAAAACGAGGCTAGTTGAAACATTTCAAAAGTTGAAACATTTCAACCATAGTGCTGGGGGTGGAAAGTCAGTCCAGCTGGGCTGACTTCCCATCCCCGGCACAAGATTGGGCTGGGGACAGGGAGTCAGTCCAGTTGAACTGACTTCCCACCCAAAGGGCTATGGTCGAAATGTCTTGCACCACAGATGGGAAGTCAGCGCAGTTAATGTTCTTCTAGGAGCACAGCTAGTTTTGAAGAGAAATATTGCACTGATTTAATCCTACAAAATTATGTTCAGTTGATCAGCTCACAGAGAATAGGTTTTAATTTTTATTTGTCCAGCTGGGATTTATTAAATAATCTCTGCAACAGCATGACATGTAGTTCATTTGAAAACGTGCTGCAGAGCAGATGGCAAAATATATATATATATATTACACTCAAGTGGCCTTGTAGTTTACTGTCAACTCTGTCAGGGCAATCCAACTTTTCTATGTGATGACTGGCCAGATCCCAGCAGTCTTTCCTGCCCAAGTGCAGGGGGCTGGACCCAATGATCTGCAAGGCCCCTTCCAGCCCCTGACAACTATGAAATGCCCTGATGACTGAAAAAATGGAGCTGCAGTAGGGTGAGCCATGAGCTTCCCAGGCACAGCACAAGAAGGAACCCAAGCCCCCACACTGAGCTGTGAACTCATGTCCTACCATCACTGCACTGGGACCCCATCTTCACCACCAATCACTGAACTGAGTACCTACTATCTCCTGCTTGATCCCACCTAAGGAGTGGAGGCACAAGCAGCAGAAGCCTGAGTAGGGAAGGGGAGCCTAGAGACTTTGACTGCTGTTGCAATTGGAGAGATGTGGAGAGAGCTGGCTGGGTAGCAGCTGAGGACACCAGTTGGAAAGCCTTAGTCTAAATAATTTCTTGGTTGAGTTTGGTCCATGACACATAATGGCTGGATACAGAAAGTATTTACAGACTTCCCAGTGGTCGGTTAAAACATGAGTAAAATTAATGTTAAATTAGACCAACTACAGTTGACCTTACACAGGACTCACCAAAACAAACAAACAAACAAACAAACAAACAAACAACCCCCTCCCCCCCAAAAAACGCAGAACAAACCCAGCTTAGTCATTAGTAAGATAGTAACTCAAGGGACAGGTGTACTACAAACTTAAACGTGTAATATGCTTGTACACGAGAAAATGACCTACACTTTTGGAGGTCAAGTCCCTCTGGGGTCAAGTTACTGCTAGGTGAATGATCTACCAGGTTTGAGCAGAGATTTGACCTTGACCTGTAGAAAAGGGTAGGGACATATTAAGGAAGCCTTGGAGAGGCAGTAATGCTGTCTTTTTCAATGGTAAAAAACAAGAATCCTAGCATGCATCTTTCCATGTAAACAGAGTTTTCTTCCATGTGTTCTATGGTGCACATGGCAGGTGCAATGGACTATCAGAAGACTGCCTGACACATGTCGTAAGCACTTAATCCTCCTAACCCCTCTCAGCCACTGGCAATGCTATGCTATTTGGCCCCCTGGGAGCTGACTAGGTGCCCGTAGTTTCAAGGCAGTGGAATAGGACTTAACGAGGTGCTACTATCTAGAAACACAGGCAAAGTGAAGAGACCCAGTAAGAAGGCAAAGAATCTTACTGACATGAAGACAGATGAGGGCAGGCTGTTCCCACATAAATTAGTAGGCACCCTTATTGCATGTTATACGTGAAGGCTCACTTTAGCCAGGGGTGTCTTAAGCAGCTTCTTTTAGTAAGCATGCCCAGCATGTTTGCATCTAAATCTCCTTTCAAACAGCAGGAGCTCAGAATAGAGGTTTTTCCACAAATATGAACCTTTAAAAATTTGGCCTTCTGGTCCATTTCAAAGTCTACATATTCTCAAATCTCCGTGTGGCAGATGGGGAAAGAGACTGACGAAGCTATTTGGTATATAAAGTAGAAAAACTGGGGTGGGGAAAGCTGGGCACCAGCCTCTGGTGCTATCCTCAAGGGGGCACCAGAATCACCCTACCCTCTCCCAGGAACTTTGCCGAGGCTTGGCTTTGCCAATAGCCCTGCACTGCCCAAACATAGGAGCTGGACAGCCATAACACCATACACAATCATGTGTCAAGGTAGAAGGGGAGAAGAAGAACAGCAACCCCCTAGTGGGGGATGCCCTGCACCCCCCTGCATTCAGTATTATATCTGTTGGGTGAGGAGCAACATGAGAAGCAATATACACCACAGGGCTGCCGCAGCACCAGCCACCCTAGTAGCAATGCTGCTTGAATGCCAAAAAAGGCAGAGTCAAGACTCTGCCCCCCTTTCTCCTTTGTCATCACCTGCAGAATTTTTCCCTAACTGACCCTCACCAGCCCCCATGTGCTGAAGGAACTTTCCATGCCTCTTGCTATTTGTCATGCACAGCATCATTATCCAAGCCACAAGAAAACTACTGATATTCACAGCCACAGGTAGGCTTGATGCCAATGATATAAAACCCTTTCTCATGTATCATTGCAGCATGAAAACACTATGAAAAGAGGATTCTTCATGCCATGTGCACATGTATGATAAAGGGCAACTTAACATGACAAAGAAGACTAAAAACACATAACGGTGGAAAGCATATCACAGCCAGTCATTTTGCAATCAAAATCCACTCAGCAGGCATATCTGCCAAATAAAAGTGGGCTGCAGTTTACACAAAAGTAGACAATAGGGGAAACAAATACTAGATCCTTGCCTGGTTTAATTTGCCATCCAACGATTGAAAATTGTACATCTGACTACCCCCTGCCAGAAATTGAGGCAGCTCCACAGAAGTTACTAATGTAGGTCCTCCCACAGCATCAATCAATCAGATTCAGTCCAGCTCAATAGACCCATGCTTATTTGCTTAGGATCTAGGTCTGTATGTTGAGGTCTAGTTCTCCTTGCATGCACATCAGTCTTATACAGGCAATTCACACTGTTTGCTGCAGTGGTGCCACTCCTATTTACAAGCGTGAAGAAAAGTTGTGGCTTTAGTTTGCCGGTGGTCATGAAACAGTTCTAGGAGCAACCTAACTCACTTGTGTGGTGACTATTAGAAAAAAACATACCCAACGCTGCCCAAAAAAACACAGAGCAACAGCAGGTTTACTAGGGAAAGTTGGGCAACTGGTAGTCACGGAACAACAGAGTAAGCCAGTTTCCTCAGAGCAGCAAGGATCTCCTTGTTCCTCAGGCTGTAGACGAGGGGATTCACTGTGGGAGGCACTACTGAATATATGATACCCACTATGCTATCCAGCCCAGATGGGGTTTTGGAAGTAGGTTTGAACTATGCAATCATGACAGAAAAGATAAAGAGGGACACCACAATAAGGTGAGGGAGGCATGTAGAAAAGGCTTTATGCTGGCTCTGCTCTGAAGGGATTCTCAGCACTGCACTGAAGATCTGAATGTAGGATGCTACAATGAAAATAAAACAGCACAAAATTAAAGAGATAGTGAATAGTATCAAACAGAGATCCCTGAAATATGCGTCTAAGCAGGAGAGTTTCAGGAGCAGAGGGATTTCACAGAAGAACAAGTCCAACATATTGCTTCCACAGAAGCTGACTGCAAACAAGTTCCAAGTGTGCATGAGTTGAGGATCCCTGCTATCCACGCACTGGATGCCATTTGGACACATGATTTCCTGCTCATGACCATCTCATAGTGCAAGGGCTTGCAGATGGCAATGTAGCGGTCATACGCCACGACAGTGAGAAGAACAAAATCTGCTCCCGCCAAGAAGAGAAAGAAAAAAACTTGGGTGGCACACCCAGTGGAGGAGATAGTTCTGCTGTCCAGAAGGGAGTTGGCCATGGCTTTGGGGATGATGACACAAATGGTTCCCACATCCAGGTTGGACAGGTCCATCAAGAAGAAGTGCATAGGGTTGTGGAGACGGTAGTCTTGAAGTACAGCCATGATGATGAAAAGGTTCCCTGACAGGGCTGTGATGTAAATCACTAGGAACATGATAAAATACAAAATTTGCAACTCCCAAACATCAGAGAATTTCATGAAGATGAACTCAGACACAGAGCTTTGGTTGGACATTTTCTTCCTTGCACCATTGTGGCCTACCTGCAGAAGCACTGATAGATATAAAAGCCCAGAGTTAGATTAATCATATAACTTCCCACTTGAAAACAACCTACTGAATCTCCTAAATACTGAACCCTCCCTGACGCTACTCAGTGGGCTGAATTTAGCTCCTGCCGGTTTTTGACCAGAAATATATGGTATGTAATCATGCCATTGAGTTACTCTTGGTTAACTGCAGGAGATAACAAAAGGGTAAAATAACCACATTCTGAACATGAGCGTCCCACCAATTAACACAGCACAGGGGTGGATCATTTGTGCCCAGTGACACAAAAGCATTTACACTAGGAGAGATTCAAGGAGCCTCGGGACCATTGGTTTTAGATGACAGGAGAGATCTGTATGGTAAGAAAGGAATAACACTCTTCCCATGTCACAAAAGGTTAACCACAGCGCCAGGGGCCAGACCCTGATCTAGTCTGTTTTATTATCACCATTTCCTAATGGTCTACATCATTCCTTTTCTGGGAAAAGGATTGGCAAACAGACAAATATCTGTTAAATGAACATTCTTAAGTGGTCAGAGGGAAACAAGGAACAAATGTCCCTCTCTCTCCCTCTCTCTCTCTCAGTTTCCTTTATTTTCTCTTTCCTACTGTTCTATGTGTTAGGTCCCTGTGTCAGGTGTCTGCCACTTTGTGGTTACATCTCTGTGCCTTTTCCTTTTCTCTCAATGTTCTGCCCTTTATTTCTGATGGTAACCACTGCCCTGCACCACCTCAAGACTACCTTGGATGGGCTCCCTGAAAAAAAAAAAAATTCCACCTAAAGGGATGATGTTCAAGGGAACTGAAGTTCGAAGTAGCTTTAGTTTGATTGGGCTCAGTCCACTTAGGAGGGGAGGGAAGCCAAACTGCAGTAAAGCTGCTCTGTTGTGAGTACAAGAGCCAAATGTTGTTTTTTTTTTCAACATAATGTGCTGAAGTGGTTCTTAGCCACCTAACTCCATTTCTTTCTGTATGTCACAACTGGGTATGCTCAGTATACTGCACCAAACCCCAAAACACACCCATCAAAACAGGATTACCATGTACATGCATAATAACAGACAAGTCCTTACAAGTATGTTACAGGAAATAATTTGACAACAAAGTGTATGACCCTCCCTCTTAGCCCAAGAGCTTAGTCTCAGGGAGCAAGAAAAGGTGGGGTGTAGAGTCTACCACCCAGAGAGGGTTTGATACTGTATCTGCCACTTTGTAGCAAAATGATCTAACAAACAGGTAATATAAGTAACATCCCAATTTTTCACAGTGAAATGAGGTTTCACTCAGGATGTCTGCACACGGGTGTAATGAGATCCAGTTGAACAGCTCTGAATATTAGTTCAGATTAAGTAGCTAAATCAATGGATTCAAGCTGCAGTGAGGGAAGCTTAAGTTACATATTAGGGCTGTGCGAAGCTTCAGGTGGTGATTTGATTCGGAGGAGATTCGGCCCAATTTAGTGACCAAATCTCCAAATCTGAATCAAATCAGGGGACCAATTAAAAGGTCCGAATTGAATCGGAAAAGATTTGGAGAGCTTTGATGATTCTGGCAGTCTCTGGTGGCTGCAGCAGGGAGCGGCATCTGACTCTGAGCTTGTAAGTACTAGGGGCAGGGCAGGAGGGGCTGGGGGAGGGGAGAAAACCCTTGGTGCCCACTGGGTGCTGCCAGGCAGGGGGGCAATCCCTGCTGACTCCCACTGCCCCATACTGCATGGGGAGGCCCCACACTTTCCCCAGCTTCCTACAGCTGCCCTGCCCAGGCCAGCTCCAGACCTTTAAGAAAAAAAAAAAACAACAACAGGGAAATCCCCTGGAACTCACAGCTCCTGCAGCAGTCTTGGGGCTTCAGGGGGATTGTGCAGAGGTGCGAGGCAGTGGGGATCACCTCCCCACACCCTGCCCCACTGGCAGGAATGGTGAACGCAGGGCTTTTCTTGGGTTTTTTTTTTCCTTGAAGGGCCGGAGCTGGCCAGGGCAGGGCACCTGTGGCAGGGCTGGGGAAGAAAAGGGAGATTGGACGGTTTGTGCAGAGCCCCCCATGCAGTGGGGGGCAGCAGGGATCGCCCCCCTGCCCGACAGCACCCGGTGAGCACCAGGTCTTTTTTTTTTCCAAAGAGCCGGGAGCTGGGGCGGGCATGGGCCATTGCTGGGCTGGGGGCATAGGTCTGGCTGATTCAGAGATTCGGCAGCAGCTTCACACAGGCCTATTACATGTTAGGGAAAACATTTCCACTAGGAGGGTTGTAAAGCACTGGAACAGGCTAGCCAGATACATAGTGGGAACTCCCTTCTGAGAGGTTTTCAAGACAAGGGTAAATAAATCCTTGGCTGGAACGATTTAGTTTGGGAAGGTCCTGTTTTATGCAGCAATTGGACTATAGGACTGCCTGAGGTCCCTTCCAACCCTAATATTATATCATTCTATCATAAAGAGAAAAACAGAGACGGACAGATGGATAATCTGTACTATTAGCAGCCCCCCCTCCAAATCTCCCTTCCTCTCTCTACCTGTTTTCATTTGCCTTATTTTGCATGGCTTCCTTTATTCCTGCTGCCCTTCTGTCTTTTACCATTACTTTGACCTGGATTTTCCAATATGCCATGTACATTCTCTAATCCAGTTTACCACCATGTAGACATGGTATAGCAATTCTCCTATATACTTCTAAAATCTGGTATAGACATATGTGAATGATCTTTGTTATTGTTATGCCTTTCTACCTGATGCAATCTTTCAACCTTCATTTTCTGAAAATAATCACTGCCTTGGGCCATCTCATGGGTTCTCTGCACACAGCCCCACAGAGCAATAGGCTCCTTGTCCAGCAAAGTGGTGAAATACAAGAGGATTAGCCCAGTTGCTTTAAAGCCAAGCTAGAAATCCTGTAGTCTGCACTGAAGTAGTGTTTATTTGTTTTGGCTCAGTACACATTAGACAGGAGGAAGTCAAAGGAAAATTGTCCACACAAGGGGTTAATGAAGTTCAACTAAACCACTTAAAAACTTAACTTAAACTGGGAACCTACCAGAGCATCACAGGTAGAAAAGCCCTAATTTTCTCTAATTAAAATTCATCTGGCAAGAAAAATCTGGAAAGAATACATTGTGTCCTTGAGTGGTTGGTCCTTACATCAGACTTAGGACCACAAGGTCATATGAATGTAGGGCTGTGAGGAGCCTAGTGGGGCTATCAGTATTGCCCATTCCTCAGAGTAGGGTAGCCTGACTAAACTGTTCCAGGCAGAAGGGATTACATGCCTTCTATAATCCCATAGTAGCTCTAAAACCAGAAGCAAATTTACTGTCATTCTCTGTGTGGATTCCTCCCTGTTCAGATGTCTTCCCACTTCAAACACCAGAGTTCTTGGAATCTCTCTCTCTCTCTCTCTCTCTCCACATACGTATGCCTGAAGATGTCTCTCTCTCTCTGTCCCTCTCTTTCTCTCTGCCCTGTTTATCAGTTCCTATTCTCTCCCTATTTATCAGTCTACGTATGTGGCAATCTGCCTTCAGGAAATATTTTGAGATTGCTTTCAGTTTGCAAATGACTTGTGTAGGTAACCTCTGTGCAGTGGAAGAATATTTATCAGTGTCTAGCCCAATACACTTCCAAACAGGCATTCCCAGGAGTCCTCAACAAAGCCTAAGCAGAGGTGCCAGGTGACTTGGATAACTATGTCAGGCACCTGGCAAGGAACCAGGACTAGATATGTTTGGGAAACATTCTAATGAAACAGCATTGTGCCCCCCAGAACTGGTTTACCATTTCTCATGTATTTTGTTTGAAACACTTTTGGGTCCAAGGCACTTTTCCTATATATAAAGCAGGGTTTCTACTCAGTTCTAGACCTCCATTCTTTGAGACAGACAAGCCACATACAGGGCTTCTTAGCCCCTTGGCCACAGAGCACCAGACTGCTTTAAAACAAGGGACATGGTGTTGCAAAAATTTCAAGATCCTAAGACACATCATCTCTTACATTGCTATCTCCAAACCCACACCATCCTTGCTAAAGAACACTGTGCTCAGATCTCTTTTTCTTGCTGATTGTTTCACCCTGGAAGACAAAGCCTTCCTTATAGTTACTGAATATGGCTGTTATATTGGTGCCTTCATGCTTCTCTGATAGAAGGTGACAAAAGAGAGGGGTGTAACTTGAGGCAACTGCAGACTTTGATTCAGCAGAATGATCCCTGTGGATATGGTCTGACAGCAAACCATCTTTAGTTTTCTAGGATTTCCCTGGGGCCTGAAGACCTCCTGATCTTCTACCTCTTCCCCATACAAGCATCTGCCGCACAACAGTTTATTGTGTGAATCTTCCATGTATGTCTTGTTTCCTCTACCTGGAGCGGTTGTGTGTGTACTCACTTTAGGGATTATGATCCATGTTTGGATCTGCCGAGCCTCCACAGTTTCACTTCCCATGATGGGCCCCTTACCAACTTGGTTTCCCCACAGAGATTCAATGACTGCCTGCTGAGCTTGGCAGACAGGCACCTTGCAAACCCAAGGTGCTTCTGCTTGAAGGCTTTGATGGCAGTGGTGTGGGTGAAGGATGCCCCATTCCACATATTGATCTAGATTGAAGTGATGTGGGCACTCTCCTGAGAGACAGATGCTATGGTCTTGCAGCTATTTTCCAGGACTTCCTAGGTGAGTGCTTAAAGCAGAAGGCTATCATGCCAAAGGTTTTTGACAATTCCAACACCACAGTAATGTCAGGTTTCTAACCTCAGATGAGAAACCCATCCTCTAAATCCAGAGCACATGGAGGTATACACCATGCCAGGGGGACTGCAAGTTCAGACCAGTGCCCCACTGCAGGCAGGGGGGAAAAATATGTTGAGGTCTTTCTAACCCTCAGCATTTCATACCAAATAATTGAATATAAAGGTTCCACTGGAAGTGCTGACCACCATGAGGTGGGAAGAGTAATTCAAAAATATCTTTTCCTTCCTGGTTCTGAAAGGTGGTTTTGAATTGTTACCAGGATGCAAGCATAGAATGTCAGCATCAGAAGAAACTAAGGCAATGTGGAGAGGGTTAACAGAATGCTTTCAAGTAGGAAGCCCAACTGGCTTTTGCAAAAGGAGAGGCTTGATTAACTGGGAAGATCCCTAAAAAAAATTACAAATCATCAATTTCATTGAGGCCAAAGCACATTAGTTGGGAAGCCAATTAGGTAGGGTACAGCTACCTAAGAATCCACTTCTCCAGGCCCTAGCTGCAAGATGGTGGCAGAAACTGCAGTACATGAGAGAGACACAGTACAGAGGCTTGTATAATGCTAAGTAACAATAAGAAGGCATCCGAGACAGCAAGTGAACCTTCTAAACCTTCCAGAAAAGCAAACAGTTGCAATTCCACTAACCAGACACTGAATTATATTTCTGTTAAGTTCATTCAGGAACTCACCAGCATCCTGGGCAGAAGGGCTCAGGTAAAACAGATCTCAAACAGATCTCTTGGGAGAAGGAATCCACAGCATACATACAGCCTGGGGAGTTCCCCTCTTGAAAGCACAGAGGCAGAAAGGGATCTCGGAGTCACTATTGACTCCATGATGTGGACACTGGAGTCAGAAGTGGACTGGCCAAGTTCACTGATGACACCAAACTTTGGGGAAAAGCATCCACACCAGAAGACAGGCAGGTGATCCAGGCTGACCTGGACAGGCTCAGCAAGTGGGCGGACAAGAATCTGATGGTGTTCAACGCCGATAAATGCAAGGTTCTCCACCTTGGGAAGAAAAACCCGCAGCATCCTTATAGGCTCGGCAGTGCTATGTTGGCTAGCACTATGCAAGAAAGAGACTTGGGGGTCATCATTGACCACAAGATGAACATGAGCCTGCAGTGCGATGCTGCGGCTAGTAAAGCAACCAAAATCCATAGATGCTTCTCAAGCAAATCCCGGGACGTCATTCTCCCCTTGTACTCGGCCTTAGTGTGGCCGCAGCTGGAGTACTGCATCCAGTTTTGGGCTCCACAATTCAAAAAGGATGTGGAGAAGCTTGAGAGAGTCCAGAGAAGAGCCACGCGCATGATCAGAGGTCAGGGAAGCAGACCCTACGATGACAGGCTGAGAGCCCTGGGGCTCTTTAGCCTGGAAAAGCGCATGCTCAGGGGTGATCTGATGGCCACCTATAAGTTTATCAGGGGTGACCACCAGTATCGGGGGGAACGTTTGTTCACCAGAGTGCCCCAAGGGATGACAACTAGGTCGAATGGTCATAAACTACTACAAGACCGTTTCAGGCTAGACATAAGGAAGAATTTCCTTACTGTCCGAGCCCCCAAGGTCTGGAACAGCCTGCCACCGGAGGTGGTTCAAGTGCCTACATTGAACACCTTCAAGAGCAAACTGGATGCTCATCTTGCTGGGATCCTATGACCCCAGCTGACTTCCTGCCCTTTGGGCAGGGGGCTGGACTCGATGATCTTCCGAGGTCCCTTCCAGCCCTAATGTCTATGAAATCTACGAATTCTATGAAGATGAACATGAGCCGCCAATGCCAGACTGCAGCCAGCAAGGCCAGCCATACCTTGTCATGCATACAAAGGTGCATCTCAAGCCGGTCCAGAGAGGTGATACTCCCCCTCTATGTGACTTTGGTCAGGCCGCAGTTGGAGTACTGTGTCCAGTACTGGGTGCCGCACTTCAAAAGGGATGTGTCCAGCCTGGAGAGAGTTCAGAGGAGGGCCACCCGCTTGGTGAGAGGGCGGTAGGACAGGCCCTACGAGGAGAGACTGAGGGACCTGAACCTGTTCAGCCTCAGCAAGAGGAGGCTGAGGGGGGACCTGGTGGCTGCCTACAAACTCATCAGGGGAGATCAACAGCAAACAGGTAGAGCCCTTTTCTCCCCAGTACCACCTGGGGTGACGAGGAACAGTGGTAATAAGCTCATGGAGAATAGGTTTAGGTTAGAGATCAGAAGGCAATTTTTTACAGTTAGGGTGACCAAAATCTGGAACCAACTTCTCAGGGAAGCGGTCCTCGCCCCTACCTTGGGCAAATTCAAGAGGTGTTTGGACGATCACCTGTCTGGGGTCTTGCGAACCCACCATTCATTCCTGCCTGTAGCAGGCGGTCAGCCTAGATGATCTGTTCAGGTCCCTCCTGACCCTAGCTACTATGATACTATGAAAGAAACACAAGATTGCCCCAAGGAAGGGCATGAGTCTGGAAAGATGCTAATCAGTCATAAGTCAATCAACAATTAAGAGGTTCACAGGTGTGTTCACCATTTAGCTTAGCAAAAAGAAATGGAATAATAAATCCTGTGTAACAGGAATTTTCTCAAATCCCAATAGAAGGATTATGAGATGGCTGTTTGTTTCCTTTTGCATTAGTCATGGTTTCTACCTAGAGAAAATGTAACTAACACTTGCTGATAATGAGAACAAGACGCTCTCCAATGTTTTAGTCGACCAGATAGACACCTTATGGACGTAGACCCTTAAAGGTAATCATTATAATTGAATTCTTGAAAAATATACATCCTGAAGATATGAAAGTTAGTTTGTAAACCTTTTTTTCATATTAGTCTTAAGATTTTGTCAGACATTGAAGCAAGGAAGGAAAGGGCGTAGTATACTTTTAATATAATGTTTTGGGTTTTTTTCTTGGACTTTAACAGGATGGAATAGAATTGCATTTAGTCATCTATTGGGATCTCACCCAATATGGTTAATGTTTATTAATTCCATGGTTTTATAAAGAATTATTTCTCCCTTTTCTGCAAGATGAATGGTCGAGTCAAGATTGGAGTTCATATTCTTGGGACAGGTTACTGATTCCTAGCAGTAGATCTAGGGCTTTGAAATGGCAGATACAGCTGGCATCATAATGGTGGTAACAAACTCAATCTGGTTTCTGTGTGGCCAGCCTGGCCACTAGTCAGAATGAACTTTCAGAAGTACCCACACATGTTTCACAAGCCAGGAGATGAAGACGGTTCATTGATCAGTTAAAACACATGTTGCTGGTCCCTACTCAAGAGAGCATTTGATAGTTCCATGGCTAATGCTTGGGTCAAGGCACTGTGTGTCAGTCCCACCTCTGTGCTCTAGGTAATACGATTTACAAGTACTAGGGCAAAGTGACAACTTCTGGTACTGGTCCCAGATATTTGGTGCCGTGGAAACTGACTTTGTCCCTTCCGTTTCAAGGCACTGCAATTGGCCCTAATGAGGTCCTAACATCTAGAGAGAGGCAATGTGAAGACACCCAATAACAAGGCAGGTGACAGTGCTGAAGTGCAGACAGATGAGGGTTGGCTGTTACCATATGAATTAGAAGGCACCTTTCTATCAGCTGGAAAAATGCCTCTAATATCAGAATGTATTGGCTTTTGCAAATGGTGAATGCTATTTTTATGATATAAGTGAGTGCTCACTTTACGCTGGGTGTCTTAAGCAGCTTGCCTGGCTAAACGTTTCAAACCATGGGAGCTCAGAATGAAAACTTTTCTGGAAGTCTGGGCCTTTAAAAATCTGGCCTACAGGTTATTTTTCAAAAGTCTACCCTGTTTGAAATGTCTGTGTGGCAGATGGGGAAAGAGATAGGGGAAGTTAAACGATATATAAAGTAACATGACTCAGTAAGGGCAAGCAGGGCACCAGTCTTTGGTACCAAAATCAAGTCACCCTGGAAACTTTCCCATGGCAGGAATAGCCCTGCCCTGTCCAACTATTGGAGCTGAACACAGGAGAGGCTTCATTAACCAGGGAACCACACACCATTGCATATCAGTGGGGAAGGGGACAAGACTGCCACCTCACCAGGGGATCTTTGCTAGTGCTTTCTCAGCCCTGCACTCATTATCTTATGTATTAAAGGATGGGAATGAGAAGCAGTATACACCACAGAACTGCTTCAGCAGCAGCCACAGAAGTAATAATGCTGCTTCAATGCAGAAAGCAGGCAGAGGGAAACACTCTCTTGACCTCCTCACTGCTGCCTTGTGGTTTGCATGATTCTTCCCTCCCTGCCCTTTACCAACCCCAGGTACTGACGCTGATCAACTGCAAATAACTTTCAAGAGCTAAATCAATGCAATACCCATGTTCTTGCATATACGTCAGACACAACATCGGTAACCAAGCCAAGAGAAAATTCCTCACTTACAAAGTCACAGGTAGGCTTGATGCCAAGGACAGGAAACACATCTTCTCTTGTATTGTTTAAGCATGAAAACACAGCAAAGGATGCCATATGTAATGTCACTTGCACATGTGTGATAATGGGAAATTTACAATGAAACAGCAAGATTCAAACCACATAATCATGCAGAGTCCTCAAAGGGTGGGAAGCATCTGTTCACACACTGTTTTGATATCAAAATCTGTTCTCCGTGCATATCTGCCAAGTCTAAACTAGACTTCATCTTAGATAGTAGTGGAGAAGTAGTATAAGAGAGACAAATACACATATGTAAGATCCATGTCATATTTAAATTGGGAGACATGATTCCCCTGGTGGAAATGGAGGCAGTTCCACTAAAGTCACTAAGTACATCCTCCCACAGCATCAATCAGTCAGTTTCCATCCAACTCATTGGAGTCATGATCATTTGGTGAGGATCTAGCTCTAAATGTTTAGATTTAGTCCTTCTCTCACATATATCAGTCTTACAAGGCAGTTCACACTGTTTTTTTTGCAGTGTTGCCACTTCTATATTACAAGCCTGAAGAAAAGACAGAGCTTTGGTTTCCATTGGTCATGAAACCATCCTAAGAAGAATTTAACTCACTTGTGTTGTTGCTATTTCTCAAAGACATACTTGACACTGCCCAGGATGCACAGATGGACAGCAAGTTCACTTGAGAAAGATGGGCACCTGGAAGTCAGTGAAGAACAGACAGTGAGCCAGTTTCCTCAGAGCAGCAAGAATCTCTTTGTTTCTCATGCTATAGATGATGGGATTCATTGTGGGAGGTACTACTGAATATATGACAGCCACTATGAGATCCAGCCCTGATGGGGTGTTGGAGGTAGGTTTGAAGTATGCAAAAGTGACAGAAAAGACAAGCAAGGAGACAACAGTGAGATGAGGGATGCAGGCGGAGAAGGCTTTATGGCGGCCCTGCTCTGAGGGGATTCTCAGCACTGCACTGAAGATCTTAATGTAGGACACAACAATGAAAATAAAACTGCACAACAATAAGCAGACAGCGAATAGTATCAGGCAGACTTCCCTAAAAAATGTGTCCATGCAGGAGAGCTTGAGGAGCTTGGGGATTTCACAGAAGAACAAGTCCACCACATTGCCTCCACAGAAGGTGAATGCAAACATGTTCCAGGTGTGCATGATAGAGTTGAGTATCCCTGCTACCCAGGCACTGGATGCCATCTGGACACATGTTCTTCTGTTCATGACCAACTCATAGTGCAATGGCTTACAGATGGCAATGTAGCAGTCATACGCCATGACAGTGAGAAGGGAAAAATCTGCTCCCGCAAAGAAGTTAAAGAAAAAAACTTGAGCAGTACACCCAGCATAAGAGATTGTTCTGATGTTCAGCAGAGAGTTGACCATGATTTTGGGGATGATGACAGAAATGGTTCCAGTGACCATGATGGACAGGTTCAGAAGGAAGAAGTGCATGGGATTGTGGAGACTTTGGTCAAGGACTACAGCAATGATAATGAGAAGGTTCCCCATCAGGGCTGTGAGGTAAATGGCTAGGAACATGAAAAAACACAAAATGTGCAACTCCCAAACATCAGACAATCTAAGGAGGATGAACTCAGACACAGAGCTTTGGTTGGACATTTTCTTCCTTGCACCATTGTGGGCTGCCTGTAGATGGAATGACAGATACAAAATCCCACTGTTAGATTCTTTATAAAACTGTCCACCTGAAAAAAATCCACTGAATCTCCTACAGGCAGTCTTCCCTCATGTTATTCTTTTGGCTGCATTAAGCTTCTGCTGGTTTCCATCAGGAGGACTTGGTGTGCCATCACCCCACCAAGTTACTCGTGGCTACCTGCAGGAAGTAAGAAAAGGGAAAAATAAACACATTCTGATTAGTGAGCACCTCCCCACACCCCAAATAACACAGGGCCAGGGGCGGATTATTTGAGCACTTTGACACATAAGCACTTAGACTCATAGAGATTCAAGGAGCATCGGTACCATTGGTTTTGAAGGACAGGAGAGAAGTGTACAGCGAGAAAGGAATAACAGTTTCCCCATTTCACAAAAAGTAAAGTGAAGCACCCTAGATCAGACTGTGATGCAGTCTGTTTTATCAACACCATTTCCTTTTCACCCTATATCATTCCTATTCTGAGAAAAGAGACTGGCAAACGGACAAACTGATATATGAAAATACCATTTTCTAGCCATCAGCATATATCTATGTTAAATAAACATTCTTAAGTGGTCATAGAGAAAAATGAAACACATTTTCTTCCCCTCTCTCTCCCCACCCATTGAAGTTTCCTTTAATTTCTCTTTTTCACTGTTCTAAGTTAAGTCCCTTCATCGGATGCCTACCACTTTCTGTATACTTTTTGATGCCTTTTATTTTTCTCTCAATGTTCTGCCCTTTTTTCTGATGGTATCCACTACCCTGCACCGCCTCAGGACTACCTTGCATGGGGGGCCCTCAAAAATGTATTCCAGATCAAGGGATAATGGGCAAGGGAACTGAACTTCATTAGTTCAGATTAAGTATATCGATTACTACATTAATGTTGCTGCGAGGGGAGCTTAAGTTATATTTTAGATAAAACTTTTTTTTACTAGGAGGGTCTTAAAGCACTGGAACAGGCTATGCAGAGAGGTTGTAGAATCTCCTTTCTTAGAGGATTTTATGACCAGGGTAGAAAAATCCTTGGCTGGAATGACCTAGGTTCTAGATGGTGCAGCTTTGAGCAGGGATGAGACGTGCTGAGGTCCCTTCCAACCCTTATTTTCCACTATGCAGTCATAGGTAGAAAGACAGAAAGATAGTCAGTTAGATAATGTATGCTAGTCACAGTCCCCCTTCCCCCTCCCCCCCCAATATATGCAGAAAACCCATGAGGTTTAGAAGTATGCAAGAGAATTCCTACAATGTTTGTAAGTGCTGGTAAGCTGGGTTACAGGGTTTGTGGGTCCAGGTCAATATGATGCTGAATGACAGAAGGGCTTCAGGAATATATTAAGCCATGCCAAATAAGGCAAATTAAGAAATAAAAAAAAAAATGGTAGAGATAAAAGGATCACGGAGAAGAGACCCTCAAAGCAACAGGTTTCTTAACCAGCAAAGTGGTAAAGTGCCAGAATATGAGTCCAGTTGTTTTGAAGCCAAGTCAGAACTCCAGTAGTCTGAACTGAAGTAGCCTTAGTTTTGGATCAACCCACTTGAGATGGGAGGCAAGCCAAAGGGAAAGTATCCACATAAGAGATTAAAGAAGTTCAACTAAAACACTTGAAAAGTTAATCTAGATTCAAAATGTTCCAGACTGTCACAGGTAGACAAGCCCTCAATTGTCACTGCTAAAAATTCAGCAGACAACAAAAACCTGGAAAGAATACATACTGTCTTTGAATTATTGGTTCTTAAATCAATCTTAAGATCAGAGTTTCATAAGAAGGTAGGACTGGAAGGGACCTAGTGAGGTCACCAGGATCCTGTGTGAGGCCAGTCTGAGGGGGAAAGGAGTCCAGGAGAGCTGGCTGTATTTTAAAGAAACCTTACTGAGAGTGCAGGAACAAACTATTCTGATGTGCATTAATAATGGGAAATATGCAGGAGCTTAAACATAAAAAGGGAGATTACAAGAAGTGGAAGCTTGAACAAACAACCAGGGAGGAGTATAAGAATATATTTGGGCATGCGGGAATGAAGTCAGGAAAGGCAATGTGCAATCAGTTGCAGCTAGCAAGGGCTCTGTAGGGTAACAAGAAGTGTTTCTACAAGTATGTTGATAGCGAGGGAAAGGTCAGGGAAAGTGTGGGTCCCTTACTGAATGGGGGAGGCAACCTAGTGACAGAGGAGAAAATGGATGAAGTGCTCACTGCCTTTATTACCAAACTTCACAGGCAAAGTCAGCTCCCAGACTTCTGCACTGGACAACAAAGTTTGGGGAGAAGGTAAGCAGCCCTCAGTGGTGAAAGAACAGGTTAGGGACTATTTAGAAAAGATGTGTACAAGTCCATGGGGCAGGATGGGATGCACCTGAGGGTACTGAGGGAGTGTGCTGATATGAATACAGAGCTGCTGGCCATTATCTTTGAAAACTTGTGGCAATCAAGGGAGGCCTGGATGGTTGAGAAAGGGCAAATATAGTGCCCATCTTTAAGAAAGTGAAGAAGGAAGAACCAAGGAACTACAGACCAGGCAGCCTCTCCCCAGTCCCCAGAAAAATCATACAGCAGGTCCTCAAGGAATCTATTTCTAAGCGCTTGATGGAGGAGAAGGTGATTAGGAACAGTCAGCATGGCTTCACCAGGGGCAAGTCATGCCTGACCAACCTGACTGCCTTCTATGATGAAATAACTGGCTTTGTGTATTTGGGGAAAGCAGTAGATGTAATATACCTTGACTTTAGCAAGGCTTTTGATACTATCTCCTACAGCATGCTGGCAAGCAAGTTGAGGAAGTATGGATTGGATGAATGGACTGTAAGGTGGACAGAAAGCTGGCTGGATCATCAGGCTTAATGGATCAATACCATTCAATGGCTCACTGTCTAGTTGGCAGCCAGTATCAAGTGGAGTGCCCCATGAGTCAGTCCTGGGGCTGATTCTGTTCAATACCTTTATTAACGATCTGGTTGAGGGGATGGATTGTGCCCTCAGCAGGTTCACCGATGACAACAAGCTGGGGGGTGTAGTAGTTTCACTAGAGGGTAGGACAAGGTTTCAGTGTTACTTAGACAAATTGGAGGATTGGACCAAAAGAAATCTCATGAGGTTCAAGAAGGACAGGTGCAAAGTCCTGCACTTAGGACAGAAAAAATCTCATGTACCGCTACAGCCTGGGGATTGACTAGCTAAGCAGTAGCTCTGCAGAAAAGGAACTGAGGGTTACAGAGAAAAATAAGCTAAATAGGAGCCAAGAATGTCCCCTTGTTGCCAAAAACACTAACAGAATAGTGGGCTGCATTAGAGGACTGTTGGCAGCAGATTGAGGAGAGCAATTATTCCACTCTATTCTGCAGTGGTGAAGCAACATCTGGAGTCCTGTGTCCAGTTTTGGGCCCACCAATATAGAAAGGATGCCAACAAGTTGGAAAGAGTCCATCTGAGGGCAATGAAAATGGTTTTTGGTCTGGAGCATGACTTCTGAGGAGAGTCTGAAGGAACTGGGCTTGTTTAGTTTGCAGAAGGGAAGATTGAGAGGGAATCTGATAGCAGCCTTTAACTACCTGAAGAGTGGCTACAAAAACAATGGAGCTAGATTGTTTTCAGTGGTGACAGATGACAAAACAAGGAGCAATGGTCTCACAGCAAGGGAGTTTTGGTTGGATATTAGGAAAAACTCTGTCACTAGGAGGGTGGTAAAGCACTGGAACAGGCTACCTATAGAGATGATGGAATCTCCATCCTTGGATGTTTTTAAGCCCCATGGCTGCAATGATCTAGTTGGGGGTAGTAATGCTTTGAGTGGGCGTTGGAAGAGATGACCTCCTGAGGTACCTTCCAACACTAATTTTCTATGATTCTATAAACTGTCTAGCTTGCTTCTGAAACTATAATATCTTGATAAATTAGCCCTGCCAGAAGGAATTACTATGGGATTACAAAAGGGATGTAACGCTAAAATTCAGCAGCAAACTTGCTGAGCTGTTCTGTGTGGATTCCTCCCTTCTGGGATGTCTTTCCTCTTCCAAAGCCAGAGTTTGTTCATTCATTCATGAATCTGTTCTCTGTTTCTATCTTTCTGCCCAAATATGTATGCAGGCATGTATGCATATGGATCTCTGTCTCTCTGTCTCTCTCTTTCTTTCACTCTATTTATAAATCTATGTACATGGTGCTCTGCCTTCAGGGGACATTTTAAAGACCATGTCTATAATTCTGAGACCATGTCCTAAAATAGTCTGTAGATGGTTTGTGTTGGTACCCTCTGTGCTGTGGAAGATTATTTATCAATGTCTAGTCCAATCAGCTTTCAGGCAGGTATTCCCAGGAGCACTGAACAAACAGAGGCACCAGAGGATTAGTATACATGTTTCAGACACCTGGTTGGGAGCCAGGAGTAGAGTTGGTTGGGAAACTTTGTGATGAGACAGCATTCTGCCCCCCAAAAGTTGATATGCTGCTTATGATATATTTTATTTGAAACATTTGGGTTGAAGCACTTCTTCTATATCCAAAGCAGGGCTCCTACGTATTTCTAGGTTTCCATGCTCTGAGACAGACAAACCAAGTGCAATGCCCAGCAAGGGGTTCCAAGCCCTTTGTCCCCACAGCAGCAGACTACTTTAGAGCCAGAGACATGGTGCTGCCAAGGTCCCATGTTCCTAAAACAGATCATCTGCTACATCACTATTTCCAAGTCCACACCATCTACCCTAACAAAAACTGTGGTCAGATCTCTTTTTCTATCTGCAATGTTTCAGTCCAGCAGACATGGCCTTCCCCATTGTCACTGCATATGGCTGTTATATTTCCATCTTTGTCCTTCTGTGTTACAAGGTGACCTTTTCCTTCTCCAGGCACCAGCATAATGACCTTTGGGTCACTATGTAAGAGGGGCATGGTGAAACCCTCTCCACTGTTCTCCACCCCCAGATACACCCCTTGTGGTGAAACAGTTGCCTCTCTCAGGCAAAACAGCAACCCGGGGCATGAGCCACACTGGTGACTTCCACCCCCTCCTGCCACTGCAGCAATGCAGAAGAACTGCATGGTCTCAGCAGTAGAACTGGGCTCAGACAACAGTGGCCTGAAGCTTCCTACCACAGCCTCACCACACTCCCCTCCACATGGTCAGTATCCTTGCCATCCATGTCCTGCAATGGACCCAGTACTCCAGAGGACCCAGCCCAGAGCAGTATGGATCCTGGGGGTTGGTACTCACCAATTCCCTTCTGTGCCCCCGTGATGAACTTAAAGGCAGCCACAAGGTCACCTCTCAACCTTCTCTTGCGGAGGCTGAAAAGGTCCAGTTTCTCTAGTCTCTCCTCGTAGGGCTTGGTCTGCAGGCCCTTGACCATACGAGTTGCCCTTCTCTGGACCCTCTCCAGGTTATCCGCATCCTTCTTGAAGTGTGGCGCCCAGAATTGCACGCAGTACTCCAACTGCGGTCTGACCAGCGCCCTATAGAGGGGAAGTATCACCTCCCTGGACCTATTCGTCATGCATCTGCTGATGCACGATAAAGTGCCATTGGCTTTTCTGATGGCTTTGTCACACTGCCAGCTCATGTTCATCTTGGAGTCCACCAGGACTCCAAGATCCCTTTCCACCTCTGTGCCACCCAGCAGGTCATTCCCTAGGCTGTAGGTGTGCTGGACATTTTTCCTCCCTAGGTGCAGCACTTTGCATTTCTCCTTGTTGAACTGCATCCTGTTGTTTTCTGCCCACTTGTCCAACCTGTCCAGGTCTGCCTGCAGCTGTTCCCTGCCCTCCGGCGTGTCCACTTCTCCCCATAGCTTTTTGTCATCTGCAAACTTGGACAGAGTACATTTCACTCCCTCGTCCAAGTCGCTGATGAAGACATTAAAGAGTATCGGTCCAAGGACCGAGCCCTGCGGGACCCCACTGCCCACACCCTTCCAGGTCGAGACCGACCCATCCACCACGACTTTTTGGGTGCGACCCTCTAGCCAACTCGCCACCCACCGGACTGTGCAGTCATCCACATCACAGCCTCTTAGCTTGTTCACCAGTATGGGGTGGGATACCGTATCGAAGGCCTTCCTGAAGTCTAAGTATACGACATCCACCCCTCCTCCTGTGTCCAGGCGTTTCGTAACCTGGTCATAGAAAGAGACTAGATTGGTCAGGCACGATCTGCCCGCCACAAACCCGTGCTGGTTTCCCCTCAGAGTAATTTGCCCTGCCGGGCTCTCACAAATGTGAGCCTTGATAATTTTTTCAAAGACTTTACCATGGATGGAGGTGAGACTGACTGGCCTATAGTTGCCCGGGTCCTCCTTCCTCCCCTTTTTGAAAATGGGGACCACGTTAGCCCTTTTCCAGTCCTCCGGGACTTGGCCCGTGCGCCACGAGCGTTCAAATATTCCTGCCAGTGGCTCTGCAATGATGTCGGCCAGTGTCTTCAGCACCCTCGGATGGAGCCCATCCGGGCCTGCCGATTTAAAGGCATCCAGTTCTTCCAAATGACTTTGCACCACCTCAGGATCTACGTATGGAAGTCTGGCGCCTTGCTGCTGCCTCTCTACAACCCCAGTGAGAGACTTGTCATGCCCCTCACTTAGGAACACTGAGGCAAAGAACTCGTTGAGGAGTTCAGCCTTGTCCCCCCTATCTGTCACCAATTGTTTCTGCCCATTTAGCAGTGGTCCTATTCCTCCCTGGGCCTTCCTTTTACTCCCAATATATCTAAAAAACAATTTCTTGTTGTCTTTTACTTGGGTTGCCATCCTCAGCTCCATGGTTTCCTTCTGAACCTCTACATGAAGCAGCCTCAAGGTATGTTAGACTTATCGAATAAGACCTGACAAACACAGGGCACGAAGGTTGTCCTATACATTTATAGGCTGTGGGAATAACTGGACCTGATTAGGGCCATTGCCAAATAAAACCTAAGTGTTAGACAGCAAGTGCATGAGCACTACGACAGCAGGAATTCCTGGATGTGAGTCTTTCTGTTTCTTGTTCATCAGAGAGCAAACTTCTTTACTAGGCCAGAGGGTCCTTATGAAGTCAAACATTGAGCTGGGGATGTGAACTGTGATGTGTGGCTTTTAGGGAGAATGCGTGGGTCACAGATATATTTGTAATTGATTTCATAGACATCAGGGCTGGAAGGGACCTCAACAATCATCAAGTCTAGGCCCCTACCCCAGGGGCAGGAAGCCAGTTAGGGTCAAAGAATCCCAGCAAGATAAATGTCCAAATGTTTCTTGAATAAGTCCACAGTAGGTGCCTACACCACTTCTGGAGGAAATCTATTTCTGATCTTTGGGGCTCGGACAATAAAGATTTTTTTTTCTTATGTCCAGCCTAAAACGGTCTTGAGGAGTTTATGACCATTGGTCCTAGTTTTTCCTTGGGGCGCTCTAGTGAACAGACATTCTCCCAGATCCTGAGGCACACCCGTAATGTACTTACAGGCAACCACTAGGTCCCCCCTGAGTCTACATTTTTCCAGGCTAAAGAGTCCCATGGCTCTCAGCCTCTCTTCATAAGGCCTGTTCTCTTGCCCTCTGATCATGCATGTGGCTCTCCTCTGGACTTTTTCAAGCTTCTCGAAATCCTTCTTGAATTGCAGAGCCCAGAATTGGATGCAGTACTCCAGCTGCGGCCTCACCAAGGCCAAGTACTGTGAGAGGATGTCATCCTGAGATTTACTTAAGAAGCATCTATGGATGCAAGCCAGAGTTTGGTTTGCTTTACCAGCTGCAACATCACATTGGTGGTTCATGTTCATCTTGTGGTCAATCATAACCCCCAAGTCTCTTTCAGCCGTGGTGCTAGCAAGTGTTTCACTGCTGAGCCTATAAGTATGCTGTGGGTTTTTATTTCCCGAGGTGTAATACCTTACAGATATCGTTATTAAACATCATCAGGTTTGTATCTGCCCACTTACTAAGTTTATCCAATTCATCCTGGATCGCTAGCCTGTCCTCAGGTGTGGACGCTGTGCCCCAAAGTTTAGTGTCATCAGCGAACTTAGCCAGTGCGCTTCTGACACCAATGTCCACATCGTTGATAAAGATGTTAAAGAGAACCGGTCCAAGGACAAAGCCTTGGGGGACACCACTGGTCACGGCGCACCATAATTATTCACTACCATTGACCACTACTCTCTGGGTCCGACCTTGAAGCCAGTTTCCCAGCCATCAGACTGTGGTGTAGCCAAGGCCACAGCTGGCCAAATTTTCCATGAGGAGGTTGTGGGCCACCAGATCAAAGGCTTTTTTAAAGTCCAGATATATGATTTCATATTCAGACTTATTAATTAGCACTAAGTGCCCTTTAGGCCTCTTAAAAGTAGGTAAATAACACCAATCAATGATACTCCTCCACTGAAATGGCATACATTTAAGTAGATTTCTGAGCATTTCACTGGGTGCATTTACACAAGACATTTACTATGGAGTTGATTAATCAGTTCTGCACTAAAATGTCACCATCAACCATCTACATGTGGTGCTTTTAGGACAGTGTAAACTAATTAACTGAACCTCAGAAAAGTACTGCCAGACACAAGTACTATCCTACAGTGGAGTTATTTACTCCCATGCAGTGCACATGTAGAAGCTGGACGGGTTGGCTAGGGCACAAGGATGTCTCAGTGACAGTCAGCCCTGCACTGAAGCACCCTCATGCCCCAGACAGCCCCTCTGAAGCACACTGAGCTGGGCGGAGCAGCTGCAGGCTGGCAAGTTGGCCCCCAGATCCACCTGCCAGCAGGGGCTACTCCACCCAAGCTCAATGTGCTGTACTCCCAGTTGAACCTGCAAACATGGTGCCCAGGGGCAATAAACTCTGGTGTGAACTGCACCAGTTCTGCACCAGAATTCATTCAGCCACATTAATTGCACCTGTAGATGCACCCATTGACATAAAATGACCAATTAAAGTCTTCCAGCATCTCAAGATGCACCATTCCCAGCCTTTCCCACTCCTGAACACAGCAGATGCAGGCAAGCTCCAAGAAGGAAACACAGAGTGATGGGGGTGTTCCTCTCAGGGACCCACCCACCACATCCCTGCACTTCATGCCCCTCATCCCTGTTCCCCCCGATGCACTTCAGTCACACAGGTGTTGAGAGAAAAGATACTGTCCCTTTAAGCTTGACGCAGCCCCTGGCAAGATTCTCAGAAGTTAAGTTTGAACCACTTTGGGCAAGGGTTATCTTTGAAGTGTTTGACTCAGATCAAACTAGGTATTATTAGTCTTCTCCATGGATATAACATTCACAATTAGCAATCAAACAGCACCCCAGAATGCACAGCTCCCAGCCCTTCTACCCCTGTTATCAACCATTCAGAGCTTGACTGCCCACAATGGGTATCACTCTAAGATCACAAGGAATCAAGCTGATGGCTCCCAGGAACCCAGGAGATCTCATACAGGTCCAGAGGCTGGCTGCCAGGTACACATGCTTCCCCTCAGAGAGCTGTGCCTTTGACCCACATGTGCATTTCTCAACCATATCCAGGAAAATTTGAGGTGTGGTGAACATGGCTCCCTTCCACAGCCTCACACGCTCCTGGAAAAAGAGCTCCCTAACTTGGAGTGTGGTAAGAACATGGAGACCAAGGAGGCATGCTTCCCTGGGCTTCATGCTCTCACTATGGATAAACCCTGACTGCTTCACTCACAGAGGAGGGATTGAGTCCTCCAGAATAACCCTGACCACTCCTGGAACCTTTTACCATGACAGAAATAGCCCTGCATTGCCCAACCATAGCAGCTGGACAGGCACAGCTCCACATACAATCATGTATTGGGGTGGGGGGGTGGGGAGAAGGGGTCAAGAAGACTGGTGTCCCTCTAGGGAGTCTTTGCCAGCACTTTCACAGCCATTCACTTTGTATTATGTCTATTAGGGAAGGTAGAAGCATGACCTGCATAGTTCCTCCCTACCTGCCCCACCTGAGCCCTGTATGCTAATGGAACTTTTCATGCCTCTTAGATATGTGTCACATAAAGCATAAGTACCTAAGTCAGAAGACTACTGATGTTCAAAGTCACAGCTAGACTTGACGCTGAGGAAACACTTTCTCATGTATTATTCAAGTGTGACAACACCAGAAAGAAGACCATATTTAATGTATGTGCACTTGGATAATAAATGGGCAACCTACAGGGACACAGAAAGATTCAAACCCAATAATAATGCAGAATCATGAAAGGCAGGAAAGCATATTCACACCAGTCATTCTGAGATCAAATCTGCTCTCCTGGCATGCCTGCCAAGTCAAGTCACCTTTATCTCAGAGTCTAGCAGAAAAGTGTAGGGGGACAAGTACATACATGGTTAGATCCCTCTCTGGTTTATATTACCATCTCAGGATTGAAAATGGGAGATCTGATTCCCCCAGTGGAAAAGGAGGCAGATGTGAAGTCACAAGTGAGGTCCTCCCACAGCATCAATCGGTCAGTTTCCATCCAGCTTAATGGAACCACTTCCCCCTCTGCCCGCACCCCCTTCCCCCACAAGGATATAGCACTAAATGTTCAGGTCTAATTTTTCCCTCAGACACATCAGTTTTACAAAGCAGTTCACACTGTTAGCCACATTCTGGATTCAAAACCCTGAAGAAAGAAGTCGGCCTGTATTTTCCAGTGGTAATGAAACTGTTTGATGAATCTAGTTCATTTCTGTAGACACTATGTTGTCAATTACATACCTGAGATGGCCCAAGAAGCACAGGACAGGAAGCTCACGAGGGAAGGATGGGCACCTGGTAGTCAGGAAAGAACAGAGTAAGCCAGTTTCCTCAGAGCAGCAAGGATCTCCTTGTTCCTCATGCTATAAATGATAGGATTCATTGTGGGGGGGCACTACTGAGTATATGACACCCAGTATGAGATCTAGCCCGGATGGGGAGTGTGAGGTAGGTTTGAAATAGGCAAACATGACAGAAAATACAAACAAGAAGACCACAATGAGGTGAGGGATGCAGGTTGAGAAGGCTTTATGCAGGCCCTGCTCTGAGGGGATTCTCAGGACTGCACGGAAGATCAGAACGTAGGATGCAACAATCAGAATGAAACAGGACAAAGATAAACCAAAGGTGAATAAGATTATACAGAGTTCCCTGAAATGTATATCTGAGCAGGAGAGCTTGAGGAGCTGGGGGACTTCACAGAAGAACGAGTCTACCACATTGCCTCCACAGAAAGTGAATGAAAACAAGTTCCAAGTGTGCATGATAGAGTTGAGTACACCAGCTACCCAGGCACTGGATGCCATTTGGACCCATGCTCTTATGTTCATGATCATCTCATAGTGCAAGGGCTTGCAGATGGCAATGTAACGGTCATAGGCCATGATAGTAAGAATAGCAAAATCTGTTCCCGCTAAGAAAAGAAAGAAAAAAACTTGTGTGGCACACCCAGCGTAGGAGATAGTTCTGATGTTCAGCAGGGAGTTGACCATGGCTTTGGGGATGATGACACATATGGTTCCAATGTCCAGGATGGCCAGGTTCATCAGGAAGAAGTGCATAGGGTTGTGGAGGTGGTGATCAAGCACTACAGCCACAATGATGAGAAGGTTCCCCATCAGGGCACTGAGGTAAATAACTAGGAACATGACAAAATGCAAAAATTGCAACTCCCAAACATCTGAAAAGCTGAGGAGGATGAACTCAGACACAGAGCTTTGGTTGGACATTTTCTTTGTCGCCACGTTGTGGGCTTCCTGCAAAGGGAATGACGGATACAAAAGTCCTCAGTGAGATTCATCATACATTTGTCCACCTTAAAAAACCTACTGAATCTCCTAGAGACAGATCCTCCCTGATGTTACTCAGTTGGTTCCCTCTGATTTCCACCAGATGGACTTGGGCTGCAATCACACCACCAAGTTACTCTTGGCTATCTGCAGGGGTTAAAGAAAGGGTAAAACAGCCACATTCTACTCATTGAGCATCCTCCCAAGCAACACATGGCCAGGGGAGGATCATTTGTCCTAGTGACACAAAAGCAGTTACACCCATGGGGTATTCGAGGAGCACCAGAACCATTGGCTTTGGGTACAGGAGAGATCTGTGTGGAATAACTCTCCCCATTTCACAAAAGGGAAACGGCACCACCTGAGGCTAGATCCTGATGTAGTCTCTTTTATTAGCCCCATATCCTGCCAGCTTACATCATTTCTATTCTGAGAAAAAGAAATGGGAAACAGACAATTGTACAAATGTCAGTTAAAGTAACTTTCTTAAGTGGTCAGAGTTAAGCAAGAAGCCAATTGCCCTCCCTCCCTCTCTCTCTGCTTCTGTTTTCTCTAATTTCTCTTTTACTCTGTTTTAAGTTAGCTCCTTCCATTGGATGTCTATCACTTTCTGGTTATTTCTCTGTGCCTTTCATTTTTCTCTTGATGTTCTGCCCTTTATTTCTGGTGGTAACCACTGCTCTGCACCACCTCAGGACTACCCTGCATGGGGGCCCTCAATGTAAAGGGATGCGTCCCACATAAAGGACGATGACCAAGGAAAATGAACATTGAAGTAGCTTTAGCTTGATTGGGCTAAGTCCAGTTTGGAGGGGAGGAAAGCGAGTTGCGCTGGATTTTCTAATATTCCACATACACTGTCCAATCCATGTAACCAGTACTTAGCAATGGTGTAGCAATTCTCCTTTAGACATCTTAATTCATTATGGACTTATTAATCACCTTTATTTTTCATCTGTCCTATTTTGAATGATTTCAGTTATTCCTGCTGCCCCTACATAACGCACCATTGAATTTACCTTGATTTTATAAAACCCGCATATATTCTCTAATCCAAGTGACCAGCACTTAGAAATGGAGCAATTCTCCTTTATATTTCTTCTTAATGCATCACAGACATCTGTGAATCATCTTTGTTCTTATGTCATCCCATTGGAGGTACCGGGAGGAAACCATTCCACCTTCACTTTCTGAGAGTAATCACTGGCTTGGGCTACCTCTTGGGATCTCATCACAGAGATGCCCAAAGCAACAGGTTCCTTATCCACCAAAGTGCTGAGTGCAAAAGGAATAGCCCAGTCGCTTTAAAGCTAAGTCACAACTCCTGTAGTCTGAACTGAAGCAGCTTTAGTTTATCGTGGATGAATCCACTTTCCTTTTGGCTTGTCTGCCATCTAAAGTGTCCTCATAAGGGACTAATTAAGTTCAACTAATCTATCTGAAAATTTAGTCCTACAACCCACCAGAGTGTCACAGGTAGAAGAGTCCTTTATTTTTACTACTGAAAAATCAATGGACATCCAGAATCTGGGAAAAATACATGCTGCCCTTGAATGGTTAGTTTTCAAATCAGCTTTAGGATGAGCAGATCATAAGAGAGTTTGGCTGGAAGAGACTTAATGAAGTCATCTGTCTAGCCTGCTGCTCAAGCTAAAATACCCTGACTCAACTATTGCTGGCAGAAATAATCCCATCCCTTTTGTAATCTCAGAGTATCAGTAAAGACAACAACTTACTGAGGTCCTCTGTGTGGATTCCTCCCTGTTGAGGTATCCTCCTCTTCCAAAGCCAGAGTTTGTTCATTCATTCATTTGTTCATTCTTTCTATCTCTCTACCCACATATTATGCAGGCATATGCAGGTTTCTGGCTCTCTCTTTCTCCCTCTCTCCCTATCTATCTATGAATGTGGAGATCTTCTTTCATGGGACAACTTAAATCCATCTTCTGGAAATAAACCTGAGATAGCTTACTGTCTAAAGGTGATTTCTGTAGGTACCCTCTGTGCTGTGAAAGAGTATTTATCAATAACTGGTGCAATCATCTTCCAGGCAGGTAGTCTCAGGAGCACAGAAAAATGTCTAACCAGAGTCACCAGAGGATTTGTATAAGTGTATCCAACCCTTGCCTAGGAGCCAGAAGTAAAGCTGATTGGGAAACATTCTGATGAGACACCACTCTGCCCCCAAACGTTGGTTCACTGCTTCTGATATATTTTGTTTGAAACGCCTTGGGTCCAAGGCACTTTTCCAATATCCAAGGAAGTTTTCTATATATTTCCAGGCTCCCACAGTCTGAGGCAGACAAGCCAGGTGCAGTGCCCATGCTGATACAAGGGTTCCCAGCCCCTTGGTCCCACAGCAGCAGACTACTTGAGAGCCAGGTATATGGTCCTGCCAAGGTCCCAAGTTCCCAAGACAAATAATCTGCTACATCACTGTTTCCAAGCCCACACCATCACCCCTGATGACCACTGTGCTCACTCAGCTCTCTTTCTAAATGCAGTGTGTCAGCCCATAAATTATGGCTTCCCTTACAGTCATAGCATATGACTGATATATTGCCACCTTCTTCCTTCTCTGTTACAAGGTGATAAAGGATAGTATGTGTCTCCAGGCACAAGCAAGCTTTGGGTGAGAAGAATGATCTCTGGAGATACATTTACATCTCTGCCAGTAAAATATTATCAGTCTTCTTGGATTTTCCAAAGGGCTGAAGACCTCCTGCCCTTCTACCTCTCCCCCATAAAGGCAGTTGAACAGCAGTTGATTATGTGTGTGTTTCCATCTGAAATGTATCCCTTGTTTCCTCTGCCCATAGGAGTTGTGTGTCTCCTTGCTTTGGAGATTATGATCCATGTTTGGATTCCATCTTGGAGGTGTTTTTGCAGCAAGCTATCATGCCAAAGGTGTTTGACAATACCATCACCACAGTAATGTCAGGTTCCTAAACTCAGAGGAGAACTTCATCCTCTCAGTCTGGAGCACATGAAGGTGTCCACCCTCTGAGAGAGACTATGAGTTCAGAGAAACACCCGTCTTCAGCATTTACCATGAATTCTCCAGGAAGTCCCCGCTTAGTCTTTAACGTCCTTTAATTATCCTTCAGTGGGCCTAACTCCAATGAGCCAAAGAAGCAAATTACACACCTAGTTTTCCCCTTTTTGGTCTAGGTACTTACTTTTTCTATGGTAGAATACCTAAAGTGCCTCACTGGGTGTCCCCAGAAAAGACTTCAGAGCACCGTCTGCATTAACTTTCAACTGTACCTTCTAAATCACAGTAGCACTTTTGAAACTCACACTAAAATATGTTTCTCCTACACTCTAAATAAGCAAAGAGGAAGTTATAGGCCTGCTAGAGTTGACCTTTTTGATGGTCCCAGTTTCATTCACTAAGGGCTAAGTTCAGGTTTATATTAAATTGTCTGACAGAGAAACTTCCTGATTTCTTTCCTCAAAGCCTGCTTTATCTCTTTGTTCCTCTGGCTGTCAGTTAGAGAATCAAAGAAAAGAGTGGCCTGAAGGGACTTTCAGAGGTCCTCTACTCCAACCTTCTGCCCGAGGAACAATTACACCAGTTAAATTCATCCTGTTCAAATCCATAATGCAAATTCTTTGTAAATTGACTGTAAAGCCTGGCACAACCTCGATTTCATAGATTTCATAGACATTAGACATTAGAGCTGGAAGGGACCTTGGAAGATCATCGAATCCAGCCCCTTGCCCCTGGGGCAGGAAGTCAGTTGGGGTCATAGGATCCGAGCAAGAAAAACATCCAATTTTCTCTTGAAGGCATTCAAAGTAGGTGCTTGAACCACCTCTGGCAGCAGGCTATTCCAGACCTTGGGGGCTCGGACAGTAAAGAAGTTATTCCTTATGTCCAGCCTGAAACGGTTTTGCAGGAGTTTATAACTGTTAGACCTTGTCATCCCTTGGGGTGCTCTGGTGAACAAATGTTCCCCCAGATCTTAGTGAATATCCTTTATAAACTTATAGGTGGCCTTCAGATTGCCCCTGAGCCTGTGCTTTTCCATGCTGAAGAGTCCCATATCTCTCAGCCTCTTGTCAAAAGGTCTGTTTTCCTGACCTCTGATCATGCACATGGCTCTCCTGTAGACTCTTTCAAGCTTCTCCACATCCTTTTTTGAATTGTGGAGCCCAAAACTGGACACAGTACTCCAGCTGCAGCCTCACCAAGGCTGAGTACAATTGGAGAATGACGTCCTGGGATTTACTTGAGAAGCATCTATGGATGTAAGCCAGCATTTTGCTTGCTTTCTTAGCTGTGGCATCACATTGAAGGCTGATGTTCATCTTGTCCTGACCCCCAAGTCCCTCTTGTCCATGGTGCTAGTCAGCGTAGCACTACCGAGCCTATAAACCTGCTGCAGGTTTTTTGTCCCAAGGTGGAGAGCCTTGCATTTTTCGGTGTTAAACAGCATCAGGTTCTCATCCACCCATTTCCTGCATCAGTCAAGGTCAGCCTGGATTACCCCCTGTCCTCAAGTGTGGATGCTTTACCCCAAAGTTTGGTATCATCGGCGAACTTGGTCAGTCCACTTCTGACACCAGTGTCCACATCATTAATGAAGAGGTTGAACACAATAGGTCCAAGGACCGAGCCTTGAGGGACCCCACTGCTCACAGGGCACCATGATGATTTACTTCTGTCAACCTCCACCCTCTGGGTCTGACCACGGAGCCAATACTCCACCCAGCGGAGCATGGTGGACCCGAGGTTGCAGTTGGCAAGTTTTGCCAAAGGTGATCATGGGATATCAGATTGAAGGCCTTTTTAAAGTCAAGATGTATGACATCAGTCTCTTCCCTCTTCTCCAGGTGATAGGTCACCTGGTTGTAAAAGGAAATGAGATTGGTCAATCACGACCTACCTGCAACAAATCCGTGCTGGCTTTCCCTCAGGGTGTTGCCATCAGCCAGTCCATTAAGAACGGCCTCTTTGCTAATCTTTTCTAAGGCCTTCCCTCAGATAGAGGGCAGGCTGATGGGCCTGTAGTTTGCTGGATCCACTTTCCTCCCTTTCTTGAACATTGGCACCGCATTGGACTTCTTCCAATCATCGGGCACTTCACCAAAGTGCCAGGAGCTCTTGAAGATCTGTGCCAGGGGCTGAGCTATGGTGTAGGCCAGCTCCTAGAGTACCCTGGGGTGTAAATTGTCAGGGCCAGCTGACTTGAAGATGTCCAGCCTCTCAAGGTGTTCCTTTATAAGGTCAGCATTGATGGAGGGCAAGGAAGCACCCTCACTCAGCCGTCCCTGTCCCATAATGGGCAGTGGTGTCCAATGGCACATGTGAAAGACTGATGCAAAGTACCCATTCAATAAGTTGGCTTTTTCCTGGGTGTTAGTCATCAGTTCTCCCTTCCACTTTAGCAGAGGTCCAATGTTGCCCTTGCTTTTCCTCTGGCTCCTCGCATGAGACATAGCACCTGAACCTGACACAGGCAAAGCAGGGGAACAACAGCATCCAACATCCTCATTTGATAAACTGAGGAGGTTAATAGTGGGAGTAAGGACAGTGTAGGAGAGGGAGAAAAATGTGTTGTGATATTTCTAGTCCTTGGTATTTGCTAAGAAATTATCAACAATAAGGATTCCATAGAAAGGGCTGACTGCCATATGGTGAGAGAAGCATATGGAAAATGGCTTTTCTTTCTCAATAATGGAAGGTGTGTTTTGTGTTGGGTCCGAGATCCAAGTGCAAGATTTCAGCATCAGTAGGTAGTTGGAACAGAATGCTTCTCCAGTAGGGAGCCCAGCTGGCTGTCACTCCGGTAGAGGTTTGATTAATGGGTAAAAAGCCCTAAAGAAATGGTCACTTTCATTTGGGCTATGGAACATTAGTTGGGAAGCCAGTGATGGTAGTGTGGAGCTAGCCAAGAATCCACTTCTCCAGGCCCTAGGTACAATCTGGAAAAAGAAATTGATGCATGTAAGGGCTACACAATGCAGAGGCTTGTATAAAACTAAGTACCAATCAGAAGGCATCAAAGACAGCAGGTATCATCCTGCACCTGCCAGAAAATAAAAGAATTGCAATTGTATTAAACCACCGCTAAAATATATTCATGTTTTCTTCATTAAGAAACTGGCCAGCATCCTTGGCGGGAGGGTTCAGGTACAGTATATCTCCAAGCTGGACAAGTTTGCACCATGGAAGGACATGGTCTGCGAAGATGCTGATTAGACATAATTAGATCCACAATTAAGAGGTTCACAGTTGTGGTCACAGTTAGACTTATTAGCAAGAACTGAAAAAAAAAAAAGCCTACAGGTCATGAATTTTCTCAGCCCCTAACAGGAGGACAGTCTGATGGCTGGTTTGTTTTGTTCTTGTTCTTTGCTTTGTTTTTTTTTCCTACTCTGCATAACTCATGGTTTGTATATTGAGAAAATGCAACAAACACTTATAGAAGACAAACACAACAGTCACTCTAATGTTCTATTCCACCTATTAGGCACCACATGTGATGAGTACCCCTGAAAGTTTTATAGTTTTTTTTTATACTTTGGGAACAGCTGTATGTTTTGAAAAAGTATTTTATCTAACCAAGGGCATAGAGTAGGTTGTTTAGGCTGGGGGAGAATCGCTTGTTGCCTAGTTGCTTAATTGCTGGCCTTGCTACAGGGAAAGCCATATCAGCAAGGTCCCTAAAGGGTTGGAAAGGGGGGTTACTGGCTGAGCTTGCTGAATAACAGGTGCCACATCAGCAAATTACACTGTCACAAAGGCAAGTTCAAACTGACTAGGGAGGGGTCTGTAGCTAGGGTGAAGTGCGCATGGACCAAAAGGGGCAACCTATAGTAACTGCATAGCGTGTAAGGCTAGAAAAGGCTATATAAGGCTAATGCCCACTCGGGTGGGGGTGCTTGCTTTGTGAACGATTGCTAAGCACCACTTTCTGCGCAAAAATAAAGATTAAGTTGGATCCTTCACCCCTGTGTGTTTATTGGCACAAGCGCACCAGACACGAACTCACTGTCCTTTGGGGACAACAATTTCTTGCGACCCAGATAGGACCCTAGCTGACTGCCTTGCCCGGTCCACCTCTTTGGCTCTGGCAACAACTGTGGATGGTGCGAGGGCCAGGCGCCACCGACCTTATTTGTCGGAGGTATGACCGTCTCCTGGTTGCCTGACGGAGTTGTGGAGGGGCACAATGGCGTAACGCTCGGAGGACCAACTATTTGGCAAAGGATGTACTAAATGTCACTCATTTTTGATTGGCGGGAGGAACATCGGTTGAGGCTATTTTCACGTTGTGCCGTTAGAATCACTCCGGAATCAGACTTGGTTCGCATCTGAGAGAATAGGAGGGCCAATCAATTACACTAACTACCCCATGTGGGGAACCATTACCACAGAAAGAAACGCCAGTACCTTTGAAATAGATTTGTTGACAGTCACCTCCCCTGGTAACACCAGCTGTGCCAATTTTGTGAACTGTACCAAAACTTGTAAAAGCCTAACCAAAGAAATGAAAATTTTCAATTGCTCAGACGTGACTAATGTATCTTGCAACTACGGTCATGTTGTATTACCCCGGGGGTGGTTCCTTCTTTGTGGGAAGACTGCCTATTCATATATCCCAGCCAATGCCACAGGAGGCCCTTGTGCTCTGGGCCAGTTGACTGTCTGGCTTCCAGGTATGCCTACGACCTCTAGTAAGCGTCACCGGAGAGGTTTGAAGGTGCTAGATGAATCCTGTGATAGTGACGTAAACCTCCTGAGTGAGGCCGAGGTATTGTCCTTAGCAGTTTCCATAGTAGGGGTGCCAGGCCTAGTAGTGGACGCCGAGAGGCAGCTTAGTAAGGTGGCCTGTGCCCTGGTAAAGGGCCTAAATACAACTTCACAGGCCCTAGCTGCCCTCAATACTGAAATGAAAGAACTAAGAGGAGCTACTCTGCAAAATAGAGCAGCCATAGATTACCCGTTGCTGAGGCATAACCACAGATGTGAAGAGTTCGAGGGAATGTGTTGTTTTAATTTGACAGATAATTCCGAGTTGATAGAGTCAAAAGTGCAGAAGTTAAAAGAAGTTCTGTCCCACATTAAGCAAGGGGAAGGGTTTGACTTCTCATGGCTTACTTCTTGGCTTCCTAATTTTTCATGGCCTAAGCAAATTTTCCTATTAGTTGTGGCAAGTATGTGTATATTCTTGATGATTTGTTGTGGAGTACAGTGTGTGAGGTACTCAAGAGATCAATTTCTTCCCCCGTTCACCGCGCAATGCTTGTAAAACCATCAGTTACAAATCCGATCCAAAAGAATCGGGAGGGAGTGAAGAGATTTCTGAAGATGAAAAAGATGGTCGAGGACTACGGTCCTATTCCATAGGGTCATAGCCTCGAAGGGGGGATTTGATGAGTACCCCTGAAACTTTTATAGGTTTTTTTTATACTTTGGGAACAGCTGTATGTTTTGAAAAAGTATTTTATCTAACCAAGGGCATAGAGTAGGTTGTTTAGGCTGGGGGAGAATCGCTTGTTGCCTAGTTGCTTAATTGCTGGCCTTGCTACAGGGAAAGCCATATCAGCAAGGTCCCTAAGGGGTTGGAAAGGGGGGGTTACTGGCTGAGCTTGCTGAATAACAGGTGCCACATCAGCAAATTACACTGTCACGAAGGCAAGTTCAAACTGACTAGGGAGGGGTCTGTAGCTAGGGTGAAGTGCGCATGGACCAAAAGGGGCAACCTATAGTAACTGCATAGCGTGTAAGGCTAGAAGAGGCTATATAAGGCTAATGCCCACTCAGGTGGGGGTGCTTGATTTGTAAACGATTGCCAAGCACCACTTTCTGCGCAGAAATAAAGATTAAGTAGGATCCTTCACCCCTATGTGTTTATTGGCACAAGCGCACCGGGCACGAACTCACTGTCCTTTGGGGACAACACATGGACATAGGCCCTAAAGTGAAATCACTCTAACTGGATTCCTTGAAAATATACTTCTTGAAGATACTGTAACTAGTATATAAACTAGTATCTGTCATTTTTACCTTAAGACTTACTCAAAAACTGAAGTAAGGAAGAGAGACCCTGTCAAACTTTTACAGTAATGCTTCCTTCAGTTACGTTAAATATGTGGAATAGAATTGCATTTTGTCATCTAATAGGATATGACCTGATAAAATAAATAATTAATGCATGGTCAGCAGTTAATTCCATGGTCTTATAATAAATAAGTCCTTGTCTTCTTTTTACAGGATGAATGGTTGAGTGGAGAATATGATTCAGATTCTCAGAACAGATAAATGATCACCAGAGGCAGACCTAGGGCTTTCAATTGGTACATAACCCTGGCATTCTAGTGGTCACGGCAAACTCAGTCTGTTTTCTGCATGACCAGCCTAGTTACTGACACCAGAATTTCTCCCTCATGGATGGCATTTATGTCCAGTCTGATGTCTCGGAGGTGCCTGGAGACTGCCAAAGACTGGGCCTATGTACTCCCCATAGCAACAGGGCACAGATAGGTCCCTGGACTCCGGTGAGACATTTTTGTAAGTGTGGCTCATGGACCTCTCCCAGCTAACAACTGCAAAGTATATCTATGTATCCTGCAAACATGGGAATACTCAGCCCAATCACTCTACAAACTCTGTGTACTTGCTGGTGGCCCCACACACATGGCATCAGGCCTCTTGGTTCCATTGTTCTTGGTGCGCACCCCTTTTGACAAGGCTGGAATAGATATCACTGGTATCTTGGAGCTCACAATCAGAAATTGCCATGTTATCCTAGTGCTTGTGCCTAGAGAGGGTAGTGACCCACAATGCTTTAGCCAAAATATTGTCCCTGAAATTATTCAATGCCCTCTTGAGCAGGAGCTGCCCACAAGAATTTCTAACTGCTTTTTAACTGATCTGTTGAGGTTTCTTTGGGGGAGAATTTGTCTCTTTCACAATGGAAGAAGACTCTAGGCCTACTGAACAAAGTTTTTTGATATGTTTATGACCAAGCTGGGGAAAACCACCTTAATGAGTCACTGTGTCATCCTAAAACCTGGTTGTCCCATCCAAAAAAGGCTCTTCTTTATACGTCAATGACTATGGGACACAGTAAAGAGGAAAGTGCAAAATACGTTGCATATGGGAGTAACATAAGAATCAGTGAACTAAAGGGGCAGCCCAGTTGTCTTAGTTCCCAGGCCAGAGAAAACAATTTGGTTCTGCTCCAATGTTATCAAATGGAATGTGGTACTGACTCTGTTGCGTACTCAATTCCTTGAGTTTAAAAATTGATGTGACAAATAAGAAAGGCAAAGTATTTATCCACACTTATATGCTGCTGCACATCACAGTGTTATTGTAGCGTTCACCAGCACTTCAGAGGAATATTTATACAGGGTTATGCTCACACTACAATCACTTCAGGCAGCAACACTGAGGGTAAATCCAGCTCAATGCTGATTGGATTGTCAGTAGAATAAAAGTAAGATGACGTGTTTCAATTAGTCCATGTGAAGAATGCTTAAAACTTGAAGGTTTGACAATGTGAGATCATTAAAGAGTGATAAGTGCCCTTTACTCATCTTAGTTATGCTACTTCAGGGGAGCATTAACATGGATTGGTGTTAAGTAGCTAGTTGGAAGTGGATTTCTAAGCATTTCACTAACATAAAATGCCCACTTTGGACTATTTGTGGATCCCAAGATGCACCAGTCCCATCCTTTCCCTCTTTCCTACTCCTCCAGAACTATACTGCTGTAGGCAAGCCCCAAGATGGCACCACAGAGTGCTCTTGGGGTTTCCTCAATGACCCACACACCCCTGGCAATCTGCACTTCATGCCCCTAATTCCCATTCCCATGAAATACTTCAGCAACCCATGTGTTGAAAGGGAAGTTGCTGTCCTTTAAACATGAAGCAGCAGCTGGGAAGATCAGCAAGTGGGCATGCTAGAAGGGAGGAATAGGCTGCAATCAGACCTAGACAGGTTACAGGGTTGGGCGGATGAGAACTGGATGGGTTTCAACACTGACAAGTGCAAGGTATTGCACCTGGGGAGGAAGAACCAGCAGCATACCTACAGGCTGGGGAACTCCCTTCTCATCAGTGCAGAGGCAGAAAAGGATCTTGGTGTCATTATTGATGCCAAAATGAACATGGGCTGACAGTGTGGGTACACGGTCAGGAAGGCCAACCGTACCTTGTCATGCATCCACAGATGTATCTCAAGCAGGCCCAAGGAGGCGATCCTCCCACTCTACGAGACACTGGTGAGGTCACAGTTGGAGGTACTGCATCCAGTTCTGGGCGCCGCACTTCCAGAGGGATGTGGACAACATGGAGAGGGTCCAGAGGAGGGCCACTCGTGTGATCAGGGGGCAGCAGGGTAGGCCCTATGAGGAGAGGCTAAGGGACCTGAACCTGTTCAGCCCCACAAGAGAGGCTGAGAAGGGATCTGGTAGCCATCTATAAACTGGCCAAGGGGGACTAGCAGGCAATGGGAAAGTCCCTGTTCCCCTGAGCACTACTGGGAGTAACAAGGAATAACGGTCATAAGTTGACTGAGAGTAGATTCAGGCTAGATATCAGGAAGCACTACTTCACTGTCAGGGCAGCTAGGATCTGGAACCAACTTCCAAGAGAAGTGGTGCTGGCTCCTACTCTGGGGGTCTTTAAGAGGAGGCTGGATGAACACCTTGCCAGGGGCGTTTGATCCCAGTACTCTTTCCTGCCATGGCAGGGGTTCAGACTTGATGATCTGCTCAGGTCCCTTCTGACCCTACCTCCTATGAAACTATAAATGTTAAGCACTTAATTGTGCTCCTAGGAACACAGGTAGGTATGACAGGGGCCTATACCCTCTGTTAGTTATGCGGAGAGAAATATGACATTGATTTAGCCCATCAAAATTATGTCCAGGTGATCAACTAACAGAGAACAGGTTTTCATTTTAATTTGTCCTACTGGATTTATTAAAAAACCCTATGAGAACCAAGAAATGAAGTTTAGTTGTAAACATGTTGCAAAGGGGAGAAGAAAAATTAACTGGACTCAGCTGGTCTTATAAGTTTGATATCAACTAGGTCAGGATAGTCCAACCTTTCCATGTGTTGAGGGACCAAATCCCCTGCAGGCTGCAAGCATGGGACTGCATTATGGAGACTCATGAGCCCCAAGGACCTAGCACAGGCATAAACTCCTTCCCAGCTGGACTGTGCATTCATGCCCCACCACTGTACTGTAATGCCATTTCCACTCCTCAGTCACTGACCTGAGGAAGGAAGGGGAGCCCAAATACTCGGGCTGTACAGATGGGGAAAGAGGTGGGTAGACAGCAGTTGGAAAGCGTTATACTAAATAATGTTTTGGATGAGTTTTGCTCATTACATTAAATGTCTGAAAGTACACCTGGACTTCTCAGTGGTGTTTAAAACATGAATACAATTGACCTTGAATTAAAGCAAGTACATGTGACCTTGTAGGAGTCACCAAAGTCAACTTTTAGTTACTAATAAGATTGTAAATTGAGGAACAAGAACACCAGATGCTTTCACTGATGTAATATGCCTATGCATCAGTGAAAATGGGGATTTAACCCAGAATGCACTGTCCTACACTAAGGGAGGTCAAGAACCTCTGGGATCAAGTTATTGCTGTCCAGATGGCTTGCTAGGCGTGGCCAGATATTTGATCTTGACACGTAAAACTAGTTAGAGGCACATTTTAGTAGCCTACATGAAGAATAGTCATGCTGCCATTCTTGATGGTAAAGTACAAGACTCCTGGTCTTCAGCTTTTCCCAACCACAAAGTTTTCTTCTTTGTCCTCTAAGGCACACATGGCAGGTACATGTGGCTACTAGCAAACTGCCTGACACATAATCATTTGTAATCATCAGCCATTAGCAGTGCTTTGCTATTTGTCCCCTTGGAAACTGACTCAGTTGCCTTAGTTTCAAGGCACTACAATCAGCCTTAATGAGGTGCAAACACCTAGAGAGAGGTGAAGGGAGACCACCCAGTAACAAGGCAGGAAACCTTGCTGAGGTGCAGACAGATGAGGATGGACTGTTCCCACATGAATTACCAGGTAGCCTTATATCAGCTGGAAAAGCACCTCTAATATCAGAAGGTATTGGCTAATGGTGATTGCTATTGGCATGATACATGTTAGCACTTACTTTACCCAGGGGTCTCTTAAACAGCTTCTGCCCCAGGCTTTTTAGTAAGCATACCTAGCATGTAGAGGTCTAAATTTCCATTCAAACAATCAAAGCTCAGATTGGAGGCTTTTCTGGAACTCTAAAACGATACAATTCTGGCTTTCTGGTCCTTCTTCAAAAGTCTACTCAATCTAAAAAATGTTTATGACAGATGGCAAAGAGACTGAGGAAGTTTTTTGGTATACAACATAGCATAATTGGGGTGGAGTGAACAGGAAAGTGGCCTTTGGCAGCATCTTTCAGAGGGCAAACAAATCTCCCTGCCCACTCCTGTAAACTTTGCAATGGCAGGAATACCCCTTCAATGAAGAAATATAGGAGCTGAAGAGTAGGCCTGTGCGAAGCGGCTAGTATTCGCTTCGAATTTGGATTAGGCTGATTAAGGGGACAGTGATTCAATTCGTTGATTTGAATCGCTGCCCTGAATTGATACGGCCAAATCTCCAAATCACACAGGCCCATCCCCCACCTGCTCTCCCAGCCCAGCAATGGCTGCCCTGCCCATCCCAGCTCCCAGCACTTTGAAAACAAAAGCCCCGACTCGGCGGGTGCTGCCAGGCAGGGAGCTATCCCCACTGCTGCCCACTGGCCCACGCTGCATGGGGGCTCTGCACAATGCCTTGATGCCAAAGACTGGAAACACATTTTCTTGTGTATTCTTTCCGCATGAAAAAGCAGGGAAGATCATATGTAATGCCATGTGCACGTATATGATACTGGGCAACTTACAGTGGCACAACAAGATTCAAACCCCATAATCATGAAGAATCATAAAAGGTGGGACAGCATGTTTAAATCAATCACTGAGATCAAAATCTGCTTTCCAGGCATATCTGCCAAGTCAAAAGTAGGCTTCAGTTTACAGGCTAGTGGAATATAAAGAAAAGACAAAAAACATATGTAGAACACCTGTCTGTTTTCTACTGCTGTCTCATGATTGAAAATGATAGATTGGATTCCCCCTGGTGAATATAGGAGCAATTCCCTGAAGTCTGTACGTGAGCTCCTCCCATAGCAACAGCTGGTCAGGTTCCATCCAGCTTAGTAGAGTCATGCTCATTTGCTGAGGATTCAGCTCTAAATGTTGAAGTCTAGTTCTTCTTGCACACACATCAATTTTACACAATTCATACTGTTAGCTGCAATCATACCAACCTTGCTTTACAAGGCTGGTGAAAAGACTTGGCCTTGGTTTTACAGTGGTCTTGAAACTGATCTCATAATAATCTAGCTCACTTTTGTAGAAATTATGCTGCCAAAGACATACCTGACTCTGCTCAAGAAGCACAGCGTGCCAGCAAATTCACTGTGGAAGGATGGGCACTTGGCAGACACACCAACAGACAGACAGACAGTTTTATGTTGCATCAAGGGGAGCTTAGGCTAGATATTAAAGAAAACTTTTTTCACTAAGAGGGTAATGAAGCACTGGAACAGGCTACCCAGAAAGGTTGTGGAAACTCCATTATTTGAGGTTTTTAAGACCCAGGTAGACAAAAACTTCACTGCTATTCCATAGTTTGGGATGGTCCTGCTTTAAGCAGGGGTTAGACTAGATGACCTCCAGAGTTCCCTCCCAACCCTATTTTTTAATGATTCATTGAGTCAATGATAGACAGAAAAAGAGACAGCAGACAGACAGATCATTTATCCCCTTAGCAATTTCCTCCCAAATGCTCCCTGCTCCATTTCTCTCCCTACATGTTTCTCATCTCCCCTATTTTGTGTAATTTCAGTTATTCCTGTTGCCCTTCTGTCTTTCACCATTGAACTGACCTGGACTTTACAATATCCCAGGTGCACTCTCTAGCCAGGTGTCCAACACTTAAGAATTTTAGCAATTATCATTTAGCCATCTTAATTCATTAAGGATGTCTGTGAATCATCTTTGCTATTGCTATGGCTTTGCACCAGATGGAACTGGGAGATGAACTTTCTATCTTCAGTTTCTGAAAGTAACTGCTGCCTCTGGTTATTTCATGGGTTATCTGCACAGAGGCCCCTAAAGCAACAAATTCCTTATCCAGCAAAGAGCCAAAATGCAAGAGGATTAGCCCAGTAAAGTCCAAACTCCTTGAGTTGAAACTGAAATATCCTTAGTTTATTTTGGCTTAATCAACTTTAGACACAACCCAAAAGGGAAAGTGCCCACATAAGGGACTGTTGAAGTTCAACCAAACCACCTGAAATCCAACTTGAAACCAACCAGAGTGTCACAAGTAGACACACCCTACATTTTTATTACTGAAAGTTCAGATGAGAACAAAAATCTGGAATAGATGCATACTAATCTTGAAAGGCTGTTCTTTAAATCAACCTTAGTATCAGGGGGTCACAAGAAATGAAGTAGGGTGGAAAGGAACCCAGTAAAGTTATCTGTTTAGCCCATCACCCAAAGTAGGATATCTTGATTTACTCATCCCAGCCAGAAGAGATTACATCCTGTCTGTAGTCCCACATTATCACTAAAGCCAGCAGCAAATTTGCTATGGTTCTCAGTCTGTGTTTTTCTCCCTCTTGAGATGTCTTTCCTCTTCCAAAGCCAGAATTATTGGTATCTTTCTATCTATCTGCCTGTCTGTCTGTCTGTCTGGGCTGCTATTCATGCTTATCTCCCTCTCTTTTTGTTTAGCCCAGAAAACATCAGAGACAGAAGCTACCATCTGCCCTCTAGAAACAAAGCCTGGTCAGCTGGTACCATTCTGCACCTGGCAGAAATCAAAGAATTGTAATTGTATTAACCAGCCACCAAATTATATATCTGAGCAGAAGCAGTTCAGCTCTGTATTGATTCTTTCCTATACTTAGTGTGTGGTTTTGTTAGTGTTAATCCTTGCTCATTAATTCATTATATTAGCTAGTTTCTGTGTATTGAGCTGTTCCCTGAGTGAATCATGGTTGATTGGTAACTGGTAACACAGTAGCTTAGCAGCCAGACCTGCAGTAGTTCCCCCCCCCACCCCATGCCCCAAGACAGACACAGTTGCACAAGCACCCATGTCACGAGTTTTGCCTCTCATAGTGTGACAGCTAGCTGGGCTCCCTACTGGACAGCATTCTGTCATTTCTGCTCACACTGCCACTGTTTCTACTGATGCTGACATCCTGTACTCTGATCTTGGTTACCATACAAATAATCAGAATCGATCCATCAGAAGAAAAAGGGATTGCTTCCATCAGAAGAAAAAGGCATTTTCCAACTACTCCTTTCACCTCATGGTGGTAAGCACTTCATATGGGACCCTTAATGATGATTATTTGTTACCAAATGTCCAGGAATACATTTTTCTCTCTCTCCTATACCGTCATAACTCCCACTGTTTAACTTTTCATCTTAAAGAAGAAGGGTGTTGGCTGCTGCAGTTCCCCTTCTTCACCTGTGTCAAATTCGGGTGTTACGTCTTTCATCATGTCAGGATTGATGGTAGATTAGCAAAGAGATTAGATTATGGATTTGAATAGGATGATTTTAATAGTGCTTCTGCTGTGTCAGGTAGGGACTTGTAGCTGAGGATCTCTGGAAGTCTCTGTGGGCCCTACTTTTCTCTGATTCTATGATTGAGAATCTGAGAAGCAAAGAGGTAAAGGGGGCACTGAGGAAAGAATCAGGAAACTTCTGCCTCACATACAATTCAGTGATAACCAGGCTCTTCCTTCAGTGAATAAAACTGGGATAATATGAGCTAATTCCAGGAACCCAAAAAGCTAACACAGGAAGGCCAAGACCTCTTTCCTTGCCTAATTTAGAAGGAAGAATGAACTTATTGAGTGGGATTTTCAAAAGTAATGTTTTGATTTAGAAGGTACAGCTGAATGTTAATGAAAACTGTATTCTAAATAATTTATGGTGACATCCAGGGATGTACTTTTAGGCATAGTAATATGTGAAAAGTAAATAGCTGCACCCAAAAGCGAGAATCTGGATCCCTAGATTGCTTCCTTGGCTCATTGGAATAAGGGCCACTGAAGGGCAATTCAGAAAGTTTAGATGCTGAGGGGAAACTGAGCAGAGAGTTCATGGGAATTGCAAAAGGAGATTTTTGTCCAGACTCACAGACCCTCTGGGAGGGGTGGACACCTTCATGTACTCAGAATTCAGAGGATGGAGTTCTCCTCTGAAGTTAGGAGCAAGTTGTTACTGTGGTGATAGTATTGCCAACCACCCTTGGCATGAGAGCCTTCTGCTTTAAGCACTTGATAAGAAAGTTGGAGGAAACAGCTGCAAGATCATATCATAAGTCACTCAGGAGAATGTCCTCATCACCAGGCTCTAGCCGAACCTGTGGAATGGGTATCCTTCATCAACAGGACTGCCATCAAAGCATTCAAGCAGAAACAACTTGGGTTCACAAGTGGCCTGCCTGCCAACCTCAGCAGGGAGCCATTGAATTACCCAGGAGAAGCACAGTTGGTAAGGGGCCCGTCATGGAGGGTGGAACCGTAGAAGCTCAGTGAAGCACAACTCATTTCCCCAAACAACACTACAAAAGCATGGATCACAATCCATGGATCATGATCCTCTAAGCAAGGAGACACATACCCTTTCTAGGCAGAGGAACTAAGATATTCATGGAAGATGCACACACCCACATAATCAATTGTTGTGCAGCAAATGCTTGTACGGAGAAGAAGTAGAAGGGTAGGAGGCCTTCAACCCCTGGGAAAATCCTAGAAGGCTGAAGATGTTGTACTGCAGAGAAGTAAGCTAACTGTATCTCCAGGGATCATTGTGTGACCCAAAGGCTGCAGCAGCCCACAGATGCATACCTCTCCTTTGTCACCTTCCATTAGAGAAGGTGGCATGATAATGGTCATATGCAGTAACAATAAAGTAGGCCATACATTACGAGTTGAAACATTGGAAATAGAAAGAGAGAGGTGGGCACAGCGTTCACTGGGGAGAGAGGAGGGGAAGGGAAGGTTGTGGACATGGATATAGTGATGTAGAAGATGATTTATCTTGGGAACGTGGAATCTTGGCAACTAGGAGATGAGAGATTTTGGTGTCTGCAGGAATATCTCGCTCACTTGATCTGTGTCCTGCTCCAGTGGTCCCCCTTTCCCTTCTGTTCTTCTTTCAAATATAGGAATTTGGTCAGTAGGTCCAAATCCTGACCTCCCACCACCACTGCACTGTGACAACATTTCCACCCCCAGTAACTGAACTAAAAACCCACTCTCTGCTGCCTGCCCTCCCACAAAGAGTTGGGCACAAGGAGCAAAAGCCTGAGGAGGGAAAGGGAACCCAGAAACTTTGCCTGCTGTTCCAGCTGGAGTGATGAGGAGAGAGGTGGCTGGATAGAAGAGCGGCATACCAGTTGGAAAGCCATGGACATTAGCAATGTCTTGGGTTAGTGGGGCCTATCACATTAAATGTCTGGAGACAGAAAGTACACACAGACATCTAATTTGTAGTTAAAACATGACTAAAATTTATGTTAAATTACACCAACTGCATGTGACCTTGCAGGATTCACCAAGCAAAACAGACCAAACAGAACTTAGTCATTAGTAGGGGTGTACAAAGCTTTGGGTGGTAATTTGATTCAGAGGAGACTCAATATGATTCGGTGGCCAAATCTCCAAATCTAAATTGAATCAGTGGACCAGTTAAAAGGTCTGGATCAATTCAAAGCTCTCTGAATCATCGGAAAAAGATTTGGAGAGCTTTGATGATTCAGGCAGTCCCAGGTGGCTGCAGCAGGGAGCTATACCCTGACTCAGAGCTGGTAAGTAGGGGCAGTGGAGGAGGGGGGAGGGGGACCATGGAGGGGACCTGTGCCAGGCCCCATCCCCTCCCTGCTCCCACAGCCCCCCGACCCCCACCCACTCCCCCAGATCTCCCCTCCCCCATGGCTACCCCACCCGCCCCAGTTCCTGGTGCTTTTAAAAAAAAGCCCCACTCACCGAGCGCTGCCAGGCGGGGGGGGGGGGGGGCAATCCCCACTGCCCCCCACTTCCCCACGCTGCATGGGGGGCTCTGCCATGAGCCCTCTGACTCCCCCCACTCCCCCAGCCCCCCCGCCCATGGGTGCCCTGCCCACCACAGCTTTGGCCCTTTAAGGAAAAAAAATGAGAAAACCCTGGGACTCACGGCTCTTCCAGTGGCCTTGAGGCTTCGGGGGATCATGCAGAGCCCCGCACATGGCATAGGGCAGTGGGGATCACCCCCCGCTGGCAAGAACAGTGAGTGCAGGGTTATTCTCAGGTTTGTTTTTTTCTTAAAGGGCCAGAACCACAGTGGGTGGTGCAGAAAGAGGGAGGACATAGGGAGCAGAGGGGGGCTTGGGGACTCATGCAAAGCCCTCCCATGCAATGTGGGGCAGTGGGGGGCAGCAGGGATCACCCCATGCCCAGCAGCACCCAGCGAGTCAGGGCTTTTTTTTTTCAAAGTGCTGGGAGCTGGGACAGGCAGGGCAGCCATTGCTGCGCTGGGAGAGCAGGTAGGGGATGGGCCTGGGTGATTCGGATATTCAGCAGCAGCCAAATCTCTGAATGAGATTCAGCTGAATCAATTCAGGACAGAGATTCAGATCACTGTATTGAATCACTGCCCCCCGAATTGGCCGAATCCAAAGTGAATACTAGCCACTTCACACAGGCCTAGTCATTAGGAAGGTACAGGCACACTACACTTACAATGGTGTAATCTGCTTGTGCACTACTGAAAATGAGGAGAAAACCCAGAACGTATTATCTTACACTAAAGGAGGTCTAGCCCCTCTGCAGTCAAGTTACTACAGGCCGAGTGGTCTACTCAGCTTGGGCAGACATTTGACCTTGACCTGTCAAATAGGGTAGAGGCACTTTAAGGAAGCCTGCACAGAGGACATAGGCAGACAAGGCTCTTTGGGTAAATCTGATATTAGATTTTATTAGACCAACTAACAAAGTTGGAAAAATTCTTCTTTGTATGCTTTTGGGTACAAACACCCTTCTTTAGGCAAAGGGAGCATCTGAAGACAGTCATACTGAACTTTTTCATAGTAAAATACAGGACTACTGGCCTGCAGCTTTTCCCTTGCACAAAGTTTTCTTCTGTGTACTCTAAGGCACACATGGAAGGTACAAGTGGCTATCAGAAAACTACCTGACACATGGTGTGAGCATGCCATCCTTCTAGCCTCTCTCAGCCAATGACACTCCTATACTATTTTCCTTCCCCCTGAAAACTGCCTAGGCCACCTCAGTTTCAAGGCACTGCAATCAGCCTTAATGAGATTCTAATTTCTAGAGACATGTGAAGTGCAGACACCCACTGCAATCTCTCCATAACACTCCCAACCCCAGATTTACCCCTGGTGGTGGAGCAAGTGCAGCTCTCTCATGCAACACAGCAACTCAGGGCATGAACCATACTGGTGACTCCCAGACCCTGCTGCAACTGCTGGCAACCCGAATGAGCTGTATGAATTCAAAAGTGGAGCTGGGCTCAGACAACAATGGCCTGAAGCTTCCTGCCACAGCCCCACCATCCCACCCATCTTCATGGTCAGTATCCTAGCCAGCGATCTTCCACCCAGTACTCCAGAGATTCCAGCCCAGAATGGTATGGATCCTGGGGTGGGAAGTAGGATGTCCCCAAGCCCATCCATCAGCCACCAAGTCAGGGTTGGACATCAATCCCCTTATTAATCCACCCATCTCTATGTGCCCTAATTTGTTCACCTTCCTTTATTAACACCCCTCAGTCCACATCCAGTGTTGTGTGCAAGTGTGGCTAATTGAACCAAGGAGGAGTTAGTGGATCTCATCACCAAATGGAGCAAGGTGGAAAAACATAAAGTGTTCTGTTCAAGCCACCACAACTAGGTGGTGTTCCATGTGAAAATGGTAGCCCATGGGCATTACCATGACTGGGCACAATACTGTTCCAAATGTTAGGTCCTGAGTCAGCAGTTCACAAGAGCAAGGGATGGCAACTATATTCTGGGTACACATAGAGACTTGTTTCACTTTCTGCACAACAGACTGCCTTATTGTGCCTCTGACCTACTTGGAACTCCTAATCCCGACTCCATGTTCTGAATCTCTGGATTGGACCCTCCTGCCTAATACTCATTGCTTCCATTCCTGATTACTTAATTTATTGTTTTGATTGCATGGACCGAATCAACTGCTTACCCAAATCATGGCCTGGTCTTGGCAGTTGGCTTTATATCCCGCAGTCAGATTGATACTCAACTTCATATAGGCTTATATTCTAGTAACCCCCTGGCCACATAGAGATCCACATATCCATTCTGTGGCATGGCTGACAACAGCAGGTCACAGTGGTATTTGTGTCAATGCTAGGCAGTACTGGGGGTGAGTTTTGTCTCCAAAGTTCCTTCCACAAAAACTTTGCCAGCAACTCTCACCCAGCCAAACACCACTGGGTCGTTTGTTACGTCCTGTGGAATCACCAAAAACCAATGGACACCTGGCTGTTGTTGATATTAGTGCTCCCACTGACCACCTGATGACAAAGAAATAATGATGCATTCAGCTGTTCAAGAAGCCCTGATTGGGAGGGAGATGTGTGCATGACAATGCATGCAGACAAGGTTCTTTGGGTAAATGTGATATCTTTTATTAGACCAACTAAATAGTTGGAAAAAAATGTTCTTTGCAAGTTTTCAGGTACCAACATCCTTCTTCTGGCACAGGGAGTTAGAGCAACATAGCTACAACCAACACCCCCCACTGACAGTGTATCATCTTTGAGAAATATTCTGTTTGAGGAGCTATGCCTTAGCAGCCTTGCTCAGAGGAGCTCTAATTTGGTTTCCTGAACTTACCTTGGAGCTCCAGCAAGTGATTTTAGAGCACTTCAAACAAGGGTTCTCCAACCTTAGCCATAGCCAAACTTGTCCTTCATTCTTATGAAAAATGCCCCATACTTATGACATAAAAAGCAACAAAATATGGATTGAATTGTTCACTTGGCATTTGTGCTCCCCAGCCTGCAGGAACCCACTGAATCCCAAAGAAGTAGTCATGCCAGAAAAGCTACCGAAGACTTTAACCTTGTTCTGCCAATGGTATCAGACACTGATGTCACTGTCACTCATGTGGAGCAGTGCCTTAACTTATGATAAGTCCTGTGAACATCAGTGGTACTGGTCCCAGAGAAAGGGACTGTTCCATGTGAGAATAAAAGGCAGAACTTGGCCTTTGCATTACTTCTGGGGGAAGGACTAAATAAAGCTCAAACAGTGTAACTTTTACTCAGAATGCTAAGCTGCTTGCTTGCAAAATTAGCAAATTGCCTTCATAGATTCATAGATTCATAGATGTTAGGGTCGGAAGGGACCTCAATAGATCATTGAGTCCGACCCCCTGCATAGGCAGGAAAGAGTGCTGGGTCTAGATGACCCCATCTAGATGCTTATCTAACCTCCTCTTGAAGACCCCCAGGGTAGGGGAGAGCACCACCTCCCTTGGGAGCCCGTTCCAGACCTTGGCCACTCTAACTGTGAAGAAGTTCTTCCTAATGTCCAGTCTAAATCTGCTTTCTTCTAGCTTGTGGCCATTATTTCTTGTAACCCCTGGGGGCGCCTTGGTGAATAAAACCTCACCAATTCCCTTCTGTGCCCCCATGATGAACTTATAGGCAGCCACAAGGTGCCTCTCAACCTTCTCTTGCGGAGGCTGAAAAGGTCCAGTTTCTCTAGTCTCTCCTCGTAGGGCTTGATCTGTAGGCCCTTAACCATATGAGTGGCCCTTCTCTGGACCCTCTCCAGGTTATCCGCATCCTTCTTGAAGTGTGGAGCCCAGAATTGCACGCAGTACTCCAACTGCGGTCTGACCAGCGCCCGATAGAGGGGAAGTATCACCTCCTTGGACCTATTCGTCATGCATCTGCTGATGCAAGATAAAGTGCCATTGGCTTTTTTGATGGCTTCGTCACACTGCCGACTCATGTTCATCTTGGAGTCCACTAGGACTCCAAGATCCCTTTCCACTTCCGTGCCACCCAGCAGGTCATTCCCTAGGCTGTAGGTGTGCTGGACATTTTTCCTCCCTAGGTGCAGCACTTTGCATTTCTCCTTGTTGAACTGCAGTCTGTTGTTTTCTGCCCACTTTTCCAACCTGTCCAGGTCTGCTTGCAGCTGTTCCCTGCCCTCCGGCGTGTCCACTTCTCCCCATAGCTTTGTGTCATCTGCAAACTTGGACAGAGTACATTTCACTCCCTCGTCCAAGTCGCTGATGAAGACATTAAAGAGTATCGGTCCAAGGACCGAGCCCTGCGGGACCCCACTGCCCACACCCTTCCAGGTCGAAACCGACCCATCCACCACGACTCTTTGGGTGCGACTCTCCAGCCAATTCGCCACCCACCGGACTGTGTAGTCATCCAAGTCACAGCCTCTTAACTTGTTCACCAGTATGGGGTGGGATACCGTATCGAAGGCCTTCCTGAAGTCTAAGTATACGACATCCACCCCTCCTCCTGTGTCCAGGCGTTTCGTAACCTGGTCATAAAAAGAGACTAGATTGGTCAGGCACGATCTGCCCGCCACGAACCCGTGCTGGTTTCCCCTCAGCATAATTTGTCCTGCCGGGCTCTCACAAATGTGAGCCTTGATAATTTTTTCAAAGACTTTGCCAAGGATGGAGGTGAGACTGACCGGCCTATAGTTGCCCGGGTCCTCCTTCCTCCCCTTTTTGAAAATGGGGACCACATTGGCCCTTTTCCAGTCCTCCGGGACTTGGCCCGTGCACCACGAGTTTTCAAATATTCCCGCCAGTGGCTCTGCAATGATGTTGGCCAGTGCCTTCATCACCCTCAGATGGAGCTCATCCGGGCCTGCCGACTTATAGGCATCCAGTTCTTCCAAGTGACTCTGCACCATCTCAGGGTCTACGCATGGAAGTCTGGCGCCTTGCTGCTGCCTCTCTACAACCCCAGTGAGAGACTTGTCATGCCCCTCGCTTAGGAACACTGAGGCAAAGAACTCATTGAGGAGTTCAGCCTTGTCCCCCCTGTCCATCACCAATTGTTTCTGCCCATTTAGCAGGGGTCCTATTCCTCCCTGGGCCTTCCTTTTACTCCCTATATATCTAAAAAACAATTTCTTGTTGTCTTTTACTTGGGTTGCCATCCTCAGCTCCATGGTAGCTTTGGCCCATCTAACTACCTCCCTACAAGCACGAGCAGAGGAGGTATATTCGTCTTTGATGATCTCTCCCTGTTTCCACTTTTTATGTGCTCCCCTTTTGGCCCTTAGGCTGCCCTGGATTTCTCTTCAGTGGAATGACTTGCCTGAGGAACTCTTCACTGGTGTGAATTAGGGTGGGCAGTTGAGATGGCAAAGGTGTTGACACAAAGGGTGTCATATCCCATATGTAGCTCATTACAGTAGGGATAGGCAATTATTTGATCTCACCACTTATGGAGTTTTAGTGAGCTGCTGAGGACTGGTGGAGGGATTGAGGAGATGCCAATTTATCCTATCTGGCCCACCAGATCCTGCCAGGACCCTAAGGAGGGAGAGCTGCACCCAGCACTGCTCCATTCTGCTAAAGCTGGAGCTGAGCCAGGCTGTGCAGGACATGGATTTCTTGGCGCTCCGCTCCTCATCCATCCCACTGCCCTCATAACTTCATATTGGTGCTGTGCAATCCTTGCACTGTGACTGCTGGCAGCTTGACCCACATGGGATGCTGCATGATGCAGTGCACTGAGCTGCTGTCCCACTCTTCCAGCTGCCTTCCCTCTCCATGAAGAGCCACTGCTGCCAGAGGACATGGGGCAAAGCCCTCACTCCTCAGGGTCTTGGCAGCTGCTGGCAGGCTGGATGGGACCAACTGGTGGGCAAGATATGGGCTGCAGGCCATGTTTTGCCCCACCCCTGGATTTGGGTGACTAGGTAAGGGGTGGAGATTTGGGGTGGGAGTGGTCATTCAAGTGACTCCTGGACTTTTGGCTCAACATACATACAAGACAGTTAGTCAGCCTTAAGCAGGGTATCAATTTAGATTTTTCAAGTTGCTCCAGAGATATACAGCTCTAATTTAATTTAAAAAATCATGGATGCTTAGCTATTCATCTGGTGCTGGTATGGACCTGTTATTTGTCTGTATTTTGTATTAATTTAGCCCTTCAGAATGATGTTCTGTGGATCAGCTAACAGCAAATGGGTCTTCATTTTATTTAGTCCCACTGGGTATGATTATCCTTGCAAAGGACAGGGAATTAAATTCAGTTGTGGACATGTTTTGTGGCAGAAGATTACATTTCAATGGAATCAACTCTTGTTGCAGCACTGCCATCAACCCTAGATGAATTTGACTTATCAAATTTAATGTCTGAAGACCAAAAAAAGGACTCATGGACTTCTCAGTGGTGGTTAAAAAATGAAAAAAATATGCTTCAACCTAAACAAAAAAGACCAATACCCAGATCCAGCATTTCCAAAGTAATACCTTAGGGAATAGACACACAACACTGTTACACTGATGGAAATGGGGAGTGACCACAGAGTGCACTGTCCTTCAATGAGGGAAGTCAAGCCTCTGTGATCAAGTTACAGCTAGGCAGGTCTGCTGGGTTTGGGCAGGCATATGGCCTTGATCTACCACACAGGGTAGAGGTACAATTACAACGATTTAACTAAAGAAAGCCATGCTGCCCATTTTTAAGGTAAAGTAGTAGGCTTCTTGCCTGCAGCTTTTTCCTTCTACGAATCAAACTTACGTGGGCTATCACAAAAATGTCTGACACATGGTGTGAGCACTTCATCCTTCTAGCCACCTCTGCCACTGGCAATACTGTGATACTTGGACATGCAGATGGTGCTGAGGCCACCTGAGTTTCAAGGCACTGTGACTGGCTGTAAGGAGGTACTAACATCAAGACAAAGGCTATGTGCCCGTAGCCAGTAAGAAGTCAGGGGATCTTAAGGAGGTATAGATGGATAAGACCAGTATGTTTTCCCTTAAATCAGCTAAAGCAGTGCCTCCAATTTCAGACACCACAGGCTTTGGCAAAGAGCAAATGCTATTTGTACGATAAAAAAAAAAAAGCTGCTTATCTTACCTATGGGTGTCTTACACAGCTTATGTACCAGCCATTGCAGTAAGTATGCCTAGCATGTAGAGGCCTAAATCTCCTTTCAAACGATGGGGGCTAGATTCTGAGGCATTACAGAAAATGCCCCAAGCCTCCATTTCAATTCTATACACCTTTAAAAACTCTTCATTCGCTACACAAGGAAAAGAAAGTCTCATTCCTGATCCACTAGTGATCATAAATCAGGTGTAGAGAAAAATGGGGCCTACTTTTTCAGATGCTGTTACCTTAAAAATATACCAGGCACTGGAGAAAAAAAAAAGCAGAGAGTGACAGCAAGCTCATTGGAGAAGGATGGGCACCTGGTGGTCAGCGAAGAACAAGCAGTGAGCCAGTTTCCTCATAGCAGCAAGAATCTCCTTGTTCCTCATGCTGTAGATGATGGGATTCATCATGGGAGGCACTACTGAATATATGGCAGCTGCTATGAAGTCCAGTCCCGATGGGGAATGGGAGGTAGGTTTGAAGTAGGCAAATATGCCAGAAAAGACAAACAAAGAGACCACAATGAGGTGAGGGAAACAGGTGGAGAAGGCTTTATGCCGGCCCTGTTCTGAGGGGATTCTCAGCACTGCACTGAAGATCTTAATGTAGGAGGAAACAATGAAAATAAAACAGCACAAAACAAAGCAGAAACTGAAAAACATCAGACAGACTTCCCTGAAATATGTGTCTGAGCAGGAAAGCTTGAGGAGCTGGGATATTTCACAAAAGAACAAGTCCACCATATTGCCTCCACATAAGGTGAATGCAAACATGTTCCAAGTATGGATGACAGAGTTGAGTATCCCTGCTACCCAGGCACTGGATGCCATTTGGACACATGCTGTTCTGTTCATGACCATCTCATAGTGCAAGGGCTTGCAGATGGCCACATAACGGTCATATGCCATGACGGTGAGAATACAAAGATCTGCTCCTACCAAGAAAATAAAGAAAAACAATTGGGTGGCACACCCAGGGTATGAGATGGTCATAATGTTTAACAGGGAGTTGGCCATGGCTTTGGGAATGATGACGGAAATGGTTCCAACATCCAGTATGGACAGGTTCATCAAAAAGAAATGCATAGGATTATGGAGATGGTGGTCAAAGACTACAGCCATGATGATGAGAAGGATCCCCATCAGGGCAGCTATATAAATCGCAAGGAATATGGCAAAATAGAAAATCTGCAAATCTGAAGCATCAAAGAATTTCAGGAGTATGAAGTCAGGCACAGAGCTTTGATTTGACATTTTCTTCCTTGCATCATTGTGGGCTACCTGCAAAGGGATGACAGATACAAAAGTCATGAGTCGGAGTCATTATATAATTGTCTACATGAAACAATCTACTGAATCTCCTAGAGAAAAAACCTTCCCTGATATTACTTTGTTGTCTGCATTAAGCTCCTGCTGCTTTCCATTAGGAGTAATTGGGGTGCTATCAACACACTGACTTAGTCTTAGCTAATTGTAGTAGTTAAGGGAAGGGCAAATCCACCACATTCTGCTCAATGAGTATTCTACCAACTAAGAGAGGGCCAGGGAGGATCATTTGGGTTCATGACACAAGAGCATTTACATCAAGGGAAGATCAAAGTAGCATCGGGACTCTTGTCTTTAGAAGACAGGAAAGATAGGTATGGGGTGGAAGGAATAACAGCCTTCCTATTTCACCAAAAGTAAACCACAGCACTTGGGCCAGATCTTGATCTAGTCTGTGTTATGGACACCATTTCCTGCTGGCCAACCTCATTTCTATTCTGAGAAAATAAACTGGCAAATACACATTCTTACATTGTCAGAGAGAAACAGGAAACAAATTTCCCTCTCTCCCTCTCTCTCCTTCTCTCTTGCTTTTCACTTTAATTTCTCTTTTCACTGTTCTAAGTTAGTTCCCTTCATTGGGTGTCTATCAATTTCTGGTTATTCTCTGTGAGTGTCCTTTTTCTTTTGATGTTCTGTCTGTATTCTCTATGGTAACCACTTCCCTGCACCACCCTTCATGGGGGGTCCTCAAAGAAATGTATTCCAAATAAATGGATGTTGTGCAAGGGAACTGAACTTCAAAGTAGCTTTAGACTACTTTGGAATGGAGGGAAGCCAAAGTGGCTTCAGAGCAGCTGCTCTGTTGTGAATAAAAGGGAAAAATCCTTCATCACCTTAGTGGGCCAAAGTGGCACTTAGATAGGCACCTAACTCCATTTCTCCTCATATGTCCCTACTGGACATGTTCAGTAGGATGTACCACACCCACAAGGAAACCCCAACAGACCAGGATGACCCTGCACATGCATAATGCCAGGGAAGTCCTAACAAGCGAGTCAAAGAAAATAATATGACTACCATGTGTTTGATCCTCCCTCTTACCCCACAATATTTTTTTAAACCAGAATAGATAAAGCCTTGGATGGGATGATATAGTTGAGATTGGTCCTGCTTTGAGCAGGGGGTTGGACTAGATGTGACCTCCTGAGGTCCCTTCCAGCCCTAATTTTCTATGAGTCCATATAGACAGAAAAACACAGACAGACAGACATATTGATAATCTATATTTTTAGCAGTTTTCTTCCACATGTTGTCTACCTGTTTCTCATCTGCTCTATATTGCATGACATCAGTTAGTCCTGCTGCACTTATGTCTTTCACCAGAGAATTTACTTGGACTTTACAATATCCCACTTATCCTCTCTAACCCAGGTTACCACCTTTTAGGAATAGTATAACAGTTCACTGAAGACTTCTTAATCCATTATAGACATACATGAATTATCATTGATATTGCTATGTCTTTCCATGGGATGGAACCGGGAGACAAAGTTTCCACCTTTGGTTTCTGAAAGTAGCCACTGCCTTAGGCCATCTCATGGGTTCTCTCTACACAGAGCTCCCCAAAGCTACAGATTACTTATCCAGCAAAGTGGTCAAGTGCCAGTGGATTAGCCCAGTTGCTTTAAAGCTAAATCAGAACTCCTGTAGCCTGAACTGAAGTAGCCTTAGTTTATTTGACTCATTCCACTTCAGACAGGAGGCAAGCCAAAGGGAAAGTGTCTACATAAGGAATTAATGAAGTTCAGCTAAACCACCTGAAAACTTAATTTAGACTTGGAAGCCACCAGAGAGTCACAGGTAAATAAGCCCCCAATTTTCACTACTGAAAATTAAACTGACAACAACTATCTGAAAAGAATACATACTACCCTTGAATAGTTTGTCCTTTAATCAGCCTCAGGATCAGCAGGTTATAAGAAAGTTGGGCTGGAAGGAACCTAATGAAGTCATCAATCTAGCCCACTCCTCAAGGTAGGATATCTTGGCTAAACCATCCCAGTCACAAGGAATTACATCACTTCTGTACTGCAATAGTAGCTGAAAAACCAACAACAAACTTACAGAGCTTGTCTTTGTGGAGTCCTCCCTGTTGAGATGTCTCTCCTCTTGCAAATTCAAAGTTTTTAAAATTAATCTGTCTATCTATCTACCTAGCTAGCTAGCAGACTAGTTATGCATTTCAGGATATTTATGTGTTTCCCTATCTCTCCATCTCTCTTTCTGTTGCCATTACCTTTCTCTCTACCTAGTCTCTCTACCTTTGTAAATAATAATCTACCTTCAGGGGTCATTTTAAAGTGCATCTAGTGGAAATATTCTCTGAGATCACTTGCTGTCTGCCCATTTTTTTGTGCAAATAGCCTCTGTGTGCGCTAGAGTGTTTATCAATGTCTCGTCCAATGGGATTCCAGGCAGGCAGTCCCATGAGTCCTGAACAATTCCCAAACAGTGGTTCCAGATTAAGTGGAAAGGTAGATAAGCCATCAGGCTAGGATCCAGGAGTAGAGTTGATTGCAAAGCATTCTGATGAGACAGTGTTTTGGCCCCAAAACCTGGTTGGCCAGCCCTTATGTATTTAATTGGAAACACTTTGGGTTCAAGGCACCTCCTATATCCAAGGCAGAGTTCTTACACATCTCTAGGCTCCCGTGCTCTTGCAAAAAAAAGCCCAGTACACTCCCAGGCCTCTGGTCACACAGAACAAGGTTGCTTGAGAGCAAGGAAAAAGGTGTTCACACAATGCCAAATTCCCAAGATATATCATCCCCACCACCGCTGTCCCCAAGTCCACACTTCCCAGCCTAATGAACGCTGTGTCCAGCTCTGTTATACCAGTTTCAATGACTCAACCCGAAAGACATGGTCTTCCTTATTGTCACTTCATATGTCTGTTATATTGCCACCTTCATCTATCTGTTAGCTGGTAAGAAAAGAGTTGCATATATCTCGTACCAGCAGCCTATGGGTCAGCACAATGATCCTTTAAGATACAGTTAACTTATCTTTCTGCCCATAAAACATTGTCAGCCTTGTAGGATGTTCCAAGGTGCTGAAGACCCCCTGCCCTTCTACTTCTTTCCTCCTTGCTTTGGGGATTATGATCCATGTTTAGTTGCCAGCTTGCAGGGTGATTTGCTGCAATGAGCTGAGCACAGCTAACCCTCCACCATTCCACTCCCACATGATGGGCCCCTTTCTAACTGTGTTTCCCACGGGAGAGTCAATGGCTGCCTGTTGAGCTTGGTAAACAGGCCCCTTGTGAACCCAGAGTGCTGGTGCTTGAATGCATTGATGGCAGTGCTGTTGCTGAAAGATGCTCCACACACTGGTCTCCAGCCTGGTAATGAGGGCATTACACTGAGAGACAAATAATATGGTATTACAGCTGTTTGCTCGGACTTCCTGGGCAAGTGTTTAAGGCACAAAGCTCTCATGCCAAAGGAGGTTTACAATACCATCACCAGAGTAAAGTCATGTTACTGAGCTCACAGGAGAACTCCATCCTCCTAATCTGGAACACGTGATAGTGTCCACCCTCCGAGAGGACTGTGAGTTGAGACCAATATCCCTCTTTAGCAATTCCCATGACATTTTCCAGGAAGTTCCCCCTCATCCTCCATGAATTAGCCTTCAGCAGAATTAACTCCAATAAGCCAAAAAAGCAAACTAGGCATCTCCATTCTCCCATTCTGGCCCATGTATTTCCTTTCTAATTGTTAGAATGCCTGAAGTTCCTCAACTGATTTTTCCCTAAGTGACTTCAGAGCACAGTCTGCGTTCACTTTCTAAATTACAGCATTAGTTTTGAATATCCCACCTGGTAGGTTCACTATTCTACCTAAATCTGTTGGCGAGCCTGACACAACACTAGACATTACACCCAAACCTGCCACAGGTAAAGCAAGGGAACCATAGCAGAGAAAATCCTGCATCTCTAAAATGATGGGGTTGACAGTCAAGAAAGTGTGTAGGGAGAGGAAAATGAATTGAAGTCTTTCTATTCTTTGGCATTCTTTGATATAGAATAGGAAAGGAAATTCCTTTCCTATTCCTTGGTAACAAATAATCAACATTAACAGTTCCATACGCCATACTCACCCTATGAGGTGAAAGGAGCAGTTTCAAAATGCCTTTTTTTTACCTGTGATGGAAGGTGTGCTTGTAATTGTGACCAAGATCCAAGGTCAGGATGTCAGCACCAATAGAAATGAAGGCAACATGAACATGGATGACAGAATGTGGTCAAGTAGGTAGTCCAGAAAAGCCTTGATTAACGGGTCAAAATCCATAAAGAAATGATGAGTTTCACTGAGGCCACAAGTGATAGTTGTGAAGCCAGTGATGGTAGGGTGGAGCTACCTAGGAATCCACTTCTCCAGGCCCTAGCCACAAGTTAGAGGCAGAAACTGCTGTACATGAGGGCTGCACAGTACAGAGGCTTGTATAAAGTTAAGTACCAATCAGAAGGCAACAGAGACAGCAGGTATCATTATTCCTCTGACAGAAAACCAAAGAATTGTATTCACCAGCCACTAAATGATATTCCTGTTTTGAAAAGACTGTTCATTTGTGGGCAAGGTGGGGCCCCAGGAAACAAGGCTGTTTCATACAAAGACAAAGAGAGGATTCAGGCTTTGCACAATTCCATTGCTAGCTGGTCTGAGTAAAGGACATGACAAAAACCTCTCACCAAGCCACCCAGGATCCTTATGTTGAGTTGCAAAGGGATGTACTGATGTGGGTCTTGTGGGTTTGAATTACTGGGGCTTGGAGAAACCAACAGATGGTGCCAAACCAGCATCAAAACCAAGGTTTGAGGTTGGTACATAACAACTCAAGGGGTGTGTGAATCAGGACACAGGGGCACCCCAGGGGAAGATAAGGTCAATGGTCACAAACTCCAGGAAGACCATTTCAGGGTGTGTTGGCACTGGATTTGGACCCAGCCCCTATACCTTTCTTCCAGGCAAAAACAACCCTCAGACCGACCACAACACCTGCCCACCTGCCAGTTTATAATAGGCGAGTTTGTTGATACAGAGTGATAACAGAAAAGCAACGATACAAACAATTAAGCAGTTCTATATCAACCAATCCTAGGGCTCTCATCATAGTCAAAGTACCTCTGGTCAGGATGCAGGCCCCACTCTGAGGCTCTTTCTCTTAGGTGTTAGCAGTCTGGAGGTGGGATGCCAAGGCCCACATCACCCTCTCTAGTGGGGTGGATGAGACAGGCTGCTGGTATGCCCTCTGTGCATGGTGGCCTCGGGGAGTCTTCCCAGGGGATGGTGATAGGGATGGGGATGAGGACCGCTCTCAGGAAAGAGAAGGAGGGATAGGAGGTACGGGACAAAGGGAGGAACCCCTTGTTACTCTCAAGTCTCTGCTTTTGTATTCTCCTTCTCTCTTGATGACTCCGGATGACTCTTCATCCATAGCTATCTCTGGTTGGTTGTCTCTCTGTGGTCACACATCCATGTAGCCTTCTGGGCCTTCTCTTAATTTGTTCTGTTCCCCCAAAACCAGGATTTAGGCCCCGCTCTGCTCTGGGACCTTGTGGCTGGTATCACTTGTCTCATGTTATGGGACAGTATTGTACTTACTTCCTTGGTTCCCAGGCTATGTTTCCTTGTAGTGTTAGACATCCTGTCTGCCTTGAAGGCTGTGATCTTGTGTTATGGTATGCCCCCCTCAGTTCTCAGACAGTGTCCGTCTATTGGCCTTGTTGTGCTAGACAGCCTGTCTGCTTCCAGGGCTATACGAGACTCTGTGTGTGAGACCCAAGCTCTTTAGAAATCAATTAACCCATGCTGCCCATCTTGAACCCCTATAATGCATATATCTATACCTATAAGCCAATTCCCGAAAACCAGAGCTTTAAATGCTATATCCAAGTCAACAGGCTGGACAGAAGAAAATTATTACTTACTGTCCATGTCCCCAGAGCCTGAAATAGACTCCCCCCAGAAGTGGTGCAAGCACCTACTCTGGACACTTTCAAGAAACTCTTGGATGTCTATCTTGCTGGGATCATTTGACCCCAGCTGACTTCCTGCCTCTTGGGCAGGGGCTGGACCCAATGATCTTTCGAGGTCCCTTCCAGCCCTAATGGCCATGAAATCTATTCAATCTATGAAATCCTGCAGGTTGGGGCCCAGGAAATTATACTTGACAGGTTCTTCTCGCTCAGGATTTACCAGAACATAAAAAAATTCTGTACCTTGTTCCCTGAGCACCTGCTGGTGGCCCCATACATATGGAATTAGGCCTGTTGGTCCCATTGCCCTTGGTGGGCAGCCTTTTGGGGGTATATAGGCATCCTGCATCTTACGCGGGGGTTACTTTCTAAAGGCAGCGCGTAAAGACGAAAATTGCATATAGTGAAATTGCATATTACCATGCCAGCGGTGACTGCCTCTGCCTCCAAAACCTCTCGCTGCTGCCACAGAGCCACGCTTAGAGCTGTGTGGCTGGCGGCAGCAGAGCAACGTGGGGTGCTGGTGGGGCTGGCTGCATGCCGCACGGCCACCACCACGCCTGGCGGCTGGCCACACAGCTCCAGGCATGGCTCCATGGCAGCAGCAGGAGGTTTTGGAGGCAGAGGCAGTCACTGCTGGCAGCATGATGGTGGCTGGGCCTCCAGGTAAGCGGCAGTGCTGCATGCAGACTCAAGCCCCACCCCCCGTCCCCACTCACGTATAGTTGGATTTGCGCAAGTTAAATGCGCGTAAGATGAGGGGTGCCTGTATATCATTGGACCTTGGAGCCCACTACCAGCAGTTCCCACTTTATCCTAGTACATGTGGATTATGTTACCCGGTGCCTAGGGGCAGTAGTTACACACAGTGCCCTCACCAAATCATTGGCCATAAAACTATTAAATATCCTCTTGAGGAGGGGTGGTCACAGTAATTGTTAACTGATGTTAACTCATCAGTTGAATTTACTTTGACAAAATGTATCTATATCTTAACCAGTAGAGACTGGAGGCTTACAATATTTTTTGAATATGTTCACAACCAAGTCAGGGATATCCACCTTAATTAATCATTGAACATTTAAAAAAAATAAGATGTCCCATTCAAAAGCAATTCACCCTTATATCTAAATGACTATGGGACACAGTAAACATGGCTACACTTCATCGTACAGCAACATAGTAACTGTGCCATGTTTTAGTTCTTGGTATGCGGAAGTACTAAACCACAATGTAGTAACCACATGTAATATGTTGTATGGGCAGCACACACTTAGATTCACTTGCTACATCCCCATAGTGGTGAAATATAGCTGGTGAGTGTGCCATTATGTAGCTGGTGATCACATGTAGACCCACATGATCACTACGACGTTGGTTGTACCATATGGTGTCATAGCACATCACTATGTTGGCATAGGGCAACATGTAGATGATCCCGGTAAGGAAGGAATTACAAAATATGTTGTATATGGGAGAAATAATAGACTTGGTGAGCAAATGGTGCAGCCCAGTTGTCTTAGTTCCTGGTTCTGCTTTGACTTTGGCACATGGAAAGTATCTAAGTCTAATGACAACCCAATGCATTGAATTAAATATATGATACAATAACTGGGAAAGGCCATGTACATAATCACACTAGCATGCTCTCACTTACCTCATTGACATTGTGCTGTTCACCAGCAACTACGAGAAATATGCATACTGAGTCAGGTTCACACTGCAGTCACTTCAGGCAGCAGCCTAGAGGGTAAATCTAGCTCAGTGCTGACATGGTTGTCAGGAATCAGAAGTGAGATACCATGTTTCACTGAGTTCTTCTTAAGAGTGCTTTAAACTTGAAAGATTACACATTCAGTCTCCTTACCCAGTGCTAACTTCCTGTTAGGCATCTTAAAGTAATGCCAACCCAGGGAAGGATTGTCATTGATTAGTGTTAACTGACTGGTTTAAAGTGGACTTGTAAGCATTTCACTGACATAAAATGATCAATTTAGAGTCATCCAGATTCCCAAGATGCACCATTCCCAGTCTTTTCCATACTCCTGCTCTTCCTGAACTCTGCAGGAGCAGGTGAGCCCCAAGAGGGAACCATGAAGTGATGGGGTCATTCCTCAGTGACCCACCTCCCCATAGCAGCATGCACTTCATGCCCCTGACCCCTGTCCCCTGGAAACCTTCACCACCCAGATGTTGAGAAGGAGGACACTCCTTCTAGGTTGGCGGATCTCCTCTGGTGGGCTTTAAACTAGGGTCATCGGGGGAAGGGGAAGATGAGGGCGGAGAAAGCCTTGGACCACTAAACCAGGCATCACCCACAAGAACAGCCCAGCCTAGATCAACAACGAGCAGAACAAATACCCAGGTAAGCAACAGGGGCTAGGGCAATACTGAGAGTAGGAGGCCAGTGCACACATCTTCAGGAGACCACAAATGCCTCTACACAAATGCTCATAGTATGGGGAACAAGCAGGAGGAACTTACCCTCCTGCTAGCTGACACCAAGCCAAACATAGTGGGGCTCACAGAAATGTGGTGGGACCCAATGCACAACTGGGTGGTGAATATCAAGGGCTATAGGCTGTACAGAAGGGATAGAACAGGAAGGAAAGGTGGAGGTGTGGTACTCTACATCAAGGAGGAATACACACCCTCAACGAGTAGCACTGGGACAGAGGAGGGGCACACTGAAGTGCTCTGGGTTAGAATACAAGGAAGTAGAGGGGAAAGGGACTTAACGGTGGAGGTCTACTACAGACCACCCAACCAAGGGGAAGAGCTAGACCGAGAATTCTTAAGTCAACTCATGGAGGTAGTTAGGTCAATGGACGTGGTCATCATGGGCGACCTGAACTTTCCAGACATCTGCTGGGAAGAGCAGTCAGCCAGGTCTGACCACTCACATAGGTTCCTAGCCAAGCTACAGGACCTCCATCTAACCCAGGAGGTGCACAGTCCCACCAGGGGAAATGCCTTGTTGGATCCGGTCCTGGCCATGGGCGATGACCTGGTGAGGGGTCTGTGGGTTCTCAACCACGTGGATGACAGCAATCATCGCCTGCTGGAATTCACCATCCAGCGCAAGGTGGCAAAGGCCTGCAGCAAGGCAGCAGCCCTGGATTTCAGGAGGGTGGACTTCAATGAACTAAGAAGAATAGTCAGGGCGGCACGGGGGTCTCGGAGGGGAGAGGAGTCGGGGGTCCAAGAAGCATGGTCATTCCTTAAGGGGACAATCCTCCAAGCCCAAAGGGAGGTAATCCCAACACAGATCAAAGGGGGCAATAGGGTGCAAAAGCCCCCATGGCTCACCAAAAACATATGAGAACATCTCCTGGCTAAAAGGGAGCCTTATACCCAATGGAAGGGAGGGGCTATTACCAGGGAGGACTATACCTTGGTTGCTCGGGGCTGCAGGGGGGCAGTCAGGATGGCCAAGGCGGAGATGGAACTGGGACGAGCTACGTGGATCAAGGACAACAAGAAGTCATTTTTTAAATACATAGGGGGTAAAAAGAAGGTACCGGGTAACGTGGGGCCTCTGCAAGACACGCTAGGAAATCTAGTTGTCACACCAGACGACAAAGCTAACCTATTTAACGATTTCTTTGCCTCCATTTTCCTGAGCAGGGACCGGGTCACCCCCCCCCCACCCTACCGGGACCTCCATAGGCCCCAGGGGAGGTGCACCCAGACCTAGGGTCAGTGAGGATCTAGTCAGGAAACTTCTGGAGGGACTGGATGTATTTAAATCAGCAGGTCCTGATGATCTCCACCCCATATTGCTGAGGGAATTAGCAGAGGTCATTGCAGGACCCCTGGCATGGCTTTACAAGCACTCAGGGTGCTCTGGTGTGGTGCCAGAGGACTGGAAAAGGGCAACATGGTTCCCATTTTCAAAAAAGGGACGAAGGAGGACCCAGGAAACTATAGGCCAGTTAGTATTACTTCGATCTTGGGTAAGCTTTTTGAGAGAATTATCGTAGTGCATGTCCATGAGGGGCCATCAGGGGAGATTATGCTTAGGGGCAACCAACATGGGTTCATTAGAGGCAAGTCCTGTCAGACCAACCTGGTGGCCTTCTATGACCAGGTCACAAAATCCTTAGATGTTGGGGTAGCAGTGAACGTAGTCTTTCTGGACTTTAGGAAGGCCTTCGACACTGTCTTTCACCCCATTCTCATTAAAAAACTAGGAGACTGTGGTGTAGTCAAATGTCTCACTAACTGGCCAGAGGGCCACACCCAGAGAGTGGTAGTGGACGGGTCATTTTTGACCTGGAGGGATGTGGGCAGTGGGGTTCCCCAGGGCTCGGTCCTTGGGCCCGCACTGTTCAACATCTTCATCAGCGACTTGGATTAGGGGGTAAAAAGCACCCTGTTCAAATTCACAGATGACACTAAGATGTGGGGGGATGTGGGTATGCTAGAAGGGAGGGGTAGGCTGCAATTGGATCTAGACAGGTTACAGGGGTGGGCAGATGAGAACAGGATGGGTTTCAACACTGACAAGTGCAAGGTGCTGCACCTGAGGAGGAAGAACCAGCAGCATACCTACAGGCTGGGGAACTCCCTTCTTGTCATTTCAGACGCAGAAAAAGATCTTGGAGTCATTATTGATGCCAAAATGAACATGGGCCGACAGTGTGGGGATGCGGTCAGGAAGGCGAACTGCACCTTGTCATGTATCTACAGATGCATCTCGAGCAGGTCCAAGGAGGTGATCCTCCCTCTCTATGCGACACTGGTCAGGCCGCAGTTGGAGTACTGCATCCAGTTCTGGGCACCGCACTTCAGTAGGGATGTAGACAACATGGAGAGGGTCAAGAGGAGGGCTATTCACATGATCAAGAGGGAGCAGGGCAGGCCCTATGAGGAAAGGATACGGGACCTGAACCTGTTCAGCCTCCACAAGAGAGGGCTGAGGGGGAATCTAGTGGTCATTTACAAACTAGTCAGGTGGGACCAGCAGGCGTTGGGGGAGTCCCTGTTCCCCCGAGCACTCCCAGGAGTGACAAGAAATAACGGTCACAAGCTGGCAGAGGGTAGATTTAGACTAGATATCGGGAGGCGCTACTTCACTGTCAGGGTGGCTAGGATCTGTAACCAACTTCTAAGCAAAGTGGTGCTTGCTCCTACCCTGGGGGTCTTTAGAAGGAGGCTAGATGAACACCTTGCTGGGGTCGTTTGACCCCAGTACTCTTCCTGCCATGGCAGGGGTTGGACTTGATGATCTGCTCAGGTCCCTTCTGCCCCTACTAACTATGAAACTATGAGACACTGTCCTTTTAAACTTGAAGCAGCAGCTGAGAAAACTGGGAGGGGAAGAGCGACTTTGAGTAAGGGTTTTCTTTGACCTGTTCTATGCAGCTCAAACCTGGGCATTGCTAGTCTGCTCCATAGGGATAAAATGATCACTTCACAATCATCCAGCACCACAGGATATACAGCTCCCAACCCTTCTACACGTGAACGTCTTTCAAACATCCCAAGCTGCAGTGACCAAGGGGATGGTACCAGCCCCAAACCAGAACTCCCACCTACCCTCAATATGTATCACCCTAGCTCACATGGCATCATGCTCCTGACTCCCAATACCTCAGGAGATCTGATACAGTATGTTAGGCTGGAGGTCAGGCGCATGGGCCTCCCCCTGAAGGTGCTGTGCCTTTGACCTACATCAACATGGCTCATCCCTAGCCAGGAGAATTTTTGGGGTAGTGGGGGCATGGCTACCCTATCCAGCATTTCACACTTCTGGAAAAAACAGCTGCCTAGCTCAAAGTGTAGTGAGAACATGGAGCTCAAGGACACATGCTTTCCTGGCTCCATGCTCTCATGATAGTTGAACCTTGCCACTCCACTACCACAGATGGGATTTAGTCCTGTCCCCTGGCCACACATCTTCTCACCAGACCCTCTAGTGGCAAGTCACATTGTGCAAGCCAGAAATGGTATGTAGCCTTAATTAATGAATGCCTCACAACTGTTCTACATAATACTGCCTAACATGCCAAAGATTTTAATAGGTTAAAGATAACTAGTAACACCACCCTAATTGAATGCTCTGTATGATATTGTCATAGTATCCTTTATAGGAGAGGGCTAATATCTTTAAACATGCCTGGAAAGTTAGAACTCTTACTAAATGGTAGAATTTGTAAATGTTAGAACCATTTCTAAATGTTGCATAAGCACTCAAATGTGCTCCCATGAGGACAGTTAGGTAAACAGGGGCCTCTTATCTCTGTTAGTTATGTGGAGAAATGTATTGCATTAATTTAGCCCTTCAAAATTATGATTAGTTGATCAGCTAATACGGAACAAGTTTTCATTTTAATTTGTCCCACTGGGATGTATTACAAAATCTTTGCAAAAACATGAAATGAAGTTCAGTTGTAAACATGTCGCAGTGGGGATGAAAAAATGATCAGTGGACTCAACTGGTATTGTAGCCTGATGTCAACTATGAGAGTCAATCCAACTTTTTAATTTGAGGAGGGGTCAACTGCCCTACAGGCTTCAAAAGTGGGGCTGCACTAGGGGACTTATGAGCCCCGTAAGAACAGAACAGCTAGGAACCCCATCCTGCCACTGAACTTTGCATTCACATCCCACCGCTCCAGTCCACTGTGACCCCCATATCCAATCACTGAAATGCAAAACCACCCTCTGTTGCCTGTCCATAACCCAAGGAGTTACAAGAAAGCATCAAAAGCCTGAGAAGGGAAGGGGAGCCCAGAGACTGTAGCTGCTGGTTCCAGTTTGAGTGATAGGGAGAGTGGTGGCTAGATAGTAGCCAGTGACCCCAGATAGAAAGCTCTAGACTAAGCAATGTCTTAACACATCTGCTCAGTGTTACTCATAGGTGAAATAAGCAGCTTCTGTACTAGACTTTTTACTAAGAGCATCTAGTATATAAGTATCTAAATCTCCTTTCAAACACTGGGAGCACAAAGTAGAAATTTCTCTAAATCTCTGGACCATTATAATTCTGGCCTAATGGTCCTTTAAAAAGTCTACCCAGTCTCCAATCCTTATGTGGTGGATGGGGAAGAGATTCTGAGGAAGCTATTTGTTCTATAAAGCTATTTGTCATATAAAGCTATTTGTTATATAAAGTGGGACAATCAGTGAATAAACCTATGACACCTTCCTTGAGGGGGAACAAGGAAAAAGTAAAAGAAGGGGGCACACAGAAGGCATGTATGTATTCTGCGTACATGGGGGTACTCAGCCTTATCACACTACAAAGGTGTAACTCTCTGCCAGACACCAGAACTGGTAATGGAAGTAGCTGCCGCCTTTGCAACCACTGGTGATGGGTCAGAATTGGGGCCCACTAACCAAGTACCTATACTGGGAAGCATGGCAGAAAGGAAATTGGGAGCCACAGGAGCAGGGATCCAACCAGAGGAGACATTTCTGTTTGACATCTAGATCTCAAAACCCTGAACAAAAACATATTGGCCAAGGCAGCTAGAGGTTATGGAGGCAGCCCTGGAGCAAATGAAAAAAGATGAACCTAGCCACCCAGGAAAGATGAATAAAGATGAATCTAGCCACCCAGGATCCCCATTTTCAGTTGCAAAGAGTTGTAGTGATGTGGGTCTTGTTGGTCTGAATCAATCAGCAGGTACTGCAAAAGTAGCATCAAAACCATGTTTTGAGACTGGCACACACAGGTTCTTCTGGCTCAGGATTTACCAGATCATTAATGATGCCTGTTCTTTGTTCCCTGAGTACCTGGTGATGGTCCCACAAATCTGGTATCAGACATGTTTGTTCCACTGCCCTTGGCGGACACTGCTTTAAAGAAGTTTGGGATAGATACCACCTCAACCTTGGAGCCCAATACTATCAGTTGCCACTTTACCATAATACTTGTGGATTATACTACCCAGTACCCAGATGTTTTAGTGACCCAAAATGCTTTTGCCCAAACATTAGCCATGGAACTGTCAAATACCCTCTTGAGGAGGAGGCAGCCACAAGAATTTTTAATCAATCAAATCACCATGTTCATGCCATGGCTACTGAAGCAGGCATAGGTGCTTCTGACAGTCCACCCTGCCAGAACCTGCAGATAACTGGTCTGGTGGAGAGGTTCAAAGAGGTTGAAAGGGATGTATAGTAAACTTGTTATAGTGTAGCCCTGCAAGTAGGATGTGCTTCTGCCCTATATTCTATTTTCCATCCAGGATATTCCCCAAGTAACTACATGGTTCTGTTCTTTTGAACCTCTGTATGAAGGAGCCTCAAAGTGTGGTAAACTTAAAACACAAGCCCTGTCAGACACACGGCCCAAATGTCCAGAGTATTGACCAATAAATTCTTAGGGTGTGGGAGTAACTGGACCTAGTCAAGGTGTTTGCCAAAAAAAAATCTCGGTGCTGCACAGCAAATGCAGGAGCAACACTACAACAAAAATTCCCAGCTTTGGTTCTTTCTGTTGCTCCTTCATCAGAGAGCAAATATCTCAGCAAATAACAGGGTTGTATGAGTTAATAAGGTGAACTGGGGATGTGAACTTTGCAGTGCATCTCCTAGGGAGACAATATAAGTCACAGATATACCATATTAACTGCCTGACACCCTGGTGGACCCAGGAAGTGCTGAGCACTGTGAGTTACAGGATGGGTAGGAAATTGGGTTCAGTACTCATTCATTGAGGTTACGTTGGGTTCAGTACTCATTCATTGAGGTTACGTTACATTGCTGAGCCAAGGGAGCGTGGGGGCAGAGGGCAGTGCCCTTCCCGCCAGACCCAGAAATGCTTCTGGTACACTTCTGCGTCTGCGACTGAGCCCCCCCATGCTCCTGTGGGATGCTTCATCTGCCACAGCATCTCAGCATTTATGAGCCACCTGGTACCTTGAGGTATGTAGAAAAAACATTTAAAGCTGTGTCTATGTCCAAATCGTTGAATCTTCCTGAATCTCTCTGAATTGATTCAAAGGGTACTGATTCACTTCCGGAGGATGGACTGCCCTTTGGTACCCTGACATTACTTTTGTGTCAGTATTGTAGACCACCTTTGGCATGATAGTCATCTGTGTTAAGCATTTTCCCAGGAAGTCCAAGCAAAGAGCTATAAGAGCATATCTTCTAGCTCTCAGGAGAGTGCCCTTATCACCAGGTTTAGACCAATCCAGGGAATGGGGCATCCTTCACCAACAGCACTGCCCTCAAAGCCAGGGCAGGGTACTAAACTACTCAAAGGAGAACTCCATCATGTGAAGCTGGAACACAGAAAGCTGTCCACCCTCCCAGAGGGACTGTGAGTAGAGACCAATATCCCTCTTCAGCAATTCCCATAAACTTTTCCAGGCATTTCCCCTTCATCCTCTAACCTCTCTGAATTAACCTTAAGCAGGCCTAACCTCAATGAACCAAGGAAGAAAACTAGGCATCTTCATTCTTTCTTTTTGGTCCACATATTCCTTTTTAGGTGACAGAATGCATAACAGCCTCACTGGATTTCCCCCTCAATGACTTCAGAGCACAGTCTGCATTCAATTTCATCTGTACCTTTTAAATCACAGTATTACTTTTGAATATCCCACTGAGTATGTTCATGATTCTCTCTAAATCAGCCAAAGAGATAGTTATAGGCACGCTTGAGTTGGTCATTTTGACTCCCTAAATTACTTCAAATTATCCCACTTTCACTCACTGAAGTCACAGCTTGGTTTTCATTACACTGACCATAAGATGTGAGTTTCCTGATCCCTTTCCTCACTGCAGTATTGCCAACTCTCATGATTTTTGGCATTGTTCTTAAAATCTGTGCTTCAGGAATGTGAAAAACTTTGCTCTTTCTATTATCTATATATATTAATATAAATAGAGATAAAAGAAAGACATACGTTTTTCACATTCCCAAACTGTAGACTTTAAGAACAACATAAAAAATCATGAGAATTGGCAATGCTGTCACTGCCTCCTTTACTTTTGTGTCTGTCAATCACAGAATCACAGAGAAGTAGGGCATGAAGGGACTTCCAGAGGTCTTCTACCCCACCCCCCTGCCTGAGGCAGGATCAGTCCTATTGAGGCCACAGCTGGAGAACTGCATCTAATTCTGGGCTCCACAATCAGGAAGGATTTGGAGAAGTTTGAAAGAGACCAGAGGAGAGCCATGCACATGATTAGAGGGCAGGAGAAATAGGCCTTATTTAGAGAAGCTGAGAGCCATGGGGCTCTTCAGCCTGGAAAAGCGCAGGCTCAGGGGAGACCTGGTGGCAGCCTATAAGTACATCAGGGGTGTGCATCAAGATTTGGGGGGAACATCTGTTCACCAGAGCACCCCAAGGGATGACAAGGACCAATGATCACAAACTCCTCGAAGACCATTTTACACAGGACACTAGGAAAAACTTCTTTACTGTCTGAGCCCCCAAGTCCTGGAATAGGCTCCCTCCAGAGGCGGTGAAAACATCTACTCTGGACTCCTTTAAGAAGCATTTGGATGCTTATCTTGCTGCGATCCTTTGACCCCAGCTGACTTCCTGCCCTTGGGGCAGGGGGCTGGACTCGATGATCTCCCGAGGTTCCTTTCAGCCCTAATGTCTATGAAATCTATGAAATCATCCTATTCAAGTACAAAATCTAAACTCTTTAAGACTCTTTCAGCAAGCCTGACACAATACAAGGCATACCACCCAAGCCTGTCACAGGTAAAGCAGCAGAACTATAACAGACAACCTCCTGTTGCCCTAAAATGAGGGGGCTGACAGTGGCAGTCAGGAAAGTGTAGGAGAGAGACAAAATGTGTTGAGGGCTTTCTATTCTTTCCATTTGGTAACAAATAATCTACAATAAGGGTCCCATAGTAAGTGTTAACCACCAGGAAGTGAAAGGAGATGTTGAAAAATCCTGTTTCCTTCAAATTGTAACCGGGCTCCAAGCTCACTATGTCAGAATCAGTGGAAACTAAGGTAGTGTGAACAAGGATCCTAGAATGCTATCCAGTAGGAAGCCCAGCTGGCATTCACAAATAGACCCTAAAGAAATTATCAGTTTCATTGGGGTAACAGAAGGTTACTTGGGAAGCCATCAATGGTAGAGTGGAGCTAGGTAGGAATTCATTTCTCCAGGCAGTAGCCACAAGTTGGAGGCAGACACTGCTGTCCATGAGGGCTGCACAGTACAGCGGCTTGTATAAAGCTAAGTACCAAACAGAAGTCATCAGAGATAGCAGGTATCATTCTGTACTTGCCACAAAAACAAAGACTTACTAGTGTATTAACCAGCCACTAAATGATATTCCTGTTGTCTTCATTAAAAATGAGGCAACATCCTTCATAGGAGGGTTGAGGTACAGGAGATCTCCAAGTGGGACACTGTTCCCCCAAAGAAAAACATGAGTGTAGGAAGAAGTTGAACAGTCATTACTAAATCCACAGTTAAGAGGTTCACAGCTATTGCCACACTGTAGTTTAGCAGAAAGAACTGAAATAAGGAAGCCTACAGATCAGGAATTTTTTCATATCCCAACAAGAGGACTATGCAATGGCTATTATTTTTTAGTCTGAATTAGTCATGGTTTGTATCTGGAGAAAATGCAACAATTACGGAAGAGAAACACAGGAGACAATCTCTAATGTCCTATTCCACTAACTAAGCACCTAGTGGACAAAAGCCCTTAATTGTAACCACTCTGGTTGAACTCCAGAAAGATATACTTCCTGAGGATACTTTAGCTACTATGGAAATCTCTGTCATTTTTGCCTTGGGGTTTAGTGAGAAATTGAAGCAAGGGAGAGGAGGGACTTTCAAAGTTGAGGATAATGCTTTTCTCAGGGACTTCAACAGGGTGTAATAGAATTGCACTTAGTCATCAAGTAGGATCTGACCTGATACAGTGACTATTTCATGCATGGTCATCAGCTCTTTCCATGGTTTTATAATAAATAAGTCTTCTTTTCTTTTTGCAAGATGCATAATTGACTGGAAAGTATGGTTCAGATTCTTGGAATGGATTAATGATCTCCAGAGGCAGACCTAGGGCTTTGAAATGGCAGATACACATGGCATGATAGTGATGGCAGCAAACTCAATCTCTTTTCTGTGTAGCCGGTCTGGTCACTGGCACCATGATTGCTCCCTTATGGATGGCAGTTACATCCAGCCTGGGGTCTCTCAGGTATCTATAGAGACCCCCGAACATTGGGCCTATGTACTCCCCATATCAACAGGGAAAGGCCACATCACAGGCCTCATGAACTCTGGTTCTTGCTAGACATTTCTCTATTGGTGGCTCACGGACCCCTCCCAGCTAACAACTGTAGAGTGCATTTATGTATCCCGCAAACATGGGGATACTCAGCCCTAATTCACTACAAAGGTGCAACTGTCAGCCAGAAGCAAAATGCCTGTACTGGTCAAGGTAGTGGCCAGCCCCCTAGAAACTGAGTAGGTCCCCTCAGTTTCAAAGCACTGCAGTCAGCCTTAAGGAGTTGCTAACAGCTAGAGAGTGGCCAAGTGAAGAAGGCCAGTGACAAGGCAGGACAACTTGATGAGGTGCTGGCAGACATGGTCAGACTGTTTCCACCTGACTTAGCAGGCACCCTTCTATCAGTGGGAGAAGTGCCTCTAAAATAAGAAGCTATCTTTGGCAAATGGTGAATTCTATTTATATGATATATGTGAATGCTTACTATACCCATGGGTGTCTTAGGTTGTTTCTGTACCAGAATTTTGAGTCAAGATGCCTAGGATACAGACATCTACATCTCCACTCAAACACTGGGAGCTCAGAACGTAGGTTTTACTGGAACTCTGGACCTTTAAAATTATGGCCTTCTGGTCCTTATTTGAAAGTCTACCCAGCCTCCAATCTCTATACAGCATATGGGGAAAAGACTTAGGAGTGTAGCTGATAAATGAAGTAGGAAAACTGGGGCAGAGAAGCAGGTTACCAGCCTTCAGTACCATCAGTGCAGCGGCACCAGAATCCTCCTGCCCACTCCTGGAAACTTTGCCACATCAGGAATACCTCTGTGCTGCACAACCATACAAGCTAGGCAGGCACAGTTCCCTACACCTTATTATAGCAGGAAGGAATTGGGCAAGAAGATTGGCATCCCCACACGGAGTCTTTGCCAGCGCTTGCACAGCCCTGAACTCAGTGTCATATCTATTGGGGGAAAGGGAGTGAAAAGTAGTATATACCACAGGGCTGCTGCAGCAGCAGCCACAGCAATAGCAATGATGCTTGACTTCTAAAGCATGTGGAGGAAAGACTCTACCCCCTCCTCCGTGCTCTCTCTTCGTATTCATAATTCTTCCTTCCCTGCCCCTAACCAGCCATGTGTGCTACAGGAACTTTGCGTGCCTTTAGGTATATGTCACAACCAGAATCAGTCACAAGCCAGAAGAAGACTCCTGATTTTCAAGGTCACAGTTCAGCTTGATGCCAGGGACACGAAACACACTCTCTCATGTGAAATGCACTTTCAGTGTTAAAACACTTGGATTATATATGTATACATATATGATAATGAAAAACTCACAATGACACAGCAGGATTCAAATGACATAATAGTGCAGAATAATCAAAGGGTAGAGAGCATGTTTACACCAATCATTCTGAGATCAAAATGTGCTTGTTAGGCATATCTACAAAGACAAAACTAGGCTTTATCTTACAGGCCAGGGGACAAGTATATGAGAGGCAAATGCATATATGTTAGATCCCTATCTTGTTTATGTTGCCTTCTCTTGATGAAAAACGGTAGATCTATTTTTCTATGGTGGAAATGCAGACAGCTCCACAAGTCAGGTCATCCCACAGCATCAGTTGGGTCCGCTTACATCCAGTTTAGTGGAGTCTCACTCATTTGGTGAGGGCCTAGCATTAAATGGTGAAGTTTACTTCTTCTCCCCCACACATCAGTTTTATACAGGCAGTTCAGATTGTGAGCTGCAATGGAGCCACTTTTTCTTTACAAGCCTTTCGAAAAGACTTGGCCTTGCTTTGCTGGTGGTCATGAAACCATGCAAAAAACAATCTAGATGTGCATTTTAGTCATTAAGTTGTCAAAGACATACCTGACACTATCCAAAAAGCACAGATTAACAGCAAGTTCACTGAGGAAGGAGAAGCATTTGGTGGTCAGTAAAGAACAGACAGTGAGCAAGTTTCCTCAGAGCAGCAAGGATCTCCTTGTTCCTCATGCTGTAAATGATGGGATTCATTGTGGGGGGCACTACTGAGTATATGACACCCACTATGAGATCCAGTCCTGATGGGGTGCGGGAGGTAGGTTTTAAGTATGCAAATATAAGACAAAAAACAAAGATACCACAACAAGGTGAGGGATGCAGGTGGAAAAGGCCTTATGCCGGCCCTGCTCTGAGGGGATTCTCAGCACTGCCCTGAAGATCTGAATGTAGGATGCAATAATGAGAATAAAACAGCACAAAACTAAGCAGAAACTAAATAATATCAAACAAAGTTCCCTGAAACATGTGTCTGAGCAGGAGAGCTTGAGAAGCTGAGGGATTTCACAGAAGAACAAGTCCACCACATTGCCTCCACAGAAGGTCAATGCAAACATATTCCCTGTGTGAATGGCTGAGTTGAGCATCCCTGCTACCCATGCAGTGGATGCAATTTGGACACATGCTCTTCTGTTCATGACCATCTCATAGTGCAAGGGCTTGCAGATGGCAACATAGCGGTCATATGCCATGACAGTGAGAAGGGAAAGATCTGCTCCCACTAAGAAGTCAAAAAAAAAACATTTGGGTGGCACACCCAGAGGAGGAGATAGTTCTGATGTTCAGCAACGAGTTGGCCATGGCTTTGGGGATGATGACAGAAATGGTTCCAACGTCCAGGATGGACAGGTTCATCAGGAAGAAGTGCATAGGGTTGTGGAGATGGTGGTCAAGGACTACAGCCATGATGATAAGAAGGTTTCCAATCAGGGCTGTCAGGTAAATGACTAGGAACATGAAAAAATACAATATCTCCAACTCCCAAGCATCAGAGAATCTCAGGAGGATGAACTTAGACACAGAGCTTTGGTTGGACATTTTCTTCCTTGCAACATTTCAGGCTGCCTACAGAGGGAAAGATAGATACAATGGTTGTGGGTTTGATTCATCATATGATTGTCCACCTCAAAAACCTAGTGCATCTCCTAGGGACAGAAGCTTCCCAGATGTTCCTCAGTTTTCTACATTAAGTTCTTGCTGATTTCCATAGAACGAATTGTGGTGTTATCAACACACAGTTAGTCTTGGCAACTCAGGTAGCTAAGGGAAGGTCAAAACAGCATTTGGACTGTCAGTTTTTGAGGACAGAAGAGATCTGTATGGAGAGGAAGGAATAGCAGTCTCTCCATTTGACCAAAAGTGAACCACAGTGGCACCTGGGGCTAGATCCTGGTCTAGTCTGTTTTATTGACACCATTTTTTGCCATAAGTGGTCATAGTGAAACAAGAAGGAAATTTCCCTCCTTCTCTCTTACTGTTTATTTTAATTTCTTTTTTCACTGTTCTCAGTTAGTTCCCTCCATTAAGTGTCTGTCAGTTTCTGGTTACTTCTCTGTACCTGTCCTTTCTCTTTTCATCTTCTGCCCTTTATTTTGGATGGTAAGCACTGCTCTGCACCACTTCAGGACCACCCTGCATGGAGGCCGTCAGTGAAATGTATTCCATATAACGGGACAATGTGCAAGGGAACAGAGCTTCGCAGAAGCTTTAGTTTGATTAGGCTCAGTCCACTTCAGAGGGAGGAAAGCCAAAGTGGAGTGCAGGTGCTCTGGTGTGATTAAAAAAGTAAAATCCTTTTTTAAATTTTAATGTGCCCACCTAACTCCATTTCCCCCTGTATGTTCCTACTGGGCATGCTCGTGCAGAATTTTCCCTGCTGGAATTACCCTGCATGTGCATAATAGTAGGAAAATCCTAACAAGTGAGTAATAGAAAATAATTACTACCAAGTGTTTGATCCTCCCTCTTAGCCCATGAAGTTAGTTTCTAGGTCATGTTATTTTCTTGCACAGAGAGCAAAACAAAGTGTGGTGTAGATCTCCCCCCACCCCCAAAAGAGGAACTGATACTGCATCTGCCACTATCCAGCCAAGTGTTCTAACAACAAGGTGATTGAAGTGTCACCCCAGTCTTTAAAAGTGAAATTAGCTTTGATCCTAATTACATACACACTGATCTAATGAAGTTCAATAAAACAGCTATGGACATTTGTTCAGATTAGATGGATAGCCAAACAGAAAAAACAGAGAGACATAAAGACCGACAGATTCAAGTTTCAACAAGGGAGGCTTAGCTTAGGTTAGATATTAGGGAAAATGTTGGTATGTATTTATTTGTTTGTTTTTTTAATTGCAGGGTATTAAAGCACGGGGACAAGCTACCTAGGGAGGTTGTGGAATCTCCCTTCTTAGAGATTTTAAAGACCAGGGCTGATAAAGCATTGGCTTGGAAATAGTTGACATAGTTGAGGATGGTCAAGCTTTGAGGAATGGTAGACTAGATGACCCCCTGAGTTTCCTTCCAATCCTAATTTTCTATGATTTTATATAGTCATAAAGACAGAGACAGAGGGACGTATTCATAATTTATACTCTTAGCATTTTTCTTCCATGTGCTCCCTGCTCCCTTCATCTTGCTACCTGTTTCTCATCTTCATGGCCTTAATTAATAGGGCTGTGCAAGGCTTTGGATCATGCTCCAGAGCCAGAGAAGATTTGGATGCTTTGGCATTTAAACCAGCATGTCTGGATTGAAGTGCTGGCTTCTTTAGGCTTTCCGAAGCGGTTTGGAAAAGCTTCGGAGCCACTTCGGAGATCCGGCCATAGGTTATAATGGGGAATCAATGAAATATCTATAACTTTGTTGTTTTCTATACAATTTAAATGAAACTTGAAGGAATGGTAGCTGCTGCTGAGAACATGAAGCCTACCAAGTTTCAAGAAGATAGGTTTAGGGGTTTGGAGGCAACTGAACCCCAAATTCTTGAAAGCAAAACTCATGTCACGGGTATGTGTTACACCACAGGGGGGTAAAAACTGCACGGATGGTAGCCCCTGGTAAGGCCACACAGCCTGCCAAGTTTCAAGAAGACAGGTGCAGGGGTCGGGGGAAACTGCACCTCAAGCTGCTGACAGGCAGAACTCATGACACAGACAACCTTGTGTGTGTTAAGGTGCAGCGGGCTGAAAACTTCAGGGATAGTAGCTCCTGCTGAGGGCACAAAGCCTGCCAGCTGTCAAGGAGATAGGTGCAAGGGTTTCTAGGTTCTGGGGACCTGCACCTCTAGCTGCTGACAGGCAAAACTTGTGACATGGGTGCTTGTACCACTGACTGTGTGTGTCTTGGGGCAGTTGATTGTCTGTATTGATTGTTTCCTCTCCTTAGGCTGTGGTTTTGTAGGTGTTAGTGCTTGCTAATTAACTCATTAACGCCTACAAAACCACAGCCTAAGGAGAGGAAACAATCAATACAGACAATCAACTGTCCCAAGACAGAGACAGTCAGTTGCACAAGCACCCATGGCATGAGTTTTGTCCATCAGCAGCTAGAGGTGCAGGGCCCCAGAACCCAAAAACCCCTGCACCTATCTCCTTGACAGCTGGCAGGCTTTGTGGCCTCAGCAGGGGATACTATCCCTGCAGTTTTCAGTCCACTGCACCTTAACACACACAGGGTTTTCTATGTCATGTGTTTTGCCTGTCAGCAGCTTGAGGTGCAGTTTCCCCCAAACCCCCGCACCTATCTTCTTGAAACTTGGCAGGCTTTGTGTCCTCACCAGAGGCTATCACTCCTGCAGTTTTCACTCCCCTGTGGTGTAACACATACCCATGACATGAGTTTTGCTTTCAAGAATTTGGGGTGCAGTTGCCCCCAAACCTCTATACTGATATTCTTGAAACTTGGCAGGAGTCATGTTCATAGCAGAGGCTACCATTCCTGGACGTTTCATCCAAATCGGAGAAAAAACAACAAAGTTATAGATATCTCATTGATTCCCCATTATACCCTATGGCTGGATCTCCCAGGTGGCTACGAAGCTTCAGAGACGCTTTGACCGGATCGAAGCAGGAACCAGTCCAGAGCTCCAGATCAGATCACGGACATTTGAAGTGGCTGGATTTGAAGCTGGATTGAATAGCTGCCTACTCGCACAGGCCTATTAGTTATTCCTGTTGCCCTTATGTCTTTCACCAGAGAACTGACCTGGACTTTAAAATATCCCACGTATACTCTCTAACCCTGATTGCCAGCATTTAGGAATGATGCAGCAGTTCTTCTGTAGACTTCTTAATCCATTATAGACATCCCTGAAGTATCCTTAATATTACTATTTCTTTCAATGAGACTGAACCGGGAGACAAACATTACAAAGATTACACATGAAGGATTAATGGCATTCCACTAAACCACCTAAAAACTTAATTTAGACATGGAAGCCACCAGAGTATCACAGGTAGACAAGCCCTCTTTTCACTACTGAAAATTAATCTGACAACAAAAGTCTGGGAAAAAAATACATCATGTCCTTGAATAGTTGGTCTTTAAATCAGCTTTAGGATGAGTAGATCATAAGAAAGTTGTGATGTAAGGGACCTAGTGAGGGCATCTGTCTAGCCCTCTGCTCAAGCTAGGATATCCTGACTAAAACATCTCAGCCAGAAGGAATTGCATCCCCTTTTAAATTTCATAGTAGCAATAAAGCCAGCAGCAGAGTTACTGAGCTACTCTATGTGGATTCCTTCTTGATGAGGTGTCTTTCTCTTCCAAAGCCAGAGATCATTAATTCATCTGTTTGTTCATTCTTTCCCTACCCATATATGTATGCAGGCACGTATGTATACAGGTCTCTGTCTTACTCTTTCTCTCTCTCTCCCTATCTATCTATGAATGTGGAGATCTGCCTTCAGGGGACATTTTAAAGTCCATCTCCTGGAAATATTCTGAGATCACTTGCTGTCTGAAGATGATTTGTGTAGGTACCCTCTGGGCTGTGGAAGAGTATTTAGCAATACCTGGTGCAATCTGCTTCTAGGCAGGTAGTCTAATTCCATGTGATGATGGCACCCAAATATTTGAAAGGGAAATGAGCTTTGACCACAAGTGTCTACACATGGGTCTAATGAAGTCCAAAGAAACAGCTTTGAACATTATTTCACATTAGTAGAGAAATAGACAGATTAGATAATCTATACTACTAGCAGTCTTCACCCACATGCTCCCTGCTCCCTTTTTCTCTCTTCCTCTGTTCTCATTTGCTCTGTTTTGCATGGCTTCAGTTATTCCTGCTCCCTTACATCATGCACCATTGAATTGACCTGGACTTTACAGTCCTATGTACACTCTCTAGCCCAGTTTACCAGCCTCAGAAGTGGTGTAGCAAGTCTCCTTTAGACTTCTTCTTAATACATTGTAGACACCTGTGCATCATTTTTGTTTTTGCCCTGTCTTCCCACCAAACAGAACTGGGACACACTTTTTTTGCCTTCTGTTTCTAAAGTCAAAAACTGCCTTGGGGCACTTCATGTGTTCTCAGTAAAGAACAGTATGAAGAAACAGATTCCTTATGCAGCAAAGTGTAAGTGCAGGGGGATTTGCTCTACTGCTTTAAAGCCAAGTTGGAACTCCAGTGGTCTGAACTGAAGTAGCCTTAGTTTATTTTGCCTCAATCCATTTTAGATGGGAGGCAAGCCAAAGGGAAAGTGTCCACATAAAGGATTAATGAAGTTCATCTAAACCACCTGAAAACTAAATTTAGACTTGGAACTTGCCAGAGTGTCACATTTAGACAAGCCCCCAATTTTCACTACTGAAAATTCAAATGACAACAAAAATCTGAAAAGAAATACATACTGCCCTTGAATAATTCATCCTTTAATCAGACACAGGATCAGAGGGTCATAAGAAACTTGGGCTGGAAAGAACCTAATGAAGTCATTAGTCTAGCCCACTTCTCAAGATAGGATATCTTGACCAGACCATCCCAGCTAGAAGGGAATACATAGCTTATGTACTCTCATAGGAAGTAAAATTCAGCAACAGACTTACTGTGCTTTTCTTTGTGGATTCCTCCTTGTTGAGATGTCTTTCCTCTCGCAGGTCCTAAGTACTTCTCTCTCTCACTTGCTCTCTACGCATTTCAGGATATTTGTGTGTCTCCCTATCTCTCTTTCTATTCTCTCTATCTATGTATGTAGTAATCTGCATTCAGGGGGCATTTTAAAATGCTTCTGCTAGAAATATTCTAAGAGCACTTGCTGTTTGCAGATGATTAGTGCAGGTAACCTCTGTTTTGTGCAAGACTATTTATCAATGTCTCATCCAGTAGGATTCCAGGCAGGTGGCCCCATGAGTCCTGAAGAATGCCCAAGATACCCAAGTGGTATAAGATGGAGTGGAAAAGTACATGAAGCACCTGGCCTGGAGCCAGCAGTAGAGTTGGTTGGGAAATGTTCTGATGAGACAGCATTCTTCCCCAAAAGCTGGTTGCCAATTCTCATGTATTTGGTTTGAAACACTTTGGGTCCAAGGCATTTTTCCTATATCCAAGGCAGGGTTCCCACACACTTCTAGGCCCCCATGCTCTTGGGCACAAAAGCCCAGTGCACTGCTCTGGATACAAGGGTCCCAAGGCCTTTGGCCACACAGCCTCAGGCTGCTTGAGAGCATGGGATATGGTGTTCCCAAGATGCCAAATTCTGAAAACTTATCATCCCCTGCATTGCTATCTCCAAGTCCACAGCATCCTCCCTAATGAACACTGTGCTCAGCTCTTTTATTCCCATTGCAATGATTCAATCCATAAGACATGGCCTTCCTTATTGTCACTGCGTATGGCTGTTATATTGCCACCTTCATCCTTCTGTTAGGAGGTGAGAAAGGAGAGGTATGTATCTCCAAGCACCAGCAGTCTTTGGCTCAACACAGTGATCTTCAGAGATACAGCTAGCTTATCTTTCTGCCAGTACAATATCTTCAGCCTTCTAGGATGTTTTGGGGTGATGAAGATCTCCTGCCCTTCTACCTGTTTCCCATAAAAGCTACTGCTGCACAACACTTCATTGTGTGGGTACCTTCCATTCATGCCTTGGTTTTTCTGCCTAGGGGGACTATGTCTCTTTCTTTTAGGGATTACAATCCATATTGTGTTGACAACTTTCAGGGGTGTTTGGGGCAACAAGCTATGCACAAGTGTTAAGGCTCTCCAGTTCCACCCTGCATGGTGGACCACTTACCAGATGGGTTTTCCCTGAGAGAGTCAATGGCTGCCTGCTCATCTTGGCAGCCAGACCACTTGTGAACCCAAGATACTTTGGTTTAAAGTCTTTGATGGCAGTGCTGTAGGTGCAGGATGCCCCAATCCTCAGATTGGTGTAGAGCCTGGTGATGAGGGCACTCTCCTGAGAGACAGCTCTTACAGCTCTTACAGCTCTTTGCTTAGACTTCCTGGGTAAGTGCTTTAAGCAGAAAACTCACATGACAAAGGTGGTGGACAATACCAACAGAACAGTCATGCCAGGGTCCTAAGCTCAGAGGAGAACTCCATTATCTGAATCTGGAACACATGAAGGTGTTCACCCTTCCAGAGGGACTGTGAGTTCAGATTAATATCCTTCTTCAGAAATTCCCATGAACTTTTCCAGACAGTTCCACCTCATCCTCTAACCTCTCTAAATTATGCTACACTAGGCCTTACTCCAATGAGAATTACAGTGGGATGTACTGATGTGGGTCTTGTGGGCCTGAATTACTGGGGCATGGAGAAATCAACAGATGGTGCCAAAGTAGTATCAAAACTAAGGTTTGAGGTTGGCACAAAATACCCTGTGGGTGGGGACCCAAGAAAGGCTATTTTCCAGCTTCTTCTGACTCATGATTTACCAGAACATAAAATAATACTGTATGTTGTCCCTTGAGTGCCTGCTGGTGGCCCTACACATATGGCATCAGGCCTGTTAGTTCTATTGACCTTGGTGGGCAGCCCCTTTGAGAAAGTTGGAATAGTTATCTTTGGGACCTTGGAGCCCATGACCAGGAGTTGCCCCTTTATCCTAGTACATGTGGATTATGCTACCCAGTGACTAGAGGTGGTAGTCTTGGCCAAAACATAGGCCATAGAACTATTCAATACCATCTTTAGTGAGGGGCTGCCCACACTAATTTTTAAGTTATTTTAACTGGCTGGTTGAGGTTACTTTGAGATAATTTATTCTTATCTTAACAGTTGGAGGCTGGAGACATACAAAAACATTTCTGAATGTGTTTCTGACCAAGTCAGGGAGATCCACCTAAATTAATCATTGGAACATCTTTAAAACTTTTTGTCCCATTCAAAAGCAATTCTCCCTTATTTGAGTGACTATCGGACACAATACAAAATATGTTGCACATGGGAATAATAGAAGTATCATTGAGCAAATGGTGCAGCCCAGTCATCTTAGTTCCCAAGCCAAACAAAACAATCTGGTTCTGTTTCGACTTTGGCACATGCGATCCAATATCAAAGTCTGATTCCTATCCAATGCCTTGTGTCGCAGAGCACTGAGGTGCCCTGCTCCTAAAGAGGAGAAACTGCTAAGGAAAGGACCCTAGCAGTGAGGGAATAAGGAGCCCAGCTGTGGGTTGCCGGGGCAACCAGGGAAGGTCAGCTGACTGGAAGGAGCAGGGCCTGGCCCTTATAAAGCCCAGGGGCTGAGGCCAGGCTGGCAGTTCCCTGCCAGCAACCATAGAGGAAGCAGATCCCTGAGTAAAGATGTGAGGAGAAGCCTGATACAGGAGCAGCATCTAACATGGCTGGGAGAGATAAAGGGTTTCCGGTAGGAGTGAATATTGTTATGGCCGGACAACTTCAGTTTGAGTTATAGCTGGAGGGCTAGTATTTTGTGTTGCTGTTTGTTTATCACTGGTGTTTTGGGGAGGCTATTAGGGTTGGAGGAGGCCTCATAGGGGACCCACAGTGGTGTGGGAACCCCCGCACCAGTAAGGGCACAGCATCCTCATAGGGGACTCACAATGGAGCGTGAGGACCCCAGCGCCAGTAAGGGCGCAGCATTCTCATAGGGGAACCACAGCAGTGTGGGAACCCCAGCACCAGTAAAGGGTGCAGCATTTGGGGTGCATGGACCCCAGCCCCAGAGAAGGGGCATTACTGAGAAGCCCCAGTGCGGGTGCGGTGAGCCCCAGAGAAGGGGGTAGCAGTGCGGTGAGCCCCGGAGAAGGGGGCAGTATTACAGAAGAGGCCCCGAGAGGGGGTGGCACTGCAGAAGAGCCCTGAGAGAGGGCGGCACTGCAGAAGAGCCCCAGAGGAGGGGCGGCTTTACCGAGAAGGCCCTGTGAGAGGGCAGCACTACAGAGAAGGCCCCAGAGAGAAGAGCCCTGCGAGAGGGGCAGCATAGTAGAAGAGCCCTGCGAGAGGGGCGGCTTTACCGAGAAGGCCCTGCGAGAGAGGCGGCTTTACCGAGAAGGCCCCAGAGGAGGGTAGCGCTATAGTGAAGGCCCCAGAGGAGGGCGGCAATACTGAGGAGGGGCAGCATTGTGGAGAAGGCCCGAGCACCAGAGAGAGTATAGATCTGGACAGAGCAATGTCCATTCCATCTGTGAGGCTTGGGGCGTGGTATTGGGGTGGTAGGAGCCACACATAGCCCCGAAGGCTAGGGTGCCCCAGAAGCACCCATTTATAGAGCGGGACCCACAAGGGGTCCGGGAGTCCACAGGGCAGAGACTACAGCAAGACATGACCAAGAGGGAGGAAAAGGCAGCCTCCCTAACATATTTTAACATCAAAGATGTGGCGGGCGAGAAACCGAGGATGCCCTTGGGCCAACTTGGCATGGGAAGGGGCCTTAAGGAGATCACGGCCCTCCTGTAGGACCCCGCCGGTGACACCTTGTCTTGAAAAATGGTACAACAGCTAGGAAAGGCCAAGTACATATCCACAGGAGCATTCTGCTGTGTACCTCAGGACAGTATGTTGTTAGCTGTCAATAGGGATTAATACACTTCAGGGAAGGATTATCATTTATTAGTGTTAACTAGCCTGTTGGAAGTTGACTTGTAAGCATTTCAGAAACATAAAATGACCATTTTGGAGTCTTCTAGGATCCCTAGATGAACCATTTCCCAGACTTTGCCACTCTTCTGCTCTCCTGAACTTTGCAGCAGCAGGAAGCCCCAAGAGGGAACCATGGAATGCTGACCCACCTACCACTGAAAACATGCACTGCTTCTTGTCCCCTGGAAACCTTCAGCCACCCAGATGTTGAGAGGGAAGATACTGCCCCTTTAAACTTGAAGCAGCAGCTGAGAATATTGCGGGAGAAGAAATGTGACTTTGGGTAAGGGCTATCTTTGAACTGTTCTATGAAGTTTCAGGTAGGGTATTGTTACTCTGCTCCATGGAGTTAAAATGATCACTTTGCAGTCATCCAGCACCCCAGGATGCACAAATCCCAACCCTTCTACCCATGTACTACTTCCCAAATTCTACTGTCCAATGGCTGTTACCAGCCAAAGCCGTCAGTCCCACCTACCTGTGAAAAGGTCAAGGTTAAATACCTAAAGCAGACCCCTGGTCAGGGAAGCGGATTGGGCTCATTAAGCAGCCCAGGGTTATTTCCGGTCTCAGGAGACAGGATGACAGGGGACGGTAAGAGAGAGTGATGGGGCATGCAGATAGAGTGAGTGCCTGTCTGCTGCCCAGAACTGAAGTCCCCAGGAATGGGGCAAGAAACCTGCATGGTCTTGGGAGCTCGGAGAAGCTCACATACCCAAGGGAAACTGATGCTCCCACGTTAAATGGTTGCTGTGTGTGGTCAATTAAGCCAGTGTTGCACCAATTACTGAAATGGAAACATTTCATCATGGCTTCAGCAATGAAGGATTCATGGATTAAGGAACCAGGCAAGTGAGAGGCTGCATCTGAGTACCCTGCAGCCAGGAGAAGCACCACCAGACAGATAGCAAGTTGCCTGTAATTTTACTTCCTATGCCAAGAAGTTTTGTTTCATTGAGTATAGCTCGTCGGGCACTGGGCAAGTGAAGGCCAACACTGGGACAGGGAGTCATCACCCCTCCCCCCATTAATTAGGTCATCAAAGTAGGCAGGCAAGATAATAGAGAGGAAGACTGACCCAATTGCACCGTCCTTGGAAGAGGGAAGCCAGTGAATGTCAACGGGATGTAAAGGCCTACGTCCATACGCAGTAATATCCCAATACTACCCCAGTGGGTATTGTGAGAGTCTGGAGGGTACTCACCTGGAGTATGCCCCTGCCGGGGGCATGGACCTCCCTGCATCACACCATCCTTGCTGCAATGGGAGCTCCCCATCTGCACCTGCCTGGCTTTACCTCCTCAACAGGTGAAGTGAAGTGGTGCAATATCCAGGGGCTGGGAACAGATCCAGGGGAGGAGAAGAGAGAAGGACAGCAGGAAAACAGAAGGAGGAAGCCTGGGAGCCAGAGACGTGGGGAGAGGGCTCTGAAAGTTGGGTAAGCCCCTGGTCGGACCCTGAAGAAGCGGTGACACCCTCACCATAGGAGTGAAGAAGAGAGTGGAAGGAAGAAAGCAGAGGAAGGCAAATTGGGTAGAGACCCTAGAAAAGGCAGAGGCAGCAGATCCACCTGAACCACCCACCGCGGAGTTTTTTTTCCTTTCCATTGATGTTTGCATTGCCTGCTCGGGAGCTGCAGATCAAGTGCCGCTGAATGCTGGTTGAGCCACAGGTGGTCCCAGAAAAAAGAGAGCCCAGATTGGGACCAGGCATTCTTCCATGAGGGGAAGGGGATCGTGTACCCCAAGGGGCCCCACGACCAGATCAGGAGCAGGGTGAAAAGCCGACAGACTGAAAAGACCGCACCTCCATGCTGGCTGATTGTATAAGAGGGAGTTCCCCTCCTTGTTAAGTGGCTGTGCACCGCCAATTAAGCCCAGCATGGCCTTAATTAACAACGTATCTAGAGGAGGAATCCAGGGCAGAGAGTAAGCCGCAGAAAGGCTCCAAGGTGTAACAAAGCCCGAATCACCTGGGACCAGACTCCAACTATGTCCAAAAGAAGAAAAAGGATAAAAGTAATAAGATTTCTGTTAACCCAAAAAACTAAAACAAGAAGGAAAGAAAAAATTTGTTTCGAGTTGGTCCTTTCATCACTCTTATTTTGAGGCTTCAGGCACTGGGGCAGATCCCAGCAGTTGATCCAGGTGGGAGATGGGTATTCACCACCTCCCTTTCATAAACATCTTCTTATCATCAAAGTCATGGCAGGAAGGAAGAGAGGGCACCAGACCTCACCTAGATTGACCATAAGGGGTGCAGCCACCCTGAGGGGACTAGTGAATGTCAGTAGGACATGGGGGTACACACCCATACCCGGTGACTACCCAACAGGTACCAACCTAGCTCACAGGGCATCATGATTCTGGCTCCCAGGACTCCAGGAGTTTTTTATAGATTTCATAGACACTAGGGTTGGAAGAGACCTCACAAGATCATCAAATCCAGCCCCCTACCCCAGGGGCAGGAAGTCAGCTGGGGTCAAAAGATCCCAGCAAGATAAATGTCCAAATGTCTCTTAAAGGACTCTGGAGTAGGTACTTGCACCACCTCTGGTGACAGTCTGTTCCAGGCCTTGGGGGCTCAGACGGTAAAGAATGTCTTTCTCTTGTCCAGCCTGAAACCATCTTGGACAGCGATGTCTAACCTTTTTGAATGTGGGACTGCATCATGAACTTTTTATCACCCAGTGAGTCACATTCAAAGACCTCACAGGAAGTGGTATCACATCACCCTCCCTCCCCCACCCCCCGAAAAGAAAGTACAGTGTTTACTTTCATTTCCCATTGCAGCACCTCGGGCCTCAGAAAACAGCTTGGAGGGCTGCATGGTGGCCCGCAAGCCGTATGTTGAACAATCCTGGTCTTGGAGGAGTTTGTGACCATTTGACCTTGTCATCCCATGGGGTGCTGTGGTGAACAGGCATTCCCCCAGATCTAATCCAGGCTGTTAGTCTGGTGGCCAGGCACACAGCCTTTCCCTCAGAGGGATGTGGTTTTGGCACACATCTGCATTCCTCATCCCTAGCCAGGAGAATATGTGGGCTGTTGAGGGCATGGATACCCTATCCAGCATCTCAACATCTCATGGAAAAATGACTGCCTAAGTGCAACATAGGGTGAAAACATGGACTCAAAGGAGGCATGCTTTCCTGGGCTCCATGCTCTCATCATGGTTCACCCTGGCTACTCCACTACCATAGGAGGGATTGAGTCATGTCTTCTGGCCATGCTTATGCTCACCAGACCCTCTAGGGGCAAGTCAAATTTGTGCCGGTCGAACATAGCATTCAGCCTTAATCTGTGAATGCCCAAGAACTGTTCTATCTAATACTACCTATGATGCCACAGATTTTAAATATTTTAAAGATAACTCATAATACCAGTAATGCTACCCTAATTGAATGCTCTGTACAAGACTTTTATAGTATCCCTTTTAAGAGAGGGCTGATATCTTTTTAAGTGCCTGGAAAGTGTTAGAATTATTTCTAAATGTTAGAATTTGTAAATGTTAGAACCATTTCTAAATGTTGCATAAGCACTTAAATGTGTTCCTAAGAGGACAGTTAGGTAAACATGGGCCTCTTACCTTTGCTCGTTATGTGGAGAATTTCTGGAGACAGAAATTAGTCATAGATTTCTCAGTCATGATAAAAACATGATTAACATTAATGTTAAATTAAATCAACTGCATGACATTTAAAGAGTCACCAAACAAAACAGATCAAATCCAAATTAATCATAAGCAAGACAGTAAGTTAAGGGACAGGCAAGCAACATATTTACACTGGTGCGATCTCCTTGTGCACCAATGAAAATGGGTATAAACCCAGAATGCACTGCACTATACTGAGGGAGGTCAAGTCCCTCTGGGCTCAAATTACTGCTGTCCAGAGGGTAGTGGCATGTTTAGGAAGCCAGCATGGAGGACAGTCATGTTGCCCTTTTCTATCATAAAATACAAGACTCCTTGCCTGCAGATTTTCCCTTACAGACATTTTCTTCTATGTACACAGATGACAGGTGCAAGAGGCTATCAGAAAACTTCCTGACACATGGTGTGAGCACTTCATCCTTCTAACCCCTAACAGCCACTGGCAATGCTCTGATTCTTGTCCCCCTAAAAACTGACTAGGTCCCTTTAGATCCAAGGCACTGCAATCAGCCTTAATGAGGTGCTAACATATAGAGAGAGGTGAAGTGAAGTTACCCAGTAACAAGGCAGGGAACCTTGCTGAGGTACAGACAGATGAGGGCAGACTATTACTACATGAATTAGCAGGCAACTTTATATCAGCTGGAAACGTGCCTCTAATATCAGAAGCTATTGGCTGTAGAAACTGGTGAATGCTATTTTCGGATCTATTTGAGTGCTCACTTTACTCGTGGGTATCTTTAGCAGCTCCTGAACCAGCATTTTTTTTACTAAGAATACCTAGCATGTAGGTGTCTAGATCTCCTTTCCAACACTGAGAGCTCAAAATGGAAACTTCTCTGGAGCTCTGGATCATTACAACTCATAACTTGTTGTCCTTTAAAAAAGTCAACCCTTTCTTCAATTAGTATGTGCAGATGGGGAAAAAAGACCAAGGAAGCTATTTGGTATATAAAGTAGCATAACTGGTGTGGGGCAAGCAGGGCACCAGTCTCTGGTGGCATCATTGAGGGGGTGTCAGAATTAGCATGCCCACTCCAGGAAACTTTGCTATGGCAGGCATAGCCCCGTACGGCATAACCAAAAGGGCTGGACAGGCACAGTTCTACACACAGTCATGTATTGAGAGGAAAGGGACAAGAAGAGTGGTCTTGCCAGTGCTTGCACAGCCCTGCAATAAGCATAATAGTTTTTGGGAGTGGGGGAATGAGAAGCAGTATAGACCAGGGCTGCTGCAGAACAAGCCACACCAGTAGCAATGCTGCTTGAATGAAGAAAACAAGCAGAGCCAAGACTCTGTCTCCATCATCCCTGGTCTCTCAGGGTCTGCACAATACCTCCCTCAATGCCTCCCCCCCCCCCCCCCCCCCCCAAGGCCTCTGTGCTGAAGGAACTTTCCTTGCCTCTGGCTATTAGCCACACACAGCTTCAGCACCTGAGACAGAAGACTCCTGATTTTCAAGGACATAGCTAGGCTTCATGGCAAGGCCAGAAATCACACTTTGTTATGTTCTTTTGTTTGTTTGTTTGTTTGGTTTCTTGAATGTAAAAGCACTGGGAAGAAGACCCTATGTAATGCCATGTGCACATGTATCATACTGGGCAACAATGACAGCCAGCTTTAAAGCCTATAACCATGCATAATCATTAAAGGGTATACAGCACTATTTTCACACAATATTTGAGTGCAAAATCTGCTAGCCAGACATTTGCCAAGTCAAAAGTATACTTAACTTACAGAATAATGGACATGCATAAGAGAGAAATATATATCTGTTACATCCCTGTCTGGTTTATATTGCCATCTAATGGTTGAATGTGGTAGTTCTGATTCCTTTTGGTAGAAATGGAGCCAGTTCCACTAAAGTCACTAATTTATGTCCTCCCTCAGCATCAATCGGTCAAGTTCCACCAAACTTAGTGTAGTCAAGCTCATTTCCTGAGGTCTAGTTCTAAATATGCGGGTCACTGGGGAAGAATGGACACCTGGTGGTAAGTGCAGAACAGATGGAGCTAGTTTCCTCAGAGGAGCAAGGATCTCCTAATTCCTCATGCTGCAGATGATGGGATTCATTGTGGGGGACACTACTGAATATATGACTCCCAGTATCATGCTGGAGCTAGGTTTGAAGTATGCAAATGTTCCAGAAAATACAAAAAAGGAGACCACAATGAGGTGAGGGAGGTAGGGCTCATTTTCTAGAAGCAGTTTTTCAGCTCAGCAGACATGGCCTTCATTACAGTCATGGCACAAGGCTGATATATGGCCATCTGTGTCTTTTTCCATTAGAAGGTAACACACAAGATGCATGCATCTCCAGGCAGCAACAGTCTTTGGATCAGAAGAATGATCCCTGGATATAAAATTATCTCATCTTTCTGCCAATGGAACACCTTCAGTCTTCTAGGCTATTTCCAGGTACCAAAGATCTCTTGGCCTTTAACCGCTTCTCTATACAACATCTGCTGCGCAACAGTTGATTGTGTGGGTATGCATTTCTTCCATTCATGTCTTGGTCCTGTGCCTGGAGAGGTTGTGTGTCTCCTTGCTTTGGAGACTATGACCCATGTTTGACTGTGTTCTTGCCAGGTTGTTTGGGGCAAAGAGATGTACACAGATGCTGAGTCTCACCAGTGCAACCCCCCATAATGGACCCTATGTCAACATGGTTACTAGCAGAAGATTAAATGTGTGTCTGCTAAGATTGGCGACCGCTTATCCTTGAATTCTTGGAGAGTGAACCTGGGATTAAAGGCTTCCCTCTTCCATAGACTGTTGTAAAGCCTTATGATAAGGGCCCTGCCCTGGGACACAGATGACATAGCCTTGCATGTGTGCTCTGACTTCCATGGCAAGTGCTTAAAGCAAAAGGCTTCCATGCGAAAGATGGTTGGCAATGGTAAAGAGGCTAGCTGCAATGGAGAACTCGATCCTCTGGATGCTGAGCACATGATGGTGTTCATTCTTCAGGAGGAACGGTGAGTTCAGACCCATGCCCTTCTTTAGCCTTTCCCATAAACTCTCCAGGCCATCCCCCTCAACCTCTAACTTCTCTGCATTACCCTTCAGCATGCTTAACTGCAGTGAGTGAAGGGAACAAACTAGGCACCTTGATCCTTGTTCAATCCCAGAAAAAACAGTTTATTGAAAAAGGAGGTGTGTTTTCCACCTCCTCACTGTTTATTTGTGACTTGGTTTTAAAGTGGAACGACTGTGTTACAAAATAAATGCTTTAATGAGATTTGTTACATGAAGTGGAAGGAATGGAATCAGTTCCTCCCTTCCAAATGTTTGCTCCCAGACCCTAGGGTCACCAGGGGGGGAAGACTGTGAGAAGTTGTTCCTTATGTTTCTAGCTGGCCTCGGGTATGGATACTCCAGGAGTGTTCTTGTCTTGATACAGACTGGGGAGTATCTGTATGGTGTCCTGGGCCCCTATCCCTCTCCTTACACTGTACTTGCCCTACTGGCCTGAGGGATCAAGATGATGGAAGATGAAGAGGGAAAGGTGTTGGAGGGTGAGGAAGCAATGACCTAATGCCTTGTGCAACCACTGCTTACAGTCCCTGGCAGAAGGGGGAAGGAGTTGTCCTGGGACTTCCCATACCTTCAAGTCAGCTGGGGGCACCAGCAGGTGGGTCCTTCCTTCCTCAATCCAAAGCATACATGGCCTCATGGAAATAAATTGTCCAGCAGGTGCCCTTCACTATGGAAGGAGAAGTGGTGCAAGCTGTTTACTACACCCCTGCCCACAGATTCACCCCTAGTGGTGGAGCAAGTATAGCTTCCTCAGGCAACAAAGCAATAGGGATGTGAGAAATGTGCTGTATTTGATTTGAATTTGGCCCAAATCGGGGACAGTGATTCAATTAGTTGATTCGGATCACTGTCCCTGATTCAATTTGGCTGAATCAAAATCTGAAAAGTCAATGCTGAGTCGGAAAATCAGAGATTCAGCCATAGACACAGCTTTAAATGTTTTTTCTACATACCCCGAAGTACCAGGCGCATTTTGTGAACACTGCAATGCTGGGGTGGATGGAGCGTCCCACAGGAGCGCAGGGGTGGGGGTGGGGGGCACATGCTTGGGAGCAAACCCAGAAGTGAGCCGGAAATACTTCTGGTTCACTTCTGGTTCCACCAGGGAGTGCACAGGGGGGCCCCTTGTGCACCCCCCCCCCCCGGCTCAGCGATCGGCTGCAGAGGGACCTCGGGTGCCCCCTCCCCCCCCCAGATCCAGGAGGCACTAGTCACTGAGGTGGGGGGGAGGGGGTTGGGAGCCCCTGCAAGCTCTCCCAGGAAGACCCAGAGGTGGACTGGAAGTGCTCCTGGTCCACTTCCAGGTCTGCTGCCAAATATGCTGTGAACTCCCCCCACCTGCCATGCTCCTGTGGGACGTTCCATCTGCCCCAGCATCGCAGTGTTCATGAGCCACCTGGTACCTTGAGGCACGTGGAAAAAACATTTAAAGCTGTGTCTATGTCTGACATGCTAAATCTTTCGGAATGTCTCCGAATCTATTTGGAGGGTTCCAATTCTATTCAGAGGGATTAAAGGATCTCCTGATTCGATTTGGATTCGGAGATTCAGCCACCAAAGCAGGCCGAATCTCTGCCAAATCAAATTTGGGAGTGAAGCTATGCACAGCCCTAGAAAGCAATACAGGGCATGAACCATATTGGTGACTCCCTGTCCCTCCTCCAACTGCTGGCCATCCAGATGCACTGTGTAGAGTCAGAAGTGGACCTGGGCTCAGACGACAATGGCCATAGCCCCACCATTCTCCCTACCACATGGTCAGTATCCTATCCAGCCATCTCCCATAACTTATCTAGTACTCCAGAGAACCCATCCCAGAGCAGTATGGATCCTGGGGGTGGGAAGTGGAATGTCCTGAAGCCCACCCTCATCCACCAAGCCAAAGTTGTACAGCAATCCCACCATCAACCCACCCATCTCTAGGTGCCCTAATTAACTCAACTTCCTTTACTGTGTGCATCTTAGTCCATGGCCAACGATGTGAGCAACTGCAGAATTGATTGGACCATGGAGGAGGTAATGGACCTCATCACCATTTGAGGAGAGGTGGAAAAAAGACAGACTCTCTGTTTAATCCACGACAACCAGGCAGTCTTCAAGCAAAAATGGTGACGCATGGACGTAACTATGACTGGGTCCAGTAGTGCTTCAAACATTAGGTTCTGAGTCAGTAGTTCACAAGGCGAGAGGATGGCAACTGTACTTTGGGCATGTTGCTACTCTTTATGGCCAATAAACTACCTTGCTGTGCCTCTGACATACTAAGCACTCCTAAACCTGACTCCAGGTTCTAAACCACTGAACTGAACCCTCCTGCCTAATCCTGGTAGCTTCTGTTTCTGATTGTTTCAGTTCTTGTTTTTGACCCCATGGACTGGATCAACTGCTTACCCTAATCATGACATGGTCTTGACCAATGGCTTTCTATCCCAGAGTTAGACTGATACTCAGATTCACATAGGATAATACTCCAGTAACTCCCTGGACACATAGAGATCCACATCTACGTTTTCTGGCATGGCTGAAAATGGCAGGCCACAGTGGTAGTGGTGGCATGCCAGGCAGTACAGAGTGCAAGTTGTGGCAAGAAAGTTTCTCCCACAGTGAGTGTGCCAGCAGTTCTGACCCAGCCAAAAACTCACTAGGCACTTTGCTCAGTTCTGTGGAATTACCAAAACACATTGGACATCTGACTGTTGCTGATATTAGTGCCCCCACTGACCACCTGCTGGCAAAGAAACAGTGATGCGTCCAGCTGTTTAAGGAGCCATGATTTAAAGAAAGATGTATGCAGGACAATCTATCACCTTATAAAAAAATATGTTTGAAGAGCTATGTCTTAGCAAACTTGCTCAAAGGACCTCTAATTTGGTTTCCTGAACCTACCCTGGAGCTCCAGCAGGTGATTTTATAGACCTGAAAGCAAGGCACCCTAACTTTAACTATAGCCAAGCTTGTGCTCCATTGTTATGAATGATCGTCAGTATTGATGCTATAGAAAGCAACAGAATATTCATGGCCATGGTTTTTGGATTGAATTATTCACTGGGCATCTGTGCTCCCTGATCTGCATGAAACAACTGCATCCCAAAGAATAAGTCATGCCATAAAAGCCACTTGAAGCCTTTAACCTTGTTCTTCCAGTGGTATTGGGACTCTGAGGTTGTCACTGTCACTCATGTGGAACAGCACCTTATCTTATGACAGGTCTTGTGGACATAAATGGTGCTGGTCCCAGAGAACAGGGCTGTTCCATGTAAGAACAGGAGGCAAAACTGGGTTTTCCATTGCTTTTCGGGACAGGACATAAAACCCAAAAAGTGCATCTTTCACTCAAACTGCTAAGCTGAGGCTTAACTGATGCTGTCATGATTATGCCTGGGTTTGGGTGACCAGGAAAGGGGTTCAGATATGGGGTAGGAGTGGTCATTCTAATCACTTCTCACGTTTTGGCTCAACATACATACAAGAGGGTTATGCGACCTTAATAAGGGTAGTGTCAATTTATTTTTTTCAAGTTGCCCCAGAGATAAAGGCCTGTAATTTAATTAAAAGTCTTGGATTCTTAGAAGTTCAGCTAGTGCTGGTACGGACCTGTTAGTGGTCTGTATTTTGTATTGATTTAGCCCTTCAAAATGATGTTCGGTGGATCAGCTAACAGTAAACAGGTCTTCATTTTATTTAGTCCCACTGGGTATTATTATCCTTGCAAAAGACAGGGAATGAAATTCAGTTGTAGACATGTTTCATGGCAAAAGATTAAAATTCAATGGATTCACTCTTGTTGCAGCACTGCTATCAACTCAGTTATACCCTAGATGAGTTTAACTCATCACGATAAATGTTCAAAGAGAAAAAGGACTCATGGGCTTCTCAGTGGTGGTTAAAACATGAAAAAAATGATGCTTTAACATAAACAAAAACAGGCCAACACTCAGCTCCATCATTTCCAAAATAATACCTATGGGGATAGACATGCAACACTGTTACATTGATGGAAATGGGGGGTGACCACAGAGTGCACTGTCCTTCAGTGAGGGAGGTCTATCCTCTGTGATCCAGTTACAGTTAGGCAGAAGGTCTGCTGAGTTGGGCAGGCATATGGCTTTGACCCATCAAACAGGGTAGAGGCACAATTATGAAGATTGCACTAAGGAAAGCTATGCTGCCTGTTTTGAAGATAAAGTAGAAGGCTCATTGCCTGCAGCTTTTCCATTGCACAAAACAAATTTATGCATATTCTAGCCACACATTGTGGGCTAAGTGGGCTATCAGAAAACTATCTGACACATGGTGTTGGCATTTCATTCTTCTAGTCACCTCTGCCACTGGCAATACTACAGTACTTGGACACCCAGAAGGTGCCAAGGCCACCTCAGTTTCAAGGCACTGTGACTAGGTGTAAGGAGGTGTTAACATCTGGACAAAGGCTATGGGCCAGTTCTCAGTAACAAGGCAGGAGACCTTAGGGAGGTGTGGATGGGTGAGGGATCTATGTTCTCCATTAAATCATCTGGAGTGGTGCCTCCAACTTTAGATACAACAGTCTTTGGCAAAGAGCAAATGCTATTTGTATGATTTTACAAAAAGCTGCTTAACTTACCCATGGGTCTTTTAAAGAGTTTATGTACCAGCCATTGCAGTAAGTATGCTTAGCATGTAGAGACCTAAATTTCCTTTCACACAATGGGGGCTAGATACTGAGACATTAGAGAAACTGCTCCTAAGCCTCCATTTGAATTGCATTGACTTTTAAAAACTCTTCCTTATAAGCACAAAGAAAAGAAGGGCTCATCCTTGGTTCACTGGTGGTTGCGAACCAGTTGTAAGAAGAATGGAGCCTGTTATTCAGATGCTGTGCTGTTAAAAAAATACCAGGTACTGGCCACAAAGCAGTGACAGCTAGCTCATTAGAGAAGAATGGACACCTGGTCAGTGAAGAACAGACAGTGAGCCAGTTTCCTCATAGCCGCAAGAATCTCCTTGTTCCTCATGCTGTAGATAATAGGATTCATCATGGGGGGCACTACTGAATATATGGCAGCTGCTATGAGGTCCACTCCCGATGGGGAATGGGAGGTAGGTTTGAAGTAGGCAAATATGCCAGAAAAGATAAACAAGGAGACCACAATGAGGTGAGGGAGGCACGTAGAAAAGGCTTTATGCCGGCCCTGGTCTGAGGGGATTCTCAGGACTGCACTGAAGATCTGAATATAGGATGCAACAATCAGAATAAAACAGGACAAAATTAAGCAGAAACTGATAAACATCATAAACAGTTCCCTGAAATATGTGTCCGAGCAGGAGAGCTTAAGGAGCTGGGGGATTTCACAGAAGAACAAGTCCACTACATTGCCTTGGCAAAAAGTGAATGCAAACATGTTCCAAGTGTGCATGATAGAATTGAGCATCCCTGCTACCCAGGCACTGGATGCCATTTGGACACATGCTCTTCTGTTCATGACCATCTCATAGTGCAAGGGCTTGCAGATGGCAACATAACGGTCATATGCCATGACGGTGAGTATACAAAGATCTGCTCCCACCAAGAAGCCAAAGAAAAACACTTGAGTGGCACACCCAGCATAGGATATTGTTGTGATGTTCAACAGGGAGTTGGCCATGGTTTTGGGGAGAATGACAGAAATGGTTCCCACATCCAGTATGGACAGATTCATCAAGAAGAAATGCATAGGGTTGTGAAGATGGTGGTCAAGGACTACAGCCACAATGATGAGAAGGTTCCCCATCAGGACAGTGATGTAAATGACTAGAAACATGACAAAATAGAAAATCTGCAACTCCCAAGCATCAGAGAATCTCAGGAGGATGAAGTCAGACACAGAGCTTTGATTTAACATTATCTTTCTTGCACCATTTGTGGGCTGCCTGTAGAGGGAATGACAGATACAAAAATCATGAGTTAGAATCACCATATGATTGTCCATCTGAAAAACCTACTGAATCTCCTAGCGACAGAACTTCCCCTTATATTATTCGGTTGTTTGCATTATACTCCTGCTGATTTCCAACAGGAGGAATTGCGGTGCTTTTAGGAGTTAGTCTTGGCTAACTGGAGGAGTTAAGAGAAGGGCAAAGCAGCTACATTTTGCTTAATGAACATCCTACCAACTAACACACAGCCAGGGGAGGATCATTTGGACCCAATGACACAAGAACATTTACATCCATGGGAATTTCCAGGAGCAGCAGGACCATTCACTTTGGAGGGCAGGAAAGATCTGTATGGAGAGAAGGGAAGTACACTCTCCCCACTTCACAAGAAGAAAACCACAGTACCTGTGACCAGATCCTGATCTGGTCTTTTTTATTGACACCATTTCCTGCTGGCCTACATCGCATCACATTGCATCACATGAAACTGGTAAAAAGACATTCTGAAGTGGCCAGAGTGAAACAGGAAACACATTTCTCTTTCTCCCTCTCTGTTGCTGTTTAATTTCTCTTTTCACTGTTCAAAGTTAGTTCCTTGCTTCAGGTGTCTAACTCTTTCTGGTTACTTCTCAGTGCCTGTCCTTTTTCTCTTCTTGTTCTGCCTTTTGTTTTTTATGATAACACCTGCCTTGCACTACCTTAGGACTGCCATGCTTGGGGGTCCTCAAACCAATGGATTCCACATAAAAGGATGATGTGCAAGGGAATGGAACTGCAAAGTAGCTTTAGTTTTATTGTTTTCAGTCCACTTTGGACTGGAGGGAAGGCAAAGTTGAATGAAGCCACTGTATTGTGAATGAAAGGGCAAAATCCTTTTTCATTAGTGGCCAAAGTGACACTTAGAGATGCCTCTAACTCCATTTCTTCCTGTATATCCCTAAAGGGCATGTTCAGTAGGATGCACTACACCCACACGGAAACCCCAGCAAAACAGAATGACCCTGCACATGGATCATAATTTGACTATCAAGTATTTGATCTTCCTCTTAGCCCACAATGTTAGTCTTTATGCCACTTACTCAGTTAACAAAACAAAGTGGGATATAGATCTCCCCCACCTGAGAAGATTTGACACCGCATCTGCCACTATGCAGCCAACTGTTCTAATAACCAAGTGCTATAAGTATCATCCCAGTCTTTAAAAGTGAAATGAGGTTTGATCCAAAGTACATATAGATGGATCTAATGAAATCCAATTGAACAGTTTTCAAGATAGATAGATAGATAGATAGATAGATAGATAGATAGATAGATAGATAGATAGATAGATAGATAGATTAAAGTTGCAGGAGAGAAACTTAGATTACATATTAGGAAAAACTTTTTCACTTGGAGGGTAGCAAAGCACTGAAACCGCCTACCCAGAGAGGTTGTGGAATCTCCTTACTTAGTGGTTTTTAAAACCATGATAGAGAAAGCCTTAGCTTGGATGATATAGTTGAGGATGGTCCTGCTTTGAGCAATGAGATGACCCCCTGAGATACCTTCCAACCCTAATTTTCTATGATTATATATAGACAGAAAAACAGTGTGACAGACAGACATATTGAAAATCTATATTCTAGCATTTTTCCTCCACATACTCCTTGCTCTCTTCATCTGTTTCTCAACTGCACTATAATGCATAGCCAAGTTATTTCTGCTCACCAGAGGACTGACCTGGATTTTACAATATCCCACATACTTTCTAACCCAGGTTTTCAGCATTTAAGAATGGTGTAGCTGTTCTTCTTTAGACTTCTTAATCCATTATAAACATCTCTAAATTAATCTTTGATATTACTGTGTCTTTCAAAGAGACAGAAATGGCACACAAACTTTCTACCTTCATTTTCTAAAAGTAACTAGTGCCTTAGCCCATCTCATGGGTTCTTTACACAGAACTCCCCAAAGTAACAAATTCCTTATCCAGCAAAGTGGGGAAGTGCAAGAGGATTTGCCTGGTTTATTTAAATCCAAGACAGAACTTCTGTAGTCTCAACTGAAGTATCCTTAATTTATTTTAGCTAATTCCACATTAGCCACAAAGCAAGCCAAAGGGAAATTGTCCATTTGAGGGTTTAATGAAGTTCAGCTGAAGCAGCTGAAAAATAAGACGTGGAAGCCACCAGAGTGTCACAGGTAGACAAGCCCTCAATTTTCACAACTTAAAATTAATCTGGCAACAAAAATCTGGAAAGAATATATACTGCTCATGAATGGTTGGTCCTGAAACCAGCTTTAGGATCAGAGGGTTATAAGAAAGTTGTGACTGTGAGGTCATCAGTCTCCTCAAGTTAGGATATCCTGACTAAAGCCTCTCAGCCATAAGGGACTGTCTCTACTGTACTCCCATAATATATCTCCAAAACCAGAAATAAACTTACTGTATTTATTCTGGATAACTCCGTGTTGCGATGTCTTTCTGCTTAAAAATCCAAAGTTCTTTGAATTAATCTTTCTGTCGGACTCTGTCTATGTATTTAAAGATATTTATATGATGCCCTATCTCTCTGTCTCCTCCTATTCGCTCTACCTATTCTCCCTAATTATGTACATAGTAATCTGTCTTCAGGGGTCATTTTAAAGTCCATCTGCTAGAACTATTCTGAGATTACTTGCTGACTGCACATGATTTGTGGAGGTAAGCTCTGTGCTGTGCTAGAGTGTTTATCAATGTTTCATCCAATGAGCTTCCAGCTAAGCATCTCCATGAGTCCTGGACAAAGGTACATGAGGCACCTGGCAAGGAGCCAGGAGTAGAGTTGGTTGCAAAACCTTCTAATGAGACAGTATTGTGCCCCCAAAAGCTGGTTGGTCATTCCTCATTTATTCTGCTTGAAACACTTGGGGTCCAAGGCATTCCAGTATCCAACAGGGTTCCCACACACCTTGAGGCCCCCATACTCTTGGTCACACAAGCCAAGTGCAGTGCTCTGGATACAAGGGCCCCCAGGTCCTTGGCCACACAATAGTAGACTGCCTAAGAGAAAGGAATATGGTGTTCCCATGATGACAAATTCTCCAAAACAGATACTTCTTTATATCACTATCCCCAAGTCTAAAGACTCCACCCTAATGAACACTGTGCTCAACTCCCTTTTTCTAGCTGCAATGATTCAACCCAGCAATCATGGCCTTCCTTATTGTCACTATATGTCTCTTATATTGCCACCTTCATCCTTCTGCTCCAAAGAGTGCTAGAGTGAATAGAGAGGTATATACCTCCATGCACCATCCATCTTTGGGTCATCAATGGTCCTTGGAGATACAGTTAGTTTATCTTTCTGCCAGTTTTTACTAGTAGTTCTACCAGTCAGTCTTCTAGGATGTTCCCAGGTGAAAAAGACCTCCTGCCCTTCTACTGCTTTCCCATATAAGCAACTGCTGCACAACACCTGATTGTGTGGGTGTGTGCATCTGCCATGCACACTTTGGTTTTTCTTCCTAGAGGGGTTGAGTGTCTCCTTGCCTGGGGGATTATAATCTATGTTTTATTGCCATCGTTTAGGGGTGTTTGGGGCAATAAGCTGTACACAAATGCTGAGACACAAGAGGTCCACCACCCATAATGTGCCCCTTTACCAACCAAGTTTCCCCTCAGAGATTCAATGGCTCCTGCTGAGCCTGGCAGCCAGGTGGCTGGTGAACCAAAGGTGCTTCTGCTTCAAGGTTTTGATGGCAGTGGTGGTAATGAAGGATACCTAATTCCACAGATTGGTCTAGAGCCTGGCGATGAGGGCACTCTCCTGAGACACACACACACAATATGGTCTTGCAGTTGTGCTCAGACTGGTCATGTTCTTAAAACAGAAGGTTCTTATGCCAAGGGTGGTTGACAAAGCCCACTACCATAGTAATAACAGGTACCTAAACTCAGAGAAAAAAATGGATTCTCTGAATCCTGAGCACATGAAGGTGTCCATCCTCCCAGAGAGACTGTGAATTGAGACCAATATCCCTCTTCAGCAATTCCCTTATACATTTCTAAGCAGTTTCCTCTCAGCCTCTCACCTCTCTTAATTAGCCTTCAACATGCCTAACTGCAAATAGCCAAAAAAAGGAAAACTAGGCACCTTCATTCTCCCATTTTTGTCCAGGTGTTTCCTTTTTAGATGTTAGAATGCCTCAAGTGCCTCTCTGGATTTACCCCTAAGTGACTTCAGACCACCATCTGCATTAACTTTCAGTTGAAAGTTCTACATTACAGCATTACCTTTGAAAGTCCCACCTAGTAGGTTCATAATTCACTCTAATTTAGCCAGAGAAATCATTATAGACCTGCCTGAGTTGGACTTTTTGACTCTATATTAGCTCAGATTATCCCAGTTCCATTCACTAAAGGCAAAGCTTGGTTTTCATTACACTGACTGTGAGACATAAGCTTCCTTATCCCTTTCCTCAGTGCCTCCTTTGCCTCTTTGTCCCTCACACTGTCAATTATAGAATCAGAGAGAAGTAGGGCCTGAAGGAACTTCCAGAGGTCTTCGAATCCAACCCCCTGCTTACGCAGGATCAGCCCTTTTCAAATAATTATTTTCAAATCCATAGCCTAGACTTCTTCTAAATCTATCAGCAAGCCTGACACAACACAAGACATAACACTCAAATCTACCACAGATAAAGCAAGGGAACCATGACAGACAACATCCTGCTTCTCTAAAAGAGGAGATTGACAGTGGGAGTCAGGGAAGTGTAGGAGAGAGGGAAAAAAAATGTTGGGGACTTTCTATTCTTTGCCAATTGGTAACAAATAATCAAGAATAAGGTTTCATATTAGGTGATGACAAGCAGGTGAGAGATATCAGAAAATGCTGTTTCCTTCTGAGTGATGGAAAGCATAGTTTGAGTTGTAACCAAGCACCAAGAACACTATGTCAGCATCAGTAAAAACTAAGGCAGTGAAAACAAGGATGCTAGAATGCTGTCCAGTAGGGAGCCCAGCTGGCTTTCACAACAGGAGAGGCTTGACTTATGGGCCATAGACCCTAAAGAAATTGTCAGTTTCTTTGGGATGGCAGGAGGTTATTTGAGAAGCCAGCAATGGCAGGGTGCAGCTAGCTAGGAATCCATTTCTCCAGGCCCTAGCTGCAAGTTGGAAGCAGAAACTCCTGTACATGAGGTTTACACAATGCTGAGGGTTTTATAAAGGTAAGTACCAATCAGAAAGCATCAGAGACATCAGCTAACATTCTGCACGTGACAAAAAAAAATCAAAGAATTATAATTGTGTTAACCAGCCACCAAATGCTTTTATTGTTGTTTTCATTAAGAAACTGGCCACCATCCTTGGCATAAGGGTTTAGGTATAGCAGATTTCCAAGCAGGACAAGTTTCCTCCAAAGAAGAACATGGGTCTAGGAAGAAACTGATCTATCATAATTCAATCAACAATTAAAGGGATCACAGTTCTAGTCACAACGTAGCTTAGCAGAAAGAACTGAAATAAGGAAGCCTACAGGTCAGGAATTTTCTCCAATCCCAACAGGAGGACTGTGTCATAGCTATTATTTTCCAGTCTGCATTAGTCATGGTTTGTATCTGGAGAAGATACAACTAATACTTATGGAAGACAAACACAGGAGACACTCTCTAATGTTCTATTCCACCAATTAAGCACCTAATGACCAGGGGTCCTTCATTGTAATCACTCCGATTTTACTTTAACTACTATGTAAATGTCTGTCATTTTTGCCTCCAGGCTTAGTGAGAAATTGAAGCAAGGATGAGAAGGGACTTTCAAAGTTGAGGAGAATGCTTTTTACAGGGACTTTAACAGAGTGTAATAGAATTACGCTTAGTCATCAAGTACGAACTGACCAGATATAGTGAATATTTCATGCATGGTCTACAGTTAGTTTCATGGGTGTATAATTAAAAAGGTCTTCTATTATTTTTGTAAGATTCATTGGTTGATTGGACAGTATGATTCAAATTCTTGAAACAGATTACTGTTCCCCAGAAGCAGATCTAGGTCTTTGAAATGGCAGATCTAGGGCTTTGAAATGGCAGACCTACTGAGAGAAGTTTCTGCATGTGTTGCTGACCAAGCCATGGAGAACCGTTAATGAAACTTTGGATCATCCTAAAACAAGGTTGTTCCATCCAAAATGGTTCTCCCTTCTATCCAAGTGACTGTAGGACACAGTAAAGAGGGAAGGGAAAATATGTTGCATATGGGAGGAATGGAAGAATTAGTGAGCAAATGGTGCAGCCCAGTCATCCCAGTTCAACCCAGACAAAACAATCTGATTCTGCTTTGACTGTCAAATGGAATGCAATATCCAAGTCTGATGCCTACCCAATGCCTTGACTTGAAAAACTAACATCAACTGGGGAAGGGCAAGTACATATTCACAACAGTATTCTGCTGCATATTTAAGTGACGTTGTGGTGTTCACTGGAAGGTTAGAGATATATCTATACTGGGTTCTGCTAGCACTACAATCATTTCAGCCATCAGCTCTGAAGGCAAATTTAGCTGAATGCTTACTTGGTTGCCAAGAGACTAAGAGTTAGACTACATGTTGCAATTAGTTCTTGTTAAGAATGCTTTAAACTTGAAAGATTTCACATTTGGGATCCTTAACTGCTGCTAAGTGTGCTTTCAGAATCTTAGAAGTTATGCCACTTAAAGAAAGTATTAACATGCATTGACCAGGGAGGTGGTCCTTGCCCCTACCTTGGGCAAATTCAAGAGGAGGTTGGATGATCACCTGTCTGGGGTCTTGTGAACCCAGCATTCATCCCTGCCTGTGGCAGGGGGTCAGGCTAGATGATCTGTTCAGGTCCCTCCTGACCCTAGCTACTATGAAAGTATGATGTTAACTAGGTAGTTTGAAGTGAACTTCTGAGCATTTCACTGACATAACATGATCCATTTAGTATCCCCCAGCATCCCAAGATGTGCCATTCCTAGCCATTCCCACTCTCCTGCACCTCCTGAACTCCAAAGCGGCAGATGGGCCCCAAGAAGGAACCACAGAATTTTTTGAGGGTTCCTTAGTGGCCCACCCACCCCCAGCAGCCTGCCCTTTATGCCCTCAGCCTCTTCCCCCTGCAAAAACTTCAGCTACACAGTTTTATAGAGGCAAGACACTGTCCCTATAAACTTCAAGCAGAAGCTGGCAAGATCACTAGAGGGGATGTGCCACTTTGGGCAAGGGTTATCTTTGAACTATTCTACCCATTTTAAATTAGAGTATTGTTAGTCTGCTCCAGTGGTGATGTATAGGGGGTACATGGGGGTGCACGTGCACCGCCTGAGAGTGCCAGTGCACCCCCTGTCAGGCTGCTCTCCCCATTTAGCCAGAAGGCAGGGGGAAGGTGGGAGTGCCAGTGTCCCCCCTGCAAGCACCGGCTGGGGAGTGGGGCTGCCAGGAAAAGTGGCCACATTGCTTCCGGAAGTGACTGTGGGATTTCCGGAAGCGGCACAGCTGATTTTCGGTGAGTGAGATCGGGGGTAGGGAACCCCCCACTCAACACGATTTGCCACCAGGTGACCACCCCCGGTCAGCATGATCAGCCACCGGGGCTGACTGGTGTCAGGGGGGGCACATGCCCCCAAGGGGCACCAGTCACCCATGGTCTGCTCCACATAGAAAACTTGAACAGTCTGAAGTCATCCAGCATCCCAGGATGCACACCTCCCAAGACCTTCTCTTCCTGAACAATTTATACCATCCCAAGCTCTACTGCACAAAGGGGTGGTACTATCCCAAACCAATACCCCCACCTACCCCGTGTGGGTATCACCTTAGGTCACATGGCATCACGCTGTTGGCTCTCAGGATCCCAAGAGCTCTGATTCAGGACCTGAGGCTGGGGGCCACACACAGAGCCCTCTCCCTCCGAGGGTTCTGCCTTTGACCCACATCCACATGGCTCTCCCAGAGCCAGGGGAATTTGAGAGGTGGTGGGGGCATGGTTTCCCTTCCCACATTCTCACTGTCCTGGAAAAAGGGCTTCCTAGAGCAGAGCATGGTGAGAACATGAAGCCCAAGGAGAATACTTTCTGTGGATGCTTCACTACCCGAGGAGGGATAGAGTCCTGCCTTCTGGCCACAATTCTGCTAGTCAGACCCTCTTGTGACAAGTCACATTTGTGCAGGTCACAAATGGCATTGAGCCTTAACCTGCGATGGCTCTGAAACTATTCTAACATTGCCTAACAGCTGAGGCTGATGTCACCTACCTGGATTTTAGGAAGGCCTTCAACACAGTTTCACATCCTATTCTCTTAGGGAAGCTAACAGGCTGTGGAGTGGATGACTACACAGTCAGGTGAGTGTCTAACTGCCTTACAGACTGCACGCAGACAGTGATGGTGGATGGGTCATTCTCGGGATGGAAGGAGGTGGGCAGTGGTGTCCCACAGGGTTCAGTTCTTGGACCAGTGTTATTTAATACCAGTGTTAGTTAATGTCATCAGTGATTTAGATGAGGGTGTGGAGAGCACCCTCTCCAAGTTTGCTGATGATACCAAATTATGGGGCAAGGTTAACACACTGGAGGGCAGGGAGAAGATACAGGCTGACCTAGACAGGTTGGATCAATGGGTGGAATGAAATAGGATGCAATTCAACAAAGATAAATGTAAGGTACTCCATCTAGGAAGGAGGAATCCCCAGCTCACCTATAGGTTGGGGGATGACCTCCTTAGCAGCTCAGAGGCTGAGAGAGATCTTGGAGTCATAGTTGACTCCAAGATGAACATGAGCTGGCAGTGTAACGAGGCCATCAACAAGGCTAATCGCAACTTGTTGTGTATTAGCAGATGCATGACCAACAGATCAAGGGAGGTGATGCTCCCCCTCTATGCGGCACTGGTCAGGCCACAGTTAGAGTACTGTGTCCAGTTTTGGGCACCGCACTTCAAGAGGGACACAGAGAATCTGGAGAGGGTTCAGAGGAGGGCCACTCGCATGAAAAACCCTATGAGGGGAGGTTGAGAGATCTGGAGTTCTTCAGCCTTCACAAGAGACAGCTAAGGGGAGACCTTGTAGCCACCTATAAGTTTATCAAGGGAGAACAACAGGGAATTGGTGATACACTATTTACCAGAGCACCCCAGGGAGTAACTAGGAATAATGGGTGCAAACTAGTTGAGAGTAGATTTAGGTTAGACATTAGGAAGAAATGTTTTACAGTAAGGGTGGCTAGAATCTGGAATGGACTTCCAAGAGAGGTAGTACTATCACATAACTTGGAGGTCTTCAAGAGGAGGCTTCACAGTCACCTGGCTGGGGTCATCTGACCTCCGTCCTTTTTCCTGCCAGGGGCAGGGGGTCAGACATGATGATCCATTGTGGTTCCTTCTGACTCTACAATCTATGAATATATGAACATGCCACAGATTTAGTATAGTTTAAAAGTTACCTGCAGCACAATCCTAATTCAATGCTCCATAAGAGACTGGAATAATAACCCTTAGAGGAGATGGCTGATTTTTTTTTTCAAGTGGCTGGAAAATGTTACAAAATGTCTAAGTGTTAGAATTTACAAGTGTTAGAATAATTTCTTACCTGTTACATAAGGACTTAAATGTGCTCTGGAGAACACAGTCAGCTATCACTGGGGTATCAACCATCTTTTTAATTATGTAGACAGAAGTATTGCATTGATTTAGCCCTTCAAAATTATCTACAGTTAATCAGCTAACACTGAACAGGTTTTCATTTTAATTCATCCCACTGTGATTTATTACAAGATCTTTGCAAAAACATGACATGCAGTCCATTTGTACACATGTTGCAGAGGGGGAGAAAAAAAATTACTAGACTCAACCGGTCTTGTAGGCTGATGTCAACTAAGTTAGGACAGTCCATTTTTTTTTCCATGTGACAATGGGCCAAATATCATGGATATTGCAAAAGTGGGGCTGCACTGGGGCTAAATCATGAGCCTCCTGGGCACAGCCCAGGCAGAAACCCCCACTCACACTGAGCTGTAGAATAGTGCCCCACCACCACCACTGTACTGTCACTCCATATCCAGCCCCAGGCACTGACCTTAACACCAACACTGTGCTGCCTACCCCCACTCAAGGAGTTGGGGAAGCACCAAAACCCTGACAAGGGAAGAAGAGCCCAAAGACTCTGGCTGATAGTTACAGCAGGATCAATGGGGAGAAAGGGGGCTGGATAGCAGCCCAAGGCACCACTTGGAAAATCCTAAACTAAGTAATGTCTTGAGCAAGTTTGGCCCATCATATTAAATGTCTTGAGAGCAGAAGTACTCACAGACATCTCAGTAATGATTAAAACATTAATAAAATGGATGTCAAATTAGACCAAATACATATTGTCTTTCAGAGTCACCAAACAAAATAGATTAAACACAACTTAGTCATTTGTAAGAAAGTAAATTGAGGGATAGGCACACTCCATGCTTATACTGGTTGAATCTGCTTCTGCAACAGTGAAAATGGGGAGTGAACCCAGAATACACTACTCTGAAAGATCCAAATACTGCTCACCTTGACCTGTCAAACAGGGTAGAGGCACACGTGGGAAGCCACCATGGAGGAGAGTCATGCCACCCTTTTTAATGTTAAAATATAAGACTTCCCTGCCCAAAGCTTTTCCCTTGCACAAAGTTTTCTTCTATGTACTCCAAGGCACACATGGCAGGTGCATCAGAAAACTAGCTGATGTGGTGCACGCACTTAATCTTTCTAACCCAGGGGTGGCAAAATGCGGCCCGTGGACCAAATGTGGCCTGCCAGGCCATTCTATCTGGCCTGTGGGTCCCCTAAAAATTTTAGAAAATGAATATTTATCTGCCCCTGGCTGCCTGTCATGTGGCCCTTGATGGCTTGCCAAAACTGAGTAAGCAGCCCTCAGCCCAACATAATTGCCTGCCCCTGTTCTAACCCCTATCACCCACTGGCAATGCTATGCTACTTGGGCACCTGGAAACTGACTAGATCCCCTCAGTTCTGAGGCACTGCAATCAGGCTCAAGGAGGGCTTACATCTAGAGATGGGTGAAGTGTGGCCACCCAGTGATGAGGCAGAACACCTTGATGAGATGAAGGCGCATAAGGGCAGGCTGTTCCCACACAAACTAGCAGACACTCTTCTGTCCGCTAGAGAAGTACCTCTAACAACAGAAGCTTTTGGCTTGGGCAAATGACGAATGCTATTCACATGATATATGTGAGTGCTCACATTAACAAAGGGGTGGTATCACAAGGTACCCCAAAACATTTTTTAAATACCTTGACCTATGGGCAGTTTGCCTAGCTCTCACATGCCACGCCTTGATGTCAGTTGATATATGACGTGTGGGAGGCTGCCCTGTCTTATTACAGTGACCACCCGGATTGTGATCCTGGACTTATAGGTCGATTGCATGGCTCCGTATCTCCCCTACACCATGCCCCATGGCCCACAGATGGCATCCTAACAGATGTTCTAACATTTGCTGATGCAGCCTCTCTCTGGGCCCTCTGACCCCTCAGCCTCTTTCAGCCCTGCTCCAGGCCCACAGACCTCTCAGTCTCTCCTCACAGACCCTCTCTGAGCTGCCAGACCCCTCAGTCTCCCTTTTAGCCCCACACAGGTTGCCAGACCCCTTGGTCTCTCCTCCAGCCCTTCTCTCAGCCCTCAAACACCTCAGTCTCTCACAACTGCTCCCTGGGCTACCAGGTCCCTCGGTCTCTCTCCTGGCCCCTCTCCAGGCTCCCAGCCCCATTTGGTGTGTTATCCTGGACTTTCAGTTCTCCACTTTGCCAGTCTCCAGGCCCTCAGTCCTATCCGGTCCTGCACTCCATTCCTAGCCCTTTTCTGGGGCGCTAAATCCCTCTGGTCCCACTATACTTGTGGGGCCTCACTATCTACCTCAGGCCCCTCACTTGGCCCCACTGTCCAGGCCCTTGGACCCATCTGGTCTTGCATTCTATTCCCTGGCCCCTCACTGGGCCACTAGACTCATGTGGTCCCAGTCTTCCCTAGCCCCTCCCATGGTTTTCCCTGCCAAGTGCTTTTCTGTCAAAGTGTGCTCCTCTAGCCTCCCCTCTCCATGGGGTAACCCACAAGGAAGTAGGAGCTGAGGCTTTTTGGTGCCCCATCCTTGCCTTTTCCTGGAGTGGCCCATGTGTGGCATTTCCTGGAGGCTGCCCCACCACAGTCAACCTCACCATGCTAAGCAGCTCCAGTAGAGTGCAGTTTTAGGTCTTACCCAGGACTGGTCTCCAGGCCTTCCTGATCTTACTTGTCTCTCTCTGGGTTCCCCCTAAGTGTCCTATACCCCTCTTGGGTTGCTAACTATCACCCCACCTGGCCCTGGATCCATCTTCTATCCAAGTCCTCTCTCTCTGGCCACCAGCTCACTCTCATACCCCTTTTCCTTGATCCCTCTTCATCAGATGGCCTAGCACCAGCCATTGCCATCCTGGACTGAACGCCCCTTGACCCCTTCCTCCTAGATGTGCTCACACACGGACCTTCAGCCTCTCCTAGGCCATAGCGCTGCCTCAGGCCAGTTGAGAACTCCAGGCTTTCCCAGCTCTGGCAGTTTCTGCCAGGGTCTATTTTACCCTGTGGCCCCAATTGGGCCCTGGCCCCACACAGGCCAGCTGAGATTGCCAGGTTCAGTCCTCCAGCTGTCAGCCCTCTCTTCTCAGTGGGTCCGCCCTCTTGGGCCCCTCCATAGATCACTTTCTCTCTCTCCCCCTCCATAGATCTTTCTTAATGCATCCACTGCCTTCTCTGGGATCCTCCAGACCCCTCAATAGGCCCTAGACCCTCTACCAGGTCTCTCAAACACCTGGGTCCTCAATAAGCCCACAAAGTCTCATCTTCTCTCTCTCTGGACCCATCCAGCCTCTCAATAGGTGCCAAGCATTCATCCCCCTTTTCAGGGCTCTGGACCCCAACACTGGGTCCCCAGGAACTCCTCTTTCCCCTTAGTTCCTACCCAAACCTCTGAATATCATTCTCCATACTGACATCCAGGAGCTACAGCCTTCCTTCTGAGAGATGTTTTTCACCAGCTCCCAAGATGTTATTGCCAGCCCTGCTCTCAGGGTCTGGGCTTATACCCTGTCTAAACCCAGTCCTATTCCAAACAGGTGTCTCTCTTGATCAGGCCTAGCCTCACCTGCAAGCTCTCTGGTTCAAATGACTCCACAATTAGCCCTGACCCCTACCTGCTGGTGGCTCATCAGGCTGCCTGACCTCTTCAAGTGGCAGGCACATTAAGTGCCCTGCCACAGGTGTCTTAAGAAGCTCCTATGCCACCCTTTTTCAGTCAGAATGTAGGGGTCTAAATTTCCTTTCAAACATTGGGAATTCAGCATGGAGGCTTTCTGGATCTCTGAACCTTTACAATTCTGGCCTTCTGGTCCATCCTCAAAAGTCTACCCTGTCTCAAATCTCTATAAGGCTGATGGGGAAAGCAACTGAGGAAGATATTTGGTATATAAAGTAGCAAAACTGTAGTGGAGTAGGGAGGGCATTAGACTTTGTCAGAATATTTGAGGGGGCACCAGGATCACCCTGCCCACTCCCAAAAATATTGCTACAGCAGGAACAGCCCTGCACTGCCTGCCCATAGGAGCTTGACAAGCACAGCTATGCATACCATCGTGTACCTGGGGGAAGAGGATAAGAAGGCTGGCATTCCTTCAGGGAATCATTTGCCAGTGCTTGTACAGTGCTTGCACAGCCCTGCACTCAGTATTGTATCTGTTGGGAGAGGGGGACTGAGAAGCAGTATACACCACAGGGCTGCTGCAGCTGTATCCACAGCAGTAACAATGGTGCTTGTATGAAGCAAGCAGGCAGAAGCAAGACTCTGTCCCCCTCCTTCCTGCTTTCTCATGCTCTGTATAATTCCTCCCTCCCTGCCCCCAAACAGCCCCATGTGCTGAAAGAATTGCCCATGCCTCTGGGTATATGTCATGCACAGCTTCCGTACCCAAGCCAGAAAAAGACTCCTGAAGCTCAAGGTCACAGCTAGGCTTGAGGATGAAGACAAGAAACACACTTCCTAGTGTATTCTTTCCACATCAAAATACTGGGGATAAGACTAGATAATATGTCATGTGCATTTGTATGATAATTGGCAACTCACAATCAGATGGTAGGATTCAAATCCCATAACCATGCAGCATCAAAGGATAGAGAGGGTGATTATACTAATCAATTTTAAAAAATCTGCTCTCCAGGCATATCTGCCTAGCCAAAAGTAGGCCTTAGCTTACAGAAAACTGGACAAGTGTAGAAAAGACACATACACAGAAGTGATATCCTTGTCTTATTTATATTGCCATCACATGACTGAAGATGGTAGATCTGATTCCCACTGGTGGAAATGGAGGCAGCTCCACTGAAGTCACTAAGCCAGGTCCTCCTACAGCATAAATCAGTCAGGTTCCATCCAGCAAAATGAAGTCAAGCTATTTTGGTGAGGATCACATTAAAGGCTGAGGTTTAATTCTTCTCTCACACATATCCATTTTACGCAGGAAGTTCACACTGTCAGCTGCAATGGCTCCAGTCCTGCTTTACAAGCCTGGAGAAAAGACTTGGTGTGGGACTGCCAATGGTCATGAAATGGCTATAAGAAGAATCTAGCTCACTTTTGTACATATTATACTGTCGAAGACAACCTGATAGTGCCGAAGACGCACAATGTAACAGCAAGTTCATTGGGGAAGGATGTGCATCCGGTGGTCAGGGAACAACAGACAGCGAGCCAGTTTCCTCACAGCAGCAAGGATATCCTTGTTCCTTATGCTGTAGATGATGGGATTCATTGTGGGGGGCACTACGGAGTATATGACACCCACTATGAGATCCAGCCCTGTTGAGGTGTGAGAAGTAGGTTTTAAGTATGCAACCGTGGCAGAAAAGACAAACAAGGAGACCACAGTCAGGTGAGGGATGCAGGTGGAAAAGGCTTTATGCCGGCCCTGCTGTGAAGGTATTCTCAGCACTGTGATGAAGATCTGAATGTAGGAGGCAACAATGAGAATGAAACAGGATAACATTAAACAAAAACTGAAAAACAACATACACAGTTCCCTGAGATATGCATCTGAGCAGGAAAGCTTGAGGAGTTGGAGGACTTCACAGAAGAATAAGTCCACTGCATTGCCACCACAGAAGGTGAATGGAAACATGTTCCAGGTGTGCATGATAGAGTTCAGTATCCCTGAAACCCAGGCATTGCATGCCATCTGGATGCACGCTCTTCTGTTCATGACCATCTCATAGTGCAAGGGCTTGCAGATGGCAACATAACGGTCATATGCCATGACAGTGAGAAGGGCAAAATCTGCTCCCACCAAGAAGAGAAAGAAAAAGACTTGTGTGGCACACCCAGCATAGGAGATGGTTGTGATGTCCAGCAGGGAGTTGACCATGGCTTTGGGGATGATGACAGAAATGGTTCCAACGTCCAGGATGGACAGGTTCATCAGGAAGAAGTGCATGGGGTTATGAAGGTTGTTTTCAAGGATTACTACCACAATGATGAGAATGTTTCCCATCAGGACACTGAGGTATATCACTAGGAACATGACAAAATACAGGATCTCCAACTCCCAAGCCTCAGAGAATCTGAGGAGTGTGACTTCAGACACAGAGCTGTGGTTGGACATTTTCTTTCTTGCAGAGAGAATCAAAGAACAAAAAGCTCAGGGTTAGATTCAACATGTAATTGTTCATGTGAAAAAGCCCACTGAATCTCCTAGAGACAGAACCTCCCCCTGATGTTACTTATCTGTCTGAGTTAAGCTCTTGCTGATTTCCATCAAGAGGACTTGGGGGTGTAACCCCCTTCCCCCGAGAAAGACTCTTGGCTATCACCAGGTGTTCAGGGAAGGGTAAAACAGTCACATTGTGTTCAGTGAGCATCCTCCCAATTCACATAGGGCCAGGGGAGAATCATTTGGAGCCAGTGAAACAAGAGCATGTACACCCAAGGTAATCAAGGTGAATCAGAACCATTGGCTTTGGAGTATAGGAGAGATCTGAATTGAGAGAAAGGAATAACAGTCTCTCCATTTCGCAAAGGGGAAAATGCTGCACCCAGGGCCAGATTCTGATACGGTATATTTTACTGACACAAGTTCCTGCCGGCCTATATCATTCCTATTCTGAGAAGAGAAACTAGCAAACAGAGAAGCAGAGGAATATTCATGTTAAATGAACATTCTTAAATAGTCAAATAAAAAACAAATTTACCTCCCTCTTGCTCTCCCTTTGTTTCTGTTTCATTTCATTTCTCTTTTTCACTATTCTATGTTAGTTCCCTTCATTGTATGTCTGTTATTTTCTGGTTGCTTCTCTGTGCATTGCCTTTTTGTCTCAGTGTTCTGCCCTTTATTTCTGATGGTAACCACTGCCCTGCACCACCTCAGGATTGCCCTTTATTGGGGCACTCAAAGAAATGTATTCCACATAAAGGGATGATGTGCAAGGGAACTGAACTTCAAAGTGGATTTCGTTTCATTTAGTTCAATCCAGTTTGGAGGTAAGGGAAGCCAAATTGCAGTGCAGCCTCTGTGTTGGAAGTAATAGGGCCAAATACTTACCATACCCAAAACACACTTAGATAACAAAGTGATTCAAATTCTTCCTGTATTTCCCTCCTGTGCAATCTCAGTAGGCTGCACCACATCAGAACAGAATTACCTTGCACATGCATCAAACCAGGCAAGCTCTGACAAGTGTGTCACAGAAAATAATGACTACCAAGTGTATGACCATCACTCTAAACTCAAAAGTTTAGTCCCTACGGCACTTGCTCGGAGTAGCACAATGTGAAGTGTAGATTCCCCCACTAACAAAGGATTTGATGGTGCATCTGCCACTTTATAGGAAAGCATTGTAACAACCAGGTGATGTAAGTGGCATCCCAGTCTTTAGAAGCGAAATGAGGTTTGACACAAAGTGTGTATGCATGGGTCTAATGAAATCCTATTGAACAGTTTTGAACATTATTTCAGAGTAAGCAGACAGATAGCTAGGTTCAAGTTAGACTAAGGGAAGCTTAGGTTAGATATTAGGGAAAACTTTTTTTTTAAACTATGAGCATAGTAAAGCACTGGAAAAGGCTACACAGAAAAGTTGTGGAATCTCCCTTATTAGAGGTTTGCAAGACCAGAATAGACAAAGCCTTGGCTTGGATGATATAGTTGGGGATGGGCCTGCTTTGAGCAGGGGTTAGACTAGATGACCTCCTGAGGTCCCTTCCAAACCAAATTTTCTATGATTCTCAACAGGATTATCCCAGTTGCTTTAACGTCAAGACAAAACTCCTATAATTTGAACTGAAGTAATATTCATTTTTTATTACTCAATTCCCTTTAGACAGGAGAAAGCCAAAGGCAAAAGCATCTAAATAAGGGATTAAGGTCCCCAAAGCTATAAACTACTTATCCAGCAAAGTGGTGAAGTGCCAGTGGATTAGCCCAGTTGCTTTAAAGTAAGTCAGAACGCCTGTAGCCTGAACTGAAGTAGCCTTAGTTTATTTGACTCATTCCACTTTAGACAGGAGGCAAGCCAAAGGGAAAGTGTCCACATAAGGGACTAATTAAGTTCAACTAAAGCACCTGAAAACTTAATTTAGACTTGGAACCCACCAGAGTGTCACAGATAGGCAAGCTCTCAATTTTCACTACTGAAAATTCAGCTGTCAACAAAAATCTGGAAAGAATACATACTGCCTACGAATGGCTGGTACTGAAATCAGCCTTAGGATCAGAGGGTCATAAGAAGGTAGGGCTGGAAGGAACCTAGTGAGGTCATCTGTCTAACCCACTTCTCAAGGTAGATTTCTTCCATTCTGTAATCTCATAGTAAATCTAAATACAGCAGCAAACTTAATGTGTTTCTCTGTGGATTCCTCCCTATGCAGATGTCTTTCCTCTTCAAAACACAAGAGTCCTTGGAATTAATCTGTCTGTCTATGCAGTTATATTTGTTTATATGGCTCTCTTTCTCTCCCTCACTCTTTCTCTCTTCCTTTGTATCAGTCTACGTACCTGGCGATCTGCCTTCAAGGACATTTTGAAGTCCACCTTCCAGATATATTCTAAGATCACTTATTTCTGCAGATGATTCGTGTAGGTAAACTCTTTGCTGTGGAATAGTGTTTATCAATGTCTAGTCCAATGGGCACCCCGGCAGGCATTCCTAGGAGCCCTAAACAATGCTCAAACAGAAGAACCTGATGAAATGGATAAATATATTGGCACCTGGCTAGGAGACATAAGAAGATTTAATTGGGAAATGTTCTCATGAGACAGCATTCAGCTCCCCAGGGCTAGTTAGTTCAAAACATTTTGGGTCCAAAACACCTTTGCTATACCCATGGCAGGGTTCCTACACACCTCTATGACACCACGTTCTGGGGCAGCCAAACCCAGTACACTGCCCTGGGTACGAGTGTTACCAGCCGTTTGGTCATAGAGCATCAGACTGCTTGAGAGTTGCCATGATGTTGCCCAGATCCCAAGGTCCCAGGACAGATCATCTTCTACATCTCTATCACCAAATCCATACCATCCCAGATAATGAACAGTGCTCAAGTCTTTATTTCTAGCTGCAATATATTAGCCCAGAAGACATGGCCTTCCTTATAGTCAATGCATATGGCTGTTATATTGCCATATTCGTCCTCTGTTTCAAGGTGACAAAGAATAGGTATGTGCATCTCCAGGCCATTGGGTCAGAAGAATGACCTCTGGAGATACCATTATATTATCTTTCTCCCAGTACAACATTTTCAGTCTTCTAGGATGTTCCCAGGTGCTGAAGACCTCATCCCCTTCTACCTCTTTGCCATACAAACATTTGCTGTACAACAGCTGATTGTGTGGGTGTGTACATCTGCCATGCATGCCTTGGTTTTTCTGCCTAGAGGGGTTGCGTGTCTCCTTGCTTTGGGGATTATGATCCATATTTATTTGCTATCTTGCTAGGTTCTTTGAGGCAATGAGCTGTGAACAACTGCTGATCCTCCTCGGTTGCACCCCACCATGATGGGCCCTTACCAACCAGGTTTGTACTAGGTGATTCAATGATTTTCTGCTGAGTTTGGCAGACAGGCCTCTTGTAAACCCAAAGCGCTTGTGCTTGAATGCTTTGGTGGCAGCAGTGTTGATGCCCCATTTGACAGACTGGTCTAGAGCCTGATGATGAGGGCACTCTCCTGAGATTCTGATGGAGGAGTTCAAACAGACTGAAAGGGATATTATGTAAATTAGTTACAGGGGAGCTATGGATATAGGACATGCTCCTGCCCTATATGCTCTTTGCCATTCAAGAGTTCCCAAATTATTCACAGGGACCTGTCCTTTTTAACTGCTATATAAAGGACCCTCATATTGTGGTAGACTTTCAGCAAAATATCTGGAAAACAGTGCACAAAGGCCCAGAATATTCTCCAATACATTCTTAGACTGTGGAAGTAACTGTACCTGGTCAGGACCTTTGCTAAAGAAAACCTCAGTGCTCCACATCAAATGCAGAAGCAATACTACAACAAGAATTCCAGGGTCTGCATCCTGCAGTTTCTCATGTATCAAAGATTAAATTTCTCAACAAATGCCAGAGTCCATAGGCGGTCATAAGATGAGCTGGTGACTTGAAGTGTGTACTACAGCTTTTAGCCAGGCAACATGGGTCACAAATATCCTGTACTAACCTTCTGAAATTGTGGTGGAATCAGGAAGAATTAACCACTGGGAGTCACAAGAAGTGTAGAAGTGTAGGAAAGTTGGTTCAGTTGGCATGTATTCAGGTTACTTTGGGATAGATTTTATCTGTATCTGAACAGAAGGAGGCTAGAGGCCTAGTGGAAAAAAGGGTTTTGCATGTGTTTATGACCAAGCCAGGGAGAATCACCTTAATTAATCATTGGATCATGCCAAAGCTTGTTTGTCCCACACAGAAGGGTTTCTCCCTTATATCCAAGTGAGTATGGGGCACAGAGAAGGGGGAAGTGCAAAATGTGTTGCATGTGGGAATAACAGAAGAATTGATGAGCAAATTGTGCAGTCCAGTCATCTTAGTTCCCAAGTCATACAAAACAATGTGGTTCTACTTTGACTTTGGCAAAGGTAATGGAAAATCTTAGTCCGATGCTTACCCAATTCCTTCTGTTGAAAAATTGATACAACTACGAGGAAAGGCCAAGTACTTTTCTACACGAGTATGCTGCTGCCTACCACAGTGACATTGTGGTGTTCACCAGAAGTTGGGAAATATATATACTATTTCAGGCTAGCACTACAATCACTTCAGGCAGCAGCACTGAAGGTAAATCCAGCTAAATGCTGACTCACTTGTCAGGAAAATAAGAGTGAAATTACATGTTTCAATTAGTTCTTGTTAAGAGTGCTAAAAACTTGAAAGATTGCACATTTGGGCTCACTAACTACTGCTAGGTGTCCTTCAGTCATCTTAAAATCATGCCCCATCAGGGGTGGCTATTCTTGATTCATGTTATCTAGCTAGCTTGAAGTAGACTTCTGAGCATTTCACTGACATGTTAGGTGCGGACAGAAGTGACAATTTTCACCTGATCTGGCCACAAAAAGCAGTGTAAAGTTGTGACCAAACATAAGTACACAGCTGCAGACCATTTAAAAAAATGGCTGATCTGGTGTAAAATTAAATCTCATCTAATTAATAGACTAAAACTCTCTCTTTAAGAGTGACTCAGAACCTGTGTACACTTGTCAGAAGTTTAGTTGTCATGTCCCTAGTTGGCCACAGAGAGGAGGTAGAGAGACTCAGCCTTTTGTCAATTTTAGACAGGACTGAAATTGACATGCCCGAGATTGCAGGGAGCTCTGGGGCAGCAAGACCCATTGGCTACCTGTGCAACAGGACATGGGGGACATTGCACTATGGGGTGGCTGTATCCCAACAAGCCCCATTCACTACCAAGTTTACCCCTACTCTTCCCCTGCCCCTGTCTGTGGAGTGGGTGGGCAGGAAGGCTGGGGATTCAGGGTCCAACTCTCTAAGGCTAGAATGCAAGGAGGGGGTTGGGTAACTGATCTGGACAGTCCCAGGGAGTGCAGGACCCAGGCAGAGGGCTAACCCCCCCCCCCCCCCAGCAGTCCCCCCCCCATTCCTTTCAAGCCAGCTAGTTCCCAGTTGGCTGCTGAAATCGAACAGCTGTGCTACGGTGCCTGGCAGGACTGGCAAAGCCCCACACCACAGAGTTGAAGTGGCTGCTGACAGACAGTGGTGGCAGGCTCGGGGTGGGTGGCTCTGAGCCCCCACCCTTGTCTAGTACCTGGGCTGGGACTGCAGCCTGAGCTGCCAGCTCTGGCCCATGCTGTGTGGTGTAAGGTTTTGCCAGTCCCATTTGAGGGGTCAATTTGAACAGCCAACTGCCAGCCAGCTTCCAGAGCCCTGGCTGGCTTACAATGCACTTGGCACTGGCCACTGCTGCCTGTCCTCTGTCAGTGCATGGAGGAACAAGCCCACAGGCAAAGGAGACACTCATCTGTCTGTTTTTATAGCCCTGTAAATTTCAGCGCTTTTTATAAAGCTATGAAATTTACAGCATTTTTGCTAACTTATGGCTGCACCTAAAATGATTATTTTTGAGTATTCCCCCTTCCCAAGATGTACCATGCTCAGCCTTTCCCACTCTCCTGCTCTTCCTGAGCTGTGTATCAGCAGCCAGTGAGCCCCCAAGAAGGAACCACAGAGTGCTGGGGGTGTTCATCAGTGACCCACACACACTCGGCAGCCTGCACTTTATGCCCCCAACCTCTGTTCCTCAAAAAAACTTGAGTCACACAGCTGTTGAAATGGAAAACACTGTCCCTTTAACCTTGGAGCAGCATCCGGGAAGATCACTGGAGGGGAAGTGCCACTTTGGGCAAAGGTTATCTTTTAACTGTTCTACCCAACTCAAGCTAGGGTACTGTTAGTCTGTTCCATGGAAATAACTCAAGCAATTTGAAGTCATTCAGAATCCTGGGTTGCACATCTCCCAGACCTTCCCCTGAACAACTTTTCACTTTCCCAAGCTCTACTGCTCAAGGAGGCTGGAGCTAGCCCAAAGCCAACACTCTCAACTACCCCAGTGGGCATCACCTTAGCTCACAATGCATCATGCGGTGAGTCTGAGGACCCTAGGGGCTATGATACAGGCCCTTTGGCTGTTAGTGAGGCACACAGCCCTACTCACAGATCCTTTGACCCACATCTGCATTTCTCTCCCATAGACAGGAGAATTTGGGAGGTGGTGGGGGCATGGCATTCTTCCCCAGACTCCCACACCAAAAAAAGGGCTGTCTAGTAGAGCGTGGTTAAAATATGGAGCTAAAAGAGGCATGCTACCCTGGGCTCCATGCTCTCACTATGGCTAGCCTCTGGCTGCTCCACTCCCAGAGGTAGGATTGGGTCCTGTCTCCTGGCCACACCCCTGCTAGTTGGACCCTCTAGTGACAAGTCACAGTTGTACAGGTAAAATATGGCATTAAGCCTTAACCTATGACTTCCCTCAAACTGTTCAACATGCCATGGATTTAGAATAGTAAAGGTAAAATGTAACACCACCCTAACTAAGTGCTCTGTATGAGTTTGGCACAATAACCCTTAGAAAAGAGGACTAAGATTTTTTGAAAGTGCTGGGAAGGGTTAGAAACTTAAAAATTTTGAAATTTGTAAATATTGCAATCATTCATACGTGTTCTATAAGCACTCAAATGTGCTCCTAAGAATGCAGCTAGGTATAAAAAGGACCTCTACCCTCTGTTAGTTATGTAGAGAGTATTGTTGCATTGATTTAGACCTTCAAAATTATGTTTAGTTCATCAGCTTACAGTGAGCAGGTTTTCATTTCAATGTATACCACTGGGATTTATTTAAAAAAATACTTGCAAAAATAGAATGCAGATCACTTCTAAATGTGATGCAGAAGGAATGAAAATAATTCACCTGATTCAACTGATCTTATAGCCTAATGTCAATTAAATTAGGGCAGTCTAACTTTTCCATTTGAAAAATGGTCAAATGCTCTGGAGACTGAAAGTGGGGCTACACTAGGGGGACTCATGAGCCTCCTGGGCACAGCACAGGCATGAACCCCAAGCCCCCCCAGCTGAACTGTGCATCACACGTTACTACTGCCGCAATTGTACTATGACCCTATCTCCACCCCCAATCTGCTTATGTACCAAAGAAAATGGGTCACTTTACCAAATAAAGCCAAAATTAACTGTCCTACATTAAGGTGGGTCAAGCCCCTCTAGTGTTGAATTAGTGCTCATGGGATGGTCTGCTGCGTTTGAGAAGACATTTGACCTTCACCTGTCAAGCAGGTATAGGCACGTTTTGGAAGCCTGCACGTGAGAATAGTCATGCTACCCATTTGATGCCAAAATACACAACTCCTGGCCTGCAGCATTTCCCCTGCACAAAATGTTCTTGTATGTATAAGGGCATATATAAACAAAATGGGGGGCCTAAATTGAAGAGGTGAGTTTTTAAAAACACTGCTTCAATTTAGGGTGAAATAAACCCATGTGTCATGTACACCCATGTCTTACCTGCCTCTCTGGTGGCGGGCAGGAGAGGATGAGCTGCCAGCAAGCGGAGTGATCCCTGGGCTGTGGGGGGGGCTGGGAGCTGGTGCTTACCTCCATGGCAGCGGCAGCGCCCTATCCCAGGCAGCACCCGCCCTCAGGCACCCAACTCAGGTAGTCCCAATGGGCACTGCAGCCACAGAAGGAAGGACCTGGTCCTCGCGCAGCTCATGCAGGCAGGCAGGCTCCAATGGGAGGGGAGCAGATCAGGCTTGCCACTTTTTTTTCTTCTTCTTTGGTGGAGCCTGTCTTCCTGGGCTGCTGCCAGGCTGCCTGCATGGGCTGCCTGCACAGCCCCTGAGTCACACGGAGCCCGGTGTTTCACTCCACAGCCGTAGGGCAGCAAACTAAAACTCCTCGGAGGTGTTTTAGTTCACTGCACCCCACAGTCATTTAAAGCACATTCCGCCTCCAAACCTGCTACAGTGGCTAGAATTAATTAACAATAAGCCACCAATGCATACAAACACCAACACCATTAAAGTGCTGCAAAAGCACTTAACCCGCTTTAAAGTGTCATGCACACATGCCCCTTGTTTCGTCTATACACGCCCTACGGCACACATCTCAGGTGCAAGTGGCTATTAGAATAGTGCCTTGCACAAGGTGTGAGCACTTAATCTTTTTAGCCACAATCCATTCCTTGCATGCTCCTGCCCATGGAACCTGTGTTCATCACAGAGGTGTACAGGCAGCAATGCAAGCGCGGGTTCCATGGGCAGGGGCATGCAGGGAGCAGATCATGGCTCTGCCCCATGCTGTAACTTCTACAAGATCCTGGTCCCAACCCTGGACCATCCCACCACACAGACACTTACCCTGCACATGTAGCCCCTAACTGTTCTCCACTGAGACCCCAGGATCACAGGGCATGACAGCATGGGGCTGTGACAGCATGAGGCCAGCTCAGGATGACTCAGAGTCCAGTTCTGCATCCCCACATTGTCATGGCCTTAGGCTCTTATGTCCCCATGCTCCTGCAGTCTGCATGAAGATTGGTTGGCAGCTGGGACTCCTGGGAAATGGAGTCTGCCTGCTGGCTGGATCTGCCATTTTGCCCACCCCTGTTCCAACCCCTCTCAGTCACTGGCAATGCAATGCTACTTGGCCATCTGGAAACTGACTAAGGTCCCGTCAGTTTCAAGGTGCTGCTATAAGCCTTAATGAGGTGCTAACATTTACAGAGAGGTGAAGTGAAGACATCCAGTAACAAGGCAGGGAACTTTGCTGAGGTACAGACAGATAACAGTTGGCTGTCCCTACATAAATTAGCAGGCATCCTTACATCAGTGGGAGAAGTGCCCCTTATATCAGAAGCTATCAGCTTTGGCAAATGCTGAATGCCATTTCTATGCTATATGTGAGTGCTTACTTTGTCCATGGGTGTCTTAAGCAGCATCTGTACCAGCCATTTTAGTTAGCATGCCTACCACGTAGACATCAAAATCTAATTGCATAGAACGGCAGCTCAGCATAGAGGCTTTTCTGGAAGTCTGGACCATTAAAATTGTGGCCTTTGGGTCCTTCTTCAAACATCCAGCTAATCTCCAAATCTATAAGGCTGGTGGAGAAAGAGACTGAAGAAGACAGTTGGTATAAAATGTAGCATAACTGAGGTGGGGCAACCAGGGCACTAGTCTTCAGCACAATCCTTGAGATGGCACCAAAATCCTCCTGCCCACTCCTGGAAATTATCCCAGGACAGGAATAGCCCTCCACTGCCAAACCATGGGAGCTGGGTAGGCACAGCTTCACACACAATATTTTAGTAGCAGGGGGGGAGAGTTGACAAGAAGATTGGGATCCCGTTAGGGTGTCTTTGACAGTACTTGCATAGCCCTACACTCAGTGTCATATCTACTGGGGGAGCGGGGGCAGGGGGAGTGAGAAGCAGTATACACCATAGGGCTGCAGCAACAAGCACAGCAATAGCAATGCCACTTGAATGGAGAAAGCAGACATAGGAAAGACTCTGTACCCTTCCTTCCTACTTCCTTGCGGTCTGCATAGTTCCTCCCTCCCTGCCTCCCTGCTGTCCCCATGTGCTAAGGGAACAAAACTTCCTTTCTCTGATCAAGTACACCTAACTGTGAAAGGCTAAAACAATGCAGTACCCATGCTTCAGGGTATGTCACACACAGCATCAGTATCCAAGCCAGAAGAAGATTCCTGATGTTCACGGTCACAGCTAGGCTTGATGCCAAGGACAGGAAACACACTCATTTATTCTTTAAGTATGGAAACATTGGGAATAAGACCATATGTAATGCCATTTGCACATGTATGATAATGGAGAACTCACAGTAAGACAGCAAGATACAAACTTCATAATCACACAGAATCATGAAAGGGTGGACAGCATGTTCACACCAATCATTCTGAGATCAAAATCTGTTCTCTGGGCTTACTTGACAAGTCAACCCAGGCTTTATATTACAGTCTAGTGGACAAGTATAGAGAGACACATATGTATATGTTATATCCTTATCTAGATTATATTTCTATCTCTTGATTGAAATTGGTAGATCTGATTCCCCTGGGTGGAAATGAAGGCAATTCAACTGAAGTCATTAAGTGAGGTCATCCCACAGCATCACTTGAGCAATGTCCATCCACCCTGATGGAGTCACACTCATTTCTTTTTCTACCTCTAAATGTTTAGGTCTAGTTATTTTATCTCACACAACAGTTTGACATGGACAAGAGGTGTACTCTATATACTACTGACAGTTCCCACTGTTGGCTGCAGTGGCATCACTCCTGATTTACAAGCCTGAAGAGAAGACTTGGGCTTCATTTGCCAATGGTCATGAAATTGTTCTATGAAGAATCTAGCACACTTTTGTAGACTGTATGCTGTAAAAGACTTATCTTACACTGCCTAATAGGTACAGAGTGACAGCAAGTTTGCTTGACAAGGAGGGGCACCTGGTGGTCACTGACAAACTAAAAGGGAGCCAGTTTCCTCAGAGTACCAAGCATCTTCTGGTTCCTCATGCTGTAGATGATGGGATTCATTATAGGGAGAACTACTGAATATATGACTTCAAAAAAGCCTTCGATCTGGTATCCCATGATCACCTCTTGGCAAAACTGGTCAATTGTGGCCTTGGGTCCACCACGATCTGCTGGCTGGGAAATTGGCTCCGTGGTCAGACCCAGAGGGTGGTGGTTGATGGAAGTCAATCATCATGGTACCGTGTGACCAGTGGGTTCCCTCAAGGCTCTATCCTTGGACCCATATTGTTCAACATCTTCATTAATGATGTGGACATTGGAGTCAGAAGCAGACTGGCCAATATCGCCAATGACACCAAACTCTGGGGCAAAGCATCCACACCTGAAGACAGGAGGGCGATCCAGGCTGACCTGAACAGGCTCAGCAAATGGGTGGACGAGAACCTGATGGTGTTTAACACTGAAAAATGCAAGGTTCTCCACCTTGGGAGGAAAAACCTGCAGCATCCTTATAGGCTCAACAGTGCTACGCTGGCTAGTACTATGGAAGAAAGAGACTTGGGGGTCATCATTGACCACAAGATGAACATGAGCCTGCAATGCGATGCTGCGGCTAGTAAAGCAAGCAAAACGCTGGCTTGCATCCATAGATGCTTCTCAAGCAAATCCTGGGATGTCATTCACCCCTTGTACTCGGCCTTGGTGAGGCTGCAGCTGGAGTACTGCATCCAGTTTTGGGCCCCACAATTCAAAAAAGATGTGGAGAAGCTTAAGAGAGTCCAGACATGAGCCATGCGCATGATCAGAGGTCAGGAAAACACACCTTATGACAACAGGCTGAGATCTATGAGGCTCTTTAGCCTGGAAAAGCGTAGGCTCAGGGGTGATCTGATGGCCACCTCTAAGTTTATCAGGGGTGACCATCAGTATCTGGGAGAACGTTTTTTCACCAAAGCGCCCCAAGGGATGATGAGTTAAAATTGTTATAAACTACTGCAAGACCACTTCAGGCTGGATATAAGGAAGGATTTCTTTACTGTCTGAGCCCCCAATGTCTGGAATAGCCTGACACTGGAGGTGGTTCAAGCACCTACACTGAACAACCTCAAGAGCAAATTGGACGCTTATCTTGCTGGGATCCTATGACCCCAGCTGACTTCCTGCCCTTCGGGTAGGGGGCTGGACTCGATGATCTTCCGAGGTTCCTTCCAGCCCTAATGTCTATGAAATCTATATAACATCCACAATGAGATCCAGCCCTGTACGGGTGTGGGCAGTGGGTTTTAAGTATGCAAATATGCCAAAACAACAAACAAAAAGACCACAACGAGGTGAGGGAAGCAAGTGGAAAAGGCTTTATGCTGGCCCTGCTCTGACGGGATTCTCAGCACTGCACTGAAGATCTGAATGTAGGATGCAAGAATGAGAATAAAACAGCACAAAGCTAAGAATGAACTGAAAAGCATCATGCAGAATTCCCTGAGGTATGTGCTTGAGCAGGAAAGCTTGAGGAGCTAGGGGATTTCACAGAACAAGTCCACCACGTTGCCTCCACAGAAGGTGAAAGCAAACATGTTCCAAGTGTGCATGATAGATTTGAGCATCCCTGCTACTCAGGAACCTGATGCCATTTGCACACGCACTCTTCTGTTCATGACCATCTCATAGTGCAATGGCTTGTAGATGGCAATGTAGCAGTCATACGCCATGATAGTGAAAAGGGAAAAATCTGCTCCTGCCAAGAAGAGAAAGAAAAAAAAACTTGGCTGGCACACCCAGCATAGGAGATAATTCTGATGTTCAGCAGAGAGTTGGCCATGGCTTTGGGGATAATGACACAAATGGTTCCAACTTCCAGGATGGATAGGTTCATCAGGAAGAAGTGCATAGGGTTGTGGAGAGAGTGAGCAATGACTACAGCCATGATGATGGGAAGGTTCCCCATCAGGGCCATAAGATAAATCACTAGGAATATGACAAAATACAAAATCTGAACCTCCCGGGTACCAGAGAATCTCAGGAGGATGAAGCTAGACACAGACCTTTGGTTGGACATTTTCTTCCTTGAAACATTGTGGGCTGTCTGCAGAGGGAATGACAAATAAAAAAGCCCAGTGTTAGTTTCATCATATAACTGTCCACCTGAAAAATCCTACTGCATCTCCTGGAGACAGTACCTTCCCTGATGTTCAGTTGGTTGCATTAAGCTCCTGCTGATTTTCATGAAGAAGACTGGAGGTGCAATCACACCCCTGCGATACTCTTGGCTAACTCCAGAAGTTACAAAATGGTTAAAACAGTCCATTGTGATCAGTGAGCACCCTCTCAATAAACACAGTGCCAAGGGAATATCATTTTGGCTGTATGACAAAGAATTCAAGTACCCTTGGTACCATTGATTCTAGAGGACAAGAGAGATTTCCATGGGGAGAAAGGAATAATAGTCTCTGCATTTCACAAAACATAAACCACAGCCCCCAGGGCCAGATCCTGATCTAGTCTCCTTTATCAACACCATTTCCTGGCAGCCTATAGTATTCCTATTCTAAGACAAAAAGCAGACAACCACACAAATATCTATGTTAAATAAATATTCTTGAGTGGTCAGGGATAAATAAAAAACCAACTTCCCTCCTTCCCTCACTGCCTATCTATCTCTCTCTGTTGCTGTTTCTTTTAATTTCTATTTTTCACTGTTCTATGTTAATTCCCTCCATCATGTGCCTGTCACTTTCTCTGTGCCTTTCCTTTTTCACTCCATGCTCTGCCTTTATTTATGATCATAACCACTGCCCTGCACCACCTCAGGACTAACCTGCATGGGGTGCTAAAAGAAATGTAATCCAGATTTAGGGGTGATATGCAGGAGAATGTAACTTCTAAGTGGTTCTAGTCCACTTTGGAGCAGAGGGAAGCCAAATTGGAGTGCAGTCACTTCACTATGAGTAAAAGGGCAAATCCTGTTTCATCATCAGTGTGTCCAAGTGGCACTTTGAGACTAAACTATTTCCATTTTTCCCTGTATTTCCCTGCTGTGCATGCTCAGTAGGCTGCACCCACATGGACACCCCAGCGCAACACAATGACCCTGTACACACAGAATGCCAGGCAAGCCCTAAAAACTGAGTCAGAGAAATAGTATGACTACCAAGTGTTTGACCCTCCCTCTTTACCTGAAGAGCTTAGTTTCTAGGCCACTTGTTCAGGGAGCAAGACATCGTGGGATGTAGATTCTCCCACCTGGAGAAGATTTGATATTATAACTTTTATTTTTCAGCAAATCATTTTAACAAGGTGATATAAGCAGCACCTGAGTTTTTCAAAGTGAAATGATGTTTGTCCATAAGTGTCTACACATGGGTCTAATGTAGTCTAGTTGAATAACTCTGAACATTAGTTTACACTAAGTAGGTTGGTAGGTAGGTAGAGAAAGAGACAGAGAGTTACAGAGAGATAGATTCAAGTTGCATCAAGGAAGCTTAGGTTAGATATTAGGGAAAACCTTTTTTCATTTGGAGAATAGTAAATCACAGGAAAGGGCTACCCAGAGAGGTTATGGAATCTCATTTTTTAGAAGTTTTTAAGACCCAGGTAAGACAAAGCCTTAGCTAGTAGGATATAGTTGTGGCTTGTCCTGCTTTAAGCAGGGGTTGGACTAGATATGACCTCCTGAAGTCCCTTCCAACCACATTTTTTATGATTCTATGATCATGTGATGGGCATAAAGACCAACAGAAGACAGATAGTTAATCTATGCTAACACCAATTTTCTTTCACATACTCCCTGCTCCTTTTCTCTCTCTATCTGTTTCTCATCCCCAATATTTACAATAGTTTCTGATATTCCTGTGCCCTTTTCTAAACTGAAGTAGTATTTGTTTATTTTGACTCAATCCACTTGAGAGAGGAAGAAGCCAAAGGGAAAGCGTCTAAATAATGGATTAATGGAATTCAGTTAAACCACCTGAAAACTTAACTTAGATGTGGAACCCACCAGTGTCACAGGCAAGGTTCCCTCTAAGGTGCACGCGTGCGCAGCTGCGCACAACTAAAAGTGGGGCTGCGCACAGCCTTTTCAAGGCCGCACACCAGGAGAGGCTGGGGCGGGAGCCTGGCACAGGCTCTGCTGGCTCTGGGGAAGTGCTCCGCTCCCCCACATCAGGGCCAGGGAGTGGAGCACTTCTACTGAGCCGGCGGAGCCCGTGCCAGGCTCCGGCTTCAGCCCCTGGTCCCCGGCTCCGGGGTCCAGCCACCAGCCCTCGGCTCCAGCCCCTGGCCTCTGGCCCCAGCCTCCAGACACTGGCCCCCAGCTCCAGCCTCTGCCCCCGGCTCCCAGCTCCAGCCCCTGGCCTCTGGCTCCCGGCCCCTGGCTCCAGCCCCTGGCCCCTGACTCCCAGCTCCAGCCCCTGGCCCCCAACTCCCAGCTCCAGCCCCTGGCCCCAGCCCCTGGCTCCAGCCATTGGCCCCCAGCCCCTGGCCCTGGCTCCCAGCTCCAGCCCCTGGTCCCTGGCCCCAGCCCCCGGCCCCTAGCCCTAGCCCCTGGAGGGCTTCCAGCTTCAGCCTCCGGCCTCTGCCCCCAGCCTCTGGCCCCCAGCATCCAGCCCCAGCCCCCTTCGGTAAGTGTCCCATGCTGGACTGAGGCAGCGCACTCACAGACCACTGCTCCTTAGAGGGAACATTGGTCACAGGTAGAAAAGCCCTCAATTCTCACTACTGAAAATTAATCAGGGGGAATTTCTTTACAGTAAGGGTTGCCAGAATCTGGAATGGGCTTCCAATGGAGGTGGTGCTCTTCCCTACCTTGGGGCTCTTTAAGAGGAGACTGGACAAGCACCTGGCTGGGGTCATCTGACCCCAGTGCTCTTTCCTGCCCAGGGCAGGGGGTCGGACTCGATGATCTGCTGAGGTCCCTTCCAACCCTAATATCTATGAATCTATGAATTGACAAAAAAAATCTGGAAATAATACATAATGCCCTTGAATGGTTGGACCTGAAATCAGCCTTAGGATCAGAGGCTCATAATAATGTAGGGCTGGAAGCAACCTAATACGTTCATCAGTCAAAGCAACTCCTCAAGGTAGGACATCCTGACTGGAGAAAATGCAGCTAACACTTGAGAAAAAGAAAGACAGGAAACACTCTCCGATGTTCAGTTCCACCACTTAGGTACCAAAGGGACTTAGGCCCTTAATTGTAATCACTCTCACTGATTTCCTGAGAAATATAATTCCTGAATATATAAGTAGTTTTGAAATCCCTGTTATCTTTGCCTTAAGACAGGAATTGAAACTAGAAAGAAGAGGGCCTATCAATTTTTTAAGTTAATTTTTTCTTTATGGACTTTTCCAGGATGGTATAGAATTGTTTTTTGTCATCTAATAGGATCTGGCCCAATATAGTGATTTTTTTATCGCATGGTAAGCAGCTAATGTCATGGTTTAATAATATATTTTATTATTAATATTATTAAACCCTCTTTAATATTATTAATATTATTAAACCCTCTCTTCTCCTTGTAAGCTGAATGGTTGAGTACAGAATGCAATTCAGATTCTTGGAACAAATTACTGATCACCAGAGATAGGCCTAGGGCTTTGAAAAGGCAGATACACCTGGCATCATAGTGGTTGCAGCAAAATCAATCCATTTTCCATATGGCCGGCAGTTATGGCCAGTTTGAGGTCCCTGTAGAGACCCCAAAGAGTAGGCCTAAAAAGCCATTAGATGCCATATAACTGAATGGCAGCAGCCAGCCACCTTTGCAGCCAGTGGTGGTCAGTCAGGATTGGGGCCCACTGACCAAGTTCCTATACCTGAAAGCATGACATAAGGGGATTTGGGAGCCATTGGAGTAGTACAGGTATCAAGATGGGGAAATGTTCTTTTTAGATCCCATGATCTTCAGACCCTGAACCATAAAACATTGGGAGAGCTTAGAGATTAGAGAGGCAGCCCTGCAGGTATAAAACAAACTAAGTACAAGGCAAGGACATGTTGTTGGGGACCAGTATGAGCCAGGCAGACCAAAGCTCTCACCAGAACCTGGCTCCGTGGGAAGTTCACCTGTGGGAAAGGTGGGGCCACAGGAAATGAAACCCAACTTCATACAAAGACAAAGAGAGGATTCAGCCTTTGCACCACTCCATGGCTAGCTGGCCTGAGTAATAAACTCTTACCAACCCACACATGATGCCCATTTTGAGTTCAAAAGGGATGTACTGATGCACATTTTGTGGGCCTGAATTACTGGGGCCTTGAGAAACCAGCAGCTGGTCCCAAAGTACCAACAAAATCAAGTCACATCAAAATCAAGTTGATATCCCTGAACAACTATCCCCCATCCCAAGCTCTACTGAAAAAAACATGGATTCCTTCCTAGTTCACATGGCAGCATGCTACTGGCTCCCAGTACCCCCGAAGATCTGGTCCAGGCCCCTAGGCTGGGTGCCAGGCACACAGTCCTCCACTCAGGGACATCTTTGTACCTTATCCACATACCTCACCCCTAGCCAGGAGACTTTAGGAGGTGGTGGGGGATGTCCTCCCTCCCCAGCTTCTCACACTCCTGAGTGTGGTGATGACATGCAGTCATAGATTCATAGATTCATAGATGTTAGGGTCGGAAGGGACCTCAATAGATCATCAAGTCCGACCCCCTGCATAAGCAGGAAAGAGTGTTGGGTCTAAATGACCCCAGCTAGATACTTGTCTAACCTCCTCTTGAAGACCCCCAGGGTAGGGGAGAGCACCACCTCCCTTGGGAGCCCGTTCCAGACCTTGGCCACTCGAACTGTGAAGAAGTTCTTCCTAATGTCCAGTCTAAATCTGCTCTCTGCTAGCTTGTGGCCATTGTTTCTTGTAACCCCCGGGGGCGCCTTGGTGAATAAATCCTCACCAATTCCCTTCTGTGCCCCCGTGATGAACTTATAGGCAGCCACTAGGTCGCCTCTCAACCTTCTCTTGCGGAGGCTGAAAAGGTCCAGTTTCTCTAGTCTCTCCTCGTAGGGCTTGGTCTGCAGGCCCTTGACCATACGAGTTGCCCTTCGCTGTACCCTCTCCAGGTTATCCGCATCCTTCTTGAAGTGCGGCGCCCAGAATTGCACGCAGTACTCCAACTGCGGTCTGACCAGCGCCCGATAGAGGGGAAGTATCACCTCCCTGGACCTATTTGTCATGCATCTGCTGATGCACGATAAAGTGCCATTGGCTTTTCTGATGGCTTCGTCACACTGCCGGCTCATGTTCATCTTGGAGTCCACTAGGACTCCAAGATCCCTTTCCACCTCCGTGCCACCCAGCAGGTCATTCCCTAGGCTGTAGGTGTGCTGGACATTTTTCCTCCCTAGGTGCAGCACTTTGCATTTCTCCTTGTTGAACTGCATCCTGTTGTTTTCTGCCCACTTGTCCAGCCTATCCAGGTCTGCCTGCAGCTGTTCCCTGCCCTCCGGCGTGTCCACTTCTCCCCATAGCTTTGTGTCATCTGCAAACTTGGACAGAGTACATTTCACTCCCACATCCAAGTCGCTGATGAAGACATTAAAGAGTATCGGTCCAAGGACTGAACCCTGCGGGACCCCACTACCCACACCCTTCCAGGTCGAGACCGACCCATCTACCACGACTCTTTGGGTGCGACCCTCTAGCCAATTCGCCACCCACCGAACTGTGCAGTCATCCACATCACAGCCTCTTAATTTGTTCACCAGAATGGGGTGGGATACCGTATCGAAGGCCTTCCTGAAGTCCAGGTATACGACATCCACTCCTCCTCCTGTGTCCAGGCGTTTCGTAACCTGGTCATAGAAAGAGACTAGGTTGGTCAGGCACGATCTGCCCGCCACAAACCCATGCTGGTTTCCCCTCAGCATAATTTGCCCTGCCGGGCTCTCACAAATGTGAGCCTTGATAATTTTTTCAAATACTTTACCAAGGATGGAGGTGAGACTGACTGGCCTATAGTTGCCCGGGTCCTCCTTCCTCCCCTTTTTGAAAATGGGGACCACGTTAGCCCTTTTCCAGTCCTCCGGGACTTGGCCCGTGCGCCACGAGCATTCGAATATTCCCGCCAGTGGCTCTGCAATGACGTCGGCCAGTGCCTTCAGCACCCTCGGATGGAGCCCATCCGGGCCTGCCGACTTAAAGGCATCCAGTTCTTCCAAGTGACTCTGCACCACCTCAGGGTCTACGCATGGTAGTCTGGCGCCTTGCTGCTGCCTCTCTACAACCCCAGTGAGAGACTTGTCGTGCCCCTCGCTTAGGAACGCTGAGGCAAAGAACTCGTTGAGGAGTTCAGCCTTGTCCCCTCTATCTGTCACCAATTGCTGCTGCCCATTTAGCAGGGGTCCTATTCCTCCCTGGGCCTTCTTTTTACTCCCAATATATCTAAAAAACAATTTCTTGTTGTCCTTTACTTGGGTTGCCATCCTCAGCTCCATGGTAGCTTTGGCCCGCCTAACTGCCTCCCTACAAGCACGAGCAGAGGAGGTATATTCATCTTTAGTGATCTCACCCTTTTTCCACTTTTTATGTGCTCCCCTTTTGGCCCTTAGGCTGCCCTGGATTTCTCTGGTCAGCCATGGAAGCCTCCTGGCCCCTTTCCCTCTTTTGCCTCGCTCGGGGATCGTCTTGCTTTGTGCCCAAAGGATCGTTTCCTTTAGGCACAGCCACCCTTCTTGGGCACCCATCCCATCAAAACTCCTACTCTGCAGTGCTTCCTTGACTGAAGGACTGCTTCCCTGGGCTCCATGTTCTTGCTAGGGCTAACCTAGCTGCTCCACTCTCAGAGAAGGGATGGAGTCCTGGCTTCTGGCCACATCTCTCCTTGCTAGACCCTCTACTGATAGAGTCACAGTTCTGCAGGCTGAGATGGCATTAAACCTTAACTCCTTCTACTTAACATTGCCTACTTTGCCACATATTTAGAATAGTTTAAAGGTAATCTGTAACGCCACCCTAAATTAATGGTCTGTATGAGATTGACATAATAATCCTTCAAGGAGAGGGCTGGGATCTTTGAAAGTTCCTGGAAAGTGTGAGAAACATTTTTTAATTTTTAGAATTTATAAAGGGTAGAGGCACTGTTACACATGTTACATAAGTTATTTGATTATGCTCCTAAGTACACAGCTAGGTATAACAGGAATCTCTATCCTATCTTAGTTACACAGGGAGAAGTGTTGCATTGATTTAGCCCTTGAAACTTACATTCAATTGATCAGCTAACATTGAACACATTTTTAGTTAAGTCATTCCACTGGGATGTATTAAAAAAAAATCTTTGCAAAAATATGACATGAAGTTCAGTTGTAACCATGTTGCAGGGAGGATGAAAAAAATTCACTGGTGCCTGATGTCAAGCAAATCAGAGCAGTCCATCTTTTTTGTGACAAGGGGCCAAATGTCCTGGAGACTGCAAAAGTGGGGTTTCACTAGGGGGTCATAAGTGTCCTGGGCACAGAATAGGCAGGAACTGCTACCCCTGCCACTGAACAGTGCACATATGCCCCACCACCAACATTTCACTGTGACACCATCCCCATCCCAAATCACTGAATTGTGCACCCTCCTTCTGCTGCCAGCCCTGACCCAAGCAGTTGGAAGCAAGCAGCACAAGCCTGAGAAAGGAAGAGACTGCAGAGACTCTGACTCCTGTTGCAGCTGGAGAGAGGTGGGGAGTGGTGGCTGGATAGCATCTGAGGACACCAGTTGGAAATCTTAAAACTGAGGAATGTCTTGAGCAAGTTTGTTTCATCACAGTAAATGTTTAGAGAGAGAAAGTACTCATGGACTTCTCAGTAGTGGTTAAAACATTAATACAAGTAATGTTAAATTAGACCAACTACATACGAACATACAGGAGTCACCATACAAAACACGAAACATAGTAATTCGCAAGATAGTAACTCGAGGGACAGGCATACTTACACTCATTGAATCTGCTTGCACAATAGTGAAAATGAGGAGAATGAACTGTCCTAAACTGAGGGAGCTCAAGCCCCTCTGGGGTCAAGTTACTGTTGGTCAGATGGTCTGCAGGGCTTGGGCAGACATTTGACCTTGACCTGTCAAACAGAGTACAGGAACATTTAGGAAGCCTGCATAAAGGACAGTCCTTTTTGATGTATCAATACAAGACTCCTGGCCTGGCAGTTTTTCCTTACACAAAGTTTTCTTCTATGTACCCTAAGGTACACCTGGAAGGTGCAAGTGGCTATCAGAAAACTGCATGACATGGTTTGAGCATGTAATCCTTCTAACCCCTGTCAGCCACTGGCAATGCTATGCTATTTGGGCCCCTAAGAACTGAGTAGGTCCCCTCAATTTCAAGGTATTGCCATCAGCCTTAATGAGATGTGATCATCTGGAGAGAGGCAAAGTGAAGACACCCAGTAACAAGGCAAGGAACCTTGCTGATGAGGGCAGGATTTTCCCACCTGATTTAGCAGGCACCCTTCTATCAGCTGGAAAAGGGCCCCTGATATCAAAACCTATCAGCTTTGGTAAATGGTGTCTTAAGCAGCTTCTGTACCAGCCTTTGTAATAAGAATGCCTAGCATGCAGGCATCTAAAGCTCTTTTCAAGCAATAGATCAGAATGGAGGTGTTTCTGGAACTCTAGACCTCTACAATTCTGGCCTTGTTGTCCTTTTTCCAAAGTCTACCCAGTCTCCAGTCTCATTATGGCAGATGGGAAAGAGACTGAGAAAGCTATTTCATATATAAAGTAGGAAAATTGGGCTGGGGTATGTTGACGCTGTATTTGGACCCAGCCCCTATACCTTTGTGCCAGGCAAGCATAATCCTCAGATGGACCATAACATTTGCCAGTTGATAATAAGCAAGTTTAGTGATACAGAGTGATAAAGTAATCAAGCAATTTTATATCTACCAATGTCAAAGTGCATCTGGTCAGGATGCAGGCTCCACTCTGAGGCTCTCTCTCTTAGGTGTCATCAGTCTGGCGGTGGGATGCTGAGGCCCACATATCCCCTCCTTGAAGATTTATCTTCATAATATACTGGAGCATAATCATTGGCATTGCCTGAAATGTTTGTGATATTTGTGGGGAGGACTTCCAGCATTAATCCAGGGAAAAGTATGATGGCATTCATGGTTATGGGTTCCAGAAGGATGAACGCTGCAATGAACCCTTAACCCTTTTTCAAATTTTGCCCACACCCACTCTGACTTAGTCTCTTGCCTCAGCATACCCTAGCCCGGCAACTGAGTTTTAGCCAATTAGGTTTGAACAGGCTTCCCATACTGGGACCGGGGAACGTACGGCCCGAGATACTTGTACTAAGCATTTCAGGTAGCACGTCGCTCTGCAGTTAGTGTCTTATCTGATTATCAAGGTGGCTATGTAGATCAGAAAAACATTTCATGGTCAGAATCTCTGGAGATTAGATATGTCCTTGGGAATTTTACCCCCCTGTATGCTAAGCAATGCTTTCTTGCTGTTCCAACTGGATGCTTGGTGCCGTAGTAGCACTACCAGTGTTTCTCCATCCTGTAAAAGGATGGAGAAATGCCAAGGGTTAGGTCTGTCTCAACCCGCCATGAAAACTAGGCATGCTGTCTGCATAGGAAAGCCCTGGTCTTCCTCAGGATCCCATCATTTCACTTTGCATTCCCAATCTCTGTGCAAATTCTGGGAATTGAATAAATTATGTTATATTATTACTTCTACTATATGAGCTAAAATATATATCTAGCATAAATAAAATTAAAAGAAAAGAAAAGAAAAAGGACAATAAAACAAATAATCTATCCAGCCTTCTTGATCTTTGGCATGGCTGAACTCTGTGAGGCCTTGGAGGTGGTTCTCTGCATGATGCACCATTTTTGTAGCCATTTTGTTGGTATTTTATAGCCTATCAAGAAGCTTTGCTTTACATGTTATAGTCTAGCACAGTTGATATCACAATCACCTATAGCAATAGCATTTTACAGACATAGCAAAACACAATCACTATACATGACACAGTCAAGCTTGACTCCTTTCTGTATCCAGCAAATTTCATGATGCTTCAACACTGATGATGCGTAGGGGGTGCACGTGGGTGCAAGCGCATCCCCAGAGATTGGTGGTGCACCCTCTGCAAAAAGCACTGCCAATGCTGCCAGTAGCATCTGTAGGTGGTCCCTGATTCCCGCTGGCTGCTGCTGACATTGCCGGCAGCATCTGCGGGTGGTTTCCGACCGCTGGTGGGGAATCGCAACCCCCCCCCCCCCCCCCGTGGCTGCCTGTGGGAGCTCCCGGCTCAGCGCACCCCCACCACTGACACCACCGCAGCTGCCTGCGTGAGCTCCCCACTCGCTACTGCCACACACCCACTGCTGACACTGCCACCTGCAGGCAGTTGCCGTGCCCTGCCCCCAGCCTCTGGGGGCACAAGTCGTTAATGTGCTTCAGTGGTGGTTTCATCCTGCAAACCATAAAGACAAAAAGGGAAGGGCTCACCCTAAGGATTTGTTACTCACAAGTCTCTGCTTTTGTATTTTCCTCCCCGCTTGATGACTCCTGATGACTCTTCATCTGTGGCTAGCTCTGTTTGGTTGTCTCTTGTGTGGTCACATAACCACGTAGCCTTCTGGGCCTTATCCTACTTTGGTCTGTTCCCCCAAAAGTGGGACTCAGGCCCCCCTCTGCAGCAAGGCCTTGTAACTGGTGTCACTTATCTCGTGTTATGGGACAGTATGCAACATACTTCCTCAGTTTGCAGGCTATGTGTCCTTGTTGTGTTAGACAACCTGTCTACCTTGAAGGCTGTGATCTCATGTTATAGATGCTCCCCTCAATTCTCAGGCTGTGTCCATCCATTGGCCTTGTTGTGCTAGACAGCCCGTCTGCTTCTAGGGCTATATGGGACTCTGTGTGTGAGACCCAAGCTCTTTAGAAATCCATTTAACCCCTGCTGCCCATCTTGACCCCTTATAATGCATATATCTATACCTATAAGCTAATTCCCCCCAAAACAGGCCTTTAAATACCATATCTAAGCCAACAGGGAAAGCAGGTCACCATCCTTTGGTGCTATACTTGAGGTGGCACCAGAATCACCTTGCCCACTCCCAGAAATTTTGCCATGGCAGGAACATCCCTGCACTACCCAACCACAGAAGCTAGAAATGCAGAGCTACACACCCTGTCATGTATCGGGGGGAAGGGAACAAGATTAGCATTCCTCTCCCCCCGCCCCCCCTCGGCAATGTGGTTTTTTGCAAGTGCTTGCACAGCCCTGCATTCAGTATCATCTCTATTGGGGCATGGGGAGTGAGAAGCAGTTTACACCGCAGGGTTCCTGCAGCAGCAGCCACAGCAACTGCAATTTCCATGCTGCTGTGTATGTGTCATGCACAGCTTCAGTACCTGAGCCATAAGAAGACACCTGATACTGAAGGTGACAGCTAGGCTTGATGCTGAGGACAGGAAAGGCACTTGTTCATGTATTTTTTCCACATGAAAACACTGGGAAGAAGACCAGATGTAATGCCATGTGCACATATATGATAGTAGGTGACTCACAATGACACAGCAGGATTCACACCCCATAACCATACAGAATCATCAAAGGGTGGACAGCATATTAAAACCAATCATCTAAAAGAAAAAAAAATCTGCTCTCTAGGCATATTTGCCAAGCCAAAAATAGGCTTTACCTTACAAACTAGTGGACAAGTGTAGGACAGATGCATACATAAATGTTAGATCTCTGTATGGTTAATTTGCCATCTCATGATTGAAAATGGTAGATCTGATTCCCCTTGGTGGAAATGAAGGCAGTTTGACTAAGTCATTAAGTGAGGTCCTCCCACAGCATGAGTTACTCAGGTGGCATCCAGCTCGATGGAATCAATCTCATTTGCTTGATTCTAGCTCTAAATTTTGAGGTCTAGTTCTTTCACACACATTAGGTTTTCACGGGCAGTTCATACTTGCAGCTGAAGGGAGAGCACTCTTCCTTTACAAATCTAAAAAAAATTTGACCTAGGTTACCTGTGGCCATGACTGTTTTAAGAAGAATAGAAATCACTTTTGTAGACACCGTGCTGTCAAAGATACATGTGACACTGCTCAAAAAATAGCAAGTTCATTGGGGAAGTGTGAGCATCCAGTCATCAGTGCAGAACAGACAGTGAGCCAGTTTCCTCAGAGCAGCAAGGATCTTCTTGTTCCTCAGGCTGTAGACGAGGGGATTCACTGTGGGAGGCACTACTGAATATATGACACCCGCTATGACATCCAACCCTGATGGCATGTGGGAGGTTGGTTTGAAGTATGCAAACATGGCAGAAAAGACAAACAAAGAGACTACAAGGAGGTGCGGGATGCAGGTGGAAAAGGCCTTATGCCGGCCCTGCTCTGAGGGGATTCTCAGCACTGTGCTAAAGATCTGAATGTAGGATGCAATGATAAGAATAAAACAGAAAAGCTGTAAACAGAAACTAAAAAACAACATACAGAGTTCCCTGATATATGTGTCTGAGTAGGAAAGCTTGAGGAGTTGGGAGATTTCACAGAAGAACAAGTCCATCATATTTTCTCTGCAAAAGGTGAAAGCAAACATATTCCACGTGTGCATGATAGAGTTGAGCATCCCTGCTACCCAGGCACTGGATGCCATTTGGACACATGCTCTTCTATTCATGATCATCTCATAGTGCAAGGGCTTGCAGATGGCAACATAGCGATCATATGCCATGACAGTCAGAAGAGCAAAATCTGTTCCTGGCAAGAAGACAAAGAAAAAAACTTGGGTGGCACACCCAGCATAGGAAATAGTTCTGATGTCCAGCAGAGAGTTGACCATGGCTTTGGGGATAATGACACAAATAGTTCCAAGATCCAGGATGGACAGGTTCATCAGTAAGAAGTACATAGGGTTATGGAGGCTGTGGTCAAGGACCACAGCCGTGATGATGAGAAGGTTCCCTATGAGGGCATTAATGTAAATCACTAGGAACATGACAAAATCTGAAATTCTTTAGCATCAGAGAATCTCAGGAGGATGAACTTAGACACAGAGCTTTGGTTGGACATTTTATTCCTTGCAACATTGTGGGCTGCCTAGAGAGAGAATGACAGATACAGAAGACCAGGGTTAGATTCACCATATAACTTTCCACCTGAAAAATACTACTGAATCTCCTAGAGACAAAGCCTTCCCTGATGTTACTCAGTTGGATACATTAAGATCCTCCTGCTTTCTATCAGGAGGACTTGGGGTGAAATCACCCCACCAAGTTATTCTTGGCTAACTCCAGGAGCTAAGGGAAGGGTAAAACAGCCACATTCTGTTCAGTGGGCATCTTACCAATTAACAGATGACCAAAGGGATCATTTATGCTAGTGCCACAAGAGAATTTACAGCCAGGGGAGAGTCAAGGAGCATCAGGACCATTGGCTTTGGAGGACAGGAAAGATCTGTATGGAGAGAGGGGAATACGTTTCCACATTTCACAGCAGATAGCTGGCAGCACTTTGGACAAGATCCTGATCTAGTCTATTTACAAATACCATTTCCTGCTGGCCTATATCATTTGTATTCTGAGAAAATAAACTGGTAAACAGACAAGCGGGAAATATCTATGTTAAAATAGCATTCTGAAGTGGTCAAAGGGAAACAAGAAAAAAATTGCTCTCCCTCCTTCCCTCTCTCTTTCTTGGTTGTTTTTTTCCCCCTTTAATTCCTCTATTTCACTGTTTTATGTTAGTTCCCTCCATCGGGTGTGTCATATTTTCTGGTTACTTCTCCGTGTCTTTCCTTTTTCTCTTCATTCTGGCCTTTAGTTGTGATAGCAATCACCCTGCACCAACTCTGTTCTACCCTGGATGGGGGTCCTCCAGGAAATGTATTCCACATAAAGGGATGATGTAAAAGGAATCTGAACTTCAAAGTAAGTTTAGTTTAACTGGGTTCAATCTAAGGGGGGAAGGAAAGTCAAACTGGAGTACAGCCACACTATTGTGAGTAAAAGAGCAAAATCCCTTTTCACCTTAGTGTGCCCAGATGGCACTTAGATACACACCTAATACCCTTTTTCTCCATGTATGTCCCCACTACCCATACTCAGCAGGCTGTAAAACACCCACATTGAACCCCCCTCTCCTCCCCAGCAGAACAAAATGACCCACATGCATAATATCAGGCAAGTGCTAACAAGGCACTGAAAATAATATGATTACCATGAGTTTGACCCTCCACCTTAGCGAAAGGCTTTAGTTTCTGGGATACTTTTCAGGCAGCAGGACAACGTGGACTGGAGTATATATTCCCTCACCAGAAGGGATTTATACTGCATCTACCACTTTACAGAAAAACATTTTAACAACCAGGCAAAATAAGCAGCACCCCAGTTTTTCAAAGTCAAATGAGGTTTGACTCTAAATGTCTACAAATGGATCTAATGAATTTCAACTGAACAGCTTTGAACATTAGTTCAGATTAAGTTGATAGATAGAAATATTCAAGTGGCAGCAAGGGAAGCTTAGTTTAGATAACAGGAACAACGCTCTCACTAGGAGGGTAGTAAAGCACTGGAACTGGATAACCAGAGAGGTTGTGGAATCTCCATTCTTGTAAGTTTTTAAGACCCAAGTAGACAAAACCTTGAATGACATGATAGAGTTGGATATGGTTCGGCTTTGAGCAGGAGTTAGGTTAAATGATTTCCTGAGGTCCCTTCCAGCCCTACCTTTCTATGATTCTATGATAGACAGAAAGTCAGATGGACAGATAGATAATCTATACTACTAGCAGTTTTCTCCTACGTGCTCCCTGCTCACTTTCTCTCCCTACAGGTGTCTCATCTTCTCTATAGTACATCATGTCAGTTATTCCTGCTATCCTTCTGTCTTTCACCATAGAATTGATCTGGACTTTACAAATCCCATGTAAACTCTCTAACCCAAGTTATAAGCATTTAGGAATGAGATAACAATTCTTTTAGACTTTTTAATACATTAAAGAGATCTGTGAATCATCTTTGCTATTGCTATGTCTTTCTACTTGATGGAACTGGTAGACAACCTTTCCACCTTCTGTTTCTGAAAGTAACCACTGCCTTGAGATATCTCATGGGTTCTCTGCACAGAGCTTCCAGAGCAACAGATTCCTTGTCCAGGAAAGTGGTTAAATGCAAAAGAATTAGCCCTATGGCTTTTAAGTCAGGACTCCTGTAGTCAGAATGAAGTAACCTTCATTTATTTTGGCTTAATCTACATTAGAAATGAGGCAAGGCAAAAAGGAAAGTGTCTACATAAGGGATTAATGAAGTTCAACTAAACCACAAGAACACTTAATGTAAATTTAGAACCCACCAGAGTGTCAGAGGTAGAGAAGCCATCAATTTTCCCTACTGACAATGCAAATGACAAACACAAATCTGGAAAGCATTCAGACTAATATTGAATGGTTGTTCCTTAAATTCACCTCAGGATAAGAGGGTTACAAGAAATGGAGTAGGATTGGAGGGAACCTCATGAGTTAATCTCTCTAGCCCGCTCCTTAAAGTAGCAGGTCCTGACTAATGCATCCCAAACAGAAGGGATCACATCCCTTCTGTAATCCCATAGTAGTTCTAAAGCCAACAACAAACTTACTGTGCTTCTGCATGAATTTTTTCCTCCCTCTTGAGATGTCTTATCTCTTCCAAAGCCAGAGTTCTTGCAATCTGCCTGTCTGTCTCTCTGTATATCTAGCTATATATGCAGCTATGTATGTTTTTTTCTCTCTCTCTCTTTTTGTCTCTCTAGCTCTATTTTTTTCAACTGTGGACCTGGTGATCTTCCTTAACAGGATATTTTAATCCCCATCTCCTGGAAATATCCTACAGATGATTTGTCTAGGTTAACTGTGTTGTGGAAGAGTATTTTTCAATTTCTAGTCCAATGGGCTTCCAGATGGTCCCAGGATCCCTGAACAATGCACAAAGAGAAGCACCAGGTGAAGTGGATAAGTAACTAATGCACCTGGCTAGGAGCCAGGAGTAAATTTGAAAGGGAAACATTCTGATGCGATAGCATTCTGTCCCCCCAAATTGGTCCACATCAGGAGATCCCAGCAGCAGTGTGCACCACTAGAAATGGAGCCTGGTCGGCTGGTACCATTCTGCACCTGCCAGGAAAGCAAAGAATTGTAATTGTATTAACCAGCCACTAAATGATATTTCTGTTGACTTTGTTATGTAACTGGCCAGCATGCTTGGCAGGAGGGATGAGGTTCAGCAGATCTCCAAGCAAAACAAGTTTCCATCAAAGGACATGGGTCTGGGAAGATGCTGATCAGTTTTAATTAGGTCAAGAATTAAGAAGCTCACAGGTATAGTCAAAACAAAGCTTAACAGAATTAACTGAAGTAAGAAAGCCTACAGCTCACGCATTTTTCCAAATCTGAAGAGCAGGATTGTGTTGACTGTTTTTTGTTTTTTTTTTCAGTCTGTATTAGTGATGGTTTGAAGCTAAAGGAAAAGCCAATAATACTTGAGGAAAACAAAGGCAGGAGACACTCTCCCAAATTATATTCCACCAATTAGGCACCAAATGGATATAGGCCTTAAGTGTAATCACTGTATTTGAATTTCAGAAAAATATAATTCTTGATGATACTGTATGGTGTATATCTCTCTCTGTCATCCATTAGGACTTAGTCAGAAAATGAAGAGGAGGGCATATGAAACTTTTAAGGTAATGCTTTTTTGTAGACTTTAAAAAGGTGGAATATAATTGCACTTTGCCATCTAATAGGATCTGACTCTATATAATTAATGTTTAGCACATGGTCAGCAGTTTATTCCATGGTTTTATAATAAATAAACCCTTGTCTTTTCTTTGAAAGATGAATGGTTCAGTGGAAAATGTGAATCAGATTCTTGGAACAGATTACTGATAACCAGGCACAGACCTAGGACTTTCAATAGTCTAATCACAGCAAATTCTGTTTTCTGTGGCCACCTGGCCACTGGCACCAGGATTGCTCCCTCATGGATGGCAGTTATGTCCAGTCTGGGGCTGTAAAGTCTAAATAGAGACCTTCAAACAGTGGGCCTATGTACTCTCCATACCAACTCCCAGGGCTCATGGACTCTGGTCCAGGCTGGATATTTCTGTATGGGTGGCTCACTAACACCTCCCAGTTAAAAATGGATAACAGAGAGAGAAAGGGGGGTCAGGAAGAGAAGGTAGAGAGAGATAGGGAGCGGGGAGAGATGGCAGGAGGCAGAAAGGAACAGGGCTGGGAGGCTAAAAGGTGACAGAAATGGTGAGAGGTGGTGGAAAAGGGGAGACAGAATTGGGAAATAGGGGGATGGGGGCAAGGCTGTACCTGAGAGATAGAGACCGGAATTTAAGATAGGGAAGGATCTGGGATTCAGTAAAACATGACCTACCTCACGGTTGCAAATGACAGTGGTTTTATTGAACAGGGGAGATGGTGACACAATATTTTCTTGGTTCCTTTGCACCCACACACACACAATGGCAGTAGGGGTTAAAGACGCTTCGTGCAGGGGCTGAAGTCCAGGAAGAGAGAGAGAGAGGGTCCAAATTGTAGGAGGAAGTGTGCGGGTGATATCTACCTATCCCAGGCTGAAGGTTGATCCTCAATGTCCAGTCAGGGTCTCCGTCAGCTTGGTGTTCTCCAGAGGGGGTTGCTGGCAAGGTCTCTGGGGTGGATAGGTGGATGTGGAGCTGGTCTGGTCTGGTCCAGATGGAAATGGCATTCCAAGGAGTCAGTCTTCACTACCCCTTTTTATGATGAAGACTACCTATGATCTCCTATGGGGAGGGCCTGTCAAGGCAATGTCAGCCCTGTTTCAGAGGACTCCAGGTGTTCATACTGAGCATGTGCAGCCTTGGCAGAATGGTGGGTTGGCTGGTTTCTGCAGCAGTCTTGGTCTTCCAAATCTTAAGCCAGGGAGGGTCAATGCAGGGTGATGGTTGGGTTGTCAAGTTGATGGTTTGGTCATTCAGAGGGAGCTATTTTTAGACCTAGTGCCATTGTCTCTCAAGTACCCTCATTCACCCCCATTCATTCAGGAACCAATTTACATAGGAGGGGTAGGTATGAGTCGCACAGTTACAACAGTTTCAATATGGTATACCCAGCAGGGACACAAGATGGAAACTTGACATTACTTTACAAACACAGGCCTAAACCATGCAGTATTAATATGAAACAATAAAAGTCAATGCAAAATACAATATAAAACAGTAAAGATTAATGTAAACATAACAGAACAACATTTACAATATAAAAAGGGGCTTATTACAATAATAGCATATAAGAACTTAATTTAGCTAACCTAGTATTACTTATAATCACTTATATGGGATAGAGAGGGCAGACAGAAAGTCAGAAATGGTTAGGGGAAGAGGAGGGAGTGTATTTTTAAATAATAATAAAAAAACTGCAAAATGGGGTTTTGCTGCAGCTTCATCTCATGTCCTGGGTTCTGAAACAGATACAGGCACTTTTGAAAGACCACTCAATCAGACCCTCCAGATGACTGGCCTGCGAAGTGCTCACAAACTGAAAGGGATATTAAGTAAATTTGTTATGGGGAGCTATAGAAGTAGAACATGTTCCTGTCCTATATGCCATTTGTCATCCAGGAGGTTCCCCAATTATCTATGGCAGTGGTTCTCAAACTTTTTTTTTCTGCAGACCACTTGAAAATTCCTGAGAGTCTTGGTGGACCATTTAATAAACTTTTTTCTGTTCTACAAATCAAAGCACAAAACTCATATTTTAATATCAGTAGTCTTACCTTACAAGTACAGATATTCTTGATTGTTCCACAACCTTTCTGCAGACCAGCTGAATGGAGCTCGCAGACCAGTGGTGGTCCATGGATCAGTTTGTGAACCTCTGATCTATGGGGTTCTGTCCTTTTAAACCTCTATATGAAGAAGCCTTAAAGTGCCCTAGACTTGCTGCAAAAGACCTGGCAAAACAGGTCACAAATTCCCAGATTATTTTCCAATACATTCTTTGGCTGTGGGAGTAATTGAACTTGGTCAGGGCTTTGCCAAAGAAAACCTCAGTGCTGTACAGCAAGTGCAGGAACAGCACTACAACAAGAATTTCCAGCTATGGTTCCTGCTGCTGCTCCTTGATCAAAAGTCAAATTGCATCTCAAAGGCAGGGTCCATAGGTCGTAAGGTGACTTGGGACTATGAACTGGAAGTGTAGCTTGTATGGAAACATCATGGATCACAGATTTATCCTACTAACCTCCTGAAACTCTGGTAGACTCAGGAAACATTGAGCAGTGGGAGTTACAAGACAGGAAGGAAATTTGGTTCAGTTCCCATCTATTTAAGTTACTGTCAGAGAGAATTTATCCATATCCCAAAATAAGGTGGCTCAAGGCCTCGTGAAAAAAAGTTTTTGGATATGTTTATGACCAAGCCTATGACCAAGCCAGGGAAAACCACCTTAATGAATCATTAAATCACCCTAAAACCTGGTTGTCCCATCTAAAAGGGGTTCTTCCTTATATTCAAATGAATATTGGACACAGTAAAGAGGGTAGTGAAAAATGTGTTGCATATGGGAGTAGCAGAAGAATCAGTGAACAAATTGTGCAGCTCAGTCATCTTAGGTCCCAAGCCAGACAAAACAATTTGGTTCTTCTTTGACTTCTGCAAATGGAATAAAGTATCCAAGTCCAATGTCTAACAAGTCCCTTGACTAGAAAAATTGATACAACTGGGAAAGGCTAAGTAAATATCCACATCCACACAGTTATACTGCTGTCTACCTCAGTTATATTGTGGTGTTCACCAACATCCAGAGGATGGATGGAGTCCTGCCTGTCTATTTGTCATACGTCTACTCATCAGACTCTCTTGTGATGCATCACTGTTGTGCAGGTCAGAAATGGCAGTAAGACTTAACCTCCAACTGCCCTGAAACTGTTTTAACTAACATTCCCTAATTTGCCATAGATTTAAAATAGTTTAAAAGTAACCTGTAACACCACTCTAATTGAATGCTCTGTATGAGACTAGCATAATAACCCTTAAAGGAGAGGGCTGAATTTTTCTAAGTGACTGGAAAGTGTTAGAAACTTTTTAAATGTTAGAATTTGCAAGTGTTAAAACCATTTTAACTGTTACATAAACACACGATTGCACTCCTGAGAGCACAGCTACATACAACAGAGGACTGTAACCTCTGTTAGTTATCTGGACAGAAGTGTTGTGTTGATTTATCCCTTCATAATTATAGTCACTTGATCAACTAACAGTGAACAAGTTTTTTGTTTGTTTTTTTTAATTCATCTAACTGGGATTTATTATAATGTCTTTGCAAAAATATGAAATGAAGTTCAGTTGTAAACATGTTGCAGAGGATGAAAAAAAAAAATCACGGGACTCAACTGGTCATTTAGCCTCATGGCAACAAAGTAAGGGCAATCCAACTATTTTGTGTGATGACAGGCCAAATGCCATGGGGATTTCAAGAGTGGGGCTCTAGTAGGGGGATTTATGAGCCTCCTGGCGACAGCACAGGAAGGAACACATAGGGAGCGGTCTCTCGGCTGGTCAACTCATTGGCCTGCCCACCTGTCTAGGGCAGTTCACCCACCTGCCTCGCCTTTGATGTAATTTAGAATAGATATTAACAAGGCCAGAGGAGACTTCCCATTTACTGTCCAATGCATAATACACAGCTCCCTACCATCCCTATACCATGTTCCATACCTTGCAGACAGCACCGCTATGTGGCTTTGGTCCCACACTGGACCTCTTTCTATGCCCACCTGGTGTTTGGACCCCACCTGGATCCCTCCTTCTAAGGCTGTCTAGCCCACCCTCATACTAGGAGGCAAAACTCCTTAAACCCTTTTTCCCTCATGACTATGGCCCCTTTTGGGACCTTTGGCTTCACTGGCCCTGGCCTTGCCTCTAGGCCAGTTGGAACTCCTGGACTCTAGCCCTGCCCATCCCTCATGGTGGGCACTCTGTCCCTTTGACTGGTCTGGTCCTGGCCCGAGCATGGGCCAATGAGGTTATTTAGGGTAGGTACAGCATCACTCACCCTCACAGTCCCATATGGGTCCACCTTCATGGGCCCCTCCTAACATATCTTTCTCTCTACTCAAGCCAGAATATGTGCAATTCTTCGGGCCCCCTCATACGGAACCATGCATAGTCCTTCAGGCCTACCACTAAGACCCTGCTCTGTGGAGGCCAATCAATCACTTACATACCCTCTCACTAGAGCCCATACTCCACCCCCTCACTGGGGCTACTACACCACCCCATCACTGGGGCTCTTGGGCCTTACACCCCTGGGATCTCAGGCCTGATGACATGCCTCGACCCTTGCTTGTCCCCTCTATGGGGTAACCCACCAACTCATGGGGGTTGAGGCTATCTGGTGCCCCATACATTTTTACTAGGGAGGCACTGATGAGGCCTTTTACTAGGGATGCACTGATGAGGCATTTCCTAGGGACTACCTCACCATAAGCAGCCCCACCACATGATCCAACCCCAGCAAGGTATAGTTTTAGGTCTTTCTCCAGGACCAGGAACCTCCTCCATCAGGGGTTCTGGAAGCAGCAGCAGCAGCAGCAGCAGCAGCAGCAGCAGCAGCAGCAGCAGCTCTGGCTAGGCAATGTTCTCCCTCCAGTTCCCTGCAGAAACTGCCCGTCAGCTATGAGGGCCTGGGTTTATAGTGAGGCTGCTCAGCCCCATCCTCCAATCCAGCAGCCCTCTTCCAGTCACGTGCTTGCCTTGTTGAGCTGCACTGCACCTGCCAGCTGCTCCACAGCCTGCTCAAATCCCTTAAAATGGCAGACACCAAAGGTGCCCTGCCACAAACACAAACACCCACTGAACCGTAAACAAATGCCATGTCACCACCACCGCACTAGGATTCCATCCCCACCACCAATCACTGAACTGTGCACCCACCCTATGCTATGTGCCCCCAACCATGGAGTTGGGAGAAAGCAGCAAAAGCCTGGGGATGAAAGGGGAGCCCACATGCTCTGACTGTTGCTGCAGCTGGAAAGATGGGGACAGATGACTTGATAGCAGTCCCCAACACAAATTGGAAACACCTATATGAAGCTATGTCTTGGTTGAGTTTGGCCTCTCACATTAAATGTCTGGAAAGAGAAAGTACTCGCAGACTTCACAGTGGTGCTTAAAACATGAATAAAATTAATCTTAATTTATACCAAATACATGTGTAACCTTCACCGGCATGCTAGGTTGGGCAATATGATGGATTCTAGATCCTCATGGTGACAGTAGCCCTGGGAACCCCTTCAGGCAGGTCTACTGACTGAGGTGTCCTTTGGAGAGGTGTGTCCCTCAACCTCACTGCCCAAGAATTTACTTTAAGCCCAATAAACAAATGGGTTTCTCTATTATACACAACTACATATAGAAAAGAAATGATTAATCAGGAGAAGAAATATCTATATATCAAGAGAGAGAGAGAGAATAGCAATAGTTACTAATAAAACCAACTATTTGAATACTATTTACAGCTACAACAACAGATGAATAATTACGTTCACCTGGTTATAACACTCTAAAACAGGTCTCCCCCCCATAACCCCAGTTGATTTCCCTCTGGTCACAATCCCCTTCCCATAACAATAAATGGCAATACATCTTTAACTATGACCCACCACTGGGTAGCAGAGGCCAGGCTTCTGCTGCTCCAGGGAAAGCAGACTCTTTGCTTTCTTGGTTACTCGGCAAAAAAAAAGGCTTTGATCAGCCAATGCAGGTAATAGGCTTCTTTTCTCTAGTTTCCTTCTGAAAAATACACCTCCTGCAAATTCTAGGGGTTGTGTCCTCTCACACACGGATGCAGATTAGGAATTCTCACAGCCTCCTCCCTCTCTTGGCTGTCTCTCTCCCCCAGCATCTCCCGTGCAAACAGGGGATTCCCTCTGCAGGCCTCTGTCACTACAGTACAAGGCTTTCCAGCCCAAACAGAGGACTTCCTTCTGCAGGTCCCTGACCAGGCAGATTCTCCCAGCTCTCAGTTAGCTTAGCAACCACACCCCACTCTTCCCCTGGGTACCTGTGTCCCTGATTGCACAGTTCCAACCCTGGTGGGGAATCAGCTTCTCCCGAGATGACTCAGGCTCTCCTCTGTCCTAGTCTGCTCCCCAGCAAGCCTAAGGTCTGTTCCCTCTGCCTGGGGAGAAGGAGGGGATGAGTCTCTGCCCCTCTCTCCAGGCTGATGTACCTCTCCTACAGCTTCTCTCTCTAGCTGCTTTTCTAAGCCTCAGCTTTTATGGCTTCATAGTGGCCAATCAAAGCCCAGGGTTTACAATGGAGGCTCTGGCTACAGTTCAAATCCTCTAGTAAAAAGCATGCATTGTGCACAGCATACCCTCCATTTGGAAAAGCTATTGCACCTTCACTCTTGCACCATCTGCAAACTTTTTGCTGCCTTTTTTGCAAAGTTCTTGGGCACAGCTCACCCACTCAGCTTGCATCCGAGCAAGCCTTTGCAGCTGTTACAGATGTAACCTTCCAGGAATCACCAAACAAAACAGACCAAAAAGTTAGTCATTAGTAAGTTAACTAAAGGGACAGCACACTACGCTTTTACATTAGTGTAATCTGCTTGCATACCAGTTAAAATGGGGGATAAACCCAGAATACAATGTCCTACACTGAGTGATCAACCCCTCTTTGGTCAAGTTACTGCTGACTGGATGGCCTGGTGGGCCTGGGCAAACATTTGACCTTAACCTGTCAAATAGGGCAGTGCAATGTTTAGGAACTCTTCACGGAGAACAGTTGTGCTTCCCTTTCCGATGGTAAAATTGACTCCTGGCTTGCAGCTCTTCCCTTGCACAAAATGAGAGCAGCCAGATAAGGGCATATAAAGTATATAAAGCAGAATAACTGGGATGGGGCAGGCAGGGCACTAGTCTTTGGCGGCATCTTTGAGGGGGCACCATAAATCCCCTGCCCACTCCCAGAAACTTTGCCACAGTAGGAAAAGCCCTGCACTGCCCAACCATAGGAGTTAGACAGGCACAGCTCCATACACAGTCATGTATCAGGGGGAAGGGGGCAAAGAGATTGACTTCTCCACAGGGAATCTTTGACAGGGCTTTCAAAGCCCTGAACTCAATGTCATATCTACTGTGGGAGGGAAAGTGAGAAGCAGTATACACCACAGAACAGTATACACCACTACTGCATCAGCCACAGAACTAGCAGTGCCGTTTAAATTCAGAAAGCAGGCAGAGACAAAACTGTCCCCCTCCTCCCTCCTCTCTCATAGTCTGTATAATTCTTCCCACCCTGCCCGCCAACAACCCCATGTATTGAAGGAACTTTCCATGCCTCTGGGTATATGTCGCACAGCAACTATACCATATCCATAGAAGACTCCTGACATTCAAGGTCACGGTTGACTTGATACCAAAGACAGGAAACACACTTGATCGTGTGTTCTTTCAGCATGAAAACACCCGGAAGAAGACTAGCTATAATGCCGTGTGCACATGTATGATAATGGGCAACTCACAATGACACAGCAGGATTCAAACCACATAACATGCAGAATCATCAAAGGGTGGGAGAGCATGTTCACACCAATTGTTCAGAGATCAAAATTTGCTCTCCAGAAAAATCTGCCAAGTCTAATAGCATTTACCTTAAGGACTACTGAATAGGTATAAGAAAGACATGTATAAATACACACACACACACACACACACACACACACAATTTTCACTACTGAAATTTCAGCTGACAACAAATATCTGGAAAGAATACATACTGTACTTTAGTGGTTGCTCCTGATATCAGCCTTGGGATCAGATGGTCATAAGAAAGAAAGTTGGTCTGTAAGGAACCTAGTGAGCTCATTGGTCAAGCCCATTCCTCAAGTTAGGATATCCTGACTAAAGCATCATAGCCAGAAGGGATTGCATCCTTTCTGTAATCCCATAGAAGCTCTAATAGCAGCAGAAAATGTACTGTGTTTCTCTGTGTGCATCCTCCCTATTGAGATCTCTTTCCTCTTCGAAAGGCATAGTTCATTGGATCTATCTATCTATCTATCTATCTATCTATCTATCTATCTATCTATCTATCTATCTATCTATCTATCTATCCTGCTATGCTATGCTATGCATGTTTATATGTCTCCTCTCTTTCTTTTTCTCTTCCTATATACATAGTGATTTACCTTCAATGGACATCTTTAAGTCCATCTGCTGCAAATAGTCTGAAATTGCTTGCTGCCTGCATATGATTTGTGTAGGTAACCTCTGTGCTGTGGAACAGTATTTACTAGTGTCTAGTCCAATGAGCGTCCAGGCAGAAAGTCCCAAGAGCCCTGAACAATACCCAAACAAAAGCACCAGATGAAGTGGATAAGTATAGTGGGCACTTGGCTAGGAGCCAGGAGTTGGATGGGAAATATTCTTAAGAGACACCATTCTGCCCCCAAAACTTGGTTGACTATTTCTCATGTATGTGTTTGAAATTTTTGGGGTCCATGACACTCTTCCTATATACTAGGCATGATTTCTATACTCCTGTAGTCCTCCATGCTCTGGGACAGACAAGCCAAGGCCACTGCCCTGGGCACAAGTGTTCCCAGCCCTTTGGCCACACAGAAGCAGACTCCTTGAGAGCAGGGAACATGGTTTTGAAGCCAAGCCAGAACTTCTGTAGCTGGAACTGAAGTAGAGTGTATGTATGTATTCTGCATACAGGGACACTCAGTCCTATCTCCCTACCAAGTTACTACTCTTAGTCAGATGCTAGATTGCTGAACTGGTCATGGCAGAGGCCAGCAATGTTTGCAACTGGTGGTGGTAAGTCGGAACCTGGGCCCACTGACTAAGTTCCTGTACCTGGAAGCATGACAGAAAGAAATAGGGAGCCACTGGGGCATCACGGGGATGAACCAGGGGGGATATTCCCTTTGGATCACACAATCTTCAGACCCTAAACCATAACATACTGGGAGGGCCTAGGGATTAGAGAGGCAAGCCTGGAGGCAGAAAACCAACCAAGTAAAAGGCAAAAGAAAAGGTGCTGGGATTCAGTATGAGCTGGATGAACCCACAAAGCTCTCACTAGGGCCAGGCTGTGTGGGCAGTCCACCTGTGGGAACAGTGAGATGCCAGAAAACATGGCCCAACTTCATACAAGTCAAAGGGAACATTTAGACTTTGCACCACCCCATGGCTGCCTGCTCTGGGTAAATGACATAACAAGAAACTCTCACCAAGCCACCCAGGATCCCCATTTTCAGTTGCAAAGGGATGTACTGATGTGTATCTAATAGGCCTGAATCAGTGGGACTGGGGAAACCAAAAACTGCTGTGAAAGAAGCATCAAAATCAACTTTTGAGATTGGAACATAAAATCCTGTGGGTGGGGACCCAGGAAAAGGTACTCACCAGTTCTTCTTGCTCAGAATTTACCATAACATTACAGATGACTGTTCCTTGTGCCCTGAGTGCCTGTTGGTGGCCCACACACATGGCATTGGGCCTATTGGTTCCATTGTCCTTGGTGGGCACCCCTCTTTAGAAGTTTGTGATAAATAGTTTTGGGACCTTAGAGCGCAGCAGTTGTCCCTCTATCTTAGTACTTGTGGATTATGCTAACCAGTGCCAGGAGACAGTAGTAACCCAGAATGCCCAAACATTGCCCCTGGAACTGTCAAATATCTATTTGAGGAGGGGCTGCCCACATGCATGTTTAACTGAACAAGTTACCGTCTTTATGTCCTAGCTCCTGCAACAGGAGCAAGCACTTCTGAAAGTCCAGCCTGTCATAATGTCCAGATGATGGGTATGGTGGGAAGGTCAAACAGACTGAAAGGGATGTTATGCAAATTTGTTACATAGAAGACCTGAAAGTTGGATGTACCTTATTTGCTATTAGCAATGCAGAGGTTTCACCATTTATCTAAAGGTTCTCTCTTTTTAAACTTCTATGTGTAGGAGCCTGGAAGTGTGCTAGACTTACAGCACAAAGCCTGACAAATAGAACTGTGTGAAGCTTCAGATGGCGATTCAATTCGGAGGACATTCAGCCCGATTTGGTGGCCGAATCTCCAATTCCAAATCAAATCAGGGGACTAAATCAAAGGTCCGAATCAATTCAAAGCTCTCTGAATCTTCGGAAAAGATTCGGAGAGCTTCATTGATTCAGACTGTCCTCAGTGGCTGCAGCAGGGAACTGCAGCCATACTCAGTGCTGGTACGCAGGGGCTTGGGAGTGGGGACTGGAGTAGGCGGCCATGGGGGGACCCCTGCCAGCCCCATCCCCTCTCTGGTCCCCCAGCGCCCCCATGGCTGCCCTGCCTGCCCCAGATCCTGGTGCTTTAAAAAAAAAGCCTGAAACTCACCAGGTGCTGCTGGGTGGGGAGCATGATCCCCGCTGCCCCCTGTTGCCCCGCATTGCATGGGGGGGCTCTGCCATGAGCCCCCCCCCCCACTCCCTCAGCCACCCATATGGCACCCCCGTCTGGCCCCACTCTGGCCCTTTAAGAAGAAAAAAAATGAGAAAACCCCAGGACTCACCACTCCTCCAGTGGCCTCAGGGTTTCTGGGGGCTCATGTTAGAGCCCCCCCTTGTGGTAGGGGGAAGCAGGGATTGCCCCTCCACCAGCAGGAATGGTGAGTTTGGGGTTTTTCTCATTTTTTTTTCTTAAAGAGCCAGAGCCATGGCAGGTGGGGCAGCCATGGGGGGACTGGGACAGCATGGGGGGGGGGGGGGGGGCTTGTGCAGAGCCTCTCACGCAGTGGGGGGAAGTGGGGATTGCCCCCTGCCCAGCAGCACCTGGTGAGTCAGAGCTTTTTTGTTTCCAAGTGGACGGAGCTGGGGCAGGTGGGGCAGCCATTGCCAGGCTGGGAGAGCGGGTTGGGGTGGGCCTGGGTGATTCGGAGATTCAGGGATTTGGCAGCAGCCAATTTCTCTGAATCAGATTTGGCCAAATTGATTTGGGACAGTGATTCAAATCACCAAATCAAATCACTGTCCCCCAAATCAGCCAAATCTGAAGCGAATACTAGCCGCTTCGCACAGGCCTACTGACAAACAGGCCACTATGACTCAAAATACTGTCCAATAAATTCTTAGGTTGTGAGAGTAACTGGACCTGGTCAGGGCCTTTGCCAATGAAAACCTCACTAATTTACAGCAAGTGCAGTGCCAACACTTCAACAAGAATTCCCAGCTCAGCATCCTGCTGTTACTCCTTTATCAAAGATCAGATTATTTATCAAATGGCAGAGTATATATGGGGTCATAAGGTAAATTGGAGATGTGAACTGTGAAGTGCAGCTAGTATGGAGGCAGCATGGTTGATCAAATATTCCATACTAACCTCCTAAAAACCTGGTGGACCCTGGAAGAACTGAGCATGGGAAAGTTACAGAATAGGGAGGATATTTGGTTTAGCTTCCATCTCTTGAGGTTACTTTAAGGGAGAAGTTATCCATATCCCAATATAAGAAGGCTTGATGCCTATTAAGAAAAGTTTTTGGATGTGTTTATGACCAAGTCAGGGAGAACAATAATGAATTACTGGATCATCCTAAAACTTGGCCTTATATCCAAGTGACTAGAAGGCACAGTAAAGAGGGAACTGCAAAATATGTTGCATATGGAGTAATAGAATCATTGGTGAGTGAATAGTACAGCCCAGTCATCTTATTTCCCAGGCCAGACAAAAAAAAATCTGGTTCTTCTTTAACTTTGGCAAATGGAAGTTAGTATCTAAGTCTGATGCCTACCTAATGCCTTGATTTGAAAAATGTATACAACAACTGGGAAAGGCCAAGTACCTATTCACACTAGTATGCTGGTGCATACCTCAGTGACATTATGGTGTTCACCAGCAGTTGAGAGAATTATCTATACTGGGTCAGGATCACACTACAGTCAGTCTAGGCAGCATCCTTGAGAGCAAATACATCTCAGTGCTGACCAGGTAGTCAAGAGATTAACAGTGAGATCGCATGATTACAGATATATCTGCCGAATTAAAAGTAGACTTTAGCTTGCAGAAAACTGGAGAAATATAGGAGAGACAATATAAACCTGACATAAATCTAACATGGTTGAAAATGGTAGATCTGATTCCAGCTGGTGGAAATAGAGGTAGCTCCACTGAAATCAATAAGTTAGGTCCTCTATCAGTATCAGTCCATCAGGTTTCATGCAGTTCAGTGGATCATGCTCTTTTGCCAGAGATCTAGCCCTAGATATTGAGGTCTAGTCTTGTCTCGTGCACATCAGTCTTACAGAGTGGTTCACACTGTTTGCTGCAGTAGAACTCTAAATGTCAAGGTATAGTTCTTCTCTCAAACACATCAGTTTTATACAGGCAGTTCACACTGTTAGCTGCAATGATACCACTCTGACTCTACAAGTTTGAAGAAAAGACCTGGCTTTGGTCTTTCATTAGTCATGAAAATGTTCTAACAAGAATCTAGCTCACATTTGTACACACTATGCTGTCAAATCATACCTGGCAATGCCCAAGAACCACAGAATGACACCAAGTTCACTGCAGAAGGATGAGCACCTGGTGGTCAAGGAAGAATAGACAGTGAGCCAGTTTCCTCAGAGCACCAAGGAGCTTCTCCTTCCACATGTTGCAGATGATGGGATTCATCATGGTGCACAGTACTGAATACCCACTATGTGATCCAGCCCCAATGGGTTATGGGAGGCAGGTCAGATGTGCCAGGAAACACAAGGAAGGAGATCACAATGAGGTGAGGGAGGCAGGGGTGAGAACTGAAAAGGCTTTATTTCAGCCAGGCTCTGAAGTGATTCTCAGCACTGTGCTGAAGATCTGAATGTAGAATGCAACAATGAAAACAAAACAGCACAACATTAAGCAGAGGCTGAAAAACATCAAAAAAGAGTTCCCTCATATATGTGCCTGAGCAGGAGAGCTTGAGGGGATGGGAGATTTCACAAAAGAACAAGTTCACCACATTGCCTCCACAGAAGGTGAATACAAACATGTTCCAAGTGTGCATGATAGAGTTGAGTATCCCTGCTACCCAGGCACTGGATGCATCTGGACACATGTTCTTCTGTTCATGACCATCTCATAGTGCAAGGGCTTGCAGATGGCAACATAGAGGTCATATGCCATAATAGTGAGAAGGGTAAAATCAACTCCTACCAGGAACAGAAAGAAAAAACCTTGGGTGACATGCCCAATGTAGGAGATGATGCTACTGTTCAGCATGGAATTGGGCATGGCTTTGGTGATGGTTATGGAAATGGTTCCAACATCCAGGATGGACAGTTTGAAGAAGAAGTGCATAGGGTTATGGAGATTGTGGTCAAGGACTACAGCCACAATGATGAGAATGTTCCTCTCATCACCCAAGTTCTTCTAGCAGTAACCTTGCTAAATTCCCAACCAGCTGAACAACAAGTTTGAGCGTTACCCAATGCTGCACAAATTCCAGGAACCAACAGTTCCCTGACCATCACTGAGATAAGTGATCTCACTGACTACCTGCTGGCAAAGAAATAGCAATACATGCAGCTGCTCAACAAGCACCGATAGAAAAGGAGAAACGTGCATGACAATCCCATAATTTAGGATCTGGGACCAGCAGAAGCACAAATGCTAGAACAAATGCAAGATCTGTTAATAGCATTAGTCCCTCTTGTTGAAGGTTTTCCCTGTTTCTGTAGGTCACCTGAAACCTGAAGAAGTGCTGCTTCCCCAAGACTGGAGGAGTTGCATTCACTCACTGGGAGAAAGGCTGAGTGGCTGAGCCCATCTGGAGTATGATGAGAGCCAGTGGCAATTATAGTGGTAGAATTTGTCACCTTTGAGAATATTCTGTGTTTTGGAGCTATGTCTTGGCAAACTTGCTCAAAGGATCTGTAATTTGGTTTCCTGAACCTGCCCTGTAACCCCAGCAGGTGCAATAAGATTAGAAAACACTTAAAAGGGCTACCCAACTTTAACTGTAGCCAAGCTTGTGCTCCATTCTTATGAAGAATAGTCAGTACACACACTGTAGCAATCAAAAGAATAAGGAGGACCCACCCTTTGCATTGTTCACTTCACAATTTGTGCCCCCTGGTCTACAGGAACCCACTGCATCCTGATGGAGGAGTCATGCCACAAAAGCCACTGAAGGGTTTTATCCTTGTTCTGCTAATGGCATCAGGACCCTTATGCTGCCACTCATGTGGAGCAGCATCTTAGCTTCTGATGGGTCCTGTGGACATCAGTGGGGCTGGTACCAGAGAAAGGTACAACTCCATGTGAGAACAAGAGGCAGAACTAGGCCTTTGAATTGCTTTTGGGGGCAGGAATCAATAAAGGCCAAACAGTGCATCCTTCACTAAAACTGAAAAACTGCTGATCTCTTGTTTAGCAACACTGCCTTCAGTGGGATGACTTGCCTGAGGCACTATTCACTGCTGTGAGTAAGGGGTGGGCAGCTGAGCTGGCAAAGGTGTTGACATAAAAGGAATCATGTTCCAGATGTTACTGGTTAGGGTGACTACATAAGGGATGAACATTTGGGCTGGGAGCAGTCAAGTCTAGTTACTCATAGCCTTTTGCCTCAACATACATACAAGATGGCTAGTCAGCCTTAACCAGTGATTTGTCAAATTTGATTTTTCAGCTTTCCTCTGGGATCAAGTTACAGCTAGCCAGAAGGTCTGCAGGGTTTGGGAAGACATTTGACCTTGCCTGATCAAGCAGGGTAGAGGCACATTTAGGAAGGCTGCACTGAGGAAAGCCATGATGCCCTCTCTGATGAAAAAGAACAAGATTTCTGGCCTGCTGCTTTTCACTTGCACAAAGGTAAATTGCAGGTACTCTACCCACTCATGTTGAGCTCAGTGGGTGATCAGAAAGCTGCCTGACCCATGGTGTGGGAACTTAATCCTTCTAGCCCATTTTTGTCTCTTGCAATGCTATGCTATTTGGTCAGCCATAGGTACCCAGGCCACCTCGCTTGCAAGGCACTGCAACCAGCTTTAAGGAGGTGCTAACATCTGGACAGGGGCTAAGTGCAGGCTCGGTTACAAGGCAGGGGACCCTGCAGATGTGCAGACAGATGAGGGTAGATGAGGGTAGTCTGTTCTCTCTTAAATCAACTGAAGCTGTGCCTCAAAGTTCAGATACTACAGGCTTTGGCAAATAGCAAATGCTATTTCTATGATAAAAAAGCTGCTAACTTTACCTATGTGTGTCTTAAACAGCTTATGTACCAGCCATTTTAGTAAGTATGCCTAGCATGTGTTGTAGAGGCCTAAAACTCTCTTTAAAAAAGGAAGCTGGGTACTGAGGCATTACTGGAACTGTCCCTAAGCCTCCTTTCGAATTCTATGGACCAATAAAAACTCATCTTTATACATCTAAGGAAAAGAAGGGCTCTTCCTTGGTTTCCTAGGGGTCATGAACCAGTTGTAAGAAGAATGGAGCCTGCTTTTCAGATGCTGTTCCCTTAAAGAAATATCAGACACTGGACAAAAAGCAGAGGGTGACAGCAAGTTCATTGGCAAAGGAAGGGCACCTGGAGGGCACTGAAGAACTGACAATGAGCCAGTTTCTTCATAGCAGCAAGGATCTCCTTGTTCCTCATGCTGTAGATGATGGGATTCATCATGGGGGGTACTACTGAATATATGGCAGCTGCTATGAGATCCAGTACCAGTGGGGACTGGGAGGTAGGTTTGAAGTATGCAAATGTACTAGAAAAGACAAACAAGGAAACCACAATGAGGTGAGGAAGGCAGGTGGAGAAGGCTTTATGTCGGCCCTGCTCTGAGGAGATTCTCAGGACTGCACTAAAGATCTGAATGTAGGATGCAACGATGAGAATAAAACAGAAAAAAATTAAGGAGAAACTGAAAAACAACAGAAAGAGTTCCCTAAAATATGTGTCTGAGCGAGAAAGCTTGAGGAGTTGGGGGATTTCACAGAAGAACAAGTCCACCACATTGCCTTCACAGAAGGTGAATGCAAACATGTTCCAAGTGTGCATGGTAGAGTTAAGTATCCCTACTACCCAGGCACTGGATGCCATCTGGACACATGATCTTCTGTTCATGACCATCTCATAATGCAAGGGCTTGCAGATGACAACATAGTGGTCATACGCCATTATGGTAAGAACAGAAAAATCTGCTCCCAAGAAGAAGATAAAGAAAAACACTTGGGTGGCACACCCAGCATAGGAGACTGTTGTGGTGTTCATCAGTGAGTTGGCCATGGCTTTGGGGACCATTATGGAAATAGTTCCAACATCCAGGATGGACAGGTTCATCAGGAAGAAGTTCATAGGGTTGTGGAGGTTGTGGTCAAAAACTACAGCCATGATGATGAGAAGGTTCCCCATCAGGGCACTGAGGTAAATCACTAGGAACATGACAAAATACAAAATCTGCAACTCCCAAGCATCAGAGAATCTCATGAGGATAAATTCAGACACAGAGCTTTGGTTGGACATTTCTTCCTCACAATACAGTGAGCTGCCTACAGAGGGAATGACAGATACAAAAGCCCAGGGTTTAGATTCATCATATAATTCATTGTCCATGTGAAAAATCCTACTGAATCTCCTAGAGACAGAACCTTCCCTCATGCTGCTTAGTTGACTGCATTGTGCTCCTGCTTATTTCCATCAGAAGGACTTGTGGTACAATCACCACACTACATTACTTTTGCCTAACTGCAGGAGTTATGGAAATGGCAAAATCTCAACATTTTGTTCAGTGAGCGCCCTCCCAATTAAACAGGGCCATAGGAGGATCATTTTAGTCCAATGATAGGAGCCTTTATATCCAGGGAAAATTCAAGGAGCATTGGACCATTGGTTTTGTAGGACAGGAGAGATGTGTATCGAAGAAAAGGAATAACACTCCCCACATTTCACAAAAGGTAAACTGCAGCACCTGGGGCCAAACCCTGATTTAGTTTGTTTAATAAGTACTATTTTCTGCCAGCCAACATCATTCCTATTCTGAGAAAAGAAACAGGTAAACAGACACGTATCAATGTTAATACAACATTCTTAAGTGGTCAGAGTTAAAGAAGAAACAAATCACTCTCCCTCTCTCCTTCCCTACCCACCACCCCCGCTGCTTTCATTGTTCTAGGTTAGTTCCCTCCATTGGATGTCTGTCACTTTCTAGTTACTTCTCTGTGCTTTTCTTTTTTGCTCAATTTTTTTTTTTAATTTATTTCTGATGGTAACCAATACTCTGAACTACCTCAGGACTACACTGCATGGGGGCCCTCAAAGAAATGCATTCTATGTCAAGTTATTTTGTGCAGGGGAATTTAACTTCAAAGTAGCTTTAGCTTGGTTGCACTCTGTCCTCTTCGACAGGGAAGAAAGCCCAATTGGAGCGCAGTTACTCTATTTTGAGTAAAAGGGTCAAATCACATAAATCCATTTCTCCGAGTGTGTCCCTACTAGGTATGCTCAGCAGGCTGCACAACCCCCGCCCCAGCTGAACAGGATTACCTTGCACATGCATATTACCAGGCAAGTCATTCCAAGTCTTTCACAGAAAATCATTTGAAAAGGAAGTGTTTGACTCTTTGCTTTAGCCCAAGGCCTTAATCACTAGGGTACTTTCCCAGGGAGCAGGACAATGTGGAGTGTCCCCACCCAGAGGTGATTTGATAGTGCATCTGCCACTTTGCAGCAAACTGTTCTAACAACCAGGTGATATAAGTGGCATCCCAGTTTTTGAAAGTAAAATGAGGTTTACTACAAGTGTCTACGCACAGGTATAATGAAGTCAGGTTGAACAGCTCTGAACATTAATTCAGATTAAGTACAAAAATAGCTAAAATCAAGTTGTATCAAGGGACACTTAGGTTAGATATTAGGGAAAATTTAGGGTAGTAAAACACTAGAGGAGACTAATCAAAGAGGTTGTGGAATCTCCCTTCTTAGACGTTTTAAAGACCAGGGTAGAGAAAGCCTTGGCTTTGATGATAGTTGGGGATGATCCTGCTTTGACCAGGAGTTGTATTAGATGATATCCTGAGTTCCCTTCCAACCCCCATTTTCAATTATTCTATAATAGACAGAAAGACAGAGACAGACAGATACATAATCTACACTAGGAGCAGTTTTCTCCCAGATTCTCCCTGCTCCCTTTCTCTCTCTACCTGTTTTTCACCTTCCCAATTTTGTATGCTTTCACTTAGTCCTCCTGCCCTTTTGTCTTTCACAGTCAAATTGACTTGGACATTACAATATCAAACGTCATCTCTAACTCACGTTACCAGCGCTTAGGAATGGTGTCTCCTTTAAATATCCTAATCCATAATAGACATCTGTGAATTATCTTTATTGTTATTGTTATATCTATTGACCAGGAGACAAAACTTTCCACTTTTTTTTTCTGAAAGTAATACCTGCTTGGGCCACCTCATTGGCACTTTGCACAGAGCTCCACAAAATAACAGATTCCTTATCCAGTGAAGTGTTGTAGTGCCAGATGATTAGCATAGCTATTTAATGCCATCTCAGAACTCCTTTAGTGAGATCTGTAGTAGCCTTTGTCTATTTTGGCTCAATACACTTTAGACAGGAGACAAGCCAGAGTGAAAGTCTCCACATAAAGGATTAATAAAGTTCAACTCTTGGAACTCACCAGAGTGTAGAGTTCCAAAGGTAGACAAGCCCTCAGTTTTCACTATGGAAAATTCAACTGACAACAAAAATCTGGAAAAAATAAATATTGCCTCTGAATGGTTGTTCTTTAAATCAGCCTTATGATGAGAGGGTCATAAGAAGTAAACGGTGGAAGGAACCTTGTGAGGCCATCTGTCCAACACACTCCTCAAGATAGGAGATCCTGACTAAACCATCCCAGTAAGAAGGGATTACATCTCTTCTATAACCCCATAGTATCTATAATATCATCAGCAAACTTATTGCGTTTCTCTGTGTGGATTCCTCACAGTTCAGATGTATTCCCTTTTCAATCCACAGACTGCTTGGAATCTATGCATGTATGCAGCTATGTATGCCTCTCTCTGTCCCTATTTCTCAATCTATGTATGCAGTCATCTGCCTTCAGAGGACATTTTAAAGTCCATCTGCTGGATATATTATGACATTGCTTGCTGCCTGCCAAAGATTTGTGTAGGTAACCTCTGTGCTGTGAAACAGTATTTATGGATGTCTAGTCCAATGCATTTCCAGGAAAGCATTCCCAGGAGCCCTGAACATTGCCCAAACATAACCAGATGAAATGGATAACTATATCAGGCACTTGGCTATGATCCAGGAGTTCATAGAGGTGGTTTGGAAAAGTTCTGATGAGACAGAATTCTGGGCACTTTTCATATATCCAAGATGTGGTTCCAAAATGTACTGAGATGTATTGATGTGGGCCTTATGATCCCAAAGTATATGGACCTGGAGAAACCAGACACAGGTGCCAAAGTAGGATCAAAACCACATTTTAAAGTTAGCATACAACATCCTGTGGGTATAGAGCCAGGAAAGGATACTCACCAGGTTCTTCTGGCTCAGAATTTACTAGAACATTAAAGATGACTGCTTTGTGCCAGGAGTGCCTGCTGGTGTCCCCACACGCATGGCATTGGCCCCGTTGGTTCCATTGCCCTTGGTGGACACCCGTTTTGAAAAGGTTGGGATAGATATCATTGGGATCTTGAAGCTTGCTACCAGCACTTGTTACTTTATGCCAGTACTTTTGGATTATGCTACCTGGTACCAGAGGTGGTGGTGCCCCATAACACCTTGACTGAAACATTGGCCATGGAACTATCAAACGACCTCTTGAGGAGGGGCTGCCCAGAAGATTTTTTAATTGTTCAAGGCAAGCCTTTAATCTCCTGCCTCCTAAAACAGGTGCAGGCCCTTCAAAAAGTGCACCCTGTAAGAACCTACAGACAACTGATCTAGTGGAATAGTTGAAACAGATGGAAAGGGATGTTAAGTAAATATGTTACAGGGGAGGCCTAGGAGTGGGACATGTGCTGCTGTATTTTCTATTTTCAATCCCGGAGATTCCAGTTTTCTACAGGGTTTCTCCTTCTCAACCTCTATATGAAGCTGCCTAAATGTGTGTTAAACTTACAGCACAAGACCTGACAAGCATAGGACAAAGAGACCATATAATATTGTCCAATGCATTTTTAGGCTGTGGGAGTTAACTGGACCTGGACAGGGCCTTTGCAAAAGAAAAACCTCAGTGCTGCACAGCAAGAGCAGGAGCAATGCTACTGCAAGACTTTCAGGCTCTGTGTCCTTCTGTTCCTCCTTTATAGGATAACACATTGCTCTTGCCAAGTGGGAGGTCCATATGAGGTAGTAGGGTGAGTTGGGGATGTGAGCTATGAAAAACAGCATGGGAGACAGTAGAGAGACAGCATGGGTCACAAATATAATGCATTAACCTCCTGAAACTCAGGTGGACCCTGGAAGCACTGAGTACTGGGATTTACAGGATGAGCAGGACATTTGGTTCAGATCCCATCTATTAACATTACTTTGGGAGATAATTTATTCATACCCCAACAGGAGGAGGCTAGAAGCCTACTGAAAAAAAAGGTTTTGGATGTGTTTATGACCAAACCCAGGACAACCACATTAATTAATCTTTACATCATCCCAAAACCTGGTTGTCCTATCCAAAAGGTGTTCTCCTTTATATCTGAGTGACTATGGGATACATTCAGGATGGAAGTGCACAATATGTTGCTTATGGGAGTAAAAGAATAATCGGTGAGCAATTGTGCTGCCCAGTTCTCTTATTTCCCAGGCCACACAAAGCAATCTGGTTCTGTCTGCTTTTACTCTGGCAAATGGAATGCATCAAGTCTGATGCCTACCCAATGCCTTCAGTTGAAAAACTCATATACAATGGGAAAGGCCAGGTACGTATCCACACTACCATGCTGATCCCCACCCCAGTGACATTGTGGTGTTCACCAGCAACTGGGACAAATATCTATATTGGGTCAGGCTAGCAATGCAGTCATTTCAGACAGTAGCCATGAAGGCAAATTCAGCTCATTGCTGATTTGGTTGTCATGAGAGTAAGACTGAGATTACATTATTTCAAAGAATTCTTGCTAAGAGTACTTAAAACTTGAAAGATTGCACATAGGCTCATTAACTAGTGCTAAGTGCCCTTTAGGTATCTTAAAGCCATGCCACTTCAGGGGAGGATTATCCTGGATGCATGTTATCTAACCAGTTTTAAGTAGAAATATGATGATTTCACTGACATAAAAGGATCAGTGTGGAGTTTTCCATCATCTCAAGATATACTATTTTCAGCCTTTTCCACTGCATTACTCCTCCTGAACTCTTCAGTAGAAGGCAAGCCTCAAGTGGAGACCAAAGAGTGTGGGGTGCTAAGGTTGGAGAGGATTCTTTAGTTACCCACCCACTCTTGGCATCCTGTATTTCATGCCCTTGCCCCTGTCCCCTGAAAAACTACAACCGCCCAGCTGTTAAAAGGAAACACACTGTCCAAGGGTATTGCTAGTCTGCTGCATGGGTTTAAAATGAGCAATTTGCAATCATTTAGCATCACAGGATGTACATCTCCCAGCCCTTCCACCCCTGAACTGTTATCCACCATCCTAAGATCTACTACCCAAGGGAGTGGTACCAGGCCAAAGACAACACTCCCATCAATCCACAGTGAGAATCATCCTAGCTCCCACTGTATCATGGTGCTGGCTTCCAAGATCCCAGGAGATCTGATCTAGAGTGCGAGCCTGGGAGCCAGGCACACAGACTCCGTCCCCCTGCCCCCCCGCGAGAGGGCTGTGCCTTTGATCCACATCCACATGGCTCAACCTTAGCCAGGAGGATCTCAGGGGTGTTGATGGCATGGGTTTCCTCCGCAGCCTCTCACACTCCTATAAACAACACCTGCCTAGCACACAGCATGGTGAAAACATGGAGCCCAAGGAGGCATGCTTCCTTAGGCTCCGTGCTCTGATCCTGGTTCACACATAGCCACTCCCAAAGGAGGGATTGAGTCCTGGTTCCTGGCCACACCTCTGCTCACCAAACCCTCTAGTGGCAAGTCACACTTGTGCAGATCAGAGACAAGATTAAGCCTTAATATGTGAATGCCCCAGAACTGTTCTAACTAATACTGCCTAACATGCCACAGATTTTATCTAGTGTAAAAGTAACCAGTAATACTACCCTAATTGACTGCTCTATGTGAGTTGTCATAGTACCCCTTAGAAGAGAGGACTGAGATATTTGAAAGTGTCTGTGGAGTTTTAGAAACCTTTGTAAATGTTATGGTTTGTGTTTGGTATGACTTGTAGCATTTTGCAATTGGTACATAAATGATGAGAAGTCCTAAGAGCACAGCTAGGTATAAACAAGGGCCTGTGATTTCCGATATACAGAGAGAAGCATTGCATTGATTTAGCCTTTCAAAATTATGTTCACTTGATCAACTTACTGGGAACAGGTTTTCATTTTAATTCGTCCCACTGGGACTTATTAAAAAATATTTGGAAAAACATTAAATTAAGTTCAATTGTAAACATCTTGAAGAAGGGAAGAAAAAAATCACTGGACTCAACTTGTCTTGTAGCCTGATATCAACTAAGTCAGGGCAGTCCAACTTTTCTCTTTGATAAGGGGTCAAATGCCCTGAAGACTGCAGAAGGGGGGCTGCATGAGGGGGAGTCATGAACTTCCCAGGCACAGCAGAAGCCCATCACTGAAGTTTGCACTCATGTCCCATCACCACAGGTGCACTATGACCCCATCTCCACCCCCAATCACTGAACTGCAGAACCACCCTCTCCTGCCTGCCCAAATCCAAGGAGTTAGGAGCAAGCAGAAAAAGCCTGAGAAGGAAGGGGATCCCAGAGATGATGACTGCTGATTGCAGCTGGAGTGATGGGGAGAGAGGTGGCTGGACAGTAGTCCAGGGCACCAGTTTAAAAAACCTAGACTAAGGAATGTTTTGGGTAGTTTGGACCCATCACATTAAATGTCTGGATACAAAAAGTACTCAGACTTCTCAGTCATGGTTAAAACATGACTAAAATTCTTGTTAAGTTAGACCAACTACATGTGAGCTTCCAGGAATCACCAAAAAATGGAGACCAAACCCACTTTAGTAATTAGTATGATAGTAACTCAAAGGACAGGCATACATAAACTAGTGAAATCTGTTTTTGCACCTGTGGAAATGGGGAAAAAATGCAGAATGCATTGTACTATACTAAGCATAGGCAAATCATAGGGGAGGCACAGGGGGGCATGTGCCCCCCCTGACAGGGCCGTCCCTGCCACTGACGCCACTAGCAGCTTCTGTGGGTACTCAATAGCCCCATCCCCACTGCTGATGCCAACACCGGCTTCTGCAAGTGCTTGCCTGCCCTGTCCCTGGTACCAACACTGACACCAGCATTTGTGGGAGGCCCCGCAGACTTAGGAAGCACTAGTTGCCATGCCATTGAGGGTGGCCAAGCCCCTCTGGGGTCAAGTTGCTGTTAGGTGGATGGTCTGCTGAGCTGGCAGACATTTGACCTTGAGTTATAAGAAAAGGTAGAGGTGTACTTAGAAAGCCTGCACAGAGGGCAGTCGTGCTGCACTTTTTGATGATAAAATGCACGACTTCTGCCTTGCAGATTTTCCTTTGCATAAAGTTTTCTTCTATGTGTTCTAAGGCACTCATGGCAGCTTCAAGGCACTATCAGAAAACTGTTGGACACATGGTGTGGGCAGTTAATCTTTCTACCCCCCTCCCAGCCTCTAACTGGCTTCTACCCCCCTCCCAGCCACTGGCAATACTATGCAATTTTGCCCATAGGAAACTTATTACATCCCCTCAGTTTCAAAGCACTGCAATCAGCCTTTATGTGGTGCCAGCATCTACAGAGAGGAGGGTGAATACTCCCAGTAACAAGGCACAGAACCTTGCTAAGGTGAAGTCAAATGAGGGGAGGCTGTTCCCACCTGCATTAGAAGGCACCCTTCTATCAACTGGAGAAGTACCTCTAATATCAGAAACTATTGGCTTTGGCAAATGAGGAATGCTTTTTCTATCATATATGTGAGTGCTCACTTCATCCATGGGTGTCTTAAGCAACTTCTGTACCAGTTTTTTTAGTCAGCATGACTAGCACATAGACATCTAAATATCCTTTTCCAACAATGGGAGCTTAGAATGGAGTCTTCACTGGAACTCTAGACCTTTAAAATTGTGGCCTTCTGGTCCTTTTCCAAAAGTCTACTGAGTCTCCAGTCTCTACGTGGCAGATTGGGAAAGAGAGTGAAAGAAGCTATCTGGTATATAAAGTAGAAACATTGGGGTGGGGCAAACAAGCTACCCATCTTTGGCACCATCCTAGGGGGGGCATCAGAATCTACCTGCCCACTCTCAAAATATTTTCCAGGACAGAAATAGCCCTACACTATCCAACCACAGAAGCTGGACAGGCACAGTTCTACACACCATATTGTAGCAGGGGGGGAAGAGGACAACAAGATTGTGATCCCCCCAGGGTGTCTTTGCCAGAACTTGCACAGCCCTGTACTCAGTATCATAGCTATTGTGGGAGGGGGAGTGAGAAGCATTTTATACCACAGGGCTCCTACAGCTTGAATGCAGGAAGCAGGTGTGCCAAGACATTGTCCACCTCCTCCCTGTGTCATCATGGTCTACATAATTCTTCTCTCCCTGCCCCACAGCAGCCTCATGTGCTGAAGGAACTTTCCATGCTTTAAAAACCTCCGTGCACCTTGACTTTAGCAAGGATTTTGATACCATCTCCCACAGCAGTCTTGCAGGAAAGCTGAAGAAGTGTGGGTTGATTGAATGGACTGTAAGGTGGATAGAAAGTTGGCTGAATTGTCAGGCTCAGTGGGTAGTTATCAGTGGCTCAATGTCTAGCTTGGAGATGCTATCAAGTGTAGTGCCACAGGGGTTGGTCCTGGGGCTGGTTTTGTTCAATGTCTTCATCAACAACATGGAAGATAGCATAGAGTGCACCCTCAGCAAGTCTGCAGATGACACAAAGCTGGGGGATGTAGTAGGTATACTGAAGGGTAGGGCTAGGATTCAGTGACCTAGACAAATTGGAGGATTGGGCCAAAAGCAATGGCTGGGGCCTGACTGGCTAAGCAGCAGCTCTGCAGAAAAGGACCTGAGGGTTACAGTGGGTAATAAGCTGGATACAAGACAGTGTACCTTGCTGCCAAGAAAGCTAACAGCCTACTGGGCTGCATTATTGAGTATTGTGAGCAGTTCAAGGGAAGTAATTATTCCACTCTATTCTGCAGTGATGAGGCCACATCTGGAGTAGTTTGTCCAGTTTTGAGCCCCCCGCTATAAAAAGGATTTACATTAGTTGGAAAGAGTCCATCAGAGAGCAACAAAAAAGGTTAGGGTGCTAGGCCACGTGACTTCTTAGGAGAGAGGCTGAGGGAACTGGGTTTATTTAGTTTGGAGAAGAAGAGACAGAGGGGATTTGATAGCAGCCTTCAACTAAAGGGGTGGTTCCAAAAGAGGATGGAGCTGGACTGTTCTCAGTGGTGGCAGATGACAGACCAAGGAGAAATTGTCTCAACTTGCAGCAAAGCAGGTTGAGGTTGGATATTAGGAAAAACTCTCTCGCAAGTAGGGTGGTGAAGCACTGGAACAAGTTATCTAGAGAGGTGGTGGAAGCTGCATCCTTAGAAGTTTTTAAAGCCTGCCTTGACAAAGCTCGAGCTGGGATAATATAGTTGGGGATGGTCCTGCTTTGAGCCCTTATTTTCTATGATACTATGCCTCTCGGTATGTCACACACAGCATTAGTACCCACGTCAGAAGAAGACTCCTAACGTTCAGGGACACAACAAGGCTGAGGACAGGAAAACCCCCTCACATGTATTCTTTCAGTCTGAAAACACTGGGGAAAAGACCATATGTAATGCCATCTGCACATGTATGATAATGGGAAGCTTACTATAAAACAGCAAGATTACATCTCTATTATCATACAGAATCATTAAAGGGTGTAGAGTGTGTTTACACCAATCATTTTGAGATCAAAATCTGCTCTCCAGGCTTATCTGTGAAGTCAAACTAGTCTTTATCTTACAGTCTAGTGCACAAGCATAGAGAGACAAATATGTTAGGTCACTGATTGGTTTCTGTTGCTATAACATGACTGGAATTGTTAGATCAGATTTCCCCCTGGTGGAAATGGAGGCAGCTCAACTGAAGTCATTAGGTGAGGTCCTCCTACAGCATCACTCAGTCAGGTTCCATCCAGCTCAATGGAGTCATGTTTATTTGTCAAGGTCTAGCGCTAAATGTTTAGGTCTATTTCTTCTCACACACGTAAGTTAAAGATGGACGGATCACACTGTCAGCTGCAATAGCATTAATCCTGCTTTACAAGCCTGAAGGAAGGACTTGGACTTAGATCATTGGTAGACACAAAACTGTTCTAAGAAGAATCTAGCTCACTATTGCAGACTCTGTGCTGCCAAAGACATAGCAGACACTGCCCAAGAACCACAAAGTGTTCATTAGTGAAGGATGGGCATCTGGTGGTTAATGAAGAACAGACAGTGAGCCAGTTTCCTCACAGCAGCAAAGATCACCTTCTTCCTCATGCTGTAGATTATGGAATTCATAATGGGGGGCACTACTGAATATAGGACACCCACTGTGAGATCCAGCTCTGATGGGGTGCAGGTGTAGGTTTTAAGTATGTGAAAATGCCAGAAAAGACTAACAAAGAGACAACAGTTTGGCAAGGGAGACAGGTAGAAAAGGTTTTATGTCATCCCTGCTCTGAGGGGATTCTCAGAACTGCACTGAAGATGTGAATATAGGATGCAATAATGAGGGCAAAATTGAACAAAGCTAGGCAGGAACTGAAAAGCATCAAAAAGATTTCCTTGAGGTGTGTTTCTGAGCAGAAGAGCTTGAGGAGTTGGGGGATTACACAGAAGAAGAAATCCACCACATTGCCTCCAAAGCAGGTGTATGCAAATATGTTCCAAGTGTGCATGATAGAGTTGAGCATCCCTGCTACCCAGGCACTGGATGCCATTCGGACACATGTTCTTCTGTTCATGACCATCTCATAGTGCAAGGGCTTGCAGATGGCAATGTAGCGGTCATATGCTATGACAGTGAGAAGGGAAAAATCTGCTCCTGACAAGAAGAGAAAGAAAAAAACTTGAGCGTAGGAGATAACATAGGAGATAGTTCTGATGTTCAGCATGGAGTTGGCCATGGGTTTGGGGATGATGACAGAAATGGTTTCAATATCCAGGATGGACAGGTTCATCAGGAAGCAGTGCATGGGGTTGTGGAGATGGTGGTCAAGAATTAAAGCCATGAGGATGAGAAGGTTCCCCATCAGGGCCGTGAGGTAAATCAATAGGAACATAACAAAGTACAATATCTCCAGCTCCCAAACATCAGAGAATCTCAGGAGGATGACCTCGGACACAGAGCTTTGGTTCGACATTTTTTCTTTGCAACATTATGGTCTGCCTGCAGAGGGAATGACAGAGACAAAAACCCAGGGTTAGATTTATCATATAACTGTCCACCTGGAAAATCCTACTGAATCTTCTAGAGACAGAACTTTCCCTTTTATTACTCACTTGACTACATTAAGTTCCTGCTAATTCCCATCAAGAGGACAGGAGGTGCAATCACCCCCCAGGATACTGTTGGCTAACTCCAGAAGTTAAGGATAGGTTCAAATAATCACATTCTGATCAGTGAGCACTCTCCCAATAAACATAGGGCCAGAAGAGGATTATTTGGGTCCAAAGACACAAGAAAATTTACACCCAGGGGAGATACAAGGATCCTCAGGCGCCATTCTTTCTGGAGGACAGGAGAGATCTCTGTGGAAAGAAAATAATAATAGCCTCCATATTTCACAGAAGGCAAACTGCAGCACCTAGGGCCAGATCCTGATCTAGTCAGCTTTATCAACACCATTTTCTACCAGCCTGCAACATTCCTATTCTGAGAAAAGAAATAGATATTTGGCTGCTTGTGTGTTTGCCTATGTTACATGAACAGTATTGGGTGGTCAGAGATATACTGTAAACAGAGTTGTCATGACCCAAAGGTCTGATTTTTTGTGTGTGCTTTGACACTAAGAATTATCCCCGTGGGTTTACAGCTTCATTGCACGGTGGAGTTCTGCTGCACAGAGAACCCGCGTGCAAAGGAGAGAGTTCCCGCCACTTTGCAGTTGTCCTTGCAGGGTGCATTTCCCTTTGCAACAGAGAAATGCATGGTGCAAAGGAGTTCCCGCTCTTCGCATGCAAATTTGTTCCTCGCAATTGGCTAGTTCTAAATTATTCACACGTGGCGACTAGCGATTGGCCTGCTAGCCGTATTAGAGGCTTGAGCAGTTTCCGCCCAAGCCGAAGAGGACTCCGCATCCATCTCGTGGGGACTCTGGGTGTGCGCGGCAGGGTAACAGAAACCCTGTGTGTTGCTCAGAGGAGTTTGGCGGCCTGATCCACCGCCCACCTCTTCCCGTCTTTGAACGGAACCTTCTATAAGACGTATCGACGAGTTTATGCGTGCTTGTCCTGGACATCCGGAGTTCTGTCTGCGTGGAGCCTAGCAAACTCCACATGATTGTTCGTGTTTTGTCTGCGTGGAGCCTAGCAAACTCCACGTGATTGTTTGTGTTTTCTGTTGTAACCGCAACTCAAGCAAGTTCTCAGCCTGCACCACGACCATCTCAGTGTAAGTAAACAATCTTAAAATCAACCGTTAAGTGTCTGTGCCTAATTCTAGCTCGGCGCCCGCCCTCTCCGACCTGGCCTGCCCGGGCTGCTGGCCAAAGCCCGCGTGCAGAGCAACGAAAAGGGCCCGGGGTTCGACCCGGCCCGCACAAGAGTTACCTCCCTCTCTCTTTCTGTCTGTTCCTGTTTCTTTTCATTTCTCTTTTTCACTGTTTCATGTTAGTTCCCTCCATTGGGTGTCTGTCACTTTCTCCTTACTTCTCTGTGCCTTTCCTTTTTCACTCAATGTTCTGCCCTTTATTTCTGATGGTAACCACTGCCCTGCATCACATCAGGACTACCCTGCATGGGGACCTTCAAAGAAATGTATTCTATATAAAAAGATGATATACAAAGGAAGAGATCTTCACAGTAGCGTTGATCTGATTGGGCTCAGTCCACTTTGGAGTAGAGGAAATCCAAACTGGAGTGCAGCCACTCTGTTATGAGTAAAAGGGCAAATCCTGTTTTACTTTAGTGTGCCCAAGTGGCACTTTGATAACCAGGCTGTGTGGGCAGTTCATCTGCATGTAGGTTGGAGCCTCAGGAAACAAGGCTCAATTCCATACAAAGATAAAGGGTGGATTCAACCTTTGCACCTCTCCGTGGTTGGCTGGCCTGAGTAAATGACACAAGAATAATTTCTCACCAAGCCACCCAAGATAACTATTTCGAGTTGCAAAGGTATGTACCAATGAAGGTTCTGTGGGATTGAATTACTGGGGTCTGGAGAAACCAGCAGCTGATGCCAAATTAGCTTTTAAACCAAGTTTTTATATTGACAAACATGTGACCTTGGCTTGTGACCAAGTTTTTATATTGGCAAACAACATCCTGAGGTTTGGGACCCAGGAATTGGTACTCACCAGGTTCTTCTGGCTCAGAATTTACCAGAACATTAAAGATAACTGTTGTGTGCCCTAAATGTGTGCTGGTAGCCCCACACACATGGCATCAGGCCTGTTGGTTCCAGTGTCCTTGCTAGGAACCCATTTTAGAAAGTTGGGATAGATATCACTGGGATCTTAGAGCCCAGTACCAGCAGTTGTTGCTTTTTCCTAGTACTTTAAGATTATGATACCCAGTGCCCAGAGGTGGTAGTAACCCACAATGCCTTGGCTCAAACGTTGGCAATGGACCTATCAAACACCTTCTTAAAATGGGGCTTCTCACAGTCATTTTTAACAGATCAAGGCACCATCTTTATCTCCTAGCTCTTGAAATCTCCAAGAAAATGGTAGTATCCCAAACCCAACACTCATGTGGGCATCACCCTAGCTTACATGGCATCACACTGCTATTTCTTAGAAACAAAGGAGGTCTGATCTAGTCCCCTGGTCGTGGCCCAAGCATACAACCTTCCGCTTGGAGGGCTAATGACCCACATCTACCACAGAGCATGCTGAAAACATGGAGCCCAAGGATGCATGCTTCCTTCGGCTCCATGCTCTGATCCTGGTTCACCCACAGTCACTCCACTCCCAGAGGAGGGATTGAGTCCTGTCTCCTGGCCACACCTCTGCTCACCAGACCCTCCAGTGGCAAGTCACACTTGTGCAGGTCAGAGACAAGATTAAGCCTTAATGTGTGAATGCCCCAGAACTATTCTAACGAATACTGCCTAACATGCCGCAGATTGTATATAATGTAAAAGTAACCAGTAACACTACCCTAATTGACTGCTCTAGATGAGAGTATCATAGAACACTTCAGAAGAGAGGGCTGAGATATTTGAAAGTTCCTGGGAAGTGTTAGAAACCTTTGTAAATGTGGTAATTTGTAAGTGTTTGGTACAATTTGTAACATTTTGTAAATGCTACATAAGCAATGAAATGTCCTAAGAGCACAGCTTGGTATAAACAAGGGCCTATAATTTCTGTTAGTTAAGTGGAAAGAAGCATTGCATTGACTTAGCCCTTCAAAATTATGTTCAGCTGATCAGATAACTTGGAACAAGGTTTCATTTTAATTTGTCCCACTGGGACTTTTTAAAACAATATTTGGAAAAACATGAAAAGAAGCTCACTTGTAAACATCTTGAAGAAGGGATGAAAAATTCACTGGACTCAACTTGTCTTGTATCCTGATATCAACTAAGTCAGGGCAGTCCAACTTTTCTCTGTGGTGAGGGGCCAAATGCCATGCAGATTTCAAAAGTGGGGCTGCAGGAGTGGGAGTCACGAGCGTCCGAGGCACAACAGAGGCAGGAACCCCACCCCGCCACTGAACTTTGCAATCACATCCCATCATCCTCACAGCACTGTGACCCCATCTCCATCCCCTATCATTGAACTGCAGATCCACCCTCTCCTGCCTTCCCTAACCCATTGAGTTGGGAGCAAGCAGCAAAAGCCTGAGAAGGAAGGGGAGCTCAGAGAGTGACTGCTGATTGCAGCTGGAGTGATGGGGAGAGAGGAGGCTGGACAGTAGCCCAGGACATGAGTTTGAAAGCCCTAGATTAAGGAATGTTTTGGGTGAGTTGGGCCCATCACATTAAATGTCTGGAGACAGAAAGTTCTCACAGACTTCTCAGCCATGGTTAAAACATGATTAAAATATATGCCAGGTTAGACCAATTACATGTGATCTTGCAGGATTCACAAAACAATAGCGACCAAGCCCAATTTTGCAATTAGTAAGATAGTAAGTTGAGGGACAGAGACATGACATACATAAACTAGTGACATCATCTTTTGCACCTGTGAGAATTGGGAGAAAGGTCCAAGGTCCTCTCCCACACTGAGGGAAATCAGGGCCTTCTGGGGTCAAGTTGCTGTTGGCCAGATAGTCTGCTAGGCTTCGGCAGACATTTAACCTAGATCTATAAAAAAAGGTAGAGGCATGATTAGGAAGCTTGCATGGAGGGCAGTCATGCTGCCCTTTTTGATCATAAAAGGCAAGACGCTGGCCCACAGCTTTTCCTTTCCATAAAGTTTTCTTCTCTGTGTTCTAAGGCACACATGGCAGGTGCAAGGGGCTATAATAAAATTGCCTGACACGTGGTGTGAGCACTTAATCCTTCTAACCCACCTCAGCCACTGGCAATGCTATGCTATTTGGTCCCCTAGAGACTTACTACATACCCTTAGTTTCAAGGCACTGCAATCAGTCTTAATGTGGTGTGAGCATCTACAGAGTGATAAAGTGGATTCTCCCAGTAACAAGGCACAGAACCTTTTTGAGGTGAAGGGAGATGAGGAAAATCTGTTCCCAGATGAATTACCAGGCACCCTTCTATCAGTTGGAGAAGTGCCTCTCACATCAGAAATTATTGGCTTTGGCAAGTTGGGAATGCTATTTCTATGATATCTGTGAGTGCTCTCTTTACTCATGGGTGTCTTAAGAAACTTCTGTACTATCCTTTTTAGTCAGCATGACTAGTGTGTAGGCATCTAAATATCCTTTTAAACAATGGGATCTCAGAGTGGAGGCTTTTTCTGGAACTCTGGACCTTTAAAATTGTGGCCTTGTTCTTCTTCAAAAGTCTGCCTTGGCTCCAATCTCTATGTGGCAGATGTGGAAAGAGTCTGAAAGATGCTATTTGGTATATAAAGTAGCATACCTGGGCTAGGGCAAGCAGGGTACCCATCTTTGGCACCATCCTAGAGGGAGCATCAGAATCCCCCTGCCCACTCCTGGACATGTTCCCAGGACAGAAATAGCCCTGTACTGTTCAACTATAGGAGCTGGGCAGGCACAGATCTGCACACCATATTGTAGCAGGGGGAAAGATGACAAGAAGATTGGCATCTCCTCAAGGAGTCTTTGCCTGAAGTTGCACAGCTTAGGTTTTGTTTTTTATTCACACAGCAATTTAACATGGACAGTTCACACTGTTAGTTGCAACAGCATCATTCCTGCTTTACAAGCCTGAAGGAAGGACTTGGCCATAGTTTATTAGTAGTCACAAAACAGTTTCAAAAAGAACCTAGCTCACTTCTGTAGAAGCCCAGAGTGACAGTAAATCACTGGTGGGACATGGGCACTAGGGCTGTGCGAAGCTTCGGGTGCGGATTCAGTTCAGATGAGATTTGGCCCAATTTGGTGGCTGAATCTCCAAACCCAAATCGAATCAGGAGACCAGTTAAAAGGTCTGAATCGATTCAAAGCTCTCCAAATCAATTTGGAAAAGATTCAGGGAGCTTTGGCGATTCGGCCGGACTCCATGCTATGGAGGGGGTGAGGGAGGGGAGGGGAGGCTGGAGGAGGGGAGAGGGGACCATGGAGGGACCTCTGCCAGGCCCCATCCCCTGCATGCTCCCCCAGGCCTCCTGAGTGCCCCTGACCACTGTCCCAGCCCCACCCCCACACATGGCTGCCCTGCCCTTCACAGCTCCTGGTTCTTTAAAATAAAGCCTGCACTCACCGTCTCCTGCCAGGCTTGGGGGAGATCCCTGCTGTCCCCCCTGCTGCCCCATGCTGCTTGGGGGGGCTGTGCCACAAGCCCCCCGACCCCCGCACACTCTCCCCCCTGCCTCCCCCATGGCTGCCCCACCCGCCCCACCTCCTGACCTTTAAAAAAACCCCAAACCCTGCACTCATCGGCTACTACAGTCACCTTGGGGCTTCTGGGGCCTTGTAGCAGACCCCCCATGCAGCACAGGGCAGTGAAAAGCAGCAGAGGTCACCCCTCACCTGGCAGCAGCTGGTGAGCGGGAGCTTTATTTTAAAAAGCTGGGAGCTGGGGCAGGCAGGGCAGCCATGGGGGAGATGGGGCTGATTCAGAAATCCGGCTGATTTGGCTTCGGCCAAATCTCCAAATCAGATTCAGCTGAGTCGATTCAGGACAGTGATTTGAATCACCAAATCAAATCACTGTCCCTCAAATCAGTCAGATCCAAATCAGAAGAGAATACTAGCCACTTTGCACAGGCCTAATGGGCACCTGATACTCGCTGATTAACTGAAAGTGAGCCATTTTCTTCAGAGTAGCAAGAATCTTCTTGTTTCTCATGCTGTAGATGATGGGGTTCATAAGTGAGGGCACTACCGTATACAGGATACCCACTATGAGATCAAGCCCTGATGGAGTGTGGGACACAGGTTTTAAGTATGCAAATGTGCCAGAGAAGACAAGCAGGGAAACCACAATGAGGTGAGGGATGCAGGTGGAAAAGGCTTCATGCCGGCCCGGCTCTGAGGGGATTCGCAGCACTGCACTGAAGATCTGAATGTAGGATGCAAAAATGAGAGTAAAACAGCACAAAACTAAGCAGGAACTAAAAAGTATTATACAGAGTTCCCTGAAATATGTACTTGAGCAGGAGAGCTTGAGGAGTTGAGGAATGTCACAGAAGAAAAACTCTACAACATTGCCTCCACAGAAGGTGAATGCAAACATGTTCCAAGTGTGCATGATAGAGTTGAGTATCCCTGCTATCCACGCACTGGATGCCATTTGGACGCATGCTCTTCTGTTCATGACCATTTCATAGTGCAAGGGCTTGCAGATGGCAGTGTAGCAGTCATATGCCATGACAGTGAGAATAGCAATATCTGCTCCCACCAAGACAAGAAAGAAAAAACACCTGGGTGGCACACCTAGCATAGGAGATTGTTCTAATGTTCAGCAGGGAATTGACCATTGCTTTGGGGATGACAACAGAAATAGTTCCAACATCCAGGATGGACAAGTTCATCAGGAAGAAGTTCATAGGGTTGTGGAGATGGTGATCAAGGATTACAGCCATGACGATGAGAAGGTTCCCCATCAGGGCACTGAGGTAAATCACTAGGAACATTAAAAAATACAAAATCTGCAACTCCCAAATATCAGAGAATCTCAGGAGAATGACCTCGGACACAGAGCTTTGGTTGGACATTTTCTTCCTTGCACCATTGTGGGCTGCCTGCAGAGGAAATGACAGAGTCAAAAGCTTATGGTTAAATTTCTCATATAACTGTCATACAATTTTATATGACCAACCTACCTTATCTGATGTTCACAGTTTTTCAATCGGATTGTATTAGGCACATATAATTTCATATAATTTAAATTTCTCTTTTCCACTGTTCCATTTTAGTTCCCTCCATTGGGTGTCTGCCACTTCTCCTTACTTCTCTCGGCCTTTCCTTTTTCACTCAATGTTCTGCCCTTTATTTCTGATGGCAATTATTGCCCTGCACCACATCAGGATTACCCTGCGTGGGGACCCTTAAAGACATGTATTCCACATAAAGGGATGATGTGCAAGGGAATGGAACTTCCAAGTAGCTTTAGTTTGATTGCAGTCCACTTTGGAGCAGAGGGAAGCCAAACTGGAGTGCAGTCTCTGTGCTATGAATAACAGGGAAAATCCTGTTTCATCTTACTGTGCCCAAGTGGCACTTAGCCACCTAACTCCGTATCTCCCTCTATGTCCCTGCTGCACATGCTCTGTAGGCTGCACCCCACCCACATGGACACCCCCGAAGAACAGAAACATGCTGCACATTTCATAAAACCAGGCAAGTCCTAACACCTGAGTCACAGAAATAATGCCTACTAAGTGTTTGACCCTCCCTCTTAACCCAAGAGCTTAGTCTCCTGGCCACTTTATCAAGGAGCAAGACAACATTGCCTGTAGATTACCCCATCCAGACAGCATTTGCTACTGCAACTGTTATTTTGCAGCAAAGCATTCTTACAACAAAGGCAGACAAGGTTCCTTGGGTGAATCTGATATCTTTTATTAGACCAACCCAAATAGTTGGAGAATAGTTATTAAGCAAGCTTTCGGGTTCAAAAACCCTTCATCAGGCTCAGGAAGTTTCAGCAGTTGGTGTGTGCTTTTCCTGGATGGAATGAAAAGTAAAGAAGCCAGGGGCTGGGCTGGGGAGTCAGTTGTCAGGCAGATTATAATGTGTCATAAATCCAATGTCTATATTTAGTCCATGATTTTTAGTATCCAGGAGGTTGATGAAGTGGAGTTCATAGGCTCGTCTCTGGGAAGTGTTGTGTAAGTTTCCTTTGAGGATCAGGACTGTGAGATTGGAAAGAGAGTGGTTTTCTTGTGAGAAATGTGCCCCCACCGGTAATTGGGTATTTCTGTCTTTGATAGATTTCCGGTGTGCGTTCATTCTGGTGCGCAGTTGTTGTTTGGTCTCTCCTACATATTTTCCATCAGGGCATTTGGTGCGTTGGATGAGGTATATTACATTTCTGGAGGTGCGGCTGTAAGATCCTGGGATGCTGATGGCTCTGTTGTGGGGTGTAGTAATAATGGGGGTGGTGGAGATGTGTTGGCAGGTTTGCATTTCTTCACATGGCATGGTCTGGATCCTTTTGGTGTGTTCTGGGCTTGAGGAAGTTTGCTTCTGGTGATGAGGTTAGCGAGGTTTGGTGCTTGTTTGAAGGCTAGGATGGGTGGCTCTGGGAAGATCTTTTTAAGAATAGGGTCTCTTTTTAGTATGGGTTGCAATTTTTTGAGGATTTTTCATACAGGTTCAAGGGAAGGGTGATATGTCATAACCAGCAGTGTGCGGTTTGTGGGGTTTGTTTATTTTTTTTAACTTCCTTAGCCTGACAAAGGGTTTTTGAACCCAAAAGCTTGCTTAATAACTATTCTCCAACTGTTGGGGTTGGTCTAATAAAAGATATCAGATTCACCCAAGGAACCTTGTCTGCCTATGTCCTTAGACCAACACGGCTACAACCTACACCCCTGCTTCCTACAACAAAGTGATTTAAGTGGCATCTGAGTTTTTCAAAGTTAAATGAGGTTTGACTCTTAAGCATTTACACATGGGCCTAATGCAATCCAACTGAACATCTCTGAGAGTGAATTCAGATTAAGTAGGTTGGTCCATTGGCTGGTGGATCTACAGATAGACAGACAGAGAGATAGGAAGATAGACAAATAGACAAATAGATATATTCAAGGTGCAGCAACAAAAGGTTAGATTAGATACTAGGGAAAACTTATTCACAAGGCAAGTAATAAAACACTGGATAGGTCTACCCAGAAAGGTTGTGGACTCTCCATTCTTAGAGTTTAAGATCTGGGTAGACAAAGCCTTACGTGGCATGATGTAGCTGGGGATGGTTGTACTTGGAGCAGGGGTTGAACTAGATGTCTCTCTGATGTCCCTTCCAACCATATTTTTTTTAGGATTCCATGATAGGTGTCATGGCGGGGTCCTTCAGGAGGGCCATGTTCTCCTTACAGCCCCCTCACCGTGCCAAGTTGGCCCAAGGGCACCCTCAAATTCTTGCCTGCCACGTCTTTGATGTTTAGGTAAAGTTGGGAGGCTGCCTCACGTCTCCTTGGGCACGGTTAACTGGGACCTCTGTCCCCGTGTTTTCCCGGACCCACCGGGATTCTCCCTGTATGATGGGTGCTTCCCAGGCACCCTAGCCTTATGGGCTATGTGTGGCTCCAACCACCCCTGATACCACGCCCCAAGCCTTGCAGATGGGATGGACGTTGGTCCTGTCGTTCTATACGTACACTGCCCGTCTCTTGGGCCTCTTCTGTTGTGCTGCCCCCTCTTGGGCTCTCTGAGCCCACTCGGGGCCTTCCTTGTAATGTTGCCCCTGCCTGGGGCCTGCTACACCTGTGCTGGGGCTTCTCGATAACGCCCCCTTTCTGGGGCTCTCTCTGCGCCCACACTTGGGCTTCTAAAATACCGCCCCCTGTCTGGGGGGCTCTGCCCCCACGCTTAGGCTTCTCAACGTTGCTCCCTTCCTGGGACCTTCCACGCCCACTCTGGGGACTTCTCAGCTACGCCCCCTGACTCTCGGGCCCACCGCGCTGCTACCCCTTTCTCCCAGGGCTCACCGCACCACTCCACGCTTCTCCGGGGTTTACTGCAGTGCTAAGCCCTCCTTCAGAGGCTCACCACACCCACACTGGGCTGCTCAGTAGTTCCTTTTCTCTGGAGCTCGCTGTGCCCACGTTGGGCTTCCTAATAATACTGCGCCCTCACTGGCATCGGGGTTCCCACACCACTGGGGGTTCCCCCTGAGAATACTGCACCCTCACTGGCGCTAGGGCCCCACACCCCTGTGGGTCCCTACGAGTATGCTGCGCCCTCACTGGCGCCAGGGTTCCCCCAACGCTGGGGGTTCCCCCTGAGGCCTCCCCCAACCCCTTATAGCCTCACCCTAGCCACTGGTATAATAAACAACAACAACAACAACAAAACCACAAGCCTCCTGGCTACAACTTAACTTCAGGCTGCCTGGCTATAACAACATTGCTCCAATCTCCCGGAGCTGCCACCCTTTACTCTGCTCGAGCAGTTCTCGCATCTCAGCCCCAGGAGCTCCTCTCCGTCTGGCCGCCGGCAGGGAACTGCCAGCCTGGCCTCAGCCCTGGGCTTTATAAGGGCCAAGCCCTGCTCCTTCCGGCCAGCTGACTCTCATTAGTTGCCCTGGCACCCCACAGCTATGCTCCTTATGTCCTGCCAGGGCTCGCTCTCCCTGGCAGTTTCCACTCTCTAGGAGCAGAGCACCAAGGTGCCCTGCGACAATAGGCATAAAGATCGACAGCAGATGGATACTTTATCTATACTAACACCGGTATTCTTCCACACGCTTTCTGCTCCTTTTCTATCTGTATCTGTTTCTCATCTGCAATGTTTTGCATGATTTCAGCTATTTCTGTTGCCCTTGTCCCTTTCACTACCAAACTGCCCTGCACTTTACAATATCCCACAAAGTGTCTCTAACCCAAGTGACTAGCACTTAGGAATGGTGGAACCATTCTCCTTTAGACTTCGTAATTCACTATAACCATCTGTGAATCATTTTTTATTGGCCTGTCTTTCCATCAGACAGAAACCAGAGACAAACTTTCCACCATTTGTTCCTGAAAGTAAACACTGCCTTTGGCCCTCATGGGTTCTCAGCACAGAAGCCACCAAAGCAACAGATTCCTTATCCAGCAAAGTGGTGATGTGCAAGAGAAATAGCCCAGGTGCTTTAAAGCTAAGCCAGAACTCCTGTAGTCTGAACTGAAATAGAATTTGTTTATACTGACTTAATGTACTTCAGGCAGGAGAAAGCCAAAGGGAAGGTGTCTAAACAAGAGATTAGTGAAGTTCAACTAAACCACCTGAGAACTTAATTTAAAATAGGAACCTACCAGAATTTCTCAGGTAGACAAGCCCTCAGTTTTCACTACTGAAATTTCAGCTGAAAACAAACATCTGAAAAGAAACATACTACACTTGAATCACTTGAATGGTTGGTCCTGAAATCAGCCTTGGGATCAGACTCATAAGAACATAGGGCTTGAAGGAACCTAGTGAGGTCATTGGTCAAGCTAACTCCTCAAGGTAGGATATCATGGCTAAACCATCCCAGCCAGCAATCATTACATCCTTTCTGTAATCCCATAGTACCTAAAACACACAGCAAACTTACGGTGTTTCTCTTGGAGGATCCCTCCCTGTTGTCACGTCTTTTCTGTTCCAAAGCCAGAGTTCTTGGAATCTCTTTCTCTTTCTCTCTCTATCTATCCACATAGGTCTGCAGCTATGTATGTTTGGATGCCTCTCTCTCTCTCTCTAGCTGTATTTATCAATCTATGTAGGTAGTGATCTACCTTTTGGGGACATTTTAAAGCCTATCATTTGGAAATATTCTGAAAACTGTTGCTTTCTGAAAGTGATTTGTGTAGGTAACCTCTGTGCTGTGGATGAGTATCAAAGCCTAGTCAATTGGGCTTCCAGGCAGGCAGTCCCAGAAGCACCAGGTGAAGTGGAAAAATATATCAGGCACCTGGATAGGACTCATAACTAGAGTTGTTTGGGACATTTGCTGATGAGACAGCATTCCGCCCCCAAAAGTTGGCTGACCTATTTATTCTCATGTATTTTCTTAAAACATTTTGGGTCCAAATCACTTTTCCTATATCCAAGGTGGGGGTGTTCATACATGCATCTGGGCCCCATTCACTGCAGCAAACAATCCCCCTGCACTGTCCTGGATACCAAGATTTCCACCTCTTTGGCCACACGACAGCAGAGCAAGGGATAGTATGGTGCCACGATCCCAAGTTCCCGAGACAGATCATCCTCTCCCCATCACTATCTCCAAGTCCATAACATCCCCACAATTAACACTGTGTTCTGATCTTCTTTTTCGCTGCAATGTTTCAGTCAAGAAGACATGGCCTTCGCGTATGGCTGTTATATTGCCACCTTCATCCTTCTCTGTTATAAGGTGACAAAGGAGAGTTAAGTATCTCCAGGCAGCTGCAGCATGAATCTTTGGGTCAGCAGAATGATCTGCGGAGATACAGATATCTCACCTCTCTGCCAATACATCATCTTCAGCCTTCTAGCATTTTGCTGGGTACTGAAGACTGCCTGCCCTTCTACCTTTTCCCCATACAAGTATCTGCTGCATAGCAGTTGATTGTGTAGGCATGCACATTTTCCCTGCATATCTGTTCCTCTGCCTAAAGGGGTTGTGAGTCTCCTTGCTTTGGAGATTACATTTCATATTTGGTTGTAATCTTGGAGGGGTGTTTGAGGCAATAAACTGTACACAGATGCTGAGCCCACACAGTTCCACCCTCCATAATGGGCCCCTAGCAACTGGGTTTCCCCATCAACCTTTAATGGCTGCCTGCTGGGCTTGGCAGGCAGGCCCCTTGTTAACCCAAGTTACTTCTGCTTAAATGTTATGATAGGAGTCCTGTTGGTGAAGGACACCTCATTCCACAGACTGGTTTAGAGGTTCAAAGCTGTGCCATAATGTAATTTAGCAGAAAGAACTGAAATAAGAAGGACTGAAATGCAGATCAGGAATTTTCTCAACTCCCAACAGGAAGACTGTGATGGCTGTTTTGTTTGCTTTTTTTCAGTCAGTTTTAGCCATTGTTTTTATCTATTTAAAATACTACTAACACTTGAGAAAAAAACAGAGAAAGAAGACATCTCTCTCATGTTCCATACCACCAGCAGAGCACCAAATAGATATAGACCCTTAAGTATAATCACGCTTATTGAATACTGAAAAATATAATTCCTGAAGATAGCATAACTAGCGTGCAAGTCTCTGTCATCTTTGCCTTAATAGCAGTCAGAAATTAAAGCAAGGCAGAGGAGGACCTATCAAGCTTATAAAATAATGCTTTTTCAGGGACTTGAACAGGGTGGAATAGAATTGCATTTTGTCACCTAAAAGGATCTGATCATATGTAGTCAATGTTTAATTCATGGTCAGCAATTAATTCCATGATTTTAAAATAAAGAAGTCCTCTTCTTGTTACAAGATGAATGGTTGAGTGGAGAATGTGATTCAGATTCTTGGAACAGATTACTGATCATCATGGGTAGATCCAGGGCTTTGAAAAGACAGATACAACTGGCATCATAATGGTGGCATCAAAATCAATCTCTTTTCCATGTGGCTGCCTCATCACTGGAACCAGGATTCTCCCCTCATGGTTGGCCAGTATTTCCAATCTGGGGTCTCTGAGGTCCCTATAGAGACCCCCAAACAGTTGGCCTATGTACTCCCCATAGCAATAGGGGACATCCAGGTCCCAGAACTCATGAACTCTAGTTCAGGACAAACATTTCTGTATGGGTGGATCATGGACGCCTCTCAGCTAACGATAGGCCAAGGGGTCACAGCCCAGCAACTCCATATCCTTGGTGAGATAAGTAGCCACCAAAGCCTCATAGAATCATAGGTTCTACCTGGCTGAGGCTGGGGTCTGGTGCCTCTGGACCCCAACATTGAAGCCAGGCCCTTGGCCCACATTGGCAGCACCTAGTGTGGAGGAGACTGGCTGGTGCTGGGAGTGCTGGCATGGGGAAGTGTATCCCCCCTCCTCCACATCCCCCTGCATCTACTTTTCTGCCTCCCTGACTCTGTTCACCAGCACTGTCACTCTGTTCACTGTCCATCCAGTGATTGAGGGTTTCGGTGCTGCCAGTGCACATGCTCCCCTTCATCGTCGGGTTGCACATGCCTGCCAGGACTTGGATCATGTTGGACTGCAACAGACCCAGCTGTTTTTTTTTATGCCTTCCTTCAGCCACTTCACCAGTGCCTGCACATCTGGTGAAAGCAGCTGGCCCCAGCCAGGAACAGTGATCCCTTGGAACTTCTCTATTTGGTTCTCAAGCTCCTTGACTATGGGGATCACCTGGCTAAGAAGGGATTCATGAGTGCTGAGGGTCTCGGTGGCCTCGAAGAACAGCTTGAGGACCAGCAAGATCTGGGAGATGGTGTCCCACCCTACTTTGTTAAGGGGGCCACTGATCCCAATCTCTCTGAGCAAGACCATCTCATGGATGGCCTTCTGTTGCTCCACCAGCCTTTCCAGCATAAGGTATGCAGAGTTCCACCAAGTCTCCACATCCTGCATGATTTTGTCCTGCGGGATGCTCAGCTCTGCCTGTTTGTACCACAGCATCTTGCCCTCCTTGATCCTGCAGTGCAAGTAGCCCACCACCTTCCTTCATTTTGAAATCAGCTGGGTGGTAATGACAGTGCCATCACCAGCAGCCCTGTCCCCCTCCAAGACATTCCTGACTATGAGGTGGAACTTGTGTGCCACACAGCAGATGCCAACAAAGTTGTCATCATGGACAGCCTTGACCATACTGGCCTCGCTGTCGGTGATTCAGAACCCATGGGTCAGCTTGCCCTGCCCTACTAGCCACCCCTGTACCACGCAGTTCATGGCCTCCATGATCTCCCTTGCTGTATGGAACTCATCCTTCACTTTGGCTTGAAGGAGAGCCCACCAATGGCCTGACTGATCACACCAGTGCACTGTGAGGGAGAGGTAGGTGTAATCTCCATCCTGGCTGCTCCATATGTCAGCAATGAAGTGCAAGGGTACCTGTGGCTCTGCCATGTGCAGCTCTTCTCTCAAGTACTCCCTGCATGCCTTATACAGGGAGGACACCACTGTCCTGCTAAAGATGGTGTATGTGGGCTCTTGGTAAGATGGGGCCATGAGTGCCATGAGCCACCTGAACCCTGGCAGCTCAACTAAGGAGAAGGGCTGGCTATCCAGAGCAAGCATCTCCCCAGTGCTCTGGGTGACCTTGCTCACCTTGGGAACATGCTCTCCCTTTGTCTGTGGCTTTCCCCTACCACTCCAGGGTGGCTTGCCTCTGCTTTGTGGGGATTGGGGTTTGGAGCAAGTGGAGGACTTCCCTTTGGGCATGCTTCCACTGGTGCCAGGCTGGGCAGAAAGAAGGGCAAGGGGGTGCTGCCACCTGAGATGCAGCAGCATCTATGTGGTGAAGTGTTTCACCTCTTTGCCATGGCTGATCTACCTTCAGCAGTGCTGGCAGATATCATACTTGGGATCATCTGCAACCTCAAAATGATCCCACACTACACTACCTCCCCCTCACTTCTGGGTTGAGGGTGGGGATCCTGCCTTATCCCCCTCCCCAGCAGGCAGAGGCAAAACAACAGGGGAAGCTGAGCCACCTGCCCCCACGACCTCCTCCGAGGTGCCTTCCAGAGAAGGAGACCTAGCTCTAGGGAATCTTTGAGGGGCATGGAGCACAAACTCAGATTCCCCCTCCTTCTCCAGAATTTCTTTTTCTAGGGCACTCAGGTCCCCTGCTTCCAGATCCAGCTACTCCTCTGGCACTGGGATGCTCATGATGAGAGATGAAATTGGAGTGCAGGAGACTCTCATGCTGGTGCTGGTGGTTATTTCTGGTGTTAGTGGAGGTGGTACAGTTGCAGGGACAGCTATTGCTCCCACCTCCTTGCTCCCACTGGCAGCAGACAACTCATCGCTGCCAAGATGTGTCTATGTTTGGGAGGGGGAAGGTCTTACAGCTCTTGCCCTACCCACTGTAGCTCTATCTCCCCCCCATCCCAGAAGACCTGGCACCTGTATTTCTAGCACACTTCATGTTTATCTTTGCTGTGCTGGAAAATGTGTGTGTGTGTGTGTGTGTGTGTGTACACAACTGTAATATTTCTTTTTCTCTCTATGTATGTGACTAATATTTCTTCTCTGATTTCCTGTATGTGTGTGTAACTAACTAATATCTCTTCTTTTCTGCTTACTATATGTGTCTGTAACTAATATCTCTTCTTCTCTTTGTTAACCATATGTGTGCGAGTGTGTGTAATTCATGTGCTTTCCTGCATAGCGATGGATCACACTGCCAGGGAAAATACAGCTTTCTTTTTTAAAAGTGTGGGGATGCAGTAGGGAAATAACAAGAACAAATAAGAGGTTTTGGGTGGGGGTGGGGAGAATAAACTGAAAGAAATTGATTGGATAGGGATAAGTAGAGGGATTCTAGGCAAGGGTAATTAGTAAGCTGTATCCAATCCTTTCCAAGAAGACAGACTAGCAGGAGACTAACTAGAAAGCTGAGCCACTCCAGTTGTGACTTTCAGATGCTGTTGTTCAGGCAGAAACAGCTCACAAAAGGGACAGAAAGGCTGCAGACAGAGGCTTATATGCTGTTTCTGCATCCCTTCCCCAGATCACTGTGATTGGAAGGGGATTTGGGGAAAGATCACAGTCACTGGCCAGGTACAGATGTCAGTCTGTCCCCCCCACCCCTCCCCTCCCTCTTCGCAGTTTCTGCTCCCCTGCCAGACTGCCTTCCAAATCTCTGAATCTCCAAATCTTTTTTTCTGAATATTTTCTGAATTGATTCAGAGACTAGTAGTTTTTCTCCCAATTCAATTTGGATTTGGTGATTCAGCCTCCGAATTGGGCCAAATCTTCTCTCTTTAGAGCACAGCTAGGTATATAGCAGGGACTCTACCCTGTGTTAGTTATATGGAGAGAAGTGTTTCATTGATTTAGCCCTTCAAAATTATTTTCAGGTGATCATTTAATAGTAAACAGGCTTTCATTATAATTCATCCTACTGGGATTTATTAAAAAACCTTAAAAAAACCCCATGAAATGAAGTTCAGTTTTAAACATGTTGCAGTGGGAATGGAAACATTCACTGGCCTTTAGTCTGATGTCAACTACATCAGGGCAGCCCAACTTTTAAACGTGATAAGGGGCCAAATGCCCTGCAGACTGTAAAACTGATGCTGTATGTGAGGGGAGTCATGAGCCTCCCAGGCACAGCACAGGCATGAACAGCCCCATCCCTACTGAGCTGTGCACTCATGCACCACACTACAACTGCACTGTGACCCCATCTTCACTATCCACTCACTAACCTGCACATCCCTCCCACCTCGCCCCACCCCTTTGCTGCCTGCCCCCAAGGAATTGGGAGAAAGCAGCAAAAGCCTGAGGAGGGAAGTGAAGCTCAGGGACCCTGGCTGCTGTTGCATTTGAAGAGATGGAGAGAGAGATAGCTAGATACCTGAATAAGATTTCATTTGGAAAGCCTTATACTAAGTAATGGCTTGGATGAGTTTGGCTCATTACATTAATTGTCTGGAGACAGAAAGTACTTGTGGACTTCTCTGTAATGGTTAAAACATGAATAAAATTGATAGTAAATTAGACCAACTACATGTAACCTTGGAGGAGATACCAAACAAAACAGACAAAACACAACTTAGTTATTAAAATGGCAAGTCGAGGGAAAGGCACACTACACTTTTACACCAGGGTAATCTGCTTGAGCAACAGTGAAAACGGAGAGTAAACCCAGAATGCACTGCCCTACTCTGAAGGAGATCAAGCACTTCTGGGGTCAATTTACTGCTGGTGGGATGGTCTGCTGGGCCTGGGCAGACATTTGACCTTGACCTGTCAGACAGGATAGAAGCATGTTTAGGAAGCCTGCATGAAGGAGAGTCATGCTGCCCTTTTTAATAGTAAATACAAGATTCCTGGCCTGCTGCTTTTCCATTGCACAAAGTTTTCTTCTAAGTACTGCAAGGCATGTATGGCAGGTGCATGCAGCTGTTAGAAAACTGCCTGAGATATGGATGCAAGTGCTTAATCCTTCTAATTGCCCTCAGCCACTGGCAATTTTATACTATTTGGGCCCCTGGAAACTGACTAGGTCCCCTCCATTTCAACACACCACAGTTAGTATTAATGAGGTGCTAACACCTAGTGGGAGGTAAAGTGAAGACACATAGGAACAAGGCTGGGTACCTTGCTTAGCCTCAGACAGATGTGGGCAGGGTGTTTCCCCTAGGCATCATCAGGGACCCTTCTATCAGCTGGAGAAGAGCCTCTAATATTAGAAGCTATCAACTTTGGTAAATGGTGATTGCTATTTGTCTGAACTATGTCAATGCACACTTTACCCATAGGTGTTGTTAGCAGCTTCTGTACCAGCCTTTTGAGGAAGCATGCCTAGCATACACTCATCTAAACCACCTATCAAACAATGGGAGGTCTAAATAGAGGGTTTCCTGGAATTCTGGACCTTTAACATTCTGGCCTACTGGTCTTTCTTCAAGAGTCTACCAAGTCTCCAGTCTCTGTCACAGATGAGGAAAGAAACTGAGGAAGCTATTTAGAATTAAAAAAAAAAGGTGTGGAAAGCAGAGAAAAAGCCTTTGGCACCATCTTGAATGGGGCACAAGAATCACACTATCCTCTCCCAGGAACTTTGGCAAGGCAGGAATAGCCATGCACTGCTCAAACATAGGAGCTAGACAGGCACAGCCCCACACACCATCATGTATCTGGACAGAAGGGGACATAAAAAGGGCCCATGCTTGCACAGCCCTGCACTCAGTATCATACGTATTGGTGGAGGGAGAGAGTACCAGTTTACACCTTAGAGCTCCTGCAGCATCAACCACAGCAGTAGCAATGCTGCAGGCAAAGGCAAGTCACTACCCGCCTCCTCCTTACTATCTTCTCAACTCCATAACTCCTCCCTACCTGCCCCACGCCAGACTGTGGGGTGAAGAAATTTTTCATGCCGAATGGTATATGTCAAACACAGCATCACTATGCAAGCCAGAATTCAAAGTCACATATCGGCTTCATGCCAAGCACAGGAAACAGGCACTCATGTATTGTTTTCACATTATAACACTGGGAAGAAGACTATATGTAATGCCATGCACACATGTATAAGAATGGGAAACTCACAATGACACAGCAGGGTTCAAACCCCATAATCATGCAGAATCATTGAAGGGTGGAAAGCATGTTCACTCAAATTGTTTTGTGGGGAAAAAAATGTTCTCCAGGCATATCTTCCAAGACAAAAGCAGGCTTTAGCTTAAATACTAGAGGACAAGTATACATATTTTTTAGATAGCTCTCTGCTTCTTGTTGCCATCTCATGGTAGAAACAAGTATGCCTAATTCTCCCTGGTGGAAATAGAGGCAGGTCCACTGAAGTTGTTAAGTTAGGTCATTCCACAGCATCAATCAGTCAGGTTCCATTCAGCACAAAGGAGTCACACACAATTTCTGAGGATCTAGCCATTAACGTTGATGTCTAGTACTTCTTTCATACACACCAGTTATACATGGGCAGTTCATACTCTTAGCTGCATTGGTGCCACTCCTGCTTTACAAGCCTGAGGGAAAGATTTGTTCTTGGTGTGCCGCTGGTCATGACTGTTCTAAGAAGAATCTAACTCAATTTTTCCAGACACTATGCTGCTAAAAAAGTACCTGACACTAGTCAAGCACAGAGTGACAGAAAGTTCATTGGTGAAAGATGGAGACCAGGTGGTAAGGGAAGAACAGAGTGTGAGCCAGTTTCTTCAGAGCAGCAAGGATCCCCTTGTTCTTCATGCTGTAGATGATGGGATTCATTGTGGGAGGCACTACTGAATATAAGACACCCACTATGAAATCCAGCCCGGATGGGGTGTGAGAGGTAGGTTTGAAGTATGCAATGGTGGTAGAAAGGACAAACAATGAAACCACAGTGAGGTGAGGGAGGCAGGTAGAGAAGGCTTTATGTCGGCCCTGATCTGAAGGGATTCTCAGAACTGCACTAAAGATCAGAATGTAGGATGCAACAATGAGAACAAAACAGGAAAAAATTAAGAAGAAGCTGAATAATATCACACAGAGTTCCCTGAAGTATGTATCTGAGCAGGAGAGCTTGAGGAGCTGGGCAATTTCACAGAAGAACAAGTCTACCACATTGCCTCCACAGAAGGTGAATGCAAACATTCCAAGTATGCATGGTAGAGTTGAGCATCCCTGCTACCCAGGCAATGGAAACCATTTGAACACATGCTCTTCTGTTCATGACCATCTCATAGTGCAAGGGCTTGCAGATGGCAACATAGCGGTCATATGCCATGATGGTGAGAAGGGCAAAATCTGCTCCTCCCAAGCAGACAAAGAAAAAAACTTGAGTGGCGCACCCGGCATAAGATATTGTTCTGATGTTCAGCAGGGAGTTGGCCATGGCTTTGGGTATGATGACAGAAATGGTTCCAACATCCACGATGGACAGGTTCATCAGGAAGAAGTGGAGGGGTTTGTGGAGATGGTGGTCAAGGACTACAACCATGAGGATAAGAAGATTTCCCATTGGGCCAGTGAGGTAAATCACTAGGAACATGACAAAATACAATATCTCCAATTCCCAAGCCTCAGAGAATTTCATAAGGATAAACTCAGACACAGAGCTTTGGTTAGACATTTTCTTGCTTTCAACATAGTGGGCTGCCTGCAGAGGGAATGACAGATACAAAAGCCCAGGGTTAGATTAATTATACAAATGTCCACCTGACAAAAGCCTATTAAATCCCTTAGAGACAGAACCTTCCCTGATGTTGGGTAATTAGCTGCATTACACTTTTGCTGATTTCTACCTGCAGGACTTGGGGTGGCATCACACCACTGAGTTACTGTCAACTAAGTCTAGGAGTTAGGTAAAGGGTAATATAGCCAATTCTGTTTAGTAAGAATTCTATCAATTAACAGGGAAGTATCAAGATGGCAAAATAGTAGTTATACCCAGGAGAGTTTCAAGAGGCAGTGGGCTATTGGCTTTGGAGGACAGAACATATCTATTTGGGGAGAAAGGAATAAGAATCTCCTCATTTCACAGAAATTAAACCACAGCCTCTCGGGGACAAATCCTCCTATAATCTGTTTTAGCAACACCATTTCGTGCCAGCCTACATTATTCCAACTCTGAGAAAAGAAACAGGCAAACAGACAAGAAGAAAAAATAACTATGTTAAATGAACATTCTTAAGTCAGAGTGAAACATGAAACAAATTCCTCTCCCTCACTCCCTCCCCCTTGCTTTTTTTTTTTTTTTAATTTCTCTTTTTCACTATTCCATGTTAGTTCCCTCCATCAGGAGTCTTTCACTTTCTCCTGACATCTCTGTGTTTTTCTTGTTTCACTCTATGTTCTGCCCCTTATTTCTGATGGTAACCACCGCCCAGTACCACATCAGGACTACCCTGCATGGGGGACCCTCAAAGAAATGTATTGCACATAAAGGGATGAAGTGAAAGGGAACTGAACTTCAAAGCTTTAGTTTGATTGGACTCAGTCCACTTTGGAGGGGAAGAAAGCCCTACTGCAGTGCAGCTGCTCTGTTGTGAGTAAAAAAAACAAATCTGTTTTCACCTTAGTGTGCCCCAATGGCACTTAGACATTTAATTCCATTTCTCCCTATTTGTCCCTGCTGCACATTCTGTAAAACACTCACACGGACCCCCCAGCAGAACAGGATGACCCTGCACATGCATAACAACAGCCAAGTACTAGCAAGTGAGTCACTGAAAATAATATGACTATCATGTGTTTGCACTTCTCTCTCAGTCCAAGAGCTAACTCTGGGCTACTCTTCAGGGAGCAGGAAAATGTTGGGTGCAGATTTCCACGCTCACAGATCATGAGATACTCCAATTGCCTCTTTGTCGCAAAGCTTTCTAACAACTAGAAGGTAGAAGTGGCTCCCAAGTTTTTGAAAGTGAAATAAGATTTATCCCTGAGTATCTACATTCAGGTTCAATGAAGTTGAACATCTTTAAACATTGGTTCAGATTAGGTTGCCAGATAGCTAGATTCAAGTAGCAGAAAGAGAAGCTTAGGTTTGATATTAAGGGGGACATTTTCAGTAGGAAGCACTAGAAATGGTTATCCAGAGGGGTTGTGGAATCCCCATTTTTGGAGGTTTTTAAGACCCAGGTAGACAAAGCTTTGGATGGCATGATATACTTGGGGATGATCCTGCTTTGAGCAGTGTTCAGACTAGATGACTTCATGAGGTTCCTTCCAACCCTAAGTTTTTATGATTCTATAACAGAAAGACAGTTAGACAGAGAGATAAGTTATACTATTAGTAGTTTTCTCCTATGTGCTCCCTGCTCCCTTGCTCTATCTACTGCTGTTTCATCTCCACTATTGTGCATTATTTCAGTTATTCCTGGTGCCCTTCTGTCTTTCACAATCAAATTGATCTAGACTTTACAGTATCTCATATCCCATGTACACTCTGTACCTCAGCTTACCAGCACTTAGGAATGAGGTAGCAATTTTCCTTCAGACTTCTTAATGTGCTCAGGACATCTGTGAATCATTTTGCTATTGCTATGTTTTTCTACTTAATGTAACTGGGAGACAAGCTTATCTACACTATTAGCAGTTTTCTCCCACATGCTTCTCACTCCATTTCTCTCCCTACCTTGTCTCATCTCCCCTATTTTGCATCATTTCAGTTATTCCTGCTGCCCTTCTGTCTTTCCACACTGAATTAACCCTAACAGTATCTACACATACATATAAGGGATTCATGAAGTCCAATTAAGCCACCTGAAACCTTAATTGAGAGCTGGAACCCACCAGAGCATCACAGGTAGACCAGCCCTCCCTCAATTTTCACTCCTGAAAATACAGCTGACAACAAAAATCTGGAAGGAATACATACTGTCCTTAATTTGTTGGTCCTTAAGAAAGTAGGGCTGGAAGGAACCTAGTTAAGGCATCTGTGTAGCCCATTCCTCAAGGTAGGATATCCTGACTAAAGCATCCCAGCCCATAGTATCTCTAAAACAAGCAGAAAACTTACTGTGCTTCTTTGTGTAGATCCTTCCGCTTCAGATGTCTTTCCTCCGCAAAAGCCTGAGTTCTTGTACTCTATCTATTTATCTATCAATCTATCCATGTTTATGTGTCTCCCTTTTTCTCCAGCACTATTTATGAAGCCATGTACATGGAAATCTGCTTTCATGGGACATTTAAAATTATATCTTCTGGAAATAGTCTAGAATCATTTGCTGTCTGCAGATGATTTCTGTAGGTAACCTCTGTACTGTGAAAGAGTATTTATCAATGTCTAGTCCAATGGGCTTCCAAGCAGGCATTCCCAGGAGCCCTGAACAATGCCCAAACAGAAGCACCTGATGAGGTGGATAAATATATTGGGCACCTAGCTAAAAAACGAGGAGTAGAGTTCATTGGGAAAGATTCTGATGATACAGCATTCTCTCCCCAAAAGTTGGTTCATTATTTCTCATATTTTTTGTTTGAAACATTTTCAGTCCAAAACATTTTTGCTATGTCCAAGGCAGGGTTCCTACACACCTCTAAGCCCCCATGATCTGGGGCATACAAGCCCAGTGCATTGCCCTGGATACAAGTGTTACCAGCCGTTTGGTCATAGAGCATCAGACAAATATCCCCTACATCGCTATATCCAAATCCACACCATTCCAGCTAATGAACACTGCCACTCAGCTCTTTTTCTTGCTGCACTGTTTCATCCCAGAACACAATGGCTTCCTTAGTGTCACTACATGCATCTGCTATATTCCTACCTTCATCCTTCTCTGATACAAGTTGAAAAAAGGAAACGTATATATCTCCAGTCACCAGCAGCTTTTGGGTAAGCAAAATTATGCCTAGAGACATTTGGCTTATTTTTCTGCCAGTCCAACATCCTCAGCATTATAGAATATTTCCAAGTGCTGAAGACTGCCTGCTCTTCAATTTTTTTCCCATACAAGGATCTGCTGCACCATAGTTGATTGTGTGGTTTTGTGCATTTTCCATGCATGCCTTGGTTCCTTTGAATGAAGGGGTTGTGAGTCTCCTTTCTTTGGGCATCATGATCCATGTATGGTTGCCATCTTGCAGGCTTGTTTAGTGCAATGATCTGTGCACAGTGGATTAGCCTCCACAATTAAGCCCCCATGATAGCCCCCTTAACACAGGGTTGCCCCAATAAGCTTCAAGGGCTGCCTGCTGAGCTTAGCAGGTAGGCCCCTTGTGAGCCCAAGGCACTTCTGCTTAAAAGCTTCGATGGCAGTCCTTTTGGTGAATGATGCCCCTTTCACAGAATGATCAAGAGCCTGGTGATGAAGTCACTCTCCTGAGAGGCAGATGATATGGTCTTGCAGCTGTATGCTGAGAATTCCTGGGCAAATGCTTAAAGCAGAAGGTTATTACAACAAAGGTGTTTGACAATACCACCATGACAGCCATGTCCAGTTCCTAAACTCAGAGGAGAACTCCATCCTCTGAATCCTGAGCACATGAAGGTGTCTACCCTCCAGGTAGAGCTCTTCAGCAATCCCTGTGAACTCTTCAGGAAGTTCCCCCTCTGCCTTTAACCTCTCTGAATTGCCCCTCAGTAGACCTAACTCCAATGAGCCAAGGAAGCAAACTAGGCATCTGGATTCTTCCTTTCTGGTGCAGAGATTCATTTTTTGGATGTTACAATGGCTCAAGTGCTTCCCTAGATGGCACACTAAGTGACTTCAGAGCACCATCTGCATTAACTTTCAGTTGAAACTTCCACATCACAGCACCAGTTTCAACATCCCACTCACTATGCTTATGGTTCTTTCTAATTTAGGTGAAGAGAGAGGTATAGGCCAGCCGGAGCAGGCTTTTTTCAACCCCAGAATTAACTCAGATTATCCCAATTTCATTTACTGAAGGTATGGTTGGTTTTCATTAAATTGTCTGAGAGATACATTTTCTGATCCCTTTTTTCAGTTCTTTCTTTACCTCTTTGTTCCTCAGACTGTCAATCACAGAATCAGAGGTAAGTAGGACCTGAAGGGACTTCCCAGAGGTCCTCTACTCCAACCCCCTGCCTGAGGCAGGATCATCTTAATCCAAGCTCGTTCTAAATCTACCTGCAAGTCTGACACAACACAATATAACACCCAAGCCTGCCCCAGATAAATCAGGGGAACCACAGCAGCCAACATCCTGCTTCTATAAAATGAGGAATTACACAGTGGAGGTGAGGGCAGTGTAGGAGAGAGAGAAAAAATGTGTTCATGTGTTTCTATTCCTTGGCATTTGGTAACAAATAATCAGTAATAAGTGTTCCATAGGAAATGCTGACTACCATAGGGTGAGAGTAGCAGTTAGAAAATGCCTTTTTCTCCCTGGTGTAGCGAAACCCCAGTTTTTCTTTTTTTTTTCTATTAAAATACATTCTCTTCCCTTCCCCAACCATTTCTGACTTTGTCTCTCCCTCTCTATTCCCGATAGATAGGTATAAGTAAGCTAAAATGTAGGATAAGCTTTAACATTTTATTTTAGATAGTAAGTTTTATTTTCTCTCCCCTCTTTCCAAATAAATGCCCTGCTATTTTGATATAGATACCTGTTGTTTTATAAGTGATAATTATGTTTGTATTGTGTTTTTTTTACTCCTTTTATAGTGTGTGATTACTGTTTTAGGCCTACATATGTAAGTTAGCATAAGTCATGTCAAGCCTCCACCTTGTGTCCCCTGGCTTATGACTCACACCTACCCCCTTCCTATGTAACTTGGTTCCTGAATGAATGGGGATGAATGAGGGTGCTTGAGAGACAATGACAGTAGGTCTTCAAATAGCTCCCTCTGAATGACTGAACTATCAACACCAATACCTGGACCAGCGACCCAGCCCTTGGAACCACCCTCAGCATTCAAGAAACAAAAGATGAGGCATCCCACCATTGTGCCAAGGCTGCCCATGCTCAGTAAGAATACCTGGAGCCCTCTGGAACAGGACTGATATTGCCTGGACAGGCCCTCCCCATAGGAGATCAGAGGTAGTCTGCCCCATAAAAAGGGGTAGTGAAGACTGCCTCCTTGTGATGCCCTCTCCATCTGGACCAGCACCATGCCACACCACCTATCCACCCAGAGACCCTGCCGGCGACCCCACTCTGGACAACACCTGTTGGACAAAGACCCATTTCCAGCCTGGATAGGTAGCTATCACCCTCACCCTCTCTTCAACTAAGGACCTGGACTCTGTATCTCTTCCCTACCTGGACTCCAACCCTTGCACTGAGTCTCTTTCTTCTGCTGCCATTGTGTGTGTGTGTGTGTGTGTGTGTGTGTGTGTGAACCAATAACTTCATGGGTCTGTGTAGTGTGTTGTCTGTTTAATGAACCTGTTATTTGGACCCCTGAGTTGGGTTTTGCTTTACTATGGTTTGGCCGTGCTCCAATCTCTGCTCCTTGCCCCTCTAACTTCTGTCTCATTTCTCCCTCTCCTGCTTCTGGTTCACTGCCACCTCCAACACCTGTCCTGAGCTCCTCTCTGCCTGCAAACCCCCTTTTTCTTTGCCACTGTCTTATCCCCAATGCCTTTTCCCCTGAGTTCCCAGGTTTCTGCCTCAGTTTCTTTCCTGGCTGTCTCCTCCTTGCCACCACTTATCTGCCTACTGCCCCAAATTTCTCAGCTGTCTGCCTCAGTTTCCAGCCCCAAGCTCCCAGGTTTCTCTCTATCTGTCTTTCCTGGCTGTTTCCTCCTTGCCACCAGGCTTTTTTCCCTTGCACCAGTGACCTTGAGTAACCCTGGGGCCACTTGATCTTAAATAAACCAAGCCTCAGTCCCTCAGCCAGCTTCTCTCTAGTCCACAGGTTCTAATCCTGGTTCTGGCAACTTTTGCTCTCTACACTTTATCTCTCTTTCTCACCTTAACCTTCCCCCAAGTATCCCAGGTACCCCAAGCACACACATACATACCATACCATCCAAGTTAGGAACTTACTTGTGTGCATGTGTAGGTGGGTTGTATGTGTATGAACTGGTGAGTGTGTGTATATACATATATATGTAATTGTGTGCATGATATATGAATTAGTGATCTGTGTATGTATACAGAATGTGTGGGTATGGACAATTATTTTTTGTCTAACTTTTGGGGTGTATTGTGTATGTGCTTGAATTGGTGCTAGGTATGCATGTGCCTAGGCTTGCTTGGATGTGTATGTGCCTGATTTGGTAGTGTGTCTGTATGCACCTAATTGATTTGTGTGTTTGTATATGTGCAATTGTTTTACACCCTCCTGTCTAACAGCGCAATATTGAGATCCCTGAGATTTGGCCTTAACCCACAGGGCAACACTGATGTTGGGAGGCATGCTTGGGATTGTAACCAAGATCTGTGTACAGGATATCAGATTCAGTAGAAATGAATGTAATGCCAAGAGGGATGACAACCCCAATCTGGAACCAACTTGCAAGGGAAGTGGTGCTCACTCCTACCCTGGGGGTCTCCAAAAGGAGGCTTGATAATCATCTCGCCATGGTTTTTTGACCCCAGCATTCTTTCCTGCCCATGGCGGGGGGTCAGACTTGATGATCTGTTCAAGTTCCTTCCAACCCTACCAACTATGAAACAGTGAAACTATGAAACAATGTTGTCCAGTAAGGAGCCCAGCTGGCTGTCACACCAGGAAAGGCTTGACTGAGAGATCAAAATCACTAAAGAAATGGTCAGCTCCATTGGTACACAGAACAGTAGTTGGGAAGCCAATGATGTTAGGATACAGCTGGCTAGGAATCCACTTCTCCAGGCCCTAGCTTCAAGTTGGGGGCAACACAAGTATTAACCTCCAGCAGTGTTATATACTTTGCAGCACCCTGGGTGTAGATGCTGATGGAGCTGGTTGGAGATCGAGCTTGCTAGCTAGCCCCATGATGAGGCACCCTTGTGCCCCAGCCAGCCCCTCTGCAGCAAGCTGAGCCAGGTTGGAGCATCCTCAATCTGGCATGCTAACTCCTGAACCCCTGGTCAACTGAGCCTGCTCTGACCGGGCTTAACACATACTGCAGTCCTGGACACATATGTAAACATGGCATCGGGGAAGGAAGAATAAACACTGGCATAAGCTGCACTGGAGTTTATTTACTTAAATTAATACGGTTTGTAGAGACACCAAGCAGGTATCACTCAGCACCTGCCAGAAAAGCCAAGAATTGTAGCTGTATTAACCAGTCACTAAGTTATATTTCTATTGTCTTCATTGAGAAACTGCCCAGCATCATTTGCAGGAGGTTTGAGGTACAGAAGTTAGAGTGGAGAATGTGATTCAGACTCTTGGAAGAGATTACTGATCACCAGAAGCAGATCTAGGGCTTTGAAAAGCCTGACACACCTGGCATCAGAGTGGTGGCAGCAATCACAATGGCCATCTTAGTCACTGGCACCAGAATTGCTCCCTCAGGGATGGCAGTTATGTCTAGTCTGGGATCTCTGAGGTCCTGAAGAGGGCCCCCCAACCAGTGGCCCTATGTAGTCCCAGTCACAATAGGAGATGTTCTTCTCCCAGGTCTCATGGGCTCTGATTCATAAATATTTCTTTTTGGGTGTGTTAATGGACTTCTCTCAGATGCCAACTGCAGAGTGCATGCATCAATCCTGCACACATGGGGACCCTGAGTTCTATCTCACTACAAAGGTGTAACACTCACTCAGGTGCCAGATGGCCAAACTAGTCACAGTAGTGGCCAGCCACCAATGTAACCAGTGGTGGTACATCAGGTTTAGATCTCACTGACCAAGTTCCTATACCTGGAAGCATGACAGAAGAGAAATTGGAAGTCAAAGGAGCAGGGATCAACTGTGGGAGATATTCCCTTTGCACCCCAGGATCTTCAGATCCTGAACCATGATATATTCAGAGGGAATAGGGATTAGAGAGGCAGCCATGGAGGCAGAGGACAAACCAAGTAAAAGGTGCAGGTAACGGTTCAGGGCCAGAATGAGCTGGGTGGACCCACAAAGCTCTCACCAGAACCAGGTTGCATGGGCAGTTCACCTGTGGTTAAGGTGGGGCCCCAAGAGGTGAGGGCCAATTTCATTGAAGACAAAAAGAGGATTCAGCCTTCACAAAACTCTATGGCTGGCTGGACTGAGTAAATGGCATGACAAGAACCTCTCACCAAGCCCCCCAGGATCCCCATTTTTAGTTGCAAAGGGATGTACTGATACAGGTCTTATGGGTGTGAATCACAGAGGCCTACAGAAACCAGCAGCTCATGCCAAGTTACCAGGAAAGGGTACTTGCCAGCATTTTCTCACTCAGTATTTACTAGAACATACAAGATTAGTGTGCTTTTTGCCCTGAGTGCCTGCTGGTGGCCCCACACACCTGGAACTACATCTATTGGTTCCATGGCCCTTGGTGGACACCTGCTTTTGCAAAGGTTAGGATAGATATTATTTGGACCTTGAAGCCCAGTACCAGGAGTTTCCCTTTTAACCTAGTACTTTTTGAATTATGCTACCCAGTTCCCACAGGCAGTAGTGATCCACAATGCCTTGGTCCAAGCACTGCCCATGAAACTGCCAAATACCTTCTTGAAGAGGGACTACCCACAATATTTTTTTTTACTGATTAAGGCACCACCTTTATGTCCTGACTCCTGCAACAGGAGTGGACTTTTCTGAAGTCCACCCTATCACAAGCTCCAGATGACTGGATTGGTGGAGAGGTTTACACAGACTGAAAGGGATGTTAAATAAATTAGTTATAGGAGAGCCATGGAAGTGGAATGTCCCTCTTCCCTACTTGCTATTTGCAATCCAGGAGGTTCTCCCCAATTATCTACAGGTTCTCTCCTTTTAATCCCCTATACTAAGCAACCTTAAGGTGTGTTAGACTTACAACACACAACCTGACAAACACAGCACATGAAGGTCCAAAATATTGCCTAATACTTTTTAGGCAGTGGGAGTAATTGGTCCTGTTCAGGGCCTTTGACAAAAAAAACAAACAAACCTTCAGTGCTGCACAGAAAGTGCAGGACCAACACTACAACAGTTCCCAGCTCTGTGTTCTGCTGTTGCTCCTTTCATCAGAAGGCAAATTGCTCGCCAAGTGGCAGAAACCCTATGAAGTCATAAGGAGAGTTGGGGATGTGAACTATTAAGTACAGCTTGAAGGGAGACAGGATGGGTCACAGATATACCATACTAAGCTCCTGAAACCCTGGTGGACCCAGGAAACACTGAACACTGGGAGTTACAAGATGGGTAGGAAATTTGGTTCAGCTCCACTCTATTGAGGTTACTTTGGGAGATAATTTATCCATATCCCAACAGGAGGAGACTAGAGGCCTACTAAACAAAGTTTTTGGACTCAGTCAGGGAGAACCATCTTAATAAATCATTGGACCAAAAGCTGGTTATCCCATGCAAAAGGGCTCCTCCCTTATATCTGAGTGACTATGGGGCACAGTAAATAGGGAAGGCCAGAATATGTAGCATTTGGGAAGAATAGAAGAAATGGTGAGCAAATGGCACAGGACAGATGTCTCTAGTTCCTAAGCCAGAAAAAACAATCTGGTCCTACTTTAACTTTGGCAAATTGAACACAGTATCTAAAGTTTGATGCCTACCCAATGCCTTGACTTGAAACATTGATGTAACAACTGGGAAAGGCTAAGTACATATCTGACACCGGATCATGGGTTCCTTTGCTTCCCAGTACAGCACTCTAACTACTAATTCTTTCCTCCTAGCCCCATATAGCTTCCATAGACCTCCCTTCTGCAGCTGCCCAGGGGACCATCTTCAAGAAGAACATTGGAGAATGGACTGGTTAATGTCTGTGCTGGGAAGTTAAACCCCTCAAACCCCTTTTTCGTGAGAGGTGCATAGATCTTAGGTCTTCCAGGTTTCCAGTGAGTACCCTATTTACTTAACTAGTTGAGGAAAAAGCTGAGCCCTCTCTCTCAGTCCTCATATTTCCCTGAGTATAAGTATGGTAGTTGTAAACTTTGGCTGACTACATTTTTGAGACTCTTTGGACACTGAGTGTCTAAGAGGGATTCATATATACTCTCAGCTATGTGCTTGGGCATTACACAGCCTACTGTGCCTGTCTAGTTTGCACACACAGACAACAATGTATGCACATGGGCTTAAAAAGCCAAGAACAGAATTCCAGCCTGGATGGCATTTTGACATTCAGACAACCAGAAATGCCATGCAAAGTAAAAACTTGGACAACCAGGAAGAGAGTAAAATGCACCCCCATGTCATCATCAATTTCATTTTGGGATCAAGCCTTTATTATGAGGATACTAAATCATTCCTTGGGTTGCATTTTTCTCCATTCAAAGTTTGAGTCAGTGCCACTTTAACATGTCCTTGTAAAAGTTCTATGCAGATTACAATGGCTGCTATTAAAGAAACACATCAAAAATGCAGAACTGTCAACTGTGATAGCAGGTGAGCTTCAGCATAACGATCACTAGGTGATGCTAGATACTTTGATTAAAAGAGTCCCCTGCTTCCACCCTTAGCATTTGATAAGTACCTCTGCTAGAATCAGGCTTTGGAATATCTGTTTGTCTTCCTTGATTAAATATTTTGTCTATAGCTGAACTGGTGAACTCAGCCTTAGGGTAATACATTTCTCATGGGATTGCTCAAAATATCCAACAGATCAGATGACTCAGTGGATGGATACAGATGATATTGTTATTTAAGCTAAGAGAATTTCTTAGCAAGTTCTTTGATTCTTAGAAAATTGTTGTTTTCTTAGCAAATTGTTTGATTCCCCAGTGAAAAATTAGATGCTCCTTTTCAAGGATTTATTACTCAACAACATATAAAGACCATGGAGGATGTATAAAGTGTGTGGAGTTTCTTGCATGTGATAGTACCAAAACATGGACATTCAAGGGCTGCAGGGATCTTCAAAAGCTGAGAAGGTACGTGAGGACAACAGCTGATTCAAAAAGTTTAGAATAAAGAATTAAACAAAATAATTGGCAAACAAGTTCATAGATTCATAGATGATACGGTCGGAAGGGACCTCAGTAGATCATCGAGTCCGACCCCCTGCATAAGCAGGAAAGAGTGCTGGGTCTAGATGACCCCAGCTAGATACTCATCTAACCTCCTCTTGAAGACCCCCAGGGTAGGGGAGAGCACCACCTCCCTTGGGAGCCCGTTCCAAACCTTGGCCACTCGAACTGTGAAGAAGTTCTTCCTAATGTCCAATCTAAATCTGCTCTCTGCTAGCTTGTGGCCATTGTTTCTTGTAACCCCCGGGGGTGCCTTGGTGAATAAATCCTCACCAATTCCCTTCTGTGCCCCCGTGATGAACTTATAGGCAGCCACAAGGTCGCCTCTCAACCTTCTCTTGCGGAGGCTGAAAAGGTCCAGTTTCTCTAGTCTCTCCTCGTAGGGCTTGGTCTGCAGGCCCTTGACCATACGAGTTGCCCTTCTCTGGACCCTCTCCAGGTTATCCGCATCCTTCTTGAGTGCATATGGTTTTGCCATCCAAATATTTTGGATTTGTAAGGTCACATTATAACACGTCAGTGTTCTCTCAAGTGCATGTTTATAAACCTTGTAGCAGCAGGACCCTAACCCACAGTGTCTTCATGCTTTGCCTGTGGCAGATTAGGATGCTCTTGGTGTCTTGGGGCAATGTGCCTTGTAATTGTTCAAAGGGTTGATAACATACAGCTAAGAATAGGTCAGACAAGGACTTGTATAGGATTGTTTGGGGAGGGTGGTCCTGCCTTGAGCAGAGGGTTGGACTAGATGACATCCTGAGGTCTCTTCCAGCCCTTTTTATGTGATTCTGTGATATTTTGTGATTTTTATATCATGATTGCAAGAAAAAAAAATGTTGTTGCTTTCTTTTTATTTTTTAAATAAAAATAGAGATTTAACTCTCTATAGACAGAGAGTAAAAGAAAGTTGATTCTTGACAAGGGTGCCCTGGGGTGGCTTGAGATCTTTTCAAGGGTGCCACAGGATGCCATGCTTTGTCAGGGCTGTTAGTTGTATAAGCACAACTCACAATATAATTCCAGAGATTTCAAATAGGAATCCATAGTATTAAAAACATTCTGACCTGTTTTAGGCTTTCTCAGTTTTTTTCCTCTATTATTTTTCTTTGGTCAAAAATCAAGTGAAAACTAAGGGCTGACATTTTCTGAGGGGTTCCTTGAGTCCATCACATAGTGCCTGTTGTAGTTTTTTGCATATACACCAATAAATCTTTACACCATATATTTGTTTTGTACAAAAAACAAATCCTTACCATGGAGATAATCTGTTCTGAGATTTTGAGATTAGGTATGAATCATAATTATGTTTTATTTCCAGTAGTTATTATTTATTTTGCTAATTGAGGGAAAAATATTGTATTGAAAATGGAATCTGATATCACTTTTTATGGTAAAAGGGGAGAGGATAAATTATATGATAGATTAATTAGTCAATAACTCAAAAACCTCTGCAAATCTCACTTATATAACAATATACATAATGCCATGCTGATTGAACTTTTGAGTGTCATAATCATGGAAATATCAAAAGATTGCTAAATGGATTTTAAAATATTTTAATAGATACCATTTATCTTCTAAATTTTCAATTTGCAAGAATTATCGTTGGGATTAGCTTCATTTGTTGCAATGCTGCCACTACACAAAGCTAATTCTTTTTCTAAGGTGCTAACTAACCTGAGTTGCATTTTTACATATTTATTCTATAAATATTTAGTGGCAGCATGAGATTCATAGGATCAAAGAAATGCAATAACTTGTTGTGATTATCTGGAGTCCTGTGTTCAATTTTGGGGCCCCCGCTACAGATAGGATGTGGACAAATTGGAGACAGCAATTAAAATATTTAGGGGGCTGGGGCACATGATTTCTGAGGAGAAACTGAGGGAACTGGGCTTATTTAGTTCGGAGAAGAGAAGACTGAGAAAGGATTTAATAGCAGCCCTCAACTACCTGAAGTGGGGTTCCAGTGAGGATGGAGCTGGACTGTTCTCAATGGTGTCAGATGACAGAAGAAGGATCAGTGGCCTCTCAAGTTGCAGCAAGACAATTTTAGGTTAGATATGAGGAAAAAATCTCTCACTAGGAGGGTATTAAAGCACTGAAACAGGTTACCCAGAGAGGTGGTGGAATCTCTATCCTTGGAGGTTTTTAAGACCCAGCTCCACAAAGCTTCACTGGGGTGATCTAGTTGGGGATGATCTTACTTTGAGCAGGGTGATGGACTACATGAATTCCTGAAGTCCCTTAGAACCCTAAATTTCTATGATTCTATGATTATATTAAGGAATATTATTATTATGATGTATATTAAGGAAGATTCTTCTTGTCTGTTCTTTGCTATAATGGGAATAATAACACCAACATGATCCTAAGTTAAATAATAGCTCTTTATTTAAAACAAGAAAATAAAAAGTAGCAGTTACTGTGCTTATTTGATAAGGTGCACTGAGTCTTTCTTCACTCCCAATTAATTTTGCTGACATTATCCAACCAAATAATCAGTTTGATGATCCTTATGGTATAAGGACACAGTATCCCAGTTTATATAGAGAGGAAAACTACATTTCTGGAAACTGTCTCAAAGAGACATAAAAGCAAGTTCTGGACTAGGTACCCAGACATCATCATGGAAAAATAGTTGGCAGTCTCCCCACAAGGTTATTAAATAACATCATGTTTTAGGACATCGAAAATGGGACTGAGCAACACATGGTGCAATAATGAAGAAAAGATGAGTGTGTCACAAGAGTAAGAGGAAAAATTCCCAAAGTGCGCATCCACATCTAAAATTATTTTTTTTTAAAAGGGCCTTAAAGAAAATTGACAAACACAGTACAGTAGCTAGGGGTGGGTGAGAAGGGCACCATCCCTGGGTGCCAATATAGGAGGAGTGTCAGAATTGCTCCCTACCCCCATGGAATCTGTGCCCCAGTAGCAAAAACAGCCCCACAGAGTTGCTCTTGCAGCAGCAGCTGGTGCTTAGATACCACACTGCCTTAAGAACAAGGTGGTAGTGGTAGCAGCCAGAGCCTGTTTTGGAGTCCCCAGAATAGGTAAGACTTCTGAAACCCTCTTGCTCTGCTCTCAGAACCCATGCCCCTTCCACACTCTCTCTGCCTGTTGCCCCCAGTCCTCCAGTCTCCCATAGTATTTGCCCAAGATACAAGCCATGCTTGTTATGCCTCTGAACAAACATACACATATAGTGCCATAAAAGTGGAGAGGGAGGTCATGTTTTATACAACTGCGTAAGTTTACAGAAATATCAGAAAGCTAAATCACTCTAATCTGGACAGTGAATGATGCAGGAGAAGCTGGAGAAATTTTCATGGAATTATAGAAAATGAAGGCTGGAAGGGAACTAAGGAGGTCATGTAATCCAACCACCTGCTCAAAGCAGGACCATCCCCAACTAAATCATTCAGATGAAGCTTTATCTAGCTGGATCTTAAAGACCTCCAAGGATGGAGATTCCACAACCTCTCTCGGTTACCCGTTTCAATGTTTTACTATCCTCTCCTCATGAGAAAGTTTTTCCTCATATCTAACCTCAACTTCTCTTGCTGCACTTGAGCCCATTGCTCCTTGTTCTGTTACCTGCCACCACTGAGAACAGTCCAGCTCCATCCTCTTTGGAACCACCCTCCAGGTAGTTGAAGGCGGCTATTAAATGAAATGAGGATTTCATTTTTAAAAATTGGCTACAATTTCATATCTTCCATGTGTCAGGTATCCAGGTTGTTGCTGTATTTGTCATGAGCCCAGATTGCTTTCTCCTCTAGACCAAGGTGGTATCTTTTATTAGACCAATAAAATTATTTTATTTTGCAAGAAGTCTCATATTTTCCCAAGGAGGAAGAAACTATGACCACCTGAAACCGGAGATACTGTTCCTGCCTTTGTTCAAGCTGATTTGCATCATCACAGAAGCTCACAAGAGAGGTGAGAGACACTTTAACAACTAAGACCTTCCTGCCCAGAGGAATTTTCCATCTTTTGACTCCTCTGTGAAATCCTATGAAATAAGAATTTTCATTTCTACCCAGGATAACTCTTACAATCTTTTCTCAAATGCCTGGTGAAGGGTGTTTATGCTTGAAAGCTTGCAAATATTTTTTTTTTTTCAAAAATCTTGTTGGTCTAATAAAAGATATCACTTCTACCATGAGCTCTGATTCTTTTTTTTCCTCTAGACCAATATGGCTACAACCTGGATACCTAAAATATATTGATAGATGTAAGCAGTTAATCCATGAGCCATCAGGCTAGAGAGCACAGGAAGTGGAATAGGCTATGTTACCTACTACTCACTGGGTGCATCTACACGCACACATTTACTGCACAGTAACCAAAATAACTCCACAGTACAGGCACTCATCTACATGTGCATGCCCATACTCCACAGTATCTTACTGCACAGTAAATTTAAGTTGGTGTACATGCAGGTTTAGACACACCCACTGCAAAAATCCAGACTGCGTGCTAGTAAGTCATCCATGGAGCCTTCCATCTATAGATTCTGACAACTCCAAGAACCACCTCTAAACTTGGTTTTCTCATGTTAACTTCAACTAAACATGACACATTTCTGCCTTAATGTATTCAGTTAACAAAACCCACACTATTATTTCAACAGAATTCCAGCTGGCTACATGCTATTAAAGTCTTCCTATCAAAATACACAGCAAGCTACTTTTTAATTATGATTAGCACTTTCCCCAAAACCAAAGTTATCTTCACTCAGGATAGTTTAATGCTGGTGGCTTTGACTGCCAAAATTCTTTTTTTTATATTATTCTGAAGTTGCAGAAAGTCCTCTTTTCACATGTACTCTTATCAGGGGCAGCCTTAAATGGGGATTTGCAGCCCTAACACACTGTGGATGTAGCCTGTTTTTCCCTCAAGCAAATTATTAATGTTAGCAGAGTATCTAAAGCAATAATTATAAACCTTGTCAACATTTCCTAGATTACAGTATAACGGATAAATCACATCCTATTTATTTTCAATAATATCCTTTTAGTAGTAAGCAGGGGGGGAGTAGTAATATTTTACCACTCACATTGTCAGTGGTTGAAAGCATTCACAAATGCCATTTTATTAATACTGTTGGCTGTGTCTTTCTAGGAACATGGAAGGTAAAAACCAAACTACTGAGTTCATCATGAAGGGATTTTCCTGTCATCCAGAATTTCAGAACTTGCTCTTTGCAGTGATTTTCATCATGTACATCACATCCCTGCTGGGAAATATCCTCATCAGTATAACAGTCTATCTTGACTCCACCCTTCATGCCCCCATGTACTACTTCATCTCCAATTTGTCCTTGGTTGATATCTGCTACACCTCAGTCACCATCCCAAAATTACTGACAAACCTGCTTTCTCAAAAGGGGACCATCTCATTCATTGGTTGTGCCTTCCAGATGTATTTTCTTCTTTTCCTCGGGACAACTGAATGCTTCCTCCTTGCTGTTATGGCTTATGACCGTTTCTTAGCCATCTGCAACCCCCTGCAATACATGGTCCACATGAACAAGCAACTGTGTAGCTGCCTAGTGGGTATCTCATGGGCCAGTGGCTTGTTGCTCTCCTTGGTACAGACCACACTAATATTCACCTTGCCCTACTGTGGGCACAACCAGATTGATCATTTCTTCTGTGACATTCCTCCTCTTCTGCATCTGGCCTGTGGAGACACCTCCATGAATGAAATTGCAGTCTTTGTAGCTGGATTGTTAATCACCTTAATGCCTGCCTTGTTGATTTGTGTTTCTTATGTCCACATCATCAGTGCTGTCCTGAAAATCACATCAGCTGATGGCAGACACAAAACTTTCTCCACCTGCTCCTCCCACCTCATTGTTATCATTTTGTTCTATGGATCTGCCAGTGCCATGTATCTGAGACCCAGATCCAGCTATGTCCCAGAGAGTGACAGGTTTCTGGCCCTGTTTTACTCTGTTGTGACACCAACCCTGAACCCCATTATCTACAGTCTGAGGAGCAAAGATATCAATAAAGCGCTGAGGAGGGTGATAACTTCAAGATTATTTCCTCTCAAGATGTGAACAGAGAAAAAAAAAATGTTGAAATGATGTTCAATTTCCTCTCCACTCCCCCTACTAAATTACTGTATAATTTATGGCCAAAGCAGATTGGGTATTATTCAGCCTGCTGTTATTCTGGAAGCTAAATAGTCTCAGACCTAGCTCATACATGGTTAGGAAATTACCACTGGAAAACCTGTGTCATAAGCACAAACCAAGATATCACAGTAGTACACATGACAAACTTTAGGTCTCAGAAACTAACACTGAAAAAATTAACTTCACCCTTGTCACAGATGATAACACACACGTGTATGGCTTTGTGCATGCACACGCACAAGGCAGGATAATGCCATTTTCCTCAGTATTTTAGGCAGTTAAGTTTAACGTCACTTGCATGTCACCATGTGTTCTTGCACTACTCTCTTGAGTTCTGTCAGGAGGTGATGTGACTCCACCAGATTGTAATTAGTTACATTAAGTGACATGACTACCAGTGAGTGGTATTCGGTGATGCAGTGGCGGAGGACTGAGACCTTAACCTGTACTATCATGTGGACAGTGCGTGATCACTAGTAGCCTAACCAATCAGGAGTTACCCCTAGAGCATGACTGGCTGGACCAGCATGCTGAGGCCTCCAGAATGTTCCATCAAGGGGGGACCCTGATTGGCTAGGGAGTCTATAAAGGGGGCTGCGCGCCTCAGCGTAGGGTCCCCAGATGCTCCCGAACTCAGGAAGACAGCCTGATCACCTGTCTTGTCTGGACAAACCCCTAGGCCTCTAGCTAGATTCCTAGCATAGGCTACCACAGCTTATAGCTAGACCACGCGCTATCCGGTATGCCCTGTGTGTTGCCCAACTAGGCATCATACTTCTACTGATAGTATTTTCGGCTGCAGTCGACCTTCACGATTACACCTTGCTTGTTATTTGCCGCTACCCATCATCTGTTCGTTCTCCACACCACATCGCCTGTGTCCACCTGCTACTGTAAATAGTCCTTGTAATTCGTTCCTGCATTCATCAACTCCTTAATCATCTTGTTGGTTTGTAAGTAAACTTATGAATTTTCTTCACCTATTAGTTGTCGCGCTTTTTTCCTCTCTCACACTTCGCATCCCCGAGCGTGTCTGGGTTGGGGTCACTACTCAGCGCCCCACTCGACACGCAACTGAGGCCATTTTCCAAACACCATCCTTGAATTATGGCCCACAAGTTCTAGTCTGGACCATCACCCTTACTAATGTAGAAACTTCCCTGGTGCTGAGATGATGATGATGATGATGATAATAATAATAATAATATTTCATCTAAATGCTATTAAATGCAAGAAGTAGTGTCAGCTTCAAGAGAAGGGTTGTAGTTGGGTCTGGACAGTAGCTAAGCTGTGACTGAGTACTGAAGGCACTTTGCTGGAAATCACACAAATGAAGATGCAACCCTCTCTTGGTTGTGGGGCCTAGAACTTGGGTATCCTTCTCTCTGGGCAAGTGCCTCAACTACTAACCTAATGGGCTAAAATATGGGAGCCTTCCCCTCCCAGTTTCTAATGCCCACTCTGTCCTTAGGTTTCTTCCAGCCTAAAATTTCAAGACTTACTTGAGCTGCTGTACGCTCAGTTAACATACTTGTGCACTCAGAGCTGAATCACAAACTTTGTTCAAGTGCCAAAATCTACAGGTTAAAGTAGCTGTATACACATTGTGTAGACCTATAAAATATTTCCTAACAGCTAACTCTTGATGAATCACCACTCACTGTGCAGTAAAGGACCTGATAATTCCCTTGCACTGCATCAAGGAGAGCATCGGGGTGGTTTTCTATTCTTCTGGATGCCTATGCATCCAGATTTGGTCATTTACACAGCATATTTTTATTATATAAGCCCTAAAAATGCCACATATGCACAGGTTGGCATTCTGTATCTTTACATGTGCCCCTACGTATGTGGACATCTATGTACAAATGCATAGTCTGCACAGTCTCTACTATGCCATATACAGCCCCCCAACTCACACTTTGTAAGTACTGTACATAACAGCCTTAAGGGTGGAACTTCATTTGTTTTGTGGTCATCTAAGTTGGGGGTAGGGGGGGTGGCAGGCAATATATGTTTGGCAGGCATGCCACGAATTAGTCCTGTACCCTCCCAGAGTGCCACTTGGACCCCTTCCCTTACCCAATCTGCTGTTGGGGTTTCTCTTCTCTGCTCTATGCTCCTGGCTCAATCTGCTTCTATTTTTTTGCTTCCCACCCTCTGTTTTCTCCACGATTTTCTGCTGTGATTTCTGCCCCATCTACAGCTCTGCTACCTGTCCACTCCCCAGAATGCTGCATACTACAAACAAGCTGTCTGTGCCAGTTGTTGAACACCTCTGTGAAAGTGATCATTTTTTGGACATCTATAGAGTGTATTTTTGGCACTTCCCTGCAGTGGTATTCTACTCCTAGATGAATACCCATGTTCTCATGGACAACCATACACAACTACATAGTTGTGCAGATTAAGTGTGTGCAATAAGGGCCATATACTTGTATGCCCCTTGTGGACATGTGGTGGACTTAGTCTCTAGAAAATGAATCCCCTACCTCTTAACAGTTTTAGCCTCAGATGAACGGAGAATATAGTGGGATGAAAATATGTCATCTTCCCCCACTATAGCTATAGCACTCAGAAGCCTACAGATCCTGATGTCTATGCCCTCTGCACCCAAAAGAAGCTCAAAATAAGCCCCTTTTTACTTCTCAGAGCAGCAGTCTTATTAGAGGCAAAGGCACTCACCTGGAATACCACAGATCTTGGCAGTTTGAACTAGAACCTCTTTCATTTCCTAACATAGCACTCTAACCACCACAAAGGGTAGATATTACATACCCTCTTCTTTTGTGCTCCTTCTGAAGCTGATGCGCTAACAGGTTCCCTCAGAAAAAAAGTTGGAGAGCAGAGAGAAAGCTTCTGCCTCAGTGGGAACATGGATCCAGACTAGAATCCAAGATCTTCTCTCTTCCAAACTAGGAGCCACCTCACTGAGGTGCACAGACTCTGCATGTTCCCTTTCCCCTCACCCTCTGCAGGACACACAATTCTCCCTCTCTCATGGATGCCTAGCAGGCCAGTCTCCAAAGTACTGACCAAAAGCCTGGAAAATAACTGACATCTGGTGGGATGTGTAGCAGGCTGGGAAGTCAGAGACACCCAGGTTTAAACTTGAGACTTGGGTGGGGGTGTAAAAAGCACCCTGTTCAAATTCGCAGACAACACTAAGATGTGGGGAGAAGTGGGTATGCTAGAAGGGAGGGGTAGGCTGCAATTGGACCTAGACAAGTTACAGGGGTGGGCAGATGAGAACAGGATGGGTTTCAACACTGACAAGTGCAGGTGCTGCACCTGGGGAGGAAGAACCAGTAGCATACCTACAGGCTGGGGAACTCCCTTCTTGTCAGTGCAGAGGCAGAAAAGGATCTTGGAGTCATTATTGATGCCAAAATGAACATGGGCCGACAGTGTGGGGACACGGTCAGGAAGGCCAACCATACCTTGTCATGCATCCACAGATGCATCTCGAGCAGGTCCAAGGTGGTGATCCTCCCCCGCTATGCGGTACTGGTTAGGCTGCAGTTGGAGTACTGCATCCAGTTCTGGGCACTGCACTTCAGGAGGGATGTGGACAGCATGGAGAGGGTCCAGAGGAGGGCCACTCACATGATCAGGGGGCAGCAGGGCAGGCCCTATGAGGAGAGGCTAAGGGACCTGAACCTGTTCAGACTCCACAAGAGAAGGCTAAGGGGGGATCTTGTGGCCATTTACAAACTAGTCAGAGGGGACCAGCAGGCATTGGGGGAGTCCCTGTTTCCCTGAGCCCTACCACGAATGACAAGAAATAATGGTCACAAGCTGGCAGAGGGTAGATTCAGACTAGACATCAGGAAGCACTACTTCACAGTCAGGGCAGCTAGGATCTGGAAACAACTTCCAAGCCAAGTGGTGCTGGCTCCTACCCTGGGGCTCTTTAAGAGGAAGTTAGACAAACACCTTGCTGGGGTTGTTTGACCCCAGTACTTTTTCCTTCCATGGCAGGGGGTCAGACTTGATGATCTGCTCAGGTCCCTTCCTACCCTACTATAGGTTAGCTTTGCTGTCTGGTGAGATGACCAGATTTCCTAGCGTTTCCTGCAGAGACCCCACATTACCTGGTACCTTCTTTTTACCTGCTATGTATTTTAAAAAGAACTTCTTGTTGTCCTTGATCTGAGTACCTAGTTCCAGTTCCATCTCTGCCTTGGCCTTCCTGATCACCCCCTACAGCCCCGAGCAACGGAGGTATAGTTCTCCCTGGTGATGGCCCCTCTCTTCCATTGGGTGTACACCTCCTTTTTAGCTAGGAAACATTCCTGTATGCTTTGGTGAGTCATGGGGGCTTTTCACCCTCTTGCCTGCTTTGATCCACGTTGGGATTACCTCCCTTTGGGCTTCTGGCATCTGCATGTGGGATGACAGGAGGCTGCCACTGCTGATAAGTGACACAAGTTTTGCTTTTATCAGTTTGAGGTGCAGTTTCCCAGAAACTGCTGCACCTATCTCCATGAAACAAGGCAAGCTTCATTCCCTCAGAAGGGCCTACCATACCTGCAGGTTTCATTGGAATCAGGCAATAAATGACCAAGTTATAGGCATTTTCATGGTTCCCCATAATAGCCTATATGCGAAATGTTGAAATGTGTCACAATAGCAAAATAGTTTCAACAAAATGAAACTGAACAGTGCTTCAAAGAGAAAATAAATGACAAAAAAAAACACTGTCCCTTTGAAATGGTGAAACAGAAGTCAAAATCAAATGGTGCTGTTTCACACAGTCCTAATAGCTCGCATTACCCCCGACATAAATTTAGTACCTTGATCTCTAAGGATCTTAGAAGGGATAGCCACCCTGAATACCCATTTCAACACCTCTTCTTTAATATGCAGGGCGGTAGCTGCCCTAAGTAGTATGGCATCTGGATAATGGGTGGTGCAATCCACTATTAACAGAATAAACTAGTACCCAGTAGTAATTTTAGGTAAAGGCCCAACCATAGGCGACATGTAGGTGGGGGCCCTCCCTGAAATTGGCCCTCACCAGCCAGGGAGTGGGGGGCAAGATCTGGTGCCACCTCTGAGATTGTGGGGGTGCCAAGAGAAGCACCAGTGGCACTCCTGGGTTTGCTGCCAGCACTTCCACTGCTGGGGGGGCTCCCAGTGGTGGGAGGCTCCACAGCCCCACAGAACTGACCCTGGCAACAGGAGGAGGGGGAGAGACACTGGCCAGGACTGCACTTGCAGCCAGGGCTCTGTTCTTAGTCCAGGTGTTTTCAACCTTTTTCAATCATTGTACCCCCAGGTGGCTAGACATGGAGCAATGTACCCCTGGCCACCAAGCGGGGTGGGGGGGAAGCGAGGGGGAGTGGCACATGGCCAGGTGCTGAGCAGGGGCAAAGGGTGGCATGTGGCTAGATGCAGAGCAGTGTCAGCTGTCATGTACAAGATTGTACAAGGTCATGTACAAGGTTTCCCTGCTCCCCACATCTGAGTGCCCCTGGACATGGGGGACAGGGAAAGCTTGTACGTGGTGGCTGCCCGTGCGTACCCCCTAGGGCCTTCTCTAATACCCCTGGTAGTAAGTGTACCTCCTGTTCACAACCCCTAGCTTAGTTGAAAGATTAAATGGGATGTTATAAAGAATGTTACACCAATGTGCCCAAAAAGTCCCATGAGAGTGGGATCTTTTGATCATGCCATTGTTGTTTGAGTTGCTGGAGGTACCACAGACTTCAGTGCAATTTTCTCCTTTTGAGTTAGTTTATGGCCATAAACCGTGTGGGCTGATGCAAGTAGTAAGAGAGGGAGACGAGGAGAACCGAGTCAAGGTGACTAAGGTAGGCACGTATAGGCAGGAGCTGTTGAACAGACTGCATAAGGTGTGACGAGCGGCCAGGAAAAACTTAAAGCAGGCTCAACGATGTCAAAAGGCTGTCTATGATAAAGGGCTAAAGAGCATGAGTTCCAGGGTAGGGATAGGGTGCTTGTATTATTAAATACCACTGCAAACAAATGGTTAACACAATGGAAAGGCGTATTCAAAATCATGCAAAGGGCAGGCCCTGTAGATTACAAAGTCCACTGGCCAGGACAGCAGAGAGAATGCCAAGTTTTTCATGTAAACATGTTAAGGGCATGTTAAGGGCTAAGAGGGATAGCTAGTAACCCCTGAGGAAGGAGAGGAGTTTGGCCCAGAGCTCCTGACCAAGGCAGGTGAGGATTCATTGACATGAATAGTACAGATGGGTAATGATTTGACAAATAGCTAGCAGGATGACCTTAAAACTCTTATTCATACGTTTAGGTATGAGTTGAGTGAAAAACCTGGATGACCTAAGGGAGTAGAACATGAAATCCAGACTCCTAAGGGGGCATTAGTGCAGAAAAAGTGATGCTCCGTGCAGCATCTCCTATATGGGGCTGTACATCAGGAACTTAAAAAAATGCTAGAGCAGGGAGTAACAGTTCCCTCTAGAAGTCCCTGGAGAAGTCAGTTAGTAATGGTACTGTACACAGATGGGTCACTTAGACTGTGAATCAATTTTAGGAAGCAAAAAGTGATTGATACATTTCACGCCTTCCCTATGCCTCATATTGAGGAATTATTAGAAATAATCGCACAAGCACATTATATTTTGACTTTGGATCTTCCCAAAGGCTATTGGCAGATCCCCATGGCCTGGGAAGATAGATCCAAGACAGCATTTGGGACACACTTGGGGTTGTATGAATTCACCCATATACCATTAGGCCTGCATGGGGCAGCCGCAATCTTTCAACAGCTTATGGAACAAATCTTAGTACCCCATGTCATATGCTTCTGCATACATAGATGAAATTGTCATTTACTCAAAGACATGGACACACCACCTTCAAGCAGTAAAGACGCTCTTGGCACAATTAAGGAAAGTGGGTATGTCAGCAAATCTCAAGGGAAAGGGGTGGTGAAGTAACTAGGATTCTTTGTAGGGCAAGGAATTATAAAGCCCCGTGCAGACAAGGTGGCAACTGTAAGGAAATTCCAGCCTGAGCAAACTAAATGGCAGATCAGGTCATTTTGGGGGCTTGCCAACTATTATTGGTGCTTTGTAACCCAATTTTGAAGAGCTTGTTACCCTCCTGATGGATGTCATCAGAGGAAGAGTACAGGGACAAATAAAGTGGATGCCACTGGTGGAAAATGCATTTACTAAGATGAAGACAGACCTTTTCCAGGATGTGGTCTGGACACTGGATTTTATGAGACCTTTTATTTTACAGACAGATGCATCAGACACAGCTTGGGTGCTGTCTTCACTCAGGACCAAGATGGAATCAAAAGGCCTATTGCCTACACAAGTAGGCAACCCCCATCCGAGGGTGCTGAAGGCACTGGCTGACATCATTGCAGAGCCACTGGTGGGAATATTTGAACACTCATGGCGCACGGGCCAAGTCCCGGACGACTGAAAAAGGGCCAATGTGGTCCCCATTTTCAAGAAGGGGAGGAAGGAGGACCCGGGCAACTATAGGCCAGTCAGTCTCACCGCCATCCTTGGCAAAGTCTTTGAAAAAATTATCAAGGCTCACATTTGCAAGAGCCTGGCAGGACAAATTATGCTGAGGGGAAACCAGCACGGGTTCGTGGCAGGCAGATCGTGCCTGACCAATTTAGTCTCTTTTTATGACCAAGTTACGAAATGCCTGGACACAGGAGGAGGGGTGGATGTCGTATACTTAGACTTCAGGACGGCCTTCGATACGGTATCCCACCCCATACTGGTGAACAAGTTAAGAGGCTGTGACTTGGATGACTACACAGTCCGGTGGGTGGCGAATTGGCTGGAGGGTCGCACCCAGAGAGTTGTGGTGGATGGGTCGGTTTCGACCTGGAAGGGTGTGGGAAGTGGGGTCCCGCAGGGCTCGGTCCTTGGACCGATACTCTTTAACGTCTTCATCAGCGACTTGGACGAGGGAGTGAAATGTACTCTCTCCAAGTTTGCAGATGACACAAAGCTATGGGGAGAAGTGGACATGCCGGAGGGCAGGGAACAGCTGCAAGCAGACCTGGACAGGTTGGACAAGTGGGCAGAAAACAACAGAATGCAGTTCAACAAGGAGAAATGCAAAGTGCTGCACCTAGGGAGGAAAAATGTCCAGCACACCTACAGCCTAGGGACTGACCTGCTGGGTGGCACGGAAGTGGAAAGGGATCTTGGAGTCCTAGTGGACTCTAAGATGAACATGAGTCGGCAGTGTGACGAAGCCATCAGAAAAGCCAATGGCACTTTATCGTGCATCAGCAAATGCATGACAAATAGCTCCAAGGAGGTGATACTTCCCCTCTATCGGGGGCTGGTCAGACTGCAGTTGGAATACTGCGTGCAATTCTGGGCGCCGCAATTCAAGAGGGATGTGGATAACCTGGAGAGGGTCCAGAGAAGGGCCACTCGTATGGTTAAGGGCCTGCAGACCAAGCCCTACGAGGAGAGACTAGAGAAACTGGACCTTTTCAGCCTCCGCAAGAGAAGGTTGAGAGGCGACCTTGTGGCTGCCTATAAGTTCATCACGGGGGCACAGAAGGGAATTGGTGAGGATTTATTCACCAAGGCGCCCCCGGGGGTTACAAGAAATAATGGCCACAAGCTAGCAGAGAGCAGATTTAGATTGGACATTAGGAAGAACTTCTTCACAGTTAGAGTGGCCAAGGTCTGGAACGGGCTCCCAAGGGAGGTGGTGCTCTCCCCTACCCTGGGGGTCTTCAAGAGGAGGTTAGATAAGCATCTAGCCCAGCATCTAGACCCAGCACTCTTTCCTGCCTATGCAGGGGGTCGGACTCGATGATCTGTTGAGGTCCCTTCCGACCCTAACATCTATGAATCTATGAATCTATAAGTCATAAGTTGAATACAGCTGAAAGGAGTTATGCTACCATTGAAAGGGAGTGTTTAGGTACTAAATGGGCAATAGAGTATTTTAGGTAGTCTCTCATGGGCCGAGAGCTCCATTTAATAGTAGATCTTGCTCCTCTTCATGGCTCTGTAAAAAAAAAAAAAAAACAGATAATGCCTGAATTACTAGATGGGCTTTAGCACTGCAGCCTTTCAAATTTTCCTTCTGATATAGGCTAGGTCCCACTAATAAAGTTGCAGATTCCTTATCTAGGTGCACAGACCTGGATGCCGAACAGGGGAGCCTCAGCATTGAGGGACCAGTTTCACACCATAGAGGAGCTGCCGGCATGGTGCGGAGGTAACATGAGACATTGGGTGTTCCACTGAACTGACAGGAAAGATGAAGTGTGAGTCTGTTCTGGAGGGTGTACAGGCCTCTAGGGTTGTGTTAAGAGGGAAATGCCACCAGACAAGGAAAACTTGGGCTTGATAGACTATACCTGATGGGCATAACCTTCAAAGCTCATAGAGCTGTGATAAGCAGGCTATTAAATAGTGACGGGGGAATGAAGATACAGACAGTGCGATCCACCAGGCCCAGAGACTGCCCCATCAAGGCGGAGGGGAACTACTCCTATAGTTTTGAGATCACTTAACCAAGCAGGTGACTGACTACTGGACCAATTGCAAGGACAGTGCCATCCCACCATGCAATGGCACTTGGCTTGACCAGACCGTAAGACCAGTTTGGCATAAGACCAGATTGGTGTAAAGATGGGGTGTAAGGGGAGGTGGAGCCCTGAGAAACAATGAGGCACTTGTGAAGGCATGTGTAAATCGAGGATCTTCCCCTCTTTTTCAAAACATCAAGACACGGTGGGCAAGACAAAGGGTGTGACCTGCTAATACCAGCCAGTAAGTTCAAACTGTGAGGCCCCAAGAACTAATGCTTGACAAATCAGAGTCCTAGACCTCAGCAGGAGACCTAAACAAGGCACAGCTATTTACAAGTATCAAGTATAGCACTGGTGACGTCTAGAGTACTGTGTCCAGTTTTGGGGCACCACAACAGAAAGGATGTGGACAAGCTGTGGAGAGTCCAGCAGAGAGCAACAAAATGATTTGGGGGATAGGGCACATGACTTGTGAGGAGAGGCTGAGGGAACTGGGCTTATTTAGTCTTCAGAAGAGAAGACTGAGGGGAGATTTGATAGCAGCCTCTAACTACCCGAAGGATGATTCCAAAGAGGATGAAGCTCGACTGTTGTCAGTGATGGCAGATGACAGAACAAGAAGCAACAGTCTCAAGTTGCAGCAAGGAAAGTTTAGGTTGGATATTAGGGAAATCTCTCTCACTAGGAGGGTGATGAAGCACTGGAACTACTTATCTAGGGAGGTGGTGAAATCTCCATCTTTGAAGGTTTTAAGGTCTGGCTCAGCAAAGCCTTGACTTGATATTTGGGCTCTTGGCAGGTGGTAGGGACTCAGGTGAGCAGCAGACAAGGGGCCTATGGGCAGTCATGGGTTAGTTGGGAGCTCCTTAGCTCAGGTGCCTGTGGCCTTGTAAGTTGGGGTGTGAGGTTGATGCTGTGGGTGAGTTGGTTGCAGCATGGGGATTTCTGGAGTGTAGTTGGGATGAGGTCCATTTCTGTTGGCAGAAATCTGGGGGCTTGGGATGAGTACAGGAGGCATTCAGGCTTGTGAGGTAGTCTAAATCCAGAGGGCTGGGGCTGCTCTAGCTAAGGCTTGGCTTGGTGTTCAGGAGATCTAAGAGACCCAGGCTAGTTTGTAGGTCATTTATAGCCCTGCACGTCCTCCCCAGGAGATTAAGCTGGTTATAGCATCCCCTTAAAGGTGCAGGAGTGTCTGGCTCTGTTACAACCTCCTAAAGGATTATAGTCAGTAACCATTATATTTCCTTGTCACTTGTTTTTCCCCAGTGCAGTGGCCATGGGCCCAGCCCAGGTTCCTGTAGTTCACGCTTTCTTTAAGCGGTGTAATTGCCACTGCACTATTAGTTGAAATTCTGCATACTAAGCTCTGCCACATGATTCCTAGGGAAAATATCTAACAATCATTTATTATTTAGATTATAATAATATTAGTTGCCTGTTGCAATTTAGTCCCCATTTGTCAGCTTTGGCCCTGACTTGATTTGGCACAATCTTGGGGGCTGTTTTGGGGAGTGGCTGACCTGGTTTGGGCAAGGCCAGAATTATTATGTGATGGCCTAAAGGGAAGAAGCTGGCTTGCTTTGGTGCAGTCTAGGACTTGGATAGCTTGGGGGGTGGGGGAGGTCACTGTTTCAAGCTTGGCCTGCAACTGTGGCATGGAGGAGGGGAAGGAGACATCAAACCCTGGTCTGTTGCATCCTACAAGTTTTGGGCGGGAGGGACAGAGGGTGGTTTTTCTGGTGCAACTTCAGGTCTAGGCTTGGGCATGGTGTAGCCCTGGCTCAGTTGGATGCACCTTGTGCATCTGGGGGAGGCCTGTAACTGGGGTTTGGCTGGGTGTTCAGGCAGGAAAGAATGCCCTGGTAGAATTGGTGTGCATGGAATGATAGGAGCTTGGATTTGGGGAGCATACCAAGAAAACTAATATACAGCCAAGCCCTCTGATATCACTGGGTTTGAACTAAGGAAAATGCCTGTGATCATCCCCATAATTACATACACACGCCATAAATACAGGGCCCCTCTCCTTCCCCGTACCCCCCACGTATTTTATCATCTCTAAAACAACTTATTAACTAGTTTTCTTACCTGAGTAAATATAACTTTCCAAGGAGGTACCACACAAACAGTACAGAGCAAGCAATGAATACAAAAAATTAAATATACTTTTTGATACATTTTGAGAAAAACAAATGTTTAGATTTATGAATGCACATTAGTGAAAAAATAACAAATTAAACCTTTTTAGTCTATATATTCTAAATTGAAATTTTATTGCAGTTCTTTTGATTGCTGTTGTTGTCTTACCTAATAGCATTGTAGCAAAACCCCATTTTCTTTTTTTATTATTTATTTTAAAATGCATTCCCTCCCCTTCCCCAACCATTTCTGACTTTTTTCTCTCCCTCTCTATTCCCTGTAGATAAGTATAAAAAGGCTAAGATGCAAGATAAGCTTTAACATTTTACTTTTGGTAGTAAGTATAATTTTTCTTTCCCCTTTTGCAAATAAGTGCCTTGCTATTATATTTGTATTTATTTTTTACTGCTTTTATATTGTGTGAATACTGTTTTAGGCCTATATATGTAACTTGCCATAAGTCATGTTTCCATCTTATGTCAAGCCTCCATCTTATCTCCATGCCCGGTTGTGTAACCTATGACTCATACTACCCTTCCTATGTAACTTGGTTCCTGAATGAATGGGTGTAGCGGCGACGTGCCTCCACAGCCATGAGAAGAGGTGAGGGAGGTCTGCGGGGCACACAAAACCCCAAAGCAGAACCCCAGAGGGGGAAACTTACCTTTAAAAAACTCGGCGGTGCTGGAGCCGGGACCGCGGTGGCGGCCACAGCTGCAGCTACAGCCGCGCGAGCCAGCATTACGCCGGTTATTTAAGCAGCTGTTCCCTGTGAGGGAGGCAGCCGGGCCAATCACAGCGGCCGGCATGGCCACTGTGGGAAAGTTTTAAAACCCCGACAGGACCCATGGGGAGGAAAAGCCAGAGAGGGAGAGAGAGCTGGCAGCACACCCAGCGTGCTGAGGCTCCTGCCGGGGAGAGGCACACTATAGCCTGTGCCGTACCGGTGCAAGAGGCAAGGGAAGCCTCTAAGCTCCTGGCTGAGGTAGGACAAGGGAAATACCTTAGCTCCCAACAAAAGGCGAGCAGGGAGAGGCCAGTATATCCCCTAGGAGACGGGGAGCAAGGGGAACACAGAAGCTCCCTGCTGCGACCAAGACTTCTCCTAGGAGAGATAGAACAGGGGAAGGGTGCAGAGTCCCCTGGAGGTCAGTGGGGAAGAGAAGGCAGCTCCATGGCCCACTCCTCCCCAAGAGAATACTATTTCTGAAAAAGATAGGAAGAAAAGACACTAAAAATACAAGAAGGAAATCCAAGGAACCGAGAGAGAGAAAGGGAATGGGTCGGCTGAGTGGTCCAGCTGAGTGCACTTCCCTCCATTGGAGCCCTACAGCGGGACAAGCCCACAAAAGACCGAAGGTTAACAGCTGACCAGCACCGGACCGGTTGGCAAGTGGACGGGGTGTAGGGGTGGCAGAGCCCCGTGGAACAGCGCACATAACAACTGTGAGTATACCTGTATCGGGAAACCCCTCTAAGAAGATCTCCACTAGAACCCTCTCGTAAGAATTTAACAGCAAAGTTGTGGCAGGAGAGACGACGGGAGGAGCTACCATACCGATGGGTGACACCATACATCAGGCCACCGACATCACAATGGGGATGAGTGAGGGTCCTTGACAGACAATGGCCAGTAGGTCTAAAAATAGCTCCCTCTGAATGACCGAACCATCAACACCAATACCTGGACCAATGACCCAGCCCTTGGAACCACACTCAGCATTCAAGAAACAAGAGATGAGGCAACCCACCATTGTGCCAAGCTGCACATGCTCAGTAAGAACACCTGGAGCCCTCTGGCACAGGACTGACCTTGCCAGGACAGGCCCTCCCCACAGGAGATCAGAGGTAGTCTGCCCCATAAAAGGGGTAGTGAAGACTGATTCCTTGGAACACCCTCTCCATCTGGACCAGCACCATGCCACACCACCTATCTACCCAGAGACCCTGCCGGCAACCCCCCATCTGGACAACACCTGCTGGACAAAGACCCCTTTTCCAGCCTGAATAGTAGCAGTCACCACCACTCCCTCTTCAACCAAAGACTTGGACTCTGTTTCTCTTCCCTACCTGGACTCCAGTCCTTCCACTGAGTCTCTTTCTTCTGCTGCCATTGTGACTGCTTTTGTGTGTGCGCATGTGTGTGCGCGCATGTGTGTGGACGCATGTGAGAGAACCAATAACTTCATGGGGCTGTGTAGTGTGTTGTCTGTGTAATAAAACTGTTATTTGGACTCCTAAGTTGCCTTTTCCCCTGAGCAATCAGGTTCCTCAGTTTCTTTCCTGGCTGATTCCTCCTTGCCACCACTTATCTGCTCTAATATCTCAGCTGTCTGCCTCAGTTTCCAGCCCCAGTCTACCTTAATTAACCCCTAGCCTCAGTTCCTCAGTCAGCTTCTCTCTAGTCCACTGGTTCTTATCTCAGTTCTGGCAACTTTCACTCCCTATACTTTAACGCTCTCTCTCTCACCTTAATGTTCCCCCAAGTATCCCAGGTACCCCAAGCATACGCATACATACCATACCATCCAAGTTAGGAACTTACTTGTGTGTATGTGTAGTTGGGTTGTATGTGTGAGAACTGGTTAGTGTGTGTGTGTGTGTGTATATACACATATATATGTCATTGTGTGCATGATATATGAATTAGTGATCTGTGTATGTGTACCAAGTGTGCAGGTATGGACAATTGATTTTTGTCTAACTTTTGGGGTGTATAGTGTATGTGCTTGAATTGGTGATAGGTATGCATGTGCCTAGGCTAGTTTGGATGTGTATGTGACTGAGTTGGTAGTGTGTGCATGTATGCACCTAATTGATTTGTGTGTTTGTATATGTGCAATTCTGTCACACCCTCCTGTCTAACAGCCCAATATAGAGATCCTGAGAGATGGCCTGACCCTACACGGTAACACCATCAACAGTGGCAAATATTTCCAAATCCTCTAATTATTATGTATTGATTAGTTGGAGAATGATGATGTATCATGTGGTATCTGTTAACACAACCAATGAAAATGTATCTAGTTAATAACAGAATATTTGTATGGAAATAATGGGCTTATTTTTGGCAGTTACAAATGGCATGGGATTCCATTTTTTCCCTTTAGTGAAATCAAATTGCTCTGCTCAGATACATGCCAGGAATACTATGATGAGAGAACAGCCTCTAATCTTTTCATATTGTCATTAGGTGACTTGCCCAGGAAGCAGAAGGTCAGGGTTCCAGGAACCCTGATTCACAGGAGACTTTAGTAGGGGTGTGCAAAATGGGCTGTATTCAATTCGGATTTGGCCCAAATCAGGAAAAGTGATTCAATTCAAGTGATTCAATTCAAGAAGGATGCGGATAACCTGGAGAGGGTACAGCGAAGGGCAACTCGTATGGTCAAGGGCCTGCAGACCAAGCCCTACGAGGAGAGACTAGAGAAACTGGACCTTTTCAGCCTCCGCAAGAGAAGGTTGAGAGGCGACCTTGTGGCTGCCTATAAGTTCATCACGGGGGCACAGAAGGGAATTGGTGAGGATTTATTCACCAAGGCGCCCCCGGGGGTTACAAGAAACAATGGCCACAAGCTAGCAGAGAGCAGATTTAGACTGGACATTAGGAAGAACTTCTTCACAGTTCGAGTGGCCAAGGTCTGGAACGGGCTCCCAAGGGAGGTGGTGCTCTCCCCTACCCTGGGGGTCTTCAAGAGGAGGTTAGACGAGTATCTAGCTGGGGTCATCTAGACCCAGCACTCTTTCCTGCTTATGCAGGGGGTCGGACTTGATGATCTATTGAGGTCCCTTCCGACCCTAACATCTATGAATCTATGAATTTGTTGATTCAGATCACTGTCCTGATTTGATTCACCTAAATCTGCAGATTCGATGCTGATTCAGAGAATCAGTGATTTGGCCATAGACATAGTTTTAAATGTTTTTTCTACGTACCTCAAGGTACCAGGCGTGGCTGTGAACACTGCAACGGTGGGGAGGAAGGAGCGTCCCACAGGAGTGGAGGCGGGGCCCCTATATGCTTGGCAGTAAACCTGGAAGTGGACCAGAAGTACTTCCAGGTCAACCGCTGAGTGCACCGGGGGGGGCAGGGGGGAGCAAGGAATGCCCCCTCAGCTTGGCGATTGGCTGTGAGGGGACACTAGGTGCCCCCCCAGACCCAGGAGGCACCAGTTGCTGAGCCAGGGGATGGGGGTGGGGATCCCTGTGTGCTCCCCAGTGGACCTAGCAGTGGACTAGAAGTGATTCTGGTCCACTTCCAGGTCCACTGCCAAGCACTCTGGGGACCCCCCCATGCTCCATCAACCCCAGCATCTCAACTTTCATGAGCCTCCTGGTACCTTGAGGTATGTAAAAAAAACACTTAAAGCTGTGTCTATGTCCAAATCATTGAATCTTTCCAAATCTCTCCAAATCAATTCAGAGGGTTCTGATTCAATTCAGGGAGATTAAAGGGTCTCTTGATTCAATTCAGATTCGGAGATTTGGCCTCTGAATCGGGTCAAACCTCCGGTGAATCAAATCAATGACCGAATGTTTGCACAGCCCTATACTTTAGCCTCCTCGTCTCCATCCCAGTGAAATACTAACCATAATAACCACTAACCATAGGGCAACAAGGTAGACATGACCCAGAATATTATCCTTGAAGTGAGTCCATTGTATTCATTGGATAAAATGGATAAACATCACTTGGGAAATTTCTGCCCTATGGGAAGCAAGTACCTATGCTAAAAACCAGGATTTTCTCTCATCCAGGAAAGTAGCCATCACACACACCTTCTGGCTCTTTTTCTTCCTCCTGGCCTCATAGAGCTCCCTTGTTGGCTGTCATTAGAGCACCTGCTGCTTGTAGTTTTTGCCCAATTAAAAAAAGTGGGAGTTAGCCTAGGCTATAGTATGTCACTATATATCTACCCAGCCCTTCTGACCATGCTCAATAGCAGTGTCCACACCTGTGAACCCAAAGCTGAACTACAAACTGTGGGTCAGTGCCAAAAACTGCCCTTCCATGTCATTTGCATTTGCAGTATGAAACAGGATTTAGTCCTATGCCTCTTGCCTCAAAAGCACAATCCAAATCCACTTGGGGAAATGCCCACCTCTCTAATTCATTCCATGGTCAGCCTTGTGCACCCCCCGATATCAGCCCTGCATAGATTTGTAGCTCTCCTAATCTGACAATGTGAAGCTTTAACTGATGCTAATGATGGCAATGTTTTAAGCAACTGGTACGCTGCTTTGGCTCCCTCTGTTGAAGGACTACAAAAAATAAAGGCAGCTCTACAGTGCAGTTGCCATTTTAGATGCAACCCAAAGATGGGATTAAATCAGATAGCACAGGTATCAACTGAACTATGGCCACAGCATCATGAATAATAAGAATATGGGCGTTCTTCATTTTGGCACTTTGTCATGGATTTGGTGCTTTTGTCATCTATTGGTAGATTTAAGGATGGAGAAGAAAGATTTTTCTGGAAAACACAGTGAGCAACTTTACACTGCTATTAGCTGATGAACATGACAGGCAAGTCTTCTAGCTACAAGTTCAAAGTTTTTTTTCTTCTTTAGTATTGGGCTGGAAAATGATTCTGACATCATTTCCTAAGGGTTCAACTGACATCGTTATAATCCCTTTGCCTATAAACACTGAGGCTCCATGAAGTCAGTGAAAACACCACTCAGGTTTTCAGCAACAGGTAAGAATTTTGTATCCCATGGAAACCAAAGCCAATACCAGCTATGGGTGACATTTTCAAGTGTTTATGAAATGGGACATTCAACTTCCATTGTTTTTTCAGTGGATGCTAATGACTGAATAGATTTCAATGTGTATCCTTGTTATCAATGAGAAGCAGCTATTCTAATTTCCACAGCTGACATGTTCTAATATGTTATTTTATGGTCTATTTCTTGGGTGACTGGATAGAGATACCCAATCTAGTTCAAAACCATCTGGCTCTGGTGTGAGTAGTAATATAGCTGTGGCAGAACTGTGTTCACTTTCTCCTTCCTTCCTCCCTTTCCTTGGATTTATAAAAGTGATAAACAGTGTGCCAATGGAAATGCTTCTGGCATTGTTATGGTAGTGTAAGAGTTGTATTGCAGCTGTGATGGTCCAGAAATTATGCAAGAGAATGATTCCTTAGGGTGACATTTTATTGGACTAACTGTATTGTTGGGGTAGAGTTAGACACACTTTCAAATTCAAGACATTCTTCTTTAGGTTAGATAAGAACAAACCAAGCACAGCATAATAAAAGACAGTATATGATATCATAGGTCAAAAAGAAGTTCTAGGTGTGATGCAAAAACTACCAGGGTCAATTTATTCTTCATGTGTGGTGCAGTCTCCTTTGTATGAAACACTTCCATATTCACAGAGCCAGATGAAGAACATAAGTTACTACATACCTGATAGGTATATTCACCTAAAACATCTGGGTTCCACTCCCGTTCATATAAGTAGATTACAAAGTAGAATAGGTCTCAAAAGAGATTCAGTAGACTGCATATTCTACATATTCAATACTGTTGTCTGGGCACTTTCCTAGGAAGATGCAGGCACTAATCTTCTGTGACAGAGAAGGGGGTTAAACCTGGGTCTCTCATTGCAAGGATGAGTGTTCCAAGCATTAACCAAGTATTGAGAAATTAGATTAAAATGGTACTTCCCTCTTCTCCTTGCTGTTTTTGATTTACGGTTTTCATGTACAATGAAAGATATTTTTTGTTCTGGCCGAAAGAACGAGAGAAAAATGTCAATTTTTATTAACCCAAAATGTTTCATTTGACCGCAAACCATTTTTATTTTATTTCTAGTTTATTCAGTTCTTACGGGGTTTCTTTTTATTTGGGTGGGGTTGTTTTGGTTGTGTGTGTGTGGTCTTGATTTTAGTTAAGGTCCATTTCAAAATGGAAATTTAAAAAATCTTTTTAAAATACTGAAACACAACTTTATGGCATTTCTAAAATGAAACTTTGTGTTTTGAAAAAGCATATTTTTGGTTTTGATTTATTCTTCAAGTAGCTCAACTTTTGGTACTTTATTTGTACGCAGCATCCGGTGCAGTTTTAACTTGAAATTTCTAGCAATATACAATAAAAATATTCACAATAGCAAAAGACAATTCACCTTCTGTAACACACAAGCGTACACACACAATACTATTTCAATATTGTGGAAAGAGGGGTCATAAATGGTACATGTAGGCAGGGAGAAGAAAGAGTTAGGAGTCTTTTTAAAAGGTCTAACAGGAATGTACAGTTATGTTTCAAATCTTTCACTTTTTATAATACACTGTTTGAGTTTATAATCATTCCCTAATTAATTCCCCAAACCACCAAATGACTAATATCTGTGAGTGTATCTTTAGGGACTTTGTCAATATCAATAACAAGACTGGGGCTTAAAGATAATCAGGATGAGACTATTTCCTTACTAATGTAGGGCTGATGAGATACTCATTTTATATACTATGTCTGTCTTGCTCTTCCACTTTTGTCTCCTTCATCTCTTTCCATACCTTCTCCTTGAACATTTCTTCAAAGAGAGATTCAGAGAGCTCAGCTTTAGTAAACAGAACATCTACACAAATTTGGTTTCTTAAATTTATTTTCATATGCAGTCGTTTTTTGAGAGTAAGTACCTATATGACAGGTGGTGGTGATAATGACCATCTTTTGCAGACCAGATTACTGACTAAAGCATTTACCCAGTAAATGGGTTCTAGGTCCTCCTTCCTTAAGTTATTTCAAAGTTGTAGCCCCCACTTAGCAGGGGAGTGCCCTAAATACCAGGCTATAGAACAATACCTGTGTGCTGGAGCGTGAGGGAGGTTTGGAGTAGTATCACTGTGCAGAAAAGAACATAAGCTTCATGGAGCCAGAAGAGAAATAAGCAGATGTCTACCTTTGTAGCCCAGTCAAAAGAGGAATCTGAGGTCTGGTCACTGCTTCTTTGACAGTTTATGCATTTTATGTCAGCCATTGGATAAGGAATAGAAGTAACGCCAAGAGATATGAGAAATATGCCTTAATTGTGCGTAAAAGTATCCAACTCCTACTTGCTTTTTATCATAATACAAATCAGTGCTAGGAATCTACTTCTACTGCCCCTCAATTTGCAGAATGCACCTAGTTTGCATTAAAAAACATGGACAAAGTAAAGCACAAAGTGAAGTATGTTTAATTACTGTCCCTCAAACACAGCTGGTGGTAATGCTTCCAGGAAAAGTATCTGTGCATGTCAATTAGATGACATCTAAACTCCCAAAATTATTTTCACAGCTCCACTCATTTTTTGTACCTTATGGTCCTATTAATCAGAAGTTCATGTAGTTAGACAACTTCTGTATATGTAGAGCCAATTTTATCTGATCCACCTGAATTGTTCTGCAAAAAGGGAAAGATATAGAGGTATCCCCTTCCTTTCCCTTCCAGGCAGGAATTAGCCAAACTTCAAATGAGAGAATGCGAATACAACTGCAGTCGTAAGTCCCCAGTAAAGGAGCAGGGGAAAAAAAACAATACTGAGGAATGCAGTATTTAGAAATGATTTAGAAAGTTCACAGTCTATCAAGGATAAAAGTGGCAACCTTTTAGGGAGGTGTGGCACAAGTTAAGCTCCCTGCTCTCCCCAAATGCTGCTCTGATCCCAGCCACTAAAGGCACACCTGATAGAGCGTGGTTGGGAGGGGCTTGGGGAGACAGCGGGGTATTTCCAGTCTCCAGCACTGAACTACTGCAGCTTTATATGGTGAGTGAGGATCCAAAGCCCTTAATTTGGCAGCATCTTCAGGGCCACAGGAGTCTTAACCTGGCTCTTGACAGTAAGACCTCCTCTCCTGGAAATGCTACTGCCCTAACCCATGCAGCCAGAGATACAAGACTGTTCTCTGTATGGAGACCCTGGGGATCATAAACCATCCTCTAGCTTACTGAGAAATTGCAGGCTGAGCCTTTTTATTTTTACTCATGAAGGAAGGTACTATTCAATGAACTGAGAACTGAAATAGGACTACTTCTGGCCAGAACCAAATGGATGTAGGTACCTGAACTTCATCTTTTGCTATGTATCATTGAAAACAATGGGAAATGAACCTTATACCCCATCATGTACTTATTTTCTTCTTTCAGGACCAGGTGTATCAGAGGAATGACCGGAAATCACACATCAGTGAGCTACTTTGTCTTCCTGGGGTTTGCCGACTACCCTGAGCTGAACTCAGTGCTCTCGGTAGCATTTTTGTTAGCTTATCTCATCACTCTAGCTGGGAACCTTCTCATTATAATCATCACTCTGGCTGACTCTGCTCTTCACACCCCCATGTATTTCTTTCTCAGGAATTTGTCCTTCCTGGAGATTTGCTACACCTCAGTCACAATCCCCAAGATGCTCACCAGCCTCTTCTTGGACAACAAAACCATCTCTTTCATTGGCTGTGCAACACAGATGTATTTCCTTCTCTTCCTTGGAGGAACAGAATGTTACCTGCTGGCCATGATGGCCTATGACCGATATGTTGCCATATGTCATCCACTGCATTACCCGGTCCTTATGAGCAGCCGTGTCTCTATGGAGCTTGCAGCTGCTTCCTGGATCACTAATTTTCTGGTGTTAATGGGTCATATTGCAGCCATATTCACTCTGCCCTTTTGCAGCTCTCATGAAATCAACCATTTCTTCTGTGATGTTCCCCCAGTAATGGAACTAGCATGTGGGGATACCCATGGGACTGAGATTGCTATTCTCCTGGTTGCCCTTTTTTTTGTCCTAGTCCCATTTGTGCTCATCCTTGTATCTTATGCTCATATTATCTCCACCATCCTGAAGATGCCATCTGCTGAAGGCAGATACAAAGCTTTCTCCACCTGCTCCTCCCACCTCTTGGCAGTGATCATTTTCTATGGGACAGCCTGTGCAGCTTACCTGAAGCCAAAATCCAGCCACTCAGCAAATGGTGACAAAATCATCGCCCTGTTCTATTCTGTTGTGACACCAATGCTTAACCCTATCATTTACAGCCTGAGGAACAAGGATGTGAAAGAGGCTCTCAGGAGGCTAAGTAAAAAAATGTGCTTCTGAGCAAATGTTTTCCTTTGCATTTATGGAGATGTTTCCTTCCCTACCTCTGCCCCTCTGTCCTAGGAAGACAACATTCAAAGGGGCAAATGGTGATCTTAGTTACATCATGTTAAATCCAGAGTCACTCAACTGATGTCAATGGAATCCCGTAAGTTCTGTAGCCATAACACATTACATTTCCTGTAATGATTCCTCCTCCCTGCACAAGGAAATTAATGGAGAAATGTCAGGTTCCTTTATAAACAAAGTAAAGCTATAGCTAATAGTTATAGGGTGTACACAACTCTTAGAGAGTTGTGGGGGGGGGGCGGGGAAATCAGCTTTCATTTCTGGGAGAGATTATGGGAGCTATGCTTTTCTGCACAGCTTATCTACTGCTTCCCGCAGCTTGGTATCATCTGCAAACTTGCTGAGGGTGCAATCCATCCTATCTTCAAGGTCATTGATGAAGACATTGAACATAACTGGCTCCAGAACGAACCTCTGGGGCACTCCACTTGATACTGGCTGCCAGCTAGACATCAAGCCATTGATTACTACTCTCTGTGTCTGATTCTCCATCCAGTTTCCTATCCACCTTACAGTCCATTCATCCAGCCTGTACTTCCTTAGGTTGCATGCAAGAATACTGTGGCAGGCTGTATCAAAAGCCTTGCTAAAATCAAGGTACACCGCATCCACAGGTCTCCCTGCATCCACAGAGCCAGTCATCTTATTATGGAAGTCAGTCAGGTTGGTCAGGAATGACTTGCCCCTGGTCCATGCTGACTGTTCTTAATCACCTTCTTCTCCTCCTCCAAGTGCTTAGAAATGGATTCCTTTAGGATCCTCTCCATGATTTTTCCAGTGACTGAGGTGCAGCTGACTGGTCTGTAGTTCCCTGGATCCTCTTTCTTCCCTTTCTTAAATATGGGTACTATGTTTGCCTGTTTCCAATCATCTAGGACCTCTCCTCATCACCATGAGTTTTCAACGATAAGAAGATCATCTCACTTCGTTGTCAACTGCTAAGCCCACTCTTTGTACATCCCTCCTGTCATCCACATGCAGCTGTTGGCCCTGTCATTAGGATGGCTTTTTATATTCTTCGGATATGGGGGATTTTGTGACTTTCCTACACAAGTAACAAGGGGCATTTTTCACTGCTCATCCCACTGGCACAGACAGTGACTGTCAAAAAGTCCTTGGTTCACTTACCACAATGAATTTAATTCATTAACTTTACATTTTTTTAAACTAAAGTTTGTCAGGAACATATCTAAGGAATAATTTGGTTTCACCCAGGATGAACAGATCACCAAGGGTGTAGCCATGTTTGGTTGGTGTTAAACCTTCAACCAGTTCATCCACTCCATCATAAACAATACTAGCAGCTTCTGCTGTGACTTGAAACCTAATATTATGGTCAGGAATGCTACTGAAATAATTTCAAACAGGTCTAGCTCCTTAACTAGCGTGTCTGCCATTTCTGATAACTACCAGCCAACTTACTGAAAGATCACAGAATCATAGAGAAGCAAGACTGGAAAGGACCCCACACTCACATAGTCCAACCTCCTGCTCAAAGCAGAATCATCCTTACCTAAACAAGAGTTTGTCAGCAAAGTCCAAAAGCATGGGGGAAAAAAAAAGCACCCTCTATCCTACACTGCAACATGAGGATCACAAATACTTGCAGCACACACCCTAAACGGAAAGCTAGAACTCCACTTTGTCACCTATCACCTCCAAAAACTTGTCCTAGGTCTTTAATCCTTTTTATATACCAGCATTTTTAGAGCTCTGTTTCATTCACCTGCTGCTAAGCATGGTCTTCTCCAACTTTCACCTACTTTGAACTGCAGGCGTCTTCTTGTGATCTCCAAGCCACAGGTGTTGGAGGGGGGGCGGGGGGGGGGTCCTTTGGAATCCTAAGATTCCCCTTCCCAGACCACTTCAAGAATTGCTACCCCTAAATGATCCCTGACCAATGCTTAGCCAATATATTCTTGAACACCTCCAATGGAGGAGGTTCCAGAACTTCCCTAGGCATCTGTTCCATTGCCACACTGTTCTAACAGTGAATAAGTTGCTCCTGACATCCAGCCTACTTTGCTGCAATTTCAAGGCATGGTTATATGTCCAACTCTCTATGAGAAAGAAGTATGCCTCATCATCTTTATGGCAGCCCTTCATATAGCCTTGCTAGTAGTCAAGAGCAGGTTCTGATCCTTAAGACTTGGGTTTTAATGAAAAATGAGTCTCCAGATCACTAAGGCAACACTGGGGGAAAATGGCTATAGTTTCATCCCAACTCATTGCAATTTTGTTATTCAGTCACTTGTTGCAAAAATGTGCATATATTGGATGTGAATGAGCCAGCCATAGATACCATTGTATTTCATGCCACCAGCTATCCTGTTTCCTATGAAAGTGTGGTAATGTAGGTCATGCAATTACAAAAATGCCTCAAAAGCCTTCTCAGAGACCATGAAGTCTATTTTGTACCTCTAAGGAGAGCTATACAAAACCATGTCCATCATTCTCTAGAAGTCCATTGTTTACAAAGAGTTTATTTTATTTAAAAGATCTCAACTTTAAAAGTAAGACCTGAATTAATTTAGACTTAATATGAAATTAGAAGGGAGAGAGATGGTCAAGAATACTTTACTGTGTATTTCATTTAAATATACCTTCTACCAAAACCTAGACATGCAGTTGCTGATTTGGTTTTAATAGAGCTGTCCCCATTCCAAAGACTCTTAGGCAAAGGGGTGAGAGGTGGACTACAAAATCCACAGGGGATTCAAAAATTATACTCAGTGTTTTTTCTATTTTTGTCAGGAAACAATGATTTTCTAGTAGGATACCATTGAGATCAAGTGAGGGATACTGAGAGAAATAGATTTATGGGGTATAGCTGAAAGATAGACACTCTTGTATCTTCATTGCATTCACACATCACTTAGCAAACAAGAAAGAGGCCAGAGTTTGTTCCTCACAGAGGCAAGTCTGTTAATTAAAGTTATGTTTCATGTTATCTGATGAAATAAATATATTTCAAATGATATATGAAGTAAAAATATTTAATGGGAAAAGAACATGTCCAATGATTTTATGTGAAATCAGATAGATGAGGAACTGGAATCTGAGACTCATGTTGTCAGTGAGCTGTGCCAGGATGAGTCTGTCTGTCCATCTCTGTCTGTTTCTCATACACACATATGAGCACATACACATTGTCTCAGTTAGGAATCCACAGATGGCTTGACTTGAAAAACTTCTCTGTTGAACTGGCAAGATGTGATGGGAAAGAAAAAATATGGAAATTTCTTTCCAGTTCTGGCTTCAGGTTTATTTCACACATTTTGAAAATCTCAAACAAGAGCCACCTTGGTTTTTTCATCTCTCCATTAATTCCGAAAGTCATTATGAAACAGTTATCTCTGCTCTTGCTAAAGTCCCGTAGTGTTATTCTCTGATTAACCCCTTTGCCTGTACTCATATATTTGAGAACATCATTTGAGCTATTGTATATGTCAATTTAAATTGAAATAATTATAATTTGTAAAATCATTGATGAACCAAATGTTGCATTCAGTTACTGTGCAATACATCCAAAGCCCACAACAGGCTTATTGGTTATTGCTCCATAGATTCCCAGTGGTTAAAATATTAAGGGAATAGTATGATAACCTTGACTGCCCTCTCATGACAGAAATCAGCAAATTTTAACTAGACCTGATTTGAACAAGTGGAATTTCACTATCACAAAACTTTCTTATATTTCAGCATTCATTTTTTGTTCTAATTTGGAATAAAAAAAGCTAAAATAACACATTTTTCTTGACATTTAAATATTCTGAAAGGAAAACAATTTTTTAACTGTGATGAAATGGAAAATGCTGCTGAAACATGTTTTCTAACTGGGAAATGTCAATGTAATGAAAACACAACATGTGAATGGGAAATGTTTTGACTGAAATTTGCAATAAATCTGACCCACATGTTCCTTTATTGATCCTATAGGTTTTGGTTAAGTTAAAACATTGACAAAGTTATTCTCAGTTTAAATACTGCCCCCACTCTCCTTTAGATACAGACTCAAAGGAGGAGCCAAGAATAGGTGTTCATCTGGGCAAGAGCAAGAAAAAGCAACCTTTCATTCCTAACATTTTAGATCTGCTTTAACCTTTTCCTCATTTTAAGAAGAGCAATTCCCCAGTTGATTAGATAGGAGGGTATATAAAAAGATTATTGATTCTGCACATCTCAAGAAAACAACTATTGAACCTTTCCTCTTACTGGTTGGCTCTATTCTTTGTTGCAAGAAAAACATGCCCTTAGAGTTGGACAAGGTTTTCTGTCCTTGTTCTGGAAGGTCATTTTTTTGGAGCTAGGAAGATTAGATCAGAATGTATATGGTGGGGGAGGGTGGGAGGAGGCTGTGATTTTCATCTCAAGAGTGAAAGGACCTTATGGGTGGATTAATTTGCCAAATTCATTTTGTCACAACCGCACAGATGCTCATTGCTCAGAGGTTATAATACTTCAGTAGAGTCTGGCTTGTTGATAACCCAGATGACCACAAGAAAAAAAATGGAGAACCATAAAAATATTGGGTGAAGGGACTTCAAAGGTCATCTGATTCAACCCCTGTGTGAATGTAAGAATGCTATTCCTCAAATATCCCTATCAAATGCTTATCCAGCTTCCTCTTGAAAATTGCAAAAAAGAGGGATTCTACAGCTTCCCTCAGTGGAATGAATTTGGGGCCTCTGGTGTCTATTAAATGCAGAAAAAATCTCCTCATGCTATAGCCATGTTAACAGTTGGAGGGGCACTGGTAGCCGCTGTGAGACCAGTAACAATACCTGAGCCAGTCAATTTGAACCTTGCTGAGATATGTCTGCACCAGCCCATACAGATGCAATGTAGGCAGGCCCCCCAAATTGATAACCATGACTGTGTACTTTGTAGGGATTATTCTCCTTATATAACTATGTAAGTAGAAGAATGGAACTGACACAGATGTGAGAGCCTGTGGTGCATTTCCCTCTTAGAGCAGTGTTATATATTCCCCTGTATGTTAGCACACCCCTTGCATTGCCCCCAGGAGCAGATCCACTTTGCTTCCTAATACACCCAGAGTTTAAAACCAACTATCTTTCTGGGGCAGTAGCATTGCTTTCCAGGCAGCAATAAGCGAGTTAAATGACTTCATAATCATAACATAATATACCTAATTTCTTCTAAACTCTTCATTCTTTAAGGGTTCTACTAATCAAACTGTCCTTTGTTCTGCAATTCTGCTGTTTGTAAGCTGCTTCTGGTAAATTAGCTCCTTTTTCTCAGGCCTGAAGATGATTTTGAGCTCTATCTAGAAACAGTAATTCAGGTGTGGAAGTATTAATTCAGGAGAACATTATCTCAGGTGTAGAAGTAGCTTTCAATGAAACATTTAATGCATTGTCAAGATGCACAAGAAGGCTAGATTTTGTGTTATAAATCTGAGAAGAGATGTCCATTTAATTTTAAGAACCACAGGACAAATGAAACATGTTTCGATTCTTTTTGCCTAGTTTGTTGTACTTTTATGCATAACGTAGCAAACTAATGCTCATTCCAATAAAGTTCTTATTTTCTTTGAAAAAAAAAAATGGCTTTCAAACTGAGTAAAAAGCCCAAGGTTACTAGCTTATTAGTAAAGCTTATAGCGTGGCTGGCTTTTTTTTTTTTTTGTCACTTATAAGAAAGTATGTTGTGTTAGATGTAGTGGTGAACCACACTGTCTGCACCCCCTTTTCAAAACCTTCTCATGAATCACTATATTCCTAACCCCACATCTGTCTGAACACCCAAACCACTGGATACAGAGAATAACCATACTGGAACATACTGATTGCAGAAATGGTGGTCCTACAATGGGACACCACAGGCATTATGAGCATTTTCTTGGAGATCATAGGTAGGTGAAGCTAGAAGGAACCTCATGGGATTAATTAGTCCAGCTCCCTGTGTAGCAGAAAGCCCCCTTTTCCTCTTGCCTGCATTTGCTCTCCCCTCTTTGGATATGTTTCTCTTTTTCTACCTTTTCTTCCTTCCTCTCTCTTTCACTTTAAGATAAGGAATTGTGTTTTAAAATTTATGTGTGTGCATTTTGTATCTCCCTTTGTAGTTTGGTATTTTTATCTATTTGTGTGCCATGGCATTTGTAGCTTATATTTTATACTCCTCACCTTTCAACTTTCAACTAAATGTGTTTTAGTAAGTTACACATTGTAACAATGTTAACAAGGGCAGGAATCAAACTGTCCTTCTCTGTATCAGGCTGGCCCCTGAAAGAGCCAGTGAATCAGTGATTGAATGTGTAACAAGGTAGCACACAGCAATTAACACCCGGAAAGCTGATGATCAACCAAGGAAAGAACTCAATAGAAGACAATGTAACAACCAGGAAATCTCTAGTCACTGTTCAAGGGCTAGAAGCCCAGGCCTGAGTTAATCAACACCAGGGACCAACTTTTGGGCTGAATATCTCCAGATTGGCCGCTCCCAGAGCCCTATTCAAAAGTCATCAACGGACTCCCAAACCTGCACGTACATGCGGACAAGCCCTGGGGCTGACAGATGCCGTCCAGTAGCCACCGGGGGGGGGGGGGGGAAGGTCCCACGAGGGTCAATGACCCCTGGATTGGGCAAACCTGAAAACTGGGGAGTCACCAAAGTCTGCCAGGGACAGATAAAAGGCAGTGAAAAGTGACCCTCAGTGGCGCCCTCTTGAACTCCAACTCGACCAGACCTGTCCAGCCAGAAGGACCAGCCGGCGACCCCCTTCTGGAAGATAACACCACGCTGAAAGAAGCCTCAATGACAGACTCCAGCGCTTATAGGATAGGTATACCTGACTCTGTAGCCTGCTACTGTGTGTGTGTTTATGTGTGTGCATGTGGGGACCAGCCCCAAGGTTTATGATTACAGTGTTTCAATCCGCCTAATAAACTAGAATTTTAAGGATCCCAAGTTGGACATTTGTAGCCAACACCTGCTCAGAACAGGACCTTCCCTGACTAAGCCACCCCATCCAAGTGGATGTTTAACCTGCTCTTGAACATTTCCAATAGCGGAAATTCTATAGCTTCTCAAGGTAGCGTGTCCTAAAGTTTTCTTAAACTCCAGTCTAAGTTTCCTCTGAACAGTGTGAAGCTACTATACCTAATCCTTCTTCCTACAAGCAAGGATACAAATCTAGCTCCATTCTCTTTAGAATTCCCCCTCAGGCATCTGAAAAATATTATTAAGCCCTCTGTAAAGCTTCTACACTGCAACCTAAATCAGCACTGCAAGGCTCAAGCTAATTCATACCCTACAACCCTTATTAAGAGCATTGGCCCAATTGCTATTTATAAAGACCAGCTGACCACCCCTCCCCCCCTCAATTTGTTCTGGAGAGGCACTTAAGGATCTCCTCCAGCACCTAAGCCTTGAAATACACTGGTCTTCAGTCTTTAAGTAACTTCTGTTCCAGCAATATCTTTGGCTTCCCTGGTTCTTATTTTCACCTTGATCCTGGATTTCAGCCTTTGATTTCTTCTTCAGACTTGGTAAATAGGTCTCTGATTCCCTACTCTTATTCCTACCTTGGCACTTTGGTTTTTGACTTCTAACTTCTGACCTGTACTCCTACATCCCCAGTTCTCTATCAGCCTTTACCCATTGGGCTCACAGGCCTGGTGGTCTGTACCACTTTCAGTCTCTTCTTCTGGCTAAAGAGTCCTATCTCTCTGTAGTAAAACCCCCAGTTTCTCTTATTTATTTTAAAATGCATTCCCTTCCCTTCCCTAATCACATCTAACTTTTTTTTTAGGGAAAAAAAAATACAAAGACCCCTTCCAGCCTGGATAGGTAGATATTACCTGCACACCTCCTCCTACAATTTGGACTCTCTGCCTCTGTCTCTGTCTCTCCCCCCTCCTGGACTTCAGTGGACTTCAGCCCCTGCACCAAGTCTCTTTAACTCCTGCTGCCAGTGGGGGTGCAAGGGAACCAATAAGACATTGTCACTATCTCCCCTGTTAAATAAAACCACTGTCACTTGCAACCCTGAGCTGGGTCATGTTTTACTGAATCCCAGTCCCTTCCTTATCTTAAATTCCAGCCTCTCTCAATTCCAGCCCCCACCCTTTTCCACTAGTTTCCTGATCTCCTCTCAATTCCTACTGCTTTTTCCCTGTGACTTTCTGCTGCCTTTCCCTCCTCTCCTGCTGCCCCTGCCACCTTTTCAGTCTCTCCTGCTGCTTTTTCTGTGATTTTTTTTTTTCTTTTTCTGCTGTCCATCTCTGTTTTCAGGCTTCCCACCCCCACCCCTGCAGCTTCCCCTAATTCTCTAGTTGCCCAGAGCCATCCTCTGGCTCCCCCACATCCATAGCCCCTCTTTAACACCCACACTTGCTCTTAGTCCCACTTTTCCTCTCCAACACCTACCTTTTCAGCTCCCCTGTACCCCTGGCTCCAGTCCCAGACTCTGTGCTGGCATGCTTCCCTGTTCTGCAGGCTTTGGGTGTTGTCTTTTAATGAACTACGATCAATTAACCTAAAGTTACCCCAAAGCCTCAGTTCTTCAGCCCAGGCCCCTGTAGTCTACTGGTTCTAATCCTGGTCCCGGTAACTTTTAACTCCTTACACTTCTACTTTCTTACCTTAACGTTTCTCCAGGTATCCCAGTTGCACCAAGCACATGCATACATGCACATCACAACACCCAACTTAGGAACTCACCTGTGTGTATGTGTAGGTGGGTGGTACATATGTGAATTAGTGAATACACACACACATAGTTATAGGTATAGATCATTGTGTGTGTAGTATATGAATTAGCAGCCCATGTATGTGTATTGGATGTGCAGGTGTTGGTAACTGATTCTGTCTAAATGTGGTGTGTAGGTGTGCATGAACCTAGACTGGTTATTTTAAATGTGTGTATATGTGGCATTGTGTGCATGATATATGAGTTGGTGATCTGGGTGTAACATGTGTGTGTGCGCGCCACCCTCCTGTCTAACAGTGCAACAATGAGATCCTGAGAGTTGGCCTGACACCCCCCCCCCTCCCCCCCGGCAACATCTTTAGCCTTTTCAATTATGCCTCCCATATCTCCAATCCTTTTTGTTACTCTTCAGTATTCTTTCCAATATGCTCCCATCTCACTACAGTTATTCTATCCCAAGTGCTTAAGACTTTACACTTACCTTTGTTGACTGATGATGATGATGATAATAATAAATCTCTTAAACACTTTTCCAGGTCATTATGCAACCTAGCCTTCTCTACAGGTGTGTGATACTGTGCATACAGATAACAGCCAGCAACACTCATGAGTGTAGGTCACTACTAAAATATTTACCCACACTATTACATAGTAAGTACACTGTCACTTGTGGCTCTCACTTATCTGCAACCCAGGAAGGGAACCTCTATTGTCATTGCTACAGGATTATCCATGGCTGCCACTCGATTCCAGCCACAACTCCATCTACTGCTGGTTGGAGCCAGTACCTTTTACCTGTCCTCCCTGAAGCATTTCCATAACCACGAGCAGAAGGTGACCCTTGGGATAATCTTTATCTGTGGAGAAACTGAGGGAGTGAGAGGCCCGATGCTAGGAGCAGGCAGAAAGATGTGGCAAATCCAGGAGCCTCCAAACAACACCTGCTGGAGATGTTCATCAAGGAATGCCCTACAACTTGAGAGAGTCAAGAACCCCTGCTATAAATCATAGAAATGTTATCAAGTTAGGGCTGGAAGGACCTCATGAGGTCATCTAGTTCAACCCCCTATGCAAAGCTGGGCTGTTCTCAACTAGATCATTACAGCCAAGACTTTGTCTAGATAGATATTAAATCCTTCCCTCACACCCAGAACACCCCCTTGTCCCTTGTTCATATGGGTCTCTCCATTTAATAACAGGAAGCACGTTCACATCTGCAACAAATGTCACATTATTTAGTCATTAACAGGCCACTTGTTGCATTTGGACTTGTAGACAGCATTCACCTGAATTGTCCCAGGTAAGCAGGTATGAGTAATCCTGCTTGCTCATGGCCATGGACTTTAACCCCATAAAATAAGTCATGTTGTCTCCCATCAACAATTATTTGCATACACAGAGGACCTATGCAGTTGACACAGGCAAAACGTTGTTTTCTGCTTATCAGCCAAACTCAAACATGATAAATTCAGTTTGAAACAAATTTGGTCAGAAGTTTCAGGTTGATCCAATCTCTTTCAGATAAAACAAAGCATTTCACTGAAGGTTGTTTACTTGTGGAAATATTGAAATGAAATTCATTGATACTTAATTCTTTGTTTCTTTTCTTGCTAGCTTAATCCATTTGATCAGTTTCAATTGCTCCAGAATCCTGTCTTTTAGCAAATGAAGCATTCATTAAAATACACTATGATTTATGTCCACAAATATTCACACTTGCATAGGCTTAGAAATGTACTAAGGCAGGAACCTGACTCAAAGTTGAATTCACTAGCCATACTTGCACACCTAAATCCCTTTAAAAGATGAACCTTAGGGCTTTTCTATCCTGCAATAATGTCATGGGGACCTGTGAACACCCCACTGACATACAGCCCACTTAAGTCCAGAGGCATGTTCCTAATTGGCAGTCTCTGAGGGTCAATAGATTAACCTGGAGCTGTTGTCAAAAGCAAACTTCTGGGTCTGGAGCATGTTTGAAGGACTTGGATTCATGGGGCATGCTCAGGCCTTTTGTAAGGGGTCAAGCTGCTACCATGTTATAGAACTTCATCATGGAGAAGCAGGGCGGGAAGGCACCTCCATAGGTTGTGTAGTCCACGCCACAAAATAAACACTTAGTTTGCTGGAACAAGGATTAGCAACACTCAACACACTGGAGAGAGGAGTTGCATAAATCAGCTACTATGAGTAGCCATGAGGGATAAGTATGAATTGCCCTTGCCCTTGGCCCCCTGGACATATGTGTTTATGTGAGACTGGTGTTCACAGCCCAAAATCCCTGCTTAGACTCAGATGCCTCAGCTGCTTTGTCCTGTACAAGCAAATGAGTCAATCTTTTACGGCACAGCTGCCAGTTGTGTCTATTTTTTATAGCTTTGCCTAGTAGATGCAAGAAGCTTTGCCCTGGAAATGGAAAACTAACTTTGAGACCCTCTTCAAACCCACATCATCCATCTTGTAGGCAGGTGCTATACTTGGCAGTTGATTGGCAAGGCTAGAATAGAGGCATCTTCCATTCCTTCTGCTGAAATTCAGCCACTGTGCAGTTAAAAGTGCAAGCTAAGAGAACAAAAAAGAGGGAGTATGACTCTGTAGCCCAGTGATAAGGATACTCATCTTGGAGACGGAGAGCCCTTGGACTCCCATCCCTGCTTCCTGAACTATTTATATATTTTATCAAACAATACTTTAAAATAAAGTCAATAAACAATGATGCAGGTAGGGAAGGATGACTGCTGACTTGGAGAGGGGGGCAGTGTGCTTCAGTTTCAGGCATGTGATTGCAATTGCAGTGGCAGCATCAACTGGAAGTTGCCATTGCCCTTGTGTGTAGCAACTGCTCCAGGTATCTAGCGACAATATTATACCTCTGTGCATCAGGAGTCTTCAGAACCCAAAACTACCCATTACAGTCTAACCAACAGGAAACTACTTAGGACAATCATGAGGTGAACATGGACTTGAAAGTCTCTCACTCTTCAGGTAGATTCTCTAGCACTAGGTTAGATGGGAAGAAGAAAAGTGCAAGATAAGTGCCTGTACTCAAAGGAATGACTTGTATGCCTAGGACCACTAGGTGGTTTAGAGCCGTGAATCCCAGTTTCATTTAGTACCCAATTTAACACTGGCAATCCAGGACTATCTTGCTCTGCTACCTGGTATCATGTAAACCAGTACAGCCTATCCCATATTCAGGTTGTCAGTGACTAAATCAGCACCCCAACCTGGGCTAGCCTGGGTGAGGAGAGTGTGTGGGCACCCAGCAGGACTGAAAACAATACCTATCAAAGGGCAGAGGAGCTCCCTGCAAGCCAACAGCTATCCATTCTTGAGAGGAGTTGAGCAGCATCAGGGCACTTTGATCAAAGAATTGCCAGTGATGCAAAGCTACTCAAGTAGCCTCATGCAGAGTGGAAGAGGGTTGTTACAGCATCTAAGGTGTCCCAATGGTTGCAGCCACCTCAGAACTGACTTGATTTGACATAAATCAATAAGCTTCAAGTAGGCCCGTAGTCTGGGAGAAATTCAAGATTTAAGAAATGCCTTTCTTTTTGGTGTTTCTTATTGTTTGCCTTGGATGTTCCACATTCTAATTGCCAGGTACTTAACTCTCCCCTTTTGCTATATAGCAATCATAACCACCTCTGGAACTGGATTTTTGCCTGCTGGGTGATCAGAGCTGCTATGCTTTAGTCTCTTTGAGACACTTGCCCTGACAGCTGAGTAATCCCTTTCAGCTTTATTTTGTTTTATTTTTTTAGGCATTATTTTGTTTTATTTTCATTTCATAGATTTGACTGTCAAGTGTACTCCATACTGGAGCTAAGGGACTTTTATGAATATTAGAAAATAAATAACCAAGATGTAGTTATAAAAAAGATGGAAGGGAAGAGGGAGTTTTTACTTCCACTTCAATGGAAATAAGATCCATCCCCAGAACAGAGAGTCAGAGAAATGATCAGGCAGGAAAAAAAAAGCAAAAAACAAATCTTTGTGACATTAATTTGTGAAACAAAGTCTAACTCTTTCACTAATGAGTAAGTTGTTCCCAGGAGACACAAAGTTCTGCAGAAGAAGATGACTTTAGCGCCCTAATCCTTCAAGATGAATTCCACAGACAGATTTCAAGAATATAAGATGACCAAGATTGTTTTTATTTTTATTAATTATCTGTTAGGGCCTTTTCCTAAAGGTTCTCACATAATCGTAATCCTAATTACATTTTCTTCATTGTTGCATGATCTGGCTTCCAGAAGTGAAATTCCTTCCACTAACACTGATCAACTATACAGAACTGAAAAGATACACTGTGATATATGCCTTGCATTTAGCCTTCCAAGATGAGGTGTCAAGTGATAAAATGCAGTTTAGTGTGTTTAGGCTTAACCTGGTAAAAGCTTAGTGAAGACAAGGGGACTTCTGGCACTCACCTCCATGGAAGTCATACACCCTTAAAAATCAGACAATTTTTTTTTTGCTGAGGGAAGAGGGTATTTCCTTGTTTGTTTTCTAAATTACACTGGAGAATGAATTAAAGATGATGCCTATGGACCTAGTGCTGAAAATGGATGCCAACATCTTCAACAGCACCTGCGCTTCTGGAGACAGCGAAAAATCTTCCCATCTTCAAAAGGTAGATGATGAACTTCCTATGGCAGCTAGAGATAGACGCTGTCTTTCAAGATGAATAAGAAAAAACAATAGGGAAGGAAGAATGATGATATGTATGGTACTGGGTGGATAGATAGAAAGGTAGACCAAGAGACAAACAGACAGAGGTAGTTCACATTCAAATAGAGAATAATAACCTCTTTAAAGTTTAGAAAAAATCTGTGAGAGACTTCTCTGATCTATCAGGTTTTGTAATTTTAGTTTTGCTTTAATAATTGAAATGTCTAAACTAGAAATAATAAAGTGATAATTTTAGTATATTTTAATGGACTACTGAATGAGTGAAAAGTTTCCCCCACAATGATATATTGCCAAAGTGTCTTTGTAAACTTCTACACCTAAATCGGTATAAATTCTACAGCATACCAGTACATAGGATATATATAAAATTTATCTGTAATATGATTTCAATGACTTCACTGATGTTAAAACAGAAAAATCCTAGTAACCTTCCATTGTAAAATCAGAAATAAAGGGGCAGGCATTCAGGTCCTAGTTTTTAAAGATATTTAGGCAATTTAAGCATTTTACTTAATGGTTATTAGGTATATGACCTCTGCTGGCACTTTGTAAATTGTTCTAGTTGTTTATATGCATATTTATGTACATAAAGACTTTTAACAATCTTAGCATGACTATGGGCATTGAGAGTGTAAAATAGGTGGATATTGACAAAGGGCCTGATCCTGCTTTGATGGAAATGGGAGGGCGGGGAACATTTTCAAACCACATACAAAAATGATTTGGCTCAGTTTCATTGACTTTCATTGCAACTGGATAAGGCTCAGACTCTGTGCTTGACTGTATATATGCAATATTTCTGCTGAGTGCTTAAGGGATACAATTCAGCATCACACTGAGTATCAGTGTAGGGTAAAGTAATTGAAGTCTACTCACTAAGCCAGGTTTTACAATAATGAATGAACCTCAGAATCTGTGTGTGTGTGTGTCTGTTCATGGTAATATTTTCATTTCACACACAAACATGCTTTTTGTGAAATCCTATTACACATTCATTATTTATGTGCACAAATGTAGCAAAGTAACATTGTTAGCACTTCTGCAGAACTTGGATTCTACTTACACCTGCCCAGCTATGCTTGCCTTTCTGAAAATGCTCAGGAGGCTCCACCATGGCACTATGAACACTATCATAGACAGGAGGAGCTCTGGGCTCTGGCCTTATGCTTTGCCCCTGTCACTGAATGAATGGCATATCTATTTTATGCACAATTAAATGTGAAATGTAGAAATACTATAGGGGACAGGAGTAGGGGTAGGTACAAGAGCCTAAACCCCCACCCCCCCCCCCTTGCAGAATAATGTCCCTCCTGCTGATTTACACTTTACAGTCAAAAGTGCTCTTCCTTCTGGCCTCACATACTTGAGTGACTTGCGTGCAAGATGTAGCTTATGTCCCCTTTCTGGGAAGTAGAAGACACAGGTTCAGACTCCCTTAGAGGGGATACAACCCAGCTTTTCCACTTCCCTGAGAAACAACCAGATCACTTAGTTGTATAGTAGAAGGAATGATTTTCCCCCAGCATCAGTTCTGGGGTTTATGTGCAGTTACTCACCAGCTGCACAGGTGGAAATAATATAAAATCCACGCAAATGGCAAAAATGCACATGGCTACGTAGTACTGCCGCCTCATCTCTATTTCCAGTGTAGCTAATCAGTTTGCAAATGGGGTTTGCAAGCCCAATCTTATTTTGCTTTTTGATCCTAAATGGCCCACATGCAGCTGCATAACTGCAGCTTTTGGCTCTTGCACATAATGTGGGATTCAGCTCTGTACAGACAAGACCACGGCATACTTTATCTGGGCAGCTGCACAGTGAAAGAGAATTGCTTAGTTACACACAGATAAGACCAGGTAACTCCTGACATTTTAGCAGCACTGCAGGGGTGGGGCACGGAGGGCTCACCCTCTTATGTTGAAGTCCAACACCTTAGAGCTAGTGCACTCATCCAGAGAAAGGGAACCAAGACTTCAGGCTCTCACACCCAGAGGGGGTTAAACCTACATCTGTTTCCTAGTGGAGTGCTCCAACCACTAAAACTCAAGTATTTTCCCAGCCACTTTCCACCCATCCTCTTAAAGCTAACCCATTCTGTGCAGTCAAAAGAGGGAGGTATTTGGGGCTGAGAGTGAAGAAACTAAACCATGGGTATGTAGCTTAGTGAGATGGCACCTCACCTGGAAAGGAAGGGACACTGGGGCTCTTGTAGTCTGGGCTCTTGCTACCTGTAGGGCAGAAATGTTCCCACTACTGTTTGTCCTTTAAATGCATGTTGCGGTGGGCCAACTTCAAGAGGAGGGCTAGAGAGAGTCTGAAAAAATGGCTAAGTGGCACTTGGCTGTTAAAGCACTTTGGCTAGCAGGATATATAAATTTAAACCTAATCTGGAGAAGAGGAGCTTAAAATGTCGGGTTCTTCCCCCTGTGTAAATGTCTTGGCCACTAAGCTGTTGGGCAAAATGAAATTCCAAACTGTGCGTAAGTGACAAAAACAGCAGTTATGCTTGTTATGTACATCCCACATAAGAGCATAAAGCAAAATAGGACTTAGCTGTAGGTTTAAAAGTTTATATGATCTTGCACAGAGTATGTACTTAATCCATATTAAGAGAACCAATTTTTGTTATGCTGTTACAGAAATAAACAGAGATTGGCATTGTGTTATACAGTGTGTAAGATGTGTATATCTTTGGGTGGGGCAGGTTATACTTACTTGCACATACATAAATCAACAAGCACTCATACCTATGTAGGTGAATGTGCACATGTAAACTAAGGAAATGTCTGAATTAAAATATTGTAATGTGAGTGTATAACTGGTTGGGCAGTCATGCTCAAAAACTAGTCATCAATGGCTTAATGTCAAATTTGGGGGAGGTAGCAAATAGGAGCCTACAGGCAATCTGTCATGGGTTCAGAACTGTTCCAGATCTTTATTAATGCTTTGGAAGATGCAGTTAAATGCATACATATTGCATTTGTAATGACAGCAAAGTTGGGTGGGGCAGCAGGCAATTTAGATGTCAGGATTAGGAAAATTACAAGGCACTATACTTATACCAAATGCAAAAATACAAAATGTAAATGACTAGCTAGGCTACAGTACTGCAGGAAATGATCTAGGGGTTACAGTGAACCAGAGGCTTCATAGGAATAAAACATAGTATTTTTGCAAAACAATCTAATAGAACACTGAAATATAGTCATGCCACTTGCATATGCCACCCTTATTAAATGATTCTTCCACTCTGTGAGCGCTGTATCCCGTTAGGGACATTACACTTGAAGAAAGGTGTAGGTAGACTGAGAAGGGCCCAGAGGACAGGGGGGAAAGACAGAGAGACATCTGTAAAAATATGACATATTAGAGAAGCTTGACAGAAGTGGAGTCATTTAGCATAAAAACAAAGAGTGAAATAATAAATTTCAATTATAAAAAGCATATTTGTAACAAAGATGGCAATTGGGTCTGATAGGGTAGAGCTAGGGTTATTATTATGAAGGATTTCAAACTATGAGGGTAGATAAACACAGTAACCAAATACATAAAAGGTTTTAGAATAGCCATCATTGGAATCTTTTCAAGGGCAGGTAGGACAAACATTTGTCTGGCATTGACAGGATATACATAATCTTGTCTTGAGCTGGGGGTTGGATAAGATAACCTATAGCAATGCTCTGTAGCCATAATTTTTCTACAATTGACATCCACATACTTATTTTAGTATTTATGCCGTTGGAGTTCCTGATTTAGCTAGCATGGATGAGGAAAAAATCCCATAACAGAGAAGACTTGGGTGGGGAGGAGGGGTTGATTTGATAGCACTCTTTAACTACCTAAAGAGGTGTTCAAAAGAGGATGGAGCTAGACTGTTCTGAGTGGTGGCAGATGACAGAACAAGGAGCAATGGTCTCAAGTTGCAGCAAGGGAAGTTTAGGTTAGATATTAGGAAAAAAAATCTCAGTAAGAGGATGGTGAAACACTGGAACATTACCCAGAGAGGTTGTGGACTCTCCATTCTTAGAGGTTTTAAGACCCAGCTTGACAAAGCCCTGGCTGAAATGATCTAGCTGGGGCTGGTCCTGCTTTGATCAGGGGCGTGACTAGATGTGATCTCCTGAGGTCCCTTCCAACCCTCGTTTTCTATCATTCTATGAGGTTCTGTCATGCTGTACCACTCTAAAAGGATAATCCTGAGTTACAACTTCAGAAGCAGACTTGGAGTTCAGTATCTATTGAAGTCCAGACAAGAGAGACATGAACAAGGGAACAGCAATGGAAAAAAAAGCCTTTCTTAATTTTCTGATGTGCATCTATGATGCCTCCTATTCCTCTCCACTCCTAAACACACTTGGCTTCCTCTGGTAGATTAAAGACCACTGAATAAACAGTTCCTGAAAGAAGGACTAATCTCATTTGCTATGGTAGAGTTGCAAATTATTTTTACTATTTTATTTATTTATTTATTTTTACCCAAAGCCAACCAGAAGAACTGAAACCTTCTCCAGCAGTATTGGTGTAATCATTCTCAGCAAAGTTTGAAGCCAAAATCTTCAGCACTGTTATAGAGATTGCTCAAATTATTACTCCATCAGCAATAGTCTTTTATTTTCCAGGGGGTCATTCAGTAGTAGGATGCTTGGCACTCAGCATTCTCTAGTTTGTTATCCAGAGAGCTGAAGGATTCTTCCAGCCCACCATATATTTGGGGGTTGGGGGTTCTTCCACAACCCCACCCCTAAATATATTGAACACCTAAAGTGACATATTCATCCACCAACTTAAAATCAAGTCCTTTTATAGTTTGTCTGAAGTTGCTTTCCCAAAAATGTGCCATAAATTACTGGAATCAAAACTTGTGGAAGAGGTGATATCTTTTTATTAAACCAACTAGATATTTGTAAACAAATTATTGCATTTATCTGCAATAAAAAAATTACTGAATAAACACCATATTGTCCCCATAAATTACTGTTTTCTTTTATGTATCTTGGGAAGTATATCTCCATAACCCTCTCTGTTTTCATTACTTTTACAGATGAAGCACAGTGAAGAAATGTGGTGGAACCAAACCTCCATGACTGAATTCATCCTCCTGGGGTTTGGAAATGTCTCACACTTACGGGGCATGCTGTTTTCCATGATCCTATTAATGTATTTGATGACAATAGTCGGGAATATCTTCATCATCATGATCATCATGGTGGACTGTGCCCTACAGTCCCCCATGTACTTCTTCCTCAAGAACTTGTCCTTCATTGAGATCTGTTTTACTTTGGACACAGTGCCCAAGATGCTGGTTGACCTCCTGGCAGAGGATAAGAGTATCTCATTTACTGGCTGTGCACTGCAAATGTACTTCTTCTTTTCCTTTGGTTGCGCAGAGTGCTTCATCTTAGCAGCTATGGCCTATGACTGTCACACAGCCATCTGCAACCCCTTGCACTATAGTACTATCATGAACCAGCGATTCTGTTGTAAGGTAGTGGGTGCAATCTGGATAACTGGAGCTTTCATTTCTCTGCTTCAGACAGTCTGGATCTTCAACATGCCATTCTGTGGCCCCAACAAAGTGAATCATTTTTTCTGTGATGCGCCAGCATTGCTGCAGCTAGTCTGTAGTGACACTTACCTGTATGAGATGCAAATCATGGCCTCCACACTCCTAGTCTGCTTGTTTCCCTTAACACTGATCCTGGTCTCCTACATCCGCATCATCACCACAATTCTGAGGATACCATCATCTGAGGGAAGGCGTAAAGCTTTCTCCACCTGTTCTTCACACCTCACTGTGGTGACATTGTTCTATGGGAGTGGTAGCCTGGTGTATCTCTGGCCAAAGTCCAGCTACTCTCCAGACATCAAGAAACTCCTGTCGCTGTTCTACACGGTCATAACCCCAATGTTGAACCCTATAATCTACAGCCTGAGAAACAATGAGGTGAAAGGTGCTCTGAAGAGGGCACTGGGAAGGAAATTGATCTCACAGAAAATATAGACATTTTAATTAGATATCACAATAGGGAAACTTTCTCCAGCTTTCTGCAAACACTGATGTGAACCTCAAGGCACACACACCTCCAGAGAAAAGCACGTTGTCATGTAGAAGGGCAGCTGATGAAGACAGAAAAAAAAAAGACTTGATTATAGAATGCACAGTCCTTTCATTAGAGAGAGGATATCCTTGTGGTGAAGGAAATCTGGTTCCAGAGCTTGACTCTGACACAAGGTCCCATCATGACCTTGAACATGTCACTTTGCCTTGGATTGTCAAACTGGATTAAGAGAGTCAGAACCCTGATCGCATAGATTTTCAGAGTTCGCCTAAAATTTTCCTTAGGCCTTCTTGAACATACCATCCCTTGCATTTTATGTATATCTATGATATGAAGGAAACAGTTAGTGTACAGTAATAAAAATGCATGGAAATGGAAGTGAGTTCTGTAACAAAGAAGAAAAAAGACTTCACCCTTCTGAACGTCGACGTCTCACAAGTTGCAAACTTTTAAATGAGTGTTTAATTTTTGAAGCAACTTTTTACTTGGGTTTTCCATATTTTTAGTAGTTGTCAGCACTCTTACTTAAGGTACGGGGGGGGGGAGGATTTCATCACAGTAGGGCTGATTATTTTACCAGAAAGTCCCCCCCCCCCAAAAAAAATTCATACCAATTCCAAAAAACTTAAGAAAGAGAAGAGTAGGTACTTCCAATGAAAGTCTTAGTTTTGCTAAAATCACAGGGATCTCCCAAAAAGTTATTAAACAAATGTTTTCATTGGGTCTGTATAACAAAGACAGCCATACTAACATTAAGACAAATACAGAGACCTAAAACTAGAAAGAGAATGTTTTCATAAAAAATATATATTATTTGTTTAAGCAGAAAACCTTTTATTTTAAATAAATTACTTCAATATATTCATTTTTATATAACTTACAATAGGAACATTTTAAAGTATTTGTTTTTATTCTCTTAGTCTGTAACAAAGCAATTTGGTTTTTAATGTTATAGAATTATTAATTTGTTAAACATGGAAATTCAATTATGTCTAAATATTAATATCTAATAACACACATTTACTTTATCAGAATGCAATTCATTCAGGTTTCTAAATTATTTTTCCAGAGTTTCTTTAACAGAGAAATTTCAGTGCCTACACTTAAAAAAAAAAAAAATTCCCCAAATGCTAGAATTGACCAATTAACAGAACTGTTGTTTTCTTTTTCACACCAGTTAAAACTATGAGGTTGTTACTAAAATACTTGTGGCTACTTATCATTAAATTGACATGCCCATCCAGGTAACTAAGGCCAGCTACAAACAGGCTGTTGGCAACAAGGTCCACTTGATAACCAGGGCAATTTAGCCTTCTTGCTGCCCTGACTCCTGATAGATATGTCATTAAGCTGAGAGAGGGAATTCCAGGATACAGATTCCTGTAACCAAAATTATTTCTGTTCTTTAACCAATGAGTATATAATTTAAGAGGAAAAAATACTTCTGAGTGAAGGGAGTATAAGCCATGGACCAAATCCTATTTCATTTCTCAAGTCCCTAACAGCTACTTAGACAACCAACTCTGATCCTATTCCACCCTGTCCAAGATTTGAGAAACTGTTAACACACCAAATTTTATAATAGGCCTTTATATTAACCTTCAGAACACATCACACTCACACACAAACAACATTGCAGAGGAAGAGGGAAGACTCCACCACTTTTTCAGTTGACTCACCTACCCATTGCATTAACAGTTCTGTGGGAACTTGTGCCAGGTGAAGTAGGATCACACTTATGTACCAATGAGGCATCTTAAAGGTGAAAGAAAATTTGGACCAAGCTGAGTGCTTTCATGTTGGACTACAAGTGGAGGCCCCCTTTTGCTCATTCTCCTCCTGGTCACAACATTGTTGCATTCCTTTCTGTACCATGGAGCTGGAGAGTACCCCCTCCACACTCATCCTTTCCTGTAGCTTTCTGGTTAGGACATGTTTCTGAGAAGTAAGATTTGTAGGTTGGAATCCCATCAGTCAGCTAAGGGGCTAGAACCCAGTTCTTCCAGTTTTTCAGTGACTGTGCTAACCACTAGGATCCTATACAACAGGTGTACATCACCACTGGCCATGTAGGCAGTCTGGATCCTGAATGAACATAGGCACCTCAGTTCTGGACCCCAGTTCTTAGTGTTTCCTATATAAGAATTTAGGATGCCACCAACATATCAGAATTACCCATTCGAGCTATTTTTCTGTCCCTTTTTCCTTATTTTTAAGCTATAATGGGGAGTTTTAAGTGGGAAGCTGCCATTAGATATATGGCAGTAAGCCTATGTCTGGTGATCTCCAAGGTCACCATGTAGAGACCAGTGGTATTGGAAGGGTTGATGACTCAAGGAGAAGAGCTAAGGTGCACAGGGCCCAATATGTTGTGCACCTGGGGGAGTGTTGCCCCTCTCTCCCACAGAGTGGGAACATGCACAGCAGTGGGGGAACATGCCCCTTCCAACACCATTCCTACTTCACATTACCCATTCCTCCCTCAAGGCTCCCACCTTACACCCTAGGTCATTGCTCTTCAACCTAAAACTGTTTCCAGGAGTTTGTTGCAGCTTCCTGCTCCTGCTTGGCTAGATGAACTCTGTTTTACTCCATGCCTGTCTCCCAGGACTGTCCTTAATTTTCCCCTGCTAGTCATCTAGCCTCTCTCCATTGGGGAGGAGGCTCTTCTCAGCTAGACTGACTGACCTGCTTCACCGGGCTTTAAACTAAGCCTGCCGGGGGTGGGGGGACTACTGCCAATGCTGGCCCACTGAGCGGCCCTTGAAAAGCCAGCAAGCCAAGGCACATAAGGGATCCCACCCGAGCCTCAGCCCTGGAATAAAATGTAGGTAAGGCAAGGGCCTCTAAGGGGACACTTGCGTGTCTATACACAAATGCCAGGAGCCTGGGGAATAAACAGGAGGAACTTGTTCTCCTGCTAAATGCAAATAACTATGATGTCATTGGGATAACGGACACCTGGTGGGACTCCACCCATGACTGGACCATGGGTATAGATGGCTATTCCCTGTACAGGAGGGATCAAGTGGACAAAAGGGGCGGGGGCATAGCTCTCTATGTCAAGAAAAGTTATGCATCCCTGAAAGCCAACATTGGCACCCACGGTGGATAACTTGAGACCCTCTGGGTTAAAATCCATGGGGAACATGGCACAGAGGATACTATGGTGGGGATCTACTACAGACCCCCTACTCAGAGTCAAGACCTTGACCGGGAGTTCACCAGGGAATTGGCTGAGGCCGCACGATCCCAGTGTATGGTTGTCATGGGAGACTTTAACTACCCAGACATCTCGTGGGAGGACCGCTTGGCCAAATCTGAGTGGTCGCAAAGCTTTCTCTCGTGTGGATGACCTCTATCTGACGCAGGAAGTTTATGGGCTGACAAGAGGTAAAGCACTGCTTGACCTCATACTGGCAACCAGGGATGACCTAATCAGCAACCTAACGATTGAAGGGAAGCTGGGTGACAGTGATCATGAACTGATCACCTTTACCATCTGCTGTAAAGCTGGCAAGTCAGTCAGTAATGCAGAAGTCCTCGACTTCAGGAAAGCTGACTTTGACAAGCTAAGGAGGCTTGTCAGAGAGGCCCTAAAAGGCCACAACCCAATGGAGAGGAAATCTATGGGAGTTCAGGACGAGTGATCCTGCTTGTGCATCCAGGATTGCTCCCTTGAGCAATCCTGGATGCACAAGCTAAGTCCATCCCGTCTCGGAGGAAAGGCAGCAAAAGGGCACAGCAGCCCCCTTGGCTCTCCAGGGAACTGGCGGACCTCCTGCATCTTAAAAGGAAGACCTAAAAAGGATGGAGGACTGGAACCATCGCCAAGGAGGAATATTCTGCTCTGGTCCGGACTTGCAGAGAGCAAATCAGGAAAGCCAAGGCTGTGATGGAACTCCAGGTAGCTACAAATATCAAGAAAAATAAAAAGTCCTTTTTTAGATATGTGGGAAGCTGGAGGAAAAGCAAGAGCAACATTGGACCCCTGCTAAACCAGATGGGACAATTGACGCCCAGGAAAAAGCAAACTTGCTAAACGGGTACTTTGTGTCAGTTCACTAGTTCTATGGGATGTCCCTGCCCACTATGGGTCAGGGAGGCCCAGGTGACAGAGATTCCTTGCCCTCCATTGAAGCTGACCTCATGAAGGAACACCTTGACAGGCTGGATACCTTCAAGTCATCCGGCCCTAATAAGATACACCCAAGGGTACTCAGGGAGCTGGCAAGCATCATAGCTCAGCCCCCCAGCACAGGGGGCTTTTGGTGCTCTGGTGAAGTGTCCGATGATTGGAAGAGGGCCAGTGTCATGCCTATCTTCAAGAAAGGGAGGAAAGTAGATCCAGCAAACTACAGGCCCATCAGCCTGACCTCTATCCTGGGGAAGGTCTTGGAAAAGATTATCAAAGAGGCCATTCTGAACAGACTAGCTGATGGCAACATCCTGAGGGATACCCAGCATGGGTTTGTTGCGGGTAGGTCTTGCTTGACCAATCTCATTTTGTGACAGGGGGCCGCTCTGGGCCGGGCTAAAATGTGGCCCGCACACCTGTTCCTGGGGGCAACCGCCTGCCTACTCGCCTGCCATGCCTTGTTGTTAATTAATTAATTGGTGTTAATTAGCGGGAGGCTGCCCCACTGCCAGGGGGCGCTATCTGCGGCTCCGTTTCCTCCCCTACACCGCAGTCCACACGTCGCCGATGGAATAGCTGTTATGTCTCAGTCTTATCACAATCAGGCCCCTCTTTGGGCCTTCTCAAGTGTTGCCCCTTCCTCTGGGGCTCACCACGCCCGCTCTGGGGCTTCTCAACAGTGCCCCCTCTCTGGGGCTCACCACTCCCGCTCTGGGGCTTCTCAACAGTGCCCTCTCTCTGGGGCTTGCCAAGCCCGCACTGGGGCTTCTCAACAGTGCCCCCTCTCTGGGGCTGGGGTCCATGCACCCCACATGCTGCGCCCCACTGGTGCTGGGGTCCCCACGCTACTGTGGGTCCCCTATGAGGCCTCCTCCAACCCCTAATAGCCTCACCCAAACCACCGGTAACAAACAACAACATAAACACAAGCCCTTCGGCTATAACAAAAACAGAAGCCAACCGGCCCAAACAACATTCGGTCCTACCAGTGACCCTTTAACTCTCTGATGCAGCCCCTGCATCAGGTTTCCCCTCTCTCCCAGGGCAGAGAGCTCCTTCCTCTTTGGCAGCTGGCAGGGAACCGCCTCTAGCCCCAGCCCCTAAGGTTTATAAAGGAGCCAGGCCCTGCCCCTTCTGGTCAGCTGACCACCCCTGGTTGCCCTGGCAACCCACAGCTAGGCTCCTTATTTCCTGCTAGGGCTTCCTCCCTAGCAGTTTTCCCCCTCTTTGGGAGCAGGGCACCTCAGTGCTCTGTGACACACCTCCCGCCCTCAAGATCCCAACTCACCAAGGCGGATCTTCATTCTTGTTAGGTGTTGCACCAATCTGGGGTCTTTCTCGGCCTTCCTTCAGGCACCTGGTAACTCAGATATGGAAGGCGGAGGTTTTCAGGCGCCTCCTCCTTGCCTTTTACCCAAGGGCACACCATGTGGGATTTGTCGGGAGTTACCCTGCCACAGGTAGTCCCCCCACATTAGCCATCCCTGGTAGGGTGCAATACAGGCCTATCTTTTCCCTTCATCCTTTAAATAATTGAGAAGGATGGCTCCGGGTCTGGGTATTTTCTCCAACGAAGGTGTCGGGCAAAGTACTGTAGGCGTTAGGAGTCCGCCTCTTGGCCGTCATTCCTACCTCCTCCGCTCGCCCTATACACCAGTTTGACCCTCCTCCTCCTGCCACCTGACCGGCTGGTAGGGATTGAGTCAGGGTCTCTCTTGTGTCAGCTGCCCTAACTGGAAGGTTCTGTGCCTAGGGAAACCGCTCTGTCTCTTAGTAACAAGGTTCAGGTTCTTTATTACCCGCACCCCTCCACTTCTCTCTCTTGTCCGCGGTCTTTCTGTTCCACCTAGTCCTTCTTCTTCCTCGTATTGCCTCAAGAAGAAATCAGCGCTTATGTTTTTAGCCCCTGGGCGATGTTTTACATCGAAGCAATACAGTTGCAGACTAAGGGCCCATCTCATTAGTCTAGCGTTGTCTGTCTTCATGCTCTGCAACCAGCATAGGAGCGCATGGTCTGTTATCAACGTGAACCTCCGTCCTAGCAGATAGTAGCGGAGTGTTTCCACTGCCCACTTAATTGCCAAACACTCCTTTTCTATCGTGGCATAATTCCATTCGGGTGGGTGTAACTTCCTACTTATGTATGCTATAGGGCGCTCCTCTTCCCCCTCTACCTGGATCAGCACCGCTCCAACTGCTGCTTTTGACGCATCGGTCTGCACCAGGAAGGGTTTATTATAGTCTGGGACATACAGCAGGGGTTGCAAGCACAGTGCTTCCTTCACCGCTTGGAACGCCTTTTCCGCCTCTGGTGTCCATCTCACTTTGGCAGGAGCCCCTGCCTTTGTCATCTCAGTCAATGGTACCACCAAATCTGCAAAATGAGGTACAAACCTTCTATAATAGTTGGCCAACACCAAAAAAGCCCTCACTTGTTTTTTAGATTGGGGAGTTTGGTACTTCCGCAAGGCCTCCACCTTACTTAATAACGGCTTCACTTTTCCGCTTCCTACTAGGAATCCCAGGTATTGAGTCTCTTTTTTCCCTATCATACACTTTTTTGGGTTGGCTGTCAGCCCAGACCATCTCAAGTCTTGTACCACTGCCCTTAGCGCTTTGAGGTGCTTGGCCCAGTCTTCAGTATATATAATAATATCACCTATGTACGCGGCAGCATAACCCATGTGGGGGGCCAACATTCTGTCCATTAGACGCTGGAACGTAGCTGCGGCTCCATGTACTCCGAAGTGCATGCGTCGGAAGTGGAAGAGCCCCCATGGGGTAGCGAATGCTGTTTTCTCTTGGTCTTCAGGTGCTACTGGCACCTGCCAAAAGCCTTTTGTCAGGTCTAAGGTGGAGATGTAGCGAGCTTGTCCAATGTTTTCTATCAGTTCATCTACTCTAGGCATCAGGTAGGCATCAAACTTCGCTACCGCATTTACCTTCCGGAAATCGACACACAGACGAATTTTTCCATCGGGCTTAGGTACCGCCACGATTGGACTCCGCCAGTCACTGTGGGACCTGCATATGATGCCTTTCTCTAGCATCATCTCAATTTCTGTTTTTATCTGTCCCTGTAGTTGTTGGGGAATCCATCTCCAACTCTCCCGGATCACATGGCCTGGAGGAGTTTTTATTCGGTGTACCACACCCCGAGCTTCCCCAGGCGTTTCCTAAAACACATCTCCAAATTCCCTGACTAGTTTGGCGGCCTGTCCCCTCTGGTCCTCCGTTAGTCGCATGGCCAGTTCCACGTTACCCGGTCTGCTTCCCTCTATCAAAGAGGGTCCTAATTCTAGTTCATTAGGATGGTAGGCCAGGTACATACATTCTCGGTCTTCCCATTTCTTCAGCAGATTGACGTGGTATACCTGCTTCTTCTTTTGTTTGTCTGTCTGATACACCTCATAATCCAAGGGCCCCACTTGGTGTATAACTTCATAGGGTCCCTGCCACCGGGCAAGCAACTTACTCCCCTGGTCTGGCAATAGAACCAACACACGGTCCCCCATGTCAAACTTCCTTTCCCTGGCACCCCGGTTGTAACATCTCACCTGACGTTGATGGGCCTCTCTGAGACTCCCTACGACCTCACTTCGAGCGGCTTCCAGGCGCTCCCACAGCTGTATCACATACTGGATCAAATTTTGGTCTTTACCTTGTTGATCTTCCCAACCTTCTTTAATCGGATCGAGTATTCCCCGGGGTTGCCAGCCGTATAACAGTTCAAAGGGTGAAAACCCAGTTGAGGCCTGGGGTGCCTCTCTTACCGCAAACAGCAAAGGGGCTATCATTTTATCCCAGTTCTGAGGGCTCTCAGCAACAAATTTCTTCAACATTTCCTTCAGGGTCTGATTAAAACGTTTGAGTCCGTCTGTTTGGGGGTGGTAGACTGACGTCTTCAGGTGTTTAATTCCGAGAGCTTTACTCACTCCCTCGAAGACACGTGAGGTAAAATTTGTCCCCTGGTCTGTCAACAATTCCCTAGGGAGTCCTACCCAAGAAAATATTTTCAATAGCTCGTTCGCCACCTTCGGAGCTGATATGGTTCGCATCGGCACAGCCTCAGGGTACCTCGTGGCATAATCCAGTAGGACTAGGATATACTGGTTTCCAGTGCTGCTATGGGGAAGGGGCCCCACGATGTCCATCGCTACTCGCTCAAATGGAACCTCTATCAACAGCATCGGAATTAAACGTGTTTTTGGGGGGCGTCTCGGGTCCGCTTTTTGGCACACAGGACAGGAAGCGCAATATCTTGCCACTTCTCGCAACACTCCGGGCCAAAAGACTCTTGCCCTAATACGGGCTTCAGTTTTGTCTCTGCCCAAGTGTCCTCCAATAGGGAGTTTATGAGCCACCTTCAAGACAGCCCGTCGATATCGGCGAGGTACTTGCAGCTGTATGACCTCCTCCCCTCCAGGCTTCCCTCGTTCAATTCGGTACAGGAGACCATTCCGTACCTCAAATCTCGGGGTCATCTTCATCAGCTCTGGCCATAAGACCTCGCCGTCTCATTGGGCTAGGGGGTTCTTTCAACGCATAGCGAAAGTCTGTCTCCCGGCTCTGCTCCAACTGAAAGTGTTCATCCTCCCACAAAGCGGTGACATCCACCTCTTGCCTAGCTTCTTCTTCAGGGGGCACTTGTTCAGTCTCTACCGCGAATCCCTCAACCTTCTCCTTAGACCTTGCTCTGGTTATTTCCCCCAATAGCTCTGGCCAATCACAACCCAGTACTACTGGGTAGGGTAACTGCTCAGCAACCCCAACTAGCATCTGCCGGGTCCTATCACCTACCTGAAGCCTGACCCTTACTCTCTCGACTCTTAGGGAGTCCCCGCACAAACATTGTATTTTTACATGATCTACTATCTCCCTTTCTTTCACCGGTAGCACGTTGCTCCGCACCATTGTCTGTAATGAGCCCGAGTCCAACATAGCTCGAACCTTTCTTCCCTCCATTATCACTTCAAATGTAACTGCCGGTGGCTCATCTCCCGCCTCGGGGCCACTCCTAGCTCCATAGCCACACATCCCCACCTGGATTGCCGGTTGAGTGTGGATGGTTTCCCTTGCATTGGCTAACACAGCCCGTTGTCTAGCGGCTTGCTCCCATAGGCCTTGTATCGCTTGCTGTAGCTGAACTACAACCTGTGGTTGTGACTCTGGACCCAGGCTCAGCATCCACTCTGTCTCTCTGGACCCAAGGATTCTCTTTCTCATACAGCCAAACCAGCGTCCTATGACGCAAACTGCCATACAAAATGTTCCCGGCCAATGCACCATTGTGACAGGGGGGCGGCTCTGGGCCGGGCTAAAATGCGGCCTGCACACCTGTTCCTGGGGGCAACCGCCCGCCTACTCTCCTGCCACGCCTTGTTGTTAATTAATTAATTGGTGTTAATTAGCAGGAGGCTGCCCTTGTACTGCCCCGCTGCCAGGGGGTGCTATCTGCGGCTCTGTTTCCTCCCCTACACCGCAGTCCACACCTCGCCAATGGAAGGCCTCTTTGGGCCTTCTCAAGTGTTGCCCCCTCCTCTGGGGCTCGCCACGCCCGCTCTGGGGCTTCTCAACAGTACCCCCTCTCTGGGGCTCACCACGCCCGCTCTGGGGCTTCTCAACAGTGCCCCCTCTCTGGGGCTGGGGTCCATGCACCCCACATGCTGCACAACCACTGGCGCTGGGGTCCCCACGCTACTGTGGGTCCCCTATGAGGCCTCCTCCAACCCCTAATAGCCTCACCCAAACCACCGGTAACAAACAACAACATAAACACAAGCCCTTCGGCTATAACAAAAACAGAAGCCAACCGGCCCAAACAACATTCGGTCCTACCAGTGACCCTTTCACTCTCCGATGCAGCCCCTGCATCAGGTTTCCCCTCTCTCCCAGGGCAGAGAGCTCCTTCCTCTTTGGCAGCTGGCAGGGAACCGCCTCTAGCCCCAGCCCCTAGGGTTTATAAGGGAGCCAGGCCCTGCCCCTTCTGGTCAGCTGACCACCCCTGGTTGCCCCGGCAACCCACAGCTGGGCTCCTTATTGCCTGCTAGGGCTTCCTCCCTAGCAGTTTTCCCCCTCTTTGGGTGCAGGGAACCTCAGTGCTCTGTGACACATTTCCTTTTATGACCAGGTGACTTATCACCTGGACAAGGGGGAAGAGATCGATGTTGTATACCTTGACTTTAAAAAGCCTTCGATCTGGTGTCCCATGATCACCTTTTGACTAAACTGGCTAACTGCAGCCTTGACATCACCACAATCTGCTGACTGGGGAACTGGCTCTGTGGTAGGACCCAGAAGGTGGTGGTCGACGGGAGCCAATCATCTTGGTGAGCTGTGACAAGTGGGGTCCCACAAGGCTCTGTCCTAGGGCCTATACTATTTAACATCTTCATCAATGATGTGGACATTGGTGTCAGAAGCGGACTGGCCAAGTTCGCCGACAACACCAAAGCATCTGGGGTAAAGCATCCACACCTGAGGATAGGAGGGTGAGCCAGGTGGATCTGGACAGACTCATGAAATGGGTGGATGAGAACCTGATGGTGTTCAACGCTAAAAAATGCAAGGTTCTCCACCTTGGGAGGAAAAACCTGCAGCATTCTTATAGGCTCGGTAGTGCTACACTGTTTAGCACTACAGATGAAAGGGACTTGGGGGTCATGGTTGACAACAAGATGAACATGAGCTTTCAGTGTGATGCTGCGGCTAGTAAAGCGAGCAAAACGCTGGCTTGCATCCATACATGCTTCTCAAGCAAATCCCGAGATGTCATTCTCTCGCTGTACTTGGCCTTGGTGAGGCCACAGCTGGAGTACTGCATCAAGTTTTGGGCTCCACAATTCAAAAAGGATGTGGAGAAGCTTGAGAGGATGCAGAGGAGAGCCACATGCATGATCAGAGGTCAGAAAAACAGACCTTATGATGAGAGGCTGAGAGCCATGGGGCTATTCAGCCTGGAAAAGCACAGGCTCAGGGGTGATCTGGTGGCCACGTATAAGTTTATCAGGGTGCTCATCAGGATCTGAGGGAATGTCTCTTCACCAGAGCCCCACAAGGGATGACAAGATCGAATGGTCACAAACTCCACTGTGACCAATTCAGGCTGGACATAAGAAAGAACTTCTTCACTTTCCGAGCCCCCAAGGTTTGGAATAGACTGCTACCGGGGGGTGGTTCAAGCACCCACTTTGAACACCTTCAAGACACATTTGGATACTTAGCTTGCTGGGATCGTATGATCCCTGCTGAATTCCTGCCCCTGGGGCAAAGGGCTGGACTCAATGATCCTCCAGGGTCCCTTCCAGCCCAAATGTCTATGAAATCTATGAAATCTAGTCTAGATTTTTTTGCATCCAAAACTAAAACTGGCTGGAGCACCATAATGCTAACTGTAGCTAATCTCCCTAGGGTCTCCTTGGTTGCCTTTTTCTGGTGCCTGACTCACTTTTGCCTACCTGCCCCCTTTTATTGACCCAAGGTGCAGGGAGGCTGCTCACCTGCATTGACACCAAGTCTTTGTAGTCAGGCTCAGAATATGACTACATTTTTCAAACCATGCAGGCCTCTAGACATCTACAGACCCATGACAGAATGTCCACAACTGAGGAAAGTCTTTGCAGCTAGAGAGAGCTGATTGTGGAGATCTGCAGCTGATTCACATTTTTAGTGACATCCAAGACTTCCATGCGTAAGTTCCCCAGATGGAGGGGGGTGGATATAGGAATAGAATCTTACATGTCAATTTAGCAAGTTATGTCAGTAATTTACCCAGGTAAATCAGCTAATAGAATAATATCCCTAGGGCCAAATCCTATTTCCCCTTTACATGCCTAAGTTGCACTTACGTTGCTATGTAAGTAACATTGTTGGCACATCTACAGCTTTAAGATTGCATTTCCACCTTTGATGGAATAGGATTGCCTAAGTACACACTAAGTTGACTAAAGTAAAATGGAGAGGCAAGGGAGCTTACCAACTTTCTGTCCAACTATGAGCACACTTGCCCTGGAAGCAGGAAAGCTAAATTCTATGAAGAGGTTTGAATCTATATCACAGTCATTACTCAGAAATCAGTTTGGTCCTTTTTTAAAAGCTAGCCACAAGACAGGCAAGAGGAAAAGCTATGTGGTGCCAGGAGGAAGCAAACCAAAGGGAGTATCTGACTCAGTGAGTGGTGCTGTGCTGAAAAGTATGGGGCCCAGCCTTGGCCTTGAGTCCTAATGGGGCAGGAACTTTCCCACTTCTGTTTTTCTATTTGATATAACACACATAAAATGCAAGGTGCCCACTACTTTCATTAGTGTGTGTAGTAGCACCAGGCCTCTGGGGTGGCCATGAGGTTCCCTGGTAGTCAAACAACTCTTTCCCTTTTCTACATCATCTGCCAAGCCTTGATCTATCTTACAGTACTTAGAGAGGCTGTCCCAGGGCCCCAAAGTGAACCTTAGTCCCTCAGCCATTGTCCACATGCCTGGCTGGTACCAGTCATGCCCCACTGGCACTAAACTCTGGCCCTCCTGGCCCTATCCCTGCCTTAGGGCAAAAGCAACTTCATGAGCAATGATTGTGGTCTCTGTCCTCCCCTATAGCCATGCCCATGCCCCATAGATGTTATCTGGTATCACTTGGGAGGAGCCCCCTGACCCCAATGCAACACTTGGCCCCCTCAGGACTCAAACCTTTGTTGAGGCTTCAGCCATCCTCACTTCATCCCCATTTCTCTGGCTTCACCCATCATCCTAGATACACTTACTAGGACCTCAGATTCTGGGCCCAAGCCCTGGTTGTTACCAGATTTGCCCATTATTTTGGGGTGTGTTCATTTAAGGGATACGTTTCTAGGGTCTTGGTAATTCTGTCAATGTGTTGCTTGTGTTACTTGTGTTTCTGTACAGAGCTGTATCTCTCCCTTCTGCAAGTCCTCACCCCCAATGGAACTATCTTGCAGGACTCACTTTCAATGGGGCTGGGTTCCTCCAGTCACCAAATCAGTCATACACACAAACACACACAGATTAACGTGACACGCCTGACCTGGCTGGGTTGATCAGCATGGACAGGCTGACACCCTCATATGCAAAGAATCAGTTCATCAGAGCAATAATAAGCTGCAGTCAGACACAAGCACACAGGTAAACAGAATCTCTCTGAATCCGGCTGGGTGTCCAGCTGACACCCTCATAGGCCAGCATTCAGTTCACAAGAGCACGTCTGAGTCAAACTGGGTCAATCAGCCTGTACAAGCTGATCCCTTATATGTTTCAAACTCAGCATGTCCCAATCTTTGGCCTCTTGATGAGCAGACCCCACAGTATTTTTGGGCTTCACAGGGATCTTTAGCTTAGGTAAAAGAGGCGTTGCTGTAGAGCACGTGAGGAAGGAGAAGTAGAGAAGGAAAAATGTACCCAGGTACTATCAGTTTGACTATAAAAGTTATTTATTGCTAAGTATATGAAATATATAATGGTACAAATAATAATAGACATGCAAAGGAAAAACAAACACAAACAATGGCAATACTACCCTGGTTTCACTAAGTATTTGGGGAAACTTAGCTCAAGCTTAACTAATACAATTCAGGTTCAGAAATGTATGCCTACAGAGAAAAGAGAGAGAGAGAGTGCTGGGATCTCAACAGTCCAAGGTACTTGGGTTGCAAAGCTGACAGGTAAAGTTTGTAGCACAATCCTTGAAGGGAGACGATATGTTTCCTCCAGACTCTCGAGAAGAACAGTGGATGGTATCAGAGAGATTTTTTCCTTCTTGAAGCGCACACACTGCTGCTTTTTTACAGATATTTATACCCTCAGTTCAGATTCTTCAAAGCATTTTCAATAGTGTAAATCATTGTCTTTTCTCTTGACAAGGGGTTATCTGGTTTAGAACATCTCAAGAAACTGATTGATAATCAGGAAACACATAAGGTTAGGGAGTAACCAGACACTTGGGAGCCTGCTTGAAATTCCTATGGATAGCAGATATACTGATGAGATATCTCATGGTTTCTTCAGAAACAATAGATAGCTTGCAGCATCAGGGTTTTTGATTTTTACTTGTTGTGAACAAGCCTCAGCTTAGCGTGACTTTTCCAGATCTTACTATAGTCTTTTAACAGACTTAAGGCAATTATTGGAGTGTTTATAACCTTTGGACAGGAGGACTTCCACCAGTCTTCCCGGGAAAAGTATGACAACACTGGTGGTCAGGGCTCCAATGGGCTGGACACTGTGATGAACCCCTTTACCATGTTCAAATGTTGCCCATACCCCCTCTGACTCGGTCTCTTGCCTCAGCATTCCCTAACCCGGCAAGCAAGTTTTAGTCAATGAAGTTTAAATAGGCCTCCCATAGTGGGACTGGGAAATGTACAGTCCGAGATGCCTATTAAACTTTACTTCTGCTTACAGGTGTGTGTGTGGCAGGGTGGGGAAGTCCTTTGTAAATCCAGATTAGAACTGGTCTGATAAATGCTGAGCTGGGTGTATGTAAACATAGGCTGATTATCATTTGGAGCACAGATTCCCCATTATGGTGTGCTCCCCTGCTTCTCTGATCCCAGAATTCACTACATTCTCTGCTTCAGCCTTTCTGTTCTCCATCTCTCATGTAAATGAATGGTCATCTGGTTCCAACTCGGATGCAAATGAGACCTAGGGCAGTTGTTTCACTCTTGTCACCCTTATCTGGAGAGTTTTAGGTGCGTCTCCAACTGCATCTTAATCAGTTTTGTTTAGGTAGAAGGGGAGGGGGATTCTTTGTGAGTAGGCAGTCTGCATCCTGTGCCACAGTTTGTCCGGAACACACAGCTGAGAGGTAATATGGTCTTGCCCTCTAGGGCTGCTCAAACCCCTGGAGTCCCTGATCCAGTTTGGGCTGTTCTCAGGCTGCTGAACCCCCTTGGGGTCTCTGGCCCTTACAGGGCTCTATGCTGGCTCCCTCTCAGGCACCCCTGTTGCCTGCATACCACCCCAGTAACCAGAAACTGTTTCTTCAGTGTTAAGCTTAACCATAACAGAAATGTAAGCAAACCACTTCCAAACTAAAATTTATCCACAGTGTGGGTCAGTAGCAACACATAGGGGCGCGCATCCACCCCCTGAGAGTGCTGGTGCACCCTCTGTCAAGCTGCACTCCACTTTTAGGCAACAGGCGGGGGGCAGGCAGGAGCACCAGTGACCCTGCTGCAAGTGCCGGCCGGGGAGCAGGGCCACCAGCAAAAGTGACTGTGCCACTTCTGGAAGTGGGCGCAAAACTCCTGGAAATGGTGTGGATGCTTTTTGGTGAGTGAGATCAGCTGCTAGGGGGATGCCCTCCCCCCCGGTCAGTGAGATCAGCCACCGGGGGAACCTCCCCCACATCACTGACTGGTTTCATGGGGGCATGTGACCCCCTGACTCAAGAGGCACCAGTTGCCCACACTGTGGGTCAGTACCCTACCACAAGCCATATTTCCCCCTTAGCTGTCTTAGGTGGCTGGGGGGAGGGTCAGGCAGCTCCCTTGCCCTCTCTTGCAGAGCAAAGCATATGGAAGTGCAGCATCTTCAGGGCCATGCAGCAGGGCAGGAGAAAGAGTCACCATGTCTCCCATGCCTGAGAGAGTTTACAGCCAGATCCAGGGCTAAGCTATACCTGATATTAAGGGGTGAGAAATGGGGCAGAAGATGCAGGAGACAAGCAGAATAGGGGCCAGGTGGCTGCTATGGGTCTCAATCTAGCCCTGACCCAGGCTCAGAGACAAAGTGAGAGCCACAGAAGCTGCCAGTCCCCCACCCTCCCCACTCTGTACATTAATCTAAGATGAGGGGCTTTCACACCCATGCCAGTGGAAGGACCTCATCTTAGATTCAAGTACATATGCTACATGCCTAGCTGCCACTAAAATCAGTAAGAATGGTTTGCCAACTTGTTTAGTCCATCTCAATATTCCAGAGTGAGCATGAAACCTAAATTAAATCCTTCCCACTAATATTCTAACTTCCCTGGAATTTCCTTCATACTTAGTAGCCCAGAGATTCCCAATGTACGATTTACCATAAATGATATTTCATGCAACTCAGTCAGTTTTCATCTCCTAAATGAAACTCAATGGGATTTATGCTACTGTGTAATTTAGGAACTTTTGGCTGTTTTACCCTTCTTTCTCGGCATCTGCTGGCATTAGGTGGGTTTTGACCTCTTTCAAAAAACCAACAGAGAGGCCTAGGAAATTTAAAAAAACCCTCACCCATTAAAATTCAGGGTCTCATCTCATCTCCTATAAACAATGAAATTGAAGTGAAGCTTATGAGCAAGGTTTAATGTACTTGGAGGATCATATTCTCCCTGCCAATGCTCTGTTTGCCAACTTGAGAAGTAAGGGTCTGAACACAATGGCATTCAAAACAATGAGGACTTCCAATATTAACTTGTGCTATTTGGGACATGTGTGACCAAGCCCCTTCCTAGTGATCTGTGAGGTGTATTTCAAAGCAGCCCATAATAAAGAATTAATATCAATAGAAAAAAAAATCTAAAAGAAAAAATAGGAAAAGATTCCTGACAAGAGGGAAAAAGCTAATAAATAACACATCCTATTAAACTGCAACAGCCCCATTTATTAAACTGGAGCCCTGAGAGGGAGAGGAAGGAAAGCATCATCCAATGATTATAGTCTCACTTTTTTGTCTGTAAATGAGCAGTAAATGAGCAAATGCAAGGTAGAAGTTAAGCTTTGCCCTCTGTGCTCCAGGATCCCTAGGGAGAAACCACACACACACACACACACACACACACACACACACACACACACACACACACACACACACATATATTCCCTTAGACAATGTTCAGGATACTTCTGCTGAGAAAGTCTCATGAGGATTAAAGGCACATAATATGCAGCTGGGATAGGGTAATAATATAGTGGTGTCACATCTGGTGGTACGTACAGACCTGGCAAATGCTTTATCTACTCAGCTGTGGTATTCATCCTTTGCACGGTTGAAATTATCATATTTTTTATCCACTCCCCAACACAGATGCTTCTTGCTTACGTGCATCTTTTTTATCTTAGGCTGTGTGTGGCAGACAGTTCTGTGTGTCCATGAACTCAAGTACTGGATCTTCATTATAAGTTTATTTGGCAACACAAAAGGACAGAAAATATCACAGCTCAGGAGATGCTAACACTAACCAACAGGTATGTTTCCTAGTGTGTAACATGGTATGGGCTAGCTTGGGATGCCAGCTACATCAGTATAAATCTAGTGCAGCTTCTCTATTAAGAGCAGGCATAATTTGTATTTCTATTCATTTTACTTAGCAATTATTATTGGGATTACATTATACATGTAATCTAATGCAAAACTAATTGTTTGAATATATGGGCATGGTGTGTTCTGACAAAGAAAGACAGACAGATATGACAGTTCAGAATGATCAGGAACTTGAGCAGGCTGGAATAGGATCACTTAAGCACTCACTAACTAGAATAGGATTTTGTCTTCTAAGTCTAGAGACTTCCAGGTGACTCTGGATGTTGTGGCAGAGATTTATAGGCAAACCTATTTTGCATCATAAATGAAAAAATGCCCTCTAATTGGTTTAGACTGTATGCAATTTTATTCTCACTTCAGGTTTTAGGACTGAAAAATAAAATCCAATCTTGAAATCATACAAATAACAGAAAAGTAGGGGCAGAAGGGACGTAAGGATTCCCTAGGATTTTTCCTAGAAAAGTTCATCAAGGAGTCTATCTGTGATAAGCTTACACAAGGTAAGATTCTGAATGACAGGCAGCATGGCTTCGTTGTGGGTAGGTCTTGCCTTACCAAGCTCATCTCCTTCTATGACCAGGTAACTTGCCACCTGGACACAAGAGAGCAGGTTGACACTGTATATCTTGAGTTCCAAAAGGCCTTTGATCTAGTATCCTACAATGTCCTCATGTGAAAATTGGAGGATTGTGGGCTTAACTCCAAGACAGTCAGGTGGGTGAGAAACTGGCTGGAGGACAGAACGCAGAATCATAGTGAACAGATCTGTGTCACTCTGGTGAGAAGTGGGCAGCAGTATCCCGCAGGGGTCAGTGCTCGGTCCAGTACTTTTCAACATCTTTATTAATGATTTGGATGCGGGGGTGAAGAACTCACTAGCCAAGTTCATGGATGACACCAACTTATGAGGGAGCATGGTCACGCTTGAAAATAAACTACAGATACAGGTGGCCCAAACAGGCTAGCAAGTTGGGCAGATCAGAACCTGATGAAGTTCAATGTTTAGAAATGTAAAGTGCTCCACCTTGGGACAAGCAATCCCCAACACACCTACAGGCTTGGCAGCACCAAACTGACTAGCACCATGAATGAAAGGGACCTGGGGGTAATAATAGACCACAGTATGAATATGAGCCGGCAGTGCAATGCTATAGCCAGTAGGGCAAATAATACTCTGGTGTGCATCAATTGATGCATCTCCAGCAAATGCAAGGAGGTGATTCTTCCTCTCTACTCAGCACTGGTAAGATCTCAGCTGGAGTACTATGTCCAGTTCACCACTTTAAGAAGGATGTGAAGAATACTATGTCCAGCGCACCACACTTTAACAAGGACGTGAAGAAGTTTGAGAGAGTCTGAAGAAGAGCCACCTGTATGATCAGTCTTAAAAGGCAAGCCATACGAGGAAAGGCTGACGGATCTGGGACTCTTCAGCCTGAGGAAAAGAAGGCTGAGAGAGGACCTGGTAGCAGCTTACCACTACATTAGGAGAGTATATCAAGGGCTCGGTGAGCAACTGTTCACCAGGGCACCCAAAGGGAAAACCAGGAGTAATGGTCACAAACTCCTGAAAGATCGATTCAGGCTCAACATTAGGAAAAAAAAACTTCTTCACAGTCAGGCTGTCTAGACTGTGGAATAAGCTCCCTCCAGAGGTGGTGCAATCACCTACCCTGGAAATCTTGAAGAGGAGACTAGACGGTCACCTTGCTGAGGCCACCTGACCCGCAGTTATCTTCCCTGCTTGGTGCAGGGGGCTGGACTGATGATCTTCCAAGGTCCCTTCTAACCTCACAATCTGTGAATCTATGTAGTCCAACACCCTGCTCAAGGCACATATGTCCCTATCCAAACTATCTCATACAAATGGCTGCCTAAGATATTAATAAAACTATGCAATCAACCCCATCACACAACTAAAACACATAATACCCCAAAGACACCAAGAGCACCTAACCTGCCACAGGTGAATCCAGGGGATGAGGGCACTGTCAATGTCCTGGTACTGAAAGTGTTGTTAAATACTTGAGAGACTGTAATGGGACAGGAAGAGGGAAGCGAATGGTCCTCTTTCTTCAGAGGAAGGCAAAAACCTCCCATAATTCATACCAATCTGACTGTGGGGTAAAATTCCTTCCTAACCTCAAATGTCATGATCAGTCTCACTCTGGGCAGTAGTGGAAAACCCTAACCAAGAACCTCTGGATTTTAGTCCCAGCAGGAGCACATCACACCCCATTTGAAATCCCCAGACTTGGCTGCAGTCAACAACACCCAATTCTTTTGAGGAAGGTGAAAAAACCCTGATGCCTGTAGCAACAGGAAGGGGAAACAACTTATTTCCAGTTCCATGTGATAATCAGCAAAGCCAAGAAGTATTGGGAAAAAAAGACAAACAAACCCTTCCACTGTTCTGCATCCCAGAGACAGTAAATAAGCTGACACATCACACCCCCTTTCTGTTATCCTTTTTCTTCCAAAAATGTATCCCAACCCCTTACACCTTCTATTGTAACTAAGCAGGCTGTGGAGCTCTGGATTCATTCTGCTGCTGCTGAGCGTTGTCTCTGGGCTGCAGAGAGCCTCTCATGATCTGCAAGAGCAATACTGAACATTGTCCTTTCCAGTACCCATTGGCTCCTGGACTCCCAACTGTTCTTGTTCACAGCATACTCCAGGCATTGCTACTCTTAGATCATCCCTAACCAATGCATATGTAACCACTTCTTGAAAATCTCCAATGAAGGAGATTCTAGAGTATCCCTAGGAAGTCTGTTACACTGTCTCACTGGTCTAACAGTGAAGATGTTTTTCCTGCTATCCAGTCTGAACCTGAAAGGTGTTCCCCCTCTTCTTTGTGACATCTTTTCTGTAGCAGATCTTTCTCACTGAATTCAGAAGCTGTGGGAAGGTGGGGGGAAGAGGGCAAGACACAGATCCTATCTCATCTAAGTGGGTGTAGGTAGGATTAGGTACCTAAATGTGATCCTAGTCCACCTATATTGAGTGACTGAAAAGCTTGTACTACATCTACTGATACTTTTGTAATGACTCTTCATGGTAGCTTTAAAACTAGGTTGCAAAAAAGCAACAAAAAAAGGACACCGCCTGCTTGTTTATGTTAATTTTTGTTTCAGGAACTTAAAGGCTGAAATAGGTTCTGCCCTCAAGATCTAAATAGCCATTGTTACAGCCAGCACAACCCTCCTCTCCATAAGTTTGAACATGCAAAGCAGCAGCATGAGTTTTTTACTGCTTTTAATCACAGTTAGACATTTGATCAAACTGCTGAAAGGGGCAGGGGAAGGGGGAGACAATAATCCAGGTTACACTAATTTCTAAAAGTGTTCTGCACCAGTCAGATATTTATATATCTTACCTTCTTATTCATGGTTCAATCATATTAACTCTTTCAAATAAACACATGCCAATATCATCTTGTTCTGTCCCAAAAGTAAGACCTTAATTCCCAAATAAGCATATTCAATTCATTTTGTACTAAGCCTTGTTTAGTACCAAGCAGAGAGCCTGTATTTTGCTCCTTGGTAATGAGTCATTTTCAAGTCTTCCAGGTCTTCTAAGTTCCTGGGGATCACAGAACAAGCAGCAATGGCTTCAAGTTGCAGCAAGTGAAGTTTAGGTTAGGTATTAGGAAAAACTTTCTACTAGCAGAGTAATAAAGCCCCAGAACAGGTTACTCAGAGAGGCTGTGGAATCTCCATTCTTAGGGCTTTTTAAAACCCAACTAGATAAAACCTTGGCTGGGATGATCTAGTTGGGGACAGTCCTGCTTAGAGTAGGGCATTGGATTAGTTGTCCTCCAGAGGTCCCTTCCAATCCTAATTCTCTATGATTTTATTTTAGCAGATAAGCCTTTCTAGTCATCCTATTGAGGCTTGAGACTGGCTCAGTCAACAGCCATCAGTTCCACAGTGATTTCAGACTGTTGCCCTGTGGGGTCAAGCCAACTTTCAGGATCTCAATATTGCACTGTTAAACAGGAGGGTATAAAACAATTGAACATATACAAGCACACAAATCAATTAGGTGCATACATACACACACACACACACACACACACACACACACACACACTACCAACTCAGGCACATACATGTCCAAACCAGCCTAGGCACATACATACCTATCACCAATTCTAGCACATACACTATACACCCCAAAAGTTAGACAAAAATCAATTATTCATACCTGCACACTCAGTACACATACACAGATCACTAATTCGTATATCATGCACAAAATTACACACACACACACCAGTTCTCACACATACAACCCACCTACACATACACACAGATAAGTTCCTAACTTGGATGGTACAATGTGTATGTGTGTGCTTGTGGTACATGAGATACTTGGGGGAAGGTTAAGGTGAGAGAGAGAGAGAGAGAGAGAGAGAGAGAGAGAGAGAGAGAGAGTTAAAGTTTAGGGAGTAAAAGTTGCCAGAACTGAGATTAGAACTGGTAGACTAGAGAGAAGCTGGCTGAGGAACTGAGGCTTGGGTTTACTTAAGATCAAGTGGCCCCAAGGTTACGCGAGGTCACTGGCACTAGGGAGGGGGGGGAAAAAAAAAGAAGCCTGGTGGAAAGGAGGAGACAGCCAGGAAAGAGAGAGAGACAAAAACCTAGGAGCTTGGGGCTCGAAACTGAGGCAGAAAGCTGAGATATTGGGCCGGGGGGTGGGGGGTGTGCAGATAGGTGCTGGAAAGGAGGAGACAGCCAGGAAAGAAACTGAGGCAGAAACCTGCTTCCTCGGGGAAAAGGCAGTCGGGTAAGACAGTGGTAAAGAAACAGGGGGTTTGGAGGCAGAGAGGAGTTCAGGACAGGTGTTGGAGGTGGCAGTGAGCCAGAAGCAGGAGACGGAGAAATGAGACAGAAGTTAGAGGGGTGAGGAGCAGAAATTGGAGCAGGGCTGTACCAAAGTAAAGCATAACCCAAATCAGGGGTCCAAATAACAGGTTTATTAAACAGACAACATGCTACATAGCCCCATGAAGTTATTGGTTCACACATGCACACACACACACAAGCACTCACAATGGCAGCAGGAGAAAAAGACTCAGTGGAAGGGCTGGAGTCCAGGTGGGGAAGAGAAGCAGAGTCCAAGTCCTTGGTTGAAGAGGGGGTGGAGGTGATATCTACCTATCCAGGTTGGAAAGGGGTCCTTGTCCAGTAGGTGTTGTCCAGAAGGGGGTCGCCAGCAGGGTCACTGGGTGAATAGGTGGTGTGTCATGATGCTGGTCCAGATGGAGAGGGCATCCCCAGGAGCCAGTCTTCACTACCCCTTCTTATGGGGCAGACTACCTCTGATCTCCTATGGGGACGGCCTGTCCCTGCAATATCAGTCCTGTTCCAGAGGGCTCTAGGTATTCTTACTGAGCATGGGCAGCCTTGGCACAATGGTGGGTTGCCTCATCTTTTGTTTCTTGAATGAGGAGGGTTGTTCCAAGGGCTGGGTCATTGGTCCAAGTATTGGTGTTGATGGTTCAGTCATTCAGAGGGAGGTATTTTTAGACCTACTGCCATTGTCTCTCAAGTACCCTCATTCATCCCCATTCATTCAGGAACCAAGTTACACAGCGGGGGGTAGGTATCAGTCATAGGTTACGCAACTAGGCCTGGGGACAGGATGCAGACTTGACAAACAAAATGGAAACCTGACATGACTTATGCTAACTTACATATGTAGGCCTAAATCATACAGTACCATTAAAACAGTAATATAGAACAGTAAAAATCAATATAAACATAATAATTATACAATATAAAGGAGAGAATACAAAACAAATTCAACTTGCTACCAAAATAAAATGCTGAAGCTTATCCTATGTCTTAGCTCACTTATACTTATCTAAAGGGAATAGAGAGGGAGAGACAAAGTCAGAAATGGTTGGGGAAGGGGAGGGAATGCATTTTAAAAAGTAAGAAAAAGAAAAACTGGAGGTTTTGCTACAAGATCATATGTACTTGTTTAACATGGCGAATGCTCTATTGCATTTCACACATTTCAGCTTAAAATATGAATAAAATGTGAAGTTGTTTTAATTATTCAGGCTTGGCTTTGTAAAGCATATGAATGACAAACAAGCTTCACTGAAATCAGTGGGACTTCTCTTTTCTCAGATAGGTAGTTTTCAAAATTCAATGCTAAATAAATTGTTTTTCAATATTCAATAGTGGTGATCTGAGCTAATAACAGTAACTCAATTAACTTCAATTAACAACAGCTTATTTACATCCACTGGATATCTGAGAGTAAAATGAAAAAAAAAAAGAGTATTTACAGCTAACACTAAGGCTGGGATTTGAAGCTTCTTAATTAGCAACAACTACTATTTTCCTGTCTTACACTGAAAGGTAAAAGGTCTGCTTACCACAACTGCAAAAGAATAGGCAGGAGATGAAGTAATTTGAACAGCAGCAAGAGTGAAGCTTTCTGAATAGCAAATAACTCTGAAAATCTTTCTAGCAATGGCAATCTTTCTACCAATGTGAATATGTCCTGAACAGAACTAGGAGGCAAAAATCTTTGTGCATCAAAAGTTTGTATTACTATTACAGTATATAGCCTGATCATAGTATTTAAGTCATCAGGAACCCTTTGGACAGATCCCTGTCTCTTTCTGCATCGATTACCTGTTCTCCTTGTCCTTTCCTCCACAGTGTCTCCAAGGCAGGATATGTCCAACCAAACCTTGGTGACCAAGTTCCTTCTCCTGGGATTCTCTGAAACTTGGGGACTGCAGATCTTAATTTTCACAGTATTTCTAGTGATTTTTCTAGAAGCAGTGGTTGGGAACCTTTTCATCATCATGGTTGTAGCCTTTCATTATCGCCTCCACACACCTATGTACTTTTTTCTGGTCAACTTATCTTTTCTAGACCTTTGCTATATCTCTGTCACCACCCACAAATCCATGGGTAACTCCCTAACAAACAACACACTGATTTCCTTCACTGGATGTGTGGCTTAAGTCTTTTTAGGTGTGACCTTTGCAACTGAAGAGCTGGTCCTTCTCACAGTCATGGCATATGACCGGTACATAGCAAGCTGCCATCCTCTGCATTGCCAGGTCATTATGAGCATGCGCATATGTGTCCAGGTGATAGCTGGCCCCTGGATAAGCAGTTTTGTTTATTCAGCTTTGCACACTGTTAATATCTTTAGGATCTCCTTTTGTGGGTCCAACGGTGTTGGTCAGTTCTTCTGCAATATCTCAGGACTACTAAAGCTCTCATGTTCAGATACAAGTATTAATGAAATTACAATTATGGCATGTGGTGTATTATTTGGTTTAACTGGCATTGTTTCAATATTTTTGTCCTATATTCATATCTTATCCACTGTTCTGAAGATCCCCTCCATAAAAGGCAAATATAAAGCCTTCTCTACCTGCCTACCTCACCTGATTGTATTTTGGTTATTTTTCAGTACTGGGATGTTTACATACATGAGGTCAGGACCAAGATCCTCTCCATATCAGGACATTCTGGCTTCTGTGTTGTATTCTGTGGTTTCCCCAGTAATGAACCCATTTATTTACAGCCTGAGAAACAAAGAGATAAAAGAAGGCTTTGGAAAAATTCTGAGAAATGTGCATTTCACTAAGAGAACATATTGATTTCCTAAGCAAACATTTTTTGACAGGAAACTCCTTTGATTGATATATTCAATAAGATCTAGCCAATATGTTGCAATAATAGGCTAAAACATATTCTGCTTTATGTGCTTAAATGTCATACACATATACATGCAATGGCAGTTTGAGGAATGTATTTAGGCTTTGGAAATCAGTTTTGGGGATGCAAATGTACACATATGCCTGTTGAGTGTGCTTACATGATGTGTAACATATGATTATCTAGGTATAAAGAGAAGACTCAATACTGTAGTTAAACAAAAGCTATGTCTAAACAGTGCTAGACAAGGGAAGGCTTTCCTGTCTATTAGCCCACTAGCCTTATGGTTGAAAGTATTTGGCTAGGTAGAGGAAGACCCAAAACCTAGAGGCCCTCACACAGAGGGGATCTGAACCAACATCTCCTGCTTCCTAGTGAAATGCCCTAAACACCAGACCACACATTAAGCATTTTTCCAGCACATGTCTTCAAGCTGGTCTCTTGAAGAGGGAGTGGCATGTGGGAGCAGGAAAGAGAGAGCCAGCTGGAGGTTGTACTGTTCAGGGAAGAGACCTTTGGCACTAACTAGGACCCTTGAACCCAGCCAGGTAGAGTCCTTCACAGACCTGTTTATGCATTTTAGGCAATTAATATACAAGGTGCAGTGGGGCAGCTTCTAGAAGAAAGGTGAAGAGGGATCAAGGCAGTCGAATGGGATATTTTGTTTAGAATCAGGAAATACAGTTTGAAATACCCAGGGGATTAGAGGGGCCAAGAATCTGTCCCCTCCTTTCTGGACAAAGTGCCCAAACCACCTGGTGGTTGTACTGAAAACCAGAAGGGTGACATTTGCTGAAATAATAATAATAATAAAAAAGAATGAAATAAAATCCCAAACTCTGCATAAGGGCCAAAAACTGCACTTGTAAGTCTGTGTATGTGCCACTTAAGCAAATGGAAATAGGATTTAATCCAAATGGAACTAACTGACTGTGAGGCATGGACTTCAGGGGAGATGGCCTACCCATCTTGCAACTCAAATTCTCCTATACATTGTACCTATTTTCTGGTAGGCACTGAAGCTACTTTTCTTTCCTCTCTTTCCTGGAGTACTAATAAGCATGTGGTTCTTCAGTTTTATATTCTAGGCTAATTCTCTTCCTGTATAATTTATCACATTGAGTCTAGAGTAATTCATTACTTTAATAATATTAAATTTCTCCTCTTTTCCACATTATATTGAACCTTCTGACAATTATAAATCTAGGACATGGTAAAGATAACTGAAACATTATTGTGCTTTTGAATTTATTGTCACTGCTGTTCACCTCAGGTGCAATCCTACTGCACCCATAAAATGGCTAAAGTATAGTGGTTAGATACATCCTGACATAGATAACCCAGGTCAGAAGTGTTAGATACCTAGTGCCCCCATTCTATGAATGCAGCAGGATTTCTACATCTCTAGAAATGGGTTCTGTTTCACTAAAGCTTGTACCATCAAGACCAGTGGGTATCTTGCACAGGGTAATTCTGGTGAATGCTGCAGCCTCAGAGGCGCTGGCAACAACTTGAGAAATGTGGATCCCTGAGAAAAACCTGCTCATGGGAGACATCCAATACACATCATGGGACTTTTGTCTATTGGCTCTCCTCTCTGAACAGCAGGTCTCAAAAGATTCAAGGAGCTGTTTCTCCTAAAAGATTCAAGTGTGATTGAGTAAGGACACCAACTCCCTTGGCCATCATGCAGTGAAGGGAAACACAGGCACATCCCTAGCCCAGATAGAAAAACCACAGCACTCTCCCCATGGCACCATTACAACAGCCAGAGTCAATACAAGGATTGTGGAACCAAATCACTGGCCACGCTGCTCCAGCACCATTTGACCTCTCGCACAGCAGCTGAAGTGGAGCTGAGACACTGGTGGGGATAATAGGATTGAGCACATGGGGAGAGAAGTGGAGGCTTCATCACTACAGCGTGACTTTCCCTTTTCCTCCCTCACAGTGGCAGCCAGAAAGAGGACTCCAGCTGGTATGTACTCTGTAAAAGGGGCCTGTCAGTCATGACTCAAAGCTCCACAAAGGTTCTCACATGGGGCTCATGGGTAAGAACGACCTATGACTGAATCTCTTCAATAATTTAGTGGGAAATCACTTTGCCAGAGAATGAAAAGGAAGGGCTGCCCTGTCATTGGAATTCATCCTAATCCTGCCAGGTCAACTTCTACAGCACTGCCTTATCCTTTGACAGGGACTGTTGGAGACACTCATGGTAACCAGGCAGGCTGACTCCAGTGCATGTATCAGAACCAGGCAAACATGGCACTGCAAGGAAAGATGTCCACTAGCAGAGCTTCATACAAGAAGAACCACAAACTGCCAAAGAGACCTGTGCAGTTCAGACACTCTAAAGGTGGACTCTGGAGATAGGAGAAGGGAAAATATACCCTTGGGGGCAGAAACAGATGGTTGCCAGACCAAAGAGAATCAGTTGTGGTATGACGCGTCCTGCCAGAGCTCATCCATTTCACTGGATGAAACACACATTGCCCATTGTCCCATATCAGGCAGGGTCCCACTGCTGGACAATGGAAGATGTGTTTCCCTTGTCCAGAGATTCCCCTTGTCTCTCACTGCCCCTCACTGAGTTGTATGCTGACCCATACCTCACATGCAAACATGGGTCAGCCTAGGTCCCAACCCTGAGAAGTGTGGCGTGCGCATGGCCCAGGGAACCATTGATGCCCCATGCCTCCATATCAGGACTCTCACTGACTTCTACCTCCACATGAGGTGTAGGTCAGTGCAGTTCTCAGCATGGAAACATGGGGTGCCAGGAACTCCCTAACTTCCACACCTCAGCACCATAGGTCAGCATGGGCCTCTGCATGGAGGCACAAGGTGTCAGGGATTCCCTGGGTCCTGTGCCTCCAGGCCAGGACCTGTGTGGGATTTCCCTGCTTATGCAGATGTGCCCTGGACATCCCAAGGAAGGTCCCCATATGTGTAGAAAGCCAGGTTTGTACTGTGGGGGCTGGAGGAACCCTGTCCTACTTGAGATATTCACATAGATCCTACCCCCATCACAGGGCAAGTAGACAGCGGATACAATAAAGTGACACAATTTATTACTACCTTTTGTCATAGCCACTTATACCCACAGGTCATCCTAATTAGCACTCTGGGAGAGGGAGGGAGGAACCAAGCAGCCTCAAATCACTACAGGGGCAACATAGGTATAAAGAGGAAGCATGAAATAAAACTTCTTACCTAATAGATGAACTCTCTGTTGCCTGTGGATGTCTGGCTGGGGCTGGAATAATGAATTCTGCCTGGAGTACAGGACCTGATGACAACATTACTGAACTTTTAGGAGATGTTGCTGATGGCCATCCTGTTCATGGCATAGGTGTAGTGACTGTTCACAAACATATGGGAATGCTGTGAGGAATTCTGAATACCAATACATGTGCCATCTATGCCACTTTGGGGGAAGTTTGTAATTTGGTTAGAGCCCAGCTTGGTGTCACACTGGGTCATGGGTGACCAGTTCTGGGTGTCACCCAGGCTCAGAAGAAGTAATCAAGATGTAGGGGAGACAGGAAGCCAAAAGATCCATCTGAGGAACTGAGTCAGAGGTCCAGAGGGTCAGGCAGAGAATGGGGTTAGAAGGCCAGCCAGGTCAGATATGTGGGAGGTCAAACCAGAGTCAGATTATAGAGCTAAAGAATCAGGCCATCCCCATGGTCCACAGGCAAGCAAGCTCAGGTATCCAGATAATCTCAGAGAGCCAGGAGAGGCAAAAGCTGAAGCAGAAGCAGCCTGACTACAAAGTTAAGCCTTGCTGCCCAGACACTTCCTGTTCTCGGTCAGGGATTTTTTTTTATAGGAAGATGTAAAGGGTAAACTGACCCTGGCTGGCCACTCCACTTGCGGGGAGTAGGCAACTGACAAAACCCAGATATTAGGTTCTGACCATTTATGTCTACCCAAATGCTTGCCTGAGGAGGTTGCAGACCAGGGTGACAGACTGTGTTCAACAAGCCAAAGCCCCAGGTTCAACGCTATGGTCTGACATGTTTCTTCTTCCTAGGCAATTTTTCCACTCCATTCAGTGCTAGTGAGGCTGCACCTGGAGAATTGTGTCCAGTTTTAGACCCCACACTTCAAGAAGGATATGGACAGTTTGGAAAGAGCCTAGCTAAGAACAACAACTATGATTAGAAGATGGGACACACGTCTTATGAGGAAAGGCTGAAAGAACAATGGTTATTTAGTCTGGAGAAGAGAAAACTGAGAAGGAACTTGGTAACAGTCTGCAAATGCCTGGGAGGTGATGATAGATAGGATGGAGATATTCTCTATGATCACAGGGAACAAGACTAGGAACAATGAACTCAACCTGCAGCAAAGTAAATATAGGTTTGAGATGAGGAGGAAATTTGGTACTATGAGAGTGATTCAGCTTTGGAACAAGCCCCATGAAGAAGATATTGAATCTCCATCCCTGATAATTGCCAGAAGCAGGTTGTACAGACAGTTGTCTGGGATGGTTTAATCATGGATGGTCCTGATTTGAGGAGGGGGCTGGATTAGATGATTCTGTGATTGCCTTCTAGCTCTACTTTCCTGTGATCCTATGATTCCTATAGCCATGGCTATTAGGCTGAGTTGGATATAATGAAGAGTTTTAAAATAACTTTTGAAGAAAAGATTGGGACATGGATTCTCATCCATATAAGGTACATCTGCACAAGATGCTTCAATGTGCCTTAGCCTAATTTAATGCATATTATGGGTGCATGTCTACAAGTGCACACACTTAATCTACATTAAAAATGTTTAAATTAGGCTAAACTCATCAAATTTGATACCTGCAAATGCAGGTATCAAACTTAGGCATGATTAGTTATAGTGCATTAATGCACATGTAGACACAAACTGGAACTAACTTTAGTGTTGGGTCTGCAAGGCCACTAGGGGCACATAGCAGGGCTGCAGGGACTTGGCACCAACTTTAGTGCCAAGTGCACTAGCTTTAGTGCCAAGTCCCTGCACACATAGACACCTGTCAAAAATTGCTTAATGCACTTTAGCTTAGTGCTCATTAAATTTAGTCATGCCTAAATGCATGTGTACTTACATGGAAAATGTGATGTAATGCATTCATAGGTTTCCAAAGGAGGAACTTATGACAATATCATTCTTTAATAAGAGAGTTCTTTTTCTGAACTGAAGGAAATTCAATAGATTTCATCTAGGTTCACTTCAGGAAAGCATTTGACATGGTGATGAATTATTAATAAATGATGAAAATCTGTAGAGGGACCATAAGATAAATTCAAACAAGCTAAGAGGGAGACAGGAGCAATGCTAATGAAAATTGGTGATGACAACGAATTGAGAGGCAGTGTTGATGCAAAGGAAATTTGAGATACATGGGTGCTAGGTTTCTAGCTATTTGAAATTGCTTTGTTCTGAGCATGCCCAGAAGCCTATGTGTAGTTATGTGGGAATCTTTACAATCCAAAATGGAAGTGCTGAATATTTTTAGGTACCTAAGTTATTTTGTGGCCACCGGATTGATCTGCATTATTTATTTATGTATTAATTAATTGTAGTTTTAGGTGCCTAAGTCCCATTAGGCATCAGGGGCAAAATCCTAACTCACCTAATAGGTGGCCAAGGTGCAGCTTGCAACTAAGTCCCAGTTTTATAACTTGGTTCTATTACCCCATCTGAGCACATAGATACCTTCACTGTAAGAATAAGATGACCGTCCATAGATGTACAGAAATCTCCTGTAGGTAGCCCATGGGTTAGCTTATCCATGCACCTTGAGAACCTGCACTCTCAGCATTCTCCAGTCACACTCATCCCACCTCTCAACCTTACATACATCAATCAAACCTTGACATGTAGTACATTGGGGTGCCCCTCATGGCTTCTCTCAAGCACAGTGGACACAGAACTCTTGAGAGCACCCTGGAGCACCATGCATTATATTCACTGCTGCCTCTCTGAGCACAATGGAGCAGAAGCTGGTGGGAAGGGCATGCTCAAGTGGCCCACCCTAACAGTACAATAAACACGAAGCACACACATCTTTTAAGTACAGGGTCCTGGTTCCAGCAGCAACATTGGAAATATTGGGACCTCTCAGCTGTTCCAGATGTCTTGATAAAGAGACAGAAATCTGCAACTTGTGGAACTGGTTTCTATAGTCTTCAGAACTAGGTGAATTCCTCATACCATGTGTCCAGAATAACACTGCCATGCAGACTACACTAAGGCATTGGACCCTAGCATTTACAGGTCAGCATTCCTTGTGAAGCCTCATCCACATAGACTGAGTGGAGACTTTAGGGTTTCCCAAATCTAGAGCTCTAAGAGCAGGCCCACACATCAGCCCACTATGGGCACGTCCACCTGAGCCCGCACATGCCAATTGCAGCATCTCAAACCTCTTTAAGATGCTTCAAGAGGCATGTGCAGGAATGAGAAATGTTCCCCGTGCTGTAAATTTGCAGTGTGTGGGAAAAATTAGACCCCTGGATATCCAGGGATCAAAAACCCCTGCAGAGAAAAAAGGCAGGGTAGGACACGGTCCAGGATCATGCCCTGAGACAACCAGAGGCTGGGTCCTCCACAGAGATGCTCTGGTTGCCAGAGTGTCTCTGTGCTTGGCCCTCACCCTGGTGCTGAAGCACGCTGCCTGCCCATGCAGGGCAGGCAGCATGCCAGCTGCAAGGAGCTGGACCCAGGCTGCAGTGCTGGTAAGAGGTCAGGGGGGCTGGAGAAGGGGAGAGGAGACCATGGGGGAGACCCCCACTGGCCATGCCTGCTCCCCCAACCCCCCCCAGTCCCTGCCCCACCTGGCCCCATTCCCCATCTGCTCCCCAGGCCCCCCAAGCCCCCTGCCCTGCCCCATTCCCCACAGGCCCCTAAGCCCCCCCCAATCCCTGCCCCGCCCAGCCCTACCCTGCCAAATCCACCCTGATCCCTGCCCCACTCACCCCAGCATCCTGGGGGAAAAAACAAACAAACAAACAAAACCCCACATTTACCAGCAGTTCCAGCTGTTATTGGGGTCACTCGGCACAGTGTGGGTCCAGGTGACAGCCCCAGTGGCCCCAGCCTGGGCCTCCCCCCTGCTGCCCTGTGCTGCCCATGGGGGCTATGCCAGGAGGCCCCAGAGCCCCCACAGCCCCTGCTCAGTGAGTAGAGGTTTTTTTTTCTCTTTTAAGTGCCGGAGGCTGGGGTGGGGGGGCAAGCATGGGGGGGCTGCAGGTCGAAGTGGGGGATGGGACCGGGAGGGGCAACCGTTGTGGAGGGAGGGCTGGGGGGGGCAGCCATGGGGGCACCCTGAAGGAGCCTGCAGGTGATGGGGCCAGGCAGGCCAGCAATCCAGGGGGCTGGGGGATCAAGCAGGGGTGGGGCATCTGGATCCTGCAGGGAGGGGTGTAGCCCCTGTGGGAGGGGCCATGGCCCCTGTGGGGGGGGCTGTAACCCCTGTGGGGAGCTGTGGCCCTTGTTGGGAGGCTGTAGCATCTTTGGGGGGCTGTAGCCCCTGTGGGGGGCAGCAAAACATATATTCATGTATTCATGAATTCATGAAACATATTTAGAATTCATTTTATTATTATGATAGAAATACTGATAATCTTCCAAATTGCTTTAGCACTGTAGATATATCAGTAAAACATTTCCCAATTGCTCTCTCTCTCTCTCTCTCTCTCTCTCTCTAGTGGTCTTTTGTTTTAATTGTGGAGGAACATGGATTTGGGGGTATTTTACAGAGTGACTTCAGAATTTTGCTATTAGGGACTTTTCAGTTTTCAAATAGGGAACACCAGAATTCCTGCTAGGGAGGCCAGTGGCAGGACCCTGCCTGCTCAAAGCTGGCACCTTGGAACCAGTGGCTGTGGCTGACTTCCTGGCCAATTGGGGCCAGGAGAACATGCTTGGACAGTTCAAAGCAGGCCACCACATGCGGAACATCTTCTGGGTGATAGCTGCCCAGATGGCCGGGCATGGGGCACACATGGCAGTAGTGGCACACCAAAGGAAAACTCTGCAGCCACAGCCCGCTGGCAGCTGGCCCAGAGGGGCAGATGCCTCATCCGGGTCTGGCAGGTGTGCAGCAGGTCACAGCCAGGCAGCAGCCCGCACTGCCAGACTGCTGCAGTGGGTAGAGGGTGCAGGGAACTCTCAGGGCTGCTTCATCAGTCCAGCTAGCACAAGGGGTATTGTCCCCAGGTACCAATTGGCTGGGCCCCAGAAACTCCTGAGAGTGAGAAGCCTTGAACTACTTGACAGGGCATCTTTCTGTACTGCTGGGGCCAGGACAGGGCAGCTTTTTATACTGCTGGGAACAGCTCAGGTGCTGGCCCTGGGCTCTAGCTCCCCCTGGCTGAAGATTCGGGAGGAGCCAGGCAGGGTTATTTTGCCCCAAGTGGCACAATTTGCTCCACAACAAAGTGCATGTCTGAGCATGTGTGCTGAGGTAAAAAGCCCCAGCTCAAATTTACACCGCTTCTATTTGAGCTGCTGCAAGCGCATGTGTTTGCATGTGTGGACGAGCCCTTTGGGAGGACTTGGGATTTGAAACAGGGCAAGAGGCACATGCGCGCTCATTTAGACATGCCCTGTGAGGCCATGAACCATCGGGCTTTAAGGTCTATTTACTTTGGCTCTTGGGAATCCTCGCTATTTTGAATTTCCCAGAACTGAGAACCCAGACCCCAGAGCTCCTCCATGTGTACAAAGCCTGAAAGCTCAAGCTGTATGAAACAGGCATGGTCCTTTATACTTTCACTGTTGTCTAAGATTATGGAGCAGTCACAAAGCTGACCACCACACCCCTCTAACCTTGGCCAGTCAGAACAAGGGTGTTTTCCATTGCTCTCACCAGGTGAAAGTGTTGAGGCACGAAAAGGAAATATCAGTTCTCTGAGGAAAGGCATTTTCATAGTGTTTAAAATATATATTCACATGTGGCAAAATAGGATCGCCCAGGCATATGGATTCCTGACAGGAGGGGGAGATAATCTAGTGCTTAGGGAATTCATCCAGGAAGGAGAAAACCTATGCCACATAACTCATAAGGGTTTTGTACGTACACTTCCTGAATGCAAGCAAGGTGCTTTATTTATGAGGCCATGGGCTATACAGTGTCCATGTGTTCAAGCCCTCCTTTTGAAGCTGGTCCACTGGGCAACTAGGAGAGTGAGATATGAAGGGTCAGAAGGAGAAGAGTTAACCTGAGAAAGTGTTGCTTAGTGACATGGACACCACCTTGTCCAACCTTTGTCCCTCAATGGCTTTATTTTAAACTTGTATTTAATATTCATTACATTCAGAGTTTTCAAACTTTTTTAATAAATGTACCTCTTCTGACTCAAAGTTCCAACTCCTGTACCCCCTTATAATTTTTCTTGTTTTTATAGTTTCATAGTTTCATAGTTGGTAGGGTCAGAAGGGACCTAATCAAATCATTGAGTCTGACCCCCTGCCATGGGCAGGAAAGAATGTGGAGGTCAAACGACCCCAGCTAGGTAAATGTCTAGCCTCCTTTTAAAGACCCCCAGGGTAGGAACATGCACCACTTCCCTTGGAAGTTGGTTCCAGCTCCTGGCCACCCTGAAACCAACCAAGGGGGAAGGGGGGCAGATTGAGGCCACCACAGTGAGGGAGGGAGTGAGGCTGGGGTAGCCACTGCAAAGCTAGGGTGGGGTGGGTGCAGGACAGAGCTGCAAGCAGCTTGTCTGGAGAGTGCTGTAGGGGGGTAGCTCCCACCTCTGTGTGCACCCTAGGAGGGCATAGTGGGGTGTGTGCTCCTGGATCTGGGCATGGGGCAGGCTGGGGCCAGGGCAACACCGTACTCTTCCCAGGAGAGGGTAGGGTTGGGCTGGGCTTCGCTGGGAACAGGCAGCGGCATCAGTGGGAGAAGGGCTGCAGCCACTCCAGAATTCACCGTTGGCCCCACAACCCCACTCCCAGTGCAGCCACCACCCAGCCCAAGCACAACATGGCCCAACCCCGCACCAGGAAGAGCCTGGCACAGCCCCAGCCCCAGCCAGGAATGGCAGCCCGTGCAGATCCAGGGACATGCACCACCCATGCCCTGTGGTGGTGCTGGGAGAGGGGGCTCACACACGGCAGCTGCCGCCAGTGCCCCTGTTACTGCCATGCACTGTCCTGGGCCACGCCTGCACCACTTTTCTCCATGGGCTGCTGAGGTGCCTCGTGCCTGGCTAATCATGTGATGCCCCTCGGCATGGGGTGGTGGGTGGCGATGGCAGTGGCTGCCTCTGCATCTGGCTGGCCAGGCAGGCACAGAAGCACACTCCCCTGACTCCTGCCCCTGCAATTCAGATCCTCCCTGCTCTGCAGGAAGGAAGGGGGTGGAGGAGGGTGAGCTGAGGTGGGGGGGAGGCACTGCCATGTGCCCGACGTGCTCCTCCCCCTCCCCCGGGTATGAGGCAAACTGTGAGAATGTGCCAGGGGAGACACCACTGCCACGCCCCAGAGTACACTTCATCTGCACCTGCCTGCCTGCCCACGCATACCCACTGCGGCCTAAGTACCCCTGGGGGTATGCATACACATTGTTAACAACCCCTGCATTACATGAACAATAGAGGGACAGTTTCTGCTTTGTGGGGAGAAGCTGCCCCTTCCATCAGGCCAATGTCCTTTGCACCACTTTCCCACTGGCTAACTCTTCTCCACCTGGCCCTCCAGTGGGCTGGCTTCAAGAGTCAGACTATAGAGTGCTTGAGGTATTGTCTTCCTGTTGTCCCAGTGGTTCAACTATATATATAGTTCTCTCTATATTTATAGTTATGTGTATGCTTAGCTATCTATCGCAATTGTTGCTACTTTTGCAGAGTTTGTATTATATTTCCATTTGCAAAGCTGTACTCACCTTATTTTTGCACTATGAAAACAGTCAGTAGGATTCACCATAGCTACATATATAGGGAGGAATAGAAGCATCCATGTATGTGCTCCCTAAAACTTTATTTGCAGATAGATAGATAGATAGATAGATAGATAGATAGATAGATAGATATAAAATATGATTTAGTCTAAAATGTCCACAGGTCAGGTCATTCTGAAATGCTTTTCTCAATTAAGTAGTAAAAAATATTCACAGCAGACGAAGCAAGACAAGCACTCAAAATAAGACCAACCATAGGGTATGATGATCTAAAAGTGAAGAAAGAATTAAACAGTTTACACTGGGAAAGAACTAAGGCTCTTGGGAGCTCCTTGGAACTTGTGCATAATATTACAGAACCTCTATTAGCATGCTCAGTATAATCTCTGCAGGTGTTTCAAGTGGATATCCATCTCTGAAGGTACATTTATCCAGAGGTAGTATAAAATAAGCTGGGGTGGAGTTATATTCTCCACACAGCTTGCCCATCTGCTTAACCTGTGATGTAATGGTTAGAATGCTGTACTAATGTCAGTGATATATATCCTGTCGAAGTGGAGGGGAATGAGATGTCTCATTTCTGGCTGGCTCCATTTACACACAGTCACACATTCAAAATGGATGCAAAATCTTACCTCTGTCGCTGCCTAGGTAGTGCATAGCCTACTGAAAATGCTGTGTCTACCATATCAACTTAAATATCTACATTTCAGGGGAAACAAAATCACAAAAACTGCATAGTGTGACAAGGTGTTTTTTAATCTTAAGAAAAGTGGCTGATTAATGGAAAACTTTTGTTTTCCTGCAAAGACTAAATACCTAATGATCAAAATAGTTTTGGTTAGACACCCCACTATCAGTGACCCCTATAAGCTACCTCAGCATCATGGGAAATTGTCACGTACTCTGGAAGGTGTATTAGAGATATTCCTAAAGGCTACTGAAGTATTTTTATATTGACATATTTTGCAGTTTAGCTAAAGAAACTGGATTTTTTTAAGTTTCACTAGGATCAGACCTTTTGAGTCAATGTAATGACGAGACTTCAGTCTACTTTTCTTCAAATTTCCCAGTGGTATTGGAACAACGTTCCTCTTAGCTCTACTTATAATGGCAAGCAAAGACAGACAAGTATGACATTTGCTTGATTATTGTTTATAATATGCATACATTAAATTCAGAAATAAAGCTTCCTGACTCATTTCATATATACAGATATAATGCAATTTCCACCAGTCACTAACAGGATGCCAGCAGATGGGCTGGTGATCTTTTACCACACGTTCCATTAATTTCCTTTAAATAAAGTTCAGTTTGTCAATCAAGGAAGGGAAAATAAACATTAAAAAAGAGGATTTCTCTTATGGAAAAGCATCCTTCTCATCAATACTGTGAATGCCACTTTTATCTCTCTGTTCCTCAGGCTGTAAATCAGTGGATTCACCGTTGGTGGCATGACAGCATAGAACACAGCAGCCAGCACGTCTCGATACGGGGATGAGATACTCTTTGGCCTCATGTATGCAAACAAGGATGTAGAGACAAATAAGCCAAAGATGATTAGATGGGGCAGGCAGGTAGAGAAAGCTTTGTACTTGCCTTGTGTGGAAGGGATTCTCATGACCGTGACAAAGATATCAATATAGGACATAAGTACTAAAGTAAAGCAGATAGAACCAGAAAATATACCACTTAAAAAAAGCAAAATTTCATTAGGGAGTGTGTCAGAGCAAGACAGCTTCAGCAGCTGAGGAATGTCACAAAAAAAATTATCTAAAATATTGGACTGGCAAAAGTCTAACCTAAACGTGGTAACAGTATGTATCACTGAATAGACCATGCTACAGATCCAGGAACCAGCTGCCATTTGGACACACGCTCCCCAATTCATGATTTCCCTGTAATGCAGAGGAAGGCAGATTGCTACATAGCGGTCATATGCCATGACCGTGAGTAATGCCATCTCTGCAGCTCCACAAAGGACAAGCAGAAAAACTTGACCAACACACCCACAGAAAGAGATCACCCTGGTACTGGTTAGAGAATTGGCAATGCATTTGGGCACAGTGACAGAGATGTAGCAGATGTCTAGGAAAGATAAGTTGCCCAGGAAGAAATACATAGGACTGTGGAGGTGATGGCTGAAGGCTACAACTAGGATAATGAGCAGATTCCAAATCAGGGCTGCCAGGTAAACTATGAGAAATACCACAGAGTATATGATCTGCTGTTCTGCAGTGTCAGAGAATCCCAGAAGCAGGAACTCAGTCACGGTTGTTTCATTTGACATTTCTTGCTTTACAAACTGTGTGGAGAGAAACGGAAGGGTCAGGTTCTGAGTGAGAAAAATGATATTAGTAAGGACAGAAAGAAAGCTGGTATTCATACCCCTGAAGAAGATACATTGGAACTTTTAAGAAAGGGAACCATTTTCTTGTGCACAATCATTTTTAATTAGATTCATATTACAGTTATGTAAGAGGTGTGCTTTTTGATTGGACTAAATTGAAAACTCATCTTACCTATGAATCTGCTGCTTGTGGATACTTAACATTTTATCTGGTGAAATGTTCATCAGCTAAAAAGATGCATTTCACTGACATTGCTTAGCTCAAGAAAAAGTGGATCATGTTACTCAGGTTTCTTTATTGTCAATACCACTTTGAGATATGCTATAGCTGAAAAACTCACAATGATACATGTTTTATACTGCATTGCCTCCAAGGTCATCTACTGTGACAGAAATACTATAAGGACAGTGGCTGTCTTGTTTATGACCAGTGCCACAAGATCCTACAATAGCAGCAACACTAATAATTATAACTGAACAAAGAAAAGGAATAAAATGTGCTGGCAGTAAGTATGATAGTTATAATCATGTCTGTCTAAACTTAAAATAAGGGGAGCTCAGTGATGGCTTGATATGAGAAAAAGAATAGCTGATTTAGACTGGAGAAAAACAATGGTCTAGGAGTTGTGGTGAGTAGTTTGGGGTAGTCATCTTAAGACCATCTTTTTTAACTCCAGTATTTCTCTTAGGATTTCTATATGATGTTGGCTAAGCAAAAAGCACATTCTGTTTGGTAATATCTTTTTTTCTGGACTAACTAAATAGTTGGAAGAGATGTTATATGAGATTTAGGCACAAGCTTCCTCAGGTTGAAAGGTTGTCTAACATCTCTCCCAACTATAAAGAGCTGCTCTAATAAAAGATATTATCAAACAAACTTTGTTCTCACATTTTCCTAGGACAATCATTGTTACAACAGGACTCCCAATCTACTATAACATGCTACTGGATGAGTTACTATGAGCCATGGTTCCTCCTGCATAAAATGCAGGTGAAAGCACTGCCTTACCGCCCAAGGGCATTATGAATGTCAATGTACATATTGGAGGGGCTATGATATCACAATATTTGAACCAAAACAATGTCTTTCATAGATGCTGCCTAGACACAAATGTAAAGCTAAAAGGGGCTGTGTTGCCAAGTAAGAATCACACACAGAAAGCAAAATCTCAAAAAAAATAACTGATCACACACACACACACACACACACACACACACACACGCACACGCACACAAATCCAAAATATAGATGCAATAAGATCATAGTCTAGAAGGAAAGAGCAAGAGGAGCAATGGAAAATGAGAAGAAATTGAACTTCAAAATAAATCTAGACTTCATTTACTTTTTCTTAAAAATCTTTTAGAATTTCTTTTAATGAAATGTCCTCAGTATAATATACCTTTTAAAAATTAAAAGCTGTTATTTGACAGAAAGGAAACACTCTAACAATTTAAAGCAATCACTTCTCTCAGATAACAAAGTCACTTTTAAGACTTTGAGTTGTTACTTTTGAAAGCACACTCCCATGCCTATTCCACAAATTATGAGCCCTTCTTATCAAGGTGTCTAAATGGAAAGTCTAAATGTGTCTGAAGAGTAAACTGCAACTAACCACTCAGTTATTAAAGCTGGTGCATGGGAGTCTAACACTTGCAAGTCATAGGTTTCTGTCTTGCTGCATGTTTTGTGACTGAAATTTAAGCATGTGTCCAGAATGGACCTGCATAACTGCTATGTGGATGCATAAAAGCAAAGTACAACTCTCCCATATACAAATGAAATGTTATAGGGATATTTGTGTAATAAAATGGGGAGGTAGTGGTCTCATACTGCAATGATGCTTCATACAGTTATTGCTATCAACTCAGTAAAAGGTGTCCTTTATTATGGGAGGTGTTAAATTGAAAGTATTAAGGAAAACTGATTATTCTGAATGCAGTGCTATAAGCTAAGGGACGAGGAAATTGAAATATTTGTTAATTCATAAACATGAATTTCATTACAGCTTAGTCATTCTGTTTTTCAAATGCTGAAAGGGGCAGAGAGAAACAAACAGAGACGATTTCATAATCAAGCACATGGTTTACTAAGCATCGTCACCCCTGTTCCATTTACCTTTGTGCTTCCCCATTGCCTCAGTACAAAGTACAGGTTCTCGTGGGGTCTATCAACTGCCCATGTAACACAAAGGCTGCACTGTACAGAGCTCCATCTTTTAAGCTGCATGTGCAGATTACAATGAGATGAAGATGGAGACTTTCTGAGACCAGATCTACCAGAGTCCTTGCCAATCTAAAGGATTTTTGGGAGTCCTGGTAATTATTACTTTAACTGTCAAAGGAATCAATAAGCATTAATTAGCTCCCATTTCACTGAAAAGCAAGTATGATTTGATTCTTAACTTTTTAGTCACATCTTAAAGTTTTAATGAAGAAAACAGACACTCATTGCAATGTATTAAGTTAGGACATGCTTACAATCAAAGGTTGTCCTCCTGTCTCCCCCCAACAATCTCTAACACAATCCATTTTTAGAATGCAACAAATAGGGGCACAGAAAACCTGACTGATTGGACAATTGTTACGTAGGTACACACAGAGAGAATAAAGAATAGCATTTTATCTACCAGATCACTAGGTTATTTGTTAAAATATCCCCCAAATCAGAAAGAAAAGATCTATTCTTCTGTCATTTTGGTTCAAAATATATTAAGAAGTTTGAATCAAATACTAGCAAACTTCAGGAAACATACCGTTGAAATCTGTCTTATGAATTATCCTCCATTGAAATACTTTGAATATAACTAACACATCAGGAAACTTACCAAGCCGAAGAGTGTAGACTAAATTATAGTGAGTTCTCTTCCAACTCTTGGATGTTTCTGATCACAAGTAAATCCATCCATACATCTATCCATCTCTCTATCACTGTACTATTAGATGCCCCAAACACTTATGTCTAAGAATCTTTTTGTCCCTTACAGAGAGAGAGAGAACTGACAAAACTGTACTTACACTTGTTACCTCTAAATTTGACCTTGTATATAAGTGTTTAGCATTGCAGCGACTAAATGCTGATAATGCATGAACATAACTTATTTATGACTACTCCCTAATGGAATGGAAGCATTTTGTCCCTGTAGCCCTGAGCAGTTTAGACACAGAGGCCCAGAGGTAAAATTTAACTTCTCTGATGTATAAGTTTCTAACCTTCATTAAGTTAAATTGAGAGTGCCTAGGAAACTTAGTGAACTGAAGTCAATGCTTGAGCGCAGGAACATTGTTGCTTATGCACTGGGTGACAATGCCCATGGTTTCTTAAGATGCCCCCCAGGTGCCTAGCCTAGACAATGTCCTTCTGCAGGATCCCTAGTTTATCTTCTATATGGCAAGTGTCATGTTGCCTCATCCACATGTATAATGGAAAAAGAGTAGGTGTTGCCCTGTGGGGTCAGGCTAACTCTCAGGATCTCAATATTGTGCTGTTAGACAGGAGGGTGTGACACAATTGCACATATGCATACACACAAATCAATTAGGTGCGCGCACACACACACACACACACACACACTACCAACTCAGGCACATACACATCCAAACTAGCCTAGGTACATGCATACCTATCACCAATTCAAGCACATACACACTAAAATTAGACAACAATCAGCTGTCAATACCCACACACTCTGTACACATAAACAGATCACTAATTCATATATCATTCACACAATGACATATATATTTATATACACACTCACCAGTTCATGCACATACAACCCACCTACACATACACACAGTTAAGTTCCTAACTTGGATGGTACAGTGTGTGTGTGTGTGTGTTTGGGGTACGTGGGATACTTGGGGCAAGGTTAGGATGAGAGAGAGTTAAAGTGTGGGGAGTGAAAGTTGGCGGAACCGGGATTCGAACCGGTAGACTAGAGAGGAGCTGGCTGAGACACTGAGACTTGGGGTTACTTAAGGTCAAGTGGCCCCAGGGTTACTCAGGCTCACCTGGCGCCAGGGTTGAAGCAAGGGAAAAAGCCCAGAGGCAAGGAGGAAACTGCTGGGAGACAGAGGTAGAAAGCTGGGAGATCAGGGGACAAGGCAATAACAGTGGCAAAGATCAGGAAAAAAGGCAGGGGAGACGAGGCAATAGAAGTGGCAGAGATCCAGGGAAAAGGCAGTGAGGATGAGACAGTGGCAAAGAAACAGGAGTTTGCAGGCAGAGAGGAGCTCAGGACAGCTGGAGCCACAGGAGCATGGGACAGGTGTTGGAGGTGGCGGTGAGCCAGAAGCAGGAAAAGAAGAAATGAGACAGAAGTTAGAGGGGCGAGGAGCAGAGATTGGAGCAGGGCCAGAACCGTAGTAAAGCAAAACCCAACTCAGGGGTCCAAATAACAGTTTTATTAAATGAACACTGTACTGTACAGCTTGATTCCTACATACATTCACACAAGCACTCCCCCCCCTCACACACACTGGTAGCAGGAGAAAGAGACTCAGTGGAAGGGTTGGAGTCATGTGATGCCATGTACAGTGATGCCATGTTCAATCAAGCTCTCATTATCATTGAGGACAAGATCAAGGCTTTGGGTGGCTCTGGCCTCAAAACTTGTGGCCTTCCTGACCCACAATGAGACAATGATAATGAGTGGATAAATGAAATTTTGAGAGAGACCAACTACAACATTGACCACCTTACTAAATACATACAAGATAATGAGCCAAGTCTGGTCCCAGACCAAAGAGAAGCCCTCAACAAGATTACTCAAGCAGTTTTCAATGGGAGTGATGTCATCTTCTTTCTGGATGCTCCAGGTGGAACTGGGAAAACTTTTCTCCTCAATCTTCTTTTGACCAAAATCCAGCAGACAAACAGGATTGCCCTTGCAGTGGCATCATCAGGTATTGCTGCCACACTGTTGACAGGAGGAAGAACAAGTCACTCAGCCTTCAATATGCCCTTAAATCTGGCAAGTGCAGAGGCACCAACCTGAAGCATTGCCAGGAGTACTGGAAAAGCAAAGGTCCTTCAGGAGTGCCAGCTCGTTTTCTGGGATGAGTGCACAATGTCTCACAAAGCTGCCTTAGAGGCTCGTGATTGCACCCTCCAAGATCTTTGACATAATGAAAAAACAATGGAAGAAGTGACTCTGGTGTTGGCTGGGGATTTTCAACAGACACTGCCAGTCATTCCACATGGAACCAAAGCTGATGAACTTCAGGCCTGCCTCAAAACTTCATACCTTTGGAAAAACATTCAGCGACTCAGCCTCATGACCAACATATGAGTGCATCTAACAGGCGAAGGGTTTTTGAACCCAAAAGCTTGCTTAATAACCATTCTCCAACCATTTGGGTTGGTCTAATAAAAGATATCAAATTCACCCAAGGAACCTTGTCTGCCTACACCCTTAGACCAACACGGCTACAACCTAAACCCCTGCAACATGGAAGATATTGAATTCAGCCGTCTGAAATGGAAACTGTACAACATGAAAAAGAAAGAAGCCAGACTCAACAGCGACGAAGGGTTTTTGAACCCGAAAGCTTACTTAATAACCATTCTCCAACCATTTGGGTTGGTCTAATGAAAGATATTAAATTCACCCAAGGAACCTTGTCTGTCTAACAAGCGATGCATCTGCTGGAGAGTTTGCTGCAAGCCTGCTCAAACTGGGAAATGGGGTCATGGTGTCTGAGAATCAAGATGCAACTATCTTAATGAACAACATTGGGAAAACAGTTGCAAATGCTTCAAGAACTGAAAGAGGCAGTTTTTCCAAATGTTGCACATCACTTTCATGACCACAAATGGCTATGCCAAAGAGCCATCCTAGCACCAAAAAATGATGTGGTCCATACCATAAACAAAGACCTTCTTTCTCAATTGCCTGTCACTGTGCAAAAATACAACTCAGTGGACACTGTTCCAGATACCAATGAGGCAGTCAGCTACCCAACAGAATATCTCAATTCTCTCGAGCCACCAGGTATGCCTTCACACAATCTTGAGCTCAAGATTGGTGCACCCATCATTCTTCTCAGGAATCTGGACCCACCAGCACTCTGCAATGGAACATGATTGGCTGTCAAGAAGCTCATGCCATATGTCATTGAAGACACCATCATGACTGGCCATGCAGTGGGACAGGATGTCTTCATTCCACGCATTCCAATAATTCCCTTTGACCTGCCATTTGAATTTAAATGGCTCCAGTTCCCAATCCACCTCAGTTTTGCCATAAGCATCAACAAAGCACAGGGACAATCACTCAAAGTTGTTGGCCTCAACCTGTGAAGCCCATGCTTTTCTCATGGCCAACTCTATGTTGGTTGTTCCAGAGTTGGCAATGGCAAAAAACTTTTCATCTTGGCACCAGATGGCAAAATATGCAACATGGTCTATCCTGAAGCTCCACACAGATAAAAAAAGTGTCAAACACTGTCATAAACTGGGATAGAAAAATGTGATGTTAAATCCTCAGTGCTAAGCTAAAAATCTTGGTACCAAGTATATCCAGGCCCAGAGTAGAATTGGGCCAGAACAATTTCCCTGCAACTCCACAAACAACGGCAAAAAGTTACAAGATTGAGAATCTGACACACAACCACATTCTATCTGAAAGCAGTTACTGGGATGCCCCTTGACTTCCTCACATCCCATTGCCCCTCCAACCACAGAAGCCTAATGGAGAAGGGGCCAGCTCAGTGGGACTGAAGCATCAGGTATCTCCTGCTCTCCCATGGAAGATTCAAGGGAGTGTGGAAGGTATTTCTTACACAATCCATTAGGGAAGGGTCTTGCCCACTGAAAACAGATGGACTCCATAGTACCCAGGTCTGCAAGAAACACACAAACAGGCAACCAAGCAACTAATCCAAAAAAAAAAAAAAAAGCAGGGAGACCATATAAGGTATCTACTATGATGTCACCTGCCTGTACAAAGCCTGGCATTGTTAGGTCACCACTGTGGTCATCCCAGCAACTGTCAGCACACAAGACCTTTCCTGTCCTTGCAGTAGATCACTGAAGCCAGAGCGAAGGGCAAGAGGGCAGAGAATCACCGCACATGAGGAGCAAGGGGAGAAGTCCAGGAGGAAAAGAAGACAAATCCAGAGCAATCTACAGCAGTGGATAAGTTTCTGTTCCTAGAGAACACTGGTGTGGTCGGGCAGGGCGCAGTTGTAAACCTGGGGGGAAAATCTTGTGGGGACCATATACCCACATGAAAGGAGAGATTTCTCCCTTCCTCTACAACCTGACAGGGTGCTTCCATTTGCCTGGATTCTGGGACCTCACTGGGATGGCTCATGTGAGATCTCAGACTGACTTACGATTTAGCTGGGAGCTCAGGAACAGAACTTGGTTGCACGTTATAAAGAAACAACCCAGTGCTCTAGTCTGGTTCATCTGAGGTGTTTCATGGCTAATTAGGAAACTGCATCTGAGAGCATTCTGCAGGGCCTCAGCACCTCACCCCGCCCCTGGCCATACTCAATTTGGGCTGTGGAAAGAGCAGCATTCCCACCTATAGACAGCTGTGCACCTGCATCTCCACATCTCTGTCAGCTGCAGCCCTCGGGAACTCAGGATGTGGCCAACAATGCCCAGGCCCACAGGAGAATTGGGCCAGGGTAACTTCCCTGCAGCTGCACAAGGAGAAGAAAAGGGGGACATGGTTAAAAACCCAATTTATTACTACCTTCTACTTGGAAGTAGTTACCAGGATGCCCCTTCAATTCCCTCATACTCCATGACCCCTCCAGACACAGAAGCCTAGTGGGTAAGGGGCCAGTGCATGGGGGCCAAAGCTCTGCACAGTCCAATCACCAGGAAAGCTGGCCAGCTTCTCACTGGGACACAGTGGCTGTGTTGTGTTGCTGCAGCAGGCTTCACCCTCCGGCAGCTGCCCAATCTGCACCAACAGGTCGACTGTGAGTGGGAGAACAGGGTGTACCTCCTTATGGAGGATAGGCAGCTGAGCCCGGTCACTCAGAACAAGTGGCGGGGGAGTGGCCATGCTGTGTACTACCATGGACCTAGCCTGCAAATGTCCAGGTCACAGTAGGGGGCAAAAGCTAGCTCTTTGTCTCTAAGGGTGCCTCAGCTTAATGCTCTGAGCTGCGGAGGAGTGAAGGGGAGGCAAGCAGGGGGCTCATGCCAAAGACAGGCCATCATCCTGAGGGAATCAAGGCACCGTCCCAGTAATGCTTCCACACTCCAAATTCCCCCAGGACTGTTACCCCACAATTTTAGTGGAAGAGAAACCAAATTTTCTCCATCCCAATGCTGTAGAAATCTTCTCCTTTCTTGGAGCCCAAAGTGTGAAATGCAGAGGCTCTTCGGATTGTCTTGCCTGAAGGCTCCTGAGATTTGTCCCATTCCTGTGTCCTGCTGTAGGAGCACAAAGCCTGCATGACTGAGGATTGTTATGAATGTCTTTGGTCTTGTGAGAGTGATTTGGAAATTAAACTTCTGTTTTTCTCCCTTTTCTGCTGCCCAGGAAATCCATTATGAGACCTTTGCTTCTTCCTTTCAGCTACTTCAGGGCTTGCTGCACACCTTCCCATGTGCAGTGTTTGCTCCAAGAGGCCCAAGGCAGATAATGAGAGTTAGCAGCACCATATAGGGAGTAAAAGGAAGGCCCAGGGAGGACTAGGACCCCTTCTAAATGGGCAGAAGCAATTGATGACGGACAGGGGGGACAAGGCTGAACTCCTCAACGAGTTCTTTGCCTCAGTGTTCCTAAGAGAGGGGCACGACAAGTCTCTCACTGGGATTGTAGAGAGGCAGCAGCAGGGTGCCAGACTACCATGAGTAGACCCTGAGATGGTGCAGAGTCACTTGGAGGAACTGGATGCCTTTAAGTTGGCAGGCCCAGATGAGCTCCATCCGAGGGTACTGAAGGCACTGGCCGACGTCATTGCACAGCCACTGGCGGGAATATTTGAATGCTCGTAGCGCGCGGGCCAGGTCCCGGAGGACTGGAAAAGGGCCAATGTGGTCCCCATTTTCAAGAAGGGGAGGAAGGAGGACCCGGCAACTATAGGCCAGTCAGTCTCACCTCCATCCTTGGCAAAGTCTTTGAAAAAATTATCAAGGCTCACGTTTGCGAGAGCCCAGCAGATAAAATTATGCTGAGGGGAAACCAGCACGGGTTCGTAGCAGGCAGATCGTGCCTGACTAATCTAGTCTCTTTTTATGACCAGGTTACGAAACGCCTGGACACAGGAGTAGGGGTGGATGTCGTATACTTAGACTTCAGGAAGGCCTTCGATACGGTATCCCACCCCATACTGGTGAACAAGTTAAAAGCCTGTGACTTGGATGACTACACAGTCCGGGGGGTGGCGAATTGGCTGGAGGGTCGCACCCAGAGAGTCGTGGTGGATGGGTCGGTCTCGACTTGGAAGGGTGTGGGCAGTGGGGTCCCGCAGGGCTCAGTCCTTGGAGATGCATGACGAATAGATGTGAGATGCATGACGAATAGATCCAAAGAGGTGATACTTCCCCTCTATCAGGCGCTGGTCAGATCGCAGTTGGAGTACTGCATGCAATTCTGGGCACCGCACTTCAAGAGGGATGCGGATAACCTGGAGAGGGTCCAGAGAAGGGCCACTCGTATGGTTAAGGGCCTGCAGGCCACGCCCTATGAGAAGAGACTAAAGAACCTGAACCTTTTCAGCCTCCGCAAGAGAGGCGACCTTGTGGCTGCCTGTAAGTTCATCACGGGGGCACAGAAGGGAATTGGTGAGGTTTCATTCACCAAGGCGCCCCTGGGGGTTATAAGAAATAATGGCCACAAGCTAGCAGAGAGCAGATTTAGACTGGACATTAGGAAGAACTTCTTCACAGTTAGAGTGGCCAAGGTCTGGAACGGGCTCCCAACGGAGGTGGTGCTCTCCCCTACCCTAGGGGTCTTCAAGAGGAGGTTGGATATGCATCTAGCTGGGGTCATCTAGACCAAGCACTCTTTCCTGCCTATGCAGGGGGTCGGACTCGATGATCTACTGAGGTCCCTTCCGACCCTAACATCTATGAATCTCTGCATGCCGATTTCATGTCTCCACCAGGTTCCTGCTCCACAAGCCAAGTGCAGACTAGAAATCACAAAGGGCTGAGAAGGAAAAGGTTTCCAGGGGCTGTGAACAGGGACATACCCAGGACTATGCAGCATGTGCAAAACTATGACCGGTATCCACTGTTGTGCTGCATAGTGGTAGTGTTGCCATCCTCACAACTCTGTCCAGGGCCATGGATCAAATGGCCAAACAGCCTAGACCTGGAATAAACAGCAGGACTTTTGTCACCCATGGCTGTGTACAGTTCTGTGCTTTCTAGCCATGTCTAGGGCACTGGCAAAAGATGCCTGTCTTCCCACAAACCTGTCTGTCACACCAAGCCCCACCAGCCTAGGCAGACACGTGTCCTCCCATATGCTGTTCCAAGGGGACTCCCATCCCAGTACTGCCCAGAGGCTGGTGAGCTGACCTCCAGCACTTCCACCTTCCCCTCCATGTTCTCAGTCTGCTCCTGCTCCCTCCACACCCTCATACCCAGGCCCTTTCAAGGAACCTGTTGCCCCTTCACCATTCCTGGCTCCTACTCCTGCCCCTTGGGCCTCTGAGCCATACATCAGCCATCATCTTGCTTGTGGGCATGGCCTAAAACCTCGATAATCCATAGGGGATGGCGACCACTTTGGCTGCTGTAGGTGATGTGGGTAATTTACCTGGGGCAGCCTCACAACCAGGTGGAGACGGCACGTGGCAAACGGGCAGCCATCCTACAGGCTTCACTACCCTGAGCAATAATGGGTGATAGGAGCAACAATAAACCAGGGAAAAATCACTCCTGCCAGCCCTCTCATGGTATATCCATGGCACAAGCAAAATGTAAACCTAAAATCACTGGAGCATCAAGAAATCACAGGGGCTGGTCACAGCACAGCTGCTCTGGATGTGTAGAAATCCTGGCATGTTCCACATATGTTGGAGTCCACAGCTACCAAGACTGTGCCACAGGGCAGGTGATGCATGAAACACGGAGCCCCTTGAGGTGTGCAGGGTCCTTCTCCCTTGGCAAACTCTGCCCAGAACTCCAGTCTGCACACAGGCCCCACAGCAACTCCTTCAGCCTGGCCAGAGGGCCAAGGGAGAGGGAAGGGGTTGGGGCCTCCAAGACTGAGATGTGAGTTCCCCTTGTTAAGAGCAAGCATCTTCCTTGCTGCAAGGCACCAGAGTTTGGGTGAGGTGAGTATTAGCGGTTGTCTCAACTATCACATCCTAAAATGAGTGTGCGAGTTGGAGCTTGTGCTCCAACTCCAGCTGGAGTGCTGTGTCATCTGCCACTGCTGCCTCCTGCTGTGACTGCCCCTCAGTCCCCTTGTTTCTCCTTCCTTTGTGGAGACCAGCAGAGACCCAGAGATGATGGTGAGGCTGTCTGTGGCCCAGAACAGAAGTAATGGGAGAGGGGAAAGAGGAGAACCAGGATGTTCTGGGGTGCCCAAGTTCCTGTAGTGGGTTCACATAGAAACCAAATACTCAGTACTGCCTATACAATTATGGGTTCACACTGAAGGAGAAAGAGAAACACTATGTGCACATACATGTTATATACATCACCACAAAGTTGCTATTTAGACTCACAAAGGGCAACAGAATTCTACCTGAAGCATGTATCTGTGTGGGAAAAATTTGAAAAGCTTGAAGATAAAAGCTGAGACCACAAGACTCCCATTATTGCATTCCTCTGGAGAGTTAGATAATGGCCCTTTTCCAACATATAATTAAAGAAATAGCAAATCACATCTCTATTCATGCATATTCCCAACCATGATATACAATCAGGATATTGATGTTCCATTCTTTCACATGACATTATTAGGTACTTAGTGAAGATCATGTATAGTGCCATACTTGAGAAACTTAAACTTTACAAGTATTTTCATGACAGCTTTTTGCAATTTCATATTTTTCAGACTATAGATGATGGGGTTTAACATGGGGGTTAAAATGCTGTACTGGATAGAGAATAGCTCATCTAGAAGTACAGAGGAGGTAGCACTGAAATTCATGTACTGGACAAGGGCTGCCACATACAGCAAACCCACCATGGTAAGGTGGGAGCTGCAGGTGGAGAAGGCTTTCCGCCTGCCCTCACTAGAGTGTATCCTCAGGATGGTGGAGATGATGTGAATGTAGGAGATCACAATAGGAAGGAAGGACATTAGTCCAAATGTCACAACAGAAGTGAGGAGAACCACATCATTAGCCAAAGTCTCAGTACAGGACAAAGGTAGCAAATAAGGGAGCTCACAGATGAAGTGGCTGACTTCCTTGGGCCCACAGAAATTCACATTCAACAGAAGCAGCGTGTTGATCAATGCATACAAAAAACTCATTGTCCATGCACCACCCACCAGCTGTCGGCATACTCGTTTGCTCATAATGCTTGCATAACATAGTGGATCACATATAGCAGCACATCGGTCATAAGCCATCACTGTGAGCATGAAACCCTCGGTACACCCGCACAACATAATCAGGAATGTCTGTGCAAAGCAGCCAACAGCCAAAATGGTTCTCTGTTGGGACAACAAGTTCTGGAGCATTTGTGGGGTGGTTATAGAAGAATAGAAGATATCAAGGCAGGACAGGCAGGAGAGGAAGAAGTACATGGGGTTGTGAAGCTCAGGACCAATCCTGATTACCAGAATAATCACCATATTCCCCAACAGGGTAACTAAGTAAATGATTAAAAACACCAAAAAGAGGAAAATCTGGAGCCATGGGTCATTGGAAATTCCAAGGAGAATAAATTCAGTCACATTGATTTGTCTTTCCATTGCCATTTGGACAACACTTTGTGAGCTGTAAAAAAGGAGGAAGGGGGTGGAAAAATCACAAGTACTGTAACATGCTAACATAAACACATTCTGCTCTGGTAATCAGAGCTCTAAGACCAGACTATATCAAAACAGTAGACAACATATGAGCAGGCTTCTATCAAATACTAAAATAATTGAAAATTTTAGCTTGAAAAGTGAACTACTGTACTACTATCTGAGGTGGGGTGGTACAGTTGTTGTTTGATTTTTCAGAATTTTCCATCTATGATTAATTTCCAGAGATGCAAAACCTGCTTAGGGTAGTTCCCTATGAAAGCTCTCTCCCTGAGTGCCAAAAATTGCTGGAAACCTTGAGACATTTGTATTGTGATAGGAGCAAAAAGCACTCATAATCAAAGAATCATAGACACTGAGGATTGGAAGGGTCTAGTCCAACCCCCTGCTCAAAGCAGGACCATCCCCAAGTAGATCATCCCAGGCAGGGCTTAGTCTAGCTGGACCTTAAAAACTTCCATGGATGGAGAGTCCACAGCCTTTCTGGGTAACCTGTTCCAGTGGTTTACTTCCCACTTGGTGAGAAAAGTTTTCCTAATATCTAAGCTAAACTTCTATTGCTGCAACTTGAGACCATTGCTCCTTGTTCTGTCATCTGCCACCACTGAGAACAGTCCAGCTCCATCCTCTTTCAAACTGCACTTCAGGTAGTTGAAGGCTGCTATTAAATCTGTTCTCAGACTTCTCTTCTCGGTATGCTGTTAGCCTTCTTGGCCAGAAGGGCATGCTGCTGGCTCATATTCAAATTACTATCCACTGTAACCCCCAGGTCCTTTTCTGCAAGGATTCCTATTGTTCTTCTGTGCCAACACAAAGCAGAATTAAGTCTTCATTTGAAAGAGCTTATGGTGATAGATCATGTCTTAATTTCATTTTCTCGTGTGATGACTGTGCCTTTTCTTCACTTGCCATATGATTTAAGACCATTCACAGTTGCCACAAAAAATTGTGCAGCTGTATTCTTTGAAATTTCCAAACTCCTTTAACCCAAATCTCCAAGTTGATCTCTGAAATGGTTAACTCCTCTTCTCTCTTATGTGATAGACCTTCACATTTTTTTTAAAACCTTTCTGCAAAATATTTTTTGAAGAATTCTGCCAATAATAATAATAATAATAATAAAAAGATTTCAAATCCCAATTGTTAATACAGCTCCAAATTGGGCAGCTAATTACATGAATGATCTTTAAGACAGTTTCAGGCATAAAGGTTGTAGCCATGTTGATCTAAAAGTACAAGCAGTCAGTGCGCTAGAGGCAATATCTTTTATTAGACCAACTAGACTGTCAAGTTGGTCTAATAAAAGATATTGCCTCCAGCACACTGACCCTTTAAGACACTGAATATTTCTAAGGAGGTCTTTCAAGCTACTCCTGATGTGAAGGAAGGAGGGAAGTTTTAACTGGAGGTGTAGAGAATCCAGAGAAGTAAGTATTAAAGCAGGAAAAGATATCCTTTAGCACACAAAATAAATTAAAAATATGGCATAACAATTAAAGAGTGCAGTGGTGTACAACAGGGTAGGGTAGATGGGGGTGGGGTATAACTGAAACTGAAGGAAGCACTACCTCATCAAACAAGAGAGCATGGAGATGGTTAGGTAGAAATAATTTTAAAATATGCCATACTACTTCAGTGTCTTTGAGGGAGAGCTGCTCTCACATACACGCATTTCCCCTGCCTTCTGCACTCCCTCATACAGCTGCGAATCCCCTCAAGACAGTCAAAAGGGCAGAATCAGACCAAGTTTTTAAAGAGGCAAAATAAAGATTTTAAAGGTAGAAAAAAGCTCACCTAGCCTGTTCCTGTCAAATCCAGAGAACTGGAGGCTCCAGCCTGGTCCTGCAGCCTTTGAACAAGCACAAGGAAATCCTGTTCTGCCGTACACATCCTCCATAAAAGAGCCTGGGATAAGCACCTCTCTGAACAGGCAAACTCTAGTGCGTATGAGGGTTTTTCAGCTGGAGATTAGTTTTGTATTAGAAGGGACCAGAAAAATCTCTCATGGTTCAAGTAATCAAAGGCTCCCACAGAGCAGTCTGAGGAATATTTTATACAAAGAAAACAGCTGATACATCTCATGTGGGACCAGGACCAATCCAACTTGGAAGGAAGGCAAGGGAATAATGACTATGCTGTCGGCAGGTGATGCAGCAGCCCCTTGATACCTCATAGGCCTCCTCATTGTGGATCAGATGGAAACCAATGTGTTACCTTCAGCAAATCACAATGTCATTGTACTGCATGTTAAATAAGTCAAAGGACTTCTGCTCATTGACACCAGCAGTGGATCTGACCCTGAACTAAACTAGAACTAGAACTAAAACAATAGACTAAGATTACCCTAATTTATGAAGGCACATGTTGATAATACTTCTTGAATGCCCATAATATAACCTGGAATCTGTCAACTATCACTGACAGTTGAGGCGGTTTAACTGTCAAAAGGCCAGGCTGATGGCTGGGAGGTCTAGAGGCTGAAGGTCAAATGACTGGATATGACGCAGGGATAGCAGGTGCGATGGCCAACTTGTTGGGTTGCTGGGTGGGGATCATGGCGAGCTGGTTGTAATTGATGAAAAACTCTGAATCTGGCAAAATCCATGGGGATGGTTCAGAAATTCAGTGTCCATTGAAAAATGTCCTAGGTCTCAGGATTTTTTGCAGACAGGCAGATCCCAGGTGCAATCTGCATGTCTCATAGTTTCATAGTGCTTAGGGTTGGAAGGGAAATGAATAGATCATCAGGTCCAATTCCCAATGTCCAATCCTGTCTGCTTCCCCTCTAGTAGAAAACAGTGTGGTATGATGCTCCCCTGGGAAATTCCTCCACATTTGCACTATAGAGGTTCACAATTTTTCTTTCAAGCTGTTTAATAGAAAATATGAGTAATGACTAAACTAAACATTTCACAGGCACAGCTGTTTTCAACTACAAGTTTTCAATTTCCCTTTCATTGTAAAAGTGGGAGACTCAAAAACCAAAACACTGCTATTCAGTAATCCTATTATGGTGCTTTGTGGGTATTAACTGCACCCCATTTGCCTCCTGCTTCCATCTTTCTTTGTGGGTCATACTTCCCTTCTTGACTTTAACCCTCATGAAGCATTATGGCCAAGACATTCAAATGTGCAACCGTCATACCTTTAGTGACAGGTGATACTCTGGTACATCATGAAGGATGTGTTCTGAGCAGGGAGTCTCAATTACAGAGGGAAAGTTGCAAAGCAGCTAAGGGCTTTGGACTAAACTCAGGAGTGGCCTGATTGGATCCAGTTGTGTCTGACTGCCTTATCAGTGACAGGAAAGCAGGCCTTAAGATTCAAACCCAGCACTGCCCAAAAGACTATGGCTGGTCAGTGCTCCACAGCTTATAGCTTCTTGCTGATATCAAAGTGCTTAATTGATAGTTTTCTATGTAGCCTGGGTGGTACGCAATCGGTGCCCCTCTTCAACTGAAGGGATGTTAGCGGGTGTGAGTGTGCTGTGGGAGCATGAGTGTGACCGTCTAGCTTCAGATCAGCTCACCTCCATCCCCTACAGATCAGACCAGAGACACCCAAAATGCGCGCGTGTGTGTGTGTGTGTGTGTGTGTGTGTGTGTGTGTACACACACACACACAATCTTGTTGGTCTAATAAAAGATATCATCTCTACTACAAGTCCTGATTGCCTTTTCCTCAAGACCAATATGGCCACAACCTGGATACCTGACACGTGGAAGATATCAAATTTAAACCAATTTTTTAAAATTAAATCTTCATATTTTCCCAAGGAGGAAGCAACTATGAACACCTGCAATCTGAGATCCTTTGTTTCAAGGCAGTTTGCATCATCACAGATCCTCACCGAAAGTAACAGCTATGAACTGACTGCCAAGAGGAGTTTTCCATCTATTGACTCCTCTGTGAAATCCTATGAAATATGAACATTCATTTCTACCCAGGAGAACTTTTACAGTCTTTTCCCCAACGTTTCATGAAGGGTGTTTGTGCCTGAAAGCTTGCAATTAAAGATTTTATTTGGAAAATCTTGTTGGTCTAATAAAAGATATCATCTCTACTATGAGTCCTGATTGTTTTTTCCTCTAGACCAATGCAGCTACAATCTGGATAACTAGATACATATATAAGTTCACAGAACAATAACTCTTGTTGAATGTAAACCCAGGCAATCTCAGCTGGGTATGGCAGACAAAGGCACTATATCAGTATAGGTCTTGACCCTCCTTGGTCTTCCAATGAGTGTACAGCCCCTACCCTCAGCAGGCTCTCCAGGTGGCTGGCAAGGGACAATTGACAATAAAACACAGATTAAACAGCAGGTTAACAGACAAAACCCAGCAGGGATAAATCACTAGTCCAAACATACATAGATTTCATAGACATTAGGGTTGGAAGGGACCTCGGAAGATCATCGAGTCTAGCCCCCCCGCTCGAAGGGCAGGAAGTCAGCTGGGGTCATAGGATCCCAGCAAGAGAAGCATCCAATTTTCTCTTGAAGGTATTCAATGTAGGTACTTGAATCAGCTCCGAAGGCAGGCTATTCCCGACCTTGGGGGCTCAGACAGTAAAGAAATTCTTCCTTATGTCCAGCCTGAAATGGTCTTGCTGTAGTTTATAACCGTTCAACCTCATCATCCCTTGAGGGGCTCTGGTGAACAAACGTTCCCCCAGATACTGATGGTCACCCTGATAAACTTATAGGTGGCCATCAGGTCACCCCTGAGCCTGCACTTTTCCAGGCTAAAGAGCCCCACAGCTCTCAGCCTGCCGTCGTAAGGTCTGTTTTCCTGACCTCTGATCATGCGCGTGGCTCTCCTCTGAACTCTCTCAAGCTTCTCCACATCCTTTTTGAATTGTGAGGCCCAAAACTGGACGCAGTACTCCAGCTGTGACCTCACCAAAGCTGAGTACAAGGAAAGAACGACATCCTGGGATTTGCTTGAGAAGCATCTATGGATGCAAGTCAGAATTTTGGTTGCTTTACTAGCTGCAGCATCGCATTGCAGGCTCATGTTCATCTTGTGGTCAATGATGACCCCCAAGTCTCTTTCTTCCGTAGTGCTAGCCAGCATAGCACTGCTAAGCCTATAAGGATGCTGCAGGTTTTTCCTCCCGAAGTGGAGAACCTTGTATTTTTCAGTGTTAAACACCATCAGGTTCTCATCTGCCCATTTGCTGAGCCTGTCCAGGTCAGCCTGGATCACCCTCCTTTCTTCAAGTGTAGATGCTTTGCCCCAGAGTTTGGTGTCATTGGCGAACCTGGCCAGTCCACTTCTGACTCCAATGCCCACATCATTAGATTCACAGAAGTTAGGGTTGGAAGGGACCTCAATAGATCATCGAGTCCGACCCCCTGCATAGGCAGGAAAGAGTGCTTGGTCTAGATGACCCCAGCTACATGCCTATCTAACCTCCTCTTGAAGACCCCCAGGGTAGGGGAGAGCACCATCTCCCTTGGGAGCCCATTCCAGACCTTGGCCACTCGAACTGTGAAGAAGTTCTTCCTAATGTCCAGTCTAAATCTGCTCTCTGCTAGCTTGTGGCCATTATTTCTTGTAGCCCCCGGGGGCACCTTGGTGAATAAAACCTCACCAATTCCCTTCTGTGGCCCCGTGATGAACTTATAGGTAGCCACAAGGTTGCCTCTCAACCTTCTCTTGCAGAGGCTGAAAAGGTCCTGGTTCTCTAGTCTCTCCTCGCAGGGCTTGGCATGCAAGCCCTTAACCATACAAGTGGCCCTCCTCTGGACCCTCTCCAGGTTATCCACATCCCTCTTGAAGTGCGATGCCCAAAACTGCACGCAGTATTCCAACTGCGGTCTGACCAGCGCCCGATAGAGGGGAAGTATCACCTCCTTGGATCTGTTCGTCATGCATCTGCTGATGCACGATAAAGTGCCATTAGCTTTTCTGATGGCTTCGTCACACTGACAACTCATGTTCATCTTGGAGTCCACTAGGACTCCAAGATCCCTTTCTGCTTCCATGCTTCCAAGCAGGTCATTTCCTAGGCAGTAGGTATGCTGGACATTTTTCCTCCCTAGGTGCAGCACTTTGCATTTCTCCTTGTTGAATTGCATTCTGTTGTTTTCTGCCCATTTGTCCAACCTGTCCAGGTCTGCTTGTAGCTGTTCTCTGCCCTCTGGGAATAGGAGATCTGCTAGATCCATGGAGAGCCAGGGGGGCTGCTGTGCCCTCTTGCTGCCTTTCCTCCGAGATGGAATAGAAATAGCTTGTGCGTTGAGGATCACTTCCTTGAGGAGCAATCACTCTTCCTGAACTCCCCTCTCCCTGGGGTCGTGGTCCCTTAGGGCCTCACTGACGAGCCTTCTGAGCTTGTCAAAGTCAGTTTTCCTAAAGTCAAGGACTTCAGTGTTGCTGACTTACTTGCCAGTTTTACAGCAGATGGTGAAGGTGATCAGCTTGTGGTTGCTGTCACCCAGCTTCCCATCGATCACTAGGTCGCTGATTAGGTCATCCCCAGTAGCCAGTACCAGGTCGAGCAGCGCTTTACCTCTCATTGGCCCATAGACTTCTTGAGTCAGGTAGAGGTCATCCACACATGATAGGAAGCTTTGTGACCATTCAGATTTTGCTGAGTGATCCTCCCACGAGATGTCTGGGTAGTTGAAGTCACCCATGACAACCATGGTCCTGGAGTATGCGGCCTCAGTCACTTCCCAGGTGAACTCCTGGTCAAGCTCTTGACTTTGGGTGGGTGGTCTGTAGTAGACTCCCACTGTTCTGTCCCCTGTGCAGTGTTCCCCACAGATTTTCACCCAGAGGGTCTCCAGTTGTCCACCCTGGTCAAGTTTCATAGATTTCATAGATTTCATAGGGGCTGGAAGGGACCTCAAGAGATCATCGAGTCCAGCCCCCGCACCATAGGCAGGAAGTCAGCTGGGATCAAATACATCCACCTGTTTTTTTAAAGAGTCCAGAGTAGGTGCTTGCACCACCTCTGAGGGGAGTTTGTTCCAGACCCTGGACACTCGTACCGAAAATAACTTCCTTATGTCTAGTCTAAATCAGCCTTCCTGGAGTTTATGGCCGTTAGACCTTGTTATTAGGGCTGTGCGAAGTTTCACTGGCAGTTTCATTTTGAGGCTGTTTTGACTCATTTTGAGGTAGAAACAGCAAAGTCAAAATCAAACAGAGAGCTTCAAAACAGCCTTGAAATGAAACAAGGCAACTTGAAACGTTTTGAAATTTTCAAAACATTTTGAGTTTCAATGCTCAAGCTGGGCTTGCCTGCAGGGAAACAGAAACTAAAGTAAGGAGAGGGAGGGAGAAGAGAGGGAAGGGGGCGGAGAGGAGCTCTCATTATTGACTGTGTAGCTAGCCAGAGACTGTCATCCTTTCCTGAGGTCCCTTCCAATCCCAGTGCTCTGGGGGAGGAATGGAAAAAATGCATAAAAGGCAGCATTGTTTGAATTGCCTTGCTTTCTGCCTTGGTGTCAATTGAGTGAGGGCGCACCTTAACACACACACAGTGTCACCCAGCCATGTCATGAGTTTTTCCTGTCAGCAGCTAGAGGTGCAGGACTACAGAACCCAGACTCCCCCTGCACCTATCTCTTTGACAGATGGCAGGCTTTGTGGCTGCAGCAGGGCCTAGAAGGCTGCAGTTTTCACCCCCCCTGTGCCCCAAGACAGACACAGTCCCACAAGCACCCATGTCATGAGTTTTGCCTGTCAGCAGCCAGAGGTGCAGGGCCCCAGAACCCAGAACCCCTGCACCTATCTCCTTGACAGCTGGAAGGCTTCATGTCTGCAGCAGGGGCTAGCATGCCTGCAGTTTTCACCCTGCTGCACCTTAACACACACACAGTGTCACCCATGTCACGAGTTTTGCTTCTCTGCAGCTTGAGGTGCAGTTTCCTCCAAACCCCTGCACCTATCTCCTTGAAACCTGGCAGGCTTCATGCCCTCACAAGGGGCTAGTGTGCCTGCAGTTTTGACCCCTCTGTGGCTTATCACATGCACATGACGTGAGTTTTTTGCTTTCAAAACTTTGAGGTGCTGTTTCCCTGAAACCCCTGCATCTATCTCCTTGGAACTTGGCAGGCATCATGCCCTTAGAAGGAGCTACCATTCTGCAAGTTTCATCCAAATCAGGCCAGAAATGACAAAGTTATAGGCTGTTTCAAGCTTCCCCATTATAGTATCTGGGCAAAACGTCAAAACAGCATTGAAACAGCAAAACTTTCGATGAAACAAAATGGAATAGCAGTTTTGAATCAAAATGAAATTCGAAATGAAGCACTGTTCAGTTGAAATGCAAGTTGAAATGGAACAGTGCCATTTCACACAGCCCTACTTGTTATCCCTTAGGGAGCTCTGAACAGCTGTTCTCCCAGGTCCTGATGTACCCCTCTTATGTAATTGTAGGCTGCCACCAAGTCCCCCCTGAGCCTTCTCTTCTCCAAACTGAAGAGTCCCCAGTCCCTCAGCCTCTCTTTGTATGACCTTTCCTCCAGGACTTGGATCATGTGTGGTTCTCCTCTGGACTCTCTCAAGCTTCTCCACATCCTTCCTGAAGTGGGGGGTCCAATACTGGATGCATCCTCCAGTTGTGGTCTCGACAGGGCCAAGTAAAGTGGGAGGATGACTTCCCTGGTTTTGCTTGAGATGCATCAGTGAACGCATGCCAGAGTTTGGTTTGCTTTGCCAGACACAGGATCGCATTGCTGGCTCATATTCATCTTGTGGTCAATCAAGACCCCCAGGTCCCTTTTGGTCATGGTGCTAGCGAGCACAGCACTGCCAAGCCTGTAAGTATGTTCAGGGTTCTTCGTACCAAGGTGCAGCACCTTACACTTCTCTACATTGAAGGCCATCAAGTTTTGTTCGGCCCACCTTGACAGCATATCCAAATAGGCCTGTATCCCCAGCCTGTCCTGCAGTGTGACCGCCCTCCCACATAATTTGGTATCATCCATGAACTTGGCCAGTTCTCATCTGACTCCCAAATCCAGATCATTAATGAAGATGTTAAAGAGTACCAGCCCAAGTACCAACCCCAAGTTATGTGGTGTGCTTCTATTACCCCATCAGGACACACAACTGCCTTCTCTGGAGGAAGCAGTCCTGTGGTCTCAGCATTCTCCAGTCAAACCCCACCCACCTCTCAAACTTGCACATGCAGAACAAGCCTGGAAATGTGGTATAAAAGCAACACTGGAGGGTCCCTCATGGCTGCTCCCAAGCACAATGGAGACAAAAATATTGAGAGCAACCTGGGGCACCCTGCAGCACATCCACTAATGCGGCTCTGAATTTGGCAGGTGAGCAAAAGCAGGAGGGGAGGGCATGCTCAACTGGTGTTCCCTAAGAGTACCACAAATATGAAACACATCTCTTTTTAATATAGAGTTCTGGATCCACCAACAACACTGGAAAAATCGGGAGGTCCTCAGCAGATCCAGACTTCTTGATGCAGAGACAGAAATCTGGAAGTTGTAGGACTGGTTTCTATAGTCTTCAGATCTAGGTGAGTCCCTCAATCCATATGTCCAGAGCAACACTAGCATGCAGACTAGCCTCAGACGTTGAACCCTAGACCATATAGAGGTCAACATCTCTTGTGGAGACTCCTCCACATACACTGTCTCTGAGCGGAGACCTTAGCATTTCCCAAATCTACAGCTCTAAGAGCAGCCCCATCCACAGCCCAATATGAGGCTATGAACCACAGAGCTTTAAGGTCTATGAACACTGGCTCTGGGGAAACCTCACTATCTTGACTCTCCCACAACTGATAATCCTGTTCCCAGAGCATTCTTCATGTCACAGCTCCTCTCGGCGTGTGAACTCATAAAGCTCAAGCTGGATGAAACAGGCATGGTCCTTGATACTTTCACTGCTGTCTATCACTAAGGAGCAGTCACAAAGCTGACCACACTCCTTTAAAGTTGGCCAATCAGAACAAGGGTGTTTTTCAATTTTTTTGCACCCGATGAAAGTGTTGGGGCATGAAAAGGAAATATCAATTCTCTAAGTAAAGGCATTTAACACAGTGTTTAGAACTTATTTCCACCTGTCACAAAATAGGATTGCCCAGGCATAAGGATTCCTGACACAGGGGGAGATGATGGTCCTTCCACTTTTTAGACCAATAATGTAGTCCTTAGGGAACTCATCTGGGAAGAAACCCTAAGACATCACTCATCAGGAATTTGTACTTTCATTCCTCACATGCAAACAAGGTGCTTTATATATGATGCCATGATCTAGACATTGGCCAGAGCATCTTCATGCTCTCTTTTTGAAGCTGGTCCACTGGGCAGCCATGAGGGTGTGATATCCTTATATCACAGAGCATGGAGATGCTCTGGCCAATGTCTAGATCATGGCATCATATATAAAGCACCTTGTTTGCATGTGAGGAATGAAAGTACAAATTCCTGATGAGTGATGTCTTAGGGTTTCTTCTTCCCAGATGAGTTCCCTAAGGACTACATTATTGGTCTAAAAAGTGGAAGGACCATCATCTCCCCCTGTGTCAGGAATCCTGTCAGAAGGAGGAGATTGAACCTGAGAAAGAGTTGCTCAATGAGATAAACACCACCTTGTTCATCCTTTGTCCCTCTATGGCTTTATTTCAACCTTGCATTTAATATTCATTACATCAAGAGTAGAAGGATAGTTTTGACTGCAAGGAGCAGCCACCCCTTCCCTCAGAACAGTGTCCTTTTCACTGTACCTCTTGCCTTCTGGCTAGCTCTTCTCCTCCTGGCCATCCATATCCTGCTTTCTTGGTTGTCCAGTGGGCTGGCTTCAACAGCAGGACTGTAGGGTGCTTGAGGCAATGCCTTGCTGTTGTCCCAGTGGTTAAAGCACTTCTTCTTCAAATAAAGTTTTAGGGAACTCCAGACTTATACATAATATACCTGGATGCTCCTATTCCTCCCTATGCAGGTGTATGAAGCTATGGTGAATCCTTCTGAACGTTTTCAGAATGGAAAAATAGGGTGGCTTCAGCTTTGCAAATGCAAATATAATACTAACTCTGCATAAGTATCAACAGTTGTAATATTTATATCTATCAGCACATAACAATATAAATATCATTAGATGTGAAATATGATTTAGTCCCAAGGATCCACAGATAAGACTGCCCAAAAGTACTTTTCTCAAGTAGTAAAAAACCTCTATCCACAGAACAAGCATAGGGGATGATGATTTAAAAGTGCAGAGAGCACTTAACAGTTTACACTGGCAAAGGGCTAAGATGGAAGGAGCTCCTTGGAAAGTTTGCATAATATTACAAGAGCTCTATTAGCGCACACAGTATAATCTCTATAGGTGTTTCAAGTGGATTTCCATCATGGCATCATATATAAAGGTGAAGGAAGTAAAAAAAGAGCTGTGGTGGAGCTGTATTTTCCACATAGCCCCCTCAGTACACCTAACCTATGATGTAGCGGTTAGAGTGATGTACTGATAAGTTGGAGATATAAGTTCAAACCACCTCCATGTGATTGTGGGAATGAGAAGTCTTGATTCCTAGACAAATGCCCTAACTACTCAGCTACTGGAGCTAACACGCAGAATGGGAATCACCCATCTTAGTCTACTACCCAAGAGTCATGGGCTTCTCTGGCTGGCTCCATTTAGACACAGACACACATTCAGAATGGATGCAAAAACACACCTCTGTCACTACCTAGCCAGCACATAGCATACTGCATATGCTGTCTACCATTCAAGCGTAAAAGTCTACTTTTCAGGAGAAACAGAATCACAAAAATTGCAAACCATGACAAGGTGCTTTTTAATCTTAAGAAAATTGACTAATTAATTGAGAACTTCCTTGTCCCTGAAAAGACTAAATACCTAAAAATCAAAATCTTTTGGTTGGATACCCCACTGTCAGTGACCCCTATGTCCTACCTCAGCTTCACAGGAAAGTGTCAGGTACTATGGTAGGAGTAGCTCAAATAAACCTAAAGACTACTGCTGTATTTCTAAATTGAAATATTTTTCAGTTTAGCTAAATGCACTGGTTCTTAAATTTTCACTAGGATGTATAACTTTTAAGTATATATAATGATAATTCTGTTGTTTGCTTTCATTCAAATTTCCCATTGGGGTAGATTAATTTTCTTACTGACACTACTTATAGTGCCAAGTAAAGGAAGGCAAAGATGGCTTTTGCTTGATTATTGTTTGTAATATGCATACATTATATTCAGAAATAAAGTTTCCTGCCTCATTTCATATATACAAATAATGTAATTGCCACGTGTCACTAACAATAGGCAACCAAAGAGGCTGGTAACCCTTTTATAACACGTTCCATTAATTTCCTTGTAATAAAGTTCAATGTGTCAATCAAGGAAGGGCAGATAAACATTTTTAAAAAGCATCTCTTTTATTGAACAGCACCCTCCGCATCATTGCCCTGGATGCCACTTTCAACTGTCTGTTCCTCAGGCTATAAATCAGTGGATTGACTGTTGGTGGTACGACAGCATAAAACACAGCAGCCAGCACATCTCAATATGGGGATGAGATACTCTTTGGCCTCATGTATGCAAATAAGGATGTAGAGACAAATAAACAAAAGATGATCAGATGGGGCAGGCAGGTAGAGAAAGCTTTGTACTTGCCTTGTGTGGAAGGGATTATCAGGTCCTATATTGACATCTTCGTCATGGTCATAAGTACTAACGCAAAGCAGATGGGCCCCAAAAGAATCGCACAGGAAAGAAGCAAAATTTCATTAAGGAGGGTGTCAAAGCAAGACAGCTTCAGCAGCTGAGGAATGTCACAAAAAAAATTATCTACAATATTGGACTGGCAAAAGCATAACCTAAATGTGTTAACTGTATGTATCATTGAATAGATCACACTACAGATCCAGGAACCAGCTGCCATTTGGACACACACACCCCAGTTCATGATTTCTCTGTAATGCAGAGGATGACAGATTGCTACGTAGCGGTCATATGCCATGCCTGTGAGGAATGCCATCTCTGCGGCTGCGCAGCACACAAACAGAAAAACTTGAGCAACACACCCACAGAAAGAGATCACCCTGGTACTGGTTAGAGAACTGGCAATGCATTTGGGCACAGTGACAGAGATGTAGCAGATGTCTATGAAGGATAAGTTGGCCAGGAAGAAACACATAGGACTGTGGAGGTGGTGGGTGAAGGCTACAACTAGGATGGTGAGCAGATTCCTCATCAAGGCTGCCAGGTAAACTATGAGAAATACCCCAGAGTACATGATCTGCTGTTCTACAGTGTCAGAGAATCCCAGAAGCAGGAACTCAGTCACAGTTGTGTCGTTTGGCATTTCTTGCTTTACAAACTGTGTGATGAGAAATGGAAGGGGCAGGTCCTGAGTGAGAAAAATGATATTAGCAAGGACAGAAAGAAAGCTGGTATTCATACCCCTGAAGAACATACATTAGTACTTTTAAGAAAGGGAAATGTTTTCCTCGGCACAATCATTTGTTTAATTATATTCATATTACAGTTATGTAAGAGATGTGACTATAAAATGGACTAAATTGAAAACTCATCTTACCAGTGAATCCACGTCTTGTTTAATGTTCATCATAAAAAAAGATGTGTTTTATCAACATTGCTCTGCTCCAAAAGTGACTGATGTTACTCAGGTTTGTATGTTGTAAATACCGTTCTGAAATATGTTGTAGGTTAAAAATCCTCAATGATGCCTGTCTTATACTGCATCCAAGGCCATCTTCTGTGACAGAAATACTGTAATCATAGTGGCTGTCTTGTTTATAACCAGTGCTACAAGATCCTACAATAGCAGCAACACTAATAATTACAACTCAACCCAGAAAAGGAATAGAAAGTGGTAGCAGTAAATATGATTGTTATAATCATGTCTGTCTAAACTTAAAATAAGGTGAGCTCAGTGAAGGCTTGATATGAGAAAAAGAATAGCTGATTTAGACTGGAGAAGAACAATGGTCTAGAAGTTGTGGTGAGTCATTTGGGGTAGTCATCTTAGGACAATCTGTTTGAACTCCAGTCTTTCTCTTAGGATTTATGTATGATGTTGGCTAAGCAAAAAGCACATTATGTTTGTTAATATCTTTTTCTGGACTAACTAAATAGTTAGAAAAGGTTTAAATGAGTTTTAGGTACAACCTTCCTCAGGTTGAAAGTTTGGTTAACATCTCTCCCAAATATAAATAGCTATTCCAATAAAGGGTATTACTAGATAAGGCTTGTTCTAACATTTTTCTAGAGAAATCATGGTTACAACCACGATAGGACTCCCGAACTACTATAACATGATATTGGATGAGTTACTATGAGCCTTATTTCTTCATCCATAAAATGCAAGTGACAACACTGCCTTACCTCCTAAGGGCATTATAAATATAAATACATTACGTAGCTGCAGGGGCTATGATAACACAGTATTTAAGCCAAAACAGTGTCTTTCATAGATGCTATCTAGAAACACATGTCAAGCTGAAATGGGCAGCATTGTCGATTAAGACTCACAGACAGAAAGTAAAAGCTCAAAAAACAACTTATCACACAAAAACAAATGAAGACAGATTCAGTAAGATCATAATCTAGAAGGAAAGAACAAGAGGAGCAATGAAAAAAGAGAATAGAACTTCAAAAGAAATATAGACTTCATTTACATTTTGTTTAAAATGTAATGAAATGTCCTCGATATAAAATACACCTTTTCAATTAAAAATTGATTTGATAAAAAGGAAACAATCCAACTGTTTAAAGCTATCATTTTTATTATAAAAGAAAGTCAGTTTTAAGACTCTGAGTTGTTACTTTTGAAAGCACATTCCCATGCCCATTCCATAAATTATGAGCCCTTCTTATTAAGGTGTCTAAATGGAAAGTCCAAATGTGTCTGAAGAGTAAATTACAACTAACCACTCAGTTATTAAGGTTGATACATGGGAGTCTCACACTTGCAAGTCATAGGTTTCTTTCTGACTGCATCTTTTGTGACTAAAACTTAGGCATGTGTCCAGAATGGGTGCATATACATACCTGCATAGCTGCTATTTGGATGCACAAAGCGAAGTACAACTCTCCCATATACAAATCAACTGTTATAGGGATTTTTGTGTGATAAAATGCAGGGTTTTTAGTCTAAAACTACAATGGTTAAGATTGTCATTACAACTGAGTAAAAGGTTTCAATAATTATGGGAGGCATTAAATTGAAAGTATTAAGGAAAGCTGATTATTCCAAATGCAGTGCTGTAAGCTATGGGGCAAGGTAACTGAAATTCTTGTTAGTTGATAAACATGAATTTCATCGCAGTTTAGTCATTTTTTTTTATCTGCTAAAAAAGGCAGAGGCACACACAGAGAGAATTTCTTAATCAAACACGTAATTCAGTAAGCATGATCACCCCCAAACCATAGCTTTGTCCTTCCCCATCGCCTCAGTACAAAGCACAAGATCTTGCAGGGTCTGTCAACTGCCCATACAGCACAAAGCCTGCACTGCACAGGGCTCCAGCTTCCCAGATACATGTGCAGATTACAATGAGATTAAGATGAAGACTTTGTGAGAACAGATCTACCAAAATTCCAGCCAGACTATAGGATTTTTGAGAGTGCTAGTAATTACTATTTTAATTTTCAAAGTCAATAAGAGTTAATTAGGTCTCATTTCATTGAAAAGCAAATACGATTTTATTCTTAACTTTTTAGACTGCTCTTAAAGTCACAGCTTAAAAGTTCTAATAAAGAAATAGGACTTTCATTGCAATGTATCAAGCTAGTATGTGTTTACAATCAAAAGTCATCCCCCTGTCTTCCCCCAACAATATCTAATAAAATCAATTTTTTACAGTGCAGCAAATCAGGGCATGGAAAATGTGACTGATCTGATAACTGTCACCTAGGAACACACAGAGAGAATGAAGAATAGTGTTTTATGTACCAGACCACACTGGATTATTTAACAATATGCCCCAAATCAGAAAGAAAAGATCTATATTGCTGTTATTTTAGTTCAAAAGAAATCAAGAAGTTTGAGTTAAATAACAGCAAACTTCAGGAAACATTCTGTTGAATTTGGCTTGTGATTTACCCTCCATAGAAATACTCTGAAGATAGCTAACGCAACAGGAAATTACCATGCCAAAGAGAGTAGACTAAATTATAGTGAGTCGTCCTCCAACTCTGGGATGTTTCTGGTCACAAGTAAATCCATCCATCCATCTCTCTATCTCTCTGCCTATCACTGCACTATTAGATACCCCAAACACTTATGTTTAAGAATCCTTTTGCCCCTTACAAAGAGAGACAACTGACAAAACTGTACTTAGACTTGTTACCTCTGAATCTGATTTTATAGATAACTGTTTATCATTGCAGCTACTAAATGCTGATAATGTGGGAAGAAGACTTATTTATGACTGTTTCCGAATGGATTGGTAGCATTTGTTCCCTGAAGCCCTGAGCAGTTTAGACACAGAGGCCCAGAGGTAAAATTTTACTTCTCTGGTGTGTTTCTATAGTGTCATTAAATTAAATAGAGAGTGCCAAAGAGACCAAGTGGGCTGAAGTCAATGCTTGGACACAGGGACACTGTTGCTTATGCACTGGGTGACAGTGCCCACAGTTTCTTTAGATGTCCCCCAGGTGCCTGGCCTAGATGTTGTCCTTCTGCAGGACCCCTAGTGTCTCTTTCATACAGCAAGTATCACATTGTCTCATCCACATGTATAATGCAAAAGGAGTGGGAAAAAGGCAGGAAGTGGTCTTATTAAAGGCAACCTAAACTGACCTAACTGGTTTTCAAGACTCTGCTTCTCCCTACACTCACCTCAGGCAAGAACTATCGTATTCCTCCATGCACGTCTAAAACTGTCACCTTTATAAGTAGAGAAGGGCAGCTCAATGAACACAAGAAAAGATTCAGTTGTGCAGATTCAGTTGTGCAGCATATTGAGGTGATCAGCAAGCAGTTCTCCCTCTAAGCTCTTCAGTGGAAGACCCTCTAGCCAGGAACCTCCAGCCAGAGCACTTACATACCCTGGTCAAAATCCTGAGCCTTGGCTGCAGGCACCAGGCAATACTTCTGAGGAAGGCTTTAAAAAGACTCATAATTGTATAATATGCAACTTTAGAACATCATAGAATGTGGGGAATTCATGCACAATAGATTGCTGGGATATTCTGTGCCTTGTATACATGCTGAAGGGGACAAAGTATTACTAGTAATAGCTAGGAGAATGGTGAGAAAAGGAAGAAAACTGTGGAAAAGTAAGCATAGATAGAACAAACAGAAACAGAAGAAAAAAGTGGGCTTATATCTGGCATTATGTAGATGCACTCTAAATACTACTGCTGGATTGAGATGTACTCAGGAATAAGAGACTTTCACTCAAAACGTCTCCTTATAAAGTTTATCTTGTACTGTGCACTTGTATGTCCCACACATGGCTGCATAACTGTCGCTTGTGGTACCTACTGCAGTTTGCAGCAAACTGAAATTGCCTTCTGCATATACCTGCTGGAAAGCAGACAAGGCCTCCTTCCATTTGGCCTGCTAGTTTAGGGATTAGGGGCACGTGTCAAGGAAATAGATGACCAGGTTCTAGGTCAGGGGTGTCCAACCCTTTTGAATGTGGGGCCGGATCACAAATGTTTTATCACCCAGTGGGCCAGAGAGCCATATTCAAAGACCTCACAGGAAGTGGCATCACATCAGGAAGTGATGCCATGTGACCTTTAACATGCCTCCTTCTTGAACAGTCCCAATCAGCTTCTCTGTGCAGGAGCTGCAGAAATGGGCAAGCAATCAACAAAAGTGATAACCCTTGCTAAAATCTGTTAGAGGGCTGTAGCTTCTCACTGGTTTCAGCTCCAGCCAAAATTTTTCCACCACTATCATGAGAATTGGCAACTCTGAGTATCTGAACCAAAAGAGATGGTGGCATTAAAAGGTTCTTTTCTGACATTCAATAGGAATTAATGTACCCTTTAAAAAAAAAATCAACAAAAATAATCTAGACTATTTATACATAGGGTGACCACATATCCTGGACTGGCTGAGACAGTCCCAGATTTTATAGGCTGTCTGTGTCCCAGCCACTGGAGAAAATTTAAGCAAAAGTACTAGATTGGTGGGAATCTGGGAGCTGGGGGGTTGGGGCTGTGTGCGTGTGCATGTGCATGCATCTGCATGTGTGTGTGCTTCCCAGCACACATGTGTTGCAGCAGACGGAGCCAAAACAGCTATTGGGATGTGCTGGGAAGCACACACACACGCACATGCATGCACGCATGCACGCACACACACACAGCCCCAACCCGGCCCCGAGGCGCCCCCAGCTCTGCACGGGAACTTACCCTGTGCCTCTGTCCACCCTGGTCTGGCCCTGAGGCGCCCCCAGCTCCTCACAGGAACTTACCCTGTACCTCCGTCCACTGCAGCCCAGCCCCGAGACACCCCCAGCTCCGCGCAGGAACTTACCTCATGCCACCGTCCACCACGCATGCAGACAGGGCGTGAGCCATGCTGCAGCTCCCCGGCCGCATGCTGACGGCAAGGGGCAGAGCCCGTCCCCAGCTCATCCAATCAGGCGCGGTTGAGGCAGCCCCACTCCGTGCAGCCGTCGGGGCAGCTGCGACAGGACCTGGCTCACTGGTGAGCTGGGCTCCGTGGGGGTAAGCAGCTCCCGTCCCCTCGCTGCCAGCTGGGGCCAACGGGCTGGCCCTGCCCGCCTCGCCGCTGCCCTGCCGCCGCCGCGGATCCGCGCTCTGCCGCCATGGCTCCACGCTCCGCCACCAATCCCATGGTTCTGCGCTCCGCGGCTGCGGCTCCACCGGCGCTGCCACCACCGCCACCGCAGCTCCACGCTCCGCCGCCGCGGCCCCGCTGCACCGCTACCGTGGCAGCTCTGCGCTCCACCACTGCCGCCGTGGCTCCACACTCCACTGCCGTGGCTCTGCGCTCCGCGGCGGTGGCGGCAGCACCGCCGCTGCCATGGGCCAGATAAAATGACTTGGCGGGCTGCATGGCAGCCCGCGGGCCGTATGTTGGACAAACCTGTTCTAGATCCTCCCTCTCCCAGAGTGAGTGTGAACTTGCCTCTCCAGACTGCAGACTAAGGAGTACCTATATTCTTCTCCAGCTCAGCTCTGGAACATTATCTACTGCATCTTGCATTTAATATTAATTGGATCAAATGGATAAACTGCAGTAGGAAAGTAGTTGCGCTATTAGGAGCAGGAGCCTGATCTTAAGCCAGGGACCCATCTATATAAAACAGCATCCATTTTATTGAAACACACAAGCTCCTGGATACATGTATCTCCCCTCCCTTCTCTTCACATTTACTACAAGGGATATGCTGTATTATACATACACCTGAGAAATAAATGCAGCCAGAAATTCTGTAGGCAAATGTGTTAGATTTCATTTTGGGTCCTGAGATTAAAATGTAGGGAAAAAAAACTTCAGAAAACCATGAACCAATGAGCGTAAAGATCTCTCTTCCTCAAAGGTGTTGAGGGGCTGCTTCCACTTCCACAGATTCTACAATAGCTGAGAGCATCCTGCAGACCCTTTCCATCTCACCTCTATGCTCAGCCATCCTCTCTTGGGCTCAGGAAGGAGGCACCTTCCCACCTGAAGGGAGCTGGGCGCGTCCATCTCAACACACCAGTCAGCTGCATAAATGGGGAGTGCAAGGGGTTTGTCAAGTATGATCAGACCCAGAGGAGAAATGGGCCAGAACAATTTCTTTGCAACTCCACAAGGAGCAGGAAAAGCTGACCCACATTTTATCTGAAAGCAGTTACTGGGATGCCCCTTGAATTTGCTCACGCCCCATGGCCTCTCAAAACACAGAAGCCTAGTGGAGAAGGGGCCAGTTCAGTGGGGCTGAAGCATCAGGCATCTCCCACTCTGCCAGAGAAGACTCAAGGGAGTGTGGAAGGGATTTCTTTACACAATCCGTTAGGGAAGGGACTTCTTCACTGAAAGCAGAGGGACTCCACTGTGTCCAGGACTAGGAGAAAATATATCCAAGCAATCAACCAATCAAAAAAAGAAAAGACAGTGAGACTGTGAGGTGTCCAGTATGATGTCACCTACCCGTATAAAGCCCAGCATTGTTAGATCACTGCTGAGGTCAGCTCAGCAACTGTCAGAATGTTGCCAAAACGGCTAATTTTGTTCCCCTGGAGGCTTGTTCAATTACCCTCAAGGAGAGAGTCACACACAGGCTGGGTCCGCTTAGGTTTATTGTTTGCAAACAGTTCGACCGGGGAGCAGAGAGCTCAAATCAGGGCCGACGATGAGTCCGGCCTGGAATTACATTTTTATAGCTTACATTCAACAGAGTCTTGACGTATTAGAAGTTTATTGGCTGCAGTACCAGTTCCTAATTGTGACGTCTTATCTTGTAGGCTGTACTTAACTAGTTATTGGTTAATGTGACTTATCAGGGTTAGTACGTGCGCACTCAAAGGTAGAATTGCAGCATGCTCAGAAGAAAAGAGCAATTTCAACAAAGTTAGTTAAACTTTAGTAACTTCCTATCTTAACATAATCTTGAGGCACTGGACAGAGATGATTTCAAAATGCAAGGCAAGCAGTAAGAACCACAGACCACAGCTTGGATGTTAGACCTCCTGATCTTTACACAAAAGGGTCATAAGACACTTCTATCATATGGTTGTTGCTCAAGCATTACTGCAAAATTATGGGGGCTAACATCTTTTTACTACAAGAACACGATGCCTGTCCTGTCCCTACAGTAGATCACTGGATCCAGAGTGAAGTGTCAGAGGGCAGAGAATCACTGCACATGAGGATCAAAGGGAGAGTCCCAGAGGAAAAGAAAAAAACCCCAGAGTAGTTCATGGCAGTGGATAAGTTTTTGTTTTTAAAGAATATTGGTGTGTTTGGGTAGGGCCTGGAGGTAAACCTGGAAGGAAAATCTTGAGGGATCACAACACCAAAGTGAGAGGAGAGATTTTTCCCTTCCTCTGAAACTTGAGAGGGTGCTTCTACTTTCATGGATGCTGGGACCTTCCTGTGATGGGGGATCTCAGATTGATTTCTCATTTAGTTGGGAACTCAGGAATAGAAACAATTAAATGTTATAAAGAAAATAAGCCAATGCTATAATTTGCCAGGTTGGAGCCTGCTGGATGAGCAAAATGAATATTTCTGAGAGCATTAGGAATGGCCTCTACATCTCACCCCACATTCAGCCATTCTCTTTTGGGCTCCAGAAAGAGGCACTTTCCCACCTGAAGAAACCTGTGCTCTTCAGTCTCCACACAGCTGTCAGCTCCAGCCCGAGGGAGTTCAGGATGTTACCAACTATGTCTAGGCCCACAGGACAATTGGGCCAGAATAATTTCCCTGCAACTCCAGAAGGATAAAGAAAAGGGAACAGGGTTAAAACCCCAATTACCTTCTACTTGGAAGCAGTTACCAGGATGCACCTGGAATTCCCTCACTCTCCACGGCCCCCCAAACACAGAAGCCTAGTGGGTAAAGGGTCAGCTCAGCAGATGTCAAAGCCCTGCACATGCAATTGCCAAGACAGTCGGCCGGCTTCTCCCCAGAACGTAGTGGCTGTGTTGTGTTGCTACAGCAGACTTCGCCCTCTGGTGGCTTGCCCAGTCTGCACCAACAGGTCGACTGGAAGTGAGGGAACAGGGCATACCCCCTTACGGAGGATAGGCAGCCGAGCCTAGTCACTCGGAGCAGGCGGCAGGGGAGTAGCCATGCTGTGTCCCACCACGAACCTAGCCCACTGATATCCAGGTCACAGTAGGGGGGCAAAAGCTAGCTCTTTGTCTCTAAGGGCACCTTGGCTTAACGCTCTGAGCTGCGGAGGAGTAAAGGGGAGGCAGGCAGGGGGCTCATGCCAAAGACAGGCCACTGAGCCGAGGGAATCAAGGGGCCATATCAGCAACTCTTCCACACTCAAAATCTCCTCTCCCAGCCTAACTGGACAGAAGAAATATAAATTGAATGGTACTCATATACTAGTCCATAGAAATCTCCTCCTTTCCAGGAGCCCAGAGTGTGAGATGCACAGGCTGAAAGGCCTGAAGGCTCTGGTAATGGGGCCTTCATAACATTGTCACAATTTTGTCTTATGAGAAATATTTAGAAACCTTAACACATTACATTTGAATTCATCTACCTTTCCTAATGTCCAGGAGAATAGTTATGAGACCTTTGCTTCTTTTTTGCAGCTTTCTCCAGAAGATGGGTGGTGTTCTCACAAATGTGCTCTTTGCCTTACATGGTCCAAGGCAGGGTCTGGCAATGAACAGCTCCATGTCCCAACCAACATGAATTTCTCATCTCTGATGGGTTCCTGCTTCCTGAGCCAAGGCCAGGCTGAAGATCATGGAGGAGAGAAAAGAACAAGTCTCAGGGGCTCTGGACGGTGACATGCTCAGAGTCTCAAAGCTTGCAGGTGCCCAGGACAATATCCACTATCCCCTGTGCAGAGGGTCTGGAAGACACCATGATGATTCTCTGCACACACCCATGTCCAGGACCATTGCTCAGACCCTCCAAATACCATGAACCTGAATAAACTCTAGGACTTGTTGTGAACAATGAAAGTATCCCTCTGTTTTCTGCTAGAGTCTGCTGTGCTATGAGAAACCACCTGCTTGCCCTCAAAGGTGTGACTTTGTTAGGGTCACAATCACCACCACCTTGTGTGTTTTAAAAAAACCCTCCCCACAAGCTACTTTCAGAAACCCTGAACCACACCACGCCTATGTTGGGAAGCTGCCCTCCAGCCCCACCACTTTCCCCTCCTTCAGCTAAGCCTTCTGCTCCTCTGCATCTCCCCAGAACTTGGCTTCTTCTGCACAGTCCTGTTGCCCCATCACCATCCTTAGGTCCTAGTCCTAGCCCCTGGCCAAGGACAGAGAGTTTGGTGGCTATCTTATCTCTAGATGTGGCTTCAAGCCCTGAAAACACATAAGAGATGGCAGCCAAATTTATTGGGGCATCCTCCTTTGCATTTGTTGGTAGAATATTATAAAGATACATAGGCCCAAGTGATGTGGGGCTTGAGTGTGAACTTACACAAAAAATCATATAAAAAAGGGGTTAGACAAGGATGTATTTTGGCCCTTTCGTTATTTAATCTTTATATGAATGACATCATAGAAAATATGCAGGATGCGCATTTTCATATCCCAAAACTATTAGCAATCCCGATCCCTATTTTAATGTATGCAGATGACACTGTTATACTGTCAAGAACTCCTATTGGATTAAAGAGAGCAATTACAACTTTTGAGCATCTTTGTGGACAAAATAACTTAAAGATAAATTATGATAAATTCAAAATAATGTATTGGGAAAGTCATTTGATGAAATATCCATGGAATATGGGGGGAACCAAACTTGAAGTTGTCAGAACCTATAGATATTTGGGTGTGCTATTCACAGCTTCCCCATCATGGAAACATCATATTCAGTGAGTTAAAAGTAAGGCAGCCCAATGAGCTGTGGCTATAAAGAAATTTTATGAAATCACAGTAGGATTGGGGCCTTGTGACAGAGTACCCTCGTCCCCCCCATGCAGCACAAGGCAGTGTGGGACAGTGGGGATCACTCCCCCCAACACACCTGGCAGCAGCCAGTGAGTGCTGGACTTATTTTTTAAAGAGCCAGGAACTGGGGCTGGGGAGGGCAGCCATTGATGGGGCTGGGAGAGTGAGCGGGGGATGGGGCTGATTCAGAGATTCGGCTAATTTGCCAGTGGCTGAATCTCTGAATCAGATTCAGCCGGATCAATTCAGGACAGAGATGCGCACAGGCCTACTATTTATTACCATTCTTGCAGTAATTGATACATTTTTCAAACAGAGAGAAATTAATCTGGCTTTTACAGCAAACAGATCCAAATTTAGAAAATGGTCTTGCTATTTTTGCTTATAAGGTTGAGGCAATTAGAGTTAAATATCCTTTATTAGTGATATGTGTGATACATTTTAATGTTAGATTTGATTTTATTGTCTCAATTGTGGATCTATGTACAACAAACTTATAGATTCATCTCTTGATTTACTACTATATTTATATTTTTTTATGTTGGTGGGCTATATTTTAGTACAAAGTTTGTAGTTCGGTTACTTTGTTCAAACTTATTTATATTATGGTTGTGTGTGTGCTGTGTCACTTTTGGGAGCATGGCATTTAGCCAGAATTCTTAATACATTGAATTGAATTGAATTGAATTGAATTGAATTGAATTGAATTGAATTGAATTGAATTGAATTGGGGCATCCTCACTCCTGCCTGGAGACATCATGTGCGGAAATGGCAGGCATCATGCAGGCTTTAATCCTTCAAGCAGTAATAGGCAATGGCAGCCATATAGGAAAAGAGAAAATCCTCTCTTCATGACCATGTCACTGCTTCTTTTAAGCAAGCTAATTTCAACATTAAAATCATTTGAGTCTCCATCAAATTACAAGATGGGGACAGTGAGACTGCACTGGGTGTACAGGAATCCTGGCATCCCCCATGCTCACTGTACCCACAGCTGCCAGGTCTGTTCTCTGCAGGCCCTATGCCCTGACAGAAGCCAAGAGGAAGATCATCCTCATGTGATGCAATTTCAGATACCAAGGGTGTTTCAGAAATCAACTGGAAGGTCCCTCAAAAACTCCCCAATTCTTCTTTCCCCTCCTTCTTCCCAGGTGTTTTCTTTTTTGGGATGAAAACTTCAGCCATCTCTTCCACCCCCTAGAAGACACATGGGACTATGATAATGGTTTCTTTATAGAACCCCTTACAGAAGTCACTTGTCCCTTGAAAACTGAGGGATCCCATACTGCATAGATGTGGGAGGACCCCCCCCCCCAAAAAAAAAAAAAACAAGCAGGGAGAAGATGTCAGGTTTCTGCTATGATGTCACCTGCTCATACAGAGCCCAGCATTGTTAGGTCACCACTGAGGTCAGCTCAGCAGCTCTCAGCACATGAGGCCTGGCCTGGCCTGTCTTGGCAGTAGGTCACTGGAGCCACAGCCAAGGGCCAGGGAATAGACTACCACCACATTTCAGGTACAGGGAGAGAACTGGAGGATGAAAAGAAGAGAAACACAGAAGCATAGTCCACAACAGTGGATAAGTTTCTGTTCTGGAGAATATGGATGTGGTTGGGTAGGACCCGGAGGCAAACCAGGGGGGGAAATCTTGAAACAACACTACACCCAGGGGATTTCTCCCTTCCTCATCTGTGTTAACAGGGTGCTAAATTTTCTATAGATTCTTGAATAGCTGAGAGTATCCTGCAGAACCTTGGCTTCTCACCCCTCCACTCAGCCTTTCTCCTTTGGCCTCAGGAAAGAGGCATCTTCCCACCTGAAGAGACCTGCGCTCTTCCATTCCCACACAGCTGTCAGCTGCAGCCCTGAGGAGTGCAGGGATAGTGCTAAGTCTGTTCAGGCCCACAAGACTAAGGAGCCAGAGCAGTTTCTTGGCACTCCACGAGGAGAAGGAAAAGGGGACAGGGTTAAAAGCGTGCCCCACTACCACCTTCTACTTGGAAGCAGTTACCCAGATGCCCCTTGAATTCCCTCGCTCTCCACGGCCCCTCCAAACACATAAGTCTAGTGGGTAAGGGGCCAGTTGACGGGGGCCAAAGCCCTGCACAGTCCAATTGCCAGGAACACCAGCTGGCTTCTCACCGGGACATAGTGGCTGTGTTGTATTGCTGCAGCCGGCTTCACCCTCTGGCAGCTGCCCAATCTGCACCAACAGGTTGACTGTGAGTGGGGGAACACTCCCCCTTACAGAGGATAGGCAGCCAAGCCCAGTCACTTGGAGCAAGCAGCAAGGGAGTGGCCATGCTGTGTACCACCACAGACCTAGCCTGCTGATGTCCAGGTCACAGTAGGGGAGCAAAAGCTAGCTCTTTGTCTCTAAGGGTGCCTCAGCTTAATGCTCTGAGCTGCGGAGGAGTAAAGGGGAGGCAGGCAGGGGGTTCATTCCCAAAGACAGGTCACTGAGCTGAGGGAATCAAGGGACCATCTGAGCAATGCTGCCATACTGGAGAGAAGAAATATGAATTGACGTGTCCTCAAAGACTAGTTCAAAGAAACCCCCTCCTTTCCAGGAGCCCAAAGTGTGAAACACAGAGGCTCCCCAATCTCTTGTACCTGAAGGCTCTTAAATTGGGGATCATTCCTGAGTTCTGCTGTAGGACTATCAAGGCCTCCTTACACAGCATTTTCACACTTTTGTCTTACAAAAAATATTTCAAAATCTTAACACATTACACTTGAGTTCATCAGCCTTTCCTAGTACCCAGGAGAATAGTTACCAGACCTTTGCTTCTTTTTTGCAGCTTTCTTCAGAGGATAGGTGGTGTTCTCCAGAGGATGGGTACATGCTCTTTGTCCTACATGGTCCAAGGCAGGGTCTGGCTGTGAACAGCTCCACATCCCAGCCCACATGAATTTCTCATCTCTGATGGGCTCCTGCTCTCCAAGCCAAGGCTAGGCAGCAGATCATGGGGCAGAGAGAAAAAAGGAGTCTCAGGAGCTGTGGACAGTGACATGCTCAGAGTCTCAAAGCTTGCCAGGTGTCCAGGACGATATCCACCATCCCACATGTGTAGTACCTGGACAACATAGTTTCATAGTTTCATAGTTGGTAGGGTTGAAAGGGACCTGAGGAGATCATCTAGTCCAACCCCCTGCTGTGGCAGGAAAGAGTACTGAGGTCTAACAACCCTGGCCAGATGTTCGTCCAGCCTTTTTTTAAAGACCCCCAGGGTAGGAGGCAGCACCACTTCTTTTGGAAGTTGGTTCCAGGTCCTAGCCACCCTGACAGTGAAATAGTGCTTCCTAATGTCTAGCCTGAAACTACCCTCTGCTAGCTTGTGTCCATTGTTTCTTGCAACTCCTGGGAGTGCTCGGGGGAACAGGGACTCTCCCAATGCCTGCTGGTCCCCCTTGACTAGTTTGTAGACTGCCTCTAGATCCCCTCTCAGCCTTCTCTTTTGGAGTCTGAACAGGTTCAGGTCCCTCAGCCTCTCCTCGTAGGGCCTGCCCTGCTGCCCCCGATCATGCGGGTGGCCCTCCTCTGGACCCTCTCCATATTGGCCACTTTCCTTCTGAAGTGTGGCACCCAGAAATGGACGCAGTACTCCAGCTGTGGCCTGACCAGTGTCACATAGAGAGGGAGGATCACCTCCTTGGACCTACTTGAGATGCATCTGTGGATGCACGACAAGGTATGGTTGGCCTTCCTGACCACATCCCCACTTTGTTGGCCCATGTTCATTGTGGCATCAGTGATGACTCCAAGATCCTTTTCTGTCTCGACACTGGTGAGAAGGGAGTTCCCCAGCCTGTAGGTGTGCTGCTGGTTCTTCTTCCCCAGGTGCATTACCCTGCACTTGTCAGTGTTGAACCCCATCCTGTTCTTATTGGCCCACCCCTGTAACCTGTCTAGATCTGCTTGCAGCCTGTTCCTTCCTACTAGCGTACCCATTTCACCCCACATCTTAGTGTCATCTGCAAATTTGAACAGGGTGCTTTCTACCCCCTCGCCCAAGTCACTGATGAAGATGTTGAATAGTGTAGGCCGGAGGACCGAGCCCTGGGGAACCCCACTGCTCACATCCCTCCAGGTTGAATAAGACCCATCCACCACCACCCTCTGGGTGCAGCCCTCCAGCCAATTAGTGACCCATCTGACTATGTAGGCATCAACACCACTGTCTCCTAGTTTCTTACTGAGAATGGAGTGAGAGACTATGTCGAAGGCCTTCCTGAAGTCCAGGAAGACTATATCCACTGCGAAACCTGCATCCAAGGACTTGGTGATCTGGTCATAGAAGGCCACCAGGTTAGTTTGACAAGACCTGCCCCTAATGAACCCATGCTGGTTGCCCCTGAGCATAACCTCCCCTGCTGGCCCTTCCTGGACATGTGCCAGGATAATTCTTTTGAAAAGCTTCCCCAGGACTGAGGTAAGACTCACGAGCCTTTAGTTTCCTGGGTCCTCCTTCCTCCCTTTTTTGAAGATGGGGACCACATTGGCCCTTTTCCAGTCCTCTGGCACATCACCTGAGTGCCATGAGTGCTCGTAGAGCTGTGCCAGAGGTCCCACAATGACCCCTGCACTCTGGGGTGAAGATCATCAGGACCTGCGGATTTAAATACATCTAGTCCCTCCAGAAGTTCCCTCATGATGGACTTCCTACTGAAGACCCCTGTCTAGAACGATCAAATAGACCCTCTAAACACCATGAACCCTAATAAACTCTAGGACTTTTTGTGAACAGTGACTATGTCTGCCTCTGTTTTTTGCCAGTCTGCTGTGCTGCAGAATACCACTTGCCTTCCTTGACAGGAATGACCTTGTCAGGGTCACACCCAACCCCACATGCTCTGGCAAAGAAACCCCCTCCCCATGAACTATTCCCCTGCTAAGCCCTGAACCACACCACCGCCATGCTGGAGACCTGCCCTTCAGCTGAACCACCTTCCCCTCCTTCAGCTAAGCCTCCTCCTTCTCCCTTGCATCTCCCCAAGCCTTGGATTCTTTTGCTGAGTCCTCTTGCCCCATCACCATCTCTGGATCCTATTCCTAGCCCCTGGCCCAGGACATAGATGTCAGCAGCAATCTTATCTCTAGCTGTGGCTTCAATCCCTATAAAGGATGGCAGCCAAATAAATTGGGGCATCCTCACACCTGTCTGGAGAAAGCATGTGGGGAAATGACATCCATCATGCAGGCTTTAATCCCCCACTTAGTAATAGGCGATGGCAGCCATGATGGACAAGGGAAAATCCTCACAAGCCCTCCCTGTCACTGCTTCTTGTAAGCAAGCTGATTGCAACCTTAAAATCACTCAAGTCTGAATGTAATCACAAAGTTGGGCCTAGCAGAATTGCACTGGATGTACAAATCTGGCATGGTCCATAATCATAGTGCCCACAGCTGTCAGGACTCTTCCCTGCATGCCCTAACCCCTGTCCCAAATGGTCAGAACCCAAGAGGATGATGATCCTTGTGTGACACTTCCTGAAATCGAGGTTGTTTCAGAAATCAACTGGGAGGTCCCTCCAAAATCCCACTATTCTTCTTCCCTCTGCTTTTTCCCAGGTGTTTTCTGTTTAGGGTGAAAGATATCAGACATCTTCCCTGCTCCCATAGAAGACACAAGGGACTATGACAGTGGTTTCCTTACACAACCCCTTACACAAGTCATTTGTCCCTCAAAAAGTGAGGGAATCCATATTGCCTAAGTGTGGGAGGAACCCAAAAATACTATATAAAAAAAAAAAAGAAAGAAAAACAAGGGGAAGGCTCTCAGATCTCTGTTGTGATGCCACCTGCCAGCACAGAACCCAGCATTGTTAGGTCACTGCTGAGCTCATCTGAGCAATTGTCAGCACATGAGGCCTGGCCTGTCTTGGCAGTAGATCACAGGAGCCACAGCCAAGGGTCCAGGCATAGAGTGTCACCACACTTCAGGTGCAGGGAGGGAAATCAGGAAGGAAAAGAAGAGAAACACGGAGCAGTCCACAGCAGTAGATAAGTTTCTGTTCTTGGAGAATATGGGTATGGTTGGGTAGGGCCCAGAGGTAACCTAGGGGGAAAAATCATGGGGTAACACTATACCCATGTAAGAGGAGGGATTTCTCTCTCTGTCAACTATGTTAAGACAGTGCTCCCACTTTTATGAATTCTGGAAGACCTGAGAGCTTCCTGCAGAGCCTCGGCCTCACACCCTTCCACTCAGCCATTCTCCTTTGCCCTCAGGAATGAGGCACCTTCCCACCTGAAGAAACCTGTGCTTTTCCACCCCCACAGAGGTGCCAGCTGCGGTGCTGAGGAGTCCAGCATCAGGCCAAATATGTCCAGGCAACAGGGCTATTTGGCCAAAATGATTTCAAAAGAACTCCACAAAAAGAAAGAAAAGGGGACATACTTAAAAGCAAAACTTAATATCACCATCCCTATCAAAGCAATTACCTGGATACACCTTGAATTCCCTCATGCTCCATGGCCCACTGAAACACAGAAGCCAACTAGGTAAGGGGCCAGCTAAGCGGGGCCAAAGCCCAATTGCCAGGAAAGCCATCTGGCTTCTCCCCAGGATGTAGTGACTGTGTTGTGTTGCTGTAGCAGGCTTCACCCTCTGGCGGCTGCCCAATCTGCACCAACAGGTTGACAGTGAGTGGGGAAACAGGACATACCCCCTTATGGAGGATAGGCAGCCAAGCCTGGTCACTCAGAGCAAGCGGCAGGGGAGTGGCCACACTGTGTACCGCCACGGACCTAGCCTGCTGATGTCCAGGTCACAGTAGGGGGGAAAAAACTAGCTCTTTGCCTCTAAGGGTGCCTTGGCTTAATGCTCTGAGCTGCAGAGGATTGAAGGGGATTGAAGGGGAAGCAGGCAGGGGGTTCATTCCCAAGCTGAGGGAATCAAGGGGTCATCTCAGTGACGTTTCCATACTCCAAAATATCCACCCAAAGCTCATCTGGAGAGAAGAAATATGAATTGACGTGTCCTCAAAGACTAGTTCAAAGTAATCCCTTCCTTTCCAGGACCCCAAAGTGTGAAATGCAGAGACTGCCCAGACCCTCATGCCTGAAGCCTCTGCAAATGTGGTTCATTCCCAAGTCTTGCAGTAGGACTACCAAAACCACCTTACCCAGTATTGTCACAGATCGGTCTTGTGGGAAATAATTACAAATCTTAACACATTAGATTTGAGTTAATCTACCTTCCTTGTGTGGTACACTGAGACCAATTCCACTGCCCTCATCTTTTGTAATTTGATGGAGAGACTATTGATTTTAAGATTGTAATTAGCTTGCTTAAAGGAAGCAGTGGCAGGGCTGGCAGGAGAGGAATTTCCCTTGCCCAAATCCTGCGTCATGGCTGCCATTTCCCCATGTGCCATCTCAGAGCAGAAATTTGGCTGCATTTTCAGGTACTGAAGTGACAGCCACTGGCCACTGATGGCCACTGATCTCTGGATGCTGGGCCAATAGCTAAGACTAGGATCTAGTGATGGTGAGAGAGCAAGAGTATTCTGTAAAAGGAGTAAAGGCCTGGGGAGATGCAGGGGAGTTAAAGTAGGGGAAGTTAGTGGGGCTGACGGGCAGCTCCCCAACATGAGGGTGATGTGGTTCAAGATATGTCAGAGGAACATCTTTCAGGGAGGTGTTGTATTTACCAGGGCATGTGAGGCTGGGTGTAACCCTAACAAGGTCACGCCTGCCAAAGGAGGCAGACTCTGGCATAAAACAGAGATGGACATAATCATTGTTCACAAAAAGTCTTAAGAGTTTATTTGGGTTCGTGGTGTTTGGAGGATCTGATAGATGTTTCTGATCAGGGGTGCACACTGCGAAGTCCCCCATGGTGTTGTTGGCTACAAATGTCCAACTCAGGATCCTTTAAATTCTAGTTTATTAGGCGGATTGAAACACTGTAATCATAAACCTTGGGGCTGGTCCCCACACACACACACATGCACACATGCACACACATACACACACACAGTAGCAGGCTACAGAGTCAGGTATACCTATCCTACAAGCGCTGGAGTCTGTCGTAGAGGCTTTTTGCAGTGTGGTGTTTTCTTCCAGAAGGGGGTCGCTGGCTGGTCCTTCTGGCTGGACAGGTCTGGTCGAGTTGGAGATCAAGAGGGCACCCCTGAGGGTCACTTTTCACTGCCTTTTATCTGTCCTTGGCAGACTTTGGTGACTCCCCAGTTTTCAGGTTTGCCCAATCCAAGGGTCATTGACCCTCGTGGGACTTCCCCCCCCTCGGTGGCTACTGGATGGCATCTGTCAACCCCCGGGGTCATCCGCATGTATGTGCAGGTTTGGGAGTCCATTGATAAATTTTGAATAGGGCTCTGGGAGTGGTTGATCTGGAGATATTCAGCCCAAAAGTTGGTCCCTGGCATTGATTAACTCAGGCCAGGGCTTCTAGCCCTTGATCAGTGACGTTTAGAGATTTCCTGGTTGTTACATTGTCTTCTATTGAGTTCTTCCGTTGGTTGATCTGCAGCTTCCAGGTGATAATTGCTGTCTGCTACTATGTTACACATTTAATCATGTTACACATTCAATCACTGATTCACTCGCTCTTTCAGGGGCCAGCCTGATACAGGGAAGGACAGTTTGATTCCTGCCCTTGTTAACATTGTTACAATGTATAACTTACTTATGAAACTAAATACATTCAGTTGAAAGATGAAAGGTGAGGAGTATAAAATATAAGCTACAAATGCCATGGCACACAAATAGATAAAAATACCAAAATACAAGGGGAGATACAAAATGCACACGTACACATTTCAAAACACAATTCCTTATCTTAAAGTGAAAGAAAGTGGAAGGAAGAAAAGGTAGAAGAGGAAAAACATATCCAAGGAGGGGAGAGCAACTGCAGGCAAGAGGAAAAGGGGGCTTTCTGCTACAGTGTCTTACAGAGGCTCCGCACATGGAATGGTGGATATTGTCCTGGACAGCTGGCAAGCCTTGAGACTGAGTATATTTCTGTCCACAGCCCCTGAGACTCTTTCCTTCTCTCTCCTCCATTATCTGCTGCCTGGCCTTGGCTCATTGAGCAGGAACCCATCAGAAATGAGAAGTCTATGTTGCTTGGGACATGGAGCTGTTCACTGCCAGACCCTGCCTTGGACCACATAGAGCAAAGAGCACATGTAGAAACACACCACCCATCCTCTGGAGAAAGCTGCAATAAAGAAGCAAAGGTCTTATAACTGATCTCTTGGGCACAAGTGTTGCACAAACGGCTAGTTTCGTGCCCCTGGAGGCTTTTCCAATATACCTCAAGGAGAGAGTCATACACACTCAGGCCGGGTCAAAGCCATCAAAAATCCTAAGCCAGGGATTTGGAGTTCACCTTTTGGCAGGTCGGGCACTGAGAGGCCACTCTCTGGGCTTCCAAATAAAGTCCTGGAGCCACTATCTGATGAACTAACAGATCTCCCATGGCAGTGCCCCCCATATGGGTGGAATAGTGTAACCGGTGAAGTACATCCCCTAAGATGCCTCGGGGTACTAATATCTTTCCTCCAGGTATGACCCACCATCCCTGAGGATTTTTGATGGCTTTAAGCTCTGCGGCTAGCTGATCCGATCCTAGGCCATATTGTATTTTAAGCAAAAGGGCACCCTGTGGGCCGAACCCTGAAACACTGCCTCTCCTCCCGTCTGTGCTGCCTCTTTGGCTGCCACGTCAGCCCTCGTGTTTCTAATTCCAATGCGCGTGTCAGGGCAGTGAGCTCCGCTGCTTGTGCTGACCAATTTGCAGGGAGCTTTTCTTTCCACATAGTCTCAGTCCACACCCCGTATGCCGCACGCCATGTATTACACTACTTGAAACGTCTACGAAGAATTCCTCCTCCGGGTTCTCAAGTGGGTCATCTGCCAAGTCAGGATGAATCAGTACTGTCTGAGTCAATACCTCTAAACAATCATGGCACGGGGGTCCCGGTTCTGGCATCAGGGTGGCTGGGTTCAAAGCAGCGGTGTGCTTGAAGGTAAGGCCTGGATTAGATAGGAGAAAGATTTCATATCTGGATTGTCTGGAGGGGTTTAAAATTTTTCCTCCCTCTCCTCCAAGGATTTGGGGAACTCCATGTGGGGTATGTATTTCCATATCAGCTCCCATAACAATCTTTTAAGCCTCCTCCACAACAGTAGATGTGGCAGCGACAGCCCTCAAACATGCAGGCCACCCCTTCGCTAACGGGTCTAGGACCTTGAAGTAGTAGCCCACAGGCTTCCAAGTTGGGCCCACTGGTTGAGTTAAGACCCCTGAGGCCACCCCCTTATTCTCATGCACATAGTCTATAGGGCTTGCGCCCATTTGGAATCATCAACACTGGGGGTTGCAAGAGGGCAGCTTTTAACAACTCAAATGCATGTTGGTTTTCCTTAGTTCATTTCCAATTTGTGAGACCCTCCTTTGTGAGGGATTCATTTAGGGGTTTGGCTTTTCCCCCATAATCGGGAATCCACAGTCTACAAAACCCGGTTAGTCCCAGGAAAGCTCGCAGCTCTTTGGGGTTTTTGGGAGCGGGCATATCCTGTATTGCTTGAATTCGATCTCTACTCAGAGCCCGAACCCCCTCCTCAATTTCATAACCCAAAAAGGTGACCTTTGGCTGGCAAATTTGAGCCTTTTCCTGTGACACCTTATACGCTTTCTTTCCCAGGGTATTCAGCAAGGATTCTGTCGCTCTCTTTCCCATCTGCACATTGGGACTTGCTACTAATAAATCATCAACATACTGCAACAACGCCATCTCAGGGTGTTTTCCTTTCCAATGTTCCAGGTCTTTTTGCAATGCTGTTCCAAAGATATGGGGGGATGAGACAAATCCCTGGGGTAACACTGTCCATAACAATTGAGTCTTATGATACGTGTCTGAGTCCTCCCATTCAAAGGCAAACAATTTCTGACTATCTTCGTGTAGCGGAATAGAGAAGAAAGCATCTTTCAGATCTAATAATGAGAATACCTTGGCACCTGCTGGAACTTGGGTCAGAATAGTGTGGGGATTTGGAACCATAGGATGATCCACTAAAATCTTTTTGTTTACAGCTCTCAGGTCTTATACCAACCTGAAGGAGGCGCCATCTGCCCATATACATGAATCAACATTCTCTAAAATCTCAATTCCTTTGGCTTTTGACACAGTCTCGGCTGCCCGGAGGGCTGTTTGGTAATTTGAGCCCTGTTTTACTGACAGCCGCATTACAATCAGGTTTTCATGGAAGCTTGTAGCTTTATTAGTAAATCTTGTCCCTTTCGTGAGGAGAGGCTTACACACAGGTAATTTAATTCGTCTTCCTTTAATGCCTTCTACAGTTACATGCTTTCCGCTTTCTTCAGCTAAAGGGAGCTTCCCAGTCCCCTTCAGCTTGAATCTTCCCCTGAGGAGTCCACCCGCATCTGGCGGCCCCCCCGCTGACTTTCCTTCTGTTTGTCCTTCAGTTTAGGGCAATCCCTCTTCCAGTGTTCCTTCTCTCGACAATCTTAGGTTGGCCTTTTCCTTTCTTCTGCCCCCCCTCAGGTTTCTCCTTTCATTCCCCACCGGTATTTGTGCTTTTGCCCAAGGCAGTTGTCAGCATTGCCATCTGTTTTTGTCCACGCTTTTCCTCTCTCCTCTCTGTCACCTGATCACGATTCCCATAAACTTCATACGCAATCTCTATGAGTTCTAAAAGCGGTTTACTCACTGCCCCCTCAGTCTTTTGCAGCTTTTTCCTCATACAGGGGAGGTGTTTTAGAATGGCTTGCGTCAGCTATCCCTTCTTGATCCGTTTGGTCTGTGTCTGGTGGCGTTTTAGCCTCATCCTTGCGCCTTAACCCTGGAGTCAGATCTTCCCTCACTATCAGAATTAAAGAGGACCCAGGGCTTTCTCCCAGCGTCCTAGTTAATTTACGACAAGCCTGACGTGCTGTTGGATGAGGGCGCTTTGAGCAGTTTCTCCCCGAATACAACGTATGTTATCAGACACAAAAATAGGATCCTTTACCAGACAAAATTCTAGCCGGCAGTAAGGTTTTAAACTGACCTGTATTTAATAAGGTTCGGTTCCAGTCACCATGATTTTGAACACACAAAAAAACACAGGAAAGGCTTATTTAGGATGTCCGGGCTGCTCAGTGCCTTGCCCCGCAGTCTTTACTGCCCAGACCCAAGGCCACTGACCCGACACCGGCTCATACAGTGGAAGGAGGGAGGGAAACACAAAAGGGATTCTTTCACTCCTGCCCTTGACAGAAGATACTGTGACAACGGATTTGGGAAAGACAAAATCACTCAGACACCTGTCCACTGGGTCACGAGGTTCCAATTGAGCCCCCTTGCGTTCGACACTACCTTATCAGGCAGAATCGGGGTGGCTAGACTCAGCCTTAGTCCCAGACCTGGTCAGTGGCTCATTTTTCTAAATACACAGACGCACATTCATTCAGTCAGACCTACCTCCTCCCCCACACCGCCTTAGCCAGATTCACATTGAAAGAACCGGCATCCGGTCACTCCAACTGACAGAGAGTAATCAATCTATCTTTTGACATTTCTACCCTGTAATCCCCTTTGAACTTACTAAAGTTTCTTAGCATGCATCCTAATGGGGTTGTGGAGTTTTCTTCTCGGGAGCTAACCAAACTCATTGTGTCAATCAAAATTCAGACCTATTTGCTGAACGCTAAAACAAAATCACTCAAAACAAAGTCCCTGGGGCTAATGTCCAGACTTATATACTGAACGTTCCAAAATTCCAAAATCCCCGAAAGACTACCCAAATGACACAAGGCAAACGAATACTTACTCCGTCAACACCCTGGCGCCTTCTCCTCGGACCCACTTAGCCTGGTTGACTCATTTAAGGGAGAGCCTTTAACCTCCCGGGTGTCCCGACTCACGGTTCCAGTGCCGTGGCAGACTCCAAAAGTGGTCTAGTTGCCACTTCACGGACACCTTTTCCGGTCTTGTCGTCCGACCCCGGGGTGGTCCAAGGGCCCCTCCTGCCTGGCTCGCCAAATTGTTGCACAAACGGCTAGTTTCATGCCCCTGGAGGCTTTTCCAATGTACCTCAAGGAGAGAGTCACACACACTCAGGCCGGGTCCAACTTGGAAGCCCGTGTGCTACTACTCCAAGGTCCTAGACCCGTTAGCGAAGGGGTGGCCTGCATGTTTGGGGGCTGTCGCTGCCACATCTACTGTTGTGGAGGAGGCTTAAAAGATTGTTATGGGAGCTGATATGGAAATACATACCCCACATGGAGGTGCTTGAAGGTAAGTCCTGGATTAGATAGGAGAAAGATTTCATATCTGGATTGTCTAGAGGGGTTTAAAATTTTTCCTCCCTCTCCTCCAAGGATTTGGGGAACTCCATGTGTGGTATGTATTTCCATATCAGCTCCCATAACAATCTTTTAAGCCTCCTCCACAACAGTAGATGTGGCAGCGACAGCCCCCAAACATGCAGGCCACCCCTTCGCTAACGGGTCTAGGACCTTGGAGTAGTAGCACACGGGCTTCCAAGTTGGACCCAATAGTCTCTCCATCAAATTACAAAAGATGAGGGCAGTGGAATTGGTCTCAGTGTACCACACAAGGAAGGTAGATTAACTCAAATCTAATGTGTTAAGATTTGTAATTATTTCCCACAAGACCGATCTGTGACAATACTGGGTAAGGTGGTTTTGGTAGTCCTACTGCAAGACTTGGGAATGAACCCAAGTCTTGCAGTACAGGAGTGCTGGCCCATTCTCACTGTGCCCACAGCTGCCAGGACACTTCCCTATATACCCTATGCCTTGTCTGAAATGGTCAGAGGCCAAGAGGAAGATTGTCCCAATGTGACACACTTTCAGATATCAAGCTGCTTTCAGAACTCAACTGAAAAATCCCTCCAAAATCCCACTACTCTTCTCCCTTCTCCTTTTTCCCAGGTGTTTTCTTCTTAGGGGTGAAAAGTCCAGGTATCTCCCCCGCCTCATAGAAGACATACAGGACTATGACAGTGGTTTCTTGACACAACCCTACAGCCTAGGGAATGACCTGCTGGGTAGCACGGAAGTGGAAAGGGATCTTGGAGTCCTAGTGGACTCCAAGATGAACATGAGTCGGCAGTGTGACGAAGCCATCGAAAAAGCCAATGGCACTTTATCGTGCATCAGCAGATGCATGACAAATAGGTCCAAGGAGTTGATACTTCCCCTCTATCGGGCGCTGGTCAGACCTCAGTTGGAGTACTGCGTGCAATTCTGGGCGCCGCAATTCAAGAGGGATGCGGATAACCTGGAGAGGGTCCAGAGAAGGGCCACTCGTATGGTTAAGGTGCTGCAGACCAAGCCCTACGAGGAGAGACTAGAGAAACTGGACCTTTTCAGCCTCCGCAAGAGAAGGTTGAGAGGCGACCTTGTGGCTGCCTATAAGTTCATCACGGGGGCACAGAAGGGAATTGGTGAGTATTTATTCACCAAGGCGCCCCCAGGGGTTACAAGAAATAATGGCCACAAGTTAGCAGAGAGCAGATTTAGATTGGACATTAGGAAGAACTTCTTCACAGTTCGAGTGGCCAAGGTCTGGAACGGGCTCCCAAGGGAGGTGGTGCTCTCCCCTACGCTGGGGGTCTTCAAGAGGAGGTTAGATGAGCATCTAGCTGCGGTCATCTAGACCCAGCACTCTTTCCTGCTTATGCAGGGGGTCGGACTCGATGATCTATTGAGGTCCCTTTCGACCCTAACTTCTATGAATCTATGAATCTATGAACCCATTACACAAGTCATTTGCCCCTCAAAAACTGAGGGACTCCATACTGCTTAAGTGTGGGAGGAACTGAAAAACAAACAAACAAAAAACAGGGAGAGGATGTCAGGTCTCTGTTGTGATGTCACCTGCCAACACAGAGCCCCGCATTGTTAGGTCATCGCTAAGGTTAGCTCAGCAACTGTCAGCACATGAGGCCTGGCCTGTCTTGGCAGTAGGTCACTGGATCTGGAGCAAAGGGCCAGACTCTCACCACCATTGAGGCACATGACGAGAAGTCAGGGAGGAAAAGAAGAGAAACCCAGAGCAGTCCACAGCAGCAGATAAGTTTTTGTTCTGGAGAATATGGGTGTGGTCGGGTAGGGCCAGAGGCAAACCTAGAAGGAAAAATCCTCAAGTAATCCTATACGCAGTAGAGGGGAGAGATTTCTCCCTTCTTCAACTGCATTAATAGTGTGCTTCCATTTCCATGGATTCAGGAAGAGCTAAGAGCATCCTGCAGAGCCTTGACCAGTCACCCACAGACTTGCCCATTCTCTCTTGGGCTCAGGAAAGAGGCACCTTACCACTCAAAGAGACCTGGGCTCTTCCATCCCCACACAGCTGTCAGCTACAGCCCTGGGGAGTTCAGGGATAGTGTCAAGTCTGTTCAGGCCCACAAGAGTATTGGGAAAGAACAATTTCCTCCATGCTTGTAACAGCATCACAGCCGTGACTCGGTTACTAAGATGAGGTAGCAGCTGCCAGAGATGAAGACACCTGGGCAAGGAAACACCGGGAACTGTATTTTGGGGATGAGGAGGAAGAGTTAGAGATCAAACAGCTGATAGAAGGGGGGAATTTCCCTCAAGAACAACGACAAGAACCCTTGTTTCAGAATCTATGGAAAACCCAGGAGGAAGAAGCCACGAGAGGAGCAGGACCCGCACCGAAACCCCCCCAGAACCCACGATATGAGGTAAGAAGGGGTCTGCTCTATAGAGTGGAAGATTTGGAAGAGGGAGGCGAGATAGCACAGGTCCTGGTACCCCGAAGATACTGGGAGGGCTTAGTACGGGTCGCCCACACCTTACCCATGGGGGGGCATCTGGGACGCGATAAGATGGAGACCTGTCTCAAACGTCGGGTCTTTTGGCCCGGAATTTTAAAAATTACCGAGAAGTTTTGTGCGGAGTGTCCTGAATGCCAGAGGACAGGGGGAGTAAGACCAGCCCGAGTGCTGCTGATCCCCATGCCCTTGATTGCCCGGCCATTTGATCGAATAGCCTTGGACATCGCGGGGCCTTTCTCACGCAGTAAGGTGGGATACCGATTTGTTTTAGTAATCATAGATTATGCCACAAGATTCCCGGAGGCGGTCCCTCTAAGGTCCGTGACGGCTCCAGCCATAGTAACAGCCCTATTACGATGGATAGCCTGGGTAGGAATTCCCCGTGAGATACTAACTGATCAAGGGAAAAACTTTATGTCGAAAATCCTAAAAGGGGTGTGCAAGGTTCTGAAAATAGATCAGTTACACACCTCAGTATACCAACCCCAAACAGATGGGCTAGTCGAACGGTTTAACCGTACACTTAAGGGGATGCTTAAAGCCTGCATTCAGGGGGACGCCTGGGAGTGGGACGCACTTTTACCCCTGTTGCTATTTGCAATAAGGGAGGCTCCTCAGGCCTCAACGGGATTTGCCCCGTTTGAACAAGTTTACGGACACAGCCCTCAGGGCTTGCTCGACCTAGTATGTGAAGGATGGATTCAAACACAGAGGGAGGAACCCCAAAACCGGGTGATAGGAGAGTTCCGAGAAAGATTGCAGAAGGCGCTGAAGATTGACCAGAGACATCTCAGCCAAAGTCAAGAAAGACAACGGCAACAGTATGTTGCGAGGGCCGTGGAGAGAGAGTTACGGATAGGAGATTGGGTGGTAGTACTACTGCCTGATAGTACCCATAAACTGACGGCTCGATGGCAAGGACCCTTCCAAGTAACCAGACGAATGGGGCCGGTGAACTATGAGGTACTACGTACCAACCCTACCCGCCATAAGCAAATATACCATATCAACCTCCTGAGGCAACGAGGGGAAGGATGGTTGGTGAGACAGGAGGGATAGGAGGAAGAAGAAGAGGCTACTACAGTACGGCACCTAACAGGAACACTGGAGGCACCCCAAGTAGATGACCAATTAGATCTAGGCTGGCAGGCCGAGGCATTCCTAATCATGGAATTTCAATATGTGTTTAAGGAGATGCCAGGGGAAGCAAAAGGAGTCTGTCATTACATTGTTACCCCTCCGGGAAGAATAATCAGAGATCATTGGCGGAGGTTACCATGCCACTTATGGCCAGTGGTCCACCAGGAGATCAAGCAAATGAAGAGAGGGATAATTGAAGAGTCCCAAAGCCCCTGGAGAAGCCCGATAGTAGTGGTACCCAAACCAGATGGATCTATCAGACTGTGTGTGGATTAACAAAGGCTAAATGAGGTAGCGAGATTTGATGCCTTCCCAATGCCCCAGGTGGATGATATGCTTGAGAAAATCGGTCAGGCATGGTTTATATCCACCTTGGACCTCACAAAGGGTTATTGGCAGATCCCAATGGCGGAAGGGGACAAAGAGAAGAAAGCGTTTGGGACCCCATGGGGGCTATTTCAATTTAGGAGAATGCCATTCGGATTACATGGAGCAGCGGCATCCTTTCAACAACTCATGGAACGCATATTGGCTCTGCACCAAGAATATGCCGCGGCTTACATTGACAATATTATTATATTCTCCCCCAGCTGGGAGACACACTGCAAACATCTTAGACAAGTACTGAACAGCCTATGTCAGGCTGGCCTGACGGCAAACCCGCGAAAGCGTGCGTTGGGGAAACGCGAGACCCAATACTTGGGGTTCATAGTGGGCCAAGGAACTATAAAACCCGTAACGGAAAAAGTGGCGGCCATAAAATGACAACCCCTTCCTAGAACGTTAAAACAGCTTAGATCGTTTCTGGGATTCATCAATTATTATCAACGATTCATCCTAGACTTTTCAGAGAAGGCAACCCCTTTAACCGAGTTGACAAAAGGACGATGCAATCCGATAGCCTAGAACCCAGGGGCTATACAAGCCTTTGACCAATTAAAAGAAGCCTTGGGCCAACATCCCGTCCTATATACCCCAGATTTTAGAAAAACCTTCTGCCTCCAAACCGATGCCTCGACAGTAGCACTGGGGGCGATATTATTCCAGAAAGATCAAGGAATAGAGAGGCCAGTAGCTTTTGCAAGCCGGAAACTAAAACTGGCGGAGACACGATACTCCACTATAGAAAGAGAATGCCTAGTGGTCTGCTGGGCCGTAGAATTATTCCAATATTATTCATTAGGATGGAGGTTTGTGCTTATCACAGATCATGCCCCCCTGCAGTGGTTAAGAACAGCCAAATCAAGTAATGCTAGGCTTATGAGGTGGTCGTTGGCCTTACAGCCTTTCTTTTTTTGAGTGGAACACCGAGCAGGGAGAAGGAGCGGAAATGTAGACCTCCTATCACGTCCAGGAGACGATTTGGAGGAAAAATACAGCAATACAAACGGGACACCAGAAAATCATACACCAAGCTCAGATCCCCAAACAGGAACAAGAGACAGGGAAGACGAAACGAACGGGATAACACAGAGTAAAAAATGACTCACTCAAGTCGATACGACGATTTCAATGACTTGGAAGAAAAAAGAGAGAGAATCTTCACGACAACAAATCCATGAAACAGGTGGACTACATAACTGAAGGGGGAGTTGTGTAACAGCGTCACAGCCGCGACTCGGTTACTAAGATGAGGTAGCAGCTGCCGGAGATGAAGACATCTGGGAAATGGGGAATGTAATACCCCAGGCAGCCAATGAGGACCTAGAAAAGAGAAATAAAGAGGGGAGGAAACTTCCCAAGGTTGCCTTCAGGCACGCACTTGTTGAGAGGAACGAGAAGGAACACCTACGGTGACCCTGACGGCCCTCCTGTTACAGTGCTCAACAAGCAAAAGGAAAAGGGGAGAGGGTTTAAAATCCCAAATCACCGCCAACTTGTCCTTGGAAGCAGTTACCGGGATGCCCCTTGAATTCCCTCATGCTCCATGGTCCCTGCAAACAGAGAAGCCTAGTGGGTAAGGGGCCAGCTCACAGGGGCCAAAGCCCTGCCCAGTGCATTTGCCAGGAAAGCCAGCTGGCTTCTCACCAGGAACTAGTGGCTGTGTTGTGTTGCTGCATCAGGCTTCACCCTCTGGCAGGTGCCTAATCTGCACCAACAAGTCAACTGTGAGTGGGGGAACAGGGTGTACCCCCTTTCGGAGGAAGGCAGCCAATCCTGGACACTCAGAGCAAGCGGCGGGGGAGTGGCCAGGCTATGTACCACCACAGACATAGCCCACTGATGTCTAGGACACAGCAGGGGGGCAAAAGCTATCTCTTTGTCTCTAAGGGCGCCTTGGCTTAATGCTATGGGGTTTTATCTCCTTAATCTGAGGAAAGTATAGAGCCATGGTCTCCTACTTCCTGGCTGAGGAGTCTAACCATTTGGCCACCATTACCCTTGGCCAAGTTTTTGAGAAAATAGAAGTACCCATTGGTGCATGTTAGGCAAAACTTGAGCATGCCTACTGCAATTGGCTGCTAAGGAGGTTTAGGCACATGGCCCTCTATATAGCTAATCCAAAATGTGCTCAGAGAGGTTGAGACAGTAGCCAAGATACTTAGCCCTTGAATAGACACAGTTCCAGGCATAAGCAGTAGAGGAATTCCAGCATCTTGTGGATCTTTTGGATCTTTGGCAATGATGACCTTTCACACACCAGAGAAGTTAGGGTTTTTTGTGGATTGCACTCCTACCCTTAGATGGCTAGATTTTGCTGAAGTCCAGTTTCACAGGCCTAAATGCTTTACACATCCAATGTCATAGTTTCATACACATTTAATGTCAGAAAAGGCCATTTTGATCATTTATCCTTTGGGCCACAAAAACAAGGAAATTCACCTGGCATTTTTTGCATAACACCTAAAACTTTTTTTTGGAGCTATATATCTTTTATTCCTTCTTTTATTATGCTGTGCTTAGTTTGTTCTGATCAGACCTAAAGAAGAAATGTCTTGCATTTGAAAGTTTGTCTAACTACCCTGGGTAACCAGACTACCCTGCAGTGGCATTTATTAGTCTACTGTGACCTAATAGGGTCACATGTGTAGACAGTGACATTTTACTGTGGACCAATTAGTCTGCTCAGCAGTAAACATCTCACGTAGATGAGCCCAGTGATACAAGATCTACGTCATCCCAGTGTGAGTTCCTTCCCTTACTCTTTACTTTCACAGAAACAAATTTGACCATTGTTTCTAATTGTGTTCTGCTCTTTCTCCTTGATGAAAAAGGTAATTGCTATCAGGAATCAATTTTTCATTTAGGTATTTATCCATACTCAAAATAATACTTTCCCTCAAAAGTACCTCTGTGAAGATGGATGGATGGATGGATGGATGGATGGATGGATGGATGACAGAAGGTAAGGTCACACAAATAAGCCAATGTGAGCTACATTGAGACCCCAGGATAAGTGGAAGGTAGTTTACTTCTTAATGAAATCCCATTAAATTGCCTTCCAGTTGCTGAAAAATTGCACTTCAAGAGTTACTGCAGAGCAGCTGATGCATCCCCACCCTAAATTAGCTGATGGTACTTTATTCATGTGTACGCACGCTGAGTCATGGGGTAGATTAAGTGAATTTCTCAGTGTGCAAGAAAAAAACAATGGTTGACCTAAACCAAACACATTTTGACATGTGGTATAGTATCCTTCTCTTCTGGGCCATTTTTTTCCCTCTGGCATCTCTGGACCAATAATGGTGAATGGCAGGATGGGTACTGAAGAGCGGATAGATCACTCTAGATATATCTGGTTCAATGCTCTCCTTCTATAGCATCCACTTTCGGCACTGTTGGAGACAGAATAACGGGCTAGATGGACCATTAGTTTGACTCAGCATGTCACTTCTTATGTTCTTAACAATGTCTGAACAGATCTCAAAATTGGGGAAAACATAGGCTGAAATTTCACAGGTAGAAATTCACGGGTGGTTGGATGACCAGATGACTTAGGCACCTTTGAGAATGCCATCAAAAGAATACCCACAATCTGTTATCAAATCATTACCATCAAAGTCTCTCTCAGTCGAAACAGAAATGTTCAAGCCTCTGCAATATTCAATTTTATTCTCACATACCTTGATATTTGTTTGACATTCAAAAACCCATGGAACAAATTGTTACATATTTTTGCAATTTTCAACAAAATGAAAATTGAAAAAAAGTATTGAAGAATATTTTGTATAAAAACTGGGTAAAAGGTTTTTGACAAAATGGGAAAAATACTTTTGTGGCAATTCAAGCCCAAATATCAGTTAAATAATTTAGTTCAATCTTCAGGGTAATGCCCAGGATCCAAAAGTGAAATTGCCATCCATTCCAAAAGAGCCCATATCTATTAGGCCTGTGTGAATAGGGAACCATTCGATTTGGATTTGGATTTGGCTGATTTGGATGCCAGAGATTCGATTTGGAGATCCAAATCATTTTTCCGATTTGATTCGGCCAAATCACTTCGGAAGATTCGGAGCTGATTCAGAGATTTGGCCATAGAGTATAAAGGGGAATCAATTAAATATCTATAGCTATGTTTTCTTTTGGCTGATTCAAATGAACCTTACATGAATGGTAGCCTCTGCTGAGAGCAGGATGTGTGCCAAGTGTCAAGGTGATAGGTGCATGGGTTTCTGGGAAACTGCACCCCAAATTCTTGAAAGCAAAACTCACCTCACGTGTGTATGTTAAGCCATGGTGGGGTCAAAACTGCAGGGATGCTAGCCCCTGGTGAGGCCACAAAGCCTGCCAAGTTTCAAGGAGATGGGTGCAGCAGTTTGGGGGAAACTGCATCTCCCTCATTTTCTATGATTCTGTGAATCCCTGATAGCACCAGTAGATTTATCTCATTTTGCAACTTCAGTCTTACTGTGAACTGTAGGAAAGAGTAGTCATTTTGATTAAGGAATACTGTGAATATAATTGAAAAGATCACCTATAATTAATAACTTTGTAACAGCTGAATTTTTCAGATGCACATTCTACATTAGATTTCAGTAGCTGTTGACTCTAGAGAAGACTTGAAAGATAAGAAGACAAACATCCCTTAGCAAAAAGGATGAAAAGAATTAGAAGAAAAATATTTTGTAAGATGCCATTTCTGATTAACTCAATTACACACTCTAAATTTGCATAACAGACTCTTTATTCTATTATTCTTATTACTCTAGAGGTTCTGCTTATATTCTCATGTGCATAATATTGTAAACACAGTAGCATTTAGATCTTTCTGAGAAATTGTTTAAATGGGGGGATAATTTTCCTCTAAAATCAAAAGTTAAAGTTTCAATAATAATATGGGATTTTTCCATTTTAAGTGGACAAACTGGCTGGCCATCCAACAAGAACATGCTGCCTGGGGGAGGTCCAGTCCCAACAAGGCCTGGGTGGCACCAGCCCTCCTTTTTAACCATAAGGAGACATCTGATCATCTCTGGAGGGTGATACTAGTTCACCTCTGTGCTCCCATAGTCTGTACCATGCCCAGAATCCTTTTCACAGCTGCAGAAAGGAGAAGCTTCCAGGACCCCCGCCCCCACGCACTGCTTTGCTTCGAGGGTAAATGGCTTTCTCACAAGCAGCAGGGTCAGCTCCCTCTCAGTTGTACAAAGACACCCATCTCTGTAGAGCATGCCACAAAAGGGTACCTGGGCACCTCCCTGCCGCAGCTCCTGCCACCCTGCCCACAGCACCACAGGGGCCAGGCTGATAGCTTTACTCCCAAATCAGGGCCTCAGCATTCAGCTAGGAATTAAATTACCTGCCCAGGATGCCAACAGACCTATGTGATTACCTGCACAGCAGCTGAGACGGAGTGCAGTCACTGCTGGATGCAGGGGAGTTGCAACCTCATGCAAGCCACTATAGCCCTGCTCTCCCTTTCACTTCTCAATGGCATGCTATGACCAAGAAATACCTCTTCCCCCAAACCTCATTATGAAGGGGCCTCTACACAGACTGTGGAGGGCTAGGAGAGTGGAATAGGATCAGTTTGAGTCATATGTGGTACTGTACTCCTCCAGAGATGGCATGTAGCTCTACTGAGTATGCTCAGTGGCTATGCAGGTACTTTAAGCAGATGCAGTGTAGCTTCACTATGCATTCATAGCCATAAGTGTGACTCAGTAATGAGATAGAATGCATACTCAGATGCATAGGTGTGCATGTAGCATTTGCATGCCACCAACCAGCCTCTTGGTAAAATAGGATTCTACTGAAGTCTGGAAAAAAACACGTTTTGATCAAGTCTATGATGAGTAAAGGAGACCATTAGACCTGGCCAGCACCACCCAGCATGCCTTTGCACAATGCAGGCCATCAAAGCCTGCCTCACAACCTTACTTGGGCAGCTGTAGTTCTCCATGGAAGGCAGCTGTGATCCTTTAAGCCTATGACTGGTGATCCATCTTTGATGCCCAGCTTTCCCCCATGATAGGGGCGGGCAATAATTTCAGCTGGAGGGATGCTTAATGAGTTTTGGTGAGCTGTCAAGGCATGCATGGGCAGTCCCACCCCTTGGCAGTTGCCCCACCCCCCGATAGCCATATTGGGACCAGAATTCCTGCTCCTAACCCCTTACCTTTGCCAACAGAAGTCCTTACCCTTACTCTCCCCCCTCCAAATGCTCCTTTTGTGAGGGGGGTTGCCATCTTAGAACCAGAAAAACCCCAAACCATTCACTAAAAGTCAAACACCTACTGTAACATATTTTAACCTTATTACAAAAATATTTTTGTTGTGATTTGTGTTTGCGTAGTGTATATAGAGGTGATTGCACAAGTGCCCTGAGCCCCACCCCACCCCCAGCCCCATGGAGGAATAAATCTCTCTGCCTGCCTGTCTCACTGATGTAGGGTTACAGCCTGAACCCCACACTCTAGTTACAAACTCTGGCTACAGGAGGCACCTGGTCTCCATGGTAACAGGGCTGCAAATTCCTGAGGGAAGGAGAAGAACTTGCTCGGCCTCTGTCCTGTGGCACCTTAAACTCTCACCTGATGGTGCTGACATTTTTTAAACTGACCAACCAGCGTCAGCCATGGTCTGAGAATACTGGTTTATGGTTGGTCCAAGGAATGAGGCCAGCAAGGTAATTTAAGGGCCTCTCCATCTTGGGAGGGGGAGAGGAGGCATCTTGAAACTCACTGACATACAGTGAACTGCCTGTCTCCAGGGGAAGCTCAATCAACCTCTGGATGATACTTGTAGCAGGGCACTAAGGTGCCTGCTACTTAGAGAGCTGGGATAACTCCTCAGGTGCTGGTTGCTGAGGCAACTAGAGGGAACTAGTGACCCACACCTGCCTAGTCAGCTGACCATAAGGGGCAGGGCCTGGCTCCTATATAAATCACAGGCTGGAGGCCAGGAGGTGGTTCCCTGCTGGCAGATAAGGAGGAAGGAGTTCTGCCTGGGTGAGCAGAAGGAAGAGCCCTGAATGTATCAGCAGTTTGAGACTGGTAAAGGATGGAGCACCCTAGTGGTGGCTGGATTAATGTTATAGCCAGATGGCTGGAGTTTGTGTTGTAGCCCAGGGACTTGTGTTTTGTTTGCTGTTTGTAACCAGCAGTTTGGGTGAGGCTAAGAGGGGATGGAGGAGGCCTCATAGGGGACCCGCAACAGCGTGAGAACCCTAACCCCAGAGATGGGACAGCGAGAAGCCTCAGAGAGGGGGTAGCGAGAGACCGAACAACGTCAGTTACATCTGTGAGGCTTGGGGCATGGTACAGGGGTGGTTGGAGCCACACATAGCCCATAAGGCTGGGGGTACACAGAACACCCAATACAGGAAAGGGATGAGTGATAACAGGAGAACCGTGACCAAGAGGATGAAAAGCAGCCTCCCTATAAAATATGTATGACATCAAAGCCATGGCGGGCAAGAATTTGAGGGTGCTTGTTGGCAGCTTGGCATGGTAAAGGAGGTGGCAGGGGAGAGCACGGTGACCCTGACCACCCTCCTGCTATAATACTCATGAGAAACATCAGAATTGTAGGCAGTAACTTAGACCTAAGTGTTCTAGACTCATACTCAAAGGGCAGGGCCCACGAGCCTCGTATACTGTTTTGCTCAAGACTTTTTTCTTTCATAGTTACTTTGCATTGTATTCCTTCCCTAGGCCCTCCCTCTCTGATTATTAAACCTATCTATCAGAGCAAGCCTTATTATACATGTTTGATTCCCTTGGCTCGGCTGATTAAAGGGAGGCTACTTTCTATGCTTCACGCTCATAGAAACACTCCATGATCCCAAGATCTACAGGGTCTGTGTATCCTGGTTGGCACTGGGCCCAGACAAAGTCCTGAGTCTGGGTGGAGGCAGCAGTACCCCAGGCTTGCAGGTATGCTCCAGGAAGGAGGTTGACCAGAAATTGGTGGCCCTGTGGGGGCATCTGAAGCTGGATTTTTGGTGGGGCATAGTGAGGTGGGTGTCTCGGCATAGGAGCACCCCCTACTGGCCTGTCACCCCCTCCCCCCCCCACACACACCTGCTGCTGCTGCTGGCAGCAGGGGACTGCACCATGTAGGGGAGTGTGTAGGGGAGTCCTCACAACCCCCACCCTCCCTCACAACCATGCCCTGCCCCACCAAGCTCCACATTTGTGTTGCCCCCCCGAGCATGGGCTCTGTGCTACTCTCTGCACTTCCTCCCAGCTGCAGCTCCACCGCCTCCACCCTGGTCCCTACCACTTCCCTACCTGCTTCCCAGAGTGAGCTGATTGCCTGGGAAGCCAAGCAGGTTCCCATGGGGGCAGCTGCAGCAGGGGCAGCAGCAGCCCCACCCAGAAGCTGCTGCTGGCTGGATCAGGTCCTTCCACTCACAAGGGTGGGAATGAGGTGCAGTAGGGTATGCTGGGGGGGGGTGTATGCATGGGTGCCTCGCTCCCACCCTCGTGAGCGGGAGGGCTGAGCATGGCAGAATTTGGTGGTGGGTGCCATGGGCCAGATGAAAGTGCCTGGAGGTCTGCATCCAACCCATAGGCCATATTTTGTCTGCTTCTGCCCCATGACCTCTCCCCATGCCTCACAAATGTTATGCAAGACATAGGTGGCCATGAATGACAGGCAGGCTATATTTTGCAGTATCTAGTTTTACCCCGAGGGCCCATCATTACCATAAAGCAGCTACTGAAGCAATAATTGATGACTTCAGGCCAGATTCTATACCAGCTAATGAGTGGGTAAGGGAGCTAATGAGTGTTAGTGTGATCCTGTTGCACTCTGGTCAAGTCCCTTGATAAACCAGCCCTCCAAATATTGCATTCAGTCTTTCAGGGACTTGACCTAGGTTGAATTAGATTAGACCCTTCCTTTCAGTGATCCAAATGCTCTGTCTGGTTTCACCAGCCATGGAACAAATGGGTAATCAGGGACACCAAAAATCAGAGGAGGTATGTTGATACCACTCATCTTGATGGAAGGTGCTCCCTGAGTAAATGCTCACCTTCTTCTTGTAGTGCAAAAGGCTGTAGTTTTTCTATACCCCAGTATTACGTGCCTTCCCATACCATTTGACTGTGACATAGACATGCATGAACTTTTCTTGGTGGTCACTACAAAGAAGAACCCTTTTTGCTAGTGTACTCAGATAGGGATAGCGCAACATAGGGATATGTATCCTGTTGACAGCCCCCATGCAGTTAGGGAACCCCATGACAAAGAAATGTTCCATGGTTTCTGTCAATCCTGATGTAACAACTCCTTCATGGCAATGTCCACTGTCTCCGCAGCCTTGATAACAGTTGATTTTTTTTATTTTTTTTTTATGCCAGGGATGGAGCAACTACTGTTTGTCAGTTTTCAAATGGTAATAAGAGGCTGTTTCTTCATAGTAAAAGGAGCCTGCATGGCGTTGATTTGCTTCCATAGTTTTGAGAGGAGATCCACACAGATCTCTGGGGATGTAGCCTTTGTTCACTATACCAAGAGAAGATCCATCAGTGTCTTCTGCCTGGAAACTGTTCAGCCAAAGAAAGCAGCCAGGAAGACCAGAGGATTTAATCTTTAACTTCCAGTGAGCACTGCAACAATTGCCCCACGAGTGCCAGAATACCTCAACTGTAAGTCACACTAGGAAAGCACCTCAGCTGGTATCTAGTGGAAAGATGCTGAAGTAATCACAAACTTTTTGTGGTCTACTTGGGGCAAACTATTAGCCTCTGATCATATATTCTCTATAATTCAAGAGTAAGGTTACTCCAGTGTAAATTCCTCCAGAGTAGACTTGTTACCCTGAGGGGTCAGGTCAATGCTCAGGATCTCAATATTGAGCTGTTAGACAGGAGGGTGTGGTGTACAATTGCACATGCACACATAAAAATCAATTAAGCACACATACACTCACTAGGTGCATACACGCATACACCCCTACTAGGCATACACACTCACACTAGCAGCTCAGGCACATACATTTTCAAAATAATTAGTCTAGGTTCATGCACACCTATCACCAGTTTAAGCCCATACATGCTACACGCACCAAATTTAGACAGAATCAGTTACCAGTTACCAACACCTGCACGTCCAGTACACATACGTGGATTACTAATTCATATACCCCCCCCGCCACACAATGATATATATATATATATTGTGTGTGTGTGTATTCACTAATTTACACACATAACACCCACATACCCAATTTAGGAACTCACTTGTGTGTATTGTGATATGTATGTATGTGCTTGATGTACTTGGGATACCTGGGGAAAGGTTAAGGTAAGAAAGTAGAAGAGTAGGGAGTGAAAGTTACCAGGACTGGGATTAGAACTGGTAGACTAGAGGGGCCTGGGCTGAAGAACTGAGGCTCAGGGGTAACTTTAGGTTAATCGATCTTAATTGATTAAAAGGCAAGGCCCAAAGCCTGCTGAACAGAGAAGCATGCTGGCACAGAGTCTGGGACTGCAGCCAGAGCTACGGGGGAGCTTAAAAGGTAGGTGGGGAGAGGGAAAATGGGACTAAGGGAAAGTGTGGGTGTTAAAGAGGGGCTCTGGGTGTAGGGAGCCAGAGGATGGCTCTGGGGCAGCTAGAGAAGTTGCAGGGAGCGGCAGTAGGTTCTGGAAGCTAGAGAAAGCTGCAGGACAGCTAAGAGGAGCTGAGAAGCTGCGGGGTGGGGAGGATTACAGAAGATGCAGGGGGAAGCCTGAAAACAGAAAGAGGGACAGCAGAAAATTGCAGGAAAAGCAGCAGGCAGCAGGGACAGCAGGAAAGCAAGGAGAGGCTGAGAGGTGGCAGAAAAGGGGAGATGGAATTGGGAGGAGATCAGGAAACTAGCAGAGAGGGTGGGGACTGGAGGTGAGAGAGAGCAAATGAGGCTGGAATTTAAGATAGGCAAGGGACTGGGATTCAGTAAAACATGACCCAGCTCGGGGTTGTAAATGACAGTAGTTTTTTTGAACAGGGGAGATGGTGACACAATGCCAAATTGGTTCCCTTGCACCCACACACACGCACGCACACACAATGGCAGCAGGGGTTAAAGAGGCTTGGTTCAGGAGCTGAAGTCCACTGAAGTCCGGAAGGGAGGGAGAGAGAGAGAGTGCAGGTAATATCTACCTATCCCAGGCTGGAAGTTGATCCTTGATGGCCTCTCGGGGTCTCCTCCAGTTAGGTGTTGTCCAGAGGGGGTTGCCAGCAGGGCCTCTGGGTTGGATTGGTGACATGAAATTGGTCTGGTCTGGATGGAAATGGCGTTCCCACTGGGTCTGTCTTCACTGCCCCTTTTTATAGGGGCAGACTGTGTGTGACCCTAGTGACAGGAGGCATGCCCAGGCAAGGGTCAGCCCCTGACATACTGAGCATGTGTGCTCCATGCAGGGATGTGCAGTTTCGGGTGTCCGTAATGGTGGGGTACAATGATAGAGTTGCTGGTTCTGTAGGGTCTTTTGTTTTTCAAATGCTGGTCTTGTCTCTGTTCCTGGGTGAGGTCTGTGGTTCCTGGGTGAATCAATGCAAGGTGATGGCCCAGTCATTACAGGCCATTCAATAGAGGCCTGCTACCATTGTATTTCAATCATTCCCAATCACTCTTATTCATCAGGGAACCAATTTACATGTAAGGGGTACAATGAATCATATTGTTGAAACATGGAATGCCCAGGCATAGGACACAAGATGGAGGCTTGACATATAAAATGTCAACTTGACATGACTTAGGCCTGTGTTTGTAAGTGAACCAAAACCATACAATATCCATATGCAACAATAAAAATCAATACAAAAATTATAATAATACAATATGCAACAGTAAAAATTAATACAAACCTAGTAATTATACGATATAAAACAGTGGATATCCAAAAACTTACTACCAAAATAAAAATGTTTAAAGCTTATGGGAGCTCACTTATACTTATCTATAGGGAATAGACAGGGAGAGAGAAGTCAGAAATGGTTGGGGAAGGGGAGGGAATGCATTTAAAAATAAAAGAAAAAAAGAAAAACTGTGGGTTTTGCTACAGACCTATCATGTCTGCACCAAATATGAAGACCTGAATTTTATCATCAGCATTTCTTGTTTTATGTCCTACATTTCCAGATGTAGGCTGGGATTTTCAAAGTGACCTAAAAGAGTTAATTCCAAATCCTACCTTCTTGGAAGCCTTATTCCTATTAACCTCCTTGTCTTCTCTCTTATAGAATATAGACTGGACTTTTCAACCTAGTAAGTGTTAAATTTCAACATAAAATTCTAAAGTAGCAAGGAAAGGCACCCAAGTACTATGATCCATCCCTGATACTGTTCTGCAGGCTACAAATAAACCCTGTTAGAGTCAATTACTCAAATTGTGCCTGTTCCAGTGGCTGTTGAAGTCTATAAGAGTGCTTTTCCCTCCTTATTTTCCACTGTTTCAGTTGTCATTGCATCAATTCCATGGGAAAGGGGAAACATAGCCACCCTTGGACAACTGACTTCTCTCTGTGCTATGAGAGAGGGCTCAGAGTTAAGAAGAAGAAAAAACAGGAACAGCTCTCATTCAGCATGAAAGTGAGTGAAGAATTCAAAAAGAAGGACAGAGTTAGAAAGACCATTGCTTAACCATGTGTGAAAGCTGGCCCATGACACCAAACGGAGTCATGCGAAGTAAAAAATTACCACAATTTGTTATTGTGACACATCCAAGTTTTGTTCTTGGAACTTTTTTTTCACGATAATTGTATTCATGGGTTTATACGACATGGTTTTCTGCCTTGGCAAGATTTAGCGAGCCAGTTTCCTTCTATCTAAGTGTTCCTATATTCCTAATAAAGAGTGGCATCACTTCTCAGTGCACACACTACAAAGCAACTTTGCAGGGATCAGGGTGACACTATTTCTCTCATTTTAATATAGCTGAGTCCTCAATTCTTTCCGTACATGAAAGGTAAGAATGACTCTCCTTTCTTTTGATAGGCCTTGATCTCCCAGTAATCAGCTTCTTTTCTTCTGCTAATTCTGTCTCTGCTACCACTGTCATTTCTCTCAACTTCTCCTACAACTTTTTTCTATTATTATTTTGTACTTGACTTGTTCTGGTCAGACCTCATGAAGCTTTTGAATGCAAAGCATTCTTCTCCAATTGTATTCCAAATATACAGTTGTACAGTTGGTCCAATAAAAGATATCACCCTAAGAAATCCTGGCCTCACACCATTTCTCTCTGCAGCTTTATTGAAACATTAAGTAACTCGTTAGCTTCAAGATCCCACTGACTAAACATATTCATCAATGTACATGTAAATCATAAGTCTAAAAATGTTAACAACCACTGGAATGCATGCACATCCCCCCCCTCCCCACATTGTTTTTTCCTCCTCATATGTTCATGACAATCATTGTCTCTCTCTGTTTGAGATAGATCCTGAAACCCTTTGTAAAACTGGCTGGCTTCTGCCCTTGTTATTGGAAAGATAATAACAAAGAAATAATATTGTTATTAAGGGAACAAGGGTTGCTTAGCAACATTGCAATAGAAATTCTTTGGGGATAATTCTCTCCTGGTCACCAAAAACATATATAAGCAAGTGAATACATGGCACTCTGGGAATTGCGCTGAGATACCTGCATGGAAATAAATGCCACTAAATCAAGTAGGAATTTGGTTGGGAACATTAAAAAATGCATTCATTGTTTCCTAAATCTGCAGAATATCAGCATTTGCACTAGCACTGCTGGGGAGAATCATTTAATCATGTGTCTTAAAGATGATCAGAGCCTAGTGGCCAGAATCTCAGCTGGGATAAATGAGAGCAGTAACTGCTGAAGTGAGTGGAATTGCAGCAATTTACAACAGACTCCAGCAGAGCTATGGCCACTTTACACCAGCTGGGAATCTGTCTCTATATGGTTACTGTGTATGATTCACTTGGATGTAGTGTATATCTTCTCCCTCTTGGTCTGTGTCTTTACTGCATATTCTTGTGGGGGGAGGGTGATTACTATGGCATTTATCTAGTAGGAATATGAATGGAGTTGTAGTTCTGTGTGGCAAGATGATGCTTGTAGTAGTATGGTTTATTGCTGTTGTATTTCTGCTCGCATATGCAATTCTGTTTGCATCACTATGTGTGCAGCTGCGTTTTTAGAGTCATATTTTCTGTACATTATTTTATTTGCATGTACCAATGACTTTCATCCAGGGTAGCACAGCACCCCGGGGTGATCTGAGATCCTTTTAAAGATGCCATACAATATTAGCATTATTAGGTATGCAAATCCCTACACAAGATAAAGCCAAAGATTTCAACTAGGAACCTGTAGTGTCAAAAACATTTTGAACTTCTATGATGTCTTTGTGAGTATTTTGGAACAGAAGAATTGCTATATTGTTTTTCTGTAGCCAGAAAATGAGTGAAAGTTAACAGCTGGTATTTTCTTATGGGTGCCTTCAGAGTGTAACAAGGTTTTAATCTAGAAACACTGAAAAACCACTAGTATATCAGGGGCCGAAAATAATTTGCCGTAAACATCTCTCTCTCTCTCTCTCTCTCTCTCTGTTTAACTGGTTTAGGATCAGGTTATTTTTTCCCCAAAGAAACTGAAGCTTCATAGACATTTGCCAATATTTTTCTGGGCTCCTCACCTTCCAATCCTCCACAAGATTATTAGGACATATTTTTAAGGGGAGTGGAGGTGTGTGGTAAGAATTTTTCTCTGCCATGTTTGCATGGGACAGTGCTGTTGTGTTCATGGATGGGTAGGTATGTAGATATTGGGAGAATTGGTAGATATTGGGAGAAAGGAGGCATGTGTGATTTATAGGATATGAGACGACTGGGGGGGATCTTCTCCTTCAATGTATTTGCATTTCTAATACGGGAAATTAGAAGTGGAATTTTTTGAAAAATGCTGGCTTGTTGGGGCCACAAGGAATTATCTGGGACTCACTGAGCTCATTTATATTTTGTTAAATCCAAGTAAAAAAAAATTTGCCTGGGTTTCTGGTGAGCGCATCTTGAAGCTGGGAATTTTGCCTCAAGCACAATATGCTCTGTGGATATGCTCTGAGAGAGCAGATCCCAAGGGTTCCCTTCAGTTGCACTGTAAAATTTTCACCACTGTTGTCAGCAGTAAAACCTCCAAAACCTCCAACTGCCAAGTCTAAATGACTCCCGACTTTCTGGAAAATTTGTTTGGGGCCAATTTCTATCAAAACCAGAATTTTAAAAGAAAAAAAACAGAGTGGTAGGTAAGCTGAAAACTTTGCTTCATGTCAGCAGCTGTTATTTCTGTGTTTTGTATTCAGCAATGAACATGGGTCATGAGTGACTCAGGTGGGGTTTCAATGAGGAGCTGGATTTGAATAGGATGGTACAGACAAGAGTTGACATGGAAAATGCAGGGAGATAGCTCATTGACTTTGTGGGGCTTAAACAGGGCTGTACAGAGAGAGTATTCAGAGTCAGGATTCCTCTTGTACTGGAAAGCCCGGACATGAGAAATGTTCTAATCTAAATGAACTCTCTGCATATAATGCTCTTTACAACATCCTCTCTGGCCAATTATATTTTTAATGCAGGATCCCAAAACTATTGTTTAAAAATGAGCTAGTACACATAAACTCTCTACTTCATGGAAAAAGTGGTTCCTCTCTAGTTCCTGGAAAAGTGGTTAGAAATAATAATACATTGTTCAGCACATGGATGAATGTGACTTGCTGGGGATGAAACAACATGGCTTTGTCAAGGTGAAATCATGCCTCACCAACTTACTAGTTCTTTAAGGGTGTCAATAAGCACATGGATTGGGGAGATCCAGTTGACATATTATAGCTGGACTTGCAAAAAAGCCTTTGACAAGGTCTCCCATCAGAGGCTTTTAAAGTTACAGAGGTGATAGTCATGGAGTAGAAATTGGATTAGGAGATAGAAAACAAGGAATGAGTATAAATGGTCAGTTTTCAGGATGGAAAGAAGTAAATAGGGGATCTTAGGGATCATTGTTAGGACCAGTGCTGTTTGAAGATTGGGGACAAGTCTCTCACTGGGGTTGTAGAGAGGCAGCAGTAAGGCGCCAGACTTCCATGTGTAGACCCTGAGATGGTGCAGAGTCACTTGGAAGAACTGGATGCCTTTAAGTCGGCAGGCCCGGATGAGCTCCATCCGAGGGTGATGAAGGCACTGGCTGACATCATTGCAGAGCCACTGGCAGGAATATTTGAATGCTCGTGGCGCACAGGCCAAGTCCTGGAGGACTGGAAAAGGGCCAATGTGGTCCCCATTTTCAAGAAGGGGAGGAAGGAGGACCCGGGCAACTATAGGCCAGTCAGTCTCACCTCCATTCTTGGCAAAGTCTTTGAAAAAATTATCAAGGCTTACATATGCGAGACCCTGGCAGGACAAATTATGCTGAGGGGAAACAGGCATGGGTTCGTGGCAAGCAGATCATGCCTGACCAATCTAGTCTTTTTTTATGACCAGGTTACAAAACGCCTGGACACAGGAGTAGGGGTGGATGTTGTATACTTAGACTTCAGGAAGGCCTTCGATACGGTATCCCACCCCATACTGGTGAACAAGTTAAGAGGCTGTGACTTGGATGACTACACAGTCCGGTGGGTGGCGAATTGGCTAGAGGGTTGCACCCAGAGAATCGTGGTGGATGGGTCGGTTTCGACCTGGAAAGGTGTGGGCAGTGGGGTCCTGTAGGGCTCAGTCCTTGGACCGATACTCTTTAATGTCTTTATCAGCGACTTGGACGAGGGAGTGAAATGTACTCTGTCCACGTTTGCAGATGACACAAGGCTATGGGGAGAAGTGGACACGCCGGAGGGCAGGGAACAGCTGCAAGCAGACCTGGACAGGTTAGACAAGTGGGGAGAAAACAACAGAATGCAGTTCAACAAGGAGAAATGCAAAGTGCTGCACCTAGAGAGGAAAAATGTCCAGCACACCTACAGCCTAGGGAATGACCTGCTGGGTGGCATGGAAGTGGAAAGGGATCTTGGAGTCCTAGTGGACTCTAAGATGAACATGAGTCGGCAGTGTGACGAAGCCATCAGAAAAGCCAATGGCACTTTATCGTGCATCAGCAGATGCATGACGAATAGGTCCAAGGAGGTGATACTTCTGCTCTATCGGCGCTGGTCAGACCGCAGTTGGAGTACTGCGTGCAATTCTGGACACGCAATTCAAGAGGGATGCGGATAACCTGGAGAGGGTCCAGAGAAGGGCCACTCGTATGGTTAAGGTGCTGCAGACCAAGCCCTATGAGGAGAGACTAGAGAAACTGGACCTTTTCAGCCTCCGCCAGAGAAGGTTGAGAGGCGACCTTGTGGCTGCCTATAAGTTCATCACGGGGGCACAGAAGGGAATTGGTGAGTATTTATTCACCAAGGCGCCCCCAGGGGTTACAAGAAATAATGGCCACAAGCTAGCAGAGAGCAGGTTTAGACTGGACATTAGGAAGAACTTCTTCACAGTTAGTGGCCAAGGTCTGGAACGGGCTCCCAAGGGATGTGGTGCTCTCCCCTACCCTGGGGGTCTTCAAGAGGAGGTTAGATAAGCATCTAGATGGGGTCATCTAGACCCAGCACTCTTTCCTGCCTATGCAGGGGGTCGGACTCGATGATCTATTGAGGTCCCTTCCGACCCTAGCATCTATGAATCTATGAAAGGGGGTGAGTCGGGAAGTTGCAAAATTTATGGATGATACACAGTTATTTAAAGTGGTAAAAACAAAGACAGATTGTGAGGAATTCCAGAAGGATGTGGCAGTATTGAGCAAATTGGCAAATAAATGGCAGATGGAATTTGATATGGATAACAGTAAAGTGATGCACAGGGCAAAAATAACCCAAACTATAGCTACACTATACATTATAGCTACCTTACAGTATGATGGGATCTACATTCAGTGTTACCACACAGGAAAGAGATCTGACAGTCAGTGTGGACAGTGCACTGAAAACATCAGCTCAGTAACCATCAAAAAGGCAAATAAAACATTAGAAATTATTAAGGGAACTGTGAACACATCTGAACGTATCTTTAGAAAGATCCCCCTTTAGAAATCCATGGTGCACCCACACCTTGAGCAGTGTGCCCAGTTCTGGTCCCCACACCTTAAATAGGATATAGAAAAACTAGAGAAGGTCCAGAGAAAGGCAACAAGGATAATAAATGGTATGGAGGGGCTTCCAGATGAGGAGAGACTAAAATGGCTAGGCCTATTCAGTTTAGAAAAAAAGATGCTTGAGGGGGGCCTGATAAGGATTTACAAAATACTAAACAGTAAACAAAAAGTGCATAGGGATTTATTACTTTCTCTCTCTCAATACAAGAACTAGGGGTCACAAAATAAAAGTAGTAAGTAGGCCATTTACATCTAACAAAAGTTCTTTTTCACACAACATGCAATTCAAGTGGGCACTCATTGCCACCAGATGTTGTGGAAGCTGTGAGTTTACCCAGATTCAGAACTGGATTGCACAAATTCTTGGAGGAAGGGGGCATCCACAGCTATTGAGCTTGGGAGTTAGGAACACAGCCCCTAAATTAGATTTTTCTAAACCTTAAATGCTGGAGGCTACAAGTGAGAGAGGAACAGTGGGGAAAAAACCCTGATCATACCCAGTTCACTTTCCCTTTAAGGATTCACTCTCTGCCACTGTTTGAAACCAGATACTGGGTAAGAGGGACTTGTGATCTAACCCAGTAGATGGTAGTTCATATGTTCTTATCCACACACACAATCACAGAGAAATGAAGAATCACACACTACAAATACCACAGATATACCTTATATATGTAGAGAAAGTATACAGGCATATAAACACATATGGAGTGTGGAAGTACTATCCACTATTGCACAAAAAACCCTTCATACAGGAGCAAGAGGCCATGCTAATGAGGTGGAGAGCTTAGAGCCCACCATGCATGCATAGCACAGTGGGAAGTGAGTGTGGCTGCATCCCCCTTCTCTCTCTTGAATCCACTGCTGCATGTGCCCAAACAGAAAATCCTATACATATGTGACAATTCCTACACATACGTGATAATTCTGTCATGTAATACTTTAATCTAACACAGGTATGCAACCAGACATACAACAGTACCTACAATTATGCAGGCTTTTATGAACATGCTTCCAAAGACACAGAGACATGTTCCATGCATTCTAGTGTGCAACTCAAACTGACATTTCCCCTGAAATTTCCAATATGAGTTCATAAACTTCTAAGTGTTGATTTTTTTAAAAGAAATATTCCTAAAGGTTTTAGATCAGTGGTTCTCAGCCAGAGGGCTGTCCCACTGCCACTACCAGTAGAAATTGCCCCACTGTGCCTCTCTTTCTTGGAGATGTCATATGGAGCTGAGAAAATAGCTGAAGGAAGAAGTGGTGCCCTGAGTCTGATGAGGGAAGCTGTCCTGAGGATGCTACTACTGGGCCTCCTGAGAGCCCAGAACAGCAGCCCCACCATCCCAGAAAGGATATAGAAAGTGCCACCCCTGCCCCAGTGCTTCTTAGTGGACAAAGACAAAAGGGGGGGGGGGGGGGGAAGGAATATCTCCCTTGCATGGACAGAACAAAAACAATAGTCTCAAGCTGCAGCAAGGAAAGTTGAGGTTGGATATTAAGAAAAACTGTCTCACTAGACAGGTAATGAAGCACTGGAACAGGTTACCCATTGAGGTGGCAGAATCTGCATCCTTGGAGATTTTTAAGACCTGGCTCAACAAAGCCTTGGCTGAAATGGTTTAGTTGGGGATGGCCCTGCTTTAAGCAGGGGGCTGGACTACATGATCTCCTGAGGTCCCTTCCAACCCTAACTTTCTATGATTTTATAAAAAGGAGGGGCTTGCTCTGTCCACATCTGAAGAGGACGTCACTAAATACAAAAAAACTTATGGAGGGGAACCTTGTATCTAAAAAGGTTGAGATTTGCTTGTTTAGATGCTGGATTACCATAAACTTTTAATGGAAACTGAGGACCTTTGATGGTCTTAGACTTATCTTTCCTATTTATTCCCTTTTATAGGTGCTCATTGTAGCTCTACAAGGATGTCAAATGAAACCTCCATGACTGAATTCATCATCATGGGCTTTTCCAACCTCCAGGAGCTGCGATTTTTGTTTTTTGGGGTGTTCTTGGTCACCTACACCTGCACTCTTCTAGGCAACATCTCCATCATTGCGCTTACCTGCCTGGAGCCTCATCTTCACACCCCTATGTATTTTTTTCTTGGGAACCTCTCTTTCCTAGATATCTGCTACACCACCACCAATGTCCCCCAAATGCTGCTGCACCTACTGGCAGAAAGGAAAAGCATCACCTACATTGGCTGCGTCATCCAACTATATTTCTTCCTCTCTTTTGTGGGCACAGAGTGCATCCTGCTGGCTGTCATGGCTTACGATCGCTATGTGGCAATATGCAGCCCATTGCAGTACGTGGTCATTATGAGGAAATCCCGCTGCCTTTGGCTGGCTGGCATCTGCTGGGCTGCTGGTTTCCTGAACTCTGCAGTGCACACGTTTTTCACCTTCCGGCTGCCTTTCTGTCGTGCTAACCAGCTCAACTATTTCTTCTGTGACATCCCACCACTCTTGAAGCTGGCCTGTGGGGATACCTCCATCAATGAAATCATCCTGCTTGCCATAGGGGTCTTTATAGGATGGACCCCATTTATTTGTATAGTTCTGTCCTATGTCTACATCATTTCCACAATCCTGAAAATACATTCTACCGAGAGAAGGCTCAAAGCTTTCTCTACCTGCACATCCCACCTCATCATTGTACTTCTGTACTATGGCAGTTCCATCTTCACCTATGTAAGACCCATCTCCAGCTACTCTCTGGATAAAGACAGACTGATTTCTGTCCTATACAGCGTTGTTACTCCTATGCTAAACCCTTTAATCTACAGCCTGCGAAACAAGGATGTCAAAGGGGCTTTAAGAAGATTGCTTATGGGGAAACTGTATTTGCAGTGATGCTGGAAATGCTTTTTCTATGGATCTTTAAATATCACTGAAAAATTAAAGTTCTTTTCCCCACCTTTCATTTTGTGCACTGCAGTTGGTGGAACATCTGAAAAATATTTTCCCCAAACTCCTATAAATTATTGAAAGTCAATTTTAGTTTGAAATGATCACTGTAGTCTCTTTTTCACTTTTGCTGAACTTTTTATTGTTTCTTTAATGAATCAGTTTAATATTTTTCTTCATTTATTTCTTAAAATATTAAGTGAAAAAATACTCCAGATCATTTCATAACAAGGCTAAGTAGCATACGAGGGAGTGTAAAGCATAAAGTAATAGAATAGTCACATTGTAAAGAATGGGGGAAGTGTCTCTGTAGAGTACTCTGTATTTGATATTGGAGCAGTAATGGGTAGGAGGAAAAAAAAAGGAGCAACTATACTATTTTTAAGGACATGAGGGAAAAACAGAGGATGTGAGGTATGAACGGGGTAGTATATTATAGGGTTATGAATGGGAAAATGCAATCTACATTGCATAATGGATGCAGGGTCAGAATAGGATGAGGGATGAGAAAGGGGACTATGATGTTCATGTAATGGAAGCAGACAGTGAGCGATATAAAAAAATGCAATCCACTACCTGATAGCCTCTATGACCGTCTCAAAGGCACAACCATGACAAGGTACATAAGGCACAATGCAAGGGACCCTTGATGCCAGTTGTGTCTCAGTTACTCAAATAATGACTTGACCCTATTACAAGGAGCTATCACAGATACTCACCACCAGCCCTGCTTCTTGTCCACTTGTGTCAACCCAGGGCTGCCCAGTGACTGACAACAGTGAACAGTAAGAGCACCAGAAGCCTCCAGCCCCCAGTGCAGCTACTGTCGAGAAGCAGACCCATGAGAGTCCAGGTAAGTTTGGGGAGTCCCCCGACTCCTGGTCAGGACCACTGAGCATTGAGTTTACCAGACCATGGGACAGAACAGCTTGGATGCCACTGACATGGAGAAGCTGGGACCATCTAACCCAGCTGCCTCAATGACTACTCAGTGGACCATTCTGTAAACATTTCTGCCAAAAGCACCCCCATCGTTGCTGCTGATCGTTCCCTATTACTGCCACCAACCAGTCAGCAAGGCCAGATACCCAACCAGCTGGTGAATTGCAGTTCTCCACCACATGGACTCTAGTGGTAGAGTCCATGCCACCACCCTTTGGCACGCTGAAAGGAGCCTGCTGGGTCTATGGACAGCGACATGGGTGACTTTAGATGTGCACAAGAAGTACAATTTTTTTTGGTGTGCAAACAGTTGGCAGAGTTGCTCTGGGCCTCTCAGAGGTCTGGTATGTTTCTGTATCTGAAAGTGGATGGACAGAGAAGCAACCAAAACTGCAGGTGGAAATGGGAGACACATGTTTCATGATATCTGGGAGGGTGGGGAGTAAGCGCCTTCTGGCCACCTATTACAGGCTGTTGTTTGGGGATCTAACTGACAGTTATTGGGCAGTTCATTAGTGATCAGCTTAGCACTCGGTTGTTTCATCATCACTGATGATGAGCCAGCCTGGCTCTTTTCCCCTCAGTCTGCCTGTGCCACACCCTCTCTGAGCTGCTATGAAGGGAAAGTCACAGTGGGTACCCTCAAGGCCTTCCCACACTACTTTGGGGAAGATCACTACTGCCTGACCTAGAGTGACCACATGTCTAAGGTATTTGTAAATCTATAGACAAAAGCTGTGAAGCAGGCCCCAGCTACAAACATGCGAGGAAGGTCCAGAAGGGAGATGCCCTTGGAGGTACATATGACAATAGGGTTCACCTGGATGCTTATACTCCCTTGACAAGTAGGATGTAATACATTCACCCAACTGCAAGGCACACCAAAGTGTATTAACACCAATCCCCTGAAGCAGCACAAGGATATTCCTGTAGCAGCACAAGCTAGGGAGAGGCTGCTTTCATTGCTAAATAAGCCAGGGTAGTGGCCTTTAAGTGTTTGCATAACACAATCCAGCCAGAGAGCAAGACAAAGCTGACACAGTAGGACCACGGTGGTGTTGCTGCAGACAGAATAGGAATTGAAGATCCCAAAGAGACTGGAGAGACAGCAGTCACAAAAACCTGCCTCCTGACCCCAGCTTCTGTTGGCAAAGGCAGCTGCTTCTCACTCGGGATCAAGAGTAAGAGCCAACTTCCTTGGGGTGGTCTCAAGACCCTTATTCCTAGTATTAGGGCTTGTTCTGATAAGTGCCCCTTCATTGTGACTCATGGGGAGCTTTTCCCATACCCCAATTCTAGGATTTCACCCTTTATTGCTGGAGATACTGGTGAAACAGGAGATCTAGCTTGAATGATCTTCAGGCACACAACACATTTTTCTTGTGTATTAGCTTCTCCATCTCTCTTCCAACCCCTCCCCACCAAGATGCATCCCCCCCTCTGCTGGGACCCAGAGAGGGGCTTATGAAGTTCAGCTGGGACTCAGAGAGCACACCCTCCAAGACCCTCATACATCCAACTGGATGTTTTCCTTCCCTGTCCTTTCCCCATTGAGATTGTGGATAGATTGGTGGGGGTGCACCTGTGACATAGAGCTCTGTTCCTACCTCATTCAAAATTTAATGTTCCGATTTGCCTCTTTGGGCATTCAGTACTTGCAACTCTGGCCCCAATTCCTCATCTTGGCTACCTGTCGTTCTATTCATATACCACATCAGCAGAATAGCAGGATATGGAGTAAGACTATATAAAAATAATCTAGCTTTTTTTTTGCTAAAAAGATAAAGTGCAAAAAAGTACAGAAATCCCTCTCCCCAATTGATAAAGGTACCAATTACATTTTTAAAGCATCTACAGCTCAAGTTTTTAAAGGTAATAAGCTGCCTGTAAATGGAAATGGATCGTTATTAAATATTTAAAATATTTCTGCCACCTAACTCCCACTGAAATGGATTTTGTCCTATGCACTTACCTGCATCATTAGGGAACTACATGTGACCGTCAAAGAGGGGCTTGGACTTTTAGGGACATCATGGACTTAAGTGCCTCAGTGCAATTCTAGTTCAGCCAGTCAAGTCCTGCACATCCATTTTGCAAAAATTATGAGAGTAATTTTTTGACAAGTCAGCATGAGTTACACTTCCAAATACTTCCTTTGAAGCCTGTAAGTGCCTTAGCAGGGATTTGCAAAAGATTGCAAGGTGAGCAAGTAGGCAAAAGAAAGGTAAATGAAAACAGTGAAGGAATTAACAAGGTCCGTTCTATTTATTCTGTTATAATAAATGTGCCAGGTGTTGGCAATGAACTTGATAGGCAGCTCATCTTGAATTTAATCAAAGAAAATCTTTGTATGCAATGTGCATTTAAACTACGGGCTCACTGCAGTACTATTGACTACTGTTAAAATTGGCACACCAAAGCCTGTTATTCATATATACCAATACTTAAGATCATGGTAGTGTTGATTAGACATTGTAGGTGGGATAGCTCTGACGGTCCAAGTAAAGTGAGAGGCAATGATTTTTGTTATTGTATTTCTTCCATCTTACACAAGTCTTTGTTCTGATCTTTCTCTCAAGCAGTGTCTGCTTTTTTCGAGGACTTGGTACTTGAGAAAATGTGCCTATACTCTTCCCAACTATATATTTGGTCCAATAAAAAGTCACCCACAAAAAACCCCAAATATTATTTCTCACAATAACGATCCACAGTTGTATCAGCTGAACTAAAACAAACAAAACCAAAACAACAGAAGACAACAACCCTCCTTCCCCCAACAACAAAAAGGCAACATATGATATTGGTTCTTGTACATCAGTAGGTACACCCACAAGGCATGGCCTGGAACTAGGGATAAAAATTCTCCATATCTGTCTTACATGATCAGTGCCCACCTGAGGATCCTACACTTTCCCTCATGTCATCCACTTTTTTGCTACATAAAAGATAGGATGCAGGATATCAAATTGTGGTGTTTGTGTTTGGCAATTACTATGTTTCCCATTTCTTGAAAGATTTTCAAAGTATCAGTTAGGTGGTGCTTGAGGACAAAAGAGAAAAATACGTCTTCATATCAACTTGCTTTTTGGACTTTTAGAGTCAGTCAACTAATATTTTGTTGGTTTATTCATGCCTTTTGTTCTAATATTCACAAGTTCTTTTTAAAGTAGTCACACTGAATGAAGAACAAAGTTAACAGAAAAACGGAACACTTAATCGCAGAAATCAGCCTTCAGGAACTAGTGAATATCCCTGAACTAGACATTCCTCTTTTCCTGCTGTTTCTAGTTATCTGCACTCTGACCCTGGCTGGAAACATCCTCATCATTGTTCTAACTGTCGCTGATCAGCATCTTCATACCCCCATGTACTTCTTCCTAGGGAACCTGTCCTGCTCGGAGATCTCCAGACCTGACTGAAGACAGAATCATTTCTGTTAGGGGCTGTATCTTGTAGATTCCTGATTTTAGTTTTCTGGCACCTACAGTGTGTTATCTCCTGGCTTTGGTGTCTTATGATAGGTAGTTAGCAAAATTCAAACCTGAATGGTAGGGCCTACCTTCAGCTGGATCTTGCCTGAGTGGACATAGTGGGTAGTGCCCTAGTTTAAGTGACCCAGTTACATTTCTGTGGCTCCAATGAAATCGACCATTTCTTTTGTGATTCTGCCCCACTGATAAAGTTTCTGCAGTGACACCAGCCTAGTCACCCAGGTTATCTTTATGCTTTCCTCCATAGAAATTCAGTTCCCATTTATATTAACCATGACATCCTACGTTTCTATTATCACCACAATACTGAGAATCCCCTCCACCACTGGGAAGGAAAAAGCATTATCCACCTGTTCCTCTCACCTTGTTGTAGTAATTATGTTCTACAAGATGAAAACTCTTGTCTCTGAGATACCAAAAAACCTTGTACTCGGAGGCCTTAACAAGGTGTTCTCTGTATTCTGTGCTGTCTTGTCTCCCTTGTCCTATCCCCCAATTTACATGCTGAGAAACAAGGAGGTAAAGAAAGCCTTGAGAAATATTGTCAGTAAATCATGATTTATGGCACAACTGTAATGGTTTAAAAAAATTAAGATACATCAGTTTGATTCAGGTAGTCAGCCAAGCTTTAACTAGTCCCCCCTAACTCCATCTGAGTGGACTATCCTCAGGTCAAGTAAGGACATACTGAGTTTTTTCCAATAGCTCTCTCCCACCTTCAGTTTAAGTGCTAGCATTTTTTGCTTCACCTAGGGATGGGACTGGAACATTCAGACATGCTTCAAATTTAGTGAATGAAGCAGGGAATGTGGCAAATAAATGAAACTGTAGGTGAGCCAAACAGATAACACGATAGACAAGTTTCACAGTAGAAATGAATGTCCTTAAAAATATCAAATTCTGTTCATCACTTTCTACACAGATGAGCCAAATTCTCACTGGTGTTCGTCTACCTACACCTCGTTAACAATGATCTATGGCAGTCAAGGCTTTTGTCCAACTGCTTTGATGGACTAATGCTGCTTTATACCTTATGGGGATCTAGTTCATTAGATGCAATGCAGCTACAGTGAGTTACCACATTTAAGGAAGTAAGAAAGAAAATGTCTCTATTAGTTCTTCATTCCCCCTTTTACTGTATTTTTACTCTAGTGAGCATTTTTTAGTTTTCAGAGTTTCTGTTTTTCATTGTGGCCCCGTCACAGGCAGGTGCTGTATGAACATGAAGAAAGAAAGCTCAGGGTGCAAATTTTGCACTCTAAGGGCATGTAGAGATGAAGTGCAGAGGTGTTAAAAAATTTAAACTTCTCTGGGTTTGCAGCAGAATGAAAGTGTTCAATCCTCTTCTAGAAGGAGCCCAAAGCCAATACAACTAAGCCAGTACTGACCTTGTTGAACACTGAGAAGTTAAAGTTGGTTGACAGGCTGCCCTTCATTAGGTTGAAGAGGTGGTACATGTGTACTATGGGGCAGTAATGGTATACACGGATCTGGTTACTCAGCTCCAGGCACGTAGCTGGTGGTGTTACAAGGGCTTGGGCATCCTGGGGGACTGGTGCACTTCCATGGAACTGCAGGCTTCATATATAAGTAGTAAGAAAGGTAACGAACTGGGGCAATTCTCACATTTTACAGCATACAGTTAAATCCTGGGGTTTGCCCATCCAGTCACCTCTCCCTTGCAGCTACAGCTTGAAATGGCTCAGGAAAAAACTGGTAGGCTGAAGCTCAAGCATGACAGCATGTCAGCTTCCATGGGAAGAACTTTCAGGAGGTTTATATGAGGACCTCATGAGGCATGTGTCAGAGCAACAGGGCTCTCCTACTCACTGTGGGGTGGAAGTCACTCTCCATATGGGCACTGATGAGCTCATCACTCCAGGCTTTATTACGCAGTCTCCCAATGTGGACTTGGCCTGAAGAGGAAGGGAGGGGGAAAAAAAGAGAGTAAAAGGAGAAGATGCTTGCTGACCTGGTGCCAGAGAAGAGCTGTGTCTACAGAGGCCTGGTTGGAGTACTATCAGACCCCTGTGCCTACCTGGTTAGGACGAGAGTCTCCCAGGCCTGGCATGCAGTAGTCCAAGCATAGCAGAATGGTAAGCCACCACCCAAAGCTATCAGCATGGCAAGACAGATTATGGAGATACTAACGGAAAACCTTCGGGTGCCAAGGGAAATAGCACTTAATCACCCTAAATTACCAGATGGAAAGCACCCAAATAGTGCTCTATTTTTACCTCAATGCTCTGCCCTTTCCCCTCACGTGTCCTTCCAGCCCAGGGGGATACCTACTGCTGTCCCAGCTCAGGCTATCAAACCCAGGTCCAGGAGCAGGCCTACCCCACCAACCAAAGTTGCCCTCCCCCAGGTCTAGGACTAACCACACCAGTCCCAAACACTACCCTCTCCCTTCTCCTGGGACTCAACTTCATGCCCTAGACAGCTCTTCTGCTGCCCTCCTGGTCATATTAAAAGCAGGCCTCCACCCTTCTCTCAAGAACAGTCCCAATCCACCCCCTCTTTCAGCCAGCCATAAAATGCCCTATGCCCTCCTTATCTGTTGTAAGGGCCCATAGTCACTTCTCCAGTATAGGCTGGGGCACTATCCTTCCAGAAAGAGTCATACATTTTTGGCTAGCAACAGCTCCCTTTATCTTCACAGGGTCACTATCAATCTTCATCCATGGAAAGCAGTATCATATGGGGCTCTAGCCCTTAGACCCCTCCATGCAACATGGTGGGGTGAATCTAGCATTGCAAGCTACAGCCCTAAGAAGGACTGCCTCCTCTCTTTCCTCCCCCAAGTTCACAAAAAAACCTTATACACTTCACCCCCCATTTGCAGAGCATGGTTTCAAGAGCTCAGTTCCTGGGGTCTGAACGTGTACTAAAACTTTCTTTCCTTTTAAGAGCTCATAAATAAACAGTACTCTGCATTGGTTGCTCTTTACACAGAGGTGCCTTCCTCCCATCCCACAGTGTGAGAAGTAGTCAATCAGGGCTTCCCTCCCAAGAATGCCCCCCTCCCCGACAATTGTGATGTCCATAGAGAATAACAGCGTCATGGAGAAATATGGCTGGAAAGGACCTCCAGAAGTCCTCTAGTCCATATCCCTGCCCAAGGCAGGATCATCCTTATCCAAACAATCCCAGACAAATCCATTGTCTAACCACTTAGAAAAACTAAACAGCCAACCCTGACATAACCACAAGACATAACACCCTAATCTGTAAAAGCAGTGGGGACCATGGCTGCCAGTGGCCTACTACTCCAAAGGTTGTTCATAAAAAACCCAAAAGATGCAAGGAAGAGGGTCACATCCTTCGCTACAGAGGAAGGCAATCACCCTAAATTAACGCCCCTCCCTCCCCCCCAGCTGATACCAATCTCACCAGGGGGGTAAAAAAATTTTCTCGACCCCAAAAATGGCACAGAGGGACAGGACCCTCTAGCCTGGAACTGAATATTAAGCCCCGGCAGGAGGGTTAGCACAGCCTAGTCAAAGTTACCAGCCTTGGTTGAAGCCAACACACATCTCAGTCTGAGGCCTCAGTGTTCAAGAGTCTCAGTTTCTGCACCCTACCGCCAGACAGTAAGCCCTGGGCATCTGCTTCCCAAACCTCCAGGAAGCGCTTGCCTTGACCAAGCAGATGTTAAGCAGTGTATAAGCTGAAAAGATCTTCAGGGCAAGTCCCACATGCTAGCACCAAAGTCCTCCATAGTCCCCTCCACCATGTTTTGAAGTGGCCAAAAACACACTCTGTATTTACCTGACAGTTGCTCTGGTTGTAGTTGATGAGCTCCTTCCAGGCATCCACATGCAGGGCTTTAAGAACCACAAGAGGAACAGGTAGATGAGGTGCCCAGCTGTCAAGGACAGGGACTGTCACCTTAGAGCACTATAGCAGGACCAGGACCCAAGGGTGGCCATGACACCCACTGAGGGCCAAGCAACTCCTGCCCCACTCCAGGTCCTGAGGGTACCTTTCCCTTTCTACCTCACCTGTCATGTCTTGATGGATCTTATAGTATTTAGAGAGACTGTTCCAGAGTCCCTGAGTGAGCCCCTTGGCTGTATGGTGCTTTACAAGCCCTGCTAGCATCACTCAGGAGCTAAGCTATGGCCTCCTGGCCCTTTCTGCACCTTATGGGCAATAATTAGGACCGCAGCCCCCATAGCCATGTCCATGCCACACAAGCATTACTCAGTATCAGTTGGAGGGGGGCCCCTGGTCCCAACACAGTCCGTTGTCCTCAAGCTTTTTTGTGGACTTCACCCTTTCCAGCCTTGGCCGTTTCACTCTGGCAGCACCATATCTCTGAACCAGGCAAGGCTGCTCTCACTCTCAGGTCTCAGCCCCTGGGGCCCTTGACCCAAGTAAGACTGCTCTCAGTCTGTCCCTACCCCCTGCAGTCTCTGGCTCAGGCAAGGCTTCTCTTACTTTCCATTCCAGCTCCCTAGGGTGTCTGACCCTGACAGGGCTCTATGCTGAGTACCCACAGGTGCTCCTGTGGCCCCCAAACCACCTCTATAGCCACAACTCAGTCCTCCAGGCAAACCAAAACACAACATAAATACAAGAAATCCAGAGGAGCCATGCAGGGATCTCCACATCAATGCGCCTCCTGCACACGGGGCTGCACTGAGGGAAGCAGAGCAGGGCTCCACCACTTAAAGTAGCAGCAGGCACAGGAGGCATGGTGGGGTGGGTGAGGAGCCTCTGTGGATGAAAGGCCACAGGCTAGCATGCAACACTTCCTTCTGTTCACCTCACTGAGCCTTCCCACCTTGGGCTTGCTTCCTTTTTCCTGGCCACACATATCTTCTTATAGCTTCCTGATTAAAAAAGAACATCATAGAAGACAGTGAAAAATAGTAAACCTGGGTTAACGTGGTTTGAGTCAGATTCAAACCCCTTCTGCATAAGGGAAGCCTACAATCTCCAGCTACTAAGCTATATGTAGATCTGTTGCTGGTGCTGCTGAATAATGTTGCATGTCCTGAGGATTATCCATTCTCACAAGTCAGTGCTCGTGTCCCTGTCCCTGAAGTGCTGGCTGATGGCCTACAAGAGGTCCTAAAGAATACCACTGAGTTCAGAGTTAGACTCTGACTCCACGTGGCACCCAACGACTAGGGAGACAACGATCCATTGCTCAGAGTGCAAACACCAGTACACATTACTAGCAACAGCTTTATTCAAAGTGGAGACAGCTTCAGACTAGCTCTCAAAGAAACCTTGGAGCCACAGTGAACATTAGTTTTTTTTTTCCATATATATATAAACCTTGGTTTATACTTATTAACATTGACCCCACCTTTGTCCCTCCTTTGTTCCACCCTTACTTTTTCCCATTTTAAGCTTCACCCATTTACTATTTGTTTCATTAGCATAGACTTACCTATGTATTTCACTTATTTATATGTCTTTTTGCTATAAGCGCATGTCTAAGACCTTGACTCCACTTCTTTGGTCACCAGATGACTTTGACCAAAACCTGGAAGCTTCTGGAGGCCTCTTCACCAATCACCATTCACCTTTTTGCATATGTTTATCTCGAATTCTGTTACCAGTTATGTGTTGTCTTTCACATGCCACTCTGTTTTTCAGTCCCAAGTTGTACCGTCTCCAGATTCCTAAGACTTCACCTCATTCACAGCACACAGACTTAGACTCACTTGAAAATGGTTGACACAGTTAAGATAACTTAACATAACACACTTAACATAAGCAAATGGCTGGGTTAGCATGAGCATTCATAAGCAAATCTGTTTTATCTCCTAATGATAGCCGGTGGTTTGCAGCCTGTTTCTTTTACATAATGAGTTATATATCTTACAACACTACTATATTGTTAGGAAAATGCTTGCCTAAGCATCTTGCAATGTTACTTTTAACACACCATTCTGCCTTGTGGTTAGCAGCTTTTGCTAGGCCACAGGTTATATCCTTTTATTCAGCTGCAAATGCAATGATCCTCAAGATCCGAATACCGTCACCCTAACACTCAGTAGAAGGTAACAGCTGAAATTTAATGACCTATAAGAGGTTAGATTAGTTAATAGCTTCTTCTGTCCCAAAATTTTTTAAATCTATGAACCATTGTGTAAAGTATTTGGTATTATCCAATAGCTGAGATAGAAGACTAAGGAAATTGGGCAATTAGTTGCATCCACTGAGGCGATTACTACGTTCCATGTAACCAAAGGAGAAAAATCCTATAAAATAAGATGTTTTCCTATTTCTGTAACTTTTTATTGATATTAGGAGTTCTTCTCTTTGTTAAACTTACTCTTTGTGAGACCAAAAAATGAATACATTGTTAACCCCGTCCCCACAGCAATAGAAAATTCCCATCGGCATAAGTGTCAAGGGAAATTTTTCATTGAGGCATAATGAATAAGAGGAGGCATTAACTTTTTTGACAGGTAGTAAGCAAACTATACTAAGCAGCAAATCAGAACTTAGAGCTTGGAAGAAGTTCTGAGATATACTCAGGTCTTTTCACTGACGTACATAAAGAAGATCATAGACAGACTATGGAATCTGTATCCTCATCTCTGGAAGAGGTCACCATGAAGAAGTCACCATAGAGATTGTATCCTGCACTATTCCAGTTCTGAAAGTAAGACATGTTTTCTCATCACATTCCCAGAACCTAAAGGATGGTATATGAAACTATGCCGATCCCCTTCTGTCCTATACAAGTTTTACCCCTGCAAAATAATATCTGTTGAGGCTAGTAGAAAGTTTTCAACTGAAAATTTCCTTTCCCCCAGAAACCTGTCTTTCCAGTAACACAAATCATTTTAATGGAAATGTTCTGCTTCCTTTAAAATTTGTCATTTTTTCTTGGAATTTTGTCTCCACAATAATGACTAACATATAGTAGTAATGCTGTCTTTCAGGGAGATATTTATCAGGGCGATGCTTCTCTGCTTTTACAGCATGATGGACATATTCATGATTAGAACTAGGTGGAGAAGAGCTGTCAGTGGCTTGGGTAAATTTATGATTTCATGATTTCCACTTAAATCCTAACCCCTCCCCCCCCCACACACCTGTTAGTTCAAATAAGTACCCTGTCTCTCACACATGCTTTTTCTGTGTGTGTGTCTTTGCACATTCATTTAGTGCTTCCTCAGTAATTGAAGAGAAAATAAATTAGTTTGTATGATTCAGTAAATGATTCAGAGGAGAAGAGGTTAAAAATACACAGACAGCAACTACGGAAAATAGAGCTTTCATTAAATTAATACAGTCATTGTGTTGCATCTGAACAACTTGAAAAAATGGGTAGTGGAAGGAAAATACCTTGTAGAATAGAGTGCTAAAAGATGTATCTATCTATGTGTCTGCCTGCCTATATCTGCTTGTCTGCCTTCCAGTCTTTCCCTTCAAGCAGTTTTTCTCTCCTTCATTCCTTGTGTCTGCTTCTGGCCCCAACACTTCTTACTCTGTATCCATTCAGTGATCTATTTATCTTTCTCTCTCTCTGCCTTTATAACTTCATTTCAAACAAGCACTTTCTCTATCACTCCTTCTGTCTCTCCCACTTTTTCTGATTATTCATTTAGAGGTTTCTAAGTAATGGAAGATAAAAGAAATTATATTGTATGTCACTTTATAGTAATATAAGACTATGCACAAATCCATAATGTATGAAGCAATAAGAAATATTATAACTAATGCTTCACTGTTTATAGGTCATGATAAATCCTTTTTAATTAACTGAGGAATTAGGCTAAAAATTGAAAATGAGTGTGACAGTGAGAGGTGTCTGGGGATACTTGCACAGAAGCACAAGAAAGCTCTTAGAAATCTGTAAACTTGTTAAAGGTTTACACTTAGCAATGGATGGCACTGAGGAAAGAAGGCACTATCCTTCTTTTTACTGTCTTTTTACATCTTAGGCAAGAGATGAAATGGATTTGCCTGGGCTTACATTGAATCAGGAAAAAAAACAAACAAGGTCACCTCATACTTTTCCTATTGCCCATTATACTGGACAGTCTTGGATTCTGCAGTATAACTGTAGGTAAGCAAAGCACGCATATAGCAAGCGAGTTTTCAGATATGGCATTTACAAAGATCTTAGTGATAAGTGAAGGGATAAGATTTGATTCCACTAAAGACGACAGATGTTGGGCAGCTTCTCCCTCCTTACTTGAATATATTTAAACATAGATAAAATTAAAGTGATTCAACAAATGCAAATCAAGTTGTGTGCCATCTCTTATTGATTTCTTTTACATTTAATTTTATTTTTCTCAATAGAAATCATGAAAGACAGAGAATGGGAAAATCAAACATCCTACACAGACTTCATCCTCCTGGGATTCGGAGATTTCCCAGGTCTGCATATTCCTCTCTTCTTCCTCTTTCTAGCAATATACATTGTGTCAATGGCTGGGAACATCCTCATCCTTGCTCTGGTCATGACAGATCAGCACCTTCATACCCCCATGTACTTCTTTCTTGCAAACTTGTCCTGCTTGGAGATGTGCTGCATCTCAACTATCCTGCCCAGGATGCTGGTCAGCTTCCTAACTGGGGACAAAACCATTTCTGTTAGAGCATGTATTGTACAATTTGATGTCTTTGGTTCTCTGGTAGCTGCTGAATGTTGTCTCTTATCTGCAATGTCTTACGATAGGTACTTAGCAATATGCAAACCACTGTACTATGCAGCCAAAATGCATGCTAGTTTTTGCTTCCAGCTGGCTGCTGGGTCTTGGATCAGTGGATTTGTGGCAGCTACCATCGCTGCATGTGGGATGTCACAAATGATTTTCTGTGGCTCCAATGAAATAAACCATTTCTTTTGTGATTACACTCCATTAGTAAAGCTTTCCTGTGTTGATACAAAACCTATGGTTCTTGTGAACTTGCTTCTCTCCTCTGTAATAGCACTACCTCCATTTCTATTAACTCTAACCTCCTATGTTTGTATCATTGCTACCATTCTGAGCATCCCTTCCATCGCTGGCAGGCAAAAGGCATTTTCCACCTGCTCCTCTCACCTCATTGTAGTGACAATCTTCTATGGGACTCTAATAATTGTCTATATGCTACCAGACTCCAATACACTGAGAGCTTTGAACAAAATGTTCTCTGTCTTCTACACTGTTGTGACACCCATTGTCAACCCCCTGATTTATAGTCTGAGAAACAGAGAGGTCAAGGATGCCCTGAGAAAAGTTTTTAAGCAACTCAATCTTTCACACTCAGTTGTGAGCAAGTTGGTTTGCATTTAATGTCAGCTGCATTAAAACAAAGATAGTGGGAGTTATATAATTAGCCCTCCATTAATAAAGCTGCTCTATTAAATAACTGGTTGTTACAAAAAAAAAAAAAAAAAAAAGAAAATCTGAATAAGGGTTTGCAAGGACAGGTATTCCCTGTCTCATAAAAGTAGATTATATATGGGTATATGGGTAGAGAAATGTAAGCAAAAAGAGCCATGGGGACAGGGCATAACCATGTACTACTAAGATAATCTCACTTAGTACTCACAGATATCAGAGGAAATTGAAAGGTTTAGTAATAGAAAAGTGCAACTGAGTGTAAGCAGAGTCTTGAAGGCATAGGTGTAACCCTGTTGTGAGAAGTTAAATGAAAATTTTCTGATCCATAGGGGTTTTTTTAATCTTTGCACCAAAATGGAAATTTCATAATTTCTCAGTTGTTGTCTTTTGCTAAGATTGTCAGAGCACCATATTTTGCCTTAATATTTTTCTGTCTCCCTCAATCCCCTTGTCTGTTTTTCAGTCTCTCTCTAGTTGGAAGTTGTAATATATATATAAAACATATAATGTGTGTATATATTAGACATACATAAATAAATCAGCATATATGTGTGTATAGGTGAGTGTGTACATATACACACACATGTTTATGTTCATATTCAGTTTCTATCATGCTGGCTAAAGGCCAGCCATCACATACTCACACCTGCTTATATTTTAAAACACAAATAAATGACATAGATATCTCTATTCCAAGGGAAACATAATACATACACATATAGAGAATTTGGTGTTTCAAGTTCCTCATTTTCTGATTTCACTTATAGATTCCACAAGGTTACACAAATTTAGGTAAGTATTATTACCTTCTCAGTTCAGTCTTAACTAAAGCATGCACCAATGTAATAGGATGATATACAAAGTATCATGGAAGTCACTCAAAATAAAAGAAAGGAATTCAGCTTAGAGATCTCTTGTCCCTCCGAACAGCTTGATTAGGCTCTTAAGCCTAATGGGTTGTTAGATAGAAAATGGGCACCAGGTCACACTAAAGAATCCTTCATCAGTCTTGGTTAAACAATAGAATTGTGTAATCTTTACAGTTTCAATGATAAATTTAGTGATTTCAAACATTTATTGCATGTTAAACCAAATTCTTATGGTTTGGTATCTTTCAGGACTTGTGTGCCCATGATGGCTGGCCATCCCATTTGAGTAATGATCATAACACTGTTTTCAAAGGATACGTATACATTGCTTCTTAGGCCTACCCTCAGACCTCTCTCTGGCCATAGACCTGTCAATATTATACATTAAAAGGCCTTATCTTGCCCACTGGAGGTACTCCAAGCTACTCCTGGAGCTTCTCCTTAGTATCAGAGCCCTGCTGTCTCCTTCCTGAAGTGTATTCAGTTATCACCTAAGCCATTTGCAACAGAAAATTAATGTCCATGTCTGTTGTCTGTAATCAGAGTCAGAACATAAGGAAAGACCAAAGTGGGCTTGACTCTTTAAAGAGTTCAGCTTGACTTCTCACCTTCTTTTCAGTGGAGTCTTTCTAGGTGTTTCTACTCAACACTTGTCTCTCCTCTACTTTGTGTGGTCAAAGCCTCATGGTAATATGTTGGCACGATGGGGAGGCTTGTGTGAATCATGGCAGTTAAGAATGAGCCTAGAGAAGTAGACATACCCAAGGGAGAGAGTTAGGCACTTAATTTCAATGGGATGTCAATATCCTATCTGGTATCTTTCTTGCAAAAAGCCATGCCACAATGGCTATGACACCTGCAACACAAGAATAAAGTTAAACTCAATCGTATATTGTAACAGAACCATAAGTCACAACAAGAACAACCTTAACCAATGTAAACCAGACTCAAACAATAGGTAACAAGTAGGGTGTGTGAAATGACTGTTTTGATTCAGTTTTAGATTCAGCCATTTCAGAGGGACAGTGATTCATTTCGGATCTCTATTCTGTTTTAATTTGGCTGAATCTGTTTCAGAGTTTCGACGCTGTTTTGGTGATTCAGCCATAGGCTATAACGGGGAATCATTAAAATGCCTATAACTTTGTAATTTCTTGCCTGATTCAGATGGAAATAGCAAGGACAATAGGCCCTTCTGAGGGCATGAAGCCTGCCATGTTTCAAGGAGATAGATATAGGGTTTTCTGTGAAACTGCACCTTGAACTGTTCAAAGCAAAACTCATATCACTTGCCGGCAGCATGCTGTCATCCTGCATTCAGATCTGGGGGCCCATGCCACCTGGGAAGGCTGCAGGGCTGTACCAGACTCCTGCCAGGGTGCGCAGGCCCCCAGATCTGCATGCAGGATGACAGCAGGCTGCCATCCCTCCCCCAGATCACTGTGATTGGAAGGGACCTCAGGGACAGATTGCAGACACTGGCCAGATACAGATGTCAATATCAGAGCAGTCCTCCCCCCTTCCCCCTCCCTCTTCTTAGTTTCTGTTTCCATGCAAGCCTGGCTCCAAAACTCCGAAATTTTTCAAAACATCTCCAAAATGTTTCAAATGGTTTTGTTTAGTTTTGGAAATGTTTCAGAGTCTTCTATTTCATTTTGGATTTGGTGTTTCAGGCACTGAAATGGGCCGAAATGCCTCTAAAATGAAACAGCTGCTGAAGTTTTGCACAGCCCTGGTAACAAGCTAATATTCACATAAATGAGTCATTACACCACACTGTCATCACAGAGTGATCATAAAGTACATTCAGGACTGTTACACTGAGACTGCTCCTCAAATGGTTATAAAACCCAGGGGTACCAAGCATGCTCAAGTATGTAACTGGGCCATGGCATCATCAAGGGCAAATGCTCATACCTTCTGGAATCTTCTCTAGCCATGCACGCATTTACACATGTTTCACAGTGTAATAAACAACAAGGCCAGAGTCTGGGGTCTACAGTCCAACTGGGCAACTCCACTTAGTTTCAAAGATCAGGTGTGTTCAGGGTAGTATGACCACAGCCAGGTATGAAAGCACAGCCAACAACAGGAAACAGAAGGTAGGCTGGCAAACTCTCCAGTACTTCCCATCTGCCATAGGTGATCTATGGTGTGGTGGTTAATGTAGTATTCTAGGCAGTTAGCAAGATTTATCTTCAAAGCCCTTCTGGGTGAAGGTGGGTCTGCAACCCAAGCCATTCAGCTTTCAGTACTCCTTGCACCCGTCTGGTTTGGAATAGGCACTCTCTAGCGGCCTTGAAGTACACACCCAGTTCAGGCCTCGGGGCGTGTCCTCGAGGCTTGGGTGGTGGGCTGCGTTTGACCCTGAGGGAGGTCCTGGAACTTGCCTGCCATGACTTGATCTTCTGTTCAGTAGTGGGACTCCCCCTCACGGAAATTCACGAACTGGGCGCTGCCCCTTGCAGGTGTTCTTGGGGTTCCACCTCTCCTACACCCCAGCCATATGCCAGCCTTCAGGATGACCAGTTGATGGGTCACCAGCTTGCCTCTTCAGTGTTCCCTCCTGTTCTTGTCCTCCCCTGCCTGTCCCTCTGTATCTTTCTTCAACCCGGGTGTCTATGGGGTGTGGGACTGGTCTTGCCTTGACTTCTGCCTTGACCCTATCTCTAAGCCATTGGGTTCACTGAGACTGCCTCTGTTCTTCTTCTTGACCCTTCGGGTCAATTGGGGATGCTTCCCCAGTTCAGGTTCTGTGTGCCCTTTAAGATAACAAAGAACAAAGAAAAGAAAGAAAAGGTAGAAAAGAAAGGAACAGTAGGGGTTTGGGTGACAGCCCGCCTCACTCACAAGTCTAGCATCTGTGGTCATCAAGATCCCTCAACACGGTCCTTTTTGGCCCGGCTGTCCTGCCGAGCTGGGTGTTTACCCTTTCAAGAGGGCTGGGCCCCCATCCAGACTCCCGACAACCTCCTTCTTCGACGATTCTGGAGCCCAGAGGCCAGTGTCACAACCTATCCCGGGTTTAGCTGCCGCCCACCTCATTTCCCTGCCACTAGCTTTTAAATCTGCCAGGTGATGGTTTTTGGTAACGTCATCCACCGACGTTGTTCCCAGCCACAAATAAAAGTGGCTGATGAACCGCACCAGCAGCCCTTCTCGGTGCAGCCCATCTTTTCCTCTTGGAGGTAAGTAAGCCCCCTCCTTAGGGCTTTTAGTTTTCTTTTTCTGGGGGCTTACCCCATCCTTAGCTCTCAGCATGGGAGGGGTTCCTGGGACCTCTGTTTCTGTCCCCCTGGGACACTCCTCTATGTGCATATGTAGAGGTACAGAAGTACAGTTCCTCTGGAAACATAAGTGCTAAAAATGTTGTGTAGATGGTCAGTTGCCAGCCAGAGAAAACAAAATGCCAATATCATTTAGTTCATCTCAAGAACTAGAGTGGAGCTCACCTTTGCACAGGAACCTACTGCTTAGAGTACTTACCCAGGTAGTGGGGGACCTGGGCTCCTGGCCTTATCATCCTGAGTGGGTTGCAACCCATATCTCCCACTTCAGGCTACAGAGCAGCCTGGGATTGGGGGGTATCTAGTCCACCTGTTGAAGAATCTGGGCTATGGGGCAGCCAAAAATTGTAAGTCATGAAGACAAAAAGGAAGTGAAGAAGAGAAAGCCTGTAGGTGAATTAAGGTGTCCTGGTAGAAGGGACAATCTGTGTTCATAATTGTTCCTGTTTTAGCCAGTGACTAAGTTCAAATGCATGGAAAGTCCTGAAAGCACAAACCATATCTATGTCACTCCTTTCCCAATGGAATGGCATAATTTCTGGACTGCACTATTTTAGTTGTTGACCAGTATATTTCAGTTATTGTGACTTGAGTGGTGTTATTGCTGATGCTGTTTTGTTTCTCCTTTTATTTTATTTTATTTTTTGCTTGTTTTTTACTTTTTCAAAGAAAAACTTTTTTTGGCAGAAAGCAGAATTTAATTTAATGAAAAGTATGTTGGAGTTGAAAACATAATTTTCTGTTGCAAACCAGTTTTGACTGATTTTGGCAAAAAAAAAAACAAAGATCAGATAGATCAGTGGAATTAAACAGAGAGGAAATAAAATACCTACTCAAGGTTAGCTGGATTACATCCTGAATAGAATGTTAAATAAAAAAGAGCTACTTCCAGTAATATAAACACACAGAAAAGCCAATAGTGTCACTTCCAATTTACACTGATTTGAGTAATAAATGATTCAGGCGCTATCATTCTGATCTTGTAACACTTTAAATCTGTTAATGTATAATTGACTGTAGAGATTGTGTGACTAAAGACACCATGACTTAAGACACCACAGCATTTCCAGTTATTGAGTAAACAGGGCACTGGTAAATGAGAATTTTTGGGGGGAAAATTCCTGACATGTGGACACCTGTAAGGTCCTTCTATACAGCCCTTGGCTTACGCATGGATAAATGTATTCTCAAATGGATGGATGGATAAATTAGCACAGCTATTTAAAATATTTCATCATCTCCTGAGAGATGTTGTTTAAGGTGTTTTCTACCTGCAAGAACTTGGGATGCTGGGGGCTGCAAGTTAACTTGAATCTGCATGGGATCTGGGACAGAATTTTAATAAACCAATTTAACTGAAATCAGTTACGTCTGGTGCAACATCCATCCAAGTTTATCTTAAATCAGATTTGGCCATTTTGAAAGCAGTTTATGTATACTCGAATTTCTGTTGTGTTACAGATTTGAACTGGTTTCCAATCACTAATATCAGCTTAACGTTTACTTTCCTACTTAGGAGTGTGTGAAATGGGCCCTATTCAATTCAGATTGAGATTCAGCCTGAATCAGGGACAGTGATTTGATTTGTTGATTCGGATCACTCTCCTTGATTCGATTCAGATGAATCTGAACCTGAAGATTCAATGCTGATTCGGAGATTTAGTGATTCAGCCATAGACACAGCTTTAGATGTCTTTTTTACATATTTTGCAGTACCAGGAACAGCTCACGAACACTGCAATTCTGGGGCAGATGGAGTGTCCCACAGGAGAACTGGGGGGGAGGGGGAGGGGAGGGAGGGGAGGGAGGGCCCCATATGCTCAGTGGTGAACCCGGAAGTGGACCAGAAGGACTTTCGATCCAGTTCTGGGTCTGCCAGAGAATGTCCTCCCCCCCCCCCCCCCCCAAAGACACACACACCTCCCCAGATCGGCAATTTTCCGCAGGGGGACTCTGGGCCCTGGGTACCCACCCCCAGGAGGCACCAGTGCAGAAGTGCTTCTGGTTCACTTCTGGGTATGTTGCCGAGAGCACTGGGGAGCCCCCTGCACTCCTGTGCGATGCTCCATCCACCCCAGCATCGCAGCATTCACGAGCCACCTGGTACCTAGAGGGATGTAAAAAAACATTTAAAGCTGTGTCTATGTCCAAATCTCTGAATCTCTCCAAATCAATTGAGAGGGTTCCGGTTTCATTCAGAGAAATTAAAGGGTCTCCTGATTTGATTCATATTTGGAGATTCAGCCACTGAATCAGGCCAAATCTCTGCCGAATTAAATCAGAGACCAAAACTTCGCACAGCCCTACTTTTTTTCCCTAGCCATAAAGTAACAAAATTCCTTAGGAATGGTATTAGCTAATCACTGTGTAAAACGAGCAAGGAAATATATGTTATAAAGACTAAGGACCACACTTGGAACCTGGATAGAGCTAACCATAGTAGTCCAAAGATCACCTATGCCTTTCTTTTCCAGATAGTGTATTTTTTTATACTTGTTATTAGGTGTCTCTTGAAAGTTATACTACCAAAACTTAGTGCTAGCTGAGCTTGTACTTTGCTTTCCAATAAAGAGTGGTTTTCTTGGTTGTGAAAAGGCAAGCTGTATCCTTAATTCTAGAAAACTCATCATAGGACAAAAAGGTGATGTCCTTGTCCTAATGATATGTTAAGGGATTTCCCAGCATGTCCCATGAAGAAATGATACACCATCAACTCCTCTTGCCATGAGTGATCAAACATTCATGATTACATGAGAAAATGTTGGTCAACCATAACATCATGGTTCAATGGAAATAAAGATGACAGTGTTCATACACCGTCCTATATCTTCTCTTCAGGACCTATCCAAGATACATAGTTAACTAGAAGTCAGTGTGTGTGCGTGTGTGCGCATGTGCACATGTGTGTGTGTGTGCATGTGTGTGTGTGAGAGAGGGGGGGGGAAGGAAAGAGAGAGAGAGAGATCCTTATGTTCAGTGATTTTAAATTTCCCAAAAGATGTTTTTAACAAAATTTGATATGCAGTTTTGAACTTAGATGAAAACATCCAAGAATATTTATAGTTAAATTACTTGTTGTAATCTTCTCTGTCGCTAACAGATATAGAGATAATAATCATTTCTAAAAATGTATTTTATTGCCAACATTTCTATTTAAACATAAAGACGTAACAGAACATTAACATTTCTTTGTAGTTTTTGTTTTGCACTTTTTGAAAACAATGTCAACACCACCACTGCATGTCATGGACTTTTAAGGAGAAACTTCAAATCCACACCATAATGTGAATGATATTAAAACAAGACCCATATCCCAATTACTTTTGATGAGAAAATATTTTTCTGTCTGTTATGTGACCCAAGATTCTCCTAAGGGCTCCTTTAACTTCTTTGTTCCTCAGGCTGTATATCATGGGGTTCGACATGGGGGTGATGGACATGTACATCAGAGCCAGGACTTTGTTACCATCGGATAAGTTAAAGGACTTGGGTCTTAAATAGATTCGGCTGCTGCTCCCATAATACAGCATCACTACCATGATGTGTGAAGAACAAGTGGAGAAGGTCTTGAGTTTACCCTCAGCAGATGTCATCTTCAAGATGGTGGAGATAATATGAACATAGGACACAAGGATGAGACAAAATGGGGTAAAGATGACCAAAATAGTAGCTGTAAGCAGCTGCATTTCATACATAGAGGTATTGATACAAGAAAGCTTAATCAATGGGGGGATGTCACAGAAGAAATAATTAATCCTGTTGGACCCACAGAAAGGTAAGGTGAACACTCAAGCTGTCTGCACCATGGACACCAAGTTACCACTGAACCAAGAGAAAAGTGACAGTAAAAGACAAACCCTTCTGTTCATAACAGTATAATATCTCAGCGGGTTACATATGGCCACATAGCGGTCATATATCATGGCTGCCAGAAGGAAGCACTCAGAGGCCCCTAGAAAGAGCAGGAAGTACATTTGGGCAGCACAGCCCATGTGGGAAATACTCCTATTCTTTGATAGGAAATTCACCAGCATCTTGGGGACAGTGACTGAGGTATAGCAGATATCCAGGAAGGATAAGACACGAAGAAAGTAATACATGGGAGTATCTAGGGATGGCTCCATTGTGGCAATGATGATGAACATGTTTCCCATCAAGGTGATAATGTAAATCAGTAGAAAGGCACAGAACAGAATCACCTCCAGCTCCGGGTGGTTGGACAAACCCATTAAGATGAATTCAGTCACCACTGTTGCATTCCCTTCTCTTGATTCTTCATATTTCATCTGTGGGGGAGAATAAATATCCATATAACTTATGGAAATGTGTTGTACTCTGACAGATTAGGGAGAGATGTTCAAATGCAGAGATGAGATTTAGGTTCCCAATCCCATGGGAGTTGGGCCTTAATTCTCCATCCACCCTTAACAAGACCTCTAAAGCATCATTCAGCGATAGTTTGAATCCACAGGATGGTATAGCCCAGCTTGGGTCTGGGATAACCTGGTGTTCAGGCCTGGCTGTCACTACTGCTGCCACACCTTCCCATTTTCCCCCTCACCCACTGGTAGGATGCTAAGCTAACCCTGGAAGCTGGTAAAATGAGAAATAGGAATTCCACATGAAGATCTTCTATCCCCATCCTTTCAGCCAATGGGCTTCTGAACAGCCAAAAAAAAAAAAAAATCATTAGTTTTGGTCAACAGGAAATTAAAATAGAAAAATTGAGTGAACGAGGAATAAATAGACTTTTCTTTGGATTTCTATTGTTGCAAGTATGCCACTGATTATTCCAAATTACCAGAACACTTATCCAATTTTAAAGCAGATTCTTGTGGTTAGAGCCTCATCTCTATGCATGTATGTGGCACTTACATAGCTTCACAGATGCAAATTCTGGTGCACATGCAGTTTTGAGGTATGATGGCAGTATGACCAAGGCATTTTACTATGGCTCCAGAGATGTACGTTCAACTGCCACTGTAGACTCATACCAAAGGTTGCCCCTACTTGGCCCAGCTGTAAATGGGTATTTGGGCTGGGAAGTTCAAGGAGGCTAAATGTGTTGTTGGCCCCACAACCTCATTGCATACTATTAACTATAGAAATAGATGCACCTTAGCTGCACTTAGCCAATGGGCTCTTAAACTTAGCTGAACATTTGACTTGATTTGCTACAGTTTTAGAGTCTCCTTCCATCTGTGGTAAAAAGGAAAAGGAAGTTCCTCCTGCTTTTTACCTTATAAGCTTGACAACCTGCCTAGGGAGTGGGTGACATAAGTTCTAAGATTCCCTGACCCAGAGAGGGTTTCAATCTCCATCTCCTGCACACCCTGGGAACTCTTGAGAAAGCCCCCAGACCACCTGCCCAGGAATTTTGAAGTGCGTGTCTCAGTAAATGGGGAAAATCTGGGGTTTCCAGACCTCTGTGCCACTTCATGATAACTACAGGTAGTGCAGGACCTAGTGCAGGTGTCAATGTGAAAGCAAGGGGTGCCGGGCCTCCTTGCCAGGACCAGCACCAACCTGTGCTTCACTGGGAGAGACAGGTCAGCACAGGTCCCAACAAGGAGATGTGGGGCAATGAGAGAGGTGAGTCTCCCAGAAAGGGGAACATGTCATCCCTTGTCCCATTTTGGGCCCCTGTGCAATGCAGGACAAGGGATGATGTGCATTTTGCCCAATGAAGTGGATCAGCTGTGGTAAGAAATGTCCCCCACAGCCGACCTCTTTCAGTTTGGCAATGTTTGTTTCTACCATTACAGGCACAATTGCTCTGGATCTCCCTACCCAGTTCCAGTTCAGTTTCTCTTAGATGATAAATATTAGTATCCATTTTGCCACACAGTCTAGATGAGAATGCTATGTCCATCCGCAGGCTGAATCAGCCTAGTGAACTGGATATGGACCATCGGGCCAATACATTAGGGGCCTGATCCGGCCACAGGGGAGTGTGCAGACTGACCCCAATCCAGCCTTATCTGGCTGCCCAGATCTGGCCCCAATTTAGATGCGCGGGATGAAGACATGGGCAGCACATCCCTGATCTGGGCATGGGTGGGGCATGCATGGAGAACCTGGCCTTGATCCTGATGCATGGGAAAGGGGGAGGGGGGAATATCCACTGCTTTCCCACTGTCAAGTTTCCCAACCCATGAAGATCCCTACAGACTAGATGGGATGGCTCTGGGGGCTAAATTTGGCCTAGAGACCAGGAATTAAGTCCCTCTGATTGACACTATCCTGATTGGCCTCATCTGCACTATTTAAAAATCTAATTTTTGGTAACATGTAAAGAATGAGTTAACTGAAAAATACTCTGACCCTACAGATCCTTTGGGGAGGTCACCCTGGAGAAGCCACTTTGAAGAAGACAGATTTATACAAGAATGAGCATTCACTTCTAGCTGTAACATGATCAATGCAGAATTTTCTTTCCTGCCAGAAGATTACCAAAGTATAATATGGGTTTATATAAAAAACAAAATATTCTTTCTACAAGACAATTTAAAGGAAAATAGTACACCGCTGGGCAATGGAGTCAGGCAGGGTGCCTGATCTTCATGCCTTGAAATTTCCCATCTTTACAGTGGATGATAATTGTAATCTCTTTCTCTGTGACTCTGAGGCAATATTCACTATTATGTATAAAGTTATTTGAGATCTAAACATGGAACCATTTAAACAAGCCTTTTGGAGCAGTTTTCCTTTAGAAAGTAATGATTCAATACAATCAATTCTGTTAGTGGCCAAGTGATGATGACATCAACATTTTCTAAAGGAAAGCACTGAAACATTTTCTGCAGGTAATTTCAAAATGTTTCATTTTGATAACGTTTACATACCTCATCTCAACTTCACCATTTCCACTGTTGTATTTTATAGGCTTGAACAGAAAGTTATATTATGTACTGTACATTATATTGTATATTAAATATTGTTTTGCATATTATATTACATTACATGATATTATATATTATTATTGCAGAATACAAATTTCTGACTTTTGTCATAATCATTCATTTTGTTATAGTTCACTTTGTGAAAAAATCCAAGATATCAATATTTCATCTTAGTTCGTACAAAAACAATTTAGGGGGCCCCAAAACCCTAGTTTCTATTATCACGATACTAACAGTAGCAGTGGCAACAGTAGCAACAACAGCAGCACATACTTTGAGCCATTCCAAGGTGAGTTTACTGAATAGCACCTTTTTTTTCCCAGCAATTCCAAAATGTTAAGAAGACTAATTAGGGATCAATGTCCTATTCCCGGTGACTGTGTCACAATCTGTCCCCTACCATGTATATAGCACCTTCAACTGAGGCTATCAGACTTAGAGCTAGGTAGAAAACGACATTCCTGTCCCAGTGATTTCATCCCATTTGAACTGGTATGAAAATAAGACTTTTCAAAGGTTTCTTTTTCCCTTAAAAAAACAGAAGGAGTAGGGTAGGGACAGGGAGCTAAGAATTGCTAATAACCTGATGGAAAGGTTATTCAGCTAGGTTGAGGGAAGCCAAGATTCAAATTGTTATTCGCCAAAAAAACTGTTAAATTGCTTGCATTAAATAAAACAACTTCAGCCACATAGCCATAATTTTTCTCAGAACAGCCTACTGATTAGGGCACTAAGCCAGAATGAGGAAGAACAGAACTATTTTTTGTTGTTCTAAATCAGGGAAGTTAGGATAAATGCACCATGATCAGTGTCAGTGCTTGGCTCTTTTGGGCTGAGTCTGTAGTTTTGGCCAGGGATTCCATCCTAGGCCCAAATGACATTCCCTGACAAACATTCCAATAAAACTTTCACAAAAGTTGTTTTTTTTAGCAAAAGGACATTTCATAATTTAAAAAAAAAGGATCCCAAGCAGCAATATTGAGGAAAACTAGTAACATCATTTGGACCAGCCTCCCCACCTCCTGCTGATATAGATCATTATTTGTTCCACTTCAGTAGGAAAACTAAATCACAGAGAGACGATAAGTGATTATCTTTCTAGGTCATGAACTGTATTGTGAAAGACATACGAGTACATTACAGTTCTTTTGCCTGATTCAGTTCTACCATCAAATTCACTATCTCTGAATATATTCCATACTCTCCAAAAGGAGGTATACAACCAATCCAACAACAAAGCTGGGTACAATGGGGGACAGACAGACACATGCACACACACACCTTCTCATACAAACCCAGGTGCCTTGCTATAAATTTAGTTTTGATTGTGCAGTTCTCAAGACGTTACATTCTCACAACAATAACCAAAGGCTGCATGAAAACAGAGAGACTCAGGGACCACCATTGAAAAAGCACCAGAAACAATCATATTAAAAAAAAATCAGTTAAGTGGATATTATCTAGCAAAATCTGCTCACGAGCATATCTTCACATCTGGATATTTGTATTACTCGGCTACAGATAAAGGTGTAATAAAGCATATGGTAACCCATCAGGTTACTGAATACCCCTAAAACTACAAAGTAAGAAAACATGGTATTTATGAAGCAATATTAAAATGCATTTGGTAATGAATTTGGTAAAATGCATTTGGCAATGCATTCACTATCCAAGATCTCTGGATATCACTTTTTGCTTAACTAGAGTATTTAAAAAAAACACAAAGATTTTTCCTCATTAGTTTTAATGTTGGATAAATACTTTTCAAAAGAGAGGATACAACATGATACAAACAACCATCTGGAAAAATATCAGTTAGAAGATATTAGCTTACCCTTTTGTGATTGCTGAAGCTGCTGGAGAGGGGCTATCCAAGTCTGACTTAATTAAAGTTTATATTCAGATTTTTGTTGTTCCTTTGACACATTATTTGTTACTGTTGTTGTAGTTATTACTGCTGTCACACCTAGGATCCCAAGTCATCGACCATCATGCTCACTACAGTACCAATCCAAAATAAAGAGAGCAGGCAGCTTGGAAGTATTTAAGAACCCAGTTGGTCTTTATACAATCCTTACATTCTGTATGATTTTACAGCTGTTTGTGGACACCGGGAGTGACAGCAACCTACTAAAATCAACATCTATTTAACAATTTAAAAGGCCAGATACTAATGGGAAGATCCTCAATTGGTCAAAATTATCTGACATTTTACACAAGCTGTGAAATCCACCTTTGGTTTCTATAATAAAATCATTAAAATCAATAAAATTACACAACATACTCTGAGGTGTATTTTTGGTCTATGCAAATATGAGTGCTAACTGGAATTGAAGTAAATACAAAATAATAAGTTCCTACCTTCAGCTCTTTCTGGTCTACCATCTCTGGGAAGATTGTGCAGATATCAGGACTCCATTTCATTCCCTTTCCAAGACCCTGGGGGCAGGAGTTTGTTCTGGCAAAGATGAACATTGCATCCTGGGACATTACAAACAAATACATCCATTTCTGAAAATGCTTACAGGGTTGGGACACATGATTTATAAGGAGAGACTGAGAGAACTGAGCCTATTTAGTCTAGAGAAGAGAAGACTGAGGGGATTTAACAGTAGCCTTTAACTACCTGAAGCGGGGTGGGTTCAAAAGAGAATGGAGCTGGGCTGTTCTCAGTGGTGGCAGATGATGACAAAACGAGGAGCAATGGGCTCAAGTTGCAGCAACGAAAGTTTAAGTTAGATATTAGGAAAAACTCTCAGTAGGAGGGTAGTAAAGTACTGTAACAGGCTACCCAGAGAGGAGGTGGACTCTCCATCCTTGGAGGTTTTTAGGACTGGGCTAGACAAAGCCTTGGCTGGAATAATTTAGTTGGGACTGGTCTTGCTTTGAGCAGGGGGCTGGACTAAATGTGACCTCGTAAGGTCCCTTCCAACCCTCATTTTCTATGATTCTTCTGATCAGTTCTGCTGTAAGAATCAGCAGCTTTAATGTGGGGAAGATTCTCAAGATGCTCTTTTTTTTTTTTTTTTTTAGGATTAGGACATGCTCAACCCACTTCTTATTTACATTCAGACCATTTTGCAGTGGTCAAAAAATACATAAATGTTCTGTGCAGGGTTAAGAAACACAATGTGTGTTCCTCCACACTTGAAGAATGGTAGAAAGCAGGGGATCAGGAACAGTCAGCATGGATTCACCAGGGGCAAGACATGCCTGACCAACCTGACTGCCTTCTATGATGAGGTGACTGGCTTTGTGAACGTGGGAAAATTGGTGGATGTAGTATACCTTCATTTTAGCAAGGCTTTCGATACGGTCTCCCACAACTTTCTCACAGACGAGCTAAGGAAGTATGGGTTAGATCAGGCTTGTCCAACATATGGCCCATGGGCCACCATGAGGCCCGCCACATCATTTCCTGTGGCCCACAGTGCTGCATTGGGAAATGAAAGTAAACATGGTTTACTTTCGTTCCCGCCCCTTGTCCCTCCTCTAGCCTCTCAGCAGCTTCCTAATGGATACTGAAGGGCTGGGGAAGGGACAAGGTTCCCACACACACCTCATCAGCTTAACGTTGCCAACGTGGTGTGTGTGGGAAGAGGAGTGCAGACCCGGCCTGCCTCCTCCCATCCCCAGCACCATGTGGGGAAGCCACCACTGCCTGGCCTGAGTGACTCGCTGCTCCCTGCCCACAGGCGAGAGGCAGCCTGGCTTGGCCGCCTGGCCCTGGATTGCTGGTGGAGGCAGAGTGGCATGGGTAGGTGCCTCCTCCCACCGGGCTGTCGGCATTGGCCACGCCGCATGGAGCAGCCCCAGGCTCGGGTGGAGCCTGCACTCGCTGCACCGTAAGGTGCCTCCCGGCCGTGACCCCGGCCCCAGCTCCCTCTAGCCCGGCAATGTGGACCCGTGGAGGTGGCGCAGTGGCTGGGCTCATCCTCATTGTCTGCCTCTGCCACCTCCTGCCCGGCCAGGGCACCGCAGGTAGGGCTGGGGTTGGGGTGGAAAGACGGCACCTCCCCCGGGGCTGGGCCGGTGACTGTGGGCTCCTGGCACCTGTGTGTGTGGGGGGGTCCCTGCCTTTCACAGGGGAGGGAAGCTCAGCTCTGACCCCCATCTCCTGGGGCCAAGGCTTTAACCTCAAAGCCTGGTCTTCCTTCCTGGGAGTCAGCTGTGCCCATGTCCCAGAAGCCGGGTGCTGGAGCATTACAAAGGAAGGCAAAACCCTCCACAGTCTGCTCTAATCTGACCATGGGGTAAAATTCCTTCCTGACCCCAAATTTGGTGATCAGTGGGACCCTGAGCAGAGGGGCAAGACCAGGCCTCGGCAGCATTGTTTGGGCAGTGTCAAAAACACCCACAGCCTTGACTTGTAAAATGTTGGTGTGCCAATGGCAGACAGCGGGGGAGCCACGAGGGGCTCTATCCTTGTTGTGGCAGCACAGCCCTGCCCCTTCCCCTGAAGTCTGCCCTGAGGCACACATGCCAAGCAAAATGCCTTTGTGTGCTATGCTCTGGCACCCATTCAAGGGGTTGCCTACCTCTGGACATAACCCTCTAGCCAAAAACCACTGGATTTGGTCCCAGAAGAAGCATTGGCACACCCTAGTCAAAGTCCCTAGCCTCAGTTGCAGCCAACACCCAGTACCTCTGAGGAAGACTTAAAAACACCCTGGCACATATAGCAGAAAGAGGAAGGGTGGTGGTGGGGGCAACCAGCAAAGCCCAGAAGCATGAGAAGTACCCATAGTAGAACATAGGGATAGCTATGCCTAGATCAGGGGTAGGCAAAATATGGCCCATAAACTGTATCCAGCCCACCAATTGATCCTATCTGGCTCACCACTGGGAGCCTGAGGTGCAAGGGTTGTGCCCTGTGTTGCTCTGCTCTGCCTCAAATAATTGCCCACCCTGGTCTAGATCAGTGCTTCTCAACCTTTCTTGTACCAGGACCCATTTGTAAACATAGATGGTCAGTCCCAACTCAGTGTCCCTCACTGCTCCTACCTTCAGACCCCAGTGCCCCAGTGTGTGGGGCATGGGGGGCCCCAAGTAGCCCCTTGCAGGCTGGAACTCTGCCAGCCCACAAGAGAAAAGCCACAGTTATATGTCTTTCTCCTTTAAAGGAGAACCCATTTTTAAAGTTTGCTCACAACCCTTTCATATATTCTTGAGACCTACTTTTGGGTCGCAACCCATGTTTTGAGAAATGCTGGCCTAGATCATGCCTGACCAGTGCTGTCCAACATCTTTTTGAACACCTCCGATGATGGAGAGTTCACAACTTCCCTAGGCAGTCTGTTCCACTCCCTCGCTATTCTAGCCTCTGTGAACAAAGGGCTGGTACTAGAAATACAGTGAGGTTTTCAGGCTCTGTTCTGTGCCTTGTCAGTTAACACATGGACAAAAAGAAAAGGGGAAGAGGTTTTCTCTTTAATACCTCCTCCCATTGGCAAGAAGGTGTTGGAAATTTCTTCCCAAGGTCTTGTTTGACTGGTAGCAGGATGCCTGCTGCCTCATGGGGTCCAGGTCAGGTAATCCCAAGGAACTAGTGGGCGCCCAGTCCCTTTCCAAATCTGGTATTGGCAGTTTGCCCAAAGTTACGTGGTGAGTCTGTGGTAGAGCTGGAAATATAGTTCAGCTTGCCTGACTTCCAGTCTTGGTGCTGAATCCATAGGCCACAGTTGCAGCAAGAGTAACAATTTATGGTCCTTTCTGATTGCTAAACTAACTTGCCACTCCCTGCTTTCCTGGGTGTGGTTGCACAGCAAGCTTCAGCCAGCACTGAGGAGTGTGATTAACTAGCTATCTATTGCCTGTAAAGCATGGTGTCCAGAAAAGAAAACAAACACAACAGTAGTTCATCTTCCTTCTGCTTCATCCTCTTCAGTGCAGTAGCTGTTGTACTATGAGATAAGTTATCAGATATTTGGATAAAGTACAAACAAGAGAGGCTTTTGCCAGATCAGCTGTTGTTTCCATTTCCCCCTTTCCTCTCTATTTCTCTGAGCTATAACACAATAGGGCTGGTTGTGTTGTGGTTGTCACCAACTTGACCTTAAACCAGGTGACCTGTTTTCAGCTAAACTAATCTCCAAGACTATTTTGGGAGGGTTATTTTAATCAATGCCTGGTCTGCTACTTTGCAGCTGGTTATGCCGATGAAAGTTCACCCCACTAGTCCAGCCTTGAGCATAGCAAGCCAAGCACAAGGCAAAGTGGTAAAGAACATAAGGGGTATACCAGCTTTGGCACAATGATACCCTTTTCTTGGAGGCCCTCTGCCTCTTTAACCAGCAGATAGTGTATTGCTGAAAAAAGGGATAAGGTGGGGTAACACTGGATATGATGGCGGCGAATGAAGAGGCATGTAAGCATCTTTCACTGGGCCAGATAAATCTAAATTCTATCCCTGCTGGTCATTGAGGTCCCACCACCTTCATCCAGATGATGCTTCTGTTTCTCTATGTGTGGGATTAGGGGTTCAACTTGTTACTTGTTAAAGAAGTGTTACTAACAAGTTATTAATTCAATAAAAGTAAATCTTCTTGAAGTTTATTCTCAATAATGTCCATATTTTGTTGCTTTGATTAGTTTGCACTCTGGCTGATATCTTTTCCACATTTGATCTGTCGACTTGCATTATGCTTCTTTCATTCATTGAGAAGTGAGTAGAAGAGAAAGTGTTTATTTTAGTTAAGTGTTTGGTATTATTTCCTTGTTGCTTTTTATATTGTTTTTATTTTGGATTTTAAACCACATTTCCAGACCCATTTCATTGTCACTTCCTGCAACTTCTTTGGTGTCAAAGGTCATGTGACATCATTTCCTGATGTGATACCACTTCCTGTGTGGTCTTTGAATATGGCTCGCTGGCCCACTGGGTGATAAAAAGTTCGTGATCCGGCCCCACGTTCAAAAAGGTTGGACACCCCTGGGTTAGATGAATAGATTGGAGCATCGGGCTCAAAGGGTAGTAATCAATGGCTCAACATCTAGTTAGCAGCAGGTATCAAGTGAGTGCCCCAGGGGTTGGTCCTGGGGCCAGTTTTGTTCAATGTCTGTGACAGGGCACCAAGTCTGCCCCATCACAGAACTTCGGAAGAGTGAAGGAAAGCAGAAAACTTACCTTAGCAAGGAGTCTGAGGAGAGAAACGGGTGGGGCTACTGGGATGTGGGAGAAAGACCCAAATGAAAACAAGAACAAAGAGCAGCACCTGCGAAGGCAGAGAGGCAGCAGATGGCCGGAAGGATTTAAAGGGGAATTAACCCAGATTTAGCTGAAAAAAGAGAAGAAAAGAAAAGAGAAGAAAGCAACCCAGAAGAAACAGGGAGAAACTACAAGAGAGAGAAAAGGGAATGTAAGAAGGGTCCTGGAGAGAGACTTACTTGAGAAGCTGAAATGAGTTAATGAAGGAGAACTTTGAGTTGGTGATTCTATTAAAGTCATGGTGGGCGAGAAATAAAGGAAATTAACCAGTTCATATTAATACAAGAGATGGTGATTTATTTTGCAGGCGTAGCTTAACTCTCACAGTCTTCATCAACTACCTGGAAAATAGCATAGAGTGCACCCTCAGCAAGTTTTGCATATGACGCCAAGGTGGGGGGAATTGCAGGTGCACTGGAGGAGAGAGCTAGGATTCAGAGTGTCTTAGACAAATTGGAGGATTGGGCCAAAAGAAATCTCATGAGGTTCAAGAAGGACAAGTACAAACTCTTGCAATTAGGACGAACAATCCCATGCATCGGTACAGGATGGGGGCTGACTGGCTGGGCAGCAGCTCTGCAGAAAAGAACCTGGGGGTTACAGTGGACAATAAGCTGAAAACGAGCCAGCAGTGTGCCCTTGTTGCCAAGGGGGCTAACGGCATGCTGGGCTGCACTGGTAAGTGTGTTGTGACTAGGTCAAGGGAAGTAACCTACTGGCAACTTTATTCAGCACTGGTGAGGCCACATCTGGAGTACTGTGTTCATTTTTGGGCCCCCACTGTAGAAAGGACATGGACAAATTGGAGAAAGTCCAGCAGAGGGCAACAAAAATGGTGAGGGGACTGGGGGACATGACTTATGAGGAAAGACTGAGGGAACTGGTCTTATTTAGTCTAGAGAAGAGGAGACTGAGTGGGGACTTAATAGCAGCCTTCAACTAACTGAAGGGTGGTACCAAAGAGGATGCAGCTGAACTCTTCTCAGTGGTGGCAGATGACAGAACAAGGAGCAATGGTCTCAAGTTGCAGCAAGGGAAGTTTAGGTTAGATATTAGGAAGAATTTTCTCAGTAGGAGGGTAGTAAAACACTTGAATAAGTTACCCAGAGAGATGGTGGAAGCTCAATCCTTGGAGGTTTTCAAAACCCAACTAGACAAAGGTTTGACTGGGATGATCTAGTTAGGGATGGTCCTGCTTTGAGCCAGGTGTTGGACCAGATGACCTCCTGAGGTCCCTTCCGACACTAACTTTTTATGACTCTATGATTCTATGAAACAACATTGTAATCTTGACTGTGAAACTCAAGAGAATCATAATCACTTTAGTCTAAAAACCACCTTACACAAGTTTCACCTTTACAGATACACCGGGGATCATTCAGACTAAACCACACGTGATCACTGGTGACTTTAACAGCCACAGCATGCAATGGGGCTACACTGAGACTAGTAAAGATGGTGAATCAGTAGAAGCTTGGTCTGTTGCATACCAGCTGAGCTTGATCCATGACCCAAATCATTCAGTAGTGACCACTGAAAACAAGGATACAACCCAGACCTTATATTCACCAGCAACACCATTGCTAGGCTAAGTAATGGTGTGAACTAGGCCCTTTTTCCACAAACACCATCACTACATGGGAGGAGCTCATGTTAGCCAGGACAGAATAATGCAGGGAATCCTGGAAGATGCTGATTGTGTCAACTGATTTTATATATAATAGCAAAAAGCCATGGGAAACAATGCATAAACTAAGTGATGACTCATGAAAGGTAGATCAACATCACCGCTAACCAAATTGCTCACAAGATGCTTCTCAATGGAAAAAGCCCCAAAAGAAGAAAATACCCAACAGTGAAAAAATGGACATTCCAGTAGTCGAGTTTTTATCAGAGGGGGCTGATGAAGCATGGTAAAGGTGATGATATCTCAACCTCCTATGCACCAGAGTTGGACGCTCCAAGGAACTAATGAAGAAGTGGGGCTATACCACTGGTTCAGCCACCGATAACTGCAGCACAGAGCCTCTGACTATGCAACACCTGCTGCAATACTCGCTGCTTGAAGGCAAGCATACAATTAAAGATCTCACAAAGTACAATAAACAAGCACAAGCATGTGTAACAAAATGGCCAAATGTGGTATAGAGACACAAGAAGAAGAGTGGTGCAGGGTCAGTCTATGGGCTAAATCAAGCCCTGTGTACCAGGATCAGGCACTGTGCTGCCTCTGCCCAACCCTGTGCTCCCAAATCAGGCCCTGTGCAACCTCACCTGGTCCCCACACACTGGGATCAGGCCTTGATGATCCGTGCCACCCCTGCCAGGCTACATGTGCTGAGATTGTGCCCTGGAGTCCAATACACTGGAAATGGGCCCTAGCAGCTTACACCACCCCTCACACCAAGATCAGGTCCTGGGCCCCAACACTGCCCCCTCTCAGCCATGTTTGCTGGGATTGGACATGCATGACCCCTGCCCACCCTGCACACTGAAACTGGATGCCTGATGTAGTGCTGAGGGTCCAGAGCTCCCCTTGGGTCCTGAAATTTGGCAGCAGAAGAATGGTGCCATCATTCTCTTGATGCCAAACTATCAGACCTGTAAGAAGCCCCATGAGCTGGATGATATGATACTAGGGCTGAATGTGGCCAGCAGGCCAGAGGTTAAGTACCCTTGACCTAGTCAATAGTAAATCACTATTTCTCTTAAAGCTTTGGGTATACATGGCTAATGCAGGTTAACAACAAATAATAGCCGGATCTTCAAAAGAAATTATTAATAATTACAAGACATGGGTAGAAATACAATCTGGATCTGTTAGACTCTATAACTAACTAATAACGATTTACTGGATCTTTATTAAAGTGTATATTGATAATTTATCAAACAGTATGAATGCATGTAAACTTAATGTGAAATATGACAATGTAGCCTTACCTGAAAGACATAGACAGGAAAAGTTCCAACATTTGACTCCAATCAACAAACATTTCATTGAACCTGGTTCCCCTTAAAAGAGTTTTAAAATACTGAATTTGTTTCATCAGGGTTTTATTTCTACACATATAACTTCAGTGTGGAACAAAAAGGTAAACCTTACTGAGTTTGATGGAGTAATTTGTGATAAAGGGCTTTGCTACACATTAATTTTAGGTGGCTCAGGAAACTCTTAATCCCAGGATTGCCCACACATTAAGATATGTGATACCCTGCAGATGTCTTAAAATTATGCCAGGGCAAGTTTATCTCTGATCTGTGTTACCTAGCTCATGTTCTATGAATTTGTAGCCACTCCCCAGAGATAAGCCAACCAAGTATCAGTTCTCCAGCATCCCAGGATGCAGTCTCCTCCTCACACCTTCCTGTTCTATGTGGACAACTCAGACTTGTAGCTCCTAGTCAGGCCCCTACTTGCCATACCTTTAGGGCATTATACACATACATTTGTTTGCTCAGACACACTGGAGATCTGGCACATTGGAGGAGACTTGATTAACTGAGTCTGCTCCGCATGCGAGCTGACATGCCTGGCACTGCACTGCGTGCATTTGTATAAACAGTGAAATCTGTTTGCCCCTAGTGGCAAGTCACAGCTGTGCAAGTTGGGGTTACAGGTTTTTAGCCTGAATTTATAACTACTCTAAACTCAAACTAACACAACAGCGATCAACATTTGAGAAGCTGAAAGTGCAACATATAACAAGGCACTTACTTTGGGGGATGTGAAATGAGTTTTGGCCAAAACATGGCCAAACATGCACATTCACAAACATTTCACATAACATGATGCATTTCACATAACAATGCATTTAATTTCAATTTTTTAGACTGAGTGAAAGCAAAATCATCCCCACTGCATTCAGTCTAGTTATTTCTGGAGTGATAGATAGCCGAGTTAATGTTTTAGACTGAAAAAAATTTCCACTAAAAAATGGGGTTTAGCCAAAATTGAATTAAATCTGGGTATTCAACTTAGTTTCCTTGTAAATCCCACCCTTCTTGAACTTCTTGAACTGTGATTGAAAGTTGTGCACTGGACTCCTGGCACCCCTATAACAATTAAACAAAATACATTGTCAAGATTAGACATATTAAATTATTGCCACTCACTCATAGATGAAAAAGAGAGTGTGTACAGTATAAAATTCCAAGGTACAGAGGGTACCATGACAAGAGCACAGTCCTGCCCCCAGGGTCACATAAGGGGAATGAAATGGAGCCCTGAAATCAGCATGTTCATCCTGGAGAGAGTAACCAGGAGAAGCTAGAGGCAGGAGGAACTTCTTTTGCATTTACTTCAATTTCAGCTAACGCTCATGTTTGCATTGACTGCTCAGGAATTGTTGGGATTGACCCAAATCATCTTATTATGGTAACTAGAGTTGTATTTTCAGTTGAGGTAAATTGTCAAAGAGAATTTTTACCACCGGAGGCTGTGTTCTTTAGTTTCCTGTCTTGCATTTCTAGTGATATTTCTAACAACAATGAAATAGGTGTTGATTCAGGTAAGTTACTGACACCCCCAGAATGCACATACAATATAACCTTTTACAAAATGTAAAGATCTAACCAGCCTTTAAGCTTTTTTGAAGTTGCTGTTGTGTTTTAATTGCATTGTTCCTAGCAAAATGGTCCATGTGTGGGGATTCTTGGTGTTGCTGTCATCATCATGAGAGTGCAAGTACAATGAAAATCTGAATATACAGGTCTAGTTAAATTCAGGCAGGAATCATCTGAATCTGGAAATCTCAAACTGGTAAGCCATTTTTTTTTTTTAACTTTATTGAACACTAACATTAGAGTAATTCTATACAGTACTTCTATTTTTAATTTCCCACCTAACAAAATAAGCTGTTATATCCAGAGATACTGAACGCTGAATTATATCATTGTCAATGTAGTGTTAGAGTGATGTTGTGGCTGTGATGGTCCAGAAATGATTCAAGAGGAAAGGATTTCTTAAGATTTATTTTTTGCTGGACCATTTATCTTTTCTCAGTAGTGGCAGAATAAGGAGCAATGTTCAAGTTGCAGCAAGGGAGGTTTAGGTTGCATATTAGGAAAAACTCTCTCACTAGGAGGGTGATGAAGCACTGCAACAGGTTACTTGGAGAGGTGGTAGAATCTCCATCCTTGGAGGTTTTTAAGGCCTGGCTCGAGAAAGCCCTGACTGGAATGATCTATTTGGGGATGATCCTGCTTTGCGCAGGGGGTTGGACTAGATGTGACCTCCTGAAGTCCCTTGCAACCCTCATTTTCTATGATTCTACGACCAGCTATGTAGTTGGGATAAAGTTAAAGAAGCTTTCTAATGTCTTCCATTCAAAAAGCTTGTCTAACTTTATCTTAATTGCATAATTGATCCAATAAAAGAGACCACCCTAAGGAATTCTTGCCTCTTGCATCGTCAATTGAATTTTAATATCGCTTTTAAAATTCTAGACTCTAAGCTTCCTTATTTTGCAATTTTCGAGCTTCCTGGCAACCTGACAGATTATGTTCACTTTATCATAGTTTTAGCTTGACTGTAGCTTTGCAAACATACCCAATAATGAGGGCTCTCATGGGAATACAATTTGCTCAAACATATTCCTAGGCAAAAAGTGATCCCTGGTAGAAGTTATCACTGCTAAAAGCTGTGCTGTCCCAGCTGTAGTCTCTGCATCTCTTCGTTTTCATGCAGCTCCTGGTAGTTTTGAAAACATGGTGTCTTGAGAACCTAGCAAACACACTGGATTAATAAGCATGGGAGGTGGATTAATAACAGAAGCTATCTGCCTGCTTTTATATTGTATACTGTGCTTATTTCTGTCGTCTGGTGAGTCATATATTCTGTTATCTGCAAAACTGTGAACTTTCTATGGAGTAGAGAGAGAGGTAGATAGCTCTGTTAGTCTGAAGTCAGGCAGAAGGCAGGATAGATTTGCACCTTATAGACTAACTGAATCAGAGAGTATACAGTGTATTTTCAAGGAGATTTGGGATCTGGAGCACCCAAATACAGAATCAGGGACCTGCTTTTGAGGACATGAATACTGGCATCCCTTATTTCACTGAAATGCCTACTAACTTATTGCCTATCCTGTAGCAGGGGTCTATCAATCTCTGCTTTTGAACTGCTCCCCTTAGTTTCAATAATGAAGTCTTCATTCGTTCAGAATCTTGAATCCAGGGTTTCCACATCCTAGTGACTGAGCTAAAAAGGTATCCCCTTTTCCAGCGGAGAGAAGAACCTCCCCAAAAGAAGAGCCTGTGATGTTGAGACAGAGGGAGATTTGACAACTCAACTGTACCTGATAGGTGGGAAATAGGCACCCTCTTCACTAAGTAATTAGCTATTCTTCTTCCCTATCTTCCTCTCCTTTTTTCCCCAGAAAAAAAAAGAAACTTGGAAAAGCTCTGGTATCATTCTAATTTAGATTGAGAAATTTTTGAAACTTCAAATGATTTTATGGGACAGGAACACTTCTGCTTTTCTAGCCCCAGGTCCTCAGATATAGTGTACATGTATTAATGGCAGGAGATACTGGGACAGAGTTACACTGAACAGGATCTTTTTTCCCCACACTGAGTCTTCATGATATTTCTCTGGAATGATAGGGTTCCTCACTGAGATGGGCATAGAAGGGTTCAAAGCACTGGCTACTGTAATTATCATCATCACTACAAGCACAAATAGGAAAAATGCATTCCACTTTATTGAAAAGCAGCATTTCTGTCCTATAGGAAATTCTGCAATTTCAAGATTCAGTTTCATATGAAATAATGCCAAAATGTAGAAATCTTGGATATTTTCACAAAATATAGTATTTCAGAATGTTTCATTAGGACAAAGTCAAAACATCCCATTTTCATTTTATCATTTCCAGAAAACCATAGCTATGCAATATGTATTTGGGGTGTTTTATTCTATTCTAATGAACATAACAGTTCAAACAAAAAAATAAAATAACCAACCTTGTCAATATTAAAAATGTTAATATTTTTGAAAGAAAAAGTTTTACTAATTTTATGTTAAAATGCTGTGGTAACCTGTACTTTCCAATGATATATTTTGATTTTGTTGAATCATCATTTGCCAGGGGAAAATTATTTTATGCCAAAAAATGTTCCATCTCTTCCTTTTAACATCTCCCTATCTCTCTATACATACTTGTCCAATCTTTTACAGTCACACATTTCCATATTCAGTTCTCTGAACATTTTTTTATAATTTAGTTGTTTTTCCTAATCCCCATCCTTAGCAAAAGAACTCATATTTCCCCCTCTATCTCATATATTCCTTCTAGTTCATGAAAACCTGCATGATTCATATTGTATGTACCCATTAAATTTTGCATCTAAATTTGAATAACTTTTCTCTGCATTTCCATAATATTCTGTATATGAAGATTTCAAATCAGTTAACATTGCCTCACAACCCCATGAAGCAGCAAGTAACAATGATCTTTTGTTTTTTTATATACTGGCTAGCCATGGTGTGAAGAGAGACAGTAACTCACTCATCCTGCCTGCGTATTCATTGCCTGCCAGTGCATTAAGGTATTTTAAACAACATACATGCAGTTAACCATTCCATTTCTTGTGCAGAAAGTAAAAGTTGGGGTGTTTTTTATACTACCCTGTTATTCTTTAACATTCACCTACCAAGAAAGAAAGCTGTTTGACTCTCATTTGAGATCTACTGGCAAATGTTCATCTGGTGCAAATTAGAATAGCTCAGTTTCAAGACAGTGGGATGATCTACCTATACAGTCACAACACTTTGTAATTCACCTTGTTGGGGGAATAAGGAAGGTATCAACAGTTAAAAGGAATTGAAAGAATGTATAATCTAAACAGATATCCTGGTTCCAGGTAACATCCACATATATGTAATAGGACTTGAGAATGCTGTGGCAATATTACCTATATTTGTTTCACCCTCCTTCTTCCACACTTCATTTGACTCTTTGCTGAAGTATAGGCCATACTTTTGTATCTGAAGGGCTTTCAAGAAAACATTGCATAGATTTCAGTCTTAAAGCTAGTTATAAGCAATACCCAGCGAAATTGAAGTTACTAGCAGCCAAACCTCTTTCACAGAGAGGATCACTATGTTTCTTATTGAAATAAATATGCAAGGCACACATGCAGCAGTATGAAAAGTAAGACGTATTACCAATATTCTTTGGAATACTATAAGTTTCTTTTAAAGTAAAATATAAGTAAAGATACTCATGTTCCTCATTTAGTGTTTCCCCCTTTATTGCTTTTATTTAATAGAATCATAGAAAATTAGGTCATCCAGTCCAATCCCCTGCTCAAAGCAGGGTCATCCCCCGCTAGATCATCCCAGCCAAGTCTTTGTCTAGCTGGGTCTTAAATACCTCCAAGGATGGAGATTCCACAACCTCTCTGCGTAACCTGTTTTAGTGCTTTACTACGATCCCAGTGAGACATTTTCCTAATATCCAACCTAAATGTCCTTTGCTGTAATTTGAGACCATTGCTTCTTGTTCTGTCATCTGCTACCACTGAGAACAGTCTGACTTCACTCCCTTTGGATCTACCATTCAGATAGTTGAAGCCTGTTATAAAATCCCCCCTCCCACAAATCTTCTCTTCTAAAGACTAAATGAGCCCAATTCCCTCAGCCTCTCTTCATATGTCATGTGCCTCAGCCCCCAAACCATTTTCTTTGCCCTCTGCAGGACTCTCTCCAACTTGTCCACATCCTTTCTATAGTGGTGGGGGAGGGCAGAGGAAACTGGACACAGGACTCCAGATATGGCCTCATCACTGCCAAATAGAGGAGAATAATCATTCTCCTTGATCTGCTGGCAATGCTCCTATAGCAAAACCCCTAGTTTTTCTTTTTTTATTTTATTTTAAAATGCATTCCCTCCCCTTCCCCAACTATTTCTGACTTTTTCTCTCCCTCTCTATTCCCTATAGATAAGTATAAGTAAGCTAAGATGTAGGATAAGCTTTAACATTTTATTTTAGATAGTAAGTTTCATTTTTCTCTTCCCTCTTTGCTAATAAGTGCCCTGCTATTTTGATATAGATAGCAACTGTTTTATAAGTGATAATTATTATGTTTGTATTGATTTTTTTTTTTACTGCTTTTATATTGTGTGATTACTGTTTTCGGCCTATATATGTAAGTTAGCATAAGTCATGTCAAGTTTCCATCTAGTAATGTCAAGTCTCCATCTTATCCCCATGCCCAGTTGTATAACCCATGACTCATACCTACTCCTCCTATGTAACTTGGTTCCTGAATGAATGGGGATGAATGAAGGTGCTTGAGAGACAATGGCAGTAGGTCTAAAAATAGCTTCCTCTGAATGACCGAACCATCAACACCAATACCTGGACCAACGACCCAGCCCTTGGAACCACCCTCAGCATTCAAGAAACAAAACATGAGGTAACCTACCATTGTGCCAAGCTGCACATGCTCAGTAAGAACACCTGGAGCCCTCTGGGACACTAGTGACATTGCCTGGATAGGCACTCCGCATAGGAGATTGGAGGCAGTCTGCCCCATAAAAGGGGTAGTGAAGACTAACTCCTTGGGACACCCTCTCCATCTGGACCAGCACCATGCCACACCACCTATCTACCCAGAGTCCCTTCCAGTGACCCCAATCTGGACAACACCTGCTGGACAAAGACCTCTTTCCAGTCTGGATAGGTAGCTATCACCACCCTCCCCATCTTCAACCAAGGACTTGGACTCTGCTTCTCTTCCCTGCCTGAACTCCAACCCTTCTACTGAGTCTCTTTCTCCTGCTGCCAGTGTGTGTGTGTGTGTGTGTGTGTGTGTGAACCAATAATTTCATGGGTCTGTGTAGTGTGTTGTCTGTGTAATAAAACTGTTATTTGGACCCCTAAGTTGGGTTTTGCTTTACTATGGTTTGGCCCTGCTCCAATCTCTGCTCCTCTCACCTCTAACTTCTGTCTCATTTCTCCCTGTCCTGCTTCTGGCTCACTGCCACCTCCAACACCTGTCCTGAGCTCCTCTCTGCCTCCAAACCCCCTGTTTCTTTGCCACTGTCTTATCTCCACTGCCTTTTCCTTTTCCCCTAAGCAAGCAGGCTTCTGCCTCAGTTTCTTTCCTCCTTGCCACCACATATCTGCCCCCGCCCCAATATCTCAGCTGTCTGCCTCAGTTTCCAGCCCCAGTCTACCTTAAGTAAACCCAAACCTCAGTCCCTCAGCCAGCTTCTCTTAGTCTACTGGTTCTAATCCCGGTTCTGGCAACTTTCAATCCCTACACTTTAACTCTCTCTCTCTCTCACCTGACCCTTCCTCCAAGTATCCCAGGTACCCCAAGCACACACATACACACTGTACCATCCAAGTTAGGAACTTACCTGTGTGTATGTGTAGGTGGGTTGTATGTATGTGAACTGGTGAGTGCATGTGTATATATATATATATATATATGTCATAGTGTGTATGATATACGAATTAGTGATCTGTGTTTAACTTTTGGGGTGTATAGTGTATGTGCTTGAATTGGTGATAGGTATGCATGTGCCTAGGCTGGTTTGGATGTGTGTGTGCCTGAGCTGGTAGTGTGTGTGTGTATGTGCAATTGTGTCACACACCCCTGTCTAACAGCGCAATATTGAGATCCTGAGAGTTGGCCTGACCCCACAGGGCAACTCTGCTGCTATACTATACCATTTATATCAAAGCTTAAGTTTCAGTCTAGCATTTTCATCTCAACACAGGCACAAATTTTGAACACACATCTAAACACATTCCCCTCTGATTTTAAATCAAAGAATTCTCAGGCCAGATAGCATGGCCAGAAAATAGTATGTCTCCTGGACTAATTTAAGCCTGAGTATTTTGGCCCTTTCCAAACAGTCTAGTGTTTCCAGATCAAGCAATTCATTCTGGGTTTGAGTTTAGGAGTTGACTTGTCTCTCATTTGGTGGAGAAACAGAAAGCTGGAACATGTATGTAAAGTGGCACAGTTGAAGCATCAATATATAATAATATATATTTTTTGGCTCTGCCACTCTGTGAGGCAAGATCAGATCTGCATAAGGCCAGATAAGTCAGCTCTGCCCAGATCTACCTCCAACAGAGAGAAATGAGTCTAAAGCAGGGAGCTAACAGGTTATTGTTAATTCCATGATTTATGCAGCCTTTAGAGGTGACACTTGCTTCCTTCCCAGCTCTTCCTTTACATCAAGAAAAAACTATGAGATAGGCCAAACATTACCGTTATGCAGGGTTTCCCTACCTGGTAATGTTGGTAGTCAGCAGTAGCATATTACCTATCTTCATTCTTGTTTTCCAGAAAAATGCTTTAACCACCAGGCCACCATTAAGGCATTATCCACGCCACTCTCTAATAACCCCTTGAAGCTGGCCCACCAAGGAGTCAAGTGAAGGAAATAGGTAATGCCAGGAGAAAGAAAGCAAGCAACTCAGTGGTCATATGATTTAGTGAGACAGAAACTGCCCTGGACTGGACAGAGCCTTGGGTTTGAGCCTGAGTCCCTGTTCCCAATGGCTCAGAATCTTTTGCAGTGCTGTTTTTGTGTTGAATGTTTAAGTGTGCTAGCTTCGAGAGGAATACTGCAGAAGGCGCTGAGCAATGCCTACCCAATGGCCTGTTGGTTAAAGCACTTTTCTAGGAAGCAGGTGATGCATATTTAAACCCCATATGTTTTTAAGGGAGCCTAAAACCCAGACTTCCACCACTCCTCAGGCAAAAACAGGAGGGCTTTCCACCTCTTCCAGATGTATGCAAGACAGACAAAGTAAAATCCAAAACCATGCATAAAGGCCAAGACTTACAGCTACATGGCTATATATATACCACTTAGGCACATAAAGTAAAATAGACTTTATTCCACTGAATATTCTAAGTAAAATCCATGATTTGTCACCACTATTTCTCCGGCTTTCTGTGAGCTAAAGAAAGTCAAATGCTGCAGTATAAAGTGTGGGGAAATCTATCTAGCTACATGTCTGTTTGTCTCTCTGTACATATATCTAAAGGGCCCAGTTAAAATGATCCTCTAGTCTTTTTTTTTTTTTTTGAAGAGGAGGGTGGGGAATTGGACAGATGTTACCATTATTTAAGGGACACTTGTAGAGTATGTAGACTTAGACTTGGGTTTTCATTGGAGCCTAAGGGAGATCTCCCTTAACAGAAATTGAAAGTGGCTTTTTTGCATGTGACAGTGTTTATATTACTGGAAGTACCTCTTGCCTTTTTTTTTTTTTTAACATTCATTTTCAGGAATTAATCTAGCTAAAATTGAGTAGGTATTTCATTTCCTCTCTGTTCAATTTCACTGATAGATCTGATCAATTTTTTCCAAAAATCAATAAAAACTGGTTTGCAACAGAAAATTATGTTTTCACCTCCAATATACTTCTTGATGTGTTATCTGGATATGTATTCTCTCTTACAGATGGAGCAAGCAGAAGAATTAAAAATGGGAAATCTCACCGGGATAACCAATTTTTTCCTTTTGGGTTTGTCCAACCACCCCAAGCTGGAAGTGCTTTTTTTCTGCATATTTCTAGTTATTTATATAATCAGTCTGATGGGAAATGTGCTCATCATGATTCTTACAGCAGAACCATTTCTTTGCACTCCCATGTATTACTTTCTTCATGTCTTATCTTTCCTGGATATTTGCTATACATCTGTCACTATCCCAAAGATGTTGATTAATTTCCTATCAGAGGACAAATACATTTCCTACATGGGCTGTGCTGCCCAAATGTACTTCCTGCTCTTCCTAGGGGCCTCTGAGTGCTTCCTTCTGGCAGCCATGGCATATGACCGCTATGTGGCCATATGCAACCCGCTGAGGTATTCTGCTATTATGAACAGAAAGGTTTGCCTTTCATTAACACTTCTCTCCTGGTTCAGTGGTAACATGGTATCCCTAACACAGACAGCTTGGGTATTCACATTGCCATTTTGTGGGTCAAATCAGATTAATTATTTCTTCTGTGATATTCCCCCACTGATTAAGCTTTCTTGCATCAACACTTCTGTGTATGAAATGCAGCTATTTACAGGTACCATATTGGTCATCTTCACCCCCTTTTCTCTCATCCTCTTGTCCTACATCTGTATCATCTCCACCATCCTGAAGATGCCATCAGCTGATGGCAGATATAAAACCTTCTCCACCTGCTCCTCACATCTCATGGTGGTGACATTATACTATGGGAGTGGAAGTCTGATTTACTTAAGACCTAAATCCACTAACTCTCCAGACAGCAGCAAACTCCTGGCTCTAATATACACAACTGTAACCCCCATGTTGAATCCCATGATCTACAGCCTGAGGAATAAAGATGTAAAAGGGGCCTTAAGGCCAATCTTGGGTGATAGGATGATCAAAAAAACATGTTGTCATGAAAAATAATGTGTATATTGGTCTTGTTCTGACATTGGTTACACAACTATGCAGATTTTGACTACTGTCTTTGAAATAATGCACTGGTGTTCAAATATCGCAAACCTAAACCATAAAAATATAGTCTCTCTCTCCCCACCTCCAGTAAATGATTCATGTTCAAATTAAAAATAATTCAATATTAGCCAAAGAATGGGAGGGGGGAGGCATCAGCTCTGAAATTGTTTGCAATTGAGAGAAAATCTAAAATAAATAAAGAAATAAACCCTCCCAATAAATAAACCCTCCCATGCATTTAGTACAAATACTATTGACTTCTTTTTTTTTTACTCTCCATTTAAATTCATAGTGAAAACTTTGTCCAAAACATCAGTTTTGGAAAGTTTCTAAATGTTCTATAATATACTCTAATAAGATTGGCCATGTGTATATGAGTTTGCTTTCATGACATCTTTACTTTTTTGGTAAAACTGGGGTGAGTTTCAGAAAGGGGAATGGATTCTTACCCATCTAAATCTACCACATCCTTACATGAATGTTTACCAAAAGTTAGGGGTTTAATCATGAACTGTTGGACTACTGTAGCAAGGTGAGTTGCTGGCCTGACATTAGAAATGTAGAATCATAAAAAGTTAGGGTCGGAAGGGACTGCAAGAGGTCATCCAGTCCAACCCCCTGCTAAAAGCAGAACCACCCTCAACTAGATTATTCCAGCTGAAGCTTTGTCTAGCCAGGTTTTGAAAACCTCCTAGGATGGAGCTTCTACCACCTCTCTGGGTAATCTATTCCTGTGTTTAACTACGCTCCTGGTGAGAAAATTATTCCTAATATCTAACCTCAACTTCCCTTGCTGCAACTTGAGACCCTTGTTACTTGTCCTGACATCTGCCACCACTGAGAACCAGCTCCATCATCAGTCAAACCCCTCTTTAGTTACTTAAAGGCTGCTATTAAGTCTCAGTCTCCTCTTCTCTAGACTAAATAGATTCATAGATTCATAGATGTTAGGGTCGGAAGGGACCTCAATAGATCATCGAGTCCGACCCCCTGCCTAGGCAGGAAAGAGTGCTGTGTCTAGATGACCCCATCTAGATGCTTATCTAACCTCCTCTTGAAGACCCCCAGAGTAGGGGAGAGCACCACCTTCCTTGGGAGCCCATTCCAGACCTTGGCCACTCTAACTGTGAAGAAGTTCTTCCTAATGTCCAGTCTAAATCTGCTCTCTGCTAGCTTGTGGCCATTATTTCTTGTAACCCCCGGGGGCGCCTTGGTGAACAAATACTCACCAATTCCCTTCTGTGCCCCTGTGATGAACTTATAGGCAGCCACAAGGTCGCCTCTCAACCTTCTCTTGTGGAGGCTGAAAAGGTCCAGTTTCTCTAGTCTCTCCTCGTAGGGCTTGGTCTGCAGGCCCTTACCCATATGAGTGGCCCTTCTCTGGACCCTCTCCAGGTTATCCGCATCCCTCTTGAATTGCGGCACCCAGAATTGCATGCAGTACTCCAACTGTGGTCTGACCAGCGCCCGATAGAGGGGAAGTATCACCTCCTTGGACCTATTCATCATGCATCTGCTGATGCATGATAAAGTGCCATTGGCTTTTCTGATGGCTTCGTCACACTGCCGACTCATGTTCATCTTAGAGTCCACTAGGACTCCAAGATCCCTTTCCAATTCCGTGCCACCCAGCAGGTCATTCCCTAGGCTGTAGGTGTGCTGGACATTTTTCCTCTCTAGGTGCAGCACTTTGCATTTCTCCTTGTTGAACTGCATTCTGTTGTTTTCTGCCCACTTGTCCAACCTGTCCAGGTCTGCTTGCAGCTGTTCCCTGCCCTCCGGCGTGTCCACTTCTCCCCATAGCTTTGTGTCATCTGCAAACTTGGACAGAGTACATTTCACTCCCTCGTCCAAGTCGCTGATGAAGACATTAAAGAGTATCGGTCCAAGGACCGAGCCCTGCGGGACCCCACTGCCCACACCCTTCCAGGTCGAAACCAACCCATCCACCACGACTCTCTGGGTGCGACTCTCCAGCCAATTCGCCACCCACCGGACTGTGTAGTCATCCAAGTCACAGCCTCTTAACTTGTTCACCAGTATGGGGTGGGATACCGTATCGAAGGCCTTCCTGAAGTCTAAGTATATGACATCCACCCCTCCTCCTGTGTCCAGGCGTTTCGTAACCTGGTCATAAAAAGAGACTAGATTGGTCAGGCACGATCTGCCTGCCACGAACCCGTGCTGGTTTCCCCTCAGCATAATTTGTCCTGCCGGGCTCTCGCAAATGTGAGCCTTGATAATTTTTTCAAAGACTTTGCCAAGGATAGAGGTGAGACTGACTGGCCTATAGTTGCCCGGGTCCTCCTTCCTCCCCTTCTTGAAAATGGGGACCACATTGGCCCTTTTCCAGTCCTCTGGGACATGGCCCGTGCACCAATAATATAAAAAATAAGGCCAGTTCTCTCAGTCTTTCCTCATAAGTCACATCCCCCAGGTCATTGGACTCTCTCCAATTTGTCCACATCCTTTCTGTAGTGGGGGGCCTAAAACTGGAAACAGTACTCCAGATGTGGCCTCACCAGTGCAGAACAGTGGGGAAGAATCACTTCCCTTGACCTACTGACAACACTCCTACCAATGCAGCCTAGGATACTGTTAGCCTTTTAGGCAACAAGGACACTGCAGGCTCATATTCAGCTTGTTGTTCACTGTAAACCCCAGGTCCTTTTCTTCAGAGCTGCTGCCCAGCCAGTCAGCCCCCAGCTTGTACCAGTGCATGGGATTGTTCCATCCTAAGTGCAAGACTTTGCACTTGTCCTTGTTGAAACTCACAAGATTTCTTTTGGCTCAATCCTCCCATTTGTCTAAGTCACTCTGAATCCTAGTCCTACTCCCCAGTGTATCTACTATTCCTCCCACCTTGGTATCATCTGCAAACTTACTGAGGGTGCACTCTATGCCATCTTCCAGGTCTTTGATGAAGACACTGAACAAAACTGACCCCAGGACCGACCCCTGGGGCACTCCACTTGATACCAGCTGCCAACTAAACATTGAACCATTGATTACTACTCTCTAAGCCTGATGCTCCAGTCAGTTTTCTATCCACTTTATGTTCCATTCATCCAGCCCATACTTCCTTAGCTTGCCTGCAAGAATGTTGTGGGAGACCTTATCAAAAGACTTGCTAAAATCAAGGTAAACCATGTCCACCAGTCTCCCCACATCTGCAGAGCCAGTCACCTCATCATAGAAGGCAATCAGGTTGGTCAGACATGACTTGCTCTTGGTGAATCCATACTGACTGTTCCTAATCACATTTTTCTTCTCCAAGTGCTTCAAAATGGATTCCTTGAGGATCTTCATGATTTTTTGAGGACTGAGGTGAGGCTAACTGGTCTGTAGTTCCCTGGATCCTCCTTCTTCTCTTTCTTAAATATGGGCACTATGTTTGCCCTTTTCCAATCATCCAGGACCTCTCCTGGTCACCATGAGTTTTCAAAGATGATGTCCACAGCTCTGCAATCACATCAGCCAACTCCCTCAGCAACCTTGGGTGCTTACCACATGACCCAATGGACTTGTACATGTCCAGGTTTTCAAAGTAATCCCTAACCTGTTCTTTTACCACTAAGGGTTGCACACCTCTTGCCCAAACTGTACTGCCTGATGCAGTAGTCTGGGAGCTGACCTTGCCTGTGAAGACTGAGGTGAAATAGTTTTGATTTTGGGCTCTGCTCCAACTCTGCCAGCCCCACGGAGCTCAACATGGCAGGAGGAGGCAGAGTGCAATCCTGGCTCATCCCACCTCCTGCCTGAGCTCCATGGGGCTGGCGGAGCTGGTTGGAGCGCAGCCCAGTGACAGGAGGCCTGGAGAGCCAGGGCTATGCTACGACCTGCTCCGCCAGCTCCATGGAGCTCATCCCAGTGGCAGGAGGCAGGGAGAGCCAGGGCTCTGCTCTGCCTCCTGCTGCTGGGCTGAGCTCTGTGGGGCTGGCAGAGCTGCTCAGAGCACAGCCCTGGCTCTCCCAGACTCCTGCCACTGGGCTGCTTCAAAACTCTTAATGTTTTAAAACTTTTGAAATGTTTTGAGTGCCCTCATTTCATTTTGAAGCTGTTATGAAGCTTTTTGTTTCATTTCAATTTCACTGTTTTGAGCTCAAAATGTGTTGAAACAGCTTGAAAATGAAACACTCAGTGAAATTTCACACAACCCTACTTGCTAGTCTTCCTGTACATTGGGATGATGTGCTCCTGCATTCTCAGTAAGGCTTCCTTAAAGTATAGCCTGCTCTTGTGGACTCCTTTCCCCCCAGACTGGCTTCTCAGGGGATCCTGCCCATGAGTTCCCTGAGTGAGTTAAAGTTTGCCTTTCTGAAGTCCAGGGCCCTTACTCTGCTGCTCTCCATCTTTTTTTTACTCAGGATCCTGAACTCAATCACCTTGTGGTCACTGCTGTTAGGGTAATGACTGCACAAGGACTTCCCATTCATCCTGCTCGTTTCCCAGGCTCCATGCATTTGTGTACAGGCACCTGAGTTAAGTAGTTGATTGCCCTGATTTCTCAGGAAATATGAAAGCACCTCCCCTGATCCCCGCTCCTGCTTGCTCTTCCTCCAGGTCTCCCACTTCCCCACTTACCTCAGGGCTTTGGTCTCCATCCCTTGGTGAATCTAGTTTAAAGTCCTCATCACTAAGTTAGCAAGTCCATCTGTGAAGATGCTCTTCCCTCTCTTTGTCAGGTGGTTCCCATCTCTTTTATGGGAAAGCGGCATTTAAAAATCACACTGCAGGGGCCTGAACAAACTAGAAAAAGTGTAAGGCAGGGGTCTACTGTACTCTCCTTTCCCTCATAGTATTATTCCTCACCAAATTAACCAGTTGTTTTCCATTATTTTCCCATTCTATGGTCCACTTCTCAATAGAAATATGTTCTCAGGAACCTCTCAACCACATCCATAGTCTTTCAATCACCTAAAGCTCATTGGAATCAATGAAAGGATTTCCACTGATAAAACTGAGTTTTGGACCAGGACCTTAATTATTGAGAAGATGAACATGAGTGTTATGCATTGCATAATTTGTATTTAAAACCTCAAAATATGGCTCAATCATTGTTTAGACATAGTGTGCTGACACTGCCTAAGGCTAAATTTAATCCAAAAGATGCATATTGAAAACTGGCATTGGAAATCGTGTATAGTACAAATATTTCATGATTTAATTTTCACTGTGGTTGGGTTATGGTTAAGTGATATGATGTGGGTCTGTGTTGGGCAGCCACTATTTTTGCACCCCTGCTCCCCCTGCCACAAAGCAGCACTCAAGGTTGCTTCTCTGTTGACCCCCCTTTCAGTTACACTACAGTATCCATGACTTAACTCTCACCCCACTATACACCTTTACATACCAGGGGAAATTCATATGTCATTCTATAACACCATCGCACTCCCTTTACCCAGCAAGGACAATCCTCTAAGTCACCTGTCACATTACATATCACCCCGGTGCCCCAGGAACCACCCTAACTCACCCTGTCACCCCGTCACATTCCTCTTATACTCATACCAGTCATAATAACCCTACATGTCATACCACACCAAGATCTCTCTGCAAGTCACAGAGAGTTGTCTGTGTTGTCAGCCCTTTACACTTTACTAAAACCCAAGGAATCATTCATTACTTTCTCTGTCTCCCTATCACTTTTTTTTTTCACTCCACATACCATTCATAGCTTAGGCTGTTAGTCATACTCCTTGTACACACACACACAATCCCACTACTCACCCTGTCTCCTCATGACACTGGAGACAATACATAACTCATTCTCTCAGTCCACACCTGGATAGTGTCTAATGCTCTCTCTGTCATACTCCCATGTGTGTGTATCCAAGTAGGCAATACTGAGCTGAGGGTAGATATAAACGGATAGGTTGAGAGGTATTCACACACATATAATTCATAATCATAGTTCATATATTAACATTATTGAAGTGCATTTCAGTGCCAAGAAACATAATGATATAATTAACACTTTTTATTAAATCATCTTCCATCACTCAAACACACCATTTCAAACACTTGAGAAGTTTGATAGAACCACTACATTTCCATTCAGAATCAAAGTATTTTGTAAGTGTGTAATTGCTTTTTTTCATTTTCCCATTACCCCTTTCAACATTACAGTGTTCTTGGAGCCTAACAAATGTAACACATGCCACTTCTGAGTTAGATGTGGGGTCTTCTTGTCAATAGGAAGCTTCCTAATTCACTGGGATACTCATATATCTACTATTACTCCTGTATATCCAGATGTCTGGTGTAAAACTAGTCACCCAAATAACCCTGTATGCACACTGTTGCTCCTGGAAAAGACTCAGGAATACCTGTGCATAAGAAAGAGTAATTTGCTGGAGATTCATGTCTCTGTAAGCTCTCTACACCTGAGTTTGTGAAATGAGATTTACAAAGGGAGTCAAACATTCAACGTTGATAGAATCTCGGGGCCTTCCTCTCTTATGCCCTCTTGAAAATATCAGCCAAGGTGAGCAAGGCATTTGCTCATACTCAGAAAGTATAAATTCTCACTAAAATGTGAATGAATTCATGAAATTGTTTCTTTAATGTAAAATATACAGCACATATAATAGACTTTGTGGCATCAGGTGCTTTCATCTGGCATACCTTAGCAAATCAATTGCATCACTGCGATGTGTAAATAGATATAGTTAAGACATCTTGAACCAAGTTTCTTACCAAGGAAAAATGGCTTTTTGTAAGCATTGAGCTTTCAAAAATAAACTGCCATGAGTTTAAAATCAATGTTTTCTACAAAATTTCCAAGCCCCCCTGATAATATGGGAAACGGAGGTTAATAGGTTCTTTCTAATGAAAGCTAACTTCATGCAAGATCCGTTGTGTATTCAGGCCATGTAGGACTAGCCACGTCAACCAAGATATATTGGGTGCGCTTACATTGTGTGATGAGTCGTGATTTCCTCCATGTCATGATGTCAAACAAATTAACTCATTTTCTGCTATTCTTTTCTGAGAAGCCCAGTTTTCCTAAAAGTTTTCCTCAAGGCCTTTCTTACCTCTTTGTTTCTCAAGCTGTATATAAAGGGGTTGACCATAGGAGTTAATACAGTGTATAAAATGGACAACATTTTGTTCAGGGATTTTAATGCAGCAGTGTCTGGTAGCAAATAGACAACAATTAGAGTTCCATAGAAAATAGTCACGACAATAAGGTGAGCGGAACAGGTAGAAAATGCTTTTTGCCGCCCAGTGTTGATGGGATTTGCAGGATGGTGCTCATGATGCAAGCATAGGATATCAGGATAAAGAAAAAGCCAAGAACAGTGAACACACAGGAAAGTATAAAGGTCACGAGTTCCATTACACTAGTGTCGCTGCAGGACAGTTTGATCAATGGGGTGAAATCACAAGAAATGATCAAACTCATTCGGGCCACAGAAAGTGAATTGGGACAACAAAGAAGTTGTTACCATGCTAGCCAGAAAGCCACTAACCCAGGACCCAGAGGCCAGCTGGACGCAGAACCTCCCATTCATCTGACTTGCATAGTGCAGTGGCTTGCATATTGCAAAGTACCTATCGTAAGACATCACAGCAAGGAGAAAACACTCTACAGCTGCCAGAGAGCTGAACACATTAAACTGCACAATGCAGCCACTGACAGAAATAGTCCTGTCCCCAATCAGGAGGCTGGCTAGCATCCTGGGCAGGATGCTGGAGGTGTAGCAAGTCTCCAAACAGGACAAATTCCCCAGGAAGAAATACATGGGGGTGTGCAGGTGTTGATTAGCCACAACCAACACAAGAATGAGGATGTTCCCAGTCATGGTCATCACATAAATCACTAAAAACAGCAAGAAGAGAAAAATGTGCAGATGAGGGAGACCTCCAAATCCCAGGAGGATGAACGTTGTTACTGATGTTTGGTTTCCCCATTTTGTACTGGCCAGGAAAGGATCCTGGGGAAGGAAAACAAATTTTCCATTAGGCTGAGGATTGAAAGATTGGAAGGAGTCATGCCCAATATTATGTAAACTTAATTTGCATGTGTCAACATGTTTCCTCTTTCTCGTAAGATTTTGACTCTGATGCTCCTAGAGGGCCATAGATTCACAGATTCATAGATGCTAGGGTCAGAAGGGACCTCAACAGATCATCAAGTCCAACCCCCTGCCTGGGCAGGAAAGGGTGCTTGGGTCAGATGCCTATCCAGCCTTCTCTCAAAGACCCCCAGGGTAGGGGAGAGCACCACCTCCCTTGGAAGCCCATTCCAAATTTTGGCCACCATTACCATGAAGAAGTTTTTCCTGATGTCTAGCCTAAATCTACTCCCTGTCAGTTTGTGACCATTTTTCCTTGTTACCCCAAGAGGCACCCTAGTGAACAGAGTATCTATGGTTCCTTCTTATGCTCCACTAATGAATTTGTAGGTGGCCACAAGATCACCTCTCAGCCTTCTCTTGTGGAGGCCAAAGAGGTCCAGGTCCCGTAGTCTCTCCTCATAGGGCTTGGCCTGAAAACCCTTAACCATACGAGTGGCCCTCCTCTGGACCCTCTTGAGGTTATCCACATCCTTCTTAAAGTACAGCACCAAAAACTGGATGCAGTACTCCAAGTGCAGTCTGACCAATGCCACATAGAGGGGAAGCATCACCTCCTTGGATCTTTGTCATGCATCTGGTGATGCATGATAAAGTGCGGTTAGCTTTGCTGATGATTTTGTCACATTGACAACTCATGTTCATCTTGGAGTCCACTATGACTCCAAGATCCCTTTCTGCTTCTGTGCTGCTGAGAGGGTCATTTCCCAGCCAGTAGGTGTGCTGCATATTTTTATACCCTAGGTGCAGCACTCTACATTTGTCCTTGTAGAACTGCATCCTATTGCATACTTCCCACTTTTCCAACCTGTCTATGTCTGCCTGCAATCGTTCCCTATCCTCCAGAGTGTTCACTTCACCCCACAATTTAGAATCTTCTGCAAACTTATCACAAGTCTGTATTTTGTGATATCCAGCCAAGCATATCACACGTTTGTATTTCCATAATAAATGTGGCCTGGCTTTACTGAAAACTAGTAGTGGCTATATTAAACTTCAAACTCAAAAGCCACATTTATGTCACTTTATAAGTTAATCAGGCAAGACATTCATCATCATCTAATGACAGACAGAGAGAGATCTCTGTCTATTTTGCAGCTTCCCCACTCATAGTCAAGCTTGGATAGCATTATTTTCATCTCCTCAATATGAATTTAGATTTTACTTTCCCCCACCTCATATTTACATGTAGTCTTCATTATGACTTCATAGACTCTGAAGAATGTGACTTTTTGTTCATCATGGCCAAAGAGGATTAAAGGAGAGAAACGTAGCGACCCTTGTAGATGTTTCTCCTTTAACAATTTATGAAGAGGCAGACAGATACATAGATGGCTGACTCAGACAGATCTCTGGCAATATCACAGTTTTCCAGGTTGTCTTTTCCATTAAGGAATTCCCAGAGTGGGTTATTCTGGTTTTATTACCTTCATAGCCATGCACTGAATTTAGTTTTCTCTGTTTATGCCCTTCTTACTTCAATGTATTTCTTCATGTGGACTTAACTTCAAATGAGGATTCAAGGAGCCGTAGGTGAAATATTCCATTCTAACATCTACCTGACCTCTGGCTAGAATTGACCAAAATAAACCTGGAGCACTCTACCTCAACATCCCCCTTTTGCCTTTGGTACAATGTGTCTGAAATGTATCTAGTAACTTATGGTCCCAACTCAGGATGTTGTTTCAGCCTGTGCTTAACCTTTACCACAAAAGTAGCTCAGGAACCTTAAAGGTGATGATGCCTATGTCTTATACTGTTAACAGGCTTCTGTATTTCCTGAATCAAAATCTCCAGATCTATTAATTGCTTTACCTTGGAGAAGGGCGCATTCCCAGCTGGAAAGTCTGTTGTGATCTCTTCGCTGTTTGTACCAGCACTAGAATATGGTTTCTGTAACCCATCTTCCATCTTCTCCTGCAGACACCTCAAGCTTTTCAAGAACCTAAATATGCTTAAATCCATACCTCAGTTTCCTACCTGGAGACACTCCTATCACCTGCCATACAGTGTTGCTCCTTTTCTGAATTTATTATATATGCTTTGTCTGGAAATAGCAACCTCTTTTCACGTATCTGCTTATTGCTCAAGATGATGATAATCTCTGGGACGTTGCTTTGGGATTTGAGTGCCTGCTCCCCTCAGGCTGCTTTGAATAGCTCTCACAGCCTAGGATAAGAAAAAAAAAAAACAGTGACTAGAATCTAATAGCTATCCTGAGACAACTGATAGGCAGCTGCTGTTCAGAGGGTGATGACAACCTGACTTCTGGATGTCAGGTATTTCCAACATGTCTTATCCTGGACTCTCCAAATACAATAAGGCCTTCAGAATCACTAGACACTTTGGAACATCTTGTTCATGTCCTCTAAATTCATGTGTAACCACAAACATTTTTTTTTCAGAGAAGAATGGAAAACGAGGCTCATCCATAATTTAACCTTTAACAAATTCACATTCCCCCTGGGGACTAGCTGTCACCCAAACACAGTAATCTTTCATGGCAGGAACCATTCACAGCTTCCACTCTTACATGTCACCCTCTCTTATATAATCAGGGACTCTTCACAACCCAACCCATGTAACACCATCACACTAGTTACATGACATAGACCATCCATGACCCCAACTGTCACTTCATCTTGCTTCTCCTATATTACATGAATTGTCCATAATCCAACCTCTCATTACATAACATATCCCTTGCACACCTTAGACCATCCATACCTCACACCCTTTCACTCTTCATACTCCCGATACACCAGGGACTATCCGGAACTCCCCTGGCCACCCTATCACCCTATCAGACGCGGGAGTGGCGAGAGACGCGCGGGTGAAAGCTCGCTGCGCCCCCGCTCCCCCGAAGCCCCCCAGAAACCCTCCAGCAGCTGCGGAGCCCCCGCTGACCCCCAGCGCAGCCGGGGTAAGCAGGGCCTGTGGAGAGAAGGGGCTAACCCCCTTAGTGTGTGTGTGGGAGGCGGCAGCTGAGTGGAGCCGGGCCGGGTCAAGCCCCGCCCAGGCCCCTACTTCGCCCAGCCCCACAGGGAGCCACGCAACCGGAGCCGCGTGAACAGGCTGCACAAACAAGCACGCTTCTCTGCCGGCGCGTGAGTTAGCGCGGAGTTCGCGCGGGAGGGCGTGCGGGAGGGCGCCAGACCCTGCCTGCACACCCCCCAGGGTAGACAGTCCCAGCCGTAGCCAACCTACCTGAGGCATGACACGGATGGGCACGCGCCGCACCCCGAGGGTCCCCTCGGGCTCCACGGCCCCCCCCCTCTTGCACCTCAGAGACGGCCACCCAGACGGAGCCCCTGGTTCCGGGCTCCACGCGGACGGAGCCCCTGGCTCTCGGCTGCGGGGGCTGCCTATCCCTTTTTCAGGCTCTGGGGCCTGGGAGCATGGCGACCTCCCCTTGCGGGGTCTGCTCCCTTTTGGGGTCTCTGGCACGCCAGCTGGAGGAGCTCCAGGCCACAGTCCACAGACTGCGTGCCATCAGGGACTGCGAGCAGGAGATAGACTCCTACTGCCAGGCCCTTCTCCCCCGGGAGGCAGAGGGTAGATCACAGTCTCCCTCCAGGCCAGAGGAGGACTCTGGGACCTCCTGCTGTGTCGAGCCAGGGGCATGGACCAAGGTGGTCAAGGGCCCTAAGGCCCGCCGCACCAAGGACCCTCCCCCGCCAGAACTGAGCAACAGGTATGCACCTCTTGCTGCCCCAGCAGAGCCTGCTGAGTTGCCGGCCCCCACAGGCAACATGGGCCTAACTGCAACTCCCGCCCCTGCTCTCCCCAAGACAAAACATAAGGTGTTTGTTGTGGGAGACTCCCTCCTGAGGGGGACAGAGGGGCCAATCTGCCACCCTGACCCCTTAGCCCGGCAAGTCTGCTGCTTCCCAGGGGCCCGCATCCGGGACATTGCAGAGAGGATCCCCAAGCTCCTCAAACCCACAGACCACTATCCCATGCTCCTTATTCATGTGGGCACCAATGACACGGCTCGGAGCACTCCCAGCCAGGTCATGAGGCACTACAGGGATTTGGGAGCGGGGCTTAAGGGTCTGGGGGCACAGGTGGTGTTCTCGTCGATCCTCCCAGTCTCAGGCTATGGGCTGAGAAGGGACAGGAGGATCTATGTGGTCAACCAAAGACTGCGGCGCTGGTGTAGTCAGGAAGGCTTTGGCTTTCATGACCACAGCCCGCTCTTTGGCGAGAGAGGCAGCGAGCTGCTGGGAAGAGATGGTCTCCACCTCTCTCCCCTAGGGAGGAGGCTCTTCTCAGCCAGACTGGCTGACCTGCTCCACCGGGCTTTAAACTAAGCCCGCTGGGGGACGGGGGGACTACCGCCACTGCTGGCCCGCTGAACAATCCTTGCAAAGCCAGCGGATCACGGCACTCAAGGGAGCCCACCCCAGCCCCAGCCCTGGTAAAATCTGTGGGCAAGGAAGGAGCCCCCCAGGGGGCACTTGCCTGCCTGTACACAAATGCCAGGAGCTTGGGGAATAAGCAGGAGGAGCTCATCCTCCTGCTCAGTGCAAACAATTACAATGTCACAGGGATCACGGAGACCTGGTGGGACTCCACCCATGACTGGACCACGGGGATAGATGGCTATACCCTGTACAGGAGGGATCGTGTAGAGAAAAGGGGCGGGGGTGTAGCTCTCTATGTTAAGGAAAGCTACGCGTCCCTGCAAGCCGATATTGGCGACCAGGGTGGACGGCTGGAGACCCTCTGGGTTAAAATCCGTGGGGAACACGGCACAGGGGACACAATGGTGGGAGTCTATTACAGACCTCCCACCCAAAGTCCTGAGCTAGACCAGGAGTTTGCCCAGGAACTGGCTGAGGCAGCTTGCTCCAGGACCATGGTTGTCATGGGTGACTTCAATTACCCAGACATCTCGTGGGAGGATCGCTCAGCAAAATCTGAGCGGTCGCAGAGCTTCCTCTCGTGCGTGGATGACCTCTACCTGACTCAAGAAGTCTATGGGCCAACGAGAGGCAAAGCGCTGCTCGACCTGGTGCTGGCTACTGGGGAGGACCTAGTCGGCAACCTAGTGATCGATGGGAAGCTGGGTGACAGCGACCACGAGCTGATCACCTTCACCATCCACCGAAAAGCTGGCAAGTCAGTCAGCAACACGCAAGTCCTTGACTTCAGGAAAGCCGACTTTGACAAGCTCAGGAGGCTTGTCAGTGAGGCCCTAAGGGACTGTGACCGCAGGGAGAGGGGAGTTCAAGAAGAGTGGTTGCTCCTCAAGGGAGCGATCCTCAATGCACAAACTAAGTCTATTCCATCTCAGAGGAAAGGCAGCAAGAGGGCACAGCAGCCCCCCTGGCTCTCCAGGGACCTAGCAGACCTCCTAAGGCTAAAAAGAAAGGCCTACAAAGGATGGAGGATGGGAGTCACCTCCAAGGAGGATTATTCTGCACTGGTCCAGTCCTGTAGGGAGCAGACCAGGAAAGCCAAGGCTGCAACTGAACTCCAGCTAGCTTTGAGCATCAAGGACAATAAAAAGTCCTTTTTCAGATATGTGGGGAGCCGGAGGAAAAGCAGGGGCAACGTTGGACCCCTGCTGAACCAGATGGGGCAACTGACAACTGACGCCCAGGAAAAAGCCAACCTATTAAATAGGTACTTTGCGTCGGTCTTTCATCAGCCCCATGGGACGCCTGTGCCTGTTACATGGCCGGGAAGTCCGAGTGAGGGTGATCCCCTGCCCTCCATTGATGCTGACTTTGTGAAGGAACATCTTGAGAGGCTGGATACCTTCAAGTCAGCCGGCCCTGACAATCTTCACCCCAGGGTACTCAAGGAGCTGGCGAGCATCATAGCCCAGCCTCTAGCGCGGATCTTCGAAAACTCTTGGCGCTCTGGTGTAGTGCCCGAAGACTGGAAGAAGGCCAACGTGGTGCCTATCTTCAAGAAAGGGAGGAAAGTGGATCCGGCTAACTATAGGCCCATCAGCCTGACTTCTATCCTGGGGAAGATCTTAGAAAAGTTTATTAAGGAGGCCATCCTTAATGGACTGGCCAACGCCAACATCTTAAGGGATAGCCAGCACAGGTTTGTTGCGGGTAGGTCTTGCTTGACCAATCTCATTTCCTTCTACGACCAGGTGACCTATCGCCTGGACAAGGGAGATGAGATTGATGTCATATATCTTGACTTCAAAAAAGCCTTTGATCTGGTGTCCCATGATCGTCTCTTGGAGAAACTGGCCAATTGTCGCCTTGGGTCCCCCACGATCCACTGGCTGGAAAATTGGCTCCGGGGTCGGACCCAGAGGGTAGTAATTGATGGAAGTCACTCATCGTGGTGTCCTGTGACCAGTGGGGTCCCCCAGGGCTCTGTCCTTGGACCCATACTGTTCAACATCTTCATTAATGATGTGGACACTGGAGTCAGAGGCGGACTGGCCAAGTTCGCCGATGACACCAAACTTTGGGGCAAAGCATCCACACCAGAAGACAGGCGGGTGATCCAGGCTGACCTGGACAGGCTCAGCAAGTGGGCGGATGAGAATCTGATGGTGTTCAACGCCGATAAATGCAAGGTTCTCCACCTTGGGAAAAAAAACCAGCAGCATCCTTATAGGCTCGGCAGTGCTATGTTGGTTAGCACTATGGAAGAAAGAGACTTGGGGGTCATCATTGACCACAAGATGAACATGAGCCTGCAATGCGATGCTGCGGCTAGTAAAGCGACCAAAACGCTGGCTTGCATCCATAGATGCTTCTCAAGCAAATCCCGTGACGTCATTCTCCCCCTGTACTCGGCCTTAGTGAGGCCGCAGCTGGAGTACTGCGTCCAGTTTTGGGCTCCACAATTCAAAAAGGATGTGGAGAAGCTTGAGAGAGTCCAGAGAAGAGCCATGCGCATGATCAGAGGTCAGGGAAGCAGACCCTACGATGACAGGCTGAGAGCCCTGGGGCTCTTTAGCCTGGAAAAGCGCAGGCTCAGGGGTAATCTGATGGCCACCTACAAGTTTATCAGGGGTGACCACCAGTATCTAGGGGAACGTTTGTTCACCAGAGCGCCCCAAGGGATGATGAGGACGAATGGTCACAAACTACTACAAGATCGTTTCAGGCTGGACATAAGGAAGAATTTCTTTACTGTCCGAGCCCCCAAGGTCTGGAACAGCCTGCCACCGGAGGTTGTTCAAGCGCCTTCATTGAACACCTTCAAGATGAAACTGGATGCTTATCTTGCTGGGATCCTATGACCCCAGCTGACGTCCTGCCCTTTGGGCGGGGGGCTGGACTCGATGATCTTCCGAGGTCCCTTCGAGCCCTAATGTCTATGAAATCTATGAAATCTATGAAATCACATGCTTCTTTCAGAAGAGAGATAATCCATAGTTCCCATTGTCAGTTCTGTATGGGGACTATTCCTGTCACCTTATAGTATTCTCCATGCACAACAGCGACCTTCCAGACCACACCCTGTCACCTCATCACACCCCTTTTATACATGAAAGACCATGCATAATTCACTTTGTCACACTCACACATGCCTCTCATTCACCACAGGACAACTATTGTGAACACTCACCTATCGAAACACATATAAGAAAGAAATGCTGCAACGAAGTCCACAGGCCATTGCACTTTGCAATAAGGATATACCGTGTAATGAGAAGATGAGCAAATCTTTAGTCTCTGGTGGATGAAAGGGCAATTATTAGGTGAGTGTGTAAGTTATAGACATTCCATGGTGTTAAAGGGAGTAGGATGGTGTGCAGGGTGAAATACTGATGTATAAGAAGAATGCGCTTCATCACAGAGTGAGTTATGGATGGTACCTTGGTAGTGTAATCAGTTGACACAGGAGGTATTAATGGACCCTGGTGTAACAGGAGTAGTATGGGGCAACAGTGCTGAGATACACAATGGAGACCAGGGGTAAGGGGAATGCATTTCAGTGTAATTCCTGATAGACATGGCTAGTGGGATGAAAAGATAGGAGCAAGCATGGAAGGTCCCAAAAGTGCAAAGAGTGTGGGATGACTTCACGGGGAGAATTACAGAAGGTTCCTCGTCTTTATGGCTACTGTGATTATTGAAAGTCCTAAGATACTTCTTTCAGTCCAACTGATGCAGGTTTGCTGAAGAGTACAAGCCAAATAGGAACAGAAATCTAAATGTCTCTGAAAATCATACAGCTTTCTATGTGTTGTTGTGTATTAAGTGCCTGTACAAGTTCTGCACTCTGAGCAGAAGGTGCTGCCCTATTTGCATTATCTCCTCTTGCTGTCTGCTGTTTTGCTTTACCCATGTATGATTAGGAAGTTTTAGTTGTTAATAATAAAAAAAGGTTCCCCTGTTCTTCTTTGTGTGGGAGAAGAATCCCAGACAGACACTAAATTAGCAATGAGGAAGGGATCCCAGTCAGTAGGAAAGCTTCTAGTGCTTAAATCACAAGAACAAAAGAAAAATCTTGTAGTGGTCCATGCTGCAACTGAGCCTCTTTTTCTCCCACCTTTTGGCCTGTGCAGTTGCTCTTTCATGTGCCTACTTCGGGCCAAATAGAAGAATTTGGTGCACTAGACACTATTCTTAAGGCCCCAACACCTAAAATTAACCAGGAACTGCAGGCATTCCTGAGTCTACTTTATTTCTACCATTCTTTTCTAGAAAACAAGGCTACAGGTGCTGAGCCTTTGCATCATCTACTGGATAAGGATGCCACATGAAAATGGACTAAACTACACAAGGAGACTTTTAATGACATGAAGTTATTGTTGTCATTTGACAGTGTGCTAGTGTTAGTGCTAGTAGAAGCCACTTCTGCTTACTTGTGATGCTTAGCCATACAGAGTGGGGGCTGTCCTCAGTCACCAGCAGAATGATGGACATGAAGCTCCCATTGCCTACTATTCATTAACTATGAATAAGATTCATAGATTCATAGATGTTAGGGTCGGAAGGGACCTCAATAGATCATCAAATACGACCCCCTGCATAAGCAGGAAAGAGTGCTGGGTCTAGATGACCCCAGCTAGATGCTCGTCTAACCTCCTCTTGAAGACCCCCAGGGTAGGGGAGAGCACCACCTCCCTTGGGAGCCCGTTCCAGACCCTGGCCACTCGAACTGTGAAGAAGATCTTCCTAATGTCCAGTCTAAATCTGCTCTCTGCTAGCTTGTGGCCATTGTTTCTTGTAACCCCCGGGGGCGCCTTGGTGAATAAATCCTCACCAATTCCCTTCTGTGCCCCCGTGATGAACTTATAGGCAGCCACAAGGTCGCCTCTCAACCTTCTCTTGCGGAGGCTGAAAAGGTCCAGTTTCTCTAGTCTCTCCTCGTAGGGCTTGGTCTGCAGGCCCTTGACCATACGAGTTGCCCTTCTCTGGACCCTCTCCAGGTTATCCGCATCCTTCTTGAAGTGTGGCGCCCAGAATTGCACGCAGTACTCCAACTGCGGTCTAACCAACGCCCTATAGAGGGGAAGTATCACCTCCCTGGACCTATTCGTCATGCATCTGCTGATGCACGATAAAGTGCCATTGGCTTTTCTGATGGCTTCGTCACACTGCCGGCTCATGTTCATCTTGGAGTCCACTAGGACTCCAAGATCCCTTTCCACCTCTGTGCCACCCAGCAGGTCATTCCCTAGGCTGTAGGTGTGCTGGACATTTTTCCTCCCTAGGTGCAGCACTTTGCATTTCTCCTTGTTGAACTGCATCCTGTTGTTTTCTGCCCACTTGTCCAACCTATCCAGGTCTGCCTGCAGCTGTTCCCTGCCCTCCGGAGTGTCCACTTCTCCCCATAGCTTTGTGTCATCTGCAAACTTGGACAGAGTACATTTCACTCCCTCGTCCAAGTCGCTGATGAAGACATTAAAGAGTATCTTTAATGTATCTTTAATGTTCCTGCGGGACCCCACTGCCCACACCCTTCCAGGTCGAGACCGACCCATCTACCACGACTCTTTGGGTGTGACCCTCTAGCCAATTCGCCACCCACCGGACTGTGCAGTCATCCACATCACAGCCTCTTAACTTGTTCACCAGTATGGGGTGGGATACCGTATCGAAGGCCTTCCTGAAGTCTAAGTATACGACATCCACCCCTCCTCCTGTGTCCAGGCGTTTTGTAACCTGGTCATAGAAAGAGACTAGGTTGGTCAGGCACGATCTGCCCGCCACAAACCCATGCTGGTTTCCCCTCAGCATAATTTGCCCTGCCGGGCTCTCACAAATGTGAGCCTTGATAATTTTTTCAAAGACTTTACCAAGGATGGAGGTGAGACTGACTGGCCTATAGTTGCTCGGGTCCTCCTTCCTCCCCTTCTTGAAAGTGGGGACCACGTTAGCCCTTTTCCAGTCTTCTTGGACTTGGCCCATGCGCCACGAGCGTTCGAATATTCCTGCCAGTGGCTCTGCAATGATGTCGGCCAGTGCCTTCAGCACCCTCGGATGGAGCCCATCCGGGCCTGCCAACTTAAAGGCATCCAGTTCTTCCAAGTGACTCTGCACCACCTCAGGATCTACGTATGGAAGTCTGGCGCCTTGCTGCTGCCTCTCTACAACCCCAGTGAGAGACTTGTCGTGCCCCTCACTTAGGAACACTGAGGCAAAGAACTCGTTGAGGAGTTCAGCTTTGTCCCCCCTATCTGTCACCAATTGTTTCTGCCCATTTAGCAGCGGTCCTATTCCTCCCTGGGCCTTCCTTTTACTCCCAATATATCTAAAAAACAATTTCTTGTCCTTTACTTGGGTTGCCATCCTCAGCTCCATGGTAGCTTTGGCCCGCCTAACTGCCTCCCTACAAGCACGAGCAGAGGAGGTATATTCATCTTTAGTGATCTCACCCTGTTTCCACTTTTTATGTGCTCCCCTTTTGGCCCTTAGGCTGCCCTGGATTTCTCTGGTCAGCCAGGGAAGCCTCCTGGCCCCTTTCCCTCTTTTGCCTCGCTCAGGGATCTTCTTGCTTTGTGCCCGAAGGATCATTTCCTTTAGGCACAGCCACCCTTCTTGGGCTCCCATCCCATCAAAACCCCTACTCTGCAGTGCTTCCTTGACTAATCGCCTGAGTGCATTGAGATCAGCTTTCCTAAAGTCTAGCACTTTCACCCTGTTAGTTACCTTACCCACTCGCCGTCTTATGTTGAATTCTATTATAAGGTGATCACTGTCTCCCAAATGGCTACCGATCTGGAGGTCCCCTATCATGTCATCTCCCGTTGCCAATACCAGATCCAGTATGGCATTCCCCCTAGTGGGACCATGCACCTCCTGTGTCAGGTGGAGGTCCTGTACACAGGTTAGAAACCTGCGTGAGCAATGGGACCTTGCTGTCTGCGTCTCCCAGCAGATGTCCGGGTAGTTTAGGTCCCCCATGACTACCGCCTCTTTAGCTTTTATGGTCTCCGAGAGTTGCCTCAGGAGCCCCGCATCTATTTCTTCCCCTTGGTGTGGGGGTCTGTAGCAGACCCCTACCACCAAATCCCTTTCTCCTTGCCCCCCATGTAGCCTAACCCACAATCCTTCTACTTCCTCAACCTCGGATTCTGTCTTTATGAGGGTTGATGTATATTGCTCACTGACATAAAGTGCAACCCCCCCCCCCCTTTTTCCCCGACCTGTCCTTTCTAAGATGGAAAGGAATTATGGCCAGATTGATGAGGAAGCTCTTGCAGTTGTTTCTGAGATTAAGAAAACCCATTATTACATAAACAGCCTCAAATTCACAATTGTGACAGTTCATAAACCATTGCTAGGATTATTCATCCAGAGTGGATAAACACTACAAAGCTTTTCACCACATACGATTCATTGGTTCTTTCTTTTAAATGCCTATGACTGAATTTCAGCAGCACCCTGGGATGTCAATAGCCAGCAAAGATGCACTGAGTCATTTGGCAATGTCCTGTCCTGAATTCTCTGTTTCTCTGCACTCCACAGCTCTGATGCTGGAATCTTCTTCTGATCCTCCTCTCCAGGGAGATGACATATCTTATATGACTGCTAAGGATCAAGCATTAGCCTAAGTACTAAAATGAGTATGGAGGGAATGGCCCTCAGAAAAGGTCACAGATGAGTTTAAACCATCCATTGTATGAAAACATAAAACTCTCCACCCATGATGGTTAACTAAGTGGTTGTTCCCATTACAGGTAGAATATGAGTTCTTGATGCTCTCCATGAAGGACATCTGGTGATTATTTGCATAATAACTCTTGCCAGAAGTTAAACCTGATGGCCAAAGATGGATGCTGACATTGAGCGAATAGCAAAGACATGTGAACCATGCCAAACTACATGCCATACACTAGCTAAGACTCCAGTACATCCATGTGAAGTAACCAGGACATCATAGTCTCATCTGCACAAAGATTTTCTGGCCATTTGCAAAATATTCTTTATTGTCATGGATTCTGTCTCAGAGTGGCTGGTAGTTGTTTCCATTGCTTCAATGACTTCAAACACTGTAATCACGTTTTATGACAGCTGTTCACAACACATGATCTTCCATATACTATTGTGTCTGACAATGATGTCCAATTAACTTTTGAAGAATTTAAGAAGTTTATGGGAAGGAATTTTACCTGTCACACTGCATCCCCACCATTCTACCCATCATCAAATGGTCAAGCTGAGAGGATGGTCCAAACTAGAAAAGATGTACTGAAGCTAAATCATTGATGGTGATTGTAACCAACAATTAGCTAATTTCTTATGACAGCAGCATATAAACCCATGCAGTGCTACAGGTTACAGCCCAGCAGATCTACTAAGGAACCATCAGGTGAAAACTTCTTTGGATAGGCTTTACCCAAATATGGTAGCCAAATTCCAGAGAAGGCAAGAAATCCAGTTCTCCAAGAAACAGAAGATTTCACTTGTAAGATCCTTCAAACCAGATAAACCTGTATACAGCTGAAACTATGAGGCTGGGCCACAGTGGGTGGAGCTACAGGGCTAGTATCATATAAAATCAGTACTCCAGATGGAAAGACACTTGGCAGACATATTGATTAAGGCTGTGCGAAATTTCTGCGGCCGTTTCATTTCAACACTGTTTCAACCAATATTGAGGTCAAAACAGCAAAATCAGACCAAAACAAAGGTCACTGAAATAGCTTCAGAACAAAATGAGGCTGGTCGAAATGCCTCAAAAGTTGAAATGTTTGGACCATAGGCTGGGGATGGGAAGTCAGTCCATCTGGGGTGACTTCCAACCCCCAGCACAAGATCCAGTAGGGGGCTGTGAGGCAGCCCAACTGGGCTGCTTTCCCGTCCCCTGCGCTAGATCACGCTGGGGGTGGGAGGCAGCCCAGCCCACCTTCCGCCCCTGGCACGATCTAGTGTGGGAAACAAGAAACAGCCCAGCTGGGCTGGCTCCAGCCCCTGGCGTGATCTAGCATGGTAGACCAGGAAGCAGCCCTGCTGGGCTGCCTTCCACCCAGGGCACGATCTAGCTTGAGGGATGGGAAAGCATCCCAGCTGGGCTTCCCCCAGCCCTGGCATGATATCATGTGGGAAACTGGGGGGCATCCCAGCTGGACTGTCTCCAGTCCCCAGTGGGATCTAGCCTGGGGGACTGGGAAGCAGCCCAGCTAGGCTGCCTCCCGCCCTGGGCACGATCTAGTGGGGATGGGAAAGCAGCCCAGCTGGGCTTCCCCCAGCCCTGGCATGATATCATGTGGGAAACTGGGGGGAATCCCAGCTGGACTGTCTCCAGTCCCCAGTGGGATCTAGCCTGGGGGACTGGGAAGCAGCCCAGCTAGGCTGCCTCCTGCCCTGGGCACGATCTAGCGGGGATGGGAAAGCAGCCCAGCTGGGCTGCCACCCCAGCACGATCTAGCACTAGGGATGGGAAGTCAGCCCAGCTGGGCTGACTCTCCATCCCCAGCAAATGGTCAAAACAACATCAAAACAGCCCTTCTGTTTCAATGGAATGGAATGGAACAGCGGTTTCAACTCAAAATGAAATTTGATGTGAAACACTGTTTCATTGAACTGTCAAAACTCAAGGCAAAATGGAACGGTGCCCTTTCACACAGCCCTAATATTGACTAAATGTGGAGATGAGTCAGTGACCCCTGCAATACCAGAAGGTGTTACATGGCTATTGGAACCAGTTCTTATGAGTCCATGAGATGCTGTTTTTGATCTATCAACACTTCTAATTGCTGAAGCTACTCTAGAAGACCCAAAGAAGCCTACTGCCATTGCCAGTGAAAGGGGTGTTACCCCTGAAGTGGGCCACATTAGATGGGAACCATCCAGCCCAAATACTTATTGGACAACCTTATCTATAGGGGAACAGTGTTGTGTATTGAATATCTATATATATGCCCTGTACTCTGTCAGCAAAGGAAACAGCCCAAATTGCAATATGTCCTCTTGCTGTTTACTAGTTTATTAGTATTATTAGAAAATGTTAAATGTTAAAAATTGTAGTTAATCATTCAATTATTGTAAGATTCTGGGGTGAATCTGAACAGAACGTTGTCCTTAGTTTGGGGTATTCCCTACTATCCTAAGACAGCCTCTGAATTAACTAACACTTATGAGGTGGCAAAGGGACTTATGCTGGTCCCTGGTTTGCACAGATATGTGATAGGTGAGGGTTAATAATAGATGCTGGGTGGTAAATGAGAGGAGTGTGATGGTGTCACAGAGCAAGTTATGGATGGTCAGTTATGTATAAAAGGGGTGTGATGAGGTGACAAGGTGAAGCCTGGAAGGTCCCTGTTGTGCATGGAGAACACTATAAGGTGACAAGGAAATTCCCCAGACAGAACTGATGATGGGAACTATGGATTGTCCCTCTTCTGAAAGAAGAATGTGATGGGGTGGCTGGGGGAGTTCTGGATATTCCCTGGTCAATAAAGAGAGTCTGAAGAGTGAAATGGTGAGATATGGGTGGTCTCAGGTGTGCAAGGGATGTGTTATGTCATAAGAGGTTGGATTATGGACAATCCATGGAGTGTAGGTGGAGCAAAATGAAGTGACAGATGGATGGTCTATGGCGTGTGACTACAGTGTGATGGTGTTACATGGTTTGGATTGTGAACAGTCCCTGCCCTGATTATATAAGAGAGGATGACACATGTAAGAGGGTAAACTGTGAATCGTTCCTGCCATGTAAGAGTACCATGTTTGGGTGACAGCTACTTCCCAGAGGGAATGTGATTTTGTTGCAAGGTAAGTTATGCTACCCTATAACCGTTACTTAAGTTACAGGGCAAGATATGGATAAGCCTTCTTTTCCAGTTCTTCTCAGAAAAACTGTTTATTCTTATATATGCATTTAGAGGTGTGAATAATGTTCCAAAGTGCCTAGTGAATCTGAAGGCCTCATTGTCTTTGGGCTGTCCAGGGTAAAATATGCTGGAAATACCTGACATCCAGAAGCCAGGTTGTCATCACCCTCTGAACAGCAGCTGCCTATCAGTTGTCTCAGGATAGCTATTAGATTCTAGTCACTGTTTTGTTTTTTGTTTTTTATCCAAGGCTGGGTGAAATATTCAAAACAGCCTGAGGGAAGCAGGTGCTCAAATCCCAAAGCAACATCCCAGAGAGTATCATCATCTTGAGCAATAAGCAGATATGTGAAAAGAGGTTGCTGTTTCCAGACAAAGCATATATAATGAATTCAGAAAAAGGAACAACACTGTATGGCAGGTGATAGGAGTGTCTCCAGGTAGGAAACTGAGGCATGGATTTAAGCATATGTAGGTGTTGTTCTTGAAAAGCTTGAAGAGTCTGTAGGAGAAGATGGAAGATGGGTTACAGAAATCATATTCTAGTGCTGGTACAAACAGTGAAGAGATCACAACAGACTTTCCAGCTGGGAATGCGCCCTTCTCAAAGGTAAGGCAATTAATAGATTCAGAGATTTGGAGTCAGGAAAATATGGAAGCCTGTGCATTAGGTAAAACATAGGTATCATCACCTTTAAGTTTCCTGAGCTACTTTTGTGGTAGGGTTAAGCACAGGCTTAAACAATATTCTGAGTTGTGACCATTATTTACTAGCTGGATTATCAGACATCAAATGCTTTTATTACCACAGGCAAAAGGGGGGAGTTGAGGTAGAGCACTCCAGGTTTATTTGGGTCAATTCTAGCTAGAGATCAGTTACATGTTAGTTAGAATGGCATATTCCACCCATGGCTTCTTCAATGCTCACTTGGAGTGAAGTCCACATGCAGAAACACATTGGAGTAAGGAGGGCAGAAAAGGAGAAAACTAAATTCAGTCCACGCCTATGAAGCTAAAAAAAACCTGGAAGACCCTCCTCTGCGCACTCCTTAATGGAAAAGACAACCTGGAAAACCGATACTGCCAGAGATCTGTCCAAGTATCTGTCTGCCTCTTCATAAATTGTTAAAAAAAAGAAACATCTGCAAGGGTCATTATGTTTCTCTCCTCTGAATCCCTTGTTTAATCCTGTTTTGACATGATGAGCAAAGAGTTACATGCATTAGATTTTATGAAGTAGTATCATTATAAAAATAGACATCTAAATATAAGGAGGAACAGGAGGGAAAAAAAGACAAAATCTAAATTCATATTGAGATTAAACTAATATAATCCAAACTTGCCTGCAAGTGGCAAAGCTGCAGAAACAGATCTCTCTCTCTCTCTCTGTCATTAGATGCTAATGAATGTCTTACCTTTGATTATTTTATAAGGTGATAGAAATGTGGCTTTGAGCGTTCAGTTTAATATAGCTACTAATAATTTTCAGTAAAGCCAGACCACATTTATTATGGAGATACAAACTTGTGATATGCTGGCCCTCTAGGAGTATCACAGTCAGAATCTTACAAGACAGAGAAAAAGTGTTGGCATGGACAAGCTAAGTTCACATAATATTGGGCATGGCTCCTTCCAATCTTTCAATCCTCAGCCTAATGGAAATTTTGTTTTCTTTCCCCAGGATTCCCTCCTGACCAGTACAAAATGGGGGAACCAAACATCAGTAACAACATTCATCCTCCTGGGATTTGGAGGTCTCCCTCATCTACACATTTTTCTCTTCTTGCTGTTTTTAGTGATTTACGTGGTGACCGTGACTGGGAACATCCTCATCCTTGTGTTAGTTGTGGCTAATCAACACCTGCACACCCCCATGTATTTCTTCCTGGGGAATTTGTCCTGTTTGGAGACTTGCTACACGTCCAGCATCCTGCCCAGGATGCTAGCCAGCCTCCTGACTGGGGACAGGACTATTTCTGTCAGTGGCTGCATTGTGCAGTTTAATGTGTTCAGCTCTCTGGCAGCTGTAGAGTGTTTTCTCCTTGCTGTGATGTCTTACGATAGGTACTTTGCAATATGTAAGCCACTGCACTATGCAAGTCAGATGAATGGGAGGTTCTGCGTCCAGCTGGCCTCTGGGTCCTGGGTTAGTGGCTTTCTGGCTAGCATGGTAACAACTTCTTTGTTGTCCCAATTCACTTTCTGTGGCCCGAATGAGATTGACCATTTCTTTTGTGATTTCACCCCATTGATCAAACTGTCCTGCAGCGACACTAGTGTAATGGAACTCGTGACCTTTATACTTTCCTGTATGTTCACTGTTCTTGGCTTTTTCTTTATCCTGATATCCTATGCTTGCATCATGAGCACCATCCTGCAAATCCCATCTGGCACTGGGCGGCAAAAGGCATTTTCCACTTGTTCCTCTCACCTTATTGTGGTGACCATTTTTTATGGTACCCTAATGATGGTCTATATGTTACCAGACACTGCTACATTAAGAGCTCTGAACAAAATGCTGTCTGTTTTCTACACTGCCTTAACTCCCATGGTCAACCCACTCATATACAGCTTGAGAAACAGAGAAGTGGAAAAAGCCTTTAGGAAAATTCTTAGAAAAGCTGGGCTTCTCAGAAAAAGAATAGCAGAAAATTAATTTGCTGATGTTACCATCACATGGAGGAAATCTGAGCTCATTACAGTGCAAACCCACCCAGTGTATCCTGGTTAGTGTAGCTAGTACTACATGACATGAATGCATGAGACACCTTGAATAAAAATTAGTTCCTTTTCCTTTGCAATCAAGGGAGATGCTCAATCTGTGTGCAGTCTGTTCTTTAATTAGTTTGTACTTGGACACCAGTATCTTTTTTCTGTTTCTATTTCAGGAAGCATCTACTAAACACATTTGTACAATGATGATTTTAAACATGACTATTCAACAGCTTGAATATAAAATGTCTCAGAAATGTCTGAGGAAAACAGGTATTTTAAATCTCATGGCAGTTTATTTTGAAAAGCTCAGTGCTCACAAAAAGCCATTTTTTCTTGGAAGAAAATTTTGGTGCAAAGCAAAGCATTTTAACAATATGCATTTAAGCATTGCAGTGAGGTATCACAGATAAGGGCAAGTGATGCCACAAAGTTCATTATATCTGCCCAATATATTACACAAAAGAAACAATTTCATTAGTTCATCCACATTTTATTGAGGATTTATAATGATTTGTTTATCAGGGTAAGTGCCTTGTTCACCTTGACTGGTATTTAGAAGGGGGCATCACAATGTTGGACCCCCAGATTCCATCAACATTGAATGTTTGAGTACTATAAATCCCTTTGCAAATCCTATTTCAAAAAAACAACTGTAGAGAGCTCACAGAGACACCAACCATAATTAAGTTGTTCTTTCCAGGCACAAGTATCCCTGGTCTCTTCCAGGAGTACCAGTAGACATCTGGGTATCACAGTGAAGCTGGGAAGCTTCCCACTGGCATAAAGCCCCCATTTCTAAAACTCAGAAGTGGCACATACTGCATCTGTTAGGATTCAAGGAAAGATCATTCCCCAAGGCCTATGTAATGTTGAAAGGGGTAATGAGAAAATAAAGTAACAATTACACAGTTGGTTGATTCTGAATGGAAATGTGGTGGGTCTATCAAAGTGTTTGTGTCTGTGTGGTGGTTAAATCATTATCAATCACTAGTGAATTGACTGTCAAGAATGACGGGTGGGGAGTAAGGGGGCTGGGATGGAGTGCTGCCACCTAACGCCGCATGCTGTCGCTGTTCTGCCTCTTGCAGGGAGTGGGGTGGGGGAGCTGAGGCCGGCACCTCCACCTTCTGTCTAGTCCTCGGCACAGCTTCAAAATCATGGTGGTGCTCCCCCATGCCTGGAGCACTCTGCTTCACCCCACTCGCATCCAGCTCCTCAGTCCCCACTGTCATGGCAGTGCTCCACTGTCTGTCCCTGTCTGTGTAGGGCACTTTGCTTGTCTGCCAAGATAGCCAATCAGAGCATGAATAAAGCACTATGCACAGACAGACAGAGATACTTAGGCTTTTATAATATTAGAACTAGCCAATTGCCCATCAAGAATGATGAGGGTGGGGGCAGTGGTTGGAGATAGAGCCTCAGGCCCGCTTCCCCTTCCCTTCTGCTGTTTCAGGTCTGGGCCCACACCCCTTCCCCACCACAGAGGTGGGGGGCCCAGGCCCAATGCAGAGGAGGACCAGGCTCAAAGGTGGGGAAAAGTTGAGCCCCCGCAGTGGTGGGGCAGACGGAAGCAGAAGCCCTGGGCTGACCCAGCGGCAACAGGGGGACAGGAGAAGCAAGCTCAGGGACAATGCGGGGGAGCAGGGGTGGAGGACGAGGCTCACTCCTCCCCTCCCCCCACAGCTGTTGTGCTGGGCCGGGATGGGCCCACTATCCCCCCAGCCCCACTGTAATGAGCAGTAGGCCGGCTTTACCCTCGGGTCAGGCTTGGGCACAGTACTCCCCTGGCCCTACCGTCACCACTGATGCCATGGCACACCCACATCAGGACTTCTCAGAGATGGGAGGAGCAGGCTCGGGGCCAACAAGGGGGAGGGAAGAGTGGGCCCGGGCCCAAGGGAGGGAGGAAGCCCAGTCCTTTCCTCCCCCCAGCTGCTGCCCCAGCCACATCGGGCTGGGCCCACTGTCTGGGCCCAGGGCTTCATGCTCTGATTGACTGTTTGTCAGCCAATCAGAGCACAAATAAAGCATTACAGATAGACAGAAATACAGATAGATTTAGGCTTTTATAATATTAGATTATGTTTCCTGGCACTGAAATGTACTTTGATTAAATTAATTGATGGACTCTGTGTACGTACCTGCAAACATACCTGTTTATATCCACCTTCCACCCAGTATCCCCTGCTTGGACACACACACACACACACACACACACACACACACACACTCACACACACACACAGCAGAGAGTGCACTAGAATTTATTGGGAAAATAGAGCTCTTTTCCTGGCTCAGCCACTGACCTCTTGGATGATTTTGGGCAAATTGCATCACATTTCTGTGCTTCAGTTTTCCATATACAAATCTGGGTTCATGATGTGGCCCTCTCTAGTAAAAATACCTTCCAAGCTACTTGTGCAATTTTTATTATTACTAAGGAAAGAGCTTCATTTCTGCAAAAATATAAACTTCTCTAAAATTTAAACATTATTAAGATTAGCAAGCTTTCTCACTTTTGCAGAACAACTTGACAATTTTTATTTGAAAGATTAATAAAATAGTCATTAATGGACTTCTTCTTTTTTTTTTTTGGTGAATGAAAGTGTCAAAACATTGATCTGGAAAGGACTTCCTGGACTATTGGGTACCTAAACACATAATGGATTTCTGCTCCAATGCATGCTAATTAGCACCCATCAGAGCAGACTTGAGTAATCATGTGCTAATCAATGTGCTAATTAGCACACTCCAGCAGCCTCCGCATCATGTGTATTCAGTGTCCTCGCATTTCAAAATGGCAGCAGCGGTACTTTAACCAAAGATAGTCAAATGAGCTTTAGTTAAAATGCCCCTGCCACTATTTTGAAATGTGAGACGTTGAATACACATGAGGCTGTGGGCACTTTAATAAGAACAGCACTCATAGATTCATAGATTCTAGGATCGGAAGGGACCTCAATAGATCATCGAGTCTGACCCCCAGCATAGGCAGGAAAGAGTGCTGGGTCTAGATGACCGCAGCTAGATGCCTATCTAACCTCGTCTTGAAGACCCCCAGGGTAGGGGAGACCACCACCTTCCTTGGGAGCCCGTTCCAGACCTCGGCCACTCTAACTGTGAAGACGTTCTTCCTAATGTCTAGTCTAAATCTGCTCTCTGCTAGCTTGTGGCCATTATTTCTTATAACCCCCAGGGGCGCCTTGGTGAATAAAACCTCACCAATTCCCTTTTGTGCCCCCGTGATGAACTTATAGGCAGCCACAATGTCGCCTCTCAACCTTCTCTTGCAGAGGCTGAAGAGGTCCACGTGCCCCAGTCTCTCCTAACAGGGCTTGGCCTGCAAGCCCTTAACCATATGAGTGGCCCTTCTCTGGACCCTCTCCAGGTTATCCACATCTCTCTTGAAGTGTGGTGCCCAAAATTGAACGCAGTATTCCAACTGCGGTCTGACCAGCGCCCGAGAGAGGGGAAGTATCACCTTCTTGGATCTGTTCATCATGCATCTGCTGATGCACGATAAAGTGTCATTAGCTTTTCTGATGGCTTCGTCACACTGCCGACTCATGTTCATCTTGGAGTCCACTAGGACTCCAAGGTCCCTTTCCACTTCTGTTCCACCAAGCAGGTCATTTCCTAGGCAGTAGGTATGTTGGACATTTTTCCTCCCTAGGTGCAGCACTTTGTATTTCTCCTTGTTGAACTGCATTCTGTTGTTTTCTGCCCTCTTGTCCAACCTGTCCAGGTCTGCTTGTAGTTGTTCCCTGCCCTCCGGTGTGTCCACTTCTCCCCACAGTTTTGTGTCATCTGCAAACTTGGACAGAGTACACTTCATTCCCTCATCCAAGTCACTGATGAAGACATTGAAGGGTATCGGTCCTAGGACCAAGCCCTGCAGGACTCCACTGCCCACACCCTTCCAGGTCGATACCAACCCATCCACTATGACTCTCTGGGTGCGACCCTCCAGCCAATTCGCCAACCACCAGTGTGTGTAATCATCCAAGTCACAGCCTCTTAACTTGTTCACCAGTATGGGGTGGGATACCGTATCGAAGGCCTTCCTGAAGTCTAAGTATATGATGTCAACCCCTACTCCTGCGTCCAGGCGTTTTGTAACCTGGTCATAAAAAAAGACTAGATTAGTCTGGCATGATCTACCTGCTACAAACCCGTGCTGGTTTCCCTTCAGCATAATTTTATCTGCCGGGCTATCGCAAATGTGAGCCTTGGTAATTTTTTCAAAGACTTTGCCAAGGATGGAGGTGAGACTAACTGGCCTATAGTTGCCCGGGTCCTCCTTCCTCCCCTTCTTGAAAATGGGGACCACATTGGCCCTTTTCCAGTCCTCCGGGACCCGGCCCATGCACCACGAGTGTTCAAATATTCCCGCCAGTGGCTGTGCAATGACATCAGCCAGTGCCTTCAGTACCCTTGGATGGAGCTCATCCGGGCCTGCTGACTTAAACGCATCCAGTTCCTCCAAGTGACTCTGCACCATCTCAGGGTCTACACATGGTAGTCTGGCACCCTGCTGCTGCCTCTCTACAATTCCAGTGAGAGACTTGTCTTTCCCCTCGCTTAGGAACACTGAGGCAAAGAACTCATTGAGGAGTTCAGCCTTGTCCCCCCTGTTTGCCACCAATTGCTTCTGCCCATTTAGCAGCGGTCCTAATCCTCCCTGGGCCTTCCTTTTACTCCCTATATAGCTGAAAAACAGTTTCTTGTTATCCTTAACTTGGGATGCCATCCTCAGCTCCATGGTAGCTTTGGCCCGTCTAACTGCCTCCCTACAAGCGCGAGCAGCGGATGTATACTCCTCTTTGGTAATCTCTCCCTGTTTCCACTTGTTATATGCTCCCCTTTTAGCCCATAGGCTGCTCTGGATTTCTCTGGTCAGCCAGGGAAGCCTCCTGGCCCCTTTCCCTATTTTTCCTCGCACTGGGATTGTCTCCCTCTGTGCCCGAAGGATCACTTCCTTAAGGCACAGCCACCCTTCCTGGGCTCCCATCTCTTCAAAACTCCTACTCTGCAGTGCGTCCTTGACTAATTGCCTGAGTTCATTGAAATCAGCTTTCCTAAAGTCTAGCACTTTCACCCTACTAGTTACCTTACCCACTCGACGTCTTATGATGAATTCTATTATTTGGTGATCACTGTCCCCCAGGTGACCACCGATCTGTAGGTCCCCTACCATGTCATCCCCCGTTGCTAATACCAGGTCCAGTAAGGCATTCCCCCTAGTGGGACCGTGTACCTCCTGCATCAGGTGGAGGTACTGTACACAGGATAGGAACCTGCGTGAATGGTGGGACTTTGCTGTCTGCGTCTCCCAGCAGATGTCTGGGTAGTTTAGGTCCCCCATGACTACTGCCTCCTTAGTTTTTATGGTCTCCGAGAGCTGCCTCAGGAGCCCCAAATCTAGCTCTTCCCCTTGGTGTGGGGGTCTGTAGCAGACGCCTACCACCAAATCCCTTTCTCCTTGACCCCCATGTAACCTAACCCATAATCCTTCTACTTTCTCCTCCTTCAATTCCGTCTTGATAAGGGTCGATGTATATTGCTTGTTGACATAGAGCGCAACCTCTCCCCCTTTCTTCCCCGCCCTGTCCTTTCTGTACAGCCTATAACCCTCAGTATGTACCACCCAGTCGTGGGAAGAATCCCACCAGGTTTCTGTTAGCCCTACTAAGTCGTAGGTGTTTTCTGCAAGTAGGAGTGCTAGTTCATCCTGCTTGCTCCCCATGGTCCTAGCATTAGTATATAGGCACTTGAGCCCTGTGACTGGCACCTTTGCTGCCCCCCAGCTCTGATTCCCAAAGGGCCCCTTATTGCTTACCTGCTTATTGCTTACCTGTGCTGTACTGCTGGCCACCCCATGGATTGCAGGTTCCCGATGTTCTCCTTCTTCAGGCTGGGCTGTCCTTGTGGGTGCCACATGGTTTGGTGGTCCATGGCTTCCCCTGCCTTCATCTTCCCCTGCCCCCGATGAGCCTAGTTTAAAGCCCACCTGAGGAGATCTGCCAACTTAGAAGAGAACACACGCTTACCTTTGGGGGACAGATGAAGCCCATCCCAACTGAGCATGACCCTCATCATGATGTACGTGTCATTGTCAAGGAAGCTGAAGCCTGCCTCAAGACACCATTGCCGAAGCCGCCAGTTGGTCGCTCTAATGCAGTTCCTGTGTCGTCTTCCACATCTGCTCTCTGGTAGGACAGAGGAGAATACCACCTGTGCACCGATCTCCCTCAGCACACTGCCCAGAGCATGGTAGTCCGTCATCAGGTGATTGGGGATTCTCCTGGCCGTATCATTAGTACCCACATGGACAAGGACCAACGGGTAGTAATCGGTGGGCTGAATCATGGTCTGGATTATTCCCGTCACGTCCCAAATCTTTGCTCAGGGCAGGCAGTATACCTCTTGTGTTGAGGGGTCCTGGCGACAAATGGGCCCTTCCGTACCTCTCAGGATGGAGTAGCCTATGATGATCACTCGACGCTTCCTCCTCTGGGTCTGCTTGGTTCTCCTGACCTGTTCGGATTGTGGAGAATGTGGCGTTGCTTCCTGCCCAGAGGTTTCCTCCTCTCTTTCCATCTCCTGCAGGGTCGCCAGGGCCTCATACCTGTTCTCCAGTCAGACTGGAGGAACTGGTACCGGTTTACTGCGAGCAGCTCCGGTCCTGGATGTGACTGTCTGCCACTCTGCTGTGGAGGGCACTCCCCGGGGTGCTTCTTCCTTGGGTGCCTGGTCCTGCAGGGAAAGGAAATAACTGTCAATTTCATCCTCCGCCTCCCTGATACCCCTCAGCCTGCTAACCTCCTCCCGGAGCTCCCTCACCTGCACTTCCACAGCCCTAAGACGGGCACCTGCCGGACAGGTGTGGGGGCCCCCAATCTCTGCCCCCCCCGGCCCTGCTGGGGATCCCCTGCAGGCCAGGAGGCAGGGGGACACCAGCTCCCCCATGGGCTCAGTCTGGGTGGAGGCCTCAGACGAGCCCCGGGTAGGCATGGCCCCCTGGGCAGAGGCCCTCTAATTAATGAGCCACTCTAATTAATGCGCACCACCACCACCACCCTGGAGCACATGTATAGACACCCATTGAGTCCAGTGCAATTAATTTGATTTGCTGTTAACCATTTACCCCCAAATTGCTTGAAATGATTATCATTAGAATCCTTGGAGCCTGACCTAGAGAAAAATTTATTTTTGAACCCACATTTGGTAATCAATTTAACCCCAAGTGGAACAGCAAGACCCTGCAGCCAGAAATCGATGAGATGTCCAACTATGGTACCAGCAGGAGCATCAGCACATGCCAGTCAAATTCCCCAGTCCTAGCTGTGACCAATTTTCTGTGGCCATCAGGACAGGGGAAAAGGGAATCTGGTTCATGAAGAACCCCCATAAAAACATAAAAACAGCCTTTAACAGGGGCAGATGGTGACTTATAAATGGCCTGCCTTGTGTTTGGTCAATGCTGTTGGGTAACTGAATAGCTTATGAATAGATCCTGATGTATAAAAAGGAGGATGACTTGAGTAAGGCTTTTGATACAGTCTCCTACAGCTTTCTCACAAGCAAGCTAAGGAAATATGGGTTGGATGAGTGGACAATAAGGTGGATAGAAAACTGGCTGAATCATCAGGCTTAAAGGGCAGTAATCAATGGCTCAATGTTTAGTTGGCAGCTACTATCAGGTAGAGTGCCCCAAGGGTTGGTCCTGGGGCCAGTTTTGTTCAATGTCTTCATCAACAACCTGGAAGATGGCATAGAGTGTACCTTCAGCAAGTTTGCGGATGGCATCAAGGTGGTGGGAGTAGTAAATATGCTGGAGGGTAAGGCAAGGATTCAGAGTGACATATAAAAATTGGAGGATTGTAACAAAAGAAATCTCATGAGGTTCAATAAGGACAAGTGAAAAGTCCTGCACTTAGGATGAACAATCTCATGCACTGCTACAGCCTAGGCCAACTGGCTGGGCAGCAGCTCTGCAGAAAAGGATCTGGGAGTTACAGTGCATGATAAGCTGAATATGAGCCAACAGGGTTGTTGCAAAGCAGGCTAATATCATACTGAGCTGCATTAGTAGAAGTGTTGCCAGCAGCTCAAGGGATCCTTCCCTTCTATTTGGCACTGGTGAGGCCACATCTGGAGTACTGTGTCCAGTTTTGGGCCCCCCACCACATAAAGGGTTTAGAAAATTGGAGGGCGTCCAGTGGAGGGGAATCAAAATGGTTAGGGCACTGGACCACATGATTTCTAAGAAGAAGCTGAGGGTATTGGGCTCATTTAGTCTGCAGAAGAGAAGGCTGGGGTGGGGGAGGGGATTTAATAGCAGCCTTTAATTACCTGAAGGGTAGTACCAAAGAGGATGGAGCTGGACTGTTATTAGTGGTGGCAGATGACAGAACAAGGAGGAATGGTCTCAAGTTGCAGCAAGGGAAGTTTAGGTTGATTATTAAGAAAAAAAAATTCCCTTTGAGGGTACTAAGACACAGATCTCTTCTTCAGACTAAATAACCCTAATTCTTTTGCCTGTCCTCATAAGGCATATTTCTCAGGCCTCTAATCATTTCTGATATTCTCAGATGGACTCTTTCCAATCTGTTCACATCTTTCTGGGAGTGTGGAGCCCAAAACTAGATGCAGTACTCCAGATGAGGCTATGAGCCCTCACCAACACTGAACAGAGTAGAAGAATTTCTTCCCTGTAAATATAGACTGAACACATGCAGAAGGCTATGCACTGGCCAGGCACATATACAGCTATGTGTATACACCCCTTGTGGATGTCTAAGAGTGTTGAAAGCCCAAAAATATAGGCAGTAAAAAACACAGGTTTAGTAGATGTTAGCTAGAAGAGGAGGGCTGTACCATGCTTTACCCCCCAACAGCTGGGTGGCTAGATCACTTTACCAAGAAGCTGGAGACCCAGCTCTAGGACCCCTTCATACAGAGATGGCTTGAATATACATCAATCTGACTTCCTAATACAGCACTTTTTAAGTGCCACACCAATTTTTAAGTGCTTCCAGATAATAACTTTGATTAAGTGGGGCTAATGAAAACCTGGTGGGACCCTACCCATGACTGGGCAGTTCACACTGAGGGCTACAGGTTGTACAGAAGGGACAGAGTAGGGAAGAAAGGGAGCGGGGTGGCTCTCTATGTAAAGGAGCATTATACATTTACCTTACTCAAAATGGGATCAAAGGAGAAGAAAGTTGAGGCATTGTAGGTTAGGATACAAGGAGAATGGGGTGAAAGGGACTTGACAGTGGAGGTCTGGTACAGACTACCATACCAAGATAAAAAGCTAGACTTGGAATTCTTGAGGCAGTTCTCAGAGGCTGTACAGTCTAGGGATGTGGTTATCATGGGGGACTTAAACTACCCTGACAAATGCTGGGAGGAGCAGTCAGCCAAATCCAACCATTCACATAGGGTCTTAACCTGCATACAGGACCTCCACCTAACACAGCACATACAATTCCACTAGGGGGAATGCCTTACTGCACTTGTTGTCAGCTACAGGGGATGAGCTGGTAGGGGAGCTACAGATTCATGGTCACCTTGGGGACAGCGACCACCAATCAATTGAATTCACCATACAGCATAGGGTGGGTAAGATAACTAGTAGGGTGGAAGTGCTTGACTTCAGGAAGGCTAACTTCAGTGTGCTTAGGAATCTAGTCAATGATGCACTGCAGGAGAAGAGTATTGGGGAGATGGGAGTCCAGGAAGGGTGGACATTCCTAAAGAAAGTGATCCTTTGGGTACAGAGGGAGATGATCCCAGTATGAGGGAAAAGGGGGAAAGGAGCCAAAAAACTTCCTTGTCTAAACAGGGGAATCCAGGGGAGCCTAAGGGCAAAAAAGAAGGCATATAGGCAATGGAAGCAGGGGGAAGCTACCAAGGAGAAGTATACCTACTTGGCCCACGCTTGCAGGCAGGCAGTTAGAAAGGCAAAAGCAACTACAGAGCTGAGGCTGGCAACACAAATTAAAGACAATAAAAAGTCTTTTTTTAGGTACGTAGGGAGTAAAAGGAAGGTGCAGGGCAGCATAGGACCCATACTGAACAAGGAGGAGTAATTAGTGACAGACAGGGGGGACAAGGCTGAGTTATTCAATGAGTTTTTTGCTTCTGTGTTGTTAAATAGGGCTCAAGATAAGTCTCCTAACGGGTTCTTAGATGGGCATCAGAGGGACACCAGCCCACCAACTGTTGATGCTGACTTGGTGCAGATTCACTTGGATGGACTGGATGTGTTTAAGTCAGCAGGCCCAGATGAGCTGCACCTGAGAGTACTGAAGGAATTGGGTGGTGTCATAGCAGAACCACTGGCATGGCTTTTGAGCACTTGTGGCACTCAAGCCAGGTCCCAGAGGACTGGAAAAGGGTCAAAGTGGTCCCTATTTTCAAGAAGGGGAGAAAGGAGGATGTGAGTAATTATAGGCCAGTCAGTCTCACCTCCATCCTTGGAAAGGTCTTTGAAAATATTATGAAGGACCATATTTGTCAGAATCCAGCAGGAAAAATAATGCAGCAGGGCAACCAGCATGGATTCATAGCAGGCAGGTCATGCCTGACCAATCTGGTTTTGTTTTATGACAGGGTCACAAAACACTTAGATGCAGGAGTAGAGGTGGACATCATTTTCTTGGATTTTAGCAAGGCCTTCAATATAGTATCTCATCCCATTCTCATAAATAAAGAGGCTGTGACATAAATGTTTACATGGTCCGGTGGGGGGCAAAATGGCTTAGCGATCGCACCCAGAGAGTGGTAGTAGATGGGTAGGTATCGGCCTGGAAGGAGGTGGGTAGTGGGGTTCCACAGGGTTCAGTCCTTGAATCTGTACTCTTCAATATCTTCATCAGTGACTTGGATGTGGGTGTGAAGGGTACTTTGTCTAAGTCTGTGGACGATACTAAATTGTGGGGTGAAATGAAGTGCATACTCCAGAAGGTAAGGAATGATTGCAGGCAGACCTGGACAGGTTAGAAAAGTGGGCAGTACACAATAGGACGCAGTACAACAGGGACAAATGCAAAATCCTGCACCTAGGGCACAAAAATATTCAGCACACCTACTGGCTGGGAAGTAACCCTCTCAGCAGCACAGAAGCAGAAAGGGATCTCGGAGTCATAGTGGAATCCAAGATGAACATGAGTTGTCAGTGTGACAAAATCATCAGCAAAGCTAACCACACTTTATCATGCATCAGTAGATGCATGACAAACGGAACCAAAGAGGTGATACTTCCCCTCTATGTGGCATTGGTCAGGCAGCAGTTGGAGTACTGTTTTGGGTTCCGTACTTCAAGAAGGATGTTGATAGACTTGAGAGGGTGCGTAGAAGGGCCACTCATATGGTTAGGGGGTTACAGGACAAGCCCTATGCAGACAGACTGAGGGACCTGGACCTTTTCAGCCTCCACAAGAGAAGGCTGAGAGGTAATCTTGTGGCCACCTACAAATTCATTAGGGGAATTCAGCAAGGGATCAGAGATGCTCTGTTCACCAGGGTGCCTCTTGGGGTAACAAGGAACAATGGTCACAAACTGACAGAGAGCACATTTAGGTTAGATATCAAGAAAAACTTCTTCATGGTAAGGGTGGCCAAAATTTGGAATGGGCTTCCAAGGGAGGTGGTGCTCTCCCCTATCTTGCAGGTCTTTAAGAGAAGGCTGGATAGGCATCTGGCTGGGGTCATCTGACCCCAGCACTCTTTCCTGCCTAGGCAGGAGATGAGACTTGATGATGTGTTGAGGTCCCTTCTGACCCTAGCATCTATGAATCTATGAACCACAAGACAAGCATCATGCAAGGCCTTCACCAATGCTCCATCTTCAGCCAATCACCTGGGCAGCCAAAGAAAGATAGACACATGGGTCCAGGAGGAAGAGAGCAAGACAGACAGTGTGGATCTCAGTAAGATGGATGCCACCCTGGAAGGGAGTGGGACTTGACTTCTAGTCTGGAGTCTTGTTCCCAATAAGGCAAAAACTTCCCCACTAGACCACCGTACATCTACTTCAGCAAATGCAAGGGACAGTGGCACCACGTCAAAAGGAGCACCTGAGCGGAGCCTAAATAATGCCTGTTTAACAGGGCCTGTACTCCATTACTAAGAAGGGGAGACCCGGAGAGAGAGGCAGTACTTCAAAGAGTACCCCACAGGGCATATAATCCAGACTTGAGACAGTGGAGGGACCACTGTCAGTCCCAGTGTTCTGGGAGAAATGGCCTCCACAAAGCAGTGAGAGATGTTACCCAAGTGGGCAGTGGGAAGCAGAACTGAGAAAGCTGCAGTTACTGAAGGGTCAAATGGACCAGCTGCCAAGAGACAAACCCCAAGCACTTGATTGAGACAGGGCTTCAGTGAAGAGCATGGGCAAGCCTACTAATCAGGCAAATTGGAAACTGCTGATCGAGGTTACGAGTGCATCAGTCCAGATACACCTAGAGACTAGAGCCTTAGTTTTTTTCTTGCTTTGGCAAAAATAGGACATGGTATGGTCTGGGGGAACAGGAGCTCACAGACCAAGGAGATAAGGCAGTCTGGTAGCCCTGCTGGGAAGAAGCCACTGTAAGGGGCCGCCAAAAAGATAAGTATTGAAAGCTACATGTTTTGGTTTATGTTGTGGACTGGATTCAAAGCTGTAAGGCATGGGAGTGGCTGAAGGGAAGAAAAGGAGGTCACTGAAGACACAGTACAGAAGGACTTAGTACACTGTTGAGCTGATGGGCTCCCAGAGACCCAGTGAAAGAAGAGTGGGTTGTCAGGCCCAGCAAACTCAGACCGAGGTTTTAGAGCTGGTACAGAGGGTATGGGATTCCTGAGAGACCGGAACAGGGGGTAAAAAGTACCTGTGCCAAGAGATACCTTCAATGGTATGATACTTTATGAACATGCATGACCTTGGTCCTTACACATCAGGAAGGGTAGGGCTCTCCAGACCTGTAAATAGAGGAGGTAGGGCAAGGAAGTTGCCATGGTGCAGAAATTCCAACATTTCAAAATGTGCTTTGGGCCAGAGCCAGCCCACAATTTTTTGGGGCCCCCTGCAAGATATAGTTTTGGGTCCCCCTGACCCATCAAAAATAAAAATTGCAGTTAATTGTGGCATAAAGTCACTGAAATAAAATAGTCAGGGCTGTGGTGTGGGGGGCATGGGGTGGGGGCAGCATGCGCTGGGGATGCCTGGGCTCCCTCTCCAGCCCCAGGGAGGGAACCCAGGCTGGGAACTCCTCCCCCACTTTAGCCAGGAAGAGGTTCCCTGCTTGCATTGAGCCCCTTAAACATGGCACAGGCAGTGGACAACAAGCAGGGCATGGCCCCTTGGCTGTGGGATCTCCTGCGGCTGCAGGTTCCACAGGATAGGATGGGATGGCCCTGCTTTGGGCCCAAATCAGAACCAAAAGTGGAAAGATGTATCCAGCAGGTGTTTGATTATGGCAGCCATTTTAAAACTCTGACCACCTGTATAAACAGAGCAGTTTGCTGCTGGCAGGTGAGGCAGAAACATCACCTGGCTGCAAGGCTGAATGCAACATCTTGGAGGCAAGGGCAGGTGCTTAAGGGGATAGTTTGGAGGCTCCTGATCCTGGACATGACCTAAAACTGCCCCTGCCAGGAGTGGGGCTCCCAGTGGTGCAGGAGCCCCCTGAAAATACCAGGCCAGTTACCACCCCCAGTGAAAGGTGGGTTGGGGGCACCTTAATAACCCCAGCTCCCACAACCAGGTGGGTAACTCCAGAGTATGGCCAAGAAGGTGGACCCAGTTTAGACAGTGGGCTACAGGCTCAGAATCCTGACTTGAAACACCCTTGACTGATCAATGCTGGGGCCAATACCAGAAAGGTCAAAAGGCCAGGGGCCCACCATGGGGGATGCACAGAGCTAAGGTCTTGGGATTCCAACTGGCCTTGGAGGTAAGACCGGGGCCTGTGTGGCCAAAGGTCCCAGGGGGTGGCCATGCCTGAGAGGGGGAAGAGTTCAGACAGCCCAGGATGAGGGCGGAGTAGGCTGCCTGATTGGAGGGATCTGGTTGGGGTCTGGACTGGAGGATTCTGGGGGACAGTGTGGGGCCGGTGATGTTAAGAACTGTGGATACCATCTGTGAGGCTTGGGCTGCTGTGTAGGGGAGGAACAGAGCCACAGATAGTGCCCCCTGGCATTGGGGCAAGAATGGGCAGCCTCCTGCCTAATTAACACCATAATTATGTATTATCAAGGCATGGCAGATGAGGAGGCGGGTGGTTGGCCCAGGAACAGGTGGGCAGGCCAATGACAGACCAGCCCCAAGAGAGCCCCCCTGTTACAAGGCCACATCCAGATGTGCAAGGGCATGTGCTTGCAGTGGCACAAATACTAGCAACACAAATTTGTGCCGCTACTTTGTGCTGTAGCGCACACCCCTCCACCCCTTCCCATCCTCCTCCCCAGCCTTCAGTGGCTAGAGAGCTAACAAGGGGGTAATCATGGAGCAGATGTACAGCCTCTAGCCACGCCCCTGCTCGCCATCTCTCTAGTGGCAGATCTGAGCAGAGCACATTAGAGAGGGTATTAACCCCAAATGTGTGACTGATCACTAGCACTTGTTAATCTTACTACAGGACTCTGATTCCTTAGAATCAACACCTGCTAACTCTAATGTGTCACCTCCCTCTAAAGTTTTGGAATGCCCCTGGCCTTAGATGCATGCATACCTGCACAACCTTTACTTAGGTGCACAGCTACCCAGCCAGAATACAGTCCAGCCAAGCATGCTCAGGGCCCACGGGTATGTTTTCTTATCCACAGCTCCACTTTGAACTGTGATTAAGTTACAAAAACTGCAGTTGTTCAACTGTGTACGTGCCACATGGGTGAGTAAAGTCAACTATGACTTAGCCCTTAAACTTCACAGGCATCTCAGATTGTGACCCAAAAGTTTGCATCTCAGAAAGTGACCCAGATAATGTGACAGTCTTACGTCAGTAGCTAGGTACTTAACTGGACTGAGCCCAAATGGAATTGTTTTGATAATGCTGAAGTTTTGTTAATTCTATTTTATCACATCCTACAATCTGGAATGGAATGGAAACCACCAGGAAGTGCTAACAGCCTATTGATACAAAAAAAAAAGTCAAAATGCTTCATTTTGATTCTGTGGCTTTTCAAATTTTTCCCAATGAAGATGTCATCCAAACTGGTATTTTCCTTCCAAATATTTCAGTTTCACCCAAACAGCATTGTATGATAGAAAGTTGTCACACCAACATTTTATCTTATTATTTTTATTGCAAATCAGTGCATGTCCCTTTTCTAGGTCCTGGCGTATGTTAACACAAATATTCCTTTTAGTGAGAAATCACTTTCATCTTCTCTCTTCTCAGTGCCCCTTTCACCTCTTTGTTCCTTAGGCTGTAGATAATGGGATTCAGCATGGGAGTGATGGTAGTGTACATCAGAGCCAGGACTTTGTTGCTTTCTGGTGAGTAACTGGACTTGGGTCGCAAGTAAATCAGGCTCCCACTCCCATAATACAGTGTCACCACCATGAGGTGTGAGGAGCAGGTGGAGAAGGTCTTGTGCCTACCCTCCGCTGAGGTTATCCTCATGATGGTGGAGATGATACGGATGTAGGACACAAGAATGAGAGAAAAAGGAATAAAGATGACCAGTACTGTGGTTGTCATTGCCTGCATCTCATACAGAGAAGTGTCAATGCAAGAAAGTTTAATCAGTGGGGGGATGTCACAGAAGAAATAATTAATCCTGTTGGACCCACAGAAGGGTAAAGTGAACACCCAAGCTGTCTGCACCATGGACACCAAGTTACCACTGAACCAAGAGAAAACTGCCAGTAAAAGACAAACCTTTCTGTTCATGATGGCTGTATATCTTAGTGGGTTGCATATGGCCACATAGCGGTCATATGCCATGGCTGCCAGAAGGAAGCACTCAGAAGCCCCTAGGAAGAGCAGGAAGTACATCTGAGCAGCACAGCCCATGTAGGAAATGCTCCTGTCTTTGGACAGAAAGTTCTCCAGCATCTTGGGGACAATGACAGAGGTAGTACAAATGTCCAAGAAGGACAGGACTCTCAGGAAGAAATACATGGGGGTGCAAAGTGATGGGTTCACTGTGACCATGATGATCAGTACGTTTCCCATCAGGGTGATGATATAGATCAGAAAAAACATACAAAAGAGAAGCACCTCCAGCTCAGGGAGGTCCGACAAGCCCACAAGTATAAATTCAGTTACTGTAGTTGAATTCTCTCTTCTGGATCCTTCTAGATACTTCATCTGGAGGGAAAATACATTTTCAGATATTACTGGGGAAACTGATGATGCAAAATAGTATTAATAATGTTCACGTTGTAATATCACTCAGTAACTTTAAGCTGTCAGCTTCATGGGGCGTGTGTGCATGTAGCTGTCAGACTGACACTAACAAGGCATTTCATACTAGTACACAGTATGCTCAATAATGTGTGTAATATAAGGCCAAAATGCTGAAACAATTTATATGCAGGTTTAACTTCATGCATTGTGCGTACTGATCAAGAACATTTTTTTCCATTGAATATTTTTGGTACCATTGCAACCTGAGGCTTTCAAAAGTGACTGGATATTCAAATACTTTCAAGACATTAAAAATCTTGGCTAAAATCCCTACATCTTCTCTACTCAGAGCTCAGTACATTTTGATCAGACAACATTCACATGGAAAGGCTGAATAACCAAAATCAAAGACATTTATAGTTGATATAATTAATTTTGTTACCCTTAGTTTAAAAGTTAAACTATTGTAGCAAAAACCCCAGTTTTTCTTTTCTTTTCTTTTAAAATGCATTCCCTCCCCTTCCCCAACCATTTCTGACTTTGTCTCTCCCTCTCTATTCCCTATAGATATGTATACATGAGCTAAGACAGAGGATAAGCTTCAGCATTTTATTTTGGTACCAAGTTGTATTTGTTTTGGATTTTTTTCCTCCTTCTTTATATTGTACAATTATTACGTTCATATTAATTTTTACTGTTCTATATTACTGTTTAACAGATACTATATAATTTAGGCCTACATATGTGAGTTACCATAAGTCAAGTTTCCATTTTGTTGGTCAAGTCTCCATCTTGTCCCCAGGCCTGGTTGTGTAACCTATGAATCATACCTACCCCTCCTACATAACTTGGTTCCTGAATGAATGGGGATGAATGAGGGTGCTTGAGAGACAATGGCAGTAGGTCTGAAAATAGCTCCCTCTGAATGACCGAATTATCAACACCAATACCTGGACCAACGACCTAGTCCTTGAAACCACCCTCAGCATTCAAGAAACAAAAGATGAGGCAACCCACCATTGTGCCAAGGCTGCACATGCTCAGTAAGAACACCTGGAGCCCTCTGGAAAAGGGCTGACCTTGCCTGGACAGGCCCTCTCCATAGGAGATCAGAGGTAGTCTGCCCCATAGAAGGGGTAGTGAAGACTGACTCCTTGGGACGCCCTCTCCATCTGGACCAGCAGCATGACACACCACCTATCCACCCACAGGCCCTGCTGACGACCCCCTCTGGACAACACCTACTGGACAAAGACCCCTTTCCAGCCTGGATAGGTAACTATCACCCCCACCCCCTCTTCAACCAAAGACTTGGACTCTGCTTCTCTTCCCTACCTGGACTCCAGCCCTTCCACTGAGTCTCTGTCTCCTGCTGCCATTGTGAGCGCTTGTGTGTGTGAGCCAATAACTTCATGGGACTGTGTAGCGTGGGGTTGTCTATATAATAAACCTGTTATTTAGACCCCTGAGTTGAGTTTTGCTTTACTACAGTTCTGGCCCTGCTCCAATCTCTGCTCCTCGCCCCTCTAACTTCTGTCTCATTTCTCCCTCTCCTGCTTCTGGCTCACTGCAACCTCCAACACCTGTCCTGAGCTCCTCTCTGCCGGCAAACCCCCTGTTTCTTAAGACCCACTGTCTTATCCCCACTGCCTTTTCTCTGGATCTCTGCCACTGCTATTGCTTTCTCTCCACTGCCTTTTCTCCTGATCTCTGCCACTGTTATTGCCTTGTCCCCACTGCCTTTCCCTCTGAGCTCCCAGGTTACTGCCTCAGTTTCTTTCCTGGCTGTCTCCTCCTTGCCACCAGGCTTTTCCACTTGCACCAGTGACCTCGAGTAACCCTGGGGCCACTTGACCTTAAGTAACCCCATGTCTCAGTTCCTCAGCCAGCTTCTCTCTAGTCCACTTGTTCTAATCCCGGTTTTGGCAACTTTCACTCCCTACACTTTTTAACTCCCTCTCTCTCTCTCTCTCGCCTTAACCTTCCCCCAAGTATGCCAGGTACCCCAAGCACACACCGTACCATCCAACTTAGGAACTTACCTGTGTGTATGAGTAGGTGGGTTTTGTGTGTGTGAACTGGTGAGTGTGTGTGTGTGTGTGTGTGTATACATGTCATTGTGTGCATGATATACAAATTAGTGATCTGTGTATGTATACTGAGTGTGCAGGTATGGACAATTGATTTTTGTGTGATTCAGTGTGTGTGTGTGTGTGTGTGTGTGTGTGTGTGTGTATCTGTCATTGTGTGCATGATATGAATTGGTGATCTGTGTCTATCTTCTAGGGTGTATAGTGTATGTGCTTGAATTGGTGATAGGTATGCATGTGCCTAGGCTTGTTTGGATGTGTATGTGCCCAAGTTGGTAGAGTGTGTGTGTGTGTGTGTGTGTATGCACTTAATTGATTTATGTGTTTTTATGTGTGCAATTGTGTCACACCTTCCTGTCTAACAGTGCAATATTGAAGTCCTGAGAGTTGGCCTGATCCCACAGGGCAACACTATTATTTGCTTATCATCATCCTGGTTTATCACCATAGAGGTTCCTTGAAGCATATGGCTTCACTCTTTCTATTAACGTGTTTAATCATGTGAATAGTCTTTTTAAAGTTACTGATTTGCATAACTGTTTGAATAACCCACTGGATAGTGTCAGTTAGAACTCACCCTTTGGTGTCAATCTGCAGAGAAAATGAATTGTCATAGTCACCAAGCTAAAAAGCTTTAGCTTTCCATTTAGCATTATTCAGTTTTATTCTTATTTGATATAATTACACAATCCACTTAGCACTGGAATCCCACATGTACTGACCAAGATGAATCTTGTAGGGTTAGAAACTATACCATGTAGTAAGGCAGCTACTCTCCTAAAAATGGAAGTTTTTTTTATACTACTGAGTCACTTCAATGTGAAATTTTCAACACTGCAGGAAGATCTGAGCACTCAGTTCTTGTTAAAGGTTGATGTTATACATTAATCTAATCTGGATGTGATTTTGACAGTTTTCCATATCTCAGAAGAAGGCTCTAAATTTAAAGTGATAGGAAGCTCAGTGTTAGTGCTAGTGATTTAACCAAGTCATATCAACATACAAATGTCAACCAAAATCAGTGGGCGTGGGCAACAATGTTCATGTCTACACAAAACGTTTACTGTGGAGTAGAGTAATAGGCTCAACAGTAAATGTCTCGTCGTCTACACACGCCAGGCAATTAGGCTAGTGTAAACTAATAATTTCCACAGCAGGATAGTATTTGTAAATACAAGTACTATCTTTCTGCAGAGTTTATTCTACTTTTCAGAACTGCATGTTTAGATGCTGAAGGCACAAGGGTGCTTCAGTGCATGGACTTCCTGCCAGCTAGCCCCATGCTGAAGCACCCTTGTGCCCCAGCCAGCCCCTTTGACCCCCAGGGTCTCTTGCAAGCCAGGGCTTCTCTGACCTGGCTCAACATGCTGTGATCCTAGGTGCATGTGCAAATGGTGCACAAGGGAGCAATAAGCTCCAGAGTTTATTGCTTCACATTAATTGCAAATGTAGATGCACACAGTGACTTGCAAAAATCTTATTGTCTAGGAAAGCCAGTGCATAAAAATCCTTCTCTGTGACTACCAATTCAAGATAATATCTTTATATGTAAATGTGATATAGTTGGTAAATCTTCCATGCCATTTCTGTATAAAATTGTAATTCAAGTGGCAGAACAGTTCAGCTGGCAGAAACCAAAAGTACAATTCATTGGTTCTTCCTGTTTTGTACTACAAAGTGTAATTGCGAACATTCTAATTCTGCAAACATCTTCTACTGTACATTATGTTGGGAACATCACGAGATCAACCAGAGTGACTTTAGAATCTGAATTTGACTGGGATAATCTAGTTGGGGATGGTTGCTGCTTTGAGCAGGGGGTCGGACTAGATGCCCTCCTGAGGTCTCTTCCAACCCTCATTTTCTATGATTCTATGAAGTAAAGCAAATCTACCTCCTTTGTCCCTATACATTTGCAACTGCCAAGGTCAAGTACACTACACACACACATTGTTATCGCTGAAACTGTTACACTTATTTGATGGAAAATATAAGGGGCTGGGATGTTCATTACCCTCACCCCGCTTCAAATAAGACTTTGCAAACTGAAAAGTTTGAGAAACAGAAGTACTTACTATAGGGCTTGCCAAAAATATTCTACATGTAATTTTTTTTTTTCAATAGAAAACTCCATTTGTGAAAGACGATGTCTTTTTTTTTGTGGGAAATGTATCTTTTTTTTCTCAAAAAGAAAATATTTTTTTGTCAAATTTGCAAAGTACTGGCTTTGCTTTGCTAGTAGACTCATAGAGTCATAGAGAAGTAGGGCAAGAAGGGACTGCCAGAGGTAATCTATTCCAACCCCCTGCCAGAGGCAGGATTATCCCTATCCAAACCGTCCCATACAACTATACTCTAAATGCTACATAAGACTACCCTCAACCCTCACACAACATAGACCTAAACCCTAACCTGCCATAGGTGAAGCAGAGGAGCCACTGCAGGCAATGTTTTGCTTCTCTGAAGTGTCAACATACACTCAAGAGGTCCTGGGTAGAGGGCCAAGCCCCCTGCTACAGAGGATGGTAAAACCCCCCACAATCTGTACCAAGCTGACCATGGGCTAAAATTGTTTCTTGACCCTGAATATGGCAATCGGTTTGACCCTGAGCTTTGCTCCTAGCAGGAGAAATGGCACATCCTAGTTGAAGTCCCCATAGTTTCATAGTTGATAGGGTCGGAAGGGACGTGAACAGATCATCATGTCCAACCCCCTGCCATGGCAGGAAAAAGTACTGGGGTCAAATGACCCCAGCAAGGTGTTCATCCAGCCTCCTCTTAAAGACCCCCAGGGTAGGAGCCAGCACCACTTATCTTGGAAGTTGGTTCCAGATCCTAGCCACCCTGACAGTGAAGTAGCGCCTCCTGATATCTAGCCTGAATCTACTCTCTGCCAGCTTGTGACCGTTATTTCTTGTCACTCCTGGTAGTGCTTGGGGGAACAGGGACTCTCCCAATACCTGCCTCCCCATCCTTAACTGTAGCCCACACCCAATGCCTCTGGAGAGGCTTAAGCCACTGGTCCCCATCTTCCTCTCTGCAAACAACCCTTTGAATTTAGGGAGACTCAAGACAATAACCAACAGAGCCCCCAAGATGTTTTGCAGAATAAGGTCCAAAATTAAGTAAAAGTTAACTGTGCATCTCACCTCTCTGTACTAGCTGATATTACCCAAACTGGATAGCAGGTGTCTTGACTCTGCTGAAGTGATGCCTCTTTCCCTTCAGTAGTTCTGGAGGATGAATGCTGTGCTTCCACTGGATGCTGGAGAATCTGGCACTTCACAAGTCTTTAGTGCCCAAGTCATCATCGTCACTGCTTCTTTTGATGGGGTTGCCACCACTTACAATTTAGTGTCCCAGTTGTTTTGATTATCACAGTGTGTAACAGCCCTGCCAGTCATATACTCGCATATTCCCAGTTGTCTCAGGTTCAACAGAGTAAAGATAGTGGAGTTTTGATTGTAGCATCTCGCCAAGCTGTGAAGGAATCTGACCTCGGTATCTACAGGCACACACTATGATTGCTGGAGCTAAGCAGCAAAGTTTCCCTGCTGCAAGAATGTAGCAGGCTCAAAAGCTTCCCTGTATAGACTAGCTACTGGAAAGGGACAGAGAGCCACAATATGGACGCTCCAAGGAATCAAAGGATGTTCACTTTCCTCTAGGATACAGATGAGGCACTGCTAAGTGTCTGTGGTAACACAGAAGGCAGAATTTCCACAGGGGCTTAATCCCACTGAAATGGAAGTTGTGCGCCATGTGTCCTTAGGAAATCCCCATTAGAAGCACTTTATGCCAAGAATTATGTCTAGTGGCAGGTTTCCTTGGGGTGTCACTGGTCCAGCACAGACAGATACCTGAGTGACACTAAGGCAGGTTTCTCCACTCAAGTTTTCTGGAAGGACCCTGCTTCAGCCAGAATCATAGACAATGAGGTTTGGAAGGAACCTCAGGAGGTCACATCTAGTCCACCCCCCTACTCCAAGGAACACCACCCTCAACTATATCATCCCAGCCAAAGCTTCTAGGAGAATGCCAAGCCACCAGGCCACAGAGACCACCTGTCTCTTGCTTTCTCTGAGGACTATGCTTGAGTCAAATCCATTGCTTCTATTGAGACTTAGGGATAGGGTATTTTTTCCCTGCCTGCTAGCACAGGCCTCTTCAGGGGCTTAGACTGACCTTGGGCACCTCCTAGAAACCCTTTGAACTACAAACGGGTTTGAAAAAAAATTAGGTACCATACAGTATCTCAGCTGCTATAGATGTCTATAGACCTCTTCATTCAAAAGTGGAGCTGCTTAAATGAGGGCCTTTTTTCATGCAACAGCAGTATGGCCCATTGACGATGGGCCTGAGCATGTCCTACTCATCCAACAACACAGGCTTGTTTTGGACTAGGAAGTTTACCTGTTTTGGTTCATCCCTCGTGTCCCCTGTGGAACCCGCAGTTGCAGGTGAGCCAAAGGATGGCCAACGGGGATGAGATCAGAAAAGCTTTCTTAACAAACTTCCTGGTCTGAAGCATGCCCATGAACTTGAGTTATTAAGCCCTGACAGGATTAAGGATCTTTGCAGTTAACTGTTTCAGGACCATTTGAAATTGCTTTTTAGAACTCAGGTGTCTAAAGTCCAGCAAAACTCCATTTATGGGCCTAAGAAAACACTCTGAATAGTGTCCTGTCCCAAAATGGGCAACTTGAACAATCAAGTATCTAAAATTAGAGGCTGCTTTAGAGTTTTGAAAAAAAATGACTGTACATAAGATAAAGAAGGCATTACTAGATGGCAGATCAGGAAAGAAACAGTGGCAGAAAAAGAGTGTTAACGTAGCACAATAAGCAACACAGGGCAGCACTGGAGATATTTTGAAAGAACTGTTATAAAAGATAGCAGAAGTTGGTAAAAGATTACATCAAGAGTAGACACTATTTAATTTATATGAAGAAACTGAATGAGGGAAGTTGGTTCCATCCAACCTGGAATTAAAAGTCACAATGATAACACACTCTCTCTCTTTGCTTTAGTCTATAACCCTAGAATTAATGCACATCAATGTTTGGCAGCTAATTCTACTTTCCCCTAATTTCTGATAGAATATTGTTTCTAACTCCCTTGGACCTTTTGAAGACCTCTTTCACAAGTGAGACATAGCTGGAGCCATCGCTCTATGTAATTGCCATCAATCTGGTTCTTCCTTTGCAGTAGTCACTACCTGACCTCCTTAACATTTTCCACTTTCATCTTCTTGATGTTCAGGCAGTAGATGATAATATTTAGGAAACAGGCAATGACAACTTCAAAGACAGAAATGCCCTTGACCAACCCAAAGATTTTTTTGGCCAACACCAGAATAGAGAGACAGGAGCATAGGGCTATGGCATAAAATGTGGCTCTGGTACTGAATCTGTCTGCAAATGAATGCTGATGAAGTGAACTGGAGACACAGAAGATGTACTACAGCCCTTGGATCCCACAGAAGGACAAGTGGCTATTAGTCCTATAGACTGGACCACCACTGGGAAAACCAAAGTCCAGCAGATAATGGCTAGGCAGGTTCAGGCTCATGATGGTCAGCACACAGCTAGGCAGCAGTTGCAGGCACTTAGGGATGGAGTGGAATTCAGTTATCAGCAGGGCAAAATTATGGACATGGTGAGCGTCACATTCGAGATGTCTGAGGAACAAAGGTGCCCCCTCCCTGTCCTTCTGGTGCCCCTCCCATTAGGTAGTGCCTGGGGTACATGGTACTTTTGCTCAGACCATGTTATGCTCCTGGTCCAAGCTGTACATCCTTAGTAACGGTGAAGCCTGTAGTGAAAGAAGTTATTTAGAGACCTTGGCTGATTTAGAATAGAGTTTGGAATTGGGAAATGACCCTTTGGTGAAATACTTAGAGCCAGACAAAGGGTTTGGAGAGGTTTTCTACTGCTCCACAAGTAAAGTTTGTTGTTTTAGTTCTTCTTGTTCATAAATGCTTTTCTTTATTGTACCTGGGGATTGTACAAAGCCCATGAAGAGGAACCAGTTCTTATTTCTTATACAGAAGTTACATGCACATATAAAATGACCGTAGGACACCAACCAAGCACAATATCAGTGAGATCCTTCCCATGGAAGAATTTGGAAGGAAAAGCCTGAGGTGAAAGGAGATGAGTTATGATGCAAGAGATTGCAGGATGTGACATAGAGTAGGTCCTCCTGATAATACAGAATGTCCAGAAAATGAGGCACCCTCAAGAGACAGTCTGGTTGGGCCAGCACGAACTTCTTTGTGGGGGTAGGATGGCCACAAAGCTAGTCCCCAGAACCTTGCAAAGACAATAGCAAGACTGTGACTTCTATACTCTACTTATTTCTGGATATAAGTTCCTGTACATAATAAAGAGTTATTGCACACCAATGAGTCAATAGACATACACTGAAATAAGGCCCGTGGGCCTGGGTCTTGCTGCATATTTGCATAATGGACATGATCATCATCTTGGTTCTCCTCTTGCTTACCCTGGGGTCATAAGCTCTTAGTGTAAAGGGGGCTGAAATTCCTCTCATTCCTCCTGGTTTGAAATAATAGATGGCAGCTTTGGAAAAGAAATATGGGCTGAAAAAGAGGTAATGCAATAAAAGTGGTAACAGATAGCATCAGTGAAAAAATGTTGATGGTCTTTGATAATTCAACCTGATTTCCTTCTCTGACAAGGTGATTGGCCCTTGGATGGTGGAAAAATAGTGGATTTCAGCTAGGTTTTTGACATCAGCTCCTATGACATTCTCAGTAAGCTAAAGAGATAGTTTAGATATAATTATTGTAAGGTGGATTCACAACTGGTGGATCATTGTACTCCCTTGGCATTTTTAAATAGCTATTTTCATTTCTGTAGATGATCAGGTTCAGGAAAGTAGCAATGACAGTATAAAAGACAGACACAAACATATTCAGCACAAAGGATTTCTTAGTTGATGGATGAAAGAGCCACAGATGTGGGAGACAGGCATCAGTCACTGTCAGATGTTCAGAACAGCTGTAGAAGATTGTGCTCCTACTGACGGCTGAAGAATTTTGGAGGAAGAGAGAAGTGAAAGATAAATACTGCTACCACAGTAGGGAGGTAGCAACCCTAGATGGTAGTAAGACTAGGTCCTGAGTTCACTGCATTTTACAGTAGGTAGCAACCAGTCAAAATAAAGAAATGAATAAATATCCCTGGCATCAAGGTCTGAAATTCAGATATTTCTACTCCTAATGAAATGATGGAGCCGCTAAGGTACAAAGACTTGCTCTTATTCAGACCTCATGACACTTGCAATTCTGGCTGTACACTGCTCCAGCAACAACATGCCAGGTGGATAGTGTTCCTCCCAGCTATTCTATATCTTTGCAGCGAGGGCACGCTTCAGAGAAGTTGGCAATATGGTTCAAGTAGATGGACACAGTGAATTTAACCAATTTAGCTCCAATCCCTAGGTGAGCAGACTGGTTGATAAAAGGGTAAGGTTCAAGGTTTCAATGATCTAAAGTCTTACAAGACTATGCATCTTTTATACACAAAGGTATTTCAGAAACAAGTGGCAAAATGGCTGCTCACACTATATGCCTGCATCATAGCAGGGAACTACATATGCAGCAGCAGGGAACACTGATGGCGACACTGTTGAATGCACCTTTCACATATGACTATATAGAGAAGTAGTAGGGCTGTGCGAAATTTCATTGGCTGTTTTGTTTCAATACTGTTTCAACTCCTTTTGAGCTCAAAACAGCAAAATCAAAATGAAACAGAGGGCTTCAAAACAGCCTTGAAATGAAACAAGGCAAGTTGAAATGTTTCAAAAGTTTCAAAATGCTTCAAGTTTCGAAGCTGAAGCTGGGCTTGCCTGCAAGGAAACAGAAAGTAAGGGGAGGGAGGGGGAAGAGGCGGGAAGAGGAAGGAAGGACTGCTCTCATTATTGACTGCGTAGCTGGCCAGTGACTGTCATCCTTTCCTGAGGTCCCTTCCAATCCCAGTGTTACGGGGGAGGGATGCAAAAGCAGCCTAAAAGGCAGCATTGTTTAAACTGCCTTCCTTTCTGCCTTGGTGTCATTTACTGAGTTTTGTGTTCCAGCAGCTCAGTGTCAGACAACTACTGCTAGCAGCACTGATCTTCTAAAGGATTCCCTACTTGCTAGCCTAGCAAGAGGGATTTCAGAATACCTTTTTCTTCTAGGCACTTTTATTTTATTATTATATTCATTGATTTTATTCTTTTGAATTTTATACTTATATTGGATAGGGTTACTATAGAATTTAATTTATATAGGAAGGGAAATACATTTATATTTTTTTTCTAAACATTTAAAGCTTTGCAGCATGCATCATACATTATAGAATTTATCTAGGAAGAAAGATATATTTGCTTTTATACCTTCATTATTTGTACCACACTTACATTCTTTAATTTATATTGTGAGAAAGATATATTTCTATTGGTTTTCATACATTTCTGCATTGCACCACACCTACGCTATTGAATTTATATAAGAAGAAAGATCTATTTCTATCAGTTTCATACATTTCTTCATTGCACCAGACCTACATTTTTATAATTTATATAGGGAGAAAGACCTATTTCTATTTGTTTGTATACATTTCTTCACTGAACCACACCTTCATTTTTTAATTTATATAGGAACGCAAATACATTTCTATATTTGTAGAAAAGAACGACATGAAACACACCATGAAGCATGGTGGAAAGGCAGATGGCCAGCCTTCAGGGAGAGGCAAAAGACGGAGGTAGAGGGAAAGCTGTAAGTCCTGCCCCCCTTCCCCCACCAAACTGAGATGCAGCCACTTTGCTCCAGCTAGAAGGGATGAGGCAGCTACAAGCAGCAAGGAGAGGGGAGCAGTGCCAGTGCCACGGCCTATACCCGAGAATGCATCCCCTCCACAAGCACCAGCCATAACCCCCCCCCACCACCACCACCATGATGACAACCACAAGCATCAGCACCAACACATCAGCCTACTCCACCCCTATTTCACTTCCCATACTGAGCCTTCCAGTGCCAGACAAAGAGCTGATGCTGGATCTCAGTGCCCTAGCAAGGGAAACTCTGGGGAAGAAGGGGGAATCACCTGAGTTTGTGCTTGACACCCCTCAAGTTTTCCCTGGAGCCAGGTCTCCTTTCCCAGAAGGCGCTTCGAAGGAGGTTGACATACAGGTGGAGGCAAGCAACTCAGCCAAGTCCACTCCTACTCTTGCTGTGCCTCTGCCTGCTGAGGAGGAGGAAAGTGCAGCAACTTCCACACATGAACCCACACCCCAGAAGTGAGTGGGTAGTGTGTTCTGGGATCATTTTGAGCTGGCAGATGATCCCATGAAGCTATCTGCCTGCACTGCCGAGCCAAAACCAGCCAAGGCAAGGGAACAAAACATACATATAAGCACTATGCGGATGCATCTCCGCAGGCACCACTCCCTTGCCCATGCTCCTCTTCAGCCTGGCACCAGTGGAAGCATGTCCAAGGGAAAGGTGGACAGAAAGAAGGGCACATAGCAAGGGCAAGTGAGATCACCCAGAGCACTGGGGAGATGCTTGCTGTTGATGGCCAGGCCTTCTCATTAGTTGAGCAGCCAGAGTTCAGGCGGCTCATGGCCCCATCATACCAAGTGCCCGCATGCACCACCTTCCACAGGACAGTGGTGCTCTCCCTGTATGAGACATGCAGGGAGTACTTGAAGGAGGAGCTGTGCAAAGCAGGTCCGCAGGTGGCCTTACACCTCACCTCAGACATCTGGAGCAGCCAGGATAATCATGCCTACCTCCAGAGGCTTGCTGGTTGCAGTGGAGTTGTGAGGCTCCACGTGAGCTCTGCTTAGCTGCCTGGGATGACAGCTTTTGTGTTGAAAAACCCTTTGTCAGGCTGAGGAAGCACCTGCAGTTGGTGTGTCTGCTGGTCCTGGATGAAAGGAATAGTAAAGAAGCCAGAGGCTGGTCTGACAAACAATGAAGGCAAGAAGTCCAGTCAGTGAAAATGGAATTAGAGGTGTCAGGGGGTGAAGGACAGGCTGGGGTGGGTGGGGAAGGGGGATGTAGCAGAACAGGTAAGAGTGGAAAGGTAACTGGGGAGTCAAATGTTCAGCAGGTTGCAGTGTCAGAATTCCATTGTCTATATTGAGTCCAGGAGTTTCTGTACCTAAAGAGGCTAACGAAGTGAAGTTCATAGGCCCGGCTGTGAAAAGTGGTTTGTAATTTGTTCCTTCTCAGGATCAGGCCTGAGGCAGAGTGGGGTTTTTTTGGTGAGGAATGTTCCCCCACAGGTAGTCGGGTATTGTTGTCTTTGATAGATTCTGGTGTGCAGTTTGTAGGGGTACTGGAGATAGTTGGCAGGTTTTGTGTTTTGAGCTGTAGGAAGTTGGCTTCAGTTCTGGTGACGAGGTTAGGTACTTGTTTGAATTTACAAACCACGTTTGAGAGTTGGGCCTATGAACTTCACTTCATCAGCCTCCTAGCTACCTTATATCTATCAAAATAGATTAGACAGTGGAATTCTGACACACGGCAACCTGCTGGACATCTGACTCCCCAGGTACCTCTGCAATTTTCCCTGTGCTGCTACATCCCCGCCCTACAGCATGTCCCTCACCCCCTGATGCCTCCATTTCCATATTCACTGACTGGCTTTCTTGCCTGCATTGCATGCCAGGCCAGCCTCTGGCTTCTTTATTATTCCTTCCATCCAGGACCAGCAGACACACCAATTGCAGGTACTTCCTCAGCCTGACAAAGGGTTTTTCAACCCAAAAGCTTGCTAAGATACATTTCTCTAACTATGCATTTGGCCTACTAAAAAGATACCAGATTGTCTTATCTGTTGCCATTTAAAGTGGTGGATCAGACTGAGGCTGTAGGGGAGGAGGAGCCTTCATTGGGGCACACTAGCATGTTGTGTAGAGGCCCCAGCACCAGTGAAGGTGCACCTTAACAGAAATACACACACACAGAGTCACACAGTGAGGACACACCTTAACAGACATGTTAGAGAAGACACAGCTCCTACTTGAGAGGGAAGAAGGGCTCTATGACAGTTTGGCTACCTGAGATGCTGTTGGTGCAACTGAGCTAGTGCTGCTCACTCACTAAATTATTTTATACCTGTTGTCAAGTAAAGTGGTGGACCGGTCTGAGGCTGTAGGGGAGGAGGAGACCTCATTGGGGCACACTAACATGTTATATAGATGCCCCAGTGCCAGTGAGGGCACACCTTAACACACACACACACACACACACACACACACACACACACACAGTGTCACCCACCCATGTCACGAGTTTTGCCTGTCAGCAGCCAGAGGTGCAGGGCCCCATAAGCCCCTACACCTATGTCCTTGAAAGCTGGCAGGCTTTGTAGCCGCTGTAGGCCTAGCAGGCCTACAGTTCCCTCCCTGCTGTGCTCTAACACAGACATAGTCACACAAGCACCTATGTCATGAGTTTTGCCTGTCAGCAGCCAGAGGTACAGGCCCCAGAACCCCCCTGCACCTGTCTCCTTGAAACTTGGCAGACTTTGTGGACTCAGCAGGGGCCACCATCCCTGCAGTTTTCACCCCCCCTCCATGCCCTAACACACACACACTGTCACCCATGTCACGAGTTTTGTTTATTGGCAGCTTGAGGTACAGTTTCCCAGAAGCCCCTGCACTTATCTCCTTGAAACTTGGCAGGCTTCATGGCCACAGAAAGGGCTACCATCCCGGCAAGGTTCAGTGGAATCAGGCAAGAAGTGACAAAGTTATATGCTGTTTTGTGCTTCCCCATTATAGCCTATGGGCAAAATGATGAAACAAAATGGAACAGTGGTTTCGAATCGAAATTAAATTTGAAATGAAACACTGTTCTGTTGAAACATTGAAACTCAAGTCAAAACAAAACAGTGCCATTTCGCACAGCCTTAAGATGTAGTGTGGTCCAGTAAATGGATCATTGCAAACAAAATGGTTTTATTTCAAAATTGCATCAATTTCTGAAACACCCTCATACGCGCAGCTTCGGTCCATGATTCAATTTGGCAGAGATTCAGCCCAATTTGGTGGCCAAATCTCCAAATCCTAATTGAATCAGAGGACCCTTTAATCTCTCCAAATCAATTCAGAACCCTCCAAATCGATTCGGAGAGATTCAGACAGATTTGACCATTCTGACATAGAGACAGCTTTAAATGATTTTCTACATACCTCTAGGTAGCAGGGGCTATGAAGCCTGTGGTGCTGGGGTACATGCAGTGTCCCACAGCAGTGTGGGGGGCTCCCCAGCACACTTGGCAGCAGACCTGGAAGTGGACCAGAAGCACTTCCAGTCCACTTCCTGGTCCACCAGGAAGCATGCTGGGGAGGCCTCCCTATACCCCCCCCAGCTCAGCAACTGGTGCCTCCTGGGTGTGGGGGAGGCACCTGGGGGTCCCCCTGAATCTGATTGCTGAAATGAGGGGGTGCTGGGGGGGGGGGGGGGGGAGGGACACCAGTGTGCTCCCCAGCAGACCCAGAAGTGGACTGGAAATACTTCTGGTCCACTTCAGGGTTCACTGCCGAGCACACTGGAGAGCCCCCTGTGCTGCTGTGGGACACTGCATCTGCCCCAGCACTGTAGTGATCACAACCGTGCTGCTACCTCAAGGTACGTAGAAAAAACTTTTAAAGCTGTGCTTGTACCCAAGTAGCTGATTCACCAAGTCAGAACTGAATCATCAGATTCAGATTCAACTGAATTGAATCAGAGACAGTGATCCAAACCAATGGATCAAATCACTGTCTCCGATTCAGCATGAATCTGAATTGAATAGGGCCCATGTCACACAGCCCTAATACATATATATGTTGTTAGTCCAGTCATTGGATAATAATACCCATGTAGTTGCATAAATACATTCCCTGATTCATCCTAGCTATATTTCATGCCTCCCTCAGTAATTCCAACAGATGCTCCTGCTGTAGCATAAGCTACCTTATGGCATCTAACTTTAATTTCATAGGTGCTGTTTTGTCACCTTAATAGGAGCTGAATTGTGGCTTAGGTGTCCTAAATTGAACCACAGAAAATTATCAGGTTTTATTAGCAACTGCTTGGAGCTGTGAAATTAAGTGTTTTAACATGAAATAAAGAACATGCCCACTAGATGGCAGCTGAGGGAAAATAGAAAGCCAATGGAAAAAAAAAGCAGCTCAGTGCATTTGGGATGACTGGCTTTCTAGGTAATATTCTGAAAGAGTGAAAGGCTATGTAGCATATTGGGCACTAGGAGGCAGCAGAGGGTAAGGAGTGAGAACACAGACGCACAGGACATGTACTCTTTACTTCACCCCAGTGCAGATCAGAAGCTACTCCACTAAAGATAATGAAGTTAGTTTTCTTCCCAGTCACCCTAGTGTAAATTGAGAGTAAAACTCTGGATTTTCCCCCTCTCAGTCCAGTAAAAATTAGAAGCAACTTCAATAATATAAACCAATATGGGAATGCCAAAAAAGTTTCTCTTCCCTCTTGCTTTGTAAGGTCAAAGCCTGCTTTGAAATGTGATTTCATTCCTTCTTCCTTTACAACTTTGAGTTACCAGGAGAAGGTGACCTTGGTGATGTTTAATGATAAAGGAAGTGGAAATAGTGGTTTACAATTATCTTAATAACATCAGTTAGCTCCACCCCCTATAAAAATGGGTGGAGCTCCACAAAACAGTCTTCAGATCCAGGCAACACTTTGGGTTAATGGTTTGTGGGACATCTAGACAATTACAAATTAGGTTAAATTCCCTTCCTATTGTTACCTCTGGGATTTCAGATTTCTGAGTGCACAGCACTACTAGTGCACAATTTTGTCCAGGAATCATATGGTCCAAGGTTCCCTCCAAGGTGCGCACGTGCGTGGCTGCCCACAATTTAAAATCTTGTCGCACACCAACTTTTTAATGCCGTGCACCCACCCGGAGAAGAGCTGGGCATGGACGTGGTGGAGGCATCAGGGCCAGTGTGGGACATTTACCAGAGGAAAGCTCCTCCCTCCTCAGGCAGCAGCTCCTCCCTGAGGCAAAGCAGGGGCAGGGGTGGGGGCAGGGGCTAGGGAAGAGTGCCTCCTCGTGGTGCACTGGGGAACTGCTCCAGCTGTTGTTTTTTTTTACCTTGCAGCCAGAAATTCTGGCTGCCACCTCTTCCACTGCATCCAGTGTGCCAAGACATTAATTTAGTTTCCAGCCAAGCAGGGGAAGAGTTCCTGGCTCTGCTCCCACCCCAGCCCCAGCCCCAGGGAGGGATCACGGGGTCCCCAAAGATTGCGGGCTGGCTCTGCATATGATTTCCCTCTCATACAAGTTGTACGCCACTGTAAGTTTCTATTTTTTAATTAAGTCACTGTTGGTTTGCAAAGGCATAGATGAAAAGAAAATATGGGCCTATAAACACCATAGAAGGAAACTATTGCATGTAAGCAGTTCACGTGATGTCTAGTGGTGCTCAGAACTCTTTTATTGCTTTCTTTATTTTACTTTTCTTTGGCACAATGTTTGGGTAAAGCTATTTAATTTAATATGTAAGTACCTATAGGAGTTTCTTCATCAATACACACTCAAGTACTGAGGTTATGCTGGTACCTGATTTTGTGAGGGGAATCAGACCCTAACCCTCTAGCTGTTTGTGACAACTGACAATTTTAACTCTTAAATCTGTTCATGAATGTATAATACCCCTAAACACAGTACCATGCTGCTGTCCTTGAGACACATTGCAGAGCCCCACCAGGCTTATTCAAACAATCCATAAGAGTGCTTAAACAGAACTCAATTACTATTTAAGTGGTCATATGTTTGTTACACTATTAATGGGAATGGACTGAAGTGGCGTGCTCATGGACCAAAGAACCATGTTCACAGACTGAAGCGGCATGCTCACAGATCGCTACACCTTAGAGGGAACATTGATCTGGGCCCCTTCCAGACCTTGTGTAGCTTGAGATTAGCTTAAACTCAGAAGCAAGAGATTTAATATCCTTCTTAGGCCAGCCCAGGCCCCTTTAGGTAAACACAGTCCTGAGTTGAGAGCAATAAAAAATTTGACAGAGCTGAACCACGGTAATGCTGCCAAAAGCAGGCCCTTCATCTCCATCTATAGGGTTGATCCTAATTTAGTTAGTAATTTCTGATTTCTTAGTTTCCACTCTGAATGTAGTTCTATGGGAGAGATCCTCATGCTAGGTAACCCACTGCCAAACTGGAATGATGCATGAATTAGCAGTGGAGTACAAGTGAGGGAGACTCAGGCACTTTGAGGCTCTCTTCTCCCTGAGAACGTCAGAGACACACATGTTCTTCTTACGGTTGGATTTAAGGGAGATAGGTTTAAACAATCATAGAAAATAAGGGTTCGAAGGGAACTCAGGAGGTCACATCTAGTCCAACCCCCCTGCTCAAAGTAGGACCATCTCTAACTAGATCATCCCAGCTGAGATCATCCCAGTCCACCTAGAGGAGCTTCACAACAGGATTCTGTCAAAGGATTGTTTGCAGTTCTGATAAGATTGAAAGATGCTAATATTTTCAGGATCATCCCCTTTTCTAATTTTCAGAAAATTGAACAACTAGAAAGGAAAGATTTTCTTTAGAGTTGAACATAGGTCATATTTATCTGTGGCTATGATAGTAGGTCAGCATAGGAGACCAGTGTTCAATTATCTGCTCAACTAAAGGAGTCCTTGTGTCCTCTGGGTCACTTAGGCTGAGACCCTTAAAGGAATTTCAGTGGTTAATTCCCTCAGAAATAAGGGAGCAGAGCATCAGAAGAAGTTTCAGGATCTCAGCCCCTGCATTTCTTCAAGATAAGTTCTTAATACATGATGATAATAAAAACCCTCCTCAAAAAACCAAATGTCCCCTAAATTTCTACCAAACCATATTCCTGCTATTTCTTCAATTGAATATTTGTTGTTCTGTTGTTTCAGCAGTTCTCAGTAATTTGGCATTTCGGCTTTTCTCTCTTTCTCTCTTGGCAAGAAAACTTGAAGAAAAGTATGGCTTTTAGAATTTTTGAAAGGAAGTATAACATTCCCAAAGAAAAACTTCTGTGGAAAAAATGGCTCTCTCATACCATGAGAAAGGAGGCCATCAAAATAGTTTTAGGTAGATAGGGTGTGTCTACAGAAGCTGCTTTACTGTGCAGTAAAGCTAATTACTACATTGTAAGTGTCACCGTTGGCACATGCTGACCCTTACTTACTGCACAGTAATTTCCTTTACTTGGCAGTTAATTTGCTACCTGCAAATGCAAGTTGCAAATTAACTGCTGAGTAATTACCTTCTTGTTGTTCCCAAACGTCCCTGATCAAATCTAAAATCCCATGGGGGTGGTGGCCATACAATAGCTCAAACATTGAAAACCCAGTGGCACTTTGCGGTTCTTCTCAGTAGGCAAACATCAGTGGTTCCAGTAACATGTCCCACTGCTGCAGATCTTGCCCAGCAATCTTCTTGAGCATACATTTGAGGGTCCACTTGAACTGTTCATCCAGTCCATATGTTTGAGGGTGGTACATGGATTTTCAAAGGTACTGGATCTTCAACATAGCACAGCCTTCCTTGAATACCTGGGGCATAAAATTGCTACCTTGATGCATCAATATCTCTCATAGCAGGCCCACATGGGTAAAAATCTTCAGCAGCTCTTCCACATTTCCTGCATTTGCAGTTCTCATGGGCACCACCTACAGATATTGGGTGGCATAGTCCACCAGGACCAAAATACATTGGAACCCCACATTACACTGGGGCAAAGAGTCCACAATATCTACTGCCACGCACCTAAAAGGCTCTTCCATAAATGGCATGGCAACCAATGGCACCCTCAGTGGGTGACCCATGTGTTCCAGCTGGAACTCAGGGCAGAATCAGCAAGACTGCCCTACCTCCTGTCAGATCCCCAGTCAAAAAACCCTGACTAAATGGCATGCTCTAGTTTTATCTTTCCCTAGGTGGCCTCCTGTGGGAAGCTCATGGGTGACTCAGCAGGGCCTCTTTGGCACTGGGATTTTAGTGACCTTACTCCCCGGTATCCACCCAAGGTCTACTCTGTACAATACCCTCATACCTTACATCAAAATCAGGGCACTATTTGTACCAGATTGAGCTGCACCACTTCTTCCTCTATCCAGGTGATGCCTTTTTAATTTACCCACTGGAAACCATCCTTCCAGGACTGATACATTGCAAACTTCCCCAACTTTAGCTCCCACTGCCAATCCACATCAATCTCCCTCATGCAGGTTGAGCTGCCCAAGCTCGTGCTTACCTGGGATTTGCCCAACAGCCCCTCTGCCTGGGAACCCAGAAAAGATGTCTTTCACTGCATGAGGGTGACCAACAACATCCTTAGGTGAGGCCAGTCCCCGCCTAACAATACCAGGTAAGCCAAATGCCTAGCTAGGCATGCCAACACATGGGTATGCCCCTCAACATCTCCTTGTATCCTGAGAGCTAGTCTGCACCTAACTTCTCTCTGGAGTTGGTGCCATAGTGCAGGATTTGGCTTCCTGGACCACGACCCACACTTCCTGTCAGGGGACTTCCTGGGCGTGATGAACTTCACCTCTCAGTGAAAGGTAAAAGTCTTTTCTCCAACAGGTTGGCTGATCTCCTATGTTGGGCTTTAAACTAGTTCAGACGGGGGACAGGGAGGAAGAAGGAGAACATCAGGAACCTGCAATCCTTGGGACAGCCAGCAGTACAGCACAGGTGAGCAATAAGCTGGTAAGCAATAGGGGGCCCATTGAGCATCAGAACTGGGGGGCAACAAAAGTGCCAGTCACAGGGCTCAAGTGTCTATACACCAATGCTAGGAGCATGGGGAACAAGCAGGATGAATTAGCACTCCTGCTTGCAGAAAACACTTATGACTTAGTGGAGCTAAGAGAAACCTGGTGGGACTCTACCCATGACTGGGTGGTACACATTGAGGGCTATAAGCTGTACAGAAAGGACAGAGTGGGGAGGAGAGGGGGAGGGGTTGCGCTCTATGTCAAGGAGCGTTATACATCGACCCTTATCAAAATGGATTCGGAGGAGGAGAAAGTAGAAGGATTGTGGGTTAGGATACATGGAAGACAAGAGGAAAGAGATTTGGTGGTAGGGGTCTGTTATGGACCCCCACACCAAGGGGAAGAACTAGATTCAGAACTCCTGAGGCAGCTCTCAGAGACCATAAAGGCTAGGGAGGCAGTAGTCATGGGGGACCTAAACTACCCTGACATTTGCTGGGAGATGCAGACAGCAAATTCCCACCATTCACGCACGTTCCTATCTTGTGTACAGGACCTCCACCTTATGCAGGAGGTACGTGGTCCCACAAGGGGGAATGACTTACTAGACCTGGTATTGGCGACAGGGAATAGCATGGTAGGGGACCTACAGATCAGCGGTCACCTGGGGGACAGTGACCACCAAATAATAGAATTCGTCATAAGGCATAGAGTGGGTAAGGTAACTAGTAGGGTGGAAGTGCTAGACTTTAGGAAGACTGACTTCAGGAAACTCAGGCATTTAGTCTATGACACACTGCAGAGTAAGAGATTTAGTGAGATGGGAGCCCAGGAAGGGTGGCTGTGCCTTAAGGAAAATATCCTTCGGGCACAGAGGGAGACCATCCCAACGCGGAGGAAGTTGGGGAAAGGGGCCAAGAGGCTTCCCTGGCTGACCAGAGAAATCCAGAGCAGCCTAAGGGCAAAAAGGGGGGCATATAAGCAGTGGAAACAGGAAGAGATTACTAAAGAGGAGTATACCTCCTCAGCTCGCAGTTGTAGAGAGGCAGTTAGAAAGGCCAAAGCTACCATTGAGATGAGGATGGCATCCCAAATTAAGGATAACAAGAAATTGTTTTTCAGATATATAGGGAGTAAAAGGAAGGCCCAGGGCAGAATAGGACCACTACTGAATGGACAAAAGCAATTGGTGACAGACAGGGGAGACAAGGCTGAACTCCTCAATGAGTTCTTTGCCTCAGTGTTCCTAAACGAGGGGCAAGACAAGTCTCACAATGGGATTGTAGAGAGACAACAGCAGAGTGCCAGACTACCAAGCATTGACATTGAGATATTGCAGAATCACTTGGAAAAACTGGATGTGTTTAAGTCGGCAGGCCCAGATGAGCTCCATCCAACGGTACTGAAGGCACTGGCTGATGTCTATGCACAGCCACTGGCAAGAATATTTGAACACTCGTGGCGCACGGGCCAGGTCCCACAGGACTGGAAAAGGGCCAATGTGGTCCCCATTTTCAAGAAGCAGAGGAAGGAGGATCCAGGCAACTATAGGCCAGTCAGTCTCACCTCCATCCTTGGCAACGTCTTTGAAAAGATTATTAAGGTTCATATATGTGAGAGCCCAGCAGGAAAAATTATTCTGAGGGGAAACCACCATGGGTTCATAGCAGGTAGATCATGCCTAACTAATCTAGTCTCTTTTTACAACCAGTTTACAAAACACCTGGATGCAGGAGTAGGGGTTGACATCATCTACTTAGACTTCAAGAAGGCCTTCGATACGGTATCCCACCCCATACTGGTGAACAAGCTAAGAGGCTGTGACTTGGATGATTACACAGTCCAGTGGGTGGCAAATTGGCTAGAGGGTCGAGCCCAGAGAGCGGTGGTGGATGGGTTGGTATTTACCTGGAAGGACATGGGCAGTGGGGTCCCACAGGGCTCGGTCATTGGACTGATACTCTTCAATGTCTTCATCACTGACTTGGATGGGGGAGTGAAGTGTACTCTGTCCAAGTTTGCGGATGATACAAAACTGTGGGGAGAAGTGGACACACCGGAAGGCAGGAAACAACTGCAGGCAGACCTGGACAGGTTGGACAAATGGGCAGAAAATAATAGAATGAAATTTAACATGAAGGAATGCAAATTGCTGCACCTAGGGAGGAGAAATGTCCAGCATACCTACTGCCTAGGAAATGACCTGCTTGGTAGCATGGAAGCAGAAAGGGATCTTGGAGTCCTAGTGGACTCCAAGATGAATATGAGTTGTCAGTGTGATGAAGTCATCAGAAAAGCTAACTGCAGTTTATCAAGCATCAGCAGATGCACAACAAACAGAACCAAGGTGGTAATACTTCCCCTCTATCGGGTGCTGGTCAGACCGTAATTGGAATACTGTGTGCAGTTTTGGGCGCCACACTCAAAGAGGGATGTGGATAACCTGGAGAGAGTCCAGAGAAGGGCCACTCATATGTTTAAGAGCTTGCAGGCTTGCAGTTGGAAATGCTAAACAAGCAATAGTGGCAGCATTCGTCCAGGGACTTAACCCTAAAATTGCTGAGAAAATTCAAACAGTAATTATTGGCTGGGAAACTAAAGATTTGACTGAAGTCCTTGCTGCAGCTAACCATTTTCATAACAAATTGGAACGGTCTAAAGACAATGCCGAGTTTAAGTTAATGGCCTTACAGATTTCTCAGTTGCAGGGTCCAGGTAGAAGAAGAGGACGAAGACGGGGAAGGGGAGGCCCGGGTAGATTCAGGGGAAGAGATAGATCCTCAGGCCCACAAAACCCAGGCTATGGGAACCAATGTCATTATTGCAAGCAAGAAGGACATTGGAAATCAGAATGCCCCAACCGCCCCGGCCAAGGACCCAGACCCCAGCCCCCACCTCCCACCTCCTCTTCCTGTCAATTTTCCCAGTGTCGAATAGGACAGCCTGAGGGACAGTGACATCATCGCTCCTTTGCTTGCTACTGACCAATCTGGTCCGTTTGTTGAATGCCTTATATTTCTGGTAAACCTGTCTCCTGTCTTGTCAATACCGGAGCGTCCTGCTCCACGCTAAAGGCTGCTGAGTTTCCTTTCCTACCTTATTCTCCTGAAACTGTAAATGCTGTCGGTATAGACGGACAACCTATCCCACATCCCGTCTCTGAACCTGTCTCCATCTCTATTGGCCCTTTGTCTGAAAATCATGCCTTTCTTCTTAGCCCTTGTGCACCTGTCAAGCTTCTCGGTAAGGATTTGCTGCGTAAACTGGGATGCGTGATTTATTGTAGCCCAGATGGTGTTTACCTTGAGGTACCGAAACATAGGGAAACCGAGCTTGTGGCTTTGCTAACCCAGGAGTACTCTGATCCTGACACTTCCTACTTGCAAGAGGAACTGTTGGCACGAGTACCTCCACAGCTGTGGTCCAGCCATGCGAATGAAGTGGGGCACATGCTGAGTGCTGAACCAGTGCGTATCACCTTGAATCCTGCCAAGCCACTTCCTCATGTCCCACAGTACCCCATCTCAAAGGAAGCTGAGGAAGGGATCAAGCCTGTCATTTCCTCACTCCTTGAGCAAGGGATTATTGTCCCAATACGCTCCCCTTGTAACACACCTATTCTACCTGTCAAGAAACCTGGTAAAGATACTTATCACTTTGTGCAAGACCTTCGAGCTGTAAATGCTGCTGTTTTACCTGCTTTCCCCGTGGTCCCTAACCCTGCCACTATTCTTTCCTGTATCCCTTCAGATGCTACATATTTCACAGTAGCGGACCTTTGTTCTGCTTTTTTCTCTATCCCCGTTCATAAGGATAGCCAGTATCTGTTTGCATTTACTTATCAGAGATTCCAATATACCTGGACAAGACTCCCTCAAGGATATACAGAGTCCCCCACCCTGTTTTCCCAGATCCTAAAAAAGGAATTAGATCTTATCATGTTCAAAGGGGGGTCCACCCTTGTTCAGTATATTGATGATCTATTGTTAGCCTCACCCACTTTGGCGGCCTGTAAGCAAGATACTTTGATACTCCTCACACCTTTAGCTCAGAAAGGCCACAAGGCCTCAAAATCTAAATTGCAGCTCTGTAAGTCTAAGGTACATTATTTAGGGCATGATATCTCAGCAGGAGAATGACACCTTTCCCCTAGTAGAGTTGAAGCTATCCTCAACATTCCCAAACCTATGACTAAAAAACAGATGAGGAGATCTTAGGTGCAACGGGTTATTGTAGACAGTGGATCCTGGGTTATGCTGCTTTTGCAAAACCCTTGCAAGCATTTACTCATGATACCACCCCGGAACCCCTCCCTTGGACTCCTGAAGCCGAACAAGCGTTTGTGGCCCTTAAGCAAGCCCTCACTGTTGCTCCCACTCTTGGACTTCCTAATTATAAGAAACCCTTTATCTTGTTTTGTCATGAACAGGAAGGAATCTCTTTAGGAGTACTCACTCAGCTGCACGGTGAAAAGCATCACCCAATTGCGTATTACAGCTCTGCCCTTGATCCCATAGCTGCGGGACTTCCTCCTTGCCTCCGTTCAGTTGCAGCTGCTGCCTTGTTGGTTGAAAAGGCAGATTCTCTAGTTTTGGGATACTCTTTAACCGTTGCAGTTCCACATGCTGTGATGGCCCTTCTCCTCAAGGGCAAAACTCAGCACATTTCCAATTCCCGTCTTACTAAATATGAGAAACTTCTACTGTCAGCTGCAAATGTAACCTTAAATCCGCTGTTCAATTCTGAATCCTGCGTCACTTCTGCCTATTGGCTCTGATGGTGAGCCTTATGATTGCCTGTCTGTCACAACTCAATTATTAACCCCTCGAACTGACCTCAAGGACATTCCTATCCTGAACTCTGACCTTGTTTTGTTTGTTGATGGTTCCTGTCTTAGAAATGATGCAGGCAAATTAGTTGCGGGATATGCAGCATGCACTCAGTATGCTGTTTTGGAAGCCTATTCTTTACCCCAAGCTCATTCTGCTCAAGTTGCTGAACTCATTGCTTTAACACATGCTTGCATTCTTGCAAAAAATCAAACCACAACCATTTATACTGACTCTAAGTATGCTTTTGGTGTTGTTCATGATTTTGGACAAATCTGGAAACAAAGAGGGTTCCTCACTTCATCAGGGACCCAAATCAGTCATGGTTGTTACGTAAAAGCGCTCTTAGAAGCTGTTCAATTGCCTTCTGCTATTGCTATTGTTAAACGCAAAGCTCATGAGAAACCCTTTGATGATGTCACACAAGGAAATGATCTGGCAGACTGTTCTGCCAGAAACGCGGCCCTTTCTGGCCCACAGGCTCCTAACTCTGTTCTTGTTTGTTTTCAGCAGACAAGTCTCCTTTGGCTAGCCTTTCAAGTCTGGCCCTTCTTCAAAATCAGGCCCCAAAAAAGGAAATAAATGACTGGCTGCGTGCAGGATGTTCACTGCACCCCGACTCTTTCTGGCGCGCCCCGGACGGCCGCCTGGTGGCGCCTAGAGAGCTTTTGCCACATCTTGCTCGTTTAACCCACTCTGTGGCCCATACGAGCAAAGGGGGATGATTGCTACAGTACAAAGAAATTGGTTTGCCCCAAATTTTCCTTCCATGGCACAACAGTACTGTAGCTCCTGTCCCATCTGTTTAGCTCACAACATTGGGCAATGGGTAAAAACGACACCTGCAGCCTATCCCCCTCCATGGGGACCGTTTGTAAATCTGCAAATTGATTTTGTGCAGCTACCTAAGTGTTGTTCTTATGAGTACATTCTTGTTATTATTGATGTGTTCTCTGGATGGGTAGAAGCATACCCATGCATACATGCTAATTCTATCACTGTAGCAAAGAAATTGCTCAAAGAATTCATCCCTAGATTTGGAATGCCCCTCACAATAGATAGCGACTGAGGCACCCATTTCACAGGACAGATAGTAAAAAACATCTGCCAAGCACTCAACATACAGCAACACCTACACTGTAGTTATCATCCACAATCAAGTGGTGCTGTAGAATGTAAAAACTCTGATTTGAAAATGCACATTTCGAAAATTTGTGCTGAAACAGGCCTCAAATAGCCTGATGCGCTGCCCATTGCTCTTATGCACATTAGGAACACTGTTAACAGAAAACATGGCCTAACCCCTTATGAAATACTCATGGCATGACCCACGAGGATGCCAGCTACACCACCTGTTGCCCCACACCAAACAGACCTACAATTAACTGAAGAAACTGTACTAAATTATTGCAAGGCATTAATGAAGTATGCCAGGTCTGTTCATTCACAGGTCCAAGAAGCCTTACCTCAACCACCGGATGTTCCCTGTCACAACCTCGAACCAGAAGATTGGGTCTACGTAAAGGTCTATCAACGGAAAAATGCACTTCAACCCAGATAGAAGGGACCTTTCCAGGTACTTCTGACCACTAATTCTGCTGTCCATTGCCAAGGTCACCAAACGTGGACTCACACCTCACACTGCAAGAAGGTATCACCTCCATTAGACCCCAAAGCAGCTGAATTCCAACCAAGGTTGGGATCTTTCCCTGAGGCCAAGGACAAAGACCCTCAGGACCTCACTCAGGCAAGTGAGGAGCATCAGGGTGCAAGTGCTAGTAACCTCTCCCCTGAACCCAACACCTCAGCCCAGCTGGATTCATCAGTTGAAGAACAAAGATATCATCTCCAGCCTCGAAGAAAGTGAATGCTCCCATTCGGAAGATCACCACCTCGATTGAGACCAAGAGCCGACGTTATCAGTCCTTTAGGTAACTTGAGCCCAGAAGACGAAGAAAGACTTTGGCTGCCATCCTGGGTTTGGCTGGTAGTGTTCTTTTTCTTACTAACGCTGGTTATGATTGTTGTTGAAATCCTTTGTCCCTCCTGTCTCTAAAAATGGCACTGATATCCTTATATATCACACTTGGGTATCTTAGTATCACCCAAGGACGGTGGGAGAAAAAACTGTACTTCCAGATCTCCCTTATGGTGGCTCAAGCTGGAAATAAAAGTGACTGCTGAATATGCTCTCACAGCCCAGCGCACCTACACCAAGGAATCCCAATGATCGGAGTACCAATATCCCTCCAGCAATGGGGAAAAATAAACGGCAGCTTCGTTAGACACTACTCGTTAGCTGCCCATCAGTCCGCTCCTAAGGAATGGAGGGCCGCCCCTGCTAACTGGATAATCTCCCCAAGAGTAGAGGCACCTTTCTGTTACAGATCCAACAACACCAGAGCTTATAATAAAGCTACACCTGTAGGACACTACCCTCATTGCCTAACTACTCTAGATTATAGACCTAATAGCACCAGTGGAATCCTGTTGGGTAAAGTACCCTCTCTCAATTATACAGGATTCATGGTCTACAATTTTTCTAAGGAACCTCATGTTGCTCTCATTGCAAACAGATCGGAATTTTACATTCACTCCAATTTTACTTCTTGTAATATATCTCGGTCCAGCAGGATAGCAGCCGAACGTGGTCCGTCCTATACGATGCATATCAATCGAAAGTGCTGGGTATGGCACAACACCTGTCCAGATTTGAGTACCCTTTCTGCCCCAGGCCTTTACTGGCTCTGCGGAAACAGGGCTCATAAAATCTTGCCCTGGAATTGGGTGGGGGCATGCACTCTTGGACATGTTATCCCTGGTTTCGAAATGCATAGTGCAATATATCTGGAACAAGTAAAACATTTCAACCATCACATGAAAAGGGTGGTTAACCCCTTACCCCTTAGCTACCAGAAACACAGGGTTCCATCAATTTGTGAGAACCTTCATACCGTGGCTTAGAATAAGAGAATTGGAATTAGCCATAATTAACATTTCAGCCACAATGGAAGCTATGGGAAATGCCACTGTGGATGCAATTCAGGCTCTGCAAAAAGAGATCTCCCAGATCTCACAAGTAACTATACAACACCACATAGCCCTAGATTACCTATTAGTATCCCAGGGAGGAGTATGTGCCTTAGTAGACTCCACCTGTTGTGACTATGTCAATCAGGACATGTGAATAGAAACTGACATTCGTAAAATTTGAAATCAGTTAAGGGTCCTACATCAAGTAGCCTCAAAAAATACTGACTGGGGTCTAGAAGAAATGTGGTCTTGGCTAACCTCCTGGCTCCCAGATTTCGGGGCCCTTGGCAAGAAAATCCTGTATGGAATATTGTTTGTCTTGCTAGCTCTGACAATGTTTTATGTCTTAGTGCAACTGATCCTCTGCTGCATGAAAGCCAGCAGGAGAAGCTTTAGCAAGGCAAGAAAACCCATGGCAGAGACTAGAATAATGGTGTTACAAAGTGTCAGCAGATTGAAAGAAAACATGAAAGGCTGCATGATGAAATAGAGGGGCTCATGAGAATGGAAGTTTAAGGCTAAAGTGAGACTAAATAGTCTCAAAGGGGGGACTGTGGAATCAGAAAAAAAAAATAAATGCCTTAATCTTTGATCATTTGAGTTATAAGATGACATAACCGCTTTGTGGAGAATTGCTGGCTCTGTACAGTAGAACAGATAAGGGAAAGTGTTTGTTCTTTGTAACTCCTCTGCAACTGCTTCACTCACCGTGGCCTTGACGATAGCAAAAAGTATGTACAACTCTGATTTCCAGGTGCAAGAAAGAGGTTTGTGAACTAACCTTGCCTCCCCCATAAGTCCCCATCCTGATTACAGCAAAGAAGTAATGAAGTAATGTTATAGCTGCTTTTCATGCTAATTTCACTATATGATCATGTGAGTTGTAAGCGACTGTTAAAAAGTATATAAGCCTCCTGATTTTGCTCTTGGGTGGCAACCCCTTCCAAGTGCTTGGGAAATCCATGTCACTTTTGAATCCCCCCTACAGCTGTAGTTTCTTTTGAATAAAAGCTTCTGCTGACCTGACCCAAAAGTATGCTGTGTGTGTTTCCATGACACACCTGACTCAGGGCAACCACCTGGATGCAACTGGTGCCAGTGCCCAGCATTTGTACAAATCAAATGACTCACCAAAGAAATGGGAGATCTGAGTGCTAGGCCCAGCCTGCATCTGTCACCTTCCAAGAGAAGATATTAACTACTATGGTGAAGAAGAGTTTGGATAGTGGCTGAACCTTGGCCACCATGCATTAGGAAGGCAAAATTAATTGGGATGGAAGGAAAGCAAGCAGGAGTGAACCTAACAGAGTAGCCCAGGGATGGGAATACTCTCCTGGCAGCCATGAGGCCAGCATTCTGGTCCTTGCTCACTGGACTATTTAAGCATTTTATACTGGGAATTTATTGGACAAAGGAAGAAAATTAACCCTGATAGCCACACACAGCTGAATGCCTTAAGCAATAGGGACTCAGGCCCTAAGATTCTGCCTAGCCCTACATTGAAAAAAAAATCTATGAATACATTTGCTATGTAGATAATTTGAAAATATATTCTTATTATTGGCTTTGAGAATTCTCTTCTGCCTGATGTCATAGGAAGTCTTCTTTTGGAGTGGAAAGATCAGCGTTCTACTTCCTATAACAACTCTGGTTTATGTAATAGATGTGTCTCTTCTCTCTATAACAGCTTGCTTTCTTAGAGTGTTTCCTATAATCAGGGCAGTGCACATTGATTTCAGTACATGCACTGAACCTTGAGAAATATTGACACAAAAAAAAATCCTTTACTAAAAACCCAAAAATATAGCTTATGGCATGTTTAAGAATTTCTTTAACATACTTTAGAAAATCCCTAGCCATCTCTACTCACAACCAGAAATAGTTCTGATTGTCCAGCTAAATGGTAGAGAGTAGCTCTGGTATTCTCAAAGAACATCAGTAAGGGAAAGTTTTTTTATCCATTAGGGCTGTGCAAAGCTTCAGTCCCCGATTTGATTTGGTGGAGATTCGGCCCAATTCGGTGGCTGAATCTCCGAATCCAAATCAAATCAGAGGACCCTTTAATCTCTCCAAATCAAATTGGAGTGCTCTGAATTGACTCAGAGAGATTTGGAAAGATTTGGAGATTCGGACATAGACACAGCTTTAAATATTTTTTCTACATACCTCTAGGTAGCCAGTGGCTCATGAATGCTGAGATGCTGGGGCACATGGAGAGTCCCACAGAAGTGTGGGGGGCTCCCCAGTGCATTTGGAAGCAGACTCAGAAGTGGACCAGAAACACTTCCAGTCCACTTCTGGGTCCGCCAGGGAGCGGCCCCCCTGCCTCAGCAACTGGTGCCTCCTGCGTCTCAGGGTCCCCCTGAGGCCAACCGCCAAGCTGGAGGGGGCGGGGGGGGAATTGAATCAGGAACAGTGGTCCGAATCAACAAATGCTTTGCACACCCCTACTATCCATTTCTCTGGGTGCTTTCCTCTGTCTCGCTACTTTGAAAATCCCAGGCCACAACTTAAGCCCATGTTGCTGGTACAGCTGACTGACTGCTCTTCTTCAACCACCTGTTTTTGGTCTTGTTCTTATTTCTAGGTTCACATCTATACCTCTACCACTGCAGCTAAATGGCCTATGTAGGAGTGTGGGTACTGAAGGCAAGAGTCTGAGTAACAGGGCAAAATAAGAATGGGAATATTAATAAACCCAATGCAAGTTCTACATGTGGGAAAATAGACACTAATGGAGAGTGCCTTTGAAGCCCATTTTCTCACTCCAAACTCAGTGCAAAGTGAATTCAACCCCATAGCCAACCCTTTCTCAGGAATGGACATCTATAGTTTGTGCTGGTCCTTGAACCCCTACCAGTGACTGATTGATGCTAGAACACAAGAGAATGAAATATTCCTCAATATAGAAGGAACCTCCACCCACCATCCATTTTGTGGGACTTATATTCAGACATAGTAATGTAGCCATGTATGGGCCTGGTCAGTGCATAGCTCTGGAAGTGGTAAGACTCCAGGGGCATGTCCAGACAATTGGGAAAGTGTGTTTTGCAGCTCCTCAAAAGCTTTTGAGCACCACAAAATGCATGTGGCACATGTCAAAAGGTTCTTTGTGCTGCATATTTGCAGCAAGGAGCCAACATTAGATACCAGGAAATGCCAGTTTCTAAAAAATACACAACAAAAAAAAAAGTGAGGTGGCACATATGGCTACAGCGTGCACCTCCTGAAACTGGAGCCTGGACAGCAAGAGTCATACTCTAGCTGCCAGCCAGACTCCATGCCCAAGGCTCTCCCGTCTCAAGGCACCCTGTGCCCTAGGCATCCAGGGAATGGCTGGCTGAGGCACAGGGGCTCTGCAGCACATAGAAAGGGGAAGCAAACAGCCCTAAGTTGATCGCTTCCCTGTCTCCGCGTTCGTCCTGAAACATGCCACTGATGTGCACCAAGGGTTTGTTGGGTTTTTTTGCTATTGGGAAATCCCGGTAGCAAAATTTTGCCCCAGAGCTGTAAATTAACAGTGCTTTGCATGGCTTAATGTGTAACACATGCAGTTTGTGGCACTGCATAGAGATCTGCTACAACACTAATCGCATGTGCCTGCATGTCTGGATCTGGCCTTTGAGTCCAGACAGCTAACTCCTGGTGAACTTAGTCGTGTGAGAAAAATGATTCACCTCCCTTGATCTTAAAGCACTTACACCTGATGTACACCAGCGTGAGTACAAAGAGAATCAACACCACTAAGTTTTGGAACATTAATTGGAGCAGGAGTTCTAAAAGATCCCTATGGTAATCTTCTTTACTCTGGCTCCCAAACCCAAAGCTGCTGTAAATCAGCTGTCTGACCTGAAATGGAGAGAGGTAGATACCTCAGTTCTCACCAGAAGAATATGTGGCCTGTGGTGTAAATCAGGAAACAGCACAACAACTTGTCTTTCCAAATGACTACACTGGTTTGGTGGCCAGATGACATTAGTCAATGGAATGACCATAAGTCAGAGAGACGTTAAGTGGTACTTGTCAATTGTGGAGCCTGTGCTAATCAGAGCAGGATTGGGGCTGACGTTTCCTCTTGATGTATACAAATCCATGAATCTAAAGGTTGTTTTTTTCCCTTGCTCCTTTGACTCTCTTCCCCCCTCCCTTCTGCTTGCACACACATGGGATTCTGAAGTTTACCTTCAGTTAATTCTATTTATCCAGGGGGACCACATTTTCACCAACTTATTATCAGGTCTCTGTGTTTAGCCCAGCCCTGCCCAGGGGAGACAACAAGAACTTTGTCTCTAGAGCGGAGATGGTATGCTAACCACTGTCAAGGAAACTTTTTAATCCCAGTGTGACTTTAAACCCTAGATACCTTGTTAGCGGTACTTCCTTTTAATTGCTTCAGGTATCCCCTGAAAGATGAAGATTTTTATTTTTGCTTCAGCTCTGAAAGACAAGGTCAGGCCCAGTCAACTCTGATCACAGCTAGAAACACTGACCCTTCCAGTGTACAGAAGGCATTTGTCAGCCACAGACCATGTGTAACCCCAAATCCTTGTCCTGACCCATGACCAATGAAGGTATTCCCTGGTCATAGAAAGACCCGGTGTGTATAAAAACCCATGAGTCCTGCCTGCGCATGGTAAACTGAAGCACTGATAAACACGCCATCATACCAACTTTGATCCCAGAGTAGACCAGCACATCTGATACTCTCCTATCCATTTTAGCAACATTCAGGCAAAGGGGTCAAAGGCAAATATAGACCCATAAAAAGTTGTTACAGTAGCAGGCCATAATACGATAGGGCCATGGCTTGTTTTCATTGGTGTTATGCATAACTGGAATAACTCGCAAGAGATATGGATCCTAAGACTGCCAAGTCTTTTGCCTCTACGTAGTGTAAAATAGGAGTAATGCCAGTAAGGTCAAAGGGATTGCTGCCCTAGGATGTTAGCCCTAACAAAAACTGAGGGATTTTGACTGGGGTGAATGGATGCTCCTGCCACTACTCAAAAAAAACTCAGGGAGTCTTGCCTTTCTACCCAGGGCCATGCTGACCACCAGATTTGGGATCCGGAAGGAATTTGTCCTAGGTCAGATTGACAAGGGCTGTAAGGATTTTTGCCTCTTTCTGCATGTGGAGCATGGTCTTCCTTCTAGGATCCTCTGAGCATATATGTTAACCTACTACTTCCCTGTCATTGCAGTGTATGGCAGTGTTCTCATCTTCTCTGCTTTTATGCATAGCATGTTGTTGGTGTGCTAAGTGTTTTTGTTATTATGTCTTCTAGTTGTGTGTGAGGGCTCAAAGTGTCCATTTTGAGCATCCCTCGGGTAAATAATTGCCTGTGAGCACAGGGGACTAGACTGGATGGCCCAGAAAGCTCCTTCCTGTCCTTTGTTCCCTAACTGGACTGTTCACACTAACCCACTACCTCAGCCAGGTGCCCCCATACTACCCCACCCATGCACACTTTACCCCACAGTGACCATTCATATTTACAGAATGCCTTGGCCTAGTCCACAGACACTATCCAGTGCCCCAGATCCACCCATTTCTATTAATCCCTAGATTTGGCCTGGGCCACCCATACCAAATGACAGTCTCATTGGTTAACCTGGAGGTACAGCATTAGGAAACTGGATTCATGTGAATAAACCATCCACTGGGCTGGTGGCTTAATTCACCTGGCTTGGGAACTGAGTTATTATGGTCCGACAAGGCCACAGTACTGACTTAACTTAGGTGGATCATTGGCTTAAGACACGTGGAGGAGACTACAGCAGATCTGGAACAGTCAGATGGATTAGTGTGGGTGTATCTGAGTGGGATGGTGGGCTAGAAGGGGTGGTAGGGTTCAAGTGCTGTTGCAGTCCTCATGGTCCAGGAAATGAACAAGAGGCAAGAAGTTTTTTTTATTGGATCACATGTACAGCTGAAAGAGATGTTTGACAAACCTTGAGCACACACTTTATACACCTCCTTTCAAGCTCAGACCTGAAGATGGGCAACTTTCCGCCCAAAAGGATGCCCTGCATCTCTTCCAACTGTATAGTTGATCCAATAAAAGATCACAAAAAAGCCCTTGCTTCTCATAGCATGGGTGGAGGGTTCAGACTAGGACTATGGAGAGACAGCCTGGTGCAGAGATTTATTGAAGATGGATCAAGGCAGTTGTTTTAAATGAATGGAACAGTCTGGGTATTGGGCAAATGGTAGGAGAGTCCAGGCCTGATTTGTTCCACCAGAACCAGCTAAAATATTCTGGATTTACATTGACATATACACAAGCAGAACAAAGCACAGATTCCCTGATCTACGCACTGTGCAGAAATGATAAAAATTCCATATTTTTTTTATATTAGCCCAGCTTCTGGTGCTCTGACTCCAGAACAGAGAACAGATGCTGGGTATTCAAGGAAGAGACATGTATGTACATCATACATCAGGAGCTGGCAGGCAATGTGCTGCACATACTCTTAAATCTGTATTTAGCTTTGGTGTAAATCCACCTGACATTAATTCCTCTCACTCATATTTTGAAACCAATAGTGTTACCTCTGATTTACATCATGTTTTATGTCTGGATTGCTGGTGGCAGGATGCCAAGGTCCTCTAAAAGCTCCAGGCTAAAGGACTGATCCCTGTTGTAAACCTTCATCTCTAGCCCAAGTGTTGTTAGCTTAGGAAAGTGCCCTTCGGGCTTCAACCTGCTTACACTGGAGTGAAGGGGAGGTTTTGTATTAGTCCAACAGGCTCAAGGTGGGGACACCTGTTTGGGATGCACTGCAAATAGTTAAACTATGGAGGCTGGAAATACTGCAGCTGTCAAGAGGGGTGGGAAGAAGGTGGGGGAGAGGAGAAAGTCTTTGTTTAAAGTTGAAGGCCTGTGCTAAACTGCACAGGTGCATGGCTTGCAGAATACAGCTTTATGCAGTGTCAGATATCACTTGCTAAGCAGGTTTTGAGGTGGCTCAGGTGTTTGGCTGAAAAGCCAGCTAAGAGAAAATCCTTGGATATGGCAGCGAGATGGGGGAAGATAGGAGACTCCAGCAGATCTAATGCCCTGGCATGGTGCTTGGGGACTGCTGTGCTGCAGGGAGCAGAGGGGAAGAGGTGGGCGCACTCAGTATTCAGTGATCTCTTCACTCAGTCAGTCCAGCCCCCAATGCCTGGCCTGGTGGGGAGGTTCTGTGCTGCAGGGAATTAGATGAAGTGGTCAGTGGAAGGGTGCTCTCCCCTTGCAGTCTGTGAAGGCCCAAAACCCTGGCAACAGGGGTAGATTAAGAAATCTTGGGGCCCCAGGTCCAAATTGCATGGGAAAAACTGAATGATGTTTGCCCTGAGCAGCACCCATGGTGCAACATTGCCAGTAGTAACCATGTAACCAAATGTGGAATAGGGAAACCTTTATTATAGAATCATAAAAAATGAGGGGTGGAAGGGACCGCAGGAGGTCACACCTAGTTCAACCCCCTGCCCAAAGCAGGACCAGCCCCAACTAGACCATCCCAGCCAAGCCTTCATCTACCCAGGGCTTAAAAACCTCTAAGGATGGAGATTCCTCTACCTCTCTGTGTAACCACTTCCAGTGCTTCACTACCCTCCTTATGAAAAAGTTTTTCCTAATATCTAACCTAAACTTCCCTTGCTGCAACTTGAGACTGTGGCTCCTTGTTCTGTCATTGTTTTTCCTAGCCTCTGTTGAGAATGTGACACTCTCCTTTGCAGTTTGGGACTGGCAGCATCAGAGAAATCTTCAGGGCAACATCCACATTAGGGAAGACTGACACAAGGTCATGGTGCCTTGAATCTTTCAGCAGTGCAGTTGGAGCTTTATCCAGTTCATCCTGTACAAAGACTTTGAGTTGTACAAGTTCATCCAGAAAGTTTTTATGATCAAAGATTTGAAGGGGAGGTGGTAAAGGGCAGCAAGTTCAGCAAAAGAAATCAGATGTTGAAAACCAGGAAGTGGTTAAGTTTGATTACTCTCATAGGCAACTCACTGCTCACAGCACTCTGGTAGAGGATGGAGTTGTATTGGTTGGCTAAATCAGACTCTTGTTTCAATGAAGATCATTTATGAGCAACGGAAACAAGTAGCAATAAGGTGAAGAAGTAAAATGCCACCTGGCAGAGGAGGTAACAGCAATTCTCATGATACACTACTGCTGATTTCTCCTCTAGCTGGTTTCAGTTTGCAACCAGCACAAAGAAAAAACATGTGTCCTCTTACTCTTTGTTGCTCATGATCCTACCCTCAAATTTTCTTCATATACTCTAAGGCAGGTTATGTCTCATACCTGCCACACTCAGATTTCATAGATTTCATAGACATTTGGGCTGGAAGGGACCCCAGAGGATCACTGAGTCCAGCCCCCTGCCCCAGGGGCAAGAAGTCAGCCAGGATCATAGAATCCCAGCAAGATAATCAGTCAAATGCATCTTGAAGGTGTTCAAAGTGGGTGCTTGAACCACCCCCGGGTGGCAGTCTATTCCAAACCTTGGGAACTCCAACAGTGAAGAAGTTCTTCCTTATGTCCAGCCTGAATCGGTCGCAGTGGAGTTTGTGACCGTTTGATCTGGTCATCCCTTGGGGCACTTTGGTGAACAGACATTCCCCCCAGATCCTGATGAGCACCCCTGATAAACTTATAGGTGGCCATCAGGTCATCCCTGAGCCTGCGCTTTTTCAGGCTGAAGAGTCCCATGGCTCTCAGTCTCTCATCATAAGGTCTGTTTTCCTGACCTCTGATCATGCGTGTGGCTCTCCTCTGCACCCTCTCAAGCTTCTCCACATCCTTTTTGAATTGTGGAGCCCAAAACTGGACAGAGTACTCTAGCTGTGGCCTCACCAAGGCCAAGTACAATGGGAGAATGACATCCCGGGATTTGCTTGAGAAGCATCTATGGATGCAAGCCAGCATTTTGCTCGCTTTACTAGCCGCAGCACCACACTGAAGGCTCATGTTCATCTTGTGGTCAACCATGACCCCCAAGTCCCTTTCACCTGTAGTGCTAACCAGCATAGCACTGCCAAGCCTATAAGCATGCTGCAGGTTTCTCCTTTCAAGGTGGAGAACCTTGCATGTTTTGATGTTGAACACCATCAGGTTCTCATCCACCCATTTAATGAGCCTGTCAAGGTCTGCCTGGATCACCCTCCTGATGCTTTACCCCAGAATTTGGTGTTGTTGACGAATTTGGCCAGTCCGCTTCTGACAGAAATGTCCATGTCATTGATGAAGATGTTAAATAGTATAGGCCCTAGGACAGAGTCTTGAGGGACCCCACTGGTCACAAAGTACCACAATTGACTTCCATCAACCACCACCCTCTAGGTCCTACCATGGAGCAAATTCCCCAGCCAGCAGATCGTGGTGAGGTTGAGGCCGCAGCTAGCCAGTTTAGCCAAGAAGTGATCGTGGGCTACCAGATCAAAGGTTTTTTTAAAGTCAAAATAAATGACATCAACTCTTCCCCCATGTCCAGGTGATAAATCACCTGGTCATAAAAGGAAATGAGATTGGTCAAGCAAGACCTACACACAACAAACCCATGCTGGGTATCCCTCAGGATATTGCCTTCAGCTAGTCTGTTAAGGATGGCCTCTTTGATAATCTTTTCCAAGACCTTCCGCAGGATAGAGGTCAGGCTAAAGGGCCTGTAGTTTGCCGAATCTACTTTCCTCCCTTTCTTGAAGATAGGCACCGCACTGGCCCTCTTCCAATCTTCGGGCACTTCACCAGAGCACCAGGAGCTCTCAAAGATCTGTGCCAGGGGCTGAGCTATGATGCTTGGCAACTCAGCAGGCTCTGCTGGGGCTGCAAGAGATTTGTACCTGTTACAAAGCTCCAGCGGGGGAACGGGCTTGGTGCATCGGGCCTTGGGGCCCTTCGCCACCTTGGCCCAAGCCCTGGGCTGGACAGTAAGGGAGGTCACTGAGTCCTCCCTTGTCCTGGAGGGAGACCGTGGTCTACCCTCTGCCTCCCAGGGCAGAAGGGCCTGGCAGTAGGAATCAATCTCCTGTTCACAATCCCTGATGGCCCGCAGTCTCTGGACTGTGGCCTGGAGCTCCTCCAGCTGGTGCAGAGACCCCAAAAGGAAGCCGATCCCACAAAGGGAGGTGGCCATGCTCCCAGGCCCCAGAGCCTGAAAAAGCAACAGGCGGCCCCCACACCCAAGAGCCAGAGGCTCTGTCTGCGTGGAGCCTGGGACCATGGGCTCCATCTGGGTGGCAGTGTCCAATGTGCTGGGGGGGGTGCAGTGCTTGCCCATCCGCATCATGCTGCTGGTGGGCTGGCTATAGCTGGGACTGGCTTCCCTAGGGGGCTCACAGGCAGGGCCTTGTGCCCTCCCGCTCGCCCTCCTGCATGAACTCCTGTGCTAACTCGCGAGCCAGACCTAGGAGCGCGCCTGTTTGCACAGCCTGTTCACGAGGCTCTGGTTGTGTGGCTCCTGGGGGGGGGGGGGGGGGGCGAAGTAGGAGCCAGAGGGGTGGGGGGGCATGACCCTCCTCAGCCCACTTAGCCCACTCCCAGCTGTCTAGGTCCCTCCCTCCATGGGCCCCTGCTTACCTGTAGGCAGGCTGGGCTCATCGGGGGTCCTGGGGTCACTGCTGGGGTCCCTAGGCTCCTGGGGGCACAGCAGGCTTACACCCTTTCCATCTCCTGTCCCCACTGCCCCTTGCAACATAGTCTCTGGTTTTCCACAGGTAAACCCTAGGGCTTGAAGCCTTAAAAGAACATGTCATAGTTGGTACCTGCTGGTGAACAGCTGGTGAACCTGCTATAGCCCAGAGCCTCTTGAGAACTCCACGTAACCCCATAAGGGAGGGTGCTCTCTGTGAGAATCTGTGGGCGAGCAAGGGGTCTAACCAGGCAGGCAGGCCTCATTTTCATTTCAATATGTGACACTGCTGTTAAATGACAAATTAATTTAGAATTTGGATTTAATAGCCCACTATTATCTCAACTGGGTATTGAATGGACAAGAGTTATGTAAAAAAATGTCTGCACTGCAATCAAGACTGTTGGGTAATGGAGTCCTAGGAAAGGGGATTTTTGTCTGAGAGTGTTTTCCTTGTGGCAAGGATTTTGCAAACACCCTGAATGTTATTGATTTCTCTCTAAGGAGCTGAAACAGTGGGCAAGCAATAGCTTTCAGAAGGTGAGTAGGTCTGAGATGACATAGAGGCAATAATTTAATTCAGGGGTTTTCAACCTTTTTTAAGCAGAATACCCTTTCTGGTGGGCACCCCTTCTGGATGCAGAGCAGGGGGTGCTTGTGACCGGCCACGGAGCAGGGTTGGGCGGGGGGGGATACTGACAGATGGCAGGACACAAAGCTGGCAGCACGGGAAGCTTGCACGCAGCTGCCACTGCCATCTATACACATCACAGCCAGCTGGCCAGCCAGGGAGCAGGTGAGGGCTGGGTGATGATGGCTGGCTGGACATGAAGATGGAGATGAGGAGAAGCAAGGGTACCTGCAAAGGGGCAGTGTAGGGGGCAAGGCTACCACTGCCACCCATCACTGCATGCCGGTGCCAGGCACCATGTGCCACTTTCTTGTGCCCAAGTATCCCTGCTTATCTGCACTGTCGGCTTCGCATGCAGCTAGCCATCAGGACCCCCTCCCTCCCCGGTGTACGGTGGCAGCTCTGAATGTATAGATGATGGCAGGGGCAGCTGCCATGTGTGAGCTCCTCATGCCACTGCCACATGCCCGGCAGGCAGGGGGTGCTGATGGCCAGCCGCACATGAAACAGACAGCATGGAGGAGCGGGGGTACTTGGGCTCAGGGAAGTGGTGCGTGGCAGCAACATGGAGTAATGAATGGCAGCGGTGGCCTTGCCCACCACACTGCCACTTCCCAAGTACCCCCATTTCTCCGCACCACTGCCATGTACCTCCTGGGGCCTTCCCAAGTACCTCCAGGGGTACCCCTAGTTGACAACCCCAGATCTAACTGAGAGGAGGAGAACAGCTCTGGACTCTACTTTGGGAGGGGACAGGAAGATTAAAATAGCTGCATCACAGCTGGTGGTTGGCTGTGCTACTAGCACCAGCAGTGCAGCAGCTGGTACTGCCCCATACATCACTATTTCCCAGAGCATGGAGCTGCCCTGGCACAATTCTACACAGAGATACATGTGAGGGAGTAGATGGAAGTGAAATACAATGGAGATGGCTCTGAGGTGGTGAGCAGAAGCAGACCAAAATAGTCACCCAGCTTATGCAGCTTCAGCTTATACACTTCAACAGGCAGTCATGGAAGAGACTCTGAAGCAGCAGGTCCCAGAGGATTTGACCAACATTTGGCGTCCTCCAAGCCTGCACAATGAACTGTAATGCACAGTGGAAGAAGGAAGGAAGATGTCATGGCTAAACTACCTTAGCAGCCATCCACAATTGAGAGGAAGACTGGTGAAAACCCCACTGCCAGAACACTTTGGTAGTGATAGTCTCATCTATAATGTTGATATATTGTTCTAGGTTCCCCCCGCGTTCATGCTATGGCCTTGCTTTTCTACAAAATAAAGCTCTTGCTATTTTGAACCCTTGGACTGATTCCTTGAGTTGGAAATACTACTCCTCATAAGCACCTAGACAGCTGGGTTTGGTTTCAGGAGTTTCTGAAGGCCAATTGGTGTTACTTATGGTGTTTTCTGTTCTTTTTTTTTTAGTGGGTATCTTTAGGTTCCTGTCACACTGTATTGTCAAATACCACCCAACACAAAGCACATATTCCCTATGTGGAAGAAACCAAACTTCGCGTTGTGGTTGTATTAGAATTGGCAGAGCCATTTAGGTTTATTTAAAACTATACAAGTGATCACACTGAGAGCTCTTAAAGGAACTCTGACCTCTATAAGTTTACAAGCGTATTTATACTTTAGACAGCGAGAAAAGATGCAGGGTTCAGACAAAGCAACCTTGAGAGAAACAGAAAGATGTTGATCATTCATTTGTCACACGTAAGCAGTTTACTTTTCAGGAAAGAAAACACTATGTTTTGGGAACAGTTATCAGCTTCTAGTTCGAAGGAGAGGAGGAAGTTAAAATCTGCACACAAAGCTTGATATATCAAGACAAAACAAGGCATGAAGGTTTTTTTCTTATCTTAGAACATTTTGAAACACATAGCCTGAGCATCTTTTTCTCTTCTCTTTCTTTCTTTGTCTCTCCTCTTAGTCAAGTAAAAGGCCTCGTTAAACTTACTTCCACACCTAGTAACATATTCTAATCCCATGGGGGCCCACAAATAAGCCCCATACCCTCCCCAAGTGCCACTCTAATTTCTTTCCCAAACTGATGCTCTGCTTTCTGCTTCCGGCACTGGTGCTGCTTGTTCCCTTCTCAATCTGCCTGGTGCCATACAGAGACTGCGAAGGCCCTGTTCTTGTCCTTTTTAACAATCCCTTAATATAGCAATGCTTTTCCCTTCCCCTATTGCTTGCTGTATTGTGGTACCCCTTACACAATGGAGATCACCTTTCCAATCCCTAGCCTTCTCCTACCACCTGGTGGTCATTTTAGAAAACAGTCATCCCTCTAATACTGCTTGGTAGCTATTGTAATGTAGTCACATCTTTTCTTACATCACCTTTATCTCACTTTTTATGGGGTTGTTGATGATCAGGGATGAGATTTTTAATTAAAAGGGAGCAGACACAGTGCTGAATGGATTAGAGGCCCTATGAGTCTGACACTGGCTTGCTAAGGCTTCAACAAAACTTTTGCACAACAAGAGTTCTGGCAGGCCTCCTCCCAGTGGAGGAATGAGGGTGCTTCAGTGCAGGGGCTGTCTCCTGGCTAGCCCCACACTATAGCACCCTCTTGCCCCAGCCAATCCCTTTGCAGCATGTTGAGCTGGGTCAGAGAAGCTGTTACACTGGGGCAGTACATGCTGCAGTCTCAGGTGCACATGCAAACGCGGCACCCAGGCGCAACAGACTCCAGCACAAACCACACTGGAAATTATTCAGCCATGTTAATAGCATGTGCAGATGTGCCCACTGTGTCATTTATTTAAGCTTAATAGTAATGCATGTAGCAAACCAGGGAGGAAGCCAAACTGTGCAAGGCTGGGGCCCAGCCAACCCAGCCACTCACAACACACAGGGAGTTTGAATGTTTGCAAACAAATCCAGATCCCAAGTTCATGTAAAAAAAAATAACTCCATTGGTTTTTCCACAGTTATGCCGTTATACCCCAGCTGCAGAGCTGGCTAACAGTTCTGTAATATCAAACCAGCTATGCCCAGTCTCAAATGCAAACTGAACTTCTTGCAGATGATTTTCTTGTTAAGCCACCGATTATCCTACAGAGCAACTCACTGAAGGTGTCAGGGTACAGTGTAAACTAGATGGCCCTAAGAAAGACTTCACAGGACTGGGACCCTTGGGCAGCCAACCTGAGGCATAGGTAGCACCCATAAGAGAAGAACCTGATTTTATACAGAGGAAAAGGGAAGATCCAGCCTTTGTTCCACTCTATGTCAGGCTGACCCAGGTGAGTGACCCAGTAATCAACCTTCACTTACATTCTCAGGATCCCCACCAGTATCAGCTCCTCAGGACCCCCTTTGTCACTGATGATGCTCCCTTAACATGCTTACAAGAGATGTAAGAAGCCAGCTCCAGAACTGATGTGTTACTACCTGGCTTTGGAGTCCTATAATCATAAAATCAAAGAAAGTTAGGGATGGAAGGGACATCAGGAAGTCACATCTAATCCAACCCACTGCTCAAAGCAGGACCAGCCCCAGCCAGATCATTCAAATCAGGGCTTTGTCAGGCCAGGCCTTAAAAACTTCCAAGGGTGGAGATTCCACTCTCTCTCTCTAGGTAACCTGTTCCAATGTGTCACCACCCTCCTAGGCAGAGAGAGTTTCCTAATATCTAACCTAAACTTTCTTTTTGCAACTTGAGACCACTGCTCCTTGTTCTGTCAACTGCAACCACCGAGAACAGCCGAGAGCCATCCTCTTTTGAACCCCCCTTCAGGGAGCTGAAGACTTCTATTAAAGCCCCTCTCAGTCTTCTCTTCTGCAGACTAAATAAGCCCAGTTCCCTCAGACTTTCCTCAAAAATCATGTGCCCCAGCCCATAAACCATTTTCACTGGCCTCTGCTGGACTCTCCAGCTTGTCCACATCCTTTCTGTAGTGGGGGCCCAAAGCTGGACACAACTTCAGATGTGGTCTCACCAGTCCAGAACAGAGGGGAATAATTACTTTCCTTGAGCAGTCTCAGTCTTAGCCCTTTGAGATCAGGTGTCATCCAAGATCTACATAGACTAACGTGGACTTCTTCTCATGAGAGAGAGAGGAGCTAAACTCCGAAAAGTGGGTCTGAGACTCCACCCTTGGTGGGGGAGGTATGTAACAGGGTGGTCTATCCCCTTGAGAAGGGAGACCTAGCCCTTTTAAAGAAGTTCAACTGTTGGGCTTCTGGCTTTAGTCCTCTCAACTCTATTGACTGTGAAGAAATCAGGGAAGGAGAGCAAGCTGTGAGAGCAGCTTGTTCTAAAGAGAAGTCATGGCCTTCCGTTCTTTGATGTCTTCCATTTCCTGAATCTATGTATAATGTTCCATATCTCAGAGTATGGACAATGGCTGGCTCAGGTTAAAACAATACAGAGCCTCTATGGTTCCTTCCTATCTAGCTGGATCTTAAAAACCTCCAAGAATAGAGAGTCCACAACATCTCTGCATAGCTGTTTCCAGTGAATTACTACATCCTAATAAGAAAGTAGGGCTGTGTGAAGCTTTGGGTGCTGATTCGATTCGGAGGAGATTCAACCCAATTCGGTGCCCAAATCTCCAAATCTAAATCAAATTGGGGGCCAATTAAAAGGTCTGAATTGATTTAAAGCTCTCAGAATCTATTCAGGAAAGATGTGGGGAGCTTCAGAGATTCAGGCAGTCCCTGCCCACTGCAGCAGGGAGCTGGACCCAAACCCCATGCCCGTAAGTACGGGGCCAGTGGAGCAGGGGCCGGAGGAGAGGGGAGGAGACCATGGGGGGACCCCTGCCAGGCCCCATCCCCTGCCTGCTCCCCCAGCCCCCCTGACCTCATCCTCTTTGGAACTCCGTTTGAAGGCTGCTATTAAATCCCCCTTCAGTCTTCTCTTCTCTAGACTAAATAAGCCCACTTCTCTCCTCTTCTCCTCATCGATCCTATGCTCTATCCCCCAAACCATTTGTCACCTTCCGCTGGACTCTCTCCAATTTGTCTACATCCTTTTTGTAGTGGGGAGCCCAAAACGGGACACAGTACTCGAGATGTGGCCTCATCAGTGCTGAATAGAGGGGAATAATCACTTCTCTTGATCTCCTGGCAGCACCCCTACCAATGCAGTTCAGTATGCCATTAGCATTCTTTCTATACTGATATTGTTTTTTCTTTTGGATCAAACTGATGCATGTGTTTGACCTGACACAATGACTTATGTTATTTTAAAATTAGTCAAGTCTTTTCAAATGTTTCAGTCCGTTTTTAACTGAAAAAAATTGCTTTATAATGAAAAATCCCAGATTTCTTTTGAAAGATTCAAACACATTTTCCCATCTTCAAAATGAAACATCACATTTTATTTTAAAGATTTTTAAATTAAATGTTTCAGTGTTTTAAACATCTTTTCCCAGCTGAAAGTATTAGATGAGTTTGACTCAAATGCACAATTAGTTGTGGTCACCATTGAAATTTCATTTTTGATTAACTTATTATTTGTCACAAAAAATAAAATGCTCAGCTCTAAATGTATAATCCATAGTCAGTAAAGGTGAGAGTTGTTCTTGCTGTTATCCTTGCTTCTCCTTCAATGTGCTTGTTCCCAATACCAGTATATTGCTATTTTTGAAGTCCCAGACTTAAGTTTTACTTAGATAAGCAAAAGTTTTGAAACATAAGAAACTTCAGGTTCTTATGTAACCCATGTAATTCTAAGTACTCACAGGCATAGTTGTAGCCCATAATATCAGAGATGGAATAAAACTAGCTCTAGAGGTCTTCTCAAGCTCTTTCCTGGGTCAGCATTTGACACTATTGTGCATGTCTCCCCTATTTACTACCAGGGATGAGAACCTGCCAGTAATATCACCAGTATCTTCATTAAATCCCTCCCAAGCTTTACATATGTTTGAACTTGGGATACAGACATAAAAAGACACTTCTATGGAAGCCACCTCAAAGCAGTCATGTAAAGGAAAAATGAACAGCCCACCTAAAGATGATGCTCTTGAAAAATGCAAGTGAACCCCTATTTTCCAGGAATCTCAGGAAGCAGGAAAAGGTAAAAAACAGGTTTTGAATAACAGTGAAAATGCTTTAAAGTGCCATGTGAAAAAAGCTTTAAAGTGCCACAGAGCTTGAATAAAAATCTTCAGGGCTCCTATTTTCTTCAGAAAGGTCAGTTCAGAGGAGTTCCTTCACTGCTAAACTTAGCAACTCACATAAGTTCATATTCAGTCCCAGGGCATTCAGGAGCTTCTCAGGCTTGAAGCATGAAATCTCAATTTCACCAAGCTCAAATTCCACCCTTCCCAGCTCCACCCCCCTCCCCCACCCCTATACCCCACAATATATAATTTCTGCAAGGGAATGCAAACACTGCTTTCATGTCAATAGTTGAGGAATTAAATTTATGAATCCACAAGGTCCAGGTTGCAAGATTTCTCCAGAGAAGCAGAAGAAGGGGTATCACGAGAATTCTTCTAAAACTACCTAAGGGACTTAGGTGCCCTGATTACAGTTCTTGTGAAATAAACTGAAGTAAAAAAAAACAACGAAAAACTAATATTTAAGATGGAGCCAGTCTTTCTGAAAGGGGGCATGTAATATAGTTGCCTGCAATTGCAGGGGACTGGATTCTACGTACCAGATTTCTTCCAGTTCTTTGTTCTTATTGAGGATACAGAGAACCAAGGATCCCACCTATCATAACTTACAAAGCAAAAGTAGATATGACTTTATAGACAACAGATAGGCAGGGGCACACTTGTGTCTTTAAGAGTAGGGATGGGAAGTAATAAGAGGAAGACCAAGTGAAGTAATAGCTGGTTCATTCTGACCTCAATATTTGACCTATTGTAACTCATACACACAAAATATGAGTGACTGGATTTTTTTCCACGAGGGAATTGACACAATGAGAAAAATGAGAAAATGACACAATGAGAAAAAATTGACTCAATGTAAAACCAGAAGTCTATTTTTGTATCACGTAGGAATTTGACTTGCCTATGAAAAGACGACACTTTGCCCCTACCTTTCTTTAAAGCCTCTTTTACCTGCTTCCTTTGTCAGGCAACATGAAGGAGCAGATTATGGGAGTCAGGACAATACAGTAGACAGAAACTGCTTCAGGCTTATTTACAAGAAGTGCTGAATGTTGGCATCCATGTAGATAATAATAATGGCTTCACAGAAAGGGGAAACTATGATGAGGAGAGAGAAACTAATAGAAAAGACTCTCTGCCTTGCACTGGTAGAAGACAGTCTTTGAATGGTGGCAGTGATACAGATGTAGGATGTCAGAGTTAATAGAAATGTAAGAAGTATAACTGAAAAATACTAGGTACAGGAGTTTAATCAACCCAGTGTCATTGTAGCAAAGACTGAGTGTTGGGATGAAATCATATTTTTAAAAATGTTGACTTTTGAGGGCCACAGGCTGTTACTCTCTGCACATGAAAGAAGTTATTACGCTTTTAACCAAGATGACACTATTCCAAGAGGCTGTCACTTGCTGAATACAAAGCCAGCTATTTTGAAAGTTGGCAATCCCTTGCATTTGACAAATGCTTAGTACTGGTTAGGAAACATGAATAATATCAAGAAGCTGTCAGTGGTCACCATACATCTCCCACAGACCTCCCTCTCAGCTGTCCTGGGGGCCAACTTCAAAAACAGCGCTGGAGAAAGGCCTAACCTGTATGTGATGTTAGAGTGCTATGTTGGAAAGTCAGTGTCTCAGGTTCAAACCCCTGTTGGGTTAGAAGAATCTAGAAGTTGAGAATACTCGACTATTGGGGGGGAAAAGAGGACAGTGAGCCACTTCTCACTCTTCCAGTCTAGGTGCTTACACAGTTATCCCATATGGCAGGGCTATTAAATCCAGGAAGAGAATTTTTCTCAGTGCATAAGTGCTAAAAATGCCTCTAGATTAGCAGAAAATGGGTACTTCTACCCAGCTAGCTGGCACAGCCACCCAGTGCAGGAGATGTCATATTCTGGCATAGCCCAGAAGAAATTAGTAACTGTTGAAAGAAAGGAAGACATTAGGAAGGTCCTGCATCTCACTATGAAGGCTAGTGCTGTATCAGTGCTTTTCAGGTACCAGTCCTTCATTGGGCTGGGCAGAATGGCATAATCTACCCTGCTAAAAGCATTTGAGACAGCACTGACTTGGATGAGAGGATGAACAACCCCTGCATCTCTTCTCAGGAATAAAGCAAATGATTGTCTGGCTCCTAGCATCTCATAGTCCCAAAGCAAAACAGGAAAATATATTCCCTTCTCAAATGAGTGATGTCTCTTATGCAATGTTTGCTCACCACAAAACAAACCTTCCAGTGATTTCCCTTTGGACAGCAAGACAGACAGCCGCCCATGGGGATGAGCTCAAGAGGATATAAAAGAGGCTGGAAAGTTGTTCTCAACTTCGAACAGACACAATGTGAAAGGTGTAAGCTCTGCATATACAGCAATCACTTCTTCATGCAGCTGATGAAGAAAGGGTGGGCATTAGAAGACCTCTTGTGAGGTAAGTATCATTTGTGTTTCAAACAGGGAGGTTAAAAATGTTTCTGCATGTCTGAGCATTAAGATGACGGAAAAATAATTTGGAGGAAATGGAATCAGTACTGGCAATTAGACTTGCATCAGGAAGAGGATTCCTGTTGCCATGAAACTTCACAGTTCCAAAAATCTTTTCATTCCATATTGGAGTAAGAGCAAAACACCCTGAAGTTTTCTCAGAAAAAAACACCAGAAAAATCTCTGAGCAGCTGGGTGGCTATGGGTTTTGGAGACCTTGAGTTGTGAGAACCCAAGATTCAACCCTCTGTCCTGTTATTCTTCCATTACTTCTTGCTGTTAAGAGGCTGGCCACTGGGTTTTAGAGTCAAACTCCCGCTTGCCAAATAAAATTATTTAGTTATTTATAAAATTGTAATAGCATCAACATGAAGGCAGCCATCGCACATGGGTAGGGTACTCACCGAAAAGGTGGGAGAACAGCTTGCACTTTGGTCTCCGGCTGAGTGCCATATCTAGCAGAGCCTTCAGAGACTTTTCTTTTCTTAGTTTTAACTAGACCTTCCAGTACCCGAGATATTTGTCTTTGAAGGATTTTCTTCTTTGAATATTAGCATAGCTCTTCAAAAAATATGAGTTTTGACAAATCAGCATTTTCTGACTAATAAAGCCTAACAGCAAAATGCCAAATCATCTCTAATTGCCATGGTCTTCAATGGTGTGGGCGTGTGTTGGTGTGTACGTACCTACACACACACACACACACACACACATGCATGCACAGGCATATGTGAATGCTAAATATATATTTTATATATATATATTAAACCTGAAAGGGCTTCTATCATTGTCCAATTTGGCATCATCCTCTATCACATAGACCATGAAAATTTCACCCATTGATTCTAGCCTTTTGCCCATAATCTAAATATAAAGAACCAGTCACAATTATAAAAAATAAGATTCATTTTAAAACTGTACCTAAATTAACCACTTTGACCACACTAAAGATGATGCTGATTTACTTAGCTTACTGGAACTGAAAGCAGAATTTAACCCTCAACTTTCTATTTAAATTTTGAACCAAATCTTCCAATGGTGTACAGAGCATGGCAAGTTGTTTAGGCACTTGGTGATTGTTGCATACACACAGCATGCACCTTCTTTCACATTGTTTCAGTTCAGAGTTAACAAAAAAAAAGATGATCTGGCGCTCTGTTTTAATTTACAAGTATGTAAATTTAGAGGAACTGTATCCACCAGCCAGTTGGATTAATCATGGGCTTGTGTGCACAGGAAACAGAGGTGAGTTTGTAGCTCAATACTACTCTGAAGTTCTGCAGTAAGACATGGTATTTGTGAAGCAACTTTGAGTTATTTCTGATTTTGTTCGTTTTGTTTTTGTTTGTTTTTTTAAATACATTTTAATTGGAAAAATGAGCACCCAACATTGGAAAAGATCTGCCAAACCCTGAACATTTGAGGGGTTTGTATGCTTGTTTGTTTGTTTTGGGGATTATTATTATCATTATTATCATCATCATTATATACTTGCCTTTTCAGACAATTTTCTTTCCTGGCAGTTTTTTTTCCTGAAACTTCTTGGCATTAAATAACCATAAAGTGAAGAAAAATCCCTTGTGCAGATTCCAAGTCTTTTGACTGAAAGGCACAATTTCCTGCAGATAATTAAAACAATTGTTTTAAGCAACACTGTTCACAGGGGAAAAACACATAACACTCAAGTGCATTACAGCTCTCTAACTAAATGCATATTATTGTATATAGTAGGGATGATCTCAAAACTGCATAGTGGACAGAGAACTATATAGCCCTTGCTGGGTTCATATTCAATATACCAGGTGGGGAGTTAAGAGAAACCCAGATCTTGTTTATTTTACCATGTATTTGAGCTTAAAGAACTGCAGATGCTGGGCCATATGCATCTGTACTTAATGCCACTATAAATGTGAGCTCATGCTGCAGAAGACAACCAGGGTATGTGTTAATTGCTAGCTGTCACTGGGAACAGAATTTGACCCATCACATTGTAGGAAATCCAGCATCTAGTATGCGGGGAGGGAGTTGATTTGGTCTAAACACATGAAAATGGAATATCATTTGAATTTCTTCTCCCTCTACAGGCTACAGCTCCTCTGAAACAATGGTTCCAGAAAATCAAACCACAGTAAGAGAATTTATTCTCTTAGGACTCTCCACTTCTCCATCTGTCCAGATCTTCCTCTTTTTGGTATTTTTGATTATATATATAATCACATTGCTGGGAAATGTGGTGATCATGCTTGTGATACGAACTGACCCTCACCTCCACACCCCCATGTACTTCTTCCTGAGTAACTTATCTTTCCTTGACATCTGTTATTCCTCAGTTACTGTCCCGAAGATGCTGGTGAACTTCTTGGTGGAGAGAAAGACCATTTCCCTCAGTGGCTGCACCACCCAGCTGTTTTTTGTAATTTTCTTCATTGTAGCTGAAGGCTTGCTTCTCTCAGTGATGGCTTATGATCGATATGCTGCTATATGCCATCCTTTGCATTACACTACAATCATGAAACAATGGGTTCACGTCCAGCTGGCATGCGGTGCATGGATAACTGCATTTCTCTATGCCTTTCCAAACACCCTCCTCCTAATGAGGCTTCATTTTTGTGGGCCCAATATAATTAACCACTTTAGCTGTGAGCCACCACAGGTGTTCATGCTCTCCTGTAGTGACCCCTTTGCCAACCGAATGGTGGTTTACACTGTTGGTATAACATTAGGATTGTTGGCTTTCCTCATCACTCTGAGTTCCTATGTTAACATCATCTCTACCATTCTGAAAATGAGTTCAGTAGAGGGGAAACACAAAGCTTTCTCGACTTGTACTTCCCACCTGATAGTTCTCATCTTATTTTATGGCTCTGTTATGGTGAAATACCTGAAGCCGACCACCAGTCACTCACAGGACCGGGACAAATTCATCTCTTTGGCTTACAGTATTTTCACTCCAATGTTGAACCCCATTATATATAGCTTGAGGAACCAAGAAGTGAAAAAGGCCGTGTTAAAAATATTAAGTAGAACAGTCAAAGACGGGATGGTGTGAAGCAGATGAGCAAACAAACTTCATTTGAAGTAGAATTGCTCTGAAAAGAGACTAGAAAATCCTTGCACTTGACTACGTGCGATTCCAGTGTCAAACCTATTTACCATGGTAACAGGGACAGATATGGATCAATTCTTTAATTATTTAAGAATAGAATATGTTTCATAACTAGAAAGTGTTTACTGTATGACTGTAGTGGTTTAAATCAGCAGTGCAGTTAAAGAACGAACAGGAAGAAACAATGCTGTCTGGAGATAAGACATCTCTTAGCAAATGTTTCAGTATGTACCTGAATTATGAATTGTAAAGAACATGTTTTGGCTGTAGCCAACTGCACACTGTTTGTTTGTTTTGGTTTATTGCCAATAGTAAGAGCTCACTAATCAAAAGGACTTAACAGTCCAGGGGGCAAGGAGTTGAATATGGGGAGTAAAAAATGCACAGACAACATCTGGGGGATCTGAAATTGTTGGGACTCTGAAGCTTTGAGGGACAGTGGCCATTAAGCCTTAAGTCTCATGAGAGATGCATATACATATAGGCCTTCTGTCATTAAAAAAAAGTAAATCTGTTACAGGAATGTACATTGAACTATAAGGGAACTCCTGTGTCAGTGACTCAAGTCCCTTGTGTATGCTGCCATCCTTGCCATTCAATCCATTTCATGAACCCATTTAGCTGCATCTTGAGCTCCAGTTCTTTTGCTGGAAAGGCATTCTGGAGCCCCTGATTATTAACAGCATCATCATATCCCAAGCTTAAGTTTATTAATTGTCACCTTATGCCCATTTGTTCTTGTGCCAACTTTGTCTTGACCAAATATTCTGTGTCCCTAATGCCAAGATTAAATAATATTTTGATTAAGAAGGCTGTTGAGTCACTTCCCCTTATTGTTAGTAACAATCTGTGCCAATCTGGGGAGGAGGGGGGAAAAAAGTGGCTGCTGATGGCAGCCACGTTTGCAATTGTGATTGCTGCAACAACTGGAAACAGTCAGTTCTGCATTGCCCACTTCTGCATCCCTACACTGCTGCAACCTGCTGAGAGACTTGATAGCACCATGGCCAACTACGCCTGCTAGAGGAAGCACTGTAAGTAGAACCTGGTATAGAAATGGAAGAACCTGAGGACTTCACCTCAAGAAAAGTGAAGGTATCAGATCCGACATGCATTTGGGGTGTAGTCGGAGAGAACAAAGGAGGGGCCAAACCTAAAGCCAGCTCTGGAACTGTGACTGTAGCAAGATAAATATTCATTCCTGTTTTCAGAAAAATCAGCAGCACAGATTTTGGAGAAACAAATTAATTATTTTCTGACTCAGACATGCACCATCACATTGTTACCCTCATTCCAGCTTCATGGGGAAATTGCATGGAATGAGCATCACAGAGGACAGGCAGTAAACAGGATAGTAAAGCACAGAAGGGGTCTCTTAGGGTGCCTCTACATGAGGGCAGAGGATGCTCTGACATACTGTAATTACAGCACATCGGAGCAGACTTAATTAATCTGCGTCTTATATCCCTGCTTCAAAATGGTGGCAGGCTATTTTAACTAAAGCTCATTTGACAAGCTTTAAATAAAGCATGCCCATTGCCATTTTGAAGCGTGAGTTCCCTGATACACAAAACACTTTGGGTGCTTTAATTAGAGCAGCTCTTGGAGCTGCTAATCATCCTACCCCACCCCTGGAGCTGGTATATAGATGCCCTTAGAGCAGGTATCAGGTATAAATAGAGTTTTGGGGCAAATCTGATTTTTCTCAGGCTGTTATTTTATACCATGGTCACTGTGGTAACTTCTGGCAGAAACCAGCAAAACTAAGAGAAGAATTGGGCCTATTACTTCCATGAGAAAAAACAGCCAACAGGGATAAAAAGAAAATCAGCCCCACTGAGTCATGGAGAGCTACTTGGTGGGTGAGAGGGGAGAAAGCTCCACTGGCCCTGGAAAAGATGCTCATGATCTCCCCCAAAGTGAATGAAGGGAGAACCAACTCCACTGGCAGGAAATCTTTGATTCCAAGTGTGTCCTTAAGAGGCACCAAAATGTGGGAGGAGCTCTTCTAGCCTGGTCTACACTGCAGCTGCAGCAGTGCATCCCAGCAAAGTTGGGACCAAGTACATCCTGCTAACTTCTACCTCCTGATACTCTTTAAACCCCAAAGTTGAACAATGAAGGTGCTTTAGAGGCGCATTAGAATTTGTTAAAGTCAACAGGAGTTAGGCTTCTGCTTCTATTTAAAAAATACTACTCATTATATTCACATACTGCACTTTCACTCTGGTCCTAAAAGAAGAATTTATGCAAGAGGATTAAATAAAGCCAGCATCCGACACAGATGGAGAAGGCTTTCTGTCTTCTTTCACTTCATAACATCTTCAAGATATTGAAGGCAACATAAAATAAAATACAAAAAACAACAAGAAGAGGAATATTGCAAGGAGTGCAACTTGTGCTACAGTCCTGATGTTTGTGGAAGCATCACAAGCTAGGCTTAGTATCAGGGTGCGTCTCAAAACAAATGGTCCTTTTCATTAGAGCCACTGAAAGACAAAAAAAACACCAAACAGACCTGCCTTAGCTGCAGTAGGACACTACCCAGCCAGGAAAGGGCTACAAACTCAGCCCACACTCTTCTTCTGTTCATAATGATCACATACGTTAGGGGAGAGCTTATTGTAACATAACCATTGTACATCATGACAGCCAAAAGTGTACAGAGGCACCCCACCACTCCTACAACAAGGAAGAGACTCATCTGAACAGCACATCTAATGAAGTAGATGGATTCATCCTCTGAGAGGAGGTTAGCCATCATCTTGGCAGTGGTAACTGAAGTACAGTAGATGTCCAACAAGGACAAGTTCTTCAGGAAGAAATACATGGGGTTATGAAGAGCAAGGTCAGTCACAGTAACAATAAGGAGGATGCCAGCCAGAGTGACCATAAAGCTAGTGACAAATACACAAACAGTAAACTCTGAATCCCTGGAAAGTAGGATAATCCCAAATGGAGGAATACAGTCACTGTGCTGTGGTTTCCACCCACTGTTTGTTCAGGAAACTTTACCTAGAATGATTGAAAGAGATGAAGAGACAAATCTGTTGTTGGATGCCCTTCAGTGAAAGGGGCAGGGAGACACCCTAAGACTGTCAAAATTTCCGAAAGGGGTTTGGTCACCTAGGTCCCATTAAAAATTAATAAATGCAGAGGTCCTAACTTTCTTTGTAGCTTTGAAGATCTCAGACCCAACATAGTCCATTATGGGTTAAATTCTACATCCTCAGTTCAGGATCATACCCTGCAAGATGTGGAATATCATCCTGTGTAGTACCACTACTGTGTCTTATCCCCTGCAAGTATGGGGTTATGAGCATCTTCATAAGTTAGTTGCACAAAAAGATTCAGGACTTTCCCCAGTCATGATTCAGCTCCCACATGGAAAGTATGGATAACAAAATATGGCAGTATCCCATCTGGAAATCTTCAGCCAGATATAGGAAGTTCACATTCATGTGTGATGTAGTTGATATTACACAGGTAACAACAGGTTCCTTTCTATTTTGTATAATGATCATCATTCCAGTATCTAAGAATCATAAAAATGGCACTGAATTATTTCCCCAGCTGGTAAAAATCAAAGTAGCTACACTGATGTAGAAGAGTGAGACTCTCAACTAATTTTAATAGACATAGTTTAACAGATAGAAATCTAGTTAAACTACAGTAGCTGATGGTTGACCCAGAATGCCAAAACCTAGATATAAAGTTATCCCCAGAAGATCTCTCAAGCCTGTTTCTTTATGTCAGCCTTCTAAACCAGCAACAAATTAGGCTCGCTCCCCTTTCTGGCCCTAAGGTAATTTCTGACTCCAAACTTGAGGAGGGAATAGTCAGACCACAACCAAGTTCCATTCTTCACTCATTCTCTCTTTCCTGGTTCACAAACAAATATTTGCCATCCAAAGATGTTTGATGGCAAAATCTCCTAGGGTAGACATGCAGTTGTAATTGCATCCATGAGATCCCTGGGTATTTCTGGAAACCCAATCGTGTATAATTCATCCCCTACTATAAACTTGGGCCGGGCTGTCCAACTGGTGGTCCACAGGCTCCATACAGCCTGTGAGTGCTTAAATTGTGGACAGCAGGCTCCCACCACCCTGAACTCTTTGGCTCCCTGCACTTTCCCCATACAGTCCAGCTGTTCCCCACTCCCATTGCCACTTTCCTACACTGCCTGCTTCAGGGGCCTTCTCCCCACTCCCCCAAGTATTGGGGCCTCCAGGCTCCCCAGCTCACCACCAGCTCCTGCTTCTTGTTACCCTTCTGGGGCCATGGTGGTTCCATGGGCAGGGGAGGCAGCAATGAGACATTGTAGCTGGCGGGGAAAGTGGCAATGGGGTGGCACAGCCTTCAGCTACTCAGAAGTTGGTCATACTTGAGCTTGGGTCAGACCAGGATTGGCCAGGCTAGAATTTCAATCAAGACAAACATGTTAGATACATACAAGGCTGCCGCTACACCTAATTAAGACCCATGGAGAATGTATACCTTACTCTGTCCATCTTCCAGCATATCCTTCATTAGAACCCAGTAGATTTCATTTTTGTCAGGGCAGACCCTGTTGTCCTCTAGCGAGGAGAGTGGTATTAGAGGCTAAAGAAATTAGGTTCCAAAATGCCACTAATATTCATTGAGATATAGGCAACTAGTACACATAAGTGTTTGGAGAGTCCCAGAAACAGAGAATGTGGAAGCTATGAACCTGAGCACAATTGGAGATATGTAAATGTGTGTGCTTTTGTATGCATTTGTAATGACTAAAGAACCATGAAGAAATCTGAGCTAAAACATAAGAGCCCAAAGTGGCAAGAAACACTGAATAGAAGCTATTATTAATACAAGAGCATCATGTTTATACTTCACTTTTGGTTTAGAGAGAAACAACATTATCAGCTCTGGAATGGGGGGGGAGGGGAGAAGCAAAAGACTTGAGTATATCTACATACAACATTTCAGCAATTCAGTTCAGACCAGTAAATTACACCAATCCAAACTTGTTTGTGACGACACAAATACGTTCAAAATCAATTTTGAATGCTACCATGGCATACATAACTGATATAAAAACAGGTCCAAAGCAGTTAAGTGTATCCACCCCACACTGACACCTGGTCTAAGAAAGAATATTATACCAGTAGGCGGTGTGTGTTACATTATGTGGATGCAGAGTAAGCGGTATTATGCTATGATAAGGTGGTAGCATTGGGTAATCATAAAAAATGAGGTTTGAAAGGGACCTCAGGAGGTCATCTAGTCCACCCTCCTGCTCAAAACAGGGCCATCCAACTAGATCAAGAGATCTAATGTCGAGAGAACCAACATTTCAAGAAGTTCTTGAACAGTGTTTAGGAAACAAGGAATAAAGCCTGGATGATTTGTGGCGTTGCTTCTCACCTCTTATAACACCAAACAAAGGATGTAAATGTAAACCAATATTGTGTGACATAAAAACAATACTTATATTGCAATAAGGTGGCCTTTTCCCAGCTCAGTGTGTACTCTTGGGGTGGGATTTCAGCTAAAGTGAAAAAGGCGTTGTTAAAATAGTAGCTTTATACCAGCCAAACTGATAAAGTTACACTATCTCAGTATAACTGTACTCATGTAACCGGCAAACCTTTTCTGAGTAGACAGGCCCAAAATTGCACCAGTTTAATTAAAAATAGTTCAAATCCTGCCCAATCCCTTGTTGACCCAGGGAGGTTTCACTGGCTGAAGTCAAATTTTTTAAAATTCCATTTCTGCAGACACTTAGGATACGAACATGTGAACAAATTAGATCAAACTAAAAAGGTAGGGGATGACACAGTAAGTGCTCTGTGTGTCCACTCCTATCCTACAATAAATGGAAATTTAAACTGTGGTCAATCAGACCTGTTTTATTATAGTGCAAACTCACTGCTTAACTTTCATTTATCACAGGATAGGAACAAACACACAAAGCAGTATCTGCAGAGCAACAGAGGCACAGTAAAACCAGCCCCTTTCCAACTCTATGGAAGTTAGATGACTAAGTACCACTAGATGCCCATCTGCTTCTTCAGTTGCCTAAATGCCTTTGAAACTCTAGACTATATCGCTTGTGAAAACGTAGCTTACAGCCACTAAACTATTTTGACCCTTGAAAAATTTATCCTGGGCACTCTAAATCTTCAAGTCTCTCATTCTCTGGACTGCATGACATTCTACGTATGTATGTGCAGCTCACAAAGACCCATGTTTCTCTCCCTTAAATGCCTGCTTACACACACACGCACACACAGAGATTCAATTCATAGTTGGTAGGGTTGGTCGGAATGGACCTGAGCAGATCATCAAGTCTGATGATGGACTTGGACAGGAAAGAATGCTGGGGTCAAATGAGCTTGGCTAGGTGATTATCTATCCTCCTTTGAAGATCCCCAGGGTAGGAGCAAGCACCACTTCCCTTGGAAGTTGGTTCCAGATCCTAGCTGCCCTGACTGCAAAGTAGCACCTCCTGATGTCCAGCCTGAACCTACCGTCAGTCAACTTATGGCCGTTATTCCTAGTTACTCCTAGTAGTGCTCGGGGGAAACAGGGTCTCTCTCACGTTCCCCACTGGTCCCCTTTGGTAAGTTTATAGATGGCCACCAGATCCCCTCTCAGCCTTCTCTTGTGAAAGATAAACAGGTTCAGGTCCCATAGCCTCTCCTCACAGGGCCTGCCCTGCTGCCCCCTGATTATGCGAGTGGCCCTCCTCTGGACCCTCTCAATGCTGTCCACATCCCTCCTGAAGTGTGGTGCCCAGAACTGAACACAGTACTCCAACTGCAGCCTGACCAGTGTTGCATAGAGTGGGAGGATCACCTCCTTGGACCTGCTCGTGATGCATCTGTGGATGCATGACAAGGTGCAGTTAGCCTTCCTGACCGTGTCCTCGCATTGGCGGCCCATGTTCATCTTTGAATCAATAATGACTCCAAGATCCTTTTCTGCCTCTGCACTGACAAGAAGGGAGTTCCCCAGCCTGTAGGTATGCTGCTGGTTCTTCCTCCCCAGGTGCAGTACCTTGCACTTGTCAGTGTTGAAACCCATCCTATTCTCATCCGCCCACCCCTGTAACCTGTCCAGATCTAGTTGTAGCCTGTCCCTCCCTTCTAGCGTGCCCACTTCTCCCCACATCTTAGTGTCATCTCCAAATTTGAACAAGGTGCTTTTTACCCCCTTGTCCAAATCGCTGATGAAGATGTGGATGAGGACCCAGCCCTGGGGAACCCCACTGCCCACATCACTCCAGGTTGAAAATGACCCATCCACCACCACTCTCTGGGTGCCATTTTGTGACCCATCTGACTGTGTAAGCATCGACACCACAATGGCCTAATTTTTTAATGAGAATCGGGTGAGAAACAGTGTCAAAGGCCTTCCTAAAGTCCAGAAAGACTATGTCCACCGCAACACCTGTGTCCAAGGATTTTGTGACCTGGTCGTAGAAGACCACCAGGTTGGTCTGACAGGACCTGACTTGAATGAACCCATGTTGTTTGCCCCTAAGCATGATCCCCCCCTGCTGGTCCCTCGCAGATGTAGCTCCTGGATAATTCTCTCAAACAGCTTCCCCAGGACCGAGGTAAGACTAATGTGCCTATAGTTTCCTGGGTTCTCCTTCCTCCCTTTTTTGAAAATGGGCACCACATTGGCCCTTTTTGACTCCTCCCAAGAAGACCATGAGTGCTCATAAAGCTGTGCCAGGGGTCCCACAATGACCTCTGCCAATTCCCTCAGCACTCTGGGGTGGAGATCATCTGGACCTGCTGATTTGAACATGTCCAGTCCCACCACAATTTCCTTAACTAGGTCCTCTCGGACCCTAGGCCTGGCAGTGCCTCTCCTGGGTCCATCTGGAATCCCAGTGGGGGAGATGTCCCGGTCCCTGCTCAGTAAAATGGAGGCAAAGAATTTGTTAAGGAGGTCAGCTTTATCATCTGGTGAAACCACCAGATTGCCAAGCATGTCCTGCAGAGGCCCCATGTTACCCAGTGCCTTCTTTTTACTCCCTATGTATTTAAAAAAAGGACTTCTTGTTATCTTTGATCCTGGTCACTAGTCCCAGTTCTGTCTCTACTTTAGCCTTCCTAACAGCCCCCCTACAGTCTCGAGCAATGGAGGTATAATCCTCCTTGGTGATGGCCCCTCCCTTCCACCAGGTGTACTCCTCCTTTTTAGCTTTCAGATGTTCCTCAATGCCTTCGGTGAGCCACGGGGGCTTTTGAGCACTCTTGCCCCCTTTGATTCAGATTGGGACTGTCACCCTTTGGGCTCGGAGGATCATCTCCTTAATGTAATACATGCAAACAGGCGTGATTCAGTCTAAAACAGAAATGTTTAAAAGAGCTTGAGGGATCTAAGTATCAATCTTCCAGCGAAAGCCAATGATAATGGGTTCCTGAATCTCTCAAGCTACTCTAATTTAGATGGCATGCAAAATTTCTTAATAGAATAATGGTGAAAGTCACTCTTGCCATCCTGTCTAAATGAACATCCATACTGTTAAGCAAGTTGTGCTGTTAACTCAGGCTGGCTCACGCATATCACTTAGTCATCTCTCTAGATTCAAGTTTGAACTGCATATCCATAAAGAAGCTTCGGTTGACCTGGACTTACAGTTATTTCAACCAGTTAGCTAATTCATCTGAGCAGGCTGAATTAAGAATACACCTTTTTCAGTGTAAATAGACCATAAAGTATAGGTAAAGCTAAGATCTCTCTGTAATAGATAATCATTTTTCACAAACTACAGGGTTGAGTTCAGATCGTTTTGCAATATTGTTGTGTTTTTTTCAAGTACATAAAGATAAAATTCTCCCCAGGTGTCCTATTTCCTGATGGTCATGGCAGCTCCCATACCAGACAGCAAAAATCAATGCTTACAAAGTTCATAACTCCACATACATTGCCTGAAGCAGACTCTCAATTCTCTTTGGGATACCAGCAAGTAGCATCCAATGTGCATTTATGTAGTTACTTCCTTCCTCCCTCCCTCCCTCTCATTAGTCAGAACCCAAAGGCTTTCATGTTCTTGAACACAGATGATGATGCCATCTTCTCCACCTTTATTATGGGAGAAATCCTCAACTGCTCATCCCAGTAATCATCGGCAGCGGCGGTCCCTCAAAGTGGAGGATGACATCTGTCAGGCTTGATGGGTCCTCAGGTGACTGAGGAGCTTGATTCTGGATGCACACATTCTTCGACAATGGCGGCATGTTGTTGTGCAGGGGAGTGGGATTCGCAGTCCCAGGTTGGTCTCCTCCTCCTTCTTCCACTGCCACCATTCTGCCTTGGTACTGAGTCGTTGGGCCTCAAAGTGGCGCGCTCCTTGGTGGACCAGGTGGCACCATGCCAAATGGTCAGCAGCTTGCTCTTCCAATCTGTCAATGCCTCCATGCTTGAGGGCGACCTTGAGTGTGTCTTTGTACCATTTCCTTCGGCCACCCTTTGAACACTGGCCAATGGAGAGCTGAAAGAAGAGAATATGGTGAGGGAGGCAGTTCTCAGACATCCAGACGCAGAGGCCTGTCCATCAGAATTGATTTCTTAAGAGCAAGGGCTCAATTCTTGTGAACACAGCTTCATGGAGGATGCTCATGCTGGTCCAGAGGCCCTCCCATTTGATCCCTAGGATTCAATGCAAGCACTGCTGGTGAAAGCTCTCAAGAGTCTTAATGTGGCATCGGTAGATGGTCCAAGTTTCACTGCAGTAGAGGAGGGTGATCAGCGTGACAGCCTTATAAACCAGAACCTGCATCGACTTCTGAAGATCTTCATTTTCAGAGACACGTTGCAGCTTGAAGGCGGTGGCACTGGCACATTTGAACCAGTGCTGGACTACTTCATTGAAGGTAGCTCATTGAGAGAGGTGGCTGCCAAGATATGGAAAGTGCTCCACATACTCTAGAGTCTCCCTGTCCAAGTAGATAGCACGAGGGATGTTCAGCTGGCCTGGGGAGGGTTGGTGGATAACCTTCATCTTGGTGACATTCAAGGGCAGGCCAAGTCTCTAATACAAAGCATGGAAGAGATCTAGGGTCACTTTCATATCCTGTGCAAAGTAAGTCAACACGCAGCAATCGTCTGCAAACTGAAAGTTGTGGATGTCTTTAGTGGCAAGTCATTTTTGCCTGGAAGCACCCAAGATTGAAAAGGTTCCCATTCAATTGATACTGGATACTGATGCCAGATGGCAGATCATCTCAAATGAGGTAGATGATGACAGTCAGGTAGATGGTGAACAGGGTGGGGTAATCATGCAATTTTGTTTGACCCTGGTCCAGATTTGGAAGGCATCGGTTTCAGATCTTCCACTCAGGATGGTGGCAGTCATACCATCATGCAGGAATCTCAGCATGGTGAGAAACTTCAGTGGGCAGCCAAGGCATTGGAGGATGGTCCACAGAGCTTCATGATTTAAGGAATTGAATGCCTTGGCCAGGTCAATGAAGGTGAGGAACAGTTCTTGATTTTGCTCCCAACATTTTTCTTGCATCTGCCTGGCAATGAAAACCATGTCCACAGTGCCCCAGGATGGTTGGAAGCCGTACAGGGTTTCCAGAAGGATCTCTTCAGTGATGAAATGAAGGCGGTTCAGGAACATGAATGCTAGGATCTTACCTGCAATGGATATAAGGGAAATCCCCCTGTAGTTCCCACAGTCAGATTTGTACACCTTCTTGTATATGGTCATGCTCTTGAGATCTGTGGGGATGATTTCTTCATCCCAAAGGTGGAGGTTAAGCTGATGGAGTCATGATGTGAGCCAGAAGCCACCGGCATGGTAGACTTCTGAGGGTATACCATCTGGTCCGCAGACTTTGTTGGTTTTCATCTGTTGAATGGCCTGCTTCAGCTCTCTGATGGTTGGTGGATCGCCAAGGGAATCCACCACAGGGCATTGCGGGATGACTTGGAGGGTCTCCTCTGATATGGTGGACTCCCAGTTAAGGAGGAGTTTGAAATGATCCTTCCAACACAGATGGAAGGCATCACCATCCTTGAGGAGCCAGGAGCTGTCCTGTGATAGGAGGGGGTTATGTCCAATGGAACAGGGTTCATAGGTTGTCTTGGTAGCCTGGAAGAAGTTACACATGTCATGCTGGTCAGCATAGCCCTGGATCATGTGCCTTCTCCACCCACAAGTTGTTCTTCATGCCATGGATGCATCACCAGACCTCAGCCTTCAGCTGGTGATACACTGCCATCTCTCACTGAGTTCGTGGATGGCTTTGCCAGGCAATGAAGGCTGCATGCTTCTGCTCAAGGAAGTGTATGGATTCTATAATGTATCCTACTCCTGGACCAAATATGCCCAACGCGGCCTGATCATGATGAACATTGTCTTCTGCCAGAATCGGTGTTGACAACCCAAAAAGCAATATCCAGATCCTTAAGTGATTGCTTGAGGAAGAATATGGATTCTATAATGGAAGCCATCTGCCCACCCTTCTTGTAGTTACTTTCTTCCTCCCTCCCTCCCTCCCACCAGTCAGAACCCAACTGTTTTAAGGTTCTTGCACACAGATGATAACCTCTTCACCTTTATTATGGAAGGAATCTGCAGCTCCTCATCCCAGTAATACTCTGGGGATAGCAGGCATGTGGACTTGTGGTAAAGGAGGGACTTGTTCAAGTGACCCTCCTCATGTCATTTGGCTTCATTGCCATCAACTCTGTCTTCCATGGCTCCTTTAAAGCAGGCTGTGGTCAGCTTGTAGACCTCAGAAATGCTACCACCATAGAAGCTGGCTGTATAGTAGAAGTCCCCTTCTCCTTTAGGGATGGCAGTCTATGACTCCAGGTGCGTCTTGTAGGAAATGGACTCTCTCAGCTTGGTGTAATTGCAGAATTTGATTGTCTTGACTACTGTGTCAACAATTTCCACCTCAATATGCTCAAAGAGCTTGACATCCATGTCCACAAAGTAAAGAGAGTTCACTTCATACTGGAAGCAAATCCGGAAGCATTTGCTGATAATGTCCATATGGTTCATGGACATGTCCTGCCATCATCTGTAGTTTTGGACAGGCGTGACAGAGCCAGCATCTTAGGTGCCAGTATAATGGGAGGGACCTGCTCTGGGTGGTCTGTGAACAGGTAGAAATTCACTCTGTGCCCAGAAAGAATTGGTTTGCAGATCCAATAAACCCTTTTATGAACTGGGCAGACCTGAAAGGCAGCGAGTCAAACAGTTCAGCAGATGGGTTATCAATAAGCTCTTCTCTTTCACATCATGACGGTGTGATCTTACAGCCTCCCTTCCTTCCCTTTCCTTATTTTGACCTAAACTTCTAACTACAGCCCCCTGAACCATCCTGAGAATATCTTTTTTGAGATCCTGCAATATATATTTTAAAGTGTAAATTGAGATCAAACTTCCTGTAACAGGAAGGTTTTCAGGTCCAAGAATTGCCTAATACCAATTATACAACATAGAGATCCTTTCACCATTTCTCACCCTCTGTTTTAGATAGCTAGTAACCTTTCTTTATATTATACTGCAACCCTGTGACCGGTGGAATAAAATGAGTTTCTCATCCTCTCTCTGCTCTCCTGTTTATTTCCTATTATCATAATGATTTAGAACAGTATCTTAATGACCTTCAATGTTTTCCAGTCATTGGCCTGAAGATAAACTGAGGTTCAATAAACTCAGAGGCATAAATTGAAATCTTGCATCCTAGGCAACACAGGGAGGAGGGGGAGGAAAGCAATCATTCATCTTCCTGTACAAGAGCTGCCTCAGTTGAAACAATGGCACAAGATCCCTGAAGCCTGCTATTCTGGTCCCCGCTCTGAATTAGCAGCCAGGGCTGTTGCCCTGCTCCCCCCCTCCCACTTCCCCCAAGGTCACACTACTGAATAAACCTATCTGCTGGGTAGGGAGAGGTCTAAAGTCTGAGAGTTGGGACAAAGCCAGAGGGAGTTAGATGCCCAATTCACATTTAATTTTTATAGCCACTAACACAACAGAGACCTGCTCTGTAACCTGCAGGATACCACAATAATATGGTTCAATGAAGAACAGGTCTGAAGTAGCAGTGCTAAGGGGAAACTCTGAAAATCCTCTTGTTGTGTTCTATAAGTGCAGCACAACTATGGTTGCTGTATAGCGTTGCACAACTACATGCAGCATCACAGGGTCAGGACTGTAAAACGCAGGTCATACTTTTTAACAGCAAACATGGCCACCCTGGCAACTACACTCCTCTGTATTGGGTATTCAGTACATCTCTGATGAAAGTGCCTTTCCATGCAAGGGGAGCCCAGCTAGAGTGATGGCACCAAACACATCTGTTCTCCTGCAAAGAGTCAAAGGTTGAGGAAAGATGTTACCGTAACTAGAACATCTCACTCCATCCCCTGGAAACACAGGAAGTGCTAGACTGGATCAGAACTGGGGCCACCAAACCAAACATCCCATCTTTATCTTTGCCAGTGACCAGTGTTAGACCCTTCAGAAAAATGAGCAAGAGCAGGATGGTTATAGATGCAGCTGTTCACAGGTGATGACCCTACCTGTCTAATAACTCCTGTCTGTACTTTGTTTTCTATGTAATCACTTCCCTGCCCAGGAGCCAGGGATGCTGGAAGCACAAAGTACCCCAACTCTGGAGGGCTCAGCAGCTCTGTGGCAGCCCTACCAAGCAAATTCCCCAATGCTGGAGACCCCATAATTCCCTTTAGTCAGGAAATGGAAAGCCCTGGAAGTACCACTGAGACCAAGTGCTCCAAGAGGTTCCAGATTCCCTGACCCACTCCCATGGCCAGACCCCACCCTGCCTCCCATAAAGGTTATACATTTTGCATTGCATAAAATGCACAAACAGCACTGGGAGCAGGGACCAGGACTCACTGCCTCCTACAGCAGTGCCCCTCCTGTTGAAGTCAGCTCATGGAGCAGACAGTATGTGGGGTCTGCTCCATAAGCTGGGCCTACTGAACTGATGGTGTGGTGGTTAGTCACAACACGGTACATCTACATGTGCACTTTACTGCAGAGTAGACTAATTAGCTGTGCAATAAAGCATCACAGTGTTATGGGTGCCAGTATTAGGATGCAGTAAATTAATTAACTCCACTTTAAGACAGTACAGTCAGGGAAAGTACTATTTTACAGTGGAGTAACTACATGTGACAAAACACATGTGTAGGTGGTGACAGGGACTGGATGGGGCATGATGGCTGCCTGCCAACTAGCCCTCACACTTTAGCAGTCTTGTGCCCCATCTAGTCCCTCCCGCTGCCCAACACCACCACCCAGAGCCCAGGACTGACCCCCTGGGGCTCCTGCCAACCCAGAGCTGCTTTTCCCGGCTCAAAGTACTGAAGTCCTGAAGTACTGAAGATAGTACGTGCTGCTATACCCAATAGCAGCTGACTGGCACAAACTATGCTGGAGTTTATTTCAGCACCATTATAGCATGTATAGATGCACCCACTGAGCATGAGAAATCTCAATTTGGTGACTGTATTGGACCACTGATGAGCGTAAGTAATAAGCCACATTTATTTGTACAGAGTAGATTATGATTTAAAATTTGTAAATACCTCCATGTGCCAATTTCACACCTGGGGGAGAGAATGGGGTCTAGTCCTTTGACACCTATGTACCAGTGCAATTCAGGTGAGCGCAATTCAGGTGAGACTTAATGGCATCTGGTCCCCAGTGTCTGTGGCTCCTAGGAAGACTTACCACATGTTAATAGATACAGAGGACCAGTCCTCACTGTGGGAGCATTGAAAAGTTTTAATCTAGGCCTGTTTGTCTACAAATAAGGGAGTATTAAGACACATTCCACTACTCTACCAATGTAACAAAGAAACAATGTTTTGTCTCCATACCCCAAATTTCTACAATGGCCAAATTCAGAGTCCACTTTAGAGAATCTAGGCTCAAAACAGATGCTCAATTTTCTTCAAGGAATTTCCGATAGCCCATGGAAAATTTGCATGAAACTAGGGCTGGGATTTCTCAAATGATATGAGGCCCTATGAAATTTCAATGGGACTTGAATGGGCACACCTGAAGGTCTTCTGCTGGTATTTTTCCTCAAAGAAAATCCCAGACATACCCTCCACTGCAATATGACAAGACTTGGGCTGAGATGAGTGAGATGGAGATGATGAAGATGAGTGTTAGTAGGCTCAATAAGGAGGTAACTGGGTCAAGTTCTAAGACTTGTTTACACAGGAGGCCAGAAAAGGCCGTCCTGGGCTGTAAATGTCTCCATACAGCAGAATTTGGGATGTGGTCTAGCTAGAAATCAAACTGAAGGTCCAGGAAAGGGTAACATTCAAGGGAACAAGCCAACTCCCAGCTATGCTGTAGATTCAAACCAGTGTTCCTTGCAGTTGCTTCTTACTGGGAGCTTAGCTTTTTTTTTCTTAGACCCTCCCCATAGAAGAATGTGACTCAAATTGGAATATTTCATATTATTTATTTAGCATATGTGGTTTCACCATATTGTTTCAGCCATCTTAAGGCAACATCATCACCAATGTGAAGAGCTTGAAGGCTACCAGGTAGCATAGTAAACAGACATGAGTCAGCAGTGTGGACATGGTTTGAATTTGTCCACAAGGGCATTTTTTGTCATTGCAAAGGCCCCACTGGTATACGTCTGAGGCATAGTGACCCTGTCCAGTTCAAAAAATGGTTGAGAAATGCCCATTTTTCAGTGCTCATTCTTCACTGAAATTTATTTTTAAACAGTTTGAATTACCAAAAAAAAAAAAAAAAAACCAACAAAAAAAAAACCAAACAAATTTCTGTCAGGCTTATGGCTTTATAAGAGTTGCTTTCAGAAACCTAATCAATCCTGTGCCAGATCCCCAGCTGATGTAAACTGATGCAAGTCCATCAGAATCCACCAGCTAGTTCCCTGCCTGTATAAATTGGAACAATTTCATAAAAGGCAATAGGCCAGGTCCATAATGTGCATCTATCTGGCTGGCTCTCCCCTATGTGTTTCACTGCCATTTCAAGGCCCTTGTGCATTGATGATTGATGGCGTTTCTCCCAGTCATGGCCTATGGCTCACAATTTAGTCCCGGTAAAGTCTTAGGGCTTCCCATAGGGCTATCCAGGGGCAGATCCAGGATATTGCAGAGGGAGGTACAGCAGAGGGCATCATGCTGCAAGGGTGGCTGCATACACACTCCCAACCTCCTCTCCTGCCAACCACCAGTGTGGGCAGACCATGCAGGGAGAGCCTTGCAAGTAAGAAACCCCCTTTGCTCCAAGGCATGGCTCCTTCCCTCTCCCTCCTCCCTTCCCCTCTTGCCAGCCTGAAAAGGGGGGTGCAGCCACACTACTGCACCCCTCTGGATCTGCCCCTGGGGTTATCCAAGTGAAACCTGATGGCCTGTGTTATAAAAGAGGTCACAATAGATGACCACTTCCAACCTCAAATTCTATATCATCAGCACAACACATCTGCAGTCAGTGAAGGAACTGCTCCCTCCCTCCCATTTCCCAGATCCAAGAGCAGGCCTTCCCTACATTACCCTCAATGGCTAGGGACAGACATTATATATAAACGGGTTTAAGTGATCAGAAACTGCTTTAAACATGTAATAGAACAGATGTTCAGTGCACATAAACCAGTAGGCGGGGCTCTGCTCCCTGCTTCGGTCCAGTAGGGCTGGCTCCTACCCTCTTTGCCCTAGCTGGAGCTCTGGCAGGTACAGCAGCATCTGCCTGGCTTCCTCCTGTTCTCCCCTCCCCTCTAACTTATATAGATACCTCTTAGCATTAGCTAGCATACCACATGCTGTCTGTGATTGGTGCTGTGAGAGAGGGGAAAAAGGCAGACAGGACAATGTTGGTTTAGGACTTTTTGGAGCTAATCAACAGGTATCTGGTAATGTCCCTCCACTCCTTCCTTGGAAAAAAGTTGTTTAAGGAGAGCTTGAACTAGTGAGAGAGGCTTTTAATGGGCTGATAAATGCTAACAACTCTTTGTTTAACTCTCTGCTGTGTAACTCAATGCTCTGTTATCAACAGTGAGGGGGGAGGGGGAAAACCCCTCCCTAATCAGAGCCTCCTGCCTGGGTCTGGCAACACTCCCCCTCATCTCAGCCCTGTGGAAGAGAAAGGAGGGCTGCTGTAGTGCCTCCCAGTTTCTAGTCTGAGCCACTGCAGGCATGTGCCCACATTTCTTCAGTCCAGAGGGGATGTCTTTATCCTTAAAAACCAGTTTAGCCTAGCCAGGTTAGACTAACCTGCAAGGATTGAATCAATTCAGGCTCAGGCTTTTTTAATATTTGTCCCTAGCTCATGTTGCAAAATTTAGTTCACGAGCTGCATTTGCACAGTTCAGGGCCATTTAAACACAAGCATTTTCCATCTTTATATGAAGACACATGCAGGCACTTGTATTCCAAGGGCACTGCTTTTTACTAACCTGGTAGCTGCTCTGACTAGGCAGCCTCCCCCTTGGTCTTCAGATCTGAAGAATACCACCCCTAGCTCACTTTTGCTTCTTAAATCCCTCTTAGGATTTAACAGATGCACTATTCTGTTCCTCTGAGCTAAACACTGCATTTTTCCCTTGAACTTGAGCAAGGAATAAGGATGAGTTCAGAGGCATTAGATTAGGTGTCACAGCTGTCAAGTGGTCAGAGGGTTTTGTTTTATTTTCTTGCTTTTGTTTGTTTTTCCCTTCCTGCAGGAGACCAGGATCAGATCCAAGCAAGGAACTGCAAGCGCTAGACCCGCACCAGATGCCAACTGCCATCACTTCACTGAAGTCCATGCCGGCATATCAAGTTATACCAGCTGACGAGATGGCCCAGTGGAGAAACCAATGTTGACATCAGAGGGCTGCACAGGTTCTGGCTTTCAAAAGCTAGTGATGCAACACCAAGCAGGGCCCACTTGCTTTTCTCCATTCCTCCCAAACAAGGTGTTTCATGGCACCCTCACACGCTCTTCAATCTAAAGGACTTCCTCTAAGTTTCCCCTCTTCCTTACAGCTGCACTTTCATTGGGAGTGCCCCCCACCTCCTTTCCCCTGCCAGGTGGTCTTTCTAGCATCCATATACCCACTCTCACCATACCATCATTCCCTATTCACTCCTCCCCTGCTAGAGGTCTTGCCTGGCCCCCATCATCTCTTTTTTCCCCTTGCCATTTCTCCCCCACCCCCATACCAAGTCTCATACTTTGCCCTACCCTGCCACCACACTAGCATCTCTCTGTTAACCACCTTCTCTCGCTCTGGTCCAGTCACTGCTTTCCTCTCCCCATCCATATCCAGGGCCCAACCGCATCCCCTGACTCTAGGTCCCTGCTCTCCTCATCCCCACCCCTTCCTGGTCAAATATTCCCTTGTGGACCTCTGTTTGTCCTCCCAGTCTTCTTGCCACTCCCCACACATTCCCCTCTGCCGGATCCTTACTTCACCTTCAGCATCTCCTAGGCCTGTGATCCCTACCACCTTACCCCCATCTCCACTCTTACTCATTCCTTCTTGATCTATTTTCTACCCCACTCTTCTGTCCCTTCATGATCCCCCTCACCCCCACTGCTATTCCTGCTTATACAGTTATCCTTTCTGTTAGAGTTCAGTTTATATACAACCTCCCCATGCAGTAAGTCAAGTGCTGCCTGTGATCTCTATGGCACCAGCACCAGACATCCAAGGGGCCCTGATTTTCCTGACAACTGGACTTTGTCAGTGTTTTGATCTCTATCAAAATCAAGAGGGTTCCTCCTGGAGTCTCTAAGACATGAGCAGTTAAGGCTTGACTCTAGAGGGTCACAACCCAGGGGATCAGGAACAGATAGGTCAGGAAAGCAAGGTTCTAGTTTCAGTCAGGGGATGAAGATTAGGCAGGTGAGAAGGCTACTGGGACATAGGCAGTGCCTGTGGGTAGAACTGTGAACCATGTGAGGTCAGGAAAAGGAGATTGGGATTCAGACCGGAGTTAGTAGTCGTGAAGTCCAGGGCCAGGAAACGGACCATTGCTAGGCTAAGCTAGAAGCCAGGAGCTGGCCATCATAGGACTGGGCTCTGGACTGGATTCTGGAACATAGTGGGTCAAAGGTGCCATCAAGGCAATGTGAAGTCAGGAGGCAGGAAATGGGAACCAAATAAGTAGAAACAAGAAACGGGGATGAATCCTGGAAGCCAACATCAGAACCAAGGACCAGGAAGCCAGGAACAAACAAGCAGGACCCAGGGACTTGGAAATTAGGAATGAAACAAACTAAGGGCCTTGTCATGCAGTTAGGACATGTTAACTGCACTTACAACTTGAGCACCTGTGTGTGTTCAAGCAGTAAAACAGACGCTAAATGTGATCATATGGTAGCGAAGCTGGGACTGTTCATGTGAGAAATATCTTTAGATCACACTAAGTAATGTGTTCATCTATCTTGGGGCCACTCCACAGTAATTTGAGAAATTTGAGGTTCCTCACCTAACTCTAACATCAGCCCCAACACTGCACTGGGGTCAGTTCAAGACTCCTGTGTGGTGCCAGGGCTGGTACCAACAGGCAGCAAGCTGTACCTATAAGAGACTGTGTTACAGACTGTAGCAAGCATTACCCTGCAACTGCTCAGAACATGTTTTAACTTTTAGTATAGCACAGTATTGCCTACTGTGATCCAAATGTGTCAAATAAAGCAGTATGTTGCAGAAGGTTCAACTCAATCCCATGCATGTCCCCATCTGGGCCTGGCCTAAATCTTGTAAACAAAAAATGATGTTTCCTTACTGCCACCCTGTTTATGCCCACTTCATACCAGCCATCTCCCTCACCATCAACATAAAGTACAGCTCTCAGCTGAAAATTTAAAACAGCCTTCTGTCAAATGATACTTTTTTTCTACTACCCATCCCCTGACAGAGAGCCCAGAAAGGTTCCTGTTGTCACCATCACTGCCAATGCAAAGTCACAGCCTCAGTTTTCTCTACCATCGCCACCACCATCACTACTGCTCATTTGGAATCAGCTTCTACCTACCATCCTGCCAGAAGGCCTAGCAGACAGAGGCTGCTGCCAGTCAAGGAGTCAGAAGTGCAAGGCTGAAAGAACTGGTGCTTATAACCAAGCAGCCATTCAGGCAACTTTTGCCATCTGGAGATAGTTAGCACAATGGCAGCTAGGCCGACACGAGGTGACCAGGGTCAGCTGGGGATGATTTAGCTTGCTTCCCTGGATCCTGACACTGCCCACACCTATCATATACCATCTATACCTGACCTTCCTTTCAACTGGAAACAAAGCAATAGGACCCCCCCCCCCACACACACACACACCCCAACCCCCCATATGACTGGCTTTGAAAATCTCAACCTATAAACAATATTCATAAACCTGCCTCTTATGAGCCATGTATGTGCCATGCTTGTTTCTGCAGGCAGAAGGTGTGCACAAAAGTTGCCCTACCACACAGGATGGTGAGAGACAGGGAAGATGATCCAGCCAATTTGGATCTGGAGGATAGGTAAGGAGTACGTTTTAGCCTGGAGTACAATTGTCCCAAACCAGCCTGCCTCAGGGCTGCTGTTGGCAATCCATTTGACATTCTGCTTTACTGACGTATAAGAAGGAGGCCTCACCATTCCTTCAAAACCCCTGTGGCCAAGCTGCCTTGCTCCCAGCTCTCCCTGACGCAACCCCCCCCCTCCCAATTTTAAGATGGAGATTGATAAACTTGTCAAGAGGATTATATAAGCATTCTTACATGAAGTATCAAGAAGATAGATTTTGTCACAGGTGGTCCCATCCAGCCCTACACTTCTACTGCTGCTGCAAGGCCTGGTAAGGATAGGCCGCAGCTGAGCACAGGGGTGGATCCCATGGCCTGGCCAGACACCTATCTAGGGGCTCTGCCAAAAGGGACCACTCATGAGAGACGATATGCAGTCATGGCTCATATTGAACCTCAGCCACCTAGCTAATCAGTGCCAATGTCTTCTTAAATGTGTAGCACCATTTTAGTCTCTCTATCACAGAGAAACACTAGTGGAGTGATTTCCACTGAGAGAACTGGAAAAGGCCACAGGTGGAATGGATAAAAAGAGAAAAAAAATCCCAAAGTAAGATTGACTCAGTCGCCTAGCACGTGGAGCACTGTCCTGTGATGGGGAACCCCTGGGCTCCAGTATTTCCCAGGTGTTGTTAGTTTCAAGGGGCCATGAGTTCCTGTTGCAGTGTACATTGAGCAGGCTGCCAGACACAGTGACCCAGATTCTATTCCACTTACTAGGAGTGTGAATGGATTTAGGCACCTAGATGTGATCCTAGCCTATAAAGTCCCTGAAAGCTGTCAGAGCAAATTGTGGGCAAGTCTTCCTCCTTTCACTGCTTGTTTGTGACACATTCTCAAGAATCAGGTGATGGTACATTACAAAAGTACATTGGATTTTCAAGGTCCTACATAGGCTGGAACAGAATCTTAGGCATATAAATCCACGAAGACATTAGCAGATGGGACAGAGTCTGGCCCAGTGCACATAACCAGGTTAGGTTTATTCACTGTTAGATAGATGATCAGGCTAGCCAAGCAGAAGGACCAAAGCTGGCCAGTCAAAGTCTTCCAAAACTAGACATCTTATGTATAGATGGATACATCATTAGACAAATCATTAGCTACTGCATACTGATTACACGGGTGCATTTCATGTATTTTCTAACCAGAACACTAACCACATACCAAGCATGTTGTCACAATTAGGCAATATCTGATAATTACATTATTTTACATCCTAAAGTTTAGCATACCAAATTGTTAACAAATTTGTTATAACCCTATTATCTTACAAAACTGAAAAAATAAGGTATATATCAGGATTAGTTCAAGCAATTTCTTCTGCCATACAAATGCATTGCACCATCAGTCCACCAACCAATCTCACATATCATCTCTTCAGGAGGCCCTCCCGATTTAACCCTTCCAGGCTTGCCCATGAAGGCATTACCAGGGATTACAATGACAGTCAGTTCGATAATGGGTACAGGGTGGGCCCATTCTACCCTGCAAAACCTGTGGCCACAAGGGGCCCTACAGCTAAGGGGTCCCCTGCATCCAGCTACTAGTTGCCACCCCCACCCCCCTACCAGCTTCACGTCCGGCCACTTGCCATTCACCCCCCTCCTCCTGGATGACTTTTGCAGGGCACGGGGCCCCAAAAAATTGTGGGCCAGCCCTGAATAGGTATCAAGAATTCTTAAATGCAGGATCAGAAACCAGGTTAATAGAGCTCTAGGCAAATGTCCAGTATGAAAGGGAGGTGCTTCTTCTGCAGCAGCCTCTTAAAATAAAATCCACAGCATACATACAAGCTGGGGAGTTCCCTTCTTGAAAGCACAGAGGCGGAAAGGGATCTTAGAGTCATTATTGACTCCAAGATGAACATGAGCCGCCAATGCCAGCAAGGCCAGCCATACCTTGGCATGCATCCAAAGATGCATCTTAAGCTGGTCCAGAGAGGTGATCCTCCCCCTCTATGTGACTTTGGTCAGGCCACAGATGGAATACTGTGTCCAGTACTGGGCGCTGAACTTCAAAAGGGATGTGGTCAGCCTGGAGAGGGTTCAGAGGCGGGCCACCCACTTGGTTAGAGGGCAGCAGGACAGGCCCTCGAGGAGAGACTGAAGGACCTGAACCTATTCAGCCTCAGCAAGAGGAGGCTGAGGGGGGACCTGGTGGCTGCCTACAAACTCATCAGGGGAGATCAACAGCAAACAGGCAGAGCCCTTTTCTCCCCAGCACCACCTGGGGTGACAAGGAACAATGGTTATAAGCTGATGGAGAATAGGTTTAGATTAGAGATCAGAGGGCAATATTTTAGTTAGGGTGGCCAAAATCTGGAACCAACTTCCCAGGGAATTGGTCCTCGCCCCTACCTTGGGCAAATTCAAGAGGAGGTTGGATGATCACCTGCCTGGGGTCTTGTGAACCCAGCATTCATTCCTGCCTGTGGCAGGGGGTCAGGCTAGATGATCTGTTCAGATCTCTCCTGACCCTACCTACTATGAAACTATAAAACAATGGCTTCCTTCCTAGCATGCTCCGTTTTACCATTTTGAGGTACCTGCCTCTCCCTATGCACTGGATAGGGAGTCTGGACACCCCATTTAGGATTCTGGCTGCCATCCTATGAATCAGGCACTTTAAAAGTCAAGTGAAGCAATACAAGAGGTTAAACATTTGGGGGGCGATATCTTTTATTGGACCAATTTCATGGTTGGGTTAAAGTTAGACAAGCTTTCAAATGCAAGGCATTGAAGCCATACCTAAAAGTCCAAAGTCTTTTATTGGAGTCCACCCAGAGACACTGAACACTAGACCTTCAAAAGGATATTTATGCCTCTAAAACTCCAAAGAGGACTTGTGGCATTTTCAAAGAGCACTTGAACAAGTTAGGCACTGTGACAGCTGAAATTATGTCTGTGTGATAAAAGTGCTTGCTGAAGGCCCTATGAAGATTAGACCAAGTGTTTTTCTGTATTTGTTTAGATATTAAGCTATATGTTGTTGCTAAGAGCCTAATTGAAGTTTAAGATGTAGTGAGGCTTTGTATAAAGTAAGGCCTAGTAAATTTAGCAAAGCCTTGAAGTAGTAAGGCCTGTGGTGTAGTTAAAATTACCTTATCAAAGGAATGCAAGGCTTGTACTGCTAATTGGTCAGTCTAAGGACAGTTGAAGTAAAAGGAATCTGAGTGGTTGTACATTATTAGAACCATTCAGAAGCTATAAATGAGCTGGATTATTTCGAAACCATTCAGAAGGAAGAGACAGCTCTGTAAAAGAATTAGCAGCTGTTGCCTGGATCAGTGGGCCCGTGGACCTCGAGAGCCCAAGAACTGCATCCCAGGGTCCTTTCCGGTACCCCTTTGGACAGTGTTGTTCGGGGACACCTAACTTCATGGAACTTTGAGGAAAGAGAAGCTTGCTGTGTATCAGGCATCAGAGGGGACTGCCGATAAGTTGCCGATGCTAATTGCTTTTGTCATTGTTTGTTTTGTTACTACGCATAGTTGTGTTTTTGTTAAGTCAATAAATCTTTACCTTTCTACCCCCAACCATACTCTCAATCCCGAACCCTCCACAGGCTGCGGCTGGGACAGGCACCAAACACCTATTGACATTTATGGGAGTGGGACCTAACTCACTTTTACAAACCCACAAAGCACAACTCTGCATCTCTGGGCATTTAAATACTTTAAACATCTGGTTCCAGATGACTTGTCTGGGAGCTTAAGGACATGAACCTGATCTTCCAAGACCAGGGTAGACATTGTACCTTTGCCTTCCCATTATGCCAGCCTGCTGCAGTTCCTATTGGCTTTGTTACTGAGCATGGCTGAAAATTAAAGCAAGTTGCTTTCAGTTAGGGTACCCAAAATGGAGAACCCGAAGTTATTCAGGGGTCATCTCCAGAAGTTTCATAGATTCATAGATGTTAGGGTCGGAAGGGACCTCAATAGATCATCAAGTCCGACCCCCTGCATAAGCAGGAAAGAGTGCTGGGTCTAGATGACCCCAGCTAGATACTCGTCTAACCTCCTCTTGAAGACCCCCAGGGTAGGGGAGAGCACCACCTCCCTTGGGAGCCCGTTCCAGACCTTGGCCACTCGAACTGTGAAGAAGTTCTTCCTAATGTCCAGTCTAAATCTGCTCTCTGCTAGCTTGTGGCCATTGTTGTAAGGCCTACTCCCTTGTTCTTTTTTTCTACTTTAGGCCATGCTTTTCAAAGAGTGCAAGGATATACAGAGTATAATCAGATTCTGTTTCAATGGGAGCTCCTGCCTAATAGATCCTCAAAATCCAAGCATCTCTAAAGGTATAATTTCCAAAAGGAATGCAAGGAGATTTGGAGCTGAAGATAATAAGAGCAGGGTGCCTGTCATCATCATTTATTAGCTCCTCTGGAGAACTTTTCTCTCAAAAACTATCAAAGTGGTCTACAGAAGAAGTATTACCATTAATCCTGTTTTACAGATGGGATCTCAGACATGAGATCTCCAAAGTCACCCTGAATGGCAATGGCCAAGCCAATAGTATAGCCCAGGTTTGTGAATCCTAGTCTAATGTTACAGCCACTGGATCACACTCTTTGGGAAGAAACATTGCATTCTTGCAATAAGTATTTGACACAGTAAGAGGAAAGTTGGTCACAGAGTTGGAAAGACGGTGCAAAAAGGCTCTAAGGGATGGTTCAATGATTAGGTCTCTGGAGTTTTAAGGGTTTTAAAGCAGGGTTCACTGAGCGGCTCCTTCCATCCAGGTGATGACCTCAGCCCAGTAAAAGCTCTTTCAAATCCATCAGAAGAGGACTCAAGATTTGCACCTCTTAACAGCTATTCAGATTTTAGCCTCATGACTGGTGCTGAGAACATCTAGGAGGGAATATTTTGACTAAGAACTGGAGGATGGTGATTGTGCATAACTGCTGATCTGCTGCTCAGGTGATGGGAATTAACATTTAAATTCTGCTAGGATTATTGGGGTACATTTGTAAGGCTTCATCTTGCAGTCTCTATCCATCCATGCCAGAGACACAGTGGGAGACCAGAAAAAATTAGACAGATGAGTATAGACATGTTTAGATAGACTGATTAATAGATGTACACTGGGACAGACATTTCAATAGATTTTTTGCATAATCCCTACTTAATTCTTATCTAGACAAAACTTCTGTGATCATAAAGGACAGAACATTAACAATTGTGATAATACTAACAACAGTAATAATCCTGATGGTGCAGGAATATGATTTGAATTTATCATCAATTGTTGCCCATGATCATTAACTATTATTCTTTTAGGTGTTTTGCATAGCTTAAATATTCCTCTAGTAAAATTTAAATTTTACTCTGAACCCACTCCCCCATGCCACAAAATATCGTGCCTAGTCTACCTTAATGCATGAGTTGTTTTATTAAAGATAATGGGCTTATCCCTGTATCTAAAATTCATCCCTTGACTAAGCTGTTTTTTCTGAGACTGGGATTAAAGTGACCCACAATATTTTTGCTATGAATTGAATGTGATGCTAATAAGGCTCAAAACTACAAGTAACGTATCTCCATGTTCCTCCTTCCTCTTTTTCTTCTGCTGAGAATGGTGACTTTCTATTGCCTTTTCTGCTTTGAAATTTAATGTGATATTAACAGACTATGAAGCAAAATCCAAAAGGTGAGCTGCCTTCTTCAGATGATAGCACTGATTATTTATAATAGTAACATTTGTGGCATTAGCTAACATAAAAGATTCCAGATGTACAGCCACAAAGGGAATAATGTACATTGGGATGATTCACTTTAGGACTTTATTCCTGGATTTTTAATTGGCAGCTAACATTGAGAATAAAGGGCTAGAAGAACTAGTCAAAATTAAAAATATCTATTTCCTGGGAAATGTTCATATTTCAAAATTCATTTTCCTCAAATTAGAAATTAAAACAGATAGTGACCATTTTTTTCATTAAATGAAATTCCCTAAAGCATTTACAATTTAGAAAACATGAACTTGATCATTTCTAAATTTTGTTCCAGAAATTTTAAACTGGACTTTCTAAATGTTGATTTTAATGGTTTCCTTTCATTTTATGGAATTTGCATTATTTTTACATTATTGCATGACATGTTCATAATAACATGTCATCAAATGTCCACCTGAGCCTAGGCATGTCATTAGTTTAATACAATTAAAGCATACTCATCTCTGTATCCAGTGACACCCAACGTAGCAAGGTCCAACGTAGCAAGGTAGCTAGAATTATATCCGATTGCCTTTGACTCCCTACTCCAAATGAACTGCTATAAGCATACAGGTGGATGGACGAAAGCTGTGGTTTTCAACCTGTGGTTCACGAATCCCTGGAGGTCCAGAGACTATGCCTAAGGAGTCCACAAAAGATGACTATGATCAATCAAAAGTATGTGAATATCCACACTTACAGTTTAAGGGGGCCTGCACCTCCATTTGAAGTTTCTAAAAGGGTCCACACCTCCATTCAAAATCTTTTAGGGGGTCCACAAATGAAAAAAAGGTTGAAAGCCACTGGACTGAAGGGTATCCTTTAGTACAAGTTCAGAATGAAACTTTGAGTTGTCTTTCAGCTCTGTAGCAAAGCTGCCTTAACTGTTCTGCCATCATGCCCCTAAGGCATAAAACAATAGATGAAATATGCTATAATTTTATTGTATTTTTAAATTCATTACTGGATGTTGCTACTTGGGAAAAACAATTAAAACAGAAAACCCAAATGCTAGGTCTTACCTAATTTTCTAAATCAAAATGCTTCCTCTATCAAAATGCTCCTTGTTCAGGAAAGTATGTGTTTCAGTCATAACAAGTAATGGGTGCCTTTAAGATGTTACAAAGTAATAATAAAAGATTATTTCAAATGTGCCATGTATTTTCTTCAAATATTTTCAGATATGCTAGATGTTTTTCAGAGAACTTAAAAGTTTGAAGGTTAATTGTATAGTTATCATTCTAGCCTGTGTTGGTGTTTTATTACTTGGATATCTATTGTAGCTTGCATGATTATTACAAATAATCTTTTATAGTCCTATATAAAGTAGTAAAACTTCCATACTGCTTTGTTAATTATATCAAGGTTTAACTAAGCTTTATATGTCCTAAACTATCTTAAGAATTGTTTAGCAAGCATTTTAAATAATAAATTAGGTGCATCTCACACTTCTATCTTTTGTCTTTAAAAATGACAAACAAGTAGTAAGACTATTGAGTTTTGAGTTATTGTGGTATTTCTGATATACTTTTTGAATCAAAAGAATGTTAAGCATTTCTTACAATTGTATATTTCAAACAAGTTAGCTACAAAAAGGAATATGCAAGTCATAGGACAATGAAAATGGTTAGGGGGTTGGGGCACATAACTTGTGAGGAGGGGCTGAGGGAACTGGGCTAATTTAGACTGCAGAAGAGAAGACTGAGGGGGGATTCAATAGCAGCGTTTAACTACTTGAACGGGGGTTCCAAAGAGGATGGAACTGGACTTTTCTTAGTGGTGACAGATGACAGAACAAGGAGCAAAAGTCTCAAGCTGTAGCAAGAGAAGATTAGCTTGGATATTAGGAAAAACTCTCTCACTAGGAGGGTGGTGAAACCCTGGAACAGGTTACCCAGAGAGGTGATGGTATCTCCATCTTTGGGAGGTCTTTAAGTCCCGGCTTGACAAAAGCGCTAGCTGGGATCATCTAATTGGGGCTGGTCCTGCTTTGAGCAGGGGGTTGGACTAGATGTGACCTCCTGAGGTCCCTTCCAACCCTCATTTTCTATGATTCTATATTCTGACCTTGCTCCATTTAAACTGTTGCCACAGTGCTACAAACCAAATATTGGTACCGTATGTTTTATGTTGCACATTACAGAATCACAAAAAAAGAGATGCGCTTTCACTAATGTGCATTAAAACAGATTAATGCACCTTTTTCTACTACATCACAATTACATTACTAAATTTAACGGACATTAGCAAAAGTGCATTAACGAACATGTAGACGTGCCCACTGAGTATTACCTAATTAATGTAGATGATTTTACATATCCCACTAACAGACTATCTGCATCTTTAGGCACCTAAACATCATTTTTGTTAACTATGGACCTCTTTCAGTTCTCCATCTTTAAAATACAGATAGTATAAGCATCCTAGTTTACAAGTATGTTGCAAGGTTAAATACACTAGAAACTGTGAAGTGTTTGGGTAAGTTCCATGGACAGAAGTACCATTGGTTTCCAATGATCCCTTAAGTGTTTTTGAAATTCTCTCCCATGGTAGCTTTGATCTCACTAAGTACTATTGCACTGACAGAGTGATATTGAATGAAATACTTCACTGGGGTAAACTGGCAGAGTGGAGGAAGTCATCTGAGAGTATGAAGCAGTGTTCCCACAATACTGATGGATTAGGAAAAAATTGTAGGATGGGATCAAATAATGAAGACTATCAAAATAAATATCTGAAGTGAAAGGGTTCATGAAAGCAGGCATCTCTGACTTCTGTGCAACCAGTCTAGTGTTTGGCTTTTTCTTTTCCCAGCCCTCATTCTTTTCTTCTGTCTTCTTTCTTCCATATTTTCAGACTTTTGAGGCTACCATGGAGCAAGAAAACTATACCAGGGTCCAGGAGTTCATCCTCTTGGGGTTCCCGACCATCATGGAACTCCAGGTGCTACTCTTTGTAATATTCCTCATTGTGTACACGCTGACTCTCTTGGAGAACATGGTTATCATTACTTTAATCAGGACAAACCATCACCTCCACAAACCTATGTACTTTTTTCTTAGCAATCTCTCCTTCCTGGAGGTCTGGTATATCTCAGTCACTGTCCCCAAACTGTTAATCAACTTGCTGGTGAAGAATAAGAGCATTTCCTTCATTGGCTGCATGGCCCAGCTCTACTTCTTCATAGCCTTAGTCTGTACTGAGTGTGTCCTCCTGGCTGTCATGGCTTATGACCGCTATGTGGCCATTTGTAACCCACTTCGTTACCCAGCCATCATGAGCAGCCATCTATGCCTGCAGCTGTCTATGAGCTCTTGGTTGATTGGTTTCCTTATTTCCATGCTGAAAGTCTTTTTCATCTCTCAGTTGTCATTCTGCGGACCCAATATCATCAACCACTTCTTCTGTGACATCAGCCCTTTGCTCAATCTCTCCTGTACAAACATGCTGGTGGCAGAAGTGGTGGATTTTGTCTTTGCCTTGCTTATACTGCTGATCCCACTCTCCATCACCATCATCTCTTACGTCTGTATCATCGGAACAATCCTGTGCATACCCACTGCCCAAGGCAGGAGGAAAGCTTTTTCCACTTGTGCCTCCCACCTCACTGTTGTCATCATTTTCTTCTCAGCAACCCTTTTCATGTATGCCCGGCCCCAGAGGATCCACTCCTTTGACCTCAACAAACTGGTGTCAGTTGTGTACACTATTGTCACTCCAATGCTAAACCCATTCATATACTGCCTAAGGAACCAAGAGGTGAAGGGGGCTCTGAAGAAGACTTTGTGTGGCATGAGTGCTCACTTCAAGATCTCCAGTGTTGATCACTAACCTTAGATGAGTCATATACTTATCTTCTTCTAGGCATTTGAACACTGTTTGATTCTCTCAAGTATATCCATGTGCAATAACTGCCATAAATGGATGGAGGGCATTATTTGGGGCAGTTTGAAGTTTATTCTTCTGTTAGGACATCAGCTTGGGAAGACTAGTGTCTTGCACTGGTCCAACTGTACCTCAAACTAAATAAATTGAGTGCTAGGAACATACTGAAGTCAACATGGAAAATCTATGTTGCTTTGATAACATAAATCAGTTAATTTATGACAAAGGAAGAAAGCAACAAAAAGGTTCTTCTTTTCTCATGGTTTATGTGACTGGTTCAGCTGTTCAATTTGGGTCCATCTCTGAGCAGACTGTGACAATTGTCACTGAGTTTATGTTCACTTCTGGTTGTGTATGGTTACACTTGTAGCTGTCTGAATGTGCTTGAGTTGTACCTGAATCTGTATTTGGATCCAGTTGAGTTTCTGTTCAATTGTGCATTGGTTTTGGTCGAGTTCCAAGTGTCAGTCTTTCTATTTGATACCTAACACATTTCATAGTATTGACATTGTGCCAGTCTAAAAACAGAAAAGCATAGTTTGAGACAGCCATCAAAGGACACCAACATGCAAACTAGTCTCTGCAGGGTGGTGCATTACCATACATCAGCTGCTGCACTGCAACTTCCTGTAGGGATCCTTTTAGCTCATGACAGATGAAGGCTAAATCATTGCAGCTTAGCCCACTTTCACTGACAGCTGAGCTAATGCAACTTAGGTTTAATTTACCATGGAGTAAAAACATATACATAAGAGTTATTGCAGAGTACCTGCCATGCCTGCTTTTACCTTGCTGTAAGTACCCAGAAATGAACTCTGTTCTACCCACTAGAAATTACAGGGGGAATTTCCATTCTCACTATTATAAGACCTTCCTATTTCAGCAGATGCTTAGCAAACAAAGCTGGATCGAGGTTTTGCTTAGGGGGTTTCTTGCCTTATACTTAGTTCCTGTTTCAAGTGATTCATCATTGTCTCATTTAATTTTTTGTTTTTTTTTCTCTTAATGTAAAGTCACCGTAAGTCTTGTTGAGAAGGGAGGCATATACAATGAATAAATAAATAAATCAATACATATTACTAGGAGTAGCTCTACTGAAGTGAATAGCTGCAATTCTCCTCCCATTTACTCCAGTATAAACAGGAATGATCCCAGAACAATCAATGGGTCTGATTCTCTTTTCATTCACACCAAGGGAAATCGGGAGTAAATCTTTGGCACTCCTCTTAAAAATGAGCTACTAATATAGTCTTTGGGAAAAAATGGGTGGAGGACAACACCGGGGTGGGGGGGGGGGGGCAGGGGGGAAGCTTCTGCCACAAAGAGAAAGGGCCCAGGGTAGAACACAAGGCTCCCTCCCTCCCAGCCCAACAAACACCTCACTGAGCCATATGCCCTTTGGCTTGTGTTCTTCCTCCTAGCCTCATACATGTCCCTCTCACAGCTGCCCAAGGGGCCAGCTTCACAAGGAGCACTGGAGAAAGTCCTGGGTAATTCCTGACCTGTGGTATGATGATTAGAGTGTTGTATGGGGAAGACAAGAGAGAGCCAGGTTCAAACCACTTCTGGGCATCATAGAATCATAGAGAAGTAGGGCAGGAAGGGACTTCCAGAGGTCATCTAGTCCAACCCCATGCCTGGGGCAGGATCATCACTATCCAAACATCCTATGCAAATCCATAATCTAGCCTCTTAGGAAAAAGTATCATAAATCCTAATACAACCCAAAACATAAGAGGGCCCTAGAACCCAGGCTGTCTCCCTTCCTAAGCAAGTGCCCTAGTCACTCAGCTACTGGGGAAAAAAGGTGGGAAGGCTCTCTCCCCCCCTCCGCATGGGAAGTACCTACTCCATTCAGGAGTTTAAGTCCCACTCATCCTGTGTTTTGGTCAGCTGCATTATTGGACATTTAAAGCCACTACACATCCATATGGGGTGCATGCACATAAGCCAGCAACATATGTGGCCAGTGAGCAGCCTACTGCATGTGCGTAATCTGCACATAAACACAGTCATTTAAGTGTGAAGAACCCCTATCTGCATGCATGTGCCAATATGCAAAGTAGCCAACAAAATCTGAACGTGCAGATGACTGAAAAGGGAGTAGAATATCATCCTAAATGAGTGCATATTGCTATATATAACAAAAAGTAAGAGAAGAATGTGTATTCCTCAATTAAGTGTTCACATACACAAGCTAATTCAAGGGGGTCTCTCTACCTGTGTCAAAAAAACCCAAGCCGAAACAAAACAAACCTAAACCTCTTGATGACGAATCTTCCTACCTTCCTGAGTTAACAGGTCCATAGTTAAGGGCAGCATCCTGGGGATCTCTGACAAAGAGGAACAAGAGACCTCAATACCAATTTTTTTTAGACATGCAAGAGCTATTCAGGATGACTAGGGCCTGTTTTTACCTCACCATGCATCAGTAACATGCCAATTATCCTCCCCAGCCACCCTGTCAGGAATTCATTCAAGAAACGAGGACTGAGGTATTCTCTGGAAGAAAACAGGATTTTCTTGTTGACTTTCTATGTGAAGAGTTCAATGCCTGGAGGGCCCCATTCCACAAATCTGTCCCTGAGTACCAAGTCCTTGATTCCCAACTCATGATGTAGGGATATGATCCCACTAAGCTGGTCTGCTGTGGTGTCCTGGAGACCAGGCGGGTGTACCTCAGGCTGGTGGTGATTTGGGCAAGAATCCCATTAGTTGACTATATTTCTGTGCACGTGGGGATATTCAACACTGTCCTGTGTTGCTGGAGCATGTTTCAGCACTGAGAGGTTCTCAAGGCTCAGTGATGCCAATTCCAGAATGCAGTGACATAGAAAATTGCCATGTGTCCGGCTGGATGATGCCACATAGGCAGTTTTGGGCTCCAGTGGTGTTAACGACGGTGGCAAGAGTGGAGGCCCATTGGCTGACTGAGAAAGGGAACAGTCATCACCTCGGACCAGAAGAAAACAAAGTTCTTCTTTTCTTATTTTATCTCCCAAATCATGGCTGTTGGTACCAGCCAGTGCCACCAGGATCTTCTGAGTTTCCAAGAAAATCCCACAGACATGAGAAGTCTCAGGGGCAAACAGTGGTGATGGGACTGGAGCTCCTGAGAACTCTGAGGCCTCATCACCTATCCAGATGAAGAGGTATTGTAGCAAAACCCACAGTTTTCCTTTTTTTTGTTGTGTTTTTTGTTTTTTAATGCATTCCCTCCCCTTCCCCAACCATTTCTGACTTCATCTCTCCCTCTCTATTCCCTATAGATAAGTATAAGTGAGCTAAGACATAGGATAAGCTTCAGCATTTTATTTTAGTAGCAACTTGTATTTGTTTTGTTTTTTCCACTTCTTTATATTGTATAATTATTATGTTTATATTGATTTTTACTGTTCTATATTACTGTTTTACTGGTACTATATGATTTAGGCCTACATATGTAAGTTAGCTTAAGTCATGTCAAGTTTCCATTTTGTTTGTCAAGTCTCTATCCTGTCCCCAGGCCCAGTTGTGTAACCCATGACTCACACCTACCTCTCCTATATAACTTTGTTCCTGAATGTATGGGGATGAATGAGGGTGCTTGAGAGACAATGGCAGTAGGTCTAAAAATAGCTCCCTCTGAATGACCGAACCATCAACACCAATACCTGGACCAACGACCTAGCCTTTGAAACCACCCTCAGCATTCAAGAAACAAAAGATGAGGCAACCTACCATTGTGCCAAGGCTGCACATGCTCAGTAAGAACACCTAGAGCACTCTGGAACAGGGCTGACCTTGCCTGGACAGGCCCTCTCCATAGGAGATCAGAGGTAGTCTGCCCCATAAGAAGGGGTAGTGAAGACTGGCTCCTGGGAATGCCCTCTCCATCTGGACCAGCACCATGACACACCACCTATCCACCCACAGGCCCTGCTGATGACCCCCTCTGGACAACACCTACTGGACAAAGACCCCTTTCCAGCCTGGATAGGTAACTATCACCCCCACCCCCTCTTCAACCAAGGACTTGGACTCTGCTTCTCTTCCCAACCTGGACTCCAGCCCTTCCACTGAGTCTCTTTCTCCTACTGCCCTCTAACTTCTGTCTCATTTCTCCCTCTCCTGCTTCTGGCTCACTGCCACCTCCAACACCTGTCCTGAGCTCCTCTCTGCCTCCAAACCCCCTGTTTCTTTGCCACTGTCTTATCCCCACTGCCTGTTCCCCTGAGCAACCAGGTTTCTGTCTCTCTCCCTTTCCTGGCTGTCTCTTCCTTGCCACCAGTCTCCTTTTTTTTCCCCCTCCCTTGCACCAGTGACCCTGAGTAACCCTGGGGCCACTTGATCTTAAGTAAACCCAAGCTTCAGTTCCTCAGCCAGCTTCTCTCTAGTCCACCAGTTCTAATCATGCTTCTGGCAACTTTCACTCCCTATACTTTAACTCGTTCTCTCTCTCACCTTAACCTTCCCCCAAGTATCCCAGGTACCCCAAACACACATACATACCGTAACATCCAAGTTAGGAACTTACCTATGTGTAGGTGGGTTGTACGTGTGTGTGTGTGTAAAATATATATGTAGTATATATTACACACACACACACACACACACACACACACACACACACCTCTCTCTGTGTGCATGATATATGAATTAGTGATCTGTGTATGTGTACTGGGTGTGCGGGTATTAACAATTGCTTTTTGTCTAATTTTTAGTATGTATGTGCTTGAATTGGTGATAGGTATGCATGTTCCTAGGCTTCTTTGGATGTGTATGTGCCTGAGCTGGTAGAGAGGGAGAGGGAGAGAGAGAGAGAGAGAGAGAGAGAGTGTACACATAATTGATTTGTGTGTTTGTATACGTGAATTGTGTCACACCCTCCTGTCTAATAGTGCAATATTGAGATGCTGAGAGTTGGCCTGACCCCACAGGGCAACAGTATGAAGAAGTCCCTTCTCAAGCCAAAGAGCACGAGGCTTCTGGTGTCACAATGAAGACATGCTTTGGGTGACTTTCCTCCATCTGTGTCTGGCAGGTGACCCATCTCTGGACTTCAATCAAGACTAAAGGGGAGACATCAATCCGAGCCACAGTCACAGAGTAAGTAAAGGGAATGACAAAAGTCTTCTTCTATCTGCCTGCAGCACAGTGTGGATGAAAGAAGGGATGTGGAATCAGATGATGAGAGAAATGTGTTCTAGAAATAAACTGTGGTGTTCGACTGTCTTTTGTACAGGAAAGCCAAAAACTTTAATAAACAAAGCCACCACATAATAGGCAGAGGTTTTTGGGTCATGAAATCAGGACTCAGCCTTGGCTATAACTAGAGATTTGTACATGTTGAGGAATAGATCCCTTATGAACATCCAGTTTCATCTCTCCTGTAACTGTATGGGATGCCAAATATGTGAACACATAGGATTTGAACCATTAGCTTTAAAAAGGCTCTCTGCCCCTAGGTACCAGACTGCCTGAATATCTCTGAATCTTTAATGGATTGAATGACCATACCTCTGCAAGGTAGGAATGTGTTATCAGCCCTATTTATGGGTCAGGACACTGCGGAATGGACAGACAGTAAATACATCTACAGTGTATGCTGTGGTACATCATAAAAACTACTTAAGCTAGAAGAATCTACACAGAGCTAGATACTAAACGTAGGGTTCTGTTGAAACCCCACTTCCCTCTTCCAAATTTACATACCTCCCTGTATCAATTAGATAGGCATATATGTAAGAGGCATGTTCACAGCCTAAAAACTTCACTCATATTCAGGCACCTAAGCTGGCTCACCCTTTGCTGTAGTGATTGCTTTCATCATAATAGCAAAGTAGTTAAAGCACTGGCCCACAATGTAGGAGAGGTAGGCTGTAGACTCTCTTTATCTAGAGGGAGTTTAAAAAACTCCCACCTCCCTGGAGAGATCCCCAAGAGGTCAGAACAGGCTGAGAGGACTCTTTCCTGTTGACGTTGGGCCATTCTGCAGAAAAGAATAGACAAGGCATGATACAAAGGAAGCAAATGAGGACCTGACTCCATAGTCCAGTGATAAAGTCACTCCCTTGAGAGCGTGGGAGCCCTGGTTTCTGGTCCCTGGGACTGCTTTTGTATTTTTCATTCAAAGTCTTTGGCTACAATACAGAAACAACTTTGAGAGCAGGGTCTTTCAAAGGAAAGAGTGAGCCAATTGACTCAACAAGAAGGAGCAATTCAATGGCCAATTCCAAAAACTAGTTTCAGGCTATGAATCCCACTCCCATTTGGGAAGCTAGCTTGGGTCTGTAGGTAGGAGCCTGATTCCAGGAGAGATGCGAGGTTTCAGACCCTCTCTGTAATGCTTCCTATCATAGGCAACACACTGGGGGGAGGGAGGCAAGGGGGTATATGCCCCCCCAGATTTCTGCACCAACAGTGGGGCATGGGGTTGCAGCCTGGTTGGAGCCAGCACCCAACAGCAGTGTGAGTGGTGGCGATGCAGTTGTGTCCCCCTCCTTCCCCATCCCACCACCCCATCAACACTTATGCATCCTTATATGCTTCCTATACTCTTCCATTGAAATATCCCCTCACTCAGCAAACTTATCTTTGGGTTACCCCACTCTCTCCATTTAAAGCAAAAGGAATTTATACACCAACTTGGTGAATTCCACTGCCAGAGCTGAGCACCTCTTATATGCAAAAATACTCATTCCCGCCACATCTATCTCTCTTCTTGGCTGTGGTCCCCAGCTAGGAGAACATCCTTGCTTCTCTACCAGCTCCCCATTCCTCAACAACAACAAAGTAAGTGATTAATCTCCTCAGGTCAAATACCTAAGCACTAGCTTAGTTCAGCTGCATAGTTTCTTCTACTGATGCCCATGACTCCAAAGTAAACATTGTTTCCTTGATAGTTTAATGCATAGTAGACTTTCAAGGGAGTGCATGTGTACAACCCTTAATCAGTCCCATAGACATGGGTTAGTACTGCTTGGAGCTCTTAAAGATAGTTTTCTGATTAGGCCCTAGGGATTAACTAGCATATATCATGCTTGTCATTGCATGCTGAAATAGACCTTCTAGAAACAGAGATATCATCCTTAAGTTAGTGGAATTGAAACACCTTATACCACTTTTTTGGGCCCACGGAGTCTTACTGGAAAAGGAAAGGGAAAAAATTGCCTAATGCATCAAAGAATGTTAACAGATCCCCATTACCTACTGACAGCTAAGGTAAAGGAATAGAAATTTATTTGATTTTATCCTTATTTGGGAGCTTTCACAGGATAAGATGCTATACCATAATGGAATCTGTATTATATTGATTTCAACAGCAAGCTTGGATGCATAGTAGGGGTCATGGTGTGTGCAGGTGGGGATGTATGAAAAAGACATTAAGTCAAAGATAAATACTGCTATTATTATTATTATTATTACTTAGAGGACTTGTTTAGGGATAGAGCTGGCACATTCTTCAATGATATTGTACTAAGAGTTAAACAAATAAGTCTCCATTCTTAGTCTAGTGTAATAATTCTCAGCGAGGGTGATATACAGAGTCAGCACTGTTAGCTGTGCAAACACAGGATTCAAAAGGCAAACACTGAGATTTCAGATAGGAATCTATAGTGTCAAAAACAGTCTGATCTGTTGTGATCTCTGAGTGCTTTGCAAGAGAAGAATTGCTCTATTATTTTTCCATACTAAAAAAACATGAGTGAAAGTTAAGAATTGGCACTTTCTAAGAGGAGCTAAGTCTAAAAAGGTTGAGAACCACTGGTTTAGTGTCAAACCGGACCACTTAAAAATCTTGTTAATAATCTTGTTTGGCATTAATATAGATACTATAGTAAGTGAGATCAGAAAGACAAACAGAAGGACAAATTGTGTGTGCATGTGTGTGGGAGTGTGACATACCTTCAGACAGGCCGTCAAGAGTGATTTTCACCATTTTCCTATAAAGTACATGTGCATAACTGCTAAATTATATTAGCACAAGAGATTCGGGAACCAAAGTTCATTGGCTTTCACTGGAAGTTTGATGCTTAGATCCCTCAAGCTCTTTTAAACATTTCCATTTTAGACTGAATCATGCCATTTACAGGTATTACATTAAGCGAATGTGTGCATGCGTGCACATGAAAGATAACTCTGTGATTTATGGTCCTCATTTCTAGTATGTCTAGTCAGTTATTCTTGAGAAAAAGCCCCATGGTTCATTTTTATTTATTTCTTTTTTTACAGTCAGTGGAATTACTGATGATGATGATTATGCTCATAGAAATATTAGCCATATGCAAAAAAAAAGTTTACAGGGTAGAACCCTAAATATCTCTTACATTCATGTTGCTGCTGCTGGATATATGATGACTGTTAAATGTAATTAGGATTTTTAGGTGTGTGGGGCAGTATTTAAATATGGTTGAAATTATGACTCAGCTGCTGTTGCACTTACTCTAACAATACATCTGTATTTTTGTTCCTTTTAATATATTTGCTTGAATATTTAAATTAATGCTAGATGAGTTTAATTTCAAATCAAGTTCCTAAAATACTCTGGCATCAAGGGAGATTAGCAGAGTATGTGTAGAGATGGATAAAATTAACCTCATTTATCAATTGTTGTCAAAATATTTCTCTGTTCTGCTGTACAGTCTGAATAGCAAAAAAGACCCTGATCCATTTATGAAACACTGGTAGATTTTATGATGTGATTACTTGTAACAGCAAGAGACTGCTTGATGACCCATGTAGACCCTTCTATGCCTGTGTCTCAGGGGAGGGGGGGCGGGGGGGAATAAAAATTGTGTTTTTACCTGTTCATCAGACAAATAAAAATATTGAAACTGGCATAATATTATGAGGAGGAGGAGGTGAAGGAAGAAGAAAATACAGATGTGGGGTTTGGAGTAAGTGACCCTTAAACTTCTTTGCAACCCATGATTTTCTTATGATTCTGATTATTATTTTATCCCCCTGCCTTTCACTGTCTCAGAGAGAATGCCATTGTTAATGTAGGTCTAACTTAGGTCAAGGCATCAGTGAATCTAGAATATTATCACCTTTCTTGATCCAGAGATGCCTGCAGTTTTCCAGTAGAACCAATTTCCAATGTGCAGGATATTGCAGATACTGCCATGATGAGATCCCAACAAACCACAAACATTTCAAGCTATACTTTTCTTCTTCCTGCCCCACATTTCTAGTTTTAACCTGTGAATTAATTTCATCCTCATCCCAGGCATATTGTTTCCATTTCTCCATACAAACCAGACCCCTTTAATCTTTAAAAAAGTCTTTCCTTTTGTCTCAGCATTGCAGACACTGGAAAAAGGGATACAACAAAGGTGGCAAGGAGCTGCCACTGCTATTATTTCTAAAGCACCCAGCTAAGGCTGAGGTTCCTTTTTTCTAGGTGCTGTACATAGGTAAAAAAGACTTACTCAAAGAGCATATAGTGGTGGTGATGATACCAACAATGAAAAGTAATCTCTAATATGTGCTTGATTCTGCCAGTATCAATCCAACAAAATATTTATCCTGGGGATTAAATGCACACATGCATGCACTCAAACACACTCTTAGAACCAGACTCTAATTGCTCATCTAGGCACCTAAATGGGACACAGATGACATTTAGGCACCTAAGTTGCAAAAAAACCCCACCTGAACCACAAAACCCTTTGGGTGCCTAAACCCTGGATTGCAGACACTCTAGACCCCTAAACAGAATCACCTCAGTCTGAGCAGCAAGATATCTTCATTCTGTCTACATTTTAGTGTGATTCAGATACAGGCACTTAAGGGCCTTCATCCACCAGGCATGCTCTGAGCATGTGTAGCACATGCATGTAATGTGCAAGTTTTACACCTGCTCCAAGTGTGCATGGTAAATCAGAGGGATCCATCTGGGGATGATCCCCACATCTTACAGAATAGTCTATTGATTAGACTTACTTAGGGAGTGGGAGAGTGGGATTTTAGATCCATCTCAGCCACTGCCATACCATACAGTAGTCAAGGGCAGTAATCTCTACTGCTTCTGCTAGAGTTGTGCAGAAAGCAGTGCATGATACCTGGTACCAGAAGGAGAGCAAATGGAAAGGAGCCTGACTATAGTCTTGTGTAGAGACATTTAGCCCGAAGGCAAGCACCTTAAACTGTGATCCCTATTTCAGGATTTTGTGTCTAATGTAAAATAACTAAACAACCCTGGGAGTCAGGACAGACACCAGGTTGTCTCACTGTGTGTAGCAGAATGGCCTAACCTTTAGGCAACAGATTTAGGCTCCCTTCTGCTTTCTGTCCCTCTTTTTATAGGCTGGTGGTTCAGGCACTCTCCTGGGAGATGGAAAAAATGAGTTTGAATCCCCTCAGGCTGAGGGTGGTCTAGAACCCAAGTCTCTAACTTCCTGACCAAGTGCTGTAACCTATAGGCTTTTATGTAAAAGGCTATAGGTTACAGACACCATCCCAACAACAATGATGTTGGTTAGGCATCTGTTCTCACAAGTGGATGAAGTGCTTTGAATCCTAAAGGTGCTTATGTACAGTCAAGAGCCTGACTCTGGAGAAAGATGGATATTGGGTAATCCCTGTGCACGCCCTTTCATGTTGACTAGTTCCAGTATCAGTTTTCTGAATCACTCTTTGGAGATCCCATTGACAGTACAGACTGTACAGACTAACACCGTTTATTTGAGCAGAGACATAATTAGCTTGTGCTAGTGTTAAGTCAGGTAGAAGGCAGGGAAGAGCTGCACCTCATAGACTAAATTGGAGATGTGTAATCTTTTTGTGAGCCCATAGCTTACTTCATCAGCTGCTAACCCAATAACATAGTAAAATAAGGAAAAGTTATCAGCAAAGACAAAGGCCTATAGAAATCAAAGCCAAGTGCCAATGAAGCTTTTAAAAATGCCCAACTTCAACCTATAGCACTACCTGACTCTTGTGGAATGGTGTGCGTGTTTAAATCAGTAGAGGTCAAAGGTGTTTTCAAGGCAGGTCAGCACCACTGTTTCCATTTCATACACAGAAAAACTCACTTCTCTAACCCAAAGCCAAAGGGTAGTGCAAGAAATAGAACCACCAGTACCCGAGTTTCAAGCCAGCATATTCCATACTAGACTACACATTAGCCTGTAAGGATATAACCCCTTGCACTGAAGATCAATTTATGAGCTAGCCAAATTATTAATTATGAGTCAAGCTGGGAATGATAAGAGCCAGGGTGCAGTTGGCCCTTACACCCTTTAAGACCCAGCCCGATGTTCATGTGTCATTTACACTCCAGGAACTTCAAAGCCAACGTGACTAAAGGAAGGACAAAGCTGAGATTAACATATTGCTGAGCAATTCTTAGAGCTGTTTGGTCAGCAACTACCATTGGAGTTTTCAAAGGCACAAAGGACACTGACGTTCCCAAAGCCTCTTTGGAAATCAATGAGATTTGGGCACCTACTTCCTATCTGTGCCTTCAACAAACTGTACCAGAGAATATAAAAACTGAAAGGGGGTACCTAGACAAGATGCACTCTGTAGCTGCCTAATTAGCTCCACAATAAAGCATCTTCACCTACACATGTGGAGCTATTGGGCCAGAGTAAACTAAGTAACTCTGTGGCAAGTTAGTACTGTCCACAGGCAGCGGCAGGCCAGGACTAATGGGGCTTAGCTCCCCACAAGTGGGGGGCAGCAGGTAGGGCCTCAGGACAGCCCAGGCACAGGCTTCAAGAAGCAGCAGCAGTGGGGGGAGGGGTGCACACAGACAGACACACTGCCAGAGCCTGCAGCAGCCTGGGTCATGTAGAGCACTGCCCAGCACATCAGGTAAGTCTGTCATGGGAAAATGGCACGGGGGGGGGGGGGGGAGCACAGATTGAGACCCCCATGGTGAGGGATGGAGTGGGGCAAGGGCAGGGGCAGGAGAAGGGCCTGGGATGAATGGGGCCCCCAGGCCAGGTTGGGTTCCCACCATTGTGCACACTCTGGGGGAGCTCCAAGAGGGACATGCCCTCTGGATCTGTGCACATGGTGGAGCTGGCTGCCACTGCAGGCTGGAGCCTGTGCCCTGAAGCCACTGCCCCAGAGCAGTGCAATGCCATGCACCTGCTGCACACAGAGCACAGACTCTAGCCTACAGCCACCTCCACCCCATGCACAAATTCATGGAGCATATGCCCCCCAGGCCTCCCTTGGGGTGTGCACAGCAGTGTTATTCCCCCCCCCCCCCACCCCTGGATAAGCCACCCAGGCTCTGACCCTCACACAACCTGCCCTGATGCCCCATTTACCCCTTGGACTCCCTGCAAGTTGGGGCTGCACTGCCCCAACTCAACGTGCTTCAGTGCCAGTGTGTAAATATTGCAACTGAGAGCAATAAACTCCAGGGAAAATGGCTCCAGAGTTTACTGCATGACACTGATTTCACATGTAGATGTGCCCACTGTGAAGCATCATAATAAATCGGGCATCTGTGTCTGCAGAATGATGTATTTATTCTGAACCAACTAACTTTATTTTTCCTTTTGTTTTCTAATTTTCCTTCTTTTTGTTCTTTCTCCTTTCCCTCTTGCTTCCTCTTTTTTCTATCTCTATAATTCTTCTTCTATTGACCATTTTTCTTTCTACTACTTTCTTTTTTAGTTGGCTTTGCTTTTTTACAATTCTTTCACATTTTCCTCTTCTTCTGCACTTTCCCTCCGATACTCTGGTCTGTCACCATGGAATGGGAGAACAGCACCAGATTCCAAGAGTTCATTCTCCTGGGATTCCCAACCATTGTAGAGATACAGGTGCTGCTCTTTGTGATATTCCTGGTGGCCTACATTCTGACTCTTCTGGAGAACTTGGTCATCATTGCCCTGATCAAAACAAACCATCACCTCTGCAAGCCTATGTACTTCTTCCTCAGCAACCTTTCCTTTCTAGAGGCCTGGTATGTCTCAGTCACAATCCCCAAATTACTGGTGAATTTCTTGTCTGAAAGGAAGAGCATTTCTTTTGTAGGATGCATGACCCAGCTCTATTTCTTCAGCTCCCTCATATGCACAGAGTGCATCCTCCTAGCTGTCATGGCTTATGATCGCTATGTGGCTATCTGCAACCCATTGCGCTACCTGGCCATCATGAGCCGCCACCTTTGTGTGCAGCTAGCATTATGCTCTTGGCTAACTGGTTTCCTGGCTTCCATGCTGAAAGTTTTCTTCATCTTCCGGCTGTCATTCTGTGGTCCCAATATCATCAACCATTTCTTTTGTGACATCAGCCCCTTACTGAATATGTCATGTGCTGATATGACCACAGCAGAAATAGTGGACTTCATCCTGGCCTTGATCATCCTACTGGTCCCACTCTCCATCACCATCATCTCCTACGTCTGCATCATTGCCACCATCCTGTGCATCCCCACAGCCCAGGGAAGGAAGAAAGCCTTCTCCACCTGTACTTCCCATCTCACTGTGGTCGTCATTTTCTTCTCAGCAACTCTTTTCATGTATGCAAGACCCAAGAGAATTCACCCTTTTGATTTGAATAAATTGGTTTCAGTTGTGTATACTGTTGTCACCCCAATGCTAAACCCCTTCATTTACTGCCTGAGGAACCAGGAGGTGAAGGGAGCACTAAGGAAAACCTTCTGCAACAAAAGTCCCATACCAGAGGCTTCTGTACCCAACATACACATCACTTCCCATCAGTGAAACAGACAATTCGTTACTAGTGGAAGTTGATGGCTAGAAAATGATATTTAGAGATTTGCTTTTGGAAATTGACTTGTAGGTTAAGTAGATATGAATTAGAATAATGGTCTATGGGTATGGCAAGGGTTAATTGGTTTCTAAAGGGCTGTTTGACAATTTCCTTCAAGACCCACTGTGTCTGAAACCAGCAGACACCGTGTCTGAGGCCAACAGACAAGCTGACATACACAGGCTGGGTAAATTGAAAATATGTACCACACTGTTCAATAACATGAGATAAGGGACTCTGCCACATTGGCCAAGTCACAGTGACTAGCTGCAAAGCTGTTGGGATTTCTGGTTTTGGTGGAGGGACCGAATTAAGACACTGGTAAATGACCAAATTAAAATGGGCGCATGTGATGGGTTTGTTGGAACAAAGGAATATGCTGACAGGACAAACTGTGGACAGTATGATGACCACAGAAAAAAAAAAAATCAATCAACAGTACCCAGGAATGAAGAGTCATCAGAGGAGAAAAGGGATACAAAAAGAGGGATTTCAGAGCAGGAAAGGGACCCTGAGAGACCATGGACAGAGGGCACATGACCAGCCCATCTCACCCACCCCACTGCAGGGCCATGGGCCTTGGCCCTCAACCTCCAAGCTGCTGACATTTGACATTCAAGAGAGAACCATATAGTAAAGCTCACATAGTGGTCAGACATACCTTTCCTCTGTGACAGCCCTAGGACTGGTAGATATAGAATTGAGGCGGGGGGGAGGGGGAGGCTATTTTGTTTTCCTGGCCTGCATTACTCTTATCTGGTATCACTATACATCAATACAATTTGCCTATTATCAACTAGAAGTAGTCATGGTTGACCTGAGGTTTTGGGTTCACTCGAAACAAGATATCTGGGTCATAAATCCAGTGCCAACAGAAGCAATGCATGGAGGTAAGGGGGAAGGAGCATCATTCCATTTATGGACATGGAGTGAGGGAGTGCATGGAGTGCATTGACCAACAAGTTGGAAGACCAAAGACTGGCAGACCTGGAAAGCTGAGCCATGCCCACACTCCTCAGTAAAGAATCTGATATCTATTCATTAGTCAAAAGTTCTTTCTTCTCCATTCCTAGATGCTCACTAAAGGAACTATGAAAAAATACATGGCTGAGATATCCAGTTTCCTTGAAATTTGTGTTGTCTTCAGAGCTCATGCACCAGTCCCAAGCTTGACTGCCTGGCAATTAAAGAGGTTGAGAATTCTCCCAGAAGTGAGAGATACCAGACAATGGAATTGGCAACCTAGGGGACAAGTGCTGAGACTTTTCCAGAAAGATCTGTTCCACATTAACCCTAAAGGACACAATTGATATAAGCATGTTTTGTTTCCTTCCCTCCATTTACTATGGACAGGACTTAGGGGATTTTAGTAATTTGTGCTCATGTACATCTCTTTGAAGTCTTCTGCGCTGTATTGAGTGACATTAAATAAATAAAAATTAGTTAGCTGATTCTGGATTCAGTTCCATTAAAAAATTTAAATCAATGCCCAAGATAACATGCTATTTTAATCCATGCTTTTCCCACATGGAAGGTTTAGGAAAGGCCTAATCTAGATCTCAGATCTAAGCACCTTAAAACTTTGACATTTGGGGTAGCATTTTTATTTTGTTCTGGATGCTTAGGTGATCAGATTTGGTCATCTAAGTCCCCAAAATGTCACTTATACAAAAATTATCATTTTGTGTGTGTATAAAAGACTACATACATACCCAGACTGGCAACATGCTCTGGCATGGAAGAGGCATATTTCCCCCCACATCTCTTCCTCCAAATAGTTGGGTAGCTAGGGCACTCACTGGGGAAGCTGGCAGTCCTGCATTTGAGGACTTACAAACACAGAGGGGTTTGAATCATGGCCTCTCTCATTTCCCAGTGCAGCACTAATGACTATACCACAGGTCAGCCACTACACAGGCCCTGTTCTGACTCTCCTTTGTGATTGCCTAGGAGGGCAGCTTCAAAGAGGGAGGTCTGTAAAAGTGTGGGGTCAGGGAGAAGGCAACAAGCCTGTGGATGTGTAGCTCAGCAAGGTGGCTCTTAGCTGCCAAAGGAAGTAGGCCTGGGCTCTAGCTGAAGCCTTTTGTCTCATTGACAGAAGCTCCCAGCATGGCCCTCCATCCATTCCCCCCCACCACCCCGATGACTGAGACTGGCTCAGCTTCAGAACAAGTACCACAAAAGGACTGATACAATATCTCACCTGTGTCCAGGTGGTTTGAGTGGTGCCCAGGTTCAAAGGCACTCTCAGTAAGTAATATAAAAAAACGACCCCCAGCTTCCTAGGTGAATGCCCCAGCTATGTACAGCTTTCTTCCACTCCTGAAGCTTAATACAATATTTTTGGATTTCAGCTGACAATTTCTGGGCATCTAAAGCCACTACACACCCACAAGGAGCATTCAGATGAGCCTGGGTTGCTACTGGACATGCTTATTCTGTGTGATTATGTAGTCATGCATAGTCAGTCATGTGGACAGGGCCCCAGAATAGAATGCCAGCAATGCATAAGATGATCAAAAATGACACATAGATAACCAGCTCTGGATACCTGGATGACTAGGTTTTTTTGCTTCAAAATTTGGAGGCAGATATCACCTTTGGATAGGAGCACTCACTGCAAAATTCTGTCCACAGAGACTGTAAAATAATGGTACTCAGAGAATCCACTCTTAGGTTGGATGTTGCCAAAGGGTTTAATGAATATAGACACCCAAACGCCAGCAGTTTTGCGCCTAGCTTCATTAGGTGGGTAGGTAAGGGCTCTATGGAAAAGCTACACACTGCACTTCAAGCCATCCAAGCTCAGTATAACCCAAGTAACTTGCATTCAGGTAGTTCTCAACCTGCATATCTTACAGCACATTGCTAAATTAAGGATGAGCTTTCTTAGCTGTTTGTTACAGTTTTTACTTCAAAAAGCCACTGTTCTCCAATCTACTGGAGCTCATCAGCTGTCTGACAAAGTTGATAGTGGAAGCAGTGTCCTTTCAAATAAAAGCCATAGGAAATGGCTGAAGCATCTCAGAAGCCCCGATTAGTTGTTTGCTTTGGCTATATGTACCCCTGGCTAGTTCACAAAATCCTCTTCTCAGAAAAAAACCCAGCATCTACTGTACCATTCCCCTTTGAGAAAGAAATCCATCCCCAGCCACAGCTAGGTGCCCATACAAGTACCCAGGGGCTATGGACATACATTATACCTAAACCGGTTTAAGTGATCAGAAACTGGTTTAAACCTGTAGCAGAACAGATGTTCAATGCTCATAAACCAGTTTGAAAATGGCTGTAACTGGTTTAAGATAAATCTGGTTGAATGTAGTATCAGACTTAGTTGATTTGGCTCAAACCGGTTTATGCAATGTCTGTCCCAGACCCCTTGCTGGTTTAAGATAAACCCCCAGCATCCTGGCATACTCTCTGGGCTTGGCAGGGCTCTCTGCTCCACAGCAGGGCTGGCCCCTCCCCTCTGCTCCCTGGCTGGAGATCAGGCAGAGACTGGCAGGCACAGCAGGGTCTGCTGGCTTCCCCATGCCTCCCTCCCCTCCACCCCCACTCGCTGCTAAAGCGGAGATTCCTTCCTCCTCTCTGCCAGAGTATGGACCATAGCCAGCATGTGGTACGCTAACTAATACTGTATAAGGTAGGTAGATAGGGCAGCATCCACTTAGGGCTTTTTTGGAGGTAATCAACTGCCGAGATGGTAATGTCCCTGCATTCCTTCATTTGGAAAAAAAGCTGTTTAAGAAGAGCTTGTAATGAGGGAGGTTTTGTTTTCTGATGCAGTGTTAACTGCTGATAAAATACTCTGTTATCAAGGAGGGGGCGCCCTTCCCTAATCACAGGGTCCTGCTGGGGCCTGGCCATGCCCCCCTCAGCTCAGTCCTGTGCAAGCTAGAACCACCCGGCTTCTAGCCTAAGCCACTGCAGGCACGAGTCTCCATTTCTGGGATGTCTGTCTGGTTACAAAACTGTTTTAACCTAGCCAGGTTAGACTAACCTGTAAAGATTGAATCAATTCAGGCTCAGGCTTTTTGCATGTCTGTCCCCTAGCCAAATAGAATATGCCTCATGACTCCAGATGATGTGTTTGTCCACATCTGAAATGGGCATGCTCTGTTCTAATGGGCCAAGCTGCTTACTTTCCTCCATGCACAGTGATCAGCATTAAAGGTGCTGAAGGTAAATGATGCAGTTGGCAATTCCTACACACCTCCAATCCCACTCACTCTCCCCCAGGTACCCCTCCACAGCCCCTTCCCCTTAATGCATCTTTTGCAGTAAAAATTTTCCACTGAATGAAGGAATAATCGCACATTTTTGACCAGCTCTGCTCAGCACACACATGAGGATATCTGTTGAGAAGACTAAGTCAAGTGAATAGTTAGTTTAAAGGAGTAGACTATACCTTCATGAAGAATAAAGCCCTCAGAATCACAGAAAATGAGAGTTGGAAGTGACCTCAAGGGGGTCACATCTAGTCCAACCCCTGGTTCAAAACAGGACCAGCCCCAAATAGATCATCCCAGTCAAAATTTTGCCTATCTGGGTTTTGAAAACATCCAAGGATGGAGCTTCTATCACATCACAGGGTAACCTGTTCCAGTGTTTAACTATCCTCCTGGTGAGAAAATTCTTCCTAATATGTAACCTAAACTTGCCTTGCTGCAACTTAAGACCACTGCTCCTTGTTCTGTCATCTGCCACCACTGACAGCTTCATCCTCTTTTGAACCCCTCTTCAGGTAGTTGAAGGTTGCTATTAAATTCCCTCAATCTTCTCTTCACTAGACTAAATCAGCCCATTTCCCTCAGTCTTTCCTCACAAGTCATGTCCCCCAGCCCCTTCACCATTTTTGTCACCCTCCACTGGATTCTCTCCAATTTGTCCACATCCTTTCTATAGCGGGAGGCCCAAAAGTGAACACGGTACTCCAAGATGTGGCTTCACCAGCGCTGAATAGAGGGGAATAATCACTTCCTTGAACCTATTGGCCCAGGATGCCATTAGTCTTCTTGGCCACAAGAGCACACTGCTGACTCATTCAGGTTTTTTTTTCCCCACTGTAACCCCAGGTCCTTTTCTAGAGAGCTACTTTCCAGCCAGTCAGCCTCCAGGCTGTACTGGTGCATAAGATCACTCTGTCTTAAGTGCAAACTAGCTGAGGGTGCACTCTATGCCAACTTCCAGGTTGCTTATGAAGACATTGAACAAAACCAGCCCCAGAACCGGCCCTGGGGGGACTCCACTTGATACCACCTGCCAACTAGACATCAAACTATTGATTATTACTCTGAGCCTGATGCTCCAGCCAGTTTTCTATCCACCTGACAGTCCATTCATCCAGCCCATACTTCCTTAGCTTGCCTGAGAAAAACTTGTGGAAGATCATATCAAAAACCTTACTAAAATCAAGGTACACCACATCTACTGGTCTCCCTCCATCCACAGAGCCAGTCACCTCATCATAGAAGGCAGTCAGGTTGGTCAGGCATAACTTGCCCCTAGTGAATCCATGCTAACTGGTCCTAACCACCTTCTTCTCCTCTAAGTAATTAGAAATGGATTCCTTGAGGATTTGTTACATGATTTTTCCAGGGACTGAGGTGAGGCTGACTACTCTGTAGTTCCCTGTATCCTCCTTTTTCCCTTTCTTAAATACAGGCACTGTGATTGCCCTTTTCCAATCTTCTAGGACCTCTCCTGATCACCATGAGTTTTCAAAGATGATGGCCAATGGCTCTTCAATCACATCAGCCAACTCCCGCAGCACCCTTGGGTGCATCCCATCTGGCCCCATGAACTTGTACATGTCCAGCTTTTCTAAGTAGTCCCCAGTCTGTTCTTTCACCACTGAGGGCTACTCACCTCCTCCCCAAACTGTGCTGCTTAAAGCAGTAGTCTGGGAACTGACCTTGACTGTGAAGACCGAGTCAAAAAAGCCACTGAGCACTTCAGCCTTTTCCGCAGCTAGGGTCTTTCTTTGAGCTATGAGCCTAGTCAGCTCTGGGAGTGCTACAGCTACATGTTATTCCATGTTCAAGGCTTGCAGTAGCAATTCAAACTACTCCCCTCTGCCGTTTACTCCACCAGGCCAGATTCTGCTATGTTGACTCCTACCTGTGAGCTAAAGAGTGAATTTAGCCAAAGACTTGAGAAAGGTGAAGCAGATTACAAGTGCCCCCTCTCCCCCACCCAGGAATAGCACCAGGAGCCCCTGTGTTTCAAGTGGAATAAAAAACTAAGTGCTCTGCACAACATAATCCAAGATCCCCAGAATCTCTCTGAAATATCTCAGTAACTTCCAAGGGAAGATCTTGAGTCACCATGGCAGGATCAAGTTGCCACATCTCAGAGGCACAAGAGATCATGAAAATGCTATGTGTTTTGTTTGTATTTCATCTTGCTCTGCCTCTAGTTACTAAAGCTTCTTTTTTCTCCCCACAAAGACCAAATGAGGACTGATTGTGAATGGGGAATAACCAGCCAGGAGATCATTTATACACTCACCCTCACAAGCCACTAAGAAACCTGATAGAGCAGGTACACTTGTGTGCATGTGGTGAAAATCTGTAAAGGCTTTCTAGTCTGTGAAAGGATTATGTGCTTCTGGAGACAGCAAATGTCCCATGTCCGAGTGTTTCATTTGCAGATCAGGTATGGCATGAAAAGCAACATACACCCTTTACCCTGACCAGATGGCACAGAATCACGCTGTCTCATTTTTCCCATGGCTTGCTAGCTCTTTTTATCTTATGGTCTTATTCTGCAGTTGACATGGAGCCTAAGAGATTGAGATGTTGAGTTTTCCCTTAAAATGTGATGGTGTTAGGGGATCTAATTTTCTTAAGCTTTTTTTAAAATCCCAGCTTTCTACAGTATGAATCACTAGGATATAGGGAACCTAGGTTTGACCCTGATGCTGTCAGCATTTTCCAAAGTCAAACGATTTGGCCAGAACTCACTGATAGGTTAGTGCTTATCATGATGTATAATTTACAGATGGGGAAGTTGAGGAACAAGGACTGCAAGTTGCTCAAGTTCACATAGGGAACCAGGGTGATTAGAACCTGGGAGAACTGAACCCCCAAGCCCCTACTTTATCAGTGGTGAAAATTGTGGTGGTAGTTTGAGAGCTGCATAGCCTTCCCATTGGAATGGAGACTGAGAACAGAAAGAGGCAGTCAGCCACGTTAGAGTGAAGTCAGAGGAAATTTGATACAGCATCTGATGAAAGGAGCTCAGGCTCATGAAAGCTGAAGCTATTATATCTCAGTTTTAGTCAGTCTATAAGGTGCAAACCTAACCTGTTTTCTACCTGAGAATCCACATGTACTTATCCTTGGAGCTGATCTCATTCCTTTCAGTTGAAGGCAGGAGTCACAGACAGAAACAAAAGTATCCCAGAGGCATAACATCATATTATAAACAGTGCGTGAATGCTGCTGACATGGGTGGTGCATGGAACTTCTAAAAATATTGAAGATCCCTTCCCCCCCCCCCCACCTTACTAGATATTTCCTGTTGGAATCCCAAACTGCCAGGATCTGGATTACCTCCAAGATGTAAGTAGTTTCTAAATGCATATATAGAACTGAGATGTTCCGAGTGTAAATGAATTATGCACCCAGTCCTGACTGGCATGCAGGAGGAATCAGATACCTAATACCCTAAGCCTCCTGTGAAAATCCTAGCCCATGTGTCCTTACTACCAGAAGACTGTGGGTGAAAGATGATGCTGAGGTGAGGGTTTTGGAGTTGGGATGGGGGTGAAAACTGATATAGCTCTTGAATGCACAGAATTCTGCTCAGTTTTGTGATGCTGAGAAAAAAAATATTAACCCATGCTCAGATTGAGGTTCTTCATACTTGGCCACCACTGAGCTTGCTAAATGTACAATCAAAGAGCTGGACACTAATGCCACAACTGAGTCATAGTGGAGTAGAACATAGGAAAACGGGACTAGAGGAGATGCATCTCTGAGCCCAGTCCTCTACCATCTCAGGCAATCACATGATATAACCCCATTCATAAACTCAGGTAAAAATCTTATAACAATTTAGAAGCCTCTTTCTTTTGCACATCTCATACCGTCTATTCCCTTCCTTATATCGAAGCCAAGCAATTTATTCATATGAGTCAGGTTTTCTATGGATCATAAAATCCATCTCAATATGTATTTACATAACCACAAAGACTATGTAACATCATGTATGGGACCAACGTTCTATTTCTAGCTTCGTGTGTGTGTATTATGTTGAGTAGCTCAGATCTTCCCTCTCTGTGCATTGTTTTTCTACAAGTCAATCTGAGGTAAATGCTCCTTGCCTACCTCTGTAAAATTGCATTGAACCATACAAATAAAAGTTCAGCTCCTCCACTAACTCAGCATAACTCTGATGACTGTCGTTGAGTAATCTTTCCATCACTTGGAAATCAGGCTCCAAATCTCTGTTGGTTCTCCACAACAGTGATGGCTAGTCAAAGTTATACACATGCCAAATATTATGGTAAACATAATACGCTATAGTGGGATACATTTCTTCCCTATATAAGAAACAAGGGGGTGAGGGGTGTCATGATATCTTTTATTGGAGCAACTGCACACTTTGGGAAAAATATTAGACAAGCTTTCAGGCACAAAGCGCGTTTCTTCAGGTGTGGTACAGACCCGAGGCAGGACACTATGCAAAAAGCTCAAGTTTTATGCAAAAAGCTCAAGTTAAAGCACCCAAACTAGGATTTTGATCAGGTTGTTGAAAAAATTGAGAGACCTTATAGTATAGTAATTTAATTGGCTTTTACCCTTATACTTCAGTGTTTTATAGGGGTTTTTGTTTTAATACTTCATCTATCCATGCAGCCTTTGTTATGAAGTAAGTAAACCTCCAAGACTGTACCTCTTACTGTCTGCTTTTGTGATTATTCTGCTAACCATGCCAAATACTGAATAGCACACCATAACATGCCAATCAGAGGCACTGTGATCCTGGGAATATGGCACTGGAGTCTGCATCAGGATCTCTAGTTTATATTATTCTGGCAATGGTTTGCTGGGCAAGTCACTATCCCTCCATGTGTTTCAGCTAATCAGGGAGCTAATCAGTTGAAAAGGCAGAGGAGAAAAAAGTGGGTGCACTAGTGCCTCATAGGATGACCATGGGTTATCAATGTGACATGACCAATCAAAAAGCAAATGGGATCCCAGACTGTATCAGGTAAAGTATTTCTAGATGGAATAAGGAAGTATTAATACCAAATCACTGATATGACCTCATGTGTAAAACTTTGCATTTCTGATCACATTGTGCAAGAAAAATTAATTTAGACTGGAATACAAAGAAAAGGGCTCTAAGGCTCATCAGGGGACATGCCCCTGACACCCCTGCTATAGAGCAATGCCTGCATAAACTGATCATGAAGAAATTCAGGGTGGAAATTAGAAAATGTCTCTATGCATCAGAAGAGTAAAGTTCTGGAACAGCCTCCTCATGAGAATGGTTGAGGGGAAACACCATCACATTTAAAGAGGGATCTGTTAGAGTTTGAGGACTGGGACTGCATGAGGCAACCCCCAGCCACAGTGGGAAGCTGGATTGATGACCCCTAGACCAACGTTGCTAATTGTATTTACCATCCTTGGGAAAGTGCTTGATGACCCACAGAATAGAAGTGCTTTGTGTGCTGGATCCCATTGGGGGAATAAAAACCTCCTGTCGTTTTTACCGGGATGAACATCTGGGTGTCTAAGAAATCCAGGTTATGATTTTCTGTCTTGATCACGGTCTTACATTTGTTCGTGTTCCACACACACAGCATTTAGAAGTGTATTGAGGAGGTCATTCACAGCACAGGAATTCTCTGGTGGCTTATGTTGCTTATCTCTCTTCATAACTTTTTAAGATCTTCAGTTGAATGATAGTGTATCATAGCTGAATATAATTGAAGTTAATATTGAGCAAAGCTAAGCATGGAAGCTCCTGGTTTAACACTGAAATAACTGCAGCTTCTTCTTGCTGTTGATGCTTCCCTTCCTTTGTAATAAAATGTGAGAACTTTATGTAAACTGTACATTATTATTATTATTACATCCTACAGGTTTCTTTCAAAGGGAGAGGTGAAGAACGAGAATCAGAGCAGTGCCCAAGAATTTATTCTTCAGGGTTTCTCCACTGTCCATCAGGAGCTGCAAGTCCTGCTCTTCCTCATCTTCATCATCATCTATGTGCTGACGCTGGCAGAGAACATGGTCATCATTGTAACAGTACGAATGAGCATTCACCTCCAGACCCCCATGTACTTCTTTCTGAGCAATCTCTCCTTTCTGGAGATGTGGTACATTACAGTCACCATGCCCAAGATGCTCCTCAGCTTGCTGACAAGCAGCCAAAACATCTCATTTGTGGGATGCATGACTCAACTCTATTTCTTCATTGCACTGGCCTGCACCGAGTGTGTCCTCCTAGCTGTCATGGCCTATGACCGCTATGTTGCCATCTGTAGCCCCTTGCGCTATCCAGCCATCATGACTCATGAGCTTTGCTTCCGCTTGGTGGCTGGGTCTTGGATGGGAGGCTTCACCAGCTCTATGCTCAAGGTCACCTTCATCTCCCGCCTTACCTTTTGTGGCTCAGTCATCAACCACTTCTTCTGTGACATCTCACCACTGCTGAACCTGGCCTGCACGGACATGTCATTGGCAGAACTGGTGGACTTTATACTTGCCTTGATAATGATCCTCATGCCACTGCTTGTGGTAGTGGCCTCCTACTTGTGCATAGCAGCTGCAGTAGCACAGATCCCCACTGCTCAGGGGAGGCGGAAAGCCTTCTCCACTTGTGCCTCCCACCTTGCTGTGGTAGTCATCTTCTATTCTACCACTCTTTTCACCTATGCCCGGCCCAGGGCCATGCTTGCTTTTGACTCCAACAAACTAGTGTCTGTACTCTACACAATTGTAGTGCCTTTATTCAACCCCATAATTTACTGCCTAAGAAACAAAGATGTCGAAGATGCCCTAAAGAAAATGATAGCAGGCAGATAAATACGAAGTTGAACATAGTATCCCAGTGCTTTGATAGAGAAGAATAAGGAATGGGTCATGAAGGGAGAGCTAACCAATACCTAATGGTTAGAAAACTTCCAGGAAGCAGGAGATCCAGGTTCACCTCACAATGAGACAATCTTAACCCATAAATTCTGCTCAGATTTAAGAATAAAAGGTGGAGATTCCCTTTACCATGCCTGTTCTATAGCCCAGGGTGTAGGTATCCCTATAGGAAATGAGAGATGGCCTTAGAACTGAGGTCTGTTGCTTCACAAGTGAATGCTCTAACCACTAGACCAATGGACAAAGGTGGGAAGCATCTTTTCTATTGTGAATTGTCTATCTTTGGAACAACAGTCGTAGGACAGGTGCTCAAAAATCAGGCAGGGCAAAGTCCAGCCACATGCTGAAACACCTGACCCAAATCTTTTTCAACCTCTAAGGTGGTTAAGTTGTACTTTGTCAACTGAGTGGAAATCTCTTCCCCAGTGCTCAATTCCCTGTAAATTTGTTAAAGGAAAAGGCAGGTGGGTTCTCCATCTCCTTGCTAATTTTTGTAATTTAGGCTTATGGCTTAAAATGAAGACATGCTTTAAAATTTAACCAGTTCACAGTGTTGTAGAGACTTGAGCAGAATGGAGTAGGATTATACTTAAATCCCCAAGTACCACATGGATGTGTTCAAGATGATATAGGAATTGGGCTTAACAGTCCTGGACCATGCCTTTAGCTTATAGCCTATATAGGGGAAGGAATGCATTTTGTAGGTTGGCACAATAGGTATGGCTATGGCACTTTGGTACTCATGTACTATGAGTGGATCATTACAATGATGACACCCAGTTCCCATTTGGTGTAAGCAATTGCGACTTCATTTATGGCAGTTTATACCAGTTTGATTCTGGCCCAATGACTTTGAAAAAGTCAGACCAACTTATACCAGGCAGGGATACATGCCATAGATGTTAGCTGAACCACTCAGATTTACAGTAACAGGGAATATGGTCTATCACAGGTCATTATCCACCTACGCTTATTTGTGAAGGACCAATGTAGAAATCAGTTGCCTTTGAAGGCACCTTGATCAGGTTAGGTTTTGATATTCAAAGCCATCAAGTGCATTTGGGTGCCTATCTGCTCATTCTAAATAATAGGAAGCGAGCACCCAAATAAATCCCACCACCAGCTTGCAAAATCAGCTTCCTCCTGCAACCCTTTATTTACTAGGTCAATAAAATGAACAGAGGAACCAGAGTCCACTTGCTGCTAGGCTGAGTCTCTGTACTGGGTTCTGTGCACTTAAATGCCCTTGGGGGATGGAACAGAGGACTGAAGCCACTTTCACACTTCTTGATCTCCTCTGGAGGCTGGAAAAAAAAAACCCTGACAAAATTTAGATGGCACTGAAAGGCCTGGCTACCCCTTGCTGCCCTACACATCCCAGCACTGCCTGGGCGTCTCCACTGTGCTGCATGAGGCTATCCCATCCTTAACACATCCATCCATGATCCCAGCACAGCTTCCACCTAGCACCAGAAGAGGTTCCTCAAAGGGCAGATTAATGGTCATCCTTGACTATGCCTGCTTTAAGGCAGTCCCCTCTTAGCTGGCTCTTGGGCTTTTTATGCTGTTTTGAACAGGCGCTCCCCTATAACATAATGCAGCAGGAAATTCAGATGAAAATCTCATCTTTTATGTTCTACTTAAACTTCTTTCACAACTAGCCTTACTCACAGGGGTGAATTTCACCTGTGGCTAGGCCTTAATAATCAGCTCATTTGAAGAATCTGATCAATGCCTGTTGCTTGTTTGAGAAGCTGTTCTTATCTGATGAAGTGGCTAAGATTAACCAACCTATGTAAATGAGTGAAGTGCTGAAGTCTGAATGGAGGACAGATCAACTCAGAAAGTTGATTTGTCTATGAAAGGCAGATTATAAATTAAATATGCATCTATTTTTTCCTAGATTTGTTAAATAAGTAGACGAATAAAGAAATATGGAAGACGTGTTATATAATCTCCATGTAAAAAATAAAGCATAGAGCACATGTGTGCACCAAATGTTAACAACATACAAGCAATCATTCATTCAAGTGAAGATGCACCACACAGGAATAGGAAAGGGAGACATCAGGACTCAGCAAAAGTAGAAAGACAGAAATACAGACTATAACAACATAAAACAAAAACATTGCATCACTCCAGGGCAGTTTTATCTCTGATCTGTGTTAACCAGCTTGTATTCCATTAATGTTTGCCCACTCCTCACAGATAAGCCACCCAAGTTGCAGTCCTCCAACATCCCAGGATGCAGTGCCTCCTCCCCTACTCTCCTGTCCTGTGCGGACAAACTTTCCACTGCCCTGAACTCTACTGCCTAGGGGGCGGTTCTAGCACCAAGCCAACTCCCTATTCCTGCCCACAGTGCTGAGAGCTTCTCACCCCAGGGGTGCAACCCCATGCAAACAGTCTTCAAAACATATGCTAGTTAACCAGTAATGGGGTATGAGAAGGTCCAGGAGTGGGGTCTAGGGGAGGTGCAGGGGGAACAAGGTACGGGTCCAGATCAAGTCCCTGTGAGCTGGGGCTTACTTCCCAGGGCAGGGGCAGTAGCTCCCCCCAAAAACACCTTACCTCAGCATTCCCACCTCCCAGTCACCTTGGGAAGCACGACCAGCACCCCCACACCCCAATTTATTAACACTGAAGACCTTCCTTAACTTACTTCCTTATTATTTCTTTTTAATATCTTTCTCTTTTTTTCTTTTCTATTTTATCCTTCAGTGGATGACTTGCTTCATTTTATCCCCCAGCCCCTTTTCCTTTCTACCTCTCATTTCATTACCAAACCCCATCCTATTACCTCTCCACCTCCCAACTTCATGTTTCCACACCCCACCAACCTCTCTCGCTCTCATGCGCCCCACCTAGAAGCTTGTCCTGGCTTACCAGCACTGTAATGGTAACTTACAGCTGTAGCTCTTAATCAGGCCCCTTCTCACCAGTTGTCTGGTGGCAAGTCACAGCTGTGCATGTGGAAGACAATCAGAGAACGTGTTTAGCCTTAAAGTGCGACTGCTCCAAACTTGCGCTAGCACTAACATTGATCAACATTCAAGCAGCTCAAAGCTCAATGTTTAACAAGGCCCTAAGTGATGCTTACATAGCCATATAACTGTACTTTTGAGGACCAATGCACACTAGGTGCATGTCCAGATGAGCATACACATGCGATATGCATTGCTGGAGACCCATCTAGGGCACCAAAAAACTGCACACACCACATATACAGGTGTTCACCATGCTGCTAATTTGCAGTGCAGTGGCCTTCTTTGACACCAGTAGATCCCGGTGTCAAAAAACTTGTCCATGAAAGAAGTAGGGTCATGCACATGGCAGCCATGGACCCTGCCTGAAACCAGAGCCTGACTAGACAGAACCACACTCCAGCTGCCAGCCAGGCTCTGCACACTAGATTGCTGCTGGAGCCCCAGGAAGGCCCCTGACCCCAGGTAAGGCTGCTTGGGCCCACCCCAGTGCTGGCCTCAGCCTCTCCTCATGCACCTGGGACAACTTGCTGCATGCCAAAGTATGCATGCATGAGTGTTCCCAGGGACAAATAGCAGCAGCACAACTACGTGCACTGCCGTTTGTCCCCAAGGAAATGCTCGTCTAGACACACCCTTAGATTCTATATTACCTATGGCAAATAGAGTTGTGAAAAAACGAGGAAAGTTTTCCCACCCTTAAGCCCAAAAACCTGTTGGTTATGGCTCTTGACTAGCAAGAAAGAGTTCCATTTTCTTGCCCTTCCTCAACCAGAGTATGTTTAAACTTGCATCTTCTCATAGCAGAGTGCTCTAATCACTAGGGTCCAACCAGGCATTATACAGATTGCCTTCAAGCTCTCCCTTTGCACCCCTGGAGAGCCACAAGTAGATATGTAGGGACCAGAAGGAAAAGTCCAAGGCACAAAACATGTGGTTCAGTGAGCCGACCACAGCCTTGAAATGGAGATGCTTGTTCTAGTCTAGACCGTTGCTGCCAATTAGGAAGAAACTTTCCCAGTGCCAGCCATTCAGTCCACCTTTTCCCATCCTCTAGAAGGAAATGTAATCATGGCTGCAGAAAGGTACAGGAATACCAGGAAACTGCCCTCATATTTTCCATGGAAGAGGCTGTGGATAATATTCTATGTGCTCTGCTCCTCACCGAGGAGGAAAAGAAAGACTATAAAAAAGTGAAAAAGGGTTTTGATGTCCATTGTACAGGGAAAATAATTGTTATACATGAACAAGACAAATTTAATGAGATACAAGGAACCAGGTGAAACAGTTGAATCTTTTATGACTACAGTTCACACTCTTGCTGAACACTTCTATTATGGAGTTCTGAAAGAAGTAACAAGATTGTTATAGGCATCAGAGATATCCATTTATCAGCACAAATGCAGTCGGGTCCAGCCTAGCAAAGAGCCATAATGAATGTTAAGACTTAAGAAACAACAAAAAAACAGCAGCATGAGTTGCAGGCTAACAGCATACCTAAAACATTATCAGATAACATTGATATAGTAAAGAGACAAGATCTAAGAAGGGCAGGAACCCTCACATCCATGACGCAATAGAGAAAAAACAAGGCAAAAACAATCAAGAAACTTTAAAAGAGAAAGTCGTGAAAGGGATGGCAGATGAGGCAAAATAAGCTGCCATTGGTAATAATGTCCAGGCATAAATTGAGAATTTAGCACATGGAACATTTTGCAAGGGAGTGCAGATCATCTAAGTTAATAGAAATAGTTAAGGAAAAGGAAGGTAGTGACATCAGATGACAACGCGCCTATGCTACTAGGAACCATAGCCACAGTAGAACCAGCAACTTGGTACACTAATATAGATCTCAATGATTAACTCATTAAATTCAAAATAGATACTGGAGCTGGAGTTACTACCATCCCTGCAAAAAATTATGATCCATACTGGGATGGAGATCTGCAAAAGCCAGCTAAAATTCTCAGAGGGAAAAGTAATATTGCATTAGAAGTGAGTAGCCAGTTCAAGGGAAAATTGGAAAAATAAAAAATTGCGTCACAATGTATCTATATGGTACAAGTGTTAACAGTCCCCTTACTGGGACTGCCAGAAATAGGACTATGCTTAGTAAAGAAACTAGACTCAATTACTACCAAAAGCGAAACCATGCAAGACATGTACCCTTAGATCTTCACAGGGTGGGGGAAACTGTCAGGGGAATGTACAATTAAATAGATGGCATCTTCATTTGCATAAACTTCATTTGCTCTAACAGCTCTTTAGCGCATCCCCATTCTTTTGCAACAGAAAAATCAAGAAAGAATTAAAGAGGATGGAAGCAATGGGGTTTATTTCACAAGCAGATGAACCCACAGACTGGTGTGCAAGAATAATTGTAGTACTGAAGCCCAATGGAAAAATCAACACGTGTGTGAACATTACTCAGCTTAAAAAATAGTATGCAGAGAAAGATGCATGCTTCCCACAGTTGAACAGACATTGGTTCAGTTGTCAGAGGTTAAAATGTTATCAAAATAAGAAGTTACAGCAGGGTTCTGGCAAATCGCCCTTGCTAAAGAACCATGGCTGTTAGCTATGTTTATCACTCCATTTGGGAGATACTGTTTCAACCAGCTTTTTGGCTGCCATCAGCACCACAGCATTTCCAAAAACAATTGTGACTGGGGTGCATGGCATCCTTTGACATGCAGATGATGTGTTGGTACATGCCAAAAATAAACAGGAACATGATGAATGTCTATGTGCTGTACTGCAACTCTTCCAACAACCTGGTCTCACTTTGAATGAGAAATATGAAATTGGGAAGGAACACATACAATTTGTTGGAAATATCATTAGCAAAAACTGAAATTCAGCAAGACCCAGACAAAAAAAAGGCACTGCATCTTTATCTGAAACCCAAGACATTCCTGCCATAAAAACTTGTGGCAATACAAATTTATGTTAGATATTAGGAAGGCCTTTCTCCCTAGGAGCTAGGGGTTTGTACACAACACAGGGGTTTAATTCTCTTTGAATTGAAGCGGTGTATTTTTAAAAGACACCACTTCAATGTAGGATGAAGTAAACCCCTGTGTTGTGTACACCCATGTAGGAGCCAAATCATTACCTGCCTCTCCAGCAGCAGGGAGGGGAGAGCAAGCCAATGGTGGGCAGAGCGGTCCCTGAGGTGTGTGGGAAGGAGGGGTGGGTGCTTCTCTCCACAGCAACAGTGCCTCTACCCCCCCTCCCCAGGTGACACCTGCCCACAGGCACCCAGCTTGGGCAGTCCTGGGGTGCACTGCAGCTGAGAAAGAAAGCATCAGGCCCCCACACAGCTCAGGCAGGCAGGCAGGCAGGCTGGGGGGGGCAGAAAACAGTCTCATCACTTTCTTTTCTCCCCGCCCCCCCCCCCCTCCTTTGCAGCCTGCCTTCCTGGGCTGCTCCTGGGCTGCCTGCATAGCCCCCGAGCTGCATGGGGCTGGATGCTTCCCTCCACAGCTGTAGGGTTTAGAAACTAGAACACCTTGGAGGTGTTTTACTTTGCAGTGCCCCAAAGTCACTTGCTGCATTCCAAAGTCATTTAAGTAACATTACGCTACTGGAGGTGCTACATCAGCTGGAATTAACGCACAATATGCTGCCGAATGTGCAAAAAGCAATGCCATTAATGTGGTGCAAAAGGCATTGAACCCACTTTAAACCTACTTTAAAGTGTCATCTACAAATGCTTGAGGGAAGTAAGGCACTGGAATAATTTACCTAGAGAGGTGGTGGAATCTCCATCCTTGGAGGTTTTTGAGACCCAGCTAGATAAAGCCTTGGCTGGGATGATCTAGTTGGGGCTGGACCTGCTTTGAGAGCAGGGGGTTGGACTAGATGACCTCCTGAGGTCCCTTCCAACACAAACTTCCTATGATTCTAGAATTGATGGGCATGACCAACCAGTTTGGAAAAATTTTGTCAAATTTAGCACAGCTACCAAAACCCTTAAGAGATATCCTTAATGGACACAATATGCAAGTCTGAGGAAATGCACAACAAAGGGAATCCAATACAATGAAAGAGCTAGTGGCATCACCACCTGTTTAGGCACAGTATTCAGTAAACTACCCCATGGTAGTCACAGCAGAGGCATTTAGTACTCATTCAAGCAGAGCCAGAAGGATACCAAAGGCATGATGAGATGTCTTACAGACACCAAGCAACACTAGGCTCAAGTAGAAAAAGAAACCTTAGCAGTCACTTGGGCCCCCGAATGGCTCAGCTCCTACTTGCTTGGCCTGAATATTAAAAAAGAAAAACTGGTCACAAGCTCCTGGTGGCATTGCTGGGATCCAAAGCTTGGATAACCTTCCACCCAGAATTCAGAAGTTTCAACAATGACCAATGCACACATACACATACTTGCATTGGTCATTGTTGACATTTCTGAATTCTGGGTGGAAGGTTATCCAAGCTATATATATCCTCTATATATAGCCAACTGTGCTGCCCCCGCAGCGTTCTGCATGGGGCCGAGCCTCCGCCCACTGCAACCCCTTCCTATGCCCACCCATAGCCCCAGCACCAGCCAGCATGCACAGCTTTCTGACAGGGCTGCTCCTGGTGCAGCTGTAGCTGCACCCTATGGACCATATTTTGTCCACCCCGGTCTAATGGATCCCGATTATTTTCTTTTCATTTTTGGACAGACTTGCTCTGCTCAGGCCTGATTTACTTTTTGCTCCAGAACCTTCTTGCCCCCATCTCACAAGTTACTTTGCCACAAACTTATTTCACATTTAACCCTCTTTTCCCCCATCCCACTTTTCACCTGCTCCATCCCCTTCATTCATCTCTTTCCCTTTATATTAAACTAAACCCCTTCTAAACAAACTTACACAAGGCTATACTTAGTGCTCAGCTTTTGTGTTATCATCTAAAAAGCAAAATCTACATCTACATACAGGAAATCTAGGCAGCTAACTCTTGGCTTTGGATTCCCGCTAGGGCTCAAGCATCCAAAATTTAAGCAGTGCAGAACTTAACTAACAGATTGCTAAACTCTTTAATTAGATTAGTTCAAACATACTTTGGGATCTGTAAATGTAAAACTATAGATACGAGGAACTATTACTCTCGTTAGTTCACCTCAAAAGCCCTTATTATTTGTTATCTTGATCTCACTATAGAATCTGAAGGGGGGGGGGGGAATATCACTGTTCATCTTACTGCTTCCTTTGGGAAACCAAACCTAATTTGGAAACCAATTCTCATATGACACTGAAGATAAATAAGGTTGTGTAGCTGCGTAAGTCATTTACCAAGCACTAAATTCTGCTCTTCAGATCCTCTCTGCCAGTTACTTATTCGAGATCTTACTGAGGCCAAGTACATAAATGTGGATTGGATTTCACTCTGCTCTTACAATATCCAAGGTCAAGTCATGTGCATGTGGGGGTGGGTATGTTGTAAGAGTGACGAATTGCACATTTGCTTTTGGAAATGCATAAAATGTACAGACAAATACCAAAATAGTTTAGGGATGAGAATAACTTTTTGCTATATAAATCGATTGGAGATGTTCAAAAGTGCATCTAGTGTAATCTATTGAAATCCATAAAAAACTGAATGCCTTACTCTGTTACACTCCTTAGAAAAGTATTGCCTGTGTGTCTGTGCATGCACATGCACACATGTTCATCTCTATACATGTCCTTAATTAAGATTGGTGAGAATTAAAAGTTCTATGGCATTAGACTTGTGGGAGTGACAACAATATCACAGAGAAAGCAGGAAAGTGTGTGTGGGAGGAGGGAATAGAGGGGGCTGCTGTTTGGGATCTTTAATTATTTTTATATGATCCAATATTCTATTAGAAGAAGCACCAACAGGAACCTGCAGACTGAACTGATTCCTCCAGTGTTAACCTGTCAGGATAAATTTTGCAAGAGGCAAGGCTTTTAATAACCTCTTTCTGGGAAAGACAGAATCTCTTTTAAGATTCACTAGCATAAATACCAAGAAAGTCTAATGACTGGTCTGACCATGCTATAACTGAACAAAATTCAACTTTTAAATTAATTGGTGTATAGGACTCATCATAGCATCGCCTGAGCTTAACTTAGTCTCCAGTACTTGTGATACTAAATCTCTTAGGTGTACTTAAAAATTCCATCCCAGTTCCTATTCCACTTGAGTGGGTTGTATTCCCTGAAAACACAGTATTCTGTTTCACAAAATTGTGTCCTCTCTGTGCTTCTTCATTTCTTTTCACCATCATCCACAGTATTGTTCTTATTTTTATTATTGCATTTTAAGATTGCTGTATTGTTGTGCCCAGGAACCCATATTGTAGATTACAGACCCATTGACCTTTTCTGAATCTGGGACTTTATAAAAGGAGATTATATCTGCATGCCCATTTTAGAAAATGGGCAACTGAGCCACAAAGGGTAACTTGTATGTAAGAGACAAGGGTTGAATTCCTTCTTCTGCCTCAAAAGAATTTTAAACATATTTCTTACTGTACAAACTATGCACTGTACAAACATAGACCAAGGCCACAAGCCCTGATCTGAAAACCTATGCTCTGTATCTCTCTTGTCTACTCAGATTTAGGAAAAAAAACACACCCCCCCCCAAAAAAGAAAAAAAAAAAAAACAAACCAAACCCACAAACAAAAAAACCCTCTTTGACATTTGGCCTTTCTTCTCACACTTTCTATACAGAATCTAGCTACATGGGCCTCTTGTCTTTGTTCGGTCCTTTGTGCTGTTTTAATTCAGGCAATGAATCATAATGGATTTATAGTAGAAAGAAAAGATTTCATCATTATTACATTCTCTGCAGGTGGAAAAGGAAGATACTGTCCATAAGGAATGGATAAGGGAAACCAATCCAACGTCAGCTATTTTGTTCTCTTGGGATTCTCCACCTCCACCAAGATGCAGTTAGTCCTTTTCTCCATATTCTTCTTGGCCTATTCGCTTACCCTAATGGAAAATGTCATCATCATCCTTGTCATCCGTGCCAGTCACCAGCTGCAGAAACCCATGTATTTCTTCCTGGGCAACTTGTCCTTCCTGGAGATCTGGTATGTGACAGCCATTGTACCCAAGATGCTGATAGATTTCCTGACCCAGGACAAGCACATTTCCTTCCAAGGATGCATGACACAGCTCTATTTCTTTGTAACCTTTGTGTGCACAGAGTATATTCTCTTGGCTGTCATGGCCTATGACCGCTACTTAGCCATATGCAACCCACTACATTACCCAGCAATTATGACCAATGGGTACTGTGCTCAGCTGGCTGCTGGCTGTTGGCTGTGTGGCTTAGTAACTTCCGCCATCAAACTTAGTTTCATAGCCCAGCTTAAGTACTGCAGCACAAATGCAATCAACCATTACTTTTGTGACATTTCTCCACTCCTGAATGTCTCATGCACAGACTCCTCTTTGGCTGAGCTAGTGGACTTTTTATTAGCCCTGATGGTTATCATGGTGCCTCTGTGCATTGTGATCACCTCATATATCTGCATCCTAACCACTGTGCTGAGGATTCCCTCCTCCCAGGGCAGGCAAAAGGCCTTCTCCACCTGCAGCTCTCATCTGGCTGTGGTGGTACTGTTCTACTCCACCACACTCTTCACTTATGCCAGGCCCAAACTCATGTACACCTACACCTCCAACAAGCTGGTGTCTGTGCTGTACACGGTGGTAGTGCCCCTCCTGAACCCCCTCATCTACTGCCTCAGAAATACAGAAGTCAAGGATGCCTTGAAGAAGACCCTTTTTAGCAGAAGGAGTACTGGAGAACTTTGTTAAAGCTCCTGGGGAAGCGGCTTTGTGCAAGTGGGTTAGGCTGATCCAGCAATGTCTGAAACCAGGTCTTATTACTCTGTCCCTCCCTGCTCCTTCCTTAATCCTTCTTCTCAAAATCTGGACTCTTTCCTTTTGTGTGTGCTCATCTCATCCGATTGTGAACTTTTTGGAGCAGGGACTGTTTTTTACTATATGTCTGTATATGGAGCCCTGACCTTGGTTCTGGTCTGTTGATGCTATTGTACTGTATCAATAAATAAGTCTTTGCTTTTCAACTTAAAAAGTATGCATTTGTCACTCCTCCTATGAAAAGTACAGTGCCCATTATGAAACAAACAAAAAAATTGTAATAATGCTTACTATAATATGCAAGCAAAATGCACGCTGTTTCCCGCTCTAGTGGCCAGTCCAAAAATAAAAACACAACCTACTACTGCTGCCATGTAATTGAGTAGCTTTTCATTTAAGTGAATTATGCTTGTGCTTTATGTTTATTTGCCCAGGTTGGTGTGCTGTACGGGAAGAGGGGGCAGTATGGGAGCTAATGCAGCTTTTTGCCTCTACTTGGATGAGGTAACAAGTGTGAAAGCCACTTAGACTTTTTTTTTTTACATGGTGATATCTAGTATGTACCGGACTGTGACAAACTAAAGGGCACCTCAGAGTTGGGACAACCAGAACACCAATGAGTTCTACAGTATTTCCTTAAAGCCTAGTCTAGTCCTCCTCCTTTTTCTTGGCATATTAGAAGCCAGATCTCACTCCATCTACTGCACATTTAAGGAGACTTGGGCATCTCAGGGAGCCTAGCTGGAGTCCTTGAAAAAAAAAATGCATCTGCTTCTGTAACACACCTCCATCTTAGCTTCAAGACTAACTTCTAAAAGGCAGCAAGGAGGAACAAAATGTACCTACCTCTGCACTAGCCATCCCACCTTAACAACATAAGAAGTGCCATAGTAGTTTAGCTCAGTGGTCTCCCTGCAACCCTTGCTGGAATTTTTGGCTGGCTGAATAGGGGAGCAGGAGCTCCAAACTGCTGCAGGCTCCTGCTCCCCACCTGGGCTCAGGCCTATGCCATCATCCCCTCTAGGGGGAAAGGGGAGGACATCCCTCCACTGCTGCCATGGCCACTCCCAGCCTGAGAAGGTCCCAGAAATACCACCACTACAAGCTCCTGCAGCAATGCCCTGTGTCCACCCTCTGTGACAAGTCCTGTCTTTCACTTGTCACCTCCTCCGTGTGTGTGTTATGGCCAAGTAAATCAGCAACACGCTTCCTCTTCCCTGTGGGTCTTTGTCTGTAAAACCAGGCTGGATTTATCATAGAAAATGAGGGTTGGAAGGGATGTCAGGAGGTCACATCTAGTCCAACCCCCTGCTCAAAGCAGAACCAGCCCCAAGCAAATCATCCCAGCCAACGCTTTATCTAGTCGAGTCTTAAAAACCTCCAAGAATGGAGAGTTAACAACCTCTCTGGGTAACCTGTTCCAATGCTTTACTACCCTTCTTCTGAGAAAGTTTTTTCCTAATATCTAACCCACACTTCCCTTGCTGCAACTTGAGCCCTTTGCACCTTGTTCTGTTATCTGCCACACTAAGAACAGTCTAGCTGCATCCTCTTTTGAACCCCCACCCCCTTTAGGTAACTGAAGGCTCCTATTAAATCTCCTCTGTCTTCTAATCTTCAGACTAAATGAGCCCAGTTCTGTCAATCTCTCCTCACAGGTCATATGCCCCAGCACCATAACGATTTTTGTTGCCCCCCACTGAACTCTCCAATTTGTCCACATCCTTTTCTGTAGTGGGGGCCCAAATCTAAGCTTCTCTGGCTTTGACTTGCATCAAAATAGATGTGGGAAAGCCGTTTACATATGCACTTTGAATGGCAACTAATTTGAGTTAGCCCTAGTGGTCCCAAGCAAAAAAAGGATTAACTCAGACACTTCACAGGTACTTGAAGCAGGAATAGGCTTGTATATCTGTAGGACTCTAGGATAAAAGGGTTTTCCCCTGGAGAAGTCCAAGGCCTGCTTTTAGCATAACTCACTAACCCCCAGTCCCCTCCCACCTGGTCCTCCCTCTCCACACACACCAGATGACTACATGCGCACACCGTGCAGCCCGAGAAGGCACCAAGGACCACTCTTCCAGCAAGCCACCCTTCCTTTCCCACGCACAGCAGAGAGCCCAGGGCTCCTACTCCCCACAGTACTCCACCCAGGCTCCCATGGCAGGGCAAGAGCCCTGGGAGGGCTTCCAGATCACCAACTAGCTGGCAGCAGGGGCCAGGGAAGAAGTGGAGGGGTCCTTCATGGTTCCTTCCAGGGTCCCTCATAAAGAAACACTGGGTCATCTCTACCAACAGTACCCCAAGATCCAGCAAAAAGAGCCGTGGCATTCCCTGCCCAAGGGAAGTGTGCAAATACCACCAGCACCCAGCACCACCACAAATTTATGAACCATGTGCCACAGGGAAGCTTCCCAGGGAAAAAGGGCAGAGAAGGAAGAAAAAGGAGGGTGGACCCTGCCCCCACAACCCCACCACCACCCACCTCTCCTTAGCTCCATATCAACCCCTCCCCCAAGAGTTAAACCATCCACAGCCCAACCTAGAGCCACCCAGACTAAGTGGAAGGCCCAGATACAGCTTTGGCCATCAGACAGAGGAAGCCTCTCTTACTCCAGGTAAGGTGAGAAGATCCTTCTGCACTGGCTCAGTGCATGGAGCTGCCCATACTGAGTACATCCTGCAGCTTACTCCAAGAGATTAAAGTTACCATGTCACCCACTGTCCTTGCCTACATCCAAGAGGTCCTACACAAAGGCTGTCCCCACCCACCCAAACCCCTCAGCCTTCCAGAACTTGTTGTGGACCCCTGCCTTAAGGGTAGGGCATGCCTAACTACAACACCACAGCAAGATGGGAGATATCAAACTGGTTCACTGCCAAACAGTCCACCACTGCCATGTCCACACGGTATGCTCCACATATTCCACCATCCCACCCTCTCTTCCCATCCAGTCATCAAGTAGTGGGACACCTTTGACAAGGCTGAGGGATCCTGGTGGACCAGCCTGTATTCTAACAATCCCATAAGCCACCAGGGACTTACACTGGTGGCTCCTGCACAGAGCTCCCTCCAAAGCATGTTTGGCACATTTCACCAGCTCCCCTGACACCCACCTCTTTTGCAAACAGAGGGAAATGCTTACCTTGAGTGCACAAGGCTGCAGCCCTTCCACTGCTCCCTTTAGAGGGAGATTATATGAACCATATAAGACTGTATATTTACTGATACATCTGCTGTCATACCCTTCTGGGAACCCACCATTTTAAAGTGTGTTTAGATACACCCCTGATTGCTCTCTTTAATAGGTATTAATCCATTAATTTGCTAGTCCCTTTTTAAACCTGGTTATGCTCTCTGCCTCTACAACCTCCTGTAGCAATGAGTGCCACAAGTTAACTATACACCGTGTTAAAAAGTAACTTTTTGTTCTTAGTTTTAAAACTGTCTTCTGCTAATTTCAGTGGGTTCCCCATAGAGCTACAGTTCTAGGACCTGGCAAATAACAGCTCCTTATTCATTTCGTGTACACCCTTCATGGTTTAAAGGGCGATGAATTTAAGGCAATCCTCCAATAATTAGACAAATTGATAAATTTTCCATGTATGGATTTGGGTAAATACAGTGCATCTGTATTGAGATGCAAAGACCAGAACTCCACACAGTATTCAAGATGTGTGTGGGCCATAGATGTGTATAATGGCATAGTGATATTTTCTGTTTTGCTTCCAATTCCATTCTTATGATGTCCAATATTTTATTAGCTTTTGCATTCCCAGTTTCTTAGGGACTCTAGGTGCTCATGAAAAACAAGGTGGATAAAAGTGCCTCTCTTTTATCCAAATAATACCTGGGATGTAGGAGACCTAGGTCAAATTCCTTCATCTCCCAAAGGACAATTCATGTACATTCCCAAAACTCTAAAGAGCAATCTGTAATGTGTTCCATACCCCCTTCTGTTGAAGCCATTCCATTTTGCTTAGAATAATTAAATACATATTGTCCAGAAAAGGCATTTGCTGTAGGGGCCAGAACTCAGATCCATCTTTCTATCAGTGCAGCATTCATCTTACTAAGCCATACTCACTCTTAAATCTTTCCTCTTGGCTGCTACATGGGGAGATAAAGGTGAAACAGGATATATCCATTGGAGTGATCCAAAGACTTTGAGGCCAGAAGAAGTTGGACAATCTCCTCCGGCAGGCTTTAAACTAGGCTCATCGGGGGAGGAGGGAGATGAGGACAGAGGAGCCATGGAACACCGAACCAAGAACAGCCCAGCCAAGACAGGCAATGAGCACAAGAAATACCCAGGTAAGAAACAGAGGCCCAGATAGCCCTGGGATTAGGGGGGCAGTGCATACACCTCCAGGAGGCCTTAAATGCCTCTACACTAATGCTTGTAGCACGGGGAACAAGCAGGAGGAGCTTGCTGCCCTCCTGCTAGCTAACACTAACCCAGACATAGTGGGGATCACTGAAACTTGGTGGGATCCAACGCATGACTGGGCGGTAAACATCAAGGGCTATAGGCTGTACAGGAGGGATAGAACAGGGAGGGAAGATGGGGGTGTGGCGCTCTACGTCAAAGAGTAATACACATCCTCAACAAACAGTATTGGGTCAGAGGATGTGCAGACTGAAGTGCTCTGGCTCTGTGTACAAAAAGGTCTGGAGGAAAGGGACTTAACGGTAGGGGTTTACTACAAGCAACCAAACCAGGGGGAAGAGCTGGACTGGGAATTCTCAGGTCAGCTTGCGGAGGCAGGTCAAGGGATGTGGTCATCATGGGGGACCTAAACTACCCAGACATCTGCTGGGAAAGCAGTCAGCCAGGTCTGACCACTCACATAGGTTCCTAGCCAAGTTACATCTAGCCCAGGAGGTGCACAGCCCCACCAGGGGAAATGCCTTGTTGGACTTGGTCCTGGCCATGGGAGATGACCTGGTGAGTGGACTGCGGGTTCTCAACCGCCTGGGCGATAGCGATCATCACTTGCTGGAATTCACCATCCAGTGCAGGGTGTTAAAGGCCTGCAGCAAGGCAACAGCCCTGGACTTCAGGAGGGTGGATTTCAATGAGGTAAGGAAACTAGTCAAGGAGGCACTGAGGTCCCAGAGGGGAGGGGAGTTAGGAGTCCAGGAACAGTGGTTTTTCCTTAAAGAGACGATCCTCCAAGCCCAAAGGGTGACAATCCCAATGCAGATGAAAGGGGGCAAGAGTGCTCAAAAGCCCCCATGTCTCTCCAAAAGCATCCAGGAACATCTCAAAGCCAAAAAGGAGGCATACACCCAATGGAAGGGAGGGGCCATCACCAGGGAGGATTATACCTCCATTGCTCAGGGCTGTAGGGGGGCTGTTAAGAAGGCTAAGGTGGAACTAGGACTAGCATGCCAGATCAAGGATAACAAGAAGTCCTTTTTTAAATACATAGGGGGTAAAAAGAAGGTACCGGGTAACATAAGGCGTCTGCAGGATACGCTAAGAAATCTAGTGGTCACACCAGATGACAAAGATAACCTCTTTAATAATTTCTTTGCCTCCATCTTTTTGAGCAGGGACCGGGGCATCCCCCCCCACTGGGATCCCTGATGGACCCGGGGAGGTGCTACCAGGCGCAGGGTCAGTGAGGACCTAGTCAGGGAACTTCTGGTGGGACTAGATGTGCTCAAATCAGCAGGTCCTGACGATCTCCACCCCAGAGTTCTGAGGGAACTGGCAGAGGTCATTGTGGGACCCCTGGCACAGATTTACGAGCACTCGTGGTGCTCTGGTGAGGAGCTGGAGGACTGGAAAAGGGCCAATGTGGTCCCCATTTTCAAAAAAGGGAGGGAGGAGGACCCAGGAAACTACAGGCTTGTTAGTCTTACCTCAGTCCTGGGGAAGCTCTTTGAGAAAATTATCCAGGAGCACATCTGCAAGGGACCAGCAGGGGGGATCATACTTAGGGGCAACCAACATGGGTTCATTTGAGGCAGATCCTGTCAGACCAGCCTGGTGGCCTTCTATGACCAGGTCACAAAATCCTTGGACACAGGTGTCACAGTGGACATAGGCCTTCCTAAAGTCCAGAAAGACTTCGACACTGTCTCTCACCCCATTCTCATTAAAAAATGAGGCCACTGTGGCATCGATGCTTACACAGTCAGATGGGTCACAAATTGGCTGGAGGGCCGCACCCAGACAGTGGTGGTGGATGGGTCATTTTCAACCTGGAGTGATGTGGGCAGTGGGGTTTCCCAAGGCTGTCCTCAGGCCCGCACTGTTCAACATCTTCATCGGCGACTTGGATGAGAGGGTGAAAAGCACCCTGTTCAAATTTGTGGATGACACTAAGATGTTGGGGAGGTGGGCATGCTGGAGGAGAGAGAAAGGCTGCAACTAGATCTAGACATGTTACAGGGGTGGAAAGATGAGAATAGGACGGGTTTCAATACTGACAAGTGCAAGGTATTGCACCTGGTGAGGAAGAACCAGCAGCATACCTACAGGCTGGGGAATTCCCTTCTTGTCAGTGCAGAGGCAGAAAAGGATCTTGGAGTCATTATTGATTCCAAAATGAACATGGGCCGCACTTTGTCATATATCCACAGATGCATCACGAGCAGGTTCAAGAAGGTGATCCTCCCCCTCTACGTGACATTTGTCAGGCCGCAGTTGGAGTATTACATCCAGTTCTGGGCGCCGCACTTCAGGAGGGATGTGGACAACATGGAGGGGGTCCAGAGGAGGGCCACTTGCATGGTCAGGGAGCAGCAGGGCAGGCCCTACAAGCAGAGACTATGGGACCTGAACCTGTTCAGCCTCCACAGGAGAAGGCTGAGAGGGTATCTAGTGGCCATCTACAAACTGGCTGAGGGGGACCAGCAGGCTATGGGAGAGTCCCTGTTCCCCTGCGTAATACCGGGAGTAACAAGGAATAATGGCCATAAGTTGACTGGGAGCAGATTCAGGCTGGATATCAGGAAGCACTACTTCACAGTCAGGGCGGCTAGTTGCTGGAACCAACTTCCAAGGGAAGTAGTGCTCACTCCAATGCTGGGGGTCTTCAAAAGGAGGCTAGATAATTACCTGTCCGGGGTCGTTTGACCCCAGCTTTTTTTCTTTCCTGCCCATGGCAGGGGGTCAGACTTGATGATCTGTTCAGGTCCCTTCCAACCCTACCAATAAGATTTGATCTTCTCAGAATTCCCATGTTACAGAGATCAAGCAAGTTAACTAAATTATTAATGCAACAATCTCAATAATATAGTATTTTCCAGCAAGTCATTTAGTGTTGATTTTAAGTTATCAAGAGATAGACTATTCCTCACTTCCCTCAGTAGTGTTTTGCAATTGGTTAATCACCTTCCCTGTTAAGACACTGACTGCAGGATAATCTAAGGGTTATGAATATGACTGTCAGTTGACATCACTCACCAGGCTGGACCAGAGGAAAAGATATAAAGCATAAATTGTTCATAGGTATTGCCTGAACAAGTCACAGTGTAGGAGAAGAAACTCTCAGTTCCAAAGTTAAGGGTAGGATGATGGTTAGGGAAGTCATAGCAATTTGAGCAAACCAGCCTCAAGATGAAGGACATTTCCCTCCGAATGAATTAAGTGTCCTATTTGTTTTTGCATTTGTATTTTCTCCCATCCGGGTGAAAGCTGATATATTATTTTTATTTGTGTTAAGCGAGTGCAACCCATGAGATAGTGACTTCAGAGGTGCTGATAACTTGACAAGGTAAGTAACTTCTTTACTGCTCTTTATCACAGCTATTTGAGAAGACAATGAGGAAATCAAGTGCAAGAAATTCTACATTAGGAAGTTATGGAATACCTGACTCCCAGGAAAAGTTCATTCCTATCCCCCATCAGTTAATGGGTGGGCTTGTGATCCAAAACAGATATCCTTGCCATTCTGAATAGTCCAATTCTCCATATAAGCATCCAGTGTTTCACTTGGATAGTGAAATCTTGTGGCCATGAATCTCACAGACTAACTATACATGATGTGAAAATGTTTTGCCTTTTTCAATTTCAAGTCCCACCCATTTTATTTCACTTTCTAATGTGTCTAATGTATTTGGATGCCAAATTCCTATAAAACAACCTCTCTCATTGTTATTTTCCATATATGTAGCCAAACTTTTTTTTTTTTTTTAAATCCTGTCAATACTTTGGGATGAGAAACTAACTCCACTTCTCTCTACTTAAAAGCACAGGGAAAAACTATAATGACAAACTCACTAAATCAGCAGTCCAAAGAAGAAGTTTTCCTAAAAGCAGGAACCCTGAAGCAGAGATTTCATTGCTTCAGTGTGATCCATGACAGTTTATACTTGTTTGAGATTTTGCTCTAAGAGTTTATATCTCATGTTAATTGTTATCCTTCTGGTGTAATAATTGACTATAGTATTGACAAAGTAACATCAAATTTTTACAAATTATAACATTATGAGAGTCAGCAATCAGAGTCTGGTTAATACTGTATGCTGTATCAACAAATTATGTAATCTGCCAGTCTGAAACTTGCTATCCTTTAATTCCACTAAACACTTTTGTTCTGGTAATAGGCAAAGGAATAAATAACAGCACAAGATTTTCCAAAGTTCTTTTTATCAGAAAAAAATCAAAGCTGACAGAGGTCTGCAAACATTATTTACATTTTATGCACAAGGAAACTGAGGTACACAGAAGAGAATAAACTTGCCCAGTTCACCCAGTCTTCATAACACATGGGATCAATGACATCTATAGAAATCAGCAAGGTGAGTTCCTAATTTCTTTAGCCTCCTTTGAAAAAATCTCAGCCTAGTTTATCATTACCAATCACAATAACCCTTAATCTCCTTTCTTATTTAAATAATCCTTCTCTTAAAGCTGATGGCCAAGTATATAACACTTGCAGATATGCTTAAACTAATATAATGAGTAACATACCAGGCTTGTACACAAGAAATACTGTATCAGTCAGCTGCATACATTTCTGATCTCAGCTGAAATGCAGGAAAACCAGAATAAGTCTACTAAGTTTTTCTATTCATGTTATGCTTTGAAGTACTTGCATATTTAGCAGAAAGTTTGGTGTCAATGGATTAAATCTGGATTGGTTCTTAGAGGCATAACAAGCAGTTTTGGGACTTGGGCAGCAGCAGCAGCTAGGATAGCAGTAGTGGTGGGTGCACTTTGGAAAGTGGTAGCAAGCAAGCTGGCAGTGATGCTGGCCTCCAAGTCTTGAGTCAGCACCCACCCCTACTTACACTACTGTGCACTTTTGGAAGCAGAAGGCAGTTCTTATCTGGGTACCTGTTTTATAATGCTTTTTTATGAACAAAACCATGTGTAGAAATATATAGATTTCAATTATTGTGTTTAAAGAGACATTTCCAGAGGCATGGGCATACAAACAAGTGATTTCTAAGTAATGGAGGATAGGGAGTCAGCTGTTCCACTATAATTGCCTATATACATGCTTGAAAGCCAACATGTGGTACATTACCTCTCTTTCAAAGGGGTAAATGAAAGTAAATATGCAACGGTTTACCCTTGTACTGATGGCTAAATCCCTCCCCTCCCCCCACACATACCCTATGATAACTTGATCATGTGCCCAAGTCAAAAATGATTTGAAATTGAGATGTTGCATTTTGTTTCATGCTCATCTCATTTCAATTTGATTTGTGTGTGTGTCCTATTGTATTCTGTTCTACCAAATTTTATTCTAATGTTTTTTCATCAGAACAACAAAACATTTACCTCATCCACACGTAATTGTTTGATGCATTCAAAGCAGGAACAGCATGAAATAGAACAGATGGAAAGCTGTACTGTCAGCTTATGTTTCACCAGGTTGAATCTGAATTAGTCTCGGTAATATAAAATAGAAAACAATTGGTGGAAATGGGTTAACTGGTTTGCTTAAGCTGCTCTGAATAATCATCCATAAATCCAGACAACCATCTGTTCCAGACTAAGTAGTAATAGTAGTAGCAATAATGGATGATGTAGTGAGCAGCAGTAGTAAGTAGTGGCAAAAGCAAGAGCACTATACATTAAAATTAATGCAAGTTGGTCACCTTATTTCTTACAGCATCTCTGAAAACACCACAAATGATGCCTGCATTACAGAAAGAGAGAATGTCAATGCAGCTGTTTCTTTTCATTAAGGCTATTTAGTTATCAGATATGGAGAGGACAAATCAAAGCAATCAAGGTGTCAGTGAATTCATCCTCCTGGGATTTCCCTCCACTCTGGAAATTCAGGTGTTGCTTTTCTCAGTATTTCTTATCACCTATATGCTGGTGGTGACAGAGAACACAGTCATCATTCTAACAGTTCACAGAAACCGTCACCTTCATACCCCCATGTACTTCTTCCTGAGCAACCTATCCTTCCTGGAGATCTGGTACATCACAGTCACTCTCCCAAAGGCCATGCTGAACTTCCTAATGGAAAACAAGCACATCTCCTTTGTGGGCTGCATGATGCAGCTCTACTTCTTCCTTGCCTTGGGGTGTACTGAGTGTGTCCTCTTGGCTGTCATGGCCTACAACCGCTATGTAGCTATCTGCAACCCACTGCGCTACCCAGCAATCATGAGCTGAGCTCTTTGTATTCGTCTCGCAGCTGGGTCTTGGATCAGTGGTTTCCTCATCTCCATGTGGAAGGTGCTCCTTATCTCTCAGCTGATGTACAGTGGGCCCAATATTATTAACCATTTTTTCTGTGATGTGTCTCCCCTCTTGAACTTAGCCTGCACCAACATGTCCCTGGCTGAGCTGACGGACTTCATCCTGGCTTTATTCATCTTGCTGATCCCACTTTGCGTCACCATCTTCTCCTACATTTACATCATTTCCACTATCGTACACATCCCCTCAGCCCACGGCCGCCAGAAAGCTTTCTCCACCTGTGCCTCCCACCTCACAGTGGTTATCATCTTCTACGCTGCCAGCATTTTCATATATGCCAGGCCTAAAGCCATCTCCTCCCTTAATTCAAACAAGCTGATCTCAGTCTTGTACGCTGTGATTGTACCACTCTTCAACCCTATTATTTATTGTCTGAGGAACAAGGAGGTCAAAGAAGCCTTTAAAAAGAGTTTGTTCAGCAAAGGGATTTTTTCCAAAAAATATTAACTTGGTACATTAGAGACTCAAGGTAAAACAGTGCTGAATGATAAAGAATTATGGCTGGCATTGTGATATAACTTAAAGGAACCAGAAACTTGGTTCCTGCTAAATGTGCAGTTCTAAAATGCAATATTTGTGCATGTAAGTCCTTGAGAGACATTTGCAGAATAGAGAATTTACTGAACTATCCATTAACCTCTCTCTTGTTATTAACCTCCTGAATCCCATTGAAATCCAGTTGCATATATGCACTTTCATTCCCAAGCTTCCTCTGAGAATCTAAGAACTTGAGTAAATTTCCCAGGAATGCCTCCATGATTTAAATCCCTAAAGCCTTTAGTGCCAGGTCCAAAAAGAATGTAGTCAGTTTTCTAATCATGTGTGTTATTTTTGGCAATTGTGGGTTGTGATTTTGTTACCCTTGGGCTGTAGATGCACAACTATGTGTGTACACATGCTGAGCCTATACAGTAGGCTATGTACCTAAGCATTTATATGGAAAAAAGGTTCAGGGGAGGAGAAGGACACTCCCATGTATTAGCCTCACTACTTGAGTGGCAGGCAACTGATAGGAGACCCAGATTCTGAGCTTCCTTCACCCAATGCACGTTTGAGCCTGCATCTCTCTGACTTGCTAACACAGCACTCTAACCCCCAAGCCATAGGTCTAGCATTAGTATGAATCCTTTTGAAGCAGAGTCATTGCCCCCTTTGCATTTAAAAGCTATCGGATAAACTGGATGAAGAACATTGTAGTTGGAAAGTTCCTGCCCTGCTAGGAACAAACATCCAGGGTAGGACCCAGCCCCTCCTCCCTTCTCTAGGACAGCATCCATCTCACTACAACACAGCCCCTCTTACTTTATACTTTCTCCTATTACTCCAACTCCTTGCTGATCTGAGGTCCTGCTCCAAAAAGAGCACTTTAGGGCTGCTTTATATTACCTGATCTGTGGCATGAGTATTCAGGGAGATGCCAAGTTTCCCTGGGTTTTGGGGGGGGCAGTGTTCCTGTTTTCTGAGCCAAGTGCCCCAACTGGAGACACATGCGTAGCCACATGTATACCCAGACAATGTGCAGCCTACTGTGCATGCTCAGTTTATTGGTGTATGCATATGTGTCCAATACTGAAAGGGGTAAAATAACTGTGGCCTGAGTGCAATAATGGCTAACCACCCGCTATTTGGCTGAACAAAGAGAAATAGAATTCTGCCTAAGATGATCAAACCATGAAGAGTTGCTACTGTGAGTGTATCCTCAAATTTGAAAAGGATACTGAAAGGGATTAAGGGTCCCATTCCCATGGACATGCTTGAAAATCCCAATCTATATAAACAAATACTGTTTGTAAACAGGCATGGGGTTGGGGGGGGGGCGTTAATTGATATGTTTTTAATTATATATAACTCCAGGAAAGTCAACAACAAAAAAAATCTCAAATAATAAAAGTGTCTTGTTTTAAAAGCATCAAAATGAAAATGTTCAGAATGTTAAAGTATCGTCTGTGTAACAAGGAGCACTGTGATTTTGTAAAGTATTTAGATACTGCTGATGTTGCATTTTTTACTGAAAAGGGGGGTGGTTGAAAAAAGAACTGTGCCCAATTCTGTCCCTTACCCACATCTGCACACCAGCAGGCAAAGGTGAGTTTTTTTAAATCTGTCTAAGAAATTGAGGTTTCTGATTCCCACACAGATTTGTTGATGGTTTCAAGTCCAAAACCTCAAGCTTCTGAAATTGTGGGTCTTGGTGTATGTGCAGGACTAAGGGAAATTGTAATGTGGTCTAAAGGAGTGTTGTCAAATGTAGGAGTAGTCTTTTCAGATAATAACATTTTGATACCATGCTGGCTTGACTGCATCACGTAGGTGGCTTTAAAAATATCATCCTGCATGCTGTCCTAGTATAAGAGCTAATACATTAGTCCAGTGGAGATCACCCTGGAGAAAAGCTAGCATTAAGTCTAAGTCATTTAAAATGTATATAAATATTTATATATACAGTAACTACTAGAAGTAAAAAGGCAAAGAAGAACCATGCATCTTTTTGTTCACCAATAGTCTGATCACCAATGCCTTAGCCAGGGACTCAGAGACCAAGATGTAGCTCCATCTAAAGGAAATTTAAACCTGCATTTCCCACTTCACAGGAAGATGCTCTAAACTTCCAGCTATGGGCTATGCACTACCCAGTTCATTCTGTAGTCCTCTTCAGGACATTGGCCCACTGGACAGCCAGAAGAGAAAGACAAGTAGGAATAGAAGGTAGCATGCAAATTGTGGGGGAGTGGGTCAAGTGGGTTAGCATGATAGCTTCTGGCCTAAAAGGAGAGGCCACTAGCTGAAATAGATAAAACTAAATAGATGGGGAGAAACAGCCTAATAATATCCTGAAAACAAATCTACCCAAATCCTTTAAACATAGACCTAGGAATAACATTTCACAATTCTCCTGGATACTAAAAATAATGGGTTTAACACACAGCAGTATTGTGGCTCATTATAACTTTCCTATTCAATCTTTCTTTGTCCCACAGGTGATGGCAACTGTCTTCCTTTCAACTGGTTTAGTCATTTTACATACATAGATTTCAATTTTTTTTTTTTTTTTTTTTTTACTTGGTCTATAACTAATTTTGCTAATTTGTCCTTATCTGGAAACAGATGTTGCATTTGTACCCCCATAACAATTATGGTGGCACAAAGTGAAAGCAGAGTTATCTATGCCCTTTGTCATGCCACAAATGCCTTCAGTAATTAATTATTTGTGCCACTTTTTCTTGGTGGCTGTCTATTTGCTTAATGCTACAAGAGGGTGGGCAGCCTAGAGCTGCCTGCACACTCCAGCTACCCCAGGCAGGTTCTCTCAGGGCTTGATGGACCCAGTCCTGCAAACCCCAGGAATTTCTGTACAGGATCAGGCCCCTCAAGCTCCAGGAGTGCCTACTTGACTTTCCTCTCTTAAAGGAGTCCTATCTTTCCCCAGTTACAAAGATATTCTCCCAGAGATTATCCCGGGTACATCTCTATAAGCAGGGAACATGTTGACCATTGTCCAACATGATCAATGGGTAGAGCAAGAGACCACCTGCATTTCACCCAGTAAAGCAGATCAGCTGTGCCAGGACACACCCTAGCACAGCTGATCCACTTCATTTGGCAACAGCTTTTTATACTCTTTGTTCCATGACTTTACTCCCACTTCTCATTTAAAGTGATCACTTTCATTTCTCTTATTGAGTTTAATAAAAGTAATTTTTCTAACTGAATTTTAGACATGTAAGGCATAGATCCTGCACTACCTAATAGGCACCTAAGCAAACTTAGGTGTCTAAGTGTGATTGTGTTCTACCTTGTTCCAGCCCCTGGGGAAAAAAAGAAATAATCATCTACTTCTGTAACATGCCTTTATCTCACCTTTAAGATTAAGTCACAGAAAGCAGCAAGCAAAAGGATCCTTCCTCCTTATGATTTAATGTTTTTCAGGGACTTGAGCAGGGTAGAACAGGATCACACTTAGACACTTTAGTCAATTAAATGCCATGTTAAATCATGTAGATGACCAAAGAGTAATAGACTGTTACCCTTAGGTAGCTAATAAGCAGAAAATGATCTGGCCCCTAAGGATCGGGTCCTATTCTACCCATAAGTGCCTGCATAACAATCTGTCCATGCTGCTCAAATACCTTAAAAACATCAGTATAAGAAGTTCATGGGAAATCTCCCTTAAAGCTTTTTATAACTTAGTCTCAAGGTTAAAACAATGGTGCATTATAAAAGTAGACATGCTAGGAGTTTTTCAGACTTAAGCATGGTGAAATAAGAGAACACTTGGGTGCTGAAGTCCACTGAGACACTGAATAAGTGGAACAGGATTTGACCCTTGTATCTTAGCTAGCAAGTAACTGTTTTTGAGTAGGATGGTCCAAGTTCCTTCTCACTTATCCCAGCATAAATTGAGTAACTATGCTGAAGTCAATGGGGCTGATTTTCCTTTCATTTATGTAAATTATTTCCTGTTCATTAGTGTCAATGCAGCTAATCCCTCTTTCACTCACTGTGTTATGAATTAGAGTAATTCTATGAAAATCAGCCTAGTTACATTACTGCAAGATGTAAAGATGAAAAGCCAGTAGGGGGTGGGCTGATAGTCCCAGGGGTCCTCCATTTATTCCCTGGATGGGACCCGACACCAGTTTTGGTATACTGCACCCCTGAATAAGCCAGATCATTTATGTAAGAGACTGGGGATTTTGGATCCCAGACATATTCAGTCCCTGGTCATGTGACCCAGATTGCCATCAGTGCTCTTTGTATATTGGTGCTTCCAAAAAGAACTGCCTTGAGAACAGGAAATTTCTTTTTTTTAGGATTTTCACAGCTCCACATTGCTTCACAAGATTGCAATTAAGCCCAGTAACCTAAAGAACAAAGTCTTCAGGTTCCTATCCCCATGCTTTTGACCTGTCCAGCCCTTCAGGAGATGACGGCTGCTCAGGTTAGTGTTGTTACTCAAATCTCTTCTTTATAAGCACCACAGCAAGTTTGCCAGCTGGTAAGTCTAAGCTGTTCCCATATTCCCCATAATTGAAGTTGGTAAGAAAAGTAAACAAACTAACATAGAAAGGGGGGAGGGGGAGGAAAAACTACACCTTTCCCCACAAAAATTTAACATTTCATCAGCAGTCTGGAATGTGAAGTTTTTGGCCAGTTCTACCAAAAACGTTGTGAATATGCATTTGCTGGTACAAGGGACAATTATTTTTCTTCAAATGTTTTCTCCTCTTCTCCATGCTATAGTCACATATGACCCCCTAGATGTTCTTTCTACAAACGTAGTATGTACATAAATTGATATGGAGGGGCAATTTCTATAGTACTGTCTTATATTAAAGATTTCCTATTGGATCTGCTGAGCAGCTCTGGGGCAGTCTTACCTAGAAATACAGACTGGGATTTTCAAAGGAACCTAAATGATTTAGGTATACAAATCTCATAACATTTCAGCTGAAGTGGTCCTTTGAAAATCCCATCTATTACACATAGATTATTACCAAGGGTTTCAAATTTGTAGGACCAGTAGTCCACCATCAGCTCTTAATATTTCTCTCTGACACCCATGCACCCTTATAAACGTGACCTTGATAGAGGGGCAGTATATTATGGCCTCATATACTAAGAAAATCAGTTTAGGAAGCACTGGATTAGACAGTGATTGCCGTTAAAAGAGTCATTCCAACAGATAATTAAGGAGACTAAAGGAGTTATATAACCAAATGTTAAGCACTGAATTGAGTTTAGGTATTTAATGCCTTTAGACACTTTTAAGAGTAGAGCCCATTTTTCCATTTGTAACAATATTACTAAATGCAAGTCTTACCTCATTTTAGCAAATAAGTTCTCTAAAGTCACTGGCCTTTTCTAAGCAGAATAGCTTTTTTTAAAGGGATGAAGGCAAGGGAGAGCTGGAATGTACGTAGCGCTGTTTGTCACATTTCCAGATGCTTCAATGTATGGCAAAGTTATTTGCTTGTATTAGAATTTAATTGTCCAAAATTTTCTAATCATGTGATCCAATGTAAAGCTACTAAATTCATAGTTAGGTACCCCAATTATTAATTAGCCCAGTTTCTGGAACTCCTAAATATACAAGTTTCAATAAGTGAAGAATAGCCTTCATCAGATTGCCTGTGATATAGTGATGATATTTTCAACCCAGAGACTCAATTTCATTAGGTAGATTAGAATATATCAGATTAGAAACAGGGCTCATACTTGTCTTCAGAGTGAAAAATAAGGTGCGATGATGACAGTGATTTACTTGCAAATACAATAAAGTTAAAGCTGGTTAAAAAAAATTTTCCCCCTCTACAAAAATTTCCAACAGGTTCTCAGCCTCCTCACATTCTCTCGTTTTTTAACCACGGCAAAAAAGTAAGGGGTGGAAGCAGGGAAACAAAGTAGAAAAAAAAAAACATAATGAAAGGAAAATTGTTTTTTTAGTACAAAAATCTCCCATTTCCCAATTTTTCTATGGAAAAATTTGCACTGAAATCAAACTAACACCATGTTTTGATCATTTATTTAGATGAAAAAAAGTATATTAAATTACATTTCAAGCATTTTTATCCATCTATCAATCTGACTTTGTCTCTACGTTACTCATGAGCACTGAAAGTAGAAAGGCACCTCAGATGAAATGTCCAAGATGCTTATTTGTTTAATACCAATGACTAGAATATGTACTAATATTTTAGCTACTCTCTGGAAAGTTAAGCATAAGTTAATTATTTTAATGACCATTGTTAATATTTACTTATTGTAAGATAATTCAGAAGTATACTTGCATTAAGAAGAGCATTATTCAACAATGAAACAGCAGGGAGAACTGAATTATAAGTAGAACTGATAGGGAAATGGTTATGTATGATATGGGTTGTTTTATGGTTTGGTTCTTACTGCTGTTTGAGGGGGAATATTGTTCATAGAATTTTTCTTTAGAAATTATTTTTTTATGATAATAAAAAACAAAAATTGGGGGCTATGAGCTTTTTCTATGTTTTCTTCTTTTCAGGAGATACATTAAACTCTCTCAAAGAAAGCACTTCATTTCTCCAAAAATTCCATTGCACTGAAAAATTAAAAAAACAACAATTTTTATACAAACAATTTAATGGAAAAAACTTTCTTCTCCCCCCAGTTATAAGGTTCCAGCTCTAAATGCTCCATGAAAGGCTTATGTTTTATTACATGTTTATAAAATCCCAGCTGAAGAAATGCTGCTATCACTCTCTTCCCCACTGGGGAGGGCTGGAGCCCAGCTCAGATACCACCTTGGCCACCCAAATGGAAGGAGAGAAATATCCAGCATATAGGATATACAAAGCCCACAGATATCCCTGGCCAGACGTTACCCAGGGGCATCAGCAATGGATGACGCTTACAAACATCCTCTGGTAGTGAACAAGGGACAGATTTATTTTTGTTTAGTTTTGGGGGGTTTTTTTAATTCAATGTTCTGTTTGTTGGAGAGGGAGGAATCATGTGGGTTTGGTTTTATTGGGTTGTTTTGTGGGGGGGGTTTTGGACAGGGACAACAACCATAGGCCCCATGTAGAAGACAGGATGTAAGCTTCGAAGAGACACTGAGGGAGCATGGAAATGTCTTTCTCGAGGTGAATCAGGAGAGTGGGAGCGGGTCAATAGGTAGAAGAAGTAGGAAGATTTTTTTTTTTTTTATTTCTAGATGTAAAAGTGGAAGTTGGGAAACATGGTTAAGATTGTCCTGAGGATTTGCTTATATGGTCATCTGGACAGGGAAACAGTAGCTGACAGAGTGACAGGATGGGTGGAGATGTGAAGTTCTCAGGTTTTCGGGCACCTACTGTTGTTTCCCATCTGTAGGCTGTTTACCTGTTTATTCTAAGCTGCTCTGAACCTTTTGGATATGGCAGGATATAAATCTAATAGATACATAAATGAATCCACAACAGGATGGGGCTGGACTTGGGTTGTGGTGTAATAATAATCAATTTCTGCAGGTGAAAATCTATTTAATGGAACTGAATAATCAATCTAGAGTGACAGAATTCATTCTCCTGGGTTTCCCTGGCTCTTTCCAGCTGCAGATTCTACTCTTCATGATATTCCTCATCATCTGTCTATTGATCTTAGTGGAAAATATCGTCATCATTGTGACAGTCCAGCTGAGCCAACATCTCCACAAGCCAATGTACTACTTCCTGAGCAATCTCTCCATCCTGGAGATCTGGTATGTCACAGTGACTGTGCCCAAGCTGCTGGTGAATTTTATGACCGAAAAGAAAACCATCTCTTTCATTGGGTGTATGACCCAGCTTTACTTCTTCCTGGCACTGGCCAGCACTGAGTGTGCCCTCCTGGCTGCCATGGCCTATGACCACTATATGGCCATCTGCAAGCCACTGCGCTACCCAACCATCATGAACCACAGGGTCTGCTTACATCTAGCAGCTGGATCTTGACTCAGTGGTGGCTTCATTTCTCTGATGAAGACAACATTCATATCCCGGCTGGCCTACTGTGGCCCATGCATCATCAATCACTTCTTCTGTGATGTATCTCCCCTCCTAAACTTGGCTTGCACTGATCTCTACTTAGCTGAAATTACTGACTTTATTTTAGTATTGCTTATTTTGGTAGCCCCACTGTCTACCACTATCCTTTCCTACATTCTCATCATTTCCACCATCCTGCACATCCCCTCAGGACAAGGGCGTATCAAAGCCTTCTCCACATGTACCTCACATCTCACCGTCGTTGTCATTTTCTATGCTGCTACCATCTTCATCTATGCCCGGCCCAAGGCAATCTCATCTTTCAACTCTAATAAGCTTGTGTCAGTGCTGTACACAATCCTGGTTCCACTACTCAACCCTGTTATCTACTGCCTGAGAAACAAGGAAGTGAAAGAGGCTATGAGAAAGACTTTACTCAGAGGGAACTTTACTCCACAGTAAAGGACCCATCCCAGTTAGAGCACACTTCCACACACCGACTATTTGATACTATGAATGCTCATTGCCTCCCTTTTCTACAGCTTTAAATTAAGGATAGTGAAAACTACCTCCCTCATTAAATAATGTATTATCTTTTTTAAAGTAAAAAAGATTTTTGATGTTGCAGGTGAAGTGATTTATGCATAATTAAAAACTTTAAAACAATTTACAATTTTTCTTGTTAACTAGAGAAACAAGTTGGTCAAACAAACTAATAAGGAATAATTTAGGCAGATTTAATCCTGCCTTGGAAAAAGTTAAGGCAATAAAGATATCATTTTTTCATGGGATATTTTCACTTCCCCTCCATCCTCCCATCATCTTAATATTCCAGATATTAAATCTGGGCTGTTGAAGGAAACAAAGGAATTGAGATTCTAGGTCAACATACAAATGTTTTGTCAAGTCCTACCTTTAGGCATGTCTAGCAGGGGTGCCTAATCCTATGTCTAGGATTCCTTATATAAGCTCCAAAATGTGATTTCAGTTTAGGCACCTAGGTACTCTGTACAGAGAGTGAAGAGAGGTATGTTGCTCAGAAAGCTGAAAGACACTGAAAGGTAACCAGCAATGAGGTATGTTCTGGGACTCTTCACACATTTTTCATTAGACATCCATTTGTTAATTAAAAAAAGAAAAGAAAAAATAAAAGAAAAGAAAACCCTGGTAACAGGACCCACGACCTAGAAACCCCACTTCTACTGGAGTGAAAAAACCCCACAAGACAGAGCTTCTACTGCACTCTTGGCTACCTAGTGCTTTAGCTTCAGCTGGAGGGGAGGAGAGTGCCTTCACTTATCATATCACATGCTTACTAGGGCACCTCCCTAAAAAGCAGATGACATTACATCAAATACCTCAGAGGCTGAAGGGCTTTGCATACAGACTCTGATTTAGCACTCTAACAACGAGGCATCACCTGAGGAAGGGTCAGGTACCATCACTGTCATTATTTTAGTTTTGTTTTTGTTTTTTTAATGCAAGTTACCTGTGGTCTGCAATAGTGAATAAAACACAAAGAGTATTGGGGGAGAAAGATGGACCAGAACACAAGGCACACTCCAAGGCCACAACCAACTTGGAGGCATAGATACCAGCTCCCTCTGACTTCTGTTCCTTCTATCCCCAAGGATCGCCACCTCTCGACTCCCACTGGGCCATATTCAACAGAAGTGGAGGGGGATCTTGGCCCTGTGCATCCCATAGCCACACGATGAAGACATTTGGCTGGGAAATGGGACTATGACTTCAAGGAGCTCATATTGAGAAGTAGCCTAGAACATAAGCTTATCACTCACTAGACAAATGCCATAGCCACTAGAGTAGTAGGCTAAAAAAAAGTGAAAACCCTTCCCTCTCGGTTGCGATTAACATTTCACTGGATTGTGCGCCTTGCATAAAAGAATCACAATGGGGTATAGACAGTTACATTCCTCTACTCACCTCAGTTTCCCATTGCCTAAATTTAAATAGAAACACCTCAACGGTCAGTTTTGAAGCAAAAACATTCAAGATACAGGTACTATCATACCACAGAGTTAATAGGTAAGTTAATTTTGGGATAAAGGCAACAGTCAGAAGGAAATAATTCTCAAGTAGGTCAAGGAAATCCTTTAAATACATTATAAAATACATCTTTGTCTTTTGCAAAGGAATTTTGTGCGTCGATAGTCCTCTAGGTTCAGCATATAAATTTAAATCAATATTGACCATCCTATTCATTCTGTATGGACTTGAGTAGCTGGAGAAAAGACCCACTAACTACATAAACCAAGCAGAGGTATTATGGGAAGTAGAAATGAAAAGACTAGTCCTTTAGCTTCAGAAGACCTCCTATCACATCAGCCAGAAGTGAGTTCAGTAAGCCAACACTAACACATTTCCCTAATTAACAATTATATTCATGATTTTCTTTTTTTCAGTGTTGGGATGGATGGGATCTGAGACCATGATGCTTTAGTGGTTAAAGTACTCATCTTGGAGTGGAAGACCTGGATGACAGGTTTAATTAGGTTCCTTTGTCCAATGACTGCCTGGAGTGAAATGCAGTGAGCATGGACCAGAATGCTGGCCGCATGACTGCCAGGAGAGGATCCCATTCATTGGACTATGTTGCCAGGTTCTCTCCTGCCTGCCTTCCTTCTGTCCCAATGAACTTTGCCTCCCTGGCTTCCCAGTGGCTCTGCGTCCATGGTTATCTCCTTCTTCCAAGAGAGGCAAGATGGAGGTATGCCCCTCCTCAAGCTGATGAGGGCCTAGACCCCAGATCTGCCATTTCCTGTCAATTGCTTGATTTCTGCAAAAAGTTGGGCATGAGGTCCACCTGCAGCCAGGTGGCTACCCTCTTGGAGTTCTGGATGCAGGGTAGATGAAGATGTATAAGCTCTGAGGAGAAGCAGGACTTCAGACTCACCTTTGTACTTTGTGTGTCCTACTGACCAACTCTAGCAGCTGCCTACTTAGGATGGAGGCTAGCTGTATTTCCCATTGAGGAGTCTTAAAATTCCCCACAATCATGCAAACAGAGTCTTAGTGCTGAGCCCTATTTGGATGACCCTCCTGGAGCACATAATGTATTGTTTGGCTGTGGCAAAGGCTAAATAGAGGCACCAGAAAGGCCATTCTAAATCTGGCCCACAGTCAAAGACATATTTTGGAAGTCAGTGGTAAATGGTATTGAGATGCCTAGGATGGAATTTTTCTTTCATTGTACACCTAATGGCAGTTTTCCAGCTGCAAACCATGATGTGTTTTGGTATTGCCTCTACACTGTGGACACACAAATGTCTGCATGTAAACTTAGCACGCACAGAGCTATGCACTGGCTAGGCATATATGCAGCAATGTATACTGTAAGTCCCAGAAAAGTGAGGGTGGCTCCTGTTTCAGTCCTAGTCACCAATGTCTAAGGCCTTTACCCAGGAAGCTGGAGACCTGGGTTCTCAGGCCCCCACATCCACAAAGTTTGAAAGTACATCTCTAACTTCTCAGGATAGTGCAGTAACCACACATCAAGTATTACTGGAAAGCAGCACCCATCCTATAAAGCCAACCATCCTCTGGCTTGCCCTTTTCCTCCTGGCTGCCCATGGGACTGGTTTCAAAAGGCCTGGAGAACAACTAACCCATGATGTGATGATCACAAGATTGTGCTGCAAAGTCAGCAAGATACAGACTCAGACCTGCTCTGAATAAGGGAGGACATCTAGAAACCAGGTGCCCTGTTTGCAGTCCATGTGCCAAAACCACTCAGCTACTGCGGCCAACACACAGGCATGTCTTCCTCATCTGTCTAATAACCCTTAATCATAGGCTCTGCTCAGCTTCAGTCATGCTTGGGACAGGTATGAGTCCAGAATGGGCATGAAGGCAAAGTTGTGTACCTGCCTGGCCACTGTGGCACCTACTGAGCATTGTCCAGTCTGCATACACACACTTACACATCCACACCCAGGGGGCATAGAATTCCTAGCTGCGTACAAATCTAGGAAGGACTTCAGCCAAAGCTGTCACTGACCCAGCTAGAAAAACAAGACTGAGATGCAAAAAGAAATAGAATTTCACCCTAAATGGCCCAAACACCAGAGTTCTTTTTTTTTAAACAACTCTCAGAGCTTTAAACAACTCTCAGAACATGACATTGGTTTTCTTCCCCGAGATCACACATGAAGAACTTGGCTGAAATGAATCCAAAGCTGATGGTCCAACTCCCAGCACCTGGATCTCTCCCGGTGCTGACAATCCTCCCAGCACCCAGCATGCCCCAGCTGGGAGTGCCCACAGCAAGTCTATCTAGATTCAGAGTGCTCCAGCCACACTGCTCTCTCCCAGCACTTGGTGTGCACTTCCAGCACTGGGAATTTTCAGTGACTGGATTGCTCCCAGTTTTCAGATGATTCCTGGCCCTAGAAGTCCCAGTAGGGAGTAGGATCAGTGTCTGGACAGCTGTTTGTCTGTCACTCAGCCTACCAAACTTTCCATCCTACTCTCCTCCCCCCCACACCCCATGGAGGGGATGGAGGAGAAAGCAGAATGCTATGGCTTGCTGAGGGATCCAAGAGGTCTGTAGCACTCTCTGCAGTATACACACATATAGAGCAGCAAAGCACTTCAAAATAGTAGCCAATACAAACAGGCATGATTTTGCAACACAATTTTGCTACCCAAGGTTTTGGGTAGATGTGAAATAAACTTGCCTGCCTATCTCCTTAGACCAACAAGGCTACAACCAAAAACCCTAGAAGCATTTGAAACATTTCAGTTACATCTGTATGCACCTTCAGCATATATCACCCAAGAGACTCTTCCTCCATTGTGCTGCAGCCCATCATAGACTACCAGGGATGGGTCACCCATGTAGCCACCAGGTGGTCAGGCAAGGTCCATGATATCAGGATCTTCAAACACCCCAGTATGATGCCTCTGATGACTGGAGGGAGTAACTAGTCCACACCCACTGGCATTCTTGCTCCCCCCACCCATGGTTTGTGAAGCTTGGCAATGGGCATTTGGACTCCAGAAAGGAGATTTTTGCCTACCATCCGGGAAACAGCCAGCTGTCTATACTCTTGGGCACCTCGTGGCAGATTGAAAAGCACTGGGTGCACTACCATTCTTCAGATGGTAATTTTGACCTACCCACTGCACGTTTGTGAAATCAGAGGGAAGACCAATCTAGGTACCTAAGTAGAAGAGCTCAAAGCTCATAAGCTGGTATCAAGCAACAAAGACTGAGATGCTTGAACATAACCTTCAGGGTATTCTCTTGAAGGAAGCCCTAAAAAAAAAAAAATCACTTCCAGGGCTGGCTAGGAAGATGGCACCACTACTTAAAGACCACAGACAGCATGGAACAACGTGTGTGCTTGTTTGTGAACCAAATCAACTTATTAAATAGTAAAACTTTCAAATAATGTATGTTTAAACAGAAGTAAAATTGATTTTCAAACCATCAGATGGGGAACTGGGAATGGTTCCTTTAACCAAGGAAGGGAGAGGCTATCCCAGAAAAGGAGTATTTTAAATCTGTGAAAAAATTCACAGCTGTTCAGAATCTGCTTATCTAAATTCTGGAGTCCACATGTATTTCCCTTCCTGTGTTGGTGTGTATATGTTGTATGTGTGGCCATCTGCTTTAAACATCTAGGCCCATAACAAAATGCCCAGCTATTTCATAACAGATTAGCAAAGCATGCTTTCTTGCAGGTAACTGGACTGAATTAGGTCATGGAGGAGCATTTGTGAAAGTATCACTATCACACTTTCAGATTAAATCAGTCAGAAGATACCATCACTCCCTAAAAAGGCTCAGTATCCAGCTCTAAACAAAGCATTAGCAATAAATTTGACAGGGAACAAGAGTTGCCCTTGTTCCTGATAGTAACTGGGAAAAAAACAAAACAAAAAAAACGAGCCTTTTTTAATTGCATGCATGCACATGTGTGCATTGCATGTGCAAAGATACCCCCTTCTACTCCACTGGCTAGTACAACAGGCTCAGGGGTCTGACCTGAACAAGTGATGCCTACTGATGGCTGGACTCGCGTCCTATGCCTTGTCTGCCACACCTGAGCCCCGTTTGGGCCTCATCCTTCCCCACTTTGAAGATTTTCCTCTGGTCAAGGCCCTCGACCCAGGTCCACTGCCTCAGGCCTCAGCTCTTTGGTCCAAACCCCTTGCATTTCTGCCCCAAGCAGGTCTCAGAACACAGAGCACCCCCTAGCACCCTGCTGCGTGACCTTCAGATCTCCCCCATAACCACAACCTGGGCCACCAGTAAAACAAGCATCAGCCAAACAGGAACAAGACCACAAAACACTAACCAAGCAGTTCCAAACTCAAAACCTCATCTTGGGTCTCTCTAGTACTGCTAAACCCTCTCCAAGTATCTATCCCCTCTTCAACCTCTCAGGTACCTTCTAGGCCTGCAATTCTCCTTCCAGCAGGCAGTTTTGTTTGGAGCTCCCTCTCCTGTAACACCCAGGGACAAATCACCTGACCACCAGCAGAAACTGAGCTTATATGCACCTAAGCCCTGATCCCTTGTGGTCACCTCACCCAGCAGGATGCCAACAAGCCTCAGGCATTGCTGATTCCATCAGCAACAGCCCTGCAATCTGGTGCCTGCAGGCTGGGTTCTGCAGCTTAGTTTAACCAAACTGCTCATATCTGTTGCCTCTTTGCAGCCAAGGTCTTTGCAAGCTTCACTTGCTTTGCTAGCTCCAATCCTGCTCTCTTCTCTTCTCTCTAAGTAGCAGAGGTTATGGGCCCCTTGCTACACTCAGGCATTTGCAGAGTGGAGAGGTCAGTATTGTGGTTTTCTCTGCAAAGTTCAGAGCTGTTCCCATTGCATATTAATGAACCCAATAAATATTTTCACTTACTTGCATCTCTTATTTCTGCAGAGGAGAACCCAAAGAAAAGTAGGCTTGATAACAACTGAATCTGTGATCACGTACAGCAAGTAACTGGCATCATGATGCTTACACTGAAGGACATTTTAGAATAGGAGGACACTAACAAAGAGCTGTACCTACAGGCAAATAGGCTGGAGAATTATTCAGTCAGCCATGCCCAAATGTCTATGCTTGTATATAATAAAAGTTATAACCTAAACCAGTGGTCACAAACCCATAGCGTGTTGTTAACATGTCTGTGAAACACTCAGTACCCCTTGCCCTAGAAAATTAAAAAGTTGAAACTGAAGGTAGATGTATAGACAACAGTAGCTTTAAGCAGTTTGTATGCCAGGGGTAAATTGTAAAGCAATAGAAGGGATAGATGGATAGCTATCATCTAGCTTTATCTGCAGGGGGCGTGGGGCATGAAATGGAGCTAGTACCATATACAAGTACTGATATAACTGGGTAATGACTGTCCCTTTATATAATGTCACTACACACACACACACACACACACACACACACACACACAGAGTCTAAAAGCTAGGGAAGTGAAAACAGACCTGGAAACAATATTATAAAAGAAGCAATCCTCAACAGAGGTAAACCAGTATTGCAATTATCAATAGCAATTCAAAAAAGTAATAATTTTAAAGCATAATACATAAGAATATACGAACTGACAATCATTTAGCCAGACCATAGATCCATCTTGCCCAGTCCCCTGGGTCACACAGTGACAGAGAGTGGACACTGAAAGGGAGAGTAAACTGGGTATGATTCGGTATATGTATGTGCTCCAGCAGGCCAGGCTCCGGTTTTAGGCAGCATGCGCTGCTGCCATATGCACCACCCCGATTTTTTTTGGTGTGGGTTTTTTTCTTGATTCCGGGATCTCCCAGGGTTAAGAAATGTCCCCACGCTGCAAAGTAGCAGCATGGGGAATGCTTGCATGTTCAGTGTGTGCTGCCACAAGCAGGTCTGTGGTGCCAATACCGCACATCTGTTCTTGCCTGGATGAGGTGTAAGGTGCCATCCTACCCTACCTTCAGACAGTATGAGGAGGAAAATGCCAAAACTACCCATCACAGCAGAAAAAAAAAACCCTAGTTTATTGGTGAGAGTTTCAGTGCAGACTTTTTCGTAGAGGGGAAAGCTCACAATGGAAATGCCCAGTTTTACTGGGAAATAGGAAAATGCAGCTTTAACACAGGAACCATGTTTACCAGCTAATACAAAAGGCCTGTTGTCCAGAAAATACCCACTACCTGCCTCCAGACTATTTTGTCCATGGTCCCCACATAACTACTTGGTTTGTCCAAGGTTTTATCGTCCACATCTCACTGACAACATGAAAACAGACAATCAAGGGGATAAGAGCATAAGGAACTAAGACTCAGAATTGTCGATTTCTTTTTCCGGTTACAAAAGAGTAGTAATTGTTAATGGTTCATGTTATGTACTGTGTTATTTGTATGTGTTGTGTGCTGTGGCCAGGAAGTGGACCTATTCCATATTGCATTTCTTTCATGTTGCCACCTGCCGTTTTATTTGAGAAGCCTTTAGTTGGACCCTTATTTATTGAATAAAAATGACTGCCCTGTCACTTCCTGTCTGCTGTTCCTGAAATACAGAAACCCCTGTGACATACAACACTTAGAAAATTGAGGCTGGGTAATAAGACACTTTTCCTAGCTACAAAATTCAAAAGCAGTTGTTAGAAGAGAGGGCATTGAGTTCTCAGGCCTCCAAAATTATATTCCCACAACTTGGGAAGAGGAGGTCCAAATTGTTAAGAAGGAAGTGACCAGGACTCAGGGTATTTTGCTCCCTGTTCTGAGAAGGAAATGGGGTTCAGATAGGGAAGCGAACCCTCCCCCCAAAAAGATCCAGACTCTGGGGGAAAAGGGAATGGAAAAATACAACTTTCCTGTGAACTACACTATGGAATTTGAAATGATGTCAACCACCGAAGGCAAAGAGCATGAGAAAAATAAAGAAACATTTCATTTGAGGATCAGGCACCTGGCTTGAAGACCTGAACCTCCAGGGACTAAGTCTCAGGTGTCTTTGAGAGAACACATGTAGACTGTGATCAGATACCAGCTCAGTGAACCTGTGATGCAGAAAAAGCAACGTCAGCTTAAATAGAGGTAGGTCTGCACCTTCTAAGTATTTATTACCATAGGAAAACTGAGAAACATCTAATCTTGCAAAATCCAGAGAATTCTAGGCACTGAGCAATTCTGACTTCAAAAATGTCCAAGGAGGAGTCGATATGCATTCCAGGGTAGGTGATTTGAGAACTGGATTTGCAGGTCCTACTGAAGTCAGTAATAGAACTGACTAAATAATAGCCACTTTTTTGTTCTGTGCTTGTGCATGGTGAAGTTCATGACAAGAGTATCCTAGTAAGAACATAAATAAGACCAAGACTAAACCAGAGATTACATTCACCTGTTCCAATTTTTCAGGCAGGAATTTTCCACTGAATAAAAATGAAATCAAAAGGTTTCATAAGCCTATGTCAATGGCAATCAGATCTCTGCATGCACAAGTCAAAATAAAATGAGTTTTGGTTTGAATTATGTCAAAATGCTTCATTAGAAAATGATGACATATTTTGTCTCAGCGAGGTAAAACGTTTCATTTTGTACATTCCTGCAATCATGCAGAGGGTCGACCAGATGACTATATATACCTTCCCAACCCTATGCCTGGGATTCATGGTTTTGATGAAACTGACTTTGATTTTTATATGCTGTTAAAATATTAGTTCACATTGTATACTGTATTTAATAGTACAAATATTTTTTCAAGTTTCCATATAAAATTCGAAACAAGATGAAACAGAATTGTAAAGCAGCCTGTAATGCTTTTACTTTGTTCAAATGAAATGTTTCATCTTTAGTGAGATGATTATAAGGATAAAAATTGTTGACCGTCCTAAATCAAAAGTTTTCTGAAAACCTACCTAATAATTCCAGTATTTATTTTTTCTTTTGGATTCAAAATATACCTTACCTATCACTCCTGCCCCTCTCCCGCACCCCTCCAGTTTTGTAATTTCCTGAAGAAGACAAATTCTACTTTCTATTCACTAAGCAGTTTGGTTGGTTGCCAAATTATTCCACAAGCTCTTCATGCTATCTGCTAATTAACTTATTTCACAATGTTATTTGCATCAGTTGTAGAAAAGTATTGATTGTAAATCATTTATACCATTTTAGTTGTCTTAGATTTGCTGACTCTTTTGTTTCCTTTTCTGTCTCTCCTCCTCCATTCCTCTATCAACCTATCCATGTCTCTAGCTAAAAACTTCCCAAGACAAGCTGATTGACTTCTTGAGTCTTTTGTTCTACTGCTTTCTACAGTAAGTACTGGAACAAGTTACCTAGAGAGGTGGTGGAGTCTCGATCCCTAGAGGTTTTTAAGGCCAGGCTCGACAAAGCCTTGGCTGGGATGATCTGGTTGGGGCTGGTCCTGCTTTGAGCAGGGGGTTGGACTGATGTGACCTCCTGAGGTCTCTTCCAACCGTAATTTTCTATGTTTCTGTTATTCTACATAAAGCTGATATTCATTCCTGACTATATAATCAATGCCAAAATGCCTATAGACATCAGTGGAAACAAGCATTTCCTGACATTTGCAGAGGCATGGAGTAGATTTGCTGGCTACTAACATACTAGCATACTAATGCTTTATCTTTAGATTTTATGCTTACTGTTTCAGACAGGTTTTTAATATCTTTACTGTACCATTTTGCATCTGTTAAATAAGAGAACTAAAAGTTGAACTTTCAGTTAGTCAGAAGAATGAAATATTTTAAAGTTTTAAAAATGTTGAAACAACTTTATTGAAAAATTTGTTTTGAAAGTCTTTAGTGAAAGGCTGAAACATTTTGTTTCCATTTTATCATTACAACTTTGTAACAGTATAGCATAGTACAGCATAAGGTAATACTGTCAGATTAGCAAGAGAAAGCCTTACTATTTGGTCAGGTATTCAGCAACCAAAACTAGCAAGATGTTACTTAGTGGGTCTCTTCTTTCTTCTGTTTTATTCTATTATTTTGTTTCATTTATCCTGGTTGCCCTCTTAAATTGTTCTCTCTTGCTATAAACCACCCCGAGCCTCTTTTGGGAAGATGACATATGATTTTCATAATTTCATAAATAAATAAATATATAATTATTTTGAACTTATGAAAACAACCTGCTAATATTTCATTTTAAAGGTTCCTGAAAACAATACACATTTTTTTTTGGCATGGAAACAAAATTCATAACTTTACTAGACACCAAAATCCAAAGTACCTTCATGGCTCACTGTAATGTACCCTCTGCTAGGGTAAGTTCCCTCTGCTAGCCTCCCTTTACTCCACAGGTCATATTGCCTCTCTCCATTTTGAATTGTCTAATTCTTCTATATCAGTAGATATATCTTTGTTAATTGTTCTTTACTTGGTCTGTAATTACTTGTGTCGACTTCTTTTTGCTCCATACGTTTACTGTTCCATTTCCTTCTAAAGTAAGCAGATTCATTTGCACAACAGGATTAAACAAAGGTAAGAATTTACCTGGTATTTCAGCTTAGACCGTATCTTCTTCTTCTCCATAGTGGGGGAAGAGCACTATATGTCCAAAATGTATTTAAAGCTCTTCCAATTATATAATCGGTCCACAAGAGTAAGATATTACCAACCACATCTTTCTTTTCACTTTGTTAGACTAGCATCTAGTGAACTGTAGGATTATCTACAATTTTATTTTATAAACCACCATTGCAACTACCCCTTACTTCAGTATAACAACTCTTAAATTATAACAGATAAATGATCTCTTGAGGTCCCTTCCAGCCTTACTTCTCTATAAAACTATGGCGAATGTTTAGTTTGTTTTGTGCCATTTCAAATGCATCTGTGGTGTCCCAAAGTGTGAGCAAACACACATTCAAGCCCTTTGTGACATAATAAGTACAAGAAAAACATCACAAAGTGGTGCCTTTCCGGTTGAGATTTATCTTGGGAGAGTGATATCTTTTACAGGAAGATTCTGCGCCTGCTGCATGGAGATATCACTGTCCTCCAGCATCCCACTATGCATCACTCCCTGACCCCCCTCCTGCTCCAAGGCCTGTCCCTCTGTTAAACTGGAACTCCACTGTATTCAGGGGGTGGTGCCACAGATCCTATAGCGTGACTCCCAGCACCCAAGGAGTATGATTATGGTCCACATGTCATTTCCCCTATTTGCCCCATAATAGGAAAGATCCTTGAAATGTCCAGTCTTCCCATGCTTCAATTTCCTTCACGAGCTAAGCTTGCCAGCCCCCCACCCCTAATGACTTGTTCCCCGACAAGCAAGAGGCAGGCTGAGGCAGTGTTATCAGCAAGGCAGGCAATTGGCATTTTGCTCTGTGCTGTTCTCAGGAATTGATGGAGCTGGGGAATCTCTGCAGCAAGGCAGACACACTGGGAACACACATATGTGACTTCTCTGTAATGGGAAGATCTAGGATTCTGAAAAGAGGGGTTCAGATAGCCTGGTGCATAATCACAGACAATACAATAGATACTCTTGTCCGGTTATAAAGAAACTAGACATTTTATTGCTATGTTAGGGGCTATAGTATTCATTTCAAGACTGACACAAAAAAACCAAATTTTATTGGAATATGCATTAATTTGCTAGATTATATATTAAGTTTAAAAACCACAAAAAACTAGACAAAAATAATCAAAAACTGTTGCTTCATTAGTCCTGTAGGCATTAGAATTAAATGTACATCTTTTCTTCAGATTCGTAAAACACAATCTACCCTTCTTGAGGAGCTTGACACTGAGTGCGCCTACATGTGCACATTTCCTGCACAGTAATATAGGTTACTGCACAGTCCGAGCACATGTCTATACATGTATGGCCATACTTTGCAGTAACTATGGTGTCTTATGCTGACTTAGGCATAAATTTGAAACCTGCATCATGCAGATATCAAATTTATACCTGGTTAATTACTGCTCAGTAAAGCACATGTAGATGCCTTACTGAGCAGTAACACTGTGTGTGTGGACTGACTTGGGACTAAATTTAACGTTTCAAATTTAATTTCAATTCGAAACTGCTGTTCCATTTCGTTTCATTTAAACTGTTTTGACACTGTTTTGACGTTTCACCCATACACTATAATGGGAAAGCTCGAAACAGCCTCTCTCATCCGGCAGACAGATGGGGGCCTGCAACCCCAGGAGGCCTGCAGGGGATGTGCCAGTCCTTCCAGGGCTGGGGGCCCCCGATCTGCCTGCTAGATGAGGGAGGGAAACCGGGTGCTCCTGCCTGGGACCAAGGAGCTGGGGAAGGGAACTAAGCCCAATCACTCAGTTCCCCTCCCCAGTGCTATGATCCATCAGGCTGAGCTGGGCTGAGTTCCTTTCTCCAGCCCAATCGTAGCACCAGGTATAGGAACTCAGCTCAGCTGGGCTGAGTTCTTTTCCCCTGCGCTGTGATCAGCTTCCTGCAGCCTGGCCACAGGAGGCAGGGAGAGCTAGGGCTTCACTCCTGGCTGAGGCACATGAGGCTGCGGAGTCACTGGGAGCATAGCCCTGTTTCTCCCTTGTCTCCCACCACCTGGCTGCTGGCTGTTTCAAAACTCAAAATATTTTGAAACTTTTGAAATATTTCAACTAGCCTCATTTTATTTCAAGGCTGTATTGAAGCCCTTTGTTTCAATTTGATTTCACTGTTACGAGCTCAAAATGAGTTGAAACATTGTCGAATTGAAACAGCTGGCAAAATTTTGTGCAGTAAATTACAGCATAGTAAATGCACATATGGATGCACCCAGTGCATCCAGTGCTTGACTGAAAGTTATTTCCACACTTCAGTTAACATTCACCTGAGTGAACCCTTCTATCTAGAGTTAAAGACAGTCTGCATGCTTGTGAAACAGGAACTCCATTACCAGGAGCCACTAGCAGGCAGCAGAATGGTAGAAGCAATGATAGGTTAATGAGTGGAACATAAAGACCATTAAAACAGAGAGAGGGTCATTAATATCCATGGAATGACAAGTTTAGAAGGAATAAGGTTGATTAAAATGAGCCATGAAGACAACTGACTTCCTTACTGCTGCCTGAACAGAAATGCTGCTGCTTCTGGCAGGCAGTTATTTTTAAATTTTGGGTGGAGTAGGAATCAAAGGTGTGGGGGGTAGGGGGAAACTGCAACACCACATTGCGCCCTCCTACCCCGTAGATGCATCCCTGGCTCGTGATACAGCTAAGCTTTGCTATAGCACAAAGTTGCACACATTTGGAATAGCCCAAATTGAACACGTTTCAAGGATCTTACTGACTTCAGTAAATTAAGCTGAAGCTGAGTGAGAGGAGCATTAGCCCCATTTGCTCCAGTGGAGCTGTTTGTGATTTACATCAGGGTGAGTGAGAGGAGAATCAGCCCCATTGCAAGAGAAAAATCCAGCTCTTTACCTATTCCTCCCAGCATGGGAAAGGAGGAGCTCTCTGGATATGAATTAGACAAAGCACCTTCTTGATGGAGGGTGATAGGCTTTGTAAACAGCTCTTCTGATAAACTGTGCATATAGATATTTTCTTATGATGAAGTCATGTGACCCCTGCTACAGATAATTGTCATGTGGATTGTCTCTATCTCATTCCCAGAGTCTCTATGGATTGCATTGCATGTGTCTTTTGAAAGCAGCCTGGTGATGTGAGCTCAGGGAGGATAACATTGTCCACAACAAATTGTCCCTTCTTCTAACTGCATTCCAACAGCACCATGGAAAACCACACAGAGGTGACTGAGTTCATCCTGGTAGGGTTTGAAGGCCAGCTAAAGCTTCAGATCTTCCTTTCTCTCCTATTCTTAGCTCTATATATTGTTACCTTCTTGGGGAATGCCACCATGATCATCATCATCACTGTTGACTCCAAGCTCCACACTCCCATGTACTTCTTCCTGAAGAACTTGTCCTTCCTAGACCTCTGCTATTCATCTGTCATTTCTCCCAAAGCCCTTCTGGCATTTTCACTTGGGAGCAAAGCCATTTCCTTCAATGGCTGCGCAGCCCAAATGTTCTTCTTCTCTCTCTGTTGTGGCTGTGGTTTTGTTCTTTGGGACAGTCTTCTTTATGTACGCTCAACCTGGGGCTACATCTTCCCCCAGTCACAGCAAAGTAGTCTCAGTTTTCTATACTGTTGTCATCCCCATGCTGAATCCTGTCATCTACAGCCTGAGGAACAAGGAGGTGAAAGAGGCCCTAGGAAAACAACTGAAAACAGGTATTTTTCTAGTTACCTCCCTAAAGGTCTGAGCTTTCACACCAGCCAAGCTGGCATAAGAGAGGCACTTGGGATGGATACCAAAGGGCATCAGAACCAGGAGATTTAAATCAAGACTAGAAAGAGGAGCTGCCCACAACCTGGAGAGAATGTGATTGAGATGTTGGATGATCATTCCTTACTCAACCACAGGTTCCTTCTGTACAAGCAAGTCAGTCCAGCAGAGAAAGGAATGGATCTGGGTACCTAATTCTCAATTATTTTAATAGACACACTGGGTCTAATACTTTGTTCTTAGAACAAAGCCAAGATGCAACCTTTCTTCTGGTTTGTAGATTTAGACTATAATTCTATAATTCTATAATCTATAATTATCACTGTCTTCTAAATAATGCTCATGTGATAAGCCTAAACCTTGAGGTGCCTGGACATTTGCAGTCAAACAAGCAACATGTGAGGGAGCAGAACCACATAATTCTACTTTCTCTCTTCATTATTTCCATTTTATAGTCTCAAGCTTCTACTCACAAATGTGGCAATGGAGCCACTGTCCCAATGAACCTGAGTGACTTGTAAACCAGACACATTTACCTTTACCTCTACAGATCAAATTGGTAAAAACTGGTAAAAAATTGATAATATGCTCCTAAGTCACTTGGACACCTTAACATTTAATCTTCTGTTATTATAGAGGTCATTGTTTAGAGCTATACGAACACTGTTCATAAAAATATGTTTTGCAAAAAAAAAAAAATAGACTTTGTTTTCAGAAAAAGGTCTTGCTTTCACTGACATTGTTGCCTTCCCCATTTCCCCCCCACAAGATAAATATGTAAATAAATCTGCAAATCTCTAAGATTCATAGTTTTAAACTGCTGGAAACAGAAATGTTTCAACCTTCAGATATGTTCTTTTTTTTCCAATGGAAACATGACCGTATTTATAGGAAATACATGGAGATTTTAAGATTATTTTTTCTCGCCATCCAATCAGTAATACAGGACATCACATATATTTACTGTGGACGGTGGTTTTACTGGCAAAATGATCCTTGCATACTCAACTTTAATTGTAAGTGTAATTTCTCAATGTAGTTGTATATAATTTGTTTTACAGCTCAGATACCATAAGAGTATGATTTTTTTCAATGAAGTCCAAAAGAATTTGAAAATTTCTGCCTTGAATTTATTTAAGGGAGCATGGTTCTTTTCTTACAAGAAGTAATTGAATTAATCAAGAGGAATTCTGTTCCCTAGCTGCACCATGTACCAAAAGCACCCTCTGCAAAAAGCTAGAGCCAGATGTTCTCTTTTGTACTCTCTCTCTGTACCCCATCAATCTTGCACTGTTTCTGCACAGCGTTCCGGCTTCAGCAAGAGTGTAGAGAAAGATGCCATCTCTTCTTTGCTGAGTTTCTGGTAGTTTGTGTTTTCTCCTGGATAGTGGATCTGTAGCTATGAACCCCCTTCTGGCTGAGGTTTGCCTATACCCAATCTTTTCCCTCAGTGAGTGCTGTAAGACTAGGCTGTTATACAGATTGACTACTTCACTGGCTGTGTCTTAAAAGAGTGAACCTTTTGTCTCTGCATGAGGATCTAACCTAACTGCATAAGCCCGTAAAATGGTTTCAGCGCTCTGCATCCCACCCTTACATAGGTTTGTAACTCTAAGTTGTATGTAGGAACCCATAGGAAAGAGGCAGGATTTCAGTCAGCTTCTCTGCAGTATGTCCTATGATCTAGCATACGTGCACCTTTTGCCAGATAGACAAACACATAAATGGTACTGTGAATATAACAGAAGAAGTTCAACCCACAAACCACAGGTGTCTTTTCTTTCAAGATGGACAAAAATACCAAAGACCTGTAAATAAATGGTTGGTCAAAATCATCTTGTTGTCTTCTTGCAGCTATTGGCTTATTCCAGATCGCAGATGCAGGATTGAACTCCTCAGCACAAAGAGGGCCTGGAAAATGGTCACTTGCTTCTCAGGAGAGGTCTTTACCTACAGATTATTATATCAGCAGCAGCAGCAATACCTCAATACAAGGATAACAATCTTTCAGTAAATAGAGAAGTCACTGGTGAATCAGTAGATAGCGAAGGATGCTGATATGAGATTCATATGCTTGACTGAAGATGGGGCAAATAGTTCCAGAAGGAAGGGTGAGGATGGATCATAGCTTTTACCCTTTGTCTCTCTAATCTATCCCCCTGGATAGAAAAAGGAGTTTGCACAAAAGGATTGACTGATGTCTTGTATATCATGGTCCTATTGGAGACAATTCAGTGCTTGAGCCTTGAGCTTGATGATAATATCACATTTCTTCAGTTTGGCCTTCAAGGTGTTCTTGAATCTCCTCTTTTGCCCACCTGTAGAGTGGTGACCATTGGCAAGTTGGGAATATAGGGCCTGTTTTGGGAGCTGGTTGTCAGGCATCCTTATGACGTCTTGTCCAATGGAGAAGGTGTTGTATAAAGATGGCTCCAATGCTAGTGATGTTTTCTTGCACCATAAAGCTGGTGTTTGTTCTTATAGGTTGTTATATACTGGGGACAGCTAGTATATAACCTTCCTGATCATTGGTGTGATTATTCTTTGGACATCTGCATAGCATTCTTATCACTTATGTGCCCAGAAGAAGTCTCTTTTTGCACACATAGCCATGTGTGCATGGATAACTATGTGCACATGCAGACCTGGGTCTCTCTAACTTTCTAGCACAGCACTTAAAGCACTCTGCCACAGGGCAGGCATTATCCAGGCCCTTCTCTCATGCTTCTTTGGAAGCTGGCCCCGTGGGCAGCCCCAAGGAAGGTATGTGGAAGATCTGTGTAGGCAGAAGGAAAAGATAGGAGCAAGACAGTCTGTGTAGCTCAGTGAGGTAGCTGCTGGGGCTGGTGGAAGTGGGGCCTTGTGTTTTATCCTGTTCCGTTACTTCCATTGAGGAAGAAACTCTCCCACCTCTGCCCAGTATGCTGCCCTCTATCCACTTATTCTGGTGACTCTAGTAGTGGCTCAGATTAAAAAAGGAGCATTGGGAAAGACCCTTGATAATGCTACCCTAGGTGGTGAGTGGCACTGACAGAGGCTGTGTTCTAAAATAAAAGAGAGACACTATCATCCATGCTCAAGACAACTTTAGCAACCAAGTCCAGGAGGGCACTGGGCTGTGAATCCCAGTGCCATGCAAGCAGCTGATGGGCACCTAAGCCCAGGAGAGCAGAGGGCATTCAAATACAATCCTCTCCAGCATTTCCTGTAGGCTGGCTAGAGGTCCCCCCTCACCTCTCTTCCAACTCAAGATCCTCCCCACAAGATAAGTAGGTAAATAAGTATGCAAATCTCTACGATTCCTAGTTTTAAACTGCTGAAAACAGTAATGTTTCAGCCTTTAGATATGTTGTTTGTTTTTCCAATGGGAACATGACCGTTAGATCTGGACAGGTTACGGGGGTGGGCGGATGAGAATAGGATGGGTTACGGACAAGTGCAAGGTGTTGCGTCTGGGGAGGAAGAACCAGAAGCATATCTACAGTCTGGGGAATTCCCTTCTCATCAGCACAGAGGCAGAAAAGGATCTTGGAATCACTATTGATTCCAAGATGAACATATGCCGCCAGTGTGGGGACATGGTCAGGAAGGCTAACTGCATTTTGTCATGCATCCATGGACACATCACGAGCAGGTCCAAGGAGGTGATCCTCCTCCTCTATGCGACATTGGTCAGGCCCCAGTTGGAGTACTGTGTCCAGTTCTGGGCGCCGCACTTCAGGAGGGATGTGGACAGCATCGAGAGGGTCCAGAGGAGGGCCACTCACATGATTAGGGGGCAGCAGGGCAGGCCCTACGAGGAGAGGCTAAGGGACCTGAACCTGTTCAGCCTGCATAAAAGAAGGCTGAGAAGGGATCTGGTGGACACCTATAAGCTTGCCAAGGGGGACCAGCAGGCAATGGGAGAGTCCCTGTTCCCACAAGCACTACCAGGGGTAACAAGGAACAACAGCCATAAGTTGACTGAGAGTAGATTCAGGCTAGATATCAGGAGGCACTACATCACAGTCAGGATGGCTAGGAGCTGGAACCAACTTCCAAGGGAAGTGGTGCTTGCCCCTACCTTGGGGGCCTTCAAAAGGAGGCTAGACAGCCACCTAGCTGGGGTCATTTGACCCCAGCATCCTTTTCTGCCCATGGCAGGGGGGTCGGACTTTGCTTAGGTCCCTTCCGACCCTACCAACTATGAAACTAAGAAACTCAGAGAACTGTTGTCGTATGTCTTGTGATTCTAATTCACTGTATAAGGAACTTGGGCAGTTAACTCATTGTTGCAATTCCACCCCTGATGTTTGAATACTCAAAAATAGGCATAGCAATGCTGAATGTCACCATTCCTAAGTTCCTTTGGGGATCTAGCCATAGGTGTCTTGTTTTAAGTAAAACACTATCACTCATGAAGAAACTGAATTGGGGAAGAAAAAGCAGCAGAACCCAAAGGACCCTCTCCTCTAGGAAAGTGTCCATCTCTCTGGACCATAGAGCCATCTTTGACCTCCCTCTGGACTGAAGTGTCTTTCCCTCTTGGCTGCATAGTGGGTCATTTTAACTAGAGAGGATGAATGTGCTCATAGCTCTGTCTAATGCCTGGCAGCTTGGGCACTTTGTCCACAGAGTAGAATACGGTCCAAAACTGGCACAAAGGCTGTAGGTCTTAAGTGTCTAAGTATCACTTGAGTGTCAATAGAAGAAATAGGATTGTGACCCCTGTCTCTCTTTCAGGTGTCCATGGCTCAAAAAAGGATTGAGGGAAAAAAAAGGAAACAGCATAGAAGGAGAGCTTTAAAATAGTTTGAAATCTTACAGTGAAAGAGGAAAACACATTAGTCTTTTTAGTGCAAAGAGTGGATTGATCATGGACAATAAGTGGCTGATAGTAGGCAATTTGCCCACAACAGCACTTTGGGAGCTCATGAATATGTAGCTGCTCTGAGTTCATACTGAGAATGTGGAGAAGGAGAAGACAAGAGTCACAAATATTTATCAAGAACTGGAAAAAATATTTTGGAGAGAGAGACTTTGTTTATGTTGACATTTCACTGACTAGAGCGACTGCAGCACAATGCAGACCTACCTGAACCAACTTTCAACTAGCTGGATTGGGTATTAGGAGGAGCATAGAGCTCAGAATGGGCTGCACTGTAATTCCAAGAAGCAGGATAAATTGACTTTCTCTAAGCTTCTTGGTGGTCCTGGCACTGAAGTGACCTAGTTTAAAGCAATCTCAGGTTTATCTATGTTACAGCCACTGCAGTGCAATGTGAGCATACACTTAAGAGTTCAATCTGTTTAGTTTATCAAAAAGATAAAGACCTAATATGACCACAATGTATAAATTCTTCCCTAGACAGAAATTACTCAATATTATAAGAGTCTTTAGCCTAATAGACAAAGGCATAACAAGGACCCCAAACTAAAACTTAAAATCAGATGAAATAGAAATACAGCATACATTCTTAATAATGAGAATTATTACTAATAGTGAAAATTATTAACTATTAGAACACATGACCAAGGGAAACTACTGGTGGATTCTCAATTTCTGGATGTCTTTATAGTAAGGCTGGATGCTTTTCTGGAAATCACACTTTACATACACATATGTGCTGGGATTCAACACAGTGTGAGTGGTATAGGCATAGATATAGAAGGGGCAACTGTATCAGGACTATCATTTGCTTAGGGACCACCAATGGCTGAAGGCTTCATCCTATTGGTCATGCCCCCGCTGCAAGGTGCCCCGCCTCAAAGGGGACTCCACATAAAAAGGGATGCCTTGGGGTGGGGAGGGAGGTCTGTCTTAAGACTTTGCCCCATGGCAAGAAAATCTTTCTGTGTTCCTGGTAAATGGGTGGAATTATCTGGCCTCCTTTGCAGAGACTTGATGATTTCCTGTTGCCTTTTGGCCTTAAAATCAGTTAGTTTGTGAATCCTTGTGATCTCAGCTCAAGTTATTAATGTTAGGGTTAGCTTAACATTCAGAAAATTCCCTGTAAAATGTTATTCTCAGGAGTGCTCAACCAGGCACACTGAAAAACATCCACTCACACTGAATTTCCATCAAACATTTTGCAGCCAAAGGTGCATATCTTTGTATTTTCAATAACCAATGTAAAAATTATAATTTAGAAATAGAAATAATTAGCATTTCACATGGCCTCTTGTACTTCTTGACCCCCCACAACTTTTCTTCAACATTGCCTGCCATGGATAATAATCTCAGCTGTGTTGTCTTTTGAGCTCACTGGTTACTCTCCTGGAAGAATAGTTGTACAACTGTTAGCAACTTCAACAAGGTTTTCACAGCCTAGCACAGTGCTGAGCAGGAGGAGGACATCAGTACTTAAAGATCGACCAAAACATGGAACAAGAAGGAGAAGGGCATCACAAGACTGCCCTAGGCCCACTGAGTTGGGCCCACTACATGCTCAAGGAAGGGGAGGTTTCCTTGCATATGGAGTAGGTAGCATCTTGCCATTTTATCAGGGGGGACTTAAAAAGTTTAAGTCCCATTTCATAGCACTTTCCCTGGATGAGAATGGCATGAGAATCTGTGAGAGGGGACTGCCTGAAGGAACAGCCAAAATGGGACTGGACAAATGAAAAAAGACCCAAATTCTATTTCCACTTCTACACCAAAAATGTCAGTTTCCCAACCACCTGTGTGGCATTTTTGGCAGTTACTCACAGTTTGCAGTTGTATTACCCATATAGGGTGCATCTACATGTGCGCATTTACTGCACAGTAACTGAAATTACTGCACAGTATGGGTGACTGTCTACATGTGCATACCCATACTGCAGAACAAATATGACAACTTGAGCATAAATTTAATACCTGCATCATGACCCCATGCATCATGTACCTGAACTCTGCCCCAGTTTAGGAACATGAAGCATCCCAATAAATGAGGAGATCCTCATCTATCAAAATAGTTGCTAGTCACAGCCTTGCATCATACTTTTGGGGACATCCATGTGATTATGTGCCTACCTAGGAGATCCAACTGCACCACAGAACATATCTGGCTTTGTGGGCATGTTCAAAAGGGCAATGGTAGCTGTGCAGATGAGAACAGGATCAAAAATCTGCTAAGTGTCAGAAATGCTACTTCTATAGCAACATTTGGATATGTCAGTTGCATGTGAAAGAGGATTTTGCCCATAATGAATCATGTTCAAGTTCATGTCCAGGTTCAAAAATATTCTAAATTTGTGAAAGTTATATTACAAAATAAAAATAAAAAAAAATAAATGTCTGATATAAGCAAATGGCCAGAAGGGGCCATTACAACCAATATGTAATACAGGATACAACTAACTTGCATACAGAACAAAGAACTTCACTCAGAAATTTCTGAATCAAGCCTAACCTTCCAAATATATTTAGACTTGATTTAAAAAATTTAGGTGGCAGAGAATCACCACATCCACAGGTATATTGTTGCAATGGTTCACTATCCACACCATTTAAACTGTCTGTTTATATTGTGCATGGATTTATGTATCTTTCAACCAGCAGATCTCATTTGCTGGTGTAGATGACTAAAAGATTACATTATTCCACATGCTGCAGTGGAAAGGCATTGGTTTGACCCTTTAAATTCAGGATATATTAATCCATGAAATGTCAAACTTTTTTTCAGTCCAATGACAACATGCTACTAAAGAGTCTCTCTTTGAATATTCATCCTCTCATCCCCATCTGGAAAACACTTCCCTTCTCATTCATACCTTTGCATAACACCTCTCTGTCTGTTCAACTTCTGGAGATTTCTGTGACAACTTTCTGTTTTCAGAAGTGAGTTATCTCCCAAATTATTTTTGGGCCACCTTGAATGACCCAGGAGAAAAAAAAAACACAATAAACACATTACTTGGCTTTGATTGTACTAAATAGTGATAATTGTGGTCTAGTTTTATTTTATTATTATGTCTATTTTTTTTGCATTATATTCTGTTTCCCCATGGAGGAGTAGTATAGCCAGGTGATCCATCAGAATTCTTATAGAATACCAGATGGTAAAAAGAACATGGTCAAGGAATCTCTCTTTTAAACGAGCATGTTTTTTAAATCTTTATATGCAAGAGACTGAAGCAAAAAGAAATAAGTATTCAATGGGATTTATATTTCCACTGTTGATACAGAGAACTATTTCTAAAGTTTAGGCTATGATTTTCTAGAACATCAACAAAAAATAAGTCCTCAAAACCTATTGAAAGACAGGAAAAAAATGGTACAAATGTTACATTAGACTTCTTTAGAAATCTCAGCCATGAGCACCATGGTATTGGCTCCTTCTGAAACATCTAGTAATGTTGGAAAGAAATATTTGCCTCGAGTTTCAACAGATTTTGGATGCCCACCTTGCTTTAAGTCCTAATGAAAGATAATTACATCAACTTTTCAGACACTCTTTATACATCCTTCAATAACAAAATTGCAAAAAGGACTCTTCTCCCTGCCATTTTCAAAGGTCACAGTCAAGTCGAAAAAAATCAATCGAGAAAGGAAGAATGGAGGAGAAACATTTGAGTGGTTCCTAGAGTATCTGAAACAGAAATCCCACTGCTAATTTGTCCTCCCATGTAATGTTACACAAATACAGGAACTTAACAGTGTTAGTTTTTGGGAGAAAGCCACATTTTCCTGACAGCCCTTTTCAAGGCATCTTTCACCTCTGCATTCCTCAGGCTGTAGATGATAGGATTGAACATAGGAGTCACCACTGTGTAAATCAGAGAGAAGATTTTTTTGAAATCTAGGGAGTTCTTCCTTGAGAGCATCATGTACATGAAGATCAGAACCCCATAGAAGGTTGAGACCACAATGAGGTGTGAGGTACAGGTTGAAAAAGCTTTCTTCCTCCCCATGGTGGATTGGATCCACAGCATGGCTAGAATAACATACACATATGATGTGACAGTCAAGATAAATGTGGCAAGTAATATGACTGCAGCAGTAACCATACCTACTAACTCAGCTGGTCTGGTTGTCAGCACATGAAAGTTTCAAAAGGGCTGTTAAATCACAGAAGAAATGGTTTATTTCACATGGGCCACAAAAGGGCAACAAGAATGTCATAATTACTGTGCAGGATGGAACCACAAACCCTACTGCCCATGAAGCAAAGGCCACCAGAAAGGCAGACCTGGGGTTCATATAACTTGCATAATGCAATGGATGACATATTGCCAAATATCAGTCATAGGACATCCCAGCCAGGAGTAAGCACTCGGTTCCTCCCAGACAGCTAAAAATCAACAACTGCACAAAACAGCCCAAGAAAGAAATGGTCTTGTTGCCTGTTGCAAGACTCACCAGGAGGCATGGGATGATATTGGAGCTAAAGCCAGCTTCCAAGAAGGATAAGCTGCTGAGGAAAAAGTACATAGAGGTGTGAAGGTGATAGTCCAAACAGTAAGGACAAGAAGGATGTTCCCACTCATGATTGCAACATAGATAATGAAGAACGCTATAAAGAGGACCATCTCTAGCTCTGAAGGAGTCTCAAATCCTAGAAGCAGAAATTCTGTGATACTTGTACGATTTGTGTTCTCTAATCCAGCCATCTGTTTCCTAAAGGAGAATAAAACAAAATTGTAATGAACTTTTGTGCTTTATAGATTCATAGATTTTTTAAAGAAAGAGTCCGATGTGATTCTATACCCTAAGCTCCTACATGGAATAGTCCAAATAATTTAAATTAGTGATCATTCCATTAAACCCACAGCAGGAGGTTGAACAAAGGCATGTCTTTTGAGGAGATATCTAAACTTTGACTGATGCACTTCAGACTTTGAGCTGTTCTGTGAAGATTTTTCAAACTCATTGGATACAGCCAACTGTGTCAACACAATGGCATTCTGTATGCCATTCGGAATAGTACCACATGAATTCTCATTAAAAGACAGAGCCCTCTTCAAAAACATTGCAACACATTTTAGATTGATTAAAAAATGATGACATTATCTTGAGACACCATTCCAAATGTGGTATTTCTAGTGGAATCCCACTAGGGTCTGATGAAATATGACTTAATTTCTTTATTAAATATCTAAAAGAAAATGTATTATTGGAATTAAAATATGCAGCTTAAAACAGTGACACATTCAATAATGGCTATGAAAGTTCAGTTCTATGGTATGATCTAGTTCCCTTGGTAAACTGAATTGATGTAGACAGTATGTATTTTAATATAAATAAGTTAAAAGTCAATGTAAAGCAAGCATTCAGATCAGAAGACTATGCTGGAAAACAGTTACTCTGAAAAGGACTTGGCATCACAGTGAATAACAGCTGAACAAATTGGACACCCCTATGCAAGGTAGTGACTAAGAGAGCTAATGTAGACCTTGAATGTTTAAGCAACAGAAAATCAAACCAAAGTAGAAATGTGTTATTACCAACCTATATATCAAACGTGTTGCAATCATAGAAAATGAGGGTTGGAAGGGACCTCAAGAGATCACATCCAGTCCAACCCCGGGCTCAAAGCAGGACCATCCCCAACTAGATCATCCCAGCCAAGGCTTTGTCCAGCCAGGTTTTAAAACCCTCCAAGCAGGGAGACTCCACAACCTCTCTGATTAACCTGTTCCAGTGTTTTACTACCTTCCTAGTGAGAGTGTTTCCTAATATGCCACCTAAACTTCCCTAGCTGAAACTCGAGATCATTGCTCCTTGTTCTGTCTGCATTCAGCTCTGGTCTCCCCACAACCCGAAGCTAGAAAAATTCAGATTTGAAATACATATCCATATTTTTAAAGTAAAATGAACCATTTACATTGCACAAGCTTAATTATTAATCTTTATCCTAAACTGTGATATAGATATTATGTAAATTTGTCCATAGGTAGAAGTCAGACTGTTTCAATATCCTCACCATTAGGCTACCAGCAGTGACAAGACCATTATCTGTGGAATAATGGCATCCACCTATTCAAACAATGGATCAGCTATTATAAACCCAGTCTCCTGGATGACCTCCCTAGATGCTGAGTGACAAAGGAAAATATTAAAATAGTCTGAGTCAAGAGAAGGAATTCATATCTCAGTTCTATAGAAAAGCAACCATTCATCAATACAATAAATGGCCTTGGAAGACATACAGAGGGAAAGAGTTTCCAGAAATCCTAGTTTTACCTTATAAGCCATAGAAGATAGATTCCTGGAAATAAGCTGAAACCAAGTTGTTACTGGGAGCTTTACCATGTGGCTGAACAGGCATCCATCAAAGTTAAGTGATATATTCACTTCCCACTGCAGCTGGGTGTAAAGATACCTGAACTAGTTCATTTAACAGATGTCCCAACATCGTTTTGCAGAATGCAGTGTATCCATACCCTTGTTTTGTAGTGACATATATTAAATCTGCGCAGGGTGATTTTGTTAAATTCAATTCCCCCCCCCCCCCCCCCAATATTTCTTCTAACTACTAAATACAACTCCTTTGTCTTAAGAAGGGTGTTATTCACTATTGCTGATCACAGGCCCATAAAGAAAGGAAACAAATGTGCCCCCAAAACACTCTGAGCTAAAAAAAACAATAATTTGAAATATGAGGAAGGGAGAAATATATTTATCTGTTTAAGCAATGGGGAACTGAGGCATGACAAAGTTAACCTAGGCGAGTTATTCAAGGGCCTTATAGTTTGTTGTTTTAAATGGACAAGATATGACCGTGAATGGAATCTTAAACAAACTAGTTTGCACAAACCCCTTCAAAATCCCATCCGGGAGCATATATAATGAAATGGAAAATGACACTGACACTAATCTGAAGTCATTCTGTACATTAATAGGGTGTCTGCCCCAGGAATACTGACCTTTAGCACTTCTCTCCTCATCTCAAATGAGATTCAGCAAAGGGTTGAGAAAAAGAATGGAAGGTCCTTGTTGGAAAGGACTCTGAGACGGTTAACATGAACTGCTGGAGACAATATCCCCACAACAAAACACTGGCTGAAAATATTTTGATTTTTTTTTAAATAATTTTTAGGTGAAGAACAAAACTCCCAATTCATTTGATTTTTGGTTTACCAAAGTAGTAATATGAGAGATCTTGGTTTGTTTCATCTCCCTTTGCCCTTTAAACATATTTTTGTTTATGATCACACAGATTGGGTGACATTGATCATTGCTTAAGAAAAGATTGCCAATGTTTTTGGAAAAAAATAAAAATACCTACACGTTATGTACTGAATGAAAATTTTACCTGTTATGGAAAGTGACACTTCCTCCTTTCATCCCTGAGTATTAATGAGCAATATTGCACTGCCCACATCTCTCTCTCTCTCTTCCTCTCTCTCTACTGCTATAATAAAGAGGATCCAGCATGCACTCTACCATGTCTAAGATTAATATCATGTGAACTATAATATCCATTAGAACCAGGTACATGTTCAGTAATGACAATGATTCATTATCAATATTCATTCATGAAAGAATCGCTTGCTTTGAGACATGTTACCAATGTATTTCCCTCCCCCCCGCCCCCCCCACACACACTTTTTTTGGGAAGAGGTATTCTTTCCCCCCCAAAATCACAGCCCCAAGAGATGCTATGCTTATTTTCTCCACCCTCCCTTCATTTCCTAAATATTTACAGATTTACAAGTATTGTGGACTAGTCAGACCAAAGGATTTATTAACAAGTTTATGCAGCTCTGGACATAGACAAGTTTATTCATCTCCCTTAGGAATGAAAAAGACACATTACCTGCTGGGACAAATGGGGTCTCTTCTGATTAAGATATTTTTATGTTCATTTCTTCAAATGCTGAAGTCAGCCATCCAGCAAGAGGGATATACCCTTGTGATTACGTCACTTCTCCAGGAAATGGGTCACTTGGGTTCTAAGCCCTCTATACTCTAAAGTCAAACTTACATCTGTAGCAGTTAAAGGCCCAGGAGAAAAGCAAACACAAGGCAGTATGACTCTGGACCTTACTGATGAGTGCAGATGTTGTCCTGTCAGACCAACCTGATTCCCTTCTACGATCCAGTCACAAAATCATTGGACATAGGTGTTGCGGTGGATGTAGTCTTTCTGGACTTCAGAAAGGCCTTTAACACTGTCTCCCACCCCATTCTCATTAAAAAGCTAGGCAACTGTGGCATTGATGCCTACACAGTCAGAAGGGTTGCAAATTGGCTGAGGGACCACACCCAGAGAGTGGTGGTGGATGGGTCATATTCAACTTGTAGGGATGTGGGCAGTGGGGTTACACAGGGCTCGGGCCTCGGGCCTGCACTGTTTAACCTCTTTATTAGCAATTTGAATGAGGGGGTGAAAAGCACCCTGTTCAAATTCACTGATGACACCAAGATCTGGGGTGAGGTGGGCAGTCTAGAAGGGAGGGACAGGATACAGCTGGACCTGGGCAGGTTACAGGTGTGGGCGAATGAGAATAAGATGGGATTCAATACTGACAAGTGCAGGGTGCTGCACTTGGGCAGTAAGAACCAGCAGCATACCTACAGGCTGGGGAACTCCCTTCTCAAAAGCACAGTGGCAGAAAGAGATCTTGGAGTCATTATCGATTCCAAAATGAACATGGGCTGCCAATGTGAGGACGCAGTCAGTAAGGCCAATCACACCTTGTCATGCATCCACAGATGCATCACAAGCAGGGCCAAGGAGGTGATCCTCCCCTTCTATGTGACACTGGTCAGGTCACAGATGGAGTACTGCATCCAGTTCTGGGCACTGCACTTTAGGAGAGATGCAGCCAGCATCGAGAGGGTCCAGAGGACGGCTACTCACATGATCCAGGGACAGCAGGGCAGGCCCTACAAGGAGGGGCTACAGGACCTGAATCTGTTCAGCCTCCACAAGAGAAGGCTGAAGAGGGACCTGGTGGCTGTCTACAAACTTACCAGGGGGACCAGCAGGGAATGGAAAAAACCCTGTTCACCCGAGTACCTCCCAGAGTAACAAAGAATAATGGCCATAAGTTGTGTGACAGTAGGTTCAGGCTGGACATTAGAAGAGACTATTTCACAGTCAGGGAAGCTAGGATCTGGAACCAACCTCCAAGGGAAGTGGTGCTGGCACCTACCATGGGGGTCTTTAAGAGGAGGCTTGACAATTACCTAGCTGGGGTCATATGGTCCCAGTATTCTCTCCTGCCCAGGGCAGGGGGTCAGACTTGATGAACTACTTAGGTCCCTTCCAACCCTACTTCTATGAATCTATGAATCTAAGATGGCATCAGAAGAGGGGCAAACTGAGATACTGTGGGTCAGAATACAAGGGGATCAGGGGGAAAGGGACTTGGTAGTGAGGGTCTGTGACAGACCGCCACACCAGGAGGATAAGCTAGACCTGGAATTCTCCAGGCAGCTCTCAGAGGCTGTATGGTCAAGGGACATGGTTGTCATGGGTTGACCTAAACTACCCTGACATCTGCTGGGAGGAATAGCCAGCTAGATCTGACCCTTCACGTATGTTCTTAACCTGCATACAGGACCTTCAACTAACACAGGAGGTATACAGTCCCAGTAGGGTGAAATGCCTTACTGGAATTGGTGCTTGCTACAGGGGATGACCTGGTGGGAGATCTGCAGATACAGGGTAACCCAGGGGATAGTGACCACCAGTTGTTAGAATTCAGTATCTGGTGAAAGGTGGGAAAGATAAGCAGTAGGGCAGAAATGCTAGGCTTTAGACAGGCTAACACTAATGAGCTCAGGAGATTACTTAGCAAGGCACTGATGGACAAGAGCATTGGTGAAATGGGAGTCCAGGAAGGGTGGCCATTCCTCAAGGGAACAATCATTTGGGCACAGATGGGGACAATCCCATTGCACATAGAAGGGGGCAAAAGGGCCAAGAAACCATCTTGGCTGAACAGGTAACTCCAAGAAAGTCTAGGGGTGAAAAAAGAGACAAACTGTGGAAGGAGTGGGTAGTCACGAAGGAGAAGTATACCTACTTGGCTCACACTTGTAGGGAGAAAGTTATAAAGGCCAAAGCAGCAAAGGAATTCAGGCTGGCAACAAAAATTAAAGATAACAAAAAGTTGTTCATCAGGTATATAGGGAGAAAAAAGAAGGCTCTTGCGAACATAGGACCCCTACAGGACAGACTGGGTCAACTGGTGACAGATAAGAGGGACAAAGCTGAGCTCTTCACTGAGTTTTTTGCTTCTGTATTCCTGAACACAGATCAAGACAAATCCCCCAATTGGACCATAGGAAGGCACAGGAGGGACCCAACCCACCAACAATTAGTGCCAACCTAGTGAAAGGATACTTGGAGGGGCTGGATATGTTTAAGTCAGCTAGCCCAAATGATCTTCATCCAAGGGTGCTGAGGGCATTGGCCAATGTCATAGCAGAACCACTGGCATAACTGTTTGAGCACTCGTGGCACTCAAGACAGGTCCTAAAGGACTAGAAAAGGGCCAATGTGGTCCCTATTTTCAGGAAGGGGAGAAAGGAGGATCCAGGTAACTATAGGCCATTTAGTCTCACATATATCCTTGGCAAAACCTTTGAAACAATTATTAAAGATTACATTTGTCGGAGTCCAGCAGGAAAAATAATGCTGAAGGGCAACCAGCATGCGTTCATAGCAAGTAGATCCTGCATGACTAACTAATCTTGTTTCCTTTTATGACCTGGTCACAAAATGCTTATACACAGGAGTCAAGGTTGATGTCATTTACTTAGATTTTAAAAAGGCCTTCAATATGGTGTCTCATCCCATTCTCATAAATAAACTAAACATCTGTAATGTAGATGATTACACAGTCAAGTGGATAGTAAATTGACTTAAGAAGAGTGGTGGTGGCCCAGTCAGTATCAACTTGGAAAGATGTGGGCTGTGGGGTCCCACAAGGTTCAGTTCTTGGATCACTGCAGTTCAATGTCTTCTTTAGTGACCTGGATGAGGGTGTGGAGAGCACTCTGTCCAAATTCATGGATGACACCAAATTATGGGGCAAAGTAAACACACTAGTGAGCAAGGAATGGATCCAGGTGAATTTGGACAGACTGGAAAAGTGGGCAGAACACAATAGGATGCAGTTTAACAAAGATAAGTACAAAGTATTGCACCTAGGGAGAAAATTTCACCAACACACATACAGACTGAAAGGTGACTTCATAAGCAGATGGGGATCTTGGGGTCATAGCTGACTCCAAGATGTGTGATGAAGTGATTAGTAAAGTTAACTGCACTCTATCATGCACTAGCAGGTACATCACAAACAGGTTAGGGGCCTGCAGGTAGGCTATATGAGGAGAGATTAGGGGCCTGCAGGTAGGCCACATGAGGAGAGATTGAGGGACCTGGATCTCTTCAGCCTCCACAAGAGAAGGCTGAGAGGGGATCTAGTGGCCGTCTACAAATTCTTTGGTGGCGGGGGGAAGGACAGGAAGGAATAGGAGATATTCTGTTTACCAGAGCACCCCTTGGAGTTCCTGGAAACAATGGCCACAAACTAACGGAGAGCAAATTTAGATTAGACATAGGAAAATTTTCTTTATGGTAAGGGTTACCAGAATCTGGCCTTCCAAGGGTGCTCTTCCCTACCTTGGAGGTCTTTAAGAGACTGGACAAGCACCTAGCTGGGGTCATCTGACCCCAGTGCTCTTTCCTGCCCAGGGAAGGGGGTCAGACTCAATGATCTACTAAGGTTCTTTCCGACCCTAAACATCTATGAAATCTATGGTAGCCACCAGCTACCCACTTTGCAATTTATTGCTACCCACTTCAGCATGATTAAGTCCATGGCTGAATTGGCTGTTTGGATGGAGTATAATGCTGTTCTCCCCTGGAACATATGCTGTGCTCCCCACATCCTTCTCCAGTCTATGTCCCAAAGAGCTCACAGCCTCAGGGTCAGGCAGGGCCTGAGAGGCAGGCAGATAGGCAGACAGAGAAAGAGCAGAAGAGAGGGAATAAGATCCCCAGGTGGACCTTAATGCCAGTCTTGTTTGACTGCTGTTGATGTGAATGGGAGAACATTATAATTGCATTCATACAGGGGCTTCCATCTAGTGTCTCCCCAGGTCTCTCCTTGACAGGTCCACAGAGCTGGGACTGAAAAAACATCTCCATCATCAGGGAGAGCCTCACTGAAGTCCTGAGTGATCTCATAGCACCTTTCCTCCAGAGACCTCAAGGCCCTTTGAAAGGAAGGGAAGCATCAGTCTCCTTCTCTGCCACAACATCTGCCTTTTGCCCAGATTCCCTTCAATACAACTGCTATAACCGTCCCAGCCCTTGAGCTTGGTAGAAGGGAATTCTAGAGCAGTAAAGATCCAGTTCAAAGGCAAATTTATAACCCAAATCCTTGGATTAGGTGGCAGTGCAAAGTGCAAACCTTTCCGTACAAGAGCTAATGAGGTGGTTCCAGAAGGCTTTGTATCAGAATGAGCTAAATGAAAATGGGGTACATCTTGCTTTCAGGTATCTGTCAGATAGGAAAGTGAAACCATTGAAAAAGCTTTTCAGAGTGTTATTGGTAGTGCTGTGGATGAGAAAAAGGTGACAAAATATAGAAGACTTTCATTCAACTTCTCCTTTCCATAGAACAAGGCTTGTGGTGAGTAGGTGTATCCTGACTCAACCAAGTTATGTTTTGTGTTTTTACATTTTGGCAGTACAACTGGTCCTATTCTTTTTAAATGAAAATTCTTACTTTTCATTGAAAAGTTAAAATTCCTCAGCCAAACTCTACAATATTGAAAAATAATCATTGTTTTTCCTAAGTACCATGTTTTAAATTTTAAATGTTTTCTTTTGTGTTTGGGTTTTATAAATGTATTTATGTATGCATCTATTGCCTTAGTTTTGGAACGCCAGCAATGTATATGAAAATATTTCATCATAAACTCAATATTCTGTTAAAAAATGCTCACATTTCCAAAAACAAAGATAATGCATATTGTGCATGTCTCTGTCAATGTAAGGAAAAAAAAGATGGGAAGGTGAACTTAATGGGTCAGTTTTAATTGAGAACCTAGTGTTTTCCTTTCTGCTTACATGAGGTTGGTGTTTTCAGAGGCACCAAAGGAGTCTGGGGCACATTTTTCATAGCATTTAAGTACCTCAAGATACTGGTAGGCATGCAGGGAGATTTTCGAAATCATCTTGGTTCCAACCTCCACTGATTGCATTCCTACTGAGCTGAGATTGCATGGATGTAATTATAGAATGCCACTGTTGGCAACAGGTTGTGTGCCACAGTAGTTAAGATGCCATCTGGTGAACCTCTGGGCTTATCCTTTTGACTATTTGTTGAGTGTTTGATCATCCTTGCATCAAGACACAGAAATATGCTCTAGTTCAATGAAAAGTTATTGGGTTTGAAGCATGAATATACCCACACCACATCCCTCTCAGTTTAAAATATATGCACGTGTAGACTGAGAGCCACATTCCACCAAAAATAACGCTGTTATGAATAAAAGGTTCTTCAATCCAAAAGAAGATGTGTAAGTGACAAGAGACCCTACAATGATGCACTAGTATTATTCCAAAGTCATGTTGGTGAATAGTTATTATAAGGAGAAGTCATGTGGAAAAATAGCGTCATTGTAGAAAACTTAGAATTTCAGGAGCATTACTGTAAATTTATTAAGACTAGGTTTAAGTAAGTTTCAAAGGGCTGTATCAGAATGCCCCTTCATTTCTTGTGGTTTGCCTCAATGAGAATCACCCCAAAGGGACTTTAAGCATTCTGCAATCTGTCTAGTGACTTCGCTTTCCCCTTCATCCTTACCCTATTTTTCCCCCAAGGAGAGATGAGCTATGGCATCTGCAGGAGGGGAGAACCACACAGCGGTGACAGAATTCATCCTGATGGGATTCAGAAGTGGTCCTGGGACTCAAGTGCTGCCCTTTTTGGTGTTCCTTGTGATTTACACAGCAACTGTGCTAGGGAACACTACCATGGTCCTCATCATTCGAATTGACCCTCGTCTTCACACCCCCATGTATTTCTTCCTCATGAACCTGTCACTCTTAGACCTCTGCTACTCCTCAACCATTGCCCCCAAAGCCATGGCCACCTTTCTACAAGACAGCAAAACCATTTCCTACTATGGATGTGCTGCACAGTTGTTCTTTTTCTCTCTCTTCGTCAGCACAGAAGCTTTCATACTGGCAGCAATGGCATATGATCGATACATAGCCATCTGCAACCCACTTCTCTACCCTATCACCATGTCCAAAAGGGTCTGTGTTCAGCTCATTCTGGGCTCCTATATCTGTGGTGGCACAAACTGTATTTTGCAAACCAGCTTCACCTTTGCACTGAGCTTCTGTGGGCCTAAAGAGATCAACCATTTCTTCTGTGATGTTCCCCCCTTGCTAAACCTGTCTTGCTCTGATATGTACATCAACAAACTGGTGCTGTTTGTTTTATCTGGCCTCATCATAGTGAGCACCTCAGTAACCATTCTCATCTCCTACGCCTACATCGTCTATGCCATTCTCAGGATTCTCTCAGCGAAGGGCAGATCCAGGACCTTATCCACCTGCTCCTCCCACATGGTGGCTGTCGCTTTATTTTTTGGGACGGTTTCCTTTATGTATGCCCAGCCGGGTTCTCTGACCTCCCCACATCTGAGCAAGGTGGTGTCTGTGTTTTATACCCTTGTCATCCCCATGTTGAATCCCTTTATCTACAGCCTCAGGAACAAGGATGTGAAAGATGCTTTGAGGAAGAACTTAGGTAGGTAAATGACTTTAAAATAAGCCTTGTCTGTGAACATGGAGCTAAACTATACTTAAAAGTGACCAAATAGGATATAACTAATAAATATTTGCATACATCCATCCTTCCATCTACATAATCTGTCCTTCTGCCTGTCTCTGTACATAATTTTCATTAATAATTATCTCTTCCTCTACATTCATAGTCATATCTATGTACCTTTTTAGGCTTCTCATAACATTATGGTGCATCATTATAAGAAGTAAGTCACCCCTCATTTTTTTAATATTTTCTTTCATATTTGTATTTCTTTTATTTACCTTAAAAATGTGTCTTGCCCAAAACAGTGGATCCATACTTTCTTGACCATTAAGGAAAATTTGCTGTCTACACACAAATTTCACAACTGAAATGATCCCAAGACAATGCTGATCTAGATTCTGGAATCTAATTGTATTTCCCTTTCCATGTCTGTGTGTGTATGACCATCTCCTCTTAATAGCTGACTCCACAGATAAACACCCTGCTATTTCATAAAGGGCTGGAGAATGCATTACCAAAAGCATTCATCCTTCCAATCAACTGCAGTTTTACCGTTGACACCAACAGGACAGTGTTATGTCAAGAAAGAGCATTTGAACTCTTCAGATGGTATTTTCAGGTCCCCGCCCCCCCCACCCCAGAAGTTAGTTGTTCAGTTCTCAATCAAAACTAACTGTTGCTGGCAAACAAGATCTGTCCTTTTTTCAAGCCTTAGTAACTGGAGAAAATTTGAGCCCGGTGGCATAACAAGGTGGATGGCCACCCAGGGCAGCTATGACACCTGGGGACAGCAATGACTTCTAACTACTGATGCTTCCAGCATGGTTGTGTAGCTGCCAGGGTAGCTGCTCTTTTTCCACGCTCCCTCTGAATCAGCACCCAGGGCTGTTCTTCACCTTCTCTGATTTATTACCAACAGATATACATTTAGGATGAATTTATCTTGCCATGGTGGCCAAATCAGAAACTGCCCAAAGGTACCAAACTCTGTAGGTGGTATTACGCACAAAAACTGTCCCTCAGGACACCCATACCTCTTGCTGTGGGAGAACAGCACCTCTCTTGGCCAAGACCAGAGACGTGCCCAGCTTTTTCAAGTAGCTGTAATGGCATTTGGAGACTCCCATCCTGTAATCATGCGGGCTAAATCCTTCCATTGAAACTGATTTTGATGGAAAAAAAGTGCTTTGAGAACACACATCCACCAATCCCCAACCAGCTCTGCTTGTTGTGCATGCTTTTGCAGTGTACCTATTTGTTGCCATCCAAACCTATTTATGTAAAGGAGTATATAAGTGTGCCACAGCTCCTGGTTGTTCAGAAGGGACTCAGTCATCTAGATCCATGTTTTGTGGTTTAATGTTAGCAGTGGCAAGGAGGAAGATTTAAACCATTATCTTCCTTGAAGTTTCTCCAGCCACTGGAAGCATTTCACACTCAGCTCTGGCTGACTGCCCTCCTGGTTGGAAAAGAAAGCTTCATATTAGAAACAGTAAGGGCACATCTGTGGGCACATCCAAGATCACTCCAACAGATGTATTGACTGTGTGACACATGCTCAGTGAAAAGAGCCCATTGCACCTGTGCTACACAGCCAAATAGTGTGTTGCCATGGCCCCTCACTGTGATCCTGGATTCCAGCAAGCTCTCAGAGCTCACCAGCCCATCAGTGGAGCTCTGTATGTGCTGTAAGCTTCCAATGGCAGGGGCTTCCTGGAGTCCCCTTCTTCTGTTTGCTCTTCCACTCCCTCCTTCTCCTACTACCACCCAAACTGCCCCATCCTGCCACACCCTAAATTCAGCAGAACGGGAAAGGAGGAGATGAGCATCAGTAGCTCTCAGCCCGAGCTCCATGAAAGCAGGGGATGAGCATCACTGCCACTGCCCTTTGTCCTCTCCTTTCTTCTGCTGCTGAATCTGGGGAGGAAGGAAACGAAGAGCAAACAGCAGCTGGCTCCAGAGCTGCTGGAAAGCAGAGACTCTGGGCAGACCAGCCACTTCACTCATAGAACTCACAGAATATACAGAGCTCCCAACAGGACCTGCGCTGATTTGCTGGTGAGCTCCAAGTGCTCTCTGTGCATGCTGCACACAGCCAAAGAAAGATGTGACCATGTCTGTGCACCTGCTCTGGGCCCAGGTGGAACAGGATTCTTAGCACATATTTTTGTAGCCCGGGTATACATGGGTGTGTACTCCCTTCTCCAATTGAAGGGGATTGTTAGCTGGCAGGGGTGCTGTGAGTAAAACTGCAGATGACTCAGTTTCCCTCTGTCCCAAAGAAGCCAGGCCAGGACAATCTGGAACATAACTATATATAAATGTATTATTATTTACATAAATGTTTAAAACATAGATATAAACATAAACATATATACAGATATATATGTATAACAGTATATATTCAGAAATATATAACTGTAAACCTTATTCTCTATAATGGCTCACCACCACCGGGGCTTGGGGTAAGTGACAAGTAAACACAGGTAAGTAACAGCAAGGGGTCCCAGCGGATTCCCCAAGCAGGGTCATAGACACTATTAAACTACCAATGCACAAATAAAGAGGTACACACAATATAAGGCACAATATTAAAACATGTAAGTTGCTCACTTTCAAAATATAAGGCACATCAACATCAGGTTAACTTTAACTTCTTAAGTCCCATTCCCCAAAACCCCTCAAGTGGCCCACTGGGGCATTGGCTGCGCGCCATTAACCAGTGGGAGGAGAAATCCTCAGTGCTTTCCAGGTTGCACTATGACCTTCAGGGACAGGCCCAGAGGGAGAGACTTTAGACCAGGGGACCCTTCCCTTGCTTAGGCTTCCCCTGCAGTCTCACCACCCGAGGCAACTTTCCCCTCCCCTGTGGGAATCCCCTTTCCTGGGTGGGTGGTCTGTGTCTCCTGGCTGGTGAGTTCACACCCCTTCTGCTGAGACTCAGCTAACTCTGCCCCTTCTGGCCTGCCAGCCAGCGCAGGGCCCTGTGCACCCTCACGTGCATCCTAGGCTCTGCCTTCTGATAAAGGGTCGGAGACCCAGGCCACCTCAAGTGGCTCCCAGGGTCTCTCACCCTCTGTGCAGCACCTCCTGCACCAAGTTCTTGGCCTCATGCTGGAGGTTCGGGACCTAAGCCACAATGAGCAGGTCCTACGGTCCTGCTCCACACACTGTGTCTCTGGCTGCATGCCAGGGGCTGCAGACCCAAGCTGCCTCACTCAGCTCCCAGGATCTGGATGCCATGTACCATACTGCACACCGAGAGCCTGGCCCCTGGAACCGTCCGCCACTTCTCACCGCTAATGGAAGTCTTCATGGGCTCTACTGGGCTACTGTTTCACCCTGCTGAGCAGCTCTCCTAAGCCCCACTCTTCTCTTCATCCCTCAATGCGTCTCCCACATGCTGGGCACGCACCTCCTTTTATTCTCCTCGGAGGCACTGCCCCTGAAGTTCTGCTGGACCGGTAGAGCGCAGTCTCGAAGTAGGTCCGAGCCTTTTCTTTTTTTTCTCTCTCTCTCATCCTGAGCAAAGGCAGGGAAAAGCCCATCCCAACACTTACCTGATTGGTGGATGGGCTCCACCAATTACACAGAAGATTCTCCGAACCTGAGACATGCTGGGCTATATCTGTAAGTACAACACACTTTATTATAGGTATTATACACCAGGATTAAAATCAAAGAAAGCTGCTAAAGGTGAAGAGACACCAGCAGGTAGACAATGAAAAAAAGCTTTACTGAGGAACTCCCCGAGTTTGTATCCATTTAGGCTAGAATGGTCTCCTTTTTTCAAGGCTGTGCCTAGGGTAAGAAGGAATTCAACACCTACAAAGTCTGACTTGGAGAAAGCAGAGTAGGAAGTGGATTGTAAGAAGGTAAAAGTTGCCCCTCAGAGGGACAGACACACACAGGACTCTGACGAAGACTTGCTTGAGTCCCTGGAAAACTTTCAGGATGGACAGGGTCTCCTACCAATCTCATCTCCTTCTATGACCAGGTGACATATCACCTGGACAAGGGAGAAGAGATTGATGTCTTATACCTGGACTTTAAAAAGGCCTTTGATTTGGTGTCCCATGACCTCCTCATGGAAAAATTGACCAACTGCGGCCTCGGCTATACCACAGTCCGATGGCTCAAAAATTGGCTCTGAGGTTGGACACAGACAGTAGTGGTTGATGGCAGTGAGTCATTATGGTGCTCCATAACCAGTGGCATCCCCCAAGGCTCTGTCCTTGGACTGGTTTTCTTCAACATTTTTGTCACCGATGTGGACATTGGTGTCAGAAGCGCACTGGCTAATTTTGCCAATGACATTAAACTTTGGGGCATAGCGTCCACACCTGAGGACAGCCTAGTGATCCAGGATGGCTTGGATAGGCTTAGTAAGTGGGCAGACACAAACCGGATTATGTTCAATACTGATAAATGCAAGGTACTTCACCTCAAGAAAAAAAACTGTGGCATAATTATATGCAAAGCAGTGGTACGCTTGGCTAGCAGCACTGCTGAAAAAGACTTTGGGGTCATGATTGGCCACAAGATGAACATGAGCCACCAATGCAATGTCGCAGCTGGTAAAACAAGCAAAACCTTGGCCTGCATCTATAGATGGTTCTCAAGTAAATCTCAGGATGTCATCCTCTCACTGTGCTCGGCCTTGGTGAGGCCGCAGCTGGAGTACTGCATTCAGTTCTGGGCTCCGCAATTCAAGAAGGATGTCGAGAAGCTTCAGAGAGTGCAGAGGAGAGCCACGCGCATGATCAGAGGGCAAGAGAATAGGCCTTATGAAGAGAGCCATGGGGCTCTTCAGTCTGGAAAAGTGTAGGCTCAGGGGGGACCTGGTGACTACCTATAAGTACACAAAGGATGTACATCAGGATCTGGGAGAGCATCTCTTCACCAGAGCACCCCAAGGAAAAACATGAACCAATGGTCATAAGTTCCTACAAGACCATTTTAGGCTGAACGTAAGAAAAAATGTCTTTACCGTCTGAACCTGCAAGACCTGGAATAGACTCCTTCCAGATGTGGTGCAGGCAGCTACTCTGGACTTATTCAAGAAATGCTTGGATGCTTATCTTGCTGCGGTCCTTTGACCCTAGCTGACTTCCTGCCCCTGGGGCAGGGGGCTGGACTTGATGATCTTTGAGGTCCCTTCCATTCCAGTCTATGAAATCTATGAAATCGACTCCCCACTGCTTTTTATGACTTAGGATGGCAGCATGGTAATAGAGTGGAAGCATTAATAGATTTTCAGGGACTCAAAACTGGATAGAAGAGCAGGGGTACATGGTGGAAAAAAAATGGTGGCTGAAGAGCTGGGAATGAAACAACCATCCTGGGAATCTCGTCTCTTTCTTCAGACATGTTTGAGGAGGAAGATGAGCAGGAGCTGCAGCTCTGAGTGCTTGCTGAATCCAAACAGATTGAAGTTGATAACAGGTGTGCAATTTTCTGCTCCCATGAAAGACATTGCAAAGAGTTAACTATTTAGCTTGTTCTTTTGTAATAGTATACAAATGAACCCAGGTTCATTTTTTACCCCCACAGAAATCTAGAAAAATTCTTCAAAGAACCATGCCATGTGACAAGGCAGATGATGATCACCTGAAATGGTCACTGAATATCACTACTATTCTGAAAAAAATCTGGCAGCAAGCAAGTAATTTTCATGTTAGAAATGGGGTATCCCCCTGAAAGAGAGAGAGTCAGGATGTTTGAGTCTTAGGAAGTCACAAGAGATAGATAAGCTAACTATCAAAACACCATAGGGATTTCGGGCCCTCTGTCTTTCATTATTTTCTGGTTTGAGGCTCACAAAAGTTTCACTTAGAATACACACGCACGTTACACCATATCAGTCTTCATAGAGATTAAGCATCAAGGTCTGTGCTCACTGGGCTGCTGCACATTGTACTCTCTGCATGTAGCATAACTCATGCCCATAACTCAGAACTCATTTAACATCTCTAGGTCCACAATATACATGAAAAAAGTACTGTCATTCCTGCTTCATGAAGCTTGCATAAAATTGTTTATACTCTTCATATAAATACATGGAAATCATTCATCAGGAAGCTTTTATCATTGGTACAATGCCACATACCTGACACAAGGAAAGAAAACCACAGATGCAACAAAAGCCACTAGTGGTTAGTTAAACCAAAATAAATACAAATTAGAAATAAGGCACACTGTTAAAACTGAGGGGAAATAACCATTAGAAGCAGCTAGCAGAAGAAAAGACATATTCCCCCTTATGGAAGTCTTAAATCCATACTGGCTGCCCTTCTAGTAGATATGGCCTACTCATGAGTTACTCAATACAGAAGTAAGGAGATGGTCTGTGCTATGTTACTTATACTAGGACAGTGATTCTCAACCAGGCTGCCATGTTACCCTGGGTTGCCTTGATAGATGTCATTGGGTGCCAGAGTGCCAAGCAACATTAGCACTATTAGGTGTACAAACTTGATTCACACCTAGACATAAACCTGGAGATTTAAAATAAGGTTAAAAACCATGTTGTCCTGTTGCAGTGTTCATGATTTTTTATTTTTTTTTTTTTGGCAACAAAAGGATTGCTTTATTATTCTTCTCTAGTCAAACAAAACCCAAGTGAAAACAGAGCTGGCATTTTTGGATGGGTACCTCAAGCCCATCAACAGGTGCCTTGAGTCTGAAAAGGTTGAGAGTCCCTGCACTAGGACAACAAATATTCCTTGGTACCTATTATTTGCCAATACTATTACAGCATGGATTTCAAAGTACAGTCCATGGGCCCAAAAGGGTAGGTAGGTACAAAGGGTCTTTTCCTCAAAGGAATCAGGTCAACAGTGAGGATATGGCCATTGACTACTTAGGAGTAATTGGCTGACAAACCTCAGCAGCAGTCCTATAAAATACTGTTATTGATTAATGATGCCCTTTGAAACAAATATACCTAAGTGGAAGGTCATATGCATTCTTCTTCTCCCTCTTCTCTCCTCCACCTGAATGGGTATTTTCACAGAAACTCAGGGAGCTGACCTAAAACATTCAATTAACAACAAAATTCAGCTGCATAAGTCCCGCCTATGCCAACTGGTGTGCCACATCATCGTCACTCAAGACTTCATGAGTCTGGAACTTGAAAGGCACCTCCTTGACATGTGTTATGTGCTCTGCAAGCCTAAGAGCTTCTTGCCCAAGGAGGAAGAAATAAGAAATTCCATGGATGATGGCATTTTCAGAGACCATGCGCTGCCATTTCCAGGCCCAGGAGACAAGCAGTTTCCGGTAGAAATGGATAGTTCTGAGGACCTGGTATGATAATATGTGACAGTACAACTTTGGGATAAACAGAGACAGGTTCTTTGAGATCTGTGTTGAGCTGGCTCAATTACTCGAGAGACAAGTCACTAGCATGAAGGTGGCCCAGATCATTGAGAAATAGATAGAAATTGTCACTTGACATCTGAAAATGCTTGACAGCCACCAGCCTCTAATTTGTTGTTCACTGCTGCAGCATGGTCAAGTCCACAGGTGTACTGGCTGTTTACATGGTACACTGAGCCATCAAAGAAGATTCTGTCACTATGTTTTACCCACTTCTTCACTACAGGGTTGCTTATAGCTGGATTCACTGTATTGAATTTCCTAACTGAATCAAATCTATTCATGGAACTTAAGTCCATTTCTGCCAACAGCACAGCACAGCACACAGTATTTGGACATTTATGGTGTTCAAAAACATATGTTTTTTGGTTTACAACAACATTAATTAATTATCATTTACATTACTAGGTCTTTAGACAGTGGTGCCCTACCCAAAGTCTGTGTCTCACCTCTGGAAACAGTTAGGCAAGACTTCCTTATAAGAGTGCTCTGATTGTTTTGGTGTTCAGGAGGCTCTGTTAGAGGCCTGACTGCAATGCAAGAGGTCAGGGCTGGACCCTAGGTGTCACAGCCCAGAGGATCAGGAATGAGCAAGTTCAGGGAAGCTGCTACCCCCTGATCAAAATTCTGGAACTGCAGTAAAAGCTGTATGTTTTCTCCTTTCACCCTTGTTGGCACCTGGGAAGGTTACCCATTGCCTGGCCCTAGTTATGTCAATTCTCTAGTCCCACCATGTTTTCCATCTGTACTCAAGGAAGACCAGGTTTCAGCCAGAAACTGAGCAAGTTCTTGATGAGAAAAAAGAGGACATATTCAGCCTTATCCCTAACTGGGATACAGCAATCACTGCACAGGATTTTCCCTTTTCACTTGTCATTCTAACCAATTATGCAAGCATTTATCCAACAACACATGGTAAATATAAAACTACAAAGCAATATCTGTACTGCAAAACATACAATGATATGGGGAAACAGTAAACTAAATTTGCCAAGAACAGAATGTGACTATCCAAACACAGGCTCCCACCACCTTAAGCTAGCATTGTTTTGTGATTTAGTCACAAATTTCTTTTACCTCTTCATTTAAACTGAACATGGTTTTGTTTATTAACACAGTAAGTGATTAACCTATGTTTGATGGCAAACTTATCAAGGAACCTTAGACTACTTTGTCCCATCCCTAAATTTATTTGCTCTAAGTCAGTAGTCCAATTGTTGGAACTGGTCATGATTCCTTTGACTGAAATCTTGTGAACCTGCCCATAAATAGGGAGGCTTTCAAACATTGACTACTTCACCAGCTCCCAGCTTTTACTCTCTCGATCTCTTTGTTGTCTATCACAGTGACATATTAGGGCTGTGTGAAGCTTCGGTCACTGATTCGATTTGGTGGAGTTTCGGCCCGATTTGGTGGCCAAATCTCTGAATCCGACTCAAATCAGGAGACCCTTTAATCTCTCCTCATCAAATTGGAACCCTCTGAATCAGTTTGGAGAGATTTGGAAAGATTCAGTGATTCAGATATAGACACAGCTTTAAATGTTTTTTCTGCATAACTCAAGGTACCAGGCAGCTCATGAACGCTGCAATGCTGGGGCAGATGGGGCTTCCCACAGGAGTGCGCCCCCCCGCAACCCCCGCGTGCTTGGTGGTGAACCTGGAAGTGGATCAAAAACACTTCTGGTCCACCTCTGGATCTGCCGGGGAGTGCGTGGGAGCCCCCATGCAACCCCCCGGCTCAGCGATTGGTGCCTCCTGGGTCTGAGGGAGGCACCCAAGGTCCCCCTGCTGCTGATTGCTGAGCCAGGAGGGCATGGGCCCCACCCCCCCCCCCCATGCACTCCCCAGCAGACCCAGAAGTGGACCAGAAGTACTTCCGTTCCACTTCTGGGTTCATTGCTGAGCACGCGGGGGTGGGGGGGGGTACACTCCTCTGGGACACTTCATCCGTTCCTGGTACCTCAAGGTATGTAGAAAACACATTTAAACCTGCATCAATGTCCAAATCTCTGATTCTCTGAATCAGAATCAAATCTTCATATTCAGACTTGGCCAAATCGAATCAGGAACAGTGATCTGAATCAACAAATCAAATCAATGTCACCAATTAGGGCCAAATCTGAATCGAATACAGCCCGTTTTGCACTTCTCTATTACATATTCAACATCTTGTTAACCGAACAAATGAAAAAACATTCAAGCTTTCCCTACATAAAATACTCATTGTGACTTAATAGTTTTCTGATTAGACCACACTCATGCTGACATATCCGGTACAAACTGAACACATTGGCAAATGATGCCATGTGCTCAACTGGCATATAATGAACTGGTTTCCATCCAGGGTGTTGCTTAAGATGCCATCTGTGCCCCTTCCAGGCTCCAATCCTGACCAGCCAAGCATCTATCTGATAGGAACAACTGGATGAGATCTCTTGTTCTTTAACTTCCCCAAAGACCCGAATATAAAATTCACAAGCTGGCACAGAACACGGCCTTAGCTGGATCACCCACATTGGGCTTCAGTCTGGGAGTTTAACCCTCTTGGCCACTTTCCCATTTTCATATGCTGTCAGGTATCAATGCTCAAACCACTTTGGCTTTGGGTGCATATTAATAGAGGAGACATTTTGTCCCAGCTCATATAATTCATGGGTCAGTGTTTTCCCTTCTTTCCCTACAGGGACCTCTAATCTGGCCACAATTTATACTATCATCTCGTGCTTTTCAGCCTGAACATTATTAATTACATGCTGACTCTAGAATCCTTCAGCTCCATGGACTACCAAACCACTAAGCTTATTCCTTACAGTCTCTAGGTCCATACACTTCCAACTCCAGTGCCTCTACTATTTACTCGTAAACCTTGGCCAGTGCTACTATCTCCCTCTAACGTTCCTTTCAGGGTTTGATTTCCAGTCATTATTTTCACCCAGAAACACAGGCAAGTAGGCAGACAGAGAAAGAGCAGAGGAAAGTGAAAAATATCCCCAGGGGAACCTTAATGCCTACTTTCTCTGAGTGCTGTTGATGTGAATGAGAGAATATTCTCATTTCCTTCATCCAGGGGCTTCTATCTAGTGCTTCTCTAGGTCTCTCCTGTACAGGTCCACAAGGCTTGGACTGAAAACACATCTCTGTCACTAGGGAGACCTTCACTGCAATCTCAAGGGTTCACATCGCCCAGGTCCTCCAGAGACCTCCAGGCCCTTTGTGAGCAAGGAAAGCACCAGGAAAATACCAGTCTCCTCCTCTTACACAACTTCTGCCTTTCACCCAGATTTAATCCCATTCCCTTCAATATAACTGCTAGAACAGTCCCAGCACTTGAGCTTGACAGAAAAAAAATCCTAGGGTGGAAAACATGGCAGGTCATTTAGCAATGATAAGGCAAATTTGCTACTTGAATCCTTGTACTAGGTGGCAGTGAAATGCACCGACCTTTGGATACAAAAGCATCTGAGGTGGTTCTAGAAGGCTTTATATGAGACTGAGCTGAATGAAAATAGGTTAAGTCTTGCTTTCAGGTACCTGTCAGATTGGGAAATGAAGGCTCTGGGAAGTTTTCAGTTTTATTGCTAGTATTGTGGATGTGAAAAAGGTGACAAAATACAGAAAACTTGTCATTCACCATCTCTTTTCCATACATGAAGGATTTGGTGGGTAGGTGTATGCTAACTCCACTTAGTGTATATATTTATTTATTTATTTATTTATTTTGTAATACAGGTGGTACTATTTTTAAATGAAAATTATTACTTTTAATTCTCAGTACCATGTTCTTAATTTTTTTGGTGTATGTTTGTTTGGGTTTTATGCAATTTAATGTATATCTTTTTACTTAGTTGTCGAAAGCCAACAATGTATGTTAATAATTTCATCATAAAGCCAATATTCTGTTAAAACAATTGCTGAGATTCTCAAAAGAGTAGGAGGAGGCATTTTGTACAAGTCTCTGTGAATGTAAGAAAGGAAGGTGAGCAGGAGAGCTGAATAGGCCAGTTTTCACCAAAAACCCAGTCTTTTCACATCTGCTTCCATGAGGTTTGTAATTTTAGAGTTACCAAATGGTTTCGGGCACATTCTTCATAGTACATAAGATACCGGTAGGCACCCAGGGAGTTTTTCAAAAGCATTTGGATTCCAGACTCCATTGAGTTCATTCCTACTTGAGATTTGATGGAGTTAATTAATAGATATAGGCAATGCCAGTGTTTGGTTATGCTTATACATGTGTTTGGTTTGGTTATACGTGTGCCACACTGGCTAAGAAGCGATATGGTGAACCTGCAGACTTATCCTTTTGATTATTTGTTGAGTGTTTGTTCATCTTGGCATCCATAGAGAGTAACACATACTTGGGTGTGGAGCACAAAAACAGTCCAGCAGCAACCCCATGTTGCATCCTTTCAGCTTAAGATATATACATATATAGACTGGCAGTCACATTCAACCAAACATCACAAGGCTGAATAACACTTCATTCCAAAAGGAGACCTGTGAATAATAGGAGACACTAGAAGACTGTGCTAATATTATTCAAAGGGCATTTTTGCCACTTGTTATTACATGGAGAAGTTGTATGGAGAAAAGTCTTCACTGTAGAAAAGTCAGAATGTCGACAGCATTGCTGTAGATTTATTAAATCTATGTTTAAGTATGCTTCTAACGGCTATGTCACAATGCCCCTTGGTTTCTTGTGTTTTCCCTCAGTAAAAATCATCCCCAAAGGCACTTTAAGCATTCTGCAATCTGTTTTACCACTTAGTTATTTCCTTCATCCTTATACTATTTCCCTACAAGGAAGGACGAGCTATGGAGTCTATGGGAGAGGAGAACCACATAGCTGTGATAGAATTCATCCTGCTGGGATTCAGGAGTGGTCCTGGGACTCAGGTCCTGCCTTTTATGGTGTTCCTTCTGATTTACATGGCAACTGTGCTGGGGAACACCACCATGCTTCTCATGATTCGAATCGACCTTCGCCTTCACACTCCCATGTATTTCTTCCTCATGAATCTATCTCTCTTAGACCTCTGCTACTCCTCAACCATTGCCCCCAAAGCCATGGCCACCTTCTTACAAGGCAGCAAAACCATTTCCTACTATGGATGTGCTGCTCAGCTGTTCTTTTTTGTTCTCTTTATCACCACAGAGGCCTTCATCCTGGCAGCAATGGCATACGATCGTTACACAGCCATCTGTAACCCACTCCTCTATCCTGTCACCATGTCCAAAAGGGCCTGTGTTCAGTTAATTTTGGGCTCCTATATCTGTGGTGGCACCAATTCTATAGTGCAAACAAGCTTCACCTTTGCACTGAGCTACTGTGGAGCTAAAGAAATCAACCATTAGTTCTATGATGTTCTCCCCTTGCTAAGCCTGTCCTGCACAGATATGCACATTAATGAACTGGAAATGTTTGTTTTATCTGGTCTCCTCATAGTGATCACCTCAGGAATCATCCTCGTATCCTACGCCTACATCATCTATGCCATTCTTAGGATTCGCTCTGCCAAGGGCAGGCTCAAGACCTTATCCACCTGCTCCTCCCACATGGTGGCTGTCGCTTTATTTTTTGGGACTGTTTCCTTTATGTATGCCCAGCCGGGTTCTCTGTCTTCCCCACATCAGAGCAAGGTAGTATCTGTGTTTTATAGCCTTGTTACTCCCATGTTGAATCCCATCATCTACAGTCTCAGGAACAAGGATGTGAAAGATGCTTTGAGGAGAATCATGGGTAGGAAAATTCTAACATTATAAAAGCATTAGTCTGTCCTTCTGTCTGTCCATAACACTTTATTTGCACTCTGATTGGTTGTCTGAAAGAACCAATTAGAGTGCTCCAACAGTGTTCCAGACAGGGGGCGGCGGTGTGGCCCCTCAGTCCCCGCTGTCATGGCAGTGCTATCCCTACTGTCCCCCAGCATGGCTGGAGCGTGGGAACAAGGACAGTGGCACTGGAGGCAGTGGCAACATTGGGTGCTGGCCAAGGGGGATGCGGGGATTGTGGGGCAAGCTTGCCCTCATCCCCTCTGCCTGGGAGGTGGTGGAGTGGCAGGGGGAGTTCACGGAGCCGGACAGGGGGACACACAGGGCCGGAGGCAGAGCAGCGGCAGCGCAAGGCAGTGGGTGGTGGCACTCCGACACCCACCCCCCGCAATCATTCTTGATGGGCAGTTGGCTAGTTATTTAAAATAAGCCTCTTCTATGAATGTAGACCTAAACTACACTTCAGAGCAACCAAATCAGAAATAACTAAGAAGTATTTGCATGCTTCTGTTCATCTGTTTGTCTCTATATAATTTTCATTCACAACCATTTTCCCTTTATATTCATATCTATCTGCCTTTTTTAGAGCTTTCCTAAATTATGGTGCATCATTATAGGTATAAATGTTTTATTACCCCATATTTTTTTTAATATCTTTCCCTGGCAGCATCCAGGGAATTGGGACTTTTTTCTAAAAGCACTGTCAGCTGGGGCAGGCAGGGCAGGCATGGGGGGAGGGGCTGGGGGAGCAGGCAGGGGATGGGGCCTGGCAGGGGTCCCCCCATGGTCCCCTCCATGGTCCCCTCCCCTCTATCCTGCCCCCACCCTCTACTTACCAGCTCCAAATCTGGATGCAGCTCCCTGCTGCAGCCACTGGGGAATGCCCAAATCATTGAAGCTCTCTGAATCTTTTCTGAAGATTCAGAGAGCTTTGAATCGATTCAGACCTTTTTATTGGTCCCCTAATTTGATTCAGATTTCAAGATTCAGCCACCGAATCATGCCTCCAAATCAAATCAGCATCCGATTCTTCACACAGCCCTAAAGGTGACCTCCTTTTAATGCTTTACTGTAGAGCAATACACCCTGATATTTCATGAAGGGCTTAAGAAAGGATTAGAAAAAGCATTCACCCTTGCAGTCACCTAAGGTCTTACCACTGACTCCAAAAGGACTGTTTTATGTCAACAAATATCATTTGAACGTTTCAGGTTTTTAAAAAAATGCAACATGCTTTCACCTAAATCAGAAACCAGGCCTCTTAGTTAAACCTGGAGCAATGGGGAAAGACTAAATTGACTCAAAGACTTGAGGAGTGTGGACTAGGAGCACACTAAGACACCTGAGAGAAGAGGATTTCTACAGAGAAACGAGCTGTATTACATACAATAGTTCCCAATCAGCATTTAATCAGTATCCTTTAATGAAAGCCCGTGATTAATGGGTAGGGCCTCGATAAAGTTGTGATATGTATTTTTTATGAAAATCATTACATTTAAGTTATTTTCATGAAAAATGCAATTTGTAACAAAATGTCATGGTATGGCCACTTGCTGGGGAGTTCCCCAACAAGCAGCCATATCATGACATTTCATTGCAACAAGACGGCTGATGCAGGCTAGGGAAAACCTCCCCAGCCAGAAGCCAAAGCCTAGCAGCCCAGTGGAAGGGGAAAGGTTCACAAAAGGGACAGGAGGAGTGCAGAACTGGGTGTTGGGTTGGGGAGGGGATGTATCCTCCTCCACGTGGGAAAAATTGGGCACGGGTGGTTGGGAGCACCTGGCAGCTGCCTTGGCAGACTGCCCTGGCACCAGATAGAGGAGGCACTGTTCACTTCTCTGGGTGGGAAAACTGGGGCATCGGGGGTTGGGTGTGTGGGAGGAGAACACACACATGGAGGATCAAACAACCCCTTTCCTACTGGGTGCCACAGGTGCCTCCCAAGGCATTCCCCAGGTACCCCAATCCCCTAAGCCTCAGTTTTCCTGCCCCAAGTAGCAAACAGCCCTCCCCTTCCTACCACCATGCCTGCCTCTTCCAGTGAGGCTGGAGTGGGGTGAGTTTTTGAGCAGTGGTCAGAGGCCTTGGGAGAAAGGCGTCTGCTGCTGCAATTAAACTTGGTCCTAAACCTGCCCCCTCAGCCATTCAGGGGGTGTGGGGAGGTGCTACACTCTGGGCACAAAAATGGCAGCCCCCACCACAATCAGGCCACAATGTCAGCGAGTTGGGCCTGTGCTTTACACCAGGCCCTATACATAGGCAACGTTCATTGAAAGACTTAGCACGGCATTGGGATTTGTTTTCTGTCCTTCCAAAAAAACAAGCCCCATATATTCTGGCACCACTGTCTAAAAGCAAACAATCCTTCAGGGAATTGTCTCTTCACCAAATCAACATATGCACACGTATGTCACACTTGGGGTTGTGTGTGGTCAAGTGTGTTCTGGTTTTATTTTGTTGTGTATCGTGTTTGTGCTGCATTTCTTGTTTCTTTTAGGACTGGAGAGAACCATCCTCCCAGCACCATTTATTGTGTCCAGGCCCTTTGTCGTAAGCTTCCTTCCAAGGAACCTGTGGAACCAGTTTGGTAACTGTGACCATTTCACCAGGGGTTTCTGACCACCTTTGCATTGATTGGTCTGCAATACAGGCAACCTCCACTTAGCGCTCCTAATTGGTTCCAGAAAAACCGAGCGCTAAGCGAAACAGCGTTAAGCAGAACCCGTTTCCCCATAGGATTTAATGTAAATAAAGATAATTGGTTCCACACCACTCACCGACCCAGACCCCGCGCTCCTGGAGCCCCACCCTGAGTCCTGCCAACCCAGGCCCTGTGCTCCTTCTGGCCCTGGCTGGGCCGCTCCCGGCAAGGCACCACACGGGCTCTGCCAGAGAAGGCATCAGCTCCTCTTAGCCTCATTGTTCCCCCGCTGTGATGGCCCCTGCCGGCCCGCACCCACCGGACACCAGTGCACCTGTGCACAGCCCCAGCTGCCCCACTCGTGGGGCCTGAGTTGGGGCTCTGGTGTGGGGTAAGCAGCCAGGCCACCCACCTGCCCACATCCCGCTTTGCCCAGTGGGGGCGCCCTCCAGGGCACCCAGCACAGGGACAAGCCACAATCACCAGTTCACTGCAGGCTCAGGGGCGGGGGAGCTCTGTGGGCTCGGCTTGCACTGGCTCCTGCTGCCCCGCTGGCGCAGGCCCCATGTTCATGCCCCCAATCTGCCCCTTCTCCCTGCTGCCGCCGTTCCTCCCCACCCGCAGGCCGCTCCAGCACTATGTGCCGGAGCGGACCCTGTACTCCAAGGCCCTGCTAGCCTGGGCTCCAAGCTCATGACCCCCACCCTCCCCTTCTCACTGCTACTGCTCCTCCCCATCTGCTCCAGCACCACATGCTGGAGCAGACCCCAGGCTTCTGCCACCCCTCCCTGGGCTCCCACCCGCTGCCAGTCACCACTTCCCTCACCCTTACTCACTGCCACTGCTTCTCCCCATGCCCACACTGAGCGTTATAGCAAAACACACTCAGTGCTGAGCGAAACTAGGTTGGTATTTTAAATGAGCATTATAACGAAACTGCAGTAAGCGAAACCGCATTAAGCGAGGGTTGCCTGTAGCAGCATTCCAATGAGGCTGCTTTTTGACTTGGGGCCCTGTCATGAGGTCAGAAAAGTATTTAAGGTTGAGGCCACCTGGTCTGGTCTCTCTTTCTTCCTCCTGGGGCTACTGAAGCCTGAGCACTGATTTAGGAGCCAGAGGAGCCTGCTTCTTATGGGACAGGGTCACCCCCCACTCTTCACTGGTGAAGCAAACTGAAGCTATGTGAAGGGAAAGCCTCAGGTACAGGGAGGGAAGATCTGTCTCATGGCCTGAGACCCCTGTTCTCTCCCTCTCCTTTCCCCTCGTCTTCTGGGTTTTGAGTGGGATAATGATGTGTGGAGGGCATCAATCCCTGCATCAAACTGGCCAAGGTTGAAGCCTGGCAGTTTTGCTGTCACACTCTGAGACAGGGCTTGAGAGCCTGGCATGTTTTAGTTGCTTTTGCAACTTTTTGGGGTTCAGCATAGGTGTGTCACTGAAACCTAGCATGTGTCTTGTTGGCTGTTTTGGCCACGCAGGCCTCAAGTGGGAGGATGCCATGAGTATATCCTTCCCTAGTGCACGTTGCCCAGGAATGGGGTCCTGTCCACTACCAGCCATGCAGGCCTTGATTGGGATGATGCCACGAGAGTATCATTCCCTAATGGAGACTGACTAGGAAACAGAGTCCTGGTAGTCACTGTGTTGAGGATTGTAGTGTCTCATCTTGGTGGTAAAGCTGAGATGACATGTCCAGGCTGCAGCCATAAGCCTGGGCCCTTTCTGCTTTTTACAGCTGCTGCATTTCAGCTCACTGGTGTGGAGCTGAACCCCAGCCATATGTTGGCTGGCAGACTTGGGCCAGGGTGAAGCCATGGCACTTTTTGTTGCTTATTCAGACCTCAGTAGTGTATAGGCCTGGTTAGCTTTTTGTTGCCCAGTCCAGGCCAAGTGAAATAGGCCTGGGCTTTCTATTGTCCCTTTTGCAGTTTATTCCCCAACCAAGTACTGTGGTTGGGCGCTAGTGCTAGTTCAGGCCCAAGCCGAAATAGGCCCGACCCCCTGTTTTGTTGTCTTCTAGGTGCTGGTCTTAGCCTAGCAGTGTGGCTGAGGTTATATGTGCAGGCCACAGCCAAGTAGGCCTGGTGCTCTTTCATTGTACGGTCAGGCCTGGGTGCAAGACAGACCTGAGTCCCCCTTTTACTGTTTTACAGAACTTGTCTCAGCATATCTGTATTGCTGAGCCCTGCTGTACATTTGTTTCCTGTATGTCTGGGCCTGGCACATTTTGGGCCTGGCACAGGTTGTTTTTGTGGCTCTGTGTCCCAACCAATGCAGCATGGTTGGTACTGGTTGCTGATCAGGCTCTTTTGCTGTTTGGCTGTTTTTTCTTTGAGTACTCCTTCAGTTTCCTGACCCAGCAGAACTTGGTTTATGACTAAAAACTTTGGGGTGCGATATGCTGATGCAAAATGGAGTTCACCCCTCAAGCCCACCATGTGGAAGTGAGGATCAGTGCTACAGTTTCACAGGGAGCAACCAGGGACCCTTTGCAACGCAGAAGGACCTACGCTGTTTAGCAGCTCTCTACGGTACAGTAGAGCATGGAGCAGCTCATTGGACTCTCCGGTGTGGGACCCGCTTTCCAGCCCATTGCCAAAGGGCAGGTATACGGGTGCAGGACCCCGGAACTACCCTCTGCGGAGTCCCAAATCCCAGACTGCCTGGGCATGAGTAAAGACCCCGCAAAGAGGGTGCCACCTATAGACTTTATTTTGTAGTCTGTAATGTTTTAAAGTTATAGGTAGTGTTTACTTTTGTTTTTCTTTATGCTTTGTAATAAATTAGGTTTTTGTGTTTACACTGCTTACAGGGGAAGGGTGGTTGGTTTTATTGGACACCCTAGTGTTTTATCTAGTGTTTCCCAGGTAGACTGGGTGGGGACTCAAGCCAAGGTAAAAATCCCCAAACTTACACTCAGCCCTTGTTGCTGCTGACAGGTGCTCAGCAGAAGGTTTACACATATAAAGTCTATTTTGTCATATCACCTGAAACTTTCATAAGTCTGTGTTGATTTACCTTCTATACTTCCAGTATCATCACTGGCAGCAGAAGCAGCAGCAACTTCTCCTGCTGTTTCTTTGTCAAAGGTAAGTGAGACTTCTCTTAGAGCAGATAAAGAGCTACTGAAAGGCCACTGCTTTTCTGCCCATCTATCCAATTACCTTTCACACCCTAGATAATTCAATTTCCTGACTGTAAAATGTCACTGAAGGATCTGCTTTTACACTCACTGGATACATCTAGATGTGAAATTAATATGCTCCAGTTACATGTGTGCCTCAGACCACAGCACATTGAGCAAGGTCAGAGCAGCCCTGACTGGCAGGGGCCCAGAGGGTCATCTTTCCATCCCAGGGCTGCTCCAACCTGTGTCGATGTGTTGTGGAGGGGCTGGCTGGGGCATGAGGGTGCTTCATTGTGGAGCTAGCCAGCAGGCAGGCCACATCTGTAGTATTGTGTCTAGTTTGGGGCCTCCTATTAAAGAAACGAGGTGGACTAGTTGAAGAGAGTCCAGCAGAGGGCAACAGAAATGGTCAATGAGCTGTGGGATGTGACTTCTGAGGAGAGACTGGGGGAACTGGGCTTATTTAGTCAGTGCCATAGCAAAGAAGTTTGGCACCTGGGCAAGCTTGCACTGGCAGCCCACCCTTACCCTACACACAGATCTGGGGGCACATGTCCCCCATGCTTGCCTGGGAGTGCACGCAACAGCAGGAGACTCCCTTCCCCCATCCTAACAACCCCCACTCCCCCAAATGAGCAGCTCACGGCTCTGTCCCATGCCCTGCCCTTGCTGGGCAAGGCCTGTTAGCACCCCTTTGCTTTGGCACCTGGGGCACTTGCCCCACTTGCCCCTGCCTTGTTACAGCACTGTATTTAGTGTGAAGAGAAGATGGAAGGGGGATATGATAGCAGCTTTTTAACGTCCTGAAGGGTGGCTCCAAAGAGGATGGAGCAAGACTATTCTCAGTGGTGGCAAATGACAGAACAAGGAGCAGTGGTCTCAAGTTGCAGCAAGAGAAGTTGAAGTTAGATACTAGGAAATACTAGGGAACACTCTCACTTGGAGGATGGTGAAGCACTGGAATGGGTTATCTAGAGAAGTGGTGGAATGTCTATCCTTGGAGGTTTTCAAGGCCAAGCTGGATAAAGCCCTGCTTGGGATGATCTAATTGGGAATGGTCCTGTTTTGATCAGGGGGTTAGACTAGATGGCCTCCTGAGGTCCTTTCCAACCCTCATCTTGTATGATTTTATCAGGCTGAAAAGGTAGTAATCAATGATTAAAAGTCTACTTGGCAGCTTGTATCAACTGGAATGCCCAGGGGCCTGGTCCTTCGGCTGGTTTATTTTAATATCTTCATCAACAACCTGGAAGATGATATAGATTGCACCCTCAGCAAGTCTGCAGATGACACCAAGCTGGGGGGTAGCAGATAAACTGGGGGTAGGGCTGAGATTCAGAGAGACCTCAACAATCAAGAGTATTGAATGAAAAAAATCTCATGAGGTTCAGTAAGGGCAAGTGCAAAGTCCTGGACTTGGGATGAAACAATCCCATGCTGGGGCCTGACTGGCTAACCAGCAGCTCTGCAGAAAAGGATCTGGGGGTTACAGTGGACAATAAGATAAATATGAGTGATAAATAACAGTCTGCCTTTCTTGCAAAGTAGGCTAATGTAAGACTGGGCTTCTTTAGTAGGAGCACTGCCAGTAGATCGAGGCAAGTGATTCTTCCACTCTATTTGGCACTGATGAGGCCACACTTGGAGTACTATGTCTAGTTTCAGGCCCCACAATACACAAAGGAAGCAGAGAAATGGACAATGGAAATGGTTAGGGGGTTGCAGCACATGACTTTTGAGGAGAAGCTGAGGGAACTGGGTATATTTAGTCTGGAGAAGAAAACACTGAGGAGAGATTAAATAGCAGCCTTCAACTACCTTAAAGCTGTTACAGAAGATCATGGAACAGGATGGTTCTCAGTTATGGTGGATGACAGAACAAGAAACAATGGTCTCAAGTTACAGCAAGGGAAATTTAGGCTGGATATGAGGAAAAAAATTCTCACTAGGAGGATAGTGAAGCACTGGAATGGATAGAGGGGTGGTGGAATCTCCACCCTTGGAGGTTTTTTAAAACCTGGACATAAAAAGCCTTGGATGAGATGGTCTAGTGGGGGATGACTCTGTTTTGAACAGGGGTTTGGACTAGATGTGACCTCCTGGCAGGTCCCTTTCAACTCGTATTTTCTATGTTTCTATGGCTCTATCACCATCAAATTAAACATGCAGACAAAAGGTGACCATCCAAAAGCATGCTCCCTTGACCTTCATTCAGCATTGTTTTGTGATTTAGTGACAAATTTCTTTGAACTCCTTATTTACATGTTTTACACTCAACTCAATATGGTTTTCATCATTAGTGCAGTATGTCATTAACCTACATTTGGTGGTAAAATTAGCAAGTGACTATGGACTGTCTGGACCCATGCCTAACTTTATTTGCTCTAAGCTAATTGTGCAAGGGGTGGGAATGGTCATGATTTCTCAATTAAGACTTGTGAACCTGCCCATCAATTGTGAGGCTTTCAAAGGTTTACTTCTGCACCAGGTGGCAGTTTGTACACCATTAGTTTTTATTTTCTTCAGCTCTTTAGTTTCTTTCACAGTTACATATTCCACATCTTGTTGACTGAACAAATGAAAACACATTCAACCTTTCCCTATATATGCATTGTAACACATGGCGCCTTCCGATTAAGGCACATTCCTGCTTATATGCATCCAGTACAAGCTCAGCAGGTTGGCAAATAGTGCCATGTGATCAATTGCCACATAATGAGCTGGTTTGCATGCAGGGTGTTGCTTAAGAAGACATTGGTGCTCTTTCTTAGGGTCTCAGACTGACCAGCCAAGCACCCATCCAAGAGGAACAATGGGATACATTTCTGGTTCTTTACGTTCCCACGTGACCCAAGCAAAAAATTCACAAGCTGTCATGGGATACGGATCTAGCTAGGTTACCCACCCTGGCCTTAGCTCTGGGGGTTTAACCCTCTTGTCCACTTCCCCATTTTCACATGTTCTGTCTTACGTGAAGACTTAAAACACTTTTACTTGGGTGCACTCTAATACCCATAGCATATTTTGTCCCAGTTCTACGTCTCTTAGGTCAGTATTTTCCCTTTTCTCCCTACAGCCAGAGTTCATACTGTCACTTGATGAATTTTAGCTTGAACAGTATTAATCACACGCTGACTCTAGAAACCTTCAGTTCCGTGGACTGGCACATTGTTTAGCTTATTCCTTACAATCTCTAGGTCCATGCTCTTCAAACTCCAGGGTCTGTATTAACTGCTCCCAAACCTTGGCCAGTGCTGTCTCTCTCCAACCTTCCTTTCAGGTTTTGACTACCAGTCAGTATTTTCACCCAGGGTTTCAAAGGACTTTGTAAAGTTCAGAGAAATCTACTACTACTACTTCTAGTCTGGCTCCTAGCCACCCTGGGCTGTGGGATTTCCTCATCTTACATGGGGCTAAAGCCAATCTGCCTGGATGTCCAGCTGTGTGTGCACACCCACTAAATGTGGGGAACATAGTTCTAAGTGATTGGTCTTAGCTACTGCCAGAGCTGTAACAGGCAATGGGTGGTGAGTGAGCAAAAAGATTACTGAGGACTGTGGCAAGGGGGTACCAAGGGGAGAGTCTGGGATCAGCCTCTGGTCTCCTTTCCTTACCACTCACAGAATGCCCATTAGCCAGTGCCTCTCCCCTTCCTTTCCTCTCCAGCCACCACATCTGCTCCTTCTTCCCATTGCCCACTCTCCAGCTGGCTTTCCTCCTCCACTACCTCTCTGTTTTCTTTGGCCAGTTCCCCACTGTCTCCTGTCCCCTGCATTCTCTCCTCCAGCAGCATCTTTCTGGGGAAGAGAGGCTCTGGGGAAACAAAGGCTTTGCTCTCAGTCTTGGGGTGAGAAGTATCTGCTCGTCTGTAATTTGGGCAAGATCTGGGAGCTGCCTCAGGACGTGCACAGTGACAGAGCTGCCTGCTTGTGAGCCAGGCCCTGAGGAGTTGGGGCTTGAAGATATGACCTACAAAAGGTCAAATCTAACTTCCTACTTTCTTCTCCAGTCCATTTCCCAAAAAGCTCACAGCCTCAAGGGCAGGCAGCACCTGAAACACAGGCAGGTAGGCACAGAGAAAAAGGGCCAAGGAGAGAGAATAAGATCACCATGAGGATCTTAATGCCAGCTTTGTCTGACTGCTGTTCCTATGGATGAGATATGTTTTCATTGCATTCATCCAGGGACTTCTATCTAGTGCCTCTCTAGGTCTCTCTTGAGCTGGTCCGTAGGGCTGAGACTGAAAACACACTTCTGTCATCAGGGAGTGCCTCAGTGTAGTCCTGAGTGCTCATGGAGCACCTTTCCTCCAGGGACCTCAAGGCCCTTTGCAAGGAAGGGAAGAACCAGTCTCCTCCTGTTGCACAAATTCTACCTTTCAGCCACATTTAATACCATTCCCTTCAATATAACTGCGTTACCAGTCCCGGCACTTGAGCTTGACAGAAAGGAATTCTAGGGCAGTAAAGATCCCAGGTCATTTAGCAATGTTAAGGTATATTTGCTACTCGAATCCTTGGATTAGGTGGCAGTGAAATGTGCCAACCTTTGAATACAAGAGCAGCTGACCCAGTTCCAGAAGGCGTTGCATGAGATTGAGCTGAATGAAGCTGGGGTAAGTTTTCCTTTCAGATACCTGTCAGATAGGGAGGAGAAGGCACTGGGAAGCTTTTCAGTGTGCTAGTGATAGTGCTGTGGAAGAGGAAAAAGTGACAAAAAACAGAAGACATTTCATTCGCCTTCTCTTTTCCATAGAGGAAGGCTTTTGATGAGTATGTGTATGCCGACTGAATCTGGCTTTTTTTTTTGTGTTGTTATGTTTTGGTAATACAGCTGTTCATTTCTTTCTTTACTGAAAATTCTTACTTTTAATTGAAAAACAATGATTTCTCAGCCAAAAACTGTATAATTAATAAAACCCCAACTACTGCTATTCCTAAGGACACTGTTCTTTATTTAGTTTTTAGGGGGGAGGGGTTATGCATTAATTAATGTGTGTATCTATTTTCCTAGCATTGGAAAGTCATCAGTGCATGTGAAAATATTTCTTTCATCTTATCCCAGGATTCCATCAGAAAAAAATGCTGGAATTGCTCAAAACAAAACATCTAGGCATACTGCATATTTCTCCATGAATATGAGAAAAGAAGGTAGAAAGGTGAGCTTAATGGGCCAGTCTTTACTGAGCAACCAGTCCTTTCCCTTCTGCTTACAAGAGGTTGGTATTTTCAGGGGCACCAAAGGAGTTTGGGGCAGACTTTTCTAAGCACAAGAACCCAGGTAGATATAGGTAGGCACGCAGGCAGATGTTCAAAATCATCTTGGTTCCAACCTGCATTGATTTCACTCATACTGAGCTGAGAGTCCATGGAGGTAATTATAGGATATAACCCACTGTTTGGTTATGGTACATGCGCCACACTTGTTCAGCTGCCATCCATTGAACCTGCAGACTCATCCTTTTGAGTATTTGTTGAGTACTTGTTCATTCTGGCATCCACAGAAAGAAATATGCTCTACTTCATTGAAAAGTTACTGGGTTTGGAGCACAAAAACAGTCACACCACATCCCCATATTGCAGCCTCTCAGTTTGAGATATATGCATGTAAAGATGGGAAGTCACATTCTGCCAAACAGAACAAGGCTGAATAATACTTAATTCCAAAAGGAAACCTGAGAATGACGAAAGGTACTATAAGATTGTTCTACTATTATCCTGAGGCACACAAGTCTAAATTGAAGAAACTTTCTAAGGGTTCTGTCACAATGCCCTTTGCTTTCTTACACTTTACCTCCGCAAGAATCAGTTTCAACAGGACATTAAGTAATCTGCAGTCTCTTTCGCCACTTTGCTTTGTCTGTTGTCCTTACCCTATTTTTTCCCGCACAGGAGAGATGAGCTATGGCATCTGTGGGAGAGGAGAACCAAACAGCACTGACAGAATTCATCCTCCTGGGATTTAGGAGTGGTCCTGGGAATCAGGTGCTGCCTTTTGTGGTGTTCTTTGTGATTTACATGACAACCGTGCTAGGGAACATTATCTTGGTTCTCATCATTCGCATCGACCCTCGCCTTCACACCCCCATGTATTTCTTCCTCATGAACCTGTCTCTCTTAGACCTCTGCTACTCCTCTACCATTGCCCCCAAAGCCATGGACAGCTTCCTGCGAGGCAGGAAAACCATTTCCTACAATGGATGTGCTGCACAGTTATTCTTTTTTGCTCTCTTTGGCAGCACAGAAACATTCATCCTGGCAGCAATGGCATATGACCGATACATAGCCATCTGCAACCCACTCCTCTATCCTGTCACCATGTCCAAAAGAGTCTGCTTTCAGCTCATCATGGGATCCTATATCAGTGCTGGCACAACTTCTATAGTGCAAACCAGCTTCACCTTTGCACTGAGCTACTGTAGAGCTAAAGAAATCAACCATTTCTTCTGTGATGTTCTCCCCTTGCTAAGCCTCTCCTGCACTGATAAACACATCAACGTACTGCTATTATTTGTTTTATCTGGCCTCGTCATAGTGTGCACCTCAGGAATCATCCTCATCTCCTATGCCTACATCATCTATGCCATTCTCAGGATTCGCTCTGCCAAGGGAAGGCTCAAGACCTTATCCACCTGCTCCTCCCACATGGTGGCTGTGGCTTTATTTTTTGGGACTATCTCCTTTATGTATGCCCAGCCGGGTTCTCTGTCTTCCCCACATCGGAGCAAGGTGGTGTCTGTGTTCTACACCCTTGTCATCCCCATGTTGAATCCTTTCATCTACAGCCTCAGGAACAAAGATGTGAAAGATGCTTTGAGGAAGACTATAAGTGGGATAATGACTTCAAAGTAAGGCTGTTCTGTGAATAAAGAGCTAAACTACACCTCAGAACACTCAAGTGAGAAATAATAAATATTTGCATGCATCTGTCTGTCTCTCTGAATTTTCATTAGTGCCCAACTCTCCCTCTATATTCATACATTTTTAGGCCTCTCCTAATAATTAAATGTGTAATTAAATGTATAAATGTTTTATTACAGTATAACATTTTGATTGACATTTTTTCTTTCAAATTTTAATTCCTTTTATTTTTTTAAGTGCTTCTCACCCCAAAGTGTAGATCAAAACTGCCTTGAGTTTTAAGAAACACTTGCTTTCTAAGCACAGATATCACACCTGAAATCATTACAAGATAATGCTGATCTTGAATCTAATTGTATTTCCCCTTCTCTGCTTATGTGTATGTATGGCCATTTCCTTTAGTGGCTGACTCCACAGCTAAAAACCCTATCATTTCAAGAAGGGCTTAAGAAAGGATTAGCACAAGTATTCATCCTTGCAGTCAGCTACAGTTTTACCATTTACTCCAATGGGACTCTGTTATGCAAACAAAGAGTATTTTAATTCTTCAGCTGGTATTTTCAGGTTTCCCCACTGGAGGTAGTTGCTCAGTTCTCAGTGGAACATAACTGTGGCTGGCAAACAAGCATTGTCCTTTGTTCAGGACTTAGGAAAACTGAGCCCAGAGGCAAACAGGGAAGCTGGGCAGCTACTACACATTGGAACAGCTGGGACATCTGGCCACTAGTGCTTCCAGCATGGCTGTGTACCTGCATGGGCAGCTGTTCTTTTTCCATCCTCGCTCCAACTCAGCACCTAGGGCTGCTCTCTCTCCACCTCCTCTGCTTTACTACCAGCAGGTACACATGCAGGATGAAATTATTTTGCCAAGGGGGAAATAGATTTACAAACTGCCCAAAGGTACTAAAACTTGTAGGAAGACAATAGTGCCCATTTACGCATAAAAACTGCAAGAGGAATTACCCTCTGTCCCGCAGGACACCAACACCCCTTCCCATGGGAGAATAGCATCTCTATGGGCCAAGACCCATGCTTGTGCCCAGCTTTTTAAACTAGCCACAGTGGCACTTAGAAACTTTTTTATCCAGGTAATCACACTGGCTAAATCCTTCCATGAAAACTCAATTGGATGCAAAACTAGTGCTCTGAGCATCGACCAATTTATAACCAGCTCTACCTGTCAGGCATGATTTTGTAGCATGCTTATTCATTGTCATCCAACAACCTATTCATTGAAAGAAGCATGTCAGTGTGCCACAGCTTCTGGTTATTCAGCAGGGACTAACACTTCCCTTCCCAAGATCCAAACCTTGCAGTTTAGCACTGGGAGTGCAAAGGATTTGAATCATTATCTTCCTTGGAGTTTCTCCAGCCACTGGAAGCATTGAGCACTCAGCTCTGGCTGACTGCCCTCCTGGTTGGAGAAGAAAGCTTTGAGATCAGAAACTGCAAGGGTTTAACCATTAGCAGATCCAGGATTGCTGCAATAGAGGTGCAGTCCCAAACTTTTGGCTGTTCAGTGACACATGCTCAGTGAAGACTGCCCATTATATCTGTGCCACAAAGCCAAACAGGGTGTTGCCAAGGCCCCTCACTATGATCCTGGATGCCAGTGAGCTCTCAGAGCTCACCAGCACATCACTGCAGCTCTGCGTGTGCTGTGAACTTCCCAGGGCAGGGGCTGCCTGGAGTCCCTGCTTTCACAGTTCCAGAGCCTACTTCTGTTCATTCTTCCCCTCCCTCCTTCTCCTTCTCCCCACTCCTGCAGCCCCTTGAAATTCAGCAGAATGGAAAAGAAGGGGATGAGCATCGGCAACTTATCATTTAAGTAAAAGCCCCTGAGCTCTGTGAAAGCAGGGGCAGGGGCTGCTGCTCCTCATCCCCTCCTTTCTCCTGCTACCAAATCTAGTGAGGAGGGGCAGGAAGAGCAAAGAGTAGCTGGCTTTGGAGCTGCTGGAAAGCAGGGACTTTAGGCAGATCAGCCTGTGAGCTCATAGTGTTCACATCATATGGGGAGCTCCCAGCGGGAGCTGTGCTAACTTGCCTGTGAGCTCTAGATGCTCTCTGTGCATGCCACACACAGACAAAGGGAGATGTGACCATGTCGCTCCATCCCCTCTGGATCCATCTGGAGGAGGAAGGCTTTGTGTGTATTTCTAGTATAACTATTATACACCAGGATTTAAATCAAAGAAAACTGTAAATGGAGAAGAGACACCAGTAGGAAGAAAATGAAAAAAATCTTTCTTGAGGAATTCCCCCAGTTTGGATCTGTTCAGGCTGCAATGGTCTGCTCTTTTCAAAGCTGAGCTTAGGATAAGAAGGAGTCCAGCACCTACAAAGGGTTGGCTTGAGGAAAGCAGTGTAGGGAGTGGATTGTGAGAAGGGAGAAGCTGCCTCTCAGAGGGACAGACACCCACAGGACTCTGACATCAACTTCCTTGAGTCCCTGAAAATGTCCAGGATGGGCAGTGTCTCCTATTCCTCACTTCTTCTTATGGCTTAGGATGACAGCATGGTAATAGTGTGTATCAATCAATAGATATTCAGGGACTCAAACTGGATAGAAAACAGAGGTACAGACTGTAACAAACTAGGGGCTGAGGAGTTGGGAGTGAAACAACTGTCCTGGAAATCTGTTCTCTTCCTTCCGGCAAAGATTTGAGGAGAAAGATGAGGAGGAGCTGCAGCTCTTAGAGTTTGCTGAATCCAACCAGGATGAAGTTGGTAATAGGTGTGCAATTTGCTGCTGCCATGGAAGATGTTGCCAAGATTAAACTATATTTTGTTCCTTTGCAAGAGCATATAAATGAAGCTAGGTTTGATTTCTACCCCTATAGAAGTATAGAAAAGTTCTTTGAAGAGTTGTGTTGTGGGACAGGGCAAATGATGATTGCTTCAGATGGTCACTGGATGTCACTGCTATTCAGAAAAATCCTAAAGCAAACCAGAAATTTTCATGTTGGAAACTCGGTGCTTGCCTGAAAGACAGAGATTCAGGATGTTTGGATTTTCAGAAGTCACAAGAAACAAAAACCATGGTATTGAAATGCCATAGGAAGTTAGGGCCCTATTTCTATCTTTTTTTTCTGGTTTGAGACTCAGATACAAGTTGCACATCTAATAAACACACACATATTACAATGTATCAGTCTTCTGAGAGATGAAGTATCAAGAGCTGTCCTCTCAGGGCTGCTGCATTTCGTACATCCTGCACATAACATAGCTCGTGCCCAAATCATTTAACATCTCTAGTTCCACCAATATGCATGAACAGTACTGTTCATCCTGCCTCATGAAGCCTGCATAGAAGTGTTTATACTGTTGTTATGAAGACACAGAAATCATTCACTGGGGACTTTTATAATTGGTAAAATATAGTTTCCATGATACAAGAATAGAAAACCATTGATGTAATGAAAGCCACTAGTGGTGAATTAAAACCAAACCAAATCAATTCCAATTAAAAATAAGGTCCACATTGTTAAAAAAAGAGGGGAAGCAACCATTAGAAGGAGCTACTAGAGGAAGGGATATATTGTCCCCCTATGGAAGTCTTAAATCCATATTGGGTTCCCTTCTGGTAGATGCGGCTTACTCACATGTTAGTCAAATAGAAGCAAGGGGAGGGAGGTTCATGGTCTGTGCCACATTGCTTATACTGGGACAGTGATTCTCAGCCAGGGTGGCATGCACCCTGGGTTACCTTGAGATATTTTCAATGGTGCCATGTCATATTAGCACTATTAGGTCTGCAATGGAAATTCTCACCTAGAGATAGAATATTCTCACCTACACAAACCTAGATTCCCACCTAGATAAACCCAATGGGCAGAGCATATGCCTTCCCCTTCTCCCTTGTCTCTCCACCCCCAGAATGGGTATGTTGGCAGTCACTCAGGGAGCTGGCCTGAAGCATTTGATTAGCAAGAAAATTCATCTGCATAAGTCCCACCTATACTAACTGATGTGCCACAGCATCATCATTCAAGACTTCACTGAGCATGGCACTCCTTAACCTGTGTTATGTGCTCTGGAAGCCTAAGAGCTTGATGCCCCAAGGCAAAGAAATGAGACATTCCATGGAGGATGTGCTTTTCAGACCTCATCTGTAAACCGTGTACTGCCATTTCCAGGCCCAGGAGATAAGCAGACTTTGGTGGGAATGGATAGATCTTAGGAGCTGGCATGATATGTGACAGCACACCTTTGGGATGGACAGATCCTTGAGATTTGTGCTGACCTGGCCCCATTATTTGCATGACAAGTCACCAGCATGAGGGCACCCCAGACCATTAAGAAGTGGGTAGAAATTGTCATTTGACATCTCAAAATGCCTGACAGCCTCCAGCCTCTAGTTTGTTGATAACTGCTTAAGCATGGTTAAGTCCACAGCTATAGTGGCCATTTGGATCGTGTACCCTGCCATCTAGAAGAAGTTAGCACCATAGTTCATCCACTTCACCATCACAGGGCTTCTTATGCCTGGATTTGCCAGTACTGCATTTCCAGAGTGTATGAGTTTCATTCAAGGCATCCAAGTACATTTGTGGCCAAGAGCCCAGCACAAATCATTTGGATGTTTATAATGTTTAAAAATGCTTGTTTTCTTGGTTTACAACCACATTAATATATTGTCCCTTACATTACTAGATGGTGTCTTACTCCTAACCTGTGTCCCTGCACTGGAAGTAGTTAACCAAGATTCTTACAAGAATGCTCTGATAGTTGTGATGTTCAGGAAACTGAGTGTCAGAGGTATGACTGGGATGTAAGAGGTCAGGGCTTGACCATAGCGGGTCCCTACACAGAGGATTGAGACTGAGAAAGTTTGGGAAACCTTCTGCCCCCTGACCATAGTTACAGAGCTGCAAAAAAGCCATTTTTTCTCCCCTCACCCCTGTCGGTGCCTGGAGAGATTATCATTGTCCTGCTCTAGTCATGTAACTGCTCTGGTACCACCAGGTCTTCCATCTGTGCTCAAGGCCTGCTGGGTTTCTGCAAGAAGTCAAGCTTCTGATGCCAAAGCATAGGACAGATCCAGTCCTGCCCCAACTGGGCTACCGCAATTGCTGCAAACTCCTGATTTTTCCTTTGCCATTCTAATCTATTATACAACCTTTCTATCCAACACCAGATTGCAAACAGAAGAGTACAAAACAATATCTGCCATGCAAAACTTGGAATGAGTGCATACAACATCAAATTAAACACACCAGGAAAAAATGTGACCATCCAAACACAGGGTCTGGTTATGGGGATGGGGCACATGACTTCTGAGGAGAGGCGGAGGTGATAGGGCATATTCAGTTTTAAGAAGAGAAGACATAAGGGAGGTTAAATGGCAGCCTTCAATTACCTGAAGAGTGGTTTCAAAGAGGGTGGAGCTAGATTGTTCTCAGTAGTGGTGGATTAAAAACAAGGAGCAATTGTCTCAAGTTGCAGCAAGAGAAGTTTTGGATGGATATTAGAAAAACTTTTTCACTAGGAAGGTAGTGAAGCACTGGAGCAGGTTACCTAGAGAGATGGTGGAATCTCCATTCTTGGAGGTTTTTAAGATCTGGCCAGAAAAAGCCTTGGCTGAAATGATCTAATTGGTGCTGGTCCTGCTTTGAGCGGGGATTGGACTAGATGACCCCCTCAGGTCCTTTTCAACCCTAATTTTGTATGATTCAATGAATATCAAATTAAACATGCAGACAAAAGATGACCATCTGACCACAGGCTCCTACCACCTTAATTCAGGATTGCTTTGTGAGTTAGTCACAAATTGCTTTGACCTCTTCATTTACATGTTTTAACCTACATTTGGTAGTAAACCTAGAAAATTACTTTAGACTATCTTACCCCATGCCTAACTTTAGTTGGTCTAAGTTAATAGTCCAATTGGTGGAAATGGTAATGATTCCTATGACTGAAACACTGTGGCCCTGCCCATCAATTGTGAGGCTTTCAGTAGTTGACTATTGTTCCAGGTACCAGCTTTAACTCTCTCAATCTCTTCAGTTTCTTTTAGAGTTATATATTCAACATCTTATTGACTGAACAAATGAAAACACATTCAATTAGGGTTGTACTGAAAAAGATTTTCTTGGCCGATAACAATGGCCAATTATTAACCAGCCATATCGGCCAAGACCAATCCAATAGCTGATTTACAGGAATGCAGCCCAGGAGCTTGGAGAGCACTGTCTGGCCAGTAAGGCTGTTGGGGTGAACTGGCATAGGGGGTGCAGATTGAGGCCCCCATGGTGAAGGAGGGATTGGGGTGGGGGCAGCAGTAGGCACTGCCCAGCCAGGGCAATGAATGCATCATTCGGAGTGGCACAGAGCTGTGGGTGGTTTGACTGGAGGGCAAGAGGCTCGCAGGGGGCTCCCCGCTGCTGTGTGCACCCCTGGGGGAGGCATGGGGGGCATGTGCCCCCCTGGGTTTGTGCGTGTGGCAAAGGAGGGCTGCCTGCTGCTTGCTTGGGCCCCAGGGCTGCACTGGCCTTTCCCAGAGGGGGGGTTGGACCAGTGCTGCGCTTAAAGCAGTTGGGGGCCCAGTGGACAGCAGCCACACTAGGAGGGATGGCTATGGTGAATTTTTGGGTGACTATAGCCCACCCCATACCCATCCCTCCCAGCCCTGCCCCTGGCTACTCCACACCCAGCCCCAGCCCCAGGCCAGGCCCACCACTGGGAAGAGCCCAGAATAGTCCCTGGCCACAAGCCCACAGCAGGCAGCCCACCCTCACCCTGTGCACAAATCCAGGGGGGGCATATGCCCCCCATGCCTCCCCTGGGGGTGCACACAGTGGCAGGGAGCCCCTCTTCCCCCATCCAAATGAGCCACCCACAGTTCTGTCCTGCTCCCAGGGTTGTGTTAAATGCCCTTAATGGGCATCATCTTCCCCTGCCCCACTCCCTCCCTCACCATGGGGTCCTCAATTTTCTCTCCCCATGTCCCTTCTTCCCCACCAAATTACTGGCCAGACACTGCTCTCCAAGCTGCTGGGCTACATTCCTGGCTATATGCATGGCAGATGTGTGCATGCATGTAGCAGTTATCGGTGATATTATTGGCTACACCAGTCAAAAAAGGCTGATTGCCGATAATGCTGATTTTCCTTTTTTAAGTCCCAATCCAATATGCTGCTGATATATCCATGCACCTCTACACTCAACCTTTCCCCATATAAAATACTCATTCTCGCAGATGACACAGTCGGATTACAGCACACTTCTTCTGATGCATCCAACACAAACTGATCAGGTTTGCAAATGGTGATGTCTGTTTACCTGGCTGGTTCATAATGAACTGGTGTCCATGCAGAGTGTTTCCTTAGAAGCCATGTGTGCCCTTTCTCACAGCCAAATCCTGACCAGCCAAGCACCTATCCAATAGGGACAACTGGATTTCCAAGGACCCAAGCATAAAATTCACAAACTATCATGGAACATGGACTTAGTGGGGTTACTCATCAGGGGCTTAAGTTTGGGGATTTATCCTCTTGGCCATTTTCCCATTTTCACATGATCTCTCTCACATCAGTGCTTAAACCAGTTTGGCTTGGGTGTGTAGTAATACACATGACATATTTTGTCCCAGATCCAATTATTCATAGGTCAGTGTTTTCCCTGTGTTTCCCTTGAGAGGCCTCTAGTACAGCTACGGTCCATACTGTCACTCAGTGAATTGTAGCCTGAACAGCATTAATAGGGCTGTGCAAAATGGCACCGCTTCATTTTGACTTCTGTTTTGACGGGACACTGTTTTGTTTTAAGTTTCATTTCATTTCTAAAGCACGGTTCCATTTCATTTCACCAAAACTGGTTCACTGTTTCGACGCAAGTTTCGATGTTTTGCCCATAGACTATACTGGGGAGGCACAAAATTGCCTAAAACGGTCATTTATTGGCAGATTTGGATGAAAACAACAGGAAGAGTAGGCACTTCTGAGGGCATGAAGCCTGCCATGTTTCAAGGAGATAGGTGCAGGGGTTTCTGGGAAACTGCACCTCAAAATCTTGAAAGCAAAACTCATGCCACTTGTAAGTGTGAAGGCACAGTGGGGTGAAAATTTCATAGATGGTAGCCCCTTATGAGGCCACAAAGACTTCCAAATTTCAAGGAGATAGGTGCAGTGGTTTCTGGGAAACTGCACCTCAAACTGCTGACAAGCAAATCTCATGTCACGTCTGCGTGTTAAGGCACAGCAGTGTGAAAACATCTGAGATGGTAGCCCCTGCTGAGGCCATGAAACCTAACAGGTTTCAAGGAGATAGGTACAGGGGTTTCTGGAAATTTGCACCTCAAACTGCTGACAAGCAAAACTTGTGACATTTGACTGTGTGCGTGCGCGCTAATGAGCAGCTGTTTTTCCATCCCTCCCCCAAAGCACTGAGACTGGAAGGGACCTTAGGGAAGGATCACTGTCACTGGCTAGCTACACATGTCAATATCAGAGTAGTCCTTTCAAAATGTTTCAATTGCCCTCGTTTTGTTTTGAGACAGTTTCAAAGATTTTCATTTTGTTTAGGTTTTACTGTTTCAAGCTCGAAATGAGTCGAAACAGTGTCGAAGCGAAACACCCGGTGAAATTTCACACAGCCTTATTAATTACATACTGACTCTAGAATCCATCAGTTCCAGGGTTTGCCAAATGGTAACTAATTTGGTACACTCTCTGGGTCCATGGCACTTCAAACTCCATTGTCTGAACAAAACTGCTCCTAAACCTTGGCCAGTGCTCACTCTCTCTAACCTTCCTTTCAGGTTTTGAATACCATTAATTATTTTCACCCAGGGTTTCAAAGGACTTTTTAAGGCTCAGAGAAACTTACTACTACCCCTAGCCCAAGGCCTGCCCACCCTAGACTGTGGGATTTCCTCCCTTTGTCCATAAATGGGGTTATAGCCATCTGTCTGCATGTCCAGTTGTGTCTGTCACCCACTCAACATGAGCAACACTTCATCTTATCAGTCTGCCCTTGGTGATGCCAGAGCCTTAACTAGATATTATGGCACCCAGGGTGAGGGGTGGCAAGTGGGCAAGGAGGGTGGTGAGGGCTGTGGCAAGGGGATACTGAGGGAAGAGGCAGGGATCAGCCCCTGGTCTGCTTTCCTGGAATGCCCATTGGCCAGTGTCTCTCTCCTCCCTTTGCTGTCCAGCTCCCATATCTTCTCCTATTCTCCATTGCCCACTCCACACCTGACTCTTCACCTCCACTACCTCTCCATTTTCTTTAGCCCCTTCTCCACTGAACCCTGCCTTCTTCTGCAGCATCTTCCTGGAGAAGACAGGCCCTGGGGACACATAGGCTTTTCTCTCCAACATGAGGTAAGAAGTATCTGCTCTTCTGCAAAGAGGGCAAGATCTGCGGGCTGCCTCAGGAAGAGCACAGTGACAGAGCTGCCTGCTTCTGAGCCAGGCCCCGGGTGGTTCGTGCTTGGAGATATGACCTTCAAAACATCACATTTGACCTACTGCTTCCTTCTTCAGTCTATGTCCAAAGGAGCTCACAGCCTCAGGGTCAGGCAGTGCCTGAAACACAGGCAGGTAGGCACAGAGAGAAAAAGCAGAGGAGAGGGAATAATATCACCATGGGGACCTTAATTCCAGCCTGGTTGGACTGCTGTTCATGTGAATGAGAAAACAAATTTCATTGCATTCATCCAGGGGATTCCGTCTAGTGGCTGTCTAGGTCTCTCCTTGACAGGTCCACAGGACTGGGACTGAAACCACATCTCTGTCACCAGGGAGAGCTTCACTGTAGTCCTGAGTGATCTCATAGCACCTTTCCTCCAGAGAACTCAAGGCCCTTTGCAAGGAAAAGAAGCACCAGTCTCCTCCTTATAACAACTTTTGCCTTTTGCCCAGATTCAATACCATTCACTTCAATAGAACTGCTAGAACAGTCCCAACACTTGAGCTTGGCAGAAAAGATTTCTATGGCAGTAAAGATCCCAGGTCAGTTGTCAATGTTAAGGCAAATACTACCCAAACCCTTGGATTACGTGGCAGTGAAAAGTGCTGACCTGTGAATACAAGAGTATCTGAGGTGATTCCAGAAGAATTTGTATGAGACTCAGCTGAATGAAGCTGGAGTAAGTCGTACTTTCAAATACCTGTCAGCTGGAAACTGAAGGCATTGGGAAGCTTTTCAGTGTTGTATTGATAGTGTTTGTATTGATAGTATGGATGATGACAAAATGAAGAAGACTTTTCATTTACCTCCTCTTCCATACAAGAAAGCTTTTGGTGAGTAAGTATATGCTGACTCAACCTGGCAATTTTTTTCTATTTTTATATTTTGGTAACAGACCTGGTTATAATTTTTTTTCAATGAAAATTGTTATTTTCACTGAAAAGCTAAAAGTACACAGCCAAACACTTTATTGAAATATATGAGTGTTTCTGCTAATTACCACATTGTTAAATCAGTGTTCTTTTTTTCTCTGTTTGGCTTAGATAGATAGATAGATAGATAGATAGATAGATAGATAGATAGATAGATAGATTTGGAAAACCAGTAATATATGTGAAAATATTTATTTCATTATAAACCCAATATTCTTTTAAAACAATTGCTGGGACTCCCAAAAACAAAATGTCTAGGCATATTGTGCAAAACTCTGTTAATGAGAGAAAGGAAGTTGGGAAGATGAGCTTAATGAGCCAGTCTTTACTGAGAACCCAGCCCTTTCCCTTTTGCTTACATGAAGTTGGCATTTTCAGAGGCATGAAAGGACTTTGGGGCACATTTTTCACAGCACTGAAGTACCTCAAGATACAGACAGGCACCCAGAGAGATTTTCCACAATCACCTTGGTTCCAACCTCCACTCATTTCATTACTACTGAGCTGATATTCCATGGACATCATTATAGGATATGGCTATTGCTTACATTTGTCTATTGTACATGAGCCACGGTTGCTAAAGTGGCATCCTTTGAAGTGTGGATTTATCCTTTTTAGTTGTTGTTGAGTGTTTGTTCATCCTGGCATCTATAGGCATTAATATATTCTAGTTCAATGAAAATTAGCAGGGTTTGGGCCATGAAAATAGTTACACTACACCCCCTTTTGCAGCCTGTTTAAAATATATTCATGTACAGACTGGGGGCCACATTCCTCCAAGCATAGTAAGGCGTAATAATACTTCTTTCCAAAAAGAGACCACTGAATAAGACATTAGAAGATTTTGCTAATATTCTCCCAAGGACACTTTTCCCAATTGTTATTATAAGGAGAACTTATATATAGAAATAGCATCATTGTAGAAAACTCCAAATTTCAATAGACTTACTGTAGATTTATTAATTCAAGGTTTAAGTAACCCTTGAAGGGCTCTGTCACAATCAGCCCAAAGGGACTTGAAGCATTCTGCAATCTGTCTTGCACTTTGCTACTTCCTTCATCTTTATGTTATTTCTTTGCCCTAGGAGAAGTGAGCTATGGAGTCTATGGGGGAGCAGAACCACACAGCACTGACAGAATTCATCCTGCTGGGATTCGGGAGTGGACCTGGGACCCAGGTGCTTTCCTTTGTGGCGTTCCTTGTGATTTACATGGCCACCATGCTAGGGAACACTATCATGATTCTCATCATTCGAATTGACCCTCGTCTTCACACCCCCACGTATTTCTTCCTCATGAACCTGTCCCTTTCAGACCTCTGCTACTCCTCAGCCATTGCCCCCAAAGCCATGGCCACCTTCCTACAAGACAGCAAAACCATTTCCTACAATGGATGTGCTGCACAGTTGTTCTTTTTTGTTCTCTTTTGCAGCACAGAAGCCTTCATCCTGGCAGCAATGGCATATGATCGATACATAGCCATCTGTAACCCACTCCTCTACCCTGTCGCCATGTCCAAAAGGGTCTGTGTTCAGCTCATTGTGGGCTCTTATACCTGTAGTAGCACCAATTCTATAGTGCAAACCAGCTTCACCTTTGCACTCAGCTACTGTGGGCCTAAAGAGATCAACCATTTTTTTCTGTGACATCCCCCCCCTTGCTAAACCTGTCCTGCACCAGTGACATTGACATCAATGAAATGGTGCTGGTTATTATATCTGCCCTCATCATAGTGATCACCTCAGGAATCATTCTCATCTCTTACACCTACATCATCTATGCTATTCTCAGAATTCACTCGGCCAAGGGCAGGCTCAGGACTTTATCCACCTGCTCCTCCCACATGGTGGCTGTGGCTTTATTTTTTGGGACCATTTCCTTTATGTATGCCCAGCCAGGTTCTCTGTCTTCCCCCCATCAGAGCAAGGTAGCGTCGATGCTCTATACCCTTGTCATCCCCATGTTGAATCCTTTCATCTACAGCCTCAGGAACAAAGATGTGAAAGATGCATTGAGGAGGACCATAGGTAGGATAATGATTTCAAAGTAAGCCTCTTCTGTGAACATAGAGCTAAAGACTCTTCATAGTGAACTGAGAAATAATAAGTATTTCCATGCATCGGTACATCTCTCTACATATTTTTCATTCACCACCATCTCTTCCTCTATATTTATATCTACTGGCATTTTTAGTCCTCTCCTTATGATATGGTGTGCTGTGATAAAAATGAGTGTTTGAATACAGTACATCACCCCTTATTTTTTCATCTTTTCTTTAAACTGTTAATCCTTTCATTTCATCTCATCCAAAACTCTGCATCCAAACTTCCTTGAGCAGGAAAAAGTAGTTGTTATCAAAGCACAAATTTCATAACTGAAATCACCACAAGACCTTGCCGATCTGGATTTTAGAATCCAATTGTATTTCCCCTTCCACGCCTGTGTGTATATATGGCAATTTCCTTTCAGGGTTGACTCTCCAGCTACCCACCCTGATATTTCATAAAATGTATCCAGGATAGCTGCAACAGGGGTGCAGCCACACTGCTTGGGCTGTTAAACAGTGGCAGTTGGGAGGATTTGAACCACTATCTTCCTTGAAGTTTCTCCATCCACTGGAAGCATTTGGCACTCAGCAATGGCTGACTGTCCTGGTTGGAAAAGAAAGCTTGAGATCAGGAACTGTAATGGCTCATCCACCCCAACAAGGGTGCTGCCCTAATCCTTTGGCTGTATGGCACATCTTAAGTGAAAACAGCATATTGTTCCTGTGTCACACAGCTAAACAGGGCTTTGCCATGTCCTCTCACTGTAATCCTGGATGGCAGTGAGATCTCGGAGCTCACCAGCATATCAGTGGAGCTCTGCATGTGCTGTGAACTTACCAGAGCAGGGACTGCCTAGTGCCCCCGCTTTCAAACATCTCCACAGCCTCCTACTGTTTGCTCTTCCCCTCTTGCCTTCTCCCACCACTCCCCCAAAGTTCAGCACAATGGCAAAGGAGGCGATGAGCATCAGCAGCTCACAGGCCCTGAGCTGTGTGGAGGTAGGGGCTGAGCATCACTGCCACTGCCCCTCATGCCCTCCTTTCTCCTGCTGCCACATCTGGTGAGGAGAGAAAGGAAGTGCATGAGGCAGCTCACTCCAGAGCTGCTGGAAAGCAGAGACTCTGGGCAGGACATATGTGGGACCCCCAGCAGAAACTGTGCCAATTTGCTGGTGAGCTCTGAGTGCTCAGTGTGTGTGCCAACCACAGCCAAAGGAAGTTATGACCTTTCCACTTCACCCCTAGGAGAATGAAAGCTTTGTATGCATTTTTATTATAGCTATAGACATAGAAATCATTCACTGGAAGCTTTTATCATTGGTATAATGCAAAATACCTGACACAAGAAAAGAAAACCGTGGATGTAACAAAAGCCACTAGCAGGAAATTAAATCCAAATCAATTCCAATTAAAGATAAAACACTCGTGGTTAGAAAGGAGGGGAAATAACCCAATTGATTTTAATGCAAAATAAACTGTCCCTTACGTTAGTAGGTGTTTAGACAATGGTGCCCTACTGCCAGTATCTGTCCCCACACTGAAAGTAGTTAGACAAGGTGTTCCTTACAAGGATGCTCTGATGGCTGTGGTGTTCAGGAGACTGACAACTAGAGGCATGACTGGGATGTAGGAGGTCAGGGCTTCACCCTACGGAGTCTTAGCCCATGGGATCAGGACTGAGAAATTTGGGAAAGCTGTTGCCCCTTGACCACAATTATGGTGCTGCAAAAAAAGCCATTCCCCCACCCCCCAAACCTCTGTTGGTGCCTGGAGAAGTAACCCATTGCCCCACTCTGGTCATGTCACTGCTCTGGTGCCACCATGTCTTCCATCTGTTCTCAAGGCTTACCAGGTTTCAGCAAGCAACCAAGTAAGTTTTTGAGGGCAAAGCAGAGGGCACATCCAATCTTGCCCCAACTGGGCTATGGCAATCACTGCGGAAGCTGCTACTTTTTCCTTTGCCATTCTAACAAACCATAAAGCCTAGGCGATCCAACACCACATTGCAAACAGAAGGCTACAAAGCAATATCAGCCTTGCAAAATTTAGAATGATAAGGTACAACAACAAATTAAACATGCAAGGGACACAAGCTGACCATCCAAACACAGGCTCCTACCACTGCCATACATCACTGCTTTGCATTTTGGTGACAGATACCTTTGACCTCTTTATTTACTTGCTGTGCAGTTGATAGATAGATAGATAGATAGATAGATAGATAGATAGATAGATAGATAGATATGGAAAACCAGTAATATATGTGAAAATATTTATTTCATTATAAACCCAATATTCTTTTAAAACAATTGCTGGGACTCCCAAAAACAAAATGTCTAGGCATATTGTGCAAAACTCTGTTAATGTGAGAAAGGAAGTTGGGAAGATGAGCTTAATGAGCCAGTCTTTACTGAGAACCCAGCCCTTTCCCTTTTGCTTACATGAAGTTGGCATTTTCAGAGGCATGAAAGGACTTTGGGGCACATTTTTCACAGCACTGAAGTACCTCAAGATACAGACAGGCACCCAGAGATATTTTCACAATCACCTTGGTTCCAACCTCCACTCATTTCATTACTACTGAGCTGATATTCCATGGACATCATTATAGGATATGGCTATTGCTTACATTTGACTATTGTACATGAGCCACGGTTGCTAAAGTGGCATCCTCTGAAGTGTGGACTTATCCTTTTTAGTTGTTGTTGAGAGTTTGTTCATCCTGGCATCTATAGCATTAATATGTTCTAGCTCAATGAAAATTAGCAGGGTTTGGGGCATGAAAATAGTTACACTACATCCACCTTCTGCAGCCTCTGTTTGAAATATATTCATGTACAGACTGGGGGCCACATTCCTCCAACCATAGTAAGGCATAATAATACTTCATTCCAAAAAGAGACCACTGAATAAGACACTAGAAGATTTTGCTAATATTCTCCCACGGACACTTTTCCCAATTGTTATTATAAGGAGAACTTATATATAGAAATAGCATCATTGTAGAAAACTCCAAATTTCAATAGACTTACTGTAGATTTATTAATTCAAGGTTTAAGTAACCCTTGAAGGGCTCTGTCACAATCAGCCCAAAGGGACTTGAAGCATTCTGCAATCTGTCTTGCACTTTGCTACTTCCTTCATCTTTATGTTATTTCTTTGCCCTAGGAGAAGTGAGCTATGGAGTCTATGGGGGAGCAGAACCACACAGCACTGACAGAATTCATCCTGCTGGGATTCGGGAGTGGACCTGGGACCCAGGTGCTTCCCTTTGTGGTGTTCCTTGTGATTTACATGGCCACCGTGCTAGGGAACACTATCATGATTCTCATCATTCGAATTGACCCTCGTCTTCACACCCCCACGTATTTCTTCCTCATGGACCTGTCCCTTTCAGACCTCTGCTGCTACTCAGCCATTGCCCCCAAAGCCATGGCCACCTTCCTACAAGACAGCAAAACCTTTTCCTACAATGGATGTGCTGCTCAGTTGTTCTTTTTTGTTCTCTTTTGTAGCACAGAAACATTTATTCTGGCAGCAATGGCATATGATCGATACATAGCCATCTGCTACCCACTCCTCTACCCTGTCACCATGTCCAAAAGGGTCTGTGTTCAGCTCATTGTGGGCTCTTATACCTGTAGTAGCACCAATTCTATAGTACAAACCAGCTTCACCTTTGCACTCAGCTACTGTGGGCCCAAATAGATCAACCATTTTTTCTGTGACTTTCCCCCCTTGCTAAACCTGTCCTGCACCAGTGACATTCACACCAATGAAATGGTGCTGACTATTATATCTGGCCTCATTATAGTGATCACCTCGGGAATCATTCTCATCTCTTACACCTACATCATCTATGCTATTCTCAGTATTCACTCGGCCAAGGGCAGGCTCAGGACTTTATCCACCTGCTCCTCCCACATGGTGGCTGTGGCTTTATTTTTTGGGACCGTTTCCTTTATGTATGCCCAGCCAGGTTCTCTGTCTTCCCCCCATCAGAGCAAGGTGGTGTCGGTGCTCTATACCCTTGTCATCCCCATGTTGAATCCTTTCATTGACAGCCTCAGGGACAAAAATGTGAAAGATGCATTGAAGAGGACCATAGGTAGGATAATGATTTCAAAGTAAGCCTCTTTTGTGAATATGGAGCTAAATGACTCTTCAAAGTAAACTGAGAAATAATTGATAAGTATTTACATCCATCTGTACATCTCTCTACATATTTTTCATTCACCACCATCTCTTCCTCTATATTTATATCTACTGATATTTTTAGTCCTCTCCTTATTATGTGGTGTGCTGTGATAAAAATGAGTGTTTGAATACAGTACATCGCCGCTTATTTTTTAATCTTTTTCTTAAACTGTTAATCCTTTAATTTTTTTAAGTGCATCTCATCCAAAACTCTGCATGTAAACTTGCTTGAGCAGTAAAAACTACTTGTTATCAAAGCACAAATTTCATAACTGAAATCACCACAAGACCTTGCCGATCTGGATTTTAGAATCCAATTGTATTTCCCCTTCCACGCCTGTGTGTATATATGGCAATTTCCTTTCAGGGTTGAATCTCCAGCTACCCACCCTGATATTTCATAAAATGTATCCAGGATAGCTGCAACAGGGGTGCAGCCACACTGCTTGGGCTGTTAAACAGTGGCAGTTGGGAGGATTTGAACCACTATCTTCCTTGAAGTTTCTCCATCCACTGGAAGCATTTGGCACTCAGCAATGGCTGACTGTCCTGGTTGGAAAAGAAAGCTTGAGATCAGGAACTGTAACGGCTCATCCACCCCAACAAGGGTGCTGCCCTAATCCTTTGGCTGTATGGCACATCTTAAGTGAAAACAGCATATTGTTCCTGTATCACACAGCTAAAGAGCATTGCCATGTCCTCTCACTGTGATCCTGGATGGCAGTGAGCTCTCAGAGCTCACCAGCATATCAGTGGAGCTCTGCATGTGCTGTGAACTTACCAGAGCAGGGACTGCCTAGTGCCCCCGCTTTCAAACATCTCCACAGCCTCCTACTGTTTGCTCTTCCCCTCTTGCCTTCTCCCACCACTCCCCCAAAGTTCAGCACAATGGCAAAGGAGGCGATGAGCATCCGCAGCTCACAGGCCCTGAGCTGTGTGGAGCTAGAGGCTGAGCATCACTGCCACTGCCCCTCGTGCCCTCCTTTCTCCTGCTGCTGCATCTGGTGAGGAGAGAAAGGAAGTGCATGAGGCGGCTCACTCCAGAGCTGCTGGAAAGCAGGGACTCTGGGCAGGACATATGTGGGACCCCCAGCAGAAACTGTGCCAATTTGCTGGTGAGCTCTGAGTGCTCAGTGTGTGTGCCAACCACAGCCAAAGGAAGTTATTACCTTGCCACTTCAGCCCTAGGAAAGTGAAGGCTTTGTGTGTGTTTTTATTATACCTATAAAACACCAGGGTTTAAATCAAAGGAGGCTATAAATGGAGGATAGACCACATCAGGAAGAAATTGAAAAAAAAAAAAAATTACTGAGGAACTCCACAAGTATATGCATTCCAACTAAAAGGGTCTATTTTTTCAAGGCTAGCTTAGGATAACAAGGAATCCAAAACCTACAGGAGGAAGACTTGGGGAAAGCAGACTGGAAAGTGGATTGTCAGAAGGTAGAAGCTGCCCCTGAGAGAGTGACAGACACCCACAGGACTCTGACACAGACGTGTTCAAATTCTTTACAGGATGGACATGGGTCTTGTATTCCTCACTGCTTTTTATGACTTAGGATGAAAGCATAGTAATAGAGTAGAATCATAAATCATGGTGGAGGTGATATCTTTTATTAGACCAACTAGATTTTTTTTTTCCCCCAAAAAAGGTTCTTTAATTGAAAGTTTTTGGGCACCCTTCATCAGGCATTGGATAAAAGATTATAAAAGTTCTCCCACGTAGGAATGAAAGTACATAATTTCATAGGAGAGTAGAAAGTGTGGTAAAAATTTCCTGTTGGAACAGTTCGTTATATATGGTAACAGAATGCATGCATTCATATTTGGGCCACATATGTAACATATTTTGGGACAGCCTAGGCTATGAGATTGCTTCATCTTGCCTTGGATCAGGCTAAAGCCCATCTGCCTGGATGTCCAGCTGTGTCTTCTCACCCATTAGACATGGGCAACACTTCATTTTAGTCTGCCTTGGGTACTCCAGAGCTGTCACTGCAATTTTTGTCCACCTGGGCAGGGAGTGTGCTGAGGGCTGTGGTGGGGGGCACCAAGGATAGAGTCAAGGATCTGCCTCTGGTCTTTTTCTTACCACACCCGGAAAGCCTCTCTCCTTCCTTTGCTGTCCAGCCCTGAGCTCTTCTCTTCCTACCCATTGCCCACTCCCCATCTGGCTTTCCCCTTCCAGGATCTCTGTTTTCTTTAGCCCCTTCTTCACTGGTCCCATGCTTTTGTCTCCTCCAGAACCATTATCTTGGGAATGAGAGGTCCTAAGGACCCAGAGGATTTACTGTCTTGGGGTGAGAGGCATCTGCTCTTCTGAAAAGTACCTAAGATCTGTAGACTGCCTCAGAACCTGCACAGCGAAGGAACAGCCTGCTTGCGAGCCAGGCCTTGAGGACTTGGGGATTGGTGTTTTCCACTGCAAAAGGGAGTAAAACAAGAGGTAAGGGCCTCTGCCAGCCAGAAAACAGCCAAAGTGCCATTTCAGCGATTCATACTGTCACTTGGTGCATTTCACCCTCAGGATTATTAATGACATGCTGACTCTAGAATCCATCACCTCCACAGAGAGCTGGACTGTTTAGCTTATTCTTTACAATCTCTAGGTCCATGGCACTTCAGACTCTAGTCCCTCAACTAACTGCTCCTCAACCTTGGCCAGTGCTCGCTCTCTCTAACCTTCCTTTCAGATTTGACTACCACTCAGTATTTTCAACCAGGCTTTCAAATGATTTTCTAAAGTTCACATAAATTTAGGTTTGCCTTTGCCAGTGCTTCTTGGTACCTTTTGCTCACCAGCCCTAACATTTGGTCCTGTCCCCCATTGCCAACTCCCTAGCTGGTTTTACCCCTCTAGAATCACTGTTTTCTTCAGACACTTCTCCACTGCCCCTGCCTTCTCTCCTCCAGCACCATCTTCCTGGGAATGAGAGGCCCTGGGGACACACAGGCTTTAGTCTCAATCTTGGGGTAAGAAGTATATGCATTTCTGATAAGTAGGCAACATCTGTTGGCTGCCTCAGGGCATGCAGTGACAGCTACCTGCTTGCAGGCCAGGCCCTGAATGGTTGAATTTCAGAGATATGCCCTACAAAAGGTCAAATTTGACCTACTGCTTCCTTCTCCAGTCCCTGTCCCAAGGAGCTAACAGCTTAATTAGAATGTTCTTAATTTATTGCTCTTTTCTTTTTTAATAAGTTTCTCTGAATTTATTTTCCATGTATTTACTTACTTAATTCTGGAAAGTCAGCCATGTATGTGAAAACAAAAAGATGGGGTATATCACGCAAATATCTGTGGATGTAAAAGAGGGAAGTGGGAATGTGAGCTTAATGGGCCAATCTTTATCAAGATCCCAATCCATTCACTTCTGCTTACATGAGGTTGGTGTTTTCAGAGGCACCAAAGGACTTTGGGCCACATTTGTCAAAGCACTTAAATACCTCAAGGTACTGGTAGGCAACAAGGGACATTTTCAATTCACCTTGATTCCAGCCTCCAGCGAGTTCATTCCCACTGAGCCGAGGTTCCATTGACATAATTATAGCATTAAGGTAATGCCGCTGTTTGACATGTGCCATGGTTGCTAAGATGACATCCGATGAACCCATGGACTCATCTTTTTGAGTGCTTGTTGAGTACTCGTGCATCCTGGCACCCATAGACAGATATATGAAGTGGTTCAATGAAAAAATATTGAGTTTGGAGCTCAAAGATAGTTCCACTGAATCCCCATATTACGCACTCTCAGTTTAAGATATATGCTTGTATAAACTGGGAGCCACATTCCACAAAATAATGCAGACTAACACTTCATTCCAGGAGACTCTTGAATGACAAGGGACACTAGAAGACTGTGCTAATATTATCCCAAGGTCTCTTTTACCTATTGTTAATGTAAGGAGAAGTTATATGGAGAAATAGCTTCATTGTAGAAAACTCAGGATTTCCACAGCATTGCTGTAGATATATTAAGTCTATGCTTAAGTAATTGTCTAAAGGGCTATGTCACAAAGCCCTTTGGTTTCCTGCACTTTACCTCAGTGAGAATCCACACCAAAGAGACATAAAGCATTCTGCAATCTGTTTTGTCACTTAGCTTTGTCTCTCGTCCTTACTCTGTTCCCCCCCCCCCCCCCCCTTACAGGACAGAATAGCTATGGAGACAAAGGCAGAGAAGAACCACACAAAGGTGACAGATTTCATCCTGCTGGGATTTGGGAGTGGACCTGGGATGCAGGTGCTGCCCTTTGTGGTGTTCCTTGTGATTTACATGGCAACCATGCTCAGGAACACTATCATGCTTCTCATCATTTGAATCAACCCTCGCCTTCACGCCTCCATGTAGTTCTTCCTCATGAACCTGTCTCTCTCAGACCTCTGTTACACCTCAGCCACGGCCCCCAAAGCCATGACCACCTTCCTACAAAGCAACAAAACCATTTCCTACTTTTGATGTGCTGCATAGGTTTTTTGGGAGATTTTTTTGTTCTCTTTGGCAGCATGGAAGCCTTCATCCTTGCAGCAATGGCATATGATCGATACATAGCCATCTGCAACCCACTCCCCTATTATGTCACCACGTCCAAAAGGGTCTGCGCTCAGCTCATTGTGAGCTCCTATATTTGTGGCAATACCAATTCTATAGTGCAAAGTGGCTTCACCTTTGCACTGAGCTACTGTGGACCTAAAGAGATCAGCCATTTCTTTTGCGACATTCCCCACTTGCTAAACCTGACCTGTACCACTGATATGCACATCAATGAACTGGTAGTTAGTTTTATCTGGCCTCATCATAACGAACACCTCAGGAATCACTCTCATCTCCTACACCTTACATCCTTTATGCCATTCTCAGGATCCACTCAGCCAAGGACAGGCTCAGGACCTTACCCGCCTGGTCCTCCCACATGGTGCTTGCGGGTTTATTTTCTGGGACACTTTCCTTTATGTATGCCCATTCAGGTTTCCTCTCTTCCCCACATCTGAGCACACTTCTCTTTGTTTTATACCCTTGTGTGACAGGTATCCACTCTGGGCTGACCTTAATGTGGCCCACACACCTGTTCCTGGGGCAACCGCCCACCTACTCATCTGCCATGCCTTGTTGATAATTGATTAATCAGTGTTAATTAGCAGGAGGCTACCTTTGTACTGCCCCACTGCTAGGGGGCACTATCTGCAGCTCCGCTTCCTCCCCTACACCGCAGTCCACACCTTGCCGATGGAATAGTCATTGACTCAGGTCTATCACTATTTTGGCCCCTTCCTGTTCTCTCTGGGCCTTCCTTCCGTGGATGCATTCCCTCCAGTGCTAGGGCTCTATCTCACTCTGTGCCCTTTTCTCCAGGGCCTTATCTACAATGCTGCCTCTGCTCTGGGGCCTTCTCAGTGATGCTATGCCCTCTCCTGGGGCTCACCACACCTGGCCTGGGGCTTACCAATAATGCTGCCCTCTCCTGGGGCTCTCCATGCCCACACCAGGGCTCCTTAATAAGACTGCCCCCTATCTGGGGCTCACCATGCCCACACTTGGGCTTCTCTGTAAGGCTGCCCCCTACCTGGGGCTCTCTGTGCCCACACTGGGGCTGCTTAATAATGCTGCCCCCTATCTGGGGCTCAACATGCCCAATTTGAGCTTCCCAGTAAGGCTGCCCCCTATCTGGGCTCGCCGGGCCCACACTGGGGCTTCTCAATAATGCAGCTTTCTCCTGAGGCTCTGCACACCCACACTGGGACATCTCAACAGTGTCCCTGCTTGGGCTGGGGTCTATGTACCCCATACGCTGCACCCTTGCTGGCACTGGGGTCCCCACGCTACTGTGGGTTCCCTATGACACCTCCTCCAACCCCTAATAGCCTCACCCAAACCACCAGTGTAACAAACAGCAACACAAACTCAAACCTCCTGGCTATAACTTAAACATAAGCCTCCTGGCTATAACAATATTGCTCAAGCATCTTAGAGCTGCCATAAGCTGTACCTGCAGCCAGGCTTCTTCCTGCATCCTGGCTTAGGGAACTCCTGCCTCTCTGGCAAGGAACTGCCCCAGCCCCTAGGGTTTATAAGGGAGCCAGGCCCTGCCCCCTCTGGTCAGCTGACCTTCTTTGGTTGCCCTGGCAACCCACAGCTGGGCTCCTTAGTCACTGCTAAGGCTCCCTCCCTAGCAGTTTCCCCTCTTCAGGAGCAGAGCACCTCAGTGCTCTATGACACCTTGTCATCCCCATGTTGAATCCCATCATCTACAGCCTCAGGAACAAGGATGTGAAAGATGCTTTCAGGAGGATTATAAGTAGGAAAATGACATTTAAATAAGTCTCTTTTATGAATATGGAGCTAAGCTACACTTGAGAGTAACACACTGAGAAATAATTACTAAATATTTGCATGAATCGGTACAGCTCTCTCTCTAATTTTGATTCATAATAATCTCATCTTATACATTCTTTTTCATATCTATCTACATTTTTACACCTCTCATTGTGTTGATCCAGTAGGGGGTGCTCCTGCACTGAGCCACCCACCTCACCACTCCCGACCACCTTCCAGACTTTGAGTTCCTCCCTCAGGGGCACCTTACGTCTAGCCAACTCCCTTCCAAGAGCATACCCGCTAGCCTGGGGGTAGTGATGCCACCACCCAGGGACTGGCCTGATCCTGGCACTGTGCCCCCTGGGAAACACAGGCCTAGTAGCCCTCAAGGGTACTCGACTCACTTCAAGAACTTGTGGGGCTTCCCACAGTCTGAAGAACAAATAGTGGTTTCCCTTAGCCAGCCGAACCAAGGGGACCCCAAGGCGTAAGCTAGACCCACTCCCAATCAGTCTTCCACACTAGGTACAAAGAACTTTATTGGTTACAAGGAGCAGGGTTCGAATAGGGTACAGAGTAGACCAATATCAGAGAAATCCCATACAGCAAACAGGGTGGCATTTGATCACACATCTGAGTTCCTGCAAGCTGTATATCTAGTTAGATCTCAGGTAGCTTACTTACAAGTATCATCCAGACTCAGGTGGACATTCTCTCTGGAGGCAGGCAGTTCATTGACCATGAGTTTCCAGAAAGAGCAAGTTAAAGATGGTCCAGCTCTTCTCTCTGAGTTTTCGTCATGGCTAACACCCCTCCTTCTGGGCAGTCCTGAACTAATATAGCACTTTTGACCTCATTTACCTGGCCCAATGGAGGCGAGCACCTGTTGGCTGCCAGCCAACCAATTTTAAATGCATCACTGGATGCTGGGCAGAGTGGCAGAGTCTGTAGAACACTAGGGAACCCAAGCCCCTCGCCCAGGTATGTGATGCCACTCACGTAGGCAGATGGAGCAGGTTTCCTCCCTCCGTCAGGAATGTATCCAACTCAGGTTACCTAAAGAGATAGGGTAGGGTATGTACCCTCTGCAAGGCTGTTGGGTAGTCTCCAGATACCAAGGTGTACCCCTTCACCCTGCTGGCATTCAATGGCCCCTCAAGGTGGCTGCATCCCTTATAGTCAATTTGGGTGGGGTCTGATGCCCTTTCTTTTCCCTCCTGCCACAACTTTGATGATAAGAACAAGTTTTATGAAAAGGGAGGTGGTGACTACCCATCCCACACCCGGATTGATGGGAGGGGCTGCCCCAGTGCCCGGAGTCTAAAAATGCATGCTCAGGAAGAACCAACATAAATCAATCTCTTTACTTGTGTTCACTTTATTTCTTTCGGGTTCACTGAAATCTTATGACCTTTGTCCTGCTCATGTTCTGGACGTTGTCTAAGTCTGGTTCCTGCACTTAAGGTCGGTAACCCCCTCTCCAGGAGTCTTCAGCAGCTTACTTTCCCCACTCTGAATTCCTCCCAGATAGCTTGTATCAGGTCCTTTCTGGCTTAATTGACAGCATGCCAGGCTTAATTGATGGTGCGCATTGCTTAATGAGGAGGGGAATCCCCACTGGGGCGATCAGCTGGGCAGGGGCACAGTCCTCACAGGTTGGGGTTCTCTGCCCGCTCCTGGTCCAGTGGTGAGGATCCTCTGGGTGCCTGCTATCCTCTTCTTCTTGAGAGAATGTCTGGCCCTGATCTGGACTCTCTACCCGGCAGGGAGGCAGCAAGGAGATGGGTGCGGGGGGGAAAGAAAAAAATCCCCAGAGTGAACAATTCAGGTGGATTCACCACCTATGCCACTCCTAAGGTCTCTCCCTGGTGACCTTCTGCCACCTTGCCTCTTCTACCCTCCTCTTCACTCCGACAGTGAGCGTGCCAACACGTCTTCAAGGTCCAACCACAAGCTTAACCAATCTTCCCCATCTTCACCCTTCATTTCCAGCTCCCTGGCTTCTCTCTCCTGTTCTTCCATTGTCCTTCTCAGCCTCTCTGGGGTTCCACCCCGGCCTCCGGATATTGCCCCTGCTGCGGATTAGCACCAATCTGCTTCAGCTGCCAAGGGGGTAAAGCCGAGCAGGTGTGGATGGGGAGCTCCCATCGCAGCAGGGACGTTGTGATGTGTCATGGTTCAGACCCCTGATTGGGGACGCCCTCCGGACTTTCACATGCATCCCCCCTTAACTTGACATCAGGCGTACTTATGTCCTGGGGTTTCGGTGCAACAAGATCTGCTTTTGTTGCCCCATGCTCTTTTCTGTCTTCATTCTCGTGACATCTTAACAGGAAATCAGTAACTGTATTAGTTTTGCCTGGCCTGTATGTGATCTTAAAATTAAAAGTTTGCAAGGCCAAAGCCCATCAGGTAATGCATCCATAGTCTGTTTGTTTAATATTCAGCCACCTTAAGGGAGCATGATAAGTTATAAGGGTGAACTCCTGCCCCAGTAAGTAGTACAGGAAGTACTGGATTCCCCACTTAATGGCGAGGCACTCACGTTCAATTGTAGCATACCTTCTTTCTTGTGTATTTAGTTTTCAACAGGTGTAGGCTATGGGTCGGGAGGCTCCCTAGACTTCCTGGGACAGCACGGCACCTAATGCCCGCTCTGAAGCGTCTGTCTGTAAGGTGAAAGGCAACTTGAAGTATGGGGTGTCTAATACCGCCTCCTGGCAGAGGGTCCTCTTGATGCTTTCAAAGGTGAGTGTGCTTTCTGGGTTCCATAAGAGAGACCCGCCTCTTTCCTCTTAACAGGTCGGTGAGGGGTGCGGTGATGCCAGTGATGTCAGTGAACTTGGTTATAAATCACCTATAATAACCTGGTAACCCCAGGAAAGCCCTCAGTGGTGGCTTGAATTGGTGTAAGGCCTCTACCTTGTCAGCTAATGGTTGGACTTGGCCTCTTCATAGCAAAAATCCCAGGTATTTGGTCTCTGCGTCATGGGCAATGCATTTTCTTGGGTTGGCTGTCTGACCAACTTGGTGTAGCTCACGCAGCACTGCCCTCACCATCCTGAGGTGTTCTTCCCACCCCTGGGTATAGATAATGATGTCTATATAGGCAGCTGTGTATTGTTGGTGCGGGGCTACCACCCACTCAACTAACTGTTGGAAAGTAGCGGCTGCTCCGTGCAGACCAAAGGGCATTTTTCTGAACTTATATAAGCCCCATGGGATGTCTTAGCCCTGTCTTCCCTTCATAATGGCACCTGCCAATACCCCTTTGACAGATCTAACATGGAGATAAATCGGGCTTGCCCCACCCTCTCAAGACACTCACTGACCGGGGGCATTGGGAAAGCATCAAACTTGGAAATAGCGTTCACCTTCCTAAAAATCGATCCATAGCCATAAAGACCCATCGAGCTTGGTAACCACCACAACGGGACTCCGCCAAGGGCTACGTGATTCCTGCATTATTCCCTGTTCCAGCATCCTGGCCAGCTCAGTGTGAATGGCCTTGTGCTGGCAGTGGGGAATCCTCCTGCATTTTTCCCTGACAACTTGTCCAGGGGGTGTAATTATGCAATGCACACCTGGGGTTTTCACTAAAGACATCGCAAAATTCTTTCACAAGGGCCTCTACCTGGCACCGTTGTCCAGGATCAAGTTCGGGTCCCACTGGGACAACTAGATCTTTGGTCTCTAACCCAGCCCTTGAACTGAGCTCTCAGCCAAACTCATCCTCCAGAGGCAAAGGGATAATTAATAGGCCTTCCTGCTCCCGCCATTCTTTAACTAGGTTGACATGGTAAATTTCCTTCTCCCTGCATGACCCCAGCTTAACAATCTCATAGTCTATGGGGCCCATTTGGTGAGTTATCACAAAAGGTCCCTGCCAGCACTTCATAAGTTTGATCTCAGTGTTGGGGAGTAACACCAAGACCTTTTGACCTGCCCGGAGGCCCCTTTCCTGGGCCCTTTTATCATATACAGCCTTTTGTGATTGTTGGGCTGCTTTCAGGCACTCATGAGCCAATGCTCCCACCCTCCATAGACGTTGCTGCATGTTCTGCACATATACAGAGGAGCTTAACTCTTCCTCCTGTCTGGTCTCCCATCCTTCCTTAACTAGATCCAGCAGGCCTCGAGACAGGTACCCATACATTAGGTCAAACAGGGCACACCCTAACAATGACTGAGGGGCCTCCTGTGCCACAAATAACAAGGGAGGGACCATCAGGTCCTACTGGAGGGGTTCTGTCTGCACACACTGCCTCAGCATATTCTTTAGGGTCTAGTTAAACCTCTCTACCACCCCATTAGTCTGTGGGTGGTAGACAGTTGTGCAGAGCTGTTTAATATGCAGCACCTTGCACAGACCACAGATGATGTTCGAAATAAAGTTTGACCCCTGATCGGTGGTGATTTCTTTTGGGATGCCCACCCAGGCAATCCACCTCATAATCTCTTCTGCTACCCAGGGCCCTGTGACTGACCACATTGGGACTGCTTCTGGGAACCTGGTTGCATAGTCTACAATGACCAGCAGATACTGGTGGCCTGCTGAGCTCTTGGAGAGGGGACCTACTATGTTCATTGCAATGCATGAAAAAAAGACCTTGATTATTGGCATGGGCTGTAATGGGGCTCATGCTAGCCAGTTCCCTCTTATCATTTGGCATGCAGGGTAAGCATGGTAAAACTTCTCAACCTGCTCATACACCCCGGCCCAGAAGAACCACCTAGTTAATCTAGCTTTCGTTTTACGGTGCCCCATATGTCTCCATAGCGGGTTTCCGTGTGCTAACTTTAGGAGGGGAAGTCTAAACTGGGTGGGTATCAGCAGCTGGGCTATCTCTGCCCCCTCTGAAGGTCTTTTCCTGGCCCGCCTTCCGCCGCCTTGCCTCTTCCACCCTCCTCTTCACCCCCACTGCAAGAGTGCCACTGAATCTTCAGGGTCCAACCACAGACTTACCCAATCATCCCTGTCTTCACCCCGCTTTTCCAGCTCCCCGGCTTCTCTCTCCTGTTCTTCAGTCATCCTTCTCTGCCTCTCTGGGGTTCCACCCCTGGCCTCCGGATATTGCCCCCACTGAGGATTAGCACCAATCTCAGCGGGGACATTGTGATGTGTCACGGTTCATGCTCCTGGTTGGGGACGCACCCTAGGTGAGTGTCCTCTGGACTCTCACAAAGGCCCATACTAACCAAAGTGTCACAGAGCAGACTTTTTGGGGAGAGACAGAGGCAGCATTCTGCCACACTCCTAACATTATATTGAGTCATTATAAGACTGAATGTCCTATTCCTGAAAGTGACCCCCCATTTTTTTTAAATATTTTCTTTCACATTTTTAATCCATTCACTTGCCTTAAAAAGTACGTCTTACCCAAACTGTGAATCCAAACTTCCTTGAGTGTTAAGGAACATTTGTTAGCTGAACACATTTCTCACCACCCCTGAAATCCTCACAAGACAATGCTGATCCACATTCTGGAATCCAAATGTATTTCCCTTTCCATGGTTAGGTGAAATTACTTGCATGTGTGGCCATCTTCTTGTAATTGCTGACTCCACACCTAAAGACTCTGCTATTTCATAAGGGACTTCAGAAGGAATTAGCAAAACCATTCATTCTCACAGTCTACTACAGTTTTACTAGTGACACCAGGTATATAGTTTATGTCAACCAAAACCATTTGAATTCTTCAGCTGGTATTTCAGGTTTTCCCATGTGAGTTAGTTACTCAGTTTTCAAAGGAAAGTAAGTGCTGCTGGCAAATATGAACTGTGCTTTGTTCCAGAATTAGTAACTGGAGGAAAAGTGAGCCCTGAGGCATAACAATGACACATTGGGTCAGCAACAACCTGTGCCCGCTGGTGTCTCCAGCATGGCTGTGTAGTTGCAGGGGCAGCTGCTCTTTTTCCACCCTCCCTCCAAGTCAGCACTTCAAACAGAGAAGGTGGAGAGCAGCACTACTACAAGCAGGTACCGAGTAGGATGAATTTATTTTGCCATGGCGGAAATTGAGTTACAAATGATCCACAAGTGCCAAACCTGGAGTCAGAAAATAGTGCCCATTTAGGCACAAAAATGGGAGAGGATATAGCCCTCTTTCCCTCCAGTCACTTGCACCTCTTGCCACACACAGGAGAATAGGACAGCTATTGGCCAAGATCAGAGCTGTGCCCACCTTTTTCAAGTAGCTGTAATAGCAGTTAAAGACTCTTTCAATTAAAGCATTTAGCCAGTGTGATTACAGGATGAAACTGATTTTCATGGAAAAGGAGTTTTCTGAGTAGACACAGCCACCCATTTCCAACCAGCTCTGCCTCTCATGAATGCTTCTGTAGTGTGGTTATTTCTTGCCAGCCAAAAACCCATTCATTTCAAGAAGTATGCAAGTGTGCCACCACTTCTGGTTCTTCAGAAGGGGCTCACACTTTTAGATCCAAACCTTGTGGTTTACTGTTCACAGTGGCAATTGGGAGGATTTGAACCATTATCTTCATTGAAGTTTCTCCAGCCACTGGGAACATTTGGCACTCAGCTCAGATGACTGCTCTCCTGGTTGGAGAAGAAAGCTTGATAGTAGAAACTGTAAGGGCTCATCCATGGGCAGTTACAGGATTGATGCAACAGGGGCGCAGCCACAATCCTTTGGTTGGGACACACAGTGAAGATCCCTTTTTGCACCTGTGCCACACAGCATCTGTGCCATCCAGTTCCTGGATGGCAGTGAGCTCTCAGAGATCACCAGCATGTCAGTGGAGCTCTGCATGCAATCTGAATTTCCCAGGGCAGGGGCTGCTAGAGTCCTTGCTTTCAAACAGCTCCACAGGCTACTTCTGTTTGTTCTTCCCCTTCCCCCTTCTGCCACTAACCCCTTAAAATTCATCAGGATGGGAAAAGAGGGGATGAGCATCAGTGGTTCACTGCCCCACAGCTCCAAGAAAGCAGGGGCTAACCATCACTGCAACTGCCCCTCGTCCCCTCCTTCTTTCTGCTACTGAACCTGGTGAGGAGGGGGAAAAAAAAAACAAGTGCAACCTGGCTGCAGAGCCACTGGAAAGCAGGGGCTTTGGGCATACCAGCCCGTGAGCTCATAGGCCTCACCTCATATGCTGAGCTCACAGCAGGAGCTGCATCGATTTGCTGGTGAGCTCCAAGTTCTCACTGGGCATGGTGCACACAGCCAAAGGGAGACATGACCATGTCACTTCATCTCCTCTGCAACCATCCACAGAAGGAAAGCTTTTTTGTAGGGAGATTGCAGGAAGGCTAAGGCAGATATGGAACTGGGACTAGCGACCCAGATCAAGGACAACAAGTCCTTTTTAAATACGTAGTGGGTAAAAAAAAGGTACCAGGTAATGTAGGACCTCTGCAGGATATGCTAGGAAATCTGGTGGTTACACCAGATGCCAAAGCTAACCTCTTTAACAATTTCTTTGCCTCCATCTTTTTGAGCAGAGACCAGGGCATCCCCCACACTTGGATCCCTGATGGACCCAGGGGAGGCACTGCCAGGCCCAGGGTCAATGAGGACCTAGTCAGAGAACTTCTGGTGGGTATAAACGTGTTCAAGTCAGCTGGTCCTGATGATCTCCACCCAAGACTGCTGAGGCAATTAGCAGAGGTCATTGCCGGACCCCTGACACAGCTTTATGAGCACTTGTGGTGCTCTGGTGAGGTGCTGGAGGACTGGAAAAGGGCCAATATGGTCCCCATTTTCAAAAAAGGGAGGAAGGAGGACCCAGGAAACTATAGAACCGTTAGTCTTACCTTAGTCCTGGGGAAGCTGTTTGAGAAAATTATCCAGGAGCACATCTGTGAGGAACGACAAGGGCAGAACATGCTTAGGGGCAACCAATATGTGTTCATTTCAGGCAGGTCCTGTCAGACCAACCTTGTGGCCTTCTATGAACAGGTCACAAAATCCTTGGATGCAGGTGTCGTGGTGGACGTAGTCTTTCTGGACTTTAGGAAAGCCTTCGACACTGTCTCACCCCATTCTCATTAAGAAATTAGGTGACTTTGGCGTCAATGCCTACACAGTCAGATGGGTCGCAACTTGGCTGGAGGGCCACACCCAGAGAGTGGTGGTGGATGTGCCTTCTTCGACCTGGAGTGATGTGGGCAGTGGTATCCCCCAGGGCTGTCCTCAGGCCTGCACTGTTCAACATCTTCATCAGTGGCTTGGATGAGTGGGTAAAAAGCACCCCACCTGAACCCCCACCCCCCCTATGATTATTGGTGAGCAATTGGCTAGTTCTGAAATAATTTAACAACTCTGGACCTGGCAATATGCATGATCAGTACTGTACTTCCTCATGAAGCCTACATAAAGCTGTTTATACTCTTCATATGAATACACAGAAATCATTCATCTATCATTGGTTCGATATAAAATAGCTGAGACAAGGAAAGAAAACCAGAGACATAGCAAAAGTGACTAGTGATAAATTAACTCCAAATCAATTCTAATTAAAAATAATATGCATATGGTTAAAAATGAGAAAAAATAACCATTAAAAGCAGCTACCAGAGGAAAGGATAGTTTCTCCCACTATGGGAGTCTTAAATCCATAATGGGTGCCCTTCTGGTAGATACAGCTTATTCATAAATTACTTTAATAGAAGCAAGAAGATGGAATTTCATGGTTTGTGCTACGTTGTTTACACTGGGACAGTGATGCTCAGCAATCATGGCAAAGCACCCTGGGTTACCTTGAGATTTTGTCAAGGTTGCCATGTAATATTAGCACTATTAGGTATGCAAAGATGATTCTCACCTAGAGATGAACCTACACAAGCCAAGATTCCCATTGAAATAAACTCAATGCACAGAGCATATGCCTTCCCCTTCTCCCTCTCCTGTCCTCCCCCTGAATGGGTACGTTGACAGAAATTCAGGTGACTGGCCTGAAGCATTGGATTAGCAAGAAAATTCAGCGGCATAAGTTTTGCTAAATGATTTGCCACACTCTGATTGCTCAAGACTTCATAAGCGTGGCACTTGAAAGGAAGCTTCTTAATCTGTGTTATGTGCTTGGCAAGCCTATGAGTGTCATGCCTAAAGAGGGAGAGATGATACATACCACGGAAAATGGCCTGTTCAGGGATTTTCTGCAGACCATTTACTGCCATTTCTAGGTCCAGGAGATGAGCAGTCTCTGGTGGGAATGGACAGTTCTGAGGACCTGGAATGATAAAATGTGACAGCACAACTCTGGGTTGGACAGCTCCTTGAGATCTGTGATGACCTGGCCCCATTATTCGAGGGGCAAGTCCCCAGCATGAGGCTACCCCAAACAATTGAGAAGTGGATAGAACTTGTCATGTGACATCTCAAAATGTTTGATAGTCTCCAGCCTCTAGCTTCTTGCTAACTACTTAAGCATGGTTAAGTCCACAGCTTAACTGGCCATTTAGATCATGTACTCTGCCATTTAGAAAATGCTGGCAGTATGGTTCATGCACTTTTCCACAGCAGGACTTCTTCTACCTGGGTTTGCCTGTACTGGATTTCCTAACTGCATCAGATCCATTCATGGCACCCAGGTCTAGTTGTGGCAAGAGCCCAGAACACACTACTTGGATATTTACAATGTTTTAAAAAGTTTGGAGTTTTTTGTTTGTTTTACAACCAAATTAACAAATTGTCCCTTACATTACCAGGTGTTTAGGCAGTGGTGCCCTCTTCCCAGCCTGTATCCCCATGCTGGAAGTAGTTAGGCATCACATTTTTTACAACAATGCTCTGATGGTAGTGCTATTAAAGAGGCTAAGTGTCAGAGGCATGACTGGGATGTAGGAGGTCAGGGCTAGGGGGTCCCTGCTCAGCGGATCAGGACTGAGGAAGTTTGGGGAAGCTGCTGCCTCCTAATCACAATTATGGAGCAGCAAAAAAGCCATTTTTTCCCTCTCATCCTTGTTGGCATCTGGAGTGGTTGCCCATTGTCCCACTGTAGTCATGTCACTGCTCTGGTGCCACCATGTCTTTCATCTGTGCTCAAGACCAACCAGGTTTCAGCAAGCAGCCAAGTAAGTTCTTGATGGCAAAGCAGAGGGCATATCCAGTCTTGCCCCAACTGGGCTACAGCAATCACTGTGCAAGCTGCTGCTTTTTCCGTTGCCATTCTAACAAATCACAGCCTGTCTAGCCAACACCACATTGCAAACAGAAGGCTCCAAAGCAATATCAGCCTTGCAAAATTCAGAAAGATAAGATACAACATCCAATTAAACATGCAAGGGACACAAGCTGACCATCCAAACACAGGCTCTCAACACCTTCATTCAGAATAGTTTTACATTTTAGTCACAAATACTTCTGACCTCTTCATTTACATGTTTTACTGTCAACTCAACAGGGTTTTCCTTATTAATACAGTATGTGATTTACATGTCTGGTGGTAAACATACCAAGCAACTTTGGACTATCTTCACCAATGCCTAAACCAATACTCTCTCAATCTCTTCACTTTCCATCACAGTTACATATTCAACATCTTGTTGAGAGACTAAATAAAATCATATTCAACCTGTCCCTACATAAAATACTCATTATGACACAATACTTTCTGATTACAGCACACTGCTGCTGATGCACCCAGCACAAACTGAGCAGGATGGCAAATGCTTCCATGTGCTCATCTGGCTCATAATGAACTGGTCTTCACACAGGGTCTTGGTTAAAAAGCCATTTCTGCCCTTTCTTAAGCTCTAATTCAGACCAGATAAGCACCCATCCAATAGGAACAAATGGAGAAATCTCTTGTTTTCCTTCCCAGTGGACCTGAGTATAAAATTCACAAGGTGTCAGGGAAGACAGACCTAACTGGGTTACCCCCCATGGATTTGGCCATCCATACTCTTGGCTTTTTCTCATTTTTACAAACTCTGCCTCTCATCAACATTCAAGCCACTTTGGTTTGGGTTCATACTAATACCCATGACACATTTTGTCCCACATTATAGAGTTCATTGGTCAGTGTTTTCCCTTTTTCCACCAAGAAGGGCCGCTAGTCTGGCCACAATTCATCCCAGCACTTGATCCATTTCAGCCTGAACATAATTATCTACCAACTGACTCCGAGATCCTTCAGCTCCTACACACCCAGGGCCAGCCTAGGCTATAAAGATTCATAGATTCACAGTTGGTAGGTTCAGAAGGGACCTAAGTAGATCATCAAGTCCAACCCCCTGCCATGGGCAGGAGAGAATACTGGGCTCACCTTATGATTAACTCACCTTGCCTGTCGATGGGCCTAAAGCCCATCTGCCTTGGTGTCCAGCTGTGTCTCCTCACCCATTAGACATGGGCAATACTTCAATTTATCAGTCTGTCTTGGGTGTTGCCAGAGCTGTAACTGCAAATGTTGTCACTCTGGGTGAAAAGAGGGCAGGAAGGGTGCTGAATGTTGTGGCAGGGGGCACCAAAGATAGTGTCACAGTCTCTGATCTCTTTTCTTCCCAACCAGAATTCCTCTCTCCTTTCTTTACTGTTCAGCTCTGACCTCTTCTCCTTCTACCCATTGCCCACTCCACACCTGGCTTTCCCCCTCCAGGATCTCACAGTTTTCTTTAGCCCCTTCTCCACTGGCAGCTGCCTTCTCTCCTCCAGCAGCATCTTGCTGGGAAAGAGAGGCCCTGGGGACAGACAGGCTCTGCTCTCAGTCTTGGGTTGAGAAGTATCTGGTCTTCTGTGTAGTGGGCCAGATGTGCAGGCTGCCTTAGGATGTACAATGGCAGATATGCCTGCTTGTGAGAAAGGCCCTGAGGAGTTGAGGATTCTCCCTGCAAAATGGAATAAAACAAGAGGTGACAAGAGACTCTTGAGGGCCTTTTCCAGCCAGAGAATAGCCTAAACAAATAAATAAGGAAAACAGCTGTAAACAAATCCGGTTCATCTACTTCCAGGACATGAACAGCCCAGAGCCCACTCCAGCACAATGCTGTTCTACCCTGGCACATACGCTATGCTCCCCACATCCTTCTCCAGTCCATGTCCCCAAAATCTCATAGATTCAGGGTCAAGCAGGGCCTGAAACAGAGGCAGGCAAGCAGAAAGACAAAGAGTGGAGGAAAGGGAATAACATCACACCAGAGACCTTATGACACCTTTGTCTAAACGCTGTTGATGTAAATGAGATATTTTCATTGCATTCATCCAGGGACTTCTACCTAGTGCCTCTCTAGGTCTCTCCTGCACAGGTCCACAGGGCTGGAACTGAAAACACATTTCTGTCACCAGGGAGAAGCTCACTGTAATCCCAATTGATCTCATAGCACCTTGCCTGTGGAGACCTCAAGGCCCTTTGTGAATAGGAAAGCACCAGTCCCCTCTGCCTACACAATTTCTGCCTTTTAGCCAGATTGAATTCCATTCCCTTCAATATAACTCCTCCAACCACCAAAGCCAAGCATGCGGTCATCTGGAACAGGGCTATCACTACCAAAATGTCCAAGCACTGCACCTGAATAGCTCCAGGGAAAATGAGTGCCAGTGCCTAAAAGAAGAGAATCTCAGGGCAGTAAAGATCCTAGGTCATACAGCAATGCTAAAGCAAATTTACTACCAAAATCCTTGGATTAGGGGGCAGGGAAAGGTGCCGACCCATGGAAACAAGCACATCTGAGGTGGTTTCAGAAGGTTCCAAAAGAAACTAATTGGAATGAAGCTGGGGGAAGTCTTGCTTTCAGGTACCTGTTAGATCGAGATGCGGAGACATTGGGAAACTTTTCAGTGTGTCATTGATAGTGCTGTGGATGAGGAAAAGGTGACATAAGACATTTCATTCAACTTCTCATTTCAGTACCAAAAGGCTTGGTAGGTAGATGTGTGCTGACCTAACTGGGGTACTTTTGTATTGTTTAATTTTGGTAAAAGAGCTGGTCATATTTTTTCAGGGAAAATTTCTATCTTCATTGAAAAACTAACATTTCACAGACAAATACTTTATGATATTGAAAAAAAACTAGTGTTTTCCTTAAGTTCCATGGTCTTAATTTTCTTTTGGTTCTGTTTGTGGTTTATGCATTTATTTATGTATCTTACTATTTCCATTATCTATGTTTCTATTTCCATAATGGTACAAATCCAGAAATGTATGTAAAAATAGTTATCTAATTATAAACCCAATATTCTGTTTTGAAAAACTGCAGGAATTCCCCAAAACAAAATGTCTGGGCATGTTGTGCAAGACTGTGTGAATATGAGAAAGGAAATGGGGAATGTGAGCTGAATGGGCCAGTCTTTATTGAGAACCCAATTCCAGATACTTTAAGCATTGTGCAATCTGTCTCAACACTTGCTTTGTCTGTCATCCTTACATTGGTTTGTTTCTTTTTTTTTTTTTTCCTAGAGAAGAGATGAGCTATGGAGTCTCTGGGGGAGAAGAACCAAACAGCCGTGACAGAATTCATCCTGCTGGGATATGGGAGTGTTCCTGACACTCAGGTGCTGCCCTTTGTGGTGTTCCTTCTGATTTACATGGGAACTGTGCTAGAGAACACTGTCATGGTTCTCATCATTCGTATCAACCCTTGCCTTCACACCCCCATGTATTTCTTCCTTATGAACCTGTCTCTCTTAGACCTCTCTTACTCCTCAACCATTGCCCCCAAAGCCATGGCCACCTTCCTACGAGGCAGCAAAGCCATTTCCTACAATGGATGTGCTGCTCAGTTGTTCTTTTTTGCTCTCTTTGTCACCACAGAAGCCTTCATCCTGGCAGCAATGGCATACGATCGATACACAGCCATCTGTGACCCACTCCTCTATCCTGTCACCATGTCTAAAAGGGTCTGTGTTCAGCTTCTTGTGGGATCCTATATCTGTGGTGGCACAAATTATCTGGTGCAAACCAGCTTCACCTTTACACTTAGCTACTGTGGACCTAAAGAAATCAACCATTTCTTCTGTGATGGTCCCCCACTACTAAACCTGTCCTGCACCAATATGTACAGCAGCGAACTTGTGCTCTTCATTTTATCTGGCTTCATCACTGTGATCACCTCAGGAATCATTCTTATCTCCTATGCCTACATCATCTATGCCATTCTCAGGATTTGTTCAGCCAAGGGCAGGTCCAGGACCTTATCCACCTGCTCCTCCCACATGCTAGTTGTGACTTTATTTTTTGGAAAACTTTCCTTTATGTATACCCAGCCAGGTTCTCTGTCTTCCTCAAATCAGACCAAGGTTGTGTCTGTGTTTTACACCCTTGTCATCCCCACGTTGAATCCCTTCATCTACAGCCTCAGGAACAAGGATGTGAAAAATGCTTTGTGGAGGAACATAGGTAGGAAAATTACTTCAAAATAAGCCTCTTCTGTGAATACAGAGGTAAACTACACTTCAGCATGACCAAATGACAAGTAATTTATAATTATTTACATACATCTGTCCATCTATCTACATAATTTTCACTTGCAACCATCTCCACCTATATATTCACATCTATCTATGCATTTAGGCCTCTCCTAACTGTATAATATATCATTGTAAAAATGACTGTCTCATTACATTCAGTCACCTCATATTTTTCAATATTTTTTTCAAATGTTAACTTTTTTATATGTCTTAAGGATGTCTCTTGTTCCAAACTTCCTTGAGTATTAAGGAACATTTTCAATCTGACAAACATTTCACAGCTAAAATAGTCACAAGACAATGATGATCTAGATTCTGGAATCCAAATGTATTTTCCATTCCCTGCTTGTGTGCGTGCTTGTGTGCATGTTGGCCATCTCCTTTTCATAGCTGACCCCAGCTAAACACCCTGCTATTTCATAAATGTCTTAAGAAAAAATTAGCAAAAGCATTCCTCCTTGCAGGCAACTACAGTTTTAACACAGTGCCATAGGAGTCAATGGTACGTCAACTAAGAGCATTTGACCTCTTTAGCTAGTATGTTCAGGTTTCCCTGTGGGAATTAGTCAGTCAGGTCTCAATGGAAGCTACCTGCTCCTCGCAAATAAAAATTGTCCTGTGTTCAAGAATTAGTAACTGTAGAAAAACTGATCCCAGCGGCATAACCAGGCAACTGGCTGCCCAGGGCAGCTACTACACATTGGGGCTGGGGACACACATTACACATAAACCAGTTCAAGTGATCAAAAAGTGGTTTAAACCTGTAAAAGAACAGATGTTCAGTGTACATAAACCATTTTGAAAATGGCTAAAACCAGTTTGGGATAAACCCGGTTGAATGTAGATCAGACCTAACTAATTTGGCTCAAACCCATTTATGCAATGTCTGTCCCAGACCCCTTGCTGACTTAAGACAAACCAGACTCCCTCAGCATCCTGGGTGGGGCTCTCTGCTCCACAGCAGGTCTGGTCTCTCCCATCTGCTCCCTGGCCGCAGCTCCAGAGACTGCAGGCTTCTTCCCCCCTCACCGCAAATCCCTGCTAAGCAGAAAATCCCCACTTCCCTCTGCCTTGCTGAGGAGGTGTCTGTGTATTAGGTAGCCACATGCTGGCTATGGTCATGCTGAATCAACAGCTAGAATCAAAAGGCAGAATCAAGAAGTAGCTGGTAATATCCCTCTGTCGTTTTTTTAATTGGGTGAGAAACATTGTTATCGATTCCATGCTGGGTAAATCACAGCATCCTGCCAGAGCCTGGCCATGTCCCCCTCAGCTCAGTTCTGTGGAAGGAAGGGAAGCCTGCTCTAGGTCTCCCCCCGCCCACCCCTGCCAGCTTCTAGTCTGAGCCACTACAGTCATGTGCCTGTATTTCTGGGATGTCTGTCCAGTTACAAAACTGATTTAGTCTAGTCAGGTTAGACTAACCTGCAAAGATTGAATCAATTCAGACTCAGTCGTTTTTAATGTGTGTCCCTAACCTGGGACAAGAGGGACTTCTGGTTGCTGATGTATGTAGCATGGCTGAGTAACTGCAGTGGCAGCTGTTCTTTTCCCCACCTCCCTCCAAATCAGCACCTAGGGCTGCTCTTCACCTCCTCTGCTTTACTACTAGTAACTCAAGTGGGATGAATTTATCCTGCTGTTGGGGAAATAGAATTACATATGCTCCCGAAGTACCAAAACTTGCAGTTAGACAATACTGCCCATTTAGACACAAAAACTGCAAGACAATTTAGCCCTTTGTCCCTCAGGTCACCTACACCTCTTGCCACAGGAGAACAGAATGGCTATGTGCCAAGACCAGAGCTGTGCCCAGATTTTCAAGCTGTTGCACTGGCCGTTGGAGACTCTTTCTTTTTGTAATCATGCTCATAAATCCTTCCATTGAAACTCATTTTGATGGAAAACTAGTTCTCTGAGTAAGCACATCAACTCATGTCCAACCAGCTCAGTCTGTCATGCATGCTTTTGCAGGGTGGTGTTTGTTGCCCTCCAATAACCTCTTCACTGAACAAAGCATGTCAGTGTGCCACAGCTTCTGGTTCTTCAGAAAGGATTCCGTTTTAGATCCAAGGCTTGTGGTTTAATGTTAGCAGTGGCAGTTGGGAGGATTTGCAGCATTATATTCCTTGATGTTTCACCAGCCACTGGAATCATTTTACACTAGCTCTCACTGACTCTCTTCCTGGTTGAAGAGGAAAGCTTAATATCAGAAACTGTAAGGGTTCATCCATGAGCAGATCCAGGATCACTGCAACAGTGGTGGAGCCACACTCTTTGGCTATGACATATGCTCAGTGAAGAGAATCCTTTTCACCTGTGAGACACAGCCAAGTAGTGTGTTGCCATGGTTCCCTGCTGTGATCATTCCTTGCTGTGATCCTGGATGGCAGTGAGCTCTCAGAGCTCACCAGCACATCAGTGGAGATCTGCATGTGCTGTGAACTTCCCTGGGCAAGGGCCCCCTGGAGTCCCTGCTTTAAAACACCTCCACAGCCTAAATTCAGCAGGATGGAAAAAGAGGGGGTGAGCACCAGCTGCTTACAGCTCCTGAGCTCCATGAAAGCATGGGATGAACATCGCTGCCCCCGCCCCTCATTGCCTTCTTTCTTCTGCTGCCAAATCTGGTGAGGAGGGAAAGCAAGAGCAAACAGTATTGCTCCTGCATGCCACGTTTACTTGTGTACCTGGGACCACAGCACATTGAGTCCAGTAAGAGCAGCTCCAGATGGCAGGGACTCAAAGGGTAAGTTTTCCAGCCCGGGGTTACTCCAACCCAGCTCAACATGCTACAGAGTATCTGGCTGGGGCACAAGGGTACTTCAGTGTGGGGCTAACCAGCAGGCAGCCCTGAACTGAAGAACCATCATGCCCCAGCCAGCCCCATCAGTGTCTACAAATCCACTGCTGAGCAATAATGAATTCTGCTGCAGGATAGTACTTGTAAATACATATGTCAATATATGACAGAGTTAATTAGTTTACTGCAGCCTAATAGGGCCAGCTGTGTAGACACAAGAGACTTCACAGCAGAGCTAATTAAGTAGCCCTGCAGTAAACATCTCATGTAGATTCACCAACTGTGTGTTACTAGAGCAGCGGTTCCCAACCCAGGGTCATGACCCAAATGAGGGTCATGGGGGCAATGCCAAAAGCATCGCACACAAAAGATGAGCTGTACCATGTGCTGGGAGCTCCCCCTGCCGCCACTGCCACAGTCCACTCCCAGAAGCAGGTTGTGGGAACAAAAGGTTGGGAACCACTGCACTAGAGTGTATTGCATGCTGTCTCACAGAGGAAGTAATTGTCTTTAACATTTAGAGTGACACTGGACAGGATGAATGGCAAAGGAGCACATTTAAACTTTAGGGGGAAGCAGTTCTGGATGTTATTCCCCATTTTGAGGAATAGGTGATTTCTTTACCACTGATCTAGACACACCATGTATGTGTCCTAGATCTTGCTTCCAGAGGATCCAAGGAACAACAGGCCAGTCAGCCTCACCTCAGTCCCTGGACTAATCATGGCGCAGGGCCTCAAGAAATCCATTTTTAAACACTTGGAGGAGAAAAATGTGATTAGAAACACTCTGCATGGATTCACCAAGGGCAGATCATGCCTGATGAGGCTGATTGCCTTCTATGATGAGATAACTGGGTCTGGGGATGTGTGGAAAGCAGTGGATGTGGTATACCTGTAGCAAGAAACCCTTTTGTCTCCCCCCTCAACTCAAATGTGAAGCTCCACCATATTGTAAAAGCCCCTCTTTTAGTATTTGCCCCTTTTGCGGGATGCTTTCTCTTTTCTTCCTTCCTCTCTTTTTCTCTTATTATATCATTATTGTTTTTATATAAGGTGTACTTGTAGTAAAAATAGAGCTTGTAGATGCTTTTACAAATGTACTTTAAGTTTAAAAGTAAGTTGTACCATGTAACAATGTTAGTAAGAGCAGGAATCTCTGTATGGAGCAGGTCCCTGAATGAATCATGGTTGATTGTGTAACACAGTAGCTAGTCTGAATAAGCATGTTAATGAGTGGCAATTAACACCTACAAAATCAGAGACCAAGGAGACTAAATAATCAATAAAGAGCCAAGAATTCCTCAGCCACTTGCAGAGCTCTATTCATCACGGTAATCAATGGATTCCTGAGCATACACATATATGTGGACGTGACCCCTGGAGCTGACAGCTGCCATCCAGCAGCTACCTAGAGGGACATCCCTCGAGGTCAACGACCCCTGGATTGGGTAAGCCTGAGAATTGGGGAGTCACCAAAGTCTGCCACAGAGGGATAAAAGGCAGTGAAGAATGACCCCCAATAGGGCCCTCTTTGACCTGACTAGCACTCTGTCTGTCCAGCCAGAAGGACCAGACGGCAACCCCTTTCTGAAGCAACATTGCACTGAAAGAAGCCTCGACTGGCCATCGATGGCAGACCAGCGCTTGGGGATAGGTATATCTTGACACCAGTGCTTAGTGTTCAGAGCTACCTACTGTGAGTGTGTGCGTGCGTGAATGTGTGTGTTTTTGAGGGGATCAGCATCAAGGTTTATGGTCTGACTTTTGAAACCGTCCAATAAACTAGAATTTTATGAAGATCCTGTGAGTTGGTTCTTTGTAGCCAACATCATCTGGTGGAGAATGCAGGCGGGATTCTGAGATTATTGACGGATTGTGGTGATCGGTAATTGTGGAGACAGTATCTCCTGCTAGAACCCATGTCCGCAGAGGAGTGGGCATTTGGATATAGTCACCCAAGGGGGTGGGCTTTGGTTATACACCCAATCTGCAGGACAGGGGAGGACAGGACTCAGGATTCAGAAACAGATAGAACCCATGTCTGACCTGTGGGACAGGGGAGGGCCATGTCCGTGAGGGAGTGGGAATTGGTGAGGGAATTCCTGTGAAGAGTTGGGAGCATGAGGGCTCAAGGAAATGGACTCTCGGGAATTGTTTGTTTTGTTTCATTTTGTTTTTATTGTTTGGAAATAGTCCATGGGGAGCGGGAGGGCTCAGAATTGCTTGTTTGTTTGTTCTGTTGTTTGGGGGTAAGGCTTCACGTATGTTGAGCAAAGTGTCCCATTTAGGAAAAGGGCCCCTAAAGTGAGAGACCAAGAGGCTAGGTGGGAACCGAGGGAGGAAATTTCCCGCCTGCATAAGGAGATTCTGAAGGGTGGACCCAGCCCATGGATGGAGGATGTGTGCATCCCAGGCTTTTCCATAGGGGACATAGAGGACCAATTTGAAAAATTCTACCTTTGTGAGAGACCCTCAGCTCAAAGGCAACACAGTGCCTTGGTCTGGCTACTGTGGCATGCTGTAAAAACAGCAAATGAGGAAAAAGCTCAGAAAGCCTTTGAAATTGAGGGAAAGGAGGAGCAAATCCAAATTCTAAAAGATAAATGTGTCCAATTGGAAACCAGTAATCAGTCTCTAAAGGGGTTATCTCAGAATTTGGAAAATAGGAATGAGCAATTGAAAAAGATAAATCAAGACAATGGCCGACAGTTGGAATTATTGGACCAAGAAAAGGCTAGCCGAGAAGCCTTGCAAAAATTGGTAAAGACAATGGCTGAAGACCAAGTTGAGAAGGGAGCCAAAGTAAACCATGGCCCCTGTCTAAATTAGCTGCTTGAAAAAGGAGCTCCAGGAGCACAGCCTACAAGTAGCAGCTGTCGTCTGGGGAGACCAAGCCTGGAATCCAGACATCCCCTTAAATCAGGGAGAGATTTGGGGTGGGGAGATGTGGGAAGACCCAGAGGACACAGGGGAACCCTCCTCTAAAGACCCTAAGTCTGAAAAGGAGAGCACCCTTGTACCTGAGCTGAGCACAATCACGTGAACCTCAGTTACTCGGGATGCACAGGGCAACCCTAGGGAGACCACATGAGTGATGGCTCCCCTTAATGGAGCTGATCTAGCCACCCTGGGTAAATCCCTGGGACCTGCTAACATTAGGAATTGGGGACAGTGGTTGCAGAAATCCCTGAATGTAGTGGAGTGTGAAACCCTGAGTACCCACGAATGGCACCGACTAGTAAGGGCTTGTGCCACCCTGGAGGTTCAGGCAGCAATGAGCCCTGGGAGTGGCTTTGGGGTAGACACAATTCCCCAGAGCGTAATGGATTTGGGAATTAATCTAGGAAGGAAAATGTTTAAGGGACAATTTGGGGCAGGTCACCAGATCCCTGGGGAGCCTTTGAGGGACTATGTAATCCAGTGTGTCATGTTGAGGCTGTTATCAGGGTGCTGATACAACTGCCACAACAGGGCAGGCAACCAGACACATGATATAACAGATATAGATTATCCCTCCAGGATTTTGGAAGGAGGTGCAGCAGGCACTAAAGGGGAACCCAAAGAAAAGTGGAATGGGAAGCCCCTGGCCAAACGGCTTATCAGGATGGCAGAGCTGAGTGCAGCAGGAGCAGCACCTTCCCAGTCTAATAGAATTGCAGCCTCAGCACTGGTCCCTGAAGAGCACTGATGGGGCCCCCATGGCAGGACCCAAGAGCAAAGACCAAGCTCATGGGAAAACTTGGAGACCCTCAATCGGGATTCAGGAGGGAGACCCACAATACCCATTACGGTTGGAACCCAAGGGCATACCAGTGCTCTCCTGGATACTGGAGCTGCGTTAAATGTATTTGGAAGAAAATGGGACCTGAAGCAGTTTGAAACCAATCGAATCATACCACTGATGGCAAGGAAATTGCTCAAAGGATTGATTGGCAGGCAATTTGGCAATGGATCCAAATATATCCCTCCTCACTATACATTCAACATGTTAAAGGTCATCAAAAGCCTGACACCTGAGAAGCCAAAGTGAACCAATTAGCAGATGCCACAGCAAAGAAAGGGGCACAGGAGGATATCTCAGCAATACAAACCTGGTTCTCAAGCCACCAAAATTGGAAACTTCAGGAGGCGTATGCTGTTCATCATAGAACTAGGGAGGTTAGATGAGTGCCACCCCCAGATTGCAGAGAGGAAATTATTAGTGTCTGTCATAGTCTCAGACATGAAGCACCAGAAGCCACTACAGTCAGGGTACAGGAGATTGCAAAAGCAAAGGACATGGGGCTACATCTCCACAAGAAGATAGTGGACCCATGGCAATGAATCCAAATGCATTACATTGATAAGCTTCCCTGCACAGCCAGGAGAAACCAGTATCTGCTGGTGATCATAGATTCCTTCAGTGGATGGGTTGAGGCATTCCCCATGTGCACCCACACTGCTGAAGCAACAGCAAAAAAAGCTGTGGACAGAAGTAATATGCAGGTTTGGGGCCCCTAAAATTATTGACTCAGACTGAGGTCCCCATTTCACCGGAGTTGTTGTCAAACAGATGCTGCAAGCCTTAGGTATCAGGCAGAAGTGGCACATTCCTCACCACCCTCAACCTTCTGGGCAGGTAGAGTGGATGAACAGGACAATTAAGGAGTCATTAAGAAAGGTGGTAAATCAAGCAGGTACAGATTGGGATCTTAAACTTCCTTTGATCTTAGCTGCTCTCCGGAGTGGGAACCACTTGAGAACCAGCCTCCAGCCCTACCAGATTCTATTTGGCAAACGGATGGCTCTAATACCTACTAGGCTTATCCCATACCCAGACAGCCTGGCAATCCACAGCCCACAGAAATTATTGAATGGGTAAAAGAGCTCCCGTATCAGATTAATGAGGCTATTCAGCAAGCTTGGCTGTGGATAGATAAGCAGCTCAAACAGCTTCCCAGGCTATGGGAAACTGGACAGTTTGTCATGTATCGTAGACTCACCCCACAGGCACACGTCCTGGAGTCCAAATGGGTCGGACCCTTCAATATCATTAATTGATTGAGCCCAACTTTGGTCCAAATTGATAAAAGAGAATCTGGGAAATGGGTGCTTGTGTCACAACTGAAACTGTTCAAAGGGGCAGAATAAACCTAACCCTGAATGTAGCCTTGTCCTAATAGGATACTTCCCTTTATCATGAGAAAAGCGGTTCAAGAAGCAAAGGAGTAAAACCACTTTGACCTTTGAGGAACTGGATAAACAATCTCTTAACCCTGCCGGCCACCCTTCAGGGCTAGCAGGAAGGAACGGCTCTGTGCTGTTGGAAAATACGCATTGGATGAGCAGATCAGTGCTCTCCCCAGTGTTGAGGCAGGGAAAGGCCAGAGAAGTCCTTAACTTATGACGGCCACCCTCTTAGAGGTAGTCACCCCACTGGTCTCCAAAGACTTGAATTAAAGCAGGCACACACTTCTAACTAATTTACCTGAGACTTTTCCCCTAGCCTCCTGAGCCAATTCTGTTTTGTTTTGTTTTGTTTTGTTTTGTTTTGTTTTGTTCTAAGTGCTAAAGCTTTCAACATGGAGATCCTAGGTCTGTGGGGAATCCTTTCCATGTGGATCCTCCTGCTTACTGCCACCCTTCACTGTGATTCAAACAGTGAACTGACATTTCAAAACAAAGGTCTCAAATGCTGTCTGGAGGTGGCTAGCTGTGATGTCAGCCTGGAAGGCATCCAGGACATACAGTGGCTGACCTCTCAGCAGAAAGGCTGCAAACTTTGGGCAGCCCACTCCTGGCGGATTCAGAATGCAATAAATGAATTTAATCTGCATGATTCCTCCCACCTTGTCATTTTTCTCAAGGCTAGGTGCAGTACCCATGCAGAGTGTTCATGTAGGATTGAATCCTGGTAGGGAAATCCAGGATTACCAGGGTGGTAAGGTCTGGAGAACCGCCAGAATTCCCATTGCAGCAGAAGAAAGGGTAATGCCAGGGTGGATGCAGGATGGACTGACTGGGTGTACTGGGCACTCCCATGCTTTTAGACTGATCCGTTCACCCAGACTCACACCTGCCCCCATGGTGTCCACAACTATACCCTCTCCACCACCACCTCCCCCCTGTTCCTGTATAGACTGGAACCTTTCCAGTCCCCTGCCTACTGGGGAACACACCATCCAGGTGTGCTAGGGCAGCAAAACTACTAGTCCAGACGTCCCAGCACGAATAGCCATCAACTCTCCACAAGGACAGTTGGCTATCAACTTCACCCATCCAAAATCTGAACCCACAGACTTTACCCTCAATGCCATCAGCTGCCCTGAGGAATGTCCCCTATCCAGCTGTGGCACCCTAGTGTATGACTTCTTGTTATCCAGCTCTGGATTGTGGGAAGCTTCTACTTCCAAGGACTCCAATCCTAGCCACAGAAATCATGATACATGACAAAGCAGAAAGACATGAGATCAGACCTTTTGTAGTAAAGCAGGATATCAGTAAACCTTTATTGACTAATATGACACAACCCCTATGGAATGTCACTATCAATCTGCAATCCCACAGTATTACCCACTTGTATCCACAGTGAGCCAATTATGTCATCCCGCTAACTGCTGGATGGTAGGCATGGACTTAGCAGGTCACGTATGAGCCCTCCGACAGCTCTGAATCCAGTGGCCCATGATGTGAACGATAACTAGACACAGTACTGGGAGCAACTGGGACTGGCACCGGTGTTCTTAATACCATGAACACAGAGGTGCTCCAGAACAGACTGGTAACCGTGGGAAATCTGCTTCACTACTTGGACGGACCTACAAGGGACGTTTTTTAAACCTCTATTCAGTTAAGTGTCTCTATTGCCTCCCTTATGCAGTAGATGACTCAAGTAGCTTCCCAGGATTCCTACACCCTAACTGAAGCAATTGAGACCTAGGGCAAAATACCTCTCTTTCCCTCATGTGCACCCAGGCCCAGGTATGGTACTTAGACGCAATTAAGGGTATCGTGCTCCAAGGCCTGAAAGGACACATCCCCCTAGAACTACAAAATCTGTTAAGAAAGGAAACCAGGCAGTCTCCACAATTAACCCCTTATAACCAGCTAATACAATTCAGGTTTAATCCAAACTGGTGGTCCATCAATCTTATAATCATGGGGGTGGTTAGTGGCAAAATAAATCAAGTCTTCAACCAGGGAGGACTATACCTAGGTTGCTCAGGGCTGCAGGGGGGTGGTTAGGAAGGTCAAGGCAGAGATGGAACTGGGACTAGCTACCCGGATCAAGGACAACAAGTAATCCTTTTTTTAATACACAGTGGGCAAAAAGAAGGTACCGGGTAATGTGTGGCCTCTGCAAGACATGCTAGGAAATCTGGTTGTCACACCAGACAACAAGGCTAACCTATTTTATGATTTCTTTGCCTCCATTTTCCTGAGTAGGGACCAGATCAGCCCATCTGCTAGGACCCCCTCAGGCCCCGGGGGAGCCACACCCAGGCATAGGGTCAGTGAGGATCTAGTCAGGGAACTTCTGTAGGGACTGGACATATTTAAATCAGCTGGTCTGGTCCTGATGACCTACACCCCAGAGTGCTGAGGGAATTAGCAGAGGTAATTGCAGGATCCCTGGCATGGCTTTACGAGCACTCGTGGTGCTTTGGTGTGGTGCCAGAGGACTGGAAAAGGGCCAGTGTGGTTCCCATTTTTACAAAAGGGAGGAAGGAGGACCCAGGAAACTATAGGCTGGTTAGTCTTACCTCGATCCTGGGGAAGCTTTTTGAGAGAATTATCCTGGCGCGTGTCCATGAGAGACCAGCAGGGGAGGTTATGCTTAGGGGCAACCAACATGGGTTTATTAGAGGCAGGTCCTGTCAGACCAACCTGGTGGCCTTCTACAACCAGGTCACAAAATCCATAGACGCAGGTGTCGTAGTGGATGTAATCTTTCTGGACTTCAGGAAGGCCTTTGACACTGTCTCTCACCCTATTCTCATTAAAAAACTAGGGGACTGTGGCGTTGACACCTACACAGTCAAATGGGTTGCTAACTGGTTGGAGGGCTGTACCCAGAGAGTGGTGGTCGATGGGTTATTTTTGACCTGGAAGGATGTGGGGAGTGGTGTCCCCCAGGGCTCGGTCCTCAGACCCATGCTGTTCAACATCTTCATCAGTGACTTGGACGAGGGGGTGAAAAGCACCCTGTTCAAATTTGCTGATGACACTAAGATGTGGGGGGATGTGGGCACACTAGAAGGGAGGAATACACTGCAATTGGACTTAAACAGGTTACAGGGGTGGGCAGATGAGAACAGAGTGGGTTTCACGACTGACAAGTGCATGGTGCTGCACCTGGGGAGGAAGAACCAGCAGCATACCTACAGGCTGGGGAACTCCCTTCTTGTCAGTGCAGAGGCAGAAAAGGATCCTGGAATCATTATTGATGCCAAAATGAACAAGGGCCGTCAGTGTGGGATGTGGTCAGGAAGGCCAACCACACCTTGTCATGCATCCACAGATACATCTCAAGCAGGTCCAAGGAGGTGATCCTCCCCCTCTATGCGGCACTGGTCAGGCTGCACCTGGAGTACCAGTTCTGGGCACTGCACTTCAGGAGGGATGTGGACAACATGGAGAGGGTCCAGAGGAGGGTCACCTGCATGATCAAGTGTCAGCAGGGCAGGCCCTATGAGGAGAGGCTAAGGGACCTGAACCTGTTCAGCCTTCACAAGAGAACCCTGAGGGGGGATCTAGTGGCCTGTTACAAACTAGTCAGAGGGCCCCAGCATGTATTGGGGCAGTCCCTGTAGAAATAACGGTCACAAGCTGGCAGAGGGTAGATTCAGACTAGACATCAGGAGGCACTACTTCACAGTCAGGGCGGCTAGGATCTGGAACCAACTTCCAAGCAAAGTGGTGCTGGCTCCTACCCTGGGGGTCTTTAAGAGGAGGTTAGATGAACACCTCGCTGGGGTCATTTGACCCCACTACTTTTTCCCCCATGGCAGGGAGTCGAACTTGATGACCTGCTCAGGTCCCTTTCGACCCTACCAACTATGAAACTATGAAACTATAAGGAGTCTATCTGTGATAAGCCTGAAGAAGGTAAGATTCAGAATGGCAGCCAGCATGACTTCATCACAGGCAGGTCTTGTCTTAACCTCATCTCCTTCTATGACCAGGTAACTCACCACCTGGACATGAAAAAGCAGGCTGACATCGTATACCTTGACTTTGAAAAGTCTTTTGATCTAGTATCCCATGATGTCCTCATGAGAAAATTGGACGATCGTGGGCTTAACTCTGAGACAGTCAGGTGAGTGAGAAACTGGCTCCAGGATTGGACCCAGAGAGTCATAGTGAATGGATCTGTGTCATCCTGCCAAGAAGTGGGCAGCACTGTCCCACAGGGGTCAGTGCTTAGTCCAGTACTTTTCAACATCTTTATTAATGATTTGCATGAGGGAGTGAAGAGCTCACTGGCCAAATTCATGGATGACACAAAGTTATGGGGAAGCATAATCACACTTGAAGATAAGCTGCAGATACAGGCAGACCTAGACAGGCTAGCAAGTTGGGCAGATGGGAACCTGATGAAGTTCAATGTCCAGAAATGTAAAGTACTCCACCTCAGGACGAGCAAACTGCAACACACCTACAGGCCTGGCAGCACCAAACTTACTTCCACCTTGAATGAAAGGGACCTGGGAGTAATAATAGACCACAGTATGAATACAAGCCGGCAGTGCAATGTTGTAGCCAGTAGGGCAAAAAATACTCTGCTGTGCATCAATCGATGCATCTCCAGCAAAACCAAGAAGGAGATTCTTCTGCTGTACCCAACACTAGTGAGACTGCAGCTGGAGTACTGCATCCAGTTCTGGGCACCACACTTTAACAAGGACGTGGACAAGCTCGAGAGAGTCGAAACAAGATCCAGTGATATGATCAGAGTCTTACACGGCAAGCCATATGAGGAAAGGCTGAGGGATCTGGGACTCTTCAGCCTGAGGAAAAGAGACAGGACCTGGTAGCAGCTTACCACTACACTAGGGGAGTACATCAAGGGTTCAGTGAGCAACTTCACCAGGGCACCAGATAGGAAAACCAGGAGTAATGGCCACAAACTCCTGGAAGATCGATTTAGGCTCAATATTAGGAAAAACTTCTTCACAGTCAAGCTGCCCAGACTGTAGAATAAGCTCCCTCCAGAGGTGGTGCAATCACCAACCCCGGAAAACTTCAAAATGAGACTAGACAGTCACCTTGCTGGCATCACCTGACCCCCAGTTATCTTTCCTGCTTGATGCAGGAGGTTGGACCTGATGATCTTCTGAGGTCCCTTCTGGCCTTACAATCTATGAATCTATGAATGGTTCCATGTCTAGTTGGCATCCGGTATCAAGTGGAGTGCCCCAGGGTTTGGTCCTGGTGGGAGGGCAGTTTTGTTCATTAACAATTTTAGAGTTGGGATGGATTGCACACTAAGCAAGGTCATGGATGACATCAAGCTGCAGGGTGTAGTAGGCATGTAGGACTGTAGGGCAAGGATTCAGTGACCTAGATCAATTGGAGGCCTGGGCCACAAGAAATCGTATGAGGTTCAAAAAAGACAAGTAAAACATCCTGCATTTAGGATGGAAGCATCCCATGTACTGGTACAGGATGGGGGCTAACTGGCTGGGTAGAAGCTCTGCAGAAAAGGACTGCGGGGTTCCAGTAGACAATAAGATTGATATGAATCAACAGCATGTCCTTGTTGCCATGAAGGCTAAGAACACATAGGTAGTCCTCAGACTCACGATGCAATTGGTTCCTGACAACCAGATCTTAAGTCAAAATGTCATAACTCAGAGCCAATTTTCCCATAGGAACAGTGTTACAAATGAGGGATCGGTCCCTTTATGATGGTTGATACGGCGTGCAGCTGGTAAGTGGAGGAAGGGGAGGGCAAAGGGAAGGGGCATGGGGAGGGGCAGGCAAATCAATGCCCCCCCATGCTGAGGGAGCAACTGGGGCTGGGGCTGAGGTTTGGGCAAGCGCTGCCCAGCTGGGGCCGGGCAGCCATGGGGAGGGTGGGTGGTGGCTCCGACCACTGCACACTGGTCTTCTGGTGGCTCAACTAGTGGTTTCCACCACTTGTCCAGGTAGGCATGGGGGGGGGTGCCCCTGGTTCTGCATGGGGTGGGGCAGGCGGGGCAGAGGCTGCACAGGGCTGTGCTCCAAGCAGGCAGTGGGGACTACAGCAAATTTTCAGGTGGCTGCAGCTTCTCCACAGCTCTGTTCTGCTGCCCACCCCACACAAATCCAGGGGCACACACCCACCGCCCCGCATACCCTCAAAGCTGCAGCTCATCTAGAGGACATGGGGTGCGGGGGGCAGCTCCTGCTGCTGCAAGCTGCTTGTGCAGAGGCAGTGAAGCAGCTGTGCCGGGTGCCCATCCCGCCCCAGCTGGGCAAGTGGCAGGAGGGCATGGGCAGAGCAGGCAGCAGAGCAGAGTCTTGGAGAGGCTGCAGCCAACCAAAAATTGACCACAGACCCCATCACCCACCTGGAACACAGCCCAGTTGCCCCACCCTGCACAGATCCGGGGCCACAAGTTCCCCCATGCCCTCCCGGACCAGCAGTGGGAGCAGCGGCAGGAACTGCCAGTTCAGCTGCCAGACAAGCAGCACACAGTGGTGGGGGCCACTGCCCCCCCGCCCCCACTCCCTATGCCCACCCGGCCGCAGCTGGGCAATGCTTGCCCCAGCCCTGGGCCAAGCCCCAGCCCAGTCCCTCCCTCACTGTGGGGGGCACTGATCTGCCACCGCCACATCCGTCCCTTCCCCAACCCCTTCCAGAACTTACCAGCTACAAACAGTACTGACCATCGTAAAGACAAAGCCCACATCAAAACATTGAAAGGGGTGTCAATTTTTAAATGTTGTAAGTGGATGACGAACTACTGCACCAAGTACTAGCTTTTAGTCTCTCAATCTCTTTACTTTCCATAACAGTTAATTATTCAACATCTTTTTCACTGAACAAATGAAAACACATTTAACCTTTCCCTACATAAAATATTCACTGTAACACGTGATAACTTCCGATTACAGCACACAACTGCTGAAGCATCCAGCACAAACTGAGCAGGTTGGCAAATGGTGTCATGTGCTCAACTGGCACAAAATGAACTGGTTTCCAAGGAGTATATTGCTTAAGTAGCTCTTTCTGCCCTTTCTCAGGTTCAAAGTCTGACCAGCCAACCACCCAACCAATAAGAACAACTGGATTAATCTCCATTTCTTACCTTCCCAAGGGACCCATGTATAAAATTCACAAGCTATCCAGAAACACAGACCTAGCTCGGTTAGCCCACCATGGGCTTGTTTCTTGGGTTTACCCCTTTTGGCTACTTTCCTATTTTCCCATGCTTTCTCAGGTATAGACACTCATATCACATTGGCCTTGAGTGCATACTAATAGCCCGGAGGCATTTTGGCTCAGATCGTAATTCACAGATCAGTGTTTTCACTTTTTTTCCCTAGAGGGACCTTTAGTCTGGCCACAATTCATACTGACACTTCATGCTTTTCAGACTGAACGTTATTAATTACATGCTAACTTTAGCCTCTTTGAGCACCAGGGACAGCAACTTCAACAGCCAATTTGTGGAGTTTCATAGATTCATAGATTCATAGATTCATAGATGTTAGGGTCGGAAGGGACCTCAATAGATCATCGAGTCCGACCCCCTGCATAGGCAGGAAAGAGTGCTGGGTTTAGGTGACCCCAGCCAGTTGCCTATCTAACCTCCTCTTGAAGACCCCCAGGGTAGGGGAGAGCACCACCTCCCTTGGGAGCCCATTCCAGATTTTGGCCACTCTCACTGCAAAAAAGTTCCTCCTAATGTCTAGTCTAAATCTGCTCTCTGCTAGCTTATGACCATTATTTCTTGTGACCCCCAGGTGTGCCTTGGTGAGTAGAGCCTCACCAATTCCCTTCTGCACCCCCCCCATGATGAATTTATAGGCAGCCACAAGGTTGCCTCTCAACCTTTTCTTGCAGAGGCTGAAGAGGTCCAGGTCCCCTAGTCTCTCCTCGTAGGGCTTGGCCTACAAGCCCTTAAACATATGAGTGGCCTTTCTCTGGACCCTCTCTGGGTTATCCACATCCCTCTTCAAGTGTGGTGCCCAAAACTGCATGTGGTATTCCAACTGCGGTCTGACCAGCGCCCAGTAGAGGGGAAGTATTACCACCTTGGTTCTGTTTGTTGTGCATCTGCTGATGCATGATAAAGAGCAGTTAGCTTTTCTGATGACTTGGTCACACTGACGACTCATGCTCATCTTGGAGGCCACAAGGACTCCGAGATCCCTTTCTGCTTCCGTGCTACCGAGCAGGTCATTTCCTAGGCAGTAGGTGTGCTGGACATTTTTCCTTCCTAGCTGCAGCACTTTGTATTTTTCCTTGTTAAATCGCATTCTATTGTTTTCTGCCCATTTGTCCAACCTGTCCAGGTCTGCCTGTAGTTGTTCCCTACCCTTCAGCGTGTCCAGTTCTCCCCACAGTTTTGTATCATCTGCAAACTTGGACAGAATACACTTCACTCCCTCATCCAAGTCATTGAAGAGTATTGGTCCAAGGACCGAGCCCTGCGGGACCCCACTGCCCATGTCCTTCCAGTTCGATACCGACCCATCCACTACCACTCTCTGGGTATGAACCTCTACCCAATTTACCACCCACCGGACTGTGTAATCATCCAAATCACAGCCTCTTAACTTGTTCACCACTATGGGCTGGGATACCACATTGAAGGCCTTCCTAAAGTCTAAATAAACTATGTCAACCCCTACTCCTGTGTCTAGGTGTTTTGTAACCTGGTCATAAAAAGAGACTAGATTAGTCAGACATGATCTACCTGCTACAAACCCGTGCTGGTTTCCCCTCAGCATATTTTTTTCCTGCTGGGCTCTCACATATATGAGCCTTAATATTTCAAAGATTTTGCCAAGGATGGAGGTGAGACTGACTGCTCTAAAGTTGCCTGGATCCTCCTTTCTCCCCTTCTTGAAAATAGGGACCATATTGCCCCTTTTTCAGTTCTCTGGGACCTGGCCCGTGTGCCACAAGTGCTCAAATATTCTTGCCAGTGGCTGTGCAATGACATCAGCCAGTGCCTTCAGTACCCTCAGATGGAGCTCATCTGGGCCTGCTGACTTAAATGCATCCAGTCCTTCCAAGGGACTCTGCAACATCTCAGGGTCAACCCTTGGTAGTCTGGCACCCCTCACAATCCCTCACAATCTCTAGGTCCATATGCTTAAAATTCCAGGGTCTGTACTATCTATTCCTAAACCTTGGCCATTGCTATCTCCCTCTGACCTTCCTTTCAGGTTATGCCTACCAGTCATTATTTCCCCCCAGCTTTGAAAATGTTTTTCTAAAATTCAGAGAAGCTTACTACTCCCCCTAGATCAACTCCTGACCAGCCTAGACTGTGGGATTCCCTCCCTTTACCAGTATACGGAGTTAAAGACCATTTGCCTGGATGTTCAGCTGTGTCTGCTCACGCATTAGACATGGGCAACACTTCATCTTAGTTTGTCTTGGGTGCTCCAGAGATGTAAATGCAATTTTTGTCATCCTGGCTGATGAGTGATGACTGGGCAGGGAGGGTGCTGAGGGCTCTGGTAGGGGGCACCAAGGATAGAGTCAAGGATCTGCTTCTGGTCTCTTTCTTACCACACCCAGAAAGCCTCTCTCCTTCCTTTGCTGTCCAGCCCTGAGCTCTTCTCTCCCTACAAGTAGCCCACTCCCCATCTGGTTTTAACCCTCAGTTTAACCCTGGTTTTACTCCCTCAGATTCTCAGTCCAGAATCTCTCAGTTTTCTTTATCCCCTTCTTCACTGGCCCATGCTTTTGTCTCCTCTAGAGCCATCATCCTGGGGATGAGAGGTCCTGAGGACACAGAGGATTTACTGTCTTGGGGTGAGAGGTATCTGCTCTTCTGAAAAGTGGCCAAGATCTGTAGGCTGTCTCAGGACCTGCACAGTGACAGAATTGCCTGCTTATGAGCGAAGCCTTGAGGAGTTGGGGATTGGTGTTTTCCCCTGCAAAAGGGAGGAAAACAAGAGGTGAGGGCCTCTGCCAGCCAGAAAACAAGCAAAGAAGGAACATGGCTGTGAACAGATCTGGTTCATCTACTTCTAGGACACGCTGAAGAATGGCCCAGAGCCCACTCCAACACAATGCTGTTCTAGCCTGGCACATACACTGTGCTCCCCACATCCTTCTCAGGTCCATGTCCCAGAGAGCTCACAGCCTCAGGATCAGGCCACGCCAGAAACACAGGCAGGTAGGCACAGAGAGAAAGAGTGGAGAAAAGGGAATAATATCACCATGGGGACCTTAATGCCAGCTTTATCTGATTGCTGTGAATGGATAACAATTTTCATTGCATTAAGCCAGGGGATTCTGTCTAGTGCCTCCCTCAGTCTCTCCTGGACAGGTCCACAGAGCTGGGACTGAAAACACATCTCTGTCTCCAGGGAGAAGCTCACTGCAGTCCTGAGTGATCTCAGAGCACCTTTCCTTCACAGACCTCAAGGCCTGTTGTGACAAACGGCCCTCCTCTTACACAACGCCTGCCTTTTAGCCAGATTTAATACCATTCCCTTCAATATAACAGCTGCAACTGTCCTAGTACTCAAGCCTGGCGGAAGAGAATTGTAGGACAGTAAAGATCCCAGGTCATTTAACAATATTAAGGCAAAATTACTACCCAAATCCTTGAATTAGATAGCATGGAAAGGTGCCAACCCATGGAAACAAGCACATCTGAGGTGGTTTCAAAAGGCTCCGAAAGTAACTCAGTGGAATGAAGCTGGGGTAAGTCTTGCTTTCAGGTACCTGTTGGCTGCGAAAGTGAAGGCATTGGGAAAATTTTCAGTGTGTCATTGACAGTGCTGTGGATGAGAAAAGGGTAACAAAACACGCAAGACTGCTCATTCAACTTCTCGTTTCAATACAAAGAGGCTTTGGTGGGTAGGTATGTGTTGACTCAACCTGTTTTTTGGGGGGGTTTTTGTATCATTCAATTTTGGTAATAGTGCTGGTCATCTTTTTTTTCAAGGAAAATTCCTGTTTTCATTGAAAAGCTAACATTTCACAGCCAAACATTTCATCATACTGAAAAAAAAAAAACTAGTCTTTTTACTAAATACCATGTTCTTAATTAAATTTTCTTTTGGTTCTGTTCAAGGTTTATGCATTTATTTAAGTAGGTATCTATTCCCAAAGCTGTGGAAAGCTATATGTGTAATATAGCAAAACCCCAGATTTTCTTTTTTTTATTTATTTTAAAATACATTCCCTCCCCTTTCCCAACAATTTCTGACTTTTTCTCTCCCTCTCTATTCCCTATAGAGAAGTATAAGTAAGCTAAGATGTAGGATAAGCTTTAACATTTTATTTTAGGTAGTAAGTTTTATTTTTCTCTCCCCTCTTTGCAAATAAGTTCCCTGCTATTTTGATATCGATACCCACTGTTTTATAAGTGGTAATGATTATGTTTGTCTTGCTTTTATATTGTGCGATTACTCTTTTAGGCCTATACATGCAAGTTAGCTTAAGTCATGTCAAGTTTCCATTTTGTATGTCAAGTCTCCATCTTGTGTCCTCTGCCTGGGCATCCCCCGTGTTGCAACTGTATGATTCATGTACCCCTCCCATGTAAATTTGTTCCTGGATGAACGGGAGTGATTGGGAATGATTGAAATACAATGGTAGCAGGCCTCTACTGAACAACCAGGTCATCACCACACAATAATTCATCCAGGAACCACGGACCTCACCCAGGAACAGAGACAAGAACCCAGCGTTTGAAAGACAAAAAACCCTGCAGAACCAGCAACTCTACCATTGTACCCCACCATTACAGACACCCAAAACTGCACATCCCTGCACGGAGCACACATGCTCAGTACGCCAGGGGCTGACCTTTGCCTGGGCATGCCTCCTGTCACTAGAGTCACACAAGGTCTGCCTTGCCCCTATAAAAAGGGGCAGTGAAGACAGACCCAGTGGGATGCCCTCTCCATCTGGACCAGCACCGTGCCGCACCACCTATCCACCCAGAGGTCCTGCTGGCGACCCCCCTCTGGACAACACCTACTGGTCAAGGACCCCTTTTCAGCCTGGATGGGTAGCTATCACACCCCACCCCCTCTTCAACCAAGGACTTGGACTCTGCTTCTCTTCCCTACCTGGACTCCAGCCCTTCCACTGAGTCTCTTTCTCCTGCTGCCATTGTGTGTATGTGTGTGTGTGTGTGTGTGTGTGTGTGTATGTGTAAGCCAATAACTTCATGGGGCTCTGTAGTGTCTTGTCTGTGTAATAGAACTATTATTTGGACCCCTAAGTTGGGTTTTGCTTTACTATGGTTTGGCCTTGCTCCAATCTCAGCTCCTCGCCCCTCTAACTTCTGTCTCATTTCTCCCTCTCCTGCTTCTGGCTCACTGCCACCTCCAACACCTGTCCTGAGCTCCTCTCTGCCTCCAAATCCCCTATTTCTTTGCTAGTGTCTTATCCCCACTGCCTTTTCCTTTTCCCCTGAGCAACCAGGTTTCTGCCTCCGTTTCTTTCCTGGCTGTCTCCTCCTTGCCACCACTTATCTGCCCCACACCCCAACAATATCTCAGCTATCTGCCTCAGTTTCCAGTGCCAGTCAACCCTAAGTAAAGCCAAGCCTCAGTTCCTCAGCCAAATTCTCTGTAGTCTGCTGGTTCTGTTCATGGTTTTGGCAACTTTAACTCTCTCTCTCTCACCTGAACCTTCCCCCAAGTATCCCAGGTACCCCAAACACACACATACATAATGTACCATCCGAGTTAGGAACTAACCTGTGTGTATGTGTAGGTGGGTTGTATGTGTGTGAACTGGTGAGTGCATGTGTATTTATATGTGTGTGTGTGTGTGTGATTGTGTGCATAATATACGAATTAGTGATCTGTGTCTAACTTTTGGGGTGTATAGTGTATGTGCTTGAATTGGTGAAAGGTATGCATGTGCCTAGGCTGGTTTGGATGTGTATGTGCCTGAGCTGGTAGTGTGTGTGTGTATGTACCTAATTGATTTGTGTGTTTGTATATGTGCAATTGTGTCAAACCCTCCTGTCTAACAGCACAATATTGAGATCCTGAGAGTTGGCCTGACCCCACAGAGCAACAGTAAAATTATTTATTTCATCATAGACCCAATATTCTGTTAAAAAAAAATTGAAGGATTTCAAAAACAAAATGTCTAGACACATTGTGCAAGCCTCTGTGAATGTAAGAAAGGAAGCTGGGAAAGTGAGTTTAATGGGCCAGTCTTCATCAACAACCTAGTGCAAGACACTTTAAGCATTCTGCAATCTGTCTCACGGCTTGCTTTCTCCTTCATACTTATCCTGGTTTTTGTTTTTTTGTTTTCCCAGAGGAGAGATGAGCTATGGAGTCTACGGGAGAGGAGAGCTACACAGTGATGAAAGAATTCATCCTGATGGGATTTACAAGCGGAGCTGGGATTCAGGTGCTGCCCTTTGTGGTGTTCCTTGTGATTTACACAGCCACGGTGCTAGGGAACAGTATCATGGTTCTCATCATTCGAACTGACTCTCGCCTTCACATCCCCATGTATTTCTTCCTCATAAACCTCTCTCTCTTAGACCTCTGCTACTCCTCAACCATTGCCCCCAAAGCCATGGCCACCTTCCTACAAGGCAGCAAAACTATTTCTTATAATGGATGTGCTGCACAGTTCTTCTTTTTTATTCTCTTTGCCACCACAGAAGCCTTCATCCTGGCAGCAATGGCACATGATCGATACATAGCCATCAGCAACCCACTTCTTTATCCTGTCATCGTGTCCAAATGGGTTTGCATCCAACTCATCATGGGCTCCTATATCAGTGGTGTCACAACTTCTATAGTGCAAACCATTTTCACCTTTACACTGAGTTACTGCGGGCCTCAAGAGATCAACCATTTCTTCTGTGACGTTCCCGTCTTAATAAACCTGTCCTGCACCACTGATAAGCACATCAACGAACTGGTAACATTCCTCTTAGGTGGCCTCATCATAGGGATCACCTCAAGAATCACTCTCATCTCCTACGCCTACATCATCTATACTATTCTCAGGATTCGTTCTGCTAAGGGCAGGCTCAGGACCTTATCCACCTGCTCCTCCCACATGCTGGTTGTGACTTTATTTTTCGGGACTGTTTTCTTTATATATGCCCAGCCAGGTTCATTATATTCCCCACATCAGAGCAAGATTGTGTCTGTGTTTTATACCCTTGTCATCCCCATGTTGAATCCCTACATCTACAGCCTCAGGAACAAGGATGTAAAAGAAGCTTTGAGGAGAATCATAGGTAGGAAAATTACTTCAAAATAAGCCTCTTCTGTGAATACACAGCTAAACTACACTTATGAGCAATCAAGTCAGAAAATAAATAAATATTTGCATGCATCTGTACATCTCTCAGCATAATTTTCATAATAATAAAGGTGTGTTATTATAGTAAGTCATATTTTAAGGCCAGGAAGTTTTCTACCCTTCCCCATATATTAAATTTCTATTTTTAAATCTTTTTTTTTTAAAGTGTGTCACCCCAAACTGTGGATCCAATCTCCCTTGAGCTTAAAGAACATTTGCTTTCTAAGCACAAATTTTACAACTAAAATCATCACAAGACAATGCTGATCTAGATTCTATAATCCAATTCGATTTCCCCTTCCCCGCTTGTGCATGTATGGCCCTGCCCTTTTAATGGCAGACTCCACAGCTAAACAACTGCTATTTCATAAAGGGCTTAAAAAAGTGACTATTTCTAGGCATATTGTGCAAGCCTTGTTTCTGGGTTTTACCCTTTTTGGCTACTTTGTATTTTCCCATGCTTTCTCAGACATCAACACTCAAATCACATTGGCCTTGGGTGCATACTAATAGCCTGGAGGCATTTTGGCCCAGATCATAATTCACAGATCAGTATTTTCATTTTTTTTTTTCCCTAGAGGAATCTGTAGTCTGGCCACAGTTCATACTGACACTTCATGCTTTTCAGACTGGACGTTATTAATAACATGCTAACTTTAGCATCTTTGAGGAGCAGAGACAGCAACTTCAACAGCTAATCTGTGGAGTTTCTCCCTCACAATCTCTAGATACATAAGCTTAAAACTCCAGTGGCTATATTATCTACTCCTAAACCTTGCTATCTCCCTCTGACCTTCCTTTCAGGTTATGCCTACCAGTCATTATTTCCCCCCAGCTTTGAAAATGTTTTTCTAAAATTCAGAGAAGCTTACTACTCCCCCTAGATCAACTCCTGACCAGTCTAGACTGTGGGATTCCCTCCCCTTGCCAGTATATGGACTTAAAGACCATTACCCTGCATGTCCAGCTGTGTCTGCTCACACATTAGACATGGGCCAGACTGAGCAAGGGGGAAGAAGTGAACAGCAAGGGTGCTGAGGACTGTGGCAAGGGGGCACTGAGGTGAGAGTCAGGGATCAGCCTCTGGTTCCCTTCCCTTACTACTCCTGAAATGCCCATTAGCCAGTGTCACTCTCTTTCCTTTACTCTCCAGGCCCCACATCTGTTGCTTCTTCCCACTGCCACTCCCCACCTGGCTTTGCCCCTCCAAGGACCTCTCTGTTTTTCCTAGCCCCTTCTCCACTGGCTGCTCTCTTCTCTCCTCCAGCAGCCTTTTCCTGGGAAAGAGAGCCCCCAGGGACATACTAGGCTCTGCTCTCAGTCTTGGAGGTAGAAATATCTGCTCTGCTGAAAAGTGTACAAGAGCTGTGGGCTACCTAAGAACGTGCACATGACAGAGCTGCCTGCTTGTGAGCCAGGCCCTGACGGGTTGGGGCTTGGAGATTTGCTCTGCAAAAGTGAGTGAAAAAAGGGAAGATGGCCTCGACCAGACAGAAAACAGCCCAAACAAGCAAATAAGGAACATGGCTGTCAACAACTCTGGTTCATCTACTTCCAGGGCAGGATGAAGAACGGCCTAGAGCCCACTACAACATAATGCTGTTCTCCCCTGGCACATACACTGTGCTCCCCACACCCTTCTCCAGTCCATGTCCAAAGAGCTCATGGTCAAGCAGGGCCTGAAACACAGGCAGGTAGCCAGAGAGAGAAAGAGGGGAGGAGAGGAAATCATATCCCCAGGAGGACCTTTATACCAGCTCAGTTTGTTTGCTGTTGATTTCAAAGAGATAATATTTTTATTGCATTCATCCAGGGACTTCCATCTAGTGCCTCTCTAATTCTCTCCAGAATGGGTTCACAGGGCTGGGACTGAAAACACATCTCTTGTCACCAGGGAGAAGCTCAATGCAGTCCTGAGTGATCTCATAGCACCTTTTCTCCAGAGACCACAAGGCCCTGATTCACTACCATTCCCTTCAATATAACTGCTAGAACAGTGTCAACACTTCTGCTTGGCAGAAAATATTTCTAGGGCAGTAAAGATCCCAGGTCAGTTATCAAAGTTAAGGCAAATTTATTACCCGAATCCTTAGATTAGGTGGCAGTGAAAAGGGTAGACAAGAGCATCTGACGTGGTTTCAGAAAGCTCCAAAAGAAACTGAGTTGAATGAAGCTGGGGTGAGTCTTGCTTTATGATACCTGTCAGCCAGGAAAGTTTAAGCACTGGGAAGCTTTACATGAGATAACAATGATAAAATGCAGAAAATTTTTCATTCCACTTCTCCATTCCATGCAAAAAGGCTTTTGGTGGGTAGGCGCATGCTGATTCAACCTAGCTATTTTTTGTACTTTTAAACTTTAGTAATACAGCTGGTTCTATAATTTTAAATGAACATTCTTACTTTTTATTGAAAAGTTACATCATATTTGGTTCTTTTCGGGGTTTATGCATCTATTTATGTATATGTCTATTTCCATTATGTAGGTTTCTGTTTTCATAGTTGTAAAAAGCCAGAAATTTCTGTAAACATATTTTTTTCATCATAAACCCAATATTCTGTTAAACAATTGCTGGAATTCTCAAAAACAAAAAGTCTAGACGTCCTGTGCAAGCCTCTGTGAATGTAAGAAAGGAAGGTGGGAGGCTGAGCTTAATGACAAAGTCTTTATCGAGAACCCAGTCTTTCTTTTCTATTTACATGAGGTTGCTGTTTGCAGAGGCACCAAAGGAGTTTGAGGCACATTTCTCAAAGCATCTGAGTACCTCAGGAGACAGGTAGGCACCAAGGGAGATTTCCAAAATCACCCTGGTTCCAGCCTTGGCTGATTTCATTCTTACTGAGCTGAGATTCCATAGACATTACTACATGACACAGGTATTGCTTCTGATTGGCTATGGTACATGTGCCACGGTTGCTAAGATGCCATCAGGTGAACTGCGGACTCATCCTTTTAAGTATTTGTTAAGTGTTTGGACATACTGGCATTCACAGATTGTAAATATGCTGTAGTCCAATGAAATCTGTTGGGATTGGAGCACGAAAAAAGTCATGCCATATCCCCCTGTTCAAACTTCTCAGTTTAAAGTATACCCATGTACAGACTGGGAGCCACATTCCACCAAGCATAGCAAGGCTGAATAACACTTCATTCCAAAAGTAGAGCTGTGAATGACAAGAGACACCAGAAGGTTTTGCTAATATTATACAAAGGGCACTTTTCCCAACTGTTATTATAAGGAGAAATTATATTTAAAAATAGATTCATTAAAAAAACTCCACATTTTGAATAGACTTGTTGTACACTTAAGTTGAGGTTTAAGTAACTTTTGAAGGGCTCTGTCACAATAAGCCCAAAGGAACATGAAGCATTCTGCAATCTGTTTAGCCACTTTGCTATTTCCTTCATCCATACACATCCTTTCCCTCCTGGCAGAGATGAGCTATGGAGTCTACAGGAGAGCAAAACCACACAGCCGTGACAGAATTCATCCTGCTGGGATTCAGGAGTGGTCCTGGGACTCAGGTGCTGCCTTTTGTGCTGTTCCTTGTGATTTACTTGACAACCGTGCTAGGGAACACCATCATGGTTCTCATCATTCGAATTGACCCGCACCTTCACACCCCCATGTATTTCTTCCTCATGAACCTGTCACTCCTAGACTTCTGCTACTCCTCAACCATTGCCCCCAAAGCCATGGCCATATTCCTACAAGGCAGCAAAACTATTTCCTACTATGGATGTGCTGCACAGTTCTTCTTTTTTTCTGTGTTTGTCGTCATAGAAGCCCTCATCCTGACAGCAATGGCATATGATCGATACATAGCCATCTGCAACCCACTCCTCTATCCTGTCACCATGTCCAAAAGGGTCTGTGTTCAGCTCATTGTTGCCTCCTATATCTGTGGTGGTGCACATTCTCTAGTGGAAACCAGCTTCACCTTTTCACTCAGCTACTGTGGGCCTAAAGAGATCAACCATTTCTTCTGTGATGGTCCCCCGCTACTAAACCTGTCCTGCAGCGACATTTACATCAATAAACTGGTAATGTTTGTTTTATCTGGCTTCATCATAGTGATCACCTCAGGAATCATTCTCATCTCCTACGCCTACATCATCTATGCCATTCTCAGGATTCGTTCAGCCAAGGGCAGGTCCAGGACCTTATCCACCTGCTCCTCCCACATGGTGGCTGTGGCTTTATTTTTTGCAACCGTTTCCTTTATGTATGCCCAGCCAAGTTCAATGTCTTCCCCACATCGGAGCAAGGTGGTGTCTGTGTTTTATACCCTTGTCATCCCCATGTTGAATCCCTTCATCTACAGCCTCAGGAACAAGGATGTGAAAGATGCTTTGAGGCGGACCATGGGTAGAAAATGATTTCAAAATAAGCCTCTTCTGTGTTTATAGAGCTAAACTATAGTTTAGAGTGATAAAGTGGGAAATAATTAATAGTGATTTGCATGCATCTGCACATCTCTCAGCCTAATGTTCATTAGCCTCCAACTCTCCCTCTATATTTATATCTACCTATGTTTTTAGGCGTCTCCTAACAATATGGTGTGTTATTATAAGAATGAGTGATTTATTATAGTAAGTCACCCCCATATTTTAACTTTTTCTTTCAATTTTTAAACCCTTTTCTTTTTTAAGCACATCTCACCCCAGACTTTTGTGACAAACTTCCTTGAACTTTAAGGAGCATTTGTTTTCTAAGCACAAATTTCACAACTGAAATCATCACATGACAATGCTGATCTAGATTCTACAATCCAATTGTATTTCCCCTTCCCTGCTTGTGTTTGCTTGTGTGCATGTTTGTCCATCTCCTCTTAAGGGCTGACCCCACAGCTAAACACCCTGCTATTTCATAAAGGGCTTAAGATAAGATTAGCAAAAGCATTCATCTTTGAATGTGTATGCTGAATATCAGTCTTCAGAGTGATGAAGGAGCAAGAGCTATGATCCTGGGGCTGCTGCACTTTCTACATCCTGCATATGACATAGCTGTTAACCAAATAATTTAACCACTCTACACCTGGCAATATGTATGAACAGTACTGTACTTCCTGGCTCAGGAAGCCTGCATAAAATTCTCTCTTCATATGAATACACAGATATCATTCATCTATCATTAGTACAATATAAAATACCTGATACAAGGAAAGAAAACCACAGACATAGCAAAAGCCACTAGCGATATGTTAACTCCAAATCAATTCCAATTAAAATAAGACACATATTGTTAAAAATGAGAAAAAATAACCATTAAAAGCAGCTAGCAGAGGAAAGGTTAGTTTCTCCTGCTATGGCGGTCTTAAATCCATACTGGGTGCCCTTCTGAGAGATGCAACTTACTCACAAGTTAGTCAAATAGAAGCAAGGGGATGGAGGTTCATAGTCTGTGCTATGTTGTTTGCACTTTGACAGTGGTTCTCAGCCAATCTGGCACGACACCCTGGGTTACCTTGTGATATTTAAAAGGGTGCTATGTAATATTAGCACTAGTAAATGTACTAATATGATTCTCCACCTAGAGATAAATCTACATAAACATAGATTCCCACTGAGATGAACCCAACAGGCAGGGCATATGCCTTCCCCTTCTCCCTCTCCTCTCCCCCCCCCCCCCCGAATGTGTATGTTGACAGACATTCAGGTAGCTGGCCTGAAGCATTTAATTAATAAGAATATTCAGTGGCATAAAAGTTCGCCCCATGCTAGATGGTGTGCCATAGCCTCATTACTCAAACTTTATGAGCCTCAAACCTGAACACAGGTCAGAGATTTGGACATAGACACAACTTTAAATGTTTTTTCTACATACCGCTAGGTAGCAGGGGCTAATGTGTGCTGCGATGCTGGGGCACATGGAGTGTCTCTCAGAAGCACAGGGGGCTCTCCAGCACACTCAGCAGCAGACCCGGAAGTGGACCAGAAGCATTTCCATTAAACATTCGGGCCCTCCAGGGAGCGGGCTGCAGGGCCCCCTGCACCTCCCTGGCACAGTGACTGGTGCCTCCTGGGTCTGGGTGGGGGGCACCGGGGGTCCTCCCGTGGCTGATCACTTAGCCAGGGAGCATGCGGTGGCCCCCCAGCACACTCCCTGGCAGACCCGAAAGTGGACCAGAACTAGTTCTGGTCCCCTTCTGGGTTTGCTGCCAAGCACATGGAGGACACCACTCCCCTCTGCCCTCCTGTGGGATGCTCCATGCACCCCAGCATTGTAGTGTTCACAAGCTGCACCTGCTACCTCAAGGTATGTAGAAAAACCATTTGAAACTGTGTCTATGTCCGAATTGCTGATTCTCCGAATCAGCATTAAATCTTCAGATTCTGGTTCAGCTGAATCGAATCAGGGACAGTAATCCGAATCAATTAATCGAATCACTGCCCCCGACTCGGGCCAAATCTGAAGAAGGAGAAGGAGAACGTTGGGAACCTGCGAGCCATGGGGTAGCCAGCAGTACAGCACAGGTAAGCAATAAGCAGATAAGAAATAAGGGGCCCCTTGGGACTCCGAGCTGAGGGGCAGCAAAGGCACCAGTCGCAGGGCTCAAGTGCCTATATACTAATGCTAGGAGCATGGGGAACAAGCAGGATGAACTAGAGCTCCTGCTTGCAGAAAACACCTATGACTTAGTGGGGCTAACAGAAACCTGGTGGGATTTGTCCCACGACTGGGCAGTACTTATTGAGGGTTATAGGCTGTACAGAAAGGACAGGGTGGGGAAGAAAGGGGGAGGGGTTGCACTCTATGTCAATGAGCAATATACATCGACCCTCATCAAGACGGAATCGAAGGATAAGGAAGTAGAAGGATTGTGGGTTAGGTTACACGGGGGGCAAGGAGAAAGGGGTTTGGTGGTAGGGGTCTGCTACAGACCCCCACACCAAGGGGAAGAACTAGATTTGGGGCTCCTGAGGCAGCTCTCAGAGGGCATAAAAGCTAAGGAGGCAGTAGACATGGGGGACCTAAACTACCCAGACATCTGCTGGGAGACGCAGAAGGCAAAGTCCCACCGTTCACGCAGGTTTCTAACCTGTGTACAGGACCTCCACCTGACACAGGACGTACACGGTCCCACTAGGGGGAATGCCTTACTGGATCTGGTATTGGCAATGGGGGATGACATGGTAGGGGACCTACAGATCGGTAGCCATCTGGGGGACAGTGATCACCTAATAATAGAATTCATCATAAGACATCGAGTGGGTAAGGTAACTAGTAGGGTGAAAGTGCTAGACTTTAGGAAAGCTGATTTCAATGAACTCAGGCGATTAGTCAAGGACGCACTGCAGAGTAGGAGTTTTGAAGAGATGGGAGCCCAAGAAGGGTGGCTGTGCCTTAAGGAAACGATCCTTCGGGCACAAAGGGAGACAATCCCAATGCATGGAAAAAGACGGAAAGGGGCCAGGAGGCTTTCCTTGGCTGACCAGAGAAATCCAGGGCAGCCTACGGGCCAAAAGGGGGGCACATAAAAAGTGGAAACAGGGCGAGATCACCAAAGAGGAGTATACGTCCTCTGCTTGCGCTTGTAGAGAGGCAGTTACACGGGCCAAAGCTACCATGGAGCTGAGGAGGGCATCCCAAGTAAAAGACAACAAGAAATTGTTTTTTAGATATATTGGTAGAAAAAGGAAGGCCCAGGGAGGAATAGGACCACTGCTAAATGGGCAGAAGTATTTGGTGACGGACAGGGGGGACAAGGCTCAACTCCTCAACGAGTTCTTTGCCTCAGTGTTCCTAAGTGAGGGGCACGACAAGTCTCTCACTGGGGTTGTAGAGAGGCAGCAGCAAGGCACCAGACTTCCATACGTAGATCCTGAGGTGGTGCAGAGTCACTTGGAAGAACTGGATGCCTTTAAGTCGGCAGGCCCGGATGGGCTCCATCCGAGGGTGCTGAAGGCACTGGCCGACATCATTGCAGAGCCACTGGCGGGAATATTCGAACGCTCGTGGCGCATGGGCCAAGTCCCGGAGGACTGGAAAAGGGCTAATGTGGTCCCCATTTTCAAAAAGGGGAGGAAGGAGGACCCGGGCAACTATAGGCCAGTCAGCCTCACCTCCATCCTTGGTAAAGTCTTTGAAAAAATTATCAAGGCTCACATTTGTGAGAGCCCGGCAGGGCAAATTATGCTGAGGGGAAACCAGCATGGGTTTGTGGTGGGCAGATCGTGCCTGACCAATCTAGTCTCTTTCTATGACCAGGTTATGAAACGCCTGGACACAGGAGGAGGGGTGGATGTCGTATACTTAGACTTCAGGAAGGCCTTCGATACGGTATCCCACCCCATACTGGTGAACAAGTTAAGAGGCTGTGACTTGGATGACTACACAGTCTAATGGGTGGCGAATTGGCTAGAGGGTCGCACCCAGAGAGTCGTGGTGGATGGGTCGGTCTCGACCTGGAAGGGTGTGGGCAGTCAGGTCCCGCAGGTCTCGGTCCTTGGACCGATACTCTTTAATGTCTTCATCAGTGACTTGGACAAGGGAGTCAAATGTACTCTGTCCAAGTTTGCAGATGACACAAAGCTATGGGGAGAAGTGGACATGCCGGAGGGCAGGGAACAGCTGCCGGCGGACCTGGATAGGTTGGACAAGTGGGCAGAAAACAACAGGATGCAGTTCAACAAGGAGAAATGCAAAGTGCTGCACCTAGGGAGGAAAAATGTCCAGCACACCTACAGCCTAGGGAATGACCTGCTGGGTGGCACAGAGGTGGAAAGGGATTTTGGACTCCTAGTGGACTCCAAGATGAACATGAGCCGGCAGTGTGACGAAGCCATCAGAAAAGCAAATGGCACTTTATCGTGCATCAGCAGATGCATGACGAATAGGTCCAAGGAGGTGATACTTCCCCTCTCTCGGGCGCTGGTCAGACCGCAGTTGGAGTACTGCGTGCAATTCTGGGTGCCACACTTCAAGAAGGATGCAGATAACCTGGAGAGGGTCCAGAGAAGGGCAACTCGTATGGTCAAGGGCCTGCAGACCAAGCCCTACGAGGAGAGACTAGAGAAACTGGACCTTTTCAGCCTCCACAAGAGAAGGTTGAGAGGCGACCTTGTGGCTGCCTATAAGTTCATCACAGGGGCACAGAAGGGAATTGGTGAGGTTTTATTCACCAAGGTGCCCCCGGGGGTTACAAGAAACAATGGCCACAAGCTAGCAGAGAGCAGATTTAGATTGGACATTACGAAGAACTTCTTCACAGTTCGAGTGGCCAAGGTCTGGAACGGGCTTCCAAGGGAGGTGGTGCTCTCCCCTACCCTGGGGGTCTTCAAGAGGAGGTTAGATGAGTATCTAGCTGGGGTCATCTAGACCCAGCACTCTTTCCTGCTTATGCAGGGGGTCGGACTCGATGATCTATTGAGGTCCCTTCCGACCCTAACATCTATGAATCTATGAATCTATAAGCTGCTGATTTTCCCTTTGCCATTCTAACCAATTATATAGCCTGCCTATCCAACACCACATAGCAAACAGCAAACATAAGGCTACAAAGAAACAGAAGGCTAGAAAGAAATATCAGCATTGGAAAATTTAGAATGATAGGGTACAACATCAATGAAACATGCAAGGGACAAGCTGACAATCCAAACACAGGCTCCCACCACATTCATTCAGCATTGTTTTGCATTTGAGTCATGAAAAATTTTGACCTCTTCATTTACATGTTTTACTGTCAACTCTGTTACCAAATTTGCCCATTACTTTGGGGTGTGCTCATTTAAGGGATATGCTTCTAGGGTCTTGGTAATTCTGTCAATGTGCTGCTTGTGTTACTTGTGTTTCTATACAGAGCTGTATATCTCCCTTCTGCAAGTCCTCACCCCCAATGGAGCTATCTTGCAGGACTCAGTTTCAATGGGGCTGGGTTCCTCCAGTCACCAAATCAGTCATACACACAAACACACACAGATTAACGTGACATGCCTGACCCAGCCGGGTTGATCAGCATGGACAGGCTGACACCCTCATATGCCAAGATTCAGTTCATCAGAGCAACAATAAACTGCAGTCAGACACAAGAACACAGTTAAACAGAATCCCTCTGAATCCGGCTGGGTGTCCAGCTGACATCCTCATGGACCAGCATTCAATTCATACGGGCACGTCCGAGTCAAACTGGGTCAATCAGCCTGTACAAGCTGATCCCCTTATGTGTTTCAAACTCAGCACGTACCAATCTTTAGCATCTTGATGAGCAGACCCCACAGTATTTTGGGGCTTCACAGGGATCTTTAGCTTAGGTAAAAGAAGTGTTGCTGCAGAGCACATGAGGAAGGAGAAGTAGAGAAGGAAAAATGTACCCAGTTACTACCAGTTAGACTATAAAAGTTATTTATTGCTAAGTATATGAAATATATATAATGGTATTAGTGGTAATAGACATGCAAAGGAAAGACAAACACAAACAATTACAATACTACCCTGGTTTCACTAAGTATTTGGGGAAACTTAGCTCAAGCTTAACTAATACAGTTCAGGTTCAGAAATTTATGCCTAGAGAGAAAAAAGAGAGAGAGAGAGCTCTGAGATCTCCCCAGTCCAAGGCACTTGGGTCTCAAAGCTGAATAGGTAAAGTTCCTAGCAAAATCCTTGAAAGGAAATGATATGTTCTTCCAGCGTCCCGAGAACAACAACGGGTGGTGTCAACACAAACACTGCTGCTTTTTACAGATTTTTATACCCTCAGTTCAGCTGCTTCGAAGCATTCTCAATAGTGTAAATCATTATCTTTTCTCCTGACAAGGGGTTATCTGGTTTGGAACATCTCAAGAAACTGATTGATAATCAGGAAACACATAAGGTTAGGGAGTAACCAGACACTTGGGAGCCAGCTTGAAATTCCTATGGATAGCAGATGTACTGATGGGATATCTCATGGTTTCTTCAGAAACAATAGATAGCTTGCAGCATCAGGGTTTTGGATTTTTACTTGTTGTGAACAAGCCTCAGCTTAGCATGACTTTTCCTGATCTTACTATAGTCTTTTAACAGACTTAAGGCAATTATTGGAGTGTGTATAACCTTTGGGCAGGAAGACATCCACCAGTCATCCCGGGAAAAGTATGACAACACCTGTGGCCAGGACTCCAATGGGCTGGGCGCTGTGATGAACCCTTTACCATTGTTGAAATGTTGCCCATAACCCCTCTGACTCGGTCTCTTGCATCAGCATTCCCTAACCCGGCAACCGAGTTTTAGTCAATCAGGTTTAAATAGGCCTCCCATAGTGGGATGGGGAATGTACGGCCTGAGATGTCTATTAAACTTAGAGGTGTGTGTGTGTGGGTGGGGAGGGAGGGAGGGGGAAGTCCTTTGTAAATCCACATTAGAATTGGTCTGATAAATGCTGAGCTGGGTGTGTGTAGAAGTGGGTTGATTAGCATTTGGAGCATGGATTCCCCATCATGCCACTCTCCCCTGCTTCTCTGATCCCAGAATTCACTGCGGTCTCTGCTTTAGGCTTTCTGTTCTCCATTTCTCATGTAAATGTATAGTCATCTGGTTCCATCTCGGATGCAAATGAGACCTAGGGCAGTTGTTTCACTCTTGTCACCTTTATCTGGAGAGTTTTAGGTGTGTCTCCTACTGCATCTTAATCAGTTTCATTTGAGGGGGCGGGGGGAATTCTTTGTGAATCAGGCAGGCTGTGTCCTGTGCCAGGGTTCCCCAGGAACACAGAGCTGAGAGGTACAACTCAGCATGGTTTTCATTATTAACATAATATATGATTTACAGGTCTGTTGGTAAACTTATCAAGCAACTTTGGATTATCTTGACCCGTGCCTAACTTGATTTCCTCTAAGTCAGTAATCCAATTTGTGGAAATGGTCATGATTCCTATGACCGAAACCTTGTGGACCTGCCCATCAATAGTGAGGCTTTGGATGCTTGACTACTGCACCAGGTGCCAACTTGAACTCTCTCAATCTCTTCTTTTTCCATCACAGTTACATATTCAACATCTTGCTGACTGAACAACTGAAAACACATTCAACCTTTTTCCCTACATAAAATACGCATTGGGACACATGATACATTTTGATTAGAACAAACACCTGCTGACACATCCAGGAGAAAATGAGCAAGTTGGCAAACGGTGTTATACTCAAGTGGCACATAGTGAAGTGGTTTCTATGCAGGGTGGAAAGCCATTTGTGCCCTGTCTCCGGCTCTAAGTCTGGCCAGTCAAGCAACCATGCAATAGGGATAGTTGGATAGATGTTTTGTTCTTTACATTTCCAAAGCCTCACATACAAAAGTCACAAGCTAGCAGGGAACCCAGACCTAAGTGGTACACCCACCATGCGTTTGCCTCTGGGGATTTACCCCTCTTGGCCACTTTCCAATTTTCATATGCTTTCTTGCATCAAGCCACTTTGGCCTTGTGTGCTTACTAATACCCATTAGATATTTTGTCCCAGATTGTATATTTCATGGGTTAGCGTTTGCACTTTTTCCCACTACAAGGGCCTTGTAGCAGGCTCATGGGCACAAGGGCAGCCATAATGCCTCTTGGTGGCTGTGTGGTTCCTGCCTGATTCTGACTCTATTCATCACCCTCCCTCAATTACTTGCCCACCATACCTTGTTCTTATCAAAATTTGAGTAAGGGAGGCTGCCCATGGGCCTTCATCTTAATAATTTCCACACTGGGTCTCTGCTGGACCCCCGGTCCCCCATTCAGCCCCTCTTCTCTGAGCTCTCACACTGCCTGGTCCCACTGCCTGCTCCTCTAGGCTTCCAGACCATTGTACCACATACATCCCATTCTCTCTGGGCTCCTGGATGCCCTGTCCTATGTGAATCTCCCCCTCTCGGGGCTCCTGGATACCCTGTTCTGCCTTTCCTCCCTGTTCTGGACCAGTGGACCCACTATTCTGGCTCAAAACCTCTCAGGCCTCCCTGATTCCTAGTCCCACTCCCAGCCTCCCTGATTTCTATACACCCCACTGGGCCTCATTCTCAACCTGTGGGCACCTGCTCTCCCTGCTGGCCTCCACTTTCTCTGGGCTCCTGGGTTACTGGTTCTCTAAATCAGGGGTTGTGAACTGGGGGTACGTGTAGCTCCAGGGGTACTTCAGAAGGCCTTAGGGGGGAAGCATGGGTGGGAGGGGATGGAGCACCTACATACATCATCTTGCGCTGCCACGCAGGCATCGCCCACCCAGCCAGATGTGGAAAGCAGGGGAGCTCACACATGGTGGCTGGTGCTGCTCCACGTGTGGCTGCATGCCATCCTTCCCTAAACCCTGCTCCACATCCAGCCATCAGGCTACAGTACTCCACACATGGCCTCCAGAGGTACAATGCTCCAAAAAGGTTGAAAACTAGGGCTGTACAAAGCTTCGGTCACTGATACGATTCAGAGGGGATTCGTCCCAATTCGGCTGCTGAATCTCCAAATCTGTATCAAATCAGGAGACCCATTAACCTCTCCAAATCCAATCAGAAGACTTTGATTTGATTCAGAGAGATTCTGAGAGATTTGATAATTCGGCCATAGATGCAGCTTTATATGTTTTTTCTACATGTCAAGGTATAAGGCATGGCTCATAAATGCTAAGATGGTGGGGCAAATGGAGCGTCCCACAGGGGCACGGGGGGCTCCCTTGCATGCTCAGTGGAAGACCCGGAAGTGGACCAGAAGTACTTCTGGTCAACTTCTGGATGCGGTGCAGAGCGCATAGAGGGCACTCCCCCTTTGCTCACCTAGCTTGGCGACTGATGCCTCCTGGGTCTGGTGGTCGCACCCAGGGTTGTGGCATGAACTGAACTAATGTAGCTGATGTTAACATGGAGTGTAATAATAGTGAAATATAACCATGTTAGTCTTGTACTGTAAGCAACTTGAAAACTCCATTTTGTATCCTCCTGCCTGACATAAGTGAATGAACTCCGCATAGCCTTTATGTATGAGTGTGTGTAAATGGGTAAAACGTGAGAGAATGGAATAGACATGAGAAAAGAAGATTTACCTGTTTATGTAAGCAACAAGGCACCGAATGTAAGTTACTAGTCAGTAAACTAATTAATAAATGGCTGAAGAATCCCTTTTAGGGCACAAAGAATACGATGTGGAAAAGGAATGATGCATCCCACTCTACCAGACAGGCAACAAGAATGCTTCAAGGCTAAGATAAGCTGAAGACAAAAGAAAAACAACTGCAAAAACAGAATCTGGGTATGAAAGAACCCCCAAAGCACTGAAACAAAGGATTCCGATCCCTATAAAAGAACACTTTGAAAATGCCAAGCTGGGTGCGTCTCTTTCTCTACTGCTGTTTCATTGGAGCACAGATGCATCATTCATCCTGCTCCAGCTATTACCTTCAAATCTGCTATCTTCAAACCATCATCATCTATGCAATAAGCCTGGGTTGGCCACCCTGGGCTAATATTGAGCAACTATTGCTGGTAACTATATCTGGTATATGTGTGGATGAAATGGTTGTTGTGTATGTGTATGCCTGTGTATAATGATGTGTATGACGATTTGTGTAAGTTTGTATGAATGGTGTGCCCGAACCTCTATGTCTAACTCATGTGACCAATAAACACAGCACTTTGCCTTATCCCCCTTTATAAAGTCTTACTCATGATTTGAGCAATTGGCAATTTGAGTAACAGGGTCCTCCCATGGCCGAATGCTGAGCCAGGGAGGCACGGGGGGTGGGGTGGTATCCCCGCGTGCTCAACAGTGGACTTGGAAGTGGGCCGGAAGTACTTCCACTCCGCTTCCAAATGCACCTCTAAGTGTGCAGGGGACCCTTCCCCCTCCCCTCACCCGCCACTCCTGTGAGACGCTCCATCAGCCCCATCATCACAGCATTCATGATCTGAGCCTGGTACTTCGAGGTACATAGAAAAAATGTCTAAACTGTATCTATGGCTGAAACACTGGTTCTCTGAATCACAATTGAATCTTCAGGTTCAGAGTTGGCAGAATCAAATTGGGACAGTGATCTGAATCAGCAAATTGAATCACTGTCCCCCAAATTGTGCCAAATCTAAATCTGAATTGAATACTGCCCACTTCGCACAGGCCTATTGAAAACCCCAGCTTTAAGAGGACTTTGAGCCTGCCCCATCTGGACTCAAAATTAAGCCACCAGTATAACTTAATAAAGCAGTTAGGCCCACTCGCAGGCCCCAATCTCTGCAAGGGACTAACATAAAATAAAGGCCACCTGCATGTAAAAACGCACCTCTCTTTATCACAGTACCTTTCTCTTGTTCTCCAGGCTGCAATATTGCTTGCTCAGTGCCACGATCAATTCAGGAACCCAGATGTTGTGCTGCTAAGAATTCCTCTCCTCAGGACTCTCAGGACAACAAGGCCTAACCAGCTCAAACTCAGTGTTCATATAATTTCAGCCTGGCCTGCTGCTGGTCAGTTGAGTCCTTCATCCACCCTCTTGGCCACCTGCAAGTGGCCTTCCAGGCTGTTGCCCTCTTAAAGGAACACACAGCCCAAGTGCCCTGTTACAGGCCTCTACTCAGGCCACAATTCATACTGTCACTTGGTGCATTTCAGCCTGAACATTATTAATGACATGCTGACTCTACAATCCTTCCATTCCATGGACAGCTGAGCTGTTTAGCTCATTCTTTACAATGTCTAGGTCCATGGCACTTCAGACTCCAGTGCCCCAACTAAACTACTCCTAAACCTTGGCCAGTGCTCGCTCTCTCTCTCTCTCTCTCTCTCTCTCTCTCTCTTTCCTTTCAGGTTCTGAATACCAGTCATTATCCTGAATCCGGCTTTCATATGATTTTCTGCACTTACAATGGACAGTAAGCTGGATTCGGCAGTGTCCTTGTTAAGAAGGCTAACAGCATACAGGGTGGCTTTTGTAGAATTGTTGCCAGCAGATCAAGAGAAGTTATTATTCCTCTCTACTCTGCACTGGTGAGGCCGCCACTGGAGTATTTTGTCCAGTCTTGGGACTCCCACTATAGAAAGGAGGTGCACAAGTAGAGTCCAACAGAGGGCACCAAAAATAGTTCAGGTGCCAGGGTACATGGTTTTTGAGGAGAAGCTGAGGGAATTGGGCATATTTAGTGTGCACAATGTGGTGGCCAGAACCAGAAAGGATACTATCATGAGCAACAAATATATGCTCTTGGAGACATCCAGGCAATTGTTTAGTAGTTAAGATTAGCTAATGCAAAGCTTGCAAGTTTGCAACCCGCAAGTGGAATTTGTCTGTCACAATTTAGCCAAAGTGTTGAAGCTAACTGTTTGCACTGATCATAAGACTGACTAGGCCCCAAAAATAAGCAGGACTACAAGATTAGCTGATCTAACACGTTTTTTAAAGGTCAGCCATAACAAGATCTGACCACCTACTATAGCATATTTCTAGGAATCCAAGGAATGAGAAACCAAGGGGTTAAGCTTGGGCAGGTAATGCTAATTTCAAACCTCAAAGTAATGTGGTGTAATTTGCTTATTGGGTGAACTCGAGTTTGGGCAGTAACCTTTCATGATAATTTCTAACACCTTTTGATCCATAGGGTAACAGCTATAGGGCAAGATTGTGAGTGGCTCTAAAGCCAGCAGATTAGCGTAAGTTAAGGTATAAAGGAACGTGCATGTCAAGTGACCAGTTAAAAGGACTGGACAGAAGGACCATCGCTGCACCAAGCCTGGACCCCGGACTCCCAGTGTGAGCGAAGACCAGATCCTGACCAAGGGACCTTCCTGGTGACCCCTCGGACAGCATTGATAGGCGACACCTGACATCGCTGGAACAACTTGGTGCGCACCTGGCATAGAGGGACTGCCGATAAGTTGCCAACCCCATGTAGGAACTCTTTGTCATTCTGTCTATTCACTATTAGCTCTTTATTACTGTACTAGCTGTTTGTCACATTAAACTTTCTGTTAACCATTGTATGCTAAGCTATAAGTAATTTTGCCTTTACTTCACTCCCAACTCGCCTCCTCAATCCCAAAACAGGCAGCCTAATGGCTGATACACTCACAGTGCCTAGCCAGCCTGTGACAGCACAAGAGAACACTAATGGGGGCTTTAATAGCAGCCTTCAGCTCCCTGAAGGGTGGTACCAAAGAGGATGGAGCTAGAATGTCCTCTGTGATGGGGGATGACGGAAAAAGCAGCAAAGGGCTCAAGTTGCAGCAAGGGAAGTTTAGGTTGGATATTAGAACAAACATTCTCACTAGGAGGGGGATGATGCACTGGAACAAGGTACCCAGAGATGCTGCAGAATCTCTACTCTTGGAGGTTTTTAGGAGCTGGGCAGACAAAGCCTCAGCAGGCATAATATAGGTGGGGTGGTCTTGCCTTGAACATGCAGTTGCACTACATGACTTCCTGAGGTCCCTTCCAACTCTAATATATTTTCACTCTAGGTGTCTTGGAACATCAAATTAAACACACCATGAACAAAATGTGACCATGGAAGTGGAACGGAAAACCATGGTTAGTCAAAACTGTATACCGTGGTAGCCAAAATGGTATACAGAATATTACCATGGATACGCAAACCCATGGTTGGCGAAGGAAACCTGTATTTTCACTCTATGTGTCTTTGAACAGCAAATTAAACACACCAGGAACAAAATGAGACCATTGAAACAGAGGCTCCTACCACATTAACTCCTCACTATTCTGCGATTTTGTCACAAATTTCCTTGACCTCTTCATTTAAGTATTTTACAGTAGACTTACCATCATTTTGTTTATTAATGCAGTACACGATTGACCTACGTATGGTATAAATTTATCATGCAACTTTGGACTGTCTTCACCCATGCCTAACTTGCTTTGCTCTAAGTTAATAGTCCAATTAATGGAAATGGTCATGATTCCTATGACTGAAACCTTGTGGACATGGCTATCAATTGTGTGGCCTTGGATGACTGACTACTGCACCAGCCGTTTCTCTCTGTCTCTTTGCTTTCCATCACAGCTACATATTCAACATCTTGTTGACACAATAAATAAAACATATTCAATCTTTCCCTACATAAAATAATCATTGTGACACAATACCGTCTGATTACAGCACACTCCTGCTGCGGCAACCAGTGCAAAATAAGCAGGAGAAATCTTTTGTTTTCCCAACAGACCTGAGTATAAAATTCACAAGCTGTCAGGGAACACAGACCTAACTGGGTTGCTCACCATGGACCTTCCCACCCATACTCTTGTCTACTCTCCCATTACACAAACTGTATCTCATCACATTCAAACCACCTTGGTTTGTGTTCATACAAATATCCATGACACATTTTGTCCCACATCATAGAGTTCATAGGTCAGTGTTTTCCATTTTTCCACCAAGAAGGGCCTCTAGTCTGGCCACAATTCATCCCATCACTTGATCCACTTGAGCATGAACATTATTAACTATCTGCTGACTCCAGAATCCCTCAGCTCCTACACACTCTGGGCCAGCCTAAGCTATGGGATTCCCTCACGTTGCCTGTGGATGAGCCTAAAGCCCATCTGCCTGGATGTCGAGATGTGTCTGCTCATCCATTACACTTGGACAACACTTCAGCTTATCAGTCTGTTTTGAGTGTTGCCAGAGCTGTAACCGCAAATGTTGTCACCCTGAGTGACAAGTGGTGACTGGGCAGGGAAACTGCTGAGAGCTGTGGCAGGGGACACCAAGGATAGAGTTCAGGATCAGCCTATGGTCTCTTTTCTTACAATACCCAGAATGCCTCTCTGCTTCCTTTGCTGTTCAGGCCTGACCTCTTCCCCTCCTACCCATTGCCCACTCCCAGCCTTGCTTTCCCCCTCTAAGATCTCTGCTTTCTTTAGCCATTTCTTCATTGGCCCCAGCTTTCTCTCCTCCAGCAGCATTTTGCTGGGAAAGCACAGGCCCTGGGGACACACAGGTCTTGCTCTCAATCCTGGGATGAGAAGTATCTCCTCTTCTGTACAGTGGGCAATATCAGCAGGGTGCCTCAGGACATGCAGCCTCAGGACATGCAGACTGACAGAACTGCCCGCTTGTGGGACAGGCCCTGAAATTTTGAGGATTGGAGGTTTCCTCTGAAAAAGGGAGTGAAACTATAAGTCAGGGTCTCTGCCAGCCAGAAAACAGCCCAAACAATGAACATGGCTGTAAATGGATCCAGTTCATCTACTTCCAGGACATGATGAAGAATGGCCCAAAGCCCACTCCACTACACTGCTGTTCTACCATAACACAAACATTGGGCTCCTCACATCCTTCTCCAGTCCATGTCCCAGAGCACTCACAGCCTCAGGGTCAGGCAAGACAAACAGAGGAAGAGTAGAGGAGAAGGAACAGTATCCCCAGGAGGACATTAACACTGGCTTTGTCTAACTGCTGCTGATCTAAATGAGAGAACATTTTCACTGCATTCATCCAAGGACTTCTATCTAGTGCCTCTCTAGGTCTCTCCTGGACAGGTCAAAAGGGCTTGGACTGAAAATGCATCTTTGTCACCAGGAAGAACCTCCCTGCAGTCCTGAGGGCTCACACAGCACCTTTCCTCCAGAGAGCTCAAGACCCTTTGTGACAAAGGGAAGTAGCACTCTCCTCCCCTTACACAACTTCTGCCACTTGGACAGATTTAAAACCATTCCCTTCAATATACTGGTTATAACAGTCCCAGCATTTGAGTTTGGCAGAAAATAATCTCATATCCTAGGTCATTTAGCAATGTTACAGCAAATTTACTACTCCAATCCTTGGAGTAGGTGGCAGTGCAAGGTGCCAACCCTTGGATACAAGACCATCTGAGGGGGTTTCAGAAGGCTCCAAAAGAAACTGAGTTGAATGAAGCCAGGGTAAGTCTCATTTCAGGTACCTTTCAGATAGTAACTTGAAGGTTTTATTGAGAGTGTTTTGGAATGAGAAAAATGTTGATGAAATACAGAAGACATTTCATTCACCTTCTCTATTCCATACCAGAAGGCTTCTGGTGAACTGGTGTATGCTGTCTCTCCCTGGCTACTTTTTGCATTTTTATATCCTGGTAATACAGCTGTTCATACCCTTTTTGACTTAAATTCTTACCTTTCATTGATAAAGTAACTTTTCTCATCCAAACACTTCATAATATTGAACACAAAACTAGTTTTCTTCCTCAGTACAACATTCTTAAGTTAATGTAATTTTGTTTTTGTATGGGTATTATGCCTTTATGTATGTATCTATCCATGTCCTTCACTTTGGAAAGCCAGCAATATATCTGAATATTTTTATTTCATAATAAACCCAATATTCTGTTAAAAAATTGCTGGAATTCCCAACAACAAAAAGATGAGGCATATTGTGCATGTCTCTGTGAATGTAGAAAAGCAAGTAATAGGAGTGAACTTATTGGCCAGTCTTTAAAACCCAGTCCTTTCCTTCTGCTTACATGAGGTTGGTGTTTTCAGAGGCACCAAAGGAGTTTGGGTCACATTTTTCAAAGCACTAAAGTACCTCAAGATGCAGGTAGGCAAGAGTTTCAAAATCTTCTTAGTTCCAACAACCATTCATTTCACTAATACTGAGTTGAGATTCCATGGATGTAAGTCTTGAATGCAGCCAATTCAGTGTTTGCCTACAGTATGTGTGCCATGGTTCCTAAGCTGCCATCTGGTGAATGGGTGGACTCATTCTTTTGAGTGTTTTTGAGTGTTTGTTCATCCTGCCATCCATAGATAGAAATATTCTCTAGTTCATATAAAGATATAGGGTTTAGAGCTTGAATATAGTCACCCTGCATCCAGGTGTTGCACACAGTTTAAGATATATTCATGTACAGTCTGACAGCCTCATACAACCACACCTAAGAAGTCTGAATAACACTTCATTCCAAAAGGAGCCCTGTGAATTGCAGGACACACTGGAAGATTGTGCTAATGTTATCCCTATCTCACTTTTACCAATTTTTAATATATGGAGAAATTATATGTTGAAATAGCTTCATTCTAAAAAACTCAGAATTTCAACAGACTTGCTGTAGATTCATTAAGCTGAGGATTAAGTAACTTTTGGTTCTGTCACAATGTTAAGCATTCTGCAATCTGTTTAGCTACTTTACTTTCCTCTTCATCCTTATCCTTTGTTTCCCCAAACAGGAGAGATGAGCTATGCAGTCTACAGGAGAGGTGAACCACACAGCCGTGACAGAATTCATCCTACTGGGATTTGGGAAAGGACCTGAGACTCAGGTGCTGCCTTTTGTGTTGTTCCTTGTGATTTACACAGCTACTGTCCTAGGAAACACTATCATGGTTCTCATCATTCGAATTGACCCTCGCCTTCACACCCCCATGTATTTCTTCCTCATGAACCTGTCACTCCTAGACCTCTGCTACTCCTCAACCATTGCCCCCAAAGCCATGGCCACCTTCCTACAAGCCAGAAAAACCATTTCCTACAATGGATGTGCTGCACAGTTGTTCTTTTTTTCTCTCTTTGGCAGCACAGAAACGTTCATCCTGGCAGCAATGGCATATGATCGATACATAGCCATCTGCAACGCACTCCTCTATCCTGTCACCATGTCCAAAAAGGTCTGCATTCAGCTCATCGTGGGCTCCTATATAGGTGGCAGCACAAATTCTCTAGTGCAAACCAGCTTCACCTTTGCACTCAGTTACTGTGGGCCTAAAGAGATCAACCATTTCTTCTGTGATGTTCCCCCCTTGCTAAACTTGTCCTGCACCTCAGATATGCACATCAATGAACTGGTGCTGTTTGTTTTGTGTGGCCTCATCATAGTGAGCACATCAGGAATCATCCTCATCTCCTACGCCTACATCACCTATGCCATTTTCAGGATTCGCTCAACCAAGGGCAGGCTCAAGACTTTATCCACCTGCTCCTCCCACATGGTAGCTGTGGCTTTATTTTTTGGGACTCTTTCCTTTATGTATACCCAACCAGGTTTTCGGTCTTCTCCACGTCTGAATAAGGTGGTGTCTATGTTCTATACTCTTGTCATCCCCATGTTGAATCCCTTCATCTACAGCTTCAGGAACAAGGATGTGAAAGATGCTTTGAGAAAGACCATAGGTAGGTTAATGACTTTTAAATAAGCCTCTTCTGTGTATACACAGCTAAACTACAGTTAAAACAAAAAACAACAACTGAGAAATAATTTATAAATAGTTTCATGCATCTCCGTATCTCTGTACATAATTTTCATTTGCAACCACCTCTCCCTCTGTATTCCTATCTATGTTTTTAAGTCTCTCCTAAAATTATCACGTGTCATTCTGAGCATGAATATTTTATTACATTAAGTCAACACCCAAATTCTATTTTTTTTCACATTTCTAATCCTATTACCTTAGCACAACTGAATTCAGCACAAGAGAATGCTGATATGTAGATTCTGAATCCATATGTATTTCCCTTTCCAAGCTTGTGTGTGCTTGTGTGCATGTGTGGCAGGGAGTGTGTATCTCTGCTCCCTACTGTGTTAATATCTTTTCCTAAAATATACACAATGATGGTTGAAAAGGACCTCAGGACATCTTCTACTACTCAGCTTCTACTACTCTGCTCAAAGTAGGACAACCCAAATATCTCATCCCAGGCAAGGCTTTGTCTGCCCAGATCTTAAAATCATCTAAGGCTGGACATTCCACCACCTCTCTGGGTAGTTTGTTCCAATGCTGCTCTCCCCACTTTGTGAGACAGTTTCTCCTTATATCTAACCTCAGATTACCTTGGTGCAACTTGACCTTTGTTTGTTTGTCCTTGATGCTTTGGACCTTTTCAGGCATGGATAAAGAATACTTCATTTCAGGCTTTGGTCCAAATCCTATTTCACTCCTAAGGGCACCTAAGTGAGTTCCTATTCTGCAGTCTGAGCCCTTGAAAAATAATGCATTGGCAAACGAGGTCCTCTTTGCCCCTTTCTGTGATTTTTGTCTTTAGGGTAAGATGAAATTGTGTTACAGAAATGGAATTGTACCTATGCAATTAGTGGAATAAGAATTCACCCTTTATTTCTAGACGTCGTTACAAGGTTCTCTTATGGCTATCATGGGCTTCTGAAGGTGGACACTAGCAGCTTGCATCATACCTAGCTGAGCCACAGCTGGGAACCAGATGGGGAGCCTGTGGCCTGGGGATTTAGTCTAAAAATGGTATGGGCACATGCTTTCACCTAAATCAGAAACAAGGCCTGTTGCCTGAACCAAGGACCAGGGCCGAATTAACACATAGACAAACCGAGCACATGTCTAGGGCTCTGTGCTGTGGGGGTGGTCTGATCCCTCTGTGGCAGCAGCAAAAATGGCCCTGTCCACCTTCTTTCCCGGAGAGAGCTGTGGGATGTGGTGTACTTTGACTTCAGCAAGGCTTTTGATACAGTCTCCCATAACATTTGTGCAAACAAGCTAAGGAAGTATGCATTGGATATTTGTGGACTCTAAGTTTAATAGAAACCTGGCTGGATCAACAGGTTCAAAGGGTAGTGATCAATGACTCAATGTCTAGCTGGCAGTTGCTAACAAATCAAGGGCCTTAGAAGTTGTTCCTGGGGCCAGATCTGTTAAGCATCTTCATTAACAAATGTCAAAGTTGGGATGGATTGCACACTAAGCAAGTTCACGGATGACACCAACCTGAAGGGTGTAATACATATGTAGGAAGATATTGCAAGGATTCAGAGAAACATATACAAATTGGAGGATTGGGCCAAAAGAAATCTCATGAGGTTTAACAAGGACAAGTGCAAAGTCTTGCACTTAGGATAGAAAAATCCCATGCACCAGTACAGGCTTGGGACCAACTGGCTGCTCAGTAGCTCTACAGAAAAGGACCTGGGAGTTATGGTGGACAGTTCTCATATTATAAAAGTCTACATCTGTCCGTCTGTCCAATCTGTCTGTCCATAATGCTTTAGTTGCACTCTGATTTGCTGACAAACAGCCAATCACAGCACAAAGAAGGGTTCTGACAGAAGGCAGCCCCCCGTCATGATGGTGGGGACACAGGGAATGGAGTGGGGGGGCAAGACCAGCACTGGTAATGCAGGGGGGATGGGAGTGGGCCAAAGGTCAATGCAGGAAGGGGTCAAGTGGGCCTGGGTCCAACATGAGCAGGGGAGTGGGCCCACACCTAACACAGGGGGGAGAGGAATAGGCCCGAGCGGTGTGAGAAGTTGGCCTGCTGTGGCAGAGGCAAGGGAAACAGCAGCTGGGGAAGGAAAGGACCAGGCCTCTTCCCTACCTTGGGCCCAGACCCACTCGTCCCCCACCCCCTCCCCTGTGTCAGCCCCGAACCTGCTTCTCCCATTCCCAAGTCGGCCCAACATGGGGCGGGGGGAAGAGGAGCAGGCGCTCTGTGGCGTCAGTGGTGATGGTGTGGCCAGGGGAGGACTGGGCTCGGGCCCAATGCAGGGGGTTTCGAGAGAGCCCAAGCTGGGGCCCGGCCCAGGCCAGTCCAGCCTAACATGGCAGCTGCGGAGGGAGGGGACAGAAGGAGCAAGCCTCCACCCCCACTCCCGGGCCCCTGCATTGGCCCAGAGCCTGCTCCTCCTGTCTCCTTGCTGCCGCTGGGTAAGCCCGGGTCAACTTCTCCCCCTTAGCGCCCCCCACTGTGGCAACCCTGCTTCTCCCCACTCTCGGACCTGGTCCTCCTCTGCACCGGGCCCAGACCTGTTCCTTCTTTCCCCTGCTGCTGTGGCGGGGAGGAGGGGAGGGGACCTAGACCCCAAGGAGGAGGAAGGAAAGGGGAGGGTCTCAGTGGGTAGCTGGGGCCTGGGGCTCCATCCTCACCCGCTCCCCACCCCACGGTCATTTTTGTTGCGCAATTGGCTAGTTAGAGGGATATGAGTCAACAGTGTGCCCTTGTTGCCAAAGAAGCCAATATCACACTGGGCAGCATTAGTAGGAATGATGCTAACAGATAAAGGAAATGTGACAAGGGGGCCTTCTCTGGGCCGATCTCCACGGCCCGCCCACCTGTCTCTGGGCAACCACCCTCCTATCTCGCCTGCCACGCCTTTGATGATAATTGGTTCAATTAAGATGTCAATTAAGCGGGAGGCTGCCCATTTAGGGCCTCGATGCCAGGGGGCGCTCTCTGCAGCTCCTACCTCCCCAATACCACAGCCCAAGCCTCGCAGATGTAATCACCATCTTTGAAGACCTCTACGCTCACCCTTGTGCCTCTCCTTAGTGCGGCCCCCTCTCTGGGCTCGCTGTGCCCTCATTGGGCCTCGAGTTGCCCCCTTCCTAGGGCGTTGTGCCCCCACTGGGCTTACTGCCCCCTCTCTGGGGCTTGCTGTGCCCATGCTGGGCTTCCTACGCCCACGCTAGGGCTTCCCAATAGTGCCGCCCCCTCTCTGGGCTTGCTACACCCATGCTAGGGCTTCTCAATAGCGCCCCCTTCTCTGGGGCTTGCTACGCCCCTGCTAGAGCTTCTCAATAGCGCCCCTTTCTCTGGGGCTTGCTACATCCACACTGGGCTCCCTAATAGTGCTGCCCCCCCTCTCTGGGGCTGGGGTCTACACACCCCGCAAGTTGCGCCCTTACTGGCGCCGGGGTCCTCCCACTCCCTTGTGAGTCCCCGATGAGTACGCTGCACCCTCCTCCAGCGCTGGGGCCCCTCCTTCTCTGGGGTCCCTATGAGGCCTCCTCCAACCCCTATAGCCTCACCCAAACCACCGGTGTAATACAGACTCTAAAGCAAACACAAGCCTCCTGGCAATAACCAAAACACAAGGCACTGGGCCCTACCAACATCATCATTGCCCCAGCCTCTGGAGTTCTCGCGAACTATACTTGCAATCAGAGTTCTCTCTATATCCTGGCCACGAGAGCTCTTGCCTCTCCAGCTGCTAGCAGGGAACTGCCAGCCTGGCCTCAGCCAGGGCCCGGCCCTGCCCCTTACCGACAGCCAGCCCACCTTAGCCGCCCCGGCAACTCGCAGCTGTGCTCGTTATCCCTGGCAACGCACAGCTGCACTCGTTATGTCCGGCTAAGGCTCTCTCTCTCTCCCTGGCAGTTTCTACTCCCTAGGAGCAGAGCACTGGGGTGCCCTGTGACAGGAAAGTAATTATTACCCTCTCTTCTGCATGGTGAGGCCAGATCTGGAGTACTGTGTCTAGTTTTGGGCCTCCCATCACTGAAAGGAGTTGGACAGGTTGGAAAAAGTCCAGCAGAAGGCAACAAAAATGATTCAGGGGTTTGGGCACATAATTTTTGATGAGTGGCTGAGGGAACGGGGCTTCTATAGTGTTCAGAAGAGAAGACTGGAGGGGGGGGTGTTCATAGCAGCCTTCAACTCCCTGCGGGGCAGATCCAAAGAGGATGGAGCTGGACTATTCTCAGTGATGACAGATGACAGAACAAGGAGCAACTGTCTCAAGTTGCACCAAGGGAAGCTTAGATTGGATATTAGGAAAAACTCTCTCTCTAGGAAGGTGGTGAAGCACTGGTATGGGTTACCTAGAGAGAAGGTAGAATCTCCATCCTTGGAAGTTTTTAACACTCAGCTTGACAAAGCCCTGACTGGAAGGATCTGGTTGGGATGGTCCTGCTTTGAGCAAGGGGTTGGACTAGATGACTTCTAGAGGTCCCATCCAACCCTAATCTTCTGTGATTCTATCAAGCTCAAAGGATCAATGGTTAAATGTCTAGTTGGCAATCAGTATCACATGGAGTGCCCAAGGGGTTGTTAGGCCCTTTTGTTTAATATCTTCATCGACAACATGGAAGATGAAGATGTTATATTGAACCCTCAGCAAGTAGGCGGATAGTATTCGGCTGTGGGGAGTAGTACTTACAGTGGAGGGTACGGCTTGGATTCAGAAGAACCTTGACAAATTGGACCAAATATAACCTTAGGAGGTTCAATAAGAGCAAATGCAAACTCCTGTACTTGGGACAAAACAATCCCATGCTAGAGCCTGACTGGCTAACCGGCAGCTCCTCAGAAATGTGTAGCAAAACCGACAGTTTGGGGGTTTTTCCTATTGCTTTCCCTCCCCTTCCCCATCATTTCTGACTTTTTCTCTCCCTCTCTATTCCCTATAGATAAGCATAAGTGAGCTAAGACATAAGATAAGCTTCAGCATTTTATTTTGGTAGCAAGTTGTATTTGTTTTGTTTTTCTCCTTCTTTGTATTATATAATAATTATGTTTATATTGATTTTTACTGTTCTATATTACTGTTTTATTGGTACTATATGATTTAGGCCTACACAGTCAAAGTTTCCATTTTGTTTGTCAAGTCTGCATCTTGTTCCCATGCCTTGTGATGTAGCCTATGACTCATACTACCCGTCCTATGTAACCTGGTTCCTGAATGAATGGGGACAAATGCGGGTACTTGAGAGACAATGGCAATAGGTCTAACAATAGCTCCCTCTGAATGACCAAAGCATCAACACCAATACATGGACCAATGACCCTGCCCTTGGAACCACCCTCAGCATTCAAGAAACAAAAGATGAGGCAACCCACCATTGTGTCAAGGCTGCACATGCTCAGTAAGAACACCTGGAGCCCTCTGGAACAGGGCTGACCTTACCTGGACAGGCCCTCCCCATAGGAGATCAGAGGTAGTCTGCCCCATAAGAAGGGGTAGTGAAGACTGACTCCTTGTGATGCCCTCTCCATCTGGACCAGCACCATGACACACCACCTATCCACCCAGAGGCCCTGCTGGCGACCCCCCTCTGGACAACACCTGCTGGACAAAGACCCCTTTCCAGATTGGACAGGTACCTATCACCCCCCACCTTCTCTTCAACCAAGGACTTAGACTCTGTTTCTCTTCCCCACCTGGACTCCAACCCTTCCACTGAGTCTCTTCCTCCTGATAACATTGTGAGTGTGTGCATGTGTGTGTGTGTGTGCGTGTGTGCGTGTGTGTGAACCAATAACTTCATGAGGCTGTGTAGTGTGTTGTCTGTTTAATAAACCTGCTATTTTGAAACTCCAAGTTCAGTTTTTGTCCATGTTTTGACTGTTTCCTCCTTGCCACCAAGTATTTGCACCCCCATCCCCCCAAACTCCCAGCTTTCTGGTTCAGTTTCCAGCCCCAAGCTCTCAGTTTTCAGCCTCAGTTTCCAACCCCAAGCTCCCAGGTTTCTGCCTCGGTTTCTTTCCTGGCTTTCTCCTCCTTGCCACCGAGCTTTTTCCCTTGTACCAGTGATGTCAAGTAACCTTGGGGCTACTTGACCTTAAGTAACCCCAAGCCTCAATTCCTCAGCCCAGATGCTCCCTAGTTTACCAGTTCTAATCCCGGTTCCAGCAATTTTTACTTCTTACACTTTCTCTCTCACCTTAACCTTCCCTCAGATATCCCAAGTACCCCCCACACACACATACTTACCGTACCATCCAAGTTAGGAATTCACCTGTGTGTATGTGTAGGTGGGTGGTATGTGTGTGCACTGGTGAATACACACACACACACACACACACACACACATGTATGTATGTGTATATATGTCATCGTGTGTGTGATATACGAATTAATGATCCATGTGTGGGTATTGACAACTGATTGATCTAATTTTTGGTGTGTAGTGTGCATGTGTTTGAATTGGTGATAGGTATTCATGTGCCTAGGCTGGTTTGGATGTGTATGTGCCTGAGTTGGTAGTGTGTGTGTGTATGCACCCAATTGATTTGTGTGTTTGTATATGTGCAATTGTGTTACACCCTCCTGTCTAATAGCACAATATTGAGATCCTGAGGGTTGGCCTGACCCCACAGGGCAACAAAAGGACCTGGGGGTTACAGTGGACAATAAGATAAATATGATCCAACAATGTGCCCTTCTTGTGAAAAAGGCTAAAGACAGACTGGGCTTCTTTTGTAGGAGTGTTACCAGGAGATCAAGGGAAGTAATTCTTCCCCACTATTTCATGCTGGTGAGGCCACACCCAGAGTACTGTGTCCAGTTTGAGGCCCCACAATACACAAAGGAAGTGGCAAAATTGGAAAGAGTCCCGTATAAGACAATTAAAATGGTTAGGGGGTTTGCACACAAGACTTTTGAGGAGAAGCTGGTAGAGCTGCATTTATTTAGTTTGGAGAAGAGAAGAATGAGGAGGGATTAAATAGCAGCCAACAACTACCTGAAGGGTGGTACCAAAGAGCATGGAACTACACTGTTCTCACTGATGGTGGATGAGAACAAGGAGCAAAGGTCTCAGGTTGCAGCAAGGGAAGTTTAAGTTGGATATGAAGAGAAACTCTCTCAGTAGGAGGGTAGTGAAGCACTGAAATGGGTCCCCTAGAGGGGTGGCAGAACCTGCATCTTTGGAGGTTAAGACCTAGGCAGGAAGGGCCTTGGATAGTTAGGGATGGTCCTGCTTTGAGCAGGGGTTGGACTAGATGTGACCTCCTCAGGCCCCTTTCAACTCTAAGTTCTGATTCCATGATTCTATCAGCACCATATGCAACATGCAACAGAAGGTGACCATTCATAAACAACCTCCCACTACCTTCATTTATCAGCATTCTGTGATTTCGTAATAAATTTCTTCATTTACATGTTTTACTCTTGACTCAACATGTTTTTCATAGATTCATAGATGTTAGGGTCGGAAGGGACCTCAATAGACCATTGCGTCCAACCCCCTGTATAGGCAGGAAAGACTGCTGGGTTTAGATGACCCCAGCTAGATGCTTATCTAACCTCCTCTTGAAGACCCCCAGGGTAGGGGAGAGCACCACCTCCCTTGGGAGCCCGTTCCAGACTTTGGCCACTCTAACTGTGAAGAAGTTCTTCCTAATGTCTAGTCTAAATCTGCTCTCTGCTAGCTTGTGGCCATTATTTCTTGTAACCCCTGGGGGTGCCTTGGTGAGTAAGTCCTCACCAATTCCCTTCTGTGCCCCCGTGATGAACTTATAGGCAGCCACAAGGTCGCCTCTCAACCTTCTCTTGCGGAGGCTGAAGAGGTCCAGGTGCCCCAGTCTCTCCTCATAGGGCTTGGCCTGCAAGCTCTTAACATACGAGTGGCCCTTCTCTGGACCCTCTCCAGGTTATCCACATCTCTCTTGAAGTGCGGTGCCCAGAATTGCATGCAGTACTCCAACTGCGGTCTGACAAGCGCCCGATAGAGGGGAAGTATCACCTCTTTGGATCTATTCGTCATGCATCTGCTGATGCACAATAAAGTGCTGTTAGCTTTTCTGATGGCTTCATCACACTGACAACTCGTGTTCATCTTGGAGTCCACTAGGACTCCAATATCCCTTTCCAAAGGGATTTTTCTACATTAACACACTAAGTCAATAACCTACATTTGGTAATAAACTTAGCAAATGACTTTGAACTGTTTTGCCCCATGCCTAACTTCATTGGCTCCAAGTCAGTAGTCCAATTGCTGGAAATGGTCTTGGTTCCTATGACTGAAACCTTGTGAACCTGGCCATCAATTGTGAGGCTTTCAGTGGTTAACTACTGCATCAGATACCAGCTTTGATGCTCTAAATTACTTTACTTTCTTTCACAGTTACATATTCAACATCCTGTTGACTGAACAAATGACTGTTGCTTAAGAAGCCATTTGTGACCTCTCTCAGGCTCTAAGCTGATGAGCCAAGCAACCATCCAATGGGAACAACTGGATCTCTCTGTTCCTCTGGCGGTTGAACCCTATTATTCATTTTCCCATTTTCACATGCTCTCTCTTGTATCAATGCTTAAACCATTTTGGCTTGAGTGCATGCTAATACCCATGATACATTTTGTCCCTAATCCTATAGTTTGTGTGTCAGTACTTTCCCTTTTTTCCTACAGGGGCCTCTAGTACAGCCACAGTTCATACTGCCATTTGGTGAATTTCAGCCCAAACCTTATTAATTACATGCTGACTCTGGAATCCTTCAGTTCCATGGACTGCAAAAATGTTTCACATACTCCTCACAATCTCTAGGTCCATAGCACTTCAAACTCTAGTACCTGTAGTAACTGCTCCTATACCTTGGCCAGTGCTACCACTCTCTAATCTTCCTTTCAGATTTTGACACTCAGTCATTATTTTCAGGAAAGCCTTCAAAGGACTTTCTACAGTTCAGAGAAAATTACTACTCCTAGCCTGATTCCTGGCCACCCCAGGCTGTGGGAATCCCTCCCCTTTCCCATACATGGGACTGAAGCCCATCAGTCTGGATATCCAGCTGTGGCTGTCACCCATTATATATGGGGAAAAGTTCATTTTATCAGTCTGTCTTGGCTGTTGCCAGAGCCGTAACTAAGAATTTTGTCACCCTAGGTGATGGGTGGCAAGTGGGTAGGGAGGATGCTGAGAGCTGTGTCAAGGGGGCACCAAGGGTAGAGTCATAGATCAGCCACTGGTCTCCTTTACTTACCACTCCTGGAGATCCCATTAGCCAGTGACTCTAACCTTCCTTTCCTCTCCATCTCCCATATCTGCTCCTTCTCCCCACTGCCCACTCCACAGCTGGCTTTCCCCCTCTACTACCCCTCTGTTTCCTTAGGCACTTTTTCACTGGGCCCTGCCTTTTCTCTTCCAGCAGGATCCATGCATACCAGCTCAGCCTCTGCTTTTTTATTCATTCCATCCAGGAAGAGCACACATCAACTGCAGAGACTTCCTCATCCTGACGAAGGGTTTTTTAACCCAAAAGCTAGCTAAAAAATTTTTTTCCAACTATTTCAGTTGGTCTAATAAAAGATATCAGATTCACTGAAAGAATCATGTCTACGTATATTTCACCTTGTCTTTTTCCTACAAAAAGGCTTCTGGTGGCTAGCTGACTCAACCTGGCTTTTTTTTTTTTTTTTTTTTTTTTGCTTTTTTTTAATATTTTGCCAATACAGCTGGTCATTTCTATTTCACTGAAATTTTTTTGTTTTGAAAAGCTAGAAGTTCTCAGCCAAACACTGTAACATTGAGGGGAAAAAAACCTAGTGTTTTTCCTATGGATAATATTATCTATTTAATTCATATTTCTTGTTTCGGGATTATGTATGTATTTTCTTAGCTTTGGAAAGCCAGCAATGCATGTGAAAACATTTCTTTCATCTTGATATTCCCCAAAACTAAATGACTAGGATATTGTGCATATGTCTCTCAAATGCAATAAAGAAAGGTGTCAAGGTGAGTTAATTTGCCCACGCATTATCAAGAACCCAGTCCTTTCCCTTCTGTGTACATTACATTGATGTTCTCAGAGACACCAAAATAGATTGGGGCACATTTTTCAAAGCACTTCAGTACCTAAAGATACAGGTATAAATCCAGGGAGATTTTCAAAATCATTTTGGTTCCAACCTCCATTGAGTGCATTCCTACTGAAAGAGCCACCTGGATACCATGTGAAGAACTGCTGCAGTTCAGAAGAAAACCCCCCACAAATCGCACACCACTGGTTATGATGTATCACCCCTCCCTTGAACCTGTATGGAAAATCCTCAAAAAATTGCAACCCATACTAGAAAGAGACACTATTCTTAAAATGATCTTCCCAAAGCCACCCATCCAAGCCTTCAAACAAGCACCAAACCTCGCCAATCTCATCACCAGAAGCAAACTTCCTCAAGCCCAGAACACACCAAAAGGATCCAGACCATGCCATGACAAGAAGTGCAAAACCTGCCAACACATCTCCACCACCCTCACAATTACTACACCCCACAACAGAGCCATCAGCATCCCAGGATCTTACAGCTGCACCTCCAGAAATGTAATATACCTCATCCAACGCACCAAATGCCCTGATGGAAGATATGTAGGAGAGACCAAACAACAACTGCGCACCAGAATGAAAGCACACCGGAAATCTATCAAAGACAGAAATACCCCTAGAATGAGCAAGTGAAGTAGCTGAACAAGTTCCTTAGGGTGGGGACACAGCCCTGGGAAACTCCTGGACAGTGGGACGGTGATTCCCCACTGGGCTTGGCGACTTGGAGGTTGGTAAGAGTATGATAAACCCCCCTGTGTGAGTAGTTGTGGAAAGGGCTGTGGTAGGACTGGGTAGCTTGGCGGAAAGAGACGCCAGCTAGGGAAAGGCCCCAGGATGCCTGTGTGGGTCTAGACCCAGGCAGGTGTGACCTGAGTGGAAGCCTCAATGTGCCCAAGTGCCTTAAGGGAAAGTAAGCCCAGAAGTGCTCCCTGGCCAGGCAATGGCAGCTTGCTCTCCCACTGTGTGTTCACCTGTGTAAATAGCTCTGCAGGCTTGGAGCGGCTGTGCCCAGACAGAGAAGAGCACACGGAAGTGCGTGGAGGAGAATGTGTATTTTACAGAAATCTGAGTGGAAACGGTTTCTGCAGACTGCGAGATGCCTGGGCCTGCATGGATAACCTGAAGCAGCTGCAACCAGCAAGCGTATGATGTGAGGAGTGAGGGACTGCCCTTGCCTCCAATCATTGGGTATAAGTTAGGGTAATTGGCTATTGGTTGTGAATAGTTAATTAGAGACTTAATATATTGAGTATCTAACATGGTGCCTAGGTTATTAGCTATGTAGTCATTGATTTGATCATCCTTTCAATGTAAATAGTTATCAACTGTTACTCTTGTATAGACTCAACCTTGTGTATTGTAAATAGAGAGTTCCAAGCTTTTTGATATTATTTAATGTTTATTGACATGTACCAATTACCTCCTGTATATAATTAAATTTGGTAAATAGTTATTTATGAGTCTGCAAGGTCTTTCCATTGTAAAGGGAGCCTCTGGCCACTCCTTGGTGAGCTGAGCAGAGGGTAGAGCTATCTGGAACCCCAGGACCCAAACAATTGGACAAGGCCACAGTTAGCAATGTGCACCAAGCATTACAACAGAATCATAGAAAAATCAGGTTTGGAAGGCACCTCAGAAGGTCATTTCATCCAACCCACTGCTCAAAGCAGGACTATCCCCAACTATCTCATCCCAGCCAAGGCTTCGTCTGCCCAGTTCTTAAAAAACCTCTAGAGATGGAGATTCCACAGCCTCTCTGGGTAACCTGTTCCAGTGCTCCACTACGCTCATAGTGAGAAAGTTTTTACTAATATCTAATCTCAACTTCCCTTGCTGCAACTCGACATTTGTTTAACCTTGATATTTTGGACCTTTTCAGGAATTAATAAAGAACACTTTGCTTCAGACTTTGGTCCAAATCCTATTTCACTCTAAAGGGTACCTAAAGGGCAATTGTATTTCACCCAGCTTAAAACTTTGTAAAATAACGCAGTACGCAGGGGGCCTCCCTGCCCCGTTCTGTGATTTTGTCTTCAGGGTAAGTTGAATGTGTGTTAGAAAATTTGACCCTTAAATGATCTCCCAATGACTTGAGTATGATAGTGCCTGCATAAGCAGTGGAATAAGATCTCACCCTTAATTTCCATATGCCACTGCAAGCTTTTGCCATAGCTATAACAAGCTCCTGAAGGTGGATGCTAGCAGATATCACACCCAGCTGAGCTTCAGTTGGGAACCAGATGGAGAGTCTGTGGCCTGGGGATTTAGTCTAAAAATAGTAGCACCACATGTTTTTATCTAAATCAGAAACCAGGCCTGATACCTGAACCTGGGGCAATGAATGGGGAGAGACTAAAGGGACTCAAAGGCTTGAGTAGTGTGGACTAGGATCACACTAAGGAGCCTGAGAGATAGAAGAGGATCTGTCCCTAATAGTTTTCTACAAAGAAACTACCTGTCTTTCATACAATAGTTCTGAAATCATTGTCCTATCAGTATCCTCAAACTAATGCTGGTGATATACAGGCAAACTTCATAGAAAGACTTAGCACAGCATTGGGATTTGTTTTTTTCCCCTCCAAAAATGGTATTTCAAAAAAAAAAAAAAGAAAGAAAAAAGCAAACTGCCATATATTCTAGAACCTCTGTCTAGAAGTATACAGTGCTACAGAGAATAACCTATATACAAAACTAACATTTGGATATATGTATAAGTGGATGAAATCAGGAAGGCTAAAGAGCACTTGGAGTTCTAGGGACATGAAGAGTAACAAGAAGGGTTTTACAAATAAGTTAGCAAAAAGAGGAAGGTTGTAAAAAGAGGAAGATCAGGGGAAGTGTGGGCCCCTTACTGAATGGTCAAGGCAACCTAGCGACAGATGAGGAAAAAGCTGAAGTACTCAATGCCCTTTTTTACCTCAGTCTTCACAGACAAGGTCAGCTCCCAGACTACTGCACTGGACTGCTCAGTTCGGGGAGGAGGTGAGAACCAACAGTGGTGAAAGAACAGGTTAGGGACTATTTAGAAATGCTGGATGTTTACAAGTCCATGAGGCCAGATGCAATGCACCCAAAGGTCCTGTGGGAGTTAGCAGATGTGATTTGAAAACCATTGCCATTATCTTTGAAAACTCATGGTGATTGGGTGGGGCGGGGGTTCTGTAAGTACAGAAAAGGGTAATTATAATGCCCATGTTTAAGGATCCAGGGAACTCCAGACCAGTCAGAGTCGCCTCAGCCCCTGAAGAAATCATGGAGCAGGTCCTCAAGGAATCAATTTCCAAGCATGGGGAGGAGAAGAAGCTGTTTAGAAATAGTATGGATTCACCAAGCACAAGTCATGACTGACCAACCTGATAGCTTTCCATGATAAGATGACTGGCTCTGTGGATTCAAGAAAAAGAGTGGATGTGGTATACCTTAAATTTAACAAGGCTTTGATACAGTCTCCCACAGCATTCTTTCAAACAAGCTAAAAAAGTATAGGTTGGATGAATGACCTATCAGATGAATTGAAAGCTGGCTGGATTGTCAGTCTCAATGGGTAGTGATCAGTGCCTCAAGGTCTTGTTGACAACCGGCATCAAGTAGAGTGCCCCGGGGTCAGTCCTGGGACCAGTTTTGTTCAATGGTTTCATTAATGATCTGGAACATGACATAGAATTCGTGGATGACAACAAGGTGAGAGGAGTAGTAAATGTGCTGGAGAGTAGGGATAGGATTTAGAGTGACCTAGACCAAGTGGAGGACTGGGCCAAAAGACATCTTATGAGTTTCAGCAAGGACAAGTGCAGAGTCCAGCACTGAGGACAGAACAAGCCCAGGTGTTTCCCCAGATCCTGATGTACACCCCTTATATACTTATAGGCAGCCACTAGGTCCCCCCTGAGCTCTTCCAGGCTGAAAAGTCACGTAGCTCTCAGCCTCTCATCACAGGGCCTGTTCTCCTGCCCTCTGATCATGTGTGTGGCTCTCCTCTGGACTCTCTCAAGCTTCTCCACATCCTTTTTAAATTGTCGAGGCCAGAATTGGATGCAGTACTCCAGTACTCACCAAGGCCAAGCACAGTGGGAGGATGACAACCTGGGATTTGCTTGAGAAGCATGTATGGATGCAAGCCACAGTTTTGCTCACTTTACCAGCTGTGACATCTCAGGAGTGGCTCATATTCATCTTGTGATCAACCGTGACCCCCAAGTCCCTTTCAGCTGTGGTGCTAGCAAGCGTAGCACTGCCAAGCCTATAAGCATGTTGCAGATTTTTTTCCCCCAAGGTGGAGTACCTTGCATTTTTCGGTATTGAATGCCATCAGGTTTTTGTCCACCCATTTTCTCCACCTGTCAAGATTGGCCTGGATCACCAGCCTATCCTCAGGTGTGGACACTTTACCCCAAAGTTTAGTGTCATCGGCAAAACTTGGCCAGTCCCCTTCTAACACAAATGTCTAAATCATTAATAAAGATGTTAAAGAGTCTGGGCCCAAGGATGGAGCCTTGGGGGACCCCACTGGCCAAGGTGCACCACAATGACTTACTTTCCTTGATTACCACTCTCTAGGTGCATCCTCAGAGCCAATTCCCCAGCCACTGCACTGTGATGTGGCCAACACCACAGCTCACCAATTTTTCCTTGAGGAGACCTTGGGACACCAGATCAAAGGCTTTATTAAAGTCAAGATACAGGACGTCGATCTCTTCTCCCTTGTCCAGGTGATATGTCAGCTGGTCATAGAAGGAGATGAGATTGGTCAGGCAAGACCTACCCACAACAAACCTGTGTTGGCTATCCCTCACGATGTTGCCAAAAGCCAGTTTATCTAGAATGGTCTCTTTGATAATTTTTCCAAGATCTTCCCCGGAATAGAGGTCAGACCAATAGGCCTGTAGTTCCCCAGATCTACTTTTCTCCCTTTCTTGAAGACAGGCACCACATTGGCCTTCTTCCAGTCTTTGGGCACATCACCTGAGCACCATGAGTTCTCAAAGATCCGTGCCAGTGGCAGAGCTATGATGCCTGCCAGCTCCTTAAGTACCCTGGGGTGTAAACTGCCTGGGCCAGATGACGTGAAGGTGTCCACACTCTCAAGGTGTTCCTTGATATGGTCTACAGCATGGGTGGGCAAAGTATGGCCCACGGGCCAGATCCAGCCTGCCAGCCCATTCTATCCAGCCTGTGGGGCCTCTATAAATTTTAGAAAATTAATTTTTATCTGCCCCTCTCAGCCTGTCAAAGATGCCAGGCAGCCAGCAGCAGCAGGACCCAGCAGGAGCCTGTGGCTGTGCAGCAAGGCGAACCTGGCTCCACCCCACCCCTAGCCCCTACTCCCTCTCCACTCCCACCTTCAGCCCCAAACCAGAAGCCTCTGTGGCTTCTGGCCTCGTGACCCTGGAGTAGTTCCCCACCCCCCGCAGTCTGAGTGGATGGTAAGCTAAGATTGGATGGAGGAGGAGGGGAAACCACTGGAACAGCCCAGTGGCCAGGAACCCTGTGGTGCTTCTGGAGCCAGGCTAGAAGTGGGGGGGAGTAGATGGAAGCGGCTGTAGTGGTGGGGGGGCAGGCAACGGGAAACAGCGGGCACCATGGGGAGTGGTGGGAGCACGCACTACTCAGTTGCTTCTTCTCACTGGTGCCAACCCAGCTCAGTCCATCTCATCCCAAGCAGCACACAATGAAGCAGCATCTGGGCCAGTTTGCTGCTTGCAGCTCAGGATGGGATGGGACAGGACGGGCCCAGCCAGGTCGGCACTGGCAAGGAGAAGAGGAGGTTCAGTCAGCTGCACAGAGTGCCACTCAGGACCAGTCTGGCCTGCCCGGAGAGGCACACAGCTCAGCCATGGCTTCTCCTCACTGGTGCCCTCCAGGCTTGGCCCAGCCCATCCTGAGTAGCACACAGGGAAGCAGCAGACTGCTTCCCTGCACCACTTGGGATGGGTTGGCACCAGAAAGGCAAATCTGTGGCTGAGCCTGTTGGCTACAAATGTCCAACTCGAGATCCTTAAAATTCTGGTTTATTGGGCAGATTTAAACACTGTAATGAAGTCAAATCATAAAACTTGGGGCTGGTCCCCTCAGACACACACACATGCACACACACAGTAGCGAGCTACAAATGTTTGTGGGTGGGGTGGGGGCACCAGAGTCAGGTATACCTATCCCACAAGCACTGGAGTCTGCCGTCAGTGGCCAGTCGAGTCTTCTTCCAGCGTGGTGTTATCCTCCAGAAGGGGGTCGCTGGCTGGTCCTTCTGGCTGAACAGGTTGGATGGTAGACAAGTTGAAGATCAAGAGGGCGCCCCTGAGGGTCACTTTTCACTGCTTTTTATCTGTCCTTGGCAGACTTGGGTGACTCCCCAGTTTTCTGGTTTGCCCAATCCAGGGGTCATTGACCCTTGTGGGACTTCCCCCTCGGTGGCTATTGGATGGCATCTGTCAGCCCCAGGAGTCGTCCGCATGTACGTGCAGGTTTGGGAGTCCGTTGATGAATTTTGATTAATTTACCACTGTCATGAATAGGGCTCTGGGAGCAGTCAATCTGAAGATATTCAGCCACAAAAGTTGGTCCTCAGCGTTGATTAACTCAGACCAGGGCTTCTAGCCCTTGAACAGTGAAGTTTAGAGAATTCCTGGTTGCTACATTGTCTCCTATTGATTTCTTCCTTTGGTTGATCTGCGGATTCCATAGGTGTTAATTACCACTTGTTACTGAAGCCTGCTACTGCATTACACATTCAATCACTGATTCACTCGCTCTTTCAGGGGCCAGCCTGATACAGGGAAACGGAGGTTTCATTCCTGCCCTTGTTAACATTGTTACAGTGTATAACTTATTTCTGTAACTAAAACACATTTAGTTAAAAGGTGAAGAGTATAAAATATAAGCTACACGAGTAATGCCATGGCACACAAATAGATAAAAATACCAAAATACAAGGGGAGATACAAAATGCACAAATACAAACTTTAAAACACAATTCCTTATCTTATAGTGAAAGAAAGAGGAAGGAAGAAAAGGTAGAAGAGGAACAACATATCCAAAGAGGGGAAAGCATATGCAGGCAAGAGGAAAAGGGGGCTTTCTGCTACAAGCCTGTGCTGAGTAGCATGCAAGGAAGCAGTGCAAGGCTCAGCCACTGATTCTTCTTTCAGGTGCTGACCCAGCCGGGCCCATCCCATCCCAAGCAGCATGCAGCAAAGCAAGCGCAGTTCCTGCTTCCATGCATGCAGTGCGGGATGCGATAGGCCCGGCCGAGTCAGCACCAGCAAGGAGAAGTGGCAGCTGAGCCATGTGCTGCTTGGGACTGGAGGGACCAGGCCGGCGGAGGTAATTGCACAGATTTGCACAGCTGTTTCCAGAGCCCCAGGGGCCCCTGATGCACCCTAGGGGACTCCATCCCACTCATGCTGTGCCCAGTGTGCACAGAGGCTGAGCTGGAAGCCCCCCAAGCCCAGCATCTGTGGATGCCAATGGGGGCCCAGCTGTGGCCCAAGTCTGCAGAGCTCTGAGGCAGCCCCCACTGCCCTCCTGTCCCCGCCCTCCCCCCCCCTCTGGCTGCGACCTTCCAAAGAGCCTGGCTAGGCAAGCCTACCTGCGGTGCCTCCCCATGCTCCTGTTTCTCCCTGCGCCTCTCTCTCTCTCTTCCCTCTTATTTTCTCTTCCCTCTTCGCTTTCTCTCTCCCCTCTGTAGCATGAACTGAACTAATGTAGCTGACGTTAACGTGGAGTGTAATAATAGTGAAATATAACCATGTTAGTCTTGTCCTGTAAGCAACTTGAAAACTCCATTTTGTATTCTTCTGCTTGACATAAGTGAATGAACTCTGCATAGCCTTTATGTATGAGTGTGTGTAAAAGGGTAAATGGTGGAGAATGGCATAATGGTGGAAGCAGAGGATTTACCTGTTTATGTAAGCAGCAAGGTACCAAATGTAAGTTACCGGTCAGTAAGCTAATTAATAAATGGCTGAAGAATCCCTTTTAGGCCTACGGCACAAAGAAGATAACAAGGAGAAGGAATGCACCCATCCTGCCAGACAGGAAGCAAGAACACTCCAAGGTCAAGATAAGCTGAAGACAAAAGAAGAACAACTGAGAAAACAAAAGCTGGGTATGGAAAAACCCCAAAGCACTAAAAAAAGGATGCCAATCCCTATAAAAGAACACTTTAAAAATGCCAAGTTGGGTGAGTCTCTCTCTCTGCTGCTGTTTCATCGGAGCACAGATGCATCTGTTCACCCCAATCCAGCTGTTATATTCAGATCTGCTATCTTGAAATCATCATCATCTACTCAATAAGCCCGGGTTGGCCACCCTGGGCTGATATTGAGCAACTACTGCTGGTAACTATATCTGCTGTATGTGTGAATGAAATGGTTGTTTTGTGTATGTGTATGCCTGTGTGTAATTATGTGCATCATGATTTGTGTTTCTTTGTATAAATGGTGTGCCTGAACCTCTATGTCTAACTCATGTGATCAATAAACATGGCACCTTGCCTTATCCCCCTTTATAAAGTCTCGCTTGTGATTTGAGCAATTGGCAATTTGAGTAACACCTATTCCCCCTCCGCACTCCCCTCTATGAAGTTTTATTTATTGTCACCAGGTTTACAATTTTTAGAAAATCTGCTATTTACCATAAAAAAGAAACTTTTATTATTATTAATTATATTAAAATGCAGTGCATCCTGCCATATACTCCCAGACCAGTTTTGTTTTTTTTACCATGCTAGCACTCCAGCACCTTACAAGGTAGACATTGTGGTTTTTCCATCACTTCAGCCAAAAAACTTTGCCTAGCCCCGACATAGACCATGTGACAGAGTGTAACTTCCAGTTCCAAGGTCATACTACCCCCTCCCAAAAGGAGTACTTCCAGGGGCAAAGGGAGGGACTTCAGGTGGCAAAGGATAGGGGTTAGGAGGTGGGACTTCTGGCCACAAGATGGCAACCAGGGGGTGGGGCAACTGTCAAGGGGCAGGGCTACCCATGTGGCCCACAACAGCTCACCAAAATTCTTGAAGTGGACTTCCAGCTGAAATAATTGCCTGCACCTGATCTACAGTGATGGAGGGTAGTACTTCTCCCTCACCCTGGCCGTCTGTACCATGTTAAGATGGGCGATACCTTGGAGCTGGTGAAACACTAATGCAAAATACCCATTAAACAGGTTGGTGTTTTCCTGTGTGTTGGTTGTCAGTTGCCCCATTTGGTGTAGCACGGGCCCATGTTACCCTTGCTTTTCTTTCATCTCCCCACATATCTAAAAAAGGACTTTTTATTGTCCTTGATACATGGAGCCAGTTGGAGTTTAGTCACAGCCTTGGCTTTCCTGGTTCACTCCCTACAGGTCTGGACCAGTGCAGAATACTCCTCCTTTGAGGCAATTCCAGTCTTTCAGCCTTTATATGTCTTTGCCTCTTGCCTCTTGTTGGTCCACAGACTTCTTGAGTCTGATAGAGCTCATCTACACACGTGAGAAAGCTTTGCAACCATTCAGATTTGGCCAAGTACTCTTCCCATGAGATGTCTGGGTAGTTAAAGTCTCTCATGACAGCTATCCACAGGGAGATTGCAGCCTCAGCCAGTTCCTTGGCAAATTCCTGGTCAAGCTCTTGTTCCTGATTAGGAGGTCTGTAGTAGACTCCCACCATTGTGTCCCCTGTACCATGTTCACCATGGATTTTAAACCAGAGGGTCTCCAGTCATCCACCCTGGGTGCCAATGTCGGCTTGCAGGGACATGTAGATTTCCTTGACATAGAGAGGTACTCCCCTGCCCCTTTTATCTGCATGATCTCTCTTGTACAGGGTATAGACATCTATACCTGTGGCCCAGTCATGGGTGGAGTCCCACTAGGTCTCCATTATCTCTATGAGATCGTAGTCATTCTTATTTACAGAACCAATTCCTCCTGTTTGTTCCCCACGCTTTTGGCATTGGTGTACAGGAAAGTAAGAGACCCACTGGAGGCCCTAGTCTTCCCTACACTCCCAGGAGGACATCGTTCCAGGGCTGGGGTAGGCATAGGTTACCGTGAGTGCCTTACCCTGCTGGTTTTGCAAAAGTTGCCCAGTGGGCTTGCTATGGCAGTAGTCCCCACTTCCCCCAGCAGACTTAATTTAAAGCCTGGCCAAGCAGGTCAGCCATTCTGGCTGAGAAGAGCTTCCTCCCCAATGAAGTGAGGTGGACACCGTCTCTTCCCAGCAGACCACTTCCTCTCTTACCAAAGAGCAGGCTGTGATCATGGAAGCCAAAGCCTTCATGATGACACCAGCACCGCAGTCTTTAGTCGACTACCTCAGTCCTCCTCTCCCTCCTCAGCCCATAACCTGAAACCAGGTAGACTGAGGAACACCACCTGCACCCCCCAACCCACCTAAGCCCTGCTCCCAAAGACCTGTAGCCTATCATGATCTAGCTGAGATTGCTCTGAGCTGTGTGATTCATTCCTACATGGATAAGGAGCATAGGGTAGTAGTCGGTGGGCCAGATGAGCTTTGGGATCCTCTCTGCTACATCCCAGATACAGGATCCCAGGCAACAGCAGACCTCCTGGGCTCAGGGGTTGAGGCGGCAGATCACGCCTTCACTCCCCCTCAGGAGGGAGTCTCCCACAATGAAAACTCTATATGTGGACTTAGGGAGAGAAGGGACGGTAGATGTGAGTGGTCCTCCCTTGTCTGCAGAAGCTGGCACCTCTGCAGGTTGTACTGGGGCTGCAAGAGGTTAATACCTGTTGCAAAGCTCCAGAGGGGAGGGGACACTGGTGCAGTGGGACTTGAGGCCATAGACTACCTTGGTCCAACCCCCTGGCTGGACATTGTGGGAGATCCTCAAGTCATCCCTTGTCCTGGAAGGTGACCTTGGTCTGCCCTCAGCCTCCAGGGGGTGAAAGGCCTGCCACTTGGAGTCGATCTCCTGCTCATCATCCCTGATGGCTCTCAGTCTCTGGACTGAGGTCTGGAGCTCCTCTATCTGGCACCCCAGAGATTCCAAAGTGGAGCAAACCTCACAAGGGGACATAACCATGCTTCCAGTACCATGTGCCTGAAATCATACCAGGGAGCCCCCACAGCTGAGAGCCAGGGGCTCCATCTGCATGAAGCCTCAATCCATGGGCTCCGTCTGGGTGGAGACCTCAGGGGTGCCACCATGTGGCCATCTGTATTGTGCCACTAGTAGTCCACCTACTGCTGTGACTACCTACCCTATGGCTCATTGGCAGGACCTCAGGCCCTCCCGCTCACCCTCCTTTGCTGACTCCTGTGCTAACTCACACACTGGGCCTAGAAGCATGCCTGTTTGTGCATCCTGTTTGTGAGGCTTCAGACACGTGGCTCCAAGAGGGGCTGGGAAAAGTAGAAGCTGGGGGCAGGGGGGTTCCTCCTCAGCTCCACTCAGCTGCCCCACAGCTGACTGGGTCTGGGTCCCTTCCTCACCTGCCATGGGTACCACCTACCTCTGGCTGCATGGGGGTCCAGGTCACAGTCCCTGGGCTCAACAGGGGCACGATGAGCTAGTGCCAATATGTCCCACAACAGAGCTGGGGACAAATTGTGGCTTTAGCCATTGGTGGGCTCTTTTTAAACTGCGCACATGCACAGAAGGGCTCGCCGCCGGTGCTGTGCCACTCTAGGGGCTGGGGGTCCTTGCCCCACAGAAGAAGGGGACAGGTACGTACCCCCCACTTCCCATGTGCCCTTGTTGCCAAGAATGCTAACAGCACACTGGGCAGCATCAAGAGGAGCACTGCCAGCAGATCAAGGGAAGTTATCAAGGGAACTATTCTGCACTGGTGAGGCCTCATCTGAAGTACTGTGTTCAGTTTGTGCCCCCCACCCCACATAGAAAGTATGTGGACAAGTAGGAAAGTGTTCAGTGAAGCACAACAAAAATGTTTTTGGGCAGGGGCACATTACTTGTGAGGAGAGGCTGAGGGAACTAGGTTTCTTTAGTTTGCACAAGAGCAGACTGAGAGAGGATTTGATAGCAGTCTCCACAGTCTGCAGTGCTGGCAGATGACAGAACAAGAAGCAATATGGTCTCAAGTTGCAGCAAGGGAAATTTAGGTTAGGTATGAGCACAAACATTCTTACTAGGAAGGTGGGTAAGCACTGGAACAGGTTACCCAGAGATGTTGTGGAATTGCCATCCTTGGGGATTTTTAAGACCTAGGCAGACAAAACCTTAGCAAAAATGATAAAGTGGGGGGGGGGGGGGTGCTGCTTTGAGCCAAGGGATGGACTACTTGACCTCCTGATGTCCTTTCCAACTGTAATATTCTATGACTCTATGAACATCATATTCAACATGTCAGGGACAACACATGGCCATCCAAACACAGGCTCCTACCACCTTAATTCAACATTGTTTTTTGATTTAGTCATACATTTCTTTGGCTTCCTAATTTACATGTTTTACAGTCAACTTATCATGGTTTTATTCATTAACATAGTATGGGAATAACCTACATATTGTGTAAACTTATCATGCAACTTTAGACTATCTTGACATGTGCCTAACTATATTTGCTCTAAGTTAGTAGTACAATTGGTGGAAGTGATCATTATTCCTATGACTGGAACCTTGTGGATTTGCCCATCAATTGCGAGGCCTTGGATGGTTGACTACTGCATCAGGTACTGGCTTTTACTCTCCCAGTCTCTTTGCTTTCTGTCACAGTTGCATACACAGCATCTTGTTCCCGGAACAAATGAAAACACATTCAACCTTTCCCAATGTAAAATACTCATTCTGACACATGATAACTTCTGATTAGAGCACACCTGCTGATGCATCCAGCACAAGCTGAGCAGGTTGACAAATGATGCCATGCATTCAACTAGCACATAATGAATTGGTTCCCATGCATCATGCTTCTTAAGAAGCCATTTGTGCCCTTTCTCAGGCTCTAAGTCTAACCAGACAACCACTTCCCTATTTTCACATGCTTTCTCAGGCATCAACACACAAATCACATTGTCCTTGGGTGCATACTAATAGCCAAGAGGCATTCTGGCCCAGATCATAATTCATGGGTCGGTGTTTTCACATTTTTTCCCTAGGGGGACCTCTAGTCTGGCCACAATTCATACTTCATGCCTTTCAGGCTGAACATTATTAACTATGTGCTATATTTAGACTCCTTGAGCAGCATGGACTGCCATACTAGTCAACTTCTCCTTTACAATCTCTACATCCATGAGCTTAAAACTCCAGTGCTTGTACTATCTACTCCTAAACCTTGATCAGTGCTATGTCTCTCTGAACTTGCTTTCGGGTTATGACTACCAGTCATTATTTCCACCCATGCTTTCCAATGATTTTCTAAAGTTCATAGAAACTTACTACTCCTGCTAGACTGACTCCTGACCAGCCTAGGCTGTGGGATTCTCTCCCCTTTCCAGTATATGGGGCTAAAGCCCGTTTGCCTGGATGTCCAGCTATGTCTGCTCAGCAATTAGACATGGACAACACTTCATCTTAATGGTCTGTCTTGGGTGTTGCCACAGCCGCAACAGGAAATTTTGCCAACCTGGGCAAGGGGGGACAAGTAGGCAGGGAAGGTGCTGAGGGTACTGGCAAGGGAGCACTGAGGGGAGAGTCAGGAATCAGCCTCTGGTTTCCTTTCCTTACTATTCCTGAAATGCCCATTAGTCAGTGCCTTACTCTTTCCTTTGCTCTGCTGCTCCCACATCTGTTGCTCCTGCCCATTGCCATGCCCCACCTGGCTTTGCCCCTCCAGGATCTTTCTCTTTTCTTTAGTCCCTTCTCCACTGGCAGCTGCCTTCTCCCCTCCAGAAGCATCTTCCTGGGGAATAGAGGCCCTGGGGACACACAGGCTCTGCTCTGAGTCTAGGGGTGAGAAGCACCTGCTCTTCTGAAAAGTGGACAGGATCTGTGGGCTGCCTCAGGACCTGCACAGTAACATGGCCACCTGCTCATATATCAGGCTTTCAGGGTTCAGGTCTTGAAAATGTGACTAACAAAAGGGAGTAAAAGAAGAGGTGAAGAAAAAAGCCCAAACAAGAAACATGGCTGTAAATGGATCTGGTTCATCTACTTCCAGGACACGATGAAGAATGGCCCAGAGCCCACTGCAGTACAATGCTGTTCTACCCTGCACATACACTGTTTGCCCCACATCCGTCTCCAGCCCACGTCCCAAAACGCTCATGGCCTCAGGGTCAGGCAGGGCCTGAAACACAGGTGCATAAGAAGACAGAGCAAGAGCAGAGAACAGGGAATAATATCCCCAGGCAGGCCTTAATGCCAGCTTGGTCTGACTGCTGTTCATGTGAATGAGATAATTTTTCATTGCATTCATTCAAGGGCTTCTATCTAGCACCTCTCTAGGTCTCTCCAGAACAAGTCCACAGGGCTGGGACTGAAAATACATCTCTGTCACTAGGGAGAGCCTCACTGCAGTCATGAATTCTCATAGCACCTTTCCTCTGGAGAACTCAAGGCCCTTTGCTAGGAAGGGAAGCACCAGCCTCCTCCTTTTGCACAGCTTCTGCAGTTTGGCCAGATTCAATGCCATTCCCTTCAATATAACTGCTAGAACAGTCCCAGCACTTGATCTTGGCAGAAAAGCACTCAAGGGCAATAAAGATCTCAGGTCAGTTTGCAACATTAAAGCAAATTTCCTACCCAAATCCTTGGATCAGGGGGCAGTGAAAGGTGCCAACCTTTGCAGACAACAGCACAGGAGGCTGTTGCAGAAGGCTCCGAAAGAGACCAAGTTGAATGATGCTGGGGTAGGTCTTTCTTTCAGGACTGGGATGTGAAGGTGTCGGGAGGCTTTTCAGTATGTTATGGAGAGTGCTGTGCATGAGAAAGAGGTAAAACCAGACAGAAGACCTTTCATTCTACTTCTACTTTTCAACTACCAGTCGCTAGAAAAGTGAAGGGATTAGGTAGCTTTTCAATGTCTTATTGACAGAATTGTGGATGAAAAAAAGGTGACAAAAATACAGAAGATTTTGCATTTAACTTCTCTTTTCCATAAAAAGAGACTTTTTGTGGGTAGGTATATGCTGACTCAAGCTGGCTATTTTTGTATTCTAGGAATAGAGCCAGTCCTATTTTTTAAATGAAAATTCTTACTTTTTATTCAAAAGCTAAATTATTCAGCTAAACACCTTATAATATTGAAAAAAAAACTAGCATTTTTCCTCAGTACCATGTGCTTCATTGTTTTTTTCTTTGCTGTTTAAGTTTTATGCATTGATTGGCATATGTATCTATTTCCGGAGTTTTGTAAATTCAGCAATGTATGTGAAAATGTTTATTTCATTATAAACTCTATATTCTGTTAAAATAATTGCTGGAACTCCCAAGAACAAAACATCTAGACATATTGTGCAATGTAAGAAAGGAAGGGGGGAAGGTGAGCTGAAAGGGCTAGTCTTTATCAAGAACGCAGTCCTTTCCCTTTTTCTTACATGAAGTTAGTGTTTTCAGAGGCACCAAAGGAGTTTGGGGGACATATTTTAAACAAATAGGTACCTAATGTTACAGGTAGGCGCCCCGGGATACGTTCACAATTCGCTTGGTTCCAACCTCCACAGATTTCATTTCGACAGCAGTCAGATTCCACTGATATATGTATAGAATACAGGTAAAGCATACAGTACTAATTATAGGATACAGTAACAATAAGATTCAGTATCTGTTTATCTTTGCATCCATAGACAGAAATCTGGTCTAGCTCAATGAAAAGTTATTGTTTGGAGCACAAAAATCCCCGTGTTGTACACTCTCAGTTTACAATATATGCATGTATAGACTGGGAGTCGCATTCAGCCCAGAATAACAAGGCTGAGCAACACATCATTCCAAAAGGAGACCTGAGAATGACAAGAGAAATTAGAAGATTTTGCTAATATTCTGTCAAAGGCACAATTGTTATTATATGGAGAAGTGATATGGAGATATAGCTTCATAGTAGAAAACTCAAAATTTCAATAGACATCCTGTAGACATATTAAGTCGAGGTTTAAGTAACTTTTGAAGGGTTCTGTCAGTCATCCCCAAAGGGACGTTACGCTTTGTCCTCCATCTTTAACCTATTTTTTACCCCCCAAGGGAGAGATGAGCTATGGCAGCATCTATGGGGGAGAAGAACCACACATCTGTGACAGAATTCATCCTGCTGGGATTCGGGAGTGGACCTGGGATACAGGTGCTTCCCTTTGTGGTGTTCCTTCTGATTTACACGGCCACGGTGCTAGGGAACACTATTATGGTTCTCATCATTCGAATTGACCCTCATCTTCACACCCCCATGTATTTCTTCCTCATGAACCTGTCACTCCTAGACCTCTGCTACTCCTCAACCATTGCCCCCGAAGCCATGGCCACCTTCCTACAAGGCAGAAAAACCATTTCCTACAATGGATGTGCTGCACAGTTCTTCTTTTTTGCTGTCTTTGTCACTACAGAAGCCTATATCCTGGCAGCAATGGCATATGATCGATTCATAGCCATCTGCAACCCACTCCTCTATCCAGCCATCATGTCCAAAAGGGTCTGTGTTCATCTCATCGTGGGCTCCTATATCTGTGGTGGCACCAATTCTATTGTGCAAACTAGCTTCACCTTTTCAATTAGCTACTGTGCGCCTAAAGAGATCAACCATTTCTTCTGTGACTTTCCCCCCTTGCTAAATCTATCATGTACCGATATATACATAAATGAACTGGTAATGTTTCTTGCATCTGGCTTCATCATAGTGATCACCTCAGGAATCATCCTCATCTCCTATGCCTACATCATCCATGCTATTCTCAGGATTCACTCGCTCAAGGGCAGGCTCAAGACCTTATCCACTTGCTCCTCCCACATGGTGGCTGTGGCTTTATTTTTTGGCACGGTTTCCTTTATGTATGCCCAGCCAGGTTCTCTGTCTTCCCCACATCTGAGCAAAGTCTTGTCTGTGTTTTATACCCTTGTCATCCCCATGTTGAATCCCTTCATCTACAGCCTCAGGAACAAGGATGTGAAAGATGCTTTGAGAAGGACCATAGGTAGGAAAATGACTTCAAAATAAGCCTCTTCTGTGAATACAGAGCTAAACCACACTTCGGAGCTATCAAGTGGGAAGTACTTCATAAATATTTGCATGCATTTGTACATCTCTCTGCATAATATTTATTAGCATCCAACTCTCCCTCTTTATTCATATCTACCTATACTTTTAGGCCCCTCCTAACAATATTGTGTGTTATTACAAGAATAAGTGTTTTATTATAGTAAGTCACCCTGACATTTTAGGTTTTTTAATACTTCCTTTTTTTTCTTTTTTAAGTGTGTCTGACCCCAAACTGTGGATCCAAACTTCCTTGAGCTTTAAGGAGCATTTGTTTTCTAAGCAGAAATTTCACAACTGAAATCATCACATGACAATGGTGATCTAGATTCTAGAATCCAATTGTATTTCCCCTTCCCTGCTTGTGTGCATGTATGGCCTTGTCCTCTTAGTGGCAGACTCCACAGCTAAACACCCTACTATTTCATAAAGGGCTTAAAAAAAGATAAGACAAACATTCATCCTTGCAGTCAACTACAGGTTTAACATAGTTATTGGAATCAATGGAATGTCAAGAAAGAGCATTTTAACTCTTGGTATTTTCAGTTTTTCACCATGGGAGGTACTTGCTCTATTCTCAGTGGAAACTAACTGCAGCTGGCAACCAAGAATTGTCCTTTGTTCAAGAATTAGTAATTGGAGGAAACCTAAGCCCATTGCCAAACAGGTAAGCTGGGCACCCAAGGCAGCTATGACACATGGGGACAGCAAGGACTTCTGGCTACAGGTGCCTTCGGCATGGTTGTGTAGCTGCAGAGGCAGCTGCTCTTGTTCCACCTCCCCTCTGAATCAGCACCTAGGGCTGCTCTCCCCCTATGATTTAGTACCAGCAGGTACACATTTGGATGAATTTATTTTGCCAGAGCAGGAAATAGAATTACAAACCACACATTGGTACCAAAACCTGTAGAAAGACAATAGTGCCCATGTAGGCACAAAAACTGCAACAGCAGTTACCCTGTGTCCCTCTAGACAACCGCGGCTCTTGTCATGGGAGAAAAAACACACCTATGTGCCAAGACCAGAATTGTACCAAGTTTTTTCAAGCAGCCGTAGTGGCAGTTGGAGACTCTTTTATCCTGTAATCACACTAGCTAAATCCTTCCACTGAAACCAATTTTGATGGAAAATTAGAGCTCTGAGTAGACACATCCACCAATTTCCAACCAGCTCTGCCTGTCATGCAGGCTTTTCCACTGTGGTTATTTGTTGCCACCAAACAACCTCTTCATGGAAAGAAGCATGTCAGTGTGCTACAGCTTCTGGTTCTTCAGAAGAGACTCGCACTTCCCTTCCCAATGTAGCAGGCTTGACTTTTGGAGCTTGGGTTCAGTCCCAGGCTTGAAATCTTGCTGTTTTGGCATCACACGACTTATGGTGCAAGAACCCGAAAGATAAACTTAGGGACTTAGGGGTAAGAGTGGACAGATAGCAAGTTAAGTAGGAGTTTACAGTATAACCTAGCAGCAGGCTACCTTCGTGCTGGCTGTTGAGCATCAGTTAGTTACCTGCTTTAGTGCTGTTTTGGTTGCACAACACTGTGCTTGGTCTCCCTGCAAATTATGGGCATGTAGAGAAATGCACCAACTTGGCTAAATTGCATCCAGTTTGGACACTAGCTTGGTTAAAGTGAGCATGATTCTACAATACACCATATAGTGTTGCTTTTTCTATTATTCTAGGAAGGCCAATATCTTCCCTGCAGCCTCTCTAAAGGATCATCTTGATATTCATTGCACTCAGACCCATCCTAAATAAAAAGCTTTAGTATCATCTTCTATTGTTATACTGTGTTATACTGTGGGGTGGACTGGAGCAGCGTGCACCAAAAGGGAGAGGTGGGACCAATTTGGGAACAGACTGAAGCGGCACGCTCGCAGACTGCTACACCTTGGAGGGAACATTGGTCCTGATGCAACCCACGACAGGCAGGAGGACCTGGGATCTTGTACCTCTCCCTGACAAATAGCAGCAAGGGGTCCCATTAAACAAGGGGGAAGTCCAGGTATTTCATTCCTCATTGGCACTCTGAAGAGATGTAAGAGCGCCTTACATTTTGTCAGTCTGCATCTTTCTTTTTTTGTTATATTTGGATTTTTATGATCTCGCTATTTTATGAGCACGAGTATATGTATACTGTGAGGGCCGGGCCCCGAGCCCGCCCTCGTCGCCATGCGCGGCGGTGATTCCGATCCCATTCTGGCTGCCATGGGCAAGCTGGGGGCAAACCGGGGTCGTACCGGACCCGTCTCCAGTGCACGCGGGCTGTGGCCGTCAGCTCGGACACGCGGGGTGGGAAAAACCACGGGATGGTTTTGTGCACGCGAGTTAGAATTAGTCACGGAGGCGTAACGGTTGATTGAAAAGATTGTTTACTTACACCCAAAGATGGTATCAGTGTAGGCTGGATAAGTTTCTAGGCACAGCTCCCGCTTGAACCCTCATTGGAGGACTCTGACAAAACGATTGCTCCCACAGAGTTTGCTAGGCTCCGCGGGTCCGGTTAAGTTGAATTCGAAAAGTTTCCCCGGAGCTATTCAGGCTCCGCGGGTCCAATACATTTTCCCCAGAGTTTACTAGGCTCCGCGGGGTCCGAAATTATAGGAAAGGGATACGTCTAGGATTGCGCTCGGCGACGGGGAGAGGCAAGAAGCGAAAGCTCCGTAGGCTCGGTTCTATTGCCTCTCTCTGCCTGCTTAGGGGAGGCGCACCGGATCCGCGAGGGTCCACAGCGCTTGGAGATCTTCACACAGAATCTCTCTCTCTCCTCCCTGTCACAACCAAATTAAGTAGTGCCCATGTCACAAACAAGTAAAACCATTCAAAACAGTTTTTTTCTGCACTAGGTTAACTAAGGGTTAACAATAATGATAGTAACCGCTTTTTTTTTGCTGCGCATGTCAAAAAGAAATTTATAACTGCGACACTAACATGAAATAGAACTTAGCCTTCTGTGCTGTACATAAATCATTATAACTGGTCAGAGAAAACAGGGAGTAACCCTGTGAGATAACACCCTAGCGAAGACCGCTAGATAATTGGCGATTCTAATGAAATTTATGACATGGCGAAAAGCAATTGGCTATTACACAAATAAAACCCGTCTTCACTTCCGTGAAGAACGGGAGACCTCCGCACACACACCTGAAAAAACCTCTGAACGTATGTGTGAGAATAACTGACAAATTGATCGCTTGTCAGTCTCCCCCGTCTCGACCTTATCAGACATAAATCAACGACCTGCCGGCCCGATTTTTTCTCCGTTTATCTGCCCGACCAAAGAACTTTTATGCAGACCGACCTTCGAACCTTAAGCTGTAACTAACCAAGTATCTCTGACCTCCGCTATTCACCACCTTGACGGCGTGAGTAAATAATCTTGCTTTGCAACCGATAAGCGTCTGCCTAATTAATTCCACTCCAAGTGTCACAAGTACCCGCCTGATGGCCTTCTAAGGCCCTGGACCCTTATCTGCCTGGGTGGGAGTCAGGGAGAGCTGCTGGCCGGCTGCCCTGGGTCCCGACACTCCCTCTTCCAGCTTGGGCGGAAACTACCCAAGCCTTATGTATGGCTAGCAAGCCAATCGCTAGCCGCCACGTGTGCCTAAATTAGGAGTCGGCCAATAACATGGCGTGGACCCTAATACAAATGGTGGGAACTTCTTTGCAGCGAGCATCACTACGATGCAAAAGGAATGCACACTGCAAAGAAGCTGTAATTTGTTGGGAAATCCCCCATTGCACCAGAGCTCTCTCTAGCAGCAGAGAGCTCTACCATGCAAAGAAAGCGACAAGAATGGCAGGAAATAATTTAGCAGTGCCGAAGCACACACACAAACAAAAAATCACAACTTTGGGTTGTGACATCCCCCCTTGCTGAGAGCATAGCTAAATTATGCCATACTCTTCTGAGCAATCTATAATCTGTCGTGATCGTCCAACGAGTGAACAAGCCATCAAACAAATACACAAACATAAAATTTGCTGTCCTGGGATCAAGTTACATAACAATCAAGAAATAATAACCAACACAAACACATAATCTGATTCATGACAAACACTACATGATCAGGGCTTCAGTGAGCGTCGTAACAAAGTCGTACGTCAGGCCCTCACTTCTTCTGGTGATGTCATCCCTCTTAGGGCTTCCCTTCGTCACATGCTCTGAATCTCAGATGTGCAAACAAAAAACTCTCAAAAACAGATTAATGATCTGATTCAATAAACTTAAACAATCTTAAACGATTCCTATGGCTTAATTAGATGAAATCATCGAAGATTCATCATCTGGTTCTTCTAAATAACGGAAACCTAACTCATAAGCTAACTGCCATTGGCCTGCGTCCCCCAAAATTCGAAGCTGCCGCTTGTTAAGTCCAGAACGCTGTAGGAGAAATCCAAACATGTATCGCTCCTCTAGGGTTCTCAGTGGCAGTGGTGGGAGATCGGATCCACGTCATCTGGTGCCTTGAGACTTGGCCGGGTATTGACAGTCCTGATCATAAGACAGTCTTGGCTCCATCAGGATACGCAGTCTCGGCAATTCACAAAGAAGATTGCTCACGGGCTAGTTTACCATTGGACTGATGGCTGACGCCAACATCTTAAGGGATAGCCAGCACAGGTTTGTTGCGGGTAGGTCTTGCTTGACCAATCTCATTTCCTTCTACGACCAGGTGACCTATCACCTGGACAAGGGAGATGAGATTGATGTCATATATCTTGACTTCAAAAAAGCCTTCGATCTGGTGTCCCATGATCGTCTCTTGGAGAAACTGGCCAATTGTCGCCTTGGGTCCCCCACGATCCACTGGCTGGAAAACTGGCTCCGGGGTCGGACCCAGAGGGTAGTAATTGATGGAAGTCACTCATCGTGGTGTCCTGTGACCAGTGGGGTCCTCCAGGGCTCTGTCCTTGGACCCATACTGTTCAACATCTTCATTAACGATGTGGACACTGGAGTCAGAAGCGGACTGGCCAAGTTCGCCGATGACACCAAACTTTGGGGCAAAGCATCCACGCCAGAAGACAGGCGGGTGATCCAGGCTGACCTGGACAGGCTCAGCAAGTGGGCGGATGAGAATCTGATGGTGTTCAACGCTGATAAATGCAAGGTTCTCCACCTTGGGAAAAAAAACCCGCAGCATCCTTATAGGCTCAGCAGTGCTATGTTGGCTAGCACTATGGAAGAAAGAGACTTGGGGGTCATCATTGACCACAAGATGAACATGAGCCTGCAATGCGATGCTGCGGCTAGTAAAGCGACCAAAACGCTGGCTTGCATCCATAGATGCTTCTCAAGCAAATCCCAGGACGTCATTCTCCCCCTGTACTCGGCCTTAGTGAGGCCGCAGCTGGAGTACTGCATCCAGTTTTGGGCTCCACAATTCAAAAAGGATGTGGAGAAGCTTGAGAGAGTCCAGAGAAGAGCCACGCGCATGATCAGGGGTCAGGGAAGCAGACCCTACGATGACAGGCTGAGAGCCCTGGGGCTCTTTAGCCTGGAAAAGCGCAGGCTCAGGGGTGATCTGATGGCCACCTACAAGTTTATCAGGGGTGACCACCAGTATCTGGGGGAACGTTTGTTCACCAGAGCGCCCCAAGGGGTGACGAGGACGAATGGTCACAAACTACTACAAGATCGTTTCAGGCTGGACATAAGGAAGAATTTCTTTACTGTCCGAGCCCCCAAGGTCTGGAACAGCCTGCCGCCGGAGGTTGTTCAAGTGCCTTCATTGAACACCTTCAAGATGAAACTGGATGCTTAACTTGCTGGGATCCTATGACCCCAGCTGACGTCCTGCCCTTTGGGTGGGGGGCTGGACTCGATGATCTTCTGAGGTCCCTTCCAGCCCTAATGTCTATGAAAATCTATGAAATCTATGAAATCTATGACTGAAAAGAATCCGAAGAACGGCAATGTTCTTTTGTCCGTAGATCTCGAGACAACTGTCTAGGCCGTGAGAGGTTAGTGGAACGGTTCCAGGATCCCGCAAGTGACGCTGAGGCCACGGTCTTATTCGCTGGAGTGATGTCAGTCCCAGCGCACATGCTCTCGGGTTCCAAGCACAATACGAGATGCCAATCATTGCCAGCATAAGGTGATCTGCGCCGACATATTCTGGCCGTCCTGCATGCCATACGTGGGCCTTTTGACTAATCAGTCCTGCAACAAGCGCTGGCAGTGGAATAGGCCAGTGAGTATTACACGTTATCATATTGATGTCGGTGACATGTCCTCTACTCCACGAAACTTGTCTGACTAAGAAGCTTGCTTCTTCTTGGTTCAGCAGGTCGGATCCAAGTTCCACGACTAAACATCCTAACCATACAGCTAGAGTTTCTTCAGGTCGAATCTTTGATGCTCTACATAAATCCTGCAACTCAGTTCTGGTGCGAGCATAATAAGTAGTAGCAACTCTATTCGTCGTTGTTGTAGAACAAGCTGCTCCTTTGGGAGATGATGCTGTTATAGGCTGAACTGCTGCCGCTGGGGTTACTGCTGCTGTTGCTGCTTCAAGCAGGAGGGGCGGATGCACTCCTTCGCTTGACTCTCTCCTTCGTCGGCAGGAAGGAGTGGTCGGTCGGGACGCTGTCGCGTCACTAGGCGGGGTTGCCGGCGACGACGCTGCGTTGATGGGCGGAGTCGCTGACCGAATTCTCGCGGGTTCATTAGAAGCTCCACCCTTCTTTTCTGGTTCTTCCACGCGGTCTCCCTCTTGCTCGGCGCCATCTTGGGCTGGCGTTTCAGGCTCCTTTTTCTCAGCAGCTTCTTTGACCGATTGGATCGCCATCTGCAGCTGGGCTTTTAAACTTAAATTCCTCTGCATTAGATTCATTATAGTACGAATAGTTGCACTACCTTCTCCCCCCTTGTTGTACCGCAAGGCCATTCTTTCATCCACGGGGCGCTCCTCCGTCTCCAGATCTTCACAGAGCTTGGATGGAAGCTCGCGACCCCGTAATCTAGACATTACTATTCCCGGAGAGAATGGGCCGATGGGCTCCGGTTCTTCACTCTCCCGAGCATATCGTAGGCATCGGGCACACTCCCGGGTGAAAGTCGGGTTCGTTTTGCCCGCCAGGTTGGGCTCGGCGAGGGACACAGTATCGAGGGGCCTAAACAGGACCCGCTTATCTCTCATTATACACCCGAACGCCGCAGAGAGCAAGTACACTTCCCTTTCTTTCGGGGTTCCGTCTTCGGAGATTCCCTCTTCTCCCTTTAGCGACAAACGGCAGCTTACAAATCTTTCACCCGTTCCGCCCGCCTGGTGGTAAGTGATATGGATCTCTAGTTCTTCAAAATTTGTCACTTGGCGTTGGTTATCGCGCCAAGGGCAATTCCTAACTAACTCTAACTCGAGCGTGCTCTCTCTTAATTCTGTCTGAGTTGTTACGTGCGCGCTCTCTCCCAATCTTGATCCCATGTGCAAATTTTCTCCCAATCTCAATCCCACCCTCGTCGCCATGCGCGGCGGTGATTCCGATCCCATTCTGGCCGCCATGGGCAGGCCGGGGGCAAACCGGGGTCGTACCGGACCCGTCTCCGGTGCACGCGGGCTGTGGCCGTCAGCCTGGACACGCGGGGTGGGAGAAACCGCGGGATGGTTTTGTGCATGCGAGTTAGAATTAGTCACAGAGGTGTAACGGTTGATTGAAAAGATTGTTTACTTACACCCAAAGATGGTATCAGTGTAGGCTGGATAAGTTTCCAGGCACAGCTCCCACTTGAACCCTCGTTGGAGGACTCTGACAAAACGATTGCTCCCACGGAGTTTGCTAGGCTCCGTGGGTCCGGTTAAGTTGAATTCGAAAAGTTTCCCCGGAGCTATTCAGGCTCCACGGGTCTGATACGTTTTCCCCGGAGTTTGCTAGGCTCCGTGGGGTCCGAAATTATAGGAAAGGGATACGTCTAGGATTGCGCTCGGCGACAGGGAGAGGCGAGAAGCGAAAGCTCTGTAGGCTCGGTTCTATTGCCTCTCTCTGCCTGCTTAGGGGAGGCGCACCGAATCCGCGAGGGTCCACAACGCTTGGAGATCTTCACACAGAATCTCTCTCTCTCCTCCCTCCTCCAGCTTGAGCGGATACTACCCAAGCCTTATGTATGGCTAGCAAGCCAATCGCTAGCCACCACGTGTGCCTAAATTAGGAGTCGGCCAATAACATGGCGTGGACCCTAATACAAATGGCGGGAACTTCTTTGCAGCGAGCATCACTATGATGCAAAAGGAATGCACACTGCAAAGAAGCTGTAATTTGGCGGGAAATCCCCCGTTGCACCAGAGCTCTTTCTAGCAGCAGAGAGCTCTACCGTGCAAAGAAAGCGACAAAAATGGTGGGAAATAATTTAGCAGTGCGGAAGCACACACACAAAAAAAAAATCACAACTTTGGGTTGTGACATATACATCTCTTATTTAATGCTTTCTGATTAATGGGTTTTATAATTTGTAAATAGTTACCTGCTGTTTATTTTGTGATATTGTTGTATTTACCTGCACTTATCTGTTCCAGGATCCATCTGCTTACTTGTGGTGGGTATGGACTGTTGGCATTTGCTTTTGCTTGTTTCTTTCAGGACTCACCAGTGCCCTGCGTTGGGTTTGAGGCCACTAGTGGTGGTACTGTTCCCTTTGATTATTGAATATAGCATTGTCTGTAAACTTGTATTGTACATAGTTATTATCAGTGAAGGTTTTATATGTATGTATGTATGTTAATAAATCTGTAAATAACTAGTTAAGTCATCTTGCTCTGGCCTGGCTATTTAGAGAATACAGGGAACTGGTACAGAGATGACCAGATCCCTCTCACAGCTTTACCACCTGACCCCGCATCCCTTCTATCCGCGGATGAGACACACCTTTGGGTGTACCCAAGTTACACTTCCTTGAAGTTTCTCCAGTCACTAGAAGCATTTGGCACTCAGCTCAGCTGACTGCCCTCCTGGTTGGAGAAGAAAGCTTGAGATCAGGAACTATAAGGGCTCAGCCATGGGCAGATTCAGGATCACTGTAAAAGGTGTGCAGCCATAATCCTTTGGCTGTCTGGCACATTTTAAGTGAAGAGATGCCATTACCTTTGTGCCACACAGTCAAAAAGGGTGTTACCATCGCCACTCACTGTGATCCTGAATGCCAGCAAGCTCTCTGAGATCACCAGTATATCAGGGGAGCTCTGCATGTGCTATTAACTTCCCAGGGCAGGGCCTGCCTGGATTCCCTGCTTTCAAATAGCTCCAGAACCTCCTTTTGTTCACTCGTACCCTCCCTTCTTCTCCTACTGCCTCCACTCACATCCCCTCCTTGAAATTCAGCAGGATAGGAAAGGAAGGGATGAGGATAGGCCCCTCACAGCTCCTGAGCTCCATGAAACCAGGGTCTGACTGTCATTGCAACTGCCTCTCATCCACTCCCCTCTCCAGATGACAATTCTGGTGAGAAGGGTCAGGAAGAGCAAGCAGCAGCTGGCTCCAGAGCTTCCAAAAAGCAGGGGCTCTGGGTAGAACAGCCAGTGAGTTCATAGAGCTCACAGCATATGCAGAGATCACAGCGGGAACTGTGCCAATTTGTCAGTGAGCTCTGAGTGCTTACTGTATATGCTAGGGACGTACTTGGTAGCCACGTTGGTCTGAGACAAAAGAGACATACAAAAATCTAGAACTCTTGGTTCCAAAATGATACCTTTTATTAGACCAACTGGGAAATTGCAAAAAAAATCCTTTTCTGCAAGCATTCGGGCTCAAAGGCCCTTTATCAGGCTCTGGGGAAAGTACAGATGGTTAAAAAAGTCCCTATAGGTAGGAAATAAACTTAATTTTTGTACAAAGGGAGCTGGAGATGGAAAGCTGTCTCTCTGGGTCAATGACAGTGTCTTTGTGAGATGTGCTGAGTTGCTCTTTGATGTGTAGATCAGGTAGAATTCCTTCCCTGTACATCCCTGACACATGAAAGATGCCAAATTTAGCTGATTTTGGATTTTAAGCTTCATTGCAAGTAAGATTTTCTAGCTCTCTGCCTGCCATCTGATCCCCTCCAGCAGGGATACAAAGTGAACAAACTGGTGCCTGAGGAGCTGCAAGTGAAACAACTGTCCTGGTAATCTCTTTTCTTTCTTCAGACAAAGATTTAAGAAACAAGACGAGGAGGATCTGCAACTCTGAGCTATTTGCTAAATCCAACCAGGATGAAGTTGATAATAGACACGCAATTTGCTGGTGCCATGAGAGACATTGCCAAAATTTATCTATCTAGTTCCTTTGTAAGAGTATACAAATGCACCCAAGTTTGATTTTATCTGCATAAAAGTCTTGAAAAGCTTTTTGAAGAGTGGTGCTGTGGGACAGGGCAGATGGTCACTGGATATCACTACTATTCAGAAAAAAAGACAGCAAGCTAGTAATTTGCATACTGGAAACTGGCCACGAATGGCTTGTCCCCCATTGGTGGGAGAAGTGTGACAACGGCAGCGGGAGCAGCAGTAGCTCGGCGGTGGTAAGTGGGGTAGCTCCTGCAAATGCCACTGGCACTGTCGGCGGTGGGGGAGGCGGGTGACGAGTGCCGACCAAGGGTCAGCGACTACCCGCAGGCGGCAGCAGCAGCAACAGCGAGCAGGAATCATGAACCACCAGCAGGCACTGCTGACAGTGTTGATGGCACCTTTTTGTAGGGGATGCACCGCCACGCTCAGGGGATGCACGTGCACCTGCATGCACCCGCTACACATCGCCCCTGAAACTAGCTGTCCCCATGGAAAACAGAGATTCAGGATGTTTGAGTCTTAGCAAGTCACGAGATAGAAAAGCTAGCTATTGAAATGCATAGGAAATTAGGGCCCTCCATTTCAATTTTTCCTGGTTTTTAGACTCAGATACAAGTTGCTCTTAAAATACACATACTCACTACACCATATGTGTCTTCAAAGTAATAAAGCATGGAGAGTAGTGCTCACAGGGCTGCTGCACTTCATACATCCAGCATGTAACAAAGCTCATGCCCAAATAATTTAAAGTCTCTAGACTTGGTAATGTGTATGAACAGTACTGTTCTTCCTGGCTCATGGGGTCTGCATAAAACCATTTATACTGTTGTTATGAAGACAAAGAAATCATCCATCAGGAAAGTTTTCACTGGTACAATACAAGAACCCTGATACAAGGAAAGAAAACCACAGATGTAACAAAAGCCACTAGCAGTAAATTAACTGCAAATCAATTCCAATTAAAAATAAGACACACATTGTTAAAAACGAGGGGAAATAATCATTAGAAGCATCTAGCATATGAAGAGAGAGTTTCTCCTCTATAGAAATCTTAAATCCATAATAAGCACCCTTCTGGAAGATACAGCTTACTCAAAAATTACTTTAACATGTAACAGCTGCTGCTGGATTTGCAGCAGGGCTCAGGATCCCTGCAAAGGCAGAGCAGGAAAGTTTGTAGAAAGATGTTGCTTGCAAGAGCTTATGCATGCTTTGTGATTGGCTCCTTTGGGAGGCAGGAAAGGGGAGGGAACCCAGCCAGGCTCAGAGAAGGGAAGGAGCCCAGGACCACCAAACTCAAGGAGAAACCATCCTGCAGCCTGCCTGAGAAGTGAACCTACCCTTAGTGATGGAGAGAAGACAACCTGGTATCCTTTTTCCCTCTGTGAGGCAGAGGGACCCATGTGGAGGGAAAAGGGTGGTACCATACACTTGCCTAGGAGGGCAGGGTGTTGGTCTGGGCAGGCTCTGGGGAGAGTTCACTGAGAACAGCCCAGGGCCGGGCGGGTGATAGCCCAGGGTTGTTTCAGTTATCAGTACAAGGGCCCATGTCTGGGAATTGGAGAAAGGTGCTTTGGAGGAGAGGGGAAGTGTGTGTTTCTTTGCAGCTACCACAGACAGGACAGCTGCTCTTCCCCATGAGGCTCTGGCAGAGAGCAGGACTTCCCAAAGCAGCAGCACCAGCCATGGGTATTGCGCTGCCAGTGTGAAGGACAGCTGATGTCTTGTTAACCCTGTGTGCTCCTCCTGAAAAATCACTGGAGTCTCAAGGTTTAAGCTGGGGAGATGTACTGAGGGTGTCTTTGATTCAATTTATATAGGGCGTTTTAGTTCATTGATACTTGCCTTTCACAACTAGATTATTGATATCCTGTTGTGCTATTAACCTCATTCATATGTTGACTGCGCTGTAAATAATAATCTGTGTAAATAGTTGGACTGTATATACTCCAGTGTGTGGGGAAAGCACTCCAGGGAAAGGTGACCCAGCCTTAGGGGCTGGGAGGTTGACCGAGGCTATTTGGCACCCCAGAACCCTGAATCCAGACCTGGCCATGGGTAGCACCATGGCTAGGGTTATCAATAGAAACAAGGAGATGGAGGATATGTGCTATGTTGCTTACACAGGGACAGTGATTCTCAGCCAGAGTGGCATGGCACCTGGGTTACCCTGGGATTTGTTCAATGGCACTAACTGAAACCCCAACAGCTGAGAGTGTCTCAGTCACTGGGCAGCCAACCCAGGGGAGCTACCACTTAGCCCACTCTTCCTGGAAGGGGAGACTCAGCCAGGGCAGCCATCCAGGGCCTCTACCACCTACTCCAGGCAAAGTAGCTGCTGCTGGAGATCACTACTTCACCACCAGGCTTGTTCCCACTCCATCACCACTGTGGACCACTGCCAGTCCTCTGCAGATTGTCTGTGCGACACCAGCTCTTCCAGACCCTCCTCTACTCAACTGCAGGCTCAGGAATCTCAGCTCCTTTAGACATAGCAAGTTTCACATTTCTACAAATGGACATAGCTCACCCCAAAATCTCCTGCTTCTCTTTCCCTGCTGCAACGGCCCCTCCCTTCCCTGCTGGGCCATTAACATTACCACACTGGGGTCTCTGCTGGGCTCCACAAGGCTGGGAACAGCAAGGAGACCGGGGGCAGGCACAGCAGGAGGCAGCAGTTGCAGATGGCACAGCAGTCCTTGCTAGCTGCCAGCTGGAGCTACAGCCCCAGCTCAAACACACACTGATTTGACAAAGGGGCAGGCAGTGCCACCCATGACACTCACCCTGCCCAAACGCAGGTGCTCTGCAGCAGGGGGAATGTGCACTCTTAACAAAGACTGAAAGTTCAGTCCCCCTTGAGGCCCCAACCCCTTCCCTCTCCCTGAGTGATCCCTCTGGCCAAGTTGAAGCGGGGGCCATGGGGATTGTGGGCAGACTGGAGCTTTGAACCAAGTTTGTTGGCGGAGAAGGACCTGGCATACAGTAATGGTTTCCACATCCAGGGGGTGGCATCACCCCTAGAGTCCCTTCAGTCCTTGCTGTCTTCAGGCAATCATCCCAAGCTTTCCCCACCATACCATAATGTTCTGTTATCTGTGTAAGGGAGACTGCTGCAGGGCTTCCCAAGCTGACCTGCTCCTAATGACAACCAGATGCCCATGGTAGCTGCCTTAACGGCCCATGGCATGGTCCCGTTCCACCACTACATCATGCTGCAATCCTGGCAGGTGTTATCACTAATTGATGTCCTCTCTTACACTCTCAACCCTTTCTCCAGGCATATGGCTTCCAAAGCCTGCTTCCACCTGGCCCCTCTCTCATCCCTCAGGCCTATTCTTTCCAAGGCCTGCCTCCTCCAGGCCTATCTATTCAGGAGCCTGGCTTCCCCCAGGCCCATCTATGCCACGACCCTCCTTTCCCTCCTGTTCCTGGGCTCTGGCTTACCCCACCTCAGCTGTGTTTGAGCCCTGATGCAGCCCTGCTGCCACGAACTCCTCTCCCTATGGCAGTCAATGCAAAACTGCCTGTTTTCATAGATATCATAGACACTAGGGCTGGAAGGGACCTCAGAAGATCATGGAGTCCAGCCCCCTGCCCAAGGGGCAGGAAGTCAGCTGCAATCACAGGATCCCAGCAAGATAAACGTCCAATTGACTCTTCAAGGAGTCCAGAGTAGGTGCTTGCACCCCATCTGGTGGCAGTCTGTTCCAGGCCTTGGGGGCTCAGACTGTAAAGAAGTTCTTCCTTATGTCCAGCCTGAAACTCTCTCTCTCTCTCCTCCTGGACTTTAGCCCTTGCACCAAGCCTGTTTAACCCCTTCTGTCAGTGTGTGTGTGTGTGTGTGTGTGTGCGCGCGTACGCGCGCGCCCACACGTGCAGAGGAATGAATAAAATATCATGTCACCATCTCCCCTGTTCAATAAAACCACTATCATAAATCATAATAAATTCACTATCTTAAATTCCAGGCTCTCTGTCTCTCGGCTCTAACCCGTTGCTTTGTACAGACTTTCAGGCCTGTTCCCACCACTTTTTGCCTCCTCCCTGTCCCTTTTCTCAAGGCTCTTAGCCCTGTTGTTTTCTGCAGGCTCTCAGCCCCGCTCCTGCCATTTTTGCCTCTTGACACCTCTCCCCAGCCCCTATTCCTCTCTCCCTTCTCTTTCACACTCTCTCTCTCTGTGTTCTCCAGCCTCCTCGCCCCCCCATAGCCCATCTGTTTTCCTCTCCCCACGTACCTCTCTGCTCCCTGCAGCCTCCTTACTCCAGCTCCAGCCTCCGGGCTTCCCCGGCATTGCTCCTTTGCTCTATCAGCTTTCTGCTTTCAATTAACACCAATTAACCTTAAGTTACCCCAACTTCCCTCCAGTCTAATGGTTCTAATCCCGGCACCAGCAACTTTCATCTCAGTCTCCACCAGCAGTAACCTAAAGTAACCCCAAGCCTCAGCTTCTCAGCCCAGCTCTCTTTCTAGCCTACCGGTACTAACCCCAGTCCCAATGACTTTCACCCCCTACACTTTCTCTATCTCTCTCTTACCTTAACCTTCCCCCCAGCATCCCAAGTCCACCAAGCACATACATACACACCACAACATCCAAATTAGGAACTCACCTGTATGTATGTGTAGAGGAGTGGTATGCATGTGAATTCATATGCATGTATGTCACTGTGTGCATGATATATGAATTAGTGATCTGTATGTGTATTGGGTGTGCAGGTATATATAAGTGATTCTGGTGTAATTTCTTTTCATCTGTGTAGTGTGTGTAGGTGCTTGAATTGCTGATAGGTGTGTATTTGCCTAGGCTGGTAATTTTGGATGTGTATGTGCCAGAATTGGTAGAGTGTGTGTGTGTGTGTGTGTGTGTGTGTGTGTGTGTGTGTGTGTGTGTGTGTGTGTGTGTGTGTGAATGCGCGCGCATGCCTGGTGGGGGTGCATGGACCTAGTGTGTGTGTATGCACCTAGGAATTTTGGAAGTGTATATGTCTGAATTGTTAGTGTGTGTGTGCAAGGCTGGTTGGGGTGCATGCACCTAGAGTGCGTGTATGTGCCTCGTGTGTGTGTACGCAACTAGCAATTTTGGATGTGTATGTACCTGAATTGGTAGTGTGTGTGTGCAAGTCTGGTGGGGGTGCATGCAACTAGTGTGTGTGTATGCACCTAATTGATTTTTGAGTGTGTGCATGTATAATTGTATACCACGCCCTCCTGTCTAACAGTGCAATTTTGTGATCCTGAGACTTGGCCTGAACCCACAGGGCAAGAGAAGCACCCTCTGAAGATTGGAAGGAAGAGAGAAACCTCTCCCTTCCTGTGGGTGTCAGGTTCCCCTGAGATATTTCCTCTGAGCTTTACCTCTACACCCTACCCAAGCACACCCGTATTCTCTAAGAACAGAAACTTAGCCTCTGCTGTGGACTGCACTGGGTTTCTCTTCTTTCCCTCCAGGACTTCTCTCCATGTGCCTCAAAGGGTGGTGACACTCTCTGCTCTGCCCCTTGACTCCTCTTCCAGTCATCTCCTGCAGAGACTGGCCAGGCCTCATCTGGTGACAGCTGTTGAGATGACCTCAGCAGTGACCTAACAATGCTGGGCTTTGTGCTGGCAGGTGACCTCGTAGTAGAGGCCTGACATGCTCTCTCTGGCTTGTATTATTTTTTGGTTGGTTGTTTTTTTCTCTGTTTCTACCACATGTGGGCGTAGGGAGTCAGTCCATTTTCTGTAAACAAGTCCACTCCCTAACAGACAGTGTCAAATTCCTTTTACAGTCCCTTTTCTCTTCTGCGGGGGAGGTGAAGATGCCCGAAGTTTCCACTCTGAAAAATAAAACACCTGGTCAAATGGAGACACAACAAGAGTCGGGGGATTTCTGGGCAATACTGCAGGTGTTGTCTCACCCCACTATGCTATTGAAATTGCACCAAGCCAGGATGGCTTCCTTCTAGGCTTCTGAAGACGTGGACATGCGTTTAGTGGAAGAAGTGCCCGTTTTCCATGCCCTCCCCTAGGCAATGAGACTTCTTTCTTGAACCTCCTGGAGGGACAGCCTGAGGAGTGTCTGCACTTCACCCTTTGGACTGCTTCCAAGGAGAAGGTTTCTACAGGCTGGGCTTTGTGCTCCAAGAGACTTGATTTCCCTCTCTCCAAACCAGTTGGTGGCACCCCCAAGAGACTTGGGAGTGCAGAAGCATTACTGGGATGCCCCCTTGATTTCCTCAGCTCAGTTCCCTGTTGTTGGCATGAGCCCTCTGCCTGCCTCCCCTTCACTCCTCCGCAGCTCAGAGCATTAAGCCGAGGTGCCCTTAGAGACAAAGAGCTAGCTTTTGCCCCCTTACTGTGACCTGGACATCAGCAGGCTAGGTCCATGGTGGTACACAGCATGGCCACTCCCCCGCCGCTCCCTCTGAGTGACCGGACTCAGCTGCCTATCCTCCAAAAAGGGGTACACCCTGTTCCCCCACTCACAGTCGACCTGTTGGTACGTCCTGGGGAGAAGCCGGAGGGTGTTCCTGGCAATTGCACTGTGCAGGGCTTTGGCCCCCGTCAGCTGGCCCCTTACCCACTAGGCTGCTGTGTTTGGAGGGGCCGTGGAGAGTGAGGGAATTCAAGGGGCATCCGGGTAGCTGCTTCTGAGAAGAAGGTGAGAGTAAATTGGGTTTCAAGTCTTGTCCTCATTTTCCTTCTCCTTATGGAGTCAGAGTGTAATTCTGGCCCAGTTCTCCTGTGGGCCTGAACATACTTGGCAACATCCTGAACTCGCCAGAGCGAGTGGGGATTGAAGAGACTAACTGACTAGGGCACTGGACTGTTTTTTTTATAATGCCTAGCTGGGTCCTGTTCCTGATATCCCAGCTAAATGAGAAAAGTCTATCAGAGATCCACCAGCCCCAGCAGCCATGAAGCAGGAAGCACCCTCTCAAGTTTTAGAGGCAGAGAGAAATCTCCCTGGCCAGATGGGTGACAGGTTCACCCATTCTTTTCCCCCCAGGTTTGCCTCTGCGCGCTACCCAATCGCATCTGTCTTCCCTAAGAACAGAAACTTATCCGCTGCTCTTGATTGCTCCGGGTTTCTTTTCTTTTCCTCCTGGACTTCTCCCCTTGCTCCTCACATGTGGTGACACTGCCTCTGGCTCTTTGCTCCCATTCCAGTCATCTACTGCAAAGGCCGGGCAGCGACCGCTTGTGACAGTTCCTGAGATGACCTCAGCAGTGACCTAACAATACCAGGCTTTGTGCTGGCCTGTGACCTCACAGGAGAGGTCTGACATGCTATGCCCAACTTTTGTTGTTGTTGTTATTGGTTGGTTGCTTCTTTGCATTTCTCCCAGACCTGGGCAGTATGGCGTTCTTCAGTTTTCAATGGACAAGTCCCTTCACTAATGGGTTGTGTAAAGAAATCCCTTCCACACTCCCTTGAGTCTTCTATGGGGGAGACGGAGATGCCTGGAGTTTGCACTCCTAAAAATGAAACCCCTACAAAACAGAGAGTAAGGAAGAGCAGTAGGATTTCAGAAGGAAATTCCAGTTGGTTTCTCAAATCTCACGATATCTGAAACTGCATCAAGCCAGGATGACCTTCTTCTCTGCTTCTGAACATTTGGAGGCGGGTTTAGTGCATACAGTTCCCTTTTCAGTCCATGCCCCCATCTAGGCAATGAGACTTCTCCCTTGAACCTCACAGAGGAAGAGTCCAAGGAGCCTCTGCAGTTCATGCACTGGCCTTCTGTATGGGAGAAGGTTTGTGCAAGCTGATCTGTGACAAGCCAAAGACTTGGTTTCCCTCCATCTACATCAGCGCTATGACAGTCCCCTGGGGAATTTAAAGTATAGAAGCATTACTGAGATGGCACCTGGATTCCCACGCACAGTGACCTGTCTTTGGCATGAGCCCCCTGCCTGCCTCCCCTTGCCTCCTCCGTAGCTCAGAGCATTAAGCCGAGGCGCCCTTAGAGACAAAGCACCTGGTGTTGCCAGATGACCTCATAACAGAATCCTGTGAGGATCTCACTCTCCTGCCTTTTCTCTTTGTCCCAAATCTCGATTTTGAACTTTTCCTTACCAATAAGAGATGAATCCCTAACTCCCACGGCCCCATTTGAAAATGTGAGTCTTAAGACCCCCGGGTGGTCACATGGAGCAGCAAGGGACTCAGTGTCTGCCTGCTGTTGATGTTTTCATCAGACTCCTCATTCTGAATGCTATTTATATACCATTGTAAAGAGGCTTCTTCATTATGTTTTACTGTTTCTCTCAATTTCTGTTTAGCTTATGTGGAACCACTGAGCTCACTCATGCCCTCACACTGACTGATGTTCAGTAGACAACTCAGACAATGTGTGTTAATAGAGAAAATGGTCCATAAATTGGCTGTAAAATCCACAAAAGTATGGGCTGTTAGGGGACAGTGCCTGCTGTGAACTGAATGAAATTTCCATCCCCCTGTGCTTTAGGAAATGATGAAGCCTTTAAGCTGCTTCACAGAAGAAGAACATTTTTTAATAGTTTAATGGTTTCTCTTATTACTAGTTTAAGGGGCACCCGGGGGGGGGGGTGTTGCTAGGCAACAACCTGGAGCAAAGGCAGCTCTCTTAAAAGGCCTGATTTTTTATGGGCTCCAGAGCACCTCTGAATCCCCTTGACTTAGGCCTTATATAGCCCTATAAGCAACTACAATTTCTAAGGCCTCAGCTTCTAATAGGCCACAATTAAAGCTCCTAAGTAGGACCGACTTTCCCCAGAAGGATGATCTGCCACCTTCTGAGAGGCCACTTCCTTTAAGATGGCTTGAGAGTAAAAAGATGTGCCTCAAATCATTTGTCATTTTGAAAAGAAAGTCCTGGAATTTTAATTATATTTCTGGCAATAATTGGAAACAATTATTAAGCAAGCTTTCAGGCTCAAAAACCCTTCGTCAGGCTAAGTTTTCATTTTCATTCATTCTGCGCACCAGAATGAGCGCACACTGGAAGTCTATCAAAGACAGAAATACCCAATTTCCTGTGGGGGGACATGTCTTACAAGAAAACCACTCTCTCTCCAATATCTCAGTCCTGATCTTCAAAGGAAACTTGCAAAACACTTCCCAGAGACGAGCCTATGAACTCCACTTCATCAGCCTCCTGGACACTAAAAATCATGGACTAAATATAGACATTGGATTTATGATACATTATAACCTTCCTGACATCTGACTCCCCAGGTATCTCTCCACTATGCATCCCCCTTCTCTCTACCTCCCACCCCCAGCCTGTCTCTCACCCATTGACTCCTCAATTTACATTTTCACTGACTACCTGTCTTGTATGCATACCAGCCCAGCCTCTGGCTTCTTCCATCCAGGAAGAGCACACACCAACTGCAGAAACTTCCTTAGCCTGACGAAGGGTTTTTGAACCCAAAAGCTTGCTTAATAATTGTTTTCCAACTATTTAAATTGGTCTAATAAAAGATATCAGATTCACTCAAAGAACCTTGTCTGCCTATGTCCTTAGACCAGCCCGGCTACAACCTACACCCCTGTAATTATATTTCTGTTCATGTATCCCCTTTTCCATTGTCACTGGCTAAACCGTTCAGCTACCCAGTCAATGTTTATGCCTGTTTCAGACTTGGTCATGGTCTTCTTCAGCCTCAGTCCACAAGAGCCAAGGTTGAAAAGGAACAGGTTTAAGGTCCCGTGTGGGAAATATGAACACAATTAGCACCTGACCTTTGCTCCTACTGCACCTGTTGCCAAAACTGATGGATGAGAGCAGCTCTTCAGTGGAAGTGGTCAAAGCTTACTCACAGGAGTGCTCCCCTGGACACCACCAAGCTAGTATTTTCCTCAGTGTCTAGGAGACTTAGGTGCATGAAATTCTCTTTAAGATCTATATGGAATTTGATTACAAAGGGAACTAAAGGACTGCCATTTTTGGATCCTTTGCAAAGCCTTTTGATAAAAGTGGGGTATCTTCAGATCCTTTTAAAAATGGGATACTGGCAGATGTCAGAATTATGGGGCAGGAGGGAAAAGCATTTCCAATCCTCTAGTGTTACCAAATTTTTCAAGAACAAATCCACAGCCTTTTCCCATTTCCAATCTGCTCTCAGTGTTTATGTCTTGAGTTTCGTTTAGATGGAGGCTTCTAATGCCATCTAGAATATCCCCAGATATTTTGAGAATTTCCCCTTTATTAACACATCTTTCCCTTTGTGTTCACTCTAAGCCCCCTGACTAAGCAAGAGGGCAAAGCCATGAAGGAAAAGGGAGAACAAATTTGCACAGAAATGGTGAATGCAGAAGAATCAGAGAATATCTCCATGGCTGTTGCTCCTGATAAAGAGCTATTACTGCCAATTCTCTTACCCTATGTGAGAGCAAGAAACAAGAGATCTGCACAGAGCCAAGGATCACTTTTTTTTTTGTTGCTGAAAAGAACCTTTAAGTGAATGATTTTCCCCCTGAAAATGTCAAATTTAATTTCCCTTTTTTTGTTTGGCAAAATCATACAATGGCTTGCTTGACAGTATTTTCCAGGGATGAAGTGCACTCCTGATTAAAGGTTGATTGCTAGGACCATTGGAAGCTTACTAGTTAAGAGCAAAGGAACATATGAATGGTCACACTAAGGATAGATCTGCACACAGCTGCTACTGCTCAAGTACTGGCTAGCTGGTGGTAGCAGTCTGGAACTCAAAGCTACACAGACTGTAAAGCCAAATGAGATGCTTGGTAAATACTTAAGTGGTTAACAGTGTTTCCTACAGTCCAGTAGTGTGTCACTGGCAAGGGAAATTTCTTAAGCATAAGGACACCATTAGGGCCAAAAACAGATGGATATAAACTGACCATGAATAAGTTTAGGTTGGATATTACAAGAAGGTTCCTAAACATGAGAGCAGCAGGGTCCTAGAAAAGCTTTTCAATACAATCAATGATGTGCTATGAAAACAGGTTTGTGCTCTCCGTTTTGAGCTTTCAGGAAATTAATTTTTATTAATAATTTTCAAAATCTTTATCAGGATAAACTGATTACGATTGTGATTAAAAGGAAATAATTTATTAAAACACATTATGTTTTTAACAAGCTAAAAACTGTAAAGACTGGTGAAGGTCTTTGGCATTAGTTGAGGTGGTTCATTTTTAAAAACAGTTTGGTGTCCATTGTCTTCTTCAGAGCATCTTTCACATCCTTGTTCCTAAGGCTGTAGATTATGGGGTTGAGCATGGGGATCAGCAGACAATAGAACATCGAGACAACCTTTAAGTGGTTTGGGGATGATGTCTCGGAGGGTACTGCATACATGTAGAAGGTTGCACCAAAGAACAGTGCCACAGCCATGACATGGGAAGCACAGGTAGAGAAGGCTTTAAGCCTGCGTGTGTGAGAGCAAATCCCCAGGATGGTGGAAGCAATGTAGGTGTAGGAGACTAGGATGGCACCAGACGCAGATACTACAAAGAGAGTAGAGAAGGAGAACAATACAATCTCATTGATGTACATTTCACTGCATGAGAGTTTTAGCAGTGGTGGGAGGTCACAGAAGAAATGGTTGATCTCATTGGGCCCACAGAAATCCAGCTGGAACATTAGAGTGGTGTGCACAACAGTATTGAAGCCACCACAGAGGTAGGAACCCAGAACCAACAGGTAACACATCCTCCTGGGCATGTTCACCTGACAGAGCAGAGGGTTGCAGATGGCCGTGAAGCAGTCATAAGACATTGCTACTAAAAGGAATGCTTCAGTGGAAACAAAGAGACCACCAAAAAAAACTGGGTGGCACATCCATTGTAGGAAATGGTTTTGCTCTCAGAGAAGAAGTTGACCAAGGCTTTGGGTGCAACGCTGGTGGAGTAGCAGAGGTCTACGAAGGACAGGCTCCTAAGGAAGAAGTACATGAGGGTAGTATAGAGCTGTGGGTCAATACTTATGACAATGATCAAACCTACATTTCCCACTACAGTTATGGTGTAGACCACCAAGATGAGCACAAAGAGAAAACCCTGAAGAGGTGGGTGGTTGCTGAATCCCAGGAGAATGAACTCAGTCAATCTTGTGTGATTTTCCACAGTCACTGTGTACATCTCTGAGAAGCTGCAGGGGCATGAAAGAATCAGCAGTACACAACGAGGATGTCAAATCCACAAGCCAGACGAAACCCAGATGTTGACAGAGATAATTAAACCTCAGAACACTAAACTGGGTAGGAAGCAATCTTATTTCCCTACAATTGACCCCAGGCTGAAATTTTCTCTGAAACAGAATAGGCCTTTTGTTTTTCTGGGTAGTGGGCAGGTCAGAAGGACAGAGGCTCCACACTACTGCTGACCAATACAGCAAGAATAGCTATTAGCAGCAAGCCATCATTTAAAAGAAATGGCAGAGAATGCCAATGCCAATTCTTCCTCTAAGTATGGACTGCTTTATGAATCAAGTTAACTGTTGAAAAGCATCTTGATCACATGCCGTGTTGGTGAAGACTACGTTTTTGACAGGAGTCTAAATCAATAGCCCTAGTCCTGCTGAAATAAAAGTTAAAAATTGAACTTACTTAGGCTCCTTTGAAAGACTCTGCTGAAAATATACAAACCAAGATTTTCAAAGTTGAGCATCTACTGTGGAAACAGAATTCTCATTCATTTTAATGGGATCTGGGCACCCACATCTCCTACGCTGCTTTGAAACTGTGGTGAGCAAAGAAACTTTTACCCTGAAACAAGCTAGTTCGTATATTTAGAAAATGTACCAGACAAGAGGCCATTGTTCAGACACCAGAGGTCATGCGCTCAGGAAATATCTGTTATTCCAAGACAGTGGTCATGTACTCAGGAAATGTCTGTTACTCTGCTGCTTTGCTACCGCAACCTTTTAACGGCTGCTTAGCTTCTGCAAAAAGTTTTAAAATCAGCTAGACCAAAAATGCAACTAAAGAGTTTTGGGAAACATAACTAGAGAACCTGAAAATAGCTTGTTGCTGGGGAATTTTGTTAACGCAGCATTATAATTCTGTTGCTTATGGAAAGGTATCAAACTAAGTAAAAGCACACATGCAATGAGTTTTTCCCACCTTTTTACCCTTATATGAAAGTGCTATGTATCGCTGTTGCCTTATCTTTTGAAAAAGTATAAAAAGGTCCTGTAGTCTTTGTTCGAGGCCATTTTTGCCTCTTTGTTGGCTATGGTCATTTGCTCGAGCAAATAAACTGCAATAAAAGCCTTTACCCATGTTGCCTGGTTCCTATGCAGCTAGACAACGGACTCTAGGGAGTTTTCTCCCACGACAATTTGGCGACCCAGATGGGACTCGTCTAACTTGAAGCCTTTAGAGACCTCCACCCCCTAACACCCCAGTGCACACCAGGTGAGTTCACCTATTAAGTTAGTCTTGGGAGGTAAATGGTCCCCTTGGGACCAATTAGGCGGGATCCTCAAATTGGGTAAAGGAACGGCACCGGTGGGTACCTCAGGTCTGTATAGTTTTAGTTTTTAGTTTAATTTCTAGTTCCTGGTTGCTCCAGGGTTTTAGTTTCTAGTTAGTCCTTTAGAAGACTCTGGTCTTGTTTCTGTTTGATTGTGGGTTCAAGTCCCACCTTTATTCCTCTAGAGAACTCTGTTTAATTGTGAGTTCGAGTCCCACCTTTATTCCTCTAGAGGACTTTGAGAGCAGTCTTTAAGAGTATCCATTTGCCACTTTAAAAGCTGTTAGAGCGGCAGCCTGGCCGAAAGGCGAAAGACACAGATATAAAGTAAAAATGCTGTTATAACGGCCAATGACTAGGGTCTCGGACTCAAGACGCCCCTCCTCACGGAGAAAACCAGTGGGGTCCGAGAACGCCGGTTGTTATACGTAGATGAAACAGCTTCTAGGAAGGTAGAACTTAAAAAATAAAACTGCTAGTACTTAAGTATAATCATGGGTTCCGGCCAAGAAAAAGCTATTCCCGATTCACCCCTTGATTATATAATCAAAAATTAAAAACTTTTGGAGGGACGGGCAGAACTATCCAAGTCTCGTATGGCAGAACTCTGTTTGACTAACTGGACGTCTCAGCTAGATTTGGGAAGACAATGGCCAGAAAATGGATCGTTTGACCCAAATCGTTTAACTGCCTTGTGAAAAATCTTAGAGAACCTCCACCCCAGTCAAATAAGCTATTGGTATTTGTGGGACAATATTGCCAGTAAGCGGTCAAAGTTCTCATCAGTCACCCCAACCCCTGTACCTCCCCTGAATTTGTTAGCTCCCTTTCAATGTCCAAAACCTTCTGCACCACCCTCATATTCAGAAGATGATTATAAACCCATGCCTAGGCCCCATAACCCACAGTTCCGGGACGCTGAACAAGAACCACCTGACGAGGGACTAGGAGATCTTGGAGAGGCACCATCTTGGCTGCCTCCCCCGGAACCCCGGAGTCCTGGATCCAGAGATGGATCAGGAGATCCCTCTCCAATTTCCAGTACCACTCCCATAGCAAATCGCCTCCAACAACGGGTAGCTGCCCCTAATCTTCTGGCTCCCTTAAGGAAATACTCTGTGCTTGACAAAGATGGAGAAGTTGTCAACCACTGGACCCACACTCCATTCACCACTACTGATCTCTTAAATTGGCAAAAAAACACTCCTAGGCTCAGAAATAATCCTGAAATAGTCCTCAGATGTTTTAAAACCATTTTCATGACTCATAACCCCTCCTAGTCAAATATTATACAGCTTCTCGAAAGTCTTTTAACTTTGGACGAAAAAACCCAAATATTATGCCATGCTAACCAATTTCTAGCCAGTCAGAATCCTGCAGACCACTCTATGCCCCATGGCATACCCAGGCAAGATCCAAATTGAGATTATAACCATGAAAGGGGAAAGAGTTCAATACAAATGCTAAAGAACAGCATCTTGAAAAGATTGAAAAAAGCAGGAGATAAAACTATAAACTGGTCTAAAGTAGCATCTACTGTTCAGAGTCCAGAAGAACACCCTTCAGATTATTTTAAAAGGCTCTGTAAGGCTATAAGCCAATATAGAAACATAGACCCTGAGACACCTGCCACTCTGCCTGTGTTAAGACTTGTATTTATAAGTCAGGCTAGCGAAGACATTAGGAAAAAACTCCAACATGACACTGAGGGTGTTAAAAGCAAGTCCATGGCAGAAATATTAGCCATTGCTACTAAAACTTTTAATGGAAGAAAAAAGAAAAAGAAGAAGGAAAAACAAAAAGAGGACCAGTCCAATATTCGTATGTTGGCGGTAGTAATTCAGTCACAAAATCTCTATAGAACCAGCTTGCCCCGTGGCCCGAGACCCTTTATGCCTAGACCTCCAGGCCATACCCACCAACTTTATGAACCTAATGTATGTCATTATTGCAAACAAGAAGGACACTGGAAAAAAGAGTGTGAATTAAAACCAAAAAGGCTTCCAAGTGATAACCCCGAGGACCAGAAAGTAAAAAACCCTCCATTCACTAATGTTGCCCACGATTTTACCCAAGACCAATTTGAAAATTGACGCGATGAAAGAGATTCTACATGCTACCTTTTACAACTTTCCTCTGTTCAACCTAAAAAAGTCACCCTAAGCTACAGTATTCAAAATCCCTTGATACCCTTAAAAATAAGGGGACACGTTTATGAGTGTCTGCTAAACACTGGAGCAACTTTTTCCAACATCTCTAAAAGACACCTTTCCCCAAGCAGAAAACAGGTCACAGTCATGGGAATTAAGAGCAAACCTTTCCATTGTCCCTTTTCTCAAACTGTTAATATCAAAATTAGCCCCCTTTCAACAAAACATTCCTTCCTTTTAACAAATAGTCCTGTCAGCCTCCTAGGAAGAGACCTTCTTTGTAAATTGCGTACCACCATACACTGTTCACCTGACAAAATCATTTTAACATTCCCATCCTCTCAAATCCCTACATTAACTGCGGTCCTTGTACCCACCCAGGACCCAAGCTTAGAGTCTCTTCCTCCTATTCTGAAAAAAAAAGTACCCTCAGAGCTTTAAAGTCTCACCTCCAGCTCAGTGGAACTCCTAAAATCTGCAGATCCTGTCAAAATTCTAATTCATACCAATGTTAAACCACCTAGAGTACCCCAATACCCTTTAAAAGCAGAGGCAATTGAGAGACTTAAGCCTTTAATTAAAAACTTTTCCAAACAAAAAATTTTAATTCTCTGTCAGTCCCCCTGTAACACTCCTATACTTCCAGTAAAAAAAACCCAAGCCTAATCCAGAAGGAAAACCTGTATATCGTTTTGTTCAAGACCTCAGGCAAATTAATAAATATGTCATTCCTCGACACCCCATCGTTCCTAACCCCAATACTATTTTGACTACAATACCTCCTGACACTGCTGTTTACACAGTAGTAGACCTCTGTTCAGCTTTTTTCAACATCCCCATCCACCCTGAATCCCAATATCTTTTTGCCTTCACCTGGGGTTCCTCTCAGTTAACCTAAACACGGTTACCCCAAGGATATGTAAAATCTCCCAGCATTTTTTCTCAAATTCTTCACAAAAATTTACAAGATGTTACCTTTCCTAACTCCTCATCCCTTCTAATATACATGGATAATTTACTCTTGTGCTCTACCTCACCCGAGACTTCCACTCAAGACACCATCATCTTACTCACTGCACTAGCCGCCAAAGGCCACAAGATGTCACCAAGCAAGCTTCAGTTCTGTAAATCCAGTGTCAAATACTTGAGACATATTCTAAAGCAGGGACAACGACGCCTTAATGATGACAGAATCCAAGCCATTCTTAATATTCCCCGACCTATAACAAAGCGCCAGGTTAGAGGTCTGCTGAGAATAGTGAGGTTCTGTCGCTCTTAAATTCCAGCCTTCGAAAAATTAACTAAGTCACTTGTACAACTCACCACCAAAGATGCAAAAGAACCAGGCTTTTAAAATCATGAAGCCGCCCGTAATTTCAACAATATAAAAACTGCTTTGACTTCTGCCCCAGCCCTAGAACTACCAGACTATCAAAAGCCTTTCAAGCTCTTTGTTCATAAGCGACTAAAAGTAGCCTCTGGGGTACTTACCCAACCCTTGGGCACCACCCAACGCCCAGTAGCTTATTTCTCCGCACAATTAAATCCAGTGGCAAAGGGAAGAGTGGGATACCTTTGTACAGTGGCAGCGGCTGCAACAATAGTCGAGAAAGCCCAGAAATTAGTCCTCGAATACCCCCTTATCCTAAAAGCTTCACACGCAGTGGCCCTTCTCCTCCTCCAGAGAAATACCCAACATTTTTCTCATCAGAGAATGAATAAATATGAAACCACACTTTTAATGACCACAAATGTAGTTATAAAAAGATGCAATACTCTAAATCCAGCTACTCTATTACCTCTACCTAGTGACAGTAAACCAAACTCCCATGATTGCCTTCAAGTGACAGCATTTTCAAACAAACCAAGGGCAGATCTTAATAACATGCCCTTAAACAATCCTGACTTGATTTTTTATGTAGACAGCTCTTCAAAAATAATTAATGGAATTAAAAAAATGGGCTATGCAGTGGTAACTCCATTTAAAGTATTTAAAACTAAGCCACTGCCTGGGCAGTTGAGTGCGCAAGCAGCCAAACTTACTACCCTTACACGAGCTTGCCAATTAACATCAAGCCACACTGTAAATATTTGAACTGATTCTAAGTACGCCTTTAGAATCTGTCATGCCACTGGACAATTGTGAAAATAAAGAACATTTCTAACAGCTTCTAAAACTAAAATCTCAAATGCCAAACAAGTCCATAATCTCCTACAAGCTATAATGGCACCAAAAGCTATAGCAGTAATGCATTGTCCAACCCACACCAAAAAGAGAGATCAAGTTTCAAAAGGCAATGCCCTGACTGATGCAGCAGCCCAGACAGCAGCCCTACAGGCGCTCTCTGCTCTGGCCTTCCAAACTCAAATTCCTCAGTCAAAGACATATTTGGGAATATTACTAAAACCAAAAAAATATGAGTCTGCTCCGCCCTTAGAACAACAAAGATAAAAAGCGGCTGGAGCCACCTGTAAAAAAGATTAAATATGGCAATTACCAGATAAAAGAGTACTACCTAAAGTAGCCCTTAAACCTTATCTACAGCAACTTCACCTAAACGAACATTTAAGTTGTAAAAAACTTGCTGCAGTCACTAACAGGCTGTTCTATGCACCCAGAGTTTACCAGGAAGCAAAAAAAAAAATTTAAAACAATGCAGTATATGTAAAAAGTTTAACATCAGAGGAAAAAAATCAGGACCCCCTGAAGCCCACTACAAATTAATTTTGCTGATATGCCTAAAGACAATGAGTACAAAAATCTCCTAGTAATTATTGATCAACTAACAGGGTGAGTAAAAGCCTTCCCCACCAGAAGAGCTACATCACAGCAAGTAGTAAAAGTGCTCCTTAATAAAATTATACCCAAGTTTAATCCACCATGCATCATTAAAAGCAATCAAGAATCACATTTTACTACTAACATTAACAAAACTCTGACCAGCTGCTTAGGCATAGAATAAAAATTCCATACCCCTTGGCACCTAGAAAGCTCAGGACAAGTAGAGAGAATAAATCAAACCCTGAAACAGAAAATTAAAAAAACTATGTGCTAAAAGTAGGTTAAAATGAACTAAGGCTCTCCCACTAGCTCTTATATCTATCAGAACTACTGCCAAGAGAAAACTCAAACTCAGCCCTTACGAGCTGCTGTTTAAACACCCTGTTCCCCACCATTCCCCTTTACTACCGGCTCACACTTCCTCTCTTCTAAACAATAAAGAACTCACTTCTTACGTTTTATCTCTACAGTCTCAGTTAAAATCTCTCCATAAGAGAGAGGGCGCCGGAGGGCGGGCCAGGAGGGCCAGGAGTGGGACTCCTGTAGGGGTAGGGCGTAGACACCGCACAGGTCTACAAACAGCAGCTTGTAGAATGGTATCTACGAGGAGTGCTGCTCGGGCCTCTGCCCAGGGGGACAAGGCTACCCGGGGCAGGTCTGAGGCCTCCACCCAGACCGAGCCCATGGGGGAGCTGGTGTCCCCCTACCTCCTGGCCTGTGGGGTATCCCCAGCAGGGCCAGGTGGGGCAGAGATTGGGGGCCCCCACACCTGTCCGGCAGGTGCCCGTCTTAGGGCTCTGGAGGCGCAGGTGAGGGAGCTCCGGGAGGAGGTTAGCAGGCTGAGGGGGATCAGGGAGGCGGAGGATGAAATTGATAGTTATTTCCTTTCCCTGTAGGCCCAGGCACCAAAGGATGAAGCGCCCCGGGGAATACCCTCCACAGCAGAGTGGCAGACAGTCACAGCCAGGACCGGAGCAGCACGCAGCGAACCGGTACCAGCTTCTCCAGTCCGACTGGTGAACAGGTACAAGGCCCTGGCGACCCTGCAGGAGATGGAAGGGGAGGAGGAAACCCTTGAGCAAGAAGAAACACCACGTTCTTCACACTCCAAACAGATCAAGAGATCCACGATGACCCAGAGGAGGATGCGACGAGTGCTCGTCATAGGAGACTCCATCCTGAGAGGTACGGAAGGACCCATCTGTCGCCAGGACCCCTCGGCACGAGAGGTATGCTGCCTCCCTGGAGCAAAGATTCGGGATGTGACGGAGGTAATCCAGGCCAGGATCAAGCCCACCGATTATTATCCCATGGTCCTAGTCCATGTGGGTACTAATGATGCGGCCAGGAGAACCCCCGATCACCTGATGGCGGACTACTGTGCTCTGGGTGGCGTACTGAAGGAGTTCGGTGCCCAGGTGGTTTTCTTTTCCATCCTACCAATGACCGGACGAGGAAGACGGCAGGAGAACTGCATCAGAGAGACCAACTGGCGGCTTCGGCAGTGGTGTCTCGAGGCAGGCTTCGGCTTCCTGGACAATGACCCGCACATCACGACGAGGGACATGCTCAGCTGGGATGGGCTTCACCTGTCCCCCAAAGGTAAGCGTGTGTTTTCTACTAGGTTGACGGATCTCCTCCAGCGGGCTTTAAACTAGGCTCGTCGGGGGGAGGGGAGTACGAGGGCGGGGGAAGCTGTGGACCACCAAACCATGTGGCACCCACAAGGACAGCCCAGCCTGAAGAAGGAGAACATTGGGAACCTGAAAGCCATGGGGAGGCCAGCACTACAGAACAGGTAAGAAACAAGAAGGTAAGAAACAATGGGCCCCATGGGACTCGGAGCGGGGGGGCAGCAAAGGCACCAGTCACAGGGCTCAAGTGCCTATATACCAATGCTAGGAGCATGGGGAACAAGCAGGATGAACTAGCGCTCCTGCTTGCACTAAACACCTATGACTTAGTGGGGCTAACAGAGACCTGGTGGGATTCATCCCATGACTGGGCGGTACATATTGAGGGCTATAGATTGTATAGAAAGGACAGGTCGGGGAAGAAAGGGGGGGGTTGCACTTTATGTCAGTGAGCAATATACATCAACCCTCATCAAGACAGAATCCGAGGTTGAGGAAGTAGAAGGATTGTGGGTTAGGCTACATGGGGGGCAAGGAGAAAGGGATTTGGTGGTAGGGGTCTGCTACAGACCCCCACACCAAGGGGAAGAAATAGATGCGGGGCTCCTGAGGCAACTCTCGGAGACCATAAAAGCTAAAGAGGCGGTAGTCATGGGGGACCTAAACTACCCGGACATCTGCTGGGAGACGCAGACAGCAAGGTCCCATCGCTCACGCAGGTTTCTAACCTGTGTACAGGACCTCCACCTGACACAGGAGGTGCATGGTCCCACTAGGGGGAATGCCATACTGGATCTGGTATTGGCAACGGGAGATGACATGATAGGGGACCTCCAGATCGGTAGCCATTTGGGAGACAGTGATCACCTTATAATAGAATTCAACATAAGACGGCGAGTGGGTAAGGTAACTAGTAGGGTGAAAGTGCTAGACTTTAGGAAAGCTGATCTCAATGCACTCAGGCGATTAGTCAAGGAAGCACTGCAGAGTAGGAGTTTTGATGGGATGGGAGCCCAAGAAGGGTGGCTGTGCCTAAAGGAAACGATCCTTCGGGCACAAAGCAAGACGATCCCCGAGCGAGACAAAAGAGGGAAAGGGGCCAGGAGGCTTCCATGGCTGACCAGAGAAATCCAGGGCAGCCTAAGGGCCAAAAGGGGAGCACATAAAAAGTGGAAACAGGGTGAGATCACTAAAGATGAATATACCTCCTCTGCTCGTGCTTGTAGGGAGGCAGTTAGGCGGGCCAAAGCTACCATGGAGCTGAGGATGGCAACCCAAGTAAAGGACAACAAGAAATTGTTTTTTAGATATATTGGGAGTAAAAGGAAGGCCCAGGGAGGAATAGGACCGCTGCTAAATGGGCAGAAACAATTGGTGACAGATAGAGGGGACAAGGCTGAACTCCTCAATGAGTTCTTTGCCTCAGTGTTCCTAAGCGAGGGGCACGACAAGTCTCTCACTGGGGTTGTAGAGAGGCAGCAGCAAGGCGCCAGACTTCCATGCGTAGATCCTGAGGTGGTGCAGAGTCACTTGGAAGAACTGGATGCCTTTAAGTCGGCAGGCCCGGATGGGCTCCATCCAAGGGTGCTGAAGGCACTGGCCGACATCATTGCAGAGCCACTGGCGGGAATATTCGAACGCTCGTGGCGCACGGGCCAAGTCCCAGAAGACTGGAAAAGGGCTAACGTGGTCCCCATTTTCAAAAAGGGGAGGAAGGAGGACCCGGGCAACTATAGGCCGGTCAGTCTCACCTCCATCCTTGGTAAAGTCTTTGAAAAAATTATCAAGGCTCACATTTGTGAGAGCCCGGCAGGGCAAATTATGCTGAGGGGAAACCAGCATGGGTTTGTGGCGGGCAGATCGTGCCTGACCAACCTAGTCTCTTTCTATGACCAGGTTACGAAACGCCTGTTACGACACAGGAGGAGGGGTGGATGTCGTATACTTAGACTTCAGGAAGGCCTTCGATACGGTATCCCACCCCATACTGGTGAACAAGTTAAGAGGCTGTGATGTGGATGACTGCACAGTCCGGTGGGTGGCGAATTGGCTAGAGGGTCGCACCCAAAGAGTCATGGTAGATGGGTCGGTCTCCACCTGGAAGGGTGTGGGCAGTGGGGTCCCACAGGGTTCGGTCCTTGGACCGATACTCTTTAATGTCTTCATCAGCGACTTGGACGAGGGAGTGAAATGTACTCTGTCCAAGTTTGCAGATGACACAAAGCTATGGGGAGAAGTGGACACGCTGGAGGGCAGGGAACAGCTGCAGGCAGACCTGGATAGGTTGGACAAGTGGGCAGAAAACAACAGGATGCAGTTCAACAAGGAGAAATGCAAAGTGCTGCACCTAGGGAGGAAAAATGTCCAGCACACCTACAGCCTAGGGAATGACCTGCTGGGTGGCACAGAAGTAGAAAGGGATCTTGGAGTCCTAGTGGACTCCAAGATGAACATGAGCCGGCAGTGTGACGAAACCATCAGAAAAGCCAATGGCACTTTATCGTGCATCAGCAGATGCATGACGAACAGGTCCAGGGAGGTGATACTTCCCCTCTATAGGGCGTTGGTCAGACCGCATTTGGAGTACTGCGTGCAATTCTGGGCGCCACACTTCAAGAAGGATGTGGATAACCTGGAGAGGGTACAGAGAAGGGCAGCTCGTATGGTCAAGGGCCTGCAGACCAAGCCCTACGAGGAGAGACTAGAGAAACTGGACCTTTTCAGCCTCCGCAAGAGAAGGTTGCGAGGCGACCTTGTGGCTGCCTATAAGTTCATCACAGGGGCACAGAAGGGAATTGGTGAGGATTTATGCACCAAGGCGCCCCCGGGGGTTACAAGAAACAATGGCCACAAGCTAGCAGAGAGCAGATTTAGACTGGACATTAGGAAGAACTTCTTCACAGTTCAAGTGGCCAAGATCTGGAACGGGCTCCCAAGGGAGGTGGTGCTCTCCCCTACCCTGGGGGTCTTCAAGAGGAGGTTAGACGAGTATCTAGCTGGGGTCATCTAGACCCAGCACTCTTTCCTGCTTATGCAGGGGGTCGGACTTGATCTATTGAGGTCCCTTCCGACCCTAACATCTATGAATCTATGAATCTATGAATAAGTACACTGCTTTAAGCCAACCCTTACCTGCCGATGTTCCAGCACATCGCATCCAACCTAAAGACTAGGTGTATGTAAAAACTTGAAAACAGTCTCCCTTTGAACCAAGGTGGCAAAGACCGTATCAAGTCCTCCTCACCTCTCACACCGCTGTCAAGGTAGAAGAAAAGAACAACTGAATTCATTACACTCGCACGAAGAAGAGAGAAGATTCACCAGAGCCTAGAGTCGGCTCCGACGCAAGCTTCCCCGACCAGGAAAAGGGGAGGCCAGAAGAAGACAATGGCGGACTTCACGGGAGCACCGCTTATCTACCTAACCGCGACAAGGGTAAACCAGAAACAGACAAAAATACCTCCTAGACCTGGAGCCCACTAAACAACTTAAAACTCAGACTAACCAAAACTAACTAATGAACTGTTACAATAAGATAGTTATAGTTATACTATTCCTAAATTTCTTCTTTTCCAGAGGCATAAGCTCTGACACCAGCTACTGCAAATGTCAAAAATACCAAAAACGATGAAAAAAAACCCAAACCTCACCCAGGCTGGGTGAGTGCTTCAGTCACTCTCTCTCAAATTAATGAGTATATTAACTCTGCCCACTAGTATTCCCCTTCAAGTTGCTGTGACTTACCAGAAGTCACAGTAAATAACTCTAGAATAGAATACTGCGTAAAACCTAAACACACAATTTACCAACAATTTATAAAATACCCACAAGACCAACCCTATCATACTACCCCTGTCTCTAATACCAATATCTACCTCCAATATGTTGAGAAGGCCGCCAAGGCAGACAACCAAAGCAACTGCTAGGCATATAGCCATTTCCCTCTCCATGCTCAAAGAGGGATCCCTATGATTCCTACTCCCTTGGGACTAGTAGAATCACTCCTGAATCCATCTAGTAACCCCAATCTCCCTAACAAAACTTGAGAACCGAATAAACGAAAGTACTACTTAATTATGCCAGTAATTAGAGAGTAGTGCTTCCACGTAAACTGTTCGGAAAGTTCCTGTCTAAACTTAAGTACTAGCACATGTCGTCATTATTATAATGATTCTACTAAAAGAAATTAGCATAATAATCATACACAAACTCCTACTTTTTGCAGCTCAACAAAACAACAAAAACTTAACCAATGACATTAATCCTGAATACAAACCTATCCCCATTTAAAGAATACCCTGTAGTATTATTCGTACCATGATACCTCCCGGAGACAGTGCTTTTTCAATAAAACTGCAAATCCTTCCTTTAAATCAAAAGATAAACGAGGAGTGCTAGGATTAAAAAACAATAGCTGTATAACTCCCAAGTATTCAGGTCTCACTGCTTTAGAGAGACAATATTAAATCTGTAACTCTTATGCCTACTATAAAATCCCACCAAAGAAAAAGGTATCTACTATCCGGCACTGCTAAGACCCTCTGCGTCCTTCACCACACACCTTCCACGGGGCAGGTGGCAAAACAAAAAAAAACTGCCAGAAAGCCGTGATATAGTAAACCAAACAGCTCAACTTACCAAGGGAGTATTACTTAAGTATTCCTTTACAGGTATGCTCCCAAGAATAAACACTGCATGTCTTGAAAGGTATGTATTACACCTCCAGGCTGTAATAGAACTCATGGCTCACAAATACAATGAAGGCCACAAAAAACTTTCGAAAGCTGTCGCAGCTTTAGCTAACACTCAAAAAAAACTCCGACAAATGATAATTCAGAATCACATAGCCCTTAATTTCCTCCACGCCGCTCAAGGAGGAGCATGCGCAGTTATTAAACCAGAATATTGTATATGAGTTAACAACTCTTTTACTATAGTTCAAAACCACTTCAATAATGCAGCTATCCATGTTCAAAATGCCAAAAACATAGCTAAAGTCCCTAAAAATATATCTCTTAGCTAGTTTAAGGAGTAGTTCCCTTCTCTCACTAAATAGCTTAGACCTTTTGTACTAAGCATAATTAAAATAGTTATTGCTATAGTTTGCCTATTATGCTACTTTCAGTGCTTGTGTTCGTTGAGGCAACAATTTATGCAAAAGCAAGTAAAAACATATAGTCAATTCATACAAATATCCAACATCAATCAAAACCTAACCCCACAAAAATTTAAATACCTAAAGTTGTGTTCCAAAACTTCCCCTGGAAGTTTAGAACAAAGAGGGGACTGTGGTGAGCAAAGAAACTTTTACCCTGAAACATGCTAGTTCATATATTCAAAAAATGTACCAGACAAGAGGCCATTGTTCAGACACCAGAGGTCATGCGCTCAGGAAATATCTGTTATTCCAAGACAGTGGTCATGTACTCAGGAAATGTCTGTTACTCTGCTGCTTTGCTACCGCAACCTTTTAATGGCTGCTTAGCTTCTGCAAAAAGTTTTAAAATCAGCTAGACCAAAAATACAACTGAAGAGTTTTGAGAAACATAACTAAACAACCCGAAAATAGCTTGTTGCTGAGAAATTTTGTTAATACAGCATTATAATTCTGTTGCTTATGAAAAGGTACCAAACTAAGTAAAAGCACGCATGCGTCAAGTTTTTCCCACCTTTTTACCCTTATATAAAAGTGCTATGTATTGCTGTTGCCTTATCTTTTAAAAAAGTATTAAAAAGTCCTGTAGTCTTTGTTCGAGGCCATTTTTGCCTCTTCGTTGGCTATGGTCATTTGCTCGAGCAAATAAACTGCAGTAAAAGCCTTTACCCGTGTTACCTGATTCCTATGTGACTAGACAATGAACTCTAAGGAGTTTTCTCCCACTACAAAACTATCAAGCAAAAGTCTATTTTGCCATCTGAGGCAACTTCAGTGGACCTGCTCCTGATTTGGAAAACTCAGAGAACAGAATCATACTTCCAGCTGCAGCTAGCTAACCTTCGGACTAGACTGGAATGCTTTAATGTTGCAAACACAAGCACCCAAATATTTTGAAATGCTAGAATGAAGGTTGCCCATGCAATCAGACAGGTGCATTACCATGTAAATCCGGACCCCCAGTGAATGCAACTTGGCACACCTCCATTAGCAGTAATAGACTTTGCTGGATTTACTCCCCAAAAGGATTTGGCCTCAAGTCTTTAATTATGTGACCACATACCCCTTTTTGTAATTTGCCTAATGCAGTAGGTAGGACATACATAGAGCAGTGTATCACTGTGAGAGTCAGCTTTACATTCAGCTGTCTTAATATTCAGCTAGCTTCCTTTTCCCCATACCTTATTGCAAACTTTAATCCTCCCCTTGCTGACCCACTCATTCCTATCCTTCTTTTAGCCTTCTAACTAAATGATTCATAACTCAAGAAGTGTAAAATTAATTCAGTCATGTTCGGTACCAAGCTGAATACTGGCATAGGCAACATCTGTTGGGCACCAACCTCCCTTTGTGCCTTTCACAGTCTCCAACTGAGTCCCCTCCAAGTTCTTGCTATGGAAGTTGGAATTACTTTCAGGCAATTCCTAATCTGATTGACATCAAAGAAATATCTCAAAATGAATCAAATGATCTGCATAGCGAGTAGCAGAAGTGTAAGTGATGATAACAGAGCGACAGACAGAGTCAGTCTCTGTCCTTGTGTGCATCTATTTTATCTCTACTGCGCTATTAAAACTTTGTGGATGAAATCCTGACTCCACTGAAATCGATGCCAATATTCACAAACAGAATGTGTTGGAGTCAGGGTTCCTCTCAAACATTTCTATTTGTTGCTATTCTTATTCATAATACAAAGTTGTCCTGTTTCTCCTATTAGCAAAGCTGAACTTGCCATAAAATAGGGCCTGATGATAGAAAGTTTTACTCAGATATGTAACCTTTGTTCATACCATCAAAGACCTGAATGATGAAAAATTTTGGAAGTGGAGTATGTCAGTTAAGGCTGCAATGTTTCCTGATATATTTCTGCCAGGATATCCCCTAATTTGGATACATGTATGCCAATATTAAAGCAGTAAAACTACACCTATACATGCATATTTTTGCAAGTAGTTTGTGTGTACACTGACAACACTGTACCAATTTAATTAGACTAATGTAAGTAATTAGTGCACCTTTTGTATTGTAGAGAAGATCAAAATCATACTGTGCTTTGTTTGTTCGCTGTGAGTTTTGTTCATTGGTTTGATTTTTGCCTAAGAATGGCTTCCACTGAAAGGTGTGATAGAAGAGTAACAGAGTGTTTCTTCCCTGGTTGATTTCTTTGGGCTTTTCCTTCCTTACTTCCTTTCTCTTGCTCACTCACGCTGTATTCTTTCCTTCTTTCCTTCTTTATGTAACCCTGGGCGCGACACTACATGCACCCTCACCTGAATAATGGGATCCTGGGGTACCCAGTAGCCAGTAGCCCTGCCCAGCCCCCCTGGGAAGCTGCTGCAGTGCCCCGAGCGGAGAGCCTCCCCATACAATCAAGCACCCTTGCAGACAGTTCTCAAACTATTTACAAGATTTAATTATTTACATCTTAATAAATAATCATTAAATAAACACATGGATATACTGTCTAATAAACCCTCAAGAACTTATTTACAAAGTCTCTCTCTTGCACACGGTGTATACTGGGGATCCCGTGTGCACTGCCCCTGGCAGGGTATCTCAGGAAGCGGCACTGTCTGTGTCCCTGCACGTGGTCTGTGGACGCTCCCTGGTGCTGGTGTCTGTCTCCATGCTCCTGGGGTCTCTGGGCAGCAAGCAGCGGCTCCTCTGCAGTTCCTGCAAGACAGCCTCCCCCTGCCTTTGCCCCGCTTCCCTGGCTGCTGGGAGCAGTGTCTGGGCTGCAGGCTATAGCAACCCTCCTACTGCCCCACACAGCCTCACCGCCCCAGCAAATGCAGCCCCTCCCTGGGCTTTGCCTGCCCCTGGGGCCCCTCACCCCTCGGGGAAACTAGGGCAGACTCCGGCAGTCCCCACCCCGGCTCTGCTGTGCTCACCCAGCCACACCGGCTGCAGTCAGGTCTCTTCAGACTTAAGTTCTCCACACCAGCGGTCCCTGCCTGCTCCTGCTGCCCAGCTTCTCCACTCTGCTCCTGCAGGGCTCTCTCAGGGGCTCTCCAAGGGACCACTGCGCTGAGACACTCAATCCAGTCTCCAGCCTGTCCCTCAGCCCCCTCTCTCGCTCTTGTTCCCCCCCGTGGGAAAAACTGCTCCCCCTTTTATCCAAGCCTCTCAGCCAATCCCAGCTCAGGGCCCTTCCCGGGCTTTTGCTAAGGGCTCTCTTTCAAACTGTGCTGGGGCTACATCACCCCTCCCACTTCCAGCAGGACTGCTCCCAAACAGCTTCACTTGCCCTCAGAGCCTACAGTGTCCCCTTGGGGACAAACTCTTGTCTCTGCCAGGCAGCTCTTCCCCTTCTGTTCAGGTGGGTCCATTTTTAAAAGGCTGCTACATCCTCCCCCACGTCAAGGTTCACTGTCCCAGCGAACCGGGCTGCATGCAGTCTCAGTCCCTTAGTACTTCCACGGTGAAGAGACGGAGACCTCGCTGCTGACTCCCGGCGCATCGTATGTCAGCCGGGATACTCCTTTCCTTATTCGCATGGGCCGGGGTGTATCGAGCACTATCTCCTTGGAGCTAACTTCTTCACTGCCATCAGGACTCCAACCCTGACCATGTGGGGACTCCAACTCCTGGTCCCAGTTAATATCACCCTCCTGTTCCTCACCGGTGCTACCTGCAGCAGGATTTGATGAGACTCCTGTTGTATTCTGAGCCGGGTTGCTACTCTGCCCGGGCTGAGGGGAACCCCCTGGGATGGGCCCCACACTGGGGTCCATGGGGTCCTCGGGCTCCAAGTGACACCAGGCGACCCCAGTACCTAGGTCTAACCCTTCAGAATAGTCTTTTTCAGACTCACTATTGGGCTCCTGCCAGTGTCCAGTGAGTTCACGCCCTTCCTGCTTTTCACAACGGATCCACCGCCGTGTGGTACTTTTCCCTGGGGGCTCATGATCCCCTTCTCTTGTCAATGGGGGTCCCACCAACTCCCCTACTGGAAGGAGCAAGTTCCTATGCACAGTCTTTTTTGGGCCACTTCCACTTTCAGGGCGTATTTTGTAGACTGGTAAATTCCCAAGTTGTCTTTCAATAATATAAGGAGAGGGCCGCCACCTATCAGCAATGTTGTGTTTTTCCTACCACCCCAAGGTTCCTCAGCAGCGCCCTATCTCCAACCTGTAGGCCTTGCGGATGTACTCAAAGGTCATACCTCTACTTGTGCTGGGCTGTGTTTCAATGAGCAGCCTCCATTGCCAGCCGGTACGCTCGCCGCAGTCTCTCTCTCAGCTTTTGAGCATACTGCCCATATGATTCGGACTCACCCTGGTCCTTGGCAACCCCAAAGCAGAGATCTATCGGTAGTCGAGGTTCCCTTCCAAACATGAGTGAGTAGGGGCTGGCTCCGGTGGCATCATTTCTGGTAGCGTTGTACACGTGCACCAAAAAAGCTAGGTGTTGACTCCAACAATCCTTCTGTTCATTCCTCAGTGTACCCAACATATTAATTAGAGTCCGGTTAAACCTCTCTGGCTGAGGGTCCCCTTGAGGGTGATAGGGAGTGGTCCGTGATTTCCGGATGCCAGCCATCTGGAAAATTTCTCTTAACAGGTGACTTTCGAAGTCTCGACCTTGATTAGAATGGATCTGCTCCGGAAGGCCATACACCACAAAGTACTTTTCCCACAGAACCTTTGCCACAGTGGTGGCCCTTTGGTCCCTGGTGGGGTAGGCCTGGGCATACCTGGTAAAGTGATCTGTGACTACTAGTACATTGCTGATGTTTTTGCAATCAGTTTCAATAGTTAGGAAGTCAATACACACCAGCTCCAAGAGCTTTGAACTGCTGATGGTGTGCAGGTATGCCGTCCTAGTCGGCAAAGTCTTCCATTGCACACAGCGTGCACAAGTTTCCCATTTCTTTTGGACATCTCTGGCCATCCCAGGCCAATAAAATCGGTCCCAAACCAATGACAGCGTTCGCTCAATCCCAAGGTGCCTGAGGTCGTCGTGCAATGCTCTTAGTGCCAGTGTCTGGTATTCTTGGGGCAGCACTAGTTGCTTGTGAGTGCCCCCATCCGGGGTGGTTACCATTCAATACAGCACTCCCTCTATGACCCTCAGTCAGGGCCATTCACGAAGGAGGTGTTGGCCACCAAGTGTTTTAGGCTTGAACTCTTTTGACAAGTCCCCTTTTTTCTTTTTTTCTAAAATTTCTTTTATGTCAGGGTCAGCTTCTTGAGCTCGCCACCATCCTGTGGCATTGAGTCGTGGCAGTGGCGATTGATCTAGAGTCACATAACCCACCGTGGCCCATGGGACACTGTCTGGTGGCAGGCCCAGCACCTCTGCTGCACAGTCAGGTGGTCTCTCTGCCTCAGATGTTCTTCTTTCCTCCAAACCACAGATGCTCTGCACTTCATCCACCGTTGCTATTTCTCTCTCCCTCTTATACGGTTGTTGCGATAAAACATCATGTTTTTCCTCCCTGCTCTATAGTGTAAGCTGAAACGGTAATCAGCCAATGCTGCTACCCAACGGTGCCCTGTTGCATCCAGCTTGGCACTTGTTAGCACATAGGTCAGTGGATTGTTATCAGTCTAAACTTCAAACTGGGTCCCATACAGGTAGTCCTTGAATTGGTCAGTCACCGCCCACTTGAGTGCAAGGAACTCTAGCTTATGCGCCGGGTACCGAGTTTCACTGTCGACTAAGCCTCGGCTGGCAAAAGCAACGGGTTTTAATTTTCCTTGGTGCTCTTGGTATAGCACAGCCCCCAACCCCTCAAGGCTGGCATCCGTATGCAATACAAATGGCCGTTGCGGGTCTGCATAAACTAATACTGGGGCACGTGTCAAACTCCGGCTGAGGGCTCTGAATGCCCGCTCACAATTTTCATCCCATCACGGCCCAAATGATTCTAATGGGTCCTGCAAACCCAAGAGCCTGCCTGCTCTTGCCTTAGACAGAGCTCCTTTACTTCGGATCTGGCTCCTTTTCATCTGATATCCCTGAGTGAATTCATTTAGGGGTTTTGCCAATCGGGCATAGTTCTGGACAAATCGTCTATAGTACCCAGCAAACCCCAAGAATCGCTTAAGTTCCTGAAAGTTCCTTGGCCTTGGCCACGTTGCCACGGCATTGATCTTATTGGGGTCTGTGCTGACTCCCTCCTGGGACACTATATGTCCAACGTATTTGACTGACGTCTGGCAAAACTGGCACTTGTCCAGGGCAAGCTTAAGCCCAGCAGCTTGCAATTGATCCAGGACTTTCAACAGTTGCTCTTCATGCTCCTCTAGTGTCTTCCCAAATACTATGAGGTCATCCAGGTATACCAGCACTTGGGTCATGTTCATATCTCCCACTACCTTTTCCATTAACCGTTGAAATGTAGCAGGGGCACTGGAGATCTCCTGGGGCATCCGCTCGAATTGGTAGAACCCCAGTGGGCAGATGAAAGCAGTTTTTTCTTTATCCTCTTGTGCCAGTGGAATTTGGTAATAACCGCTCCGCAGATCAAGCACCGAGAACCACTGGCTTCCCAACAAACAATCAAGGGCATCTTGCACTCGGGGAACAGTGTATTGGTCCACCGTAGTGCGGCTGTTGAGGGTTCGATAATCAATGCACATCCGAATTTTGCCAGATTTTTTTCGCACTACCACAATTGGAGAGGCGTATGGGCTACGTTTCTAGGATATGATACCATGGTCCAAAAGTTCCTGGAGGTGCCACCTCACATCCTCCATCTCTGAAAGGGCAATTCATCGGGAACGCTCCCGAAATGGTTGGATGTCTTGAAGCCGAATAGAATGCTCCACTCCTTTAGCCAGCCCAACATCCCACTCATGCACAGAGAATACGCTTCCTCGAGCACTTAGCTTTTCCTGCAGTCGGGTCTTCCAAGCGGCTGGCACTGGAGAGCTGCCAAAATTGAACTTTGTAGGGTCCACAATCTGGGTTTGTAAAGACTGTGTAGGCAACGCAGCTACCTCTGCTTCAACCAGTTCAGCTACACATTGTCCCGGCTTCACTGTGATGTCTTTTCCTGTGGGGTTCACTACTAATACAGTCACTGAAGATGGAGCTTGCCCTCCAATATCAACTACCCCACTGGGAACCAGCATCTGCCTTAAGGGTCCAGAGTTCTTAGGTGGCTCTACCACAGCCAGCTTCTTGTGATGGGTCCAAGCAATGCCCTTAGGGGCAGTGAGTAAAAACTGGCTGCCTCATGCAGGCACCTTTTTAGGAGTCTCGCCTGCATAATACAAAGCTCCCAGCCTGATATCAGTTTCAGGGCCGGCCGAGGTCTCAATCCACTGATATGCTCCAGCGCAAAGGGCATGCATGGGCAAAGCTTTTAAGTACTGCTTCCCGGCCTTTTGCCGACAATATCACGCTAGCACCTGGAACAGACTGGAATTAGTTCCGACAATTATATTGGCCCCCCGCATCCACTTAGGATCTGGGCACACAAGCGCAGCAACAGCCACAGACTTGCATACCCCAGCCACTTCCTTGGGGAACTCTAGCTGGGCAGTAACATACCCACTGTACGGGTAGACCTCTTGGCTTAAGCCACATAGCCCCAGCCCAGTTAGTGGTTGCAGTGGTAAATGCTTCAAAAACTTGTCATAGAAGGACTGGAATATGATAGTTACTTGTGACCCACTGTCTAACACAGCAATACACCTCCATCCCTCTATCACCACAGGGACCTCTGCCCTAGGTCCCACTAGTCATGGTGGAAACTGAGCTGGGGTTCCCGGACTGTCAGAGCCTGAGGGAGCTGAGACTCAGGTCGGCTCCTTCCTTGTTGCCTGCAGTCACTGCCATAATGGGGACGGGTTTCCCTGACTTGTACACTGGTGCTTGAAATGTCCATCTTCCGTGCACCAGTAACAAAATTTTCCTCTCCCTTCGGGCCAGTGAGGCCATTGTGACCTGATAGCCAGTGAGCCTTGGGAGGCCCTGGGCTGATTTCCCTGTGTCACCCAGGCTTGCTGGTGCAGCACGGCCAGTGGCTATGGGGCATCGTTGTCAAAGTCAGTCACCATCGGCATCTCGACAACCAATGCTCGTGGTGGGCACGGAGCCACAGCCAATCCCTGGGCTGGCGCTGGTGTTACCACTTTGATAGGAGGCCTTTAACAGCTTGTAGGCTTTCAGCCTCCCTGATTTCCCAAAGTAACTGCCCAAACGTAGGGGGATTCTCTCTCCTCCCAGTGAGGTTGAGATCCCTTACCAGTTGCTCATCATAAAGTATTCCTACCTGGAGTTGCTGCAAGCGAACTTTGCCAGCCATCTCCCAAGTGAGTCCTCCTTGGGCCACTAGCTGCTGTAACACTCTCTCTAATCACAGGATGTAAGCTGAGGCTGGTTCCCCCTTTTGTTGGTATGTCTTACTAAGTTCCAGGAACAAAGCCTCAGCTTGCACTGATTTTCCAAAGACACTAGACAGAAGTTTGAGACACTGGAGAACGGAAATGTTGGAGTTTTCCTGCTTAATCATTCAAACCACTTCAAAAGCTGGATCTCGGAGACTCTCCGGCAGCCGCCTCTGTTTCTCCTTTTCTGAGACTGCCCATGAGACCAAAGTCTCTGTCACATGGGAATGCTAAGCCTCAAAAGTCTCTTCCCCTGGGGGAAGTGGGTTCTTCCCTGAAAATATGCGGAGCCTCTTGTAGGCAACCGACTCAGGTGATGGCTGGAGTGCCTCCTTCAGGGCTTTTCCCAATGCCTTTGCCCACTCTGGATCTGGTGCTCTGGAGCCCACTCCACTCTCACCTGGGGCAGCTGGCGCAGGGTCTTCAGCTCCTCTGGAGGGGGGTTCTTTGGATTCCCCTCCAGAGTCTGGGTGAGGAACCTGCCCCCTATCTACTAGAGTTACAGCCCAGACTTCCTCATCTGTGACCTCTAGCATCCGGGGAACATGCAGGGCATCCACTGCAGTTGTCAGTTCACATACTGCCATCTGATAGTCCCCTCTCCCATCAGGGTGCACTCCACGCACCTGACATAGTCTAAGGCATCGAGAGGACCCCCTGAGCAGATCCTGAATGGCTTCGGCCGAAAGGCCCTTGGGGATGTTGCTAATCACAATCACCCTCCCTGGGCTGACCTGCAGCTCCATGCACCACTGCAGAAGCTTGGCCATGGCCATAACAATTGAGAACCCTCACACCAACACTCCCACAATAGAGTGAAAAATTATTTGGGACAAGCAAATCAAAACAAAAACACAAGTCTGCAGCAAGGTGGGGGAGATGCTCAGCTACGGGTACATGGCACCTATTAAAATGGGTACACGGCCAGAACATCCTGGATGAGCCCCCAAAATATAACCCTGGGTGCGACACTACATGCACCCTCACCTGAATAATGGGATCCTGGGGTACCCGGCAGCCAGTAGCCCTGCCCAGCCCCCTGGGAAGCTGCTGCAGTGCCCCGAGCGGAGAGCCTCCCCATACAATCAAGCACCCTTGCAGACAGTTCTCAAACTATTTACAAGATTTAATTATTTACATCTTAATAAATAATCATTAAATAAACACATGGATATACTGTCTAATAAACCCTCAAGAACTTATTTACAAAGTCTCTCTCTTGCACACGGTGTATACTGGGGATCCCGTGTGCACTGCCCCTGGCAGGGTATCTCAGGAAGCGGCACTGTCTGTGTCCCTGCACGTGGTCTGTGGGCGCTCCCTGGTGCTGGTGTCTGTCTCCATGCTCCTGGGGTCTCTGGGCAGCAAGCAGCGGCTCCTCTGCAGTTCCTGCAAGACAGCCTCCCCCTGCCTTTGCCCCGCTTCCCTGGCTGCTGGGAGCAGTGTCTGGGCTGCAGGCTATAGCAACCCTCCTACTGCCCCACACAGCCTCACCGCCCCAGCAAATGCAGCCCCTCCCTGGGCTTTGCCTGCCCCTGGGGCCCCTCACCCCTCGGGGAAACTAGGGCAGACTCCGGCAGTCCCCACCCCGGCTCTGCTGTGCTCACCCAGCCACACCGGCTGCAGTCAGGTCTCTTCAGACTTGGGTTCTCCACACCAGCAGTCCCTGCCTGCTCCTGCTGCCCAGCTTCTCCACTCTGCTCCTGCAGGGCTCTCTCAGGGGCTCTCCAAGGGACCACTGCGCTGAGACACTCAATCCAGTCTCCAGCCTGACCCTCAGCCCCCTCTTGTTCCCCCCCGTGGGAAAAACTGCTCCCCCTTTTATCCAAGCCTCTCAGCCAATCCCAGCTCAGGGCCCTTCCCGGGCTTTTGCTAACGGCTCTCTTTCAAACTGTGCTGGGGTTACATCTCCCCTCCCACTTCCAGCAGGGCTGCTCCCAAACAGCTTCACTTGCCCTCAGAGCCTACAGTGTCCCCTTGGGGACAAACTCTGTCTCTGCCAGGCAGCTCTTCCCCTTCTGTTCAGGTGGGTCCATTTTTTAAAGGCTGCTACATCTAGATAGACAGGCAGGCAGACAAGTATGTATAAAAATGAAAGAATGAAAGAGAGAGAGAGAGAGAGAGAGAGAGACAGAAGAGAGAGAACGTGGAGGGGTTATAACAGAATAGATTATAAATAGTGAGATAGAGTCAGTTTTAAAGTTTCCCGAGAGCAGAAATCATTCATTAAAATATATACTTACTGACTTAGGTTTTCAAAGGAATTGACCACATAACTCAAGCTTCTCGGAAAGTCACGATCACTGTTGCACAAGGTGCACTATGAACCAAGTCAATCCTTAGACCAACAAGGCTACAACCAACAACCCTATGGACCAAGGCATACTTTCCTCTATAGCCACATCACCCAAAAAACCTCAACAATGTGACAGAAGTCAGTACAGTTCTGTGTGAAACCACAACACTGACAGAAGCAAACACTGACACAGCAACACTGACAACTTTTCCAAAGTTCATCTCCCTCACAAAAGTTTAATCCTTTGCTATTGTGGGTTTTTTTCTTCTTACTTTACAGACACATTCACAAAGCATTATTTGTAAAACTCACAAGGGAACTTCCAAATTAAAATTCATATTATAGCAAGAAGTATTTGCAAGGGAACTTTTCAAAGGCACCTGAGAGAATGATGCACCCTGTTCTGATGGGAGAAGAGAATTTAACTCCCTTGGGATTGTTTGAAATTCCCAGAGATCAAATCCTTGAACAGATGTCTGTTGGGGGGGTGGACTAGATGTGACCTCCAAAGGTCCCTTCCAACCCTCATTTTCTATGATTCTGTGACATGGGAAAATATTATCTGTGCCCTGGTAGTTAAAGCACTGTGCAGATGAAAAATCAGAGATGTGGGTTTTCTCCCCCTCTGGATAGAGGGAGTCCTACAATCCATATCTCCTGCTTCCTGGTAAAGCACCCTAACCACTAAACTTAAATATGGGGGGCCCTCCCCCACTTATGTATTTCATATTCATAGAATAAAAAGAAGAAAGAATAATGAGGATGTTTCTGGCCCACTGGGAGTAAGGGCCCAGGCTAGATCCCAGAGCCTGCACCTTTTCAGAACAGCAGCTTGCAGACTGAGCCATACACCCTCCAGCCTGCTCTCTTCCACCTGGTCCCTTATATCTCCCTCTCCCCTATTGAAATATCCTCCCCCACTTTAATTTTTGTCTGTCAACAATTTGAGGACTTACAATTGCTCAGGTCCATGTTTATGCAGCCACCTATCTGCTTGGTCAACATACAGTCTACTGCACATTTGGTAGCTGTATGAAATGCTATTGTAAGTGCCAAAAATGAAAAGTTACATGGCTGGGTGAGTGTCACTGAGGCGCACACAGTGAAATAGGATCTGGTCCTCTCTTACACAAAATAATTGGGACCTCATTGTGCTAGGTGTGCTTCCCCTACATGCTGAAGTCAAATGATCAGTAATTAGGCCATATTAAAAGTAGAAGGAAGGCCTCCTCTTACTACTTAGGTTACATAGAGAAAATCTCTCTCCCGCCCTTCCCCCAGTTGCTTGCTTCCAAGGAGTATGTATGATGAAAGTCCATATTTTTTACTCTTCGTTAATCTCTAAGCACTTTCCAGGCTGCGTGTCCTTTTAAACTGGCCAACTCACCATGCAGCCTATCACACGCACCCTGAGGGGTTCGGTGTTTCATGCATCACCTGCCCTGTGGCACAGCCCTGGCAGCCGTGGGCCCCAACATACCTGGAATATACCAGGGTGTCTACAACCTGAGCAGCTGTGCTGACACCAGGCCCTGTGATTTCCTGAGGCTTTTTAGGGTTATGTTTTCCTTGCCACATGGAAACACCATGAGAGGGCTGGCAGGAGTGGTTTTTTCCTCATCCATTATGGCTCCCATCACACATTTTTGTTTCTGTAACAGAAGCCTACAGGATGGCTGCTGTTTTGTCACACGCCATCTCCACCTGGTTGTTAGGCTGCTCAGGTAAACCACTCACACCACCTGCAGCAGCCAATGTGCTGCCAGCCCCTATGGATAATCAAGGTTTCGGCAATGCCCCCAGGCAAGATGGTGGCTGATCTATTGTTATGTCTTATTGTGTTTTCCTTGCACTATCCCTTTAAGGCCAAAGCCCTCATGTTCAGCACTGCAGGCTTCACTTTGCTTGTGGCAAGTTTGCAGCACTGGGACTCCCTGTTCTGTGTCATGAGAAGCCAGAGGCATCCTTAGTTCCTCTTGTTGCACAGGACTGGACAAGGTCAAGTCAGAGGCAGAGCGAGTACAAGTTCTGCACACACTTACTAGGGCAATTGTTAAGATCCACCTGGATATGATTCCAAATACTTGTTAGATCAGCACAGGAGCATCCAGAGCATTGTTGCTGAACTCACAACATATCATCTAGCAACGAGGATGGGATCCTTTGCTGAAAACACCCCGCTAGATTGTGGGACGACATTCTGAGACCAGGCTGTGTTTTGTGATCAGAGGGAAGTTTGGTTTTTTTCTTTTTCTACTTTTCTCTCTATATGGAAGATGTTAGTTAAAATGGCTACGTTGGGGCATATATAAGAATTTGGTGTGAGCCAGCCAGCTTCTTGGGACTATTATGCAGAAAGGCTATCCGATTACCTGGAAGCCAACCAAGTGGAAAACCCAGCACAGAAGGCCAAGGAAGGCATAGCAGATTACCTGGCTGAGCTCCATCACCTTGCCGAATTTGGTGAGTTTGGTGATCTCCTGGATGGTCTCCTTTGCGACCATCTTATCTGTGGGGTTCAAGATAAAGCAATCCAACGCCACCTGCTCTCTGAACCAAATTTCACTTTGGCTACTGCACAAGAAAAAGCCTTGAGAGCTGTAGCAGCATCCTATAACGTGAGAGAAATTTGCCAGGCGTTCTCCAGCAATATCCACTTACTCCAAAAAGATCAAGAATCGGGTCATCACCAGCAAATTCAGCGGATTATACCCTCACCAACAGCACCATGTAAGCCAGTTAATCCACAGACATGTTAGAGTTGTGGCAGCCAACACAGACGAAGGGAGAGCAGGTTTAGGAATGAGGAGTGTCGTGCCTGCAAGAAGAAGAGCCACATAGAGAGGGTTTGCTGCTTGAAGGCCAGTTCTGGGATACAAAAAGACTGTGGCAAATGTATTCCCTCCCAAACCACTCACAGATTAGAGTCCTCCCCGGAATGTGAGGTACAAAAACTATATTTGATTCAAAATGTTGGTGTTGTTGAAACTCAAGGTTCTGAGATGCTTGCAACTGTAGTAATCAATGGAAAGAAGTGCAAAATGGAAGTGGACTTGGGTTCAGGAGTATCCCTTATAGACGAAAACACATTCTTCCAGTTGTTTCAGCACCCTCTCCCCAAGTAACCAAAACCTGAGTATCACTTGCTTGGCTACAATGGACACACTGTGGAAACTTTGGGTAGCTGCAGTGTAGATGTCCAGCATGGAGCTCTTAGACAGCGTCTACCCCTCATTGTCACTAAGGGTTCCCACAAAATTCTTCTGGGGAGAAATTGGTTCTCACCATTGGGAATCAGTATTCAAAGCATACACAGTCTCTGCACAGAAAGTCTGGAAAGGCTTGCAAGGGAGTTTCCCGAGGTATTCTCCGAGGAATTAGGAACTGACTCACGTCCACCTGTGACGTTACAAATGGATCCTGCCATAGCCCCTATCTTTATGAAGGTTTGGAATGTACCTTTTGCACTGCAGCCAAAAATCGATGCAAAATTAGATCGGCTTATCCCGCAAGGGGTCCTCGAGTCAATCATACATACAAGCTGGGCCACACCAACTGTTCCTGTTTTAAAACCTAACAGCATTGTTAGCATCTGTGAGGAGTACAAGTGCACTGTCAATAAAGCACTTAAGCAAAACCTGCCCCCCAGTGCCTGCCATTAACCACTTGCTGTCTGTTCTTGCAGGTGGGAAGGTCTTTGCCAAACTTGACCTCTCTCAAACCTATCAGCAACTGATAGTGGATGACAAGGCTGCTGAGGCCCAAATGATAATTACACACCGGGGAGCATTCCCTGTCAAGCACCTCCAGTTTGGAATTTCTTTGGCACCAGGAATTTTCCAGCGGTTCATGGAGACAATGTTAGCAGGAATTCCTGGGCTTGTTCCATACTTTGATGATAAGTTGGTCATGGGGCCATCTAGACAGAAACTCACTGATGGACTCAAAGAAGTTTTACAGAGATTCAATAAAGCAGGTATCAGAGTAAAAAGAGAGAAATGTCAACTAGGAGTTTCCAGTATCAACTTTCTGGGATATCAAATCAATGCTTCTGACATTCACCCAGTTGAAGACAAGGTAAAAGCAATACATGATGCCCTTATAACAAAATGCAGACAGGATCTTCAAGCATTCTTAGGCCATCTCAGTTTTTATCACATCTTCTTGAAAGACAAAGCCATCATAGCAAAGCCCCTTCATTGCTTACTGGAAAAAGGAGTTTAGTGGAAGTGGACTTGCCAGCACAACAAAGCCTTCCAGGGTGTCAAGAAGTTGCTGACATCAGACTTTGTCTTTGTTCACTATGATGAGCAGAAGCCACTGACCATTACTTGTGATGCCTTGCTGTTTGGTATTGGCACTGTCTGCAGTCACACATTGCCTGATGGCATGGACGCACCCGTTGCTTTTTAGTCAAGAGCAATGACTTCAACCAAAAGGAACTATGCACAGATTGATAAAGAAGCATTGGCAAACATTGCAGGAGTTGAAAAATTCCACAATCACGTTTATGGCTGCAAATTCAAAATCTGAACGGACAACAAACCCCTTCTTGGAATATTTACTATGGACAAACCAACTCCTCCTAATTTGTCTCCCCAAATGCAACACTGGAGCATCATGCTAAATGCATATGACTATACACTTATGTACAAATCTGGGAAAATGATTGCAAATGCTGATGCATTGAGCTGCCTGCCACTACAAATACCTGATTGTGCTACTCCTCTTCCCGCAGAAGTCCTCATGCTGGAATCCATGAGAGAAGCCCCTCTTCAAGCTGGTCAGATAACGAGGATGACTGCAAAAGACCCTATCCTTACCCATGTCCTCAACTGGGTGTGGAGGGGCTGGCCCTCAGACAAATTGGCTGAGGAATTTTCATCACATCAGCATGAGCTATCTGCCCACAACAGTGTTGCTTCTTGTGGGGAAATTGTGTCGTAATTCCAGAAGCAGGATGCCAAATACTAACAACACTGCACACAGCACACCCAGACATTGTAAGGATAAAAGCACTGGCTAGAAGTTATGTGTGGTGGCCAGGTATGGACAATGATATAGAGAGGGTTGTGAGGAAGCGGAGCATTTGTCAAGCAACTCATCATAATTCACCAAGGGAGCACAGCATTTGTCAAGCAACTCATCGTAATTCACCAAAGGCACCAGTATTCCCTTCGGAAATATCAAAGGAACCCTGGTCACACATTCCAATAGATTTTGCTGGCCCTTTTCAAGGTAAGAACTTCTTAATTGTTGTTGACTTGTACTCAAAATGGCTTGAAGTGATTACTGTCTCAACTCTTAAATCAACTGCCAATATAACAGCTCTCCATCAGCTGTTTGCAGCCCATGGGGAGCCCAACACTATCGTTTCCGATAATGGCAGTGCATTCACCTCAGCAGAGTTCCAAGATTTTGCCAGCTGTGACCTCATTCGAACTGTTACCATTATACCTCACAGGCCACAGGCCAATGGGCAAGCTGAGCGAATGGTGCAGACTACAAAAGATGTATTGAAAAGGATTATTATAGGAGACTCGCCTACCAAACTGGTCAATCACAGCTCCCCATCACAGCCTGCCTCTCTTCAAGGAGGTGCAGCCATGCCCATTGTCTCAGGTCCCTGCACTTCTGAACCAGGTGTTTGTGGCCTCTCACAGAACTGACCAGCAGGTTCTACATCACTTAAGCTGCAATGTTTCAATGGATCTAACAAATCAGAGGGCAGAATTTTAAAGGTATTTTAACATGCACTGAGCAGAATTTTGACCCAAAGCTTTGAACTTAAAACTTCTTTTTCTTTAAATTTTGAGATTTAACTAAAAACCCTAACTCTTAAAAGCTTTCTGAAGCACTTTCAGCCAGGCATCTTTATAAAAGTATTTTTATTTCGTGTTTTATTTTTCCCCCCTCTTAAACTGAGGATCAATAAATTTGGGTGAATTGAAAATTAAGAAGTGCCTTGTATTCAAAGGAATACAGGTAGTACTTTACCTCCCTGCCCATGACTCCAATAAAACCCACTTTGGTGACACTTTGGATTCTATTGCACCAATGGATGCCCAAAGTGCAGAGTGCAACCAACCCTTAATTACCTGACTAAAGGTTAGATATGATTTTTCTTGCTCTCCCTGCCTTTCCCTGCCCACCTCCTTTGCCCTCCCAACCTGTCCAGGGCAATAATGATTCCATGCATTACAGGAGTAGGAGTGCCTTCCAGACAAATCTACCTAGGTCCATATCAGGAGCACTTGCACAGCCTTGCACTGACAGGGGAAAATCATTCCTAAACTTTATTCAGGTACCTCAGGTTGGGTCACTTGGGTTGCTCAAGTGGTAAAGTAGAAATCTGCCCTTATTCTTGTGCTATATGGATGTGACTCCAATAAGCTCTACATTAACACAAGGTTTCTAATGAGACATCAAATTAATGGAAAACAAAATAAAACTGAGGCTGAACCATGTCAAACAAAATTCTCTCTCATGGAAAAAGAAATATATAAGGGAGAAGGTATAGGAAAATTAATTATTTTGCCATCTACAGAATCCTGCTGGCATCTACTCTGGAGATGATTTCAAATTCATCCATGGCTCAACTAGTCAACAAAGATATTTTTTGTGCTTTCTGATTTCAGTAATCTATCGTGTGCATGTTTTATGAATGCCTGGATTTGTAGAATTTGCATGTGATAATGTTCACAATCTTAATTACATGATTTGGTGCAGAGCTTTAAAAATAAGCTTGTAAAACAAAGTGCTCCTCTTGCAGCTGTTTGAGCTGTGCTTCTTTTGACATAATCAAATTAACTAAATTAAATGACTTAATTATAGACTGAGATCAGTTGGTCAACAAATTCATAAAGTATACGCATACTCCATGCCCATTTCAACTTTTTGCCCTAGTGTAACCTTTCTGACAGACACTGGATGAAAGTAACAAGGACTGGGTTCAAACTTCATAACTTGTTACTCTGACTTGACCCCAACCCAGAATACTGGAAAAATATTATTTACCTGGGAGTTCAAAACTGAACAAGCTTCCCCACACAAAAATGACAATAAGCTGAAACAGGTTTTTGTTACAGGGGAAAAGCAAACAAAAAAAAATACTTAACTATTAAACATTAACTGAAACCCCAACAGCTGAGAGTGTCTCAGTCATTGGGCAGCCAACCCAGGGGAGCTACCACATAGCCCACTCTTGCTGGAAGTGGAGGCTGAGCCAGGGCTGCCAGCCAGTGCCTCTACCACCTACTCCAGGCAAAGTAGCATATGCATACTAGGGAGACCTGAGCAAGAGTTTTAAAGGTAATAAGCTGATGATGAACAGGTTTAGGTTAGCGATCAGAAGGCAATATTTTACAGTTAGGGTGGCCAAAATCTGGAACCAACTTCCAAGGGAAGTGGTCCTCACCCCTACCTTGGACAAATTCAAGAGGCAGTTGGATGATCACCTGTCTGGGGTCTTGTGAACCCAGCATTCATTCCTGCCTGTGGCAGGGGGTCAGGCTACACGATCTGATCAGGTCCCTCCTAACCCTAGCTACTATGAAACTATGAGAGTTGCCACTGCTCTGCTGCTGGGGATCATTACTTCACCACCAGGCTTGTTCCCACTCCATCACCACTGTGGTTCACTGCCAGTCCTCTGCATATTGTCTATGCAACACCAGCGCTTTCAGACCCTCCCCTACTCAACTGCAGGCTCAGGAATCTCAGCTCCTTTAAACATAGCAAGTTTCACATTTCTACCAATGGACATAACTAACCCCAGAATCTATTGCTTCTCTTTCCCTGATACAGTGGCCTCTCCCTTCCCTGCTGGGCCATTAACACCACCACACTGGGGTCTCTGCTGGGCTCCAGAAGGCTGGGAGCAGCAAGGAGACTGGGGGCAGGCACAGCAGGAGGCAGCAGTTGCAGATGGCACAGCAGTCCATGCTAGCTGGAGTTACAGCCCAAGCTCAAACACACACTGATCTGACAAAGGGGCAGGCAGTGCCACTCATAACACTCACCCTGCCCAAACACTGGTGCTCTGCAGCAGGGGGAATGCTCACTCTTAGCAAGGGGGACTGAAGTCTCAGTCTTAGAGTCCTCAACCCCTTCCCTCTCCCTTGGTGATCCGTCTCTCCAAGCTGAAGTAGGGGCCGCAGAGACTGTGGGCAGACTGGAGCTTTGTGCCATTTGTTGGGTGAGAAAGACCTGTCAAAATGTAATGGTGTCAAAAATAAGGGGGTGGTGATGCCCCTGGAGTCCCTTCAGTCCTTGCTGTCTTTGAGCAATCATCCCTAGACTTCCCTGCCATGCCATGATGTTTTGTTATCTGTGTAAAGGAGGCTGCCCCAGAACTTCCCAAGCTGATCTGCCTCTAATGACAACCAGATGCCCACAGTAGCTGCCTTAATGGCTCGTGGCATGGTTCCTTTCCACCCCTACATCATGCTGCAAGCCAGTTCATAGATTCAAAGACACTAGGGCTGGAAGGGACCTCAGAAGATCATCGAATCCAGCCCCCTGCCCTAGGGTCAGGAAGTCAGCTGGGGTCACAGGATCTCAGGAAGATAAATGTCCAATTGACTCTTAAATAAGTCCAGAATACTTATAGGAAGCCACCAGGTCTCCGCTGAGCCTGCACTATCCCTGGCTGAAGTGTCCCATAGCTCTCAGCCTCTCATTATAAAGCCTATTTTTCTGCCTCTGATGAAGGTTTGGCTCTCCTCTCGACTCTCTCAAGCTTCTCCACATCCTTTTTAAATTGTGGAGCCCAGAATTGGGTACAGTACTCCAACTGCAGCCTCACCAAGGCTGAGTACACCAGGAGGATGACATCCTGGGATTTGCTAGAGAAGCACCTATGGAAGCAAGCCAGAGTTTTACTTGCTTTGCTGGCTGCAACATCACAGTGGTGGCTCATATTCATCTTGTGGTCAATCAAGACCCCCAAGATCCTTTTGGCCATGGTGCTAGCACTGTCGAGCTGTGGACGCTTCACCCTAAAGTTTGGTGTCATCAGCAAACTTTGCTGGTCCGCTTCTGATCCCAGTATCCCCATCGTTAATGTAGATGTTGAAAAGATAAGTCCCAAGGACAGAGCTTTGGGGGACCGCACTGGTCATGGCGCACCACAATGATTGACTTCTGTCAACTACCACGCTCTGGGTCCAAACTTGGAGCCAATCCCCAGCCAGCAGATTGTGATGTAGCTGAGGCTGCACTTGGCCAGTTTTCCTATGAGATGATCATGGGATACCAGCTCAAAGGCTTTTTTTAAATCAAGATATATGACATCAATCTCTTCTCCCTTGTCCAGGTGATATGTCACCTGGTCATAGAAGAAGATGCGATTGGTCAGGCAAGACCTACTCACAACCAACCCATGCTGGCTATCCCTCAGGAAGTTGTCTTTAGCCAGTTTGTCAAGAATGGTCTCTTTGATGATTTTTTCCAAGATCTTCCCTGGGATAGAGGTCAGGATGATGGCCTGTAGTTCCCCGGATCTACTTTCCTCCCTTTCTTGTAGATAGGTACCACATTGGCCTTCTTCCAATCTTTGGGCACTTGGCCTGAGCACCATGAGTTCTCAAAGATCCATGCCAATGGCAGAGCTATCATGCTTGCCACCTCCTTAAGTACTCTTGGGTGTAAGCTGTCTGGGCCAGCTGACTGAAGGTGTCCAGCCTCTCCAGGTGTTCCTTCACATAGTCAACATTGATGAAGGGTAACAGTTCTCCCTCACCCTGGATGTCCCGTACCATATTGAGCAGGTCCGTCTCTTGGGGCTGGTGAAAAACTGATGCAAAATACCTGTTAAGCAGGTTGGCTTTTTCCTGGGCATTGGTTACCAGTTGACCCATCTTGTTTAGCAGGGGTCCAATGTTACCCTGGCTTTTTCTCTGCCTCCCCACATATCTAAAAAAGGACTTTTTATTATCCTTGATATGTGTAGATAGCTGGAGTTCAGTCGCAGCCTTGGCTTTCCTGGTTCACTCCCTACTTGGTCCTGCCCAAAGGAGATGACCTCATGACCGACTTAAATATAGAAGGAAGTCTGGGCAACAGTGACCATGAAACCATCATGTTCACTTTCCAACATAAGGCAGACAAATTGGATAGCAGAGTTGAAGTCTTGGACTTGAAAAATGAACATTTCAACAAACTTAGGTCACTAGTACGGCAAGTGCTGCAGGACCAGGGATGGAAGGTGAAAGATGTGCACAAAGGGTAGTTGCTCCTTAAGGACACAATCCTTGAAGCACAAAGGAAGTCCATTCCCATGCAGAGAAAAGCTAACAGAAGGGCTGCGAAGCCCTCATGGCTAAACAGGGAAATCACAGGCCTCTTAGGAAAGAAGAAAGAGGCTTAAAACACTGGACGCTCAGTGCAGGCCCCAAGGAGAACTATTCCACAACAGCCCACATTTGCAGGGAACAGATAAGAAAGGCTAAAGCGGCAACCAAACTTAGATTTGCAATGGCAGTTAAAGACAACAAAAAGTCCTTCTTTAGGTACATAGAGAACAAAAGGAAAACAAATGAAAATATGGGGCCTTTACTCAACAACACAGGAGAGCTACTTACTGGTACCCAGGAGAAAGCTGAACTCCTGAATGACTACTTTGCCTCAGTCTTTCACTGGACAAAGGGAAAAACCATGCCAGGTAGAGAAGAGGGTGAGCATGGTAGGAATAATTACCTTCCTATTATTGCTATAGAACTGGTGTATGACCAATTTTAAATATTAGACATATACAAGTCAGCAGGACTGGATGATCTTCATCCGAGAGTGCTGAAGAGATTGTGGAACCCCTGGCAAAACTCTTGCACAACTCATGGTGCTCTGGAGAAGTCCCTGAGGACTGGAAGAGGGCCAATTCATAGATTCATAGATGTTAGGGTCAGAAGGGATGTCAATAGATCATCGACTCCAACCCCCTGTATAGGCAGGAAAGAGTGCTGGGTCTAGATGACCCCAGCTAGATGCTTATCTAACCTCCTCTTGAAGATCCAAGGGTAGGGGAGAGCACCACCTCCCTTGGCAGCCCGTTCCAGACCTTGGCCACTCGAACTGTGAAGAAGTTCCTCCTAATGTCCAATCTAAATCTGCTCTCTGCTAGCTTGTGGCCATTATTTCTTGTAACCCCTGGGGGCGCCTTGGTGAATAAATACTCACCAATTCCCTTCTGTGCCCCCGTGATGAACTTATAGGCAGCCACAAGGTCGCCTCTCAACCTTCTCTTGCGGAGGCTGAAAAGGTCCAGTTTCTCTAGTCTCTCCTCGTAGGGCTTGGTCTGCAAGCCCTTAACCATACAAGTGGCCCTTCTCTGGACCCTCTCCAGGCTATCCGCATCCCTCTTGAAGTGCGGTGCCCAGAATTGCACGCAGTACTCCAACTGCAGTCTGACCAGCACCCGATAGAGGGGAAGTATCACCTCCTTGGATCTATTTGTCATGCATCTGCTGATGCACGATAAAGTGCCATTGGCTTTTCTGATGGCTTCGTCACACTGCCAACTCATGTTCATCTTGGAGTTCACTAGGACTCCAAGATCCCTTTCCACTTCTGTGCCACCCAGCAGGTCATTCCCTAGGCTGTAGGTGTGCTGGACATTTTTCCTCCTTAGGTGCAGCACTTTGCACTTCTCCTTGTTGAATTGCATTCTATTATTTTCTGCCCACTTGTCCAACCTGTCCAGATCTGCCTGCAGCTGTTCCCTGCCCTCCGGCATGTCCACTTCTCCCCATAGCTTTGTGTCATCTGCAAACTTGGACAGAGTACATTTCACTCCCTCGTCCAAGTCGCTGATGAAGACATTGAAGAGTATCAGTCCAAGGACCAAGCCCTGTGGGACCCCACTGCCCACATCCTTCCAGGTCGAAACCGACCCATTCACCACGACTCTCTGGGTGCGACCCTCTAGCCAATTCGCCACCCACCGGACTGTGTAGTTATCCAAGTCACAGCCTCTTAACTTGTTCACCAGTATGGGGTGGGATACCATATCGAAGGCCTTCCTGAAGTCTAAGTATACAACATCCACCCCTCCTCCTGTGTCCAGGCATTTTGTAACCTGGTCATAAAAAGAGACTAGATTAGTCAGGCATGATCTGCCTGCTACGAACTCGTGCTGGTTTCCCCTCAGTATAATTTGTCCTGCCGGGCTCTCGCAAATGTGAGTCTTGATAATTTTTTCAAAGATTTTGCCAAGGATGGAGGTGAGACTCACTGGCCCATAGTTTCCCGGGTCCTCCTTCCTCCCCTTCTTGAAAATGGGGACCACATTGGCCCTTTACCATGTTGTGTTCAATGTTGGACAATGTTGGACAATGTTGTGTCCATCCACAAGAAGGGCAGGAGGGAGGACCCAGGTAACTACAGGCCAATCAGCCTAACTTCCGTTCTAGGGAAAATCCTAGAAAATTTCATCAAGAAGTCTATCTGTGATAAGCTTGCAGAAGGGAAGATTCAGAATGACAGCCAGCATGGCTTCATCACAGGCAGGTCTTGCCTTACCAACCTCATCTTCTTCTATGACCAGGTAACTCACCACCTGGACATGAAAGAGCAGGCTGACATCATATACCTTGATTTCAAAAAGCCTTTTGATCTATTATTCCATGATGTCCGCATGACAAAATTGGACGATCATGGGCTTAACTCTGAGACAATCAGGTGGGTGAGAAACTGACTGCAGGATAGGACCCAGAGAGTCATAGTGAATGGATCTGCATCATGCTGACGAGAAGTGGGCAGCAGTGTGCGACACGGGTCAGTGCTCAGTCCAGTACTGTTCAACATCTTTATTAATGATTTGAATGGTGGGGTGAAGAGCTCACTGGCCAAGTTCACAGATGACACCAAGTTATGGGGGAGCGTGGTCACACGTGAAGATAAGCTACAGATACAGGCAGATCGAGATAGGCTAGCAAGTTGGGCAGATGGGAACCTGATGAAGTTCAACGTCCAGAAATGTAAAGTGCCCCACCTCGGGACAAGCAACTTCCAACAAGCCTACAGGCTTGGCAGCACCAAACTGACTAGCATCGTGAATGAAAGGGACCTGGGGGTAATAATAGACCACAGTATGAATATGAGCCGGCAGTTCAATGCTATAGCCAGTATGGCAACTAATACTCTGGCATGCGTCAATCAATGCATCTCCAGCAAAACTGAGGAGGAGATTCTTCTACTCTACTAAGCACTGGTGGGACCACAGTTGGAGTACTGCATCCAGTTCTGCACACCACTCTTTAAAAAGGACGTAGACAAGCTTGAGAGAGTCACAAGAAGAGCCACCTGTATGATCAGAGTCTTACCCAGCAAGCCATATGGGAAAAGGCTGAGGGATCTGGGACTCTTCAGCCTGAGGAAAAGAAAGCTGAGACGGGACCTGGTAGCAGCTTAACGCTACACTAGGGGAGTCTGTCAAGGGCTCGGTGAGCAACTGTTCACCAGGGCACCCAAGGGGAAAACCAGGAGTAATGGCACAAACTCCTGGAAGATTGATTCAGGCTCAAAATTAGGAGAAAGTTCTCCACAGTCAGGGTGTCCAGACTGTAGAATAAGCTCCCTCCAGAGGTGGTGCAATCACCTACCATGGAAATCTTCAAAAGGAGACTAGACAGTTACTCTGCCAGTGTCACTGACCCCCAATTATCTTTCCTGCTTGGTGCAGGGGGTTGGACCCGATGATCTTCCAAGGTCCCTTCTGGCCTAAAAATCTATGAATCTATGAAAGGCTCGATGTCTAGTCGGCATTCGGTATCAAGTGGAGTGCCCCAGGGTTTGGTCCTGGGGGCAGGGGCAGTTTTGTTCACTATTTTCATTAACAATCTCAAAATTAGGTTGGATTGCCCACTAAGCAAGGTCATGGATGATACCAAGCTGCAGGGTTTAGTAGGCATGTAGGAGGGTAGGGCAAGGATTCAGTGACCTAGATCAATTGGAGGCCTGGGCCAAAAGAAAGCTCATGAAGTTCAACAAAGACAAGTAAAACGTCCTGCATTTAGGATGGAAGAATCCCATGTACTGGTACAGGACGGGGGCTGACTGGCTGGGTAGAAGCACTGCAGAAAAGGACTGGGGGGGTTCCAGTAGACAATAAGATGGATATGAATCAACAGCATGGCCTTGTTGCCATGAAAGCTAAGAACATATAGGTAGTCCTCAGACTTGCAATGAAATTGGTTCCTGAAAACCAGATCTCAGGCCACATGCCCCCCCGCATGCCCTCCCACACCAGAAGTGGGAGCAGGGGCAGGAAACATCAGTTGAGCCACCAGACAAGCAGTGCACAGTGGTGGGGGCCACCACCCCACACTACCCATGCCCACCCAGCCCCAGCTGGGCAATGCTTGCCCCAGCCCTGGTCCCATCCCCAGCCCAGTCCTTTCCTCACCTCAGGAGATGTTGACCTCCCCCCTCCCCCCCGCACTCCTTTCCCTTCTCTGTCCCCTTTCAGCACTTACCAGCTGCATACAGTATTGACCATCATAAAGACAAAACCCACATCAGAATGGTGAAATAGGGTGTCAATTTATAAATGTTGTAAATGACGTTCATCACAACTCAAAAAGTTGTAAGTCGAGGACTGCCTGTACTGGGCAGCATTAGTAGGAAGGTTGCTAGCAGATTGATGGAGATAACTAATCCCTTCTATTTTGCACTGGTGAGGCCACATCTGGAGTGTGTACTACTGTGTGTCTACTTTTGGGCCTCCCATTATAGAAAGGATGTGGACAAATAGGAAAGAGTACAGCAGAGAGCAACAAAAATGGTTAGGGGACTGTGGCACATGAGATCCAAGGAGAGGCTGAGGTAACTGGACTGATTTAGTCTACAAAAGAGAAGACTGAGGGGGGCTTTGATAGCATCCTTCAGCTCCCTGAAGGCGTGTTCCCAAGAGGATGGAGCTCGACTGTTCTCAGTGGTGGCAGATGACAGAACAAGAAGCGATGGGCTCCAGTTGCAGCAAGGGAAGTTTAGGTTATGTATGAGCACAAACATTCTCACTAAGATGGTGGTAAAACACTGGAACAGGTTACCCAGATAATCTCCATCTTTGGAGGTTTTTAAGACCTGGGATGACAAAGATTGAGCAGGGCTGATAAAGTGGGGGTGGTCCTGCTTGGGCACAGGGATGGACTACATGATTTCCTGGGGTCCCTCCCAACTCTAGTATTCTATGACTCTATGATTCTATGAACATCATATCCAGCATGTCCGGAACAACATGTGCCCATCCAAACAGAGGGTCCTACCACATAATTGAGCATTGCTTTCAATTTAGTCACAAATTACTTTGATGTTTTTATATAAATATAAATGTTTCACAGGCAACTTAACATGGCTTTGTTCATTAACACAGTATGGGAATAACCTACATATCGTGTAAACTTATCATGCAACTTTAGACTATCTTGACATGTGCCTAACTATATTTGCTGTAAGTAAATTGCCTAATTGGTGAAAATGGTCATTATTCCTATGACTGAAACCTTGAGAAGCTGCCCATCAACTATATATCCATGGATGACTGGCTACTGCACCAGGTACTAGATTTTAGTGTCTCAATCTCTTTGCTTTCCATAACAGTTAATTATTCAACATCTTTTTCACTGAACAAATGAAAACACATTTAACCTTCCTCTACATAAAATATTCATTGCAACACATGATAACTTCTGATTAGAGCACACAACTGTGCTCTAGCAGTTGCATCCTGATGCATCCAGCACAAACTGTGCAGATTGGCAAATGGCGTCATGTGCTCAATTGGCACAAAATGAACTGGTTTCTAAGCAGCATCTAGCTTTAGAAGCTATTGGTATCCTTTCTCAGGTTCAAAGTCTGACCAGCCAACCACCCATCCAATAAGAACAACTGGATTAATCTCCGTTTCTTACCTTCCCAAGGTAAGAAGGTACGAAACACAGACCTAGCTGGGTTACCTACCATGGGCTTGTTTCTGGGGTTTACTCCTCTTGGCTACTTTCCTATTTTCCCATGCTTTCTCAGGCATCAACACTCAAATCACATTGACCTTGGGTGCATACTAAAAGCCCGGAGGCATTTTGGCCCAGGTTATAATTCACAGATCAGTGTTTTCACTTTTTTTTCCCTAGAGGGACCTGTAGTCTGGCCACAGTTCATACTGACACTTCGTGCTTTTCAGACTGAATGTTATTAATTACATACTAACTTTAGCCTCTTTGAGCATCAGGGACAGCAACTTCAACAGCCGATCTGTGGAGTTTGTCCCTCACAATCTCTAGGTCCATACACTTAAAACTCCAGTGCCTGTATTATCTACTCCTAAACCTTGGCCAGTGCTATGTTCCTCTGACCTTCCTTTTGTAGCAAAACCTCCAGTTCTTCTTTTTTTTTTTTTTTTATGTATTTTAAAATGCATTCTCTCCCCTTTCCCAACCATTTCTGACTTTTTCTATCCCTCTCCATTCCCTATAGTTAAGTATAAGTGATCTCAGACTTAGGATAAGCTTTAAACATTTTTATTTTGGTAGCAAGTTTTTGGGTTTGGATATCCACTGTTTTATATTGTATTATTATTCAGTTTGTATTGATTTTTACTGTTGTATAGTGTATTATTATCATTTTTGTATTGATTTTTATTGTTTCATATGGATATTGTATGGTTTAGGCCTGTGTTTGTAAGTGAACCAAAGTCATGTCAAGTTTCCATTTTATATGTCAAGCCACCATCTTGTGTCCTCTGCCTGGGCATCCTATGTTGCAACAATATGATTCATTGTACCCCTCCCATGTAAATTGGCTCCGGGATGAATGAGAATGACTGGGAATGATTGAAATACAATGGTAGCAGACCTCTACTAAATGGCCTGTAATGACTGGGCCATCACCTCGCATTGATTCACCCAGGAACTACGGACCTCCCCCAGGAACAGAGACAAGACCAGCATTTGAAAGACAAAAGACCCTGCAAAACCAGCAACTCTCACCATTACAGACACCTGAAACTGCACATCCCTGAATGGAGCGCACATGCTCAGTACGCCAGGGGCCGACCCTTGCCTGGGCATGCCTCCTGTCACTAGGGTCACACAAGGTCTGCCCCTATAAAAAGGGGCTGTGAAGGCAGACCCAGTGAGACGTCCTCTCCATCTGGACCAGCACCATGCCACACCACCTATCCACCCAGAGGCCTTGCCTGGCAACCCCCTCTGGACAACACCTACTGGACAAGGATCCTTTTCCAGCCTGGATAGGTGGATATTACCTGTACACCTCCTCCTACAATTTGGACTATCTCTCTCTCTCTGTCCTCCTGGACTTCAGCAGACTTCAGCCACTGCACCAAGCCTCTCTAACCCCTGCTCCCATTGTGTGTGCATGTGCGTGTGCATGTGTGTACAAGGGAACCAATAAGACCCAAATCAAAGACAACAAGAAGTCCTTTTTCAAATACATAGCGGGGCAAAGAAGGTGCCAGGTAACATGGGGCCTCTGCAGGACACGCTAGGAAATCTGGTCATCTCACCTGACGGTAAAGCTGACATATTCAACAATTTCTTTGCCTCCGTATATCTGAGGAGGGACCCGGATATCTCCCCCACTGGCATCCCCAAGGGCCCTGTGGGTGGCACACCCAGGCCTAGGGTTAATGAGGACCTTGTCAGGGAACATCTGGAGGGACTAGATGTATTTAAATCCACAGGTCCTGATGATCTCCACCCCAGAGTGCTGAAGGAACAAGCAGGGGTCATTGCGGGACCTCTGGTGCAGCTCTACAAGCACTTATGGCACTCGGGCGATGTGCTGGAGAACTGGAAAAGGGCCAATGTGGTCCCCATCTTCAGAAAAGGGAGGAAGGAGGACCCAGGAAAGTATAGGCTCATGAGTCTTACCTCAGTCCTGGGGAAGCTTTTCAAAAGAATTATCCTGGCACATGTGCAGGAAGGGCCAGCGGGGGAGGTTATGCTCAGGGGCAACCAGCGTGGGTTCATTAGGGGCAGGTCTTGTCAAACTAACCTGGTGGCCTTCTATGACCAGGTAACCAAGTCCTTGGATACAGGTGTCGCTGTGGATATTGTCTTTCTGGACTTCAGGAAGGCCTTCGACACAGTCTCTCACCCCATTCTCAGTAAGAAACTAGGAGACAGTGGTGTTGATGCCCACACGGTCAGATGGGTCACTAACTGTCTGGAAGGCAGCACCTAGAGGGTGGTGGTGGTGGACGGGTCCTATTTGACCTGGAGGGATCTGGGCAGTGGGGTTCCCCAGGGCTCGGTCCTCGGGCCCGCACTCTTCAAAATCTTCATCAGTGACTTGGGCGAGGGGGTAGAAAGCACCCTGTTCAAATTTGCAGTTGACACTAAGATGTGGGGTGAAGAAGGTATGCTAGTAGGAAGGAACAGGCTGCAACTGGATCTAGACAGGTTACAGGGGTGGGCCGATGAGAACAGGATGGGGTTCAACACTGACAAATGCAGGGTAATGCACCTGGGGAGGAGGAGCCAGCAGCACACCTACAGGCTGGGGAACTCCCTTCTCGCCAGTGTCGAGACAGAAAAGGATCTTGGAGTCATCATTGATGCCACAATGAACATGGGCCAACAAAGTGGGGACGCTGTCAGGAAGACTAACCATATCTTGTCGTGAATCCACAGATGCATCTCAGGCAGGTCCAAGGAGGTGATCCTCCCCCTCTATGTGGCTCTGGTCAGGCCGCAGCTGGAGTACTGCATCCAGTTCTGGGCACCGCACTTCAGGAGGGAAGTGGCCAATATGGAGAGGGTCCAAAGAAGGGCCACCCACATGATCAGGGGTCAGCATGGCAGGCCCTACGAGGAGAGGCTGAAGGACCAGAACCTGTTCAGACTCCAAAAGAGAAGGCTGAGAGGGGATCTAGAGGCAGTCTACAAACTAGTCAAGGGGGACCAGCAGGCATTGGGAGAGTCCCTGTTCCCCTGAGCATGCCCATGAGTTACAAGAAACAATGGACACAAGCTAGCAGAGGGTAGTTTCAGGCTAGACAGTAGGAGGTGCTATTTCACTGTCAGGGCGGCTAGGACCTGGAACCAACTTCCAAGAGAAGTGGTGCTGGCTCCTACCCTGGGGGTCTTTAAAAAAAGGCTGGACAAACATCTGGCCAGGGTCATTTGACCCCAGTACTCTTTCCTGCCACGGCAGGGGGTCAGACTAGATGATCTCCTCAGGTCCCTTCCGACCCTATGAAACTATGAAACTATGAATAAGACACTGTGTCATGATCTCCCCTGTTCAGTAAAACCACTGTCATTTGCAACCCCGAGTTGGGTCATGTTTTACTAAATCCCAGTCCCTTCCTTATCTTGAATTCCAGCTTCATTCTCTCTCTCTGAGCTCTAGCACCGACCCCTCTCCACTAGTTTCCTGATCTCCTCTCAATTCCTACTGCCTTTTACCTGTGACTTTCTACTGCCTTTCTCTGCTTTCCCACTGCCCCTGCCACCTTTCAGTCTCTCCTGTTTCTTTTCCTATGATTTTCTGCTGTCTGGTTCTCTGTTTTCAGGCTTCCCCCGCACCTTTTGTAGTCATTCCTCCCCCGCAGCTTCCCAGCTCCTCGTGGCTGTCCTGCAGTTTTCTCCAGCAGCTGCAGCCTTCCTCCAGCTCCCAGCACCTACTGCCACTCCCAGCAACTTCTCTAGCTGTCCTGGAGCCATCCTCTGGCTCCCCCACACCCAGAACCCCTCTTTAACACCCACACTTTCCCTTAGTCCCATTTTTCCTCTCCCCACCTACCTTTTCAGGTCCCCTGTAGCTCTGGCTCCAGTTCCAGCCTCTGTGCGGGCATCGCTCCCCTGTTCTGTAGGCTTTGGACATTGTCTTTTAATCAATTAAGATCAATTAACCTAAAGTTACCCCCGAGCCTCAGTTCTTCAGCCCAGCCCCCTCTAGTCTACCAGTTCTAATCCCAGTCCTGGTAACTTTCACTCCCTACACTTCTACTTTCTTACCTTAACCTTTCCCCAGGTATCCCAAGTACACCAAGTACATACATACATACACATCACAACACCCAACTTAGGAACTCACCTGTGTATATGTGTAGGTGGGTGGTATGTGTGTGAATTAGTGAATACACATATATATTCATATATAGATATCATTGTGTGTGAGTGTGGTATATGAATTAGTAATCCATGTATGTGTATTGGATGTGCAGGTGTTGGTAACTGGTAACTGATTCCATCTAAATTTGGTGTGTGTAGTGTGTATGGGCTTCAACTGGTGATAGTTGTGCATGAACCTAAGCTAGTTATTCTGAACATGTGTGTATCTGAGTTGCGTGTGTGTGGGGGGGGGGAGGTGTATGGCATTGTGTGCATGATATATGAATTAGTGATCTGTGTCTAACTTCTGGGGTGTACAGTGTATGCGCTTCAATTGGTGATGCATGTGCCTAGGCTGGTTTGAATGTGTATGTGCCTGAGCTGGTAGTGTGCATGTGTATGAACCTAACTGATTTGTGTGTGCAATTGTGTCACACCCTCCTGTCTAACAGCACAATATTGAGATCCTGAGACTTGGCCTGACCCCACAAGGCAACACTTTCAGGTTATGCCTACCAGTTATTATTTCCCCCCAGCTTTGAAAATGTTTTTCTAAAATTAAGAGAAGCTTACTACTCCCCCTAGATCAACTCCTGACCAGTCTAGACTGTGGGATTCCCTCCACATGCCAGTATATGGACTTAAAGACCATCCGCCTGGATGTCCATCTGTGTCTGCTGACACATAAGACATAGGCCACACTGGGCAAGGGGGAATAAGTGAGCAGGGAGGGTGCTGAGGACTGTGGCAAGGGGGCACTGAGGTGAGAGTCAGGGATCAGTCCCTGGCTCCCTTTTCTTACTACTCCTGAAATGCCCATTAGCCAGTGTCTCTCTCTTTCCTTTACTCTCCAGGCCCCACATATGTTGCTTCTTCCCACTGCCACTCCCCACCTGGCTTTGCCCCTCCAAGAACTCTCTGTTTTCTCTAGCCCCTTCTCCACTGGCTACTCTCTTCTCTCCTCCAACAGCATCTTCCTGGGGAAGAGAGGCCCTGGGGACATACAACTCAGTCTTGGGGGTAGAAATATCTGCTCTGCTGAAAAGTAACCAAGAGCTGTGGGTTATCTAAGGACGTGCACATGACAGAGCTGCCTGCTTGTGAGCCAGGCCCTGAGGGGCTGGGGCTTGGAGATTTGCCCTGCAAAAGTGAGTGAAAAAAAGGGGAGATGGCCTCGACCAGAAAGAAAGCAGCCCAAACAAGCAAATAAGGAACACTGCTGTAAACAAATCTGGTTCATCTACTTCCAGGACAGGATGAAGAATGGCCTAGAGCCCACTACACCACAATTCTGTTCTCCCCTGGCACATACACTGTGCTCTCCACATCATTCTCCAGTCCAGGTCCAAAGAGCTCCTGGTCTCAGGGTCAAGCAGGCAGGTAGCCAGAGAGAGAAAGAGGGGAGGAAAGGAAGTCATATGAACATGGGCCGACAATGCGAGGTCACAGTCAGTGGGGCCAACCATACCTTATCGTGCATCCACAGATGCATCTCAAGCAGGGCAAAGGAGGTGATCCTCCCCCTCTGTGTGACACTGGTCAGGCCACAGCTGGAGTACTGTGTTCAGTTCTGGGTGCCACACGTCAGGAGGGATATGGACAGCATTGAGGGCCCAGAGGAGGGCCACCCACATGGCCCGGGGACAGCAGGGCAGACCCTACGAAGAGAGGCTGCGGGACCTTAACCTGTTCAGCCTTCGCAAGAGAAGGCTGAGGGGGGACCTGGTGGCCATCTATAAACTCACCAGGGGGGACCAGCAGGGTTTGGGAGAGACCCTGTTCCCCCTAGCGCCCCCCAGGGTAACAAGGCATAATGGCCAAAAATTGTTAGAGAGTAGGTTTAGACTAGACATCCGAAGGCACTACTTCACAGTCAAGGCGGCTAGGATCTGGAACCAACTTCCAAGGGAAGTGGTGATGGCTCCTACCCTGGGGGTCTTTAAGAGGAGGCTTGATGTCTACCTGGCTGGGGTCATCTGAGCCCGGTTTTCTCTCCTGCCCAGGGCAGGGGGTCAGACTTGATGATCTACAAGGTCCCTTCCGATTCTACTTCTATGAATCTATGAATGAATACCCCAGGAGGACCTTTATGCCAGCTCAGTCTGATTGCTGTTGATTTGAAAGAGATAATATTTTTATAGCATTCATGCAGGGACATCTTTCTAGTGCCTCTCTTATTCTCTCCAGAATGGGTCCACAGAGCTGGGACTGACAACACATCTCTGTCACCAGGGAGAAGCTCACTACAGTCCTGAGTGATCTCCTAGCACCTTTCCTCCAGAGACATCAATGAGGAAGGGAAGCACCAGCCTCCTCCTCCTACAGAACTTCTGCCTTTTCTAAGATTCAATACCATTCCCTTCAATATAACTGCTAGAACAGTCCCAGCTCTTGAGCTTGGCAGAAAAGATTTCTAGGGTAGTAAAGATCCCAGGTCAGTTACCAATGTTAAGGCAAATTATTACCCAAATCCTTAGATTAGATGGCAGTGAAAAGGGCAGACCTGTAGAAACAAGATCATCTGAGGTGGTTTCAGAAATCTCAGAAAGAGACTGAGTTGCATGAAGCTGGGGGTGAGTCTTGCTTTCTGGTACCTGTCAGCTACGGAAGTGAAGGCATTGGAAAGCTTTTCAGTGTGTTATTCACTGAGTTGTGGATGAGAAAATGATGATAAAATGCAAAAGATTTTTCATTCAACTTCTCCATTCCATGCAAAAAGGCTTTTGGTGAGTAGGCATATGTTTACTCAACCTAGCAATTTTTTGTACTTTTAAACTTTGGTAATACAGCTGGTTCTATAATTTTAAATGAACATTCTTACTTTTTATTGAAAAGCTACATCGTATCAGCCAAACACTTTCTAATGTTGAAAACAAAAGTAAAACAAAACAAAAGGAAAATTTCTATATTAATTGAAAGGATAACATTTCAAAGACAAATACTTTATCATACCAAAAAAAAAACCTAGTGTTTTCCTTAAGTTCCATGGTTTTAATTTTCTTTTGGTTGTGTTTGGGGTTTAAGCATTTATTTATGTATGTTTCTATTTCTATTATGTAGGTTTCTATTTCCATAGTTGTGAAAAACCAGAAATTTCTGTAAACATATTTTTTTCATCATAAACCCAATATTCTGTTTTAAACAACTGCTGGAATTCGCAAAAACAAAATGTGTAGGCATATTGTGCAAGCCTCTGTGAATGTAACAAATAAAGGTGGGAAGGTGAGCTGAATGAGCCAGTCTTTATAAAGAACCCAGTCTTTCTTTTCTATTTACATGAGGTTGCTGTTTGCAGAGGCACCAAAGGAGTTTGAGGCACATTTCTCAAAGCATCTGAGTACATCAAGAGACAGGTAGGCACCAAGGGAGATTTTCAAAATCACTCTGGTTCCAGCCTTGGCTGATTTCATTCTTACTGAGCTGAGATTCCATAGACATTACTACAGGACACAGGTATTGCTTCTGTTTGGCTATGGTGCATATGCCACACTTGCTAAGAGGCCATCAGGTGAACTGTGCACTCATCCTTTTAAGTATTTCTTGAGTGTTTGGTCATACTGGAATTCACAGAGAATAAATATGCCCTAGTTCAATGAAAAATTGTTGAGTTTGGAGCACGAAAATAGTCTTACCGTGTCCCCCTGTTCGAACCTCTCAGTTTAAAGTATACCCATGTGCAGACTGGGAGCCACATTCCACCAAGCATAGCAAGGCTGAAAATAACACTTCATTCCAAAAGTAGAGCAGTGAATGACAAGAGACGCCATAAGATTTTGCTAATATTGTACCAAGGGCACTTTTCCCAATTATTATAAGGAGAAATTATATCTAGAAATAGGTTCATTGAAGAAAACTCCGAATTTCAATAGACTTGCTGTAGATTTGTAAAGTCGAGGTTTACGTAACTTTTGAAGGGCTCTAGTCACAATAAGCCCAAAGGGACTTGAAGCATTCTGCAATCTGTTTAGCCACTTTACTATTTCCTTCATCCATACACATCCTTTCCCTCCTGGCAGAGATGAGCTATGGAGTCTACAGGAGAGCAAAACCACACAGCCGTGACAGAATTCATCCTGCTGGGATTCAGGAGTGGTCCTGGGACTCAGGTGCTGCCTTTTGTGCTGTTCCTTGTGATTTACTTGACAACCGTGCTAGGGAACACCATCATGGTTCTCATCATTCGAATTGACCCTCACCTTCACACCCCCATGTATTTCTTCCTCATGAACCTGTCACTCCTAGACCTCTGCTACTCCTCAACCATTGCCCCCAAAGCCATGGCCATATTCCTACAAGGCAGCAAAACCATTTCCTACTATGGATGTGCTGCACAGTTCTTTTTTTTCGCTCTCTTTGTCGTCATAGAAGCCCTCATCCTGACAGCAATGGCATATGATCGATACATAGCCATCTGCAACCCACTCCTCTATCCTGTCACCATGTCCAAAAGGGTCTGTGTTCAGCTCATTGTTGCCTCCTATATCTGTGGTGGTGCACATTCTCTAGTGGAAACCAGCTTCACCTTTTCACTCAGCTACTGTGGGCCTAAAGAGATCAACCATTTCTTCTGTGATGGTCCCCCGCTACTAAACCTGTCCTGCAGCGACATTTACATCAATAAACTGGTAATGTTTGTTTTATCTGGCTTCATCATAGCGATCACCTCAGGAATCATTCTCATCTCCTACGCCTACATCATCTATGCCATTCTCAGGATTCGTTCAGCCAAGGGCAGGTCCAGGACCTTATCCACCTGCTCCTCCCACATGGTGGCTGTGGCTTTATTTTTTGCAACCGTTTCCTTTATGTATGCCCAGCCAAGTTCAATGTCTTCCCCACATCGGAGCAAGGTGGTGTCTGTGTTCTACACCCTTGTCATCCCCATGTTGAATCCCTTCATCTACAGCCTCAGGAACAAGGATGTGAAAAATGCTTTGAGGCGGATCATAGGTAGAAAAATTATTTCAAAATAAGCCTCTTCTGCGTTTATAGAGCTAAACTACAGTTCAGAGTGATAAAGTGGGTAGTAATTAATAATGATTTGCATGCATCTGCACATCCCTCTGCCTAATGTTCATTAGCCTCCAACACTCCCTCTATATTTATATCTACCTATGTTTTTAGGCCTCTCCTAACAATATGGTGTGTTATTATAAGAATGAGTGTTTTATTGTAGTAAGTCAACCCCATATTTTAAGTTTTTCTTTCAATTTTTAAATCCCCTTTTTTTTTAAGTGCATCTCACCCCAAACTGTAGTGACAAACAATGTTCCCTCTAAGGAGTAGTTGTCCATGAGCGCGCCACCTCGGTCCATGAGCGCGCCGCCTTGATCTGATGTGGGACACTTATCGAAAGGGGCTGGGGGCTGGAGGCCAGGGGCCGGAGCCAACAGGCTGGGGGCCAGAGGCTGGGGCTGGTGGCTGGAGACTGGGGCCGGGGGCTGAAGCCAAGAGGCTGGGGCCAGGGGCCAGAGGGTGGAGCTGGGGGCTGGAGGCTGGAGCCAGGGGCTGGAGTTGGGGGCCAGGTGCCACAGCCAGGGGCTGGAGCTGGGGGCTGGCACAGGCTACACCGGCTCCAGAGAAGTGCTCTGTTCCCCCGCATCAGGGCAGGAAGTGGAGCACTTTCCCGGAACCGGCAGAGCCCACGCCAGGCTCCCGCCCCAGCCTCCATCCCTGCCTTGCCTCACCTCGGGGAGGAGCCACTGCCTGCCCTGAGTGAGGCTCCGCTGGCTCTGGGACACTGTGGGATTCATAGATGTTAGGGTCGGAAGGGACCTCAATAGATCATCGAGTCCGACCCCCTGCATAAGCAGGAAAGAGTGCTGGGTCTAGATGACCCCAGCTAAATACTCATCTAACCTCCTCTTGAAGACCCCCAGGGTAGGGGAGAGCACCACCTCCCTTGGGAGCCCGTTCCAGACCCTGGCCACTCGAACTGTGAAGAAGTTCTTCCTAATGTCCAATCTAAATCTGCTCTCTGCCAGCTTGCGGCCATTGTTTCTTGTAACCCCCGGGGGCGCCTTGGTGAATAAATACTCACCAATTCCCTTCTGTGCCCCCGTGATGAACTTATAGGCAGTCACAAGGTCACCTCTCAACCTTCTCTTGCGGAGGCTGAAAAGGTCCAGGTTCTCTAGTCTCTCCTCGTAGGGCTTGGTCTGCAGGCCCTAAACTATATGAGTGGCCCTTCTCTGGACCCTCTCCAGGTTATCCGCATTCTTCTTGAAGTGTGGCGCAGAATTGCACGCAGCACTCCAACTGTGGTCTGACCAGCGCCCGATAGAGGGGAAGTATCACCTCCTTGGATCTATTCGTCATGCATCTGCTGATGCATGATAAAGTGCCATTAGCTTTTCTGATGGCTTCGTCACACTGCCGACTCATGTTCATCTTGGAGTCCACTAGGACTCCAAGATCCCTTTCCACTTCTGTGCCACCCAGCAGGTCATTCCATAGGCTGTAGGTGTGCTGGTCATTTTTTCTCCCTAGGTGCAGCACTTTGCTTTTCTCCTTCTTGAACTGCATCCTGTTGTTTTCTGCCCACTTGTCCAACCTATCCAGGTCTGCCTGCAGCTGTTCCCTGCCCTCCGGTGTGTCCACTTCTCCCCATAGCTTTGTGTCATCTGCAAACTTGGACAGAGTACATTTCACTCCCTCGTCCAAGTCACTGATGAAGACATTAAAGAGTATCGGTCCAAAGACCGAGCCCTGCGGGACCCCACTGCCCACACCCTTCCAGGTCAAAACCGACCCATCTACCACGACTCTCTGGGTGCGACCCTCCAGCCAATCTGCCACCCACCGGACTGTGTAGTCATCCAAGTCACAGCCTCTTAACTTGTTCACCAGTATGGGGTGGGATACCGCATCGAAGGCCTTCCTGAAGTCTAAGTATACGACATCCACCCTTCCTCCTGTGTCCAGGCGTTTCGTAACCTGGTCATAAAAAGAGACTAGATTGGTCAGGCACGATCTGCCTGCCACGAACCCGTGCTGGTTTCCCCTCAACATAATTTGTCCTGCCGGGCTCTGACAAATGTGAGCCTTGATAATTTTTTCAAAGACTTTGCCAAGGATGGAGGTGAGACTGACTGGCCTATAGTTGCCCGGGTCCTCCTTCCTCCCCTTTTTGAAAATGGGGACCACGTTGGCCCTTTTCCAGTCCTCCGGGACTTGGCCCGTGCGCCACGAGCGTTCGAATATTCCCGCCAGTGGCTGTGCAATGATGTCAGCCAGTGCCTTCAGCACCCTCGGATGGAGCTCATCCGGGCCTGCCGACTTAAAGGCATCCAGTTCTTCCAAGTGACTCTGCACCATCTCAGAGTCTACGCATGGAAGTCTGGCGCCTTGCTGCTGCCTCTCTACAACCCCAGTGAGAGACTTGTCGTGCCCCTCACTTAGGAACACTGAGGCAAAGTACTCATTGAGGAGTTCAGCCTTGTCCCCCCTGTCCGTCACCAATTGTTTCTGCCCATTTAGCAGGGGTCCTATTCCTCCCTGGGTCTTCCTTTTACTCCCTATATATCAAAAAAACAATTTCTTGTTGTCTTTTACTTGGGTTGCCATCCTCAGCTCCATGGTAGCTTTGGCCCGTCTAACTGCCTCCCTACAAGCACGAGCAGAGGAGGTATATTTGTCTTTGGTGATCTCTCCCTGTTTCCACTTTTTATGTGCTCCCCTTTTGTCCCTTAGGCTGCCCTGGATTTCTCTGGTCAGCCAGGGAAGCCTCCTGGCCCCTTTCCCTCTTTTGCCTCGCTCGGGGATCGTCTTGCTTTGTGCCCGAAGGATCGTTTCCTTTAGGCACAGCCACCCTTCTTGGGCTCCCATCACTTCAAAACTCCTACTCTGCAGTGCGTCCTTGACTAATCGCCTGAGTTCATTGAGATCAGCTTTCCTAAAGTCTAACACTTTCACCCTACTAGTTACCTTACCCACTCGACGTCTTATGTTGAATTCTATTATTAGGTGATCACTGTCTCCCAAATGGCTACCGATCTGGAGGTCCCCTACCATGTCATCCCCCATTGCCAATACCAGATCCAGTATGGCATTCCCCCTAGTGGGACTGTGCACCTCCTGTGTCAGGTGGAGGTCCTGTACATAGGTTAGAAACCTGCGTGAGCGGTGGGACTTTGCTGTCTGTGACTCCCAGCAGATGTCCAGGTAGTTTAGGTCCCCCATGACTACCACCTCTTTAGCTTTTATGGTCTCCAAGAGTTGCCTCAGGAGCCCCGAATCTCTTTCTTCCCCTTGACGTGGGGGTCTGTAGCATACCCCTACCACCAAATCCCTTTCTCCTTGCCCCCCATGATACACCCCCCAAGACCATACGGTGGAGTGGAGCAGTGTCCTGGAGCTGGCAGGGCATCACTTGAGGCAGGCAGTGGCTCCTCCCTGAGGCAAGGCAAGGCAGGGATGGAGGCTGGGGCGGGGGGCTGGCAGGGGATCCGCCAGCTCCAGCAAAGTGCTTTACTCCCCGGCCCTGATGTGGGGGAACAGACCACTTCTCCGGAGCTGGCGGAGCCTGTGCCAGGCTCCCGCCACTGCCTCTCTTGGTGCATGGCCTTGAAAAGATTATGCACAGCCACACTTCTAGTTGTACACAGCCGCGCACGCGTGCAACTTAGAGGGAACCTTGGTGACAAACTTCCTTGAACTTTAAGGAGCATTTGTTTTCTAAGCACAAATTTCACACCTGAAATCATCACACGACAATGGTGATCTAGGTTCTACAATCCAATTGTATTTCCCCTTCCCTGCTTGTGTTTGAGTGTGTGCATGTTTGTCCATCTCCTCTTAAGGGATGATCCCACAGCTAAACACCCTGCTATTTCATAAGGTGCATAAGAAAGGATTAGGAAAATTATTCGTCTTTCAAGGTGTATCTTGAATATCATTCATCAGAGTGATGAAGAATTAAGAGCTGTGCTCACGGGGCTGCTGCACTTTGTACATCCTGCATGTAACATAGCTCTTAACCAAATAATTTATCAACTCTACATCTGGCAATATGCGCAAAAAGTACTGTACTTCCTGCCCCATGAAGCCTGCATAAAACTGTTTATACTCTTCATATGAATACACAGACATCATTCATCTATCATTAGTACAATATAAAATACCTGATACAAGGAAAGAAAACCACAAACATAGCAAAGCCACTAGCAATAAATTCATTCCAAATCAATTCCAATTAAAAATAAGATACATTGTTAAAAATGAGAAAAAAATAACCGTTAAAAGCAGCTAGCAGAGAAAAGGTTAGTTTCTCCTGCTATGGCGGTCTTAAATCCATACTGGGTGCCCTTCTGATAGATGCTGCTTACTCACAAGTTAGTCAAATAGAAGCAAGGGGATGGAGGTTCATAGTCTGTGCTATGTTGTTTGCACTTTGACAGTGGTTCTCAGCCAATCTGGCACGGTACCCTGGGTTACCTTGTGATTTTTAAAAGGGTGCTATGTAATATTAGCACTATTAGATGTGCTAATATGATTCTCCACCTAGAGATAAATCTACATAAAACTAGATTCCCACTGAGATAAACCCAACAGGCAGGGCATATGCCTTCCCCTTCTCCCTCTCCTCTCCCCCCCCCCCCGAATGTGCAGGTTGACAGACCTTCAGGTAACTGGCCTGAAGCATTTAATTAGCAAGAATATTCAGCTGCATAAAAGTTCGCACCCATGCTAGATGGTGTGCCACAGCCTCATTACCCAAACTTTATGAGCCTCAAACTTGAACACAGGTCAGAGATTTGGACATAGACACAACTTTAAATGTTGTTTTTTTTTAAATACCTCTAGGTAGCAGGGGCTCATGAGTGCTGCAATGCTGGGGCACATGCAGCATCACTCAGAAGCACAGGGGGCTCTCCGGCACACTCAGCAGCAAACCCAGAAGTGAACCAGAAGCATTTCCATTCAAAATTCACATCCTGCGGGCAGTGGGCTGCAGGGCCCCCTGCACCTCCCTGGATTAGTGACTGGTGCCTCCTGGGTCTGGGGGCGGGCACCTGGGGTCATCCCGTGGCTGATCATTGAGCCAGGGAGCATGCAGGGCCCCCCAGCATGCTCCCTGGCAGACCCGAAAGTGGACAAGAAGTAGTTCTGGTCCACTTCTGGGTTTGCTGCCAAGCACATGGAGGATGCCGCTCCCCCCTGCACTCCTGTGGGATGTTCCATGCACCCCAGCATTGTAGTGTTCACAAGCTGTGCCTGCTACCTCAAGGTATGTAGAAAAACCATTTGAAACTGTGTCTATGTCCAAATTGCTGATTCTCCAAATCAGCATTAAATCTTCAGATTCTGATTCAGCCAAATTGAATCAGGAACAGTGATCTGAATCAACGAATTGAATCACTGTCCCCGATTCAGGCTGAATCCGAATTGAATAGGACCGTCTTCGCACACCCCTACGTAAGCATGGTTAAGTCCACAGCTGAATTGGCCATTTGGATCATGAGCTCTGCCATCTAGAAGATGCTGGCAGTATGGTTAGTGCACTTCTCCACTGCAGGGCTTCTTATACCTGGATTTTTCTGTACTGGATTTCCTAACTGTATCAGGTTCACTCATAGTAAGAGGTCCACTTGTGGCAAGAGCCCAGAACACACTACTTGAATGTTTACAATGTTTAAAAAAGTTGTGTTTTTTGTTTGACAACCAAATTAACAAATTGTCCCTTGCATTATTAGGTGTTGACAGTAGTGCCCTTCTCTCAGCCTGTATCCCCACGCTGGAAGTAATTAGGCATGGTGTTTCTTTCAACAATGCTCTGATGGCTGTGGTGTTCAGGAGGCTAAGTGTCAGAGACATAACTGGGATGTAGGTGGTCAGGATTAGGGGGTCCCCATCCAGGGGATCATGACTGAGAAAGTTTGGGGAAGCTGTCACTGTAACTGCATCTCATCCCTCCTCCCTCCTGCTGCTGATTCTGGTGAGGAGGGAAAGAAAGAGCAATTATGGAGCACCCTTTTGGCGCCTGGATAGGTTACCCGTTGTACCACTCTAGTCATGTCACTGCTCTGGTGCTACCATGTCTTCCATCTGTGCTCTAGGCCTACCATGTTTCAGCAAGCAACTAAGTAAGCTCTTGATGGCAAAGCAGAGGGCAGATCCAGTCTTGCCCCTACTAGGCTACAGCAATAACTGTGCAAGCTGCTGCTTTTTCCTCTGCCATTCTAGCCAATTATACAGCCTGCCTTTGTATCCATTGGGATACATGATGCATTTTGATTAGAGCAAACACCTGCTGACACATCCAGGAGAAAATGAACAGGTTGGCAAATGGTGTTGTACTCAAGTGGCATATTGAAGTGGCATATTGAAGTGGTTTCCACACAGGGTGGAAAGCCATTTGTTCCCTTTCTCCGGCTCTAAGTCTGGCCAGGCAAGCAACCATGCAATAGGAATAATTGGATAGATCTTTTGTTCTTTACATTTCCAAGTCCTCATGTACAAAAGTCACAAGCTAGCAGGGAACCCAAACATAAGTGGTACACCCACCATGGGCTTGACTTTGGGGATTTAACCTTCTTGGCCACTTTCCAATTTTCACACGCTGTCTTGCATCAAACCACTTTGGCCTTGTGTGCTTACTAATGTCCATTAGATATTTTGTCCCAGATTGTATATTTCATGGGTTAGCATTTTCACTTCTTTCCATCTAGAAGGGCCTTTTAGCAGGCTCATGGGCACAAGGGCAGCCATGATGCCACTTGGTGTGGTTCCTGCCTGATTCTGACTATATTAATCACCCTCCCTCAATTACTTTCCCACCATACCTTGTTCTTGTCAAAAGTTGAGTAAGAGAGGCTGCCCATAGGCCTTAATCTTAATAATTCCCACACTAGGTCTCTGCTGGATGCCTTGGTCCCTCATTCAGCTCCACTTCTCTGAGCTCTCACACTGCCTGGTCCCATATTCAGCTTCCTCTAGGCTTCCAGACCCTTGTTACCACATATATCCTGTTCTCTCTGGGCTCCTGGACCCCCTGTCCTATGTGCATCTCACCCTCTCTGGGCTCCTGGATACCCTGTTCTGCCTTTCCTCCCTGCTCTAGACCAGTGGACCCACTATTCTGGCTCAAACCCACTCAGCCTCCCTGATTCCTGTACACCCCACTGGACCCCATTCTCAACCTGTGGGCACCTGCACTCCCTGCTGGTCTCCACTTTCTCTGGGCTCCTGGGTTACTGGTTCTCTAAGGCAAGGGTTGTGAACCAGGGTTATGTGTACCTCTGGGAGTACCTGAGAAAGCCTTAGCGGAGAAGCATGGGTGGGAGGGGACGGAGCACATACATGCACCATCTCGTGCTACCGCAAAGGCATCACCCACCCAACCAGATGTGGAGGGCAGGGGAAGCTCACACACGGTGGCTGCTGCTGTTCCATGTGTGGCTGCACGCCATCCTCCCCCCACCTCTGCTCCGCATCCAGCCACCATGGTATACTACTCTGCACCTGGCCTCCAAGGGTACACTGCTCCACGAAGGTTAAAAACTAGGGCTGTGCAAAACTTCAGTCACTGATATGATTGGCAGGGGATTCAGCTGAATCTCCAAATCAAATCAGGAGACCCATTAACCTCTCTGAATCCAATCAGAAGACTCCAATTTGATTGAGAGATATTCTGAGAGATTTGACAATACAGTCATAGATACAGCTTTATAAGTTTTTTCTACATACGTTGAGGTACCAGGAGTGGCTCATAAACGCTAAGATGGTGGGGCAGATGGAGTGTCCCACGGAAGCACGGGGGGCTCCCCCGCATGCTCAGCGGCAGACCCGGAAGTGGACCAGAAGTACTTCCAGTCAACTTCTGGGTCCACCTCTGAGTGTGTGGGGGAACACTCCATGCTTCCATGGGATGAATCATTGCAGATTTCATGAGCTGTGACTGCTACTTCAAGGTACATAGAAAAAACATATCAACTGTCTATGGCTGAATCACTGATTCTCTGAATCACAATCGAATCTTCAGGTTCAGATTTGGCTGAATCAAATTGGGATAGTGATCTGAATCAGCAAATGCAATCACTGTCCCCCAAATTGGGTTGAATCTGAATCCAAATTGAATACTGCCCGCTTCGCACATGCCTATTGAAAACCCCAGCTTTAAGAGGACCTTGAGCCTGCCCCATCCGGACTCAAGATTAAGCCACCAGTACAACTTAATAAAACAGTTAGGCTCCCTGGCAGGCCCCAATCCCTGTCCAGGTCTAACATAAAATAAAGGCCACCTACATGTAAAAATGCACCTCTTTTTATTGCAGGACCTTTCTCTTGTTATCTGGGCTGCAGTATTGCTTGCTCTGTGCCACGATCACTTCATGAGCCCAGATGTTGTGCTGCTTAGAGTTCCTCTCCACAGGATTCTCAGGACAAGGCCTAACCTTGCCCCCCCCCCCCAGCACAGTAACTCCTAAGGGCACCTAAGTGAGTTCCTATTCCGCAGTTTGAGCCCTTGAAAAATAATGCATTGGAAAGTGAGGTCATCTTTGCCCCTTTCTGTGATTTTTGTCTTTATGGTAAGATGGAGATGTGTTACAGAAATGGAATTGTACCTGTGCAATTAGTGGAATAAGAATTCACCCTTTATTTCTGGATATCGCTACAAGGTTCTGTTATGGCCATCATGGGCTTCTGAAGGTGGACACTAGCAGCTTGCATCATACCTAGCTGAGCCACAGCTGGGAACCAGATGGGGAGCCTGTGGCCTGGGGATTTAGTCTAAAAATGGTAGGGGCACATGCTTTCACCTAAGTAAGAAACAAGGCCTGTTGCCTGAACCTAGGGCCAGGGCTGAATTAATACATAGGCAAACCGAGCACATGTCTAGGGCTCTGTGCTGTGGGGGGGCCCAGTCCTTCCCTCTGTGGCAGCAGCACAAATGGCCCTGTCTGCCACCTTTCCCTTCCCTTTCCCCACTGGCGTTGCTGTCTTTGTAGCTGCTTCATAGGAGCACCTCTGAGCCCCGTTCCACATGGGTGGCAGTGGCAGAGTTGGGAGATGAGTCTTGATTAACCCCAGGCCCACGAGTTTGTTTGCCTAGGGTCCACTAAGGGTATACTAAGACATTAGTATACCCTCATACAATCAGTATCTAAAGTGAATACTAGCCTCTTTGCACAGGCCTAGTCAGCAATGCACGTGAAAATATTTCTTTCATCTTAAACCCAGTATTCTGTCAGAAAAATTGCTGGAATTGCTCAAAACAAAGTATCTAGGCATACTGCACATTTCCCTGTGAAAGTAGGAAAGGAAAGGAGGAAGATGAGCTTAAATGGGCCAGTCTTTATCGAGAACCCAGTCCTTTCACTTCTGCTTCCACAAGGTTCCTGTTTTCGGAGGCACCAAAGGAGTTTGGGGCACATTTTTCAAAACACTTAAGTACCACAAGATACAGGCAGGCACCCAGGCAGGTTTTCAAAATCATGGTGGATCCAACCTCCACTGATTTCATTCGTATCTGAATCTAAAGATTCGATGCCGATTCAGAGAATCAGCAATTTGGACACAGACATAGCTTTAAATGTTTTTTTCTACATACCTCGGGGTACCAGTGTGGCCTGTGAATGCTACAATGCCAGGGTGGATGGAGCATCCCACAGCAGTGCCGGGGCGGGGGCAGGGTTCTCCATGTGCTTGGCAGCAAACCCAGAAGTGGACCAGAAGTAGTTCTGGTCCACTTCCAGCTCTGCTAGGGACGTGCTGGGCTGCCCTTTTCCCTGGCACCCTCGGCTCAGCAATTGGCCATGGAGACACCCCGGGTGCCCCCCGCCCCCAATCCCAGGAGGCACCATTTGCCAAGCTGGGAGGGCGCATTGGGGGGCCCCACACACTCACCAGCAGACCCAAAAGTGGACCAGAAATGCTTCTGTTCCACTTCTGGGTCTGCTGCCAAAAGCGCTGGGGAGGCCTCTGCACTCCTGTCGAATTCTCCACGTGCCCCAGTACCACAGCATTCATGGGCTCCCTGCTACCTAGAGGTATGTAGAAACATTTAAAGTTGTCTCTATGTACAAATTGCCAAATCTTTCCAAATCAATTCAGAGAGATTAAAGGGTCATCTGATTTGATTCAGATTTGGAGATTCAGCGACCAAATCAGACCAAATCTCCACCAAATTGAATCACAGACCGAAGTTCCACACAGCCCTAGTAATTAAAAGCTATAGGTAAGGTCACTGGTTAACAGTGGTACCTGCAACATGCTTGGTAGGATGCCATCAGGTGAATCTGCAAGCTCGTCTTCCTGAGTATTTTTTAAGTACTGGTTCCTCCTGGCATCCATAGGCAGAAATATGGTCTAGTCAATAACAAGTTATTGGGTTTGAAACACAGAAATAGCAACACAGCATCCCTGAGGTGCAGCCTCTCCATTTAAGACTCAGATACAAGTTGCGCTTCAAATACACAAACACTTTACACCATATCAGTCTTCAGAGAGATGAAGCATCAAGATCTGTACTCGCAGGGGCTGCTGCAATTCATACATCCTGCACGCAATACAGCTCACACCCAAATAATTTAACGTCTCTAGACCCAGCAATATGCATTGAACAGTACTGTTCTTTCTGCCTCATGTAGCCACAGATATCACAAAAGCCACTAGCAGTAAATTAAATCCAAATCAATTCCAATTAATAATAATACACACAATGTTAAAAATATGGGGAAATAACCAGTAGAAGCAGACAGCGGAAGAAGGCATAGTTTGCCTATCTACAGAAGTCTTCAATCCATAATGGCTGCCCTTCTGGTAGACACAGCTTACTCACAAGTTACTCAAGTAAAAGCAACAAGAAGAGGGTTCATGGTCTGTGCAATATTGCTTACACTTGGACAGTGATTCTCAGCCTGGGTGGCATGGCACCCTGGGTTACCTTGAGATTTTTTCAAGGGTGCCATGTAGTATTAGCACTATTAGGTGTGCAAATATGAGAGATAAACCTACATAAACCTAGATTCCCACATAGATAAACCCAACAGGCAGGGCATATGCCTTCCCCTTCTCCCTCTCCTCTCCTTGAAGGGATATAGTTTCATAGTTTAACATTACCTAGGGTCAGGAGGGACCTGAACAGATCATCTAGCCCGACCCCCTGCCACAGGCAGGAATGAATGCTGGGTTCACAAGACCCCAGACAGGTGATCATCCAACCTCCTCTTGAATTTGCCCAAGGTAGGGGTGAGGACCACTTCCCTGGGAAGTTGGTTCCAGATTTTGGCCACCCTAACTGTAAAATATTGCCTTCTGATCTCTAACCAAAACCTATTCTCCATCAGCTTATGACCATTGTTCCTTGTCACCCCAGGTAGTGCTGGGGAGAAAAGAGCTCTGCCTATTTGCTGTTGATCCCCCTTGATGAGCTTGTAGGCAGCCACCAGGTCCCCCCTCAGCCTCCTCTTGCTGAGGCTGAACAGGTTCAGGTCCCTCAGTCTCTACTCGTAGGGCCTGTCCTGCTGCCCTCTCACCAAGTGGGTGGCCCTCCTCTGAACCCTCACCAGGCTGGCCACATCCCTTTTGAAGTGCAGCACCCAGTACTGGACACAGTACTCCAACTGTGGCCTGACCAAAGTCGCATAGAGGGGAAGTATCACCTCTCTGGACCGGCTTGAGATGTACCTTTGGATGCATGACAAGGTAGGGCTGGCCTTGCTGGCTGTGGTCCGGCATTGGCAGCTCATGTTCATCTTGGAGTCAATAATGACTCCAAGATCCCTTTCCGCCTCTGTGCTTTCAAGAAGGGAACTCCCCAGCCTGTATGCATGCTGTGGATTCCTTCTCCCAAGGTGCAGCACCCTGCATTTCTCTACGTTGAACCCCATCCTATTCTCGTCTGCCCACTTTTGTAGTCTGCCTAAATCTAGTTGCAGCCTCTCTCTCCCTTCAAGTGTGTTCACCTTGCCCCACATCTTAGTGTCATCAGCAAACTTGGATAGCGTGCTTTCCACCCCCTCATCCAAGTTGCTGATGAGGATGTTAAACAGTGCGGGCCTGAGGACCGAGCCCTGGGGTACCCCACTACTCACATCTCGCCAGGTTGAGTACAACCCATCCACCACTACTCTCTGGGCGCGCCCCATCAGCCAATTTTTTACCCATCCAACTGTGCAGGCATCAATGTCGCAGTCACTTAATTTATTAATGAGGATGGGGTGAGAAACAGTGTCAAAGGCCTTCTTAAAGTCTAGAAAGACTATGTCCACAGTGACACCATCATCCAAGGATTTAGCTACTTGGTCATAAAAGGCAATCAAGGTTTGTCAGGCAGGACCTGCCTTTGGTGAACCCATGCTGATTGCCCCTGAGCATGATCTCCCCTGCAGGTCCCCCACAGATGTGCTCCTTGATGATCCTCTCCAAGAGCTTCCTGAGCACCGAGATGAGGCTTACAGGCCTATAATTACTTGAGTCCTCCTTACTCCCCTTCTTAAAAATAGGGACTACATTAGCCAGTTTCCAATCCCCCGGCATCTGGCCAGATGACCACAAATGCTCATACAGCCGGGCCAAGGGCTCCGCGATGACCCCTGCCAGCTCCCTCAACACCCTTGGGTGGAGGGCATCTGGACCTGCAGATTTTAAAATGTCTAGCCCTTCCAGAAGATCCCTAACTACATCTACACTGACTGAAGCCTTGATAGAGCTATCCCCAAGATTGTCCCTACCTCTGGTAGGTGGGATATCCCGGTCCCTGTTCAAGAAAACAGAGGCAAAGAAACTGTTAAAAATATCAGCTTTCTTGTCTGGCGTGGCCACCAGATTACCGTTTGTGTCTTGCAGGGGCTCTACATTGCCTGGTGCCCTCTTCTTGCTCCCAATGTACTTGAAAAAGGACTTTTTGTTGTCCTTAATCCTGGACGCTAGCCTGAGCTCCATCTCTGCCTTGGCCTTCCTAATAGGCCTCCTACACTCCCGGGCCAAGGAGGAATATTTCTCCTTGGTGATAGTTCCTCCCTTCCACTAGTTGTACGCCTCTCTTTTAGTCCTCAGGCATTGCTGAATGCCCTTGCTGAGCCAAGGGGGTTTCTGAGCACTCTTACCCCCCTTGCTTCTCTTGGGGACTGTTATCCTTTGGGCCTGGAGGATCGCCCCTTTAAGGTATGACCATCCCTCATGGACTCCCATCTCCTCTACCTTCTGGGCCCTTAGTGCCTCCCCCACTCCTAAGCTCATTGAAGTTAGCCCTTCTGAAGTCAACGGCTTTAGCCTTCATGTGAGCCCTAGACGCCCTGCACTGGATAGTGAAATCCAGCAGGTGATGATCGCTATTGCCCAGGTGGTCAAGGACCTGCAGTTCCCTCACCAGGTCATCCCTGGTGGCCAGGACCAGGTCCAGCAAGGCATTACCCCTAGTGGGGCTGTGCACTTCCTGGATAAGGTGAAGGTCCTGTAATACAGCCAGGAACCTACACAAGCGGTCAGACCTCATATGTTGGCAAACTCTGAGAAGTTGGCCTGAAACATTTGATTAGCAAGAACATTCAGCTACATAAGGCCCACTCATGCCAGCTGGTATGCCAGGGCATCGTCACTCAAGACTTCATTAAGCCTGGCACTTGAAAGGTACCTCCTTGATGTGTGCTATATGTTCTGCAAGCCCAAGAGCTTCATGGTCAAAGGGGAAGAAATGAGAAATTCCAGGGTGGATGGCCTTTTCAGACATTATCTGAAGACCTTGTACTGCCATTTCTAGATCCAGGAGACAAGCACTCTCTGTTGGGAATGGAGAGTTATGAAGAGCTGGAATGATGATATGTGACAGCACAACTTTGGGATGGACAGATCTTTGAGATCTGTGCTGAGCTGGCCCCATAATTTGAGACAAGTCACCAGCATGAGGTGCCCCAGACCACTGAGAAGTGGGCAGACATTGTCATCTGATATTTCAAAATGCTTGACAGCCTCCAGCCTGTACTTTGTTGCTAAGCACTTAAGCATGGTTAAGTCGATATCTGAATTGACCATTTGCATCATGTAATTATAGAAATTGTAGATACCAAGGGCTGGAGAGGAACTTGAAAGATCATTGAGTCCAAACCCCTGTTGGCAAAGTATAGGATAGGGTTGTGAGGCCCCCTGGCCCTGTGCCCAATGGCACCGTGTCTTACAGATGTAAGCTTACCTAGTCTTTACACACATCCATGGTTTCCTGATACTCATCTGCCACGTCTTGATGTCAAACTAAATTTTGTCAGGAGATAGTTTACTTCAGCTATATGTTATTAATGGAGAAGTGGATCCGGATCTTCCCCTAGACCCCATCCTAGCACCACCCTGTTGGTAACACGTCCATTATGCCCTTGTTCTCTATGGGCGGTAGTCTTCAGTCCAATTCGCAAAGAATAATGGCGTATAACTTAAAAGATGGAGCAAGACCCAGATAAGTCCTGTCAAGTAGAATCTTTGCTCCTGCACACTGAGCCTGTCAGTTAGGAAACAGCTCAGTTCTGGGGTTGCAGGTCTTACATCACTGCCCAACCCTCGTGAAAAAGTTGGTTAGAACAAAAAGAAAACAGGTGGGCCCTCTAGGCCCCTTACCACCCACAGCTTGGGCACTTGTATGTCTGTTCAGGAAGGACTGTAGCAGCTTCTGCCAACTTCCCCAGTCTGTTGGGGTAGTCCTCCCACCTTCTACCAATACGCTTCTAGCAAGCCTGCAGCCTAACTCTCTTGCTGGCTATCCATTGCCACACCCAAGCCCTCAGCTCTCCTTTCCCTGGGCTTCCAGGGCTTTAAAGCAATAAAAGAAAAAGAAAAAAAACCAACAGTAAACAAAACTAGGTGGGGTGCTGCCAGCGATTCTGGCAGTCAGTTCTTCTGGTGTGTCTTCCTCCCAGTGTTTCCTGCCTTCCTCACTGCCCCAGCCTTCACAGTCCTTCTTTAAAGGCCTTTGACACTGTCTCTCACCCCCATCCTCATTAAAATATTAGGTGACCGTGGTGTCGATGCCAACACAGTCAGATGGGTCGCAAATTGGCTAGAGGGTTGCACCCAGAGAGTGGTGGTGGATGGGTTATTTTCAACCTCGAGGGACGTGGACAGTGGGGTTCCCCAGGGCTCAGTCCTAGGGCCTAAACTGTTCAATATCTTCATCAGCAACTTGGACAAGGGGGTGAAAAGCACCTTGTTCAAGTTCACAGATGACACTAAGATGTGGGGAGAAGTGAGCACAATAGAAGAGAGGGACAGGCTACAACTAAATCTGGACAGGTTACAGAGGTGGGCAGATGCGAATAGGATGGGTTTCAACACGGACAAGTGCAAGGTGTTGCACCTGGGGAGGAAGAACCAGCAGCATACCTACAGGCTGGAGAGCTCCCTTCTCACCAGCACAGAAGCAGAAAAGGATCTTGGGGTCACTATTGATTCTAAGGTGAACATGGGCCACCAATGTGGGGACACGGTCAGGAAGGCTAATCGCACCTTGTCATGCATCCATAGATGCATCACGAGCAGGTCCAAGGAGGTGATCCTTCCGCTCTATGTGACATTGATCAGGCCACAGTTGGAGTACTGCATCCAGTTCTGGGCGCCGCACTTCAGGAGGGAATTGGACAACATCGAGAGGGTTCAGAGGAGGGCCACTTACATGATCGGGGGCAGCAGAGTAGGCCCTATGAGGAGAGGCTACAGGACCTGAACCTGTTCAGCCTCCACAAGAGAAGGCTGAGAGGGGATCTGGTGGCCACCTATAAGCTTGCCAAGGGAGACCAGCAGGGAATGGGAGAGTTCCTGTTCCCCCAAGCACTATTGGGAGTAACAAAGAACAACGACCATAAGTTGACTGAGAGTAGATTCAGGCTAGATATCAGGAGGCACTACTTCACAGTCAGAGCGGATAGGAGCTGGAACCAACTTCCAAGGGAAGTGGTGCTCACCCCTACCCTGGGGGTCTTCAAAAGGAGGCTAGACAACCACCTAGCTGGGGTTGTTTGACCCCAGCATCCTTTCCTGCCCATGGCAGGGGTTCGAACTTGATGATCTGCTTAGGTCTGTTCTGCCCCTACCAACTATGAAACTATTGGAGATCCCCCATGCTCCAGGGTCTTCGCTTTGTCAGCTCCACTCCCTCCAGAGCTATCCAACAGGCCTCCATCTCTTCCTCTCACCCTCAGCACTGGCAGCCAGCTGGCAAAATCCCATGCTGCCTTGAGCAGGGCCAAGCTTGATTGAGAAGCTGCTTGTGAATTGAGCTGGTCCCCTCTTGCTCCCCATCATTGGTTCCAGCTGTGTCAGTGATTCTTCCCTATCCCTTCCCTGTAAAGTCAGAGGGGTTTGTTTTCATTTCTTTACACCCCACTTCTCTGGACAGGAATACTACTGAGATCAAATGATCCCAGCAAGGTATCTTTCCAGTCTCCTCTTGAAGACTTGCAAGATGTTAATAATTGATGAGCAATTTGTGCCTGCCTCCACTTTTGACTGTCCAACAGAAAGCACATTAAGGTGGCCTGATTCTGAGAGGGCACATTGTGACAGGGAGCATGCTCAGGGCCGGGTCTCATGCAAGCCCACCCACCTCTCTCTCTCTGGGGCAGTCTGCCCATTCAAAACTTCCACAAATTTGTTGTTTTCATAAACTGATGGTATAATGCGGTGTGACGGCACAGGGTCCTGCAGGATGGCTGTGATCTCCCCAAGGCCCCCTTACCATGCCAAGTTGGCCCAATGGTCACCCTCAATTCTTGCCCGCCATGTCTTTGATGGAAAATATATGGAGGCTGCCTTTATGCCCTCTTGGACACAGTTTGCTGTACCCTCTGACCCTGTGGGCTCCCAGACCCCTGGTGGGTCCCACTCCAAGATAGATGGCACAATGGGTGTTTCGGGGCACCCTAGCCTTTTGGGCTATGCGTGGCTCTAACCACCCCTTTACCACGCCCCAAGCCTCGCAGATGGTACCAACGTTGTTTGGTCTGGGCCTTGTTGTAATTTGGCCCCCTTCTCCTCCCTGGGGTCTCTGCAGCCCAGTCTCACTCCACGCCTTCACTGGCGCTTGGGCTCTCCACTGCCCAGTCTCACTCCATCCTTCCCTGGCACTCAGGCTCTCCAGGGCCCAGTCTCACTCGATGCCTCCCTGGTGCTCGGACTCTCCATGGCCCAGTCTCGCTCCACACCTCCCTGGAGCTCGGGCTCTCCACGACCCAGTCTTGCTCTGCGCCTTCACTGACACTCGGGCTCTCCACGGCCCAGTCTCGCTCCGCACCTCCCTGGCGCTCAGGCTCTCCGCGGCCCTGTCTTGCACTGCGCCGTCACTGGTACTCGGGCTTTCCACAGCCCCGCAGAGTGCTGCACCCTCTCTGGTGCCGGGATCGGTGCACCCCAAAATGCTGCACCCTCTCTGGCACTGGTGTTATGTCTCAGCTCCGTGTTCTTGGGCAACCCTGGCACAGGACGCAGTCTGTCTGACTCACAAGGACTCACCCCCCCTCCCTCCCCTCCTCTACCTAAACGAAACTGATTAAGATGCAGTGAGAGATGCACCTAAAACTCTCTAGATAAGGGTGATAAGAGTGAACAACTGCCCTAGGTCTCATTTACATCCGAGATGGAACCAGATGACCATTCATTTACATGAGAGATGGAAAACAGAAAGCCTGAAGCAGAGACTGCAGTGAATTCTGGGACCAGAGAAGCAGGAGAGCGCTGCATGATGGGGAATCTGTGCTTCTAATGTTAATCAACCCATGTTCACACACACCCAGCTCAGCATTTATCAGACCAGTTCTAATCTTGATTTACTAAGGACTTCCCCCCCCCCCCCCAGACACACACACAGCTCTAAGTTTAATGGGCATCTCGGGCCATACATTCCCCGGTCCCACTATGGGAGGCCTATTTAAACTTGATTGACTAAAACTCGGTTGCCGGGTTAGGGAATGCTGAGGCAAGAGACCGAGTCAGAGGGGGTATGGGCAACATTTGAACAATGGTTAAGGGTTCATCACAGCATCCAGCCTGCTGGAGCCCTAATTACAGGTGTTGTCATATCTTTCCCGAGACGACTGGTGGGAGTCTTCTCCACAAAAGGTTATGAGCACCCCAATAATTGCTTTAAGTCTGTTAAAAGACTATAGTAAGATCTGGAAAAGTCATGCTAAGCTGAGGCTTGTGCACAACAAGTAAAAATCCCAAATCCTGATGCTGCAAGCTATCTATTGTTCCTGAAGAAACCATGAGATATCCCATCAGTATATCCGCCATCCATAGGAATCTCAAGCTGGCTCCCAAGTATTTGGGTTACTCCCTAATCTTAAGTGTTTCCTGATTATCAATCAGTTTCCTGAGATGGTCCAAACCAGATAACCCCTTGTCAATAGAAAAGACAATGATTTACACTACTGAGGGTGCTTCAAAGCAGCTGAACTGAGGGTATAAAAATCTGTAAGTGTGTGTGCTTAAAGAAAGAGAAAGAAAAAGCAGGAAGAAAGAGGGAGAAAAGGAAAGAAGAAGAAAACTCCTGTGCTGACACCATCCCCTGTCATTCTTCGGACGCTGGAAGAACAGATCGTCTCTCTCTTCAAGGATTGTGCTACAGACTGTGCCTGTCAGCTTTGCAGCCTGAGTACCATGGATTAGGTGAGACCCCAGCGTTCTCTCTCTTCTGTCTAGGCATAAACTTCTGAACCTGAACTGTATCAGTTAAGCCTGAGCTAAGTTTCCCCAAATACTTAGTGAAACCAGGGTAGTATTGTCATTGTTTGTGTTTGTTTTTCTTTTGCATGTCTATTACTACTAGTACTATTATACATTTCATATGCTTAGCAATAAATAAGTTTTATAGTCAAACTGGTAGTAATTGGGTATATTTTTCCTTCTCTGCTTCTTTTTCCTCCCGTGCTCTGCAACAACGCTTCTTTTACCTATGCTAAAGATCCCTGTGAAGCCCAAATTATTGTGGGGTCTGCTCATCAAGAGGCCAAAGATTGGGATGTGCTGAGTTTGAAACACATAAGGGGATCAGCTTGTACAGGCTGATTGACCCAGTTTGACTCAGACGTGCCCTTATGAACTGAATGCTGGCCCATGAGGGTGTCAGCTGGACACCCAGCCGGATTCAGAGGGATTCTGTTTACCTGTGTGCTTGTGTCTGACTGCATTTTATTGTTGCTCTTATGAACTGATTCTTGGCATATGAGGGTGTCAGCCTGTCCATGCTGATCAGCCCGGCCAGGTCAGGCATGTCACGTTAACTTGTGTGTGTTTGTGTGTGTATGACTGATTTGGTGACTGGAGGAACCCAGTCCCATTGAGATTGAGTCCTGCAAGATAGCTCCACTGGGGGTGAGGGCTTGCAGAAGGGAGAGATACAGCTCTGTATAGTAACACAAGCAGCACATTGACAGAATCACCAAGACCCTAGAAACTATCCTTTAATAAATGAGCACACCCCAAAGTAATGGGCAAATTTGGTAACACTGAGGTCAGTGCACCCCAAAATGCTGCACCCTCTCTGGCGCCAGGGTCCCCACGCTGCCATGGGTCCCCTATGAGGCCTCCTCCATCCCCTAATAGCCTTACCCAAGCCATCGGTCTTAAACAGCAAACAAAACACAAGCCCCTGGACTATAACATAAATTCAAGCCGCCTAGCTATAGTATTATTCAAACCACACCAGGGGTGCTCTGTCCTTCACCAGTATCAGAGGCTGTACCTGCAGTCAGGCCTCTCCCCTTTGGTTGCTCTGGGAAAGCTCCTTCCCCCTTGGCTGCTGGCAGGGAGCTGCCATCCTGGCCTCAGGCCTGGGGTTTATATGTGAGCCAGGCCCTGCCCTTTCCAGTGAGCTGACCGCTGGCAGGTGTGGGCCACTAGCTCACTATGGTTGCCCTGGTAACCAACAGCTGGGGCTCCCCACTCAGTGCTAGGGCTCTTTCCCTAGCAGCTTCCACTCTTTATAGGAGCAGGGCAGCTAAGGGGGGAGGTGTGTCACAGAGCACTTAAGAACCTAACTCACCCAACTGGGTCCTCACCTTTTCAGGTATCGCATCCATCTAGGACTTCTCTCAGCCTTTCTTCAGTCACCCAGCAACTCAGGAACGGGAGTTCTCACCTTTTCCCCAAGGGCGCACCATGTGGGATTTGCTGGGAGCTATCCCGCCACAGGTAGTCCCCCCACATTAGCCAGCCTTGGTAGGGTGCAACTTAGGCCTGTCTTTTCTCCTCTTCTACAGCCCTTCAACATGAAGAGAAAACCTCCTCCCTCCTTCTGGAAGAGCTGCCTCCTATTACTTGGGATACCTTTTCCCCTTTACTCCTCCAGTGCCCTGGACCTCCTCCTCTTTGGGCCCCTTGTAAAGAATCCCATCTCCCTCTGGTTTCCTGCCAGTCTGTGAGCCTTCCCCAAAGCTCCCACTGCACCCTAAGTGCTCTCTGGCCATGTTCCTCCCTCCAAAATTCTATCTTTCCCTGGCCAGTGGGTCTTCCGTCAGGCCCTGTATACACTTTCACAAAGGCTACTCCCCCGACTCTAGCGTCAACTAATTTCCTCAGGGTCCACCATTTGACTTGCCCTGGGAGGTTACAAACATATACACAAGGCCTTCTTCCCCCATTCATTCTTCCTCCGGCCGGATTACCTTTGGTGTTGAGGAACCTTCGGCTTCTTTAGCTCGGTCTGCCGTCTGGGTCTGGCACGGCCTTTGCTTCTGTGCAGAGCTTGGTAGCTTGCCCTCCAGGTAGAGCTCAGGGCATACTTCTATTTTTCCCCTAGCTTCTCTGGGGAGTTGTCTCCTCCTCCCCATTTCAGGCTCTTGGGCTCACCTTTTACCTAGGGCTTCTGCCACTCTCTCTCCTTTGGAACTTGTATCTGGTCTACTATATGCTACAGCCTGGGCCATCTTTGGTCTCTGGCCTTTTTGATTTGGATATTGCCCCTTTTGAGTGTGGCCTTGGTAGCTTAGGTCACTGTTCTTGCTTCTCACCCGCTCACTCTCCTGCATAGCTGCCATATCCCCCTTATCTACTTCCATCTGTTGTACCTGTTTTGGCACTATCAATATCCCAGTACCATCCCTGCTGGCAAGTCTTTCTAGTTTCTCTCCCAGGCAGTTCATTTCTTCTGCTTACTGCTTATTCACTGACCCCATTTCCGATCCAGGCATTCCATGACTGTGGAGATGATCTCTTCTCAGATTGTTGTGGGGTCTGCCCCCGAGGTTGCCTCTATCATTGTATTCTTTTTTGGCTGATCTGTTGCCTCCTCTTCTCTGGGGCTTCCTAAGCCCACCTTACTGGGTTGTTCCTGGTCTCTCAGGACCTTTAAGAACATGGGCTGTGCAGTCTCTATCAGTTTTTCTGTGCCTATTAAAAACTCTTTCAAGCCTTCAAGCTCCTGAAGGTGCTCCTTGCATTCTGAATTAGCCCTGGATGCATGTTCTTCCAACTGCCTGCCCATTGCAACCAGTCTATCTTCTCGTGGTTGAGTATTCGGTAATGTGTGCTGCTCTATCTCTGCTCACAACACCGTCTCCCCTGGCTGTGCTCTCTTCTAAAAGGGTCTTCAGGGACCGTATCTCTTCCCCCAGTTGGTCCTTTTCCTTCTTCACCTTTTCCCACTGAGCCTGCAATTCTGCACACTCTTCAGTTCTGGCTCTTACCTCTGTTTCGAGGGACTGCTGCTGATCTTGCAATGTCTCATGACTTGCCATGTGTCCTCTCACTTTCTCCATTTCTTTTGCTATAACTTTCCTCATCTCTTCTGCCTGGGTATGGCTCTCCATTAGCTTTTCTCGCAGCTCTTCAACCAGGTGTTCGGCCTGTAAGCATCGCTCTTGCCAGCTCTCCAGGTCCTTATGCAGGCCTTCTATCTGGTCCACCTGGTTATGGATTTCTTTCTGGAGGGCTCTTATGAGGCTCTTTGATATTTCCAGCTTCTGTAGTACCTCCTTTTGTTCTACCATCTGGGCTATACCAGGTTCAGGAGACTTACTCCTCCATTCAGCCATCTCCTTCTGCATCTCTTGCAACTTCTCCTCCTGCTGTCTGCTCTTCTTGGCCTCATCTGCCATGAGCCATTCCAGCACTTGAGTCTTCTCCACCTCCCCTGTAATCAGGTGCTTGATCTCCTTAGACCTGCCTTCTTTCATCCCAGGTTGTGCTCACAGCTCTAAAGTGGCTTCTTGCCGCCTACCTTCCGGACTCGCTATTTCAGCCATGGTACTACTTCTGTCCTAGGCCAGACCCAACCTCTTCCCTTCTACGATCTCTAATGGCAGTCTAATTTCTACTCTCGGCTCATTTTCCTGAGCCCTGGTCTCACTGACTTGCCCTTCACTATATCTGTTCTAGCTCTAAGGTTTGTTCCCCTTCTCAGGGACACGGGTCCCTTCCCCATGCACAGCCAGATTCCCGGCCAATCCACCAATTTGTCATGGCACAGGGTCCTGCAGGATGGCTGTGATCTCCCCAAGGACCCCTTACCGTGCCAAGTTGGCTCAATGGGCACCCTCGATTCTTGTCCGCCACATCTTTGATAGAAAATATATATATATGGGAGGCTGCCTTTACACCCTCTTGGACATGGTTTGCTGTTCCCTCTGACCCCATGGATTCCCGGACCCCGGGATAGATGGCACAATAGGTGTTTCAGGGCACCCTAGCCTTATGGGCTGTGTGTGGCTTCAACCACCCCTTTACCATGCCCCAAGCCTCGCAGATGGTACTGACGTTGTTTGGTCTGGGCCTTGTTGTAATTTGGCCCCCTTGTCCTCCCTGGGCTCTCTGCAGCCCAATCTCGCTCCGCGCCTCCCTGGCACTTGGGCTCTCCACGGGCCTGTCTCACACTGCACCTTCATTGGCACTCAGGTTCTCTGCAGCCCTGAAGTGTGCTGCGCCCCCTCTGGCACCAGGGTCGGTGCACCCCAAAATGCTGTGCCTTCTCTGATGCCGGGGTCCCCACGTTGCCATGGGTCCCCTATGAGGCCTCCTCCATCCCCTAATAGCCTCACCCAAGACACCAGTGTTAAACAGCAAACAAAACACAAGCCCCTGGGCTATAACATAAATTCAAGCCGCCTAGCTATAGCATCATTCAAACCACACCAGGGGTGCTCTGTCCCTCACCACTATCAGAGGCTGTACCTGCAATCAGGCCTCTCCCCTTTGGTTGCTCTGGGAGAGCTCCTTCCCCCTTGGCTGCTGGCAGGGAGCTGCCATCCTGGCCTCAGGCCTGGGATTTATATGTGAGCCAGGCCCTGCCCTTTCTGGTCAGCTGACCACTGGCAGGTGTGGGCTACTAGCTCACTCTGGTTGCCATGGTAACCAACAGCTGGGGCTCCCCACTCACTGCTAGGGCTTTTTCCTTCTTTAAAGGAGCAGGGCACCTAACTGCTCTGCGACATACGGGAACCTGCCCATTCCCTGCCCAGATGCCAGGGGCACTATCTGTGGCTCCAAACCTTCCCTACACTGCAGCCCGTGCCTCACAGATGGAATCCACATGATATAATCATAATCTACACCATGCCTGATGCTCCAGGGTCTCATAAGGACTCTCACTCCCTCCCTGGAGTAGCAGGTCATTGTGCTTTACCTTAAAGTCTTCCTTTCATACCATTCTCGGCCTCCATGCAGCAGAGGACTTACTGGCCTCGCCCTAAGTCTCTGGCTGAACCCCCTACTGAGCCTCTGGCCCAAACTAAGACTTCAGACATCCACAACCATGCCTTGGCCTCTTCCCCACCCATGGGGTTCCTACTGCACCTCCTCTAGGGCCTCTGCACCATGCCCCACCCTAGGGCCTTCTCATCTTCATGATGAACTACTCACAGGGCTGGCCCTTGCATTCTCCTTCAGGCTTACTCCCAGTTTGGTCCTACTCAGTGCGCCCCTGGGACTGCCATTCAGGCTGACTCCTTATTCAGCCCTACTCAACCCCCCTCACACAAAGGCCTTCAGGCCGACTCCCGTTCAGCCCTAATCTGTGTGGAGCCACACTCTACACTCCTCATGCTACCCCCTCTGGGGTCTCCAGGATTTCACGTCCCTTCTGGGCTCAAGCACCTACACATAAGCATACCTGCCCCCCCTACTCTCACATCTCTAAGCTACCCCCTCTGGGGTCTCTGGGATCTTGTATCCCTGCTAGGCTCATGTGACACTGTTTGCTGTGCCCAGCCCCACTACTCCCACAACTGCCTCCAAAGCCCACCCAAAGATGGGGGATGGGGTTAAGGTTCCCCTCCTCATCTTTCACCATGGAGGTCACTGGCCTGGCATTTCCTGGGGGCTCCCGCACCACTAGGAGCCCCACCAGGCCACCCTTCCCTGGCAGGGTGCAGTTTTAGGTCATGCCCAGGACCAAGAACCTCCTTCTCTTAGCTTCAAGATGTTCTTGCTGCAGCTCAGCCAGGTAATGTTTCTGCCTGGGCTGGCAGCAGCAAACTGCAGCCTTTATGTCCCTTGCTTTCAAATAGCTGCCATCAATAGGCACCTGATATCTGCCTGACTCTGTCCTTCAAGTGGCAGGCACCCAAAGGTGCCCTGCCACACATGTGCTGAGCACTGTCTGAAAGTCAGAGCGCTTTAAGATGTCTCAGAGTTGGCCACTCAAAAATGAGTTACCCCTCAAAAGTCAGGGGATAAGGACTTACCAAGGGAGCTCTCAAACAGATTGGAGAACAATACCATAACCAGTACAGAATAGATGAAATAGGCCAGGACTGCCAGGGCAAAACTGGATGTGGAATTACTTCTAATGGAGATGGTCAGTTCTAAGATGTAACACCTGTAGACTAAAGAAGCCTTGCAAAAACCTTGCTAAATATCCATGAGAAATTATCTTTGCTGGCAATGGGAGGGAGGGAAGGAAAGAAGGAAGATCAAGATGGTGCTGACTATAACAAGTGCTGCGCTGACAAACACCACAGTCTCATTGATGCTAGTGTCACTTTGGGAGAGCTTGGGAGGGCAGGTGGATCACAGAAGTGGTACATCTCACTGGGGCTGCAGAAGTCTAACCTGAAAGCCAAGCTGGTGTGAACTGAGGAACTGAAACAACCACAGAAATATGAGCCAAGCACCAGCTGCATGCATACACCTCTGGACATGTTGACCTGGCACAGGAGTAGGTAGCATATGGTATGGAAGTGATCTTAGGCCATGACTGCCAACAGCACCCCTTCAGTGGCAACAAAGGCATCTGAGAAGAACATCTGGCCCAATTAATCAAGGGCCAAGTCACTAACATAAGGGTACCCAAGGCCATTGAGAAGTGAGTATGAATCTAATACCTTATCTGTTCTGATCATTTCATCTGATATCTGAAGCTTCTTGGTAGGTTAGAGATTATACCCCCGTTGCCCTGCACCAGTTATGCCACTGGTTGGGTACCACCAAATTTTCCATGTGTGCTCAGAACCTACCAGGTTTTAGCCAGCAGTTCAGCAACTTCTTGACTGCAAAGCAGAGGACAGATCCAGTATTCCCCCAACTACATTACAGTAATCACTGCAAACTGATGACTTTTCATTTGCCATTCTACCCACTTATACAAACTTTCTCTGGAACAACACATTGCAAACATAAGCGTACCAAGCAATTTAGTCACAAATTTCTTCGACCTCTTCATTTACATGTTTTACCATTGACTTAAAATGGTTATGTTTACTAAAATAGTATGTGATCAACTGACCTTCAGAGTAAACCTATCATGCAAATTTAGTGTATCTTGACCCACGCCTATCTTTATTTGCTCTAAATTAGCAGTACAACTGGTTGAAATGGTCATGATTCCTATGACTGAAACTTTGTTGACCTGCCCATCAGTGAGATTTAACAGGTTCACTACTGCACCACTTTCTGTCACAATTACATATTCAACATCTTGCTGACTGAACAAATCAAATTAACCCTTCCCTACATAAAATATTCATTCTGACACAATACCTTCTGATTAAAGCACACTCTGCCTGATGGACCCAGCACAAACTGAACAGATTGGCAAATGGTACCATGTGCTCAACTGGCACATAATGAACTAGTTATCATGCAGTGTTGCTTTAGAAGCTATTTGGGCCCTTTCTCAGGCTCTCACACTCACCACCTAAGCACCCATCCCATAGGAATAACTGCATCTCTCTCTTGTTCTTTGTCTTCCCAAGGGACACTAGTATAAAGTTCACAAGCTGTCAGGGAACACAGACATTGCTCAATTGCCCTCCATGTGCTAGGCTCTGGGGATTTCACCCTCTTGGCCACTTTCCCATTTTCACAAACTCTCCCTCTCATCAACACTCAGACCACTTTGGCTTGGGTACATACTAATACCCCGATATATTTTGGCCCAGATCAGAGAGTTCATGAGTCAGTGTTTTCACATTTTTCCCTTAGATGAGCTTCTAGTCCAGCCACAATTCACACTGTTTCTAAACCTTGGCCAATGGTAGCTCCCACTAACCTTCCTTTCAGGCTGCAACTACGTCATTATTTTCACCCACACTTTCAAATTAATTTCTAAAGTTCAGAAAAACTTACTACTACTCCTACCTCAACTCCTGGCCAGCCTAGGCTGTAGGATTTCTGCCCCTTGCCCATGAACGGGGGTAAAGCTCATCTGCCTGGGTGTCCAGCTGCATCTGCTCACCCACTAGACATGGCCAACTGTTCATCTAATCAGTGTCTCAGGTGTTGCCAGAGTCTTCACTGGGAACTTTGTCACCCTGGATGAGGAGTGGTGAGTGAGCAGCAAAGGTGCTGAGGGCTGTGGCAAGAAGGCACTGAGGGAAGACTCAAGGATTAGCCTCTGGTCTCTTTTCCTTACCACCCCTGGAAAGCCCATTAGCCAGTGCCTCTTTCTTTCCTTTGCCCTCCAGCCCCCACACCTGCTCCTTCTCTCCCTTGCCAACTCTCCAGCTGGTTTTCCCCTCCACTCACTCTTTTCTCTTTAGACACTTCCCTACTGGCTCCTGCTATCTCTCCTCCAGCAGCATCTTCCTGGGGATGAGAGGCACTGGGGCCACACAGGCTCTGGTCTCAGTCTTGGGGTGAAAAGTATCTGCTCCTCTGACAAGTGGGAAAGATCAGAGGGCTGCCTCAGGACGTGCACAGTGACAGAACTGTCTGGTTGTGAGCCAGGCCCTGAGGGGTTGGGGCTTGGAGATGTGACCTACCAAAGGTCAAATCTGACCTACTGCTTCTTTCTCCAGACCATGTCCCAAGGAACATACAGCCTCAGGGTCAGGCTGTTCCTGAAACACAGGCAGGTAGTCAGACAGAGAGAAAGCAGAGAACAGGGGATAATATTCCCAGGGGGACCTTAATGTTGGCTTTGTCTGACTGCTGTTGATGTAAATAAGATAACAGTTTTCATTACATTCATCCAGAGACATGTATCTAGTGCCTCTATAATTTCTCTCCAGGACAGGTCCACAGGGCTGGGACTGAAAACACATCTCTGTCACCAGGGAGAAGCTCACTGCAGTCCTGAGTGATCTCTTAGCGCCTTTCCTCCAGAGACCTCAATGAGGCAGAGAAGCACCAGTCTCCTCCTCCTACACAAAACTTCTGCCTTTTCCAAGATCCAATACCATTCCCTTCCATATAACTGCTAGAACAGCCCATCTCTTGAGCTTAGCAGAAAAGACCTCTAGGACAGTAAAGATCCCAGGTCATGTAGCAACGTTAAGGCAAGTTTTCTACCTGGATCCTAAAATTAGGTGGCAATGAAACGTGCCAACCTGTGGATACAATACATCTGAGCTGGTCCCAGAAAACTCCAAAAGAGACTGAGTTAAAAGAAGCTGAGGTAAGTCTTGCTTTAAGGTACCTATTGGCTAGGATAGTGAATGCACTGGGAAGCTTTTCAGTGTGTTAGCGATAGTGTTGTGAATGAGAAAAAGGTGACAAATTACAGAAGACACATATTTTACCTTTTCATCCTCCTCTTCTCTCTCACCCACTGACTCCTCAATTTAGATCTTCACTGACCCCTGACTGCCAGTCTTGCATGCATACCAGCCCAGCCTCTGGCTGCTTTACTATTCATTCCATCCAGAAAGAGCACACACCAACTGCAGAGACTTCAAACACAAAAGCTTGGTAAAAAAAAAAAAGTCCACCTATTTAAGTTGGACTAATAAAATATATCAGATTCACCAAAAGAACCTTTTCTGCCTATATTTCACCTTGTCTTTTCCTTAACAAAAAGACTTTTGGTGGCTAGCTGATTCAACCTGGCTATTTTTTTGCATTTTCATATTGTGGCAAAACAGCTGGTCATTTCTATTTTACTGAAAATTCTTATTTTTTTATTGAAAAACTAGAAGTTATCAGCCAAGCACTGTGTAACATTAAAAAAAAAAAAACAAACCTAGTGTTCTTTCTATGGACAATATTATCTATTTAATTTGTATTATTTTAGGTGATTATGTATGTGTTTTCTTAGCTTTGGAAACCAAGCAATGCATGTAAAAATATTTCTTTCATCTTGATGTTCCCCAAAACTAAATGACTAAGATATTGTGCATGCATCTCTCAAATGTAATAAAGGAAGGTCAAGACGAATTAATCTGTCCAGGCTTTATGAAGAACCCAGTCCTTTCCCTTCTGTGTACATGATGTTGGTGTTCTCAGAGCCACCAAAATAGTTTGGAGCACATTATTCAAAGCACTTCAGTACCTAGAGATACTGGTAGAAATCCAGAGAGATTTTCAAAATCATATTGGTTCCAACCTCCATTGAGTGTATTCCTACTGAGTTGAGATTTGATGGAATTAATTATAGGTTACAGGTAATGCCACTGTTCAGTTATGGTAAATGTGTCACACTTGTTGAAGTGTGCCATCTGTTGAACCTGCAGGCTGAAGTATACCATCTGTTAAGCCTGCAGGCTCATCCATCTGAGTATCTGTTCATCCTGGCATCCATAGACAGAAATATGAACTAGTTCAATGAAAAGCCAATAGGTTTGTACACAAAAACACTTACACCACGTTCCAATATTGCAGCCTCTTAGTCTAAGATATATGCATGTCTAAATGGAAAGACACACTCCACTCCACCGTAAGGTTAAATAACACTTCCTTCCAAAAGGAGACTTGAGAAGGACAAGAGACGCTAGAAGGTTGTGCCAATATTAGCCCAACAGCGCTTCTGCCAGTTGTTGATATATGGACTAATGATATGGAGAAATAGCTTCATTGTGGAAAACTCAGAATTTCTACAGATTTATTCAGTCTGTCTATGTAAGTTTCTAAGGGCTCAATCAAAATGTCCTTCGGTTTCTTGTACCTTATCTCACTGTGAGTCAGGCCCAAAGGGACTTTAAGCATTCCACCCTCTATCATAGATTCATAGATGTAAGGGTCGGAAGGGACCTCAATAGATCATTGAGTCCAACCCCCTGCATAGGCAGGAAAGAGTGCTGGGTCTAGATGACCCCAGCCAGATGCATATCCAACCTCCTCTTGAAGACCCCCAGGGTAGGGGAGAGCACCACCTCCCTTGGGAGCCCGTTCCAGACCTTGGCCACTCGAACTGTGAAGAAGTTCTTCCTAATGTCCAGTCAAAATCTGCTCTCTGCTAGCTTGTGGCCATTATTTCTTGTAACCCCCGGGGGTGCCTTGATGAATAAATACTCACCAATTCCCTTTTGTGCCCGTGATGAACTTATAGGCAGCCACAAGGTCGCCTCTCAACCTTCTCTTGCGGAGGCTGAAAAGGTCCAGGTTCTCTAGTCTCTCCTCGTAGGGCTTGGTCTGCAGGCCCTTACCCATACGAGTGGCCCTTCTCTGGACCCTCTCCAGGTTATCCGCATCTCTCTTGAAGTGCGGTGCCCAGAATTGCACGCAGTACTCCAACTGCGGTCTGACCAGTGCCCGATAGAGGGGAAGTATCACCTCCTCGGATCTATTCGTCATGCATCTGCTGATGCACGATAAAGTGCCATTAGCTTTTCTGATGGCTTCGTCACACTGCCGGCTCATGTTCATCTTGGAGTCCACTAGGACTCCAAGATCCCTTTCCACTTCTGTGCCACCCAGCAGGTCGTTCCCTAGGCAGTAGGTGTGCTGGACATTTTTCCTCCCTAGGTGCAGCACTTTGCATTTCTCCTTGTTGAACTGCATTCTGTTGTTTTCTGCCCACTTGTCCAACCTATCCAGGTCTGCTTGCAGCTGTTCCCTGCCCTCCGGCGTGTCCACTTCTCCCCATAGCTTTGTGTCATCTGCAAACTTGGACAGAGTACACTTCACTCCCTCGTCCAAGTCACTGATGAAGACATTAAAGAGTATCGGTCCAAGGACCGAGCCCTGTGGGACCCCACTGCCCACACCCTTCCAGGTCGAAGCCGACCACGACTCTGGGTGCGACCCTCTAGCCAATTCACCACCCACCAGACTGTGTAGTCATCCAAGTCACAGCCTCTTAACTTGTTCACCAGTATGGGGTGGGATACCGCATCGAAGGGGCGGGACTTCCTGAAGTCTAAGTATACGACATCCAACCCTCCTCCTGTGTCCAGGCGTTTCGTAACCTGGTCATAGAAAGAGACTAGGTTGGTCAGGCACGATCTGCCTGCCATGAACCCGTGCTGGTTTCCCCTCAGCATAATTTGTCCTGCCGGGCTCTCGCATGTGAGAGCCTTGATAATTTTTTCCAAAGACTTTGCCAAGGATGGAGGTGAGACTGACGGGCCTATAGTTGCCCGGGTCCTCCTTCCTCCCCTTTTTGAAAATGGGGACCACATTGGCCCTTTTCCAGTCCTCCGGGACTTGGCCCATGCGCCACGAGCATTCGAATATTCCTGCCAGTGGCTGTGCAATGATGTCGGCCAGAGCCTTCAGCACCCTCGGATGGAGCTCATCTGGGCCTGCCGACTTAAAGGCATCCAGTTCTTAAAAGTGACTCTGCACCATCTCAGGGTCTATGCATGGAAGTCTGGCGCCTTGCTGCTGCCTCTCTACAACCCCAGTGAGAGACTTGTCGTGCCCCTCGCTTAGGAACACTGAGGCAAAGAACTCATTGAGGAGTTCAGCCTTGTCCCCCCTGTCCATCACCAATTGTTTCTGCCCATTTAGCAGGGGTCCTATTCCTCCCTGGGCCTTCCTTTTACTCCCAATATATCTAAAAAACAATTTCTTGTTGTCCTTTACTTGGGATGCCATCCTCAGCTCCATGGTTGCTTTGGCCCGTCTAACTGCCTCCCTACAAGCACGAGCAGAGGAGGTATATTCGTCTTTGGTGATCTCTCCTTGTTTCCACTGTGTGTGCTCCCCTTTTGGCCCTTAGGCTGCCCTGGATTTCTGCGGTCAGCCAGGGAAGCTTCCTGGCCCCTTTCCCTCTTTTACCCCGCACATGGATTGTCTCGCTTTGTGCCCGAAGGATTGTTTCCTTAAGGCACAGACACCCTTCTTGGGCTCCCATCACTTCAAAACTCCTACTCTGCAGTGCGTCCTTGACTAATCGCCTGCGTTCATTTAAAGTCAGCTTTCCTAAAGTCTAGCACTTTCACCCTACTAGTTACCTTACCCACTCGACATCTTATGTTGAATTCTATTATTAAGTGATCACTGTCCCCCAGATGGCTACCGATCTGTAGGTCCCCTACCATGTCATCCCCCATTGCCAATACCAGATCCAGTATGGCATTCTCCCTAGTGGGACCATGTACTTCCTGTGTCAGGTGGAGGTCCTGTACACAGGTTAGAAACCTGCGTGAGCTGTGGGACTTTCCCCGTCTGTGTCTCCCAGCAGATGTCTGGGTAGTTTAGGTCCCCCATGACTACCGCCTCTTTAGCTTTTATGGCCTCTGAGAGCTGCCTCAGGAGCCCCACATCTCTTTCTTCCCCTTGATGTGGGGGTATGTAGCATCCTTGGATTCCGTCTTGAGGGTTGACGTATATTGCTCACTGACAGAGCGCAACCCCTCCCCCTTTTTTTCCCCCCCCACCCTGTCCTTTCTGTACAATCTCAATATGTACCGCCCAGGTACATATTGAGATGAATCCCACCAGGTTTCCATTAGCCCTACTAAGTCATAGGTGTTTTGTGCAAGCAGGAGCGCTAGGTCATCCTGCTCGTTTCCCCATGCTCCTAGCATTAGTATATAGGCACTTGAGCCCTGCGACTGGTGCCTTTGCTGACCCCCTGCTCCGAGTCCCAAGGGGCCCCTTATTTCTTACCTTCACGTTTCTTACTTGTGCCGTAGTGCTGGCCACCCCGCGTCTTCCAGGTTTCCAATGAAAACGAGTGCTGGGAACTATGTCACCCCGTGGCTTTTAAAGCCCGGGGTTTAAATTTCCCACCCCTGCCCCAACAGCCAATCGGGCGCCCCGGTCTACCCAGAAGTGCCTGCCGGCAGCCCCACCCCCTACGCTCCCCCGCTGGGGGGATCCGGTGCCACTGGAGCCTGCTCCCCAAGGGTTAGCCCCGGGGGTGCTCCCTGGCCGGGGGGGGGGGGGGGGGGGGGGGGGGACAGTCCCCTCCCTAGCCCTCCTTGTTTGCGTGCTCTGTTCGTGCTGTGCGGCTTGGGAGCACGGCTCCCTACTGGCTCAGCTGTATGGGACCCAGGGGGCTTCCCCTCCAGATCCGGCTCAGCTGTGCCGGATCCCTCCGCCCCTCTTACCTTGGGGGGGGGGGGGAGATCAGCTGTTGCTGCCCCCACTGCTGGTTCCCAATGTTCTCTTCCTCCAAGCTGGGCTGTCCTTGTGGGCACCACATGGTTTGGTGGTCCACAGCTCCCCCCCCCCCCCCCCCATCTTCCCCTCCCCCTGCAAGCCTAGTTTAAAGCTCGCCGGAGGAGATCCGCCAACCTAGAAGAAAACACATTCTTACCTTTGGGGGACAGGTGAAGCCCATCCCAACTGAGCACGTCCCTCGTCGTGATGTGCGGGTCATTGTCCAGGAAGCCGAAGCCCGTCTCGAGACACCACTGCCGAAGCCGCCAGTTGGTCTCTCGGATGCAGTTCTCATGCTGTCTTCCACATCCGTTCACTGGTAGGATGGAAGAGAATACCACCTGTGCTCCGAACTCCCTCAGCACGCCACCCAGAGCACTGTAGTCCGCCGTCAGGTGATCGGGATTTTTCTACATATTTTTCCATTCACAACTATTTTCCCCTATATTCATATCTACTGACATTGATTGTAATCAAACACTTCTATTTTTTAATCATAACACATATTTTAAGGAGAGGACTAGCAGTCACCCACAATATTTTAATTTCTTTCAAATTTTTAATCCTTTTATTTATTTTAAGTGCATCTCACCCCAAATTCTGCATCCAAGTTTCCTTAAGGGTTAAAGAATATTTGTTATCCAAGCACGAATTTCAGAACTGAAATCACCCCAAGACAATGCTTGTCTAGATTTTAAAACCTGATCTTATTTCCCCTTCCATGCTTGTGTATGTGTACAGCCATGTTCTCTTTATGGCTGACTCCACAACTAAACACCCAGGTAACTCATAAAGGGCTTAAGAAATGATTAGCACAAGCATTCATTCTTCAAGTCAACTAAAGTTTTACCATTGACCCCAATGTACCCGTGTTATGTCAGCCAAGAGCACCTTGAACTCTTCAGCTGGGATTTTGCTTTTTTTTCCCTCTCTCTCTCTCCTCTCCCACATTTCCCACAGGAGTCAGTTGCTCAGTTCTCACTGCAAACTAACTGTTTCCAGCAAACAAAAATTGAACTTTGTTCAAGACTTAGTAACAGAGGAAAACTGAGCCCAGAGGCATAACAGGGCAGCTGAACCCCTTGGTAGCTAAAACAGACACCTGGGGACAGCAGCAATTTCTGGCCTCTGGCACCTCCAGCATGGTTGTGTAGCTGCAGGGGCAGCTGTTTTTTTCCCCCCACGCTCCCTAGTCAGTACCTAGGGCTGTCCCACATCTTCTCTGCTGTACTTCCAGCAGGTACATATCTGGATAAATGTATTTTGCAACGGAGAAATAGAATTACATACATTGGCACCACAACCTGTAGGAAGATGAAATTGTCCAATTAGGCATAAAATCTGCAAGAGCAATTACCTTCTGTCACTCAGGACACCCACACCTTTAGCCATGGGAGAATAGCACATCTATGGGTCAAAACTGGAGCTAGGCCCAGTTTTTTTTCCCAAGGAGCCCTAGGAGCAGTTGAGTAACATGTTACCCCAATGCAATTTCTGTATAAGTGACAGGCCTGGATCTGTTCGGCTACTTTGGGTGGATGCATCTGAAAGGTCAGCATTCATTCATACTTTATTCATGTCCACTTCAGGTATCCATGGTAACTAATGGATGGCCATCCCCCATTCTGCTTTTGCAGAAGATGTGGTAATCCCTTCTGCTAACCACTTTGTTTGCAGGCTGCAAGCTCATTAAAACACCCTGCCCTTGCCAACAAAAAAACATCTTTGTCACACCCAAATTCACTTCTGTCTCTTTTCTTATGGCAAAACTCCACCTCACCTGCCACTTTCATAACATAAAAGCTAGTTTGCCCTGCCTTTGTTTGAGGTGAGGACAAGAAGCAAAGGGACAGAAGAGAAGAAATAGAACAACATCATACTGCAATACAGCGTACACTGTGGAGTCAATGGTAAGGGGCATGGGGGGGGGGGGGGTGTCAAGACCTTTTACCTGCTCTCAATAAGCCCTTGCGTGTGTGGCTTCCAAACAGCATCCACCCCCATTTGGCTTGCCTGCAAAGGGTGGATGCTGGTCTCTGGCTTCTGTGTCCAATAAGGGAGGGTGTTACCTGCGCTGCCATAGGGCAGGGCAGAATTGCTTCTATGGTTGCACTGTGGGGTCAGGCCAATGCTCAGGATCTCAATATTGTGCTGTTAGACAGGAGGGCATGGTGTACAATTGCACATGTACACATATCACTAATTCAAAACACATATACTGTGACAGGTGGCCGCTCTGGGCCGGGCTAAAGTGTGGCCTGCACAGCTGTTCCTGGGGGCAACTGCCTGCCTACTCACCTGCCATGCCTTGTTCTTAATTAATTAAGTGGTGTTAATTAGCAGGAGGCTGCCCTGATACTACCCTGCTGCCAGGGGGCGCCACCTGCAGCTCCATTTCCTCCCCTACACCGCAGTCCACACCTCGCCAATGGAATAGCTGTTATGTCTCGGCCTTATTACAATTAGGCCCCTCTTTGGGCCTTCTCAAGTGTTGCCCCCTCTCTGGGGCTCGCTATGCCCGCTCTGGGGCCTCTCCACAGTGCCCCCCTCTCTGGGGCTCGCTATGCCCGCTCTGGGGCTTCTCAAACACCTCTCTCTGGAGCTGGGATCTATGTACCCCATACACTGTGCCCCTACTGGCACTGGGGTCCCCACGCTACTGTGGGTCCCCTATGAGGCCTCCTCCAACACCTAATAGCCTCACCCAAACCACCAGTCACATACAACAACATAAACACAAGCCTTCAGCTATAACAAAAACAGAAGCCAACTGGCCCAAACAACATTCGGTCCTACCAGTGACCCTTTAACTCTCCAATGCAGCCCCTGCATCAGGTTTCCTCTCTCTCCCAGGGCAGAAAGCTCCTTCCTCTTTGGCAGCCAGCAGGGAACTACCTCTAGCCCCAGCCCCTAGGGTTTATAAGGGAGCCAGGCCCTGCCCCTTCTGGTCAGCTGACCGTCCCTGGTTGCCCGGCAACCCACAGCTGGGCTCCTTATTTCTTGCTAGGGCTTTCTCCCTAGCAGTTTCCCTCCTCTTTGGGAGCAGGGCACCTCAGTGCTCTGTGACACACACACACACTAATGATAATGGCATGGTAAACATATACATATACACAAAAGTTAAACACTGACTCAGGTGACAGTATGCATGTGTTGGTGCCTGTGGTACCTATGCTTGGGGAGCTTGGTACCTAAAGAGCAAGCTACAGAGATTAGGAAAAAAATCAGTGGGGATGAGGCAATAGCAATGGCAGAGATCAGGGAAAAAGGCAGTGGGGATGAGGCTATAGCAGTGAAAGAGATCAGGGGGAAAGGCAGTGAAGATGAGGCAATAGCAAAGAAACCGGGGTTTGCAGGCAGAGGGGAGCTCAGGATGGCTGGAGCCACAGGAGCATGGGACAGGTGTTGGAGGTGGCAGTGAGCCAGAAGCAGGAGAGGGAGTAATGCAACAGAAGTTAGAGGGGCGAGGAGCAGAGATTGGAGCAGGGCCGGACCGTAGTAAAGCAAAACCCAACTGAGGGGTCCAAATAACAGTTTTATTAAATGAACGCTGTACTGTACAGCTTGGTTCCCCACACACATGCACACACATTCACGCAAACATTCCCACACACGCATACACACAATGGTAGCAGGAGAAAGACTCAGTGGAAGGGTTGGAATCCAGGTAGGGAAGAGAAACAGAGTCCAAGTCCTTGGTTGAAGAGACCCACCATCTATTAAGGGTGATAGCTACCTATCCAGGCCGGGAGGGGGTCCCAATGGTCAGTTGGGATCTTTCTCCAGCAGGTGTTGTCCAGAGCAGGGTCGCGGACAGGGCCTCTGGGTTGATAGGCAGCATGACATGGAGCAGGTCTGGTCCAAGTGAAGATGACGTCCCAAGAAGTCATTCTTAACTACTCCTTTTTATGGGGAAAGCTACCTATGCTCTCCTATGGGAGGGCATGTCCAGGCAAGGTCAATACTGTTCCAGAGGGCTCCAGATGTTCATACTGTGCATGTGCAGCCTTGGCACAATGGTGGGTTGCCTCATCTTTTGTTTCTTGAATGCGGAGGGTGGATCCAATAGCTGGGTCATTGATCCAGGTATTGGTTTTAATGGTGGGGTAATTTAGTAGGTGCTATCATTGTGTTCACTCATCTATTTACTCTTTTGTTTCAGGCATTCAAGGAAAACCAATTTCCACAGGAGGAGTAGGTATGAGTCATAGTTGCAACATATTGTATAGGGCAGGGGACACAAGGTGGTGGCTTGACATACAAAATGGAAACTCGACATTACTTTACAGACACAGGCCTAAACCATACAGTATTAATATGAAACAATAAAAATCAATGCAAAAAATTATAGGAACACAATATAAAACAGTAAAAATCAATACAAACATAACAGGACACTATTTACAATATAAAAGGGGGGCTTATTACAAAAATAGCATACAAGAACTTAGCTTACCTAGTACTACTTGAAATCACTTATAAGGGATAGAGGGGGCAGAGAAAAAGTCAGAAATGGTCAGGGGAAAGGGAGGGAATGTATTTCAAATTAAAAAAACAAAAGAAGAACTGTGGTTTTTGCTACACTATGACAGCATAGGTGTACAGACTTCTCTTTGATTGTTCTTTATATACATTCATAAATAATCAATTTTTTCTTTTTTTTGCTGCAGTCCAGATGAGAAGGCAGCACATATTCAGTGCTGAAGCCTGTCTTGAACAGATAACTAGGGATGACAGCAACACATCCACTGATGAAATCTTATCCCAAAGTGGTGAGGATCCTGACTTTGTTTCAGACATGGGAGATTATTCAGAGCAAAAAGACCATGTGTCTATGGAAGCTTCATCCACCGCAGATGAGGAGGAGTTGGTGCCACAAGCAGAAGTGATGCCAATGCTTCCAGTGGGAAACGGAAGAGGACCATTCCAGGGCTGCCATGGAAGACCAAGGAGAGCTACAGCAGAATGCGGGACAGAACCACTGCCACCACCCCCAGAAAACGTTGCAGATGATGATACCTTTAGAGGAACGAATGGCAGAGCGTAGGAAAAAAGTACACAGGTAATAATACATCATCGGAGAACAGCCAAGGACATAGTCCATGAAAGTGCTGGGCTAACAAGAGAAAGTAATTAAGACAGTGGTGGAAATGTACCACCTGTTTCTCTCACAAGATATCCTGACTGTTATCATAAGAGACACAAGCAGAGAGGCAGAAAGAAGATTCAGGGAGTGGAATGATAGCCATCCTGAAAATAGAAAGGAGTGGGAAAAGCTGGACGAAACAGACCTGAAAGCCTACAATAGCCTCCTACTGCTGAGTGGCCTACACCACAGCGGTCACGAGGCAGTGGAGAAGTTGTGGGAGCAACGCACCGGGCGTTCTTTCTTCCGTGCCACCATGAGTTTAAAACGATTCCATCAAATCACCAACTACCTGAGATTTGACAACAAACTGACACATGAGGAAAGAAGAGCTGTGGACAAGCTTGCTGCCTTCACAGATATTTAGAAACACTTTGTGGAGCAGCTCAGAAAATGCTATATTACAGGAATACACCTGACGGGTGATGAGCAGCTCACTGCATTCAGGGGTCACTGTCCCTTCAGACAGTATATGCCCAGCAAGCCTGCCAAATGTGGCTTGAAAAATTTGGTGGTGCTGTGATGCAGCAACATCATTCCCCCTGTCTGGAGACATCTATCTGGGCAAACAACCAGAAGCTCCACGCCAAGGTAATCTTGGCACCCAGGTCATTGAAATACTGGTTCATCTCTGGTACAAGATGGGAAGGAATATTGTGGGTAACAATTTCTTCACAAGTACTGTCCTGTCAGAAAGACTGCTACAGCAGGACTTGACCTATGTGGGTACGATTTGGTAAAACAAGGCCAATATCCTCAACAAAATGCAAGCAAATCAAAGAAAGGAAATGTTTCCCTCCATTTTTGCTTTTGACAGGTGAACTCACCCTAGTTTCCTATGTTCCAAAAAAGTCCAAAGTTGTGCTGTTGCTGTCAAGCATGCACATGACCCATCAGCGGGTGGAGAGCAAAGAAAGCTAGACATCATCCATGACTACAATAAAAACAAGGGTGGGGTGGATAACCTTGACCACTTAGTCCATTTGACCACCTGCAGACGGAAAAATCAACTGGTGGCCAATGACACGTTTTCAATATGCTGGATGTGGCTACCATTGCCAGCCTCCTCGTTTGACTAGGCCACAATGCAAACTGGAAGCAAAGATCACATTTAAAAAGACAGCGCTTTTTTTTTTGCTTTTTTTTTTGCCAGAGCTCGGAGAACATTTGATCGACAGACAAATAAAATGCAGAATGATGGATACGCATAATCTGTCAAAGTCCGTCAAGTCTGGTACGACTGCCCTAAGTTACAAATTGCCACAATGCACCGCAGTAGAGCCTTCTGCAAGCAGGAGTGGACTTTATGCTTTTTGTCCAAGGACAAATGACTGCAAAACCTGGAAACAATGTGAAGATTGTAAGCAATTTGCTTGTTTGCACCACAGTATATCACTGCTGCTTTGTGAGGAATGCAATATTCAGCTAAAACAGTTAGGAAATGTTTTTGGAAGTAATTTATTTTGAAAACAGTATGAACTGCACACTTGGCAAATTGTTCATTTATGTTTTGAAACTCTAAAAAAAAAAAAAAAAAAAGAGTTCTTAAAATCTTAAATTTTGTTCATAGTTCTAGTTAAATAATATTTTGGGTTCAAATCATCATAAATACTTTTTCAAACAATCTGTATGTTTAATAAATAGTTTTTGGTACATATATACTGTTTTCACTGGTTCCATTTTGTTCACGTGGGTGGGGTAACAAGTTACTCCATGAGACAAACATTGTCGAATTATGGGGTAACAAGCTACCCTATAACAATAACAATGGTTACAGTTTCATGAGAACGGATGAGGGTTAAGGGGCACTTGCCTTCTGAGTGTCCTACATTGGGTTCTGCCTGAACACTTTAGGGAGACTGTCTCAAAATGGACACCATACTTGTAGTTTAAGTATTACCCCAGCAAGGGAATGCAAGATTCAAAAAGCAGTTCAGGAGCCCAGGAAAATTCCAGCCCAGGGACTGACTGGGCAGCTCCCCTTAAAACCAAAGCATCTCCTTGACCCCGGGGTGGAGAGAGAGAGGTGTGCTGTGTGAGACAAGCTGAGAAAAGCTTGCAGCATGATCCCACTCCTTGGTTGCCTGCTGGACTCCTCATGGGCAGGCCAGAGGCCAGCAGAGAGTCTGAAGGGTCATGCAAAAGAAAGCAGACCCCTAGAACAAGCAAGTGAAGTTTGTGAGTAGCTGAACAAGTTCCTAAGGGTAGGGACACAGCCCCGGGAAGCTCCTGGACAGTGGGACAGCGATTCCCCACTGGGCTTGGAGACTTGGAGGTTGGTAAGAGTATGATAAACCCCTCCTGTATGAGTGTTTGGGGAAAGGACAGTGGCAGGACTGGGTAGCTTGGCAATAAGAGACGCCAGCTAAGGAAAGGCCCCAGGATGCCTGCATGGGTCTAGACCCAGGGAGGCATGACCTGAGTGGAAGCCTCAATGTGCCCAAGTACCTTAGGGGAAAGTAAGCCCAGAAGTGCTGCCTGGTCTGGCGATGGCAGCTTGCTCTCCCACTGTGTGTTCACCTATGTAAATAGCTCTGCAGGCTTGGAGGGGCCATGCCCAGACAGAGAAGAGCACACAGAGGTGTGTGGAGGAGAATGTGTATTTTGCAGAAATCTGAGTGGAAACAGTTTCTGCAGACTGCGAGATGCCTGGGCCTGCATGGATAACCTGAGGCAGCTGGAACCTGCAAGCGTATGATGTGAGGAGTGAGGGACTGCCCTTCCCCCCAATCATTGGGTATAAGTTGGGGTAATTGGCTATTGGTTGTGAATAGTTAATTAGGGACTTAATATATTGAGTATCTAACATGATGCCTAGGTTATTAACTATGTAGTCATTGATTTGATCATCCTTTCAATGTAAATAGTTATCAACTGTTACTCTTGTATAGACTCAACCTTGTGTATTGTAAATAGAGAGTTCCAAGCTTTTGATATTATGTAATGTGTGTTGTCATGTACCAATTACCTCCTGTATATAATTAAATTTGGTAAATAGTTATTTATGAGTCTGCAAGTTCTTTCCATTGTAAAGGGAGCCTCTGGCCACTCCTTGGTGAGCTGAGCAGGGGACAGATCTATCTGGCACCCCAGGTCCCGAACAATTGGACAAGGCCACAGTTAGCACTGTGGACCAAGCATTACAACAGAATCATAGAAAAATCAGGTTTGGAAGGCACCTCAGAAGGTCATTTCATCCAACCCACTGCTCAAAGCAGGACCATCCCCAACTATCTCATCCCAGCCAAGGCTTCGTCTGCCCAGTTCTTAAAAAACCTCTAGAGATGGAGATTCCACAGCCTCTCTGGGTAACCTGTTCCAGTGCTCCACTACTCTCGTAGTGAGAAAGTTTTTCCTAATATCTAATCTCAACTTCCCTTGGTGCAAATTGACCTTTGTTTGACTTTGATGCTTTGGACCTTTTCAGGAATTAATAAAGAGCACTTGTTTCAGACTTTGGTCCAAATCCTATTTCACCTAAAGGGTACCGAAAAGGCAATTCTATTCCACCCAGCTTGAAGCTTTGTAAAATAACGCAGTTTCTGGGGGCGCCCCTGCCCCGTTCTGTGCTTTTGTCTTCAGGGTAAGATGAACTTGTGTTAGAAAATTTGACCCTTAAATGATCTCCCAATGACTTGAGCATGACGGAATAGTGCCTGCATAAGCAGTGGAATAAGATCTCACCCTTAATTTCCATATGTCACTGCAAGCTTTTGCCATAGCTATAACAAGCTCCTGAAGGTGGATGCTAGCAGATATCACACCCAGCTGAGCTTCAGTTGGGAACCAGATGGAGTCTGTGGCCTGGGGATTTAGTCTAAAAATAGAAGCACCACATGTTTTGATCTAAATCAGAAACCAGGCCTGATACCTGAACCTGGGGCAATGAATGGGGAGAGACTAAAGGGACTCAAAGACTTATGTAATGCGGACTAGGATCACACTAAGGAGCCTGAGAGATAGAAGAGGATCTGTCCCTAAGAGTTTTCTACAAAGACATGACCTCTTTCATACAATAGTTCCAAAATCAGCATCCAATCAGTATCCTCAACCTAATGCTGGTGATATACAGGAAAACTTCATAGAAAGACTTAGCACGGCATTGGGATTTGTTTTTTTCCCCTCCAAAAATGATATTAAAAAAAAAAAGAAAAAAGCAAACTGCCATATATTCTAGAACCTCTGTCTAGAAGTATACAGTGCTACAGAGAATAACCTATATACAAAACTAACATATGGATATATGTATAAGGGAATGAAATCAGGAAGGCCAAAATGCACTTGGAGTTGCAGCTAGCAAAGGATATGAAAAGTAACAAGAAGGGTTTTACAAGTATGTCAGCAAAAAGAGGAAGATCAGGTGTGGGTCCCTTACTGAATGGGGGAGGCAACCTAGTGACAGATGAGGAAAAAGCTGAAGTACTCAATGCCCTTTTTTACCTCAGTCTTCACAGGCAAGGTCAGCTCCCAGACTACTGCACTGGACTGCTAAGTTCGGGGAGAAGGCGAGAACCAACAGTGGTGAAAGAACAGGTTAGGGGCTATTTAGAAAAGCTGGATGTTTACAAGTCCATGAGGCCAGATGCAATGCACCCAAAGGTCCTATGGAAGTTGGCAGATGTGATTTAAAAACCATTGCCATTATGTTTGAAAACTCATGATGATTGAGTGGGGCGGGGCTTCTGTAAGTATAGACAAGGGTAATCATAGTGCCTATCTTTAAGAAAGGGAAGAAGGATCCAGGGAACTCCATACCAGTCACAGTTGCCTCAGCCCCTGAAGAAATCATGGAGCAGGTCCTCAAGGAATCAATTTCCAAACATGGGGAGGAGAAGCTGCTGCTTAGAAATAGCCAGTATGGATTCACCAAGCACAAGTCATGCCTGACCAACCTGATAGCTTTCCATGATAAGGTGACTGGCTCTGCGGATTCAAGAAAAACACTGGATGTGATATACCTTAACTTTAGCAAGGCTTCTGATACAGTCTCCCACAGCATTCTTTCAAACAAGCTAAAAAAGTATGGGTTGGATGAATGACCTATCAGATGGATTGAAACCTGGCTGGATTGTCAGTCTCAATGGGTAGTGATTAATGCCTCAAGGTCTTGTTGGCAACTGGCATCAAGTGGAGCTCCCCAGGGGTCAGTCCTGGGACCAGTTTTGTTCAATGACTTCATTAATGATCTGGAACATGACATAGAATGCACTCTCAGCGAATTCCTGGATGACACCTAGCTGAGGGGAGTAGTAAATGTGCTGGAGGGTAGGGCTAGGATTTAGAATGACCTAGACCAATTGGAGGACTGGGCCAAAAGACATTTCATGAGGTTCAGCAAGGACAAGTGCAGAGTCCAGCACTGAGGACAGAACAACCCCATGCACTGGTACAGGCTGGGGACCAACCAGCTAAGCATCAGCTCTGCAAAAAAGGATCTGGGGGTTAGAGCAGACAATTAACTGGATATGAGTCAACCATGTCATAGATTTCATAGACATTAGGGCTGGAAGGGACCTCGGAGAATCATTGAGTCCAGCTCCCTGCCGCAGGGGCAGGAAGTCAGCTAGGGTCAAAGGATCCCAGCAAGATAGACATCCAAATGTTTCTTCAAAGAGTCAGAGTAGGTGCTTGCCCCACCTCTGCAGGGAGTCTTTTCCAAGACTTGGGGGCTCTGACAGTAAAGTTTTCCCTTACGTCCAGCCTGAAATGGTCTTGGAGGAGCTTGTGACCATTTGACCTCATCATCCCTTGGGGGCTCTGGTGAACAGGCATTCCCCCAGATCCTGATGTACACCCTTTATATACTTATAGGCAGCCACCAGGTCCCCCCCTGAGCCTGAGCTTTTCCAGGCTGAAGAGTCCCATGCCTCTCAGCCTCTCATCACAAGACCTGTTCTCCTGCCCTCTGATCATGTGTGTGGCTTTCCTCTGGACTCTCTCCACATTCTTTTTAAACTGTGGAGCCCAAAATTGGATCCAGTACTCCATACTCACCAAGGCCGAGAGCAGTGGGAGAATGACAACCTGGAATTTGCTTAAGAAGCATCTATGGATGAAAGCCAAAGTTTTGCTCACTTTAACAGCTGTGACATCGCATTGGTGGCTCATATTCATCTTGTGGTCAATCATGACCCCCAAGTCCCTTTCAGCCATGGCGCTAGCAAGCTTTGCACTGCCGAGCCTAGAAACATGTTGCGGGTTTTTTTCCCCCCAAGATGGAATACCTTGCATTTTTTGGTATTAAATGCCATCACGTTTTCATCTGCCCATTTTCTGAGACTTCCAAGATTGGTCTAGATTACCAGCCTATCTTCACATTTGGACACTTTACCCCAAAGTTTGGTGTCATTGGCAAAACTTAACCAGTCTGCTTCTAAAACCAATGTCTAAATCATTAATAAAGATGTTAAAGAGTCTGGGCCCAAGGACAGAGCCTTGGGGGACCTCACTGGTCACGGCGTGCCACAATGACTTACTTTCCTTGATTACCAGTCTCTGGGTCCCTCCTCAGAGCCAAATCCCCAGCCATTGCACTGTGATGTGGCCAAGGCCACAGCTGGCCAATTTTTCAATGAGGAGATCATGGGACACCAGATCAAAGGCCTTTTTAAAGTCAAGATATAAGATGTCAATCTCTTCTCCCTTGTCCAGGTGATATGTCACTCAGTCATAGAAGGAGATGAGATTGGTCAGGCAAGACCTACCCACAACAGACCCGTGCTGGCTATCCCTCACGATGTTGTCATCAGCTAGTTTGTCTAGAATGGTCTCTTTGATAATTTTTCCAATATCGTCCTTGGAATAGAGGTCAGACCAATAGGCCAGTTCCCCAGATCTACTTTTCTCCCTTTCTTGAAGATAGGCACCACATTGGCCTTCTTCCAGTCTTCGGGCATATCACCTGAGCACCACGAGTTCTCAAAGATCTGTGCCAGTGGCAGAGCTATGATGCCTACCAGCTCCTTAAGTACCCTGGGGTGTAAACTGTCTGGGCCAGATGACATGAAGGTGTCCGCCCCCTTAAGGGGTTCGTTGATATGGTCTACAGTAGGGGTGGGCAAAGTATGGCCCACAGGCCAGACCCAGCCTGCCAGCCCATTCTATCCAGCCTGTGGGGCCTCTATAAATTTTAGAAAATTAATTTTTATCTGCCCCTCTCAGCCTGTCAAAGATGACAGGCGGCCAGCAGCAGCAGGACCCAGTGGCTGTGCAGCAAGGCGAACCTGGCTCCACCCCGCCCCTAGCTCCTACTCCCTCCCCACTCCCACCTTCAGCCCCAAACCAGAAGCCTCTGTGGCTTCTGGCCTCATGACCCTGGAGTAGTTCCCTGCCCCCCACAGTCTGAGTGGAAGGTAAGGTAAGATTGGATGGAGGAGGAGGGGAAACCTCTGGAACAGCCCAGTGGCCAGGAACCCCATGGTGCTTCTGGAGTCAGGCTAGAAGTGTGGGGGGAGCAGAGAGAAGCGGCTGCAGTGGGGGGAGGGGGCAATTGGGAGCAGCTTGGGTGGGGGGGGGGGGGCGTGGAGGCCACGGGAAACACCAGGGGCCGCAGGGAGTGGCAGGAGTACACGCCAGTCAACTGCTTCTCCTCACTGGTGCCAAGCCAGCTTGGCCCATCTCATCCCAAGCAGCAAACGATGAAGCAGCATCTGGATGAAGCAGCATCTGGGCCAGCTTTGCTGCATGCCACTCAGGATGGGACGGGACGGGACAGGTAAGGAGAAGAGGAGGTTCAGTCAGCTGTGCAAAGTCCCACTCAAGACCAGTCTGACCTGGCCGGAGAGGCACACAGCTCTGTCATGCCTTCCCTTACCTCTGCCAGCCTGTCCCAAGTGGTACGCAGCTCAACCATAGCTTCTCCTCACCGGTGCCCTCCAGGCTTGGCCCAGCCCGTCCTGAGTGGCACACGGGGAAGCAGCAGCCAGGCCAGCTTTGCTGTGATCGGCTTGGGTCAGGATGGACCCGGCTGGTTCGGCACCAGCGAAGAAAAGCAGCAGCTGAGCCACATGCTGCTTCCCTGCACCACTTGGGACGGGTTGGTACCAGAAAGGCAAAGCTGTGGCTGAGCCTGTGCTGAGTAGCATGTGAGGAAGCAGCGCAAGGCTCAGCTGCTGCTGCTTCTTTCAGGAGCTGACCCGGCCAGGCCCGTCCCAAACCAAGCAGCATGCAGCAAAGCCGGCCCAGCTGCTGCTTCCATGCATGCAGTGCAGGATGCAATAGGCCCAGCCGAGTCAGCACCAGTGAAGAGAAGCGGCAGCTGAGACATGTGCTGCTTGGGACTGGATGGACCAGGCCGGCAGAGGTAAGTGCACAGCTTTGCACAGCTGTTCCCAGAGTCGCAGGGGCTCCTGCTGCACCCTGGGGGACTCCACCCCACTCGTGCTTTGCCCAGTGTGCACAGAGGCTGAACTGAGAGCCCCCCAAGCCCAGTGTCCCGCCCCTGCCAAGCAGTACCCTCTCACGGGCAGGGCAGGGCAGTTGCGCCCCATCCCACGGAGCTGTGTGCACCAGGCCAGACTCTACTGTGGGTGCCAATGGGGGCCCAGCTGTGGCCCAAGTCTGCAGAGCTCTGAGGCAGCCCCCACTGCCCTCCTGCCCCCGCCCCCCGCTCTGGCTGCCACCTTCCAAATGGCCTGGCTAGGCCAACCTACCTGCAATGCCTTCCCATGCTCCTGCTTCTCCCCGCGCCTCTCTCTCTCTCTTCCCTCTTCCTTCTCTCTTTGCTTTCTCTCTCCCCTCTAGCATGAACTGAACTAATGTAGCTGATGTTAACATGGAGTGTAATAATATTGAAAGAGACTTGGGAGTGCAGAAGCATTACTGGGATGGCCCCTTGATCCCCTCGCCTCGGTGGCCTGTCTTTGGCATGAGCCCCCTGTCTGCCTCCCCTTCACTCCTCCACAGCTCAAAGCATTAATTCAAGGTGCCCTCAGAGACAAGGAGCTAGCTTTTGCCCCCCTACTGTGACCTGGACAACAGTGGACTAGGTCCATGGTGGTACACAGCATGGCCACTCCCCTGGCACTTGCTCCAAGTGACCGGGCTCAGCTGCCTATCCTCCCTTAAGGGGGGTACACCCTGTTCCCTCACTCACAGTTGACCTCTTGGTGCAGATTGGGCAGCTGCCAGGGGGTGAATCCTATTGCAGCAACACAACACAGCCACTACGTCCCAGGAGGAAGTTGGCCAGCTTTCATGGCAATTGCACTGTACAGGGCTTTGGTCCCCATCAGCTGGCCCCTTACCCACTAGGCTTCTGTGTATGGAGGGGCCGTGGAGAGTGAGAGAATTCAAGGGGCATCAAGGTAGCTGCTTCCAAGAAGAAGGTAGGGGTGAGCTGCAGAGGCCCTGCCCAGTGCTCTCTCACACATCCCTCTTTCTTGTCCACCATGAAACAAAGCAGCTGAACCAGACTAGAGCACTGGGTTGTTTCTCTTATCATGTCTAACTCTGTTGTGTTCCTCAGCCACCAGATAAATGCAGTCAATCACAGATCCCCCAGCCCCAGCATCCATGCAAGTGGAAGCACCCTCTGAAGATTGGAAGCAAGAGAGAAACCTCTCTCTTTCTGTGGGTGTCAGGTTCCCCCAAGATTTTTCCCCTGAGCTTTACCTCTACACCCTACCCAAGCATACCCTTATTCTTTAAGAACAGAAACTTAGCCACTGCTGTGGACTGCACTGGGTTTCTCTTCTTTCCCTCCAGGACTTCTTTCCATGTGCCTCAAAGGGTGGTGACACTCTGCTCTGCCCTGTGACTCCTCTTCCAGTCATCTCCTGCAGAGACTGGCCAGGCCTCATCTGGTGACAGTTGTTGAGATGACCTCAGCAGTGACTTAACAATGCTGAGCTTTGTGCTGGAAGGTGACCTTGTAGTAGAGGCCTGATGTGCTGTCTCTGGCTTGTCTTTTTTTATGGTTGGTTGTTTCTTTCTCTGCTTCTCCCACATGTGGGCATACGGACTCCTTCCATTTTCAGTGGACAAGTCCATTCCCTAATGGACAGTGTCAAAGTCCTTTTGCAGTCCCCTTTTCTCTGCGGGGAAGGTGAAGATGCCTAAAGATTCCACTCCAAAAAATAAAACCCCTGGTCAAATGGAGATATAACAACTCAGGGGATTTCTGGGGGATATTGCAGATACAGGCTCCAGCGAGATAGCAGACCTCCTGGCCAAAGGGTCAGGGCGGCAGATCACACCCTCACTCCCCCTCCAAAGGGAGTTTCCCACAATGAAGACTCTACATGTGGCCTTAGTGAGAGCAGGGACGGTAGCTGTGAGTGGTCGTCCCTTGCCCGCAGAAACTGCCAGCTCTGCAGGCTCTGCTGGGGCTGCAGAGGTCCATACCTGTAGCAAAGCTCCAGGGGGGCGGGGACCCTCGTATAGTGGGCCTTGGGGCCATTGACTACCTTGGTCCAACCCCCTGGCTGCATATCTCCCGGTCCCATGTGCCTGAAATCGTTCCAGGCAGCCCCTGCAGCCAAGAGCCAGGGACTTTGAAGATTTTTAAGACCTGGACTGACAAAACCTTAGCAAAAATGATAAAGTGGGTGGGGTGCTGCTTTGAGCCGAAGGATGGACTACATGACCTCCCAATGTCCTTTCCAACTATAATATTCTATGACTCTATGAACATCATAGTCAACATGTCAGGGACAACACATGGCCATCCAAACACAGGCTCCTACCACCTTAATTCAGCATTGTTTTTCAATTTAGTCATACATTTCTTTGACTGCTTCATATACATTTTTACAGTCAACTTAACATGATTTTATTCATTAACATAGCATGGGAATAACCTACATATTGTGTCCACTTATCATGCAACTTTATCTTCACACATGCCTAACTATATTTGCTCTAAGTTAATAGTCCAATTGGTGGAAATGGTCATTATTCCTATGACTGAAACATTGTGGATTTGCCCATCAATTGGGAAGCCTTGGATGGTTGACTACTGCACCAAGTACTGGCTCTTACTCTCTCAATCTCTTTGCTTTCCATCACAGTTGCATACACAGCATCTTGTTCACTGAACAAAAGAAAACAAATTCAACCTTTCCCAACATAAAATACTCATTCTGACACATGATAACTTCTGATTAGAGTGTCATGACCCAAAGGTCTGATTTTTTGTGTGCGCGCTTTGGCACTAAGAATTATCCCCATGGATTTGCAACTTCATTGCACGGAGGAGTTCTGCTGTGCAGAGAACCCACGTGCAAAGGAGTGTTCCCACCACTTTGCAGCGATCTTTGCAGGGTGCATTTCCTTTGCAACACAGAAATGCACGGTGCAAAGATTTCCTGCTCGTCGTATGCAAATTCGTGCCCCGTAATTGGCTAGTGCTAAATTATTCACACGTGGCGGCTAGCGATTGGCCTGCTAGCCGTATAAGAGGCTTGAGCATTTTCCGCCCAAGCCGAAGAGGACTCCGCATCCATCTTGTGGGGACTCTGGGTGTGCGCGGCAGGGTAATAGAAACCCTGTGTGTCGCTCAGAGGGGTTTGGCGGCCTGATCCACCGCCCACCTCTTCCCGTCTTCGAACGGAGCCTACTATAAGACGTAACGACGAGTTTAATGCGCGCTTGTCCTGGACATCCGGAGTTTGTCTGCGTGGAGCCTAGCAAGCTCCACGTGATTGTTCGTGTTCTGTCTGCGTGGAGCCTTGCAACCTCCACGTGTGTTCGTGTTTTCTGTTGTAACCGCAACTCAAGCAAGTTCTCAGCCTACACCACGACCATCTGGGTGTAAGTAAAATAATCTTAAAATCAACCATTACGTGTCTGTGCCTAATTCTAGCTCGGCGCCCGCCCTCTCTGACCCGGCCTGCCCGGGCTGCTGGCCACAGCCCGCATGCAGAGCAACGAAAGCAACCCGGGGTCAGACCCGGCGCGCACATAGAGCACACCTGCTGATGCATCCAGCACAAGCTGAGCAGGTTGACAAATGGTGCCATGCACTCAGCTGGCATATAATGAATTGGTTCATGCAGCATTTGCTTAAGAAGCCATTTGTGCCCTTTCTCAGGCTTTAAGTCTGACCAGCCAAACACCTAACCAATAAGAACAACTGGATTAATCTTTGTTTCTTGACTTCCCAAGGGACCCAAGTATAAATTTTACAAGCTGTGAAATAACTCGGACCTAGCTGGGTTATATACCATGGGTTTGTTTCTAGGGTTTACCCCTCTTGTCCACTTTCCTATTTTCACATGCTTTCTCAGGGATCAACACACAAATCACATTGGCCTTAGGTACATACTAATAGCCAAGAGGCATTTTGGCCTGGATCATAATTCATGGGTCAGTGTTTTCATGTTTTTTTCCCCTAGAGGGACTGCTAGTCTGGCCACAATTCATACTTCATGCCTTTCAGGCTGAACATTATTAACTATGTGCTAAATTTAGACTCCTTGAGCAGCATGGACTGCTGTACTGTTCAGCTTCTCCCTTACAATCTCTACATCCATGTGCTTAAAACTCCAGTGCTTGTACTATCTACTCCTAAACCTTGGCCAGTGCTATGTCTCTCTGAACTTGCTTTCAGGTTATGAGTACCAGTCATTATTTTCACCCATGCTTTCAAATGATTTTCTAAAGTTCATAGAAAATTACTACTCCTGCTAGACTGATTCCTGACCAGCCTAGGCTGTTGGATTCTCTCCCCTTTCCAGTATATGGAGCTAAAGCCCGTTTGCCTGGATGTCCAGCTGTGTCTGCTCAGCAATTAGACACGGACAACACTTCATCTTACCAGTCTGTCTTGGGTGTTGCCACAGCTGCAACAGGAAATTTTGCCAACCTGGGCAAGTGGGGACAAGTAGGCAGGGAGGGTGCTGAGGGTAGTGGCAAGGGAGTACTGAGGAGAGAGTCAGGAATCAGCCTCTGGTTTCCTTTCCTTACTATTCCTGAAATGCCCATTAGTCAGTGCCTCACTCTTTCCTTTGCTCTGCTGCCCCCACATCTGTTGCTCCTGCCCATTGCCATGTCCCACCTGGCTTTGCCCCTCCAGGATCTTTCTCTTTTCTTTAGTCCCTTCTCCACTGGCAGCTGCCTTCTCCCCTCCAGAAGCATCTTCCTGGGGAATAGAGGCCCTGGGGACACACAGGCTCTGCTCTGAATCTTGGGGTGAGAAGCACCTGCTCTTCTGAAAAGTGGACAAGATCTGTGGGCTGCCTCAGGACCTGCACAGTAACAGGACCATCTGCTCATATACCAGGCTCTGAGGGTTCAGGTCTTGAAAATGTGACTAACAAAAGGGAGTAAAAGAAGAGGTGAAGAAAAAAGCCCAAATAAGGAACATGGCTGTAAATGGATCTGGTTCATCTACTTCCAGGACACGATGAAGAATGGCCCAGAGCCCACTGCAGTACAATGCTGTTCTACCCTGCACATACACTGTTTGCCCCACATCCGTCTCCAGCCCACGTCCCAAAACGCTCATGGCCTCAGGGTCAGGCAGGGCCTGAAACACAGGTGCATAAGAAGACAGAGCAAGAGCAGAGAACAGGGAATAATATCCCCAGGCAGGCCTTAATGCCAGCTTGGTCTGACTGCTGTTCATGTGAATGAGATAATTTTTCATTGCATTCATTCAAGGGCTTCTATCTAGCACCTCTCTAGGTCTCTCCAGAACAAGTCCACAGGGCTGGGACTGAAAATACATCTCTGTCACTAGAGAGAGCCTCACTGCAGTCATGAATTCTCATAGCACCTTTCCTCTGGAGAACTCAAGGCCCTTTGCTAGGAAGGGAAACACCAGCCTCCTCTTTTTGCACAGCTTCTGCAGTTTGGCCAGATTCAATGCCATTCCCTTCAATATAACTGCTAGAACAGTCCCAGTACTTGATCTTGGCAGAAAAGCACTCAAGGGCAATAAAGATCTCAGGTCAGTTTGCAACATTAAAGCAAATTTCCTACCCAAATCCTTGGATCAGGGGGCAGTGAAAGGTGCCAACCTTTGCAGACAATAGCACAGGAGGCTGTTGCAGAAGGCTCCAAAAGAGTCTAAGTTGAATGATGCTGGGGTAGGTCTTTCTTTTACGATAGGGATGTGAAGGTGTTGGGAGCCTTTTCAGTATGTTATGGAGAGTGCTGTGCATGAGAAAGAGGTAAAACCAGACAGAAGACTTTTCATTCTACTTCTACTTTTCAAGTACCAGTCACTAGGAAAGTGAAGGGATTAGATAGCTTTTCAATGTCTTATTGATAGAGTTGTGGATGAAAAAAAGGTGACAAAAATACAGAAGATTTTGCATTCAACTTCTCTTTTCCATACAAAGAGACTTTTTGTGGGTAGGTGTATGCTGACTTAAGCTGGCTATTTTTATATTCTAGCAATAGAGCCAGTTCTATTTTTTAAATGAAAATTCTTACTTTTTATTCAGAAGCTAAATTTTCTCAGCCCAACACCTTATACTATTGAAAAGAAAACTAGTGTTTTTCCTAAGTACCATGTACTTCATTAAGTTTGTTTTTTCTTAGCTGTTTTATGCATTGATTGGCATATGTATCTACTTCCAGAGTTTTGTAAATTCAGCAATGTATGTGAAAATGTTTATTTCATTATAAACTCTATATTCTGTTAAAATAATTGCTGGAACTCCCAAAAACAAAACATCTAGACATATTGTGCAATGTATGAAAGGGAGGTGGGAAGGAGAGCTGAATGGGCAAGTCTTTATCAAGAATCCAGTCCTTTTCCTTCTGCTTACACGAGGTTGGTGTTTTCAGAGGCACCAAAGGAGTTTGGAGCACATTTTTTAACCACATAGGTACCTAAATAAACAGGTAGGCACCCTGGGATATGTTCAAAATTGTCTTGGTTCCAACCTCCACAGATTTCATTTCAACGGCGGTCAGATTCCACTAATGTAAGTATAGAAAATAGGTAAAGTATACAGTAATAATTATAGGATACAGTAATGATAGGATTCAGTATATGTTTGTCTTTGCATCCATAGAGAGAAATCTAGTCTAGTTCAGTGAAAAGTTATTGTTTGGAGCACAAAAATCCCTGTGTTATACACTCTCAGTTTACAATATATGCATGTATAGACTGGGAGTCGCATTCAACCCAGAATAACAAGGCTGAGCAACACATCATTCCAAAAGGAGACCTGAGAATGACAAGAGAAATTAGAAGATTTTGCTAATATTCTGCCAAAGGCACAATTGTTATTATATGGAGAAGTGATATGGAGATATAGCTTCATAGTAGAAAACTCAGAATTTCAATAGACATCCTGTAGACATATTAAGTCAAGGTTTAAGTAACTTCTGAAGGCTTCTGCCAGACATACACAAAGGGACATTAAGGTTAGTCCTCCATCTTTAACCTATTTTTTAACCCCCAAGGGAGAGATGAGCTATGGAGTTTATAGGGGAGAAGAACCACACAGCTGTGACAGAATTCATCCTGCTGGGATTCAGGAGTGGACCTGGGACTCAGGTCCTGCCCTTTGTGGTGTTCCTTCTAATTTACACGGCCACTGTGCTAGGAAACATTATCATGGTTCTCATCATTCGAATCGACCCTCGTCTTCACACCCCCATGTATTTCTTCCTCATGAACCTGTCACTCCTAGACCTCTGCTACTCCTCAACCATTGCCCCCAAAGCCATGGCCACCTTCCTACAAGGCAGAAAAACCATTTCCTACAATGTATGTGCTGCTCAGTTGTTCTTTTTTGCTCTCTTTGTCACCACAGAAGCCTTCATCCTGACAGCAATGGCATATGATCGATACATAGCCATCTGCAACCCACTCCTCTATCCGGTCACCATGTCCAAAAGGGTCTGTGTTCAGCTCATTGTTGCCTCCTATATCTGTGGTGGTGCACATTCTCTAGTGGAAACCAGCTTCACCTTTTCACTCAGCTACTGTGGGCCTAAAGAGATCAACCATTTCTTCTGTGATGGTCCCCCGCTACTAAACCTGTCCTGCAGCGACATTTACATCAATAAACTGGTAATGTTTGTTTTATCTGGCTTCATCATAGTGATCACCTCAGGAATCATTCTCATCTCCTACGCCTACATCATCTATGCCATTCTCAGGATTCGTTGCCAAGGGCAGGTCCAGGACCTTATCCACCTGCTCCTCCCACATGGTGGCTGTGGCTTTATTTTTTGCAACCGTTTCCTTTATGTATGCCCAGCCAAGTTCAATGTCTTCCCCACATCGGAGCAAGGTGGTGTCTGTGTTTTATACCCTTGTCATCCCCATGTTGAATCCCTTCATCTACAGCCTCAGGAACAAGGATGTGAAAGATGCTTTGAGGAAAATCATAGGTAGGAAAATGACTTCAAAATAAGCCTCTTCTGCCAATATGGAGCTATCAAGTGAGAAGTAATTAATAAATATTTGCATGCATCTGTACATCTCTCTGCGTAATTTTCATTAGCATCCAACTCTCACTCTATATTCATATCGACCTAAGTTTTTAGGCCCCTCCTAACAATATGTTGTGTTATTACAAGAATGAGTGTTTTATTATAGTAAATCAGCCCGACATATTTTAAGTTTTTTAATCCTTCTGGGGCTTTTTTCTTTATTAAGTGCGTCTCACCCCAAACTGTGGATCCAAATGTCCTTGAGCTTTAAGGAGAATTTGTTTTCTAAGCACAAATTTCACAACTGAAATCATCACACAACAATGCTGATCTAGATTCTAGAATCCAATTGTATTTCCCCTTCCCTGCTTGTGTGCATGTATGGCTGTGTCCTCTTAGTGGCAGACTCCACAGCTAAACACCCTACTATTTCATAAAAGGCTTAAAAAAGGATAGGAAAAACATTCACTCTTGCAGTCAATTACAGGTTCACCATTGATTTCAATGACTATGTTATGTCAAAAAAGAGCATTTTAACTCTTGGTATTTTCAGGTTTTCACCATGGGAGGTAGCTGCTCAGTTCTCAATGGAAACTAAATGTTGCTGGCAAACAAGAATTGTCCTTTGTTCCAGAATTAGTAATTGAAGGAAACCCGAGCCCAGAGCCAAACAAGGCAGCTGGGCACCCAAGGCAGCTATGACACATGGAGACAGCAAGGACTTCTGGCTGTAGGTGCCTTCGGCATGGTTGTGTACCTGCAGAGGCAGCTGATCTTTTTCCACCTCCGAGTCAGCACCTAGGACTGTTCTCTCCCTCTGATTTAATACCAGCAGGTACACATTTGGATGAATTTATTTTGCCAGAGCAAGAAATAAAAGTACAAACCACACATTGATACCAAAACCTGTAGAAAGACAATAGTGCCCATTTGGGCACAAAAACTGCAACAGCAATTACCCTCTGTCCCTCTAGACCAGGGGTGGGCTATTATTTTGGGCAGAGGGTCGCTTACTGAGTTCTGGCAAGCCACTGAGGGCCACATGACAGGCAGCCAGGGACAGATAAATACTAATTTTGTAAGTTTTTTAGGGGCCCCACAGGCCAGATGGAATGGCCTGGCAGGGTGCATCCGGCCCCTGGGCCGCATTTTGCCCACCCCTGCTCTAGACAACTGCAGCTCTTGTCATGGGAGAAAAACACAACTATGAGCCAAGACTGGAGCTGTCTCAAGTTTCTTCAAGTAGCTGTAGTGACAGTTGGAAACTTTTATCCTGTAAATCACACTGGCTAAATCCTTCCACTGAAACCAATTTTGATGGAAAACTAGTGCTCCGAGTAGACGCGTTCACCAATTTCCAACCAGCTCTGCCTGTCAAGACCTGATTTAACTCCAGCACCACACAAGGAGGTCTAGGCCTCCAACCTATCTGGGCAGAAGGATAAGACCTGCGGTGCACTGAGCCATGAGTCGGCCACCACATGGGGCGAGAGAGCCCGTGCAGCTCAGAGCCACCCTGGCTGGAGCCAGAGACAGACCTGCAACACCAGAAGTCATGAGTTGTGGGGAAAAGGGGTTTCCCACTGGGGAGGGATCTCACAGGAGGGGAGCCAACAGGGGCCCGTGCAGGTCAAGGGTCCTGACCAAGGTTCTCTCTAAGCTGCACACATGTGTGGCCATGCACAATAAGAAGTCTTGCCATGCAGTAACTTTTTAATGCCATTCACCCGCCCAGAGAGGAGCTGGGCTGCGGCTTCCTGTAAACTTTGGGCACGGAGCATGGTGGAAGCACTGGGACCCTCCCTACACCTTTTTGTAGGGGGTGCACCACCACACTCAGGGGGTGCACGTCCACCTGCTTGCACCCCCTATGCATCACCCCTAAAACTGGCTGTCCCCATGGAAGACAGAGATTCAGGATCTTTGATTCTCAGCAAGTCACAAGAGATAGAAAAGCTAGCTATTGAAATGCATTAGAAGTTAGAGCCCGCTATTTCATTTTTTTCCCAGTTTTAGACTCAGACACAAGTTGCACATAAAATACACATGCACACACACTACACCATATTTGTCTTAAAAGTAATAAGTAATGGACAGTAGTGCTCACAGGGCTGCTGCACTTCATACATCCTGAATGTAACATAGCTCATGCCCAAATACTTTAACATCTCTAGACATGGTAATATCTATGAACAATACTGTTCTTCCTGCCTTGTAGAGCCTGCATAAAACTATTTATACTGTTGTTATGAAGGCAAAGAAATCATCCATCAGGAAAAATCTGACTGATACAATACAAGAACTCTGATACAAGGAAAGAAAGCCACAGATGTAACAAAAGCCACTAGCAGTAAATTAACTGCAAATCAATTCCAATTAAAACTCAGACATACATTGTTAAAAATGAGGGGACATAATCATTGGAAGCATCTAGCATATGAAGGGATAACTTCTCCGTCTATGGAAGACTTAAATCCATAATGAGTACCCTTCTGGTAGATATAGCTTACTCAAAAATTACTTAAACATGTAACAGCTGCTGCTGGATTTGCAGCAGGGCTCAGGGTCCCTGCAAAGGCAGAGCAGGAAAGTTTGTAGAAAGTTGTTGCTTGCAAGAGCTTATGCATGCTTTGTGACTGGCTCCTTTGTGAGGCAGGAGAGGGGAGGGAGCCCAGCCAGGCTCAGAGAAGGGAAGGAACCCAGGACCACCGAGCTCGGGGAAAAACCACCCTGCAGCCTGCCTGAGAAGTGAACCTGCCTTTAGTGATGGAGAGAAGACAACCTGGTATCCTTTTTCCCCTCTGTGAGGCAGAGGGACCCATGTGGAGGGAAAAGAGTGGTACCATACACTTGCCTAGGAGGGCAGGGTGTTGGTCTGGGCAGGCTCTGGGGAGAGTTCACTGAGAACAGCCCGGGGCCAGGTGGGTGATAGCCCAGGGTTGTTTCAGTTATCAGTACAAGGGCCCGTGTCTGGGAATTGGAGAAAGGTGCTTTGGAGGAGAGGGGAAGTGTGTGTTTCTTTGCAGCTACCACAGACAGGACAGCTGCTCTTCCCCATGAGGCTCTGGCAGAGAGCAGGACTTCCCAAAGCAGCAGCACCAGCCATGGGTATTGCGCTGCCAGTGTGAAGGAGTGCTGATGTTTGTGTTAACTCTGTGTGCTCCTCCTGAAAAATCACTGGAGTCTCAAGGTTTAAGCTGGGGAGATGTACTGAGGGTGTCTTTGATTCAATTTATATAGGGCATTTTAATTCATTGATACTTGCCTTTCACAACTAGATTATTGATATCCTGTTGTGCTATTAACCTCATTCATATGTTGACTGCGCTGTAAATAATAATCTGTGTAAATAGTTAGACTGTATATACTCCAGTGTGTGGGGCAAGCACTCCAAGGAGAGGTGGCTCAGCCTTAGGGGCTGGGAGGTTGACCAAGGCTATTTGGCACCCCAGGACCCTGAATCCAGATCTGGCCATGGGTAGCACCATGGCTAGGGTTATCAATAGAAACAAGGAGATGGAGGATATGTGCTATGTTGCTTACACAGGGACAGTGATTCTCAGCCATGGTGGCGTGGCACCTGGGTTACCCTGGGATTTGTTCAATGGCACCTATAATATTAACACTATTAGGTCTGCAAATGATTCTCACCTAGAGATAAACCTACATAAACCAGGATTCCCAACTAGATAAAACAAATGGCCAGGGCATATGCGTTCCCATTCTCCCTCTCTTCTGCTGCCCCTGGATGGGTATTCTGACAAACGCAGGGAGCTGGCCTAAAACATTTGATTAGCAGCAGAATTCAGCTACATAAGTCCCACTCATGCCAAGTGCTGTGCCATGGCATGGTCACTCAAGACTTCTTGAGCCTGGCATTTGATAGGCCCCACTTGACCTGCGTTATGTGCTCTGCAAGCCTAAGAGCATCATGTCCAAACAGGAAGAAATAAGACATACCATGGAGAAGGGCCTTTTCAGAGATTATCTCCAGACCATGTACTGTAATTTCGGCACCCAGGAGACAAGCATTATCTGGTGGCAACAGATTATTCTGAGAACCTGGAACGATGATAATGTGACAGCACAATTAGGAGATGGACAGATCCTTGAGATCTGTATTGAGCTGGCTCCATTAATGGAGAGGCAAACCAGCAGCAGGAGGGTGCCCCATACAATTGTGAACTAGGGAGAAATTGTCATGACATTTCAAAATGCTTGACATCCTCCAGCTTTAGTGCGTTGCTAACCTCTTCAGCATGGTTCAGGCCACAGCTCTATTGTCCGTTTGAAACATGCACTCTGATATCTATAAGATGCTGGCATCACTGGGATGTAGGAGGTCAGTACTTGACCTTAAGGGGTCCCAGCCGAGAGGATCAGGACTGAGAAAGTTCAGGGTATCTGCTGACCCCTAATCAGCTATGGAAATGCAAAAAAAAAAGTCATTTTTTCTTCCCTAACCTCCATCAGTACCTGGAGAGGTAACCCATTGCTCCACCCTAGAAAGTTCTTGATGGCAGAGCAGAGGGCAGATCTAGTCTTGCCCCAACTGGTCTACAGCAGACACAATGGACGTAGCTGCACTTCTTCATTTCCCATTCAAACCAGTTATATACACTTTCTATCCAACACCACATTGCAAAAAGAGGGTACAACACAATGTGTGTACTGTAAAAAATTTAGAATGATATGAGTACAACTTCAAATTAAACATGCCAGGGGCAAAAGGTGACCATCCAAACACAGGCTCCCAACACCTTCATCCAACATTGATTTGTAATTTCATCAAAAATTCCCTTGAACTCTTCATTAAAATGATTAACAATCAACCCAACATTGTTCTGTTTATTTACACAGCATGCAATTAACCTTCATCTAGTGGTAAACTTAAAGGAAATTTGAACTATCTTGACTGATGCTTAACTTGATTTGCTCTAAGTTAGTAGATGAATTGATGGAAATGGCCATGACTCCTAAGACTGAAAGCTTGTGGACCTGCCCATCAACTGTGAGGCTTTCAGTGGGTGCACTACTGCACCTGGTACCAACTTGTACTCTCTCAGTCTCTTTGGTTTCTGTCTCTCTTAAATATTCACCACCTTGTTGATTGAACAAATGAAAACACATTCGATCCTTCCCTACATAAAATACTCATTGTGACACATGATAATTTCTGAGTAGTGCACACACTTGCTGATGCATCCAGCACAAACTGAACAGGCTGGCAAATGGTCGTGTAGGAAGCCATTTGTATTTTCTCAGGCTCTAATCCAGACCAGACAAACCCCCATGCAATAGAGGAACAACTGGATAGATCTCTTGTTTTCTACCTTCCCAAAGGACCCAAGTACAAAATTCACAAACTGGCAGGAAACACAGACCTAACTGGGTTCCCCGCATCGGCTCAACTTCGGGGGTTTAACCTTCCTGGCCCCTTTCTCATTTTCAAATCCTCTTTGGCAGAAAACAGCTTTGGCCTTGTGGACTTACTAATACCCATGAGATATTTTGTCCCAGATCTTATACTGCATGGGTCAGCGCTTTCACTTTTTCCCCTGGAGAGGCCTTGTAGCAGGCTCACGCACAACTCCTGCCTGGCTCTAACTCTAATATCGCCCTCTCTCTTGCTCACCCACCAAGCCTTGTTCTTATTGAAACTTGAGATAGGCAGGCTGCCCATGGGAATTTGACCCTGTCCAGGCAAGGATCAAGGCTAAGCTACCAGTACAACTTAATAATACAGAAAGGCCCTCTGGCAGGCCCCAAACACTACCTGGGTCTCATATAAAATCAAGTCCAGCGGGCTGTAGAAATGAGCCTCTCTCTATCCCAGTACCCTTCTCTTGCTCTCCAGGCTGCAGCATTGCTTGCTCAGTCCCACAATCACTTCACAAGCCCAGCTGTTGTGCTGCTAAGGTTTCCTCTCCTCAGGACAAGGCAGCTTGACCAGCTCAGGCTCAGTGCTCATATGGCTCCAGCCTGGCCTGCTGCTGGTCAGCTGAGTCCTCCATCAACCCCTTTGGCCACCTGCAAGAGGCCTTCCAAGCTGTTACCGTCTTAAACGAACAAGGAGGTGCCACTACCTTATTACACGCCTCTTCTCTGGCCACGCTTCATACTGTCACTTGGTGCATTTCAGCCTGAACATTACTAATGAAATGTTGACTCTACAATCCTGCTCCATGGAGAGTTGAACTGTTTAGCTTATTCCTCATCCATGGCACTTCAGACTCCAGTGCCTCAACTAGCTGCTCCTAAACCTTTGCCAGTGCTCGATCTCTCTCTCTCTCACCTTCCTTTCAGGTTCAGACTACAAGTCATTACCCTCAATCAGGCTTTCAAATGATTTTCTAAAGTTCAGATAAACTTTCTACAACTCCTAGCCCAATTCAGGGCCAGCCAAGGTTGTGGGATCTCCTCCTCTTTCCCATATATGGGGCTAAAGCTCATCTGCCTGGACGCCTAGCTTTGTCTGCTCACCCATTAGACATGGGCAACACTTCATCTTCTCAGTCTGTGTCGGGTGTTGCCAAAGCCATAACTGTTGATTATGTCACCTTTGTTAAGGATGGCAAGCTGTTTAGCTTATTCCTTACAAACGCTATTGTCCAGTGCCTGAATTAACTGCTCCTCAACTTTGGCCAATACTGTCCCTCTCTAACCTTCCTTTCAGGTTTGACTACCAGTCGTTATTTTCACCCAGGATTTCAAATGATTTTCTAAAGTTCAAAGAAACTTACTACAAATCCTAGCCTAACTAACGGCCACCCTAAGCCATGGGAATTCCTCCCTTTCCCCCCATACATGGAGCTAAAGCCCATCTGAGTCCTGTTGATTTGAATGAGATAATATTTTCATCGTATTCATCCAGGGACATCTATCTAGTGCCTCTCCAGTTCTCTCCAGGACAGGTCCACAAGGCAGGGACTAGAAACACATCTCTGTCACCAGGGAGAAGCTCACTGCAGTCCTGAGTGATCTCGTAGCACCTTTCCTCCGGAGACCTCAAGGCCCTTTGCTAGGAAGGGAAGCACCACTCTCCTCCTCTTTCAAAGCATCTGCCCTTTGCCAAGATTCAAAACAATTCCCTTCAATATAACTGCTAGGACAGTCCCAGCTCTTGAGCTTGGCAGAAAAGATTTCTAGGGCAGTAAAGATCCCAGGTCATGTAGCAAGATGAAGGCAAATTCACTGCCCGGATCCTAGAATTAGGTGGCAATGAAACATGCCAACCTGTGGATACAAGCACATCTGAGGTAGGCCCAGAAAGCTCCAAAATAGACTGAGTTAAAAGAAGCTGAGGTAAGCCTTTCTTTCTGGTACCTATTGGCTAGGATAGTGAAGGCACTGGGAAGCTTTTCTGTGCATTATGATAGTGTTATAGATGAGGAAAAGCTGACAAAATGCAGAAGATTCTTCATTCAATTTCTTCAGTGCATACAAAAAGACTATTGGGTGGTAGGCATATGCTGACTCAACCTGGCTACTTTGTGTATTTTCATATTTTGGCAATGCAGTTGGTCCTATTTTTCAAAATGAAAATGCTTACTTTTTATTGAAAAGCTAAACACTTTCTAATATTGTAAAGAAAACTAGTGGTTCTCCTAAGTACCATGTTCTTAATGAAGTTCTCTTTTTTTTTTTCTCTTTGGGTTTTATGCATTTATTTATGTATGTAACTAATTCCATACTTTTGGACAGCTGGCAATGTATGTGAAAATATTTATTTCATTATAAATCCAATGTTCTCTTAAAACAATTGCTGAGATTCCAAAAAACAAGATGTCTCAGCCTATTGTGCAAGCCTGGTAAATATACGAAAGGTAGGTGGGAAGGTGAACTGAATGGCCAGTCTTTATCAAGTACCCAGTCCTTTCCCTTCTGCTTACATGAGGTTGGCATGTTCAGAAACACCAAAGGAGTTTGGGGCACATTTTTCAGAGCAATGAAGTGCGTTAAAGTACAGACAGTCACTCCAGGGTGATTTTCACAATCGCCTTCATTCCAACCTCCACTGATTTCATACCTAATGAGCTGATATTTCATGGACATAATTGAAGGATACAGGTATTGCTGCTCTTCAGCTATGGTACATGTGCCACGGTTGGTAAGATGCCATATGGTGGAACTCTGAACTCATCCTTTTAAGTATTTGTTGAGTGTTTGTTCATCCTGGCATCTATAGGCAGATATATGCTCTAGTTCAATGAAAAGTTGTTGGGTTTGGAATATGATAATAGTCACATTGCATCCCCCTGCTGCAGCCTCCCAGTTTAATATCCATGTACTGACTGGCAGCCACTTTCCACCAAACATAGCAAGGTGAAAAAACACTTAATTTCAAAAGGAGATCAATTAATGACATGAGGCACTAGAAAATTTTGCTAGTATTCACCCAAGGGCACTTTTCCCAATTGTTATTATAAGGAGAAATTATAAGTAGTAATAGCTTCATTGTAGAAAACTCCAAATTTCAGTAGATTTGCTGTAGATTTATTAAGTCAAGGTTTAAGTAACTTTTGAAGGGCTCTGTCACAATAAGCCCAAAGGGAATTTAAGCATTCTGCAATCCATCTAGCCACTTTGCTATCTCCTTCATCCTTACACTATTTTCCCCCCCAGCAGAGATGAGCTATGGAGTCTATGGGGGAGAAGAACCGCAGCATGGTAACAGAATTCATCCTGCTGGGATTCAGGAGTGGTCCTGCGACTCAGGTCCTGCCCTTTGTGGTGTTCCTTGTGTTTTACATGGCCACCGTGCTAGGAAACACTATTATGGTTCTCATCATTCGAATCGACCCTCATCTTCACACCCCCATGTATTTCTTCCTCATGAACCTGTCACTCCTAGACTTCTGCTATTCCTCAACCATTGCCCCCAAAGCCATGGCCACCTTCCTACAAGGCAGCAAAACCATTTCCTACAATGGATGTGCTGCTCAGTTGTTCTTTTTTGCTCTCTTTGTCACCACAGAAGCCTTCATCCTGACAGCAATGGCATATGATCGATACATAGCCATCTGCAACCCACTCCTCTATTCTGTCACTGTGTCCAAAAGAGTCTGCATTCAGCTCATTGTGGTCTCCTATATCTGTGGTGGCACCAATTCTATTGTGTAAACCAGCTTCACCTTTGCACTGAGCTACTGTGGGCCTAAAGAGCTCAACCATTTCTTCTGTGATGTTCCCCCCTTGCTAACTTTGACCTGCACCCCTGGTATGCACATCAATGAACTGGTACTGTTTGTTATATGTGGCTTCATCATAGCGAGTACCTCGGGAATCATTCTCATCTCCTGCACCTACATCATCTATGCCATTCTCAGGATTCACTCTGCCAAGGGCAGGCTCAGGACCTTATCCACCTGCTCCTCCCACATGGTGGCTGTGGGTTTATTTTTTGCAACTGTTTCCTTTATGTATGCTCAGCCAGGTTTTCTATCTTCCCCACATCTGAGCAAGGTGGTGTCTGTGTTTTATACCCTTGTCATCCCAATGTTGAATCCCTTCATTTACAGCCTCAGGAACAAGGATGTGAAAGATGCTTTAAGGAGGATGATAGGTAGAAAAATGATTTTAAGATAAGACTTTTTTCTAAATATGCAGCTAATCTACATTTCCAAGCAAACAGCAGAGAAATAACAAATTAGTGTTTCCATGCATCAGTCCATCTGTCTCTCTCTACATCATTTTCATTCATAACCATCTCTCTGTCTATTATTCATGTTTCTATCTGAGTTTTTAAGACTCTCCTAACATTATGCTGTGACATTACAAGAATGATTTTTTTTTTTTTTTTACAGTAAGACACCCCACCTATTTATAATCTTTTTCACATTTTTAATCCTTTTGTTTACTTTCAAAGTGCATCTCACCCCACATACTGGACCCAAATTTCCTTGAGTATTGAGGAACATTTGCAATATTATGAAATCACCCCAAGAGAATGCTGATTTACATGTCCCTTTCCATGCTTGTGTGTACTTGTATGTGTGTGTGCATGGCAGTGAGTGTGTATCTATGCCTTCTACTGCGATTTACATGTCCCTTTCCACGCTTGTGTGTACTTGTATGTGTGTGTGCATGGCAGTGAGTGTGTATCTATGCCTTCTACTGCGATTTACATGTCCCTTTCCACGCTTGTGTGTACTTGTATGTGTGTATGCGTGGCAGTGTGTGTGTGTATCTATGCCTTCTACTGTGTTAGCCCATTTTCCTAAATCATGGAATCATAGAAAAAGAGGGTTAGAAGGCACCTCAGGAGGTCATCTCTTCCAACCTCCTGCTCAAAACAGGACCATCCCCAACTATCTCATGCCGGCCAAGGCTTTTTCTACCCAGGTCTGAAAAATGTGTAAGCATGGAGATCCTACAACCTCTTCGGCTAGCCTGTTCCACTGTTCCTCTATTTTCCTACTCGTCCTGATATCTAACCTCAACTTGCCTTCCTGCAACTTAACCTTTGTATGTTTGACTTCGATGTTTTGGACCTTTTCAAGAATGAATAAAAAATGCTTCATTTCAGACTTTGGCCCAAATCCTATTTCACTCTTACAGGTCTCTAAATGCAATCCTATTCCACCCAGCTTACGCCCGTGAAAAATAATACTGTAGGCAAGGGTGGTCCTCTCTGCTCCTTTTTGAAATTTTTGTCTGTAGGGTAAGAGGAATGTGTGTTACAATACATTAAGCCTGTAATGGTCTTCCAATGACTTGAACAGGATGGAGTCATATCTGCACAATCAGTGAAATAAGAATCTCACCCTTTATTTCTGTACATCACTGCAAGCTCCTGCTACGGTTATCACAGATTCCTGAAGGTGGACGCTAGCAGCTATCACACCCAGCTGAGCCACACTTAGGAACCAGATAGGAAGCCTGTGGCCTAGGGATTTAATCTAAAAATGGTCGAAATACATGTTTTCACCTAAATCAGAAGCCAGGCCTGTCACCTCAACCTGGGGCAAAGGAGAGAGTTTATAGAGGTTCAAAGACTTGAGTAGCAATGACACTAAGGCATCTGATAGATAGAAGAGGATATGGCTCCAAGTGTTTTCTACAGAGACACTACCTGCATTTCATACAATAGTTCCAAAAATCAGCATCCAGGCGGTTTCCTCAAACTAAAACAGGTGATAAATATAGTTAATAGAAAGACTTCACACAGCATTGGGATTTCTTTTCTATCCCTCCAAAAACATTATTAGAAAAATAAAGCCATATACAATTTGTTATTACACTCACTGGGCCCACCTACATATGCACTCTACTGTGCAGTAGACTTATCTAATGTGTAGTAAAGCATCCCTGTCTAACCGTTTGCAGCAATTACTGCACAGTAGCTTAATATAAAGCACCGTTGGCTAGTACCAACAGGTAGAGATACTAGACAACATTGCTTTATGTTAATGTTTCTGAATGCACATGTAGATGCTGACCCAGGAGATAATTTATCCTGGTTAGCTGAGGCAGCAGGGGCCACAATTGCAGCTCTGCTTAGGGGTGGGGAAGGAGCCATCCCCGACACCAGGAGCAGCTCTGAGCAACGCAAAGCTCAGGGCTAGGCCTGAGCTCCTCACCCCTCAAAGCTGCCTCCAGACAAATCTTGCTCTGCTCCCCAGAGCCCAGGACTCACATCCCCCTGCCAGCCTGAGGCTGACTCCCCCATACTTCCTGCCAGCCTGGGGACTGGCACCCGGGCACCTGTGGCCGGAGCCTGGAGCTCCCCCTGGCTGCTACAGTGGGGCAGAGCAGGGCAGGAGCAGCCCTAGATTAGGCTGCTCCTGTTGGACCTAATTAGCTGCCAACCTGGGCACAGATAGGGCGTTTATAGATGTGCTCCCGGAGTGGGCCGGGGTGTGCTTTAATTAGAGTAGTTCCAAGCCGCTCTAATTAAGCACCCGGGGTGCCACATGTATCAGCATCTCTGCACTGAAAAATGGCAGTGAGGAAGCTTTAACTAAAGCTCATCAAATGTGCTTTGGGTAGAGTACCCACATTGCCATTTTTCAGTGTGGGGACGCTGATACACGTGATGCTGGAGTCTGCTGGAGCACGGTAATTACCACACTCCAGCAGACTTGATTAATCAAGTCTGCTCTGATGCATTGTAATTACAACGCATCAGAGCAGCCTCACTGCACGTGTATAGGTCCCTGTGAAGACGTGTGCCCAGGGCAGTTTAATGTGCCTGAATTTTACGGACCTAACATTCAGGTGCATGAATTGCAGCTCTAGACATGCCCGCTGTGTGTTACTACATTTTTGTTACATGCTCTCTCACACAAGAAGTTTTATACCCCATTTTCAGGAATACGTGATTTCTTTACCACTGATGCAGACACCCAGTATATGTATCCTGGATCTTACTTCCAGAAAGATCTTATCCATCGTGTTATGAAAAAAGATTTTTTTCCAGTAATGTTTTTGGGTTCAAAGATCCCAAGGAAGTTAAACAGACACCCCTTGATGAGTTATGGTGTGATTAATACCCTAGGTTTCCCTCTGAAAATCTAGTCTTTGCTTTAGTTCAGCAGTTCCCAATCTGTGGTACACGTACCACCAGTGGTACACAGACAACCTGTCAGTGATACACATTAACAGATTAATTATATTTTGCCTTATATGGCAAAAATTTTCAGATGGTATTTAAGGTTCTAATGAAAAGTTTGCTGGTGGTACTTAAGGACGTATCATTTTACATTGGTGGTGCACAATCTGTCAGAGTTTGGGAACCACTGCTTTAGATTTTGTGGCAAACACATTTCTACCACCCCACCCCTACCCACCTCCCACAGAAAATTAACATGTATTCAGTATCCCCATGCTGCAAAATGACAGCAGGGCTGCTTTAACTAAACTTTCTTTAACAAGCACCCTGCCACCATTCTGAAGTGTGGAGACACTAAATGACTGTGATATACAGCCTGCCAAGACATGCTAATTGGCACACATTAATCGAGTCTGCTCTGACTTCTGCTAAATTGCACACACAGGAGCAAACATCTGGGATGTGTATAGCTGCCCTAGGTCAGCAGAACTGCTTGGTAGCACAGAAGCCATTCCTCAAATCTCAAGGCTGCAAATGCCGTAAGTGGTGGCAACACTAAGTGCTAACATCACTGGAAAAGTACTGGCTCTTTAGAGACATGTTGTAAGCATCAGAGGTGAACATGCACAGTACTTGCATTGCCTGATAGCCTGTGGGATGTTCCTACGGCTACTTTGGATCTTAGCACACACTTTAGTCAGATCCCTCTGGTTAGAAACAGATGAGCCAAATGAAGGGACCAGGTGAGCTTGGATATGTTCCAGCACAGCTGATCTACTTAATGAGGAAAAAAACATATTACACAGTATCAGGCCCATGGATCTTGCAGGCCAATGACTGATGTGTTATGTTGCCCACTTCCAGAAAGGCACCCTGGGAAATCTCCAGGGCTCCCAGATATTGCCACAAGTGTGCCTGACCAAGGTGGGACCATGACTTTCCTTGTTTCCAGAAGCACACCTTGGAGATCCCAGGGGTGCATCTCCACAGGAGGGGAATATCAGGCATGCACCCAGAGGGGGCCTAATCCTGAACTGGAAATGCCAGGGCATTTGCACAATGCTACAGTAACAGTAGCATTAAGCAGAAAATAACCCTTTATGCTCTTGCTGCCCATGCACTCGTACTAATGATGCAAATAGACATCTACCTTAAGAGTGGAGCTGCGTAGGGGGTGTGCAGAGGTGCACGTGCACCCCTTGAGAGCGCTGGTGCACCCCCTGTCAGGCAGCGCTCTCTGTTTAAGCGAAAGGCAGGGGGGCAGGCTGGAGCACCGGTGCCCCCCGCTGCGAGCGCCGGCCAGAGAGCAGGACCACCAGCAAAAGCAACCATGTCGTTTTTTGGTGAGTGAGATCGCCTGCGGGGGACGCCTTCCCCCGGGTCAGTGAGATCCATCTCCAAGGGACCCACCCCACCCAGTCACTGACATACACCCTGCCCAACTCGAGGCAGCAGTCGCCCATGTACCTTAAAAAAAGTGGCACAACTCCTTACTACCTTTTGTTACCACCACATTGTGATGCCTTATTTTGTCACTTTCTGCTGCCAGAAAGATTTTACGGATTGTTTCCCTAAAAAAAATTACCGCCTGGCAGAGAACAAACAAACCAAGTCCTTTGAACTGGAGTCTTGTTTAATCCATTCTGTCCCGACTTAAACCTGTAGTACAATATTAGTCCTTCAACACTGCTCTAAATGGATGGATTCTTAGGGAAGATATCTATTTGCATGATAGTAACAAGTACAGAGTTCACCCAAGTTTGTAGTCCACTATGTTAGACTTACAAACAGGAAGTGTTATATTTCTCCTGCCTCAGGAAAGGACTGACAAGAAAGACAGAGCTTCAGTCCCACTCCTTGAAGGACCTATAGCAGTGTACTTTCAGATTTATGGGACCTAGGGCATACCTTTTCTGGATTAAAATGGCCACACACCTCATTCTTAAACCCCAAAAGGTCTTTATACATACATGATTTGTATAGTGTCACTGAAAATTTGACCATGGTGATCTTGGTGGCCCAACCCTATGCACAGTGCTATCCCAGCCAGGACCTAAATCAAGCCATATAGATTTTAGTGCATGTGAGTGGGAATTGGGGAGTCATTTTACCAGGAGAACACCAAGGATGTGGTGTAGAGGCATGTGAAAAATTTCAGTGGCTAACATTGATGTAATTAAGGGGAGAATTAGAGAATTGGACTATTTTGTCTAAATATAGTACATCCTCCATTGGTTTGGGGTTGTTGTTTTTTTTTTAACCTTAAAAAACAACCAGATACAAGATTTGCTGAACAAGAACATATTTAGGGTTACAGGTTTTGTAGAAGAATGTGCTAAGAGCTCTCCGGCAGATTCTTTTTACTACAGGCAGAAGATGAAATATTTCCACTTCTAAGGATAAATTCAGTGGTGGAGAAGACTGAGTGATCTGGTGTAATGTCTGTGTGTGTATGTGAAGTGCAACTTGTATCTGAGTCTGAAAGGAGGAAAGAACTGAAAGAAATAGGGTTCCAACTTCCTATGATATTTCAAAAGCTAGCTTTTCTATGTCTTGTGACTTCCTAAGATTCAAACATCCTGAATCTCCATCTGTGCTTAACGTCTGCACTGTATGTGTGCGCCATCAGATTCACTCAAACTAGTGATCAACCTAGAGCCCACAGGTCTCAGCAGGCCCATGAAATTGAATGCAGTCCATGGTGGCCTTTGGTGGCAGGGACTGGTGGCATGTGGGGATACACACATTGTGTCTGCCCTGCACTGTGCAGCGCTCTACTGCAAAATAATTGCTCCTCTGCAGCACCCAGAGCTTCCAGCTGCTGCCCCCACACTCCCTGCTCTGGGCCCAGGGCTGCTTTCTTACTTCACAACAATAGCCTTCACCGAGGTGGGGCATGGCCACCAGTAACCCCGCCTCACATTCCCATTCCCCTCCCTCCCCTGTACCCCGCTGCCTCCCTTCCTGTTGGCTGTTTTATTTTGCCAACCAATACTGTCAACGTTCAAGATGCTCCAAGACATCAGCGCTCTGCAGATATCATCAGATGCAAATGACTCTTAAGGAAGGTTCCTACAAATGACATTTCCATCCCCTTCTCCTTTTCAGTGCCTCTTTCACATCCTTATTCCTTAGGCTGTAGATCATGGGGTTCAGCATGGGGATGACAAGCGTGTAGAACACAGAAACCACCTGATTTTCACCTGGGGAAGATACTGCACTGGGCAGTGCATACATGAAGAAAACAGTGGCATAAAACAATGCAACAGCCGTCATATGGGAGGCACAGGTGGAGAAAGCCTTATACCTGCCCTCTCTGGAACGGATCCTCAGGATGGTGGAGACAATATATGCATAGGAGATGAGGATGACTAAGATAGTGCTGACGATAAGGGAAGCTGAGACAATAATCATCACAACCTCATTAAGGCTGGTGTCACTTTGAGAAAGTTTCAGGAGGGCAGGCAGATCACAGAAGAAGTGGTAAATCTCATTGGGGCCACAAAAGTCTAACCTGAAAGCCAAGCTGGTGTGAATTGAGGAGTTGAGACAACCACAGAAATAAGAGCCAAGCACCAGCTGCATGCAGACATTTCTTGACATGCTGACCTGGTACTGGAGTGGGTAGCAGATGGCATGGAAGCGATCATATGCCATGACTGCTAACAAGACCCCTTCGGTGGCAACAAAGACAGAGAAGAAGAACATCTGGGCAGCACATCCACTGTAGGAAATGGTTCTGCTCTGTACCAGTAAATTGGCCAGCACTTTTGGGGCAATGACAGAGGCATAACAGAGGTCCAGGATGGAGAGGTTCATGAGGAAGAAGTACATGGGGGAGCTCAGGCAGGGGTCAGCACGGATAAGGACAATCATGCTGATGTTCCCCAACAGAATCAGTGTGTAGATCAGCAAAAAGAGGAAGATGAGGAGGAGCCGCAGCTCCGAGTGCTTGCTGAATCCAACCAAGATGAAGTTGGTAACGGGTGTGCAATTTGCTGCTGCCATAGAAGGTGTTGCAAAGATTTAACTATCTAGTTTGTTCCTTTGTAAGAGTATACAAATGAATCCAGGTTCGTTTTTTACCCCCATAGAAGTCTAGAAAAGCTCTTTGAAGAGTCGTGCTGTGGGACAGGGCAGATGATGATCACTTGAGATGGTCACAGGAAGCCACTACTATTCAGAAAAAAATCCTGCAGCAAGACAGTAATTTTCATGCTGGAAACTGGGTGTTGCCTGGAAGATAGAGATTCAGGATGTTTGAATCTTAGGAAGTCCCAAGACATAGAAAAGCTAGCTATTGAAATGGCAGAGGAAGTTAGAAACCTATTTATTTCATTTTTTTTTCCTCAATTCAGACTCAGATACAAGTTGCACTTCAAATACACACACAGACATTACACCAGATCAGTCTTCAGACAAATCAAGCATCAAAAGCCATGCTCACAGGTTGCTGCACTTCATACGTTCTGCATGTAACATAGCTCATGCCCAAGTAATTGAAAATCTCTAGGCTCAGCAATACATATGAGCAGTACTGTTATATCTGCCTCATGAAACCTGCATAAGATTGCTTATGCTGTTGATATGAAGAGACAGAAATTATCCAACAGGAAACTTTTATCGTTTGTACAGTGTAAGATACCTGGACACAAGGAAAGAAAACCACAGATGTAACAAAAGCCACTAGCAGTAAATTAAATCCAGATAAATTCAAATCAAAAGTAAGTAAAACACGCTTTGTTAAGAATGAGTGGAAATGACCACTAGAAGCTGCAAGCAAAGGGAGGGATACATTCTCCCTCAGTGGAAGTCTTGAATCTATATTGGCTCCCTTCTGGTCGATACAGCTTACTCCTAAATTACTCCAATCAGAAGCAAGGGCATGTGTGATGGGCAAGTTTGTCTTTACCCTGAAATAAAATAGTTTTCTGTAGTATACTGTTAACTATAATTTAGATTATTAAATAGTATTAGCTTTGTAGCTAAACACTAGGCATGACCTGTGGCCTAGTAATGTTGCTGACCACAAGACAGAATGATCTCTAAGCCAGCCATTTTCTTATGTCAAGTGCCTTAACCATTTTGTTAGAAAAAGCAGAAATTAAGTCTGTGTACTGGGTACCAGCTGCAGCTAGGAGTGAGATAAGATAAGGGGGGCCCAGAGGGAAGAAGATGGTACAGCAGAGCACAGGGAAACAGATTGGAATGTGTAAGATAACACTAACTTTTTCCTCTGGAAAAGTACTGAGATTTGTAATGCACCATGTAAGGAGATGATTACCATAAGTATTACATATCCAATAACCTTGTAGTTTCTTTGTTAGAAAATGTATATAAGACTGCCTCACCCTTAAGTCGCGGCCATTTTACCTCTTTGCTGTTTTATGGTCTTTACTCGAGTAAATAAACTGCAGTTACTCCTTCACCCGTGTTGTCTGGTCTCTAAGCCTGCTAGACAAGGAACACCAGGGAGTTTTCTCCCACGACACATGGAGTCCCATGATTTGTGCGATGTTGCTTGCACTGGCACAGCGATTCTCAGCCAGGCTACCATGTTACCCTGCATTGCCTTGAGATATTTCCAAGGGTGCTATGGGCTCCCAAGTAATGTCAGCACTATGAAGTATACAAACATGATTCACACCTAGAAATAAACCGGCAAATTTCAAATAGGAATCCATACTGTTTCAAACCATATTACCCTGTTGCAGTGTTTCTGAGCTCTTTGCAACAACATTGTTGCTGTAGTCTTCTTCTCTAGTCAAAAAAAGAAGTGAAAACTGAGAGCTGGCATTCATCAAGGGCTACCTCTAGCCCATCAAGAAGTGCCTTGAGTCTAAAAAGGTTGAAAGCCACTGCACTAGAAGATCAGATATTTCTTGGTTCGTATATGAATTGCCCACACTACTACAGCAGCTACTCCTAAAGTACAGGCTGCCGGTCCAAATAGTTCAGTCCATACAAAGGGGCTTTACCTGGATGGAACCAGGTCACGAGTGAGAATGTGACCATTGACTACTTAGGAGTAATCGGCTGACAAACCTCAGCTCCAGTACTGTAGCAACACTGGTTAGGATAAATGATGCTCTTTGAAACAGACAAGCCAAATAGGCAGGGCATTGCCTTCCCCTTCTCTTTCTCCTCTCCTCCCCCAGAACCGGTATTTTGACAGACACTCGGGGAGCTGGCCTGAAACTTTTTTATTAGGAAGAAAATTCAGCTACGCAAGTCCTACTCAACCTGAAATTCTGTAATGCTGCTTATATGTGATCTGGATTCAAGGGGTAGCATTCATTTTCTTATTTAACTGGTAACATGATTTCCCATCCAGTAAGTGACACCCTCATGAACCAAGCTCTGTGGACTGGTGCCCTACAGTCAGAAACAGACTCTGCTCTGAAGAGATCACACTGCAAACAACCTATAGCTAAAGAATGGAAGTGATGCGTTTAGCATAGGCAGACACTGGCAGAGATGGTATTAGCATACAAGTTGCATGACTGCCACAGCACAAACCTACTACCCTCTATGCATGCTCAAGCATAACAGTATTTCCATGTGCCACCGACTGGGCACCCTGAGCCTAACACTGCTTTCCTTCAGCTCTCCCTTCTCAACATACTGTGAGAACTTCCTACTGTTGTGACTACATGGTGTAGCAATACACTGCATTCAGAAAGGGTCCGATCAGAAAATGGGCTGCCAATATATCAAGGAATAAGTTCAGAGTTTTCAAGAGAAACTAAACAAAACCAGCATCAAAAATGCAGAAGGCATAAAAAACATGTAATTACACATGGAGAGACTCTCTACTTGCACAAAAATAGGTCATTGTGATTAATTTAAAAACTATTTACTGACGCAGCCAGAACTATGGGACAACTAGGAGGCACCTAACTTCCCTGGAAAAGTGTTCCTTGAACAGTACTACCTAGAAAATCCGAATCTTGTCTCCCTTCATGTGCAGGAGAAAGGGAAAATAGATATTTCTGATCTTGGTTCCACTGAGGCCAATCAAAGACCTCTAATGGGGCTTCAGTGCAATCCAATTGTTGTATTCCATTTACACTAGAAATCCTTTGTCCTAGCATCTATTCCACCACCAGTGAAAACTCAGAATTTAAGAAGCAAAGAAAAATTATGAGTCCTACCCTGCACTGGTGTCATACATCGTGAAATTCATTTTAGCCAAAATTAATGATCGTGTCCTTAGGACTGATAGATAAATGAATATCAATACCTTATTTCCTTTCTTGAAGTCTGGAACATTTCACTGAGATATCATCCATATGGGAACTACATCTCCCTTCCCTGGAAAGGAAAAAAAAAACCAAAAAAACAGAATTTAAGCAATGGAGTTTTGGTTCTGGTATAAACTGTATTGTTTGGAGCTAACAGTCAGTCACAGAGAAACTGATATATGTCCCAAGCTAACTGGAGAACAAAAAAAAAAGCGCCAGATTTACACTGATCTTTCTCTAGCATCAACACCACTATTTTAATCAACTACAGGAACATGAGGGACCTAATTATGTAGGATGCCCATGAGAGCCATTCACTAACAGATCAATTATATCATCAAAATAAGTATGCGCAGGCAGGCAATGCTGTCTTAGTGTATGATCACCTCAGAGAGAAGTGAAAATGGACATTAACCAGCATGGCTTAGGCCACACACCTGCCCAAGGACCTCAGTTGGTGTTAATTAGCATAAATCCATCGGCTCCACCTGAGTGAAATGATTGACATTAGTTGAGCAGTTGACCCACTGTCTCTAAAGGAGTTACAGCTAATTTATACCAATTGGTTGGCTGACTCCACTGACTACAGTAGAGGGAGTGACTCAAGATGGCTGGAAAGTCAGGCCCCCTTCATGCTTTCTTCATGTCTGACCCCATGACTTGCAGGGTCTGGGACCTGGTGGGCTGCCTGGGGCAGAAGCCCAAACACTTCAGAAGGAAGGCTGTTGTTTGTAGCAGGACTATGGTACCGCATGGCAAAGGCTGGGGACAAGAGACCTACAGCCCATGAGGACAAGACCAGGGACTGCAGGGCCCAGAGCTGAGGCTGAGACTGGAGCTGGGCCCTGGGAGCCTAAGCTTTTGGTATAGGGGAGCTTGGGTGGAGGGACCCAGCTAAAGTAAAATGGGTCCAGATCAAGGGCCCTCAACCCAGACAAGAGCCTACCACCCAACACCTCTAAGGACAGTCTCCCTTATGACAGGCATGACAGGAAAGATAACAGGGTGGGACCTTGAGAGGCCAGGGTTGGGATTTAAACTAGGCTCGTCGGGGGGAGGGGAAGATGAGGGCAGGGGAAGCCATGGGTGCCACATGGTTTGGTGGTCCACAAGGACAGCCCAGGCTGAAGAAAGAGAACATAGGGAAACTGCAATCCATGGGGCAGCCAGCAATACAGCACAGGTAAGCAATAAGGGGCCCTTTGGGAATCGGAGCTGGGGGGCAACAAAGGCACCAGTCACAGGGTTCAAGTGCCTATATACTAATGCTAGGAGCATGGAGAACAAGCAGGATGAACTAGCACTCCTGCTTGCAGAAAACACCTATGACTTAGTAGGGCTATCTGAAACCTGGTGGGATTCTTCCCACGACTGAGTGGTACATACTGAGGGTTATAGGCGGTACAGAAAGGACAGGGCGGGGAAGAAAGGGGGAGAGGTTGCACTCTATGTCAATGAGCAATATACTTCGACCCTCATCAAGACGGAATCGAAAGAGGAGAAAGTAGAAGGATTGTGGGTTAAGTTACATGGGCAAGGAGAAAGGGATTTGGTGGTAGGGGTCTGCTACAGACCCCCACACCAAGGGGAAGAACTAGATTTGGGGCTCCTGAGGCAGCTCTCAGAGACCATAAAAGCTAAGGAGGCGGTAGTCATGGGGGACCTAAACTACCCAGACATCTGCTGGGAGACACAGACAGCAAAGTCCCACCATTCATGCACGTTCCTATCCTGCATACAGGACCTCCACCTGACGCAGGAGGTACACGGTCCCACTAGGGGGAATGCCTTACTGGACCTGGTATTGGCAACGGGGGATGATATGGTAGGGGACCTACAGATTGGTAATCACCTGGGGGACAGTGATCACCAAATAATAGAATTCATCATAAGACATCGAGTGGGTAAGGTAACTAGTAGGGTGAAAGTGCTAGACTTTAGGAAAGCTGATTTCAATGAACTCAGGCAATTAGTCAAGGATGCACTGCAGAGTAGGAGTTTTGAAGAGATGGGAGCCCAAGAAGGGTGGCTGTGCCTTAAGGAAATGATCTTTCGGGCACAGAGGGAGATGATCTCGATGTGAGGAAAAAGAGGGAAAGGGGCCAGGAGGCTTCCTTGGCTGATCAGAGAAATCCAGGGCAGCCTGCAGACTAAAAGGGGAGCATATAAAAAGTGGAAACAGGGAGAGATTACCAAAGAGGAGTATACCTCCTCTGCTCGCACTTATAGGGAGGCAGTTAGACGGGCCAAAGCTACCATGGAGCTGAGGATGGCATCCCAAGTAAAGGATAACAAAAAATTGTTTCTTAGATATATAGGGAGTAAAAGGAAGGCCCGGGGTGGAATAGGACCCCTACTAAATGGGCACAAGCAATTGGTGACGGACAGGGGGGGGACAAGGCTGAACTCCTCAATGAGTTCTTTGCCTCAGTGTTCCTAAGCGAGGGGAAAGACAAGGCTCTCACTGGGGTTGTAGAGAGGCAGCAGCAAGGCACCAGACTACCATGCGTAGAACCTGAGATGGTACAGTCACTTGGAGGAACTGGATGCCTTTAAGTTGGCAGGCCCGGATGAGCTCCATCCAAGGGTACTGAAGGCACTGGCCGACGTCATCGCACAGCCACTGGCGGGAATATTTGAACACTCGTGGAGCACGGGCCAGGTCCTGGACGACTGGAAAAGGGCCAACGTGGTCCCCATTTTCAAGAAGGGGAGGAAGGAGGACCCGGGCAACTATAGGCCAGTCAGTCTCACCTCCATTCTAGGCAAAGTCTTCGAAAAAATTATCAAGGCTCACATTTGTGAGAGCCCAGCAGGACAAATTATGCTGAGGGGAAACCAGCACGGGTTCGTAGCAGGCAGATCGTGCCTGACTAATCTAGTCTCTTTTTATAACCAGGTTACAAAATGCCTGGACGCAGGAGTAGGAGTTGATGTCGTATACTTAGACTTTAGGAAGGCCTTCAGTACGGTATCCCACCCCACACTGGTGAACAAGTTAAGAGGCTGTGACTTGGATGACTACACAGTCCGGTGGGTGGCGAATTGGCTAGAGCGTTGCACCCAGAGTCGTAGTGGATGGGTCGGTATCGACCTGGAAGGGTGTGGGCAGTGGGGTCCCACAGGGCTTGGTCCTTGGACCTATACTCTTCAATGTCTTCATCAGCAACTTGGACATGGGAGTGAAGTGTACTCTGTCCAAGTTTGTGGATGACACAAAACTGTGGGGAGAAGTGGACACGCCAGAGGGCAGGGAACAACTACAAGCAGACCTGGACAGGTTGGATATATGGGCAGAAAACAGCAGAATGCAATTCAACAAGGAGAAATGCAAAGTGCTGCATCTAGGGAGGAAAAATATCCAGCACACCTACTGCCTAGGAAATGACCTGCTTGGCGGCATGGAAGCGGAAAGGGATCTTGGAGTCCTAGTGGACTCCAAGATGAACATGAGTTGGCAGTGTGACGAAGCCATCAGAAAAGCTAATGGCACTTTATCATGCATCAGCAGATGCATGACGAACAGATCCAAGGAGGTGATGCTTCCTGTCACAGCGGGGTCCTACAGGAGGGCCGTGATCTCCTTAAGGCCCCTTCCTCCATGCCAAGTCAGCCCAAGGGCACCCTCGGATTCTCGCCCGCCACGTCTTTGATGTTTAGATAAAGTTGGGAGGCTACCTTACACCCTCTTGGTCACGGTTCACTGTGGCTTCTGTCCCCGTGGACTCCCGGGCCCCTCGTGAGTCCCACTGTATGATGGGTGCTTTAGGGGCACCCTAGCCTTAGCGGCTATGCGTGGCTCCAACCACCCCTTATACCACTCCTCAAGCCTCGCAGTTGGAATAGACGTTGTTCGGTCTCTCTCTCTACATACACGCCCGTTTCTCGGGCTTTCTCAGTAATGCCGCCCCCTCCTGGAGCTCTCTGTACCCACTCCGGGCCTTCTCTGTGCAGTTGCCCTCTCTCCGGGCCTTCTCAAACAAACCGCCCACTCCTAGGGCTCTCCGTGGCCGTATTGGGCCTTCTCAGTCTAACAGCCCTCTCTTGGGGCTCTCCTTAAGTGCTGCCCCCTCTCTGGGACTTGCCACGCCCACACTAGGGCTTCTCAATAACGCCTCCTTTCTGAGACTCGCCACGCCCACACTGGGGCTTCTCAAACACCCCTCTCTGGGGCTGGGGTCTATGCACCCTGCAAGCCGTGCCCTTACTGGCACCAGCATCCCCACGCTACTGTGGGTCTCCTATGAGGCCTCCTCCAACCCCTTATAGCCTCACCCAAACCACCAGTGTAACAACAAAGCAGAACACAACTCAAGCCTCTTGGCTACAACTTAAACCTAAGCCACCTGGCTGTAACAACACTGCTCGGACATCTTGGAGCTGCTCCCCTTTACTCTGCTAGTAGTACCTCCAGTCAGGCTTTTCCTCACATCACTACTCCAGGAGCTCCTCTTTCTCTCTGGATGCTGGCAGGAAACTCCCTCTGGCCTCAGACCCTGGGCTTTATAACAGCCAGGCCTTGCCCCCTACAGCCAGCTGACCGCTGGCAGGTGTGGGTCATTTGCTGCCTCCAGTTTCCCTGGCAACCCACAGCTGTGCTCCTTATTCTCTGCTAGGGCTCTTTCTCTAGTAGTTTCCACCCTCTAAGAGAAGGGCACCTCAGTGCTCTGCAACACTTCCCCTCTATCGGGCGCTGGTCAGACCGCAGTTGGAGTACTGCATGCAATTTTGGGCGCCGCACTTCAAGAGAGATGTGGATAACCTGGAGAGGGTCCAGAGAAGGGCCACTCGTATGGTTAAGGGCTTGCAGGCCAAGCCCTACGAGGAGAGACTGGGGCACCTGGACCTCTTCAGCCTCCGCAAGAGAAGGTTGAGAGGCGACCTTGTGGCTGTCTATAAGTTCATCATGGGGGCACAAAAGGGAATTGGTGAGTATTTATTCACCAAGGCGCCCCCAGGGGTTACAAGAAATAATGGCCACAAGCTAACAGAAAGCAGATTTAGATTGGACATTAGGAAGAACTTCTTCACAGTTCGAGTGGCCAAGGTATGGAACGGGCTCCCAAGGGAGGTGGTACTCTCCCCTACCCTGGGGGTCTTCAAGAGGAGGTTAGATAAGCATCTAGCTGGGGTCATCTGAACCCAGCACTCTTTCCTGCCTATGCAGGGGGTTGGACTTGATGATCTATTGAGGTCCCTTCCGACCCTAGCATCTCTGAATCTATGAATGGGTACTGGTTATGCTCAGAGGATGACTAAGATAAAGTTACAAGACATAATTGGCTTGAACCCTTAGTTTGTGAATCCCACTAAAGATGGGGAGCTGAGTGGCTCTTCAGCCTCAGGTGTCAGTGGCTCTGGAAGTGCCTACTGATGGCAGCTTAGGTTCTTGGGGGATTTGGCCAGCAAAACCTTAGATGCCTACAGGGTCAAGCAAAGGTTTTGTGAACACTAGTGGAGCATAAAGATTGGACTTAGAGTTGTGGCGATGTATTCCTAGGTGTTCCATTTAGAGTGTATTGGAACAGACTTCCATCTCGCTTTAAAATTGCAGATGAGACACCAAAGTAATGGAAACAAAATAAAACTGAGGCTGACCCATGTCAAAGAAAATTCTCTCTCAGGGAAAAAGAAATATATAAGGGAGAAAGTATAGGAAAATTAATTATCTTGCCATCTACAGCGTCCTGCTGAAATCTGCTGCAGATAATTTTAAATTCATCCATGGCTTGACTAGTCAACGCAAATATTTTTGTGCTTCCTGATTTCAGTAATCTATTGTGTGCGGGCCGGGCCCCGATCCCGCCGCCAAGTGCGAGTCGGGGGGGGGGGGAGCAATCCACAGCCCGTCTTTGCGCACGCAGGCTGTGGCCAGCAGCCCGGGCACGCGGGGTCGGAGAAAACCGGTGGTGAGCTAGAATTAGTCACAAATGCGTAGTGGTTGATTAAAAGATTATTTACTTAAACCCAAAGATGGTAGTGGTGTAGGCTGGACAGCTTTCCAGGTGCAGCTCCGCTTAAATCCTCGTTGGAGGACTACGACAAATTCTTTCCCACGGAGTTGTTTAGGCTCCGCGGGTTTGGCAATTCTTTCCCACGGAGTTGTCGAAGCTCCGTGGGCCGTCCGGTTCCCAGGCCCCGGAGTTGTTTAATCTCCGTGGGTTCAAAAATTGGGTTTACAGGAAAGGGATACGTCTAGGATTGCACTCAGCGACGGGGAGAGGCTAGAGGCGGTTCGTTCTTTTGTTCCCCCCTCCAGAGTTGTTAAAGCTCCGTGGGTTCGGTTATTAAGCCTCTGTTGCCTACTTAAGAGAAGCACATTGGGTCTGCAAGGGTCCACATCGCTTAGAGATCTTCACACAGCGCGAAGTCTCCTCCTCCTGGGGTTAGTAAAGTTCTCCAGTTTTCCTCTCTCTCCGGCTAGGGCGGAAGCTACCCAAGCCTTTTGTATGGCTAGCAAGCCAATAGCTAGTCGCCACGTGTGCCTACATTTAGAACCGGCCAATAATGTGGCGCAAATCTAAATACAAATGGCGGGAACTCCTTTGCAACGTGCATTACTAGTATGCAGCAAAGAAATGCACCCTGCAAAGAAGCTACAAAACGGCGGGAAAGCCTTTTGCACCCGGAGCTCCCCTCCACAGCAGAGAACTCCACCATGCAAAGAAACTATAATTTGGCGAGAAAAATAATTTAGCGGTGCCGAAGCACACACAAACAAAAACCACAACTTTGGGTTGTGACATATTGTATGCATGTTTTATGAATTCCTGAATTTCTAGAATTTGCATGTTATAGTGTTCACAATCTTAATTGCATGATTTGGTGCAAAGCTTTAAAAATAAGCTTGCAAAACACAGTGCTCTTCTTGCAGCTGTTTGAGCTGCGCTTTGTTGACATAATAACATTAACTGAATTAAGGACTTAATTCTACACTGAGATCAGTTGGTCAACAAATTCATAAAGTATATGTATACCCTATGCCCATTTCAACCTTTTGCCCTAGTGTAATCTTTCTGCCAGACATTGGATGACAGTAACAAGCACTGGGTTAAACTTCACAACTTCTTACTCTGGCTCAAGCTCCAACCCAGAATCCTGGGAAAATATTATCTATTTGGGAGCTTGGAAGTGAAAGAGCTTCCCCACTAGAAAATGACCTTAAACTGAAACAGGGGTTTTTTTTACAGGGGAAAAGGAAACAAAAGAAAAAAAACTCAACTATTTATACTAACTGAAACCCCAACAGCTGAGAGTGTCTCAGTCACTGGGCAGCCAACCCAGGGGAGCTGCCACCTAGCCCACTCTTGCTGGAAGGAGAGACTCAGCCAGGGCTGCCATCCAGGGCCTCTACCACCTACTCCAGGCAAAGTAGCATACGCTTACTAGGGAGACCTGAGCTAGAGTTGCCACTGCTCTGCTGCTGGGGATCGCTACTTCACCACCAGGCTTGTTCCCACTCCATCACCACTGTGGACCACTGCTAGTCCTCTGCAGATTGTGTATGTAACACCAGCGCTTTCAGACCCTCCTCTACTCAACTGCAGGCTCAGGAATCTCAGCTCCTTTAGACATAGCAAGTTTTACATTTCTACAAACGGACATAGCTCAACCCAAAATCTCCTGATTCTCTTCCCCTGCTGCAATGGCCTCTCCCTTCCCTGCTGGGTCATTAACACCACCACCCTGGGGTCTCTGCTGGGCTCCACAAGGCTGGGAGCAGCAAAGAGACCGGGGGCAGGCACAGCAGGAGGCAGCAGCTGCAGATGGCACAGCAGTCCACACTTAGGTCCATGGTGGAGCTACAGCCCAAGCTCAAACACAGACTGATTTGACAAAGGGGCAGGCAGTGCCACCCATAACACTCACCCTGACCAAACACTGGTGTTCTGCAGCAGGGGGAATGCTCACTCTTAGCAAGGGGGACTGAAGTCTCAGCCTTTGAGTCCTCAACCCCTTCCCTCTCCCTGAGTGATCCCTCTGGCCAAGCTGAAGCAGGGGCCACGGGGACTGTGGGCAGACTGGAGCTTTGGGCCAAGTTTGTTGGGGGAGAAGGACCTGGCACATGGTAATGGTTTCCACATCCAGGGGGTGGTATCACCCCTAGAGACCCTTCAGTCCTTACTGTCTTCAGGCAATCATCCCTACCCTTCCCCGCCATGCCATGATGTTTTGTTATCTATGTAAGGGAGGCTGCCCCAGGGCTTCCCAAGCTGATTGGCCTCTAATGACAACCAGATGTCCATGGTAGCTGCCTTAATGGCCCATGGCATGGTCCCGTTCCACCACTACATCATGCTGCAAGCCTGGCAGGTGTTATCACTAATTGATGTCCTCTCCTACACTCTCACCCCTTTCTCCAGACTTACGGCTTCCAAAGCCTGCTTCCACCTGGCCCCTCTCTCATCCCTCAGGCCTATCCTTTGCAAGGCTTGCCTCTTCCAGGCCCATCTCTTCCAAAACCTTGGCTTCCTCCAGCCCTATCTATACCAAGACCCTTCTCTCCCTACCGTGCCCTGCTCCTGGGCTCTGGCTTACCCCACCTGAGCTGTGTTCGAGCCCTGATGCAGCCCTGCTGCCACGAACTCCTCTCCCTATGGCCGTCAGGGCAAAACTGCCTGATTTCATAGATATCAGGGCTGGAAGGGACCTCAGAAGATCATGGAGTCCAGCCCCCTGCCCAAGGGGCAGGAAATCAGCTGGGATCACAGGATCCCAGCAGGACAAAAGTCTAATTGACTCTTCAAGGAGTCCACAGTAGGTGCTTGCACCACGTCTGGTGGCAGTCTGTTCCAGGCCTTGGGGGCTCAGACTGTAAAGAAGTTCTTCCTTATGTTCAGCCTGAAATGGTCTTGGAGAAGTTTGTGACTGTTTGACCTTGTCATCCCATGGGGCACTCTGGTGAACAAGCGTTCCCCCAGATCCTGATGCATACCCCTTATATACTTATAGGCAGCCACCAGGTCCCCCCTCAGCCTGCACTTTTCCAGGCTGAAGAGTCCCATAGCTCTCAGCCTCTCATCATAAGGCCTGTTTTCATGCCCTCTGATCATGTGCATGGCTCTCCTCTGGACTCTTCCAAGCTTCTCCACATGCTTTTTAAATTGTGGAGCCCAGAATTGGATCCAATACTCCACCAAGGCTGAGTACAGCAGGAGGATGCCACCCTGGGATTTGCTAAATAAGCATTTATGGATGCAAGCCAGAGTTCTTTGCTTTGCCGGCTGCAACATCACATTGGTGGCACATATTCATCTTTTGGTCAATCATGACCCCCAGGTCCCTTTTGGTCATGGTGCTAGCTGCACAGCTGAACCTATAAGCATGCTGTGGGCTTTTCTGCCCAAGGTGGAGTACCTTGCATTTTTTGGTGTTGAAGGCCATCAGGTTTCCATCTGCCCATTTTCCAAGGCTGCCAAGGTCAGCCTGGACTAACATCTTGTCCTTGGGTGTGGACCCTTCACCCCAAACTTAGGTGTCATCACCGAACCTGGCCAGTCCACTTCTGACACCAATGTCGACATCATTAATGAAGATAATGAAAAAAATAGGTGGGATATTGGGCAGCTGCCAGAGGGTGAAGCCTGCTGCAGCAACACTACATAGCCACTACGTCCTGGGAAGAAGCCGGCCGGCATTCCTGGCAATTGCACTTTGCAGGGCTTTGGCCCCCGTCAGCTGGCCCCTTACCCACTAGGCTGCTGTGTTTGGAGGGGCCGTGGAGAGTGAGGGAATTCAAGGGGCATCCGGGTAGCTTCTTCCGAGAAGAAGGTGGTAGGAATTGGGTCTTTGCTCCTGTCCCCTTTTGCTTGTTATGGAGTTGCAGGGAAATTATTAGGACCCCGTTATCCAGTGGGCCTTGACATAATTGTCAACATCCTAAACTCAACAGGGCTGCAGCTGACAGCGCTGAGGAGCTGGAGGAGCAGAGCTCTCTTGAGGTAGGAAGGTTTTTTTTCCAAGAGCCCAAAGAAGAAGGGCCAAGTGTGGGGGTGAGCTGCAGAGGCCCTGCCAAATGCTCTCACACATATCCCTCTTTCTTGTCCACCATGAAACAACCCAGCTGAACCAGACTACAGCACTGGGTTGTTTCTTTTATCGTGTCTAACTCTGTTGTGTTCCTCAGCCACCAGATAAATGCAAAGTCAGTCTCAGATCCACCAGCCCCAGCTTCCAAGCAAGTGGAAGCACCCTCTGAAGATTGGAGGGAAGAGAGAAACCTCTCCCTTCCTGTGGATGCCGGGTTCCCCCAAGATTTTTCCTCCGAGCTTTACCTCCACACCCTGCCCGAGCACACCCTTATTCTCTAAGAATAGAAACTTAGCTGCTGCTGTGGATTGCACTGGGTTTCTCTTCTTTCCCTCCACGACTTCTCTCTATGTGCCTCAAAGGGTGGTGACACTCTCTGCTCTGCCCCGTGACTCCTCTTCCAGTCATCTCCTGCAGAGACTGGCCAGGCCTCATCTGGTGACAGTTGTTGAGATGACCTCAGCAGTAACCTAACAATGCTGGGCTTTGTGCTGGCAGGTGACCTCATAGTAGAGGCCTGACGTGCTCTCTCTGGCTTGTCTTTTTTTTTGGTTGGTTGTTTTTTTCTCTGTTTCTACCACATGTGGGCGTATGGACTCCTTCCGTTTTCAGTGGAGAAGTCCATTCCCTAATGGACAGTGTCAAAGTCCTTTCACAGTCCCTTTTCTCTTCTGCGGGGGAGGCGAAGATGCCTGAAGTTTCCGCTCTGAAAAATAAAACACCTGGTCAAATGGAGACATAACAGGAGTTGGGGGATTTCTGGGGGGTACTGCAGTTGTTTTCTCACCCCACTATGCTATTGAAATTGCACCAAACCCAGATGGCTTCCTTCTAGGCTTCTGAAGATGTGGACATGCGTTTAGTGGAAGAAGTGCCCGTTTTCCATGCCCTCCCCTAGGCAATGAGACTTCTTTCATGAAACTCCTGGAGGGATAGCCTGAGGAGCGTCTGCACTTCACCCTTTGGACTGCTTCCAAGGAGAAGGTTTCTACAGGCTAGTCTTTGTGCTCCAGGAGACTTGATTTCCCTCTCTCTAAAGCAATTAGGTGGCACCCCCAAGAGACTTTGGAGTGCAGAAGCATTACTGGGATGTCCCCTTTATTCCCTCAGGATGATGGCCTGTCTTTAGCACGAGCCCCCTGCCTGCCTCCCCTTCACTCCTCCTGCAGCTCAGAGCATTAAGCCGAGGCACACTTAGAGACAAAGAGCTAGCTTTTGCCCCCCTGCTGTGACCTGGACATCAGCGGACTAGGTCCATGGTGATACACAGCATGGCCACTCCCCTGCCGCTTGCTCCGAGTGACGGGGCTCGGCTGCCTATCCTCCGTAAGGAGGTACACCCTGTTCTCCCACTCACAGTCGACCTGTTGGTGCAGACTGGGCAGCCGCCGGAGGGTGAAGCCTGCTGCAGCAACACAACACAGCCGCTGCGTCCCGGAGAGAAGCTGGCTGGTGTTCCTGGCAATTGCACTTTGCAGGGCTTTGGCCCCTGTCAGCTGGCCCCTTACCCACTAGGCTGCTGTGTTTGGAGGGGCCGTGGAGAGTGAGGGAATTCAAGGGGCATGTGGGTAGCTGCTTCCGAGAAGAAGGTGGTAGGAATTGGGTCTTTCTTCCTGTCCCCTTTTCCTTCTTGTGGACTTGCAGGGAAATGATTAGGACCCAGTTCTCCTGCAGGCCTTCAAATAATTGTCAACATCCTGAACTCACCAGGGCTCCATGGCTGTTTCTTTTATCATGTCTAACTGTGTTGTGTTGTTCAACCACCAGATAAATGCAAAGTCAATCTCAGATCCCCCTGCTCCAGCATCCATGCAAGTGGAAGCACCCTCTGAAGATTGGAAGGAAGAGAGAAACCTCTCCCTTCCTGTTGGTGCCAGCCCCTTGAGTCCCTCGCACAGTGACCTGTCTTTGGCATGAGCCCCCTGCCTGCCTCCCCTTGCCTCCTCCGTAGCTCAGAGCATTAAGCCGAGGCGCCCTTAGAGACAAAGCACCTGGTGTTGCCAGATGACCTCATAACAGAATCCTGTGAGGATCTCACTCTCCTGCCTTTTCTCTTTGTCCCAAATCTTGATTTTGAACCTTTCCTTACCAATAAGTGATGAGTCCTTAACTCCCACAGCCCCTTTTGAAAATGCAAGCCTTATGACCCCTGGGTGGTCACATGGAGCAGCAAGGGACCGAGTGTCTGCCTGCTATTGATGCTTTCATCCAAGACTCTTGGTTCTGCATGCTATTTATATACCATTGTAAAGAGGCTTCTTCATTATGTTTTACTGTTTCTCTTAATTTCTGTTTAGCTTATGTGGAACCACTGAGCTCACTCATGCCCTCACACTGATTGATGTTCAGTAGACAACTCAGCCAACAATTGTACATACCAATCTTGCTGGGTTCTTCATGTCCAATTTCTTGCACCATTTCGAAAGAAAAGACTTGAGTGCAAGTAGCAAAAAGTTTAGGGGCATCTGTCACTCTGTGACACCATGTCTCCATTATTCATTCTCCCCACACTGATGCATTGCAAATTTCTTCTGGCATCCCCCTGGACTGGCAACTTTTCAGGTCTTTTTGGACAATGCATTCCACAGGTGATGGAGCTAATCTTATACTGGTAGCCATATAGGTTAATAGAGAAAATGGCCCATAAATTGGCTGTAAAGTGCACAAAAGTTTGGGCTATTAGGGGACAGTACCAGCTGTGAACTGAATGAAATTTTCAAATCCCTGTGCTTTAGGAGATGATGAAGCCTTGAGGACGCTTCACAAAAGAAGAAGGTTTTTTAATACTTTAATGTTTTCTCTTTTTAATACTTTAAGGGGTGGGGTGGTGGTAGGGGACAGTCTGGAGCAAGGGTGGCCTGATTTTTATACAGCCCCACAAGCAACTACAATTTCTAAGGCCCCAGCTTTTAATAGGCCACAGTTAAAGCTACCAAGTAGGACTGACTTTCCCCAGAAAGCTGATCTCCCACCTTCTGAGAGGCCACTTCCTTTAAGATGGCTTGAGAGTAAAAAGACGTGCCCCAAATCAGTTGCCATTTAAAAAAGAAATTCCTGGAGTTTTAATTATATTTCTGTGCATGTATCCCTTTTTCAATTGCCACTGGCTAAATTATTCAACTGCCCAGCCAATGTTTATGGCTGTTTGAGAATTGTTGATGGTCTTCTTTGGCTTTTGTCCAGATGAGCACAGGTTGAAAACGAACAGGTTTAAGGTCCTATGTGGGAAATATGAACACAATTAGCACCTGACCTTTGGTCCTACTGCACCTGTTGCCAAAACTGATGGATGAGAGCAGCTCTTCAGTGGAAGTGGTCAAAACTTACTCACAGGAGTGCTCCCCTGGACAACACCAGGCTAGTGTTTTCCACAGTGCCTAGGAGACATAGGTGCAGCAAATTCTCTATGGCCACATGGAATTTGATTTCAAAGGGAGCTGAGGGGGTACCAGTTTTTGATCTTTTGCAAAGCCTTTTGATAAAAGTGGGGTATTTTCAGATTCTTTTTAAAAAAATGTGATACCAGCAGATGTCAGAATTATGGGGCAGAAGGGAAAAGCATTTCCACTCTTCTATTGTTACCAACTTCTTCAAGAACAAATCCACAGCCTTTCCCCATTTCCAGTGTGCTCTCAGTGTTTACGTCTTGAGTGTCTGGAAGATGTGGACATGGCTTTTGCTTCAGAGGCTTCTAATGCCATCTAGAATATCCCTCCTCCTTATCTGTCATTTTGAGAATCTCCCCTTTATTAACACATCTTTCCCTTTGTGTTCAGTCTAAGCCCCCTGACTAAGCAACAGGGCAAAGCCATGAGAGAAAAGGGAGAACAAGTTTGCACAGAAATGGTGAATGCAGAAGAATCAGAGAATATCTCCAAGATTGTTGCTCCTGATAAAGGGCTATTACTGCCAATTCTCTTACCCTATGTGAGAACAAGGAACAAGAGATCTGCACAGAGCTTAGGATCCCTTTTTTACTGTTGTTCAAAATGACCTTTAAGTGAAGGATTTTCCCCCTGAAAATGTCAAATTTAATTTCCTTTTTTTTGGTTGGCAAAATCATACAATGGCTTCCTTGACTGTATTTTCCAGGGATGAAGTACACTCCTGATTAAAGGTTGAATGGTAGGACCATTGGAAGCTTACTAGTTAAGAGCAGAGGAACACATGAATGGTCACACTAAGGGTAAATCTGCTCACAGCCGCTACTGCTCAAGTACTAGCTAGCTGGTGGTAGCAGTCTAGCAACTGCAACCTGGAACTCAAAGCTATGCAGACTGTAAAGCCACTTGAGACACTTGGTAAATACTTGAGTGGTTAACAGTCTTTCCTCCAGTCCAGTAGCATGTCACTGGCAAGGGAGATTTCTTAAGCATAAGGACAGCATTAGGGACAAAAACAGATGGATATAAACTGACCACAAATAAGTTTAGGTTGCAAATTACAAGAAGGTTCCTAAACATGAGAGCAGCAGGGTCCTAGAAAAGCCTTTCAGTACAAGCACTGAGATGCTATGAGAACAAGTTAGTCTTTTTTTCCATTTGGGCTTTCAGGAAATTATTTTTTATTAATAATTTTCAAAATCTTTTTCGAGATAAACTGATTAAGATTGTGATTAAAGAAAATAATTTATTAAAACACATTATGTTTTTAACAAGCTAGAAACGGTAAAGATTGGTGACAGTTTCTGGCATCAGTTGAGATGGTTCATTGTTAATAGTAGTTTGGTCTCCATTGTCTTCTTCAGAGCATCTTTCACATCCTTGTTCCTAAGGCTGTAGATTATGGGGTTGAGCATGGGGATCAGCAGACAATAGAACATCGAGACAACCTTTAAGTGGTTTGGGGACGATGTCTCGGAGGGTACTGCATACATGTAGAAGGTTGCACCAAAGAATAGCGCCACAGCCGTGACATGGGAAGCACAGGTAGAGAAGGCTTTACACCTGCCTGAGTGAGAGTAAATCCCCAGGATGGTAGAAGCAATGTAGGTGTAGGAGATTAGGATGGCACCAGACCCAGTTACTATGAAGAGAGTAGAGAAGGAAAACAATACAATCTCATTGATGTACGTTTCACTGCACGAGAGTTTTAGCAGTGGTGGGAGGTCACAAAAGAAATGGTCAATCTCATTGGGCCCACAGAAGTCCAGCTGGAACATTAGACTGGTGTGCACAGCAGTATTGAAGCCACCACAGAGGTAGGAACCCAGAACCAACAGGTAACACATCCTCCTGGGCATGTTCACCTGATAGAGCAGAGGGTTGCAGATGGCTGTGAAGCGGTCGTAAGACATTGCTACGAGGAGGAATCCTTCAGTGGAAACAAAGAGACCACCAAAAAAAAACTGAGTGGCACATCCATTGTAGGAAATGGTTTTGCTCTCAGAGAAGAAGTTGACCAGGGCTTTGGGTGCAACACTGGTGGAGTAGCAGAGGTCTATGAAGGACAGGTTCCTAAGCAAGAAGTACATGGGGGTAGTATAGAGCTGTGGGTTAATACTTATTACAATGATCAAGCCTACATTGCCCACCACAGTTATGGTGTAGACCACCAGGATGAGCACAAAGAGGAAAACCTGAAGAGGTGGGTGGTTGCTGAATCCCAGGAGAATGAACTCAGTCACTCTTGTGTGGTTTTCCACAGTCACTGCGTACATCTCTGAGAAGCTGCAGGGGCACGAAAGAATCAGCATTAAACAACAAGGAAGCCAAATCCACAAGCCCGACTAAATCCAGATGTTGACACAGAAAATTAAATCTGAAATCACTATACTGGGTGGAAAGCAATCTTGTCTCCCTACAAATGATCCCAGCATGAAATTCTCTCTGGAATAAAATAGCTATGGAAAGGTGTTTTATTTTCTTGGGTAGTGAACAGGTCAAAAGCACAGAAGCAATTCATGAAGGATAGATATTAACAACAAGACATCATTTAAAAGAAAGGGCAGAAAATACCTGTGCCAGTTCTTCCCCTCTCTAATTATGGACTGCTTTATGAATCAAGTTAACTGTTGAAAAGCATCTTGTTCACATGCCTTGTTGGTGAAGGCTACATTTTTCAAAGGAGTCTAAATCAATAGCTCTAGTCCTGCTGAAATAGAAGTTAAAAATCAAACTCGGGCTCCTTTGAAAGACTCCACTGAAAATCCACAAGCCAAGGTTTTTGAACTTGAGCATGGACTGTGGAAACAGAATTCTCATTCATTTTAATGGGATCTGGGCACCCACAACTCCTATGCTGCTTTGAAAATATCAAGCAAAAGTCTATTTTGCCATCTGAGGCAACTTCAGTGGCCCCACTCCTGATTTGGAGAACTGAAAGAACAGAATTATACCTTTCCCTACAGCTAAAGAATCAGATTACATTGAAATGCTAGAATGAAGGTTGCTCATGTATTCAGACATGTGCATTACCATGTGATTCGGGACCCCCAGTGAGTACAATTTGGCACACCTACATTAACATTAATAGACTGTACTGATTTACTCCTCAGAAGGATTTGGCCTTCAGCCTTTAACTACATGAAAACATACCCCTTTTTGCAATTTGCCTGATGCAGTAGGCAGGATATACATAGAGCAGCTTATCACTGCAAGTCAGCTTTACATTCAGTTTCCTTAACGTTCAGCTAGCTTCCTTTTCCGATTACTTTACTGAAACGTTTAATCCTTCCCTCATTGGGCCACTCATTCCTATCCTTCTTTCTGCCTTCTTACTAAATGACTCAAACTCAGGAACTGTAAAATTAATTCAGAACTGCTATAGATTTGAGTCATTTTGACACCTGAGTCCCCTCCAAGTTCTTTATAAGGAAGCTGGAATTACTTTCAGGTGATTCCTGGTCTGATTGACATCAAAGAAATATTTCATAATGAATCAAATGATCTGAATAGTGAGTAGCAGAGGTGTAAGTGATGATAAAAGAGCAACGGACAGAGTCAGTCTCTGTCCTTGTGTGCATCTATTTTATGTTTACTGAGCTATCAAAACTTTATGCATGAAATCCTGACTCCACTGAAATCAATGGCAATACTCACAAACAGAATGTGTTGGAGTTGGCGTTCCTCTCAAACATTTCTATTTGTTGCTATTCTTATTCATAATACAAAGTTGTCATGTCTCTCCATTTAGCAAAGTTGAGTTTTGCCATAAAATAGGGCCTGATGATAGAAAGTTTTACTCAGATATGTAACCTTTGTTCATACCATCAAAGACCTGAATGATGAAAAATTTTGGAAGTGGAGTATGTCAGTTAAGGCTGCAATGTTTCCTGATATATTTCTGCCAGGATATCCCCTAACTTGGATACATGTATGCCAATATTAAAGCAGTAAAACTACACCTATATATGCATATTTTTGCCGGTTGTTTCTGTGTACACTAGCAGCATTGTACAAATTTAATTAGACCAATGTAACTAGTGCACCTTTTGTATTGTAGAGAAGATCAAAATCATACTGTGCTTTGTTTGTTTGGTGTGAGTTTTGTTTGTTGGTTTGGTTTTTTGCCTAAGAATGGCTTCCACTGAAAGCTTTAATAGAAGAGCGACAGAGACAGAAGGGTTTCTTCCCTGCTTGATTTCTTTCGGCTTTTCCTTCCATACTTCCTTCTCTCTTTCTCACTCACTCTGTACTCTTTCCTTCTTTCTTTCCTTAGACAGGCAGGCAGACAAGTATGTATAAGAATGAAAGACAGTGAGGGAGAGAGAGAAGGTGAAGGGGTTAAAACAGAATAGATTATCAATAGTGAGATGGAGTCAGTTTTAAAGTTTCCCTAGAGCAGAAATCATTCATTAAAATATATACTTACTGACTTAGGTTTTCAAAGGAATTGACCACATAACTCAAGCTTCTTGGAAAGTCACGATCACTGTTGCACAAGGTGCGCTATGAACCAAGTCAGTCCTTAGACCAACAAGGCTACAACCAACAACATTATGGACCAAGGCATACATTCCTCTATAGCCACATCACCCCAAAAAACCCCAACAATGTGACAGAACTCAGTACAGTTCTGTGTGAAACCACAACACTGACAGAAGCAAACACTGACACAGCAACACTGACAACTTTTCCAAAGTTCATCTCCCTCGCAAAAGTTTAGTCCTCTGCTATTGTGGGGTTTTTTTTCTTCTTACTTTACAGACACGCTCGCAAAGCATTATTTTTAAAACTCACAAGGGAACTTCCAAATTAAAATTCATATTATAGCAAGAAGTATTTGTAAGGGAACTTTTCAAAGGCACCTGAGAGAATGATGCACCCAGCTCTGATGGGAGAAGAGCATTTAACTCCCTTGGGCTTGTCTGAATTTTCCAGAGATGTCTGGCAGGCTCCAGTTCTTGTCATCACATTCATTTTCCTTCTGAAAAAGATATGTACATACATACAAGAATAACAAAGGAAATTACAATTATGAAAACAGCAAAATACATTAAATCCAGCTTTGAATCCACGTAACAGCAGTAGAGTAGCATCCGTTCAGGGAACTGGTCACACTCATGACAGCAGGATGTAAAAACAGCTTTTAAGAGTAAAAACACTGGTGTCTCTCATAAGACGGGGTTTAGACCAAACAGCCCTCTCAAACACAAAACCGCAAAATGTACCAAATTCAGCAAGGCTACTTTCTGCAGGAAGAAATTGGGTTCGTTCACCCTTCTCTGTAGTGACTACACCAGTACCTGGGAGACAAGGGTGAATAAATGAGGGTCTATCTCCCCACAGGAACTGAAGTAAGATAGCAATTGCTCATGGAGCTGGGAAGAGTAAAACTTTGGTATTTTGGAGATTATCTATGGACACTGGTGGCAAAATCCTATTTCCATTTACCCACCCAAATGAACTGAAAGTTATGCAAAGTGCCGTGGCCTATTTTCAAGAGGAGGATTAAAGAGGAGACATTTTGATCTAGTTGGGGCCGGTCCTGCTTTCAGCAGGGATTGGACTAGATGTGACCTCCTGAAGTTCCTTCCAACCCTCATTTTCTATGATTCTATGACATGGGAAAATGGTAGCTGTGCCCTGGTAGTTAAAGCACTGTGCAGATGAAAAATCAGAGATGAGGGTTTTGTCCCCTTCAGGATAGAGCGGGTCTTAGTATCCATATCTCCTGCTTCCTGGTAAAGTGCCCTAACCACTAGATTTAAATATGTATTTAATATTCATAGAATAAAATGGGGAGAGAATAATGAGGATGTTCCTGGCCCACTGGGAGCAAGGGCCCAGGCTAGATCCAAGAGCCTCATCCTTTTCAGAGCAGCAGCTTGCAGACTGAGCCATACACCCTCTAGTTTGCTCTCTTCCACCTGGTCCCTTATATATCTCCCTCCCCACTATTCAGATGCCCTCCCACACTTTAATTTTTGCCTGTCAGCAATGTGAGGGCTTACAATTGCTCACATCTGTTTTTTGCAGCCACATACCTGCTTGGCCGACATACAGTCTACTGCACATTTGGTGACTCTGTGAAATGGGATTGTAAGTGCCAAAAATGTCAAGTTACATGGCTGGGCAAGTGTCATTGAGGTGCACACAGTGAAATAGGATCTTGCACTCTTTCAAACAAAATAATTGGGATCTCCTCATGCTAGGTGTGCTTCCCCTACACACTAAACAAGACTGAGGTTTTTTAATGAACTAACTTGTTATATCCTTCAATTTATAAGGAAGGCAAATGACCTGTAATTAGACAATATTAAAAGAAAAAGAAAGGTCTCCTCTTACTACTTATGTTATATAAAGAAAATCTCTCTCTCGCTCCTCCCCAAATTGTTTGTTTCCAATGTATATGTATAGTGGAAGCCCATACATTTTCTCTTCTCATCCTTCTCTACATGCCCAGGACTGCCCTGGCCTGAGCAGCTTGGCATCTATCTCCTGCCTAACCCCTGCTGGAGTCCAGAAACTTGGCTGATAGTGTACAAAGCATCCTGGCCTGGTAGACAGGGAAAGCAGAGCTAACGCACTCCTAGAGCAGAGTTCAGTAGAAAGCACAGCAGCCACAGAAACCTCCATTCACAAATCCTCTCTCTTACTGATGAGCTTCTGTGTAGCCAAAAGTGCAAGTCATGGGACAGGACAGCAGGCCAGGGCAGCCTTCCAGTGGTTTAGGTATTCAGCTTGGGTGGGCAGTCCTGATCCCAGTCCATTTTTTGTTCAGTCACTGCTTAATATAAAATGCATAAAAAGTCTCTGAATAAAGGACCAGGACTCTCCCTCTCTCATCAAATATCCTAACCATAGGCTAGTCATGATGGCAAGCTTCCAAAATAAAGGTGCTGTAGTATCTAATGAAACAGTTTCCAACCCCCAGCTGAGACTCAAACAAGGATCGTGGAGGCAATGCTGGCAGCACCGCAGAAAAGAGCCACATTGCGTGCCAGGAACCCCCCCGACCCTGGGCTGCCGCACTCCACTCCCAGTAGTGGGGTGCAGAAAAAAAAGGTTGGGAACCACTGGTCTAATGTGTAATGACTTTCTTTTTTATTAGATGTGGCCCTTGAATTTGGATGACTTTGGTTACTGTATTTTCTTGCACACAATCCCCAGAAAATAATACACACCTTGTTTCTGAAACGCAAAATGAAAGAAAATAGATTTTTGCAAAGTTGTGGCTGCATAGAGCAGAGTTGGAGACCAATCTTCAGATGACTCCCCCTCCTGCTGAACTAAAGCTGAAACCCCAGCTGCTCTTGAAGTCTTGTCTCCATGGGTGAATGATTTGGAGACTCTTTAGCGCTCTTCAAAAGTTGTGAAATAGCAAGACAAAGCCAGGAACAGCAAGCAGACAGCAGAATTGCTACAAGAAATGTTAGCTTAATTAGTGGAACATCTCTAGACCATTAAAAAGGAAAGATGGTCATTGACATCTCTAGAATGAAGGAGCCATTAAATCAATTAACTCACTCAATCACCAGAATAGTAAAGCTTCTACCCCAGACAGAAAATCAGTTACCCCACTTAATACACACATCCCAATTTGGTGGGGGCTGATTTTTTTGGGAAAGGATGCATGCCAGGTGACAGAAAATATAGTACTTGATTATTCACGTAGGTTCCTAGCCAAGATATCAGACCTCCACCTAACCTAGGAGGTGCACAGTCCCACCAGGGGAAATGCCTTGCTGGACCTGGTCGTGGCCACAGGCAATGGCCTGGTGAGGGAACTGCAGGTTCTCAACCACCTGGGTGATAGCGATCATCGCCTACCAGAATTCACTATCCAACACAGGGTGTCAAGGGCCTGCAACAAGGCAGTAGCCCTTGACTTCAGAAAGGTCAATTTCAATGAGTTAAGGAGATTAGTCGGAGAGGCACTGAGGTCCCGGGGGGTAGGGGACTTGAGAGTCTAAGACAAGTAGTCATTCCTTAAGAAGATGATCCTCTGAGCCCAAAGGGTGACAGTCGCAATGCAAATCAAAATGGGCAAGGGTGCTGAAAAGCCCCCATGGCTAACCAAAGGCATTCAGGAATGTCTGAAAGCTAAAAAGGAGGTGTACACCTGGTAGAAGGGAGGGGCCATCACCAAAGAGGATTTAAACATCTCCATGGCTCGAGACTATAGGGGGGCTGTTAGGAAGGCTAAGGCAGAGACACAACTGGGACTAGCAACCAGGATCAAAGATAACAAGAAGTTCTTTTTTAAATAAATAAGGAGTAAAAAGAAGGCGCCAGGTAACATGGGGCCCCTGCAGGACACGCTTGGCAATCTGGTGGTTGCACCAGACGATAAAGCTGACCTCTTTAACAAATTCTTTGCCTCCATATTTCTGAGCTGGGACCGGTACATCCCCCCCCACTGGGATTCCAGACAGACCCAGGAGAGGCACCACCAGGCCTAGGGTCAGGGAGGACCTAGTTAGAGAACTTCTGGAGGGGTGGGACGTGATTAAATCAGCAGATCCAGATGATCTCCACCAGAGATGCTGAGGGAATTGGCAGGGGTCATTGTGGGACCCCTGGCGCAGCTTTACGAGCACTCATGGTGCCAGAGGACTGGAAAAGGGCCAATGTGGTCCTCATTTTCAAAAAAGGGAGGAAGGAGGACCCAGGAAACTACAGGCCTATTAGTCTTACCTCAGTTTTAGGGAAGCTCTTTGAGAAAATTATCAAGGAGCACATCTGCGAGGGACCAGCAAGGGATATTATGCTCAGGGGCAACCAGCATGGGTTCATTAGGGGCAGGTCCTGTCAGACCAAACTGGTTGCCTTTTACGACCAGGTCACAAAATCCTTGGGCACAGGTGTCGCGGTGGACATAGGCTTTCTGGACTTTAGGAGGGCCTTTGGCACTGTCTCTTACCCCATTCTCATTAAAAAATTAGGCAACTGTGGCATTGATGCCTACGCAGCCAGATGGATCACAAATTGGCTGAGGGGCCGCACCCAGAGAGTGGTGGTGGACGGGTCATTTTCAGCCTGAAGGGATGTGGGAAGTGGGATCCCCCAGGGCTCAGTCCTCAGGCCCATACTGTTCTTCATCACTGACTTGGATGAGCGGCTGAAAAGCACCTTGTTCAAATTTGCAGATGACACTAAGATGTGGGGAGAGGTGGGCATGATAGAAGGGACGGACAGGCTACAACTAGATCTGGACAGGTTACAGGGGTGAGCAGATGAGAACAAGGTGGGATTCAATACTGACAAGTGCAAGGTACTGCACCTAGGAGGGGGAAGTACCAGCAGCATACCTACAGGCTGGGGAACTCCCTTATTGTCAGCACAGAGGCAGAAAAGGATCTTGGAGTCATTACAGAAGGCTAACCGTACCTTGTCATGCATCCACAGATGTATCACGAGCAGGTCCAAGGAGGTGATCCTCCCCCTCTATGCGTTACTGGTCAGGCTGCAGTTGGAGTACTGTGTTCAGTTCTGGGCGCCGCACTTCAGGAGGGATGTGGACAACATTGAGAGGGTCCAAAGGAGGGCCAGTCACATGATCAGGGATCAGCAGGGCAGACCCTATGAGGAGAGGCTACAGGACCTGAACCTGTTCGGCCTTCACAAAAGAAGACTGAGAGGGGACCGGGTGGCCATCTATAAAGTTACCAGGGCAGACTGGCAGGGAACGGGAGAGTCCCTGTTCCCCCGGGCACTACCAGGAGCAACTAGGAATAACAGCCACAAGTTGATTGACAATAGGTTCAGGCTAGACATCAGGAAGCACTACTTCACAGTTAGGGCAGCTACGATCTGGAACCAACTTCCAAGGGAAGTGGTGCTCGCTCCTACCCTGGGGGTCTTAAAAAGGAGGCTAGATAATCACCTGGCCGGGGTTGCTTGATCCCAGTGTTCTTTCCTGCCCATGGCAGGGGGTTGGACTTGATGATCTGCTCAGGTCCCTTCTGACCGACCCTACCAACTAGGAAACTATTATTGACTAATTATTTTTACAAAATGAAACAGCTTGGTAGGAAAGTAAAGTTGACTCTGCTGCCCGGTACTCAGACTGATTTGCTAGAAGGCAGAATACCAAAATTCATCTTGTTGCTGTAAATCTGGGAGCAAGGGCCTCAACCTCCAACAGATGGGCAACCAGACGTGGGACAAACAGCCAGGGTTGCTCACCCCTTTGACAACAACATGTGTCCCCGATGGGGCTCTGAATGCTGGAATTCAGCAATAGGTCCCGCCTCCACTCACCCTGCCCCCAGGTTCCTCACCCCTCCAAGAGCCCCACAGCCCAAACGATATAGCTCCATGGGCCATATATGGACCATGGGCCTCATCTTTGATAACTCTCTGCCAGGTGATCCCTGTAAATGATTACCTCCTCCAGACACTGCTTAACAAATAGAGGTGACCTCTTCGATAGGCATATGATGCCTTTTCCCTTTCATAGTATTATATAAGATTAGAGTTGAAAGGGACCTCAGGAGGTCACATCTAGTCCAACCCCCTTCTCAACGCAGGGTCATCCCCAACTAAATCATCCAAGCCAGGGCTTCATCAAGGCAAGCCTTAAATCCTTCAAGGATGGAGATGCCACTGTCTCTCTAGATAACCTGTTCCAGTGCTTCATCACCCTCCTACTGAAGGGAGACAAATGCGTGATCTTTGTCTGGCAAGAACTGATTCTTTTTCCTTTCGAAATGGATTTTCTTCTTTCCTGCCTGATAGATTTATTGGCCAAAGCTTTCCTGTTAGGCAAACAGCCACTGTCTACTGAGAAGCATTTCTGTCACCTGATTTGGCCATAAACCCTCTTGCAGTTTCTTGAGACTACAAACATACAAAGATACATTCATACCAAAAACCACGTTGCATACAAACATACAAATAAAAAAAATGAGCACTGCTTGTTGTTAGCGGCTCATAGAGACCAAAGGTGACAACAGTAAATCCAATTTGGGGGAATACCTGTATATGCAAAATAATGTTCCCCCACCCCTAAATTAATCAGTGGATATACATGCACTATGTGACATAGCCCTTTAACTCAGGGTCTCAGACACTTCACCTTGGGGAAAAGCAATGCTGAGTGGGACATGATCCCCTTAGGCTCCCCACTCACTGAGGTAGCATGCTGCCCTGTCACTCAAACCCAAGGACTTACATATCTTCCAGGGGATTCAGTGAGCCCATGACAGCAGGGCTAGGCCCCTTGTGGGCCACTTTCAAGGAAAACTCCTCCTCTCTATCCCCGCTTCCTCTGGCGCAGGTTGAAATTCCCATATACTGCCACTCCTACTTGTATTGTACTTTGGTCTAAGAGAGCCTCAGACAGGTTTTAAATATTTAAAATGTTTAATAAAATATTTTAAATGCCTCCAGGAAGGTCACACTTGCACATGCTGTGCAGCACACAGGCCAAAATAAGAATCCAGGGCAGGCCCTGCATACCCAACATGCCTTCCTTTGTACTTGAGGAGCCCAAAGAAGTCCACACTCATCCTGCAGCTGCCCAACCAGTAACTGAAGAGCCCTTTCCTGGCATTCACATGTCTGGTATAGCCTTTGTGAATAATGGGAGGAATGGGTCTGGGTCATCAAGAAACAGGAGGAGCTCCAAGCTAGGGGTGCCCAACACAAGCACTCTCCCTGTCAACATAGGTACGAGTTTGGAATTCCAAAGGACCTTGGTGTCATGGACCTTCCCAACCACCTCATGGTCATGTGGGGGAGCTATCTTTTGTGGTCTATAACACCACGAACAACACATACCTCCAGAGGCTGGAGGGGCATCGCGACCATCTTCAGATGGTGGTGGGGGCAGGGCCATGATGAGTGGGGACCCCCCGCAGCAGCTGCCAGCCACATCGACAGCAAAGTGGGAGCAGCAACCACCTGCAGAAGTCGGTGGTGGCCAATCTCGGGGGGGGCCCTGCTCCCCTGTACCCCTCCTACACATCGCTTTTGCTGCAACACAATAGAAGTAGCCTTTTCTGTTTAAGTACTCTATGGTATTGTACACAGCCCCGGGTCATAAACCCCTTCCAAGAAAATATAGCAATAACCTCCCATGGGCTAGAGAGGTGGAGGAAAGATGCCAGCAGAGCACAGCTCCCTCACTGCTGATCTGATTGGAATTTCCCACATCCAAGGGGCTGGCCACACACCAGAGGTTCTTGGGAGGTGCCAGCTGCCAGATGGCAATTGCCCCACACTTCTTCATGGTCATGGGTACCTTGCCACTGAATCAATGGGGCCATTGCAGAACCGATGACCCCAAAGATGGGCCCGCTCATCCTAAATTTCTGCTGGCGTTGCTCGTTGTTCCAAGACCGCAGGACTACCCACTCCCACCAGTCGCTGCTCCTGTCTCTGGCCCAGAAGCAATGGTACACAGTCCGGAGGTGGCCTCAAAAAGGGCCACCTTTCGTAGTATCTTTTATTTCTCCCTCTTCTGGTAAGTAGTTCTCAAATGTATAGAGCATGTAGCACAGACTACAGCTTGAAGAGGCAACCTTCACACACAACAGCCACAGCAGCACCCCAGCCGGCAGATGAGCTGGAAGAGGAAGCTATGCAGTGTAAAGTCTTGGCTGTCCAAAACTCTTCACTGCAAGTTAGCGAGAAGAGCCAGGACCTTGTGGTGCTGCTCTACAAGAGTGAGGAGGACAAAGAGACAGCATGGTTCCAGTCTCTGCTGCCACTGTGGAAGTGATGCACATTAAAGGGCTGGTCAGTTTAAAGACAGGAAGTCCAGGGGGTCAACTGCCCAACAAAGCTCTGCTGTTGCCACTCACCTGCTCTTCTAAGCCCCTTGGTCCAAAGGCCATGGAGGATACTGGGGTGATTGCTCAGCAGCTCCTGGCTATGTAGCACCACACAAGCATTGGCTCCATCATATTTTGAAGTACTATAGCTGGGCCTGTATGGTGGTGCAGTACTGAGGTGTTTTGCATTTGAAGTGCTTCAATCTGGGTTGGGATTAGAAGGGCTTCCCATATTTGTCTGCCCATTTCCCTAAGACTCTGGATTAGAGAACTGCTTTCAGAAAAGAAAAAAGAAATTCCTTATGTGATTGTATCAAGTTACCTAGACTGGGACTATCAAAGAAGTCTGCATGTGTTAGGTTCCCATATCCCACTCAGTCTCAATGGATTTGGGGCCTGTATCTCCCACAGTCTCCCCTTTAAAATCCTAACCTCAATCTATAGAATAGGACTAATAATATTTTTATACCTCTTAAAACAAAACCATTAGTGTTTCTGGGGCAGTAAATCCATTCAGGCCAGACCACAAATAGGCCTAGGCATGGTGACACTGAGCATTCATATATCTCAACTGCAAGCATTCTCTGTTTCTAGGAGTCCAATTCACTAACCCAGCTCAGGTGCCTATCTTCCTAGTACATAAAATGGGAAAAGTTAGACACCTAGGATCAGGATTCACACGCTCAGGACACTAGATAGGGGACCGCCAAAGCCAGCCAATATGAGATGCTGAAAAGAGAGGTGCATGTCTGAAATCCTCCTCCTTTTCCAGATTATGCCACCGAGACTGAAAGCTGGCTGTGCCTAGCCCCACTGCTTTCAGATACAAAGCATGGCTGTATGCGGGCAGTCCACCAGACTGAGAGCAAGTGTAGCTGCAGCCACATTTCCAAGAGCAGGCAAACTATGAGGTCATCTAAGTATAAGGTCAAAGACTGAAAATGCACATCTGAACCGGGTGTGTGTGGGTTACAGGACTGGGTTGGGGGAAGAGGAAGCAATCAAAGATGCTGAATGGCATCAGACACCCACAGATCCTGAAGATATAGGTGGACGTCTCAACTTCTTTGGAAGTCCCAGATCCAGCAACATGAAAAAAAGTTTTCATGTCATAGCCATAATCTCTCTATCACAGAATAAAGGGTTACAAACAGAACAGAGGCTATTATAGCAGACCGAGCTTTCTCAAGTCAGAGCAACTGGACCATTTACCACCCACCAGAGCATGGATTTGTGACCCTTCCTCCTGCTGCACTTCTGCCTGCTTCTTCCTCCATTAAGAGCCGTGGCCGGGCAAGTGATGCACAAGGGAACCACAGGAGTCCACGGAGCAGAGCTGTCAACTTCGCTGTCGCTGCCTGTTATGTTTGAAGTGGGTTGGCTCCTGGCACAGTTCCTTTGGGGAGTATAACACTGGAAATTTGTCAATACTAAAGTAAAAAACTCTACAGCGATGAAATCCTGACCCCGTTGAACTCAGTGAGAGAGATGGGGAGGAGCTGAAAGTGCCCAGTATTAATCAGTCATCAAGGAGAACTAGCCTTGTCCTTCACATGCAGTTCTGTGGGGACACAGCTCTCCCAGCCCACGCAACCCCAGTTCTCTGGGATAATTACAGAATCATTGTGTTTTCTCTTATCCCCAGCACTTTCTTTGTGTAACTCTCTTTCATTTGGGTTTTTACTTCCTTGGAAAGGGTTTCCTTCTTCATATTTTTTCCTGATCAATAATTTGCTTCAGGAAAAAGCTATGTTGTTCATCTTCATCTGCCTCTCTCAGGTATGTAACATTTTTTTTCAATACATCTTTTAATATTCATGACAATGCACATTTACAACAGATTTTCTTTGCTTCTTTTTGCTCATGCATCCATCAATCCATCCATCCTGTTTACTTACCTACCTATTTAACTTCCTTCCTTTCTGTTTTGCTACTCACTTTCCTTTGTTTATATGCTTCTTTCTCTCTTTCTTTCTTGAATAAACAAAGAGAAAAGGAGTAGTTGCTGGTTATCAGCCATTTTCACTTGTCTGACAATTGATCATACAAATCACGCAGTCTCAGCTGGTATCCACTGACATACATAAGAATTATAGGGCTATGCCAATTTACATTACAAAAATAAATATTCCATTCCTTCCTATTCTTGCTCATATACATCTCCATATCACTTTTTCATCCCTGTCTTTGAAGGGAAAGAACATTAATGTAATGAATGACATGAAAAGAACGTTAATCTAATACTACAGAATTAATTCATGTGACTGGCTTTTGTTCAGTAGATTGTCACACTGAAGTCCAGTTTTCTGATTTTGCCAAGTGTTTTATAATGAAACTAAGAGACAGAAGGAGGAACGGGGGCAGACAAAGATGGATCTGGTCTTGCAATCCCTTTTTAACACTAGGAATCATCAATTTAGTGGAAGCCCTCAAGAAAGCCATGCTGAGGCTAGCAGCCTCTCTGATGAATTCCCTAAAAGGGACCTAGGATGCTGGGCATCAATTCCTTTTCTTTCACCTTGAATATGGTCCTCTTGAATAGCTAGGTCCCATTTGAATTTATGCAGTTAAATGAAGTCAATGGGCTTTAGAGTACTGTGGACAGATTCTTTTGGAAAACAAAGACTGATTTTTGACCTGGAGACACCTCTATGGAGCATCTTTTTCAAAGGGTGAGTTCTTAGCACTTAAAGATTCTCAAGTAGGGCATTTTTTAAACTATCCACCATAAATGTCTAATTCCAAATGCCTGAATTTATTGGAAAGTGGCTATCCAGCTCCCCTAACTGGCTTTGAAGAGCTCAGATATCCAGCGACAGCTGTTTTGGAAACTGGCAAAAATGATTAAAGGGATCATCGTTACTTTCATTTCTCAAAGTTTGAAACAGTTTTCTAATTCATCTGTGAGATGACTCACAATATAGTTTCAGTAAAATACTTATCAAAATAGTTCTTAACATACTTCTAGGTTTTTTGGCCTTTGTTTGTTTTCCAAGACTATGGCTGTTAGCGAGCAAAAAGTTTGAAAACCATCTTGATTTCAAAAATCATGAAAAACAGAAAAAAATATATCAATAACATTGGCTTTTTTTCCTAATAACACTTTCAGCCTCATGTAAAATGTTTTTGTTTATATATAAATTTATTCTTTCAACGTTGTAAATGTATTTGGCACCCAAAGTATAGAGGTGTCCATCTGAAATCACTACTGAAATCAATGAGAATTAGACTACATACCTTCCCCCTTACTGACATTCTGTACTTTTCTGAATTGGCCATCTACATGGTTGCCTAAGACCCCCAAAAAGCCACCTCCACATGAGTTGGCATTCTGTTCCTTTACGCATAGCCATATGCACAGAAATGACTGCCTGCATAAGATTTTTTGGAGACTTAGAGGACCATGTAGATGACCCGATCTGGTCACCTAAGCATCCAAAAATGAAGAGAATCCCGCTCTAAGTATACGTCTGTATCTGGAGAAAATGAAATACTTCTGCAAAGCTAGACCATCATTAATAATATCAAGATTTCATTATATCTATTATTTCATTTCAAACAGCTCTAGTGACATATATGTCTTTACAAATCCCAGGATTTATGGCATAGCTGCGACTGCTATGGTGATGTGTGGTCAACCTACCAATACCTCTGCCTCTTCTTCAGAGTGAATAACCGCAGCGTCGAGACAGCCAAAATGCACTGGGATAACCAGACACATGTGACTGAATTCATTCTAGTGGGTTTCCCCGGCATCTTGGAACTGCAGGTCCTTCTTTTCCTGATGTTCCTGCTAGTCTACGTGCTGACAGTGACAGAAAATGCCATGATCGTTGTGCTGGTCTGGACCAACAACCAGCTCCAGAAACCCATGTATGTCTTCTTGGGCAACCTCTCCTTCCTGGAGATCTGGTATGTCTCAGTCACAGTGCCCAAGATGCTTCTGAGCTTTGTGACACAGAGAAGGATCATCTCCTTCACGGGATGCATGGCCCAGCTCTACTTCTTCCTGGCATTGGCCTGCACCGAATGTGTGCTCCTGGCTGCCATGGCCTATGACCGCTATGTGGCCATTTGCAACCCACTGCGCTATCCAGTGATCATGAGGTGCAGTTCCTGTGTCCGCCTGGCAGCTGGGTCCTGGCTGAGCGGTTTCTTCATCTCCATGTGGAAAGTGTTCTTCATCTCGCGCCTAACCTACTGTGGACCCAACATCATCAACCACTTCTTCTGCGATGTCTCACCACTGCTCAATCTGGCCTGCACAGACATGTCACTGGCAGAGCTCATGGACTTCCTTCTGGCTTTGCTCATCCTCCTTGTGCCACTTTGTATCACTGTAGCTTCCTATGTCTGCATCATCTCCACTGTACTGCGCATCCCTTCAGCTAATGGGCGTTACAAGGCCTTCTCCACGTGTGCCTCTCACCTACTGGTGGTCACCATGTTCTATGCTGCCTCCCTATTCATCTATGCCAGGCCACGGGCCATCAGTTCTTTTGACTCCAACAAGCTGGTGTCTGCTGTCTACACAGTTCTGACTCCTCTCATTAACCCAGTCATCTATTGCCTGAGGAACAAGGAGTTCAAAGATGCTCTGAGAAAATCAGTGCACTGGAAAAGGTCTTCTCCTAGATATTTCAGCTGGAATTGTTCAATTATTTCCATTATGTAACTCAATATCTCAGGTCGGAGGCATTGTGAACTCATTGAGGGCTTGGGGCTGGGGGTGAGAGAGGGAACGAGGGTATGCTGACCACAGTAGATGCAGGGGGCAGCTTGGGTGAGGGGTACCATTCTGCTTGACCCACTTCACCCCCACTCCCCAAATACACTGTTTGGTGTGGCACTATGCTACTTGCCTTCTGTGGCCAGGCAACAAAAGAGCAAAGCTTCCCCTGCCATGAGAAAAACTCCCCACAGGTGGGATTCTGGCACCCCTCATAGTGTATGGGGCAAGTGACCCATTCACACTGCCCTACTTATGCTACTGTTGCAGGTAGTAATGGATCCACAAATAAGAATAAAAATGTTTGTGGCCTCAGACAGAAGTGAGCCACTCTATTTAAAGCTATAGCACCTTGGACCATAGGCTGTTATTTTCATAAAGGGCCTAAGAGAGTTAGGCACCCATCTCCCATTTTAAACTCAAGTGCATGTTGTAGAATGAGTTCCAAAAGTCACAATAAATTTCCAGGGCTTGACTTGTACTTTGAGATCAAAGTGAATCCAACCAGTTAATGCACTGGCAATATTTATACTTGGGAGTTCCAAGCTGGCTTTTTTAGACAAGTTCTTTGGCTGAACCATAAGGCTGCGTGAAGCCTCAGATGCCGATTCGATTCAGAGGAGATTCGGTGGCTGAATCTCCAAATCCAAATCAAATCAGGAGACCAATTAAAGGTCTGAATTGATTCAAAGCTCTCCAAATTGATTCAGAGAGCTTCGGAGATTTGGGCAGTCCCCACTCACAGCCGCAGGGAGCTGGACCCAGACTCCATGCTGGTAAATAGGAGGTGTCAGCCCTCCTATTTACTCCTGTCAGGCCCTGTCCCCTGCTTGCTCTCCCAGCCCCTTTCAGCTCCCGGGTCTTTAAAAAAAGAGCCCCCACTCACTGGCTGCTGCAGCGGCCCCGGAGCTTTTGGGGGGCTTGTGGCAGAGCCCCCCGACAGCACCGATCGCCCTCCTACCTGCCAGCAGCCAGTGAGTGCGGAGCTGGGGCCAGGAGAGCGGGTGGAGAATGGGGGCTCATGGCAGAGCCCCCCACACAGCGTGGGGCAGTGACTAGTGGGGGGGCAACCAGGATTGCCCCACTGCCTGGCAGCAGCCAGTGAGTGGGAGCTTTTATTTATTTATTTTTTTTTTTTAAAGAGCTGGAAGCTGGGGCCAGGCGAGGCAGCCATTGACAGGGTTGGGACAGCAGGCAGGGGATGGGGCAGATTCAGAAATTCGGCCAATTCGGCAGCTGCCCAATCTCTGAATCAGATTCAGCTGAATCAATTTGGGACAGTGATTTGACTCACTGTCCCCTGAATTGGCCAAATCCAAAGCAAATACTAGCCGCTTCACACAGGCATGCTGAACTGTGCCTTCTGACCACATCAGGGGTGCAGCCTGGGTTTTACATCGCTACATTGAACCAGGAGGTATGCCATCTGTTCAGGCAATCTAGCCCACTTGGGAGACAATAAGGTAGCCAAAGTACGATTCCCAGGATGCATTGTGGCAGATCAGGAAACTCATCATTTGGTGTCATATTGATCCAAACTAAAATGTCCCTCCATTTCGGCAGTGAAATCTTTCAGAATTCTTTCTTCCAAGAAAGAAAAATACTAGTTACTTGTTGCCCCAGTTGGGGATATAAATAAATGTTAAAATATGTATCAGAATTTCCTGCTGGATAGAAATCTATTTGTTGCTCAACTATATTTCCAGTCATAGTGAATCCCCCCAGATATACACAGTCTTAGTACAACTGTGAAATTATTCCTCAGGAAGTGGCCTGAGGAATGGGCACCACAATTTGTGGTATTCTGCCAGAAATGTCCCAGCAGCTCAATTTAGAACTGTTAGTCAAAAATCACAGAATCATAGAAAATTAGGGTTGAAAGGGACCTCAGGAGGTCATGTACTCCAACCCCCTGCTCAAAGCAGGACCAGTCCCAACTAGATCATCCAATCCAAGGCTTTATTGAGCTGGGTCTTTAAAACCTCCAAGGATGGAGATTCCACCACCTCTCTGATTAACCTGTTCCAGTGCTTCACCACCCTCCTAATGAGAGAGTTTTTCATAATATCCAACCTAAACTTCCCTTGTTGCAACTTGAGACAGTTGCTCCTTGCTCTGTCATTTGCCACCACTGAGAACAGTCCAGCTCCATCCTCTTTGGAACCCCACTGCAGGGAGTTGAAGGCTGCTGTCAAATCTCCTCTCAACCTTCCCTTCTGTAGACTAAACAAGCCCAGTTCCCTCAGCCTATCCTCAGAAGTCCTGTGCCCCAACCCCCTAACCATTTTCACTGACCTCCACTGGACTCTCTCCAACTTGTCCACATCCTTTCTATAGTGGGGGACCCAAAACTGGACACAGTACTCCAGATCTGGCATCACCAATGACAAATGGAGGGGAACAATTACTTTCCTCGATGTGCTGGCAACACTCCTACCAATGCAGCCCAGTATGCTGTTAGCCTTCTTGGCAACAGGGGCACACTGCTGGCGCATATTCAGCTTATTGTCCACAGTAACCCCAAGGTCCTTTTCTGCAGAGCTAGTAGCTAGTAGCCAGCTAAGTAGCCAGTGCATCCCAAGCCTATAGTGGCACATAGGATTCTTCCGTTGCTATGAGAATAGGTGCCTGCCGCCAAAAGAAATTCTAAACACTGGGAAATGTCTAGAGATGGGCTGAAATTAGGATATACCTTAAAAAGCTCTTCTGTCTCCCTGGTCTTTATCAACCTACTGTTTTTCCTAAATTAGCATTCTTATCTTCTCTCAGTATCGGTTTCACTGAAATGAACAAATCATAAGATAGGTTCGTCATGCCCCAATCGTCTTAGCAGCCCTTAGAGCATCTTCTCCAATTTGACTTGTTATTTTCTCAAATACGAGATGATCAGAATTTACATGTAGTCTCCTCTCTGCTTCATCCAATGGCATTTATGCTTCCTAATCTCTACTGGAAAAATCTTACTTGATACATCCTCGAATTGAATTTGCCTTTTTCATGGCCGCTTCTTATTAATGGCTCACAGTCAATTGGTAATCAACACATTAAGTCAGGTCTGGTTACTTTGTTACTGTTCTGTTTTTTTCCAAAAGGCGAGTCGCAGCTTGCATCAGAAATTCTTGTGGTTAGTTGCTATTGAGTGCTGAAGATGACCCATGCCTTTCTGTATAACATTCAAAACTTTCTCTGTATTAATAATGCTTCCCAACTTTATGTCATCTTCAAACTTCATATAACTCCTCCTTTTTCTGTCAGAGCTACTCATGAAAACATAAAATTGCTTCCAAGACCATTCTTTGAGGAGCTTCACTAGCAACCTTCCTATAGCCCAATAGTGCTACTCTCACAACAACTTGTGGTCATCTTCTCTTTAAATCTCCTGAATGTTTTGGCCAACAAATATCTGTAGCCAGAATAAACTCAGATTGAAAGACTGGAACAAATCTAACAGCTCAGCTATCCCACTAGCTCTGCAAACCTGCACTGTGTGGGGGGATGGCCACGCAGTGTGGAATTTGTCGCCTTTTGTTTGTAGCAAAAGAGGGGGCATGAGTCCTTCCCCTTTCTCCTTGCTCTTGCCACAAGCTCCCCATCTCTAGCATGGAGATAATCCTTGCCAACAAGCAGCAGGAATATCCCCAAAGTCCTTGGAGAGTCTTGGGTAAAAAATGGTCCAGAAATGCCCAAGATTGCCATGTTACTAACTAATTCAAAGTTTACCTATTCTTATTAAAATAGAGCTCACAATGCAATATTATTAGGTTTATTTGCTACTGGCCTCCTAACTAAACTACTGTAATATAATCTGGTCAAGAAACCAGACCACCCTTATTTTGTCATCAAGGTGGACTGATCCGTCTTTAGTGACCCCAGAATGCATTTCATCCCATTTTCCACTCGCTTCCAATGTATCTAATCATCCTTTCCTTAAAAAAAAATATTGGTCCATCCGGAACAATATATGGGCATTGTGGAGACAGAGTCAAACACCCATGTTGAGAGTCTCATTAGCAATTAAGGGAAAGTTGTACCCTTAACAGAGGTCTTCAAGGCCACCTAATGACACTAAACACTGAGCAGTAGAATTACTGCTTGTCTACATTGACTAAGTCCTTCCAGAAGAACTGAGCCTCCACAGCAGAAGCTGCCTTGGAGCCATCATAATTCTCCTCTCCAACCTAGCCACGGTCCATTTTACTATGCCAATATACCAGACAGCACCAGTTGAAAATTTAGCATAATTTTTTAACTGAATATTAGATCTTTAGTTCATTGAGTTCTTTTTTTTTTTTTTATTTCAGGGGTGTTTTTTCATAGGGACACTTAACTCGCCTCCCCCCCCTCCCCCCCCCCCCCCAGTGTTCTGAATTCCCACCATATATTTCAGCAGTTTTCCCAGCCAAAACAAATATTCAGGTTTTGGGGGTTTGGGGTTTTTTTGCCAAACAGTCCAAAACTTGGCAAATTCAAGTTTGGAAATGTCTGTTGCATCAAAGCGTGAAACCACTCCTTTCTCTGAATTCAGTTTAAATAAAATGTTCCTACTTGAACTTGGCATTTTAGCATGGGAAGTCCCAAGTTAATTGTGGATGCTCAGAAAGACAGGCTTTAAGAGATGCCTCAGTATGCTCAGAGATGTCCTGTACACTCAGTAAAAATGGGCAAACATTCACTCTTGCCCTGCAAGTCTGCATGAATTATACTTCATGAAGATGCAAGTTTAGTTAGCACTCAACAGCACCTGCAGACAGGCTAAGAGGACCATAGGGGTTGCCTGTGTCAAACAACCACAGTAAAGACTCCATTTGGTTTCACAACAAACAACTTCCGCTATTTCCTAGAGCCCACCGTCCAGCCCAGCTACCCCAATCCTCTGCTGTTCCCAAGTGCTTCTTATATGGTAAACCCACCCTTCTTAGTATTAGCACTTTTCCTCATCAGTTCTCCAAGTGCTTTACAAAGAAAGCAAAGATAACATTTTTCTTCTTTCCTAGCAATCTCAGTATCCAGCCTTTGGTCACCTATGGGGCATTTTTTGGTAGTTACATGCCTAGAGAAATTCTGTTCCCAGATGCATAGCCCTGCACACATGGACAGCTATGTAGTCACACACATTGGCAACAAAATGTGAGTGTGAAAGAGGAACACCTCGCCTCTTTTGCCCTAACTGGCTCAGTGATAGGGCACTCCCCTTGGAAGGCAGAGCACTGCCCCTTTTATCCAGGGGGAGCTTGAATCTCAGCTTCTCTCATATCCTAGCACAGCACTAATCATCACACCACAGGTCAGATGTTACCTGGGATCTTCTCTGGTGCTCCTTTTGAAACTGGCCCCTTGGGCAGCCACAACAGAGTGTATGGGAGGTATGTGGGACCAGGCAGGGAGGGAGAAGCTGGGGGGAGGGTTTTTTGTTTTTTTTCCAATGAGGTGGTTCGTGTCTACATACCAAAGTGGTCGGTAGAGAAGGACCTAGGTTCTAGCCTGGGCTCTTGCATCTCAATGTGGCAGAAACTTCCTCCCTGCACTGTCCTCCATCAATTTTTTGCAATGCCTGTATAAGTGGCTCAACTTCAGAAGGAACACTGGAGAGGGAAGTGCTCAATGGCTGCTATGTGGGATGCTGGTTTGGGCACTGTGAAGTTAGGGGCACCTGTGTTCAAACCCACTGGCTACATCCAGATGAGCACAGACATGTGGTATGTGGCACCACACACTGCACATGCAGACACTCCCTGCAGTGCAGCACGGGGGAGCGGGGCTGACCCTAGGAGATCCCAGGGTCAAAAACCGCATGCTGCTCAAAACTGGAGTCTGGCTGCTGACCAGGCTTCCTGCCATGGCTGCAGCTGGGGGAGGCCCCTAGGACAGGCTGCTGGGGCCAGCACAGGTGCAGGCCCCAGCCTCTCCTACCCCACCCGAGGTAACCTGCTGCATGCCAGACCACGTGTGGCATAAGCATTCCCCAGGGACAAGTAGCAGCTGCACAAGGTGTGCCACTGCTACTTGTCCCTGAGGAAGCAAACATCTGTGCTTGTCTGGATGTGGCCAAAGGGAGCCTAAAATGGAGGGCCTCCTGGTATCAGCACTAGTCATTAAGCTATGGGGAGGAAAGAGAAATATACACACGCGCACATGCACAGCCTTTTCCTGCTCCTTGGTCCAAGTCAGGTAGTCAGAAGTTTTGACTAACTCTATTTTAAGGCATCTAAGGTTACTATGTAGCCATAAGGGCCACATATATGCTGTGACCCCTTCTGTACATGTTCGGTGCTTGCAACTACATAGTTGTATAGTCACCCATGTACCTAGGGTACGCGCCCAGGAATAGAATTCCTCTAGGCAAGAAAGTGCCAAAAACGCCCTGTAAATGATCAAATGGCCACTTAGATATGCAGGGAAGGAAAAATGTCACCCTAAGCATCATCTTTCCCATTTCACAGATGGAGAAACAGGCATGTGGTCACCAAGAAAGCCAGGACATTCAAGCGAATAACAAAAACTATGGTAGACCTTGTGGTCTGTGTTTTATCTGAAAGGCTCCACTGACAACACAAGCAGCCAAGCAATAGCAGCTCTGCACTTTTCAGTTTCAAACACCTGCATAAATTTTAACCAATTAATTGTGACAACACCCCATGGATAGAGAGCTAGAACTATTATTCAAGTAGAAAAAAAGAATGCTATGTTTGTATAATTGATTGGGTTCTGACTGTTTCCCCAGGGAATCTTCTGAGCCTTTGGAGTTATATCCCTAATGTGTTCTGAACATCAGCTGAAACAGTAGGCTCAAACACAGGATCTCTACAGTGTGAAGTTACAACATATCTAGCTCTCAGTTATACTCAAAGAAAACATAGCAGATTTTAGGTGATAGAAGTGACCAGAGTGATGAATATCTTAAAACTAGCAAAGAAAGAAAGAAAAACATATTTATACTATCTAGCTGTTGGTGCATTTCCTGCTATAAGTAATAATTATCTTCATAATAATACCACTTGCATATATTTAAACAAGAACACTCTATCAGTTTGGTTCAATAATCCTTTTTTCAAGTGAACATCTGATATGACATCTACGTTCTCTGGATAAGCAACACTCCACGAAGGTAAATATTTAATGGTCTTTAGCACTGTAAAACAGCTTTCTTTCTGATTAATGTCTCTCTTCTTCTTTTTCCAATGAGAACCTTTCCAAATGAGCTCTCTTTCATGCTGCCTCTCACATTTGGGAGGAGCTCCAAGAAAAGCTTTTTATCCTCCTGCCAATAACTCCTTACAAGTCTTCTTTGTTGTGATACCTTAAAAAATTGACAATAGCCAGGATGCCGGTGTGATGAGACCGCTGCTTATGCTGATCAGTGTGTAACATTGCACTGCAATGTACCATCCTTTTCTTTAATTCCCTCCATCTATTGGCCTCTGTCTTAGACCAATGGTTTTCAAACTTCATAAAGACACAGAACCCTTTCATACCACTTCTTCCATTGTGGAACCCCTTCCCCTACCCTAATGACTGACACAGAGCCAGGCAACCCAGCGTGGCAGTAGGGATGCAACACCTCCCGGCCCACTGTAACATTACCCCAACCTCTTTGTTGAACCCCTAATGACCTCTTGTGGAAGCCCACGGTTCTGTAGTACACGCTTTGGAAACAACTGTCTTGGACTGTCAGCTCCTTAGGCAGAGATTGGCATGCTGGTTTGGTGTTAGTATGATATCCAGCAACACTGGGCTTTGGTCCTTCACACTAGGGCTGCTAAACATGGCAACAAAACAACAAAATTTCATCCTGGAAAAGAAGTTCGGGTGCTCTTATAGTTCTTCATTTTATTTCTCTTCCCTCCTTCAAATCTGGGCCTGTTGTGTTCTACTTTAAGTGCATGCTATTGAGTTTGGTACAGGAACAACTGAGTGAACTTCTCTGCCCAGTGCCTTTTAAACTTTCACACTACAGGATCCAACAGTCTTGTCTAGACCTAAATTGAAGACTTGATCAAAATTGATGACAAGTTTCATATGCCAGTGAATCCATTTCCTACTATGATGTTTTAATTCACTGTATTTTAATTTCTTTTTCCTTCTCTATCTCCTTTTCCTAATTTCAGTTCTGCTGCTGCTGTTTACTTCCCCTCTTTTGTTGCCCCATCACCATCCTCCTCTATTTCCTTCCCCCTCTTTTCCAATCCCCCCCATCATCGCTCTTACTCTTGCCCATTTCTTTTATCCTCAGGAATGTCTTCTTCTCCCTGTTGCATTTGTATCTCATCAACCCCAGAGCTCCAAGAGGCTGAAGGCATGGAAAGCACCAATCACAGCATAGTGAAGTCTTTTGTCATCCTGGGCTTCCCTGGCATGCCACAGTTCCAGACTTTATTTTTTGCATTGATCCTGGCTACCTACCTCCTGACAGTGGTTGCCAACCTGGTCATCATCTCAGTGGTCAAGACCTCCCATCACCTGCACCGACCCATGTACTACTTCCTGGGCAGCTTTTCCTTTCTGGAGATATGGTACACCTCCTCCACCGTGCCCAAAATGCTGGAAAACTTCTTGTGTGGCAGAAGCACTATCACTGTGGCTGGCTGTGTGGCCCAGCTATATCTTTTCTTTGCCCTGGGCTCCACCGAGTGTTTCTTGCTGACCACCATGGCCTACGACCGTTATCTAGCCATCTGCCATCCTCTGCGCTACCCAGCCCTCATGAATGTGCGGGTCTGCACTCAGCTGTTGGGGGCAGCCTGGGTGGGTGGCTTCCTTGCCCCCTTGCTTCCCATCTTGCTCATTGCCCAGCTCTCATTCTGTGGCCCCAAGATTCATCATTTCTTCTGTGATGCAGGCCCCTTGTTACGGGTGTCTTGTAGTGATACTTCCCTCAGTGCCACCCTCATCTCAGTGTTGGCTTCATTTGTCATCCTCAGCACATGCCTCCTCACCATGGTCTCCTATGCCCACATCATTACTACTATCCTGAGCATCCCCTCTGTAACAGGGCGCCGCAAGGCCTTTTCCACCTGCACCTCTCACCTTATCGTAGTGGTGGTTTACTATGGGACAGGTATCATCATGTATGTCCGGCCCATGTCCTCCTTCACCACAAAGCTGGAAAAAGTGGTGTCAGTCTTCTGTGCTGTGGTCACTCCACTCCTCAACCCCCTGATCTACAGCCTAAGGAACAAGGAGGTGAAGGAGGCACTAAGACAGACAGTGAGTAACAGCAAAGTCTTTCTAAAGAGCATAACCACTTTTGTCATGGTTTGTTGGTAGGGATGGGGATAGGAAGTGGGTTCTATGGGTTCAACTAGGATGTAGTAGATAGTTCAGTCTGTCTGTCTATTTATCTATCATTGTCCTTCCTTCCTCCAGTTTTCTTCCTTCCTTTCCTTCCTGTCAACCTATCCAAGAAATAGAACCACATCATGGTCAAAATCCTGCATGCACTTACACGTCTGATTTTATTTAGGTGAGTAACCAGTTACCTTCAAGAGAAAACTGCAAGCACAGCTCAGGTCTGTCAGTCTGTCTGTCTATTCATTTGTCTGCACCATAATCCAAATTAGTAACTGAAGCTTATGTAGTTTAAGCTTTTCAGATGGGGTCCACCTATACAAATGGCCACCCCAATTTTACATGCACTATGAATCTTTCCCCAATGAGCTACCCTAGATCTTTTTCTTATTTAAATGCATAACCCTGATTGTCTTTCCACTTCAGTGTTATATAATATATCCCATAATGTTTGTTAGATGGTATTTCATTTAAAAAGTCTACCTATTTGTGTAATTAAACTTTCAAGGAAAAGTTTGCATCTCGTTACAATACATCCATGGCCATTTCAAGAACTTATGGTTCTTGCTTCATATCATGGCCACAGGGTATTTCAAAATGGTGGCAGAAATATTCCTACTACAGAGGCAAGGTCACTAGCAATTAATACAAATGATAATCCCCATTAGTTGATAACAATGTAAAGAGAATAACACAAAGTCAATTTGTTCTACAGCTAACATAAGTTATTATCATAATAAGCTATCCCAATAAAACACAAGAGAAATCTCTAAAATTAAATTTTAAAAATTCTCTGTCTCCCTTATCAGTAGCTATGAACCTGAACAGAAAAATGACTTAGTGGAATTCATATTTGTGTTATACGGGAGATCAGACTACATGATCACAGGTCCCTTTGGCCTTAAATTCTGTAAATCATATTTGCAATTAAGGCACTGATCAGCAAACCGCTAAAAGTGTACTTAAGTATGTGTGTACCTGCATTTAATTCAATGGGACTACTTAATACTGTGCATAAGTGACCTGTGAGTGGAAGCACAACTCTCACTGGCTTTCAGAGGTCTTATGGAAAAAGTTTCAAATGGTCTTGGATTAATCCTGGAGCCCAGGTGCTATTGTCAGTGGTGACAAGCACTAAGGCTAGATTTTTAGAGAGAGCAGTGCAACAATTGATTTTTAATGGAAGTTAAGTACCAAACTTGCTTAGATGCTTTTGAAAATTGTACCAAGCATCTATCTGAGATGCCTTTAAAAATGTGCCATGAGGGCTAGATCTTATTCCACTTTCCCTGCCCAAATGCCACTGACCCCGTTGTGATCACAGTGTGATCCTATTCCACATGAGGGGAAATGCGCAAAAATCATGAATGTTCAGAAATTGTAGCCAGGCAAAAAAAACAGAAAAAGAAAAAAAGCCATGACTAGTAGCTGCTAAATCAGTGGCTCCCAACCTTGGGGCATGACCCAAATCAGGGTCGCAGAGGGTCTGCCCCTCCCGCCTGCCGGGCTCTCCTGGCACACAATCTGCACGGCTCTCATCACCACTGCCCCCCGCGATCGCGGCCCCACCCAGGCTCTGCTGGCGCCACCAGTCATGAGAGTCGGCAGCAGGGGTGGGGGTCATGACCTGGATTTAGAGTCACAGCAAAAAAAGGTTGGAAGCCACTGTGCTAGATAGAGGAGGGCAGCCCTCCTCTGTTTTAGCCCAATAGTCTATTGGTTAAGGAAGGATGCCTCAGTTCAAAAATATGACAACTTCAAAGTAACACTGAAACAAATTTTGTGTTGTCCAGTATCCCCTGCCTCGGATTTGTTGGTCACTCTTAACAGAAAACAGTGTTTCAGGATATTGAATTTGCATAATGCATACCTCCAAAGTGAAGTGGATCCAACAGCTCACAAAAATCTCACAATAAACACCCAAAAAGGATTATATTGCTATAATCAAATATCCTTTGGTGTTATACCTTCTCCTGCCCTCTTTCAGAAAACTATGGCTGAAGAGTTAAAAGATCTAAAAAGAGCATATTTGGATGAGATCCTGGTTACAGGGAAGATCACTTTTGAAAGTCGGACACCATCCTGCAACATATAAAAGTCCATGACTGCGAGTGTGCAGGGATTAATGGGAGTTTTTCAAACCCTCCACTGAATACCTTGGGCATGTCATTGATGCCATACATTTAAGGAAATGACCAGAGAAAATACCTTCAAGCACTACAAGAAAATGCTTTATAGTTACATTCCTTCTTGGTGTTATTAACTATTATGGTAAAATTCCTGCCTATTCTGGCAATGGTTTTGTTACCTGCAAGCAGCTATTGTAAGCAAACCAGAAATGGCACTGGACTAGAGCATGTGAGTATGCATACAAGAAAGCAAAGAAATTACTGACATCAACTGATGTATTTGTATATTGTGATGCCTCCCTTCCATTGCAGCTCGATTTTCCCATGATCCTAAGAGCCTATGCTATGAAGTATAGGGGGACTCAACAATGTTGACAGGTTGTCACATCACCTTTGTCCAAGAGGCCACTGAAAGGAAAAGACAATAGAAAAAGGGTTCTCATTTCAACTTTATGGACTGTTTACTTGCCACCCCCACAAATGCACACAAATAAGGAAACAAAGGATGATGTTCTTGCCCTTGAGAGGCATGATTCTACAAGGTACAGCACTAGGCGGCCAAACCTCTCAGTGGACACCTCTTGTGTCACATCAGTTGGAACTGTTAGTGCACCAAGGTTGTTTCTAATGGGGAAATGTGGACAATCATACTAAAGTCATTCCACACATGCTCTGGCAACTCTTGAAGGACATTTGGGGCATCCTGAGGATGAAATCATTACCCTAGAGTTGTCTTTTGCACTATCATGTTTTGTGTGTTATTATCTACAGAGCTGTCCAACTTCTAAGTGGTCAGAACACGCACACTGCATAGGCCAAAGCAGTGGGTTAGCATAACATATTACTGCCCAGAGGAGCCCCAGCTGGCCTCAATAGCCTGGATGGGACTGGCGGCTAGCTACCAACTACCCAAGTACCCTTAGTTGGGTATGCAAGCAGTAGTCCTTGCAGTGCTCCGTGGGCTTGAATCAAGACATGTTCCCCTCTGATTAGACCCTGTGCTCCTGATTCCTAGTCTGAGATCCCTTGGCTCCGTTTTCCCTGCCTTGGTCTTGCCTGGATCCTTTCCCAGTCTCCATCCTCAGTTTTGTTCCTGCCTGCTCCCTCTGCCTTGACCCTCAGCTTGTGACTACTCTAGCACTGTGCCCCCAAGCCTCATGTCCAAGTTGTGCATGTAGCAGTTGTGTGCGCCACACCAGTGTAAGCCACAACTCCCTCCCACCAGCTGCATGGACCACACTGGCAATGTGTGCACAGGCCTTCTACCCTCATTCCCCTCCCACCTTGCATGCATGTGGGCAACCTGGCCCAAACTTCACCTTCCCAGCTAGGAGCACCTCCACTGCACTGTAAAGGTGCTCCTGGTTGCAGGGTTCTGTGATGCCATGGGTGGTGTCCTGCCATGCTGTCCCTTACCACCCCTGGGGCAGAGGGCAGGAATGAGAAGCTGGAGGAAGGTGGGGATACCAGTCACTGGCCACTGCTGCGGCTGAAGCTAAGGGAGAAGCAGCAGCCAGGTAGGTGCCTGGAGTTACAACAATATAACCTTGGGTCTCCCACTTCCTAGGTGAAGTCCATTACCACTACGCTCTGTAACCACCATGTATATGCCATTTGGGTGTGTGAATGTGTACTGAAAGTGACTCTTGCCTTAAATGTGTTCTTGAACATCCAGCTGCACAAAAGATTTCAATCAAGACAAGAGCAGGCAACCATTGATCTTTCTGCATGGTGGTATATACATGAGAGGTCACCCAGGCCTTGACATGTATGGAGTATGGAAAAGTGGAGGCTGCCCAATCCTTTCATTCCCTCTTCAGACCATTGAGAAAGAATCCATAGGCCAGACTGAACCCAAGACATTCAGTACCTCAGTGGCTGTAATTACATCCACATCTGGGAATTGAACTCAGATTTCCTATGTGGTAGACATGAACTCTACTACTGAACCACAACAACAGTAGCAATAGCAATAGCAATGTCACTGAATTAAAATCCGAAGCAATTTTGACCATGCTATGCTCAATGATATTAAATAAACGTCCTTAAATAAAGCATGTGCAACCCTTCTGCCAGGCACTAGATGGCAGTAGGAAAGGCCAGGTTCACGTTGAGGGGTTTACACAAACTTTCTATATGGACACCAGCCCCAACCTAGACACCTGAGAAAATAAATTGTAACAGGGTGTTCCAAAGAGAACAAAACGACTCCACTCACAAGCAAACATGCAACCGTAACAGGGTATATGAATGGGGAAAGGAGATATACACAACTCTAAAGAAAACCTTGAGTATTAAATATTAACTGAAACCCCAAGCAGTTAAGTCTCTCTCACAATCAGGGCCAGATTAACCCTTTAGTGGGCTCCAGGCAAACTAACTCATGGGCCCCTACTTTTTTTTCACTCAATAAATTATAATACGTAAAATAAGTACAACTGGGCCCCTTCTTCACTTAGGGCCTAGCTTGCCTGTGTGTTAACCCGGTGCTGCTCACAATTACTGCTAAACCAGCCTAGGGGAGCTACTGCCTAGCCCAAACCATCAAGAAAGGAAACTCACCCAGGGCTGCCATCCAGGAACTGTCACACCCAGATCAGACAGAAGCAGCCCACTCCGAGGACCCCGCTGCTCCTCACTGCCACCATGCTCTGCTCTGGGGCCTCTACCACCTGCACCAGCCAAGGTAGCAAGTGCTGTGTAGGGAGGCCTGCAAAGTTCACCGCAGCTCTGGCAGCCCTTTCTCCTGCACCTGCGCTGCATGGGAAGGAAGTGGGGGGGGGGGGGTGTCACTGCCATGCTGCCATTGAGGATTGCTGCTGCTGTTGCCAGGGGTTGCTGCCGTTCCACTGCTCCTTGCTGCTGCCAGAAGTCACCCCCCCTCTGCTGCTGGGACTCCTCTGCTCCTCAGTGCCACTGCGGGTTGCCGCCGTAGGTCCACCACTCCTCAGTAAATTGCTTATGCAACCCCAGGCCTTTTAGACCCTGACCTACTAAACAGCAGGCTCCCAAATTTCTGCTCTTCTAGAACTCATGGGTGACAGGCTTCCAGCTGCGTTGGGTACACAGGCACTTTGAGGATCTGATGACAAACTGTTTGGAGTCTCTCCTGTTCCTCAGACACTCCCTTTCCACGCTGGAACTGCAGAGATTGCTAACCCCTTGGTAATCTTTGCTCACCTTCCCTTTTGGCAACCTGTATGCGTCTATGAACTCCATAGGTTAGCACCAGAGGACCTGGGGACACATAGGGCTGGGCGGATAAAGTCTAAGTGTGCACTCTTTACCCTCAAACAGTAAAACCAAGTAGCCCCCAAGCCTCTTAGCAGGCCTACTAATGAAGGCATGCAGAGAAGGAATACACTAATTTACCATAATGCAGCATAATCATGTGTAACACAAGCAGGGTTATATAAGCACAATCCTTTTTTATGCAGGTTTTCTCTGGTGCATTATAAATGCCTTACATTTACTTGAGTTTTCCAGATAGGGATTATATTTTTAATTAATCTCATTTTAACATGCATATTGTGACTCATTGTAAACTGTTGCTTTTCAGGATTTCAGAAAAGCAAAGAAGGATTAATTAGAACCTCTATTGTTCTCTTCACTCACAGTTTTAGGTCTACAAGAAACAGTCTTGCTTAATTCAGGAAATGCCAGGCACACTGGGTCGTAAGCAACTCTTTTCATTTCCCAGCAGAGCTGAGTGAAATACAGAATTTCCATCCCATAGGAAATTCCAGGATCTCCACTTCTGCTTCCCATTGCACACTGTCTTCAAGTGCTAAAATGTCAGTTTACTGCTAAATCAAAAAGGCCTGATTTCTATCTTTACTAGTCAGAAATGACAACATGATTCATGTCAATGCTCCCAATCAAAAAGAGAGTTTTCACCATCATGAAATGTAAAGTTTTATTTTGTTTTGGGATTTTGGGAGGTTTCTCTCTTTTTTGTTGTTGTTTTGGGGTGTTTTTGGAGGGCTGGGGGTTTTCGGTTTTGTTTTGGGGGGGTTAACTGAAGTTGATTAATTATCTTGAATCAATTTAACTTAAATAGCATTTCACTGAGGTGTCACATTGTGTTACTGGAGGTATACTTCCAATGCCTCATGCCCCCAAGTCTTCCCTGTCACTTGGCCTTTCTGGAATGCACTTCTCATGGCACATGGCAGTCAAGCAGTTCCCACAATGCTCATCCTCTCCAAATGAGAGAGCATTGCTTTGATAGAAACTCCTGACTAGTTCTATTCTCCTACCTCTTTACCTGAATTTTACACCTCTTGGGAAAACAATTATTTCAAAGATGGTGATATTACTTAATAAGAACCTCCTGGCTTCATTGTTAGTTTCCCCACATGTGACAGGGAGCCATTAGCTCTTGTCATTTCAAGGAGAGACTGCAGTAGGCCAAGCCTGCTGCGTGGGACCTGCAGCAAGAGGAGCACAGGCAGGCCATTAGGCAAAGAGGAAATCCCCTGTGTGTGGTCACATGACCAGAAGGGGTGGAATTTAGAGGCATATACACCCAAGGCCTGGTGGACAGTCTGCCTCTGCATGCTGCAGGGAGCAAAGCTTCAGGGAGGAGAGGGGCCTGCCTGGCCAAGGAGAAAGGACTCCAGACTATGGGGAGCTGCAGGAAGCCCCTGCACCACTGGGCTCCAGAAAAAAAATATTTTGGGGTCTGGAGGGTGCAGTGACAGGACCCTGGAGCCCAATCCCAGTGCACAGTAGTGGGAGGAGGCAGCCCCAGTCTCCTGGGCCCAATCCTAGCATGCAAGGGCAGGAGGGGGTGGGTACTGTGGCCTAAACAGAAAATGAGGGTGGTAAGGGACCTCAGGAGGTCACATCTAGTCCAAACCCCTGCTCAAAGTAGGACCACCCCCAATTAGATCATCCCAGCCACAACCTCTCTGGGTAGCCTGTTTCAACCTACGTTGTAATAAAGTTTTTTCTAATATCTAACTTCATCTTCCCTTGCTGCAATTTGAGACCATTACTCCTTGTTTCATCTGCCACCACTGAGAATAATCCAGCTCCATCCTCTCTGGAACCGCCCTTCTGGTAGTTGAAGGCTTCTATTAAATCCCCCCTCAGTCTTTTCTTCTCCAAACTAAATAAGCCCATTTTCCCCAGAAGTCATGTGCTCCAGCCTCCAATCCATTTTCATTATCTTCTGCTCTATTTTCTCTAATTTGCCCACATAATCCTGGCATCTGGGGTAGGGAGCAAGTGGTGTTGGGCCCCAGGGCCTGATCCTGGCATGCTGACCTCCAGCCATCCAGCAGGCCAGCTCCAAGCCACTCATCTGGCTGGTGGGCACCAAAGATTTGAGTACCGTTGCACTAGAATATTGTTCAAAGACAAGATTAAGGTTAAGGTAAAATCTGAGACACAGATGGCAATTCCAGGATTTGGTGGCAGCTGCATAGGGGTTTTCAGAATCACCATTTTGGATTTAGCCACCAAAATGTTCTTCAGTTCCCGAATCAGCTGCCTCAGTCCTCTTTTGGACTAATTGCCTAACTGCTGCTCTAAGTGATTTACTTTCCCTGAAAGTTGTACAGGGAACCAGGGTACTTAACACATGGCTACAGCTGGCATACAGTGGCAGGGCACCTAGGTTATCCCGTGACTCAGTTCCCACCACTACCTTCCTACCTTGGGCTCTTTGGAAAGAACCATCTTCATCTATACAAGCTTAATTTCTTTACTGGGACCAGTTTAAAATTGCTGTCACCCAGTGATGCAGAAGATATGCATAGGGGAAGGAGCAACCAGCTGTAAATTGAACCCACACCTGTCCTGGATTTTAAAACCCAGCTGGGGACAACCAGAGTTATGGCTGAAAGGGGTTATCAATGCCTCCCTCTGGGAGGGCAGAGTGTTGGCCATTCTTAAGTGTAATTGCCTGGCTCCTATAAAAGAAACTCTTAATGCTGTCTCTCCAGCCACCTATTGCCCTATTTCCAACTTCCCCATTTGGAGAAAAGTTATTGAACTGGGGATTACTCAACAGATCCACGTGCATCTGGATGCTGTTAAGATTCCTGGACCCTTGCCACCTGGGTTTCATCCTAGACAGAGCACAGAGACCGAACTTGTGGCCTCGGTCAATGAGGCTAAGCAGTAATAGTGTTTTGCTTCACATTTTAAATATTCCAATCCTTTATATGTTATGTCTTTTACTATAAGCCATCTTCAGCCTTTGCTGGAAAGGTCAGCATATAAATCTAATACATACATATAATTCTAGAGTGCAGGGCCCCAGGTTAGTGACCAGGGCAATATAGCCCAATCTGAGCTCATGCTGGCTATCCCTTCCTATAAAATATTATTTAATAACAAGGGGCAAATCCTGATGGCCTTGCTCTGTTGCCATCAGGCAGGGCTTTACTAAGTGCTTTAATTAGCACAAAATAAGTGATCATAACCACAACTTCTCCCCACAAAATAGCTTATGGAAAGTCAGTCCGACTCTCTTCCTCTCCTTTGAAAAAACTCCCAGGATTGCATTCAGAGATTATAAAATCAGAGTGTTTCCCTTCTAAAACATAAGCGACAAGACTCCCCTGAATTAGTTCTTCTTTGAATTAGGTTAAAAATAGCAGACACTTACAAGATTTACAGATGATGCCAAACCATTTTAGAAGACAGAATCATAATGCAAAAACATCTCAATGAATTGGAGAAATGGCCTGAAATCAATGAGACAAAATACAGTAAGTACAAAGTGCTACATAAAAGAAAAGAGAAGCAAATGTATAGATAAAATGGGGCATCCTCAACAGAATTATGGAAGAGAAAGATCTTTTGTGGTTAATTTGTGATCCACTACATGAGCCAACAACGTGATGTTGTTGTGAAAATAAAACTCAAATTTCATTCAAGGAGGTGTTAAAGTTGAGCCAAATACAAGAAATAGGAGTTAAATTATTCTACTGTTGTCAGTGCCTCTGCTGGTATATATCATGTCCATCACACTTTTAAACTAATTATATATATATATATATATATATATACACACACACACACACACACACACACACACACACACACACACACACACACATATATATATATAGACAAAGTAGTCTTTCCTGCCCATGTGCAGGGGGAGCTAGACCTGATGATCTGTAAGGTCCCCTCCAGCCCCTAACATCTATGAAACTATGAAATTGGAGAGAGTCTAGAGAAGGGCGGAAAGAATGATAAGGTTCTTTGGGTAAATCTGATCTCTTTTATTAGACCAACTCAATTAATAAAAGATATCAGATGCACCCAAAGAACCTTCTTTGCCTATGTCCTTAAACCAACACAGCTACAACCTACACCCCTGTAAGAATGATAACAGGTTTAGAAACACAACCAATAATAAAAATTGGAAAGAAGAAAATCCACTACAAGCCTTGTAAAATGTTTCAGCCCCCAGCAGAAAAACATATGCCAGAATCAATTAGCTTTGCCTCTATAAAAAAATGGGGTAATTTCAAAGAAAACTTCCAGAACAGGCTCACAGAAAACCAGAAATACTGTTTTATATAATAATATGAAATATACCAAGTGGTCAGTAGATGGCAGTTGTGAATAAAGCTGGGAGAAAAAATGTCCACTATGGTTCATTATTCACAACAGCTTTAAATAGTTTCCACTAGCTTTGGAATTTACAAGTCTCTTATTGAAATACCACCAAAGGAACAGACTAAAATCAAAATGTTGAAGGATTTGCAGAGTTTGGGAGAAATCAGTATGTGGATATAAGTATTTTATCACCGTGGTTATCTGTGTGTATTTCCTGCCTAAACATGAACATTACTGACTAGGCTGCCCGATTCCTACCCCTCAGTCCCCAGAGTGCCTGGGTCACCATCTTAATCCTGAAGTTCAGGTTCCCAAAGGAGGTTAGTAAAGGAATTCCTACTGAAGCACTACCTCCTCTCCCATTTTTTTCAAGAGTCTCACAATATTTGGCATTTTTATGAAAGCTCCAGTTTCTGGAGTCTCCGGTATATACAGAATCTTGCCATTTATGGAAGTACCGACCGCAGGGAAAAGCTTGACTATGTAAACAAACAGGCTCAAGATCCAGAAGATCAGTGGTTTACTTGAAAAACATTCATGTTATTTGGGAGGAAAAAATAAGACACTTGGACTCCAACAGGAGTTAGGGACACAATCTTCTGAGCATTTCAGCAGGCATCTGTCTGCATCCTTACAGTTATAGCCCTCTTGCCTATTCTTTGTAAGTGATATACTCTCCCTACTTCAGTGGGTATTTCACTTTTCTCACACCAGTAACTCCATGGCAGACAACCAGTCAGGAAGTAGCTACTGAAAGGGGCAGTTGGAAATAGCATCACCAGCAGAGATGTCAGGGAGTGAGAGAGACGGAGAATTCAAATACTGCCCAACCTGCCACTTGTTACCCCGGCCTTTATAATATGGTATATTATACTATCACAACATTGGTTATTATAATCTATATATACTGTCATAACTGCCCCCTTGCAACTGTACTCATGTTGTGTGACAACCTCTCCATGGTGCTTATCTGCATACTCTCATTGATATGCATGGTAAAGAGAAGTAGAAATGTTTCTGTGTTTGTTTTCATTTTGCCAACCTGCTTTTAACAGCTTGAATATAAGGGAATAGGTGAATTGGGCTGTGTGCACAGGCCCAACCTTCTACAACTGTAAGGTTTATATGGGTATAGATGTTGCAATAGGAAAATAGGTAAAGGTTGCTGAGGGGTCTAAAAGTACAGGGACCCTCAGCTCAGGCATACTAAACTGGACTAAGGGAAAAGCTCAGGTTAGGATTTTCTCAATCACTTACTGTTTTAGACGTGAACAATTGAGCTCTGCTCTGTCCATACAATTTGAAACTGGTTTGGTCTGAGACACGGACTTTAAAAAAAAATCATCATCATCACCAGTTCCTGTTCTTTTGTTCAGATGACGCATCTGAACTCTCAGGCATCTAGGCCTGAGAGACTTGCATATGGGATGCCCACCTAGACATGGGAACTCACAGGCCTACGGGTTTGGGAGGGAAGAAGGATACTGGCCTGGTTATAATTTCCTGGCCCATGTAGACATGGCTATTGAGCTTTGGTCAACTGAATTTGGAACTGAACTGGCACTTGGATTCAACAAAAAAGGGGGATGGGGAGATGGTATTACATTTCCCCAGCAGCATTTGTTGTCCCATTTTCCTTCACCTTTCAATAAGCCCTGCAATGATTTAACATTGCTTGCAACTGGGGAAGTTTGTTCACTGTGGAGCACCCACACAGAATTTATTTTCCCAGCTTTCTGGGTGAGGGCTCAGGCTAAGACAATAGCTTTATGTAAAATCCCCTACACTGAACTCTTGTCTTCATTACTGCTGTCCTGTGCCTAGCAGAAGGGTTACATAATATCATAGTCATAAAACCTAGCTTCATTTGACTCAACTTGCTGTGACTGAGAGTTGCAAGATTTTCCCTTTGGATTCCCATGGCCTGCAGTGCTCAACCTGTAAAAGGAAATCTGTAGAATACCATCCCCAACACCTTCTCTCTCTCTTCCCCCAACCCCAGGGGCTTTCCTACTGTGTGCAAATTGAAAATCCTGTGAATGCCTGGGTTTTACTCAAAATCACAGGGGGCTATGATTTGGCACTTAATTCAATTAAGGGCTCTGGCCAGGTAAGTGAGACCCACATCAAGAGGATGATTAGATCTGAAGTGCCCAGCAAGGGGAGTATCAGTCACAGGAGTCAGAGCCACAGCAAGGATGCACTTTGCTTTGCCTTTCAAATCCTCACCTGACACTACCACCGCTGAAGCTCATCTAATGATCCCCAAGGGATCAAACAACTACACTGCTTCCCTTCTCTCTCTTCCTTCTTTAATTGGAGACCACCATTAGCAGGGATCTAGCTAGATGCTTAGGCTGAGTCATCTGCCAGGTGTTGCAAGAAAAAAAAAGTACCATCATTAAGCAAAAAAAGATGCTGATTTTTTTTTTTCCTCTCACACCCACCTAATCCCAATGGGCAAAAAAAAAGAAAACCCTAAAAACAAATCACAACTAGCATGTCTTTAACCTCATCTGGAATAAACAGGACAAGAACAAGGAAAAAAAACTATGATACACATACATGCGAGGGATTGTTCATTCTTATTACTAAAACCAGAGTAGTCCCATATAATAATATTTCATATTCATATCCTTAGTGCTATCTAGTTAGGCAATATTGATGATTATAGGAAATTGGCTTCAGTTTATATTCCTGTCTGACTGCAATGTTATAATATGATAATTATGATAATATTGTGACTGAAAATTTAAAAAAAGCACTATGCAACACTCCATGCCTAATTCTGGCCTTTCAGGAAGGACTTCTATGGCCTATTGGGATTGTTCTGGCCTTTCACACAAGCACTGGGATTCTCCAAGGGGCCTAATATTGTTGAGGAAAGTTGATTCCCAAAGAAATTCATTAGGAGCTGGTGTTTCAGCTGAATTTCCCCTAGCATGCTATCAAAAGCCTGTATTAGACAAGTGAATCAACAAAGGAAAATCCCAGGTTCTCCTAAGCTCTTTCCATTCTATGTATTAAGGTGTGTCTGGCAACTATAAAAGGTCCACACACATACCCACCCCTGCCCTCTCCCCCCCAACCTCTTTTTTAACAGCCACATTTTTTTTCTCCTTTCCTTTGGAAAAATGTGCCCTTCTACACTGCAAACAGTAACATGAGAAAAGAAATCGCTAGTGCAGTCATTTACCTCTGTGCAAAGTGTAGAAAATAATATTCCACTTTGGAGCACTTTATACCTTCTTTGCACTGGTGTAAACAAGCATGAAACAAGGAAGTGAGGAGTGAGACCCACCACTGCCCAGGAGAAAAGTACCATCCGAGTGAGAGCACACAAGTGGAAAATGTAATCTGTGCATCAGACAGAGCCAGTAACTTGTACTGCAGGCTCATCTCTGGGCTCACTCTATAGTACTGGGTGGTGAGTGGGTACAGAATGAGCCCCAAAACAGAAGGGGATGATTACATACTGACAAGCAAGCAAACAGAAGGAGAAACAGAAGTAGTGTGATTTGCCTCAATTCCCTCAGTAAGGCCCACTCTACGAACCAGATTTTCCAGGATACAAGACACATCCATCCAAATATAAAATTGCAGGGGGAAAAGTTTAAGATAAATTTGATTGCATTTTGATCAGTTGGTATTTACAATGTTTTCACTTATTTTTCAGCATTCATTATTTTACATTATGTAGCTCTGGCCCATACAATCCACTTTAATTTTAGACCTCTTTTTCCTGTGATTTAGGAGCCTTACGTCCCATTTTCAAAAGTGGCCAGATCTAAACAAGAAGCACTTGATGATGAATACAGGACAGAGAATGACTTAATGCTCCTTACCAAGTGCAGGAGTGACCCCTGTATGTTTTAAACACAAGTGGGATCCTGTGTTCCAGGCTCTTCAACTTTCTTGAAACATTTCCCAAAGTATTATTCATTAAAAGTTTTGTTTTCTGGAGGCCTTGAGGTGATTGTTTTTTTTCCTCTATGCTTAGTAAAATCCATAAGGACCTAATTAAAGAGTTAGGAACTGGCTGCATGTGATGTGAAAGCTGTTAGCACCCTGAGAAAGTATTTCAGAGATAATAGACAATGGAAACAACCTCAGCAGGATTCTCCAGTCTCTATGCTCACTAGCAATAAACAGAACTCAAATAAAGAAGGACCAATGCAAGAAGCAAAAACTATTGCCTCAGTCTGTCCCATGAGAGGTAAAAGTTGCATAAGCAAAGTTTTGAGATACTTTTATTTGCTGGTCTTGCTTTTAATTGAAGATGGTTTTCCAGTGATGGGAGAAACAACCTTCGCAAAGGTCCAGAATCTGATGCCAGTGAAATGTATGGGACAAATTCTCCATCGGATACTGGCAGAGATCAATGGACAGGAATACTGAAACCAACTGCTGACCAGACTTGAGTAACAAGTATACTGTATAAAATGAGAGGAGAGGTGATCCACTGGATCATTTGAGAGAAAAATCTTTATTTTTCTTGATGCATCTTGGTAATCAAGCACAGTGGGAAGGGTCAAATGCTTAATCAAAAAAGGAAAAAAGAGAGTTGAGGTCTTCTACATTCCACACACTAGGCTAGATTTGCAAAGAGGTCCGAGATGCCCGGGCAGGGATTTTCAAAGATACAGATAGCAATTAGATGCCCAAGTCTACTGGCTTTCAATAATAATATCTAAGTCTGATATAGTACTTTTATTGCCATTTGTTTGAGATGTGAAATCTGAAACACAGTAAAACAGAAGGGAAGTTACCCAAGTCACTCAACAGACAGTGGCAGAACAAGAAAAAGAACCCAAGAGTCCCCATTCCCAGACCAGTGTGCATCCATTCTCCCCTGGACTTCCTTGGGGAGGGAAGCCCTGCTTGAGTTGCCTTGTTATAACAGGGCGTCAAACTGAACACTTCTGCCAATGGCACCCATATCTGGCTTTTCTGAGGTCTTGATGATGCAAAGAGTTATGCGTGTGCTGAGAGCTTTTAGTTCGATTCAGGCAAATGTGTGAAATTCTGCCCCACTGAAGTCAATAGCAAAATTCCCATTGATTTTAGCGAGACCAGCTTTTCTCCCAATAAGACTGCTTCATGAGTGTTAAATTACTGAGATACCTGCTGGTTTAGGGCATATGGGTGGATTATTCAAAGAAGCCTAAGACAGATATGTGCCAAGTCATTTGGTATCTAAATTCCCAAATCCTCCAAGCAGGAAAGGTGTGTTATAAATCCCAGGAAAAGTTTAAAAGCTTGTGGGTCTCTGCTGTATTCGGTAGCCATGCTTGTAGATGGGCCACCACTTTCTACAGCATCATAAAGTCACAGAAGAGCTATAAAGCAGCACCCCATAGTGGTAAGAGAACTAGAGACCTCATTTCTAGACCTGCCTCTCCCCCTAGCCTGCAGGGTGACACTGAGCAAGTCATTTCCCCTTGATCTCCCTGGCTCTTATGAGGAACGATGCTCTTAACCTTCTTCCAAAACATTTTGAAGAGCGCCAGATAAGAGATATGGATTGTTTTAATTTTTCCTTGTGCTCCTCATGACTGTCCAGGTAATTCAGTGATGCAGGATCATATCATAAATCACTCATACCATGCCAAAGCCATGATCTTCAAACAAGCAGTCTTCTCCCTCTTTTTCCAACCAACACTCCCATCCTGATTTCTGATTTGATCACAGCAGGTTTGCTATGCATTGTTCTCTCTGGTTTAGGGTGTTTATCCTACTACTGGGACAAACCTAAGAGCCTGGCATCTGTTGCTAAAACACATACCCCTTACAGAGCTGCCGGGTTTGTGCTATTCCCTGGGGCCTCAGTATCAAGGCACCAATTATTGCCAGGCTCTCTTCAGTGACAAACACCCAGGGTCAGAGCCCTTATATAGGTCAGTAGAGGGTGGGCTTCATCAGTAGAAGCAGATTTCCCTTCCCTCTAGTTTAGAAACCTGGCTCACCAAGGAAGACTATTTACTTAGCTTCTGTCCCAACTTCTGTCCCAACTTTATTTTTAACTTCCTCTTTCTTCTTGAAAAGCTGAACACAAAAAGGTGATTAAGCAGTGGTTCTCTTATGTATTGTCTGCCCATTGTGTGTCTGAATCTTTATGACAGAGTCTTGTCACCTCACAGAATTAAATTTTACTTGAATTATTTTAAAATGTCTTTCTTCCTTTTGTAGTAGCTTTGGGAATTTGTGAGAAGCAAGGTGTTTTTTGTTTTGTTTTGTTTTGTTTTTTTGGGGGGGGGAAGGGGGTAATATCTTTTTGGACCAACTGAATAATTGGGAGAGATCTTGTCCATTTCTTTCCAAGACCAAAGGAAGGACACTGTGCCCAAAAGCTTGTTTAATATCTCTCCCAGCTAGACAGTTGGCCCAATAAAGATGCAAGCAAAAACCCCTCAGTTCTTTTTTTAATTCTATGAGATTCTAATGAGGTTCATGTAACTGTTTCTGTCTGATTGCCTTTTTTTTTTTTTTAACTTTCTCTTATATTTCATACAAACCACATCTGAATGCTGACAATTGTAATCATATAGACACTGTCGGTTTGCGTGAATGCTTTCTAACCCATAGGGTTAAAGGCTAAAAGGCAATTTTAAGAATGCTAGGTAATAATGGGTTGAAAATTGTTTTAAAGTAAAGTTGCCAGCTGATTTGTATGCAAATTTTGGATAAATAACTGAAATAATGAAATGTTATTTCCCCATAAATATTTCTTCCAAGCCTGTTCAGATCATCTTGTTATGAGTTTGCATTTTTATGTAATAACTTATTAGTCTTACTTTCACTTTTACATAATGAAATCTTATTGCATAGTTCATCATTTATGAAGGTCCTGCTTAATCACATATAGCCCCAAGCCTTCAAAAAGAGCACCAAATATACAACTTTACTCACGTAATTTGACTCCTGTTCATACAATCCAGAGATTATCACCTATTTCCTGTTAGGATAAGTCTCTATTTCATGAGAATGAGTCAAATGAATTGCCTGTGGAGTATGCATAGGTAGGATCCTGTTGGCAGGGTTGGAAAACATTTTTGTAAATGCTACTCCAAGAAGCACATCCATCCAAAAACTAGGCACAATCCTTTGACCCAAAGACTTCAACACATGCTTAACTTCATATTTCAAGGATAGCACAGTGCATAAAGTTAAGCACGTCTATAAATAATCTTATTTCTCAACAAAACAGATATTTTAATCATATCTAGGTATAGGACTACATTACCAAATATATTTATTTAGCCAAAGGAATTACTGATAGAATGTAAAGGGACTTAAAATTAATGGGTGACTAAATAGGTATAATCAAAATAAAATAGTACAACACAGATTACTGTATTGATAATTGTTTTATCCTTATTTTACAGTGATGCACCAATGTCTAAGAGAGCAAGACATTAAGAATACTGTATCTATATTTCCCTGCTGCAGTGACTCCCAAGGTAGGATTTACAAAGGAGCTATCTACTCCTAATCCAAGTCTTTGGTTTATCCCCTTCAGAATGCAATAGTTTTCCACAAGGGAAAATAAAATTACTGGGTTCTCCATAGCAACTTGAACAATCTTTTCAAACACTGATCTGAAGGATGCACCAGCAATCTCACTGTAGGGCATGCAAAAGATGTTACCACTCTTAGTCTCTCCCCAACACAACTACTCTTACAAGATAGTTTGTGCCAAAGGTGCTAAATTTAGTGCACTGAAGTCTGGGGGATTGATTTGAAATTATTAAAAGGAACTTGACATAGAGAAATAATAAGTCATTATCTTCCCAAACCAGACCCCCTTCTCATGTCCAAAGGTCTGTGTCCTAAAACCATGGGCAGAGAGAGTCACATGTGACACCTTATAAGTTTTCCACTGAAGGTTTTAGTTGGATTTTTTTCTTGTTTTCAACAGCTCTTTCATCATATTGGGGGGGAGGGGGGGAGAAGGGGTGGATTCAGGACATTGTGTGAGTTTATGTGATGGGTGTTCAGTATTTTCAGCTATGTTTGATTTAATACTTGCCTCTTTTGGACAAAAAAGGTTCAGTTTTTGGTTTGTGAATCATTGATAGAAAAGAAACATTTTCAGTAGGAAAAAAAACCTTGTTTTAAATGTCTAACATGTTGATAAGATATGTATAAAGGAATGTTTTGATCAGGAAATAAAACAAAAACAGAACAGTTTTCCAACCACCTCCAGCTACTCCTTGCCATGGGAGCTGGATGTACTACCTGGTCCTGTTCACTACTAATCATTTCAGCTTCTACAGAGCTGCTCAGGAACAGATTCCAAGAGATTTCATTCTGTCACTGGCCACGGCACTTGCAACACGAGTGGAGCAAATCCAAGAGCACTGGAGCTGGTGGACAAAACTAATTAAAACCTTATTCCACCAGCTCCTCCCTTTGGGGGATTTTCTATGGTAGAGAGGAGACTTTTTTCTAAGATTTTGGGCATCATTTGGAGGGAGTCTGGTGGAGAGAGAGAAAAACTTACAGTCTAGGAGCCTGTGGGATCTCCATCTCTTTCAAAATCTCCCTCAGAAATTCTACTGAAATGGCATTAAAAGATGATCCATTTTCCTGTTGTAGGGCAGATGGGATTTTAAGGCTCTAGACCCCCAGCAGCAAATATATTTTTTCCTTCCCAGTGAAATCTTTTACACCTTTGAAGAATAGGCAAATGTGGATAGCTGCAGTGAGAACTTCCTAGATACAGAAGACTAGAGAGACAGGGCATGTTCATATTTATATCCCTCAGCCCATCCCTGCTTTGTCTCCCTGGCTCATTCCCTTCTTGGCCTCTCTGCCAGAGCCATCACCCTTGGGAGCCAATTAGTGCTGAGGGCAATGACTTTGGGATCAATGACAGGAAATATTGACCAAGTCCATGGACTTTCTTGGACTAAGACCACTAAACAGTCACCTGATGGCAAAGAACAGAGGCACCTTGAGCCAATCTCTCAGATACAAACACTGGGATCCAGTTATTTGGGGTTTCATATTTGACTTAAATTCACCCCTGACTACTAATGACCTGAGTTCAGGACATTTCCCCAGGGTTGTGAGCTTTGTTCCTTCCCAAGAGACCTTGTTACCAACACCCATAAAGGGAAATATACCCATTAATTAACCTCATATGCTCTGGGCAACAAAAGGGGTGGGAAAAAAGCAGTGAGAGGGGGTAAAACAAGAATTTGCAGCTCTTCCACACCAGCTAGAAACAATGGCTGCCACAATCCCTTAGTCTGTGCCAAGGGGCGGGGGTGAACATTGGGGTTGAGGAGACATCAGGCCAGGTTCTCTGCTCATGCAAACTGGGACAGCTCCAGAGGAGCCACTTTGCACCCTGGGGAAATTAGACCTCGTTATAAGCTGTTCTTCTGAATGGCACTGCCCCGTGTCCTCAGAAACCCCCAGCACTCCCGATACACCCCTTCCCCCTGAGCAATATCCCTTGTTTTTCAAGGGCTAAGTATGTGAAAAGTTTATTCCTACAAGGCAGTGAGCACCATTAAAAACTCAAGACTCCCTTTTGTCCCCATGACCTGCCAGATTCCCAGGCACAAGGAGAACTTCTTCAGTCTTTGAAACACATAGTGAAGTGGTTCCTCCCTTCCATGAATCTGGTGGGAATTTTCCAAGAGGCCTCGGAGGGAGACAAAGCACTGGGCCAATGTTCTGTTCCTATTTTGGGGATTCTATGGGTCTACACCCTACTTTACTGTAGGTGCCTACACGGCACATGAACAGCCATATGAACTGCAGTTTGTCCCCCAGAGTTTCAGATACCCCTGAAGGCCTATCTGCTTGAGGTAAAACAGTGGAGGAAGAGGGGTGACTTCCCCACCTTTTGGCCCAGTCATTGAGTGCTTAAGACACTTGCCCAGGGATCAGAAGAATCAAGCTCTATGCCCCACTCCTCATGCAGAGGGTGCCTGAACCTGTATCCCTGCAAGGTGTTTTAACCAACATGGGACAGGCATCACCCAGGACCTTCTCAAGCCCATCTTGAAGCTCCCCAGTGCACTCTGCATTTAATTTGTGTTGGATAAACAGCACTGGGAAAGTTTCTTCCCTGTACTAGACCCTAGGGCCCTCTCCCTTCCAGAAAGCATACATTTAATTGAGCTCCCCCTTTGCTTTGACTTGCTCTTTTCCTCCTGGTCCCATATATCCCCCCCCTCCCAGCTGTTCAGTGGGCAGGTACAAGAGGAGGGCTGAAGAAGGATTGGGTTAACCCATTGGCCTGGGCATTCTAGGGCTTTGCTGGGAAACAATAGGTGCAGGTTCCACCCCACTCCTCCAGGTGAGGAGAGAGAGAACCTAGGTCTTCTGTTCCCTAGGTGAATGCTTTAACCACTAGACTAATTGGGAAGGCCCTTGCCTTCCTCCTTCTCCCACTTCTTCTGCAACTAAAATAGTGAGACTTATCTAGCCCTGCATGAATACCTGGACAATCTTATTTCGCCACACAACTGCCCAGCCAGATCATAGACCTACTGGCACTTTTTTCCTCCCTAACGTTCTGACTGATTAAATATATCCAACCTAAGTTCAAATTGGTGAACTTAAAATGAGGCTTGTCCTTCCTAGCAGTATAATGAGAATTTCTCCACCTTTCCAGCATTCAGACCCCTCCCAGCTAGGAGATGGGTGCTAGCAACTGGACCCTAGTAACCGAGTTCATCATCCTGGGCTTCCCTTATGCCCGAGAGACTGAGCTGATCCTCTTTGCGGTCTTTCTCCTGATGTACGCCTTGACCTTCACTGAGAATATAGTCATCATCCTAGTCATTGGCATGGACTATCGCCTCCACACCCCTATGTACTTCTTCATCAGCAACCTCTCTGTTCTAGAGATTGGCTACACTACTGTCACTGTGCCCAAGATGCTGGCCAACATTGCCATTCAGTCAAGGACCATCTCCATCACCGGTTGCTTCACCCAGCTCTACATCTTTTTCTTCCTGGGCTCAGCTGAGTGCTTTCTGCTAGCAGCCATGGCCTATGATCGCTACCTGGCTATTTGCAACCCACTCCACTACACTACCATGATGGACCGGCGGGTTTGTGTGAGGCTGGCCCTGGGGTCCTGGCTAGGTGGTTTCCTAGCACCAGCTGTGCCAACTGCCTTTATCTTCCGCTTGCCCTTCTGCGGCTCCAATGTCATCAATCACTTCTTCTGTGACTCACCGCCACTGCTGGAGCTCTCATGCCGGGACATCTTTGAGATTGAAGTGATCAATTTCATGGTGGGCACAGCTGTGCTGCTCAGCTCCTTCGTCCTCACCATGGTGTCCTACATCTTCATCGTTGCCACCATCCTACGCATCCCCACTGCTGAGGGGCGCAGCAAGGCCTTCTCCACCTGTGCCTCCCACCTCACCATCGTCACAATGTTCTATGGCACCACCATCTTCATGTACATCCGCACCAAGACCATCCAGGCCTTTGACTTCAACAAGGTGGTGTCCATCTTCTATTCCGTGCTCACTCCTGTCATCAACCCTATCATCTACAGCCTGAGGAACAATGACATCAAGCAGGCAATGAGGAAGGTACTGCTGCGCAAAAAGGATTTCCTCTCCAAGTAAGCTGGGCTTGAGGTGCACCAGAAAAAGTCCAGCTGGTCTGGGAGAAATAGGTCCCTATGTATTGCCTTTCAAAAGCACCAACCACTGCAATATCAATGTACCCCAGGTAGCATCTTCACAGGGGAATAATGAAATTGGGCTTTCAAACCTCACTCAGGTTTTATGCAATCCAGGTGCCTAACTCCAATACATCCTACTGAAAATCCAAACGCAGCCCCCCCTTTAATTTTAATGGAGTTGCCCGAGCGGTAGTTCAAGGCACTACTTGTCTGCATGCATATATAGTCTTCTGGGGAGTTGAATTACAAACCCCCTGCTATTCCCAATTTACTGAAAACCTTTGCAAAGACCTCTAGTATGCCAGCGATACAGGATTGATTCTTTAGAGCAGAGCATTTTACAAGTAAGAGTCCCTCAGTTTAGTACCCATTAACCTGAGTACCACAAAACATTTATTTTGCATATGCTTATTTCTCAAATTCTGCATTGGTATATTGTCTTTTTCCTTGGTTTGCCAATTGATAGATATCTAAGTTTTCATAGGTTGCTATCTATATTTATCTCTACATCAATTTATACCATTATCTATACCTGTTACTAGAACTATATTTATTTTCATACCTAGTGCATATACATATACCACACATGCATACGCGTTGAAGCAACCTTGTTTAGATGGCAAAACACACCCTCAAGAATTTAGAAATGCCTGCTTTACAGTTATTCATGCCATCTCAATTCTGCCCTTTTATACATATTCATGATGGTACAGTATGTAGTTACAAGTGACTTAGCAGGGAAACTAGAGATGTTCATTTTCCAAGGCGTATAGCTTAGGCAGCTCTGGGCATGTGTTCACTGAGTTGGCAAAATGCCATTGCTGTCTTTGCAGGGTGACATTGTTGCCAAATGTCAAGTTCCCTCTGGAGAGCACAGAGGCACTAGAGCTTCTTAGTGAAACACCATTAAGAATTTTTAGATGTGAAAAATTGACATGTTTCCCTACCTCGTTCTAGAAGTCAGATGAACCATTTCTGTTGTAATTTCCAAAGAATAACCACCCTGAAGCAAACATGTGGTACTGGAAGTTTCAGCCCAAATAGTCAACATTTGATGCAATAGTGGATAACTTCAAACAGGGGCTTATCGTGAAAATTGTGAAGTAACTGTAAATGTATTGTAATATAGATTATATTAGCATATAATCTGTAGCAAGGGATGGCAACCTACAGCCCAGGGCTGGATTTGGCTCTCAAAAAGGTCTGATCCAGTACAATGGATCAGTGTCCTAGAGCTGCACCCAACCCGTGCTGCACTTCCCTCCACTGCAGAGCTTGCTGCTCCACCCCTCGCTGAAGGGGGTCCAGTAACTGCAGCCAGCTGCCAACAGTTAGGAAGAAGGGATGTAGACTTGTAGCCCACAAGGACAGCTGGGTCACAAGCTGTGGGCCATGCCAGCAAAAGGTTGGCAACCCCTGATCTACAGCCATAGCCACAAGTGAAGATGTAGATAGAGAGAAGATGGGCAGAGAAAGCATATACACTCATATGTTTATGTGTATATTGATTTGTGTATATAGCTGTAGTTACTGAGTACATATATGTATATACATGTAATTATATATAAAGAAATATATAAATGGAAGCATCACAGTGACCAGCCTATGCGTATATATCCAGATTAGCCTCTGTGATGCTTTCATTTAGGCACTGCAACACCTAACAATTAGGGTATAGCCAAATGTACATTTTAGCCCTTTAAAAAAGCAGGAGAAGCTGGAGGTCTTTAGCATGCAGCAGCTATCATGTGTATCCAAGGCTGGAGATCATATTTGTAGTGCTACAAACACTTACCACTACATAAAAACTAGCATATGTACAGGCTGGGCCATGAACAACACATGTCCCCAGCAACTGAGGGGGTGCGGCAGTGGGCCCCAGGGTTGCACCCACCCACAGACACCACTGGCCCCCTACAAAAAGGCACTGCCAAAATTGTCATTTGCGGGGCCCCAAAATTATATGCAAGACAAAATAACAAGAACATCATTCTAAATAACAGCCTTGACGGGCTACAGCTCCACCTTGGTCTAAGACCTTTGGTTCGGTAAGGGGAGAAAGACCTTAGAAAAAATCTCAGAAGTAAAACTTCATTCTAGACTTCTTATTTTCCTCTATATTGGAAGGCACCGAGGCACACAGTATGCCTAGGGTGCCAATTACCCTTTGACTGCCCTGTGTAGCACTACAAATGAAGGTCTTTCCAAGGCCTCGCTGCTTTGTGTGCATGAGCCTGTAGCATTATAAGTGAGCTAAATCACATTAACTTTGACCCTGAAAGAAGCAGCATTCAAGCTGAAGCAGTATTCCTGTGCTTGTATCAGTACACAATCATGTAGACATAACAGCTCATCTCAATGTGCCTTGGTAGCAATACAGGTCTAATGCCTGTCTATACCATTAGGTGCCTAGCTTCAGATAAATGATCTAAGCCGGAGTTCAGTACATTAGCTCCCCATATAGTCAAGGGAGAGAGTCAGCTGCCTCTGAAGAATGCTTCAGAGATCCTGGAGGTACCTAGAACTAGATAGCAGGAAATGTTGAGCACAGGGGATGTCTGAACTCCCACCTCTCACTCAGGTTCCTCGCTTAGGTGCCTTTTACCACTTGGGATCCAAAATAGCTAGTCCCTAATCTGAGGGTAGCATCCTTGGCTGCACCCATCTGCCCAGTAGTTTAGTGGTTAAAGCATTTGCCTCTACAGCCTGAAGGGATTTAGACCCATATCTGAGATCACCAAAGACACTGCCCTAACCACCCAGCCACAGATGAAGCTGGGTGGAGGCCCCTCCAGCCTCCTACTCAAGGCAGGCTTCTGGGCAGAAAGTCATGGGGGAGGGGAAAAACTGAGAGCTTAAACTAACGAATGCAACCCTGTAGCCACATAGGTACACCACTCCGCTGGAGTTCTCCATCACCATAAGGTATCTGTTTCAGGGTGACTGAGGGTGTTACACCCTCCCTAATCTAACTGGTGTCAGCATAAGTTAAGCATGTTCCCAAGTGCTGTACGTGGGGTGGTGGGGTATAGGAGGACATACGTCACGTGGCACATGAGAAGGGTTTTTGAGGATGAGACCTGCAGTGTCAGACTGATACTAACACTTTTCCATGAATGGGTGGGGGTGTGGGAGCTCAGAAATGGTGTGGGAGCTCAGAAATGGTCAAAAAAAAGTATCATTAAAAATATGAATTATTTTTCATTTTAGTCTTCACAAATTTTTCACAAATACCCCCTACCCCCCGCATTTTTCCCCTGCTTTTGGAAAAACTTGCTTTTGATTGGAAAGTTTTAATCATATTTTAACTAATTTTCATAAGCATTTTAATCCAAATTTAACTCAAGTTTTGTATTGAAAGTGGTAATTGATTTTTATATAGATCATATTTTAGATATTATTTATCATATAGGCTTCCGTGCATCACATAGACCATTTTACACGAGTATTTTTGGTTAGTTAATCAAGAAATTTTTAGCATCCTCTTTAAAAATTCTTCCAACATCAATAATGTATACAAAATTGTTTCTAACATGTAATGAAACATTTAAGAAAGCTAATCCTTTTGTGCGATATTCTATTTTGAAACTTTTTTCCGACACCAAAAAAAAACAATAGCTGGGAAAAATACCAGATGCTTATTTTTTTTATATATATAATCAGAACAACATATCTGTAGATAGAGTTTGGATTTACAACACGGGGTGCACAAAGAGGCTTTAATAACCTATTGCTAGTGGGAAAGGTATGACAAAAGTTTTTCCCATTGTACCATAGTATTATAGTTCAGAAAGGGTTAAGAACCAAAAAGATAAAGACATGCAGTTTGTCCCTGGTTTGTTTTTATGTAAGCAAGAAAAATATCCTCTTAAATGTCCATATTTTTTATCCTTACTTCTTTTCAATTTCCTTATTTTGCACTGCCAGGTATTGTTAAAGCCCTTAAACACCATTTTAAATTTTCAAAGTTCATCAAGACATGGTGTAGCTTTGGCTTCATCATTCTCTTCCATTACCTCCAAAAGCCCAATATCTATATCTATATTTCTATAGATATAAATATATGGTATTTGTAGGCAAAAGAAAATAAAAAAGTCAAAGCTATACTGTTTATGGGGGGAAGCGAATATAGGTAATAGAAGAAAATTAAGTCAAGGCCACACTGTTTTTAGCAGTGTGCATATAGTCATTTATCATGCTTTCTTCAGCCCATCCTCCACTTCACTGTAGGACCACAAAACTGCCCCTCCTTAAAAAAATAAAAAAATAAAATCCCCCATTTGCAATCTACAGTAGCTCTTTCCCTTTGTGCTTCTTATTTTAAATACTTTATTACTCTTTTCCATTCTTAATAATTAAATGTCTAAAGGAAATTCAAGTGAGAAAGGAAAATATACTTGGAAGAGCTAGTGTATTTGAAATTGCAATGAGAAACGTGAATGTATTTCTTACCTGCTTTACATTGGGATAGACATGTAGATTTTTAGAGAGAAGGAATGCAATGAAAAAAAGCCATCTAAATTGTGCAAGACAAAGCAGTGCAGTGAGAAAAATGGAATGCAGAGTAAAAAAAACATAAAATAAAGCAGGAATGCAATGCAAAACACAAGGGAAATCAAGGCAGAAATACAGGTTTGTGCAATGTTATAAGCAATGTAAAGCAGAGATGAGAAATATAGCACTGTGCTTTAGACATTAATGCTGGGTGAAACTACCAGTTGAAAATGTGGCTTCAGTTGTTCTGCAGTAATTTACAAATACAGGTTTCCCTTGCCAACTAGATTTTGCTGGGTGTGGGGGAAACCCACCAGATTCACGCAGCTGCTAGACACACAAAAATGCTACTTTATCTAGGGGTTGGGGCACTCATCTAGAATGTGAACGCACACTGACTCAAAGCGTGCTCCAACCACCAAGCTTTTTATATCCTGGTTGCAGGGTTTACACTCAGGCTGTCCCATGAAGATGTTGCATTTTGCATAGACTGATTCATTCAATCTAAGAGGAGCATGAACAGGAGGGCTGCAGAACAGCACTGGAGGATAGTGTCATCTCCTGCAAAGATGTTCAATGCAGCGTATCGCAGGGAACTTAATATAATGCAAAGCAATCTAATGCAGAACATGTCAAATGCCAGGCAGTACAAAGCAAGCTAATAGGAGTACGGAGCAATGCAAAGCAAGGCACGGCAGAACAGTGCATTGCCATGAGCACTGAGCATTGCCATGAGCAGTGGTGTGGCAATGTACCCTATGTCTGGGAGGCAGGTTGTATTAGCCCTGCCTGGAACTGTTGAGTTCAGGAAGGAATGACTTTGAGGTAGCAATATGCAAGAAGGAACATAAATAGGAACTAGAGGAACTCAGGTGCTGGCCCAAAGTAGCCAGGAACATGGGATATCTTTGTGCCCTGTGGTCCTTATTGGTTCAGTTTTGTCCTTCAGGCCTCACACAATTTACTGCTTACAGACAGTTCAATGTTGTCAGGGTTCTGCTTATCTTCAGACCAGCATCTTGGGATTGAGTAAACATGTAAAAAGACAGGTAGTGAATGAGTTGGAAGATTTGTGGATGGATACAAATGGCAAAGTAGGTAACTAGATAGAAAGACAAATACATAGCTGCATTATTCACTTAGCAGTGTCTTTCTCTCCTTCCCCACCCCATGTTTTCCTACCTCCTGGTGCCAATTGGACAGTAAACCCCCCTTGCCAATTCCCTCAACTTCCACTAGCCAATTCACTGTACAGCTGTTTCTTCTCCATTCCTCACCATGATGTTCCCTAGTGCTCATTTATTATCTGTGTTAGGTGCTAGATTGAGGACTCTAGAGCAGTGGTCCTCAAACTTTTTTTTTTTTTTTCCGGGGGGGGGGGGGGGGGGGGGGTTTGGGGACCACTTGAAAATTCCTGAGGCCTCAGCAGACCATTTAATAAACTTTTTTGTTCAACAAATCAAAGCATAACAACTCATATTGTAATATCAGTAGTCTTACCTTTCTAATGCAGTGGATAGGCCTGCTGTTTTTTTCAGTAAAGTTCTGGGAAGTCAGGTGTAATGTTTGTCAGCTTTAGCCTTAGGTCACCTTTCTGTGGACCACCTGAATGGAGCTCGCAGACCACAGTTGGAGAACCTCTGCTCTAGAGAATGAATTCCTCCCTTAACCACAAGATATGCACAGCAAAGATAGGAACTATGCAAGTTCCCTTACCCTGCCTTACCACAGCTCAGTCTGGAAAAGGAAGAATGAAATAGAGGGGAAGAGAAGTTCAGTCTCTATGGCAAATTCCATCCTTTGCTATGCTGCTTGGTCTTCCAGGGGGAGGTTACGAGTCATGCCTATTTGGTGCTTGTAGTGGGTTTGGGATTATTGCTTAGCTCAGAAAGCCTTTAATCAAAATGCAGTCCTTTATTCCCAAGGCACATCTGCCCCACAAGCAGACTCCTACATCACTCAGTCCACAAACACTGCCCGTGAAGGGCTAACTTACAGGTCTCAGACCTTTTCAGCCCCTGAGAAGGTGCCTCTACCTTGCTACTCCTCTTTCCCCATGGTGCTGTTTCCAAACCCTGAGAATCCCTGATCCAGCATTGTAGTCATTAGCTTAGCCACTCCCCCTGCCCAGAAGCCTTTTAACTTCCTGTAGCTGCTAAATATCTCTCTCAGCTGGCCCAGTTGTCCTGAGCAGCCTGGACTTAGCATTGCTGCCTGCAGCTGGGCTGTAGCTTCAGCAACCTGTTACAGTGCTGCTAACTTTGTGATGGAAAAAGAGTCAGACTAGCCTTTAGCTCTAGCAGCTTGTTACAGCCTGCTACAGCACTGCTAACTTTGTGACAGGGAGAAAATCAGAATGTAACTAAAGCTGTTTAAAAAGAAAACAAAAAACAGTGAAAAATGTTATTTTTCCCCCCATTTTTTAAATCTCAACATTTTAAGATACTCTTTGTTTAAAGTTCTGAACTTTCTAACAATTTCTTCCCCATTACCAAATTTTGCCCAACTACAGCTGAGACCCAGTGGGATTTTTCCCATTTGTTACAAAGCATCTTTTGCCATGCTTTGGCCACTGCAGGTGAGATTTGAACAGGGAACAAGAGTTTATAGGCTATTCCTGTCCCCTTCTAAATCTAGACTTTGACTTTCAAAGTCTCCAAAAGTTATTTGAAGACTCAGTTTCAATTAATAATTAAACAGGTCATCCTAGTCTCCTTAATGGTCTATGAATATCTCTGATCTAGGGTGAAAATCAACCCTGTGCAAAGATACAGTATGCACTGCTTGTATTTCTACTTAACTGGGAAATGGGGCACCATAATCCATGCCTTTGAGATAGCGACCTAATTCCCTTAAGCTACTTTGAAAAATCTTGCTTTTGACTCTCTGGATGCTGAACACAGACCACAGGTTGAAGCTTTGGTTCCATGGTAGTGCTGTATATATTATTTGATCTGTATTTAAGTTTGATATTGGTGATTGTGTGCCTTTGGAAAGGAAGTTGCATATGTACTGTAAAAGAACACTGTGCTACCTGTTTGGACTTTCCAAAGGGACGTAGAGAAATTAGGCACTGTATTAAACCCCTGTGCATCCTTTGAAAAATCTCAGCCCCTATGAAAATCCTACAGGATTTATTATACCTTTTGCCTTTTTTGTTCAGTCACATTTCTTTTTACATTGTAGCCTGTTGACTAGAATTCAGTAGGGGTATTCAGACAGTTGTGCCATAGTAGCCACATCCTACAGCAGGCTGGTTTGCTTAAGATAAATGCTTAAGCAAAAGAGTCAGTCATGGTGACTTTAATATTGGGGCTCCAAAGGAATCATCACACACTTAAAAAGCAACTTAATTTTAAGGTGTCAGGCCCTATTGTAGCTCTCTAGCTACGTGCATTGACTTCCCCCCAGATTTCTATATGGAATACTCAAAAATCATTTTTATATCCGGCTGAGGTAGGCAAAGCCACCGAAGTGATTCGACACAGAGTCTGAGATTTTTCAGAGAAGCCTGAGGAAATCAGGCATTCAACATGCATTTAATTTGGGTATCCGACCCCCCTTAGACTCCTTTGCATATCCCATAGTGGCTACTGTGGCTGTAGGTTTGCTGGTTTGTTCTGCTTCAATGAGAAAATTACCTCTTATCAGATCTTGCAGCAATGAACTGCTCTTCTCTGGTCTTGGTTTTAAAAGGCAGCAACCAAAACAGTATTTCCAGGCTGAGATTTTCAAGCCACAAAGGGGTATCCCATTCTCATGAATGTTCATGTGACCGGGGAATCCAGATCCCTTAGGCAGCCCTGAAAATCTCAGCTGTGCTCTCCTTCGTGTCTTTCAGATTTCACAAGCTAAGTAGAGCTGGCTGTGCTTCCAGCTAGGAGGACCACCAAAAATATCTCAGTGAGCATGGTGAGCAGCTCAGGAAGGGGCACTCTCCCCACAACACTGGTCCTGACTCTGATGCCCATTGTGATACCAAAGGGACCTGCTACAGACAGTAGTAGTGTGAGTGCAGACAGCAGTGCCCCAGAGCACTGATAGTGTGTTGCAGAAAACACGAGGACAGCTCTCACCTTGTTATATCATTACTGACAGCAATGTCCCACGGGGTGCTGAAGAAAGCACCATAGCTTCAGTAGAGGAATTCTCCCCGCACAGTTGGTGCTGAATGCAGTGCCCAAGGGTGGTGCTAGGGGCACTGGGATGTGCAGACTCTAAAGGGATGCTCCGCCCACTGAACACGGTTTAACCTCAGTGCTCTAGCCCACCCTTGCATTCTTTCAATTGTTATCCATCTGGGTATGGATGCTCGGCTGGAGAACTGCTTTTTTTAACTGTTACTCTCAGCCAGGTAAGGATCCAACCTGAAACAAAGAACAACAACAAAATTATTCAAATTGCAGTTAAAGCAATGCAAAGCACAAGTAAGGTCATAAAACATGCAGCCTTTGTATGACTTCATGGCTGGATCGGTAACAGAGAAATTGGATATGTATCCCACAGTGACTTAATCCCAGAGTTCAGTAATAACCATTTGAAAGAATCATCAAATAATCTTTCAGGAAATAGTCAAGTAGTTGGTCAAGAACTAAACATCCTTTTCAATAGTGTTGATGTTCTTAGCTCTCTATCATTTCTAGCTTTTTAAAAACAAGGGCCACAATTCAGGGTTGTCTGTCTCTCTCTCTGTCCATCTATTTATCCATCGATTCCAAAGGGGGAAAAAGAATCAGATGAAGAAAGATAAAACCCTCCTTATGATTAATGCATAATCACCATTTACTCTTAAAATATAGGCACGTTACACTCAGCTGTTGTAAGTGAGCAGGACTTCTCACTTGGGAACACACGTCAGCTGAACTGATGCAACTACTGTCTGTTTGCTCCTATAGCTGAATAGTGAAAATGACTGCTGTAACTTTAAACCAGCAACATGCTTAAAACAACAATGGTTTTGCTTCCACCTCTGCTATTCCTAGGCCCCTATTGTATCAACAAATCTGCCCTTCCCTGTCCCTCACTTTCTGCTGCCATTTTGTTTTTTAAAATGTTGTGGATTTTTTTTTTTAATAAAATTCTCAGCCCCGCTTTGCTAAAGCATGCTCCTTTGCCCAAACTGGAAAATATTCCTGCTGTGATGCAATGCTACTTAAACAGTAAGAGAAATGCATTGCTTGTATTTGTGCTCCTCTTGTGTCTCTGCACCTATCTGTTGTCCCTGGTTTTATTTTTAGATTGTAAACCCAAGAGGCAGAAACACTCATTTTGTTACATTTGCATTACACTGGGTATGTCTATATGAGAAACTTTGAGTGCAGTACACTAATTCTACTGTGCATTAGCATGGTGGGAAAAACCTGTGCTAATGGGCTAATGTGCAGTAGATTTAGTCTACTGAGCATTAATGTCACCAAAAAAATGTTTGCACTAATGCACAATAGTGCTAATTACGGTGCATTAAATTTGTACCTGTCATTACAGGTACTAAACTTAATGAGCTCTAATTACAGCGCATTAATGAACATGTAGACGTGCCCACTGAGCCCAATGGGGGCCAAGTCCAACATAGGCACTCCTTGGTGTTACTGCAACACGAAGTAATCATCATTGCTGTGACCATTCTCCCCTTGGGTCCCCGTTCCCTCCCCTTCTCTGAACTCCTTTGCCTTCCCTCCACCACAGCCCAGTGCCTGACCAGTGGGTTTCATCATTCATGTCGGCTGTCTGTGACTAACTTAGATTGTGAGCTCTTTATGGCAGGCATCCTCTCCTCTTTGAAAACTGTTAAATGCAGCTGGCGCAAAATAAATAGCACGGAACAATTCTGCCATTCTATCCAGGCTGGTGAATATTCGCTCCAGGACTGTCCACAACTGTTGTTTTGTTCCATCAATCGCAACACTGAAAACTTCAATAGATGTTCACGATGGTCCTGCTTTGAGCAGGGGTTTGGACTAGACGTGACTTCCTGAGGTCCCTTCCATCCCCCATTTTCTATGGTTCTCCATCCCCTCTGTGGAAGCTGGAATTCAGTAAGAGGCTTAATTGAATCAGGCACCTGGTTCAGTGGGACATAGGAACTCTTTTAGGCCTCCTTTAAAATCCCACGTGGAGTGCTTACAGAGTCCATCCACTTTTCATTTTTATAACAGATGCTGAGGAAAGCAACCAATCAAAATTTGGCATTACTGAATCCATTCAGTGAAAATGCAGTTCCTCAGCAGCCATTTGTGCTGGGTGCTGTAATTTTGGGGTGCCCCAATGAACACAAATGTGCATTTAGTTTTTATAGATGAATTAAAAACTAACTCATACAGTTCTGGTCCTTGAAAATTCCTTCTGCCAAGTGGGATAGAACCCACTGAATATGACTGAACCGCAATAGAAATGAGAAGATAAAATTTTAGATGCTCCTAAACCCACAGCCTCAGATATATTTAGGCACTTCATTTCTATTTAGGTGTCTAACTGCCAGTGTTTTCATTATAAGACCCTGAAGAGGAGTTGAGCTACAAAATACATTTGGAGATCTGGACCTACGTGACGTAAGAGCCAAACTCACTTTTGTTACATTTACCCATGCTCGGTTCCTGCGGGAGGAATTTGAAAAGCTCAGAACTGTAGGGCTTGGACTTTCAAAGGAGCCTAGGAGAGGTAGGTGCTCGTGTCCCATCAAGCATGCATAGCACTGGGCCACTTAACTCTCCTAGGCTTCTTGGACAGTCCCAGTCTGTGTGGCCTGGATTTTGAAAAATGCCTTGTAATTTTGGGTCTCCCAGTCTGAAAGGTGTGTGCTCAGAACTTGTTGAGACTGTGTTGAAGGTCTCCAATGGGGCACATCAGAATCAACATACTCAAAATTAGAAGTCACTTTTAAAAATGTAGGTCCATGTGACTGGATTTTCCCAGGCTCAGAACTCACAGCAAGACCTGGGCAAACAATACATTTTTGGTTTGGTGGTCAAACTGAAATTCGGGGGAACGGGAGGTTTGAGCTGAACTGGAGTGGAATTGTAAAAAAAAAAATGAAACAAAATGAAAAATAAGTTTAAAAATCATTTTGACTTAACTGAAAGATTCATTAAGCCTGAATTTAAATAGTTGTATTTATATATAACTCTTTTTAGAACTTTTCCCTTTTTTTTTTTTTTAATCTTGCTTAGAACCTTCCCTTAGTCCAAATTTAGGTCAATGTTTAAGTGAAAAATGATACTTGGAAAGAAAAGTAAAAAAGTTTTATGTTGGAGATGTCAAAGGGAAACATTTAAGTAATCTAAAACAAAGCTGAAAATGTGGAAACAAAATATTTTCAATTTTTTTAAATGTATTCTCACCGTTTTAGCCACCCAAAAAGATTTGATGAATTCAACATGAATTGGACACGTCTTTAAAAAGCCTAAATGGGAGTTTGTGTCCTTTGAAAATCTAGCCACCTATATAGTTTTATAAATAGAAGCTTTTGTGTGCTTAATGCTTTTGAAAATTGGGTTCCTAATTTTAGACTTTCACACAAGATTACTACAACAGATGCTGCTCTTAATTAAATAAGTGCTAATCCAGAGTAACTTGGGTCATTTATTTGACTGTAAAACATTCAGACTCCAACTCATATAAATCACCACAAATCCACTGTCTTAGGACTATAGGACTGGAAGTTCTACTGAGTCTAGTTCCATTTATCACAGGAAACCAAATCCTATAACCCTGTTCATAAATGTATCAAACTCCATTTGAAACAAGCCATTTTTTTTAAAAAATCTCAGTAAAGTGACACTAATTTATACTAGCTAAATATTGGGGCCAAAATTTACACTGGAGCAGAATATGTCTGTTGCATAATACTTCTGAAATCTTGTGGAGTTACCTTGGACCAGATCCATGGCTGATACTAATCCTACAGGCAGTAAAGAGATCTGTAGGGCTGCATGGATTGGCACCAGCTAAGAATCTGAACCCTTGTTAACAAGTTGCTTAGGGTCAAGTCATACTTGTTTGTACTTTCATGTTCCTTTGTATTAGTGATTTACAGAACTATGGCCAATCACATGGCAGCAATGCATGGAAGAGTAGAGCGCTGATGTATAGAGAAGTGAATGAATAAAGAAAATACATCTGTTACAAAATGGTGGTTAATTGTCTAACCCGGGCTCCATAGTTAGCATAACTTGTTGTAGTTCTCTTGACTTAAATGGAGCTACCCTGACCTGGAACAGCTCCCATTGGCTTCAGAGGAGCTCTGCTGATGGATACCACCTGGGGAACCAAATCAGGGAGTCCAGCAGAACAACCAGTTTATACCAGCTGGGGATTTGGACCAACTGCAGTTACACTGATTTACAGGACTGCCCTGACATCCTGAGGGCCTCACTGTTTGTTTCCCTCACTTCCCATTATCCCTGGGCATAGCAGCACTTTAAGCCTATGGCCTAAAAGTACGTCACCCCCTGGGCTTCACTGTCATACCTCCTGCAAGGTTGCCAATCCAATCTTTTTTTTTTTTTTAAACTGATAATCTGCAAAATTATTACTGACAACAGGTTTGAAATGACATGTTTTACTGACATATGTTTTACACAATGCAAATGTAACCCTTCTGCTAAGCCATGAACAAGTCCAGGGTTCAAATTTAGGGGTTTAAAACTACCATATAAGTTCATTGTCAGTACAATGTTTTTAGGTAATCAGTAAAAAATATAAATTCTTGAGTTGGCCACCCTGCTTGATTGGAGCAGTAGTTTTACTTCATGCAGCTCTACCCCAGGGGGCTCTTATTCACACCCACAACCTCATTCCCCACCTACAAATCCACCCCCAGCCTTACCCCTGCTGGCCCCACCTCCCTGTCCTGACCCAGATCCCCAAAGAACTGTCTGTCTACCTGCAACCCAACAGTGTTACAAGAAGGCTATCAAACCCAGGAGCAGCACAGGGCTGGGATGAACAGACTCCGGGAGCTCCCATGGGCTACAAAGACCTGGCAGAACTGCATGCAGGGTACTGAGCTCTTGCTTAGACACCAGGTGGCACTTCTCTTCTCTGTCTAGTCTACAATGCTCAACTCCAGCTTCATTTCTGACAAGAAATCACAGAACAATAGAAAATGAGGATTGGAAGGGACCTCAGGAGGTCACATCTAGTCCAACCCCCTGCTCAAAGCAGGACCAGCCCCAACTAGATCAAGCCAGCCAAGGGTTTGTCTAGCTGGGTCTTAAAAACCTTCAAGGATGGAAATTCTACCACCTCTCTGGATAACCTGTTCCACTGCTTCACTACCCTCTTAGTAAAAAAGGTTTTCCTAATATCTAACCTCAACTTCCCTTGCTGCAACTTGAGGCCGTTGCTCTTTGTTCTGTCATTGCCACTGTCACAACCCAGTGATTTTGGTGCTTCGGCACGGTGGAATTTTCCCGCCACATGAGAGCCTCTTGCAAAGTAAAGGCTTTCTGTTGCTGCAGAAAACCCCCGGTGCAAGAGAGTTCCCGCCATTCGAATGTAAATTTGTGTCCCGCTATTGGCTAGCTCTCAATTATTCCTACGTGGCAGCTAGTAATTGGCTTGCTGGCCATTTAAAAATTAGCGCGACTTCCGCCCAAGTCAGAGAACTTTGAGCACGCTGCAGAGTGCCTCTGAAGAGATCTGACTCGTGGCTGAGCTGATCAATAGACTGATCACCTATCGATTCTTCTCCCTGTCACTGAGCGCAATCCCAGACGTATCCTTTTCCCTGCCGACAAGATTTGTAGACGGACATGCTGGCTTGAGCCCTGCCAGCTGGAACAACTAACGTAGTTGTTCAGACGACCGGACCATTTTTCATCGCAACCGCAAGCGACATAAGTAAAGTTTTACAACCATAAAGCTTTCTCGGCCTCTCTATTCACCAGCCCGCCCCGACGAACGAGTAATTATTGAATCACCTCGAGTCGGCTTTGGCCGTCCGAGACATGGCGACGAGGATGGGATTAAAGGGCACGGTGATAGAGAAGAACCTGATCGGGTGCTGCCCCTGGCGCACCGGGAACCACCACGTAGAGAATGCTAACGATCTATGGGCGCATATCGCTTACCACCAGGCGGTAGAAGGGGATGAAAGAAATATTGATGGTTACTTCTCCGTAAAGAGAGAAGAAGCAGTAGTGAAGGAATGGAGAACTAAGCTATCCCTTGGGGAGTTTGATGTATAATGGGGAGCGACCGGGTCTATTATCGACCTCCGGAGGAAACCTCGACTATATCCTTAGCCGGGGTGAAAGCGCGGAAGGCAGAGAAGCTGACCCCCGCTCAAGAGTTCAATCAATGCATTCGATACTTAAGGGAAGGAGGGGAATCCACCCCCACGGATTGGTTTAACTGTCCGGATTTGGTGCCGGAGTCGCGGGGTCATGAGCTCCTCGTTCAGCTCCGGGAGGATTTGGAAACTAAGGGCCGTCATGTGCCGAGATGGGGTCTAACTAAATGGAAGAAGGGAAAAATGATAAATGTGCTGTTCCATACAGTAGCGGGTCTACTAAGGGAATACGCAAATTTAGAGGCACAGATGCATACGGCAGGTAAGGAGTCGCTGGAGCGAACAGCAGAAAGCTCCGGAGTGGCGCTTGTCAGAAGCACCGGCCGCATGATACTGCTAGCAGAAAATGGCGCCAAAAGAAGCGCGAGCCATCCGGGAAACCCGGAAAGGAGGGGCGGAGTTTCAGAAGACCTGGCGGGGATCCGCCTAGCGCCTCCGCCCCCTGAGGTGACATCGTTCCCAACGGCCCCACCTCCTTGCCAAGGGGAGGGGGCAATGGGGGGAGGGATGTACCCAACGCTCCCAGACGAAGAATTTAACTCTTTCTCTACCGCAGCTCACCCGATAGCTGTGACGAAGCATGTTGCAGATGAAGATGGTGCCACGCATACCACTGTTATCTCACGCACACGCACTCGACCAGAAATTCAAGAGCTTTGCAAGGAATCTAAAATAAGATCAGGAGAGACCTTGGCAATGTGGTTAGGACGGTTAATAGTGGAATTCGGATCTGATACCTTGGACAAAGAAGAAGCGAGTGCCTTGACCCGACAGGCAGCATGGAGTGGTGGGCGTGTTACCGACTTGAATGTGGTCGCAGACAGTGCCCACTGGCCCATCCCACTCCCAGCACTCGTAGTGGGACAGGTAAACCACAAATTTCACACCTGGCACGAAGGTCGCCCACAGAAGGCTACTGCGGAGCAACTCCTCCTAGCTCTAGTTGGAGTGTCATATCTCTCATGGAGCCCGAGGACAAATCCAATGGGACTAACCGCCATGCAACGAAAAGAGAGATGGGCTCATCGCCACCTATCGGACCCTGGGGCAATCCCAACGCCCTTGGAAGCTATAGAGGCCTGCGTGGAGGTATACGGAGGAGCAAACGCTGTTACACTCCGAATCTTCTTGAACCCAATGGCAGGTCAACCAATGGGAAATCTCTTAGGCCATCTCCCACGTCTACAAGCACTTATGCAACAAGGTGAAGAAGCTTCTGATACCATAAGGGACCGATCTTCGGCATACCCAGCCGGAACGCTGAGACGGCAAGAATTTATCCCTCGACGACAGCAAGGGTGGTCACCTCCAGGAACCCCGAAGGAAAGAACTCTGAAGGAAAGAACCATGTTTGGGTTTCTTCTCTCCCGCGCTGGACTTACAAAAACGCAGCTACGAATTTTGGGAGAACGAGCCCAATATCGTATAGCCGAAGCATTAGGATTTAAATTCAAGGACTCATCAAAAAACGAGTAATGGCCGTCGGCTCTGCCGGCGGCCTTCTCCAGTTCAAACCTGACCCTACTGATTCTTGACCATACGCCGAACTCACTGTTTACAACCCTACCAATCCGGATGACCAACAACAAGCATTCTTCCTTCTCGATACTGGAGCTCAAACCAATGTGATTACCTCAATGATACCTCATCAAAAGACCGCCAAAACGATCAAGGTACAGGGGCTTAACGCTATCGCCATCACAACGAAGGTCAAATTTTGGGTCCAAGGCTACCGTTACCCCTTAGAGGCTGTCCTAGGGGGCATCAACATTTTAGGGATCCCGGGGATAAAAGCGCTTGACCTTAAAGAACAAGTGCTACAGGCATTACCCGTCATTATCCCAGAACAGGATTGGCATCGACCAACGCTTCGTAACAACTCCACCTGGCGATATCAACCAATCCCGACTAAGGGTCCTCTAAAACAGTCCCTTACTGACCTCCTGAGGCAACTCGAGCGACAAGGCTGTATTAAGACTGTAACAGCCAGCACCTACCTGTCATCAGGATGGGGGGTAGCGAAACCTGGAAAGCCTAATGAAGCCCGGTTGGTTGTAGACTATTGAGAAGTCAACAAAAGGTGTCAAGTACTCCAACAACCTAATCCATCTACTCTGCCACAATGCATGTTTGAGATGGCACAGTTCCAACAAGATAAGTGGGTTGGAGTCACATTGGATCTTAGAAATATGTTCTTTTCCATCCTGATAAATGACCCGGAAGGAATACTAAACATGTGCATTGATGGCATCATGTATAGGTGGACGGTCTGTCCACAAGGATATCGTAACGCTCCATCACTAGCCACTGGTGCCATGAATAACACCCTAAAGAATTTTCGAGCTTCATACTCTCTTCCCCCAGAGAAGGAACTAAAGATTTGGAGTTATGTCGATGATATCGCCATCATGGGTTGCGATAGTTCCGTAGTTACTAGTATAGTCAATCAACTAGTCACTCACCTTCAAAGTGAGGGATGGACAATCAACGAGGAAAAGTCGTGTTTACAACCTGTAGATGACATTACGTTCCTTGGTACTCGATACATCGGTTCCATCCGCCACGGAATTTCTCATGAGGGTCCTAACATCGATCCATTGAAAACATTCTTCCCTACTACTAAGAGGCACTTTCAACAGTTGTTGGGTCATTTGAATTGGTATAGACATTATATTGGACCTAGTGATTTGGCCCTCCTCACTAAATTGCAGTGACAGATCCGTAACAAATCCCGAAAGTCCACGCCCTGGACGAAAGGAGATCAGCAAAATCTGCTTCGCCTGCTAGCTACGGTTAAAGATACACAACTCCATGCCATCGATCTGGGTGAGTCACTAACCATAACCCTCGGGTTCACCACCAATCATGTGTGGGCTGTCGCACATAACCTTCACAATGAGCTAGTATATATAGCCCATAAAATGCTTCAAGCGGCACAACATCGATATGGAGCTGTAGGAAAAATCCTCCTAGCCGAACAATTGGTGGAGCCTTTAGCAAGGGGGCATGGGACGTTACGCGCTCCCGGTGCCACATTGTTACCCTTGCTGGATGCGGACAGAGTTGACCCACATTTTCAGGGAGAGTCTAAGACCTGGAATACGCTAGTGCTTACTCACCATTACAACTGGCATTGTTGGAGGTTGGAAGACACGGTACCTGATCCAAGCCCAGAAGATGAAGAGAAGGTCCCTACATTGTATGGAACTTCTGCCCCGGCATAGATGGCCTCAGATGGAACCTCCCGACATGGCGGAGGCTATGGATATTATTGCAAAGCTTGCAACGATAAGGAAATCTTTCAAGCCGACCCAGATGATAATTCGGCCCAAAGATGTGAATTATTAGGATTCCTTAAAGTACTGGAACATTGTCTGACACATCATAACGATACACTCACAGTTCCAATCATAGCAATTGATTAGCAATACATTTATAAAATCCTTACGGGCACAGCTTCTCCCTCTGAACATTTGAATGATTGGCAAGATATTTGGGAAACGTTAACTAAATTTGTGCGCCTCCCGTTGATTAGGCACACTAAGTCCCATCGTCCGGATACTGATCCACTGCATGAGGTAATCGATAAGATCTTAGAAGATCCACTCCGGACCGACATAGTCTTGCCTGTCACATCTACCTCCGGTCCTGAAGTAAATCCGTTCCTCGCGTGGCTTCACGAAAATTGGGGTCACTCGGGACCACGAGCTTGCCATCAACATTGGTGCCGAACCCTTACAGAGCCGGCTTCATACGGAGCTTGGCATGATTGGGAAAAGGTAGCTCAGGCCTGTGAGATATGTGCTAAAGAAAAGTGCCATAGAACTAAGCACCAACTTGGAGCTTTCGATTCCTCACAGTTTCAAGCAGGAAAAGTTTGGCAGGTAGATTTACTGGGACCCCTCCCAGGGTCTAAGCTGCCGAATAAAGGACTAGTTGTTGTCGATTTGGGAACAAGACAGTTACAGGTTGTCCCCCTACAAAAAAGCAATGCTACTGCTGTCATTTCTGGTTTGACCGCTGTATTTGCTACTTGGCAACCTCCTCATGAGATTCAGTCTGATGGAGGACCTCCGTTCAATTCAAACGCTCTGGACAAATTCGCCCGTCTTATAATGTAGCCTGGCATCTTCATTTGCCGTACCATCCGCAATCCAACGGTGTTGTGGAAAGACACATAGGTCTGTACAAGGAGCAGCTTCGCCTTAGAGGAGGAGGGACGTTTAAAAACTGGACTAAATTTAATCACGATGTCCTTATTTCACTAAACACTGCTAAACCGTTATGGGACAAAGCTAATGTCCAGAAACCTCCACCTTGGGAGCCCAAGTTCCAACCTGACGAGTTAGTGTGGATTTCAATACCGCACCCCCATCAGTCTCATCCACAGGTTCACAAAGGGACCGTTCAGCGGTCGGGACAGTATCCTAATACCTATTCTGTCCAATTAGAGGAGAAGCCTGATCATCCTCCTATTATCGTTCATCACAACTGGATGACACGCTGTTCCAACGTTCACCCAGTATCCTTACAGGAAATCCAATTACGAGTCTTTTTGTTTTGTGTTGTTGTTTTCTCTCTTCACAGGTCTAACCCCAGAAAAGCAATAATCCACAACCGCCCGATTGGGAAATTCATCGAGTACCAGACTACAGTTCATTCGAATCAATAGAGTGATGGCTGTGAAGGAGACACTGAGACGGCGAACGTCCTTTAGCTCAGGACTTGCTATAACACTATTTTCTCATTTTATTAAGTATTTTATTGACATTGTCTGTTAGTAGGAGAAAATGAACGGACTACCGGACGAGGAGAGTCCCAAGCAGATGTTCTCCAATCAGACGATGATCAACAGTTGTTGTTATATGTTCAAAGATATTGTATTTTGTAATTTGTTGAAAAGACCGGTCTATTAAGTTGTTTGTGTATATATATATATATATATATATATATATATATTACTGGTTGTTAAAGCTTTGCCAGGTCAGTGAGTCCTGAACCAAAAATGCCATATGATATGCTCACGTGTCTAAAATTCCAGTTGTGCTGTCGGCAAGGGGGCGTCACAACCCAGTGATTTTGGTGCCTCGGCACGGTGGAATTTTCCCGCCACATGAGAGCCTCTTGCAAAGTAAAGGCTTTCTGTTGCTGCAGAAAACCCCAGTGCAAGAGAGTTCCCGACATTCGAATGTAAATTTGTGTCCCGCTATTGGCTAGCTCTCAATTATTCCTACGTGGCGGCTAGTAATTGGCTTGCTGGCCGTTTAAAAATTAGCGCGACTTCCGCCCAAGTCAGAGAACTTTGAGCACGCTGCAGAGTGCCTCTGAAGAGATCTGACTCGTGGCTGAGCTAATCGATAGCCTGATCACCTATTGATTCTTCTCCCCGTCGCCAAGCGCAATCCCAGACGTATCCTTTTCCCTGCCGGCAAGATTTGTAGATGGACATGCTGGCTTGAGCCCTGCCAGCTGGAACAACTAACGTAGTTGTTCAGACGACCGGACCGTTTTTCGTCACAACCGCAAGCGACATAAGTAAAGTTTTACAACCATAAAGCTTTCTCGGCCTCTCTATTCACCAGCCCGCCCCGACGAATGAGTAATTATTGAATCACCTCAAGTCAGCTTTGGCCGTCCGAGACAGCCACCACTGAGAACAGTCCAGGTCCACCTGCTTTTGAACCCTTCAGGTAGTTGAAGGCTGCTATTAAATCCCGCCTAGGTCTTCTCTTCACCAGACTAAATAAGTCCAGTTCTTTCCTCAGAAGTCATGTGCCTCAGCCACTGAACCATTTTCATTGCACTCCATTGGACTGTCTTCGTCAACATCCTTTCTGTAGTGAGGGGCCCAATACTGGACACAGTACTCCAGACCTGAATTTTCAGTCAGTTCCAGCTACTTACTATTTTCATAGGTGGCTCAATTTCTTTTTATGCACTTCATGAACAGGCATTTTTAGCCTTCATTTTTATAGACAGTCTATAAATTTATGGACAGTTGCCAACCCTGACTCTGTGCTACCCATAGGCCTTCCCCCATGGCATTGTTCCCCCCACACCCTCCAGGTGTCCCCACTTCACACCATACTCTGCATCTCACCAGGCTTCAATGTACATAATCTTTAGATTATCACTCCAGGTTACCCATAGAGCCTCATTTTCCATCACACCTGGACCTCAAAATATCGCCATCAGGGCTTCACCATGAGTCACCTGCAACTACTCTTTCACACCTGGGATCTTCCCTGGAGTCACCATCCAGCTTCACTGTGCACTAACCTGAGGAATGCACTGTGGTTCACCCTGAGGATATGATATATATGACAACTGGACAACAATCTTCTGCATCTTCCCCAGCCCAAAAGTCTTTGCTTTTCTCAGGCTTTGTTCAGTGTAGCGCCTGAAGCCTTGCTGTAATTCACCTCTGGCCTTGTCCTTTATCACTCACAACCCTTGCCATGTGTCCTTCCAGATTTCAGTCTGCCCAAAGCACAGGGCTTCATTCTGCACCAACCTCAGGCCTCTGTTCTGTGTCCCCCCATTCTCAATGAACAGTTCCCCCACAGCATCAACAAATGTCTCATCAATCCTAGGGGAAAGCACTGCACAGTTCACAGTCCCAGGGCCTCAGTGCACAGAATCCTGGACATTTGTGTACATCACCCCTAGACTTCAACATGTGTCAGCCACAGGGTCTCATTCTACATCCTGCTCAGGCAGCTCCAAGTGTAATCTAGGGTCCCATTTGTTTCACCTCTGGACCTTGCGCTGCATCACCACTGTTCCTGCCCTCAGACTTCCTCCTGCATCACTCCCAGGTTTCACTCTTGGCAGATTATAGGAAGTGGTAAATGTCCATCAAACCCTTGAAACATTTCACTTTTATAATGCTGCCTGTTTGGTAGTTATAGTGTAGTTCTCTTGCACCCCCTCTCCCCTTCTTTGGGCCAGTCACTGTTCAGGTTGCATCTCCCAAGATGTTCCACAGCATCTGCTTCTTGGCAGGAAGCAGTGCATCATGGCTGTGGCATGGAAGATAAAATCCATCTGTGATAGGTTATGGAGTCAGGGTGGTGTGATGAGAACAGCACCTGAAGGCATAAGAAGTTACAGGGAGTGGTGGTGCATGATGGGAATAAGATGTAGATAGCACCCAAAGTATTGTGAGGTTAGTAAAGGAAAAGTTATGTGGCATTAGAAGCATCTATTGCAGTGTTGGGTCACTGGGGGTGGGATGGCTGGAAAGGAACAGTAGCTACAGTGCTTGGGAGGGCAGTGAATGATGGATAGTCTGATGAAGTGGTGTCATCAGCCTAGTGGGGTCACTAGAAAAGCATGATATGACAAGAGAAGTTATCAGAGATATTGGCTATTTTCTTTGAGAGCTTGTGGAGGTTGAGAGAGATCCAGGCAACTGGAAAAAAAGCAAATATAGTGCCCATCTTTAAGAAAGGGAAGAAAGGGAATCAGTAGAATTACAGGCTGGTCAGTCTCACCTTGCTCCTTGGAAAGATTATTGCCATGAACTCTCAATCTTTTGGGGTGCTCATAAAATATCATACATACATATTTTCTTGATTTAGAGATACCACTATAATGTTTGGTCTTTATTTGTAGCTCATGTTAAGCTGCATTTTGCTCTATTATTTTTATGCCTGTAAGAACCAGGGTTTGGGTTATAATTGTAGTCATATCATTTTGTAAGGTTTGACTTGCCGTGAGGGCTGTGATAAATTAGGTATTCCTCTCTGAACCATAATGTTCACACACCTGAGGAATAATCACTGAGAAGGTGCATCCAAGATAACTATGCATATTGGCCAGCCCAAAGAATGAATAGGTCCACAGGCAGACTGAGGTGGTTTACACTCCATGGCTGGAGGCCAGTAGCAAGACTAACACTTAGAAATGGTCTAGTCAAATTGCAGTTGGAGAAAATAAGTGAGAGGCCATACCTCTGTCAGATCATTGATAGCTAAGGACTGGATTAGATTAATGTATCTGAAAAAGTTGTAAATACTTTCCAGATGTACTTGGATCAGGAAATACAGGTGTCAGACAGATGCATATCGAGGGGAGGCAGTGATCTGCAGAATATACAAATGCCCCCTGAGAACTGAATGGAAGAATGTAAATGAACAGATAAGATTGCATACAAAAAACTAGAACTCTTGGTTCCAAAATGCTACCTTTTATTAGACCAACTGGGAAATTGCAAGAAAACTCATTTTCTGCAAGCTTTCAGAATCAAAGTCCCTTTGTCAGGCTCTGGGAAAAGTCATAAATGGTACAAGATGGTACAAGGTATACAGATATATAAGGTATAGATGGTACAAGATGGTAAAAAACAGATAAGATTGAGTTCTTAGGACATGACTCAAGAGGCAAATTGTTGTCTAAGGATCTCTGAGCACAGGGTGATTTAGTCCCCTGGCTGAGTGAAAGCTGGGCAATGCAACCTAACTGGCTGCTTGCAGAAAACTTTTGACTTAAGAGCCAACAAGTGCATTGTAGTAGTGCAGGGTAAGATTTCTACTATTTTTCCCTGATTTAACTTCCATATATTCCATATATTTATACACAACATACGGTTACTGTTTTTAGGATTTCTCTTGTTTATGTAATAAATGGTTTTGTTATTTCTTATGCCTTTCTAATTGATTTTGGTAAGTGTGATTTTAGAGCATTTCACACAACAGGCTGCTCACTCCTACAGGAGGACCTATAATTCCTTGCCCAAGCTAAACAACAGACACGATTCAAATCACTTCTCTTACTTGAATAATTTGCTGCCATTTGCCACTTTGGAGTACAAATATCATCTCAGTCCACGCCTAACAGCCTATGGGGGGGGGGGGGTTGTTTTTGTTTTTTACTTTTGACTCAACTATATTTTAACTTAAATCATTAACAAGGACTCCAGATTGTAGTCTGGCATGCAGCTGGCTATTGCCACATCCTCACTGAGAAGAAAACAACCAAATATCACCAGAGATGCTCCTGCATTTTTCTGACATTCTTGCCTGGATTTGGCTGTGATTATTTTGGATGACCAGTCCCATCCCTACTTGGGACTGTTTCTCTAGTCTCACGGTCCATATCATCCAACTTCCATTGCTTTCATAGTGAGTGCTGTTTTTTCCTTAAAGATGAACTCTGGAAGCACGTGCATCCTAACAGCTATTCTGTTGGTCACTGAATTTTGCAGTCAGTCACTAACACATGCTCATCACACAGAACGATTCATGCAGCTGTTCTGGCCTTCACTAACCAGCATCTTCTCCAAGACAGTATCATTACCTGCAATAAACAATGATTACAGGTAACCATTACTTCTCCCTGTGCAGAATACTGGGAGCAGATCATATAGAAAGGTTGGACTGAAAACAAGATGAAGAAAAAGACCTGCATTGCATGTAGGAGCAATAGTCTTGGACCAGGACCTCAGCGTACTACCACCTGCACAAATAGAGCCAAAGATAGTGCTTGTACGATAGAAGGATAAGACAAGAGAGAACCGATGGAAACAGGCAGACAGGTCGGGTATACAAGGAAATGACGATACCATATTGGATTGCATGCTAGGCAGTGTACTCAGTACAACAGCTGCCTAACCATTGTTCTGTTTATGACTCCCTTGTTAAACGTGAACAGCAAATGGACAAACAAAGTAATTCCATACTCATTTAAAAACATCATTTGAGCTCTGGATCCTCTCCCCTTCTTGCTATTCCTTGTTCATTGGGAGGAAAAGAATGAGGCTGCTGAATGTGCACCCAGCAACACTTATCTTCAGCTGGTGAATGATCCATGAAACAAACAGTGATCAGAGACTCCTTGCCTCAGGTATGTAACTAGATACCAGCTGGCATCAATTCTCTAATTTAACCTTCAGAAGGGCATAGCCATATGGCCTCAGTGTGGTACCTGGTAATTTCTAATCTGCCAATTGAGCTAGGGACTTGTTCAGCAAATCCTCCAGTTAATTTAAAAATAATTATAGGAGCTTTACCATCATTCAAAATCACTCCCCTGAACTAACATGCAATTTCAAAGCAACCAGATTAAAAGAAAAAAGTTCTCTCTCGCCCATGTAAGCGCACAGGGAAATGTTTAATGTAACATTGAACAAAGCAATCTGCTTTCCATTTCTGGAGGGCAGCAGTTCTGGGCTGTATGCCTAGAAAGTGAACTTCTGTTTTATCTGTAGGATGGTGATTTCCTGCCGTACCAGCTGTCTAGCTTGAAGAAGCAAAAAATCTTTTACAATAATTCACAATTTCCTTTTATTTTTTTTAACAGGCTTTTACTTGGCTTTTACTTTTTACAGGCTTGGCTTAAACATAATTGTTCAAACAAACCTAATTCCAATTGCCTTAAAAAGCCAAACATCCTAGCATCTCATGCACAACCAGTCTATTTTAAAATCTGTCCCCTCCCTCTTAGGTCTGGCATATTAGCTACGCTGATTCTTAAGTCACTTGAAACATCTAAACACAATTCTGGAACAATGAGAACCTTGACTTGTGCTACAGGGACATCTGCTTTTCAGCTCAGAGCCTGAGCTTTCTCACCAGGCTTCAATGTTAACTCCATTCCCAAAATTAGGAAGTTCTCTGCACCCACAACATCTTGTGCTCTCCCCCTACACTACAGCCTTTAAGAGATGCTCTCTTAAATATCCCCCAAACTTAAAATCAGTGGATCTATCAGATGAACATCCACTTCCAACTGCTGATTGATGACAAGGATCTCATCTGATACATCAAGTATTAAGGGAAGGTTTCATTTTAACCATAACTCTTATCCTGCCTCCTTTTCCTTCAGAAAGCATTTGGAAGGAGAAACATAGGTTTCAGCATCTTTCAGAAGGTATTAAAGTCAGTGTTAACTGGATTTTTTTGGAGTAGGGATACGAAAAAAAAAGTAGGAATGAGCTGGGGTATTGCTGCTGCTACCTTGTTAAAATCCACTCCTGATTTCTTGACAACAGAAAATAGCCTACATAAAAAAGGGACCTGAAAGAACAGCCAAGAGAGAAACCCCAGGTCCTGTTCCTAATGCTTACTTGCACATGCAACCTCACTGCTGGAGAAAGTGCAGCAGCCACTTTAACCCAGCAAACCTGTACCATTGTTGGGCTGTTTAAGACATTGCCTGAAGGTACCTCTCAGGTCAAAGATTCATGGCACCAACACAAAACAGTTCTGTCTGGCTGAGCAAATATATTTTAACCAAAGAGTACTATTACTGTCTTACTGGAGATGGTTTAAGTTTGCAATGGTTTCTTACAAAACATTAAAGATGCATGCAAATGATTTTTAAAAATATCCGTTTTAATTAAAAAAAAAAATCTAGTTTCTTTTCCATTCCTTTTCAGTTTCAAATGTCAGGATACTACTTCTTCCTCTTTAGCTATTCACATAAGCCAAATATTGTGGACCCATGGACAGAGCACTGGGTTGTGATTCAGGTGCCTTGGGTTCAGTCCTGTCAGCCACTTCGAGCAAGGCCCTGACCTTCCAGCACCCTAGATTCCTCATTTTTAAAATGGGCAAATACCAACCTCCTTTCTGGAGTAATTAAAGGTCTTCAGAGGAGAAAGTGCTACCTAAGACCCAAGTCTTTTGGTTTAGTTTCACACTTAATGGAAATCATAGGGAGATTTTTTCTTTGTATTTTTTTAGCTCATCTCATTAGCTTTTCTCTTTTGTGGGAGGGAGTAGGAATTTCAAAATCATTTCACAGAAAATGCTGTCAGAAAATTACACCAGGTGGAAAACTTTTATGGTAAATGCTGTCAATGAAATCTCAGTTTTCATCAAACATGAAAGTCCTATTACTGTTAAGTCTACTGAAGCAGGGCTGTCCAGATGGCTGCCCACAGGCCACATCCAGCCCCATGGCTCCTGGTCTGGATGCTGCTCCCCTCATTGCTGCTGTAGCCAGGGTCTTCAGGGTCTCCCTCCCTCTTCCTTCTGCTTCCTTCCTCTGCATCTGGAGACAATATGGTGCAGCAGAGCATGCAGAGCTGAGGGAACTTGTGGCTAGGGGGATTTAGGAGCCCCTATGTAGTGTGGCATTAGGGCACCAATGCTATGTCCAGTGGAGGGAGAGGGAGCAGCTATATCAGGACACAGGGCACAGCGTGTAGCTGGAAGGTGTGCAGCCCACTCAGAAGTTGGACAGCGTTGTACTGAAGCATCAAACAGGGACACCACAGTCAAGACTCGGGTCTCTCTCTAGGGACTGGTGCTGTGCACACACCTGACAAAATAACCCCTGCAGCAGGAAGCTTTAAAATATTTGTATTTATTTATTTATTTGTACACTGTAGTGCCAGCACGTATGTAGTCTTAGAACAGGAGTGCACTATGCTAACTGTTTTACAGGGCTGGTCCTTGCATCTGTTTGCAATCCTAGCAGGGAGCCATGCCAAACCACCAGAACTGACTTTCTCTCATGGACTCATGAGCTGACCTGACACAAAGAGGGCTAGAAAAATGAGGTGTCTGTAGACGTGCAATCAGCTAGCTTACATAACGCACCAAAAGATGGCAGTAGAGGACAAGTTCAGAAATAAAAGGAGATGGCTAGTAGTAGAAACTAGACAAATTCAGATTGTTAAAAATGACCTTATTCTCAATGAGGATAATTAACTGTATGAACAGCTTATGAAGGACTGAGCTGTGTTCCTCCAGCACTGGCAAACTTTAGATCAAAACTAGACATTTTCCCCCAAATGATCCGCTGTAGGATCATTTAGGAATATCCTATTCCTATTTAGGAATAGGAATGAACACAGGTGATACAACAAATTCAACTTCTTGTTGTGAAAGACAAACAGCATGTTCCCTGCTACTCCGAATGTATCAGGTTCATGAAATCTGGTACGGACCTCAAGTCCATTCTCTGCTCTTCAGTTTTAAAATAATCTCTCTTCTCTCTCATCAGCATACCAAATACAGCTGGAAGGCACTCAAAGAACTGTCACTTGTTATTTAGGAATCCATTTTCAATGGATAAATGAGATTCCTGATGGAGAGAACCAGCCTGCTTGCCATTTGTCGCCACCTACTTCCAGGACCAACATGCAGAGCATAAACCAACAAAAGCTGTTTTAAGACCCTCTGGCCAAGTTCTCTTTGAAGGGAAGCCAACTGGTAAAGTCTACTGCCAACTTGGTGGAAGTGGTTAGGGCCATGGGGCATAACAGAGCACTGTTTACAACACAAGAAATAAACCTAAGCTTGACCTTAGGGGAGGGACAGCAATGATCAGAAACATTCTTATACTGTATGCCCAGCAACTTCTGATGCCAGGCTCCAGCTCACTCATACACTGAAGTGCAGAAGAGGTTTAATGTGGATAAAGCATCCCTCTGTCCAAGTAAAACCCTTTCTGCACTTCAGTGTATCAGTGAATTGGGGCCTGGCATCAGATGTTGCGGGGAACATGGTATAAGATGTTGGGGCCTGGCATCAGATGCAGTTCTTGATCTGTTTGCGGGATTGTACTTCCCCCTTAGGGGTTGCTTTTGGGAGTAACAGAGACCACAGAGCAGGAAAGCAATAGTTGTGCTCTGTCTGTCCAGGGAGGGTGCCCCCTGCGCCTCCCCAATTACCACAGAAACACTCCACTGTTCTCTCCACACCCATGGCTCCTCAGACCAATCTAGTCCTGATAGCCCTTGTGCCCCTTGCTGCTTTTGTCTTAGCTAATGACTCCTGCGTCCTTCCTTTTGATATTGAGATCCCATCCTCCATCCCACTCTCCTCTCCCAGAGCTGTGTTCTACAAGACCCCCTAACAGTGCTAAATTGGGTATCTGGGTCTCATTCCCATCCTGAGCTCTCTTTCTCACTCATAGAAGCTCCTTTCCATAAAGCTCCTTGATTTTGAATTCATTTAATTCCATAAAGCCCTTGGTTTGCCTGGAGCATGATGAAATGTGATTGAGCACATGCTCACAGCCGGTGACAACAGCTCCTAGGGGCTGGCTGCCAAGAACAGTTACAGCCAGGTTGACCAACAGACCTGTCAGTTCTGGAATATGCAGGGCACTCAGATCATAAATCTGGAAGTAACAACCTAGAGCAGGACAGGGAGAAATTAGGACTCCTAGGTCCTCAAGCACAGAGGAAGTTGCCCCCAGCTATTCTGATTTCAGTGACTTCTGCCCGCAGGCATCCCACACACAGTCACTAACCGGGCCACTCTTCTCCACACAGCTCTACTGATTCTATGCTGCTCTGGGCTGAAGGAAGGCATGGGAGCGGGAGGGAAGGGGAAGTCGCAACTATCTCCAAATATTTTATTTCCTCAGTGGAGAGGACATGCTACATTACCAGCAGGACCAAAACTAATGCTTCCCCAGGCACCCAGTGCTCTGGTGAGTAGCCAGAAAGGGCAACTCCGGCAGAAAAGAGCTGGTTGGGATGAACTTGCATACGCCTCAACAGTGCAGGGCCTCCATCCAAACGACCATGCTACTCACCAGTCAAGAGACCAGACAGCTTTGGTGGTGCCCCTCAATCCTGACCTGCAGATCCCTCCTAAAACAGCCCCACCTGGATCACAGGCCTCCCCTTCTCCTAATCTTGTGGAAGATAAGGATTAGTCCCACAGAATATAGGGGGAGATGGGTCATAGGAGCCTGGGAGAAGTCACGTTAAGAGTGACCTGAGGTGGGGCAGTGTGTGGGGAAGAGAGTGGAATTGAGAGAGATGTTAAAAACTAAACAGGATACATTCATTTTGTGCCAAGTTCAGAGTCAGTCCTGGTTGCCATACGACAGTGGCCCAACCAGCTTCCTGATAAATCATGCCCACAGCATCACAGTTAGGTAGTGGAACTGGTACTGACTACAAGGGGAGAGCACCCTCACCCCACCCTTGCAGCACCTTGTGCTACACTGAGGCTCTGTCATCAGCATTGACTAAGGGGCAAAACGCCCTACATACCCGCTGCGTAGCACAGCAGCCCCTACTGCACCATACATTTGACAAAGGAACTCCCCACACAGCAGAGATCCAGCCACAATTTAGTCCCCAACAACTGCACAATGCTATATACAACATATATTAGTGGGGAAATCATGCCCATGGTCCCACGGAGAAATACAACCTCCAGGACCCTCTCTGCAGGAGCCCATCCCCTTAAAAATGGTCACAAAATGGAAAACAACTGATAGAGGAGTGCAACCTGGTTAGACTTGGATGGGAGAGTTAAATGAAGATGAGCACAAGAAGGGAGATCAAATCGGGACAGCCCAAACTTTGAAAAGGAGGGGAAATTGGGTCTCCAAATGAGCTGCTCCATCCATTTGCCCCTACACAGAAGGGTGGTGGGAACACAGTGGGATGCGAAGGTGGGACTCAGAAGGAACTGGGAAGTTGTGGAGACACAGAAAACCAAAAGAAAAAAAATAAGGGGCTCAAAATGGAGAACTCCTTAAAGTGGAGCTGAAAGCAACTGAAGTCCTCAAAAAGGGGTGACAGAGAAGGATGTCAGCAGGGTCTGAGAAAGACAGCCAAGCTAAAGACAACAGCCTCCATGGCCTATTGAAAGGGAAATGCCTAAACAGTATAACCTCCTATCCCAGCCCTGCTCACAGCCTCAGGACACAATGTCCCTCAGGGCCACAGGGAGGTCAGGGAAGGTGAAGTGGTAGCCGCACTCCAAGGTGCGTTTCGGCACCACTCGCTGACCCTCCAGCAGCATGATGCCTCGCTCAGCCCCAAACACGGCCCGTACCACCACAGTGGGCAAGGGTAGGAGGGCTGGGCGCCCCAGGGCAGACCCCAGTGCACGGGCAAAGTCAGCATTCGAGGTGTTGGGGGAGGCTGGGGAGACGCCATTGAGGACACCTCGGACACCCTCAGTCTCTAGGGCATGAGACACAATGCCAGCCAGGTCCTGAACATGGATCCAGGGAAAAGGCTGGACACCAGAGCCAATGGGGCCACCAAGGCCCAGACGAAAGGGCCACAGCATCTGTGAGATTGCACCTCCATTCTTCCCCAGTACCACTCCTGTGGAGAGAAGAGAATCAGATAATGCCTCTGTGTCAGCCAGTGCCCCCTAACTGGGCCTTATCAAAGTAGCATCCTCTAGAGAGGAAAGGCCACATGTCCCATTCCCCATTCTTTGTGCTACACAATCTCCCTATCCTGGGCTGAATTGAAGCCACAACACTTCCCCCCACGCCCCCCCCACCCCTCCCCCGAAGGGAAAGGCCTATGGCTCCATTCCCTACCCAACTAAGAAACCTCGTCCCATCACGGTGGGGCGTCTTGAGCCAGAACCCTCCAATGGGGAAGTACCCCATACCCCATTCTCCAACCCCCAAGCCAGTCCCCTCAACCTGGGGCTGATCTGCACTACTGCCCTGCATCCCACCTCACCAGATCTCACCACCACTTCACGGGTGATGTTCCCTGGAATTTTAGCTGCCAACTCCCAGGTGTGCACCAGGCGTGAGAAGAAGTCAAAGTCCCCACCAGAACTGTCTTCGGTATATTCAGTTGTCAGGCTAGGGCGGTAATACCCTGGCAGGTTAACAGAAACGGCTGTTATTGCTGGATCATGGTCCTTATTCCCATGGTCATTCTGTCCCTCACTGAAGCACTACAGATATCCCAACCTCTCCCACAGCCATCATGTGTCGGAGACTATTTTCTCCTCTCTAAGTGATGGAAGCACAACATTTCTTCTTACAATGGGAGAAAGACATTTCCCAGGAGGTTTCAGTGGCTATTTTCTTCCACCTCCCCAAGGGCAGAAGCACATCTATTCCACAAGAGGCTGTACTCCATTTTGCTACAAGGGTAACCTTTTCCTCCCAGCAGTGGTGGAAAGACAAGCCCTTTTGCAGACAGCTGTGTTTTGCATTAGCAATATTATTCATCTATTCCCAATGGCAGAACATCATCAATGTCACCATAAGGTGTGATTTGCCCTTATGCTACAGGCTAGGGAACTATTTTCCTTTTAGTGTCAGGGACAGAAGCACAAGATTTTGTGAGAAATTTCCCAAAGAAATTATTTTTCTTCTGTGAGCATGGGTGGACAGAAATCTGTGTTGTTAGGGAATGTACTCTATCTAGTAAATGGGGACTGCTTTATCACAGTCACAGGAGAATATCAGGACTGCAGGAGACGTGAGGACTATTTTCCTTCTGCGCCAGAAGGGCACAGTAGGTTTGTTAAAGGCTGTGCTGCACTTGGCTCTGCTTCTTCTTTTCTGTTAGTAACCCACAAAAGTAAGAGGCTGCACTCTTCCTTTCCTGTACAGAGGGACTACTGACCCAGCACGGCTGTAGATCAGGACCAAATCACACTTCATCCACATACAGAGTAAATACCTACGCCGGTGACAAGGACCCAGGCACGAGGGGGCTGCTCAGCCTCAGCAATGGCTTTGGCCAAGGTCTTGGTAGTCTCCACCCGGCTGGTAACTACTTCCCTTTGGAAGGCATAGTCCCACCTGCAAAAGCAGAAAGATGGCAAAGGGGTCTTGCGTAGTCATGCCCCTCTGCAATCTTAATACACTCAATGGTTTTTATTTATATATGTGTATGCGTGTGGGTATAAAAATCCACAGCCACATCCAGCTAAATCTTCTCCCTGGAAATGGCAGCCCTAGACGAAGGTTCCCTATAGATATTTCATATTCAAACCAGACTCAGTCCCTGGATGATGCCACAATGCCATACCCTCCCCCTGCTGTGTAGTGGTTCAGGTAGTACAAGCCCCCCCACAACTCAGAGCAGCTGGAGTAAATGGTAGGCAGGACTCTAAGCTCCAGAAGCAGACAAGCAGTCAGCTGCATGCACAATCCAGAACAAGCACTCGTTTAACTAACTGTTCCCCAGGAGAAAACCTCCCAGTGACATTTTACCTCGAATCCCAATTCTCCACCATTTTAAGAATTGTGTTCTCCATCCTCTCTTTCCCTTGTGACATTAAAAGAGAAGGGCAGGGCAGGAAACAACTGTGGTGACAGACTCAATCCCTAGAGTGTAAAGGTCAGTAGCCTACAGTTTACACTCCAAATCTGGCTGACTGTGGCATGGAGAAATCAGCCGCACACAGCTTGGCCCAATCCATCCCACCCCATCTGCCCTGTATCAGGTCACTGATCCCCTCCACAGCATGCCCCTCGCTGCTCTCTCCCCCCACCCCAAGGTGGAAGGTGCTGTAGTTTGTAGGAGGGATTATCCTCCTTCACACAACCCTGCATCCCCCTCTGCATGCATGGGCTCACCTTCGAAGCGGGTTGAGGACATTCTCACCAGCCAGGTTCACGGCAGCATCACAACGGGGTAACCCAGAGCGGGATAGCTCATCCTGGGGACATAGGACAGAGACACTGCCCACTCCCTACTCTCAGAGCTGGCCCCTTGGCCCAGCCTCTCCTATCTCCTGCCCTCCCCAGATTGGCCCCGAGACCCAGGCAGCTAAGCACATGCATGTCCTGCTCTGGGTGACTTTTACCATGCTACAGGCTCCGACCGCAGCTTCCTCCTGAGCCCTGGAGTGTGGCGGCTGCCACCAGGAAGAGCTGGAACAATGGCTGGGTCAGAGCTGTCCAGCCCAGGCAGGAGCTGCCAGACACATCCGGGCCAAGCACTGATCTCCAGGTGAAAAGGAAAGGTCTCCACAGGCCACTACAACTATGGACTCCCATGATGACTGTACCCCACTGAGACTAGAAAACCTGCCCCACACTGTAAAGATCCCCGCAATCTTCCACTCTGGGGATCCAGCCAATCACATACCCAACTGATCCGGTCCTTCCCTGCATAGCGTGAAACATGGGTCACCTCATGCCCTCTGCTCCTCAGCAACTGGGTTAGGGCCGTGCCCACAAAGCCAGTCCCGCCTCCTAGTTTAGATATAATTCGAATTAGACAGAAAGCAGAGCAGGGCAGCAGCTTAGACACTAACTGGTTCAGAGAGGCCCAGCAGTCTTGCAGGCCTCTAGGCTGTCAAATGCTAGAACAGATCTGCAAAAATCTGAAAGAGTAGGCTGCTACCTGAGAAAGCTTGTGCCTCTCTGAGATAGTTAGTCTCTAAGGTCTCCTCCAGTTGTTACATTTGTCATGAAATATATGCAAATTTCATGCAACAGATTGGAACACGCCAGGCTTTAAAACGAGATAAAAATAGCAAATCCACTGCAAAACTGAGGAATTGGCCACAAAGAAATTGCTAATTGATGCAGCAGGTTTTCTGGTATAGAAGCATCCCAGGGGCAATTTGAAGGTCTGGCCAGTCCCTTGGACCCCCTGCATCCCAGTCCTCCACCTCTCCCTCAGGAAGAAGAGTAAAGGACTCTTATGTGGCTTGGTCTCTCTAGCTAGAAACAGCCCAATGAAGCAGATGATCTGCCTCCCTGGACAACACACACATCACCCCTTGTCCTGCCCTTGATGGTGCAGTGTGATTTCCTTGCTTTTTCCCTGCCCACCTGGCTGAGCGGGGAAGGTGGGGTCTTCCCTGTCCAACCAGACCCAGACATCTGAATGGGGAAACATTTTTCCCAGCCCAGCCAGACCCAGGGCAGGCATCTAGCTGAGTAGGGAAAGTGTCACAGAGGTAACAGATGTCAGCTGCACCTTGTTGCACCATTTGAGGGTAGAAACAGATGTTGTTTGATTTCTTGTTTGTACTGCCTTACAAATTTTTATGGCAGCACAAATGCAGAATCAATAGACGTTGATACCTTTTGTTTGTGCCACATGACAGGGAAAATTAGTAGCACAGCAGGTAGTAATAGTCATACAATCACAGACAATGAGGGCTGGAAGGGCCCTCAGGAGGTCACATCCAAGTCCAACCCCTGTTCAAAACAGGACCAGCCCCAACTAGGTTATCCCAGCCAGGGCTTTGCCTAGCCAAGCCTCAAAAAACCTCCAAGGAAAGAGATGCCACCGCCTCTCCGGGTAACCTGTTCCAGTGCTTCAGCACCCTCCTACTGAGGAGTTTCTGCTAATACCCAACCTAAACTTCGTTGGATGCTCCTTGTCCTGCTTTATTGTGGTGGATGTCTGTTTGGCCGAGCAGTGGAAACCCCCCTTCCCCACTGCCCCGGAGCAGCACTGTGGAGCTGAGACTGGCATGGGGGGGGGGAGGAGGGGTGTCCCAGCACCCGCCCCTGCCACAGACCCCACCTTGAGTGACAAGTGCTTCCCCACTGGGTGGGGGAGCGCCCGGCATCCCCTGCTGCCCCAGACCCGTGGGTGGGGGGAGGACCAGGCCTCCCCACCCGCCAGCCCGTGGAGGTGATGGAGCCTGGAAGCACCTTTCCCGCCGGCCCTGGGGGGAGCAGTTGGAGAGGAGTTGTCTGCCACCATCAGCACGAGGCGGGGCACCGCCACGAAGGGCCATGCTGCTTTGCGGAGATGGCTGCGCCCTCTGGAGAGGGCAGGGCAGGGCGGCAAATCCAAGGCCAAAGGGCTGGCTTAGACTAGGATCCCGGTGCGGAGCTGGGGGGCACCCCCAGAGCCCGGCTGTGCCTCAGGGTACCGCTCCAGCAGGAGACCCATTTGTTTTCCCCGGCACGTGGCAGAGCGGAGGCCGCGCGGCTCTGCCCTCGTGCCGCCCGCGGACGCCCCAGAGCGGCACAACGGACACGCCCCGCCCCGCGCAACCCACTCACCCACGACCACTCGCATGGCTCGCGGGGGGCGCAATACGCATGCGCCGTCCGGGCAGGAGCGGAACCGCGCGTGCGCGGCTTTCGGGCCGGGCGGGACTGCGCATGGGCGGTTTTCGGGCTGGGTGGGGCTTTCAAGCGCAGAACGGCGGCGCCAGGATGCGTGCGCAGCGCTGTTGTGCGCGCGCACTCTGTGCGAGCAGCTGCAGCAGCAGTAGCAGGGGCTCGGCGCAGGGCGGAGCATGTAAGGCCGGCGGGCTAGGCACGGAGGAGGGCGATGCTCAGGTCTCCCTGTTGCTCCACAGTACACTTCTTGTTTCAGCGGGGCTGGAAGGAGCCTCCCCGGGTCTCGTAGTCCAGCCGCTTCAAGGCAGGATCGTCCCTGACTAAACCCTTCTGTGCCCGATCCCAAGCAGCACGTATCCTGCCGTGCTGTGCAGTGCCGTGCCATGCGTACGGCATCGGATCGGGTCGGATCCCTCCTGTCATTATCAGAACAAATGGCAGACACGCGCCCTGATGCTTCATTTGTCCGAGATGAAAGCAGGACTTCCTGAAAGACTCGAAGATTTGCTGAAAGAGCTGTACGAAAGGGGGAATGAGAGCATGGGTGGTAAAGACACTCCACAGCAATGTGCTGGTATCCTCGTTTCCCAAGGGCTCAGTCCTGTCACTGTTACAGCATTTTTGTCTTAAAATTGATTTCTGTGGGCAATGAAAATATATTGTTAATGGGGAAGATGATACAAGTTATGATTTAGAGATGTTTCTTAATTTAGAAGAGATGGGAATTGGGAGATGTTTCCTCAGGGAGTAGCTGCAGTCAGAAACTGAGCACATCTACACGTTCATTAACGCACTTTAAGTACCGCACATTCAGTTTAGTACTTCCTTAAAAATGGACTAAAAGTGCAGTACCTAGAGTTACTGCGCAGTAGTGCTGGCACACGGTTATTTAGTGATGCTTACTGTGCATTAGCCTAATACTGCGCAGTAGCTATTAGCATGGTTTGTGCCGTGACACACTACTGCACAGTGTTATTAGGCTAATGCACAGTATGCATCTCATGTAGTCACTCCCACTAAATATCTGAAGAGGCTTATCTACAGCTTCATTGAGTTTTTACTTTTTCTCATCCATGCCTGGCTGTCTTACCAGTAATTATTACAGCCATCCTAGCCCCTGCCCCCTAGGACACAGGCTCTTGTTGGTAACAGCCTGCAGGTTCCTACAGCTTGGGACACAAGTTGCAGTGGGGATGATTTGGAGGGTGACACCAGGAAGCTCTATGTGTTGGAGAATTTCTCAATAGCTCCAAAACAAGCTGCACCTCATGCTTGCAAGCAGCACCATGGAGCAAATGGCATTTCTAATAAAGATCCAAATTCTTGTAATCCTAATAGAGTCTTTTTATTATTGCAAAGAGCTCAGTGTGTGAAACATACTGACAGTAGATGAGAATCACAGTGAAGAGTATGTGATTTAAAGTATCACCCACACAGCAAAGAGGGAGCAGGATGCCTGGAGAGACTCAGACCCCCTGCACATTTGGATTTCCAGTCAAAGAACTCAAGGAGCAGTTTGGACGCAACGGAAAGAAGAGTTGACAATGCTTCCTCTGTTTCACTGAAAGTTATTCCCACACCTGAATTGATGTTCACCTGAGTTAACATACCAAGCTAATGTTTTTAGCTAGAGTTAAAAACAATCTGTGGGGCTTTGAAATAGGAGTCACATCATCAGGAGCAGCTAACAGCAGAATTGCAGAAGAAAGGATGGCTTGATTAGCGGAAGGCCAAGACATTAAAAAGGAGAAAGGTTCATTAACACCTATCGAATGAAGAGTTTAGAAGGAATCAGGGAGATTATGATTTCATAGATTTCATAGACATTAGGGCTGGAAGGGACCTCGGAAGATCATCGAGTCCAGCCCCCTGCCCAAAGGGCAGGAAGTCAGCTGGGGTCATAGGATCCCAGCAAGATAAGCATCCAGTTTGCTCTTGAAGGTGTTCAATGTAGGCGCTTGAACCACCTCCGGTGGCAGGCTGTTCCAGACCTTGGGGGCTCGGACAGTAAAGAAATTCTTCCTTATGTCCAGCCTGAAACGGTCTTGTAGTAGTTTAAGACCGTTCAACCTAGTCGTCATCCCTTGGGGTGCTCTGGTGAACAAACGTTCCCCCAGATACTGGTGGTCACCCCTGATAAACTTGTAGGTGGCCATCAGATCACCCCTGAGCCTGCGCTTTTCCAGGCTAAAGAGCCCCAGGGCTCTCAGCCTGTCATCGTAGGGTCTGCTTCCCTGGCCTCTAATCACGCGCGTAGCTCTTCTCTGGACTCCCTCAAGCTTCTCCACATCCTTTTTGAATTGTGGAGCCCAAAACTGGACGCAGTACTCCAGTTGCGTCCTCACCAAGGCCGAGTACAAGGGGAGAATGACGTCCCGGGAGTTGCTTGAGAAACATCTATGGATGCAAGCCAGCGTTTTGGTCGCTTTACTAGCCTCAGCATCGCATTGCAGGCTCATGTTCATCTTGTGGTCAATGATAACCCCCAAGTCTCTTGCATAGTGCTAGCCAGCGTAGCACTGCCGAACCTATAAGGATGCTGCGGGTTTTTCTTCCCAAGGTGGAGAACCTTGCATTTATCGGCGTTGAACACCATCAGATTCTTGTCTGCCCACTTGCTGAGCCTGTCCAGGTCATCCTGGATCACCCGCCTGTCTTCTGGTGTGGATGCTTTGCCCCAAAGTTTGGTGTCATCGGGGAACTTGGCCAGTCCGCTTCTGACTCCAGTGTCCACATTATTAATGAAGATGTTGAACAATATGGGACTAAGGAAAGAGCCTTGGGGGACCCCACTGGTCACAGGACACCATGATGAGTGACTTCCATCAATTACTACCCTCTGGGTCCGACCACAGAGCCAATTTTCCAGCCAGTGGATCGTGGTGGACCCAAGGTAACAATTGGCCAGTTTCACCAAGAGGTGATCATGGGATACCAGATCGAAGGCTTTTTTGAAGTCAAGATATATGACATCAATCTCTTCTCCCTTGTCCAGGTGATAGGTCACTTGGTCGTAGAAGGAAATGAGATTGGTCAAGCAAGACCTACCCGCAACAAACCCATGCTGGCCATCCCTTAAGATGTTGGCGTTGGCCAGTCCATTAAGGATGGCCTCTTTAATAAACTTTTCTAAGATCTTCCCCGGGATAGAAGTCAGGCTGATGGGCCTATAGTTAGCCGGATCCACTTTCCTCCCTTTCTTGAAGATAGGCACCACATTGGCCTTCTTCCAGTCTTCGGGCACTACACCAGAGTGCCAAGAGTTTTCAACGATCCGTGCTAGAGGCTGGGCTATGATGCTCGCCAGCTCCTTGAGTACCCTGGGGTGAAGATTGTCAGGGCCGGCTGACTTGAAGGTATCCAGCTTCTCAAGATGTTCTTTCACAAAGTCAGCATTAATGGAGGGCAGGGGATCACCCTCACCTGGACTTCCCTGTCCCGTAGCAGGCATGGGCGTCCCATGGGACTGATGAAAGACCAATGCAACGTACCCATTTAATAGGTTGGCTTTTTCCTGGGTGTCAGTTGTCAGTTGCCCCATCTGGTTCTGCAGGGGTCCAATGTTGCCCCTGCTTTTCCTCTGGCTCCCCACGTATCTGAAAAAGGACTTTTTATTGTCCTTGATGCTCAAAGCTAGTTGGAGTTCAGTTACAGCCTTGGCTTTCCTGGTATGCTGTCTGCAGGACCGGACCAGTGCAGAATAATCCTCCGTGGAGGTGACTCCCATCCTCCATCCTTTGTAGGCCTTTCTTTTTAGCCTCAGGAGGTCTGCTAGGTCCCTGGAGAGCCAGGGGGGCTGCTGTCCCCTCTTGCTGCCTTTCCTCCTTTCCTTATGAGCCATGGAGTCAAGTGGTTCCCTCACCGCTGCTTGAACAGAAAGGCAGCTGCCACTGCCAGGCAGTTGGTTTTAAACTTTGGATGGACCAAGAATCAAAGTGGGGTGCAAGTGCACCACTGCATCCCCCATGCCCCTTGGGTCCACCCCTGCCTGCAGACAAACGCCCTGTGAAATGTGCTGACAGTCACTGACCCAGTATTACCCCTATATTTCAGACAAGATACCAATGTAAAAATTAAACATGCCAGCACACAGACAAATTACATAGGCAGTGTGATTTTTCTCAAAACTTCCTCTTTTTTGAGCATAATAAAGCACTCTTTTGGCCTATGAATTTGCCTGAGGTGTAAAACTACAAACAATAAGAGGCCATTACTAGACTGTAATTTACTCTAATGAGATCTGCAGATGGTGTCAGATCCCACATAGAGGCAGGATAGGTTCTTGTGGGAAGAATGAGATAAAGGACTTAAATCACTATTTGAGGCCCTGTTCATTTTTTGAAAGACTAAAAGGAAAATTAATTTCTCCCATTAGAAGACTTTTTTTTAATACCACTTTAATGAAGGAAAAGCAATTTGACTGCTCTCCAACAATTTACAGCCTGCCCTATACTCCCTAAGTTTATTCACATTATTTATAGAAGCAATAACGGTCAAAATCAGATAGAGTTCCCCTGCTTTTATTTTGTTTTATTCTGCCGTAAATATCAATTCATTTATTTTTCATTTTGTCACATACTATTTGGTTTTAATTTTGTTTAAACTAGTAGAATATATACTCTTTATGCTATTATAGGTACCAAAAGTTATATATTTTTATTATATTTGATGTAATGTTATTGCCAATTTTGTATTGTTTTCATAAAAGTTGTAAATGAACTACTACCGCTACCACAATACAAAACACAAAACACCACTCTACCATTATAAGGATCCAGAGAACAGCTATATCTTGAATACCACATGCAGTTCTAGCCACCCTAGGAGCAGATCTAGGATTTTGAAAATGGGGCATGTTGGTGGGACTCCAGAACCCAGAGGGTGAGCTCTGCCACCACTAGCCTCCCTATATTCAGAAAAGTTATTGAGGGGTGCCTTGAGCCTGAAAAGATTGCAAACCACTGCTCAGCCGTAGTGGTTAGGGCACTTCCTGGAGAACAGGAGCACTGTTTCTAGGCATCTCTTATCCCATAGGGGTATGAACTTGCCTCTCCTATTTCTCAGTCAGATGTTTTTATCACAAGTCTGTGGGCTGAGAATGTAAAGACGAGGGGTATGTGTGTCATAAGTGTCATGGGGAGTATATTGTAAGGATGTTAATTGGCAAGCATCTGGAGGAGAAAAAGCTGATTTCAGTCAGCCAGCATGACAAAACCAAACTGATCTCTTCCTTTGACAAAATATCCAGCTGGGTAGATGAAGGGAATACAGTGGACACAGTGCACTTAGATTTGGTAAGGCTTTTGATAAAGTCCCCCATGACCTTCTCCAAAGAATATTGCAGAAATGTGGGTTTCATAAACATACAACAAAGTGGTTAGCTAACTGGCTTAATAGGCACAAACCAACATGGATTTAGAATGGGACACTGGTGGAGTGAGACTCTTTAATTATTTATGCCAAAAGCAGCAGCACCAACAATGGAGTTTGAACACTTCCATCCCAGAATATCTCATAGCACAGGGGCAGGCAACCCCCAGCACGAATGCCAGAGCATGTCATATGAAGGCATTTTGCTTGGAGCATGCACTACAGTGAAAGAGTTGTGGCTGCGCTGCTACAATAAGGATTGAGCCCCACGTGGCTCCCTGCCGTCCACACTGGGATGCGAACAAATTACAAATTGAGATTGTGGGTGTTTTTGGAACTCTACCCAAAAATCTTGCACACCCCTCCCATAGTAGCCACTATATGTTCAGTCTCGGTCCTGTGAGGCTGCAAGTCCTTTCAAACGAAAGAGCTAATCCTGATTCCTACCTCCTTCCTGGGTTAGTGCTCTAATCCCCAGCATCTTGGATTAAAGGGTGACCTCACCTCTGGCCTCAGCATCATTAATCTAGCCCTGAATTTATTACTTTCCCTCAGCCTCCTACATTCATGTAACTTAACCAAAACCTGTGAAAACTTTCATGACAACTGAAACCGCATTTATCTGTGTAGAAATGGGCCACCAATTTAAACTCCTGCAACTCTAACTAAGTTTATATGAGGCACTTGCCTTTAGGGTCAGGGGCCTGGAGTTAGTGGCCAAGGGGGTCCCCTCCAGCCCTGTGTCCTCACATTTCTTGTTCTACCCATTCATTTGGAGCATTGGATGATCAACTGTAGAGTTGAATTAATGACCTGAAACGTTTCAGTACCTGTAGCCCACATCTCATGTGAAATGAAGGATTTCCCTGGAGAGTAGAATTGGATTCCAATTAAGCACAGTGTTTCCAAAGTGTGCATTACAAACATTTGACAGTTCCCCTGGTCTATCCTTTAAAGACCTGCAGAAACAAAGGAAAGCCTGGATGGACACCTTGCAAACCCAGCCCCCGGTGCCTTGTTCACAGGAATCCTAAGAGCAGATACACAATCAGTTTCCAGGGAATGGCACAGTGAAGCTCAAGGTAAAACCTACATTTCCATTCCAGCTAATTTTTCATGGTATAGGAGCTCTATGTAAATGCACTTTTGGATATCGTTTTCTTGTACTTTCTTGTGTCAGCACAGGGTTCTTGGGTTTTTTGGTTGTCTTATGTCCACTGCTGTTTTCCTTGATATATTTAATTAATGGAAAGGAGACCTTCTAAAATTCTGTTCAGAAAAGCACAAAACAAAACAAGTGTCTCTCTTTCTGTCTAGACTGAGAACTGCTTTAAATTAGTCTGGTAATCGGTATGTTCCTATCATAGCTCCCTAAAGAGATTCATTTATAAGTGGAAAAACAAGAACTAAAATGTTATTTCAGTTTAGCAAATTTCAAAAATGTTTATTAAACATTTGGGAACAATTTTTAATCAACATTTTGGGGGGGGGGGTTCCCCCTTTACCATGTTGCTACTGCAGGAAGGGTTGACAGAATCTGAGAAAGAATGAGAGGACAAAACAGAATTAAATATAGGAAATTGTTGTTTAGCTGTAAAAAACAGATATTTCACCCCCCCTCCCCCCCAAAGAAAATGAAAACTTGGTTATTTTTTTTCCAAGAAACTCAGTTTACCAAGCTATTTAACATTAAGAAGTATATGAAAGATTTCTCTTCTCTGTTGCTTTTGAAAGTCTTAGTCAAACATCTATCAAAACTAAGACCCGAGTAAAACATTTAGCAGCTGAGTTAGACAAGGCAATCTCATGGTCTCTTCTAGAAACTGAATTTCCAAAAATAACCCACATTGTCAGAAAATTTAAAATGTAAAGTTTTATCAGCTTGATAGAGTAAATTTCCAGAATGACTAGCTACCACTACTGGAGCTGCACCCTCTACAAAAGAGGATCCTTCTTAGCCTGACCCATTGTTTTCAAACATTCTGTACCTTCAAAAATGGCAATATGGACCTTTGCAGGTATTCCCTGAAAAAATCTTTACCTTGCTATAATGATCAGCTCTAAATGTCTCAGCCCTACAAGCTGTTGAATCCCATCAGTTTCTATTGGGTTCAGTTGTAACTGGCAAAACTCAGAAATAAACAAAGAAAGACAATACAGTAAAAGCCATGAAAACCGTCACAAGTGGGGAATTTGGGGTGCTGATAATCTAAAAATGCTGAGGTTACCTGAGGCACAGGAGTTTCCGGCCACATGTGGAGCAGCGACATCGCAGGGTGGTGAGTGGCGCCGGTGGCTATGAACAGGCGAGCCTCCTACCACTCCCCAGCCCTCCTGTTGCATCCAGCCAGGCAGCCAGAAATTCTGGTTAGTAGAGTACCAGTTACTAAAAAGCCGGATAACTGGGGTTTTACTGTAATAAAATCAGAAGTAGTTCTGGAACTATCTGGATGCTAAGATAAACTGCTTGTCAAAACAGTTTCAAAGAACATAGGTAGAAGAAGCAGTGTTGTTCACAGGTTTATGAGCTAAACTCATCAGGTCAATGAATCTATAGCAACAATATGCTTCTCTCCAGTCTTTGTTCTGCTGCTTCGTGCACTGGTTTGAACCACATGTAACTCCATTGATTCCAGTGCAGTTTTCCTCCCTGATTCCCACCCAGGTGATCCATGGCAGAACCAGCCTTCTTAACTCTACAGCAGCAAATATTGCTTTTCATACAACTAAATGAGAGGTGATTCAGACCTGTTGACTCCAGTGAGAGTACTTCCAATTTAACCAGGGCTGCGTTAGAAAATCCCATCCACGCTGTTTCAGAGAACTGGTGGGATTGCCTTGCTGAGGGTGAGCTGATGTAAAACACAGGACAGGAAGCGGCTCCTGGACAATCGAGGCAGAATCCCGCTTTACAAGGAATCCCCCAAAAT